>NC_044325.1:92300283-95260283 GCF_007399415.2 Gopherus evgoodei
GGGGGCAGCAGCCATGAAGACTTTTGGTTTTAAACAGGAAGAAGCTGGAAGGGTGAAAGCAGTAGGGGGCTCAAAGTGAAGAGATAGAGTGTCTTGCTGAGGGCAGGAACTTGCTGGAGGGGAGAGACCGACAAAAGTTTAAATAAGCTGGTGCCCTCAAGCGATCTTCACAACCGCTCTACAACTGTCAGGCCAGTGCTGTGTGAGGGGGAGGAACAAGCAATCAGACAAAGAGCTTTAGTGCTAGAATGTGTTCAGTTAGCTAAGCAACTACACTACTGGACTGCAAAGGCCTCGTGTTCTTCTAGTGAAAGGGGTCATGCGGCTTCAGAGTTTCTCAGAGCAAAGGACTGGGTGCCAGGAGACTTATAGAGTCCAATCCCAGGTGAGCCTCTCTGATTACTATAGTACCTCAGTAAGGTTGCTAATCCTCCAGGATTGTCCTGGAACCTCCAGGAAGTAAAAATGAATCTTTAATTAAAGTTAGGTCATGTAATGAAACCTCCAGGAATATGTCCAGCCAGAATTAGCAACCCTATACCTCAAGGAACTCGTTCACCCTCTCTGAGCCTTAGTCTATAAACCCAACTGGAAAATAAAGAAAACAAAACAAAACAAAACAGGGCCTCACTGCAAACAGATGCTTCATCTGAGCTGAGCTTTTCTAGGTAAGTATATTACAAAAAGTTATGCACACAAAAACATTTCTTACCGTCTGCACTATGTAGATCAGTGTTGCAGCAATGCGAACAGATTTGTTAAATCTTAATTCCAAATACTGGGGGAAATGAGAAGTACAATTAGTGAAAAGCATCTGTGATATTTGGGCCAGATTATTATCCACTTATTAGCACTGAATAGCACCTTACTGTCCAAGTAGTCCCACTGAATTTACTAACACTGCTATCATCACTAATGAACAGGATAGCAAGATTGTTGCAGCTATAGAAAAGTGCATTTTAAGAAGCCTCATAATTAATCTAAAGTACTAAGTGTCATAATCATAAGTATCTAAAATAATGTGTTGGGTGGAACTGAACTATCCATTACCTGCTTAGTAGACTGAAAAATCCAGAGGCAAATCAGCAAAGGAAAAAGTGCTTTATTTTCATGCTTCATCCAGCTATGTGAGGGGGGACATCTGCAAGCTAACTAGGAAAAACTTGATTGGCTTCTGTAGAAATCTACTCACTTGCTCGCTCACTCAAATCATCAGGATAAACTCTAACTGCCTAATTAAGGACACTGCTGCCCTTAGCAACTTCTGAGTACCCATCAGTAATTTCCTGGGAATTACGTACCATATAGAATGCTCCCCAGCACACATTATTTACAGAAGATTCCAAGGACTTTCTATCTTTAGAAATCTTCATGCAGAGATACTTAAGTAGCTTCTCTGTTGTTACTCTTAAGTTTGTCATCTTTATTTACATTCATTGGAATAAACTCTCCTCTGGGTCACACTGAAGTGACCCCAATGATTGTAATCGAATTGCAATGATGAAACTGAGAAGAAAATTTGACTCTGATCTTTTATTAGCCTAATATATTTGGGAAAGTGCCCTGCTTACTTTGCTTCTGGTGGCTGGAATAGATTTCCAATCTGAACTTTTCCTAACCTAGCAATGAAATGTTTCAAAATGCCTATGCACGGTTTTTTAAATGAATTTTTTCCTTGTTTTTAAGCCTCTGAGGCTGTGTACAAACATTCCCATTACCTTGCTTTGATTTATTGGCCCATGAGGCTTTATTTCACCCAATTCTTTGTTAACTGAATCTTTCTGTAGTGAAGAACAGAACCATGTCCCATGACCTCTATTAAGTCCACTGACTATTGAATACCTCACTTGTACAAAATTTGTCCAGTGTCCCCAATGACATCCAGATAATTGAGGCTGTGCACTGTGCTCTCAGTAATAACACCACAGTGACAACTGATTATCACATCTGCTGAGCAATCACACCAGGCAATTGCTTCTTTCAGGGAGTGATGCCTGGCAAAAATTTCAGACACAGCTGGGAAATTGCACAGGGAGCAAAAAACCTGTTATCCAACTCCCTGAGTTATATCTACAGGCCCCTTAATATTTCTTAACCTAATCACTAGAAATGTGCCCAGATCCATCCCCCTCAACCTGCAAATTTTAATAGTGGTCAAAATCTGAACTCAGATTCACACTCCGTAAATGCGCCTAGCTTTACAAGGACTGAGCCAAAATCCCAGATCAGACAAGTTGTTTGGGGGGTTGGAAATGGAATTTAGCGGTTTGAGCCTGTCTTTAATACCCACTCATGAATAGCATTGTTTTTCCTGTCTGTGGAGACTAAGACTATGGCTACATTATAGCTGGGAGTGAGATTGGCAGCTTGTTAGATGTACCCATGCTAGCTTTGATCTAGCCAGCTCACCAAAAATAGCAGTGCTGACACAGTGGTGCAGGTTTCAGTGCAGCCTGAACCAGTGGGCCTGAGCCTCTCCCCACCCCACCGGCTATCTACTTCTTGTGCTGCCACTGCTGAAGCACACACCATGGTGTCCTCACAGCTGTTTTTAGTGAGCTGGCTAGAGTACAGTTAGCACAAGTACATCTACGTGAGCTGCAAAGCATACCCTGACTGCAGTGTAGACGTAGCCTAACCATATTTATACCACTCTCCTCATGCAATATCTTTCTTACTTGCTTTGACCAACTGTAACCTACTTTTGTATTACAGTATTAAGCGAGGTGGTGAGCTCCCTGGAGCATCTCTGCCTAGTACAATGGGCTCCTTGACTGGTACCCTAAGCATAACTGCAATGTAAATAATTTTTTATTATTATTATTATTATTATTATTATGCTATTCAATGCCAAAGTATAAATAAATATCCTGTGGTTTTAAACTATTCCAAAAGGTTTTTACCATAGATTTGGGTTAAAAATGTCTGTATACATAATAGACTGGTTATAATAGTGTCAATTTTACTTACCTCGTAAGTGCTTGTAATCCCAGATCTGAAGAACACGGGTAGGAAAAGTTCAGAAGTAAAGATGATGACAAACGTATATGAAATAAAGAAAACAATGAAGGGTGCTCCATAGCGATATACCTCTGCTGGTGTTCCCAGAACAGTCACTGCAGACATAAAACTAGCTGTAAGAGACAATGCCACTGGTCCACATGTCATCTGCTTACCGCCTACTAAAAATTGCTTTGAAGTTGCATTTTTCCTCTCCTTAATTGCAAAAAAGACACCAATGCCAGAAGAAATTAGAAAGAGTGCAGCAAAAACAACATAGTCCCACGCCACAAAGTTTTTAATGTCAGGAGCTACGAACTGGGACATAGTGCCAGCTGGATAATTCTCCTATATCTAGGTGAGTTTTTATTTTGTTTTTTCCTAAATCTGATTCACAGAAGCAATTAGCTCCTCCCTAATAAGAGAGATGTTTCCAAAGCTTATCAATGCTAAAAATTAAAAAATCAGAAAGAGTATGATCCAAAGACCAACCATGAGTTTTTGATCCAGTTCATTCGAAAGTATTACAAAAGAAATTAGTTTAGATAGAGTTTTAAAGAAACTATGTACATTTGTACCCTGGCCCTATCAATGTACTTGTCAGACTATTAATCAAGCATGTACCAAGGAAGCATTCAGGCTCTCTGAGAAATAAATGACTAACGGAAACAACGTAGATTCAATAGTTCACACTCTTTTTATCTGTCAAGTTTTTTTTAAGGTTAAACATTCCTCAGACACATTGACTTGATACAGATTTTTACTGCTCAGCAGTTTTTAAATAAAATGAGGTCAGTAAAACAAATCATTTAAGGGGAAAAAAAGGAAGGAGGATGTGTGGGAACATATAAGTGAACTGAGTGGTAAATGGGCTCTATTTTCAAAAAGCTGCTTCTGGGACATGTGGCTAAAATCTGCTCTTGTGCACTAAAGGGAAAGCATAGAGTTATTCTTAGACAAATAGGAGATTTTTAAGTGTGTTCTCCACTGGAGACCCCATAAGCTGTTCTTTGCCATTGGCGATGTGACCTTCTGTATTCATGTGTATCACTTTCAACCCCAGCGAGCTAGTTACAGTTCTCAGGTTCAAGAATCTGAGCTCTGTTTTTAATGTCGGGAGCTACGAACTTGGACATAGTGCCTGCTGGCTTACAGTGTGCATACAGTGATTTCTTTTCTATGGGCAATCTGGGAACATTTTCGTAAGGAATAGTGTTTAGAACAAGAAATCAAAGTAAGTTAATCAGAGCACAAAAAGAATAAGAAGAAAATATCTCCAGCACAAAGTGCCATCCATTCCAGTGACTGCCCCACACCCTACCCCCAAAGGCAGAGCCCAAACCTCTCAAAGAGACTCCCAGGCAGAAATCCTTATAGCCTTTTCCCTGAACATCTATGGCCAGAGGACTTTGATGCAGAGCTGGAGTTACGGAGACATCTCTGGTCTGTGTCACACCATCTTATTTATAGAGATAAGTCTGAATCACAAAACTTCCTCAAAGTTCAAGGAAGATCAGATCTAGTGTTCCAGCTCTAGTGCATAATATGTTTGAACATAATAAAATTCAAGGAGGTTGCCTCTTGGGTCAGTGTAATTTATTTTATCTATAAATACCAGACATAGGAACCCTGCATAAGGCACCACCCTTATTAGGCAAGCTCCAGTGTTAAAAGACCTGCCCTCTCCAAAAGAATTTCAGTTCATATTTTACAGGTGAGACTCGACACCCATTTAAGAGATCCTGGTCACGCCTCTTTCACATGCAAGTCACTATCAGAGCTACATGACAGTAAGGGCCAAAATTCCATCAGATTAGTCATGGACAAGACATTTGCCTTCTTGAAAGGGTGCTGGCAATGTCTTAATTAATCAAGTGGTACAAATTATTCCTTCTTTTAAAAGTATGTTACATATTCTTATCATGTGCTATTAGATTCAATATTGCTATAATGTGTGTTGATTGATCTTTACAAGAGGCAGATAATGGCTGTTATACCCAAAGAGATAGATGGATAGATACAAATGGATAGCTTATACAAATGGATAGATAGCTTATACAATAGCTCATACAAATGGATAGATAGCTTATTGTGTCTTTAGCCACAATGCTGAAGCATGGGTGGAGTGTACACTGTAGCATCCCAGGAATATTCCTAGGAGGTATTACGATTTGGAGATACAAATCTCAATGACAGTGCTTCCCCCCTGCTTCTTTCTTGCTTTGGGTGGTGAGCAAGGGGCTATGCCAGCAATGAACTACAATATTTCTCCTGCGAGCTCAGCTACACTTGACAGCAAATAGGAGTAGGTAGATGAAGCCCCCATCCACCTGCTATGGAGGACACACACAAAAATGTATGTGGAGTGGCTTCTTCTCCTACGTGCCTGGGCTCAGAGTTCAAGTAATTCCCATAGGGGCATACGAGTAGATTGTACTTACTTCGAGTTTTGCCTTTGACTTCAGTGGGGTCAAGATTTCATCTCAGGCATTTTTTTAAGGCATTTGTCTGTTGCAATGTGCTCACCAAGGGTGCTATAAAAATATTAATGAGAAGGTCTGAAATGGCCACGTACCAAAGTTTCTAAGACAAAATATAATATGAGTTTAATATTTCTCTTTGGTATGGTACAATATATCTTCAAATGACTCCACAGTCAAATGAACTTTAATTTTCCACTTGTCTGCCAGTTCTTTAGCTGCTGTTGTAGCATAAACTGTAAGAACATTTAAAATATTTTCTACACAGATAGCAGTATTAATGTTAAACCTGCACAGTATGATTAACAACTGATAGATGTTTGTGACAGTGGTAAATACTGTGCCATTACAACAGTGAGGTCCTGAGGTCAAATACCAACTGGTCTGTGCAAGAAAATATTAACTTAACACAATGTGAAAAAATATACTCTATTTCGGGGTAGGCAACCTATGGCACGTGTGCCAAAGGCAGAAAGCAAGCTGACTTTCAGTGGCACTCACACTGCCCAGGTCCTGGCAACCGGTCCGGAGGGCTCTGGATTTTAATTTAATTTTAAAGGAAGCTTCTTAAACATTTTAAAAACCTTATTTACTTTACATACAACAAAATAGTTTAGTTTATATTATAGACTTATAGAGAGAAACCTTCTAAAAACATTAAAATGTATTACTGGCACACGAAACCTTAAATTAGAGTGAATAAATGAAGACTCGGCACACCACTTCTGAAAGGTTGCCAACCCTTGCTCTATTCTTTGATAGTTAATGTGGGGAAATAAATCATTGGTGAATTGAATATACTTCTCTAGAGGGTCTATTTTCCCTTCAATAGGTATTCATTGGGATTAATTGAAGTAAAGTGGATTTCCATCAATGGTGACAAATAAAGCTACTTGTCTGCTCATGTGTGTTCTGTATAGAATAGTTTGATAATAATTCCAGAGGATCTTTTCCACATGACACCAACAGCAGAATCAACATTGATATAATATAAGATTTAGCCCAGCGTGAAGTCTTTTTTTATGAATGGGCCTAAATAGGACATGTGCATATTTATTTTCAGATAGAATGTACAACACTGAAAAGGGGACTCAAAAGCATAATGGGGCAATACACTGAAAAGAGGATTCGAAGTATATATGCCAGTAACTTCTACCAATATTTTCATAACATCTAAATAACTTCATTCTAAATTAGTGGTTCTTAGTTCAGTTTACTCAACCAAACTCTCACGTGCCAAGGTAAAATATCTCAGAAATGTGGCTTCTGATAAGCAAATGTTCCTTCCTAATCTTTCTTAATCCTTCAAAGAGGTTGAAAATGAAAACACACTGCTTTTGTAATGAGCAATCTATCTCGTGGAAATGAGTGGAGTCATCTGCTGCCACAACTCAAAAGTACAGGAAACAAAATAACAGGATTTTTTTATTTACAAATCTCCAGTGAAATTAAGATTGCAATTAGTGATTGGCAAATCTCCAAACATTTGAGGTTCAGCCTTAGTTAGTATGAACATCCCAGAGTCTGAATGTGGGGTCAGTAATTGAGCTAGAAATCGGAAGAGGAACTTCCACCCTTCCATTTATGGCCATGTGCATCCTGAGTGAAATTTACCCCCTCTACAGTGGGCCTATAAAAGGCCTATGCCAAACTAATGTTCCATTTTGGTATCTTAAATGTGTGCTTGAGATGCTTTGATCAATCAAGTGGTACAAATTATGCCTCCTTTTAAAAATATGTTAAATATTCTTGGCATTTGTAATTCTCTTATGAAGCCTTAAAGTGGAGCTTAAGTGGTACATAGACCTGCCTAAACATTCCGCACAGAAGTGAATTTCTATATATCAGAACAATTTTTCTTGTGATGATTTGTTTTTTCAGGCAAAAGCTGAAAACCAGAGCTGTATTTGAAAAAAAAAATCAAAACTTTAAAAAGTTTGTGTTTTGTTTGTTCTTAGAAATGCTAAATGGTTTGTAAAGGACAGAAGGGGCTGTACTAGTAGTTTCTGAACCAGTACATGCTTCCCGCATGACATGGGAGTCATTTAAAGCTTTTAAGAATATAAACTCTTCAGTGAAGGGACTGTCTCTTACTGTGAGTTTGCACAAGGCCTAGTACAGTGTAGCTCTAATCTTGGTTGGAACTTCTAGGTACTATTGTAATATAAATAATAGGTGTATTATGAATTTAGTTGGTGCCAGTTGAATAAAGTTACATTAAGTACAACTATAGAACTGAATTCAGGAGACCATTCCCACATACCACTGAGAGCTCTCAGTATTGGAACACAAGGAGAAATGATTATCTTGGCTGCATAGTCAGTGAATGTATTCTAAAATTTCAGTTTAAGGTAACTATATTTTCTATTCTCTGTGACCTGGGGGAAGAGAACCAGGAAGACATAGACAATATGGAGGATCTTATACTGAGCTTTTCTGCTGAAGTTCAGTATTTTTCCTAGTCAGGAGGGATAAGAACAGTCATTATACTGCAAAACTACAGAGGGGGGGAGGAAGATTTAGAAAGGAAGTTGTTTTTTCAATACGGTGGAATAATGCTTTTCTACAAAAGAAATATAGAAAGCTCCTTCCCTTCCTCCCTGCCTCATCTCTTAAGTGAATGTTTTATTTATTTGAGGAATATCCCAATCACTTCCACAATTGCTTGGCAATTTAACTTGCAGCCATTTAGTCCATGAGAGCTCATTCCATATGCTATGATGTCCCAGGACTTCCAAGCAATACTCAGGAGAAGAAGGGGAGAGAGCAGAATATCCAAACTTGTGCTTCTGAACCAGTCTTAGACTCTATAGGTGCAAACATATGATGGGCCAGATACTCTGCTGCTCTGCACTTTGTGTAGAGAGTCTACAATACTACTCAATCAGAACCATAGCATTTTTTACACACTTGCATAAATATCTAGACAAGCTGCAGGGCAATGGAGAATATGTCCCAATGGACATAAAGTTTGTGCACTTTAGTATTCAAGGACATCCAGTTTAAGTGAGACTAGAAACACTATTCCAAGCCTAGGGCCATATCATAAAACTGGAGAGAGGGGATGGAGCCCAGCCAACTCTGTGCAGCAGAATGTCACTCTCGTAGGAGATGGGTTTGACAGGTCATGCAGGAAGGTGGAGCACAGTCTCCAAACCCTCAGATCTCAATGAGCTGCAGGGAAAGGAAGCACTAACTCCAGAAAGGTACTGACTTTGCAATCCCTCACTTGGTTGCAGTACCTCTTTCCATGGAGGTCAGGCAATAATACTGTTGGGTATCCATGGGGTTCTAAAAGGAACAAGCCAGCATCTCACCCTATGGAGTTGATAAGGAATGGCTTCTGCAAGCTCTCAGAGCTCCACTTACCCTTTTCCATCTGTCACTACTTCCTTAGTAGTTTGAACACATAGAGTTTGAAAGTCTGCTACCACTATCAGTTAACAGAGTTATTTCTTTAGCCCACGAGGCAGAGTTCTCTCTTGCAATGCAGGTCCAGGCTTCATACCCTGTTGATGACCGGTTTCTGTGTGGGAAAGATTATTATCTGTGATCCTTGCAATAATTTGCTCCCCTTAAAGTAAATGGATCGGACCTGTGGTATGTAAGTGTTTTATATCTCTCTTGATTCACAGGAACTTCATTGAATGGTGATACATTTAACATTAATTATTCTGTTAGGAAAGTTTAACTGTCCATGTTCTGTGCACCTGTAAGGAAAATCCTCCAGCCTTAAACACAACTGTGTCATGAGCTCACATGCAAGTACTTAATCTTGTACTTGAATCAGAAAATCACACTTGCAGAGTTTTTTCATCTTCTAGTAAATTAATAGCTTTCAGTCCTTTAGAATTGTCCTTCATCTCTCACAGTACATTTCTCAGTTTGAACTTCTTCCTATCCTTGTGTTAATACATAACCAACATCTCGGGCTAGTATTGATAGATAAACTTAAAGTGCTGCAATCTTCTTGAGTTGCAAAGTGAAAATGCTGCCCATTTAGGACTCCAAACATTACTTAATCAATAATGGTCAACCACAATTAGATGTTCATGTAAGGGAAAACATACCCGTGATTCCAAACAACTGCAGTAGTTGTGTTTTCTTTTCATATTGAACTCATGGGATCAGGTATCTTCAAAGAATTCTTTTTTATCATTAGGTCAGCAGCATGCATTACCCTAGGTTGTTATAAATGTTTTACAGATGACAGCTATTCATAAAAATAGAACATCTTTCATTAATTATTCAGTTCCTTTGTTTGCAATTGTATCTTCTTTCTAAGAGGGTACAAATATTTGCTGCTTTCATCAGTTTCAGTGAGATGATTAAAGTATCTAGTGTTATTTATATCCTTTGTAGATTATCTTTTGTAGGGTAAGTCTCTTTTTATCCTTGCATGTCTTGTATCAAACAATCCTGTCTGTCTATATCCCATCATCTGGACTGGGGTTACCTCCCTCCTAGCCAAGATCTCTTTCCCATTTAGCAATGTGGGAAGAGCAAGGTGGTCACATTCCTCTTCGACTTCAGAAATTTCAGATTGAGACACCCTACTCTAGGCATTATAGGGACTGCATCTGCTCTTTAGGCCTAATCTCACAATGCTCAGTGCAGTGTCAAAGGAGCTCTGCCTGTGTAAGTAATAAGGAATCCTCCTGGATAGTGTTTTTTGTTTCGGGGTTACTTTTTTTCAAAGCAGCGTGTGGGATTTAAATTGAATGATGTCCCAGTATAGCCAGTTGGAAATATAACAACTGAAACTTTGCACAATACTTTTGCAACACTTTAAAATTTACTCTAGGTCATGGTACTGACTAAGGTAATTTACGGGGATGTTTCTGTAACAAGCAGCACTGTTCATTTCTTAGTTGACAAATCATTAGTTTTGATATATATTCAATTATTTAGCCATTTTAAAAAATCCCACTGCATTTTGGAGGAGATGTATGAAAAATGTTAATTTGAAACAATTTTAATCTTTGCCAAGGTAGATGCTTGGTTTCCAGCAACTGAAAGGCTGTTGTTAAGACTGTTACATGAAAGATGGTATTGACCTTTGAATGATCACTAATGGGTGATCATTTTACTGTGTGTTGGATATTCGAGGAAATGACAGCTGTATGAATAGTGAGCTATAATTCATAGAGGGGAAGTTTATAACATTTTCTGAATATTGGGTACAAGAGGTGAACAAGCCCCAATGCATAATTTAATTTCTGGGGCCTGCCATCATGCTAATTTCACTGGCAGAGATTTTTTCACAAGCTCTGGCATTTTCTGCAGTATATTTTCCTATGTCTCATTTAAATACATTGCTTGTTAAAGATACAAGCCTGACAGTCCTCCATATACAAAAAAGGTGCAGCATGGACAATTCTAATACAAGCATCCTCATCCCACTAAAGTGCCTCATTCATGATCTAGAAGGATTATTTCTAGAAGGTAATTCATTCTCCAGGTCCGTTCAATCCCTGGTCTCTGTAAAAAGGGACAAGTGACAATTAGGAAGAATAGTGGTAGTGTTTTTTGTGTTGTGGACACCTGCCCATCAGATTGGACAGTGCACAGGCCACAAGATGGCACAACTGCTGTCATCTACCAACTAAGACTGGATTTAATTCAATAACCTGTTGGTGAATGAATATATTTGGCGCAGATAAAAGATGCTTATCTGGCATAATTGACCTTATTTAGGCTGATAAAAAAAATGAATATTGGAAGACTCTCCTTATGATATTGGTAGGCTGACCATCAAGATTGGTGAAAGAAGTACATATTAGAAATTAGCTAAATTTCTCAGACATGTTGATGAACTCTAAATTCACAGGTTCCTTCCAGGAAAAAGATTTCACAGTTATAGTTAACAACTCAATGAAATACATGCAGCAGCAATTCAAGAAGTAACTAAGATCGATGCATAAAAAGGATAGAAAAAATACATGCAATATAATAAATGCCCCTGTGAAGCTATGCACTCTATTGGTAGATGGTTATTTCTTCTTCTTTCCCTTTGAGACACTTGAGTGGTGAAAAGAGGCCAGATTCTGGCAAAGGGAAATGTTCTACTGGCATAAAGCTGTTATAGTCAGTTCCTGGGCCAGCACCCTTCCCACCCAGTGTTAATGGGAGGAGACATGGTGGAGCTTTCTTTAGCTATGTCAATCCTCCACCTGTCCCTATAAGGACTGTCCACCAGTGCCCCAATTAAAGCAGTCCCATAATTGTTCTTATTCAATCTGGGGTGGTGTTAGGGTGACCAGATGTCCTGATTTTTGGTTCTTTTTCTTATATAAGCTCCTATTACCCCCCCCTCACCGTCCCAATTTTTCACATTTGCTGTCTGGTCACCCAAGGTGGTATTAACTGGCTCACAAGATCTGGGAACTGGGTATCTGGCTGTCTGGCACTTGCCCATTCCCCTTTATCAATCAGAACTTGGCTGCAGGGAAGAATATGACCTTTTAAATCCAGAGGACAAAGCCAGGCAGGAGGAGCTGGGGAAGATTTTAGCCAGAGCTCTACCCTGAATCAGAGAGTGAGATGAAGTAGCTGTAAGGATAATCCTGCTTTCCTTATTCTAATACAGTGCCTTCCCCAATGTTAGAAGAGTGATCTTTTATGAACACCAAAGAGCTGCTATTCAGAACAATGGCAATCTGGTCCAGGAAGATACAGGAGAATTGTAAATATTCAAAGAAAGGCATCAAAACTATCTAAAGGCATAGAAGTGTTTTTATATTAGATTCAGTTGAGGAACATCAAGTAATGAAGGGTATAGGGAAAGCTGATCAGATGTTCTTATTAAATAGAGATAATTAATAATTGCAACTATACAAGCTGATGGTAATATAAATTAATCCAGTCATGGGTCAGTGAACTTAAAATTTCTGGGAATCATCCAGGCATTTTCCCCCAGTGTTTTCTTTCTACCTTCTTTTCTAAACAGCTGGTACTAGCCACAACTAGAAGTAGGATGCCAACAAAATGGGCCAATGCCTTGAAGCACAGCAATTCCTATAGTCCATATCGGGGAGGTTTAGCTTTCTCCATCCTGCTTTCACTGGGTTGCAATTATGTTGTGACAAGACAAGAGCATGGGCAGTGCAACTCTTCCCTTGTGTTTCCATTCCCCATATCTCACTCACACAGATGATGGGGGAATGCAGGGATCATAAAGCCCCAGATGGGATTTCTTCCCTTGCCTGAGTCCCCGCATGAGTGGCTATATGTGTAGCTTCAGCATGCTGGAGGCATTGAGACAGTAATCTCTACTTAAGCAGGAAAGGCTGCAGCAAAGCAACCTGTGACAGGGTCAGGCCAGACGGCTACAGGAGAATGTAGTAAGGAAGGTATATTAGCCCCAGGATAAGCAGGTCCCTCTTCCCCTGGTAACTGAGCAGTGTTACTCCAGGTTAATTAAGATACCTGAAGCCAATTAAGAACCTGCTAGAATGAGTTAAAAGCCTTCCCCACAGCCAGTCAGTGTGGTGATAGATATCGTGAGAGTGAAGGTGAGCTGAGCAGTGTGGAAGCTGACAAGGACCAGGGGAGAACCCTGAAGGTATAGAGACTGGTGAGAAACTGTACCCTAACCAGTAGCTAAGGACCCTACCAGGTCCAAAGACCTGAAGAAAAGGACCCTGCCAGAGAGGAGAGACTGAGCCATGCATTTGGTGTGGTGCTGCCACACCCGGAAGTGCTACCAGAGAGTAGGGGCTCTCCCTCCCCCTGCAAAAGGGTCGGGATGAACGCCACCCAAGCGAAGTGGGGACAATAAGCCAAAGGGTGTGCGGAAGTAACCTAGGAGATCTAGCAGATTTCGTGGGAACTGGCAGTGTGACACTGCTACTTGTAGGGTCCCTGGGTTGGGGCCCAGAGTAGAGGGCAGGACTGTCCTCCCTCACCCCCTTTTCCTCTCACTGGATGTCCATCGAGGACGCCAGAAGCCCCAGTGACGCAGTGAGGCCCTAGCAGGCCCAGAAATGGGAACGCCGCTTGGAGACAGAATTTCCCTGCCCACTGTAAACAGAGGAGGGAAATTCTGAGAGATGAGACGCTATCCTGACCCACCACTAGAAGGAAGAGCGGGACCCACCAAGGTGGAAAAGAAGCCCTGTTATAAACCACACAAGTAAGTTCCTCAGGAAGGAACTGCGAACAGTTCTCTTATGTGATCCAGTCAAACAGGAGCCAAACATAATGCAAGGCAGGCTCTGCACAGTTGCATACACTGATGACTACGAAAAGTAAAAGAATGTCCATCACCCTCACACATACAGTGTGAGACTGCGTCAGCAAAGGACAGCAGGTCAGGGTATAGTGCTGGCTAGAAAGAACCTCCACTGCAGCAATGCATCCTGCAGGCAAGGTTCCTTTTCACTAGCCCTCCCGGGTTCTAAGCCCCATTACCTGGGCTTGGGGTGGGAGAAGACTTTTCCTTTAATGATGAATATAGTGCTTGAATAGTTAATGAACCTATGTAGCTCTGTATCTGGTCCAGTAGTGTACCAATAAAAGGTTAAAATATTCTTCCAGCTTCCTTCCCATGTGCTTCAAGTTGAATAGCTTCTATGTATGACTTTGATACCTGTAGAGCAGAAAATCTGGAGCTCCTGGTGGCAGAGAAATAGCTTCATTTACCTGGAGAGACTGGTACCCAGGGACTGATAACATTAATAACTGAGAAGCTCACTTGAAATTCACGAAAAGAGCCAATTTAAAGATCAGAAGAGAGCATGTGGTGAGATTTAATGCCCCTCGTTTCAGAGTCCATCTCAAAATGCTGACTCTGGAGAAGAACACATTATTATTTAACCTATTTTTATCTTGAATGAAACAGATTCGTCAGTTACCAAACAAGTCAAGCAGGGCATGATTCTTCAGGGTAATTGAGTGTGAGGATCATGTTCCTCTTAAAGCACATTCATTAGAGTCCTAACAGCTCAAGATTCTAGTTAAGGAAAAATAAGTGGTGCCTTCAGCTAAATATTGTGGAGTTTTTTAATGACCAACAGAGGTCATTTTTAGTTTCCAATTTGAAAACATACAACTCATTGGACTTTTTCTCCTCTGCTCTCCACTCTGTGTGTCATCACACCAGTGCAAAGTGAGTATAAAATGCCACCTGATCAGAATAGAAGCAGGTTACACCCAAGTTGCACTCCATGTGCAGCCCTGCAAATGGCTATACAAGGAACAGGGTGTCAATAACCTATTCCCAGGTTGGACCTTAGCATCCAAAATATGGGGGTTAGCATGAAAACCTCCAAGCTTAGTTACCAGCTTGGACCTGGTACTGCTGCCACCACCCAAAAAATTAGAGTGTTTTGGGGCACTCTGGTCCTCCCAGAAACCTTCCCTGGGGACCCCCAGACCCAAATCCCTTGAGTCTCACAACAAAGGGAAATAAACCTTTTCCCTTCCCCCCCCTCCAGGTGTTCCTGGAGAGATACACAGAAGCAAACTCCATGAATCTAAACAGAGGGATTCCACCCTCCCCGTTCCCAGCCTGGAGAACAGAATTACCGAGAGTCAATCTCTCTTCCCCCCTCACCCAGAGGGAATGCAAAGTCAGGCTAGTACATCTAACACACCCAGGTTCCCCCCTGACTTCTTCCTCCCACCAATTCCCTGGTGAGTACAGACTCAATTCCCTGGAGTTCCCCAGTAAAGAAAACTCCAACAGGTCTTAAAAAGAAAGCTTTATATAAAAAGAAAGAAAAATACATAAAAATGGTCTCTCTGTATTAAGGTGACAAATACAGGGTCAATTGCTTAAAAGAATATTGAATAAACAGCCTGATTCAAAAAGAATACAATTTAAAGCACTCCAGCAACTATAGACATGTAAATACAAAAGTAAAACAATAACCCTTATTGTTTTTATGATCTCTGTACTTACAACTTGGAAACAGAAGATTAGAAAGCAGGAAATAGAAATCACTTCTCAAAGCTGAGAGAGATTCAGGCAGACAGAAGACAAAGAACTAAGACACAAACTTCCCTCCACCCAGAGTTGAAAAAAAATCCTGTTTCCTGATTGGTCCTCTGGTCAGGTGCTTCAGGTTACTTTTTTTTTTTTTAGGTGAAAGAGACATTAACCCTTAGCTATCTGTTTATGACACGCCCCCCAAATTGCAGACAGTGGGGAAGCTCACTGGCGGCGAACGAAGAAGTTTCTTCTTGTTTCCCTTGGCAGTATGAAGCCACTTTAGTGCAGCATGGTCAGTTTGTAGCTGGAACCGCCATCCCCAAACATATGGGCGTAGCTTTTTTAGGGCGTACACAATGGCGTAGCATTCCTTTTCACTGACTGACCAGTGACTTTTCCTCTCAGACAGTTTTTTGCTGAGAAACATGACAGGATGGAAGTTGTGATCTGTTGCTTTCTGCATGAGCACTGCTCCTATACCACGCTCAGATGCATCTGTGGTTACTAGGAATGGCTTGTCAATGTCCGGGGCCCTGAGCACAGGGTCAGACATGAGTGTTGCCTTAAGTTGGGTAAAGGCCTTTTGACACTTATCAGTCCACTTAGCTGCATTTGGCTGGGTCTTTTTGGTCAGGTCGGTCAGTGGGGCAGCGATTTGGCTGTAGTGTGGTACAAATCGCCTGTAGTACTCAGCCAAGCCTAAGAAGGATTGGACCTGTTTCTTTGACCTTGGGACAGGCCACTTTTGGATAGCATCCACCTTGGCCTGTAAAGGGTTTATGGTTCCTCGACCCACCTGGTGCCCCAGGTAAGTCACTCTGTTTTGGCCTATTTGACACTTTTTGGCCTTAACAGTTAGTCCGGCATGCCTGATGTGCTCAAAGACCTTTTCCAAGTGTAGTAGGTGTTTGGGCCAGGAGTCTGAAAAAATGGCCACATCATCGAGGTAGGCAACTGCAAATTCTCCCAGTCCTGCTAGTAGACCATCTACCAGCATCTGGAAGATGGCGGGTGCATTTTGAAGGCCGAAAGGAAGGACATTGAATTCATACACCCCTGCATGGGTGACGAATGCTGACCTCTCCTTGGCAGGTTCATCTAGCGGTACTTGCCAGTACCCCTTGGTTAAGTTTATTGTAGAGATGAACTGGGCACGTCCCAACTTCTGCAATAGCTCATCGGTGCGTGGCATTGGATAGTTGTCTGGACGAGTTACCGCATTTAGCTTACGGTAGTCCACGCAAAAGCATATTTTCCCATCTGGTTTGGGTACCAGAACCACTGGAGATGCCCATGCACTGGTAGATGAGCGGATTATACCCATCTGTAGCATGTTCTGGATCTTCCGTTTTATAGCAGCTTGGACATGAGGAGACACCCGGTAGGGTGGGATTCTAATGGAGTGACCATTACCTGTGTCAATGGAGTGGTATGCCCGTTCAGTCCATCCTGGGGTGGCTGAGAAAAATGGGGCGAAGCTAGTGCACAGCTCCTTGATTTGTCGCCGCTGCAGACATTCCAGGGTGGTTGAGAGGTTCACCTCTTCCACGCCACCGTCTTTTTTCCCATCGTAGTAGACACCATCAGGCCACTCAGCATCATCTCCCTGGACTGTAAACTGACAAACCTGTAAGTCTCTGGAATAGAAAGGCTTGAGAGAATTAACATGGTAATCTCTGGGCTTTAGTGAGGAATTGGGAAATGCTATGAGGTAGTTCACAGTTCCCAGGTGCTCTTGGACCGTGAATGGCCCTTCCCATGATGCTTTCATTTTATGGGCCTGTTGCGCCTTTAAGATCATAACCTGGTCTCCTACCTTGAAGGAACGTTCTCTGGTATGTTTGTCATACCAGGCCTTTTGCTCTTTCTGAGCATCCTTTAGGTTTTCTTTAGCAAGGGCTAAGGAGTGTCGGAGGGTGCTTTGTAGGTTGCTTACAAAGTCCAGAATGTTAGTTTCAGGAGAAGGCGTAAACCCCTCCCATTGCTGCTTCACCAACTGTAATGGCCCCTTAACCTCGTGACCATACACAAGTTCAAACCGTGAAAACCCTAAACTGGGATGTGGTACAGCCCTGTAGGCAAACAGCAACTGCTGCAACACTAGGTCCCAACTACTGGAGTATTCGTTGATGAATTTACGTATCATGGCCCCCAAAGTTCCATTAAACCTTTCCACCAGGCCATTGGTTTGATGGTGGTACGGGGTGGCAACCAAGTGATTCACCCCATGAGTTTCCCACAGTTTTTCCATGGTCCCTGCCAGGAAATTAGATCCTGCATCTGTAAGGATGTCGGAGGGCCAATCTACCCTGGCAAAGATGTCTGTTAGGGCCAGGCACACAGGGTTAGCCCTGGTGTTGCCTAGAGCTACTGCTTCCGGCCATCGGGTAGCAAAGTCCACTAAAGTCAATACGTACTGCTTTCCTCTGGGCGTCTTTTTTGGGAAAGGACCCAGAATATCCACAGCTACTCGCTGAAATGGGACCTCAATTATGGGGAGTGGCTGGAGAGGGGCCTTGACCTGGTCTTGGGGTTTTCCCACTCTTTGGCATACCTCACAAGACCGGACATACTTGGCAACGTCCTTGCCCATCCCCTCCCAGTGGAAGGACTTCCCCAACCGGTCCTTGGTTCGGTTCACCCCAGCATGACCACTGGGATGATCATGGGCTAAGCTTAAGAGCTTTTCCCGGGACTTAGTTGGAACCACCAACTGTTTTTGCGGCTGCCATTCTTCCCGGTGTCCACCAGAAAGAATTTCCTTGTATAAAAGTCCTTGGTCTATAATAGACCGGGATCGATTAGAAGAACTGAGAGGCGGTGGGGTGCTCCGTGCCGCCGCCCAAGCTTTCTGAAGGCTGTCATCTGCTTCCTGCTCAGTCTGGAACTGTTCCCTTGAGGCTGGGGTCACCAGTTCTTCCTCAGACTGTGGACTTGGGCTTGGTCCCTCTGGAAGCGATGTAGGTGATGGGGTTGTTTCCGTTGCTGGTGAACCGCTCTCCGCTGGTGCACCTGAGGGTATTTCAGGCTCGGGCTGAGCCTTTTGGGTATGGCTGTCTGTTGCTTCTGCCAGTTCTGGCTCGCTGGCGCCCTCTGGTGTTGAGTTTGAAGATGTGGTTGCACTTGCTGGTGCTGGTTGCTGTTCCAGTTCCGGGCCTGGGACTGGAGGTGCTGTGGCTGTTTCAGTGGTTGGCATGGAATCCAGGTCCACTACCTCTGTCTGGGTCTCTGGTAACACAGACGGGGCCTCTGTGGACGGCTCAGGAACAGAAATGGATCTGGAAGCTTGCCTGGTTTGGCTACGTGTAACCATTCCCACTCTCTTGGCCCGCTTCACCTGGTTGGCCAAGTCTTCCCCCAGTAGCATGGGGATAGGATAATTGTCATAGACTGCAAAAGTCCACCTTCCTGACCAGCCTTTGTACTGGACAGGCAGTTCAGCTGTAGGCAAGTCTACAGCTTGTGACATGAAGGGGTAAATTGTCACTTTGGCCTTTGGGTTGATGAATTTGGGGTCTACGAAGGATTGGTGGATAGCTGACACTTGTGCCCCCGTGTCTCTCCACGCAGTAACCTTCTTTCCGCCCACTCTCAAATTTTCCCTTTGCTCCAAGGGTATTTGAGAGGCATCTGGGCCTGGGGATCTATTGTGTGATGGTGGTGTAATGAACTGCACTCGGATGGCGTTTTTTGGACAGTTGGCCTTGATATGTCCCAGTTCATTACACTTAAAGCATCTTCCATCTGATGGATCACTGGGCTGAGGTGAGTTACTGGAGACTGGTGAGGTGGAAGAATAGGGCGTTTGTGGCTTTACTTGGGTTGTATGTGGGGTCTTTGGCTGTCCTCAGTTGTAGGGTTTATGGTCGGTGTGCCCCCTGGGGTATTCGTTCCCCTTGACCGTAGCTTTCTTGCTTTCTGCCACTTCCATCCATCTGGCTCCAATCTCCCCCGCCTCAGCGAGATTTTTGGGTTTTCCATCTTGTATGTACCGTGTTATGTCCTCAGGAACACCATCCAAGAACTGCTCCATTTGTATGAGGAGGTGCAGTTCTTCCAAGGTTTTAACATTGTGTCCTGATATCCAGGCCTCATAATTTTTCCCAACGTAGTAGGCGTGTTTGGCAAATGACACATCTGGTTTCCACTTTTGGGTTCTGAAACGCCGACGGGCATGATCCGGGGTTATCCCCATTCTGTATCTGGCCTTGGTTTGAAAAAGTTTATAGTCGTTCATGTTCTCCTTAGGCATTTCAGCTGCCACCTCTGCTAAAGGTCCACTGAGCTGTGGCCTCAATTCTACCATGTACTGGTCTTCAGGGATGCTGTACCCAAGACAGGCTCTTTCAAAATTTTCCAAGAAGGCCTCGGTGTCATCACCTGCCTTGTAGGTGGGAAATTTCCTGTGCTGTGGAACAATCATTGGCGCGGGGTTGTTAGGGTTGGCTGTGTTTTGCTTAGCCTTTTCTACTTCCATGGCCTGCCGGTGGGCTTCCCTCTGGAGTTCCAGCTGTTTTTGGTGGTCTGCATCTTTGGCTGCTTGCTCTCTTTTGTAGGCTGCCTCTCTCTTTCTCTTTCTCTCAGCTCCATCTCTTGTAGTCTTTTTTCCAGTTCTCGCCTGTGTTCAGCTTCTTTGATTTGTTCTTCGGCCTCTATTTTTGTCTTGGTAGGCATGATTCCTGTTTTCTTGTGTTGGGGTGCCCTCCGGTGTTTATCTTCTGAACTGCAGGCTCTGTTGCCTCCTGGGGTCTGCCTAGCAACAGTGCCTTTTTCCCTTTCTTCCTAGCTAATTTTTTCAATGTAAAGTAAACCAGAAAAACCACTTTATTTGCATGTATATAGTGCTGGTATTTGCCTCCTAATGGGAGTGCTATTGTGTGACAAAAGACCCTCAACAGTCTCTTAATGGTTGCTTGCTTAATATGCAAGCCACAGCTGCCAGAGAGAGCAGAGAAAAAAATTCTCTCTGGTTCCCTTTTAAAACCAAACTGTTTCTCTCTGCTAAAAAGCCCCTAGCAGAGAAAAGAAAAATATAATATTCCTACTGGCTTCTGGATTCTATCTATCCCACCACTGCCACCATGTCAATAACCTATTCCCAGATTTGGACCTTAGCGTCCAAAATATGGGGGTTAGCATGAAAACCTCCAAGCTTAGTTACCAGCTTGGACCTGGTACTGCTGCCACCACCCAAAAAATTAGAGTGTTTTGGGACACTCTGGTCCCCCCAAAAACCTTCCCTGGGGACCCCCAGACCCAAATCCCTTGAGTCTCACAACAAAGGGAAATAAACCTTTTCCCTTCCCCCCCCCTCCAGGTGTTCCTGGAGAGATACACAGAAGCAAACTCCGTGAATCTAAACAGAGGGATTCCACCCTCCCCGTTCCCAGCCTGGAGAACAGAATTACCGAGAGTCAATCTCTCTTCCCCCCTCACCCAGAGGGAATGCAAAGTCAGGCTAGTACATCTAACACACCCAGGTTCCCCCCTGACTTCTTCCTCCCACCAATTCCCTGGTGAGTACAGACTCAATTCCCTGGAGTTCCCCAGTAAAGAAAACTCCAACAGGTCTTAAAAAGAAAGCTTTATATAAAAAGAAAGAAAAATACATAAAAATGGTCTCTCTGTATTAAGGTGACAAATACAGGGTCAAATGCTTAAAAGAATATTGAATAAACAGCCTTATTCAAAAAGAATACAATTTAAAGCACTCCAGCAACTATAGACATGTAAATACAAAAGTAAAACAATAACCTTTATTGTTTTTATGATCTCTGTACTTACAACTTGGAAACAGAAGATTAGAAAGCAGGAAATAGAAATCACTTCTCAAAGCTGAGAGAGATTCAGGCAGACAGAAGACAAAGAACTCAGACACAAACTTCCCTCCACCCAGAGTTGAAAAAAAATCCTGTTTCCTGATTGGTCCTCTGGTCAGGTGCTTCAGGTTACTTTTTTTTTTTTAGGTGAAAGAGACATTAACCCTTAGCTATCTGTTTATGACACAGGGCAACAGAGAATCAACCTCAGTGTGTTCTGAGTAAGAATCACAAAGCCATTCACATTGTCAGTTTTTTCTCTCTAATGACTGATAAAAACATGGAGAGTGGAGTAATATAAATTATTAAATATAAAGATTAGATTTAAACTAAAAAAAACGATGTATAAATAGCACTGTGTTCCTCTTAAATCTGCCAAAATAAATTTAAGCCTTTGTGTTAGAGAACCAACATTTTGAGTAACCCACTGTTACTACTTAGTGCGTTTTAAAAACTTTTTTCTGTTTCCATCGCAGCCCCAGAGTCCCTGATTTGTAATATGCAAATATTGGCAGATCTGCAATCAGCTTATGCACTTGCATCTGTCTCTTGAATGTTCTGCTATTCTGTAAGTACCAGAATATGCTTCAAACAAGACATCTGTTCCATACATTTTGTTTGTTTTGTTGGCCCATACACTACAGTATTTCCCCTAAAGAGTGTGTGCCTGTGCAGTGATAAAAAAATTGTAATATGAGTCTTAGAGTTTTGGCCAATTAATTATTTTTCCTTGACAATTGCCTTTAATTTCAAAGCTTTGCCACTCCTGAGTATTTGCAACCAAAAATAATCTCTATCCTGGTCCAGACTGCAAGCCCCATACTCACATAGGTAAGCTGTTACTCCCATGAGAATTCCCCTAGGCTTCAGCAAAATTAATCATGGGAGTAATTGCTTGTCATCATGAGTAACAGGTTCAAAATCAGGGCCCTTGGACAAAATGGACCAGATCTCAGCTACTTACACAGTGTGAGTCTGGACTAACTACTTTAGGGTTTCAAGTATCAGGGGGTAGCCATGTTAGTCTATATCCACAAAAACAACAAGGAGTCCAGTGGCACCTTAAAGACTAACAGATTTATTTGGGCATAAGCTTTTGTGGGTAAAACCCCCACTTCTTCAGAAAGCTTATGCCCAAATAAATCTGTTAGTCTTTAAGGTGCCACTGGACTCCTTGTTCCTTTACGGTTTGAATCACCAAGGTGCTGTGAATCCTGGCTCTGGTCCAGCAAAGAACTTAACCATATACTTAGTAGTCCCATAGACCAAAGTGGGGAGAGAATGCTCAGCACCTTGTAGGACTGAGCCCTTAGAGTCAGACTTACTTGCTAACGTCTACAAAAATAGGCTGAGATTCTATCCCCTTGCAAAATGTGGGTCAGGGTGCAGCAGCTATTATGAATATATTATCTACTATATATATGCACATGTATTTCTATGTGCTTAATATTTTTTTTTAATGGGAGGAAATCTTCAGCTGGTGTAAATAGTCACAGTTCCATTGAAATTTGCCCACTATTCTCTACATGTACTACTTATATCCCCTCCACCTATAATTCCTTATAAATACTTCTTTGCTCAGCTCTGCAGAGAAGGGGAACCTGTCTCAGTGGAACACACAAGATTTATTGGAGTAAGATTTTGTTCCCGCAGACCATATATGTCAACTCAATTTCATACTCAGTACCCATTAAAATCAAAGCTGATGAAATTCCAAATACCAAAAATTGTTAGAGAAAAGTTAAGTTTAAAATAAGTGGAGGTGATAGTGAATGATCGCTGATGAGCGGGGAACTGTCTGGCTACCTTAGGTATATATTAGCATACTTCCTAACAGTCAGATTTTTGTAAAGTTAAACTGTTGTAATTTAAATCCAATATTGTTTTTAGGGGTTAGCAGAACTCCATTGCAACACATTTTCAACTAGAGCTAAGTTGAGTTAAAAAGGCAAAAAATATCATGAATATTTTCAAAATTTTCAGCTTTTGAATTCTTGATATGTCATGGAATTTCAAAATTAGAGGGGAAATAACCAGTTCAATGTAGATTTGTGAAGAATTATACATTCCAGCCTTCCCATAACCCAGGACAGTGCTTCATAGGTACAATCCAGCCCTTACC
Organism: Gopherus evgoodei; assembly: GCF_007399415.2. Taxonomy (NCBI): domain Eukaryota; kingdom Metazoa; phylum Chordata; order Testudines; family Testudinidae; genus Gopherus; species Gopherus evgoodei. Next base: position 92,323,639 of record NC_044325.1, read on the forward strand.
TTGTTTAATTCTCCATTTACCCAGCTACTAAAAATACTATATTTGTGATTTTCAGTATTTAACACCCACAAAAATGTTATTTGGAAAATGTCAGTTCTAAATAGTTGTTAGCTGACAGGATTGCTAATCCACCAGTGACAGCTTGTTCTGATGATGTAGTGTTTCAGTGGTTTGGGTATCCTAACACTGGGGTGAGAGAGGATTCTGGAAATAAAATAATTCTCCCCAGCTCTTATTGTTGATTTCAGCTCCTTGTAAAGCAGTCATTATGTTTTGTCACAGGGATCTTCAGGCACTCTTACTCAGGGTGTTGTGAGATGTATTGAATTAAAGTTTCTAAGGCACTTGGAGTTTCTCAGATAAGTACCAAATATGGTGATGGATAAAACTTTCAAAAGTGCCTAAGAGACTTAGAAACCTAGCTGCCATTGAAAGACAATGACTCCTAAGTGCTTTAGTGACTTTTAAAAATGGGACATAGGCTTCTAAGTCACTGATACGCTTTTCAAATTTTTACCCTTTATTCTTCCCAAAGCTTAAGGGTATTTGGATCTTGGCCTGTCTTTGGCCTATTATAAGGCTATGGGCCAGCCTTTAAGTTAGATCCAGATGAAACTTAACTATAGATCAATAGATCCATGCGATTGATGTCGACTTGTCTACTGAACACAAAATATAGCTGATTTAACACTCCAAACACAAACAGACCATATATGCAGATTTATAATGGAAGATGGAATAAAACAATAATAAAGTCTCTCTGCGTTACAATGACATAAGAAAATAAATAAATTATTTATTTTATCTCTAAGCACATTTAAGATTTCAATACAAAGAGCAGCCAGTCCTAACATAGTCAATATACACCATTTTTAATTTAACTATATTTTTCACAGTATATTAAGTGGTAGAAAAAGAAATGCCATTGACGGATACAGTGTCTAAATAGTCACTTTAGATGGTTAAAACATCTGACATGCAGAGAAGCTTTCCTCCTGCACATGCATATAGTGGCATGGGATCTGTGACTAAACCATTTACTCTGCAATGTATTAGGCAAATATTTCTTAAAATATACCCTAATATGTATGATTTCATGAGTTATGTTTCAAATTCCTTATTGAAATTTAGGGTGGCACTATCGTGCCATGCAAAAGTGGTGGGACATATGCGTCACATTTTTATGCACATAGTTGACAGAGAAACATTAACTAGTCTGTTAAAAGAAAAAGCTGCTCCACAAGATACACTTCAAACAAAATGTGCACCGTACAAAGTCATCTTTCAAGTTAAAGATTTTTGCTTGTGATTACAGTGGACTTTGGTTTTTTCAAGGCATAGCATTTCATTAATGATTACTTCTTCCAGCTTGCTTATCTCTTTAGATAAAGGTCATAAGAATTAAAAACACAGTCAGTCAAGACCTGGATAAGTATCCTGAAGCTATAAATGATATGCTGCTGTTTTTATTAGAAGTCACCACTCTAATCAGCTATCTCCAGCATATCATCAGAAGGTTTCTGTGTTCTCCATATACCATGGTAGTCTTGATTATCATTTAGAGCAGTCAATAAACCATGGTCTCAATCTGCAGATCCTGTGCAATAGTGTAAAATTAGCTCTAATTACATGGTGCTAGTCTATATGTCCAATTGTATCTTTAGGCCTTGACAATTATATAATCTGAGTAGCTTTGACTGGAGCTCACTGAATTTTTTTTTAAAGAAAGTTTTTCGTGTGGAAAATATCAAATTGTCAAAAATGAACTTTTTGTGGAAATGTAACACAAAGCCTAATAGTAATAGAATTATGTGACAGTTCACTGCTAGTGTTCACTCCTTTTAGAGGATTATGGTAAATCTTGAACAAAGTATGAGTTGTAGGGTATCATTTGAAAACTTGTGATTTGCTGATCATTGTAGTCTTGGTAAAATATGTGTGGCAACATTATATATAAAGCTATAAGATATTACTGGGACATGTTCCAACATATTCTGGAGGGCAGTCACAGACCAGTTCCCCGGAGACAAAAGGTTAGCCAATGCCTCAACCAGGCGTCAACTAGATCAAATGGACCATCACCTGATTAAATGGCCACTCTTTGACAGGAGAGGGTGTGGACAAAAATCTACATTTTGACAAAGAAGCAATGTAAGGTTCTTGTCCACACAGACTTTGTGTCTCCTGAACATCATCTGGAGACGATTCTTGCACAAGAAAAAGGGCTATCAGAGGAGAAAACAAATGCCCCAAATCATCTATCCCTTTCTCTCTACCAACAGCATCTACACTTGAAGAAGAAAGGAAACAGCATTGGACAGAGGGGAGATCCTGACTGAAGGATTCAGCCAGTAAGCCTGTTGGAACTTATGGTGAGAGTGACCTTTGATTTGAATTCACTTAGTTTGTTAAGTTAGATATTAGTTGCATTTTACCTTTTATTTTCTTGTAACAAGTTCTGGCCTGTATGCATCATTACTTGTAATCACTTAAAATGTATGCATCATTACTCGTAATCACTTAAAATATCTCCTTCTATAGTTAATAAATGTGTTTTATTTTATCTAAACCAGTGTGTTTGGTTTGAAGTGTTTGGGAAACTTTATTTGGGATAATAAGATTTGTGCATATCATTTTCTATTAATGAAATGACCTACTTTACATGAGCTTGTTTTGTCCAGGAGGATGCTGGGCGTTTCTGGGAGAGGTCTGGGGACTGGGAATTTGCTAGTGTTGCCCTGAAGTGTAATTCATGAGCGAATGGCTGCAGCACTCACCAAGACAGCTCTAGGTATTTTGCCGCCCTAAGCATGACAGGCAGGCTGCCTTCGGCGGCTTGCCTGCGGGAGGTCCCCGGTCCCGTGGATTCAGTGGCACGCCTGCGGGAGAACCACCAAATCCACGGGACCAGTGAACCCTCCGCAGGCATGCCGCCGAAGGCAACTTGCCTGCCGCCCTTGTGGTGACCAGCAGAGCTCCCCCCTTGGCTTGCCGTCCCAGGCACGCACTTGGTATGCTTGTGCCTGGAGCCGCCCCTGGCACTCACACATCATAACTGGAAGTAACTTACAATCTGGAGGCTGTGTGAGAGCAGACCAGGAGTGGTTGCTCCCACAGCAAAGCAGCATAAAAGGCACACCAGGTTGGAGAATTGAGGAAGGGACAACTGTCCATCAGTCGAGATTGTACCCTGGGTAATGTCAATAATTAATAATAATGATGTGACTTTCTATAGCACCTGTCTTCCAAGGATCACCAAGCACTTTACCAATGTTCAATAAACCTCAGGTCACCCAGGTGTGAGGCAGGTAAATATCATTAGACCCATTTTACCTATGGAGGAAACAGAAGTTCAGAGAAGCTAAGGCCAAAATTTTCAAAAGTGGCCTCTGATTTTGTGTGCCTCAGGTTTTTGTGCCCAATTTAAGACACCTTAAAGGAGCTTGATTTTCAGTGAGACTTAGCAATCACAGGTCCCATTGATTTCAACTGTATTTTCAAGAATTAACCTTATAGATCATACAGACAATGTGCCACTGCTTGCAGACACATTTCCATAATGAGATATGCTGACTGAATTGCTCATTCTCTGCCATCAAACACATCAACGCTTGCTGCAGATGTTCCTGCCCAGATCTGAACATGGAGCAATCCTCCTTTTCTCATACATAAATTGAGGTGTTCAGCCAACACTATGGAATTACTCCACTTTCCTGCAGAACTAGTGGAGGTCACTCTGCGGAGCTAAACTCCAAACTGAGGAAAGGGGCAAAATCTAACTGGGCGGGATCAAGAAATCATTGCTTCTACATGAAACTCTGTTATTTTTTCTGTTTAGCACTCTCAGAGCAGCCACCACTTGGAGGCTCTCTTGTAGAAAGCTTTAATGAAGCCATGTTGCCAGGAGAACGCCAAGTGCCCAAGCCAATGCACAAGCAGAGAGCCACTGTGCAGATAGCGTTTGACTCCTGTGGAACTCTGGAGATGTGCATGGATGCCCAGGGCTCTGCCGGGTTTGGAGGTGGTTCCAATGGCCTGGTTTTCGGGGGGCATGCATCACTACTGTAGACAAACTGTAGGATCTTCTGCAGAATTTTCCATGGAAGGAGATGAACCACATCAATATCTGGCAGCCTGTATTATGAGATACTTAGTTTAAAAATTCTTTGGGGCTAGGAGCATCTTTTTGTTTTATACTTGTACAGTGTGTTAGTCCATAATGGGGACTCTAGGTGCTACTACAATAGAAATCCTCAGTAGTAATAAAGAGCCCCAACATATACACCAATCCATACACACACAGATTGCTCATTCACTCTCTGGTTCAGTCAGCTGTGGCCCGATTTCTACTTAGGAGTTACTAACATAGCTATGAATAATTTTCCTCTGTATTCTTCCAGCTCTAATGGTTACTGTGGTTATATATTAATTGACCATTTGAGTGCTACTTATTCTTTTAAATCCTTTACAAATCCTGTAAAATGACTGTAATAATTTACTCTCCTCTCTACTTAGTGTCTCTGTCTTATATTGCATTGCCATTTTCCTTTGATTCTCGAATCCGTTTGCTTCACGGATATTTGCATATGGTTAAGCACATCTAGTACAGAATATTTTAAACTACTGTTTATTGTGCTGTTTATGGGAATGGGGCAGTATCCCTACATGTAATTTGTGAGCCATCTAATGGTCTTTATGGGTATGTCTACATAAGAGTTGTAAGGTATAAATTCCAGCTCAAGGAGAAATGCATGCTAGCTCTTATCAAGCTGGACTACTAAAAATAGAAGTGTAGCTGCAGTGGCATGAGCAGCAGGAGGAACTAGCTGTCCCAAGTACCATCCTGTATGAGACCCTGGATACATATTGCTCATTGCTACTAATTGAAGCTCCTCTGCTATTTTCAGCATGATATCTCAATGAAAGCTAGAGTAAGTATGTCTCCTCCAGCTGGAATTTACATCTTCCAGCTCTAGTATAGACATATCCCTTGTTTCCATTTTTCAAATGCCACCTGAACCTAGTGTTGCACTTCTGAGATGCGACCCATCACCAGCCTGACCCTTCCCATCCCTTCTCCGGTGCCCCACCACTACCCTGTCCCCTCTGACCAATGAGTCCCTAAACCCATCCCCTCCAAGGAGCCTCAGACCTCAAGAGAGCCCACCTACCATCTCTTTCCAGGAACCTCTACCTCTTCCCACCCACAATAGTCCTCACTCCTTACCCCTCCCTGCTGGCAAGTCTGAAGTCCATGAGTCCTGCTTTCTGGTTTCCACTGCTGAGAGGAGCAGGATCCTCAGGTACCGTGGTTTTGGCACATTGAGGGCCTGGATCATAGTAGGACCCAAGTGTCATGCAGAAGTGCTCAGAGCTGTATGACTTGTGCATGGTTCTTACAAGTTCACTGTGTGGCCATAGATGCTGCCACACATGTGTGCGGCATACAAGTGGGACAGGGAGGGGATGCACACATTCACCGGCAACTGGCAAAGCAGTAGAAAAACCAGCCTGCTGGCAATCCTATCAGAACCAGGCCAGAGCAGCACTGTGCATGAAAGTATAGGTAGCTAGACCCTGGATGATGTTTGTAGTCGTTAAACATGGTTTTTTGTACTCCACTGGGTCTACTGCATCCCCTTTGTATTGAATTTAGGGTTACCATCTGGCCGGTATTTGACTGGCCAGTTTTTTTATGGATTTATCAGTTGCCAGAAATATAATTTAATCTGCTGGGTTCTTTTAACGTAGGCCTAAATATTTGAATTATCACAATACACTGGGACATCTAATGTTAAAAGTTTCTGTGTCTAGCTAAAGAGGCTGCAGTGTTTCTACTTCCACAGTTTAAGCAACAACTGGTCAAAACTGTTGAAAATCCAGCAGCTATCTGCTCACCAACACATAAGTGCACCGCTAGGCCATGAGTAAATAGCTAATTTAGAGAAAAAAATTAAACAGGGTTTAAAATGTCTCACTCTTTGGGGAAAATGGACTTCTCTGATAGCTCAGTAGAGAGCTGGAACAGCAGATAATTGCTAATAGTATAACTGATGAGGGAAAGATGCTGGTTTTACTGACTATAATGGGGGCTAAAATGTATAACCATTGTGCAGCTGAACAATCCTGTTAAGCAAGAAAAAAATTGGTGAGAGTGGGGAAATTATAAAAAAAAATCATATATTCGTGTTGCCACTGATAATTGCAGCACATTTCCACTTTTATAGCTGGAATCAAAAAGAAAATGAAACCAGTTCTGAATATGTGACTGAATTAAATAAATTAATAGATCACTGGCAGTTTGGAGAGAATTTAAATGATGCTTCAAGTGACAGGTTTAGTCTGTGTTATGCAAAATCCTGAAATGGATATGGACTTAGACTGAACTGATCCAAAAAAATGTTCTAGAAATCATGGTATTAATGGAAGTAGCTATTAAAGATGCCAGGGAGCTGCAACAGCCTCTTGTGATCTGTTCAATAAACAAACAGGGGGTCAAGCAGACAGCATGACATGGACAACAGTCAAAGACTGTGTGCTTTCACTGAGCGAACATCTCATAATGCAAATTTGGTGAAACCTTGGTTATATCCCTTCTCTTCCTTTCTCCCCTCCCTCCCCCCCCAAAAAAAAACACAGTAGCCAACATACTGAGATGGGAAAGGGGGAGAAATTTTCTGCTGGTTTATGCCAGAAGCAAATCTCTTTCTTGCCTGGAGCAAGGGTCAGGAGATACAAATCCTTTCCTGGCATGACATAGCTACATGCCATCTCTGCTCTGCATCATGTTCTAGGGACACAATTTTACCCAAAATGTCAAATTTTTCAATGTTAAGAAATGATCAGATGTGCCTGTCGACAGTTAAGATAGCCTCTACTCGGGGTCCCTAAATTCATGTGAACTAGATGCAAGCATTCAGATGACTAGTGATGATCTAGTTTCTGAGCTGGGTGGGTGGCTTCATCAGAGACCATGCCACTCCTGAGCAGCCAGTCTTGATTTAAGATACGGTAGTAAGGGATGACGTGGTCCTTTGATAGACAACAAGACAGTCTATGACACCACTTAAAATTTGGGGATGGGAAGTGTTGCAGGGTGACTGGCACCTTTAAGAGGGGGTGGCGTCCACTGCACCTGGAACTGGTCCTCTGCTTTCCATTTGCGCTTTGCAGAGAGCACCTGGGTCCCGAAGAGAAAGAAGAATGACCAATGAGAGCTGCCTGAGAAGAAAAAGAGTCTTAGAGGCAGACAGGAGCAGCAGGGAAGAGCTGCTGGAGATGGAGAGATAGCAGAAGTAACTAGGGGAGAGCTACAGGAGACCAGGGCTAGCTTTAGGCCGATTCGCCCAATTCCCCGGAATCGGGCCACACGCCTAAGAGGGCCCTGTGCCAGCGCCTAAGAGGGTCCCGCGCCAGCACCTTTTTAATTTTTACTCACCCGGCGGTGCTCCAGGTCTTTGGCAGCATTTCAGTGGCAGATCCTTGAGTGCTGCCGAAGACCCGGAGTGAGTGAAGGACCCACTGCCAGAGTGCTGACGAAGACGGAGCGTAGCCGAGTGAGTACAAATCGGGCCCCGCACTTGCTAAAGCCGGCCCTGCGGGAGACCTGGGAGACAGAGAGCTGATGGTGATGAGAACTGGTTCAGAGAGTTGCTGGGAGGAACAGAAGGTGAAGATACCCTGCCAAGTTGCAGGAGACCTCATGCAGAGATTCCTGGGCAAAGGACAAGGACTAGCTTGATTAGAGAAGCCAAGTCTGAAAACAAAAGGGCTGCCACTGGAGAGTGGATCCCAGCAGCAGGCATTGGACTCACAGGCAGGGAGGCCTCGATGAGTATAACACCATGGATAGTCTTCCTCTTGCAGCAGGTCTGAGTGACGGGCTGCAGGTAGCCAAGCCAGAAACAAGATAGTTGATTCTGCATGTTCCCTGAGCAGGGGAGCACTCACAGGAACGGAGGCTTGAGGACTGCAACACTCTGAGGAACTGTCTTGCAGGATACCTGATTTGGGGGCTACCGCAGCAGAGGTGTGGGAGAGTAACAGCTTTGGTAACTCTCAGGTAGATGGCCTAGAGAGTGGGACCCTGCAAACCGAGTGGACACTGACAAGAGGTAGACAACCTGGAAATAGTATCCCTGGAGGGGGCATGGAAAACTACTGGGATTCTCTTGTACTTTGGGATTTGGAAAGAACATTTTTTTTATCATGAGAGTTCTGTGAACCATTGTATATGTACAGGAATAAAACTATGCCTAACAGTGGGATTTTGAATGGGCACTCAGAGAGATTGTGTTCCTTTTTATAAACAGGCACACTAGCATGCCGTAGGAGAGTGCTCAACACGGAGAACACTTCAACCTCTCTGGCCACACTATAGCAGACCTTAAGGTGGCTATCCTGCAGAAAAAAAACTTCAGAACCAGACTTCAAAGAGAAACTGCTGAGCTTCAGTTCATCTGCAAATTTGACACCACCAGCTCAGGATTAAACAAAGACTGTGAATGGCTTGCCAATTACAAAACCAGTTTCTCCTCCCTTGGTTTTCATACCTCAACTGATAGAACAGGGCCTCATACTCCCTGACTGAACTACCTCATTATCTCTACCTTGCCTGCATATATATACCTGCCCCTGGAAATTTCCACTACATGCATCTGACGAAGTGGGTATTCACCCACGAAAGCTCATGCTCCAAAATGTCTGTTAGTCTATAAGGTGCCACAGGATTCTTTGAAGCATATCAAGGTGGGTGGTTTCATCACATTTACCAAACAAGCCCTGTCAGCTGTTGATAGAGATACTCCTGGACAGATAGCCAGTTTGGTCCCAATCCACTGCTAATTAAAGAATACAAATGAAGGAGTGCAAAAATGGCAACATCGTGTGAATGGGTTTGGTAAAAATAACAATGTCTTCCATGCTAAGTTCTCTCTCTGCGTAAAGAATGTGTGAGCATATTGGGACAGCACAACTGCTCTCGCTGAAGGTAATTTAAGGATAAATAGACAGTTCACTTCCGTGACATAAAAAAGTAATGCTTGCTCAACTGTTCCTCTGTGCTCTTAAAAGCATCACAAGCCTAATTTGTGTTTGCCTTTAAATGTTAATAAATAGTAAAAATACTGCATGGAACAGCCAAAGGGCATTCACAATGCAGTGTTCTCATAGAGAACAGTTTTTACTGCAAGCTTAGGCTCTTAAGAGGATACAGCAATTGTATTAAACAGGAGCATTATTAAAGAAGTCGTCTGTGTTGCCTTAACTATTAATGAATAGTTTGAATAAGGGTTCACATATATTTTAAATACTAGGGACCACATTCTGCCTTGTCTTCCCTTTATGCCATCACACTGAAGTCAATGGGCTTGCATAGGTACAACTGAAATCTGGTTTCTGATTCTATAGCTAAAGCCCTAACTCTGCAAAGTTTGTGGTAAAATTAATTTTTTCAGGTCGTGCCTGCCCTAGACATACTCAACAGAAGCCCACTGGTTTCAATGGACTTTAGATCTGGCCCCATGTTATTAGGGGAGATAAAGCTGAGTCTCCTCATGTGTAACAGTTCTGTTATAGGAGTCATGTCTTAACTAGCATTACTTAGGCCTGGTCTACACTACGGGGTTAGGTCGAATTTAGCCACATTAGGTCGATTTAAAAATGACTGCATCCACGCAACCAACCCTGTTCTGTCCACTTAAAGGGATCTTAAAATCAACATTTATACTCTTCCCTGATGATGGGAGTAGCACTAAAATCAACCTTGCTATGTTGAATTTGGGGTAGTGAAGGCATAAATCCACGGTATTGGCCTCTGGGAGCTGTCCCAGAGTGCTCCATTTCCACCCGGCCACTCCACTCCAGAGGATGGCCCAAGAAACAGAAGGCTTTCAGTCAAACAGTTTGATTTTTAGTGTGGCTACAATAAACAGTGTGGTCTCGTCCTTCCCTCCTCCCACATCCCACCCCAGCCTACCTTGTCTGTCATCTCATTTTTTATTTTTATTTTTTAAAGAAAGAATGCCTGGTTTCAAAACAGTAGTGACTTTATTTCAAAGGGGGCAAGGTGGTTGGCTTACAGGGAATTAAAATTAACAAAGGAGGCAGGTTTGCATCAAGGAGAAACACACACAACTGTCACACCAAAGCATGGTCAGTCATGAAACTGGTTTTCAAAGCTTCTCTGATGCGCAGCGCTTCCTGGTGTGCTCTTCTAATCACCCTGGTGTCTGGCTCCTCAAAATTGGACACCAGGTGATTTGCCTCAACCTCCTACCCCGCCATAAACATCTCCCCATTACTCTCACAGATATTATGGAGCACACAGCAAGCAGCAATAACAATGGGAATGTTGGTTTCACTGACGTCTGACCTACTCAGCAAACAGCGCCAGCAAGCTTTTAAATGTCCAAAGACGCGTTCTACTGTACCACCATTCTGCACTTGCTCAGCCTATAATTGAACTGCTCCTTACTCCTGTCCAGGCTGCCTGTGTAAGGCTTCATGAGCAAGGGGTAGGCTGGGTCCCCAAGGATAGCTATTGGCATTTCAACATCCCCAATGGTAATTTTCTGATCTGGGAAGTAAGTCTTTTCTTGCAGCTGCTTGAACAGCCCAGAGTTCCAAATATGGGAGCATAATGCACCTTTCCTAGCCATCCCACGTTGATGTTGGTGAAACATCCCTTGTGATCCAAGGTGGTCCCGTGCCAAGATGGGGATAAGTGTTCCGTCTGTCATCCCACCACAATTAGGGAACCCCCTTTGCAGCAAAGCCATCCAGTATGACCTGCACATTTCCCAGAGTCACTATTCTTGATAACAGAACATCAATGATTGCATTGGCTACCGGGATCACAGCAGCCCCCACAGTAGACTTGCCCTTTCCCGACTGACCGATAGCAGTCAGGTGTTGCAAGCTTCCATAGGGCTATCGCCACTTGCTTCTCAACTGTCAGGGGAGCTCTTATCTTGATATTTCTTCACTTCAGAGTTGGGGAAAGCAACTCACAGAGTTCCAGGAAAGCAGCCTTACACATGTGAAAGTTTCGCAGCCACTGTGAATCATCCCATACCTGCAATAATATGTGGTCCCACCAGTCTGTGCTTGTTTTCCGGGCCCAGAATCAGCATTCCACTGTATCAACCAGCCCCACTGCTGCCATGATGTCCCAATTGCCACAGCCCATGCTTTCAGGAATGTCTGTGTCTGTGTCCTCATCAAAAGCCTCCTTGTGCTGGCGTCTCTTCACCCGCTTCCGTATATATTCCAGGATAATGCGCGAGGTGTTTACAAGGCTCAGAACAGCAGTGGTAATGATGAGCTGAGCAGTCTCCATACTTGCCATGGTACGGCCTCTGCATGAGTCACCCAGGAAAAAAAGCGCGAAACAATTGTCTGCCATTGCTTTCTCGGAGGGAGGAGCAACTGAGGACATGTACCCAAAACCACCCGCAACAATGTTTTTGCCCCATCAGGCATTGGGAGCTTAACACAGAATTCTAATAGGCAGCAGAGACTGTGGGAACTGTGGGATAGCTACCCACAGTGCACCAATCTATAAGGTGATGCTAGCTACTTAATGAGCTTAGTTGGGACATACGCAATCAACTGTATAAAATTGATTTCTAAAAATTGACTTCTATAAAATTGACCTAATTTCACAGTGTAGACATACCCTTAGATAATAAACTCTTTAGAGCAGAGAGGGTTTGAGTATTTGTTCTTGTAAAGCACTCTGTACATCTATGGAGCTATGTAAATAACACAAATGAGCATTGTAAGCCAGGACACCAGCTCACCAGCCTGTGAGAATGGCAGAATTTCACTAGGCATTGTCTTAATTATAAAAAAAAAAACAATCAAACACAATTCAAACACATAAGGCTTTACGAGAACCAGACAGCAGGACCTCTCAGCCAAGTGTTCCACCTCACTGGCATGGAGAATTCCCTTCCAGTTCCTAACAGCTTTATGGGACAAAATCTGAGGGCCCAGATAATCTTCATCCAAGAATATTAAAGGAACTGGCACATGAAATTGCAAGCCCATTAGCAAGAATTTTTAATGAATAGGTAAACTCAGGGGTTGTACCATACGACTGGAGAATTGCTAACATAGTTCCTATCTTTAAGAAAGGGAAAAAAGGTGATCCAAGTAACTATAGGCCTGTTAGTTTGACATCTGTAGTATGTAAGGTCTCGGAAAAAATTTTGAAGGAGAAAGTAGTTAAGGACAATGAGGTCAATGGTAATTGGGACAAATTACAACATGCTTTTACAAAATGTAGATTGTGCCAAACCAATCTGATCTCCTTCTTTGGAAGGTGACAGATTATTTAGACAAAGGAAATGCAGTGGATCTAATTTACCTTGATTTCAGGAAGGCATTTAACATGGTTCCACATGGGGAATTATTAGTTAAATTGGAAAAGATGGGGATCAATATGAAAATTGAAAGGTGGATAAGGAACTGGTTAAAGGGGAGATTCCAACGGGTCGTATTGCAGGGTGAACTGTCAGGCTGGAAGGAGGTTACTAGTGGAGTTCCTCAAGGATCAGTTTTGGGACCAATCTTATTTAACCTTTTTATTACTGACATTGGCACAAAAAGCGGGAATGTGCTAATAAAGTTTGTGGATGACACAAAGCTGCTAACACAGAGAAGGACCGGGATATCATACAGGAAGATCTGGATGACTTTGTAAACTAGAGTAATAGTAATAGGATGAAATTTAATAGAGAAAAGTGCAAGGTCATGCATTTAGGGATTAATAATAAGAATTTTAGTTATAAATTGAGGACACCTCAGTTGGAAGCAACAGAGAAGGAGAAGGACCTTGGAGTATTGGTTGATCACAGGATAACTATGAGCCGCCAATGTGATATGGCTCTTAAAAAAGCTAATGCAGTTTTAGGATGCATCAGGAGAGGTATTTCCAGCAAAGATAAGGAGGTGTTAGTACCGTTATATAAGGCACTGGTGAGACCTCATCTGGAATACTGTGTGCAGTTCTGGTCTCCCGTGTTTAAGAAGGATGAATTCAAACTGGAACAGGTTCAGAGACGGGCTACTAGGATGATCCAAGGAATAAAAAACCTATCTTATGAAAGGAGACTCAAAGAGCTTGGCTTGTTTAGCCTAACCAAAAGAAGGTTGAGAGGGGATATGCTTGCTCTTTATAAATATATCAGAGGGATTAATATTAGGGAGGGAGAGGAATTATTTAAGCTTAGTGCCAATGTAGACACAAGAACAAATGGGTATAAACTGGACACTAGGAAGTTTAGACTTGAAATTAGATGAAGGTTTCTAACCATTAGAGGAGTGAAGTTCTGGAACAGCCTTCCAAGTGGAGTAGTGGGGGCAAAAGATATATCTGGCTTTAAGACTAAGCTTGATAAGTTTATGGAAGGGATGGTATGATGGAATAGCTTAATTTTGGCAATTGATCTTTGATTATCAGCAGGTAAGTATGCCCAGTGGTCTGTGATGGGATGTTAGATGGGATGGAATCTGAGTTATTGCAGAGAATTCTTTCCTGAGTGCTGACTGGTGAGTCTTGCCCACATGCTCAGGGTTTAGCTGATCGCCATATTTGGGGTCGGGAAGGAATTTTCCTCTGGGGCAGATTGGCAGAGGCCCTGGAGGTTTTTTGCCTTCCTCTGCAGCGTGGGGCATGGGTCACTTGCTGGTGGATTCTCTGCAGCTTGAGGTCTTCAAACCACAATTTGAACACTTCAATAACTCAGACATAGGTTAGGGGTTTGTTATAGAAGTGGATGGGTAGGGTTCTATGGCCTGCTTTGTGCAGGAGGTCAGACTAGATGATCACATTGGTCCCTTCTGACCCTAAAGTCTATGAGTCTATGAGTCTTTCCTCTGACTCTGGGTCTCCTGTAGGTCTCTCCCCCTAAATGAGCTGCTTGCTGGCCTATCATGAGAAGACCAGGTGACCTGCAGATCCCTGATCCCTGGCCTCAAGCCCATCCCTGGGAGGCAAATTAGTAAGTCACAAGTGAGCTCTGTTCACTGTCCTTAAAGGATCACCCCACCCTGTAACAATAGTACTTCTGCCTGACATCACTGTGGCTGAGAGGAGGTTCCTTATTTACTGCCTTGGCCTAAATTTGCACAGCTGGACATAGCACATATACAACAATTTCTGTCAATCATTAGGAGCCATCTGAGCCTTCTGACCCTTGCAGATAAGATTTATTATCATATTTGTCTGGGAGGGCAATATATATAATGGTCACCATTAAAAAGTCAAGTCCTGATTCTTCTTTCACACATCGCATTTTGGAGTACTAATTTCACTGGGGTTACTGTCCATTCAGATCAGTGTGTGTCAGAGGAGAATCAGGCCCTCAGAAGTTTTTCCCTAAATTTAAAGGGGAAGATACAACTGTGCAGCAGCTGTAGGTAAATATTGACAGGATTGTGAATTATCTGGGTCACAGGCTGTTTGCGCGGTTTATACAGGGCATAGCACAACAGATCTCTTATCTGCATGAGGAGTGAGTAGGCATGACCACAGTAGATATTATGTATAATAATAAATCATTTGAAAAGTAATTGTATATCCTACTCTGACCCCATTAATCCATATTTAGCTTTGGGCTAGCATATTAGCAGCAAATCATTTTCCACGTACAAGGCATATTTTTTTTATTCCAACTGTTTTGTTAAAAAAAAAAAGTCCTGTATTTCCACTTATGTGTTACGAGAACTCCGAATAAGAGTATGACTTACAAGGGGTACCTTTCCTACTCGTCTCGTACAGTGCTAAGGAAAACAATAATTCTGGTGATTTCCTTTAATGAAACCTGTCCATGCATCTGCTGTATTGCTTTGGACAAGCCCTTCATGTCCAATTCAAAAAGCATGGTTGAAAAGCCTCTAGGACAGTTCAGCACATCATGGCAGAGTGAACAACTCTGTTAAATTAATCCAAACCAGAGGTCTATACAAAAGAAATGTAGCTGGGGAAAAGACCCCCCTGCCCCTGAACCAAGCACAGAAAGTGGGGAAAGGATTTTGATACAAAAAGTTCAAGCACTGCATGGAACCAAAAATAATCTGAGCTGAACTGAGCATTATGAATTTGGGAAAACGTATTCAGCTTAACGGGAAACAGGTTTTTCCTCCAGATGATAATGAGTAGGAAAGTGCCCATGTCATGCTACATTTATACATTTCTTAAGAGGGTGCTCAGTACCTCCTGTCAAGCCATATGTATGATGTGGTGGTATGGTAATTGCCATGGACCTAGGATGTCATAACAGAATGAAAGAATAAAGTCTGCAGAATTTTCTCTTAACTTTTTTTTCTATGGAATGCTAACTTACTCCTAATGCTGCCCTTTCTTTTTGATGAATTGTTCACATTCTTCTGTGCATTGTTATTACCTGGAGCAGGACATGTTCCTCTTGATGTGATTCCACTTACATTTTGGGAGCCAGGGATGTCATTTAGGGACTATTGAGGAAAATATTGATCCTGGTATATCATGAATATGTGTGGGGAAAAATCAATTTCAAACAATAGGCTCTGGGTTGTTAGTTTGTTGCCAGAACCTCCAGGCATTTTAGTACAATATTTAAAAATGTAAATGGGGCAGACAATGTCCACCCAATAAACCTGTGCTAAAATATCCAGTACAATCTAGGTCACAGGTAATGCTAGGATTAAGCTTGGCAATTAAATAAAGGAGAGGGGTGTGTGTAGATCTTTGTATTCAGGAAATAGCAAGGGTTCAATAATTTGAAAGGTAATTATTGTAAGATAAGTGTGTTATGCAAATACATTAGGGTCACTCAAGCTACATGCAATGACCATGTTGAAGAAAATGGACCACTACATGGAGGCAAGTCTCAGTGAGCCAAATGTCTTTTTCTTTATGTGTCCATAAATAATAGGTTCCTGTCTGAAAATTAAAATCTTCCCGCAGGACTTGTCTAATATTTGCAGTGACAGCTGTATAATTGAACATATTAAACTCCACCAGTAAGACTAAATGCTAAAATAAAGGCTATCAGCAACCACAAGATGGCAGCCTCTTCATGTTTAACTACACCTCAGTACAGGGGTCCTGAGCCATCTCCCAATGAAGTTAATGAGATATTTGTCATGTGTTGGACTACATCTCATGTGAAGAAATACTCCTATACCTATACCTACTGATCAGATCAGAATATTTACATTCAGTTCTGATTCCTGTAAGCTATTTATTTCATAGAGCAGCTAACTGACTTTCTTACAGACTTATGACCATTGTCTGCTAGAACATTTCTCTGGCAGGCAATGCAAAGAGTAGACACATCACGTTTGTGTTTACACCACAGTTAATTGAACATCATGCTACTTTGGTTCACCATTTAGTGGCAATAAAGTTTCTCATGCAGTGGCAAATGTCTCAAATGGTACAGTGCATATGACTGTGTCTGCTTCTTGCTATGTTAGACGGAATTGTCTTCCTGCTATCTTGTGCTCCCCTCCCCATTTTCTTCTGTTATATCAGCATGTTGTCCCTCATTATATGTTTGAGTTGTAAACTCTTTGGCACACATACTGATTGGTTGGTTTCATTTTGTTTTGTTTGTTAATTATGTGTGTACAGCACCCAGCACAAGTGGTTTTGACATGTTTCTTGATGGGAACTGCTGGGAGCTGCTGAACATTTGTGAAATCTTAAGTGCTGAGCTCTTTGGAAAATTGTACCTTGATTGTGAGTGTTCAGCAGTTTTGAAAATCTTGCCTATGTAATTTAGATGAAGAAGATTGCAACATCAGCGTGTGGGCTGTTAGTGGGACTCAAATAGCCCTTGAAATGGCTGAAAAATAAAGTTAGATCAAAAGAATTAGATCAACTGGTCCTTTGACCAAAAAGGTTTATTTAGGAATAATCTGTAAAGTCAAATATTTTGAAATACAGATCACTTTCACATGAAGGATTATGTTGGAAATGCCACTACTAACTCTACAATTCTGGTTGTATTGCATATTTAATTTAAAAAAATTAAGACATCATTTACATACTCAGCAAAATAGAAGACAAATCGATACTTAGGTATTTGGTTAGCATTTAGTCAGTATTCATACAAAGAACATTCACTTGCGCAAAAACAAAAAATAACACATATATCCAATTTTTAATGTATTAATGTTTGATAGACATGCCTGGTTTGTCCAATATGTATAATCAGAGGTATCACTCAGTTTAATAAATCAATAAAAATGACATGTTCTGGATAGTGTAAAGATGCTAACTCTGTAATATGGTAATACATTGTTTAAGAGAGAGATCCGATGATTGTATTACTGTATAATGTGTCACTAGTGTGATTATTGTTTTGTCTCTGATATGTACATGGCAAGGATTTGTAAACCTTTTAATATGTCCTTAATAAATAAATAGTTAAAAAAGAAAGACAGTATTTTACTTCCTTGTTTAAAAATATTGTCCAGAGTTTAAACTCTAAAATAAGCCAGTGGAAGAAATTTTCCATTACTGTGAACCAAACACCATCCAGATCTATGCCTGCTCTATATCATATTGTGTTCTGAGAGACAGGCAGATAAAAACAAGCAGATAGGAGTGAAAATAAATCTTACCCTCTTTTATATGAGTGTAGAAGCAATTATCTGGTTTGTATCTTACATTCCTCTTGAACTTGTAACACTATAATGTCTGAAAGTTTCAGTATAGATCACATTTTTATAATGTCCCAGTAATATTCATTTTCATGGGGAATGGAAAAGAACTTGTGTGACTGTATCTCAACTCACCCATTTCCCAGTGCTTTTGACGAATATCTCCACATTCCATACATAGTGTACAGTAGCACTACCCTGAACTCTTTGATATTCAGTTTGTTTGCTGATTTCTCAGTCTACTTTTGTTTATTTTTCTACTTGTTTCCCAGTGTGTTTGTTTGAAGACAAAAAATGTCCTTCATTAATCCAAACTTTTAGGACCACTGGTGTTCTGTGTAGTTTTACATTGTAACATCTGTGGAACACTGGTCCTTCACTTAGTTCTATTTTAAGCACAGGAGGAGAAAGAAAGAGTGCTCTGTCCATTTTTTTATTTTATTTTTCATGCCGTGTTTTCCAATGGCTGGCACTTGTAATCAGAACTTCTGGGTTGTATTCCTCACTCCTGCTGACTGTCTGCATGACCCTGAGAAAGTAATTTAGTCCCGCTGTTCTTTTTTCACAGCAAACCATGTAGAAAGAGCAGACATTTGACAAGAGATGCATAGGAAAAGGCATGAGAAAGAAGCTTATACCAATCAACCTGATTTGTGTGTAACCTGTAGACAAGTAACAAAAGGTGGGTGTAACTAAAAGGCCTGTTATATATCCTGAAGTGCTGAAAATGGACAGGATGAATAGGTAGGACTTGGAAAATACAGAGGTGCTGTGGAACACAAGAGAGTTCAAGAGCCCTGCTGTGGACTCCCACACACTGCAAAATGGACCACATGGATGGTGAAAATCAGGCCATTTATTCAGGTGCTTAACTTTGCATTTTTGGCCTTTGAAAATATTTTCAATCCCAAGCTAGCACAGTAAATGTACAATCCTCAGTACTTAGCCATTGCTTAGTAGCACAAGTTGTTAAAGTACATCAGAAGTTCATTTTGGAGGCTAATTTCTTGTCAAATTTTTGTTTTCTAGAGCTGTGCAAATAATTCAGAAAACATATTTTATAACATCAGTGGGAAGAGAAACCAGTTTAAAACCTTTTTGGCATAATAAACAAAACTTAACTGCAAAAACTCTGTGTGTGTATTTTCCTAATCATTAGTATGTTTAACTCCATTAATGTTAATGGAATTTACATGTGCAAGCACTGAAAAATGAATCCCTGATACTCAGCCTGATGCCATTTGAAATGGTTAAGATACTAAACCACCTCAGAGAAATGTGACAAGGAATAAAACAATCTGAGTGATGTCTCTTGGGCCTCAGCTTGCAAAGACAATGTCGAGTTTTATGAGCCCCAGGGAAGACTTTACAGCTAAATATCATTCCTTTTAGATTTTGTGAGGCCCCTGAAGCAGTTCTCTAGGGTTGAGGAATGAGCATGCTTTGGGGACAAAAACTGCATCTAAAAAGCTTATGTTTTGTGTTTTCATTTACCACAGTTATTATGGACCTTCCTTCAAAGCTGACATACACAAATTCAGTGACTATAGAATCATAGAAATGTGGTGCTTGAAGGGGCCTCATGAGGTCATCTGATCCATTCCCCCCACACTGAGGCAGGATGAGGTATACCTAGACCATCCCTGATAGGTGTTTCTCTAACCTGGTCTTAAAAACCTCCAATCACACAAATGTGTTATCACACACACCTGGAGCCAAATTTTCAGTCAGATGGCATTCCCTTTTTGTTCCCATAATTAATTTGCAGCGCAAGTAAGGGAGCTAGAGTCATGAGTACTCAGATTTAAAACCACAGTTCGTAGCTTGAATGCAAACGTTTGAGACACAACTTGCACTCCTTTCTGTATGCACAAGTGGGAATTCAGGCAGCTTTTCAATATGAGCCTCAGAACTGCAGGACATTCAGTTGCTGCCATTAAAAGATAATATTTTGTTATTTGCCAACAGTCACCACATAGTGGTACCTGAGCTCCTAGGGGGATACAGTCTTATTTCAGATTCCATTGTGTGATAACGATTGACCTGGACCCATTATTGGTTTTCTGAAGAATAGCTTGTGATCCTACCTAGGAAAAAAACAAGAGAGTGAAGGCCCAGATTTTCAAAAGTGACTAGCGATTTTGGGTGCCCAATCTAAGACATGCTAAAAGAGGACTGATTTTTGAGGGATGGTGCTCTGCACTTTTTGAGAATCAGGCCCTTACAATGTGTCTGAGATTGGGCACCCAAAATTATTAGTTACTTTTGAAAATCTTGGCCAAATAGGCTGACTCCAGAAGACAAAGTGTTGAAATAGACCCTTGCCATTCAGACAGTCAAGGAAAATGTACAGTGAGCTGCAAAAAGTGTTGACTTATTGTGACAAACATAGTTCATTCCAGTGATTCAGGGACAAGGAATGATTACTGTTAATCAAGATGCAGAGAGTAAAGATTTTCTCCTCTGAGTAGAAGTCAAAGACAAGAAATATAAGATTGAAAAAGGGAATGGCAAAAGCAGTAGTTATTAAAAAAGCTTTCATGGCTTTTACTTGTAAGCTCACAGCACACTCCAGTAGCTGATTCACGTTTTTCAGCTCCTTTCCTAATGTGCAGGATAACACACGTTTCAGGATTACCTTCTGACCATATTCTTTTACAGCTGATACCCGTGTTGGGGGCCCAACACAAAAACACCAGCTTCTTATCTTGGTCTGGGACTCCCATACAAGCAGAGGGAAATGGAAAAAAAATCAGATTTTAAAAAAGTAGATGTAACTGGTTCTGGCACTATGAGGAGATTCAACTAGACAGAGGTTTCTTTATTCTGTGAAATCACTAAATCAAGATCAGATTTCCACATGTGGACACACAAGTATAATGACATGCTTATTTTTAATAGTCCTCTGGAGCACTGCATTCATATATGTACATTTGACATTTTATTACTGTAAGCAAGATCTGAAGCAGCTCTCCCATGCGAGCTGGTGATGAGCTGGAGGGAGAAGGCTTCAGGACCAGCTTGTATTTACATGAACACACCTACTCTGTCTAGGTATCCAACAGAGTTGTGCTGCCCACGTGATTGATTTTGGCTGGTGTTGGATTACAAATCACTTTAGTACTGAATGCAAGAGTGCTGGAATAATTTGTATAGTTGGGGTGCTGAGAGCCATTGAACCAAACTGTAAACCCTGTATATAATGGAAACCACTTCAAGACAGGGGGTGCCACAGTACCCCCAACACCCTAGTTCCAGGGCCTATGACTAAATGCAGGGGTAATGAAATATTGTTTTCCTTATTGTCTGAGTAAAGGATAGCAGAACTGTACTTAGCCTGTCCTGACTGAGGGGATCACCCTCAACTGAACTGAACTCGCTAAGCAGGGGGTTCCGATGCCAGATTCCAGTGGAGCATGAGAGCGGGTGGGAACAGGTGTTCCTGCCTGGGGGTGTGGGCTTTGCCTAAGAGTCCTAAACACCATTTAACCTGCCTCCCTTCCCCACTGTTTAAAGATAGAGCTAATTAGGTTCCATTGTGAGTCTTTTCTTTTAAGTGATCACTAGAGCTGAAATCACTAATAATCAGGTCTAAGCACTGCTTAGATCTGCTGTGGGACAGTGTTTCTGCAAAAGACGTTGCTCAGCCTGCATTAAAAGTGAGGTTCCCCCACCGAGAGCTGAAATCACTACAGCAGCATGGAACCTCGAGACCGACTCACAGAGGTTGCAGTAGACAGGCAGGTGGCAGCAGAAGGTGATGACCACAGGTGATGGAGCAGACAATGGCATGGAGTGAACGATGACAGCAGCGGAGTGAATGATGGTGCAGCAGCAGCAGGCAGCCACGCAGAATGAACAGCAGTAATTGTGAGTCAGCTGCGGCAGCAGCAGCAATGAAGGCATTGCTTCTTGTTCCCCTCTCCAGGTCACAGGAGGTGAACTCAGCTCTGAACTCTGGGTCTTCACTGACCAAGGACAGCAGCTGTGAGTGGAATGTGGGGGAGGGAGAGGGGATTGGTGTGTTAAAAAGATATTTGTTTGTTGGGCTTTCACTCCACAAGGTGAGACACTGAGGCAAAGGACACTGTCCAAAGTACTCTGGGGCGGGAGTTTTGCTCATGGTCAGTTGCATTCGAATCATGGTTGTGGTGTTTCCCCAAATTAATGCCAGGTTCATTTTCCCCTTTTAATAAAATTTTATCTTCTATAAACAGACTCAAAGCTCATGAGTGGGGAAGTATTGCCTCTTAGAGGTGCCCAGGGATGGTGTTTAATTTTCCCAGATTACCAGGTGGGAGCTTGAGCTGGTTCTGTATTGTATTAAGATGGATCCCTGGATACTGAACCTGGCCCTTGTTTCTGACAACGCCACCTGGCAGAATTGTTACATTATTTGTAATATTTCTACAAGCATATGGAACACATCTGAATACTTATGCAGTTTCACGTCCCAATGCATCAGAATTAAATGGGTCTTAAATTTTACTTATGCAGAATATTGCAGAGAAAATAAGTAAATATTATTCTACAATTAAATTAAATGAAGTTGATGTCAGTCCTGTTGTCATAATTGAGGCCAAGCAGGCCTACTTTAAAGGATAGCCTTACTGGTTAGAAGTGGGTAAAAGTCTGAGTTGTCACAATCAGCTGTTATATAAAACTGTTTAAGAAAAGCCGTAAGAAGGAGATAGACTGAATTTATTTAAACGAAAAGGCCTACTGATATAATTCAAGGACTGTGTTAAGAGCATGTCTGGTAAATAAGTGTGGGTCCAGAAATTAATAGACCAAAATTGGTGTGTTGGAAATTAAGGCCTAAATGGTGAACAAAATGAGGGGATTCCTTCTGGGGTCCTCAAAAAGAGATTCTGAGGGGGGAAAAGCTGGCTTTTGCAATGATGGCAGACTGAAAGATGGCAGAAGGTGAAGGAGCGAGCTCCACCATCGAGGCTGCCAACCCCATTGTCTCCTGGAACCCTGGACCTTCGTCATATTCCAGAAATGTCCAGTTCCTAACCAGATCAGGCCAAGAAAAAAGGTACCCGATGACATTGCCACCTGTATTGGCTCCATCTAAACCCTAAATACCAATGTGAGACTTTGCCACCACCACCCCGTGTGTTCTTTTACTTCTCCACCTTATTTCTTTTCTTTCTTGTCTCCTCTCCTTTTTTCTTCTGTCTATGAAGAGTCTGGTTTAGCCAGCTAAGTCTGTATATTTTATAATGTTGCTGTGAACTTGTGACCAGAGAAAGACAGCTAAAAGCAATGCCCTAAACAGCCCAATGCTGACTCACATTTGTGAGGTCATAAGAGTAGTTATTAAGACCATGTGCCATGCCTGTATTTTTCCAACAGTGAGGTTGCAAGTGAGAGTCAACCTCAGAGACAAAAGCTGCATTTTCCATCTCTCCTGTTCTATTTTCTCCCCATCTGTGTGAGTTTGTCTTGTTTTGTCTTCTAGGAGGGAATCAGACTTTAACAACAACAGCTCCAGACTAACTAACTTCTCTATTTCACAAAAAGGACAGTTATTACCATTTTTAATATCCTCTAAAAAACTGTCAGACAAAGGGTTTTTCCTTATTAAAATTCTCTACAGCAAAAGGGAACAAAGATGTTGTTAAAACGAAAGATTTGCTTAATACTTTACATTTCAAATACTTTAACTATTTTTCATTCTTTTTCTGTATTTTTTTTTAAAAAGGTGAAAAATATGTTTAATTTGTGTGTTTTTCATGGTACTAAGCAGGTTGAGGTCTCTGTATACCAAACCCAACCCAGTTTAAAACTGTTTAATTTTGGACAGTTTCAGGGTCATGTTAAAACTTTTGGCTTTTGGGGCCAGTATATTCCATCTCAATTAATACAACAGTCCCATATATTTAGAATGTAAAGAAATATGACTTTTTTTGCTACCATCATTATTTATACAAACAATGCAACAATTAGAAGTACCACTTACTGATTATGCATTACTTTCCTGTGTAACTCGAAGAAGACATAGACATTTGAGAGTTTCAGATTAAACTCTGGAAGTCCAACATATTAAATGCAACACGAACCACCAACATTAACTACCAATGAGATTCTGAGTAATATAAATCCACAGATCCAGGAACTCTAACGTTAGGATCAATATTCTATCCTCAACTCTAATGTAAAAATCAATACCCAATATTGACTGAAGTCAATAAGGAAAGAGGTCAATGGAGCTATTTTGATTTATGCCAGCCAGAGAGCTGACCTAGAATACATTGTGCCAGTCAAAGTATAGTTCGGGAGTTTGTTTAGGTGCTCACATTATATTAATAATTAAACATAACATTTTAAAAGTATTTGAAGAAACAAACCTACTTCTGGTAGTTTTCAGTTGTGTTTGAAATCATTGAGACTGGGCATATTTGACATAGCAAATTCTACCAAGAACAACTAAAAGGATCCTTGCCTTATTTGATTTTTTTTAAAGGAGGTACAATTGTTTGCCACTGAATGCAGCTTTGTTACTGTCTCTGTGGTACCTCAGGTACATAATCCACAACTTTTGCAGGTGTTGCAACTTTACCAGTAAGAGTATTGATGGGTAAAAGATGTTCTCCAAAACTTGTCAGATTTTGACTGTAGATATTTGACTTGGTTTATTTAATATCCTGTGTTGCAAGAGCCAAACAGAAGTTTGATGCCCAATGAGCGGTAATCTGAACTAATCACAACTGTGTATAGGAACAAAGACATATATGATTGTTTATAAAGTAAGAACATCTTTGTTACTTTCATAGTGAAAATTAATAGTGATGTCTCAAACTTTCCCAAGTCAGTTCTAAAGTAAAACATTCTTTTGATGTTCAACCAAAAATTTGATGAAATCTAGTTCTCTAGATCATCGCCTGCAATCTTGTTGTGGATTAAGGAACAGAAGGAACAGTTCTGCAATCAGGTCTATTCCACCAACCAGAAAGTTGAAGATTTTTTGCCTCAAGGATAAGCTTCTGTGGAAATTATTACAAAGTGTGCAGTGGGAGAGAAAAGAAAAACATCTCCATGGAATAAATAAATGTGAAAGCATCTTCTAACAGGTATGAGAGACTACCGGTGAACTTCTTACTTATACTTGGCTATTCTACATTTTTATTTAACAGCTTGTGAAAAATACCACACTGGTAAGCACACTGGAAAGTAACATAATGTTCATCCACAAGAAAAGTACTGTGCAAAGTACTCAGTTAGTGCCAATGTGCACAAATCCTTACCTGAATACCTTCATCAGCAGTCAGAAAGTATTGTAATATACATTTCTATTGAACTTTTAGCTGCTCTGTCAATCAACATGCCCTGTGATGGTGGGTTTTAATACAACTGCTTCTCCAAATCACCTCATGTACCTGAAATCAGAATCTGGTACTAGGTAGGTTCTATCTCCTCTCACATAAGACTAGGGACGTAAGTGGTTGGACTTGCCATCCAAGATGTGAAATGTACTACAAGTTCTTTTCAATCACCAAGGAAAGCTTTAGCAAATGCTAGCTTCTTTTGTCTCATAAAACATTCAAATTGGGAAGAAAATACATTCTGTTGTTTAGAAAATTCCAAAAAAAATAGGATTACAATCACTGAGAAAGTTTTTGTTAGCTATAATAGAACCAAATGTCACCTTACCCTGTAAAATCAATGCAAATCAGGAGTAACTATTGAAGACAATGGGCATTACTTCTTATTTACACCACCGTATGTGAGAGCTAAACCTGGGCCGATAAGCATTTTGTTGAAGACTTGGGAAATTTTCTGATTTCATTAAAAAAAAAAAAAAGCACTATTCCAATGAATTACATAACAGATTTTACATGAGAAGTTACAAACCCAGGAGTCACCTTAGCCAAATGCATTGTGAACAAGTTGTGGACATTTCATTCATCACAGGAGCACGTTGAAAACTATGATTGCCAGGCTTTAATGACAGTCTGCAGCCATAATACATTCTTCCAAATGTGTCCTTTTAAAATTCTAGTTATACATGTCGCATCTGTTCTTTATTTAGGTTTTGTTTAGTTTTTTACTAGCTGTTTTCAATATGTTTTAGGACATGCACTTCAGTGTATGACATGTTCAGGCATTAACTCTTCTGGGGCACATTACAAAGTACTTCAAAAAATATAAAGGTGAGTACGAGAACCGGAAATCTGGAGTTTCTATAGTAGTACTAATAATGATAATGATAATAATAATAATAATAATAGCTGCTAGTAATGAATTTGTTTGAATCAAACCAAAATGAGAGAATTTAGTACCCTTGAAGAATATTTTAAACTTTGATGGTATTGTCTTTATTGTCCCATTGTTTCCTTGTGCTCCCTGGCCTGTTATCATTTCTTGTCCCATGCTTAGATGGTAGGCTTTGGGGCTGGAACCATCTTTTTGTTCTATATCTGTAGCATGCGGCACAATGAGGTCCTGGCTGGGGCTCCTAGGCACTACAGCAATAGTAAGTCAGTGACGATTTTTGCCGAGCAAGGATGCAGGACCAGGAATTTTGTGAGTGTGGACATGGAACTCTGGTGAACAGTCTTGCAAAGTGCTGAATATTCTCCACTCCTGTGGAACCCAACAAAAGTGGAAAGCGTTCAGCACTTGTCAATGGGTGCTTAAAGTGGTTCCCTTCTGTTCTCTTTCAGGATTTATTTAACTGCTTTTTGAAGAGAAATCTCACTGTAACTCTTGCAGTGTCTAGCTCTCTTTAGCTGCCTCTCACTACCCTTTATTCCTTATGTATCAGGACGGGAACTGTTGCAATATACAAAGGAAAACGGCAATAGAAGAGTAAAATGGAGAAACAGAAGGAAAAGGTTCCTTGCCACAAACAAAAGGAGACGGAGCTGCAACAAGCTGAGGGAACAGCAAAGATTATGTGAGTACATAAGACTGTAAAAATATTTTGAAAAGGTGGCAGAGCTGTGTCTATATAGTAGATGATACGCAAGAGGCCATGAAAATCAACATAACTGCTGCTGCAATTGAACATTTCTAGGAGAGCAAAGGAGTTAAAAAACCACTGGCAGCTCAAAATCACATATTGGGCCAAGTCCACAGCTGGAGTAAATCAGCACTGCTCCATTAAAAAAGTCGCATTAGAGTTGACTTATTGAAGTCAAGGGAGCTAAACACGTTTCCACCAACTGATAATCTATTCCATAATATTTTTAAAAAATCAACAAGTCTTTCCATGGACTTAAATGGGCTTTGAATCAGCCCCCAAATTGTTTTAACTTACAAATAGTATCTTAGATTATTAAAACTGAAGGAAATGTACAAACCTAACCTAAAGTGCAGGGTTAATGTTGATTCCTTATTGTACATATTTCTTTTACCTTTCGCAATTGAAATTAGACTAGTGATGACTATTATTATCTTTTGTTTGTATTATACAAGCACCCAGAGGCACTTAAAGGGAGGAGGGCTCCATTATGATGCATGTTGTACAAACATAAAATAAGACAATCTCTGCCCCAAAAATCTTACAGTCTAAGGCCCTGATCTTGCAACTGGCTTGACATAGATGGAGCTTTGTGCCTTAACAGAGCCCCATTGAGGTCATTGTTCACAGCAGTCACCTACACAGAGAAATTTGCAGGGCAAGGTAGGTGAAGAACAAAGTAGAGGGGCTAGTGGGAAGATAGGTGATAGTAATAGGAATTCACAGTTTGCATATATCAGTGAAAGATACAGCCTGGGTTCTTTGACAATTAAAAAGTCCTTGAAACATTTCTTCAGACTTCAAGTTATTTTTACAAACAAAAATTTTAGAATAATGTCACTTTAAAGGGAACAGATGACTGCATTGCAACGTGTTGCACTGGGGGTCTTTTAAAATGGAAATGCTCATTCAGATGTTTCTTTAAAGTTCTAGTGTGCATTGGGGGATTTATTGGATCTCTGTAATGAATACGAGCTGGAAAATCTACATGTATGTCACTATGGCAGCTTGCCAGGCAAGTTTAAAAAGCGAACTTGGTTTGTTTGTTATACAGCAGTAATAAAAAAAAGTCTGCAAAAACAAGAAGATTGTTTTAACTTAATTTACAGTTACATTGCAGGCTTTATCAGAAGCTATCTGCTTAACTCCTTGTGCACTGCATGTCACTTTATTTCTAGTACCGAATGTGGTTACATTTTATAATAAAGTAACAATAATGATGGCTTCCCAGTAGTCTGATTCAAAATCTCTTGAACCAACAAATCTTTTACACATTGCATACTGTAAATTTTAAAATACTCTTTTTAGGGGTCCTATACTGACACAAATATATATGTTTGTGGTATTGCTGACATGACAAACTGTAGTGAGGTCACCAAGTTGCTAATTTATAAGGATCATAGAATAGTCAGTTCTCCAGGATCTGTCAAACTGCAATACAGACAATGTTCATCTCATGATTCCAAAGGATGCAAAGAGTATCAAGTAAAATCAGATGTGCCCGTCCACGCAAATCTTGTCCACGCCAGTAGTGACTGAAAAGTTATTATCATTGGACAGTTGCTTGGAAAATGAGTTGAGGGTATCAATCCAGTTCCTAGAAGAGAGGTGTCCACAATAAAAATTTTTTTTTTTTTAAAAAGGAGCATCAGAGATGGCACCTTGCTTAGCTGTCCCAAGCAGAAGTTAAGAATTGAATGAACAAGGGAGACTTTAAAACCATCTGTGTCATAGGTAAGATCCACTCACATCATGGTTGAAGGTCATTGCTATTTTCTGTGCTTGTGGCACCTTTCCAATGGATAAATACATGACTCTACAATCTTATCAGAAAGGTACCTTTTATGAGGACTCAGATACTATGGTAATGAGAGCCCTACAGTTATCTGGATGGATGGATGGATGGATGTAAGATTGTACTGAAATTATGATGATAAAACAAATAGCATAACAAGCAAGGAATGTAACACAGGTTTTCCAGTGATCTCCAGACATCCTTCTCTGACCTACTATCAGGTATTGTCACATTCCATTCTTTCATAGAGATTTGTTTCTTCTTCTTTATAATGGATATTTTACAGTAATTTTAAGAGAAGATTTTGTTTTTTGTTTTGGGGGGTTTGTTTGGTTTTTTAAGGCTGAAAACCTTGAATTGTCTGTTTGGTGGGATAGGCTAGATTGTAGATCACTTCCTTCCATTCTTTGTTGCTGTAACAAAGATTCCTTGGTTTTATCAAACTTTTGGGTGAGCATCAAAACAAATATTTTGCTCTTGAGCTAGTTTTATAGTTAAAAGCTGGGGACAACTCAAAGGGAAAGTCTGAGAAGAGACTATTCAATCTACCGACAAATTCCTGAAGGAATATTCTTACTTTAGAGACAAAAATACATTTCCATGTGATCATGTTTTGTTCATATAAACAATTCCGATTACTGATCAGCAGACCTCAAACTTTTGCCTGGCTTTTTCAGTAGAGTCTGTCAAATATCCCTGTTGATATGCTGCTGCTGCTTTGTGAATATAAACTTTAAAAAATTCCTGAAACAAAATGTGGACCAACATGTTATGTTCAACCCAAAACGGATTTTTTCAATTCACTGAAATTTTTTACAGTTTGTAAATTTGGTTTCTCCCTAAGCAAAGTGAATTGGAGTTGAGGGTTCTAAGCACCTTACAGTGGTGCTCAGCATCTAGGAGAATCATGACCAGTATGACCAGCCCATAGAAACTATTCCTTATATACTGAAATCACAACGGACTGTACTTATATTCTGCAGGTACAATGATGTAGAGTCATTTTCAGTCTACTTTTTAATCACTGGCAGAACTCCAAAGGCAGATAAAATAATATGGCAGGAGATTAAAAGTTACTCTGACAAATTACCTGTCCTTCATAATCCTCCATCTGGAAAATATATCAGGCCAAGCAAACAGTAAATCAGGGATGCTTGGATTTTAGGGATTATATTTAATACACATTAATTGTAAAACAGAGATTATAGATGAGTTACTTCTTGCTCTGTTAATTTTTCCATGGTCTATTAAATTATTGATTCCCTCCTCTGACCCCTCAGTCTGGAAAACTGAGAAGAAAAAACAGAAAAATATGATCACAAAATCTGGAAATCTTAACATGTATGTGTCTCATGGGCTATGTTTCCAATTATATGCTGCCTTGGTGAGGGATGTGCAAAAGAGAGAAAGAGTTTATCATTTTTCAGCTCTGTAGCCATCTATACTGTAATCCTCAATCCTTCTAAATCCTGCAAATGGCAGTAAGAAATATCTCTTGTTCTTACATGCCAGGGGCCTGATTCTCCTGCTGCTCATATTAAAGATAATGGCAGTTTCTCAGATCCTGTGGTGGGAGAATAGAGCCCCTAGCCGTTACTTCCACCATCAGGAATGACTGTAGGCTAGACTTTGATGTACAGCAATTATTCTTTGAATTGTTTTAATTTCTGTGCGTATAAAAAATAAAACTGAACCATAATGGTGCACTGTCTCAGTTATTGACATTCTAAGGCTTGTTCATAAATTCTTCTTGACTCCCAAAAGTAGTTAGGGGGGTTAGGTAAAAGTTTTTTGTTTGTTTGTTTGTGTGTTTTTAAAAAACAAAAGGAGTGGAGGGGTATTTCCTCTGTTTTCCCAAAGGGAATTTGAAATGTCATTTGATATTTTACAACACAGAGACTATTAACCCAAACTTTAATCTAAGTTTAGAAGGAATGTGCATTTGATAGATAATATAGGGGGCAGGGAAGGAGAAAATAAATTTCCAAGGGAATGCTTTACCAGTTTAAAAATTATATAACTTGTAAAACACCAAAATGTTTTCATAAGGATGATAATATGTATTTTAGAAAACTGTTGCTGGCAAAATCAGTCTCCTTTTCCTCCACAGATACTTTTACGTTTACACTGATAAATTCATTTATTTTTTGAGTCAGGATCTTGTGAACTTCTAAATGATCAACTGAAATCCTATATTTTTTTCCCTTTTAATGTACAAATAACTGATTCAGTGAAACAGAATAAGATCTTGTATTTTTAATTATTTTTTGTCCTTGAACTCCTTAAGGGACAGATTTGGCCACCCTTAAATTCAATAGCACCATACTTCACAATAAGCCCATGGAGGCCAATTGGCTTCATTCTAGGGTGACCAGATAGATAGTGTGAAAAATAGGGACAAGATGTGGGGGATAATAGGCAGCAATGTAAGAGAAAGCCCCGAATATCAGGTTGTCCCTATAAAATCAGGACATCTGGTCACCCTACTTCACTCAGACTCCAGGCATTGTCAACTGCTAACTCATTGACTAAGGGTGGCAGAATCTGTGGCTCTTAGCAATTCTCTTTCTCTCTTTTTTGCTGTATTCTGCATCCACTTACAGAGTTGGCTCAAATATTTCCTGGAGTACAAATTGTCCCAACTGCATGAGTGTTTAAAAAAAAAAAAAGGAAAGATGTAAAACTATTGTTGCTAAATAAAAGATCATGGCATTGCATTGGCTGCTAATGTGCCTTAATTTATTCTGGAAATGCTGCCACCCAACAAGAGCTACTGCATGTGTTTAGGGCACTTGATAACCTCAGTATGAATGAGCAACAAACATGAAGGAAACAAGGGATGCTAAGAAATCAACAAGCTTACAGAGATGTTTGTCCTGGTGTTTGAAAGGAGATGTGGATTGAGAGCTCATGGGTTAGTGAAAACCATCAAACCTCCAAGTTCATGTGAGGTTTCAGGAGGTTAGAAATATGTAAATGTGGTACCAATATTCCAACAAAGGATGAAGAGTGAACTAGTTTAGAAAACTATAAGCCATTAATTTAGCATCTGTAGCCGATAAAAAGCATGGAAATAATACTGCAGGGCAAATAAAAGAGAACATATGTAGTAGTAATAAAGTAGTGGAAGTAAACAACATTGATTTAGAAAAGAAATATATAGTATTGGCTTATTTGAGTGGTTGCATATTGTACCATATAAAACAAGTGCTGAATTAACACTGCATATCCAAAAGGCTGCAATAAGATATCTTCATCAGACCAGAGCAACAGATAAAACATATTTTTTCTTGTTGCTTAATAGTATCATGTAGTCACACAGAATTAAATAGCTGAATCTTCTGTTTCTTTGGGACCAGATTGTGATGTCCTTACTCATGTTGACTAGAATCCTGGAGGTTAATGAGACTACCTGTGATGTAAAGTATTACTACTCAGTATGATTTCGCATGTCACAATCTGGCCCCTAAAAAGAGTGAAGTTTTGAACCATTTCTGTGAAAGCAGAGTATCATCCGGTATGCAGTGTCTGATACTACTTTATCATTCCTGAAGTCACTGTATCTTGTTGCAAGGAGTGGTACTTGTAGTACTTAGAGCTAAATTTTCCATGAATATTCATTCAGATTTCAAAACAAATCTTGAGTTGGTCATGTTCCTAGCCTCCTTGTGTTCAAAGCCTAAGAATGTTAAAAGCACATGGGTCATGGTTTACTAGGAAAAATGCTTGTGAAAAGCCATTTTAAAATTCAAATGCTCAAATATTTGCTAAAGACAAATGTAAATTGGGGGGAAGGGATAGCTCAGTGTTTTGAGCATTGGCTTGTTAAGCTCAGGGTTGTGAGTTCAATCCTTCTAGGAGGCCATTTAGGAACCTGGGGCAAAAATAAATCTGGGGATTGGTCTTGCTTTAAGCACAGGGTTGGACTAGATGATCTCCTGAGGTCCCTTCCAACTCTGATATTCTATTATCAAATTTGTGCTATATTGGCTAGTTACATACATTACATGGTACTGTTTCTTGTTCTATCTTTGGATGAAGTTACTTCCTGATGTTTGTTTCCTCATTGGATGTTTTCTGTAATTCACCAAGAAAATGTGAACTGCAAATAGTACTGCTGAGCCACAACCTTTATCCTGGTACTTCTCCCAACCTTGCTTTCAGGAATTAAAATAAATAGTATATCCTTGGGATAAAGTTACAGCTTAAATGTCAAATTAGATCCCCTTGCAAAGCCTGAATAAACAAAGCCTTACCACCAGCCCTACACAGGGTTTGAAGGGGAAGGACCATACCTCCTCCACCTCACAGTCTGATGGTAGTAACTAGAGCTTTGAGGGGCTTTGACCCAGTCAATCTATATGGTTTCAGGATGCACTGGCAACCCCTGCAACCCTAACAGAATAGCACATTGGACAAGGACAATCAGGAGGCCTGCATTCTATTCCCAGTTCTACCATTGATACTGAGGAAGTCACTTCACCTTACTATGCCTTTGTTTCCCCTCCCACACTTCGTCTATCTTGCCTATTTAGATTGTAAGTGATTTTGGAGCAGAGACAGTCTTTTAATGTGTGTTTGTGCAGGCTCGAGCTCAATAGGGAACTGATCCCCTTTCAGCTTTTTTAGCAGTATCATAATACAAATAAGTGTAAGCACTGTGGCCTGAAGCCCAAGAGAGTAGGGAGCTGGTTGTTGATAACCTTTAGTAAACAAGGAGAAGAGTGGCCCAGAGCTGCTTGGAACTCAAGCTGGAGAGGTTGTGTAGGAGAGGGTCCTCTCTGCCAGCATCTGTTGGTAAGTGAAGGGAAATGATTGAATGGGTCAGGTCTCATTTGCATTTCAGTTATGTGACAATTGAGGGCATTTTGTTTAAAATTCAGTTAAATTTTGAGTTTGGAGACAATAAAATGCTATTACCCCTATTGGGAAAAGAAAAGACAAGAGAACTGCACCAAATGTGCCTGGGATCAGGAGTCACCCTGAACAAGATCATGGCCAGGCACAGTTGAGTAACAGTATTCGGACAAAGCATGAGTAAATAGAGACCCAGGCTCCTACCTTCTGCTGGGAGTGCCTCCCTGCTGGCCAGGACTCCGTTAGGGTGCTTTATGCCATTGATCCCTCTTTGAAGACTCATCACAGAGGTACCTTCAAGGTGGTAGACAGCTTTGAGACAGTGGACAAAGCTGAGCCGAGGTGGCTTTGAGGAAGAGGATGGGGCTGAGCTGAGGCAGCTATAATGTGGCAGATAGAGATGGCACTAAGGCAAGCAATGGTTCTGAGGTGACTTAGGAGAGAAGCAGCAGCCGGAAGGACTCTGGCATAGGTTTCACTACCCATCAATCAAAGCTAACATCACGTCAGCTGGCTCAGTTGTAGAACCCCTAGAGCAGCCCAGGCAACACTGACCTGCCAGAATTCTTTGACTCCACCAACCCAGGACAACAAACTATGAGTGGGCAGTGTATTAGCCACTCAGAACTGCAAGAGGAGGATTGTGGCTGGAACTATTGCTAAGACACTCTGAGCGGGTGCAGTCCTACCTACTAGCTATTGTTAATTTATTAATTACTGACCTTCCCAAGTTTATTCCGTTATCTTACACATACACACACACACCTTCCCAGTAAAGTTCTTTTTGTTTTAACCCCATAGACTCGATGCTTGTGAGTGGGGAAATATTAACTATCAAGAGAATCTAGGCTGGTATATATAGTTTCCCATGTTTATAGGTTGGGACTCTAGCTAGTGTTTAGTTTTCAGGAGGAAATTGACCATGTCCTTTTTGCTGCCAACAGCACTTGGCAGAAGCATTACGTAATACTATTGCTCATAATAAATCCTTTTCTCCCCCTTTGCAGACTTGTAGATTCTTTCCTAGAACATCTGTGGAGCAGTGCTCAAGGCTCAAGGGGCTTCTCCATAGCCTGTTCCAGTGCACCGTGTTTCAGGGCTTGATTCTCTGAGGAGCATGGGAGTGGGGAATGATGTGTGGGGGCAGCATTTGGTCCTAAGTCTACCTGTTTTTAAAGTGTGTTTGAAAATTTGCTCAGAACATCTTAGTGCTTGGGGATTTACTGCTGGCAGTAATATTAGCTACACAAATTATAGAGTCATGGAGTAAGAGGAGAATTGGCTCATTGAACTGACAGTTGGCTAACAGTCAGGAAATAAAGAGTAGCCATGAGCTGAACTTGTTCAAACTGGAAAGATATTTCCATGGGGATTAGTTACTAACCTCTAGCTTTTTATCATTTCCAAAACTGGATCTATTATTGACCTCCTCCTCTTCTCCCTCATCCTGGGTCTGGATGATACCATTCATACATGACTTCAGTGATCATCTCTGTGCTGATGAATCCCAGATTTCTCTCTCTGTTTTGGACTTTTCTCCTTCTGTCCACTAAAATCTCAGCCTTTCTTTCTGATATCTCTTGAATGTCTGGATGTCAGCCTAAACTCATCATGACCAAAATGGACCTCTGAATCTTCTCTGTTTTTTCTCATCTGAGATGTTGACCACTGCAATCTTTCTGGCCTTGTCAAATGCTATCTTGCCCCACTTACATCCACTGAAAATTCTGCTGTAAAGACCATTTTCCTGGCTGCTTATATAGATCACATTGCAATCCCACTTTGTATCCTTGTGTCCAGTATGATGGAACTAAGGGCATCTAGGCACTACCAAAATAATAATTAATCATGGATCCAACTGCTTGATCTGAAGATTAGAGCATAGAGTGAATAAGGAGGGGCAATAAAATCAATTTGGAGCGACTGAAATCATGAGAGATTTCTTGATAAAGACCAGGAATAAAAATTTTAAATGTACTGTAGAAAGGACCTTATTTGCTAAAACATGTGAGTATAAAAAACCAATCTGGGAGCACATCGGAATTAGACTCAAGAAAGACAAGCTTATACTAAAATGCCATTGTCCTATTAGAAAAGCATCAGGTGAAAACTTTGGGACTGATGCTGGAAATAGTCTCTCACTGAGGACAAATGGGTGGGTCACACATAGAGAGCTAATAGGAACAGGTCTCTTATGTCCAAGAATAAGTCAGGTGATCCAGAACTGTGAGTCCACCAGAAACAGTCAGCAAAACACAATATAAAAAATATTGAATCTTAAGCAGCACAAACAATTGACAAATCAAAGGATAAGAAATCAACTAATGCCAATGGCTAGCTAAACTTCTGAGGCCAGCCAGCCAGCACATTTGCTGAAA
This sequence comes from Gopherus evgoodei, assembly GCF_007399415.2. NCBI lineage: Eukaryota > Metazoa > Chordata > Testudines > Testudinidae > Gopherus > Gopherus evgoodei. The sequence goes on from NC_044325.1 coordinate 92,359,295, forward strand.
ATAGCCGTAGGAACTAGCCAGCCACAGGAGCATGGCACAGTTTGTCACCAGCTCAAACATTTATTGCAGAAAGAACAACCATCCTTCCTCCAGCCCCGTGACAGCCCTTGGGGCCTGTGTTGAGAGTAGGGAGGGAAAGTTGCACTTAAATGTACTCAAACTGAACATAGTCCAACATGACCGAGTGTTGATTTCACCAAGCTAAGCAAAACAATCTCGTACTTAAGATCTAAAATGTTTAAAATGAGTTAATGTGTTTTGGAATTGCTAAATAAGTTTTACATTTTAAAACATCCCCTGTCTTCTCCTGATTCCTTTCAGACTGTGTCAGTGACAGATTCTCACCATTTGGCAGAGGAAAACTTGGGAATCCTGTTTTCAAATCAAGGACATTTGGCCAAGATGTTGATTGCTAAAGCAATTTGGAAACATACTTAAAAAGAGCTCAAGGAATATATCCAATATACTGTACTGGAAAACCTGTTTTAAATGGTCTAGTACTGGAAAATCCAGTCCAGTGAATTGGGTTTGTGAAGTTCTACTTCACTAAACAATAAACCAGCTTGGGACAAGTAGTACAAGGTTGCGGACTCCTGATCCTGCAAAAGGATACACCAGTGAGGTCCATTATGCTCCATGGAGTCCCATCCACCTGTGTGAAATGAGTTGGAGGTCATGAGCTGGTGTCTAGTGAACATAGCCCCATGTGACATAATTATCATCATGGTTGCTGCTAATTGCCCCCCTTATTCGTCGTGTCAATGGAGAGGCTATAGACTGAATGGGCTAAGGAAACTGAGTGACCCTCTCATTTCAAAAAATAGTACCTCCAGCTTAGGGTTCAGGCTTATTGATAAGATAGTGTGAGGGAGCCTCTGCTGCTGCTGCCCCTGCTGTAACTGGCCTGTAGGAAAACAGGCCTTCAGTCACCTGGCCTGTCAATCCAGCACATTTCATGAGCATTAAATAATGACAAACATAATCACTATCTAGATTTTACAATGTAAAGTTTCAATAACTTTGGTAAAAGTAGGGAAAAGGACAACTAATCTAATGAAGTGTCTGCAGCTTTAAATGCCATAGAATTCCAACGGTAAGGTCTAAAACTATTGTACAATGATTAGTTTCTTCAGCAACTACAGATAATAAGAATCCTAAGGCTGAACTTCCACAAGGTGTTGAATAACAATGCTCAGTATTTCTGCTTTTATCATTCAACTTGCAGTAGATATAGTTACGTTTTCATTTCTACTGAGTTATTTTTAAATCTGATAGACACAAAGCAGCACACAGTTTTACTCCTGGCATGGATTCCCCTTTTCACATTCTCCTTCCGTAGTCCAGCAAACCAGCAGCCAACTAAACAATTTTTCATTTGTGAAATGGAATAAACAATGTGTTCAGCAGAAAGACTTTTCTGGTTTCAAAGCCACAGATTTCTTCCAGCTGACACTAGTGTAGAAAACTGTTTAGGTTCAATGCAACGAATTGAGTTTGTCAGATGCTACTTCAGATCCAAAGCAGGCCCTGCCCAGAACAATGTGAGGAAGCAGAGACAAGTGCTATGATCTCCACCACAGGAATACTGCTACCAAGGGCAGTTTTCCTAGGAGATGGGCTATGGTGTACTCTTAGACAACAGCTATGCCTGAAGATAGGTATGTGATTTCCAACTCGCCTATAGCTGCTTGCTCTGGTTCTCATCATTCCCCTGAAGTTCAATCAGACTTGGGCTATGTCTACACTACCGCAGTAAGTCAACCTAAGTTATGCAACTTCAGCTATGAGAATAACATAGCTGGAGTCGATGTAGCTTAAGTCGACTCACTGTGCTGTCTACACCATGCTCGGTCGACGGGAGACGTTCTCCTGTTGGCTTACCTTACTCTTCCCATTCCCAGTGGAGTACCGGGGTTGACCAGAGAGTGCTCTGCCATTGATTTAGCAGGGCTTCATTGGACTTGCTAAATCAACCTCTGGTGCATCGATGGCCAGAGCGTTGATGCTGCAGTAGTGTACATATATTCTCAAGCACCTACATGACTAAGTCACTTTTGGGAATAGAACTTCAGCTGCTAAATCACTAAAGCAGTTTTGAATATGTTATCCCACACCCTGAGTTCTTAATTTTATATGTATAAGGAATGAAGAATTAGGTGCTTTGTTTTAGGATCCAATCCTGCAATGTGCTCCGTACCTCCTGCAAAGTGTTCAGAGGCTTCAGCTCACCTAGTGTCTGGGCTAGAATTTCAGAAGCACCTTAAACTACTTCCAATAAATGTTGCTCTGAAGATTTATTGGGGTGTGCAACTGTATGACACAAGTCCCTACGCTATATATTGCACCTTTTCTTTTTAACCAAGGCTATTTTATTTTTTACAGCATTTTACCAATAAACAATACAAATATTTTTTATGCTTTTCTTGAGGTTTTATTTTTTCTTGGATTTGTTTTGTCCTTCACTGATGCATCTAAAGGGATCTGTTACTCTTTACTATAATCTACTCTTTTTCTCAGACATATACAATGTGAAATATAGATCCTCAAAACAATAGCACATTTTGTATATCATTCCAAAAGAGTTAAGTAATGACTGTGTATCAGGAGGTGAGTTATTCTGTCTTGTGTTTATCTTGGCATTTTCTAGTAGTCTGAGCTTTTCCAGACGTCAGAAGTTCATTAACACCAAACAGAGGAAATAAGTCATTCGTGTAAAAACAAAATAAAGAATTAATGCAGAATTAGGTTTTTCTGTATAAATATTTTAGGTTAGTTGTAAACTTAGTTTAGCCAGAAGATTTGCATGGATTAAAAGAAAAGATCTTAAAGTAACATGCAAAAAAATTAAGCCTAATGGGAAAATTGACACAACCTTAAAGGAAAACTATTAATTTTTATCAGCACAGACTTCTAAATTTTGAGGATAAGGATAACTGGAATAAACTGGATGAATGGAGACATTCATTTTAAAAATCAGTTTTTAATTTCAGTGATATTTTCTGATTATTGCTTCAGGCTGCCATTTTATTAAGAAAGAGAGTCATTTAGAACAATGGCAGCTTGTAAATAAAAACATGTGTAACCGTCAGGAGGAGAAAAATGTTCACTGAGTTTCTTATTTATGAACAACTGATATTAATGGAGTGTACGAACATGTGTTCAGACTCATATAGGGCTTTTACAGACCTTATTTCCTGTGGGCCAAATGCCGCCTCCTTTCCCCCATCTCAGCAAGGAAATGGTGTCACCTGACTGGTGGGGAGCTGCACCTTGTATCCCTCCCTTCCACACCTTCACCTCTTCTTACTCCAGGTGTGGAGGAAGTGGGGGTAAGGCACAGGGTTCACACTGTGATTGGCTGCTTTGCATGGGCCAGTTGGCTCCCCTGCCTTACCTCCAAGCCCCAAAGGATGTATGGCCCCTTCCTGGTGCAGCACAGCACTCGGTCCACCCAAGTAGATTGTAGTTGCTTTATCGGGTTTCCAGGTTTACTGTGGGTCAGCCAGAGTGTTATTTTGGGGTCAGGGAGGGATTTGCTCACTGTATGAAACTGACAGTGTGTCTAGTAGCATTTTTACTTTCCCTACAGCTTCCTGGAGGTTTGGTGGTTAGGTAAGATATGAGGTAGATTTAAAATTTTGTCACAACTTGCTGCCAATGTCCAGTGTGAGTAGGTTAGGTAATGGGGTCAGCTCCGGGCATAAACCAGCTCCTGAGAGACCCAGGGGTTGCTGTCATTGACCTCCAGTAGCTTCAGGATGGAAGGTAGCTTAAGTCTTGCGCAGACTGAGTCACACCTCATCCTTTTCACAAAGAAGGTGGCTTGGGATGAGTGTGGGTTGAATCCCTGATTGAGGTTTGGTGGGGGTTAGGTTAATATTCACCTGCCCCTCACCAAAGCTGCTTAATTCAAATGGCTTGTCTCAGATTGGACACAACGAATTGTCTAGTAGCTGGTTGGGATGGAAATAAAGCTACTTACTTCCCCCCACCCCAGTTAATTGTTAAATGATATACTTGCAGCCTGTGGCTTAAAACTATTCATTTGAGTCTAGGTCAAACTTGAGTTGCTTACACTGGCAAACTCTCACTGACATGTATGACAGTGGTTCTCAAGCAGGGGTCTGGGGCTCCCTGGGGAGTTGTGGGCAGGTTTCAAAGGGTCTGCCAAGCAGGGCCAGCATTAGACCTGCTGGGGCCCAGGGCAGAAAACTGAAGCCCCATGACATGGGGCTGAAGCCTGGGGCCCTGAGCCCTGCCACACAGGGCTTAAATTGACGTCTGAGCAACTTAGCTTCATGTGGCCCCCATGGCGTGGGGCCCCGGGCAGTTCTGCTTGCCATTCGCTAATGCTGCTCCTGGCTTTTATATGCTCAGAAAGAAAAAGGTTGAGAACCCCTGATCTGTGAGAGTTGTGTCTGAGTGAACACTAAGTTAAAAACTCCAGATATGCACTGATGTAGCCTTTGCTCCTTGTATGTTGCTGATTGCTGTAAATTTCTGTCTAGCTTTCCTCGCAAGCTACTTGAGTTAATAATTACATATGATCCACATTGTTTAAAAATATTTGGATACTGACTCACACTTTTTAAATGTCTCAAAGTCTTGTGATTTCCATTGTTCAAGAACATTTAATTTAATGAAGTAAAGAGAACTGGCAGTGACCGATTTGGAATGTCCATGTCCAATCCTCATTACATTCTAGGATGATGAAAATAGGGAACTTCTGAGAAAATAATTTCACAGATGCTTACAGCTTTATGCAACTACCTACTATTCCTGAATTATCTAATGTTGCAGCTTCTTACTCACACAAGTGATCATTTCTGTGATTGCAGCATTGTCAACCCCAAACATTCAAAAGCATGAGTCAGGCCCTAAAAATCTTGAGGTTAACTTAAAAACCATGAGATTTTATTTTAAAATGTGGAGTTCTCTTTATTTGCCTTCTGATTTTTGAACTTCCATGGTATGTTTATTCACGTTTTCAAGTTTTTCATCCACAACCAAGAGGACTATAAACTGCCTTAAAAAAACAAAACATAACAAAAGTACCTGAGATTCTTTCAAATTCAGTGACTCCAGGAGCTGGGCTTTAAGAAAACCACAACATTTTCTGTTGAGGTTGGCAACACTGGATTCCTTCATGCCTTTCAAGTGTCAAGCCACTTGATCAAATATTAAATATGCAGAACAGTGGAGACTGGGGTTAAATTATGCCTTCATTTGTTCCAGATCCTCTGGCATAAATCAAAGCATCTGGTCTTCAGTAATAGACAGTCCTTTCCCCTCTCACCTGAAAAGCCAGCAGGAGGCTAGCACAAAGTGAGTGGTGTTAGCTAAAGAGTGGTTGTGAGCTATGCATTCATTCAGCACATAGAGTCTTCTATATGAAGAACACACTGTTGAAAACTAAAGCTGGCCACTTCCGCATATACCTCATGCATCAGCTGGGCTGAATCTAGCATGAGAAGAATATTTGCAAGAGTTTCATTGGTAGCACCAAACTGAACTCCATTTAACTTTGATAACCTGAATTTCTTTAGCCTGCATGTTTTAGCATTAAAAACCCGAAGAACAGCTCTGTGTAAGCTGAAAGCATGTCACTCTCACCAATGGAAGTTGGAACAATAAAAGAGATAACCTCACCCACTTCGTGTCTCTAATATCCTGGGACCAACATGGCTACAGCAACACTGCATACACAAAATAAGCCTGTTTGTCTTTCTCTGTTTTCAGCAAAAAATTAATAGTAGAAAGCTATTGTGAGCTATTTTACAAATAAGACAAACTATCATAGAATCTTATTGGTACATTATACTGAAACTAAACTGCCATTGTCAAAATCAATGAACAATTTGTATCACCATGGTTGTTGTAAAAATTGAATTCAAATCAAGAGCCAGAATTCTCTGCAGATGTATCTTTATTACAGCATATCTTTATTATAGCAGAGAGTTGTCAGACAAAAGTCAGTTCATTTTTTATCTCTTTACTGGAAGAGTTGGAGAGAGAATTACTCAGCACAGAATATTAAAGTGTATGTATGAATCAAAGTTCAGTTAAATAAAAGCCTATTAATGTTAAAATTAATATGCTGTAAAATGACAGATCATATCCTGAAATCAGATTGTTCCTCTCCCAGGCAACAAGAACACACAGGAGGAAAATATGTGAGGTTCCCTGGAGCAGTGAATTCTGTTAGAATGATTCAGTCAGAACAAGCAGCCAGCATCATTTTGGCACCTAGTACTGCTGGATCTTGAAGGATCAGCTAACAGTATAAGGGCATCCATGTGGAGTCCCAGCTCTGGGGTCACTGGGATTTCCTTAGCCGCACAGCTTCAGTGAAGGGTTTCCCTCATCTGCCACTAACCTTGGATGTCCTCCTAAATGTGGGGAAGGGAGGATCCTAGCGCAGAGAGAATTAGGGGAAAAGTTGATGCGATCCCTTAATTCTGCTAATTTTATTAATGAATAACTGGGAAATGTCAATTTGATTTCTCAGGTCATTTCTCATGGCCCCTTGCAGTCGAAATTCCATTAGTGACAAAGGAGCTGCAAGATCTTCACCAAGATTTTGACTAGTAATTTTGAGTGCCTGAATTTTTGGATTCCCAATTTGAGACACTTTAAAGGAATCTGACTGGTGGGTGCTTAGCACTTTCTGAAAAACAAAGCTTCTGTAGGGTATTGTCAAGTTGGATATCCAGAAACTGAGGAACCCAAGATTACTACTCACTTTTGAAGATTATGGCCAAACTTGGGTACAATTTGTCATAATCCAAGAAGCGTCCAATTATTTTTTGTACAAATGTTTTCAGATTCATCCAATGGGGTTAGGATGCTTTTCTAGGAGGCCTCGTGAACTGAGCGATGCCTGCTCTCTCTGGAGGAACGCCATGATTAACAACATATTATTTCCTTGTAACTTTTTCCAGTCATAATATCACTCACTCCTCACTTCCCATTAGATACAGAGCACCCTCAGCTCCCACTGACTTCACCTTGCAGAATAAAAGTCCTTGTTAGTGGACGAAATTAGACTCTTAAAAGCAGGTTGTAAGCCAAGGTGGAGATAGAAATAATCAATCTTTTCCTTCAGAAATGTGTAAAAGTCACTGAGAATAGAAAAATCCTTCTGTAAATTTGAACTTGCCATGTTTTCCATTCTCTTTTGGAAAATCCCAGGATCCTGTCAAAACTTTTCTACTTTGCCTAACACCTCTGTTTTTCTACACAATTCCAGCCAATCTTCAATACATTGGCAACCTTGAAAATAAGCCCCAGACAAGTCTTTCCTAACTCAAAAAGCATCTATGAACAATTGCAAATGTTTAGTTGGCCAACTCCGCAGCTACCAGATGGTCATTCCATTGACATTTGCCAAATTGTCTCCTGTAATTTAGAGATTTTTACCCACTTATCTGCTTCCTTGCTATTTCCACCCTCTCTTTCCATGATTCCAGAAGTTAAAGGGACTGCCACTGGAAACTCAGAAGGATCATTATTTACAGAGCAGTCAGCAAATGATAGACATCAAGGAAATTTACCAGTCTAGGTTCTTCTATGGTACCTGTCCTCATGATATCTGAATCACAAGTTAATATAGCCTAAAATAGTAAAAAATACTTTTGGTTCACTAGTATTCATGTCCAATTTTTATTGGTTTATTCACATACATTTGGCTAAGCTAGGTTTTATGAGCCAAAATATTAACAAAGAACAAAAGCACTGTGAAAATTATCCTGAATTGAGATTAAATCCAATGTCAAAATATCAGAATTTCCCATGGGACATTAATTCTGAGTTTTGAAATACCTCTAACTGAATGGGGAAAGGATTAACTTAATCAGATAAATGATTCAAAATAAATAATTCAATTAGTCCCAGTCACAGGGATTACTCTCTTCAAGCTGCAGGACCAGCACCAAATACAAACAAGTTGAGCTTCCCTCATCTTCCCTCTGTTTAGGATGATTGCTGTTTTAGTTTATTAGGGCTTGGCTAAACTTGCGAGTTAGAGCACATTAAAGGAACCCCAGGCACCCTAGCTCACTACCCGTCCACACTGGCAAGGTACGTAGAGCGTTCTGATTCCAGCACTCAGTGCACATTGGCTGAAATGCCCGGGCATCAATATTAATAAGGTGGTGCATTACTGTGCTCTGATCAGCCTCTGGAAACATCCCATAATCCCCTTAAGTCAAGTGGCCACTCTTGTCATTGTTTTGGAACCACTGCAGGCATGCCGATATGCCCTCTAAAGCTCCATTTCTGACAGCTGGCATGCTTATCTGCTCCAAGACAAAGCAACCATTACTGTGGAATGCTGTGTGAGAGAGAGAGGCAGGCAGGGGAGAGGGACCGCTTCTGTCTGAATTTACAAGACAGCATGCTGACACACTCTCAGCCCCTCAAAAACCCACTCTCTCTCCCCCAAAATACACACAACACACTCCCTGTCACATTCCACCCCACGCCCCTCATTTGAAAAGCATGTTGCAGTCACTTGCATGCTGGAATAGCTACCACAATGCACTGCTCTCTGTGGCCATTGCAAGAGCTGCTAATGTGGCCACGCCAGTGTGCTTGCAGTTGTCAGTGTGGACAGATTGCAGCATTTTCCCTATTGCGCTCTACGAAGGCTGGTTTAACTCAAAGCGCTCTACATCTGCAAGTGTAGCCATGACCTAAGTCTGTGAAGAGCAATTTTATTTTAATTTACAGCTTTTCAACTAAACAATGCCTGAGCTAATTCTGAGCCCATCTTTTACTGTGGGGGCAGATTATTTTAATGTTGTCAAACCACCAAGCCTTCTCCTTACATAAAAGTGGGATTACAGAACACACGGTGCCCTTGAAAAATGCATTTTGCATTAGAGAACATTTTATAATGAGTACCAGGAACATCTTGATCAGTAACATTTTTATAAAAACAGCTCTGCCACTACTGATCAGATATTTACAAACATGGCCAAATTTACTTTCAACTTGTGGGGGGACTGCCTTCTTTCCCCAAATGTTCCATTCTGCCACACTGCTGTTTTCCTCGTGATCATATCTCTTTCTTAACCCATCTATTCTACAGTACAATGTTGCCTTTCATCTGACACCAGCCTGTGGATTCATTCCTCTGTTGTGCCCATTCTGCACTTGAAACTCCCTGATACTGAGATTGGGTAGGGATCCATTCAGCCTCGGGAGTAGTAAAGGTGCCCTAGGGGCTAACTACCAGGGACTGCTGGAGTAAAAGGTGACCAGGCAGTACCTCCTGATACTTCCGATTCACATCCAATATTCAGATCGCTACGTAGCCCAGCTTTGTGGCTGCAGTGGCACAAAGAGACTGAAGCCAGGCTCACAACTGAGCACAGAATAGGATCCTTCTCTAACTGGGGATTCTGAATGTCTGGTAAAATTTTCATGCTAGCGTCTATATTCACCTTATAATAATTTACTATTGATATTTAACATCACCCTCATTGTCATCTCTCTGTAAAACACTTTATAATCCCCAAACTAAAGGACCACGTATAAAAAGCTTTCTAATGCCCTACACTCTGCCCGCTCCTATTTTCTGTTGACAACCTTATGTTCATCACCCTCACGTGCCTTTGTGCCTTTTATTGTGCCTCCCCACATCTGGAATAGTCTCCCAGATGCAGTCTGACACATGTCATCACAACATTCAGATCCCCCTCCCAACTCACTTCTTCTGGTTCACTAGCCCACCACTAACTACTGCTGTCTGCTCTTAGGTCTGGCCTTGTTCTATAAAAAGGGAAGAGGATGAGTGTTGGGGAAGGAACCAACCAAAAAACAAACAAAGAATTTCAACTAACAAGATCCATATGCAACACTCAGTGCAAATCAAATGGTCTTTTTTTCATATGACACTCATCCATCCCTTTCCTCACCTCCACACTTTTATTTATTTGGATAGCCTGGCTATGGTGTGTCTCCTTTAGGTTTTCATGGCAATGGCTTTGTCTTCTTAAGTATAAATAAATTAACCAAGCAGTATTTGTTACAACCATATTTTCAAGCCAAAGAGACAACAACTGGAAAATTTCAGCTCTGCTCTTGCTCCACAAACTCCTTCAAATGGAAAGGTGGGTATTTCATTTTTAGATCCATTAATTTGACATATTGCTTCTCAAAGCCCCCTTTACTCACCAAGTCCATTTTGTATAAATTCTGGCAGAATTTTTATTCACTGTAAGAACCTGAGCTACATCCTTACACAGATGAGAAGCTTCCCCCCCCCCTCAATGGTTAACATTAAAGCTAATCAACAACCTGAATTTCCATCCTGCCAGAAATTCCAATATTTTGGCATTTGTTTTCATCTCAAACCAGGACAAAAACTTGAAATATCAGTACTTATGGCAGAATAAAAAGTTTTAAAAAATCAATTTGGAAATGTCTAAATGTTTCAGGTCAGGTTGATGTTAATTTCTGACCTTCCATAACACTTAGACCAAGATTTTGTACAGTTAGGCTCCTAAATCCTTACGTAGGTGCCTAAATGAGTGGTTTGATATGTAAAGCTGCCGAGTACCCTGCAGCTCTTGAACTCAAGTCAAACCATTGGCTACTCAGCACCTTTGGAAATCCAACCACTCATTTAAATGACTTAATTTGGATTTAAGAATCTATCTAGGCACCCAGTTTTGAAACTCCTGGCCCCAGTCTCCATGGTCCTGATAATGGTTTCATGAATTCCCTACACTGACAACAGTCAGCTGTTTTGCTTAATATAATTTCAACCTGTCAATATGAAATGAAAATAAAAACTCATTCTTATAATCACACATTTTAAGAAAATGTTAAACGTCTTAAACTGAGTGAGAAGCTGCACAATCTATTTGCATTTGCTTAATAATTTCATCAGCATACCTACTCGGGCCCATAAGATTTCTGTAGAGCACTGCTGATACAAAGAGTGAGGGGGAAGAGTGGTTGTTAGTTACTATGTTAGTCCATTTTAATCCATCTGGGGCCTTTTTTCCACTTATCCATCTATTAATCCATCTGGGACCTTTTCCCCATTTCGCCCCTATGCTTGGGTAACTTGGCTTGGATGTGTCTGTCTGAATGAACCATATGAACTATAGTAACTGTAGCCTCATAAAATCCTCACAAGGAATAATAAATATGTATGATCTTCACTTCTGAATGTTTGTGTTGTCTGACACAAAACAATATCCACCTACAAACTTACAAGACAGAAAGCGAAAATTCTCTGAGAGCACTAGCAGGAAATGATGAAGAACAGATGTGACTAGCCAATCTGCACCCTAGCATAAGTGAGTGTGACTTCCTCTGAAATAAGGGGACATTACGTCTGCCAACACCAGGGTTGAATTTAACCTAATAATTGCTTTGCTGTTACTGGTGAGTTATTAGCTGTGAGCATGATTAGTAGAGAGCTCAGCTGTGCAAAATCAGCATGCAAATCTACTAGGCCAGGCACCAAATCTACTTGCCTACCTATAATGATGAGAAAACTTAAATAAGTAATGATATTTTACTTATCTGGTAAAAAAATTACCCTCCCCAAGAAGCTGAAAAGATGTTTGTAAATCTGAATTATCTAGACTCTCTGGATTTAATCTCTTGATAGAACACGTTTATGCAAATCTGAACATACAGAAGTTCTGTAGGGACCCCTATTCTCTACTAGCAGTGACAGAAACTATAAGCATCTGCTTCAATAGTTCATCTACATATGGATCTGCTATGCTTTTGCAAAGCCATTTCTTTCCCTGATTTATTTTGTCAAATATTATGAAGCAACCACTGGGCTAAATTCTTCTCAATTATATATACTCAGTGGGGCATATAACTGAGACATCAGGCTCCCTCACATCAATGGGACTATGTGTATGTAACATCAAATGTGCTACAAGCAAAATCTAAAAAGGGTTTTTTGATGGAACAATAGCGTTAAATCCATATTGAAAAACAGAAAATAATATTAGCATCAGTAATTCAGCTAGAATGAACTGCCCAGGGAAAAGCCAAGTTTTTCTGCATCTGGAAACTAAACTACATAGAAGTTTTTTTTTTAATGAAGGCTACATGAATAAAACATGCTTGCTGACATATTTTCTGCCACAGCCTATACTCCAGACAACTCACCCTCCTTTATATTGATGCTTTCTTGCTTCTAGATTTGTTTTTGTTCCTTTTGCCCCCTGTGTGACCCACTGCCCTCTCCTAACATTGCCATGTCAAGCAATATGTTTCTCTGTCCAAATTCTCCTGCCAAATCCTGTCGCATTCTGCTACCAAAACCTTTGGGGTGGGGAGGAGAGGAAAGGGGGAAATCCAATCTTATTCATATTGTTTTTATTCCACCTGGTTGGAAAATTTGGCTTCTTCCTGTGAAAATGTTCACTGGAATATTCCAGTTTCCATGCAGGAAATTTGAAAAAGTGGGGAAATGGGTTTTCCCTTCTTTCCCATACTTTCTTACTCTTTTCCACTGGGATACCTCCTTTGAAAGTACCAGCCTATATATTTATCTCCTTTATTGTTGTATTATGGCCAGTCATCCTTGAAGGCCTCTGACTGAACTAGAAAGCAATTGAAAATGTACTCATTTCCTACCACTAAAATCTTGAGTTCCCCAATAGAAACAACTGTGCATTTTTCATCAATTATTTCCTTGCCTCTGCAGCTGTGCGTAGTGTATTCAGAGAGCAGGATCCACTTGTACTGATTTTGTACATCAGTTGCTCCTTTGAGTGCAACAGAGATACTCCTATGAGAGAAGAATCAGGCCTAGGTACATTTTGTAATAGAAACAAAGCAACCACATCATTCTCCCCTGAAAATAGGATATAGCACAGAGACAAGACTCCAGGTCATAGATCAGGGGTCGGCGACCTTTCAGAAGTGGTATGCCAAGTCTTCATTTATTCACTCTAATTTAAGGTTTCGAGTGCCAGTAACATATTTTAATGTTTTTAGAAGGCCTCTTTCTATAAGTCTACAATATATAACTAAACTATTGTTGTATGTAAAGTAAATAAAGTTTTTAAATGTTTAAGAAGTTTCATTTAAAATTAAATTAAAATGCAGAGCCCCCCAGACCAGTGGCCAGGACCTGGGCAGTGTGAGTGCCACTGAAAATCAGCTTGAGTGCTGCCTTCAGCACGCATGCCATAGGTTGCCTACTCCTGTCATAGATGCTTATCTCTTTCAGCAATTCATTCTCTCCCACTACAGTATTTCATTTTGCTTGCAAATTATTACAGAGTTTTTCATAGTTTGGAAATTGTCCATAATTGTAGGGAATACCTCCCTCTCTCTTCCTGTTTACTTGTGGGTGCGTGTGTAATACTCTCTCTCTCTCTCTCTCTCTCTCTCTCTTTTTAGTTTGTTTGTGTGTCTGTCTGTTCCAACTGTATTAAGTCCACTAGGATCTTTCCATAAGTGAAATTTCAAGGAATCTCTCATATTAGTCTATTATTTGCATTATTCTATCTTTTGATAAAGTTGCTTGTTCTCTTGGTATCTGAGCACTTTCCCTTAAAAGTAAACACAAAACTAAAATCTACCTAATTGTCATGAGGAATTAAACCCCAGTCTCCATGACAGGCAGAGATGCATACTGTTAGCACTAATAAGAACTTAATTAAACAGCTAGTAGATAGCTCCTCAAACTTTGCTTCATTCTAGTCCACAGATACCCTCTAATAATGCATTGCTAGCTGAAATGAAGTCTGAGTAATATGACAGTTATTGTCTGTCTTGCCATTCAATTATTGCTCTGGAAATATAAGGCACATGGTGTCTGAATGACATTTTATTGAGAATATGGCTCGGATAAATTCCAGCTCTGACATGTCATCAATTTTCTCATATCCATATGTGAATTCCACAATACTATTCACGTCACTAAGCATTATGAACATCCTCCATGTTTGGTTGGGAATTGGTTGCACAATATGCTCCCTTGATTCCACACATAAGACACGTCTCCACTGTGTTATCATGTAATGCCTGTGTATTTATCTTCTTTAATGCTCTGAGCAATGCAGTGAGGCACATACTTGAGTGCCTTGCCAAATAGGGATGGACTTGAACACATGCTTGGAGTCAAGTGTATGTTTAAGTGCTCTGCTGAATCAGGACTAAGAAATGTGAATTTCTAAAGGACTTGAAGATAAATGATTAAATCACAAACACAGTCTGTCATATTTAGCAATGTTTTTATGTATAGTAAATTGAGTTTCCTTTGAATATATTGCAGCTACTTTAAGTAACTTTTACTACACAAAAAATGGAGTAGGCATATGGATTCAGAATCTGACATGACTTACACCCCATACAACCAGTTGAAGTCTAGAGTGTATGCAAAAGCATAATTTAATTCTTAAAAGAGCAGGTAGAAAAACCCCCTCGAAGTTAGTTTGGTTATAAAATTAACAATCCTTAGTAATATTACTCCCAGCACTAAATAATTGCATAATACTTTTCAGATCCAAAGTACGTTATCTGCATTCTGAGGCAAATCTTACCTTTAAGGAAGACTGCCAGTCTAGCAAGGATTACATATATATATAGCTTCTGTTGTGGGGATCTTGCCAGCAGAAGGGTACATGCTGTATAGTACACATTGTTCATCTTCCAAGAAGAGAAAAGTGCACCCACTTGTTGAGGACTAACCTTGCTGCTGGAAAGAGCACATTTTCTCATCAGAGGAGTGGGAGGCTGTAGATATCAGTAGAGGTCACTGCCTTGGGGATGTGTGATATATCCTCTGGAATGGTAGCCAGGAGAACCTCATATGGGTTGGTTGTGTAGCACCATTTGTGAGGAGAGCATGATGCTCATGCAAATAAGTAACACAGTAACTGCTGCTGTCCCCTCTCCTGTATCCTTCATGCATCTGGTCCTACTTATTAAATGTAAGCATCATATGGTTGGAATGTTTCCTTTTGGTGTAAACATCCTGTCATCATAAAGAAAAGATGTTGTTTGAGTGGCAAAAAGCAGAATCCAGATTCTCTGGTAATTACAATCAAACTTGTGGTCACCAAATAATTTATAGGAAATAGCTGTACATTTGTGGGTGGGATTCTGAAAGCACTCCACTCTGGCCTAACTCTGCTTCCATTGATGTTAATGGGACCTTTACCACTAACTTCAATGCAAGGACAGGTGGCTGAATGGGTGTGCAGGGACACATGGGGTTGGAGGTGCAGGGCCACATAGGGACAGGGCGAAGGTGGCTGAGTAGGCGTGCAGGAACACATAGGGACAGGGACAGTTGTGCCTGAGTGATTAGGAGAGGCTAGGGGTCAGTCAGGGACTGCATGGAGGAGGCTCTCCAACCTCCTAACAATCCCTATCCCCCCCAAAAGAACCTGTTCCATACTTCTCCCATCCACACCCAACAACCCTCCAGGTTCACTCCCAGGCTTCTTCCCAGCAATTATTTCCCTGTCCCTCAGCTCCCCCATTACGCCTGACTCTCTCAATCCTTTGCACTGTTTCTGAGGGATGTAGGAAATATGTTTCTGTACTGTAGTTTAAATGAATTATTACTCACAGTTCTGTATTAATGTGCCCGGTAAGGAATCTATTTGTCAAAAAACATTTCCTGAATTTCTTGTTGTTGTCTGTATTATTACAAACATACTTGTTGACGGTATTTTGAAATTAATTACCAAAGTAATGGAAACTGACATGGTGATATTGTGTTACTTTGACAAATAGAATATGTAGAATTTTGCAGAATTTTAAAATATTGTGCTCAGAATTTTTAATTTTCTGGCACAGAATTTTATTTTTTGGTCCAGAATTCCCCCACGAGTAAGCTCCTGGAAGACTCAGGGAGGCTATGTCTACACTGCACTTTCATTGTTAAAAGCTACTGCCTCTCATTGGGGATGGTTTTATTTTGTCATCAGCAGAGTTCTTTCCTGGTGACAGAGTGGCTACACTGTGTGCCTTACAATGGCAACCTGTAGCGGCACAGCCAGGCCATTGTAAGGAGCGCAGTGTAGACATAGCCTGAGTCTTTCTATTGATTTTAATGCAAGATGGATCAAGCCCTTAAATAAATATTGTAACGACTCTTAAAGGCAATTTCTCTTCAAGCCACTTCAATCAAGGAAACAGAAGATTCATATATTAAGATTATAGTTGCCTGAAGAAAATGACACTGTTAATATCTACAAGTGATTTTACTGTAATTTATTATTTATTAGAAGATTTAATGTGGGCTAATGGCTAGAGGACAGGACTGGGACTGAGGGGAAATGGATTCTTTCCCCAGCTCTGCCACTGACCTGCTAAGTGACCTTACGCAGGTCACCTCACATCTCTGTGCCTTTTCCCCCTTAATCTCCCTTTTCAATTTAGATTGTGAAATCTTCAGGGAAAGGTTTCTTTCTTATTGTATGTTCAGACAGAAACTAGCTCAATTGGGCCCCAATAGATTAAGTAATGATTATACCAGAGCAAATTCTCAGATGATCTAAATTGCTATTGTTCTGTTCCTTTCAATGGAGCTATGACAATTTACACCAGCTGAGGCTCTGCCTCTCTAATTTTTGTATCTACAACTGAGAATCCCAAGTTTCAACTCACAGGTATTTTCTTGATATCTTGGTCCCTCTAGACTTTAAATAAAATCTGCTTGCCTTCATAGGGTACTCATTTCACTGTGAGGATTTAATCGCGTACGGATATTGGGATGTCTGCAGTGTTGTTGTAGTCATGTTGGTCCCAGGATATTAGAGAGACAAGGTGGGTCAGGTAATATGTTTTATATGACCAACTTCTGTTGGTGCGAGAGACGAGCTTTCGAGCTTACACAGAGCTCTTCTTCAGTTATAGAAAACGTACTGAGTGTTACAGCTAAATACAAGGGTGGAACAGATTGTTTAACATAAGTAGCTCACACACATTTCAAGGGACTATTCAAGATGAAGTGGCCCATTAACACTCCTCCAGTCAAGGGGGGGGGAGGGAGGAGGCAGCTGGGGGGAAGTGGGAACTGTTAGTGGGTTATAGATTGTTATAATAAGCCATAAATCCAGTGTCTCTAGTCAATCTATGATTTTTAGTGTCTAGCAAAATTATGACTTTAAACTCATCTTTTGAAAGCCTTGGACAGGTTTCCTTTGAGGATGAGAAATGATAGGTCAGATATAGAGTGATCACTTTGTGAAAAGTGTTCACACACAGCTGATATGGTTGTGCAATCTGAACAGCTAGACTGTTGTGTCCCCTTAGCTCTCCAGTCTTCAATGCCTTTTACATTGCTTTGCTATGAACAGTAATCCCTCCAGGCTCTTACAGAGCCACTAGCATGTAAAATCACTCCCAGTTGAATACATGAATGCTATGCCCTGCCATCCATGAAGGGACACAGCTGCATATCCCCAGTCCCAGCCTTTCTGCCTCAGAAATATGCCTTTTACACTGTTCAGTACCCTCCGGGACAGTGTGAGTTCATAGATAGTCTGCCATTTCAACAAAGGAAAATGATTATAAGTGCCAGGCTTGTTGACCTAAGTAGAGATTCCTAAACACTTCAGCTAACTCACACGGGTTTAGATAAAACAGTAAGCAAGTTTATTAACTGGAGGAAAATAGATTTTAAATGATTACAAGTGATAAGGCATAGAAGTCAGAATTGGTTACAAAAGAAATACAAGGATAAACATTGAAGCTAATTCCTAAACTAAGGCTAATAGGTTTAAAAAATGAAAAAGAAATTTTTCTCACCAAAGCTTGCAGGAGTCTGTAAAGGCTGGAAAATCTCCAGGCCAGGACCACTCCCCTACTTCAATGATGCTTCTTTTGTCTTTCAAGTGATCTTACTGCCCTGAGTAGAGATGAGGGGTGTGGGGGAGAGGTGTGGTAGAGGTCACTGGCTCTTATTTTTATATCCTCCTCCTTTCTTGGAGTATCCCCAATCAGGGTGGATACAGTCTCCCATGTATGTGAGGTTTTAAGCATTTCTTGAATGAAATGTAAATTCTTTGTTTATACATTCTCCCGCACCCCACCCTGCTGGCAGATGGCCAAGTAATGGCCCTTTATCACCTAGCTGATGTGCTAGGGTATCTTTGTCCACGAGAAATTGGTTTGTGGATGTTAACCAGAACTACAACATGCTTCATTAACAATCATATAGCAAAACCTCATAAGTTTACAAGCAGTGTTGTTACACACATTTCAGCAGGATAATAATATTCAGCAGATTATGAATTTCCAAATGATACTTCACAAGGCATACTTTGTACAAAATATGTCATAACCATATAAAAGTGGTGAACATGGGGTCACAATGGTGTATTTGTCTTCTATTACTTTCCTGTGTGAGTTCATTCAAAAGTGTAGTGATTGTCTGATTTCACCTACATAGTTGTTTTTGAGGCATTTAGTGCACTGGATGAGGTACACCAGATGTTGTGGTAGGCTTGTGTAGGCTCCATGGATCTTGAAAGGTATGTTGTGAGGGGTGATCATCACTGTAGCAGTGGCAATATGTCTTCAGGTTTTGCATCTATTGTTCTGGCACGGTCTGGTGCTGCTTTGATTTGGTGTGTCATGGTCTACAGGGAGCCTGCTTCTCATGATGAGCCTGGAGAGGTTGGAGGATTGTTTGAAGGCCAGAAGAGGGGGTTCAGCAAATATTTCTTTCAGGATAGGATTGCAGTCAAGTATGGATTGTAGTTATCTGATGATGCTCCGTATTGGTTCTAGTGGTGGGGTGGTAGGTGACAACAGAGGGTGTGCGGTCGCAGGGAGTTTTATTTCTCTATTGAAGAAGGTTCTCTCGGGGTATGTCAGCATGTTCTTCTATGCATATAGTCCTATAAAGCTTCACTGACTATTTTAAAAGCAAGAAACTACATTCTCCATCTTGGTGTATATTGTAGTATTCCAGAATCATACAGGAATAAAAGGCAGTTGAAGGGGGAAAATGGCTGGCATTTTGTAAATGTTGAGTGATTGTTTAAAGGAAACCATTGGCATGCTAAGTGTGAAGGGAGAATCAGGATCTGGGTTTTAGGATGTGGCCAGTTTCTTAACTCTTTTACAGAGTTAAGTGGCAAGCTTCCTTTTATTTATCTTCTATTCAGAGATTAGTTTTGGACATGGTCTGTTAAACAAGAAGGATCAGTACATTGCATTAGCAATTGATCATATAAATGTGTGTTTATTTAATTCTCCAAGAATGCAGTTAATATGTTCAGGAAATGGGGACTGGGAGGAAATTGAGGAGTAGAAACATATAGACGAAAACATTTAAACCCTGTGGCTGGGCATTTATTCAACATTATTGGTCTAATTGTTGTTATTGCAAAGCCACAAAAGAATATCATCTAACAAAAACCAAGGGAGTACATCAAGATACTCAATCATTTATGGTAACGGCTTTTTCTTTGTAATATTGCTTGGTGACACTGTGTATACTTATACCCTCGAAGATCTAGTATACACTGATGAGTCCTTAGGAGACTTCATGGTAAGATGAGATAATATAGAATAAAATTGAATACCAGGGGAAAAAATAACTCCTTGTGAAATCCTATACATCATAGTGTTACTCTAGTGTTTAAACCTATATTTTCACTTCGCAAAAATAGCTAAAGTTTACTAACCAATGAGCTGAGTACCTGGTTTGTTTCTGGCTTGTTTGCAGGTTGAGTGCATGCCCAGCCTAGCTTGCTGGCTATGCCAAGTTAAACACTTTTTGCAGTTAACTGGGCCAAGAACTATTTACACCCAATAGCACATAATGGTATCCTGTGTACAGTATGCCACTGTTAGAAACAGTATCAGTATGTCTATACAGCAATTAAAAATCCATGGCGGGTCTATGTCAACTGACTCAGGTTTGTGGGGTTCGGGCTACAGAATTGTTTAACTGTGGTATAGACGTGCAGCCATGGGCTGGAACCCAAGGTCTGAGACCCAAATGTCTACACCGCAATTAAACAGCCCCACAGCCTGAGCCCAATGAGCTGGCATGGGCCGTGGGGTTTTAATTGCAGTGTAGACATACCATAGGAAACTAGACTGTTAGGGTTTAATTTAAATTGATTAGTGATGGAGCAGATGTAATAAAATGAAATTTTTATTTAAACACTAGTTTGTATGTGAAAATGTTCATAATAAAAAAAATTAAACAAGAAGCAAAGAAGGGGCCCCTCTCAGAAATTGACTTCTGTTAGCAAATGTTGTCTTTCACAGTGTTCTACCCAACACTTAAGACTTACCCTGCTAAATCCAGGGTTGTGAGTTCAATCCTTAAGAGAGTCATTTAGGGATCTGGAGCAAAACTCTGTCTGGGAATTGGCCCTGCTTTGAGGAGGGTTGGACTAGATGACCTCCTGAGGTCCCTTCCAACCCTGATATTCTGTGGAATTCTTGAAATAGAATACTACTCCCCCACATCTTCTGGCTTTCCTGTAAAGTTTATAGACCAGTATTACAAATTCCTGTTACCTTTTGTCATTCCACCACGTTCCAACTAATGCCTATTATGCCAAGATGGTTTTTCATTTCCAGATATTTTAGCTGACCTATTTCTTTTCTTTTAAGCTTCTTGCAGTGCTATATATACTTTAATAGTTGTTATCTTTTGCCTGTATGCCTACTTTTATTTAATAACTCTTTATTCTATCATCCTTCAGAACTTGACTTTGTGAGGTCCACCTACCACTCCTCCAGTTTAGCTGTAATTTTTGTCCTATCCTTTCGAGAATACAGAATTACCTTCGTATTACTGACAACATTCACAGATATTTTGTCCTGGTTGAGTGCTCCATAGCACCTGTCAGTTTTCCCCCACGTCCTACTTTAAATAATTCCATCAAACCTTGCTAATTTCCTTTGCCAACAGTCTGGTCCCACTTTGGTTAATGTGGAGCCCACCCCACCTGAAAAAGTTCCCTAGTGGCTAATAAATGTAACTCCCTTCTCCTTACAGCATCTTCTCCGCATATTAAGACTCTGCAGTTTCCCCTTTTTAGCCAACTCTAAGCATAGGACTGAAAGCATGTCAGAGAAAGCTTCCATATAGGAACTAGATCTAAAGTTTTTTCCTTTCAATCTGGATTTAGCCCCCAGGATCTCTCCTATAACTCCCTTCTTCATTATTAACAATATGTACCATGACCATGGACTCCTCCCCCACATACACTAGAAGTTTGCCTAGATGTCTGATGAGAAGCGGCCACTTGTACATCTGGTATGCAAACTACTGAATAGTTCTCACTGTCACTGATTAACAAGCTCTCAGTATAGCTAATGCTTATCTCCACTATGACTTTAGTTGTGCACTTACATGAAAGTGCCCAGATTTTCATAAGTGCTGAGCACCCATAAATGCTGTTAAAGTTAATGGAAACTGAAGGTGCTTAGTGCATTTGAAAATAGGCCATTTTTATTTAAGTGCCTAAATCTGAATGTAGGAATCTGACCTGAGGCACCCAAGTTTGAAAATGATGGGCTGTATGTCTCTTTTCATGCTACAGGTGTATTAAAACCACAATACTTCTTGGGCAAAGTTCCATGTACGAATACCCTCTGATTCTTATGCACTCTTTCTCTCTCTCTCTCTCTCTCTCTCTCACACACACACACACACACACACACAAACTGAGAACTTTGAAATTAAAGTTTATTAACATGAACGACAAAGTGTAATATGCATTGTAGTTTAGTTTTAGCCAGCATCACTTAGTGATCATTCGACTAATTTCCAGAAGCCACCTGCTACTGGTGCCAATAAGTTTTCCCCTTACTTATTACTGACCAGAGTAATCTTGTTGTAAGTATTAAGCTACGGGTACTTTTCTAAATATTTGACATACTCAAAAGAAGGCCTTTCAGGTACCTTTCTCAGTGCCACGGGAGCATCGATTGCAGCCAAATTATTGTTTAATATTTATTCTCCACACTGTTCAGTGGCTTCCCTATTTGAACCCACATACGTTTCCACTTCACAGTTCCTAATGTAGATACTGTCATTTTTACAATTATTCAGTTAAAGCATTTTTTGATCTATCTGGGTGAAAGGTGATATAAGAACATTGGACCAAGCTCTTCTCTCAGTTACTGTAATGTGAAATTGGAAAAATGCCATTGACTTCAATGGAATTACTTGAGATATACATCAGAGAAACTGAGATTAGTATGTGTCCCAGGGAGAGGGAGAGACCACAAGAGCCCTCGTGAGACAGACCATCATGGCATCCTAACAACCATTTAGCATTTATTCAACATATTACTGTTTCACTGAGCTTATAGTCCGCAA
Organism: Gopherus evgoodei; assembly: GCF_007399415.2. Classification (NCBI taxonomy): domain Eukaryota; kingdom Metazoa; phylum Chordata; order Testudines; family Testudinidae; genus Gopherus; species Gopherus evgoodei. The sequence continues at coordinate 92,381,595 of NC_044325.1, forward strand.
GAGAAACTACCCATCTGACAGTATCTGAAACTTGCTTTGAACTTTCATATTCCTTTGCTTGAAACTACAGTGTAAATAAGTAAATATTATTACTAAAAGTCTGAGGAATTTGATATTTTTCCAAAAGCATGGATTTCCCAGCCTCATTTTACGAAGCATTTAGAACCAGATATTTTTCCTTTTAGTTTACCAAGGCATTAATAACATAAAAACTGGCAAGGAAATTGCCGTCTGCAAGCTGCAACTAATATTAGTTGATGTAATCCAGATAGAAAAGCTACCCTATGCAATCCTTTAGCTTTTGCAGCACAGGACTACATAACAGTGTGGTGACTTGTGCAAATGAAGGGCAAAGTGATTATTTATTTTTAGGCATACAGGGGTTTTTACACAACATTTCCCCCATTTCTCCACCCTTCAACCCCCGCTCCTCTCCCACCCTCACACTTTAGGCAAGCTACATTTAATGCTGACCAAACTGAAAGAAACTAAATTTTATATTTTCTTGTACATGGTTTCCCAAATCATGTTTGTTCTGGAATGAGATGATTCGGATTGTTGCCCTACCCTTCAGAATCAAAAGCAAAATTTTCAGTTTTCAAAAATGCCTGCAATAGGAGGCGACAAGGGTAGCAACTGAAGCCTGGAGACAGACAAGATCAAAAAATATCTATAAGTTACACATGCTTGCAGTTATCCTCAAAAAAAAAAACGTAGGCACAGTCCTTTATATCAATGGGAATTCTGGTTGGGTGAGGATTGAGAGAGGCATACAGGATTTAGTTCCATCTTTTTCTAATTTCCTGAGGGTGCTCCCGAAGGATGGAATCACATCACCTCCTTGATAGTCACATTCAGGTTTATGAGGGCATTGCCTATAGGAACTATGGAGGGGGAGGTAAAGCTTGTCATGGTCATTGTCTGCTGAGCTTGGGAAGTGGTGGAGCATCTGCCTATATACTGTAGCCAAACTGCCTACAAGGTTTCTAGTCTCAGCTCCAAACTTATCCCTTCTTTATCTTATACCTCCTCATATTCTTCAGTTAGCTGCTTTCTCGGCTACCTCCCCATTCTCCCATCCCTCAGGGGAAATTGTAAGTTACACCAATTTCCACTCTCTTCCACTTACCAATGTGTAATTTACATCATCATTTGTGTCACCGCTGAATTTGACTCAAGGAGTTCGGTCTCTGCTTTATAAACAGGGCCGGCGCTACCATTTAGGCAGCCTAGGCAATCGCCTAGTGCGCCAGGATTATTGAGGGGGCGGCATTTTGCCAGGGGGCGACAGGCGGCTCCGGTTGACCTGCTGCAGGCATGCCTGCAGAGGGTCCGTTGGTCCACGGCTCCGGTGGAGCTGCAGCAGTAATGCCTGCGGATGGTTGGCTGCTCCCGCGGCTCTGATGGACCTCCCGCAGGCACCACTGCGGCAGCTCCACCGGAACCATGGACCAACGGACCCTCTGCAGGAATGCCTGCTACAGCTCCACCGGAGCCACGCAATCAGCATGAGGGGCGGCGAAATGGCCGTGCACCTAGGGCGCGAGAAACCTTGGTGCCGGTCCTATTTATAAATCATTTGTCTGCATGAGGAAATCTCTTCAAAATATGATTAATACCCATCTTGAAGCTTGAAAATGAATCATGGCACACCGTTTTTATTCAGTTAGTCTCATACCACTGAACAAAGCCATTTCTTATATTTTTGTGTGGTGGTTGCAATTGAGAGATATTCATGTATGAGTTCCCATCCCCATAGCACATTGCTGATGTCTAAAGTATTTGATCAATAAGTACTAGCCTTTACACTGGACCTTGAGATATGAATTAAATTGCCTCACACCAGTTGAACACACTTCCAAGAGTTGATATTAAATCTCAGATTCCAATCTGAGATGTACCCCTATAAAAATGGTTTGATGCATTTCCATGTACATATTACTGTGGGCTATTTTATGATGAAAAATTGCAGAACAATGTTTCCCTAATAAAAAACTCTTCTGCAATTCATTAACCCCATCTATGTGGACGATATCATTTATTCACACACAAAGTGAAGAGCTGCAAAAGAAGGCAAAAATCAGCCAGCTAATAAAAGGGAAATGTTCCAGCTCTCTCACTTCATAAAGCACAAATATTCAAAAAATTGAAACTAAGGGCGCATAGATTCTTATAGGCTCTAGCCAACTACTGTAATGTTCATATAACAGATCCTGCAGCCTGTATGTTCAGATGTACTCAGCTATTCAATGACACATATATGCATGCTTTGGCAAGACATGAATCAAATGATACAGCTACTGAAGAGAGACATTGAGGATGCCTCCTTTAATAAACATGAACAGCTTTGTAGTATGCCACACTGATTCTTGTACCACTTTAAAATTAGTCAAATTAGTCAAATTTTAGCAAAAATTCAGGTTTGTTTAGTTTTGATTATAAAAATCTTACCCAGTCCTTTTATGAAATATGTTGAAGAATTTAATAGAGAATGATAAATTTTAGACCAACCAATATAATTCAATACTTATCAGGGTTATAATTTTCTACTAAATTCTGTAAGTAAGTTCTATAGCTTGGATCTCATTCACTGTTAAACTATGCAAGTTATTAGAGTAATAGCTATAGAATTCTCTTGCTTTCTTATCTGTGTAAGGTTCGGTTTATGCCACTGAATGGTAAGATGTTGAATAGTCAGCTCAACTTGGTATGTTAAGTTTTCTTAATGAAAGGTAAGACAATATGCATACAGAAAGGCAAAACTTACCAGGCCTGTTCACTAGAACGGGGCCAGTTTGGTTTACAATCTACAGATTTATTACACACTACTTGTTTATCTTATATTACAATTTGTGGTTAGTCCATTCACTGTTACATGTTTACTAATTGTTTACATTTCCATTACCCTTCAAATTTCCAGCTGCAAAGAATCAAAACAGTTTTGACCTACTGAGAAGAGCTTAGCATGGGTTCAAAAAGAGTCTCAACCAATTGTTCCATTTGTCCTTTGCAGCTGAGCATATTTTCAAACTTAACGTTTTCTGCAAGATGATTCATATCCCCAATAAGAAAATTTATCACTATCAATTAACATTATTTCTCCTTTCATAATGTTTTTCATACTTTATCCCTTTCTGTGGTTTCTGTTTCTACATTATAACTTATTATAGTAGTCAAAGCCAATCACAAACATAAAAACAACCTTCAGGACGATCCAGACAGTTCACAGAAAGGTAATTCATTTCCATTTTAGGAGCAGTCTTAACTCCTATCTGCTAGTAATTCTGTATTATATCTGTTACCACTACTTCTTTGCAAGGCCTTATGATACTCTTGCTAACAATTTTTAGCGTTAGCCAGGAGGGATGCTGGGAAATTTAGCCTTACATGGTAACACCTACCAAATTCTACATTAAAGGACTATTCCATAAAAGGCTGCCTTTTAACTAGGCTAGGAAAACAAGATGAAAATGGTAAGATTCCATAGACTTTTTATAGTGTTCTATATATTTTATTCTAAAAGTCTATACAATTTAATAGAGAATTAGATTCTTTCTTCTGGTGCTATGAACTATCCTATATAAATCTATAGTAGACTAGAAATCTCTTAATGATGACCTATAGAAGGGCATAGTTTTCCATTACATATTATAGGTCTTTTCCATCAGGATTTTGAACGTCTAAGTTTTTGATTTCATGTTTTTAGAAACATGAAAGTGTTATAGATTTTTGCACTGGTTTTACAAACTTACTTCAATGGATAAGCCACAGTTCAGGAAAATACTTAAGCAAATGTCCATCTGTATTCCAGAAAGCACTTATGGCCATGTCCAAGTACCATTGGGTAAATCTTTTAAAAATGCCCCAGTGACTTTAGTGCCTAAGTCCCATTAACTTTCAGGTCTATGACAATTACTTTAAGGCCAATGGGGCTACTCATATATGTCAAGTTGAGCATGTGCATACGTCTTTGTCAAATCTGTTTTTGAAAATGTAGACCAAACTTATTAAGATTCACCACATCCTTGTGAAGTCACTATATACTATTGTCATAAACATTTTACAGATTGGGAAACTAGGGTATGGAGAAGTTAATTGACTTCTCCAAGGTCACACAGAAAGTCGTTGTCAAATCAGGAGGAGCAACTAGGTGTAAGCATTCAAATCGCCGACTCGATCTATGAAACCATACACCCTCTCAAATCTTTTGCTTCCTCCTTCTACTCATTATGCCAGTGTTTATTATCATCATTCTTTTTACTGCTTTCATTTTTTGGCAATAACACTTAGCTTTTTTTTTTCCAACACAGCTTTCCAGGTTTAAATTTTATTGTCCTAATAAAGCAAAACAAATGATAAATATTTCCCTAAAATAAACCACTGTATCTAAAAACCATTTTAATTCATTATTTGTTTAGTTTTAGTTGGGACTGTGTATGTTCAAGCCTCTTTTAGCAAGTGAAATGATAAATGACCTACATAAATAGGGTGGTTGATGGATGGCTGAAAACAATTTGGCATTGCCCTTTCAGTTCTGAGTTCAACTTGAAACCCTAAAAGAATTATTTTTTCCCCTTCAGTTTAGTTCCTATAAATCACACCAATGAAAACAGCACAGGTACTAAGGCTTGCAACCAAATTCTTGCTTAATAGATCTGTGATCCATGAACCTTTCATATTTCACTATGTTCCCTCAAGGGAAAAAAAGCAAGGAATTCTAAACAAGAGCAGCCATTCTGTGCTGCAATGTTGAAGTTTTAGAGAACTGCCAGCTAACCTGGACATAACATATTGCTGCAATACCTCCTGTTGTCTCAGTGATGTGAGTAAAGGCTGAAGTGAGTTTTATTGTAGGTCTGTCTGCTTTGGATATCTTTAGATTTGAGTTGTTGAATTACATTAGTCTGATTTTCAATCTTTAATTGTATTTCTTATTATTTTCAAATTTTGCTGGTAATATTTTCAGATTATAATAATTTAGAAGAAAACTTTTCCTGAAACATTGTAATACCAACTACATTGAGAGCAGTTGAGAGTATAGATATCAGTATCTTCGAGAAGGAGATTCCAGCAGCTGAGGTGCAAGTTACATATGCAAAATGCAAGATCATTGTGTGCCAAGTTTGTATATGCAATTACAATGACTGTACATGCAAACAGGGTAAGTGTATATGCAAATTTGCCTTATTTATTTTTGCATTCAGTTACCTGATTTACATATATTGTTGAGATAATTACATGTGCAAATTAGACATACTTTTGCATATCCAAATTGTTTACAAATATGGGCTTTTCTTATGTTGATGCGAAGTGCAAGACACAGGCTTAAAAATATTTTTTTTAAATCTTCCATTGCCATTTTATCAGGTGTGTGGCTGTATAGAACACAATATGATTTCACTAGAATGACACTAGTGTGACCGTATCGTAATCTGTTAGCACTGTTAAAATGGCTGGGGCTTGAATTGTTTGTTATCCATAAAAGTGAGATATTGATAGCATTAGATACAGCTTGGCATAGCATAGCTAAGCACTGAACATATTGTCCTTACACCTCTGAACTTGAATTCTGATCTTTGCCTTCCCTACTATTCCAGCCCTTGGTCTCAAGAGCCTCCTACTACAATGTTTTGAACAACTCCTGTGAGCTGCTGAACATCATAAATGCCTACTAAGGTTAATAGGTATGGAGGGTGCTCAAGGCTTTGCAGGAATGGAGCTATACAAAGCAGAACCTGTCAGTTTGCACCTTTTTGTGTCATTGAAAAAATCAATTAGGGAGTAGAAAAAGACTAGGATATTCATTTACGTGAATTAGGATTTGCCCTTGGGTGTCCAGTGGTGAAAACTAGTGCAATAGATCCATCCCACCTGGTAGAAATATCCAGTATTATTACTCTGAGGCCACGTCCAGACTAGGGTATTAAAATTGATTTTAGATACGCAACTTCAGCTACGGGAATAACGTAGCTGAAGTCGAATTTCTAAAATCGAGGTACTCACCCACCTGGACGGCGCGGCATCGATGTCCGCGGCTCTCTGTGTCGATTCCGGAACTCCGTTCGGGTTGATGGAGTTCCGGAATCGATGTAAGCACGCTCGGGGATCGATACATCGCGTCCAGACTAGATGCGATATATCGATCCCCGAGCAATTGATTTTAACCCGCCGATGCCGCGGGTTAGTCTGGACGTGGGCTGATTCAACCATTGAAGCCAGTTCAGGGCCGGCTCCAGGCACCAGCTCAGCAAGCAGGTGCCTGGGGCAGCCAAGGGGAACAGGCGGCAAGTCGGGCTCTGTGGCAGCAATTCAGAGCAGGTCCCTTGGTCCCTCTGGGAGGGAAGGACCTGCCACCAAAGTGCTGCCGAAGAAGGTGGTGCTGTGGAGCTGCCACCGATCGTGGCTTTTTTTTCTTTTCTGCCACTTGGGGCGGCAAAAACCCTGGAGCCGGCCCTGAGGCAGTTAAAATCCTTCCATTGACTTCAATGAGCTTTGGATCAAGTTTTATGAGAATTATAGTGTACAAAAGCAGCAGAACTTTTGTGATGTTTGCTAATTTGTCCATTAAAAAAAAAAACAGAAGGAGCAGTTCACATTACAAAGTACCTAACTAGGCACCAGACCAACGTGAAACTTTTGTAGAGGTAAAACTGTATCTGTTCAGAAATGACTTAGGCCTGGTCTACGCTATGAGTTTATTTCGAATTTATCAGCATTAAACCGAATTAACCCTGCACCCTTCCACACAATGAAGCCCTTTATTTCGATATAAAGGGCTCTTAATATCGATTTCTGTACTCCTCCCTGATGAGGGGAGCAGCGCTGAAATCGGTATTTCCATTCCGGATTAGGGTTAGTGTGGCCGCAATTCGACGGTATTGGCCTCTGGGAGCTATCCCACAGTGCACCATTGTGACCGCTCTGGACAGCACTCTGAACTCGGATGCACTGGCCAGGTAGACAGGAAAAGCCCCATGAACTTTTGAATTTTATTTCCTGTTTGCCCAGTGTGGAGAGCTGATCAGCACAGGTGACCATGCAGAGCTCATCAGCACAGGTAACCATAACCATGCAATCTGAGAATCGAAAAAGAGCACCAGCATGGACTGTACGGGAGGTACTGGATCTGATTGCTATATGGGGAGAGGATTTCGTGCTAGCTGAACTACGTCCCAAAAGACGAAATGCCAAAACATTCTATGCATCCGAAGAAGTGAGCTGTAGCTCACGAAAGCTCATGCTGAAATAAATTTGTTAGTCTCTAAGGTGCCACAAGTACTCCTGTTCTTTTTGCGGATACAGACTAACATGGCTGCTACTCTAAAACCTGTCATTATGCAAGGCATTGCATTTAGCCGAATGGAGTGGAAATCCAACAACTTCATGAAAAAACTTGTATGGGTCCATTCTATGCATCCGAAGAAGTGAGCTGTAGCTCACAAAAGCTCATGCTGAAATAAATTTGTTAGTCTCTAAGGTGTCACAAGTACTCCTGTTCTTTTTGCAAAACATTTGATAAAGTCTCCAAGGGCATGATGGAGTGAGGCCACAATAAGGACTCACTACAGTGCCGCATGAAAGTTAAGGTGCTCAGACAAGCCTACAAGAAAATCACAGAAGCAAATGGAAGGTCCAGGGCAGGGCCACAGACGTGCTGCTTCTACGCTGGGCTGCATGCAATTCTAGGGGGGGTCCCGCCACCACTACCCTACCCCTGACCATGGATTCTGAGGAGGGGGTAATCTCAGCCATGTCTGAGGATTCTGTAGAGGGGGAAGATGAGGGGGAGGTGGAGGAGGACGAGGCTGCAGAGAGCACACAGCACTCCGTTCTCCCCAACAGCCAGGATCTTTTTCTCAGCCTGACTAAAGTAACCTCCCAACCCTTCCAAGGTATTATCCCACACCAAAAAGCCATGGAAGGGACATCTGGTGAGTGTACTTTTGTAAATATAAAACATGGTTTAAAAACAAGTTTTTTTTAATGATTGATTTGCCCTGAGGACTTGGGATGCATTCGCAGCCAATACAGCTACTGGAAAAGTCTGTTAACATGTCTGGGATGGAGCAGAAATCCTCCAGGGACATCTCCATGAAGGTCTCCTGGAGGTATTCCAAAAGCCTTTGCAGAAGGTTTCTGGGCAGTGCAGCCTTATTCCATCCTCCATAGTAGGACACTTGACCACGCCATGCTAGTAGCAAGTAATCTGGTATCATTGCATGACAAAGCCTGGCAGCTTATGGTCCCAGTGTTTGCTGGCATTCAAGCAACATCTGTTCTTTATCTCGCTGTGTTATCCTCAGGAGAGTGATATCGTTCATGGTAACCTGGTTGAAATATGGGAATTTAATTAAGGGGACAGAGGGTGGCCGTTCCTACTGGGCTGTTTGCCTGTGGCTGAAAAGAAATCCTTCCCTGCAGTTAGCCAAGCGGGGGGGTGATTGGCGCTGAGTTTTTTTGCATTTGGCTAGCAGGGATCTTCCGATACCAGCCACACGGTGGTGGGGGGGTGGCTAGCAGGGATCTTCCATGATACCAGCCATGCGGTGTGGGGAGGGGTAAAACGATCATCCCAGAGAATTGGATGGGGAGGGTAGTTTGGTTTCTGCTGCTGCACATTAACAGGAAAGCCGCCGCACTCGACAGGCTTCGCTTGGTATGTGGGAAAGGAGGGCACTGGATATATGAAGGCTGCAGAAGCTGAAAGACAATGGCTTACCATGGCTGCATGCAAGCGGAATTCTGTTGCCGAGACCTGCGTCTGTGATCTCTAACACCAAAGCCGCAGGCACTCAATATTAAGATGCAAAATGCGACCTTGTACTGCAATCACATGTGCTATGTAATGTGAATAGTGTTTTTCACCGTGAAAGAGAATAACCATTGTTCTGTAAAATGTATCTTTTTAAATACTTCTCTCTGTTTTTTCCACAGCTGCAAATTTTTCAAGCCTCCCTCCTCCGTCCTGAAGGCTATCTCAGATGAGGCGGTGGAAAAAATGGATGCGAGATGAAATGTTGACTAAAATCATGGAATCGACCTGCAATGAAACAGTTCATCAGAATGAATGGAAGGTCACTCTATCCCAGTACAGGAAAGCTGCCAGTGAATGTGAGGCCATGAGGGACGAACGTGAGGAGAGGAGAGATGCTCGAGATGAGAGGTGGCGGGATGCAACGCTGGGGCTGCTGCATGATCAAACTGACATGCTCCGGCATCTGGTGGAGCTTCAGGAACGGCAGCAGGATCACAGAGTGCCACTACAGCCCCTGTATAAACATCCTCCCCTCTCACCATGTTCCTTAGCCTCCTCACCCAGACATGTAAGAATGCGTAGGGGGGAGGCTCCGTGCACTCACTCACTTCACCCCAGTGGACAACCCAAGCAAAAGGCTATCATTACTTTGAACTTTTTTAGTGGCCTTTTCCTTCCCTCCCAAACCCCACCCGAGCTACCTTGTCAGTTCTCTCCCTCTTTTTATAATCAATTAATAAAGAATACATGATTTTTAAATGATAGTGACTTTATTTCCTTAGAAAGCAAGCTGTGATTGAAGGGGGAGGGTGGGTTGCTTACAGGGAATGAGTCAACAAGGGGGCTGGTTTTCATCACGGAGAAACAAACAGCACTTTCACACCGTAGCCTGGCCAGTCATGAAACTGGTTTTCAAAGCTTCTCTGATGCGCAGCGCTTCCTGGTGTGTTCTTCTAATAGCCCTGGTGTCTAGCTGTGTGTAATCAGCGGCCAGGCGATTTGCCTCAACCTGCCACCCCGCCATAAAGGTTTCTCCCTTACTCTCACAGAGATTGTGGAGCACATAGCAAGCAGCAATAACAATGGGTATATTGGTTGACTGAGGTCTGAGTGAGTCAGTAACATTCGCCAGCATCCCTTTAAATGTCCAAATGCACATTCTACCATCATTCTGCACTTGCTCAGCCTGTAGTTAAATAGCTCCTGACTTCTGTCCAGGCTGCCTGTGTATGGCTTCATGAGCCATGGCATTAAGGGGTAGGGTGGGTCCCCAAGGATAACAATAGGCATTTCAACATCCCCAACTGTTAGTTTCTGGTCTGGGAAGTAAATCCCTTGCTGCAGCCATCTAAACAGAGTAGTGTTCCTGAAGAGGCGAGCATCATGAACTCTTCCCGGCCATTTCACGTTGATGTTGATGAAATATCCTTTGTGATCCACCAGTGCTTGCAGCACCATTGAAAAGTACCCCTTGCGGTTTATGTACTGGGCATCCTGGTGCTCCGGTGCCAAGATAGGGATATGGGTTCCATCTATTGCCCCACCACAGTTAGAGAATCCCATTGCAGCAAAGCCATCCACTATGACCTGCACATTTCCCAGAGCCACTACCTTTGGTAGCAGCAGGTCAGTGATTGTTTTGGCTACTTGCATCACAGCAGCCCTCACAGTGGATCTGCCCACTCCAAATTGATTCCCGACTGACCAACAGCTGTCTGGCATTGCAAGCTTCCACAGAGCTATTGCCACTCACTAGTGAACTGTGAAGGTTGCTCTCATCTTGGTATTCTGGCACTTCAAGGCAGGGGAAAGCAAGTCACAAAGTTCCATGAAAGTGCCCTTATGGATGCCTAAGTTTCGCAGCCATTGGGAATCGTCCCACACCTGCAACACTATGCGGGCCCACCAGTCTGTGCTTGTTTCCAGGGCCCAAAATCGGCATTCCATGGCTAGAACCTGCCCCACTAATAGCATGATCTCCAAAGTGCCAGGGCCCGCAGTTTGAGAGAATTTTGTGTCCATGTCCATGTCCTCATCACTCTCGTTGCCACACTGCCGTAGCCGCCTCCTACTCACCTGGTTTTTTAGGTCCCGGTTTAGCATAAACTGCACGAGAATGAACAAGGTGTTTACAATGTCCATGACTGCTGTCTTGAGCTGAGTGGGCTCCATGCTTGCCGTGGTATGGCGTCTGCACAGTACACCCAGAAAAAAAGGTGCGAAATGGTTGTCTGCTGTTGCTTTCATGCAGAGAGGGGGAGCCTGTACCCAGAACCACCAGCGACAATGCTTTTTGCCCCATCAGGCACTGGGATCTCAACCCAGAATTTCAATGGGTGTGGGAGACTGAGAACTATGGGATAGCTACCCACAGTGCAACGCTTCAGAAATCGATGCTATCCTCAGTACGTGGACACACACTGCTGAATTAATGTGCTTAGTGTGGCCGTGTGCACTTGACTTTATACAATCTGTTTCCAAACAACGGTTTCTGTAAAATCGGAATAAGCCCATAGTGTAGACATACTCTTAGACACATTTGCCAAAAGGGACAGATTAGAAATAGAGAACTAGTTGGATCCTCTTTTGAAAGGAGAAGAGGGTTTTTTAAATTCAGTAATAGTTGCTGCTGCCTTCTTGATTTGATAGAGAATGATCCAAAAAATAGGGAGGCAATTACAATACCAGTCATTTAAGGTAAAATAGGCTTCATTAAAAGAGCCAAGGATGAAGACCGCAAATTCTGGGAATGCTTAGACAAAACAGCCTCATGTGCCCTGGAAATAGTTACTGTGTAAGAGATTCATTAGCCTCTGAGAGAAGAATGGGTGAAGACAAAACAGTGCCAAGGGAGACAGGGACAAGAGGATCAAAGACATTCAATATAATTAATACATTGTGTAACCATACAGAACAATACACTTCTAATTACAGCCCTCTTGCTTAAACAGTTGAACACAACACTGCAAGGAAGCAACTTAAGGTTGATTAATGTACCTAATGTTTGAAACATAGTGAAGTTTTATTATTTCCTTTGGCTCCATAAGAGAAACATAGTTTGTCCTAGAGATCTCAAGACATGTGAAGTGACCTCAGTAAGTATTGTACTATAAGCCCTGATTTCTTCTATTGTTATTTCAGTCTTCAGGATTAAAGGAACAAGAGCTGTTTGTTATACCAGAAAGACCTGGTGTACAGGAATCATAGTCTTCTCTTAGGTAAGTAATGGCAGGGGGTGGGTAAAAGGGGAGAGGAGCAGATTTATCAAGAGAGCAAAAGAAAACTAATTATACAACTCAACGATCTTTGCCAAATCTGCTTAATAATAGGCATTTGACTGCAACTATGTATGCAACGCTTAATAAGTGTCTGTGGAAATAAATCCTTTGTGACTGGGTATCATAACCTAGTCCCAGATTTGGACCTTAGCGTCCAAAATATGGGGGTTAGCATGAAAACCTCCAAGCTTAGTTACCAGCTTGGACCTGGTAAAGCTGCCACCACCCAAAAAATTAGAGTGTTTTGGGGTTCTCTGGTCCCCCCAAACCTTCCCTGGGGACCCCAAGACCCAAATCCCTTGAGTCTCACAACAAAGGGAAATAAACCTTTTCCCTTCCCCCCTCCAGGTGTTCCTGGAGAGATACACAGAAACAAGCTCCATGAATCTAAACAGAGGGATTCCACCCTCCCCGTTTCCAGCCTTGGAAAACAGAAGTACCGAGAGCTAATCTCTCTTCCCCCCTCACTCAGAGGGAATGCAAAATCAGGCTAGTAAATCTAACACACACAGATTTCCCCCTGACTTCTTCCTCCCACCAATTCCCTGGTGAGCACAGACTCAATTCCCTGGAGTTCCCCACTAAAGAAAAACTCCAACAGGTCTTTAAAAGAAAGCTTTATGTAAAAAGAAAGAAAAATACATAAAAAATTGGTCTCTCTGTATTAAGGTGACAAATACAGGGTCAATTGCTTAAAGGAATATGAATAAACAGCCTTATTCAAAAAGAATACACTTCAAAGCACTCCAGCAACTATACCCATGTAAATACAAAAGAAAAACAATAGAAACCTTATTGCCTTACTATATTTGTACTTACAACTTGGAAACAGAAGATTAGAAAGCAGGAAACAGAAATCCTCCCATAGCTGAGAGAGAGACAGGCAGAAGACCAAAGAACAAAGGACTCACACACAAACTTCCCTCCACTCAGATCTGAAAAAGTCTGGTTTCCTGACTGGTCCTCTGGTCAGGTGTTTCAGGTACTTCTTTCCAGGTGTAGGAGACATTAACCCTTAGCTATCTGCCCCCCAAATTGCAGACAGTGGGGAAGCTCACTGGCAGCGATTTCCTTCTAGAACTTTAAAATAAACAGATTAATACAACACATGCACCTTTACATATACCACTAAGTATATAACTAAGAGACTTGTAACTCGTCCGGACAACTATCCAATGCCCCGCACCTATGAGCTATTGGAAAAGTTGGGACGGGCCCAGTTCATCTCTACAATAGACTTAACCCAGGGGTACTGGCAAGTACCGCTAGATGAACCTGCCAAGGAGAGGTCAGCATTCGTCACCCATGCGGGGATGTATGAATTTAATGTCCTTCCTTTCGGCCTTCGAAATGCACCCGCCACCTTCCAGAGTCTGGTAGATGGTCTACTAGCAGGACTGGGAGAATATGCAGTTGCCTACCTCCATGATGTGGCCATTTTTTCAGACTCCTGGCCCGAACTCCTACTACACCTGGAAAAGGTCTTTGAGCGCATCAGGAAGTCCGGACTAACTGTTAAGGCCAAAAAGTGTCAAATAGGCCAAAACAAAGTGACTTACCTGGGACACCAGGTGAGTCGAGGAACCATAAACCCCCTACAGGCCAAGGTGGATGCTATCCAAAAGTGGCCTGTCCCAAGGTCAAAGAAACAGGTCTAATCCTTCTTAGGCTTGGCCGGGCACTACAGGAGATTTGTACCACACTACAGCCAAATCGCTGCCCCACTGACCGACCTGACCAAAAAGACCCAACCGAATGCAGTCAAGTGGACTAATGAGTGTCAGAAGGCCTTTACTCAGCTTAAGGCGACGCTCATGTCTGACCCTGTACTCAGGGCCCTGGATTTTGTCAAGCCATTCCTAGTAACCACGGATGCATCTGAGCGTGGTATAGGAGCAGTTCTCATGCAGGAAGCAACAGATCACAACTTCCATCCTGTCGTGTTTCTCAGTAAGAAACTGTCTGAGAGGGAAAGTCACTGGTCAGTCAGTGAAAAGGAATGCTATGCCATTGTGTACGCCCTGGAAAAGCTACGCCCATATGTTTGGGGACGGCGGTTCCAACTACAAACTGACCATGCTGCGCTAAAGTGGCTTCATACTGCCAAGGGGAACAACAAGAAACTTCGTCGTTGGAGTTTAGCTCTCCAAGATTTTGATTTTGAAATTCAGCACATCTCAGGGGCTTCTAACAAAGTAGCTCATGCACTCTCCCGTGAGAGTTTCCCAGAATCCAGTAGTTAAAAAGTGTTCTTAAACAATAAACTCAAGGGCAATAGATTAACGATCTGAGAAAGAAGAAGAGGCCAGTTAAAATATTAGTAGGTGAAAGACCCAAAGGTATCACTCATTTCAATATGTAAAACTTCTGAGTCATGATTGTGGAAATCTAGTAATGAAGGCCTTGAGCACATTGAAGTCAGTGGAAACTACACCTCTATCTCGATAGAACGCAGTCCTTGGGAGCCAAAAAATCTTAGCACGTTATCGGTGAAACCGCGTTATATCAAACTTGATTTGATCCGCTGGACCATGCAGCCCTGCCCCCCCGGAGCACTGCTTTACCGCGTTATATCCGAATTGGGTTATATCGAGTGGCGTTATATCAGGGTAGAGGCGTATTCACATTGATTTCAGTGGGCTTTCTATCAGGCCCATAATGAACTCCCAGAGAGTCTGTTCCTAACAATTAGCCATTTAGATAGATTATATAGATGTAAGAGACTTGAGGTCAGTTTGTGTCCTGGGTGGTTGTATGGGCCCTTTAGGTAACAGTAGTAGTCAATCATCACTCAGAGGGAAGTATTCAAAAGTTCATTTATTAGTGCTTCTTGCCTTCATGGTGCAGGCCTTTCTGCTTTGTTATGGAAAGCAGCATGATTTGGCTGATGCTAACTGAACAAATTAACTTTTAGAACTATAACCCAAATATCCATAACATGCAGTTTTGCTTTAGAATAAATAGATCTCAAAACTCCCCAAAATACATGTGTATGTTGCATGGGGACAAGCAAACATGCTTTTGGTTATGCCTGAGCTTTGCAGAAAAAGGTATTCATGGCAAGAGCTTTAGAAGAACCAATAATATTAATGAGAGACATATAAGATCTATCGTCAGAGTTTTGGTCTCTAAAGTTTCTGGAGAAAAAAGTGAAAATTGTTGTTACCTGGCTCTAACGAATAAAAAGTGGAGAGAAGACAATGATGAGAAATATGAAAATAGAGAAATTGATTTATTCTTGATTTTTGTAGTACATGTTGTTTTTACTTTATAGCCAGCAACATTTAAAATAAACAGGTCCATGGCTAACGTGTCCATCTCCTCTTAAACTCATCTTGACTTTGAGGCAGGAAATGTGCCTTGTTTTCCATCTGGAAAACACCTAGTCCATTGTGGATCAAATAGGGAACAAATAATAAAAAAAAGTTAATAATGATAGGGAACCGGTCCCCCAGAGCATTCATGCATCACTTTATTCCCAGACAGATTGCTTGGGCTAGATGTAACAGGAGAAGTAAACAGATGTTCTCCAGAATGACTCAACACAAGTCACCATTGTTCACTTATTTCCTCCATTTCTTGATGCCTGCTTTCACAAGCAGGTTTCTTGCTTCCTTCTCTGAGAACAACATTTTTTCTGAGAAATGCTACATTGGCCTCTCTGACTGTCACCTCACAGCCACCTCATACTTCAGTTCATCCAAAATGCTGGCACCAAAATCATCTAGGTTGCCTATGTCAAAAATGTTCAGCCCCTCTTCAAACTCCTCCTCTGTCTTCCCCTCACCCACCCTATCAGATTCAAGCTCCTCATCCTTGCCTTCAGCCTAGCAGGATTGGCTGATCAGTTTTTTAGGCCCTTGGGCCAGACCCTCAGCTGTGCTGCTGAGGTGTTGGAGTGGGATAAGTGTGTTTAAAGTGTCTCTAAGTGACCTTTGTGCTTCTTTGATCTTTGGGATTATAAGAGGGCTGCTTTGGGTCCAGGTACCAGGAGAAAGTGTTGGCTTGTGGTAAAGACATTGGCCTGAAATTTAGAAGACCCCTCCCCTTCAGTTCTCATTCTGTCACAGCTGCCTGTGTGACCTTGGGCAAGTCATGTGATCTCTCTGTACTTTAGTTGGAGATAGTACTACGTTGCAACTTCCCAGGGGTGTTGTGAGGATAAATACAGTTAAAACTGTGAGGTGCTCAGATACTATTTTAATGGGGGCCAGATAAAGTAGGTGTAATTTGGAGTAGCACCAGGGCTGCTCTAAGTTCTGCTGGCTTGTAACAACTCCCTTGTTGGTGGGCTCTGAAAGTGGCCCTTGCCACCCTCAATGTGCCCTCTATGCCACGAGTACAGAGTCGGGATGGCAGAGGCAGCATAGCCAGCTACAGGCTCTCCCACACAGAAATCCTCAACTGCTTTTTGGCCCTTTTGTGTTGCTGGAACCTGTAATAGGACCAGAGTGGCAACCAGGTCCTGTCCCCTTTGTTCCCTTACCTCTCTATACAGCAGCTAGCACACTGTGGGTACTATACAAAAATAATAATGAAGCCTTTGTGAGCATTCAGATGTACAAAGTGCTTGTGAAGCTCTTCACAGGGCAGGCCAGAACAATAAACTACTGTGTTACCCCTCTGCCTTAGCAATGCTGAGCTTTGCTGGAGATTAGATTGAGTCTCAGTTCCCTGCCACACCAGTCTGCCTGCTTCACTAGCAAACTCCCTTAAACCCTGCCTGTCTTAACCTTGCCATGAATCAATGAATGCGAGGTCCCCAGAGACATCTCTCTTAGTATCCAGTCCCTATGACTGGTCGCTGACTGAAATGATTAAGTTTGCTGCCTCCTTATACTATTTCAGTATAACAGCACTGAGATGGTTTATAGCAAAACTATTAAGTTTAGTAATAAAGAACAGAGATGGGTATGGTTACAAACAAAACAAACACACTTTCTAGAGACTAAAACTCGGTTTTGTTACAATCTTTGCCTAAGCAGTTTCCTCACTTACGTTAAGTTACCAGCATCTCCAGCTCTCCAGGCCAGAGGATCCAACTTTCACAGAATCAGACAGTTCCATCCCCTTTGTTTCCTAAGTGATGGATAACTAAGGAGTTCTTCTCCCATTCTTTTTATAGTCCAGAAAACCTTTGAAATGTATTCTTTACAAAGTAAATCCAGACAAAGTTTCTCTCACCTGCTGGTGTGTAGATCCTCATCCTCAGGTCAATTTGCTTTTTTGATTGGCATAATCACTTTTTGTTTACCTTAGTTGTCAATTTATTTCCATTGTTGCTGGCCTCACCCTGCTCAATTTGCATTGGAGACATAGGCAAACGGGTGAAATAATGTTACTTTGTCTACAACAAACTTGTTTATCTGCTAACTCAGATTGCTTGGTCTGAATATAGTTTAAGAACATATTCCCAAGACATATACATACTACTTTATGCAATAACTGTACTTGCATCACACAGTAATATTAATGACCAACATCTCATCTGTTTTTATATGATACCTTACAAGACACTAAATATTCTGACAACAGTGTTTGAGTGCATCCTTTGCCAGCTAGCATAAAGGGGCTCTTAGGGTCACAGTGCTTTACTCTTATTTAATTTAGGATCCTTGACATATCTCATCCTTCACTCTTGAGGCCATTTCTGTCAAACTGAACTAGTGGGCTGTCCAGTAGCAGATTTTAGCTTGCTGGAATGATAAGTAGTAGCAATAAAAAGCACTTCCAAAGTCTCTTCCATTGCCTAATGAACTGACCTCCCAGGGCACCTGGTCCATGCCAGCCAAGACAATGAGAAATCACTAGCAGAAACTGAACCTCGCGTAGCAGCCTGCACACAGCTTGCAGGGAGAAGCATAGGTTGCAGGAGGGAAGAGTTTGGAGGAGACAACAGGAAGCCAGTCTCTGTGCGCCTGGCTGGAATGCCAGCTGCAGCGTCTCTGTAAATAATACTCTTAGTGAAGAGCCAGTTTAGTTTTAGAAACAGAGTCTTCTCGTATTATTACCCAGCACACGATATATGAAAAATCCTGGGTGTCGCCTCTAGTAGCACAGAATAGCCAGGCTACTCAGCCACCAGCCAGCCCTTGTGCTGAATACAAGAACGTATATATTCTCAGGGCCAGTTTTTCCTGAGTCAGCAACACAGATCTGTGGGGCACCAAAGAGGTTAATAAATATTTATTCTATAATTAGTGAACAAGGGCTCTCATAATAAGAGAGAAGGGAAAGTACTGAGCTGGGTGGTTTTTAGATGGATAAAAGATTTATTTTGGCAAAGGTTCTTTAAGCGCAGTGTGTGAATACATCACAGGTGTTTTCTTAAAGCACCTCAGCTGCCTAAATTCAGATGGAATGGCAGCAATTCACCCCTTTCAAACTGCATCTGGGCTGACATTTTGATGAGCTACAAAATGCTTCAGAACAAATAATTATACTCTTAGTTGTTTTGAGTTACAAAAAAACAGATTAATAGATTCCAGGCCATTGTGAATAAAGAAATCATCTTTGGGGCCAGGATGACTCTAATTTCACCTCATGACTAGAGAAATCATAGTCTCATGGGCAAAATGGAGGAAAAAGACTCAGAAGATCTTGGTTTTGCTCTACTGCAGATTTCCTATGTGACTTTGTGCATGTTACTTTAATTTCTCTATCCCTCAGTTTCTCCCATTGTGAAACAGGGATAAGATTTCCTTTCAGTTGGAAGTAACAAGGGAGGAGAAGAAGGACCTCAGAGTATTGGTTGATCACAGGATGACTATGAGCCGCCAATGTGATATGGCCATGAAAAAAGCTAATGTGGTCTTGGGATGCATCAGGCCAAGTATTTCCAGTAGAGATAAGGAGGTGTTAGTACTATTATACAAGGCACTGGTGAGACCTCATCTGAAATACTGTGTGCAGTTCTGGTCTCCCATGTTTAAGAAGGATGAATTCAAACTGGAACAGGTATAGAAAAAGGCTACTAGGATGATCCGAGGAATGGAAAACCTGTCTTATGAAAGGAGACTCAAACAGCTTGGCTTATTTAACCTAACCAAAAGAAGGCTGAGGGGAAATATGATTGTTCTCTATAAATATATCAGAGGAATAAATACCAGGGAGGGAGAGGAATTATTTAATCTCAGTACCAGCATGGACACAAGAACAAATGGATTTAAACTGGCCATCAGGAAGTTTAAACTTGAAATTAGATGAAGGTTTCTAACCATCAGAGGAGTGAAGTCCTGGAATAGCCTTCCAAGGAGAGTAGTGGGGGCAAAAGACATATCTGGCTTCAAGACTAAGCTTGATAAGTTTATGGAGGGAATGGTATAATGAGAGAGCCTAATTTTGGCAATTAATTGGTCTTTGATTATTAGCAGGTAAATATGCCCAATGGTCTGTGATGGGATGTTAGATGGGGTGGGATGTGAGTTACTACAGAATTCTTTCCTGGGTGTCTAGCTGGTGAGTCTTGCCCACATGCCCAAGGTTTAGGTGATCCCCATATTTGGGATCAGGAAGGAATTTTCCTCCAGGGCAGATTGGCAGAGGCCTTGGGGGTTTTTCACCTTCCTCTGCAGCGTGCGGCATGGGTCACTTGCTGGAAGATTCTCTGCATCCTGAAGTCTTTTCTTTAAACCATGATTTGAGGACTTCAATGGCTCAGACACAGGTTTGATACAGGAGTAGGTGGATGAGATTCTGTAGCCTGCGTTGTGCAGGAGGTCAGACTAGATGATCATAATGGTCCCTTCTGACCTTAAAGTCTATGATTCTATGTAT
Organism: Gopherus evgoodei; assembly: GCF_007399415.2. Lineage (NCBI taxonomy): Eukaryota > Metazoa > Chordata > Testudines > Testudinidae > Gopherus > Gopherus evgoodei. The sequence continues at coordinate 92,401,404 of NC_044325.1, forward strand.
TTAGAATGAGGCACATTAGTAATTCTTTTTGTGACTCTGTTCCAGAAATTACATCAGTCTACAGTGCATGTTCATGCATCTGAGTTCAATTTAATTTGATTGTGCCAATTTGATTTAGCGATCGTGATATAGTCTGTCTAGTATTTGCAGCTTACTAATGTGATATTGAAATGGTATCATGGAAGCACCAGGATTGATTTTGTTGTTTTGGGATTTTGTTTGTTTTCTTGTAGTGATATTTTCACAGTAGTCTATTTATACAGATTGGTATTCTTAACTAATATATACTTACCAGCTGATTTACCTGCCAACTGATACGGAAAGATGTGGGCACAACCTTTCATGGGCCATCCCAAGGAATAACAGCACCCTTCAGTGATAGAGAGACTAGTTTTTCATCCATATCTCTTCAAAAGGAAAGTGAAATCAACAATTGGTTAAGTTATTGATATTACTTGAGGGTTTGGATTTTTTAAAATATGCTTTGAGATCTTATAAGTGGCTATATAAGAACCGCAAAGAATTTCTATTATCATCATCATTATTTATTTATGTGTTGATCCTAGTAAATAAATCCTGATCCTGGAGTGAATAAAGGCCTGCTCTAATGGAGGTTAATGGCAGCGTTTCCATTGACTCTACTACAAGCTGATTTACATCCCCACTGTAGCTAGAGAGCAGTACCATTTGTTGGTAGAGAGCAGAGTTAATATCCATACTGAGCCCCATAGGAGCTCTGTCAGTGGAGACTGCCTAGGAGTTGGCTCTGCCAATAGGAACTCTGCCGGCAGCTGCATTTCCCACCTACTTTGGCTGTGCCCCAGCCAGCAGACCTAATTTGGAGGCTGTGCAGGCTGTTATAGCTCCTCCCACCCAGCAAAGGGGATGTCAGAGGTGCCGTGTACTACTGCTGTCACCCTCTGAGGCAATTTACCGCTGCCCAGGACACTTTCACTGGTGAAGAGCTTGGCTGAATCTAGCCAGCAGATAATGATGAAGTCCTGCATGTTCTAGGACAAGCTCTGGCAAGTCCTTGCTTTCTGCTGTACCTTCGGGTAAGTTCCAAAATGGAGAGTTTCTCATTGAATTAGAACTCAGATCTGCAAACACATGATTTGTGCTACTGGTTTCAATAGGCTGATTCACATGAGTACAATTACTCACATTCACACACATTTGAAGTATCAGCTTCTTTAATATGGAAATGACTAATGCAATCAGCATAACAGCTCTGTGTTATTTATCTTGATATTAAACTCCATTTATTTTAGGCTGCTCCAACATTTTCAATGTGCTACTGATTAATGCATAATTGCAATGTAGAATGGCAAGACTGTAGGCTTTGATACTGTTAGCAATACTCTCCAGGATCTGCATTTCTACCCCAAATAAGCTAAGTAAGAGAGTATAGTCAGAGAGATAAAATGGTACACAAAATCCCCCTACCTGCTGCATGCTGTGATACTGAGTTCTACTTGAAGAGCTGAAAGTTAAGGCAGCATCCATTCTGTGCCATATTCTACAGAACATTCATTGATGTCAGTGGAAGCTCTGCTTGTGAAACAAGTGCAAAATGTACAGCAGAGATGCAGAAGTGATCTTCTGTGCAAATCACAGCAGGGTTTTGCTCTAAAACTATAGATTTAAGAAAAAGAAACTAGTTGGAAAAGATTCTATTTTGATTTCAAAGTGATAAATAAAGATTAGTATCTGTACTGTGGGAGTAAACTCCATTTTTCTTAAATATTTTGGCATCTGAATGTTAGTTGAAAGAAACCCGTATCCAGGAGGACAAGGCAACTCCGGGAACGCATCTCACTAGAGAGGAGACAACTTAAGAGCTGGCAACACATCAGCCTGTGTGCAGCCTTCTAATTAGACAGCTGCTGCTGTAGTTGCTGCTGCTGGAAAAATATCCTCTGCAGTTTGGCATCTGGCCCCTGAGCTTGCTGTCCAAGTGGAAGAGAAAATTTACCATTGGAGCAAGTTACCACTGTTTGCCAAAATATAGTAAATGAGCCACTCCAAACTGAGCTTGTGATCTTCCTGGCATCTTCCCATCCTGCTTGTGTCCGGCTAAAAGCTGTCGCTGACACATGTTTGAAGCAGCACAGTTAGCTTGGAAAAAAGCAGCAGGAGATATTGGCTTTAGAAAATACAGTTGTTAACCCTTTCCAGGCTTAAGGTAATGAGAGTTTTGAAAAGGCTCTTCACTTACCTGGTCATTGCTGATTCTAATTATGTAGTATGCCACTGATGCACAAGTTCCTGTTGGAGCGGGGCCTCTCACATAGGCGCCGACTCCATGGGTGCTCCAGCCCTGGAGCACCCACAGGGAAAAATTAGCAGGTTCTCCACACACACCCGCAGCCAATCTCCCCTCTCCTTCTCTCTCCACTCCAAGTGCACCATCCCCGCTCCTCCCCCTCCCTCCCAGTGCTTCCTGCCCCTGCCCCCCCACACCTAACAGCTGTTTAGCAGCGCTTAGGACTTTCTGGGAAGCAGGGGGAGGAGCGGGAACGCGGCGCGCTCAGGGGAGGAGGTGGAGAAGAGGCAGAGCAGGGGCAGGGACTTGAGGGAAGGAGGTGGAATGGGTTTGGGGCGAGAGTGGTGCAGGGGCAGGACCGGGATGGGGGGTCGAGCATCCACCAGGCAGAGGGGAAGTCGGAGCCTATGGCCTCTCAGTGCACAGGAGGGGGCTTAGAAAGGTACAGCACGCTCCTGGCTCTGCAGGCAACAAGTGAGTGTGAAGGTCAGGCTCTTCCCATGCTCTTTGGGTATCATGCATCCTAAAGCTAAGAGGGGGAAGTATTCCATGCAACCCCTGAACACTGTACCTTGCCTTCCTGCAGAGGGTACAAGGGAGAGAGGAAAGGTTTTGAGCCCTCACCCAATACACCAGCCATGCCCAGTCTAGCCCACGTTAAGCATTTTGCATAGGCATAGTTGGGGGGGGAACAAAAGGGGGCATTGACCCCCCCCAAACTGCAAGCCTCAAACAGGTATGGAATTCCCCCCTCTGTCCCCCCCCCCACCGGTGTGCTGCCCTGTTGGCCTGACTGGAGCTTCCACACCCCCACCCCAACCCCAACCGAGAAGTCAAATTACATCTATTGCATTATGTAACAATCAACTCCATGCAACTTGGTCTTTTTTCTAAATCAATCTACTACATTGTCACTGCATTTATTAAGTCCCAAAGTAATTACTAGGTAATGTGCAGGAGCATCATAATAAGAGTCACATAGTAATGCTGATAATATGATTTCTTACATGTATATAATTCCTTGCATTCCGAATTGCTTCTTAACTACATACCATACAGCCACCTGGGGGGCGGGGGATGGGGGGAAGGGTGGCCACCATGCAACACGTCACAGAATAATTTAAATGGAATATTTTGGTCATAGACACTAACACCATCTCCTTTACTCTTACAGAAAGCACTGTGGGATTAGAAGAGTAGACAACACTTCTATTTTTAAGAGTCTTATTTGAAAAACCCACACAAACAACTGCACTGTACTCAATGTAACTACCTCAGAAGGGAGAACAAGTGAACTCTCATTGCTGGGGTTTCAACCTGTGATTTTAGGGAGTCAGGTCACGTTATTATATCTCTGAGGCTTAAACCACAAAGCCATTAACTTGTTTCTGTCTGTCCTCTACTAACGTCAAATTTACCATTGACCCCAGCTGTAAATCTGCAAGTAAGGAGAATTAACATAAGGGGACAAATTTTGCTCAGTCATGTATGCAAACAACAGCCACTGGCTCCCTTAGCAACGTGTAGAATTTAGCCTTTGTTTGTACTCTCTCATTCCAAGTGCTACCTGAAATTTGCAGGAAAGATTGTTGTAACACCTTTTCTTCCCTATGGATCTCAAATAAAACCTCATCTGTGTTCCTGTTCTTTGTATTGTTGTTGTTGTATTGTAGCATTACTCTAGGGTACAACTGCAGTACTTGCTTTGGCTACTTTCCTTTCTCTGCAGAAGGAATGGGATGGAGTGCTGAGGATGTCTGTCGGAGCTATGAGGCTGAGTGCTTTCCAGTGTCTTCTCTCTTCTTGAGCACAGAGGTAAACAGAATAGGCCTCACTTCAAAACTCATCAGTGCTACTGCTTAAACTATTAGCAGTTCAGTGTTGAGTCATGCAAATTATTCCTTCTCTTCCCAGGGGCTGCTTCTGTAGTACTGCTCTGCCCGTCTGGGACCAATAGACTGTGACCAGAAATCAAACCTATTCTGTTCAACGTAAGTTATTATACCACACGGATCACTACTATCACTCTTACAAAATGCAGTAGTGTAATGGTGTGCCAGTCCAGTAGTGCTTCCTGTATTAAATAAAAAAAAAATCATCCAACAGTATCCATTTTGCTCAGAGCCAGCAATTCTTCTAACAGTTCATGTGTCAACTATCTCTTCAGGCTGATAAGATTCCAAGGAAACTGGTTTAATAGCAGCTATGTTATACTCCTGGAGGATGAACTTTATGGGAGTTTGTGATCTTGAAGTTAAAAATGAGGACATGGGAATCAAGATTCCTGGGTTCCACCTTTGTTTTCAGGTTAAATCTGCTCAATTTACTCATGAAAAGATGCTTTTTCTAACTGCCATCCCTACATAAACTCACCCTGGGAATTTCAAAGGCAAACTGGGTTGTCTTCATCAACTCCAGGAATAAAAGATTCTGCAGGAAAAATGCAGGTTTTGGATTCTGATCAGTATGCCTATCCTAATACTAAACAAGACAGGTCAGCAGACCCCAAACTGAAACTCACGCTCCTCAATGGCCATGCAGCGCTCACAAGGAGCAACAGCCCAGTTGCCAAATCTGTGCCTGATATTGAAAGCTAGTGAATCAAGGAAGATATATGATCAAATGGGGGACTCTCATAGACAACAGAGCTTTATGCATAAAGCACATTAATTGGAGTTTGATGCAGAACATGAGCTATCTGGGGTCCTCTAAGGAGCTGTATTGCAAACAGTGCTGTTCAGCATATTTAGAAATGATCTGGGAAAAGGTATAAACAATGAAGATGCAAAGTTTGCAGATGATAAAAAAAATTACTCAAGATATTTAAGTCCAGTGCAGACTCCAAAGAGTTACAACGGGATCTCACAAAAGTGAGCAAAAAAATGGCAGATGAATTTCCATGTTGATAAATACTAAGTAATGCACAGTGGAAAACATAATCCGAACAATATATACAAAATAATGGGGTCTAAATTAGCTCAAGAGAGATATTAGAGTCATTGTGGATAGTTCTCTGAAAACATCTACTCCATGTGCAGTGGCAGTCAAAAAAGCAAACAGAATGTTGGGAATCATTAAGAAAGGGATAGATAATAAAACAGAAAATATCATATTGCCTCTATATAAATCCTTGAATACTGCATGCAGATGTGATCGCCCCATCTCAAAAAAAGATTACTAGAAATGGAAAAGAGAAGGGCAACAAAAATTATTTGGGGTATGGAACAGCTTCCATATGACATGAGATTAAAAAGACTGAGACTTTTCATCTTGGAAAAGAGATGACTAAGGTGGGATATGATAGAGGTCTATAAATTCTTGACTGATGTGGAGAAAGTGAATAAGGAAATGTTGTTTACTCCTTCTCATAACACAAGAACTAAGGGTCACCAAATGAAATTAATAGGCAGCAGGTTTAAAACAAACAAAATGAAGTATTTCTTAACACAATGCACAGTCAACCTGTGGAACTCTTTGCCAGAGGATGTTGTTAAGGCCAAACTATAACAGGGTTCAAAAAAGAACTAGATCAGTTCCTGGACGATAGGTCCATCAATGGCTATTAGCCAGCATGGGCAGGGATGCCACCCCATGCTCTAGTTATCCCTCTCATTGCCAGAAGCTGGGAGTGGATGACAGGGTATGGATCACTTGATGATTGCCTGTTCTGTTCATTCCCTCTGAAACACCTGGCATTGGCCACTGTCGCAAGACAGGATACTGAGCTAGATGGACCATATGGCTGTTCTAATGATGACTACACTAATTTTCCAAAATAGCAAAGAGTATCATTATTTAATTCAAACAAGTCTGTCAGGTATGTGATAGGCTATGGAGCTTAACTTTAGATCATCCAATTGCATGCCCTCCATTAGCCTCTGTCATAAACAGATAGCTAAGGGTTAATGTTCTTTTATCTGTAAAGGGGTAACAAAGGAAACCAAACACCTGACCAGAGGACCAATCAGGAAACAAGACTTTTTCAAATCTGGGTGGAGGGAAATTTTGGGTGTGAGTCCTTTGTTCTTGATCTGTTCTTTTCTCAGCTCTGAGAGTGATCTTTCTATCTCCTGGCTTTCTAATCTTCTGTTTCCAAATTGTAAGTACTAGGATAGTAAGACAATAGGTTTATATTGTTTTCTTTTGTATTTACATGTGTGTAGTTGCTGGAATGTTTTAAACTGTATTCTTTTTGGATAAGGCTGTTTATTCATTTTTTTCCTTTAAGCAATTGACCCTGTATATTGTCACCTTAATACAGAGACTATTTTTAATATCCTTTTTCATTCTTTTTATATAAAGCTTTCTTTTTAAGACCTGTTGGAGTTTTCTTTAATGGGGACTCCAGGGAATTGAGTCTGCAGCTCACCAGGGAATTGGTGGGAGGAAGAAGTCAGGGGGAAAAATCTCTTTGTGTTAGATTTACTAAGCCTGACTTTGCATACCCTCTGGGTGAGGGGGAAGAGAGATTAGATCTCTCGGTACTTGTGTTTCCAGGACTGGAAGCAGGGAATCTCCTAGGGTCGTCCAGAGAGGGGAGCCTGGGAGGAAGTAACAAGGAAACAAGGGGAGGGTGTTATTTCCCTTTGTTGTAAGACTCAAGGCATCTGAGTCTGGGGGTCCCCCAGGGAAGGTTTTGGGGAGACCACAGTGAGCTAGGCACTGTATAATTCCTAGCTGGTGGCAGCAATTACCAGGTCCAAGCTGGTAACTAAGCTTGGAGGTTTTCGTGCTAACACCCATATTTTGGACGCTAAGGTCCAGATCTGGGAAGAAATGTTATGATAGCCTCAATGTCCAGTTTAAAACATGATGGAAAGCATTGGCAATTCCATGTTCCCTTAGACCAGACTTGGACTTGAACCAGTTGCTTAATTTTCTACCCGTTCATATGGCACCTCAGTAGCCTTCATACACAGTTTTTAGATTTGCAATTATCCTGTCTGGAAATCCATATGATTTTGATAGTTTCCATAATGATTCCCTCCAAACCAAATCATATGCTTTTGTAAAGTAGATGAAAATAGAAAACATCTTTAATCTTCATTCTCGCTTTTTTTCCATTAACTGTCAGAACATGAATATTTGATCAATGCAATTTTGGCCTGATCTATGCCACACTGTTCCTTGCTTGCTAATGCTAAAACTGGCCTTAATCGGTTAACTACTTCCATCATGATTTTTCCCAGTACTGGCAATAAACATATTCCTCTATAATTATTTGGATTGGCAGAATCACCTTTCTTCAAGATTAGTACAACTATTGTCTAAAGATAGTCATCTGGTACCTCCTTTGCTCCTATACCTTCTGGTATATTTTTTCTCTTGTATATTGTTTCTAATGCTTTGTTAGCCTGTGTCCCAGAAGCTTTTAGCAATTAAGCTGTTACACTGTCTATTCCTGAAGATTTGCCATTTTTAACTGCTTCACTGCTCATTGACACAAGGCATCTGAACTCTCCTATTAGTGCTGCAGAATTCTGCAACAGAAGGAAAATAATCTCCTGAGATTAAAACCTGATGGACAAGAAAGAAAAAAAAAAGAACTGAAATGAAAGCTTTACCATTTGAAAAATGATCACTTTAAAATGAACTGTGAAATATCCCTGTTGATACTTCTGATTATAGTCATTTGTAAAAATGTCCTGCATTGTTATAATTTTGAAAGCAAGACTTTAAATTTGGCCGATGACATTAAAATAGGAAATGTAAGGCCCCATGGGTCTAGAACCATGGCCTGCAGAGCTGCAAGGTAGCTGGCCACGCCAGGCTCCCATCCACCTTGCACTCCACTTCCCATGACCCACTGTGGACTCAGACCATGGGAAGTTCCACCTCAAGGGTTTGACAGACAACAGCCCCATGGTTCCTGATTAACTCACTGCCCTATATAAAGCCAAGGGGCAATCCAAGAAGCATCCAGATAACAGTGTGGATCTCCTGTAGTGGCCATGTCTGTTCCTGCTCCTGAATTCATGACTTTGACCTTGGCTTGATTTGGACTTCATCTCCTGACTTGGACCCTGGAACTTGACTCAGACTCTGATCCTTGGTATTGACCCTGGTCTGGAACCTGAAATTCTCTGCTACTCCCAGCCTCAGGTTTGCCTCTGTTCTGACCATTGGCCCAGACTGCCATTGTTGCAATCCTGACAGGAAGCTGGAGTACTGAGTAAAAAAGGGGCCTATATCACTTTAGCATTTCAGGTATAATTGTCAGTTTATGAGACCAATGGAAGTTGCAGGGAAGAAAATGGAGGTGAAATTTGTCTTTTGGACTGTTGGAAACAAAAGAAGTTTAATAACTTTGAAATACAAAAATATGAAGATTTTTTGCCAAAAATCAAACAAAAGATCTCCAAAGTATTCCTATAGCATAATAAACTGATAGGGAATTTAGTGACAAATCCTGAAGTTCAAACTCAAGTAAGTGGTGATACTTGCATGAGTACAGTGAGTGGGATTTAGAGCTTGTACCTGAAAAAGTATAAATAATTTAGCCTTTCCTGGAGCCACAGCTGAAAGCTGTTAGAGGAGCAGGAAAGAAATTGAGTATGAAGAATATCCCTTTGTAACAGTCACCATGTACTCAGAAGGTTGTACCTTTTCTCCATCCTCGGCCTTTGCTCATATGAGTGACATTTACTTCAGTGTGAGCATCAACATGAGTGAGCCATTGCACACACAAGGATCCAGTGCCGATCGGACCAAATGTTATACTGCTTGAGACACCTTCTCTACTCAATGGGACAAAATTATAGGTCAAAGTATTGCTAGCACTGTGCAGGCGTGCTGAGAGAAATGAGAACCAGGGAATCCCCTTTTCACTCCAGTGCAGCGGGCAACCATAATTTGATTTCAAAGCACTGAGGAGTGCAAAAGGAGGGAAGTCAAAGAACTCTAGGGGTGGCTGTGTTCTACAGCCTTGTGTCACAACCAATATATGCAAAGAAGCACTGAGGCAAATGTATTCTATACCTGAGTAATAAATAAAGCACCCCAGTAAGCATTATCCTGCTCCTGGCTTCAATAACCATAATGCCTACAGGGTCTCCATGTGAGCAATGCCCTTCTGCCCTGCCATCCAGAGCAGCTCAGACCTTAATAGTATTCAGTCCCCACTGGCACCAACAAGTGGCCTGTGCACAGATGGAGCATATGGCCCAGTGTCTGCACAAATTCCTGTTAACTCTGTTATTGGTCTGCTTTAAATAAATAGCTCTAGTTATAATTATCTAGCTACAACGGTTAGAGGAAGCGGTGACACTTCAGAAATATTGGCTTGTGCTACTAGCTACAGAAGCTGTGTATGATAAACAAATCTCTTGCCAGTTTGCTGTATGCTAATTACATAAAGGTTTTTGCTCATTCTGGAAGATAGATCAATAAGCCCAGAAATGCCATTTTCTGTTAAACTCAGCTATGCATCAGTTTGATCATTTCCATCAAGAAAACTGGGGAGCTGTCCTGGGATAGGCCATGGAGAAGAGTCCAGAAAGAGGCTTGGAAATAGAAGAGAAAGGCAGACCAGGGAAGGGTAAAGCATATGAAACAAAATTTCTGGGGCAACATAGTTTAGGACCCCAGACAGGACTTTTCAGTGAAAGTGGGAAGAAGTCCCCCTTCACTCTTCAGCATCCACGGGGTACAAGTTGTGTCCTAGGGAGGACAAGGAAGAAAATGGTTCAGCCTTGTGGCAAGGGGGTATTAAGGCCAGGAAGAGCTATTTTGTTTTGGATGATACTTCATGGTTTGGCCAGAGGATCAAGCTACTGTACCAGAAGGGAAATGAGGCATGAATTACCATACTGATGGGAAGACTACAGAGCAGAGAGGACACGAAAGCATGAGTGGCCACAGCTAACACCAAAGGGATAAGAGATGCAACTACACTTACAAACCATATGATCACAAATACAACAGACCTCTGGAATGTTAGTTATGTTCTTTATTATGTACTTAATATAACAAAGTTCCTCCCCTATGTCAAAGTTAGACTCAGGACTCACAGTTTGTCAGACCACTCTTTTAGCACAGCGCTCTGCTAATATCACCCAGATAATGTGAGCACCATGCAAGACACAAACTATCTTATTTATACAGATAAAAGGGAGAGCACTTAACAAGATAACAAAGGAAGCAGAAGCTGATAAGTTTACCTGGGCTAGGCATGCGTATCTTATTTCCTTACTAACTATTATCGATCTTCTGTTAATGTTTCGCCATTAGCACCCTTGTTTATGCCTAATGTTTCTTTTCCTGGCACCTGTATTTCAACATTTCTTATTTCTGCTTCAAGGTACATACAACATTTCTTTAATCCATTCTTATTTTTACATTATAATTAATTCTACTTTCACACCTATCTTGGTGAGTCCTGCGCTTATTGGCGGATTTGTTCCCCTCAGAGATTCACTGTGTGGGTCAGGGAACAGCCCAGAGACCTTCCCCTTTGGTAGAACCCACAGTCCAGGTCAATTCCTCCAGTGTCTGATCAGGAGTTGGGAGGTTTGGGGGGAACCCGGGCCTGCCCCCTACTCCAGGTTCCAACCCAGGGCCCTGTGGACTGCAGCTGTCTGGAATACCTCCTGGAACAGCTGCGCAACAGCTACAACTCCCTGGGCTACTTCCCCATGGCCTCCTCCCAACACCTTCTTTATCCTCACTACAGGACCTTTCTCCTGGTGTCTGTTAATGCTTGTACTCTTCAATCCTCCAGGATTATGCCTTCCCACTCTCAGTTCCTCTTGCTCCCAGCTCCTCACATGCACGCTAGAAACTGAAGTGAGGTTCTTTTTAAACTCAGGTGCCCTGATTAGCCAGCCTGTCCTAATTGATTCTAGCAGTTTCTTTTTAATTGGCTCCAGGTGTCCTAATTAGCCTGCCTGCCTTAATTGGTTCCAGCAAGTTCCTGTTTGTTCTGGAACTGCCCCTGTTACGTTACTCAGGGGAAAGGGATCTACTTAATCTGGGACTAATACATCTGCCTTCTAACACTCTCCTGTAACCATCTGGCCTGACTCTGTCACATTAAGTACTGAGAGTTTTGAAATGTTTAGGACTAAATTCATACCAAAGAAATTATATTGAATTAATTACACTGGTTTAGAATGTGACTGGATTTGGCCGTTAATATGTTTGGTGTGCAGTAAGTAAGGAGTAGCTTGAATATTCATGAATGATTACGCACCTAAGTGGATCTGGGTTTGCATGAATCACAACTGATATTGAAAACACTGATTACACATAATGCTTCTCATTGTTCAGATGCATGTTTCATTATGAATGTTTTATCTGTGAAAAATAGGTTAGAACTGTGCTGTGAAAGAAGTTTGTGACTATAAAACTAATTAGCTGTAAATCAGTTGTAAAAGTAAAATATGTTCTGATTATACTAGGTTTTGGTTATGAACTATGACATGTTTCTCATACTGATTATAGAGGTTTGTCCCATAAACTAGCCAAAATATCTACTAGGACTAAAGTCATGAGGAAAGAGAAAGACTGAACAATTAGCACAACACACACTCAGCTATTCTTCTACGCATGAGCATACATATATAATCTTAAAAACACTGTTTCAGTACCTCATATTTTGTGCTAACTCACTGGTTTATTAGATCCACTTTTAATATCTTGCATCTTCTGCAGTGTGTGCACTAACTTAACAATTCCAGTGCTATTAACATTAGGAATAAGTATTTTCAACCACTGCCATCAATCAGATTTTGCACAAAACTCCTGTTGACTTCAATGGAAGTTCTACACCTGAAAAGATAGAAGAATATATGGTCCCTTCTGAGTCCTGAGACATTGAGGTGTAGCCAGTAGGTAGGCAAAGTCAGTTGGAAGACCAACTGGCACATTGCATTGAAAGATGCAAAGAGCACAGCTTCAGAACAGTGGGTGTAATTTATTAGCAAGTGGTACTTACGAGAAGTTGGGAGTTTAAGCCTCAGCAAGAGTACGGCAGTTTTCTTCATGAAAGGTATCATGATTGCATGGATTTTCCAAATGTCTTTCTGAAACCCAAATGAGTCCATAGAGGGTTGCACGTGAAACTGACACCATTTTCCTGGAACAGGGTATGAGTGAGTATTCCAGAATCCAGCCTTATTGTCAGGAGGATCATGAAGCAGGAAAAACTCTTTTGTAATCAGAACCTGAGCTGATGTGCTGCAATATGGGATGATTTGGGGGGTTGAAACAATGGCAGGATAGGGTTCCTTTTGAGTACCGAGAGATTGATATGCGTGGTGAAGGGAACAAGCAAAATAGAGTAACATATAATTTTCTTTTAGTGGCTGCCTCTTGAAGATGCTGTTTCTATGAATTCTTTTCTTCCTCTAATATCTATTAGGAGTGAAGAAAAGGTCAGAACTGCAGATGTAAGAATAGTACAGGTCTGTGGGAGAGGGGGCACCATGGGTAGGAGGTTAGGTTGTAACTACCAACTGATTCATTGACCATGCTAGCTTCTCTACCAGCTGCCTTCTGCTTCAATTTAGTATGCTACTATATAGATTGTGTGATTATCCAAAATGTGTTGGAACTATCCAAACCTCCTGAGTCTGCAAAACTAGGCTGGAAATCTGACATGGAACAGCCTTTTTAGCATCTTGCCACCTCCAGTTACCATTAGAATCCCAAAAGAGCTACAGACATTTTGCAAAAATGGCAAATGTGCAGCCAAACACTTCAGAACCTTAAAACAAAATTTGGCTCTAAAAATGGAAAAAAGTTTTGGAGAGAGGCTGGAGTGTTTTATTACACCCATTTTGCCTCTCTATCTACTTACATCTAAAGTAATTGCTGGACTGGAAATCAGGAAACTGTCAGCTTTCTAAGGGATAAATCAATCCCTTTATTCCATAGGCTCTCATTTTAGGAGTCCCAGCCTCCTTCCCTGTATACCTAAAACGTTTTTCTATTTTAGCATGGTGTCACAATCTGGAAAAGGTTGAGAGATGTTGATTTACTGTAATGAACTAAAAGTTTTTCAACCCACCTATTTCAACACAGACCCTTGCATCCAAAAGCAGTCAATTACCACATGAGCTAAAGCAGGATCCTAAACAGCTAGCAAAATATTGGCACTTATACCCTCTTTTCAGGCCTCTAATTTCTATGCAGCATGGTCATTATTGCTTGCTGGTAAGTAGCATGTTAATTCTTAGTACAGTTTGAGCCACTTGAAGTCCTTTTCAGTCTTACTGTTGATAAAACATTTTCCCTTCATTGTATTCAGGTAATTATGAATTGCCCTTTTGGAGTTTGTTACCAACTTGAAATTAAAGCCTACATTAGGTATTACAATCTAAAAATATTGGACCAGATCTTTAACTGGAGTAAATCATCACAGTTCCATAGAGTTGTCAGTTTATATCAGCTAAGAATCTAGCCCCTTGTATTTGTATTGTTCATCTCATCCCATGTCTACATTCTTCAAGGATGAATTCAAGATCTGTGAGAAGCACCATTAAAAATTAGACTCCGACCATCCAGGATATTTCCTGTTCTAAGAATAGGGAGGACTCTAGGAAAGGGAAATAGTGTGCCTTTGTATACAGCTATGTTTAATGATACCCGTTACCCTTGGATTTTTTTTTTTATATACACTTCTGTACTCAGAAATGCATGGACAAAGGAGCTGTTATAGCCTATATTGTCAAGTGTAACTGTATTTATATTAGCATGAGTAGGAAATCGAAAAGTGTCCGCCGTATATAAATGCATTTCTGATTCATGAAATAGACTGGTTCCTTCAGCACTATTAGTTATGGCTGCACAGTTAAACCAAGATTTAATTGTTAGATTTTAAAAAGCTTCCTGGAAAAAAAGATTAATATTGGATGATTTTGCAGTTATGTTTTAAATTATTTTAATGGAAAAAGACATTATCTAACAAACCTGTATTTGTTTCTTGGCTCTTTTTTTTTGTAAAAAAGGAAGTCAGAGTTAGAATCATGGCCCGATCAAACAAGAATGAGTGGAAAAGTTCTTTGGCAAGATTACTCTAGGAACTTGGCTTGTATACAGTGAAAATACACTACAGATGTATAAATTATGCAGGTTGGAACAGTGTTGGTTAAAACCTTCCATACTGGAGTCACATGGGAAAGAAAGTCTAGACGACATAGATTAATATATTTCTTCTAAACTCCTACAATCTAGAAACTGCTTAACCTAGCATCTGCAGAAATCCACATACAGAACTATGTAACAAATGCTCTTAACTAGGATATTAAAAAGGAAACAATCACAGGATTTCAGCCAGTTGGTCTATCAGCAATTGGTAGAATTCCCATAAAATAATAGTTATATCATTTATTGAATTTTTTTTAAACAAAAGAACACTTTATTTTATTAGTGGTTTGCAACTGAGTTTAAAATGCTAAGGCATCCTGATGTCATAGCAGCAAATAAGCTCCATCAAAACAAGAATCCAAACTTCCAAATTCAGCTGTTACACAGGTATAAATCCAGAGTAACTCCATTCACAGTTTAATGGAGTAACTATGGATTTACACTCTTGTGACTGAATAGAATTGGGTCCCAGAAGCTGGCTAGAGAACATGCTATCAAATGCACGGCTGTGTCATGATTAAGGTCTCAACAGTTTCTCTGCCAATATCAAAAAAACAGAGTTTTAGATTTCAAGTCATGATAATTGCAGAGAAAAGAAGAAATCATTTTTAAGTGATTAGGTCTGTCTAAAACAGGTTAGGAAATCTCTAGTGGGATAAAACAGCGGAAAATATAAACTAGCTTTTGTTCTAACTAAAGACAGTAGAAGTATCTCTACAAAAATATTTCAGAAGAAAACAATAGAAACGTAACTAAACCTGTTGCAAACCAATGCCTGTTTACTAGTTTGGATCTTTTTTGTTGACTGTTAAGAGATTATTTATTTTTCAAAGACTTTACATTTTTTGTCAGTCAGACTACTAAAAAGGTGATGCTGATGCCAGAATATACTATTAAGTTTATCCTACAGTTGAGCCAATTTTCCTATATTAACACATCAAAGATTTAACCAAATCTGCGGTAGCTTTTAAGAAAGCTATAATTCCAAAATCAGGAAGCCTAATTATTAGAACTATTAAAATGGAAACAAGCAAAAGTCTACTGGCTTTTTTTTCAGTTATAAATTTTTGTTAGTAGCTGATCAGAAGGTGTAGTCCCAAATCCCTCCATCCTTGTACAGTCAAATTCCCAATGATGTCCCTAAGGCTACATGTACACTGCATGCTAGGGGTGTGTACACATATACTCACACTAGCTCTCATTGAGCTAATGCAAGTATAAATAGCAGAGTAGCTACAGTAGCATGGGGGGCAGCAGAGAAGGCAGAGTTTAGCTGTGCCAAAGCTGGACCAGACAGTTTCAGTCTGGTGTGTACTCTGCATAACTAAGCTCTGCCTCCAATGCCAGTGCCCATGGTACAGTGTGGTTACACTACTATTTATACTCAAGGCAGCCTGAAAATAGCTAGCATGCTTTTGTGTACGTGAGCAGGAGAATCACACCCATACTTGTCTTGTACTATAGACATAGCCTTAGTATTTTTTTCGATACTGTGGGATTTTTGGAGAGAAATCCTTTGCTCAGAGCCTACCCCCAACTTATAGGCAAGGCACTAGACATAGGTTGGAAGGCACCAGGTTACAGAGTGGCTATGGAGCATGTCATAACTGTGCTACACAGATCTGAACCTTAGAGTTCAGAACATGAGAAGCTAGCATGCAACCTCCAAACTTAATTACCAGCTTGGATCTGATATCGTTGCCACCAATCAGGAATTTTAGGGCCTGATACCCTCTGGTCCCCCCAAACCTTCCCAGGGGACCCCAAGACCCAGATTCCTTGAGTCTCACAACAAAGGAGAATAAACCATTTCCCTTCCCCACCTCCTCCCAGATTTCCCCAGCCTGGGGACCCTAGGATACTCCCTGCTTCAAGTCCTTGAAACACAAGTACCGAGAGATCTAATCTCTCTTCCCCCTCACCCAGAGGGTATGCAAAGTCAGACTTAGAATCATAGACTATTAGAGTTGGAAGGGGCCTCAGGAGGTCATCTAGTCCAACCCCCTGCTCTAAGCAGGACCAATCCTCAGATTTTTATCCCAGTTCCCTTAATGGCCCCCCTAGGGATTGAACTCACAACCCTTGGTTTAGTAGGCCAATGCTCAAACCCCTGAGCTATCCCTCCCCCTAGTAAATCTAACACAAAGAGATTTTCCCCCTCCCTTCGTTTCTTAGCCTTAACCAGTGAAAAACACTTAAACAGGTCTTAAAAAGAAAGCTTTATATAAAAAGAAAGAAAAAGACATAAAATGGTCTCTGTATCAAGGTGACAATATACAGGGTCAATTGCTTAAAAGAAAAAATGAATAAACAGCCTTATCCAAAAAGAATACAATTTAACACACTCCAGCAACTACACACATGTAAATACAAAAAAACAATATAAACTTATTGTCTAACTATCCTTGTACTTACAACTTGGAAACAGAAGATTAGAAACCCTGGAGATAGAAAGATCACTCTCAGAGCCGAGAGGGTCACCAAACCAAGACAAAGAACAAAGAACTTACACCCAAAACTTCCCTCCACCCAATTTGAAAAAGTCTTGTTTCCTGATTGGTCCACTGGTCAGGTGTTTGGTTCCCTTTGTTAACCCTTTACAGGTAAAAGAACATTAACCCTTAGCTATCTGTTTATTACATGCCCCACAAATTGCAGACAGTGGGGAACCTCACTGGCGGTGATTTCCTCCTAGAACTTTAAAATAAACAGATTAATACAACACATGCACCTTTACATATACCACTAAGTATATAACTAACAGACTTTTACATTTTAAGAACACTTTTTAACTACTGGATTCTGGGAAACTTTCACAAGAGAGTGCATCAGCTACTTTGTTAGAAGCTCCTGAAATGTGCTGAATTTCAAAATCAAAATCTTGGAGAGCCAAACTCCAACGACGAAGTTTCTTGTTGTTCCCCTTGGCAGTATGAAGCCACTTTAGCGCAGCATGATCAGTTTGTAGCTAGAAACGCCGTCCCCAAACATATGGGCATAGCTTTTTCAGGGCGTACACAATGGCGTAGCATTCCTTTTCACTGACTGACCAGTGACTTTCCCTCTCAGACAGTTTCTTGCTGAGAAACACGACAGGATGGAAGTTGTGATCCATTGCTTCCTGCATGAGAACTGCTCCTATACCACAATAAGATACATCTGTGGTGACTAGGAATGGCTTGTCAAAGTCCGGGGCCCTGAGCAGAGGGTCAGACATGAGCGTCGCCTTAAGTTGGGTAAAGGCCTTTTGACACTCATCAGTCCACTTAACTGCATTTGGCTGGGTCTTTTTGGTCAGGTCGGTCAGTGGGGCAGCGATTTGGCTGTAGTGTGGTACAAATCGCCTGTAGTACCCGGCCAAGCCTAAGAAGGATTTAACCTGTTTCTTTGACCTTGGGACAGGCCACTTTTGGATAGCATCCACCTTGGCCTGTAGGGGGATTATGGTTCCTCGATCCACCTGGTGTCCCAGGTAAGTTACTCTGTTTTGGCCTATTTGACACTTTTTGGCCTTAACAGTTAGTCCGGCCTGCCTGATGCGCTCAAAGACCTTTTCCAGGTGTTCTAGGTGTTCGGACCAGGAGTCAGAAAAAATGGCCACATCATGGAGGTAGGCAACTGCATATTCTCCCAGTCCTGCTAGTAGACCATCTACCAGACTCTGGAAGGTGGCGGGTGCATTTCGCAGCCCGAAAGGAAGCACATTAAATTCATACACCCCTGCATGAGTGATGAATGCTGACCTCTCTTTGGCATGATCATCTAGCGGTACTTGCCAGTACCCCTTGGTTAAGTCTATTGTAGAGATGAACTGGGCACGTCCCAACTTCTCCAATAGCTCATCGGTGCATGGCATTGGATAGTTGTCTGGATGAGTTACCACATTTAGCTTATGGTAGTCCACACAAAAGCGTATTTCCCCATCTGGTTTGGGTACCAGAACCACTGGAGATGCCCATGCACTGGTAGATGAGCGGATTATACCCATCTGTAGAATGTTCTGGATTTCCCATTCTATAGCAGCTTGGGCGTGAGGAGACACCCGGTAGGGTGGGGTTCTAATTGGGTGAGCATTACCTGTGTCAATGGAGTGGTATGCCCTTTCAGTCCGTCCTGGGGTGGCTGAGAACAATAGGGTGAAGCTAGTGCACAGCTCCTTGATTTGTTGCCACTGCAGACATTCCAGGGTTGTGGAGAGGTTCACCTCTTCCACGCCACCGTCTTTTTTCCCTTCGTAGTAGACACCTTCTGGCCACTCAGCATCATCTCCCTGGACTGTAAACTGACAAACCTGTAAGTCTCTGGAATACAAAGGCTTGAGAGAATTAACATGGCACACTCTGGGTTTTAGAGAGGAATTGGGAAATGCTATGAGGTAGTTAACAGCCCCCAGGCACTCTTGGACCGTGTATGACCCTTCCCATGATGCTTCCATCTTATGGGCCTGTTGCGCCTTCAAGACCATAACCTGGTCTCCTACCTTGAAGGAACGTTCTCTGGTATGTTTGTCATACAAGGTCTTTTGCTCTTCCTGAGCATCCTTTAGGTTTTCTTTAGCAAGGGCTAAAGAGTGTCTGAGGGTGTTTTGTAGGTTGCTTACAAAGTCCAGAATATTAGTCCCTGGAGAAGGTGTAAACCCCTCCCATTGCTGCTTCACCAACTGTAATGGCCCCTTAACCTCGTGACCATACAGAAGTTCAAACCGTGAAAACCCTAAACTGGGATGTGGTACAGCCCTGCAGGCAAAAAGCAACTGCTGCAACACTAGGTCCCAATTATTGGAGTGTTTGTTGACGAATTTACGTATCATGGCCCCCAAAGTTCCATTAAACCTTTCCACCAGGCCATTGGTTTGATGGTGGTACGAGGTGGCAACCAAGTGGTTCACCCCATGAGTTTCCCAAAGTTCTTTCATGGTCCCTGCCAGGAAATTAGATCCTGAATCTGTAAGGATGTCGGAGGGCCAACCTACCCTGGCAAAAATGTCTGTTAGTGCCTGGCACACAGCTTTAGTCCTGGTGTTGCCTAGAGCTACTGCTTCCGGCCATCGGGTAGCAAAGTCCACGAAAGTCAGTATGTACTGCTTTCCTCGGGTGTCTTTTTTGGGAAAGGACCCAGAATATCCACAGCTACTCGCTGAAATGGGACTTCAGTTATGGGGAGTGGCTGGAGAGGGGCCTTGACCTGGTCTTGGGGCTTTCCCACCCTTTGGCATACCTCACTAGACCAGACATACTTGGCAACGTCCTTGCCCATCCCCTCCCAGTGGAAGGACTTCCCCAACCAGTCCTTGGTTCTGTTCACCCCAGCATGGCCACTGGGATGATCATGGGCTAAGCTTAAGAGCTTTTCCCGGGACTTAGTTGGAGCCACCAACTGTTTTTATGGATGCCAGTCTTCCTGGTGTCCACTAGAAAGAGTCTCCTTGTATAAAAGTCCTTGTTCTACAACAAACCGGGATCGATTAGAAGAGATGAGAGGCGGTGGGGTGCTCCGTGCCACCGCCCAAGCTTTCTGAAGGCTGTCATCTGCTTCCTGCTCAGTCTCGAACTGTTCCCTTGAAGCTGGAGACACCAGTTCTTCTTTGGACTGTGGACTTGGGCTTGGTCCCTCTGGAAGCGATGTAAGTGATGGGGTTGTTTCCGTTGCTGGTGAACCGCTCTCCGCTGGTGCACCAGGGGGTATTTCAGGCTCTGGCTGAGCCTCTTGGGTGTAGTTGTCTGCTGCTTCTGCCAGTTCAGGCTCGCTGGCGCCCTCTGGTGTTGGGGTTGAAGATGGATTTGCAAGCACTGTCATCAGTGCTGGCACCGGTTCTGGTGCTGGCTGCTTTTCCAGTTCCTGGTCTGGAACTGGAAGCACTGTGGCTGTTTCCGTTGTTGGCATAGGATTCGGGTCCACTACCTCTGTCTGGGTCTCTGGTAACACAGACGGGGCCCCTGTGGACGGCTCAGTAACAGGAATGTGTCTGGAAGCTTGCCTGGTTTGGCTATGTGTAACCATCCTCACTCTCTTAGCCCGCTTCACCTGGTTGGCCAAGTCTTCCCCCAGTAGCATGGGGATGGAATAATTGTCATAGACTGCAAAAGTCCACATTCCTGACCAGCCTCTGTACTGGACAGGCAGTTCAGCTGTAGGCAAGTCAACAGCTTGTGACATGAAGGGGTAAATTGTCACTTGGGCCTTTAGGTTGATGAATTTGGGGTCGACGAAGGATTGGTGGATAGCTGACACTTGTGCCCCCATGTCTCTCCATGCAGTAACCTTCTTTCCGCCCACTCTCAAATTTTCCCTTCGCTCCAAGGGTATTTGAGAGGTATCTGGGCCTGGGGATCTTTTGGGTGATGGTGGTGTAATGACTTGCACCCGGTTGGGGTTCTTTGGGCAGTTGGCCTTTATATATCCCAGTTCATTACACTTAAAGCATCTTCCAGCTGACTGGTCACTGGGTCGAGGTGAGTTACTGGAGACTGGTGAGGTGGAAGAATAGGGTGTCTGTGGCTTTCCTTGGGTTGTAGGAGGGGTCTTTGGCTGCCCTCAGTTGTAGGGTTTATTGTCGGTGTGCCCCCTGGGGTATTCATTCCGCTTGACAGTAGCTTTCTTGCTTTCTGCCACTTCCATCCATTTGGCTCCAATCTCCCCCGCCTCGGTGAGATTTTTGGGTTTTCCATCTTGTATGTACCGTGTTATGTCCTCAGGAACACTATCCAAGAACTGCTCCATTTGTATGAGGAGGTGCAGTTCGTCCAAGGATTTAACATTGTTTCCTGATATCCAGGCCTCATAATTTTTCCCAGCGTAGTAGGCGTGTCTGGGAAATGACACATCTGGTTTCCACTTTTGGGTTCTGAAACACTGACAGGCATGATCTGGGGTTATCCCCATTCTGAATCTGGTCTTGGTTTGAAACAGTTTATAATCATTCATTCTGTCCTTTGGCATTTCAGCCGCCACCTCTGCTAAGGGTCCACTGAGCTGTGACCTCAGCTCTACCATGTACTGGTCTTCAGAGATGCTGTACCCAAGACAGGCTCTTTCAAAATTTTCTAAAAAGGCCTCAGGGTCATCATCTGCCTTGTAGGTGGGAAATTTCTTGTGCTGTGGAACCATAATTGGCGAAGGGTTGTTAGGATTGGCTGGAGCATGCTGCCTACCCTGCACTAACTCCAGTTCATGCTTTCTCTGTTTTTTCCCTCTCTTCACTTTCTTTTTGTTTTTTTTCCATTTCTCGGCGGTGGGCCACCTCTTCTTCTTCTAGTTTTCTGTGGTGGGCTGCATTTTTGGCTTCTTGTTCTCTTTTATGGGCTGCCTGTTTGATGTTTTCTTCCTTTTCTTTCAGTTCTACCTCTTTTTCTCTTTTTTCCATTTGTCGCCTGTGGTCCGCTTGTTTGATTTGTCTCTCCGCCCCCATTTTTGCCTTGGAAGTCATGGTTCCTGTTTTCTTGTGTTGGGGTGCCCTCCGGTGTTTATTGTCTGAACTGCTGGCTCTGTTGTCTTTTGGGGTTTGCCAAGCCTTTTTTTTCTCTAGCTAATCTTTTAAATGTAAAGTAAACTAGAAAAACCACTTTATTTGCATGTGTGTTGTGCTGGGTACTTAACTCTCAATTGGAGTGCTATAGTATAACAAAAGACCCCTTGTCAACCTTAATAGTTCTTTGCTTATTATGCAAGCCAAACTGCAACTGAGAGAGCAGAAAAAAAAATTATCTCTGGTTCCTTTTAAAACCAAACTCTTTCTCTCTCTGCTTAAAAGACCTAGCAGAAAAAAAGAAAATAATATTCCTACTGGCTTCTGGATTCTTGTCTTTCCACACCACTGCCACTCATGTCATAACTGTCCTACTCAGATCTGAACCTTAGAGTTCAGAACATGAGAAGCTAGCATGCAACCTCCAATCTTAATTACCAGCTTGGATCTGATATTGTTGCCACCAATCAGGAATTTTAGGGCCTGATACCCTCTGGTCCCCCCAAACCTTCCCAGGGGACCCCAAGACCCAGATTCCTTGAGTCTCACAACAAAGGGGAATAACCCATTTCCCTTCCCCCTCTTTACCTCCTCCCAGATTTCCCCGCCCTGGGGACCCTAGGATACTCCCTGCTTCAAGTCCTTGAAACACAAGTACCGAGAGATCTAATCTCTCTTCCCCCTCACCCAGAGGGTATGCAAAGTCAGGCTTAGTAAATCTAACACAAAGAGATTTTCCCCCTCCCTTCGTTTCTTAGCCTTAACCAGTGAAAAACACTTAAACAGGTCTTAAAAAGAAAGCTTTATATAAAAAGAAAGAAAAAGACATAAAATGGTCTCTGTATCAAGGTGACAATATACAGGGTCAATTGCTTAAAAGAAAAAATGAATAAACAGCCTTATCCAAAAAGAATACAATTTAACACATTCCAGCAACTACACACATGTAAATACAAAAAAACAATATAAACCTATTGTCTTACTATCCTTGTACTTACAACTTGGAAACAGAAGATTAGAAAGCCTGGAGATAGAAAGATCACTCTCAGAGCTGAGAGGGTCACTGAACCAAGACAAAGAACAAAGAACTTACAGCCAAAACTTCCCTCCACCCAGATTTGAAAAAGTCTTGTTTCCTGATTGGTCCTCTGGTCAGATGTTTGGTTCCCTTTGTTAACCCTTTACAGGTAAAAGAACATTAACCCTTAGCTATCTGTTTATGATAGAGCCCTCCTTCATCAAGTGCAGAGAAAGAAGATGCTCTGGGAACGAATTATGATTGCATAGTGAAGAAGATTGTTGTCTGTCGGGCCCCTGCTTCATTTGTTGCAGAAGCTGGAAAGTTTATAGTGAATCAGGCAGGAGACTGGAAGAGGACTGATGGTATCCAAGCTGGAGAATTGGATTCTGTCCTTGCCTGTGCCATAGAGTTCCTGTGTGTTGCTAGGTAAACCACAATATTTAACAAGATACTAAGGCTATGTTTATTGTGATGGATGTGGCGCTGCTTGGTAGTATATGAATACTGTATGTTGACTTGATTATTGGGATGTCTACTGTATGAATATATTGGTTTAGTTTAATAGCAATCTGTAAGGAAAACAAGCAGGATGTGTACAAAAGCTCAAGATAAGCCACCCTTCAGCAAACACTTGTGGATTGTTAAGGGACAATGACAGACCTATAGGCTTTGAGAAGTCTGGGGAGCCACCTACCGAACTTACCAAACTAGTTTTGACAAGCAGGACAAAAGGCTGGGAATTGATCTTACAATGGGACTTTCTCTCCTCTCTCAAGAGTGGAGGTAGTTGTCAGGAAGCTGGGTGCAGGAAACCAGACTGACAGAGGCAAGCACAGTTAATACACAGGCAGGGCTGTCCTTAGGCAAATGCGGCTGTGTATGGCACCTGAAAATTTGGGGCACCACTGGGTCTTAGTGTCCACCTTCCTGGTTCTTCTTATTCCTGTTCTGACCCTTTCTGCAGGCTCCCAGAGCTGGCTGCTGCAGCCAGTGACTCTTACTCCAGAGGGGATCTAGTAACTTAAAAGTGAAAAATCCTTCTAGCCTACCAAACCTATTAGCACAACACTGAAACTTTTAAAGAGCCACTCAAGTGGTAATGAAGACATTTAACAGACATTTGCCAACCTCCAGGTATAATTGTCAGTTTCTGAATTTACTGACAAAAACAGTTGTGCATTACTGTAATATTTACTCAGAACATGTTAGTCTTGCATAGATTTTTAGATGCACAATCATCTTTAGCCTTAAATGCTTGGCTCTTCAGACATATAGTTTTTTAAATAAATCCTTCAAAAGACCACTTATCCAAAATACACATTTTAATATTAATTACCATAGTAAATAAAACTTGCTTCCAAAGTGTTCCTGTCCTTTCTGTTCACCCCTTTCTTCCTTCACTCTCCACCCTTGGTTTAAGAGAGCCATTAAAGGGACAACACTTTCCTTCCAGATAGCTGGACAGAGTTCCCCTTTCTTTATTTCTGACTATCTGATGAACTAGTTTTAAGAGAACCCTCCAGCAAAATCAGTACCTAGTAAGATATAAAATCCTTTCTTATACCTAAAATCTTTGGAAACATTTTTTAAAGTTGGTGAAATTTCATAAACATGTCTATTGTGATGGAGATCACACGAAGTAAATTAGTGTTCCCTTTTTCTAAAAGCAATGAACATTGTTATAAACAAACTAAACCTCTGTGACTGATTCATTTAAAAGAATGTCTTTGTTTCAGTGAGTCAAATACGTAGTAATCTGGAATGATTGCTTTATGAAGGCTTAAGAGTACATTTAAAATATAAAATCAGCTTAGAAATACTGACTGGGAAAATGTAAAACAGAGAAGAGCTGCATCTTGTATTCCAGAATATTTAATGTTGTATTCAGCAAGACAGCTGACTCGCCCTTACAAGTAAATCTCTGACAAACTTCAGGACATATCAAAAAACCTGTGACTGACCTTTTTTATTCCCAAGTTTAGTGCTTTTAATTAGATACCTTCTGCATGTCCAGTCTTCACCCATCTGCCATGCTGTGGAAAACATGCTCATTTTCTTTAGAAAGAAATTGCAGAAGAGTGTTTTGGGTTTTTTTTTCAAATGTCATTTGCTTTATTTGGGTTCAGGGATTTGGCTGGAAGGGGGTGAGCAGGATGCGGGAGGGAAGAGAGGAGGGAGACAGTGGAGAGAGGGCGGGGCCTGGGCACAGTAGGGGCATGGCTTGGGGCAGAGCAGGGGTGGAGTATGAGCAAGGCCATAGGCAGAAGAGGTGGGCTGGGGAGCTAGCCTCCCCAAGCAGCAGCTTCACCCACCGACCATGACAGCAGGTAAGAGCCAGTCGGCTCCCACACACACAGCGCGCACTGCAGTCTCCTTAGGCAAGGGCCGTATTCACAGAGCCGAATCCGCCAGTGCGACACATTCTGGGTGAGGGAGAGGGCACGTGGGTCTCTGCAGAGAACTGTGACTCTCTGCCGCCATGAGGCGGACTGAGCAGCTCGCTATCCTTTGCTGCCTCATCCCTTTCCTGCCACCTCCCCCTCACCCCCCGCTTGGGCTGTGAGCCCAGGCTGCCATCAGTCATCGGGACACCAGTTTAATAATACTGCCTAGGGCCCCATAAATCATAAGGACTGCCCTGTACACAGAGTACTGTAGCCCTCAGTAATGTACATGCAGTAGCATGGGCAGCAGCAGCAGCAGCATGGCTTAGCCTTGCCAAGAATATAACCACTGATTTCAGACAGCACTGTACTCAGCACTGCTATGCTGTCACATATACTCACACTAGCTCAGTGAGAACTAGCATGAATCCGTGTACATGATTCCGTGTACAGGAATCACACCTTTAGCTCATAGTGTAGACTAAGGGCTAGTCTACACGGGCAACGCTAAAGCACCACTTTGGCAGCGTTTTAACATGCCTTGTGTGGTCATGGTGTAGCACAGGGCGAGAGCTCTCCCAGTGCTCTAAAATAAACCACCTTCACGAGGGGCGTAGTTCCCAGCGCTGGAAGCACGTCTCCTGGAGCTGGTGCACTGTCTACACTGGCACTTTACAGCACTGAAACTTGCTGCGCTCAGGGGGGTGTTTTTTCACGCCCCTGAGCGAGAAAGTTGCAGCACTGTAAATTGCCAAAGTAGACAAGCCCTTAGCCTCTGAGTGAGACAATTGCAAAATTTCACCCCAGGAGAGGTAAAGGCATGCAATCTGAGGGGATGCACTCAGAGATCAAGAAAGGGGACAGGTGCAGTTAGCCCTATAATGATGACAGTCACTAATTGTGTGTTTCTCAGTTTCTTGGTACCTGACTTGAGACCCTGGGACTCGGATTTACACAAATGTTGGGAACTCACAGCTGCAGTTGAACTCAATGGGAGCTGTACTTTGAATGTATAAAGTACTGTATAACACCAAGTTCTCTAAAAAAAATCAGAACTTGGGTGTCTCAAATCAGCCCTCCAAAATTAGTGGATACTGAATCTCTGCCCCTCCATTTGCCATCTGTAAAATGGAGATAATGATAACACCTCATCTCATAGAGATGATGTGAACATTAATGTTTGCGGCAATCTTAACTCTGGCATTTGCTCACTTTTGAGTGTTTGACTTTGCAACCTTAATAATGTTCCTTTAATGTAATTTCTATGTGTAGTATTATATAAACTGAATTTCATTCAGGTGCTATTTTCCATAATTGTTTGAATGAAGCTTTGGCATCATTCACTCACAGAATATCTGGTCTAATTGAGAAGTAAACAGAGGTGTGTGTTTTCCGTGTATAGGATTCTCCTTCATTTACATCTGAATTTTCAAGCTTTGTCTCAGACACTTTTTGAGTTTGTTTCCTTATTCAAAAGAAATGCAAAGCTGAGAAAGAGAATGAGGACACACATGACTACTGTTTGTGTTCATTCGTGTGCCAACTGAATTTTGAGACTGAGATTGAGGGTACGACTCTGGGTCCATTCAAGTCAATGGGAGTTGTGCCATTGACTTCAACAGAACCAAAATGTTACTCTGAAACTTTAATGTTTCCTTAAAATAATAAGTAAAGTGGTCCTTAATGATCCAAGGATTTTAGCTTTGACATGGTAGAGTAGGTATGGTAGAGTAGATGGTAGAGTAAGTATGTCAAAAACACACACAAAAAATTCATGAAGGGCATCTGTGACCACCAGAAATATTATTTTAAGAGAAATCTGCCAGACCTGTAGGTTCGCATAACTGATTATTACCACAGTTGCATGAGCCATTCATTGTGATACTGAAGTCTTGCCTGGTTTCAAGTATTATTACAAACTTCCCACTCTGCCCGAGTTACCTGGGAGGTTTGCCAAGGTTTGTGAACATTGGCCAGTTTTGAAATGAAACCTTTTCCATTGCTTCAGGGTCCAGGAAGCAATTTATGGTTAGAAACCAAGCAAAGCTTGGCTTTGTTTTCAGCTGAAGTTGGATTTGAGTTTTCAGGTCAATTTGTACCTAACTCTCTGTGCAAAAGTACAAGAGTGTGAATTCATGAGAACTGCAACTGTCTTCCCGACACTGATAATGGGTCACCTCCCCTGTTCTCCTTTTATGAACAAACACAGGCATATCTGGAATGGAGAAAATGGTGTTTCCTAGACATAGGGCTTGATCCAGTTTATTTGAATTAGGGATCTCCAATTGCAGAACCTAATCCATTGTCATCTTGGGGGGTTTTCTTTGCTTGTCACTATGAATGAAGCTCTGCAGTGGTATGTATTCTATCTACCTACACAATGAATAATCTTTAAAACCTAATGGATGATTTGGGGGTTCTTAGAAAATTCATTAAAGCCTAATAAAGTAGCAAAGATTTGGTCTAGATCCCTCTTTCCAATGGAGCTAAATTGATTATTTATTGATATTCTATGATTTACACTGGCTAAAGTCTCAGTGTTACATTAAAGAAAATATGGGAACAAAATTACATCAGATCTACATCTTCCTTTAAATTTAAGAGGGTGCATTGTTCTAATGGAATCATAGAAATATGGGGTGGGAAGAGGCCTCGAGAGGTCAGCAAGTCCAGCCCCATGCACTGACAGGAGAAAGTAAAGCTAGACCATCCCTGACAGGTGTTTGTGTAACTTGTTCTTGAATATCTCCAGTGGTAGGGATTCCACAGCCTGCCTTGGAAGCCTATTCCTGAACAAACTACCCTTATAGTTAGAAAGTTTTTCCTAATATCTCACCTAAATGTCCCTTGCTGCAGGTTAAGTCCATTACTTCTTGTCCTACCTTCAGTGAACATGGAGAACAACTGATCGCCGTCCTCTTTATAACAGCCCTTATCATATTTTAGGACAGTTATCGGGTCCCCCTAAGTTTAGTCTCAAAAGTAAACATACCCAGTTTTTCTAACCTTTCTAAATTAGGTTTTCTAAACCTTTAATCCTTTTTGTTGCTTTCCTCTGAACTTGCTCCAATTTGCCCACATCTTTCCTAAAGTGTAGTGCCCAGAATTGGACCCAGAACTCCACCTCAGGCCTCATCAGTGCTGAGCAGAATGGGACAGTTCCCTCCAGTGTCTTAAACACAACACTCCTGTTAATACACCTGTGAAGCTCCAAATGGTGATGCAAGAGTGTGACTACCCACCTCAGGGCAGACTGCTAAAAACCAGGGTACACACCCCAAACTGGCTTGTAATTAGATTTCACTAGCCCGTTGCACCAAGTGCAAGCTCCTCAGGCACTTTAACAGCCTGAGTCACAGACAATCCACCTGGGTATTCCAAGTATCAGAGGGGTAGCCGTGTTAGTCTGGATCTGTAAAAGCAGCAAAGAATCCTGTGGCACCTTATAGACTAACAGACGTTTTTGGAGCATGAGCTTTCATGGGTGAATACCCATTTCGTTGGATGCATCTGATGAAGTGGGTATTCACCCACGAAAGCTCATGCTCCAAAAACATCTGTTAATCTATAAGGCGCCACAGGATTCTTTGCTGCTTTTGGGTATTCCAGTTCGCCTTGCCACCCAGATGAGTGTATCTCTGTGATAGATGGCTCCTTGCACCAAGAATCACAGCAATATTCACGTTATTCCTAATCCCAAAGGGCCAGTCACTTACCCAGGTCAATTGCACTTTAGGTCTGATGCCTAAAACAATGCTTGTAGTCAAACCTATAGTAAACTTTATGAAGATTTATTAAATAGGAAAAGGAAATTAGAGTTATTTACAAGGTTAAAGCAAGCAAATATAGACATATGAATGAGTTACAGTCTTAGATTTCAAAAGGTAATATAGGCTTCTATAATCAGCAAGCTCTGTTTATCCTCTAGGGCTAATCCAAGCTAAGGAGCTAGGGATCTCTTGCTGATGCCCAGACACATCTTGCCTCCCCCCCCCAATTCCAAATGGCATAGAGATCCTTATTTCCTTTGGTTTGGTGTTTTTATTCCCCTCCTGCCATGTGCTCTCAGTGGCAAACTCAGCTGATGGGAGTCCACTAGCATGACTCATCTTCATAGGGAGGAGAGCCAAATAACAATGAGTCTTTGGACCTTTTGTTGATGTGTTCTTAATGTAGTTGTAGGGAGTTTCCAGTTGTAAGATGCAACTGTCTGGTATCAGTGGGCCTCCTCTTTAGAGAAAGGGGTGTAACAATTTCTGTAGAAGAGCAGCTCTTCACACTCATGTCCCTCTCCTGCATGGAGATTCACACAGTCAGAGGCTCACAATACAACTGCTCAAATATTACATTACAATATGGATCACCAATATTACACGTAAGATTAATGCATTCAGCAACTCACAAGTATTTGATAGTCTAAACACTTTTTTATAAGTCTAATATCTATTTTATCATTATTACCCACCAAGTAAGCCAGACAGATTCCAGCTATGTATCTGTCAGTGTCTAGTTGAAACATGGGGACCTTGGCATGAGCTGGCACCTCACCCACCAGCATCACTACACTCCCAAATATTAGCCCTTTTGGCAACTGCATCACATTGTTAACTCAGTCAATTATTTATCCCTTTAAGATCCAATTCACTGTGTTCAAAGTTCAGTTAAAATTGAAGTTACTAGCAGGTACATAGTCATGTGGACTTTTCACATTTTTAAGAGTTGTTATCTGAGTTCAAAATTATTTAGTAAAATAGTGTTTACTGATGGAATGTGTATTAGTTTGGCAATTGGAAGCCATTACAACAATGTATTCTGAATCATGAGATAGTCATTGTTGGTAACATATGGCGTATTGGCAAAACACAAAAACATTTTTATAGTTTCTCTGACTATTTTTAAGAGTATTCTTGGATGATTGTTATAGTAGCAGACAGTCAAAGACTGGAACCAGTACAGCACTCTTGTATTAACAGCATACAACAACAAAAATTGATATTGAATTGAACTAATCTAGCTGAGACTTTACACTCAACTTGTTTAAGGTGGCACATTGAATATCAAAAAATGTGCCCATAATTAAGCATTTGCCAATGTAAAATGTTTTTTAAATGTTTTTAATCAAATACTTATTATGCTCACAGAACTGGGAACGTTAGCAAAATGGCAAAGACAAATTGCAACCATCTGAACTTTATAAGTATAATTTTCACAAAATATTACATTGGACTTAAACCAGGTCTAATCCTCTGGTTAGAAATACTGGAAATGGAAAATAAAAGTAATGGAAGCACATGCATATAATTCAGCTCTAATCATCTCACACTTGATGTAAACCATGGTGGTCTGAATGTCTCTATACTACTTTGAGTCTGATCCAATGTCCAGTGAAATCAATGGCTCTGCCACCCTAACATTATCTCTGATCAGGCAAAATGGCCACTTATCATGTTACTACATGGAGTCAACTTTAGGGTGAAGCAGTGCAAATAACCCCATTGACTCAGTAACTCATGGGTCAGCATGAGCCCCTACTGCAGCCACAGGCTCTGAGGAGAAAAAATTCACTGGCAAATTCCAGGCTCAGGCTTGGCTGTGACTGTGGTTGGGAGAAAGAGCCCTTTTTCCTCCAGCTCAGTGCCTTACCTCCCACTTGCAATCTTGCTTCAGACTCTCTAAGTTTTAAGGCCAGCCTATGAGCAGGCTGTGCCTCTGTCATAATGATGAGCATGTGCACTATACAATTAACAAGCTACCTCCATTGCCAAATTCTACTTAAGAACAAGGTATCAGATGTCCTCTTTCAGTTTTTCATGTTTACTTTTGTGTATTTGTACTATAACAGATCAGTGATGTATCTTCCAAGCCTATGGCCACGTCCTCCCCTCCCCACCAGCCTCTCCCCATTCCTGTCAAACAACTGGTTTCTTCCCTTTGATTCCCAAAATACAAAGCAGAAAAGCTGTGCCCCAAGTAAGCACAGTTCTGTATATTGGCACACCATCTGCAACACATGCTAGTTTCTGTGCTTCGGAACTATTCTTTTTCTATAGACACGTGAGTCCCCAGATGGACAGCTTAATACGAATGGGAAAGATGAATGCATAAGAGGGTGAAAGATCTAATTCAGTAATGCAATAAAGTATGTCCCTAACTTAAAGCACATGAGTAGTCCCAATGACTTCAATAACACTGCTCATACTCTTAAAGTTGAGCATATGCTCAAGTGCCTTGATGAATAGAGGTACAAATGAGTAAAAAAGAGAGAACATTTTCAAGCCCTAGAGGTTACTTCCAGCAAAGGAGAGTAACATATGAACAACTACTTTCAAAATATTTGACACTGTCTCCTACTTATGTTTATAGAGAGCTGTTTTGCGTGCCATACTTTCCAAAGGAAGCAAAGAATCCTGTGGCACCTTATAGACTAACAGACATTTTGGAGCATGAGCTTTCGTGGGTGAATACACACTTCCTCAGATGCATGTAATGAAAATATCCAGGGGCAGGTATATATATATAGGGGCAGGTATATATACCTGCCCCTGGATATTTCCATTACATGCATCTGAGGAAGTGGGTATTCACCCACGAAAGCTCATGCTCCAAAACGTCTGTTAGTCTATAAAGTGCCACAGGATTCTTTGCTGCCTTTACAGATCCAGACTAACACGGCTACCCCTCTGATACTTTCCAAAGGAAAAGGCTTTGGTATGTCAGCATATGAGCAAGTTTACTAGAACCTATTCATAAATATTCTACAGCTACATCAGGATAAAAATATCAAATGAGGCCAGAGTGCAAGCATTTCATACCTATGAAAGCGTCACAACCATTCACTAGACTTTTACGTGAATTTCAACAGGAAACTCAGGCAAAGGTTTTTCAGTTCCAGACAAAACTAAAATGGAGTCTGAGGACTGCTACATTGTAGAACCTGTGTCCTCTTCTCTCTACATACTTCATCATTCCAGCCCCTCCACCTCCATGGAACATTAGGAGAAAACCTGGTTAGGGGATAGAATTGTTTTCCTATCAGCTTTGAAGTGCATAGAAGACATTTATTTTTAAAGGTTTTTTTTTTAAAAATCTGTTTGCTTCTACAAACCTTGTGGACTGTTTAGATGTCATATAATTAATGTAGCCTTGCACTTATGGAAACTTGGCTTTGCTGCTTGGGATGTTTTTGGCCAAGGATATGTGCTTGCTTCTCTACCAGGGAAGGAATGAACTGTTGTTTATTACTGAGCAAAGTGGCAAATCCTATTCATAGTGTAGTGCTGACAGAGAAAGTATTTTCCCAGTTTGCCATTCTTTTTTCTCTTTCCCTTGAAGTGCTTGCTCTCTCTCCATAAATGGATCCAAATCGGCAGAGTCTGTTTCCAGAAAAATAAGTTGGAAAAAGGTAGTTACAGCATGGCTTCTCTTATTGCAGAAGGGGCATACTTAGTTAAGGGCTAGATTCATAAAAGAATTTGGAAATTCTAACTGCCACTTTAGGTACCTAAATTCCAGAATCAGGCCCACTGAGAATCACAAAACCCCCAGACAGCTGCCCTCAAACCCCATAGGTGCCTAAACATGCTCAGTACTTAAAAATTTGCTGTAAAAGTTGCCCTAGGCACCCATGTTTCTGCCTCCAAGCATGTAGCCAGGTGTCCAGATGCCTAGTGAGATGTACAAACCAAAGGAAGATGGGCTTTCCTCCACCAAAGTGTGCTCAGACATTATCTATTAGATAGGGCACCTACAAATGAAAATGGGAAGAGGAAGGAACTGCCTCATAACTTCTAAATAGGGTCAGGGGTGAAAGTAACTTAAAGGACTTACCGCCATATGCTGGAGTCCTGAGCAGGGGGTGTGGCCTCAACTGGAAGAGGTGGGGCCTTTAAATACCTGGGGCCTTTAAATCAAGATTTAAAGGCCCAGGGACTCTGGCAGCAGCTGGGAGCCCCAGGGCCTTTAAATCACCTCTGGAGCTAGCAGCTGCAGAGGCGGCTGGGAGCCCCAGGACTCAGAGGTGATTTAAAGGGCCCCGGGGCTCCGGCAGCCAGGCGGCCAGAGCTCTGGGCCCTTTAAATCACTGCCAGAGCCCTACTGCTGCTACCAGGGGCTCCAGCAGTGGGGCTCGGGCGGCGCTTTAAAGGACCTTAGGATCCCCACAGCGGCCGGCACCCCGGGCCCTTTAAATCACCGCCGGAGTCCTGCCACCGCTACCCCAGGACTTTCACCTCTGGATAGGGTACTCCCCTGGGTTGTGGGACACCCCCAGTTCAAATCCCCTCTCAAGCTAAGGGAGAGCAGGGAGCAGCTGAGGACCCTACCTACTAAACTATAGGATATTCTGATGGTAGGGTTCCCTCAGTCTCTCTTGTTGAAGCTTTTCAACTGTGGATAAATACAAAATCCTTCAGAGCAGGAAGGCTGGATTCTGCAGGGGCCCCCACCTCCTAGATGACTGCTCTAACCAGCAGGTTACAGAGTCATGCTCATGTTACTCTTTCTCTCTGAACCAATGCTGAAGTTGTTGCACTGTAGATAAATAGTGAAAGAATCATTGGGCCAAAGGGAGAGAATCCAACTTTGGGAAGGGAAGAAGACTCCTAATTCAAGAATGGAGGCACTGAACAGGGGTTGAGACCTAGAGGCCAGTGTGTAAGGACAAAATAAATTGGATCTCAGGATGTGAATGATTTAAATCCTGCAGGACTATGTGGGTGAGTTATTGAGAAGTCCTGTGAAATACAAGAACCTGGGATAGGGTGCTGGAGAGCTGCCCGTGGTCGTGGCAGGGCACTTGGGAAGCAGCCATCTTGTTAGTCACCTAAAGCACCTGGCAGAAAGAGGGAATTCGTAGTGGTAGGCCCTGCACAAACCTATAGTTAAAGACAGTCCATGCCCCTAAGAGCTTACACTCTAAATAGACATGGCAGAAAGGCAATATTATTTACCTCTGTTTTACAGATGTGACACTGAGGCTCAGAGATTGGCCTGAGTGCCAGTCCAGGTTATTAACCACTAGAAGGCCTACAAGAGCTCATTTTGAAAGGGCATGGAATGGTACATTAAAGCAGTTTTATTTTGCTGGACTTTCTTTTGTCAGGTCTTTTGATTGCAAAGTATCAGTCCTTAGTTTCTGGGCATCCCACAGACCATATATGGTTTCTTGAGTAGCAGACATATCAGTTAAGTGGCATTACTAATTCAGTTATCAAATCTGGGCACATACAACAATAAATATTTCTGGTCATTCTTGTGAATATTGGTAACAAGTCTCTGGTCAAAAATATCTTCCTGATAAGCTATTAAATATTTATATTGCAGTAGGATCTAGAGGCCAACTAGATAAGAGCCTGTTTGCTAGGGTCTGTAAATACATGAATTAAATGAAAGTCCATGTGATACAAACTTTAAAAGCTAAGATATAACTAGTGGAGAAGATAAATAAGTGAGTCAAGAAGGGATGCAGGGGAGACAGAATAATAAAAGTAATACGATGTGTGCATTTCTTATTAGAAGATTGATGTAATCTCAATCTGATATTTTTTCATTTACTTTTTATGTAATGTTTATGTACTTTTTATGTGAAGCTTGTCCTTAGAGCAAAAGACTCTCAATACCCAAACTTTTCTCTGTTACAAAGAAAAAGGCAGAGATGAAAAAGGCAGTGCCGGGATTCAAGACAGAGGTCAAGGGAAAGAAATGTATGCAAGATATATCAACTTGAGAATTTACTTACAGGATAAAAATGTGAAATGAGAGGGGGAAATGAGGGTGATTTTCTTAAGAGGGAGAAATCAAAGGAGAAGAATGAGCAAACAAGAAAGATCCTATCCAATGCCAAAAAAGGAGTTTATAATTCTTCTTGGCTTTAAAAAGAATTACCGGTAAATATTTCAAGGGTGTATCTGAAAAGGGATCACATTAAAATTGATTACTTAGACTGTAAGATCTTGGAGCAGGGACTGCTGTTTTTTGTTTGGTTTTTGTACAGCGCCTAGCACAATGGAGTCCTAATCCATGGTTAGGGCTCCTAAGCGCTACCACGATGCAAGCAGTAAATGAGCCACAGGAGGAACTATTCATAATATTAACCAATATATTGGTGTCACAATCAGGGCATGGACAGTCACGACCCAGGATTCAGACCAAGGGTCAGAGCTGGTGTCAGGAGTCTAAGAACAAGTCAAGAGGCAGGTCCATCACTGTAGCTGGCAGGGCATTCCACTTTGGTGTTCAGATATTTCCTGTAACTCCTGGCTATAAACAAGATGCCTAGACCAATCGGGGCCACAAGGAAAGCTGTCAGTCTGACCTTCTAAGGCAGGGGTAGGTGAACTTTTTGGGCCAAGGGCCACATCTGGTTGGGGAAATTGTATGGAGGGCAGTGGGTTGGGTGTGGGGTGTGGGAGGGGATGCGGTGTGCAGGAAGGGGCTCAGGGCAAGAGATTGGCTCAGAGGAAGGATGCGGGGTGTATGAGAGGGCTCAGGGAAAGGGGTTGGGGTGCAGGAGGGGTGAGAACTGTGGGAGTCGGCTCAGGGCAGGGGCTTGGGGTGTAAGAGGGGTACGGGCTGCAGCAGAGGGCTCAGGGCAGGGGGTTAGGGTGCACAGAGGTGCAGGGTGCAGCAGGGAGCTCAGGGCAGGAGGTTGGGATGCAGGAGGGGTGCAGGGTGTACGAGGGGCTCAGGGCAGGGCGTTGGGGTGCAAGAGGGTTGTGGACTGTGGGATCAGGTCGGGGAAAAGGAGAGGTGCAAACTGCGAGAAGGGGCTCTGGGCACAGGTTGGGGTGCAGGAAGGTTGAAGGTGCAGCAGGGAGCTCAGGGCAGGGGGTTGGGGTGCAGGAGGGGTGCAGGGCATATGAGGGGGCTTAGTGCAGGGAGTGGGGGGCAGAGTGTAGGCGGGGTTTGGGCTACAGTCCAGCACCGCTTACCTAAAGTGGCTCTGGGGTACTAGC
The DNA here is from genome assembly GCF_007399415.2 of Gopherus evgoodei. NCBI lineage: Eukaryota > Metazoa > Chordata > Testudines > Testudinidae > Gopherus > Gopherus evgoodei. The sequence continues at coordinate 92,437,579 of NC_044325.1, forward strand.
GGCGTCCACTGGGGTCAGAGCAGGCTCCTTGCCTGCCCTGTCCAGTAAGCGCTGCAGCCCCTGGGGGAGGAGGGCGGAGGGCTCCACGTGCACTGCCCTTGCCACACCTCCAGGTACCTCCCCTGAAGCTCCCATTGGCCTCCGTTCCCCATTCCCGGCCAATGGGAGCTACAGGGGGAGGGGCCTGAAGGGGCTGCAGCGACAATGTTCAAATTTTCATAGGAGCAGCCTCAAGTTTTTCAGACCCATCATTTGAGGCCACTTCTGGAAATGTTTTTGGAAGGCCAAAGATAGTGCCTCAGAGAATCCAGTTTTTACAGACTTCTGTTCATAGTAAAGGAATAGACAATTCAGTAGCTGTTGTTGCAGTGAAGACATGACCACTACATCTGATCTACTATTGAACAGAGCTGGTTGTTAAATGAGGGTGTGGGAATGTCCACAGAAATTTCTGCTTTTCATCAAACACACACTTTGGGTTTTGACTGAGCCACTGGAGGAAACAGATACCTTCTGCCTGCTCCCAACCCTGGACACCAAAGGGGAGATCCACCAAACTGATGGAGTGGATGGAATCTGTCAGAGACTAAGACGCCGAGGAGTCACTCAGACTGCCATTAGCTACCCACTCTGAGGAGCTGGAGGACACCCCCCAGACCCAGGTACACCCTGAGGGGAGGAAGTGGCCCAAGGGCAGTCAACCTCAATCTGGCTGCATTGCTGCCTAAAACGCGATGAGCGTGTTGCAGCTGGATTCCCCACTGACCCGGGGCAGAACACTCCACCACTGTTAGGGCCCTGGGTTGGGGCCAGGTGGCGTCGGGTGGGCCCAGGTTCCCCTAGTCCCTGCCACACCACACCACCCCTGGGGCAGCAGCCTCCTCTCTCTAGGCCAAGAGGCCTGGGTTTCTCAGCCATTCGCCGGAGCTAGGATCCCCGACCCCTTTCTACTCCGTCCTGATTACAGGCCAGAGCTGTAGACTGTTTGCTGCCCCACCCTGCCTGAGGGCCTGGGCTCAGAGACTCATTTGCTGTTCAGCCTTGACTGCAGCCCAGAGCCATAGACTGTTCAGTGCTCTGCTAATTCCCTGACTGTGGGCGACACCCACTGACATAGGGAGGCGAAGTGGCATCCCACTGAACCAGAGTAGGAGGGACCACCAGTAACACACTTCAGGAGGCAATGGGAAGGAAATCTTCTTGAGGGAGGTCATTCTCTGCTGGGTTTTCCCTCTAGGGAATGGGCAGGGATACAGATCCTGAGAGCCACTGGATGTTGGGGCCATATGCAGAGAGGCCCTGTGCCTCCTCATTGGCTTAGGCTCCCCTGCATTGTCGGGGCTTCCTACACTGGTCCTAGATCTTCTACCACCCTGCCCTGCCCCTCCCCAATAAAACAAATTCACAGCAAGAAGGATCTCTGTGGAAAATTTAACACGCTCCCAGGCATGAGCAGTTTCAGAAGATTCCCTGTTTATTTATGGTGGGTTGAAGATAAAGGACCAGTCAGCTGTCCCATGTCTTCCTCCCCTTTCATACTAAGTTTGGAGTAGGGATTAACAGCATGGAGGCAGCTGCTCTCCTGCCAGACAAGTTAGGGAGTCTTTCCATACATAAATAAGAACATAAGAATGACCATATTGGATCAGACCTGTGATCCATCTAACCCAGTATCCTGTCTTCCAACAGTAGCCAGTGCCAGATGCTTCAGAGGGAATGAACAGGGCAATTATCAAGTCAGTCATCCCCTGTTGTCCAGTCCAAGCTTCTGATAGTCGGCATATTAATTAGAATAAACTGATGTTCAAAATTCTCTCTGCTGTGCAAACAGTCAAAGAATGTAATGTATTGCCCACAAGTCTTCTGAATTCCAACAAAAGTACAGACTGTGGGTAGTTCTGACCTAACACAAAATATGAGCTCTTGGTTGCTATGGTAAATACTCCTTTACAAACAAAGTAAGTGCAGTAGTTGACAGAACTCCCATGTGTATAAATAAAACCATCTGTGCATTAAAACAGGACACCCTTTCCTCCTATTTTGCCTATAAGTACAGTAGCCTATAGGGGAAAATATACTGTGATTCACAAGAAATTTCGTTCATGAACTAAAATCTCCATTGAAAAGTCTTCATTATGATGAGAAAAATTGCAGATTCTAACTATTATGTTTTCCAGCTGGTGCCAGTCATGCTAATGGAAGTTGCAAAAATAAATAAAAGATCTTGCCATGAAATTAAAGGAGCAAAGGACCAGTTGCCTCTGAGCAGCTACATTGCTGCTGTTCTCTTATAGGATGGCTTTCACTTTCATGTACTCTAATGTCTCTTTCATTTTCACAGGAGACATTACTAAGGATAGCTATAACTAGGGTGACCAGATCACCACACTAAAATATCGGGACACATTGGGATGCCATCAGCTCCACCCACAGTCCACCCCTGCTCCTCCCAAGCTCTGCCCCCACTCTGCCCCAGGTCCCGCCCGCTCCCCACTTGCCCCCCCCCCACCATGCCCTTCCTCATCCCCCAGCCTGCCACTGGATTGCTGCATCCCTCCTCAGTCTCCCACCCACTGCTCGCCTCCTCACCTGCCTGCCACTCACCACTCACCCCTATGGTGCTGACTTCCCCTCTGCTGGGTGGGTGCTTGCCCACCCCCTGAGTCTTCCTGCCTCTGCACCGCCCTCACCCTGCCCCATTCCACCCTCTTTCCCAAAGTCCCCGCCTCTTTTTGCCTCTTCTCCATCTCCTCCCCTGAGCACACTGCGTCCCCACTCCTCCCCTCTCCCTCCTGGAGAGCGCTAAGCACCGCCAAATAGCTGTTAGGCGTCAGGAAGTGCTGGAGGCGTGGAGGAGCGGGGACGTGGTGCACTGAGGGAAGGGAGGGAGGGAGAAGGAGGAGAGGAGGGGGGAGCTTGGCTGCAATTTTTCCCCGTGGGTGCTCCAACCCCGGAGCACCCATGGGGTCAGCGTCTCCCTCCCACTCGCCTCCTTGCCTGAATATTGGGACAAATGGTGTCCTGATTGTACATTGATTGGGACGCGGGACAAAGGGTTAAATATTGTGACAGTCCTGATTTTATCAGGACATCTGGTCACTCTAGCTATAACTAGAAGTCTTATCATGATATTTGAACTCTGAAAACACGGGAGAGTTTTGATAGTTCTTTAAGCCAATCCCTTGTCCCCTCTCAGTTTACAGGAATATCAGGATCCATGTTACACTGCCACTCAGATAAAATAAACTATGTTTAGGTTTAAGTGTGTTCCATTACAAGCTGCACCCCGGAGCATCAACTAATGTTTCTCCATTTGTATATGGGATATTGCTAGATACATCAAGTACATAAGCAATTTCTCCTGTTGCTGTCCAGGAAAAGTAAATCTCCAAGAACAATGAAGCAGGAGTAGTCTTGCTTGATGTTTGTCAGATTATATCCTAGAATAGGCATATGACTGTGCAGTAGTGCTATAGATAATGATGAGATCAATAAAACTCTTCTTTTCTAATGGCATATGCTAGACTGACTTGCAGCAGATATTATTTGTGATCGTTATAAAATAAGTACCTGGGGAGAGTAAACAGGTTAATTTCCACTCTAGTGCAACATGTGCACACTGCTTTTTAACTTTTGTGAAACAGGGAAGGGTACCTTAGTACCCAAACTATTGAAAGGGATAGGGGGCTGAAGAAATATACATGCTCAGAAGAGAAATGGAGTTTTCTTCTACCTGGAAAATATTGTGTAATAAAAATGGTAAATTCACCATATTGTCAATAAGATTACAAAAGTAAATCAGATCCCATCAGCTCTTTCTCCTGATAAAGGCCAGGAAAATTTAAAAAAAAAAAAACAACCTATGCTGACTGTTTGTCATGCAGGTTAGTCTTTAACAACCTTAACCTGCAACCCTTATTCATGCAATAATCCCATAGGATTCATGTGAATAAAGATTCCATGTCACTGTGGGAGTGGCAAGGAGTTGGCTGTTGCTGGAGTCAGGACATGGGGATCAAGCATAATGAATGGATTACTGGGGACCAGGTCTGTGTACTGTTGATCACTGCTCTGCTGCTACATGCCTCCCCACCACCTGCCTGTGACAGAATGACATAGCAGCCCTGCAAACTGGAGTGCACAGGTTCTAGCAGAAGGTGGTGAGGACATAGCAAACTCTTGTGATGTCCCTGCTTTTCTAGATCAGTACTTAAAGAAACTGTATAGGCTTAAACAACAAGGAGTCTTGTGGCACCTTAAAGACTAACAACTTTATTAGAGCATAAGGTTTTGTGGGCTATGACCCACTTCTTCAGATGTATGGAGTGAAAATTACAGTAGGCAGGCATAAATATACAGCACAAGCAAAGATGGGAGTTGCCTTACCAAGTGGGGGGGTCAACAATTCAATCAGGGTGGATGTGTCCCATTCCCAACAGTTGACAAGAAGGTGTGAATGTCAACAAAGTAAAAATTACTTTTTGTAGTGCTAACGATGCCAATTCCATCATGGTGGATGGCCCATAGTCAACAGTTGATGGGAAATTATTTCTTGTAGTGACCCAGCCATTCCCAGTCTTTATTCAGGCCTAATTTGATGTGTCAAGTTCCAGCTCTGCAGTTTCCTGTTGAAGGCTGGGTAAAATGCTCTCCCACTGGTTTTTGAATGTTATATTTCTTGACATCTGCTTTGTGTCCATTTATTCTTTTGCATAGAGACTGTCTGGTTTGGCCAACATACATGGCAGAGGGGCATTGTTGGCACATGGTGGCATATATCACATTAGTGGATGTGCATGTGAATGAGCCCCTTATGGTGTGACTGATGTGGTTAGGTCCTGTGATGATGTCACTTGAGTAGATATGTGGACAGAGCTGGCAAAGGGGTTTGTTGCAGGGGATGGTTCATGGGTTGGTGTTTCTGTTATGTGGTTGCTGGTGAGTATTTGCCTCAGGTTGGGGGGCTGTCTGTAAGCAAGGGCTGGTCTGCCTCACAAGGTTTGTGAGAGCGAGGGATTGTCTTCCAGGATAGGTTGTATATCCCTGATGAGGATGCTGGAGAGGCTTTAGGTGGGGGCTGTAGGTTATGGCCAGTGGCATTCTGTTACTTTCTTTATTGGTCCTGTCCTGTAGTAGGTGACTTCTGGGTACCCGTCTGGCGCTCTCAATCTGTTTTTTCACTTCCCCAGGTTGGTATTGTGGTTTAAGAATGCTTGACAGTTCCACTTAGCACACTGCCATGGAATGGAAAGTGCGGTATGGGGCCTGTTTCCTACACACAACTATCATCTACCAAGACCACTTTAGTTGGCTACAGAGCCAAGAGCACTTCCTTCAGTGTAGCTGGTGCTGCTCTCACATAGCAAATGTGAGGGTGAGATTGGCACATCTGGAAAAGTGCCTGGGCATGACCCCCATCAGAGACACACAGGCCCTTTTGCTGTTAATCTCTCTACCTCACATGATCCAGTGCATTGTCTCTTGCCATAGAACAGTAGATTCCTTTGTGGACTATTTCACATTATGTATGAGTATGAGTTACTGGGATGAAAGGATGCATATCAAGTGGGGACGGAACATTTGCTTAACCCCAGATGTGTTAGCCAGATACAAGGATTGCATTCAAACACAAGCAGAAAGTGCTGTTAAAGTGGAGGAAACATGAGTGGCTTCCTTGTTTGGTGATGTCACGCCAGTGAGAGGTTCCTTTTCTTCTTCTTTTAAACTTAACGAAGAAAAGGAAATAGCTACAGCCAGCAAGCATGCAGTTACAGCAAGGCTCCTGAACTGTGCACATGTCACACACAGCATCAACATTCCTAACATAACACATCGCATTTATAAAAACCAAATGCAGCCCTGGCAAAGCAGTCACAGATTGAAATCAATGGGAATTATGCCCACTTACACCAGGGCCAAATTTAGCCCATTAAATTCAAAGTGCATTTAAAAAAAACCTAATTAATCCTCAATATCTGATAAGCGCATAATAATTTTTAAATTATCCACATCCTACAGACAGGACTGAGGGGACTTGTCCAAAAGTCACACTGAACCCATAGTATCAGAGGGGTAGCTGTGTTAGTCTGGATCTGTAAAAGCAGCAAAGAGTCCTGTGGCACCTTATAGACTAACAGACGTTTTGGAGCATGAACTTTCGTGGGTGAATACCCACTTCGTCAGATGCATGTAGTGGAAATTTCCAAAGGCAGGTATATATATGCAGGCAAGCTAGAGATAATGAGGTAGTTCAATCAGGGAAGATGAGGCCCTGTTCTATCAGTTAAGGTGTGAAAACCAAGGGAGGAGAAACTGGTTCTGTAATTGGCAAGCCATTCACAGTCTCTGTTTAATCCTGAGCTGATGGTGTCAAATTTGCAGATGAACTGAAGCTCAGCAGTTTCTCTTTGAAGTCTGATCCTGAAGTTTTTTTGCGGCAGGATGGCCATCTTAAGGTCTGCTATAGTGTGGCCAGGGAGGTTGAAGTGTTCTCCTACAGGTTTTTGTATATTGCCATTCCTAATATCTGATTTGTGTCCATTTATCCTTTTCCATAGCGACTGTCCAGTTTGGCCGATGTACATAGCAGAGAGGCATTGCTGGCATATGATGGCGTATATTACGTTGGTGGACGTGCAGGTGAATGAACAGGTGATGATGTGGCTGATCTGGTTAGGTCCTGTGATGGTGTCGCTGGTGTAGATATGTGGGCAGAGTTGGCATTGAGGTTTGTTGCATGGATTAGTTCCTGAGCTAGAGTTACTATGGTGCGGTGTGCAGTTACTGGTGAGAATATGTTTCAGGTTGGCAGGTTGCCTGTGGGTGAGGATTGGCCTGCCACCCAAGGCCTGTGAAAGTGTGGGATCATTGTCCAGGATGGGTTGTAGGTCCCTGATGATGCGTTGGAGAGGTTTTAGCTGGGGACTGTATGTGAATGCCAGTGGAGTCCTGTTGGTTTCTTTCTTGGGTTTGTCTTGCAGTAGGAGGCTTCTGGGTACACGTCTGGCTCTGTTGATCTCTTTCCTTATTTCCTCATGTGGGTATTGTAGTTTTGAGAATGCTTGGTGGAGATTTTGTAGGTGTTGGTCTCTGTCTGAGGGGTTAGAGCAGATGCGGTTGTACCTCAGTGCTTGGCTGTAGACAATGGATCGTGTGATGTGCCCGGGATGGTAGCTGGAGGCATGAAGATAGGCATAGCGGTTGGTAGGTTTTCGGTATAGGGTGGTGGTAATGTGACCATCACTTATTTGCACCATGGTGTCTAGGAAGTGGACCTCCCGTGTAGATTGGTCCAGGCTGAGGTTGATGATGGGGTGGAAGCTGTTGAAATTGTGGTGGAATTTTTCCAGAGACTCCTTCCCATGGGTCCAGATGATGAAGACGTCATCAATGTAGCGTAGGTAGAGAAGGGGCGTGAGTGGACGAGAGCTGAGGAAGCGTTGTTCCAGGTCAGCCATAAAAATATTGGCATATTGTGGGGCCATGCGGGTGCCCATAGCAGTGCCACTGATCTGGAGATATATATTGTCATAAAATTTAAAATAGTTGTGTGTGAGGATAAAGGCACAGAGCTCAGCAGCCAGTTGTGCTGCAGCATCATCAGGGATGCTATTCCTGACAGCTTGTATTCCATCTGTGTGTGGGATGTTCGTGTAGAGAGCCTCTACATCCATGGTGACTAGGATAGTGTTTTCTGGAAGGTCACCAATGCATTGTAGTTTCCTCAGGAAATCAGTGGTGTCACGGAGATAGCTGGGAGTGCTATCTCAGCCTGGACCAATCTACACAGGAGGTCACTACGGAAAAGGATAAACGGACACAAATCAGATATTAGGAATGGCAATATACAAAAACCTGTAGGAGAACACTTCAGGGTCTGAGTAGAGAGTCCACATATCCAGACAGTCCTTCAGTGAGAGTGCCAATGCCCGAGATGATGAGGCACCCAGGATTTCCGGGTTTGTGGATCTTGGGTAGTAGATAGAATAACCCTGGTCGGGGCTCTAAGGGTATGCTGATTTGTTCCGGTGTTAGTGTAGGGAGTGTCCTGAGTAGATGTTGCAGTTTCTTAGTGTATTCCTCAGTGGGATCTGAGGGAAGTGGCCTGTAGAATTTGGTGTTGGAGAGTTGTCTGGCAGCTTCCTTTTGGTAGTCAGACCTGTTCATGATGACAACAGCACCTGGTTTATCAGCCTCTTTGATGATAATGTCTGGGTGGTTTCTGAGGCTGTGGATGACATTGCGTTCTGCACGACTTAGGTTATGAGGCAAGCGATGTTGTTTTTCCACAATTTCTGCCTGTGCACGTCGGCAGAAGCCCCCCAATATGCCAATAGTTTTATGGCTGACCAGGAACAATGCTTCCTCAGCTCTCATCCACTCACGCCCCTTCTCTACCTATGCTACATTGATGACGTCTTCATCATCTGGACCCATGGGAAGGAGTCTCTGGAAAAATTCCACCACGATTTCAGCAGCTTTCATCCCACCATCAACCTCAGCCTGGACCAATCTACACGGGAGGTCCACTTCCTAGACACCACGGTGCAAATAAGTGATGGTCACACTATCACCACCCTATACCGAAAACCTACCAACCACTATGGCTACCTTCATGCCTCCATCTTCCATCCCGGGCACATCACACTATCCATTGTCTACAGCCAAGCACTGAGGTACAACCGCATCTGCTCTAACCCCTCAGACAGAGACCAACACCTACAAAATCTCCACCAAGCATTCTCAAAACTACAATACCCGCATGAGGAAATAAGGAAACAGATCAACAGAGCCAGATGTGTACCCAGAAGCCTCCTACTGCAAGACAAACCCAAGAAAGAAACCAACAGGACTCCACTGGCCTTCACATACAGTCCCCAGCTAAAACCTCTCCAACGCATCATCAGGGACCTACAACCCATCCTGGACAATGATCCCACACTTTCACAGGCCTTGGGTGGCAGGCCAATCCTCGCCCACAGGCAACCTGCCAACCTGAAACATATCCTCACAACACCATAGTAACTCTAGCTCAGGAACCAATCCATGCAACAAACCTCGATGCCAACTCTGCCCACATATCTACACCAGCGACACCATCACAGAACCTAACCAGATCAGCCACACCATCACCGGTTCATTCACCTGCACGTCCACCAATGTAATATATGCCATCATATGCCAGCAATGCCTCTCTGTTATGTACATCGGCCAAACTGGACAGTCACTACGGAAAAGGATAAATGGACACAAATCAGATATTAGGAATGGCAATATACAAAAACCTGTAGGAGAACACTTCAACCTCCCTGGCCACACTATAGCAGACCTTAAGGTGGCCATCCTGCAGCAAAAAAACTTCAGGACCAGACTTCAAAGAGAAACTGCTGAGCTTCAGTTCATCTGCAAATTTGACACCATCAGCTCAGGATTAAACAAAGACTGTGAATGGCTTGCCAATTACAGAACCAGTTTCTCCTCCCTTGGTTTTCACACCTCAACTGGTAGAACGGGGCCTCATCCTACCTGATTGAACTACCTCATTATCTCTAGCTTGCCTGCATATATATACCTGCCCCTGAAAATTTCCACTACATGCATCTGATGAAGTGGGTATTCACCCACAAAAGCTCATGCTCCAAAACATCTGTTAGTCTATAAGGTGCCACAGGACTCTTTGCTGCTTTTACTGAACCCATAGAGGTTAGTACTAGAGCCCAAGAATCTATGCATTTCTGCTTGCAGTGCTGTGCTCATACTGACACTCGTCTGATAACACTGTGGTTCTTAGAGGGGTTCACTCAGCCTAACTCAAGAGCAAATAATTTTATTGTGATAAGTGCACTGGTTATAGAGCAGTAACCAGGTTAGATACTGACCATAAAATGAATAATGATTCTGATGTATAAAATGTTTTCAGACTTGCACTTGGCCTGATCAAATGAGCTAGTTTAAAAACTGTTTGTTTTTTTTTAATGACCACATAGCATCCAGGTACGTTTCACACCTGCACTCTCTGAATGGCTTGCCAATCTTCTCCATCCTTCTCTTAAGTGTGCTGAATGGAGGCCATTTGTTACTAAATGTACTGCCTGTAGCTAAGTGTGAGCACCACCACAGTAGCAGTCAAGGGGAGCATTTTTATTTCATACTACGTGCATTTGACAATGTACATTTGTACAGACCTTAAAGCATTTTATTGCTGGCCCAAGTAAAGTACAGCAAATCCACTGACAAGTTACACAAGGCTCTGGTATTTCTGAACTATCTCAGTGCTGGAGCATCCAAGTATGCCTTGGGATCCAATAAAACTTTCAGGAGAGGATTAGAGACGCTTTCTGTAACAGCAGAGAAGGTATAACCAGGGTTGCCCAGAGGATTCAGGGGGACTGGGACAAAGCAATTTCGGGGGCCCCTTCCATAAAAAAAAAGTTGCAATACTATAGAATACTGTATTCTCGTGGGGGACCCTGTGGGGCCTGGGACAAATTGACGCACTTGCCCCCCCATCCCCACCACCCCTCCCTGGGCAGCCCTGGGTATAACTGACAGCAATTTTTCAAAATTGGTAATTCCCAAAGGGGAATGTGGAATAATTCTTTGCCAGTAAATTAATACAATGAGATTTCTCCACCAAATGTATTGCACTTGATCTGTGCTAATTTGCAGGTGCCACTAGCTTACCTGTCTTCTCCCATTCAGACTTACAGGGCTATACTTTATATTTTTCTTCTTTGAGCAAGTTGGGAGCTGGTGCTTTGTTCGGCTGACACATAGGGTTATATTTAGCCCTGGATTCTGCCAGTTTCTACAGGTATTACCCAGGGCCATGAGCTTTTGGCATAGACAGAGGTGATGCAGTGCCAGCACAAGGTTCCCACAGTCCCCTTTATATTGAGAGACCTGGAGTTCATCCAGGCAGCCCCAACAGTGTGCAGTGCTAGCTGGAGAGAAGGGAAGGACTAAGGTGACTGGAGGAGACATTGGTTCAACACAGGCAGCTTCCGGTGGTGAGGTTCTGTGGATCCCCAGCTGTAATTTAAACTTTCTGTCTCACCTGGTGAGGCCCCTGGTGAGGGATGATGGTGTAAATGACACCTGCCCTCCCGTAGGACCTAATCCTGCTTCATTTCACTTTATACGTGTGACTAGCCACACAGTTCAATGAGACAACTCAAGTGGCTAAAGTTAAGCATATATATAAATCTTAGCAGGAATAGGGCCTTCAGCGTTAACTCCCCAAATGTACAGATGAGGCATGGGATCAGTTTGCTCCCTTTGCATCTGCAGGTGTTGCCAAACTGTGCCCTCCATCACAAAGTGGCAATCTACCCTGAACAAATTCAAGGACTATCAGTACTTTAATCTGGTAACCCAGAGTAGATGGACAATAAATAGAAGTGGTGGTAATACCATTGGAAAATCAGACCTGTTTGGGTCAGGGGATGTGTCCTGCTTTATGATTTTTTCTAAAGCATTGGGTCTTTTAAACATAACATGCATCTCAAATTGCAAGCTGTAAGGGTGAAATCCTGGCTCCATTGAGATCAGTGGAAGTTTTACCTAAATAGCTGTAGCATTTTCTTTGGCTATTACACATTATTATGGAACAAAATGAAGCTTCCCTTGGACTTGCACTGTTTCCTGCATCCCACCAGATGAAATTAGTGCTAAACAGTTTTTGATACTAAGGTATTTGTTATGATAGTTAAAATAGGATCCTCCAAAAATACAAAACATTAAGCAGTTTCTGGTGTCTATCCACTCGTGACTAGCCAGGGGTCATCAATTTCATTTTACTTTTGACATGGCTAGTTTGAGTTCTAACTCCAGTGGTGAAAATCTTTTTGCATTAACCACATTTTCCCTTTCCACCTGGAATCTACTGCTTTCGCTTTGCATGATAGTTGTTGTCTTGGGAAACTATGACTTAGTTTTCAAAGCACATTCAATGACAGCTGATCCTGGTTTTCTGTTTTAAGTTTACATGCTCAATCTCTTTGATTTTTTTTCATTGTCATGCCAGATTTTTGTGTCCTGAGAAAAAATAAAACTATTCCCTTTTAATGCACTTATAAACATAAGAACACTTTACTGGGATTTCTGTTTGTTCCCAGCTGAGAAGGTGAACATTTGTATCTAGATTTCTAAAATGTTCTTAGAAAAACAAGGAGATGATCAGGTGTAAAAATGTAGCTGGTACAGACAGACTGCAAAATAGCATGCACTGGGAAGTCCAAAGCACATTGTTTTGGGGAAATTAATGTGATTTTGAAACAACTTTAATTTTTCTATTCCACAAAACAGGTTTTACTTTAAAAAAATACTCTGTAAGCATTTTTAACAAGAGCTGTTTCATGTGGAAATGAGTATGAGTGAATACACCACAGACAGGCAGCAGGAATACAGCCAATCTGGCAGAGACATCCCTGTATTGGGAAACATGCTCAACTCCTGTGGCAGATTCCTAGCAGAATCTGAACCCCCATGAAAAATGAAAACGCCTCTCAGGTAAATACTAACCTTTCTCTTAGTACCGGGAATGTCTACTGACTGAATTTGAAATTGGAAATGCAGGTACATGCTGTTGAATGCAAACAGCAAAAGTACTTGGAGAGGAGCTATTGGCTACATACATGGGGGAAAATACAGGCAACATGGTCTAGTGACTAGATGTGTTAATATAATACACAGTAACTTACAACAGTAAATATGAGAGAGAAGCCTGAAACAAGTGTTCATTCAAACACTTCTGAATGATGTGTTTCAAATCCAAATCCAAATCTTGCAGCCAGAGCTGGCCTTCAGTAAAAACGCACATAAGGCAAAGTCCCTGCCATGAATTCCTTAGAAACTTTAAAAGAATCTCATTATAGCTGGGAACTCTGAGTCAGGACTACTGTGTTTCATTCCAGGCCTTGCTACTGGTTTGTTGTGTGGTCCTGGGGCAAGTTACTATATGTCTCTGGTTAGAAATCTGTATAGTAGGTATGAAACTACTTAGTTACATCGCAGAGGTGTGGAGAGGTATACTTTTCATGTTTATAAACTGCTTTAACATATGTATATCAAAGGTGCGGTATACATTTAAAGTGACATTAGTACATTTTGTATACTATAAAGTACATGTACTTTTTTTCTATCCTAACAATTGATGTCTGACTCTCTCCTTCATCCTAGCCTCTTTGTACTGCTATGGTAGCTCTAAAGGAACCAGAAATATCCATCATATTTCCCCATATGAAGTTTTTCCCAATGTGGGGGAATCCCCAGCTGGTGCACTTTAGAGCAGTTCCTAAAGAGTCTTCCACACGCGACAAACCCATTGTCTCCAACAAACACAGCACTATTCTTCAAAGAGAAAATACTTCACCCAATTGGAACAGAATTCCAAGTTGTGGAAGGAGATGCCCAGGCCGTCTGCTGCTTTTATTCACTAATACATTACATTTCCAACTTATTTATGGCTGTTACATCTGGCCACAAAAAAGGTGTTGTTTGATAACTAGTAAAACAAGCTGATAAAATTATGTATCCAGCTGTAGGGTTTCACCTGCAATTAGTTATAGCTCCAGATGTTTTACATTTGAAGAAGGAACAAAGGTTAAATGTTGAGTCAGTAGGAAAACATCAGAACACAAGCATAAAGGAAGACTTATATCCAGTAGTTTAGTTCCCAAATTAGTTATCATTTAACATTGTTATCATTAGAGTTGGTTAAATAACACTAAAAGTGATTCATGCATATTTCCCAAGTAAATGTGCTGCATTCACTGTTTTTAATGGGATTATATTGCTAATTGTTTGAGAATGTTTGGATGACTGAACATGTTCATGAATCCCAGTGCTTTGCAGCAGAACTAATTATTCATCAGAAAATGTTTAGCAGAAGTACTGTTTATTTTCTATGATCCTTGCATCCTGTAATCCAGTTGACCAATCATACATCATTAATCATGAGTGCTGAATAGCAAATAGTTAAAGAGAACAGTTTGTGAGCATCACATAGACTGGCATTTGTTCACATGAACTCTTTGGCTAACATTGATGAATAACACATACATTTCCAGAAGTTAGTATTGATTCTCAGCTCATTCACAGGGTTAGTTCCCAGATGAGTCACAAAACATGACTGCATTCATCAAATATATTTGCAATGAATTATTAGACCAGCCCTAGTTAGAATCCAGTGGAAAATGTTCTCTGGATTCTAAGGACTTTCAAAAGTGCTCAGCTTGACCTAAGTTTGCTCCTGTTGAAGTCACTGTCCATTGAGTAAACTGCCACTGATTTCAATGGGATCAGAGTTTGGCCAACATGGAGTGCTTTGGAAAATGCAGCCCCTAAAATCTATTTATTTTAATCCACTAGTTTTACAGAAAGAAACTTATTAGTCTCTGTTTATGTAGAACCTTTGCAAAAGGAGTGTTTTGAGCTTGTGTTCCCTTCTCTAGAACTGCAGCAGCAAACACACAAACACTGTTCCCAGATGTGTGCTCACATTCTTGCCATTTCAAAAAACAAGAAAGTAAAGAAAAAGGCTGATTCTATTTAGAATACAGTGAAGGAAAAACATAGTGTTTGCCAAATAGAAACTGAGACAAACAGGGAGATTTTCAAAGGCACAAATAACACTGAGACACTTGATTACCACTGAGTCAATAAGCATTAGACTCTTAACTGCTGTTTATGCCTCTAGAAATCTCCCCCAAAGCCACTAGGGAAAGTAAATGGGACTTGTGCCCCAAAGTCAGTAATGGTATGTCAACACTGCAGTGTAAGCCCAGGATCAGGTTCAAGCCCAACCCCCACTTTCCATCTACACACAAAGCTATCTGCTTCAGGCCAGCAAACCCTCTGGACCCAGACCCTAGGACCTGGCAAGTGGGGGGTGGGTCCAAGCCCAAGTTGCACAGAGACTTGGGTCCACAGTGCACTCCCATTTTGCAGTGTAGACACAGTTTGGGCCCAGGTCCCTCTGACTCAAGTGCTGATGCTTCACCAACACTATCCTCAGTCCAATAGGCCAATGTTCCTATCATTTCTATCCCAACACTAGCCAATCAATTCACAGGAAATGGAAACAACCTCGTGGTTCTAGTACAGCTATTTGATGTTTAACCTTCCATTCTATTCTGACTGCTGAGCTGCAAACAGAGTGAACCATCTCCTACATTAGCTATGGCCACCAACAGGAAGAAGTCCTTTGCCAAACATGTTGTTACCTGGTCATGGAATCATAGTCAGATTCTGGGAGGTGAGTAAGATGTTCAGCTTCAGTAAGAGTATCAGAAATGAACATGTGTACTAAGAAATAACAGACAAGCTGACAGTGTTGGGGATTCACAGGCTGGTGAGCAGTGCAAGGAGCAGATTAAGTGGCTGAAGAGGAACCACTGGAAAGCCAGGGATGACAACCGCATTTCCGGGAAACTCCACCCCCACCCATCATCTTGCCTCTTTTACAAGAACTTTGATTGGGTGGTGGGTACTGTGCCAAGCACTGAGCCCCTAGCTGTTGAAAATATCCTGGTCAGCTGGGAGGGTCATCTTCTGACCCCCAAATCTAGTGTAGGACTAGAGGGGAGCCAACACACACTGGATCAGGCTAGCAAAGTGACTGGCACTCACACCAGTCCCCAAGGAGGATTCGCTGCCGGAGCAGCTGCAGCACATTATGGGTCCATAGTCAGAAGAATTGTGTGATGACTCCACATAGGAGCAGCCAGCCATAAAGCTTGCAGAAGAGTCAGAAGTAGCCCCAGTGCCTGGCAAGTGTTTGGCTCCATGTTTTTTGTTATTGTTAATATACGAATAGGAAGGATTCTGGTTTATGGTTCAATACAATTTTTTACAAAGTATGGGTAGCAGGATGTATCTGCTAATGGCAGAATGCATGCCAGCACCTTGGCATCACCCCACCACCACCATTACTAAAATGATACCAGAAAGCACAAACAATGGTTAACCAATTTAATATTAAACTTTTACTAGATACTTGCACATTCTTCCAAAGATGTGATGGGGTGTTGAAAGTAAAAACTGTATATTGCCTTCCCTTTTAGTTCACCACATCGCACAAATTGGCTATGTCACAGCATAAAGAGCTGCGTGTAAACAGTAAATTGTAGAGGGAAGGGGAAATGTAGTGCATGGGTGACTAAATCAATGTCTGAAATAAGACAGGGGGATTGTATGCAGTTCAGACATATGCCGGAGAAGAGGGTCTAGATGTGTAGTTCTTTGAGAGTCTGTATTATTGTGTGTGTGTGTGTGTGTTTGCATATAGCCCATAAGTAGATGTAGTCAGAGCAGGCTGTACTGTAAGCCATAGGGAGTCAGTAATCCATGTGGATGGTAATGCAACATCCTGCTGATTTCCCTCATGAATTTTGACCCAATCACAGGTGCTGATACCTGCAAACATTTGCTGAAGTGGGAACACCAGACAGGTAGTCACGTTTCAGGGACGGGACACCAGCCTACTCCACTTGTTGCTCAGACACCATGAGCTTGAACACCTCTGTGATATGCATGGTGTTAGCTTAGAATGGAGTGTCCCTTTGCCATTCAGGAACCTCACAGATTGTTATGTTCTCCACAATGTGGAATGCCTGAAAGGACTGAGAAACCTTAGGTAGTAAACCATGGCAACCTTCCATTCCTGGCTACAATGGTCTCCAATTTTTAAACATTTGTAAATTTCTTCTTATAATTGTGGGTTCACTTTTTCACTCTGCTCAATCCCGTTGTGTCTGCAGCGCTTCTGGGAACTGAAGTGTTCCTAAGACTTTACTGAAGTGGAGTTTTACAAAGTATCATTTTTGGCCTTGAGATTCCACGGGCTCTTTTCTATGAGGATATACCAAACCTTTGTTGAAGCAGAGACAAAAATGTACTGTTTTTTTCTGTTTTCAGGCCCTTCCACCTCCGCAGCCCAGTTACACTGCAGCAGGAGTTTGATTTCAAACTGTCATGGAGTGGTCAAAGAGGAAGTGTTTCCCTGATGAACTTATGGTGGACATCCTGGATGGGGCCAACAAGCAGGTACAATACCAAAGTGAAAAGGATTCACAGCAAGAGGAAATAATCTAATCCTAAATTTTCTTATAAACCGTGTTCATTCCCATTGCTTTTCATAACATCCAATCACCTTTCTTTCAATTTCCTTTCTAGTTTGTGTGTACAGATTGGAGCAGGGACCTTGTCTTCATCTGTACCTTTAAGGCACCTAGCACTCAGTTGATGCTATACAAATAATAACCAGTAACTGTGAACCTAGCCTGCAGGCTTTGTACAGTTGCAAGTTTTTGTGGGTGCAAAGGGTTCATATGCAGTTTTACCAATCTGCCCATTGCACCCAGTTTGGAAAAGTCCACAACGACTTAAGCAAGTCATGTTAAATACCAGTACCTAAGTCATGCTGTTATAGGTAAAAGCCGTAAATTGTAGCAGAAGGCATGAATTACCAATCAATATCCTACACAAACCTCTGGGGCAGCAGAATAACTCAGTGTTAGGATTGTTGAATGAAAGCACTGTATGTGCAGTCATTAAACTGTGGAATGGTCAAATATGTGTATGGAAATAAATATAGAACTGGCTGTAAATACTATTTCTTCACCTGCTTCTAAACCACACATCGTGTAGAATTTTATGAGAATGTTTGTTCAGTGAGAGATTTATTTACAAGGAAATATTGGTATATTTCAGTTGAAACCATATTTTTGGGTTTTATACTGTTCAGTTACATAATGTATCTAGTTTTAAATGTAATGCACTCTAAAAACACAGAGAAATAAAATCTCAGAATTAATGTATTTGGCTACAAAATGGACAGTTTCTAATCTTTTAAAGACAGAACTGGGAGTTTAAGTAAATTTTACTCTGGAAGCTTTTTAATTTTCTTTATTTGCTGTATTGGGGAGTGGTCTGGAAGACAGGAGATTCAAATTGCAGTCAATAAGGTCCTAGGATATTTATCACTGTCTATCTTCTCACCGTTATAATGCAATTGATTTCATTTGCCACTGCATTGTGGCATTATGGAGTCTATAAATCCACTCAGATGATGGGAACACACCCTAGGCTGACCTGGGGAAGTACATATAAAAAGGAAAATACTGTGGACATTGTCAGGTTAGTGAAAAAACTGTAGGATGACTGGCTAATCAACTAAAATTGTATTATAACCTAATTTTTTCTGATATTTTTAGCTCAGTGGCCCTTCCACCTACCACATCCACATAGGGGAACAGGTGGCTTACTCAACAGGAAAGGCAACAACAAAACCAAGTATTATATTGAATGAAAGCTGTTAGGACTGCAGAGGAATAAATGGACCTAAAAAAACAGTCATGTGGGCAGCAGGCTTCAGATCGTTCGTATTTATGTGGTGGTGTCAAGACATTTCAGTTACATCAAATCAAAGCACTTGGCAATTTATAAGGAGTAAAAGTGTACCAAGACTTTTTATTTATTCTTCAGTACCTCCTACACGAAACAGAAAAGGGCAGAGATGTTAAATGTGCTTTCTTTTTAAATTCTCTTAGCATCGGTTTCTTAAATATGCTGGGCCAAATTTGGCTCTTGCTTATGCCTGTGTAAATCCAGAGTTAACTCACTGAAATCAGTGGTATTACTCTGATTTCCCTCAGTGTAAATAAGAGCACAATTTGTCCATCAGACTTCTTAGATCCTTCACAGTGTTTCTGTTCAAATTTTTTCCAGCCTCTTGTCGGGCAGAACATGTCAAATTTTAAAATGCGCTGTTTCCTCCCAACCCCAGTCAACCCCCCCCTCTTGTTTTGCTCCTATCAGTTTCCAGGCAAGGAGACAATGATACTACATATAGCCAGTGAAATGTATTTCTGCAGCACTTGCAAATTTGGTGCACAGTTTGCTGGGGGAGGGTGGGGAACAAGATCAGCATTGTAACTTCCATTTGTTCCCTTGGGGAGGTAAATAGGACTAATTGCAAGAATCATGTGCCCCCAGTATATACCATTATTCCTTAAGAAGGAACATTCTATACGCAGTTTATTGACAAACTGTGGGTAATCATTGGCATACTGGTTTTGACTGGAAAACAATTTTCTTACATAAATTAAATATGGATATAAAATAATATGAAATCTATTCAAAACTATGGTACATATAAAATATCATCCATTTATGGGCTAGCTCCATTGGGGCATCATAGGCTATGCTGGCAAAATTTCTGCTGCAGTGTCACATTGAAGTAGGAATCAATGAATATGGACATGGCCAGACCTAGAACAATGAAATATTATGTATAATGTGCTAAGTATTGCTCTACCCTTCGCTATCTAGGACAGTCAAGCATGTAACCCTGTAATTAGATTAATTTCTACATAACACTTGCAGCTTATCTTTAACTTGTCAGATGTTTCCAATCCATGGTATGAATTCCAGAGCAGAATTTGCAGCCTAATGGCTTCATAAAATCCCGAGGCCAAATTCCACTAGACTCAGGGTTAATTTGGCACATAGTAGAGAATTTCCTATCAGAAATGTTTGGTATTCAAAAGTCAACTTCAGGTAATAAAATGACCCCCTACAAAAGCCACCTTCAAAAGCCACTTCTGCAAAGGATGTTTCCAAAACGTTTCAACTTTCTAATGAAAAGGTGCAAGAAAAAGAAAATGTCTATCTCATCTTGTCTTGTCTATCTCATCAAGATTAAGGATGGGATTTTCAAAAGTGCCTAAGTGAGATGGACACCTAAATCCCACTGAAAGTCAAAGCATATTGGGTGCCTAGGTTTTTAAATATCTCACCTGAGTGTTTACATTCTGTGCAAAGCTGCCGATGGCATGTCACTCCTGGTGGTACCTAGGTATATGAGTGTGCCTGTGCAAGTACTTGTAAATTGATCTGGCTGACCATTAAGTCTCTAGCTCTAGTAACTGAATTGTACATTGCAGCCCATAATATTATTATTGTGTATTACTTTGGGATGCAATATGTGCTAAGGGCTGTGCAGACAAATAGGGGGACACAGTCTGCCTCAAAGAATTTACAGTCTGAAACTAAAAACAGTACTTAACTGGCTTGGTGTTCATTAGATCTGGCAATATTTTCTCCATCCTATTTTATAAGGTAACTGATTATCTCCTATGTTGTGCAAAGCAAATAATGGATTTTTCAATTTGGGAGCCAAAGGAGAAATCAGTCCATAGAATGTCAGTGTTGGAAGGGACCTCAGGAGGTCAACTAGTCCAACCCCCTGCTCAAAGCAGGATCAATCCCCATTTTTTTTTAATTTATTTATTTTGCCCCAGCTCCCTCAATAGTCCCCTCAAGAATTGAGCTCACAACCCTGGGTTTAGTAAGCCAATGCCCAAACCACTGAGCTATCCCTCTCCCCCCAGTTCAATTGGAACTGAAATGATTTTTTTTTTTTGGTTGGTTAGTTGGTTGGTTTTTCTCACCAAAATAAAAAACCACCAAAATAATTTCAAGTCAAACAAAATGTTTTGTTCAATCCAAAACACTTTTTTCTTGTTTTGTTTTGTTTCATTTCAGGTTGTTTGTCTGGTGTTTTCACCCTTTTTTAATTAGCTAAATTTCAAAATGAAACACTGTTTCAAAATGAAAAGTTAAAATGTTTCCTGTCAGAAATGTCTAAATGAATTTTTTTTTCTGCAAACGTGAAAACAAAATCAGTTTGGTGGGTTTGTTTTTTTGCCGAAGCTATTCGCAAATTGAGTTTGAATCCACAAATAATTTTGGTGCCCCCAAATATGCATTTATTATTTGCCAAAAAAAATGCCCTGCTCTACTCTTATAGCCATTTATGAGACACCAGCCAGTCATGTGTAACTGTCAGTAATAGGATCCTTTAGTTTTTATTTGCTCTGGCACCCTCTGCATGCAGAAAGCAGTTCTGAGTAGTTTAAGTATAGTAGGGATACAACTCTGTTCACATTGGAAAAGAAGTATTATCATGTAGTATACTATCATGTAACAGTGGCAGACTGCTGGGACAGGTTATAAGTAGCTTGTAAAAATAATGCTAGACCAGTACTGTTAATGTGACAGTGAAATATTTAGGTAAGGAGCTTCAGAATGATTTAGATGTAGCTTGTGAATTGTTCTAATTTATATTGAATTTGACACAATATTGTGCTTGTATAAAATGATCTTTAGAAATATGATCTTCTCCTTACTCATGTTACTATCTTGTCAATAGGTCTGATGCATGTATCATTTTGTAAAATATTGACAATGCTCTTATTTAATGTAATCCAGTGCTCTTTATGACAGATATCAAGTTTTAGCCCCATGGAAGAGAAGGTAAAATTGTAGCACTTTCTTCCAGGTTCTTTGCTGTAAGCACCAGAAGGACTTAATATTAAAGACAGAAGATAAATGCAGAAACTCAGGCCAGCAATTGTTGGAAACCAAGACTGGTGGGGGATAAAAACATATGTTGTGAATGCCCCTCTAACCTGCTGCTATTTGGGGCATTCAGCATGGAACCCTACAATAAGAAAACATACACACCTACTTGCTGGTTCCTTTAAAACAAGTTGTCTTTATATATAGCTGTATAACAGTTCATGGCAGAATAGTAGCCAGTAGTCAGAAAAAAAATGTCAAGCTTTCCCCATTTTTCTCTTATTTAAAATTTCTAAGTTCATTAAAGGTATTAGGTCCCTAAAACCTGTAGGGCTTTTAGGACCTTACAGCATGCATCTGTTCTCAAAAGACTGATTGTTTATACCCAAGACCTTCTGATGCTGCAAGGGCGTCCCTGTCAGGTTGCCATGACCCAGGGAGAACTCAGCCATTGCAAATAGCAACATTCTTTTTTCTCATTGGAGCCAAGTACTGAAATGAATTTCTGCTTTAAATAAAAGTAACAGGAGCCCAATTCCATCCTCAGACAAGTATAACTCCCATCAACTTCAGTGGCAGTTGTACCACTATCTTAGTGCAAAACTGGGCATTTATTTCGATGGTATTACAGTAATTCCTCACTTAACGTTGTAGTTATGTTCCTGAAAAATGCAACTTTAAGTGAAACAATGTTAAACGAATCCAATTTTCCCATAAGATTTAATGTAAATGTGGGGGGTTAGGTTCCAAGGAAATTTTGGGGGGGCAGACAAAAGACATTATATACTGTACAGTACTGTACTATACTGGGGTAGGGAGTTGCCCCTGGTTTACCCCTGGGGCTCAGGGCTGGGGGTGCAGGGTCTGGGAGGCAGTTAGGGTGTGGGAGGGCACTCAGGGTTGGGGTGCGCGGTCTGAGAGGAGCTAGGGTGTGGGAAGGCGCTCAGGGTAGGGGTTTGGGGTCTGAGAGGGAGTTAGGGTGCAGGAGAGCACTCAGGATGGGGTACGGGGTCTCGGAGGGAGTTAGGCTGCGGGAGGAGGCTCAGGGTTGGGGCAGGCAGGAGGTGCAGAGCACTTACCTGGGGCAGCTCCTGTTTGATGCAGCGAGTGTGCAGGGGGCTCTGCGCAGCGCGGCACCACCCCCATGTCCATGATTCTGGGAGCTGCCCCCCCGCCACCCCCGCAGGCAGAGCCACCCGGAATGCAGGGGCCTGAGGGGCTGCAGGGCCCTGTGCTAAGGGGGCCCCAGCGCCCTGGCCTGCAGCTCTGAAGCCCCTTTCAGAATGCAGCCCTGCGAGCATGGGCCAGAACACTCAGGAGGAGCAGGGGCAGCCACACAGCCAGTGGCCGGACAGAAGCAGGGCTTTCCCCTTCAAAGCGCCACTTCTCTCTGGTCGGCTTTGAAGGGGAAAGCGCTGCTTCTTTTCATCCGCTGGCTGCGCAGCTGCCTGTTCCTCCTGAGTCCTCCGGCCCGTGCTCACAGGGCCACATTCCAAAAGGGGCTTTAGAGCTGCAGGCCAGGGCCCCGAGGCCCCCTTAGCACAGGATTCTGCAGCCCCCAAAGCCCCTGCATTCCAGGTAGCCCTGCTTGCCAGCGGGGGCAGCTTCCCTGCTCACTCGCTTCCTCTGTCCCTCCCTTCCAGAAAGTCCTAAGCCCCGCCAAACAGCTGTTTGGCAACGGGGGAAGCACTGGGAGGGAGGGGAGAGGGAGGAAGGGAGGGGGATGAGGCGGAGAAGAGGAAATTGTGCAATGCTTCCTTGTAAAGTCAGCCAAATGACGTTATAAGGGAGCATTGCACAACTTTAAATGAGTATGTTCCCTAATGGAGCAGTAACATAACTTCGAAACAACATTAAGCGAGAGGACATTAAGTGAGGAGTTACTGTACATGGGGAGTCAGGGCAGAATTTGCCTAGCAGATCAGATTCTGCTCTCAATTACGCAGTTGTAAACCCAGTGTGACAGGACAGTGGACAATGAGTGTTCCCATTGACTTCATTGTAGCCAGGATTTCACCCACAATCGTCATGGGAACATACCACAGAGAAGAGCTGTTCCTTCGACGCACCCAGAAATTGCACAGAGCCCTGATCTCACAGAGCTCACACACAATGACTTTTGTGAGGTCCCTGGAGGGAAGGAAACATATGCAAAGACACTACTCACTCATCTGGTGCTTTTGCAGTATTATTATTTCGCTTTATTGCCCTCTGAGCCCCACATTAGAGGAGAGTATCTGGGTCTTTGCCTTTAGGATTTTGGTTTGTGCCACAGAATTTCATGTCTGTGTTCTGTCCGTGCTTTGGTGTTGCTGGTACCCTGGTAAACACTGAAACTGGAACTCAGGTCTTGGCAGATAAGTAAAGCATGGGTAGGATATTATTTTCAACTATCTTGTTTTAAAATCTTATTTGTCATTTTTAATGTTTTCAGTTTAAACATGTATAGTGCTGGTGGTTTGGGATTTTTATGTTGTTTTAAAACATGTATTTTAGAAAAACTCTTCAGTTCATCTTTAAGGCATTTGCCTTCTTTACTGTGGAATGCTGGAAGTGACAATATCCATCCCTGCAAAGTATTATTCTTCCCAAGAGCATGGGCATAGGTATTTTATAGTTTGATAACTACTTTAATTGCATTCTCAATCAAAAATTAGGTTGCTGTTGTGTCCCAGTTCAGAAGCATGTAGATGTTGCCTCTAATAAGGTAGCTGTCTGTCTTATTACAGCAAGCTTTGGCTTTTATTCAGGCTTCAGCTATTGAGTCATTGAAGTAACAGAGCCTGTATCGTCATTTTCCTACAGAAGCAGACATTCCAAAAGTATACCATAGGGAGCAGAGTTGTATTTTAATTCAGTATTTAATTAAGAGTTTGGACAATACATATAAGATTGAAAACAGCCAGGGACTTAGGAACCAGCAGTTGCAACACTGGCAACAGAACTGAAAAGAAAGCACTTAATCTTCTACAAACAAAGAAAGCAAAAATGCTGCTAAAATTCCAGGATATTTTCAAGGTTTTAATATTTGCAGAGTGGAGCAATAACAATAATAAGAGTGAGTTTTTTGCCTGCTTCTGTAATAGTGAAACCAACTGCATGCTGTCCAAGCTATAGCTAAGTGATTTACAGCACTGTGTTTCTAGAAAGATAGAAAACAGAGACCAACTCAACCCAAATATCAGCCAAACCATAGACTGGCAATGACACTTGCTTAGAAGGAGACTTATGCAGATAAAGTACTACATGTGACAGAAAGAACTGGGAACCAATGAGAATTTGACATGAAACAAGAGCATCCCAGGAAGGAGGTTGTTTGAGGCAGCCCCTGCTAGCAAGCACCAACCACAGTGGAGCCTAAACTGGGATATAGGTTCCTAAGCTTGAGACTTAGGTGACTAAGTATCATTGTGGATCTGGACATAAATGACCAAAATAATTATGAGAAATGCAGAGAGCCCAATACAACTCCCAGTTCAGTCAATGGGACCTGCATCAGGTCCCAAGTGCCTGTGAACCTTATAACATGCAGAAAGGTTCAACACTCGTCTATAGCTGAAATATTTATGTCAAAGGGACCACCTTAACAAAGAAGTGGCAATTCCAGAGTGTATATATGCTGAATTTCTTCTTACCTTATTCTTAGCTTGAGACTTCCACTGACAACTAAAGACTGGTTACACACTAACCACCATCCCCAGTAACCCAACTGCTGAAACTAGCCAAAATTGTGATTAAAAAAAAATTCAAAATATATATTTTTGCCCCTAGAAGACAAATATAACTGTATTTTTCAAAAACTTTTCCCAAAAATGCACCCAGCTTTTCATACAAAAACAGGTTATCTTGAATACAGCGTGCAGATGTTGTTGCCCTATCTCAAAAAAAGATATATTAGAATTGAAAAAGATTCAGAAAAGGGTAACAAAAATTATAAGGAACAGCTTCCATATGAGGACAGATTAATAAGACTGGGACTTTTCAGGACTAAGAGGGGATATGTTAGAGGTCTATAAAATTATGACTAGGGTGAAAAGAGTAAATAAGAAAGTGTTATTTACTCCTTCTCATAACACAAGAACTAGGGGTCACCAAATGAAATTAATAGGCAGCAGGTTCAAAACAAGAAAAGGAAGTATTTCTTTACACAACGCACAGTCAACTTATGGAACTCTTTGCCAGAGAATGTTGTGAAGGCCAAAACTATAACAGGCTTCAAAAAAGAACTAGATGCATTTATGGAGGATAGGTCCATCAATGGCTACTAGCAAGGATGGGCAGGGATGATGTCCCTCACCTCTGTTTGCCAGATGCCAGGAATGGGAGATAAGGAATGGATCACTTGATAATTACCAGTTCTGTTCATTCCCTCTGAAGGACCTGGCACAGGCCACTGTCAGAAGACAGGATACTCAGGGTAGGGCTACACTTGAAATTTCAAAGCGCTGCCGCGTGAGTGTGGTCGGAGCGCCAGCGCTGGGAGAGAGCTCTCCCAGCGCTGCACATAAACCACATCCTCTGCGGGTGTAGCTTGCAGCGCTGCGGCACTGATTACACTGAGGCTTTACAGCGCTGTATCTTGCAGCGCTCGGGGGGTGTTTTTTCACACCCCTGAGCGCGAAAGTTGCAGCGCTGTAAAGTGCCAGTATAGCCAAGGCCTGAGCTAGATGGACCTTTGGTCTGACCCATTATGGCCATCCTTATATTCTTATGTTGCCTGATAAGATGAAATTTCATTTTTCAGCTTTAACCTAGAAAGTTTTATCATATTAAAGCTTTATTCTATATTCTTTATTTTCTCTTTCCTGTTATCAGTGATTAACTGTATGATTTGAAAGAATAGATATCTTCTTTTTATCTTTCCAGACCTTCATCCTGTATTTATTTTTCCACACTTTGAAACCTATATGGAACTATAGTGAAACACTTTAAAAAATACTATGATTGCTCAATTTGTAAAGGGTGAGGGATAGCCTGTTGTCTACCTTCCATAATCAAGCCTGTTAACTGCTTTCTTAAAAGGAAGCACATACTGCTGTTTCTGCAAATGACAGTGTTCAAGAAATGTTAATTACAGGGATTGTAAGGGAGAAGATGCTAGTTAAGTAGGGAATCTTTTTGGTATTTCTGGCTAATTTTTTCAAACTAATATATTCACTGCTGCCAGAACTTTGGCTTGTTGAATGACTGGTGACACTTTCCCCTTTGAACGCCCTATTTACTTTTTCAACACGAATAGGTAGTAGTGGCAGATCTTTATGGACCCACACGTATGCATGATACTGTAGCTTTAATAAGGGAGTCCTACTGTAAGGACTCTTTCCAAACTGGCTTTTTGGCTTTTTAAGTGACGGAACCGTGGTGTAATTTGAGAGCAGAAAGATCCTAGGGATAGCATTAGCCGAAAGCAAAGCTCCACATTACCAGTCCAGATGTGAAAGAAATAGTAGCAAAGGTCTCCGGAGCCCCAGACTGAGCTATCTGATCTCAGCCTTCCTCTGCACCCCCTCGGCTTTGCTACATTTCATCGGCAAGAGAGAGGAGGGGGAAGGGGGAAAAAAGAAGAAAGTCACAAAGTTTTGCTTGAGCCCTGGAAAAGGGGCGGCGGGGGGGGATCCCCGACGTGACTCAGGGCAGTAGGAGATCTTCCAGGGGATCTCCTCTGGCTGAGGAGCCTTGGATGCAGCTTGGAGCAAGGCAGTGCCTTTAATGAAGCATGCTGAGTCTGTGAGGAGTGGCTGGAGGCAGCGGACTGCCTCGGCTGCTGCGGCTCCCTGAGCTGCCCTGCTCCGGGGGGTAACCGGGCAGGGTCGTGAGAGCGTGTTTGTTCTCTCCGACCAGCCGATCCCTCTGCGCCCCTTCCGAGCCCCTCTGGCTCACTCCCGCCCCCGGGATGCTGGGGCTGCGCTTGCTGTGGCTCAGCTGCCTGGGCAGCCTGTGCCGAGGCTATTTCGACGGTCCCCTGCACCCAGAGATGTCCAACGGGACCCTGCACCACTACTTCGTGCCGGACGGCGACTACGAGGAGAACGACGACCCGGAGAAGTGCCAGCTGCTCTTCAGGGTGAGCGAGCACCGGCGCTGCAGCCTGGGCGGGGAGCAGGGGCCGGCGGGCGGCGGACCCAGCCTCACCCTGCGGGAGGAGTTCACCATCCTGGGCCGGCAGGTGGAGGACGCGGGCCGGGTGCTGGAGGGCATCACCAGGAGCATCTCGTACGACCTGGACGGGGAGGAGAGCTACGGCAAGTACCTGCGCAGGGAGTCCCAGCAGATCGGCGACGCCTACTCCAACTCCGACAAGTCCCTGGCCGAGCTGGAGAGCAAGTTCCGGCAGGGGCAGGAGCACGAGAGCAAGGAGGAGAGCCGGCTCAATGATGACTTCCAGGCCATGCTCGTGCACACCCGGGCCCTGCTCACGGAGACCCTGGGCATCTCCGCGGGGCTCCGGGATAAGTACGAGCTGCTCTCCTTAACCGTCAGGAGCCACGACGCCAGGCTAAACAGGCTCAGGAACGAGTATCTCAAAGGGTGATGCCCCTGGGGCAGCAGAGACCTGGACTTTGGGTTAGGAAACAGCTTCTTGTGGTGGCTACTAGGAGCAGTAAGCACAGGAGTCCCAGCTGGGGGCATCTCCTTGGAAGGGAAGTGGCATTGACAAAGCCAAGCCTAGAGTCACCTCGGTGCCCATCATGATGAGGGGGGCTCCTTTTCACCATGCTCTTTGCATTCAACCGTATACACCTCTCCCTGCCACAAATTATAGGACCCAGGTACAAGGCAGTGGAGAATCTGGCAGGTTGCTGAGCATTTGCTGGCAGGACTTGTCCCAGTGAAGTCTTGCAGGTAACTACTCAACACCAACAAGAAGGTTGCAGTCTAGCCCTGGATGGTGCCCAACATTCCGATCAGCACAAAATGGGGGATTTCCCCCTCACCCCCATAACATCTTGTTTAGATTAATATAGAAAAAAATTAAAAGCAAATATCAGTTAATGGGGAGATTTAGCACATTGCTGTGACAGTGTTATAAAAAGGTAGATATCTTATCTCTACTTGCCTTGCACTTCTGTCCTCACTCTACACCTATGCAAAGTAAGTATAAAATGCTGCCACAGAGTCTGCTGCCTTTACTGATGGTGAGTAGCAGCACCTTGTTCCAGAAGAAGCTCTGTTGATTTCAAAATAATAAGCTTACTAACAGAGTAAGGTGCTACTCAATAGAAGGAAAGGTGCTGTAACCTGCCCTTTGCTAGCATTTTACAAGGACTTTGCATAGGTATAAAACGGCTGCACAAGGTACCAACAGCAGAGGATCAGGCCTTGTTTTTTCAAAGTAGGTCCAAATTGCAGTTTAATAACACGTGGAGTGTGTTCTGAAGTTCTGTAGATTGTATTATGTACCTCCCAATAACACACAACTTTCTTTCTGGGACTGTATTTATAAGATTTGATTTCTGGTTTATTTTTTTTTAAAGTTATGTAAATTGTAAACAAATAGCACATGTATAGGAAGCTGAAGTTTAGAGGTATGTTTAAATTAAATGTCCCAATATTTAAAAAAAATAATCTGTTATATATTGTGCATCTCTGATCACAATAAAGTAGCGTTGTCATTTTAGATTTTCTACCATTAGTTAATGTCATCTTTTCCAGCTAGATTCTTGCTTCAACTACCATAAACATGGACAAAACAAGGTACTTTTCTGGAA
This sequence comes from Gopherus evgoodei, assembly GCF_007399415.2. Classification (NCBI taxonomy): domain Eukaryota; kingdom Metazoa; phylum Chordata; order Testudines; family Testudinidae; genus Gopherus; species Gopherus evgoodei. The sequence continues at coordinate 92,466,651 of NC_044325.1, forward strand.
CCATATTCAAATGAATATGTACTGGACTATGGATCTAGAATCGGTTTTGGTTTTTGTTTTGATATTTTTTTTTACTCATTCAAATATAGGCCCTTTGGCCTCCTAATAAATCCTTAGCTTTCCTGGTTTGTTAACAGCACATATATTCTGCTTATGTAAAATATTGTTCTGCTAAATAATTTAAAGCTGTGATTTTCATTTGTGTTTTGATAGAAGAAAACCATTCTGGCAGAGCTTATGCTCTTTAAGCCTTGCTTATATGTGACTCTAAGTTATCAAATCCCAAGAGCCAGCTGAAAAGGCATTTGAGATTCAGACCCAACAAAACCTTACGCACGTGAGTAACTTTAAATAAGAAATGGAAAGCAGAAATAAGCACTATTCCCACTAGTGTTTGTAGTATCAGACCCTAGACTTTTAGAGTCTTATTTTTCTAAACCCGATAAAAGGTTTTGTCTGTTCCAAGACAGTGATTTTTATTTGTGGTTACCTCTGTACTTTTGCTAGCTAATCTGTTATTAAAAAGTATTTGTGCTCCTAGACAATAGCAAAAGTGCATAGCAGGTCTTTGCATTATAGTTTAATCTTTACTACTATCAATGTTTAATCAATTGGGTGGAATATTAGCTACTGCATTACTGGTACTGCCGGCAGGATCACTGTTTGGGTGAAAATAATTGTTCATGTGTTGTTTTAATAAATATTTGAACCCAAAATTGAAGCACACATTTTCTTTTATGGGTCTATATGAGTCTGTACCTGATTTTAATCACAAGGTTGTCAAACATATCTTTTCAGCAAAACTGCTGGAATATAAAGTACCTGCCTAGTGAGAACTTGCTTTTTACTAAAAAATATAAAATTCTTCAGCACACAACTGCTTAATGCAAGTAATGCTAAAAAGAAAAATCAACATATAGAACTTGCAACTTTATGGAGTTGCAACAAAAGTTGTTTTGTAAACATGTAGGGACAAATTCTGCCAACCATACTCATATTTAGCAGTACCTTACTCTATAACTAGTGTCATTTGGTAAATTTTTCAGAAGTGCTCAGTCAGGGACAGATTTTCAAAGGTATTTAGACACCTAAAAATGCAGATAGGTGCCTAATGGGATTTTCAAAAGCACCTAGGTACCTAATTCTCATTAGATCAATGAGAGGTAGACATCTAGGCACTTTTAAAAATCCTATTAAGTGCCTATCTGTATCTTTAGGTTCCTAAATACCTTTGGAAATCTGGCATGAAGGCCTCTTTGAAAATGCTGCTCATTGGTTTCAATAGGACTGTTCACAGAGTAAGATATTACTTAATGTGAGAGAAGGTGGTAGAAGCTGTCCCTAGGGGCAATATACTTACTACTAGTGGTGTTTTGCTCTCGAGTCCACACTACTCCTTCTCACCAATATTTTTGACTAGGCTAGTGACCATACCTCAAAGAACTTGGGGGATTAATTCATACTTCACTGTCTTGCCTATCTTTCTTTATTTCATTTGTTTAGAATTTTGTGCCAAATACATCTGTACTATAACTTCATTTGTACTAAGATTATTTAAGAATAACTTTGTAGCTCCACTGATGCCAATAGAGTCACCCCTGAGATGAAGCCTTTTGCTTTTAAATTCAATGTAAAGGCTCACTCCATGGCCTCTCCCCTCTCAGCTTTTTCGAAAACAGTATTAAAGCTTGAGTTTTAGAGTCTCAATTTAATGTCAAAATATAATTTGTAAACCTTATTAAGGGAAGTGAGGTGGCAAACGTGGCTTGAATCCACACTACGGATTATTAAACCATTTTATACCTCTCTTCAAACCCTACAAGAAAGGCAGTCTCAGACACAGTTCTCTTGAACATAGCTTACATTAAATTGGTTTAGCTGTACTATGGAGAGGATTTGTTATAGCACAATGTTATTTGGTCCTTCCAAGCAATCCAGCAACACGCAGCACAATGTCGAGAAGATAAAGGCTTGCAGAGTAGCTACTTCCAAAGCAGGAATTATACAGGAATGTTTGGTATAACTGCACATTCAGATCAATGTCCCTGTGTATGTAAATACACCTAAAGTTATTTGAAATTCATGCTAGTGTGATCAAGTTTCTGTGACAAATCTCTCCATTGGATATTTATATCTCAGCAAAAATGTTTTTAAATATACTCCAGATTGAATGGCAAATTGGGCCTTAGCACAATGTTAAGTCATTAACACAATGTTGCTTATCTAAAGTTTGAAAAAATTCTAGTCTGCCATTTTTAAGATGAGTACCAAATAAAATGGGGGGTTGATTCTGCCAACACTACCGTCTGGATTATAAAAAGTTCACCTGTTTATCTAAAGGTGTGATTTTGAACCAATTTAGTTAATCCAATGCAAAACCGTGGATGAACATTTACATGTATTTAAACTGGATATATATCTGTTCAGTTTGTGTCAGTAAATGTGTAGGCACAAACTAAGCCGATACAACCATTTAAAAACCATTATAAATCCATCAGTGCAGGGGTTTGGACTGGTTAAAAAGCCTTAGCAATGGGTGTAGAATTTACTACAGCAAGTAATCCCACTGAAATCAGTGGTAAACTGTACTGGTACAAAGTGTTTGCAGGACTGGATCATCAGTGATTTTGTCTGGCTTTTTAGGGCCCTTAAAATTACAATTAAGACCCTTTAAAACTGACAGAGGATTGCAGTTCACTTTGTAGTCTACTTGTTTTTCTTTGTTTTGATATAGGGCCAGATCTTCAGCTGGTGTACCAAGTTACAGCAGCTGTGTGTCTGGTCCTTTGTTTTTAAACTCCTGGGTATGTATGTTGAAGGGTTAACATATACTATCAAGTGTCTCGCTGAACATTTCTTGAGGATTTTAAATAAGGGACCTTACTGAATGATTGCAGCAGTTACTTCTACTTAGTAACTCATACCATTATGTCAAAATATAGCAGCCCATATGGCGCTCAATCGTTTTAAAAAAATAATAATAGGCTGAATTAAGAGCAAGCTGCCTTTTTCTGTTGTGACTCCACCCCACGCACTACAGCTCATTTCAAAGCTGGTGTTTTATCAGTTTGTTGAAGAGCAGATGGAGTCAGGTGATGGAGTTATTTTTTTAAGCAAATCATATATCTGGAACTATCATAAAGAAGCTTACTTGTTACTGTAATTATGAAGGAGGCTTTAACTCAGCCCCAAAACTTTACATATGATGCTCTAAGTCAGTAAACAGACTGTTTTTTCCCCCTTGCATAGCTTACATCTGGTATTAGTTCTATGTCCTAAACATTCTCGTACCTTAGGGATTTTCTTCACAGAGATACAACATTCAGAAGGGAGGAGAACTATTTTAAAGATACAAGGTGGCTCTGTTGGTGTGTGGAAATCGCTTAAACTGGGCTCATATCCATAGCAGTGCACAGCAATTCATCAAGATTTGCACCTGAAAAGAGAAAAAGACACTCTAAGATCATTACACTGTAGTAGTCAACAGGGTGAGCTAAGGACAGAGCATAATCTGATCCTTAGCCTTAGCCCAGAAAATCCTTATTTTTGTGGGTTGCTTATGGAACCCTCAGTGAAAGAAATTTGACAGCTATGAATAATGAAATAAACATTATGCTTAGAGTTTGGCTAACTGCAAAAACATAGTTTGCCTAAAGACTGTTAAGGAAATTTGTTTCCTGAATCTTTGCCCAACTATTAGCCATAAAATAAGCAAAGTATGGGTCTATGTTCAGTTCTTGACATGTATGCCTCACTGACAAAAACAGAGAACCTGCCACATAAACCATTCACACACTTTTTTCATGTTTTACCAGTGTAGTTATTAGAAAAGAAAATAACATGATTTTTTTTCATTTTCTTCATAGTCTTCTTGCTTACAACATCAATTAACAACTGGAGAATTCCAAGTTTAAGGAACAAAACTGTAAAGAAGAGAACATCTATCTTCCATAACTATTGTAGCTCCTAACAGTGTGTCTTGGAAATTCTTGCACATTGGAGTTGTACTTGAGTTCTGCTGAAACTTGAAGAGGTACCATTGTTGTTTGCAACATGTCATTAGCATTCTCTCATTAGAAAATGCAATGCCAAGTGCACCTTTTCTTCTCAAAAGGCAACCGTGTTCAGTATCTACATCCCTTTTCATTACTTCATTACTTTCATTAGTTAAGTCTAAAGCAGACTAAAGCAGAACAATTTAAAGGGATCTCACAAAACTGGAAGACTGGACAACAAAATAGCAGATGAAATTCAGTGTTGATAAATGAAAAGTAAAGCACATTGAAAAACATAATCCCAACAATACATATAAAATGATGGAGTCTACATTAGCTATTACCACTCAAGAAAGAGATCTTGGAGTCATTGCGAATAGTTCTCTGAAAACATCTGTTGAATGTGCAGTGGTAGTTAAAAAAGCTAACAATGTTAGGAACCATTAAGAAAGAGACAGATAAGAAGACAGTAAATATCATAATGCCACTATCTAAATCCATGGTGCGCCCACATCTTGAATACTGCATGCAGTTCTGGTTGCCCCATCTCAAAAAAGATATATTAGAATTGGAAAAGATACAAAAGCGCAACAAAAATGATTCCATATGAGAAGAGATTTAACAGACTGGGACTGTTCAGCTTGGAAAAGAGACGACTGAGGGAGGGGGATATGATAGAGGTATATAAAGTCATGAATGATGTGGAGAAAGTGAATAAGGAAGTGTTATTTACCCTTTTACATAACACAAGAACTAGGTGTCATTCAATGAAATTAATAGGCAGCAGTTTTAAAACAAACAAAAAGAAGTACTTCACACAACACACAGTCAACCAGTGGAACCCATTGCTGGGGAGATTGTAAAGACCAAAACTATAACTGGGTTAAAAAAAGAATTAGATAAGTTCATGGAGGATAGGTCCACTAAAGGCTATTAAGCAAGATGGTCAGAGATGCAACCTTATGCTCTGGGTGTCACTAAACCTCTAACTGTTAGAAACTGGGAATGAATGGCAGGATGGATCACTCATTAATTGCCCTGTTCTGTTCATTCCCTTTGAAGTACCTGGCATTGGTCACTGTCAGAAGACAGGATCGTGGGCTAGATGGACCATTGGTCTGACCCAGTATGGCCATTCTTATGTTCTTACTTAGAAACACATGCTGAACCTTTTTTCCATGTGAGAGCAGTTGGTCATGTTTGAACTTATTTTGGAGAGAAAACAATCCATAGGGAAGGTTGGCTTAGGCCTGGGCTACACTAGTGGGTGTGGAGGTCAAACTAAGATATGCACCTTCAGCTACGCTATTCACATAGCTGAAGTCAAAGTATCTTAGTTCAACTAACCTGGCCGTCCTCACGGCGGTGAGTCGACTGGTGCGGCTCCCCCATCAACTCTGCTTACTCCTCCTGCAGAGGTGGAGTACGGGCGTTGATTAGCAGATCAATTTATCACGTCCAGATGAGACGTGATAAATTGATCCCTGATACATACAACACTACCCGCCGATCTGGCGGGTAGTATAGATATACCCTGAGAAAGTCATAATTCAGAGTTAAGATTGGCAAGTGTAGGATGACAGAAGAATTCCCATACTTAAATCATATTTTCCATACACTTTCCACATTTCATATTACACATTCCACATTTTACTGCAGCACCAATTGCCATCATAAATTTTGTTTCACTGGTAATAACACATTTTACAATAAACAGACTGTCAATGTTTCAAGAGGTTTTTCAATCTCCTTAATAAATCATCTCTTCTTACAAATATTTGCCCACCATAATTTACACAATTTAGTCCACTGAAGTCAATAGAAAAACCTCAAAGGGCTGTGGATCAGGCCCTTAGTTTTTAATCATCACTTATTTTCCTTATAATGGTTATCTGAGAGCTTAATAGCCACCTATCTGGAGAGTAACAAGAAAGATCCTTTGTGTAAATTGTTTTGATGTTACTGAATAGTTCTTTGATAACATCTAGGCTTAGAAGGACGTGATCAACTTCTTGAGATACCAGATCCTGACCTTCCTTAAGAATTAGAATCTGTCCTAGTTTAATATAAATTTAGTTTATGATATGTGTTATATTAATATTTAAACTCAGTTTAATTTCTTCCCAGTTATTTTCATATTTTGACACTTTCACACTGAAATATGATCCTTATGCCCTCCGTAAGCCAACATACTTTGCACTAAACATATATATGCAAATAAATGCATCATTGAAGCTACATAAAATAAAATAAGATTATTTTTGTAATATTTACTCACTCATATTGCACATAATGTGTATATTCAGTTCAGATTAATTGTGTTAGGCTCTAATCCTACAAACATAGAATTGCATGAGTAGACACCAATCAGACCAGCAGTCCTATGAGCTTCAATGAGACTACTCATGTAAGTAAGTACTACTTGTGGGAGTAAAAATGTGTAGACTCTTCCTCTGTACAGGGCAAATACTTGTCTGAATTGAAGTCCAGGTTAAAAGACTTGATACAGCCTTAAACCTCATTCCTGCAAACACATACATACACACTTTTATGCAAAATCTCAATACATACCCACAATCCATATATGAAACTCCCACAAAACTCAGTAGGGTTTGTGCATAACTATTACGACTTTTTGACTGTGGAAGAGGACCCATTCCAAAGGAGGCTGAGGTTGCTCATCATCTGGTAAGAACAAAGCTCTATCGATGTCTTGAGGGATGTGCTAGTAGAAGAAGGAAGTAACTGAAGTGTGTGCAGCAGAATTTATCTTTACTTTGAGTGTGTAGTACCCATTTGGGAGGGACTGCTAAGGAAAAACTAAGCCCTAAGCAGGAACACTGTACACATTTTTTTTCTTTTTAAATTTTGATTTTGTTCTTAACAGATGTAGTATGCACAAATGTGTCCATCTATCTGTCTGTTCAGACTGCTTTTTATATCAGTACCTAATGGCCCATTTCTAGCCTCTTCAAAGTTTACATTATCACTTCTGCTACTACTAATTTTGAATGTCAGGTCCTACTGTCAGTTATTTAACCAGAATATACAAATCTATTATTAATACACTCCATACCATGTTATACATTTTTCATTTGATATTTTTAGACTAACCTTAAACCAAGCTACAGTAGGAAACTAATGTTAAAAACCAGGAACACTGAGTCTTTAGGAAAAGAATTAAATCCAGGAAACCATTGTACTATCAGCAGATCTTGTAACAATACAGTCATTTATCTGGAGAATTTATCCACTGTTCAGTCAATTATGAATTTCATATCCTGGATTCACTAACATCAGCTAGAAAGATGTCATTAACTACTTACATATCGCATTAATGTGCACACTTTGTCTGGCAAGCCATCTATAACACCATAACATCCATAAAGGTTCTGTAGTAGCTCTTAACATGTTGTTGTATCCTAAAATTGCTAGTTGTGCTTTTGAGTGACATATCGTAATAAGGTGACTTATTTCTAAATGCTATGTGATGTCAAGCCTCAGCTTAATCTTGGATTGTGTATTAAATAATACATAGCACTGTAAAGTAATAAATTCTAAGCCCATCTTGAATACTCAAAAGGACAATAAGGCATCCATTTTTGTTGACCTTCTTGTCCCTTCCCTTGGTCTAGTTTGGCACCTATTTCTGTTTAGGTGGGAAAGACAGCAGCAGTCAATCATTTAATCTGCCTAGTAACCTAGTGTCTATATAATGCAGTGCGCTGATCAGATCAGGGCTGCCCGTCTGAGTAGTAGAGTACAGAACAGGCAATTAAGGGTAGGCCATTAACCCACATGGGTTACTTGAGGAGGGGACTTACTACACGTATCTGATCCATCTACCATAGGATCCACTCACTGCATACACGACAACACAGATAAAGGGAGAGGGAGGCATTTAGCAGCTTACCTGAAAGAACAATCATCTGATCCTGCTGCAAGATCCTGCTTCCATCAAAACGTTCCAGCAATCCTGTTGTATGGTACCACCCTGAGGCCAAAAAACCATCAGTGAATCGAGCTGCAAGAGATGGTATTGTAATCATTCCTTATCTGTGGCAAAGTCTCCTTATTGTACAGCCTGCCTTGTTTTTATTATCTATTGGTTATTAACTGGTTATCCCTTTGGGAGTCCTACAACCCCCCAGTGACAGATACGGGTAGGAGACGAACTTGAGACTGAGAGATTCCCCTGTTTTGGTCAACAGTACCAGGTGCCATTTGTTAGTCTATTGAATCACATAAATGATTAATATTTTAAAAAGACTTTTATCTTTAAGAACATGCAAGTGATCTAGCAAATCTGATAACCAGATTTCTGCTTCTTTAGAGTAGCAGTAGACTGCTTGGCTTGGGTATTTGGAATTCTGGGTAAACCTAACAAAAATTTTCCTAGGCCAGCAAAAAGAAGTTGGCTGTTTCACTCATCTACTGTAAAACTCATCTACTTCCCAGGGGAAGGTCTCATTCTAATCAGTTCTACATACTGAAACAAATACAAAAATGTTTGAATCAAGATAATTTTAGGTCAGCATGAAACAGATCTAAAAAGGCATTCAAGTATCAAAGAGAGGAGATGGTAAGTGGACACTATGGGCCTGATTCTCCATTGTATTACTCATTTTACCCCAGTGTAACTCCATTGAATTCAAAGGCCTTATGCCAGTGTAAAACTGCAGTAACACTGAGGTGACTCAGGTCCAGTTTTAGTGCACGAGGCTACCTTTAGCTCTAAATTAAAAAGAGAATTGAGTCACTTTCCCTTACAAATATACTGCAAACCCAGGCACTCATGCATTGAACTCAATGGACTATTTGCATGAATGAAGATTCTCAGGATCACGGTAGGGCAGCTCCCTCCTTACACCCTTGAAGGTGTTAGGTACCTCATAGTGGGAAGAATCAGGCTAGAATGGGAACAGAGCACACAGGTGAGCAGGTTGCAGTGCACAAAGGAGCATATGAGCCGACTCCATGGGTGCTCTGGGGCTGGAGCACCCATGGGGAAAAAGTGGTGTGTACTGAGCATCCACCAGCAACCTGATCAGCTCCCCTCTTTCCCTGAGTGTCTCCTGCCCAACAGCAGGCCCTGCCAATCAGCACTTCCCCCTCTCTCCCAGGGCCTCCCGCCTGCCACAGTCAGCTGTTCTGTAGTGTGCAGGAGGCTCTGGGGAAGAAGGTGGGAGGAGTGAGGGCATGGCATGCTTGGAGGAGGGGGTGGAATGGGGCAGGAAGACGCAAGGTTGGGAGTGGAGTTGGGCTGGGCCTTGTGGGAGGGGGTGGGGACGGGGACGAGGCCTGGGCCTGGGGCAGAGCTGGCGGTCAAGCAACCCCCAGCACACTGGAAAGTCAGCGCCTGTGGAAAGGAGAGTAGTTGCACGCACACTCCCTCTCAGAATGCCTGTCATCTAGGGTAATATGGCTGGGCTGTCTCTGACAGGCATGTTCTGACCCTTTACCTCTAGAACTTTTGTCTATTGTTATTCAGTCTGACCTAAGCTAATATCAAAGACTTTTGTGCAGGTGATTTGGAGACTGAGGTCCTAAGTCTGGTCTGAAGCTGGCCAAGGCTGCTTTCACCCTGTGCCTATGGCCCAAAGGATCCATTCCACTGCTGGGAATAACTGGAGTGCAACTGCATTCCTTTCTCCCCAACAACCATCTATAAGGAGGGCAGTAAGTGGGGCTGGTGTGGAGCTGCTTACCCCAGGGAAATCCCCAGGTAGCCAACTACATCAGCTTTATAGCCCTTTAGTGTTGTTCTGTTGCTCTAGCTCAGAGGATTAGTCCCATTATTGTTTTTAACATTTATATTGCATTAGCAATTAGGGATCTCAGCCAGGACCTCATTGTGCTACTAAGCACTGTACATACACATAGCAATGACAGTCCCTGCATGAAAGGGCTTTCCATTGGGTCTCGTTTTGCAATCCTTACACAGGTTTAGTAGTGTGTATTTACTTAAATATTCTCATTGACTTCAGTAGGAATACTTGCATAAGTGCTACTAAATGTGAGTGAGATTTGCAAGATCAGGCCCAAAGCAAATGCAATGGGCTAAATTCTGCCTGGGTCTTAAGTGGGTGCACAGTGTAAGAACCCTCCTTGTACCTCTTGCATGGCCTGTGTAGCTGCAAGATAGAATTGCCTCTCTGTATGTGAGGGAGGACAGGGAGGCATTCTGCAAAGTTGGAACAGAGCACTATGGGCTGTGTCTAAATGGCATGATGATCAAGCCCATATGCTTTTTCTAAAAAGGTAACTGAACAAAAACTAGACATTGCTACCTAGTAAGTTCTGTTTCCCTTTTGGTTTTGCATGCTATCCCGCGACTTAAGAGTTCACAATGTAGTTTGCCTACTAATTACAAAGGATGTGAGTTTGCCACCATTGCTCATACTGAGTAGTCACTTAAACCACAAGTAGTCCAGATGAAATCAAAGGGACAACCCATACAGTATGCTACTTCTCCATGTGAATAAGGGTGGCAGAATCAGGTCCAGGGGAAATGAATAAACTAATCCTACAGTACAAGGTAAAATGATATTGTGAAAGTAACAAAGACATGTGAATGTACTGTAAAATAAATGAGTTCCAGATTTCCATTACACAGTTCTTCTGATATTTCTATTTTAAAATTCCTTGTTTTATAGATGTTCAAAAAATAGAAGGGTAACAGTAATGAGTCATATTTTTGCTGAATGATTATGTAATCTAAAAGAGTGTGTGCTTTTTTCCCATTTGGCTATAATACTTTTCCACTTGGATATTATATCACAAATTATGTTATAAATTTAAAGGGCTCAATCCTGGAAATATTGAGTGTCGTACTTACTACTTGGAGTAATCTCACTGCGGAATTGGGCCTAAAGCTGCAAAATCATTTCAGTTCTGTCTGCTGTCCATGCTCATTATTTGCCAAAACATTCACCTTTTGGGTTGAAAATTGTCCAAGCGTGATTTCTGTATAAAGGTTGTTTTTGAGTTTATTAAGACTGTGTCTATGTGTGTGTAATAAAATATACATTTCTCATTTACAAAGATTCTGAACAAACATTTTTAGACAGGGCTTACTTTGAACCTCTTCTGCCCCATTTGTTAATTAGCAAAAATGACCATTTAAAAGCTGCATACTGAGCATGTGCAATAGAAAATGTTCTTAAATCTACAGGTGTACATTTAACAATGAATGCATTGCACATAGAAGAAAAGAAAAAAACTCAAAACTCCAGTGTTAATGTAACATTAAGACTACAAGCTCAAGAGCTCTAAAGTCAGGAAATTAAAAAATATATTTTTTCCAGCAACATCACCATAGCCACACTATACAATGTTCTTATCACCCTTTCCCTCGATAAATGTAAAAATATAACATATTGGTTATTAATGTATCTAATAACCTATAAATATTTTTTCAATACATTTGTGAAATATCTACAGTTATGTGATTTTTGGACTTTTCGTGTAAGTTACATGAAAGTTCTGGAATAATATATATAATTAAACCAGCAATACTTTCATCCAAATTAAGGCATTATTTGTAACTTGTGTATATGTGAAAAGAGCCAAATTATCTGCCTCTAATAAACTTCCAACCTATCCAATTACATACGCACTGTCACAATTTGTTTATAATTTGCAAACTCCTGCCTTTTGTAGAATCATTTCAATAGGAAAAAAGGCTTGTTGGGAAATTACAAACAAAACCAGAAATGGAAGACAGCTTGAGCATGTTTAAGCCTTAAAGAAACAGAGGGAAAGCAAGAAATGAACATGAGAAGAAATGTAGATAATGGATTTGGGTCATAATTTGAAAGCAATGGTGTCTTGCTACTCTTGCTGTACAAAATAAAATTAGGAATGTATTACAACACTGTTTTGGCACATGAAGGTTACTATTTAATAATACTACCAACAAAAACATTTAATTTCCTATATGTCAAAAAATTCAATCTGAGTCCATTCTAATTGCTAAAACACTTACAAGAACTCATTCTCTAATCAGCCGTTTAACTCCTTCACTGCTTTTGCTCATGCTTGCTTCCAGCTAACTATCTAATTTTTAATCTCTGTGAATGTTTGATGTTTGTCAAACATGCTGACTTGAGTGTGCTTACAAGTGAGGTTGTCTGTTTGCTATTTACATAGAAACACCACCAGTTTGCCAGGTGCTTTATAGACAACAGCATGGACCTTATTTACCAACAGAACAGGCACATCTCAAGCAACTGGTAGTGTAAGCTTCCCTGTTCCCATTCAGAAGTATGTGATAAAAGAATTTTCTTGGCTTGTTCCAGAGAAGCAATCCAATCAATGCATGCTTTGTTGTTTTATTACAAGTGGACACCTTTCCAGCGTCCACTGAAAACTGCAATGAGTACCAAATTCATTTCACCCAGGCCACTGGGCAGCCAATGGTAAGAGCTTTACACCATCACTACCTTCAGCTGGATTTGAGCCAGTGACCTAGAGGTAAAAGGTTTTCTTTCTCCTGTTAGAAATCTCAACTAGCAAATCCCCACAACAAACATTCCATTGAAATAAATGGAGCATTAAAATATTTGTCAGCACCAGAGCTACTTAGCACAGCAGATAAATGAAGGCATTTAAACAATGCATTTAGATTCTTTTATAGAAAGCTCAACTTTCTGAGGGTAGGTTTCAGAGTAGCAGCCGTGTTAGTCTATATCCACAAAAAGAACAGGAGTACTTAGTCTCTAAGGTGCCACAAGTACTCCTGTTCTTTTTTCTGAGGGCAGGTGCTCACAGCAGAGTTGTTTGACAGTAATATCATCTGCAACATTAAATCGCAGAATAGGGGCCAGATCATTCAGTGCAGTGCAGCTGCTTTGTACACCACAGGCAGAATCTAGCAGTAGAACCAGCATATTTGTCCCAGGATTATCCTAATTCCAGGGGATCCTCTAGTGGCATAGAGATTGCATAGATGTTCCTATACCATTGCCCTCCTTGCTGCTGTAATGGGTGTAACTAGAGGAAATTGCATGCCTGAAGAGGAATGGCCAGGGTGTCTATATGTTGTGCGGTTTCGGCCTGTCGTGCAGACTAACCCACTACAGAGTATCTCCACATCATCTCAGTCTGCTGATCAAAATGGGTGTTTTTGAAAAGATAAGGCCCTACCTATTCCATAAAAGGGATAAAAGGTCTTCATCAAGGAAAATGGTGGATTCACCATGTCTTGACAGCTTCAAATCAAGAATGGTTGCCATTCTGGAAGATATGCTTTAGTCAAAAACAAGTCACTGGGCCCCTCCATATATATATGTATCTGGGTGAAATTCTATTACTTGCACTATATGTAAGGTCAGACTAGATTAAATAATGGTCCCTTCTGGCTTTAAAATCTATAAACCTATGAATGAATCGCTGAACTAGTATTTTATGGTATCTTGTCTAATGCATGGTCTAATGATCTGAACATAGGCTTGCCAGCCAGGAACTCATCTGTTCTAACTCTAGCTTTGCTACTGATTCTCTGTGACTTTAACCAAGTCCCTATAGTTCTCTGTGCCTCAGTTTCCTTATCTGAATGGAGAGTAATACAACTTACCTGCCTTACAGAGACTTTGTGAGAATTAATTAGTTGTTGTTTCTAAGATGCCATATAATGTCATGATGATTCAGATCTCTCACTTATAAACATGTAGGGTCAAATTCTCTGTTGATATAAATCCATTGGAGTCAATGGAGTTATGCCAGCCAAGAATGGCAAAATTCACATTGATTTTAATGGGGCCAGGATTTTCACCCATACGTTATAAAATGTGGTTTGTCTGAAACATGTTAAGATTCTGTGTCTGAAGTTTCAGAATATAAAAGGTGGAATATATCTGTTTGAGGAGATTCTACTATGGAACTATACCAAAGGAGGAGCGGAACTCAGCTCTTATTTACATAGACATACATTTTCTGTAACTCTATGGAGAACTTAGGCTTTATATTAATCAGTGAAGAGAATCTGGCCCATTTAATAGCTAAGTGATTATTTATTTTACTTACTACGCTTTATATATTTCCACCAGTGTAGGTACATAAGAACATAAGAATGGCAATACTGGGTGAGACCAAAGATCCATACAGCCCAGTATCCTGTCTGCTGACAGTGGCCAATGCCAGGTGCCCCATTGGGAGTGAACCTAACAGGTAATGATCAAGTGATCTCTCTCCTGCCATCCATCTCCACCCTCTGACAAACAGAGGCTAGGGACACCATTCCTTACCCATCCTGGCTAATAGCCATTAATGGACTTACCCTCCATGAATAACCTCCCTGTTATAGTCCTAACCTTCACAACCTCCTCAGGCAAGGAATTCCACAGGTAGACTGTGCGCTGTGTGAAGAACTTCCTTTTATTTGTTTTAAACCTGCTGCCCATTAATTTCATTTGGTGGCTGCTAGTTCTTATATTATAGGAACAAGTAAATAACTTTTCCTTATTCACTTTCTTCACATCACTCATGATTTTATATACGTCTATCATATCCCCCCTTAGGCCACGTCCAGACTAGGGTATTAAAATCGATTTTAGATACGCAACTTCAGCTACGTGAATAACGTAGCTGAAGTCGAATTTCTAAAATCGAGGTACTCATCCGTCCAGACGGCGCGGCATCGATGTCCGTGGCTCTCCATGTCGATTCCGGAACTCCGTTCGGGTTGATGGAGTTCCGGAATCGATGTAAGCGCGCTCGGGGATCGATACATCGCGTCCAGACTAGATGCGATATATTGATCCCCGAGCAATCGATTTTAACCCTCCGATGCCGCGGGTTAGTCTGGACGTGGGCTCTGTCTCCTCTTTTCCAGGTACCTGCCTTTACTAACATGTCTCCTTAATAACTGTGGTGGTTGTCTATTTTAAAACAAAGCAGAATGTTAAATTACCACTCCTCCAATGAACTACCTAATTATAACTGCACATTTCTTGGTATTACTCTTACTTAAAACATCTTTATTTCACTTTTTAAAACAGACAGGTTTATTTCTGTTTTGCTCTGAGATTTTTGCACCTTTTTCACAAATCTGTAAATTATGTTTTCAACCAGCTCCACCTAAGCACATCTGCTTTATGTCCATCTGCAACTGCACAAAGATGCCACAAATGGAGCCACAGTGTCCCATTAGTTTCTAAACGGAAGCACCAGTCATAACTGAGGAAAATTCTTCCTCATCGGTTGTTAGGATTGGGTTTGCCTGCAGGCCAGAAAGAACTTCTAGTTTCAATATTTATGCCTGACAAGGCCGTGTACAGAGCTCGAGTTTAAGGATTTTAGCTTAAGAAAGAACATTATGAAATTAGGGATTGGATTTCAGTGGGTGACAGTCGCACATGCAGTGCTCTAGTGAGGTACATGCTGGGGGGGGGCAGTACTGGCATAGTTTGGGAGAAGCAGGGGTGCTGAGAGCCATTGAACTAAACTGTAAACCCTTGGCTGCATATAATTGAAACCACTAAACGCTAAGGGGGGCGGTAACACCCTAGTTCCAGCACCTATGGTCAGACGCGCTGCGCCCCCTCAGTTCCCATTGGGTTGGGGTGCTGAGCCCGCCAGGGTCCGGCTTAACAACTGATTGGCGGACTGACGCGGCCCCCGGCCCAGCTGGGTGTCCAGCCCCGGGACTGCAAGCAGCGCCTGCCTCACACACCGCAGCTGGCCCTCTCCGCGCTGGCAGGTGGCGCCTCCCCTCCGGCGGCCTTTCCCCCACTTGGGCCGGCTGTCCTCCCCGCCATCTGTTGCAAGGCGCGGCGCCGCGGCAGGAACAGGCCTCTTCGCTAGCGCAGGGGGGTGCAGGTAAGCGCCGCCCGCTCCCCGCGCTGCGATCGCAGCCCCGGCGCCGCGGGAGCACCTGGCTCTGGCCGCCGGGCGTGGGACGCTGGGGGAGAGGAGGGAGGAACAACTTTGCAGCGTCTCCTGCCCCCCGGCCCTGCCAGGGGAGCGAGCGAAGGGGGCGGCGCACCAGAACAGGGGGGATCACAGGGCGCCGGGGGGCCGCTGCAGGGGAACAGGGGGAGGGGGTCAGCTGTGAGAACAAAACGTGGGGAGTGCTTCAGAGTGGGACACCCTGCGTTTAGAGCAGGGGTTGCAGATGGGGGCAGGACACGACAAAGGGGGCAGAAAGGGGACACTGGCTTTGGAGAAGGATTTCGGGGGGGAGGTTGCCATAGATTTGGATGGTGCTTCTTTAGCACAGGTCATGGATGTGCTCCTCCTGTTAGGACTTTGAGGGCTGTTGTCTTAGAAGGGGGTGGTTACAAATACCCACCTTGTCTGTGGCCCTTAAAGCAGATAACAACCACCAAGAAATGCAGCCACCTCTGGGGTGGGGAGCAGCAGCTCACTGGCATCCAGTGGTGATGGGAGAGCAGGGACATGGTTCTGGCCAAGGGCACCAGGGCAATGTGCTATCCTTAGGAAGTGTATCATGTGCTCTTTAGTAGTCAAGTAAACACTCACGAGCTGCTTGATTTTTCAGGTCTCACCTTCTCCATGGTATCTTTAGAAGGATTAAGAGCTAAGTAAACTGTAGACATCTATGCTCCAGTGAGTCTCCATGTTTCAAATCTGAGGTTCAGACTACTAAATCATTCCTCCAGATTGTTAATTTATTACATATTTAAATTAGATCTCGGGTTTTAGAGATGGATTTCTTGTGGACTTTGGATTTTTATTTGGGGTCTTGCATGGAGTAAGGTCTCTACAAACTAGCCCTGGAAAAAAATACACTTTTCGTATTATTAGAAACATAAGATTTGCCTTACACTTCAACTAGCAGTGTATTAAATCTGGTAGCTTGCCTTTGGCAGTGAGTAATGATGGCTGATGCCTCAAAGAATATGGAGAGAAGAATACTTAATGGATCTGGCCAATTGTACACTGCTCTATACTTGGGAAATTATTCTTTCCTGACCCCAGCAGTAATCAGTTTATGCTGTGAAACATGAAATTCAGTTAGCCCATTTTTACTTGTGTAACTAAAAATATTGCTCATAAAATCATCTAGCCCTTTAAAAAAAAATCCAGTTACAGTAATTGACTTTCTGACCTCCTGTGGGAGGGAGTTCTACAGTGTATTAGTCCAGGGTGTGTTAGAGCTGATATTTGTAATGTTTCTACATATGCCAGTTGTAGGTGGTCCTGTTGGCCCCTCTGGTCTCAGTGTGGTTTTACGCAGAGCTGGAGTATGAAATACATCTTGCCAGGTATCACTTTGTAAATGACCTCAATCCTAAAGCAATTTGTAACTAGTGCAAAAAGGAATTATGCAGCATGTTTCAATAAGACACAAAATCTTACCTCATCTATTTGTAACTCTCGCTTTCTGAAATGGTCACACCTTTGCAGCCTAGCAGTGGATGCATGAAAAATCTGAGCACTTAGCAGGCCTCATTTGCTTCACTTATGCATGTAACAGTAGTGATTTTTAATTCTTATTTTACTTTTCAGATAAGTGATTTATGGTAGATTTGCTAGCATACTGTTTTACTTCCAGGCTGTAAATTACATGTATAGATCAGGAAAGGTAACTGTTTATTGTTTACTGTGTTGATTATATTGATTTGGAAGGTTATGCAGAGCTGGAATTGCTGGACTGACAATTAACCCTGTAGGGAACACATGTTTATGGTGTTGCATATACATGTACTTAAATAAAATAACATAAACACTACAGACTTTAGATAATACCGTAAAATATCATACCTAAAATATCTTTCCTTGCCTCCTTTATTGTAAATGCTTTTCCTTTGCCTTTTGTCATAGTTTTGGAGGTACATTCACCTATATTACACAAATGTTGCTTTGCAGAGTCTTTCTGCTATTATGATATGCCTTGTTAGAATTCCCACTCTGCACCAAAGAGAGTGCACACACTTCAGGTTAGAGCCTCAATGAGATGCCCTAACCACTTGGATATAGAGTCATTCTCTCTCTCACATGTTCACCCAGTGACTGTAATCATTTCCATAGTCAGCTGCTCTCATGTCAGGAATAAGGAACAGGAGCACAAACTCTTAAGAAACAAAGACCCTAGGCCCAATTCTCCTCTTATACCAATGTAAATCAACAGTAACTCAGTTGAAATCATTGGACTTATGCTGGTATAGACCCAGTATATAAGTGAGAGCAGAGTCAGGCCCCTTCCTACTTTTATGAAAATATCTTTAATTACAAAATAGGGGCCATGTCTATATGGGGACTCAGGAAAATTAAGGCAGAACAACTAAAGGTGTGAAGTCAACGTGCAGAAACCCCCATGTGGATTTCTTCATTCAGGAGTAAAGTGGCCATAGTTTGCTGTAACTAAAAGCTCATTTTAATTTATATATTCAATGTGTTGTAACATAAAATGACAACTTTGTTGTTAATCATTTTATTTACAGATAATGAGCCAAATCCTCGGTGTAAATTGTTATAGCTCCATTTAAGTCAGTAAAACGTTGCCAATTCAGCTCTTTGGCCCAGAGCTTCTGATTTTTCCTCACCCTTATACTGTTGAAAATTGAAGAATTCTGCTGAAGTCTGTGGTGTTACACTGGTGTAAGTGAGAGGAGACTAAGGGTATGTCTACACTACGGGATTATTCCGATTTTACATAAACCGGTTTTGTAAAACAGATTGTATAAAGTCGAGTGCACACGGCCACACTAAGCACATTAATTCGGCAGTGTGTGTCCATGGTCCGAGGCTAGCGTCGATTTCTGGAGTGTTGCACTGTGGGTAGCTATTCCGTAGCTATCCTATAGTTCTCGCAGTCTCCCTTTCCCCTTGGAATTCTGGGTTGAGATCCCAGTGCCTGATGGGGCAAAAATCATTGTCGCGGGTGGTTCTGGGTAAATGTTGTCAGTCATTCCTTCCTCCGGGAAAGCAACGGCAGACAATCATTTTGCGCCTTTTTTCCCTGGATTGCCCTGGCAGACGCCATAGCACGGCAACCATGGAGCCTGTTCAGCTTTTTTTTACTGTCACCATGTGTGTACTGGATGCCGCTGACAGAGACGATACTGCAGCGCTACACAGCAGCATTCATTTGCCTTTGCATGACAGCAGAGACGGTTATCAGTCGTTCTGTACCGTCTGCTGTGCCACTGTAAATTGACAATGAGATGACAGTTATCTGTCGTTCTGTACCGTCTGCTGCTGTCATGGGTGCCCCTGGCTGAGGTCGGCTGGGGACGCAAAGACGAAAATGGGAATGACCCCCTGGTCATTCCCTCTTTTATGGTATCTAAAAATAGAGTCAGTCCTGCCTAGAATATGGGGCAAGTGTACTAGAGAGCTAGTGTATCAGAGAACCAGAGAGCACAGCCGCTCCATGTCAGATCCCGCAGAAATGATGAGCTGCATGGCATTCTAGGGGGTGTCCCTGCAGCAACCCACCTGTTGCTTCCCTCCTCCCCCAACCTTCCTGGGCTATCGTGGCAGTGTCCCCCCCATTTGTGTGATGAAGTAATAAAGAATGCAGGAATAAGAAACACTGACTTGTTACTGAGATAAAATGGGGGGAGGCAGCCTCCAGCTGCTATGATAGTCCAGGCAGGACATTAAGCGGTGCAGGGGAGAGGAGCCCAGCATGCTGCTGCTATGATAGTCCAGGCAGTACAGAATCTTTTCTTTACACGTGAAAGGAAGGGGGCTGATGAAGCTCAGCCCCCAGTTGCTATGATGAGGACGGTTACCAGCCGTTCTGTACCATCTACTGGGAATGACCAGGAATCATTCCTATTTTTACCCAGGTGCCCCTGGCCAGCCTCACCTGAGGCCAGCCGGGAGCACTCACGGGCTGATTATGACGACGGATAGCAGTCATATTGTACCGTCTGCTACCGGGGAGGGAAGGGGGGTGGATACTGCTCTTCACTGCCGCAGCATCGCGTCTACCAGCAGCATTCAGTAGACATAAGGTGACACTGAAAAAAGTCAAGCAACGATTTTTTTCCCTTTTCTTTCACGGGGGCGGGAGGGGTACATTGACAAGCTATACCCTGGACCACCCCGGACAATGTGTTTGACCCTACAGGCATTGGCAGCTCAGCTAAGAATGCAAATACTTTTCGGAGACTGCTGGGGACTGTGGGATAGCTGGAGTCCTCAGTACCCCCTCCCTCCCTCCATGAGCGTCCATGTGATTCTTTGGCTTTCCATTACACTTGTCACACAGCACTGTGCTGTGGACTCTGTATAATGGCCTGAAGATTTTTTTCAAATGCTTTGGCATTTCGTCTTGTGTAACGGAGCTCTGATAGAACAGATTTGTCTCCCCATACAGCGATCAGATCCAATATCTCCCGTATGGTCCACGCTGGAGCTCTTTTGGATTTGGGACTGCATGGCCACCCGTGCTGATAGAGCTCCATGCTGGGCAAACGGGAAATGCAATTCAAAAGTTCTTGGGGCTTTTTCTGACTATCTGGCCAGTGCATCTGAGTTCGGATTGCTGTCCAGAGCGGTCACAATGGTGCACTGTGGGATACCGCCCGGAGGCCAATACCGTCGATTTGTGGCCACACTAACCCTAATCCGATATGGTAGTACCGATTTTAGCGCTACTCCCGTTGGGGAGGAGTACAGAAACCAATTTAAAGAGCCCTTTATATCGATATAAAGGGTCTCGTTGTGTGGACGGGTACAGCGTTAAATCGGTTTAACGCTGCTAAAATCAGTTTAAACGCGTAGTGTAGACCAGGCCTCACAGAGGTTTTTGTAAATGTGTCGAGGGAAGAATAATATTAAAGGGACTTACTTTGCCAGCTGTTTCTAAGCTGAACTCCTCATTGGCCTCAATTGGGACTTGTTTTAAGAATGGAAAACATGATACGACTTGAGGAAAACAATAAACAGCCTTTTTATTCATTACACAATAGCTCTAGCCCAGGCAATCGCTCCACATTGAATCAATAAGCAGAGGGATTTGGCAACAGGAACTTTTGTATATTTAAAGAAGGAAGTGGGTAACTTCACCACAAAGGAAATATCTATGCCACTCTCAGCTGTTCCAGATATTCTTCACAAATGGTTAGCAAATTAAATCATACTAGAATTGAAGGCAGTTGTTTTATGCTGGTGTAACTCCATTGACTTCAGTAGTTACTCCAGATATATACTAGTGGGGGACCAGAATCAGGTCCAAATACTGGGAAAATTAGCAATGACACACAGTGTTTGTACACTTTTAAAAAAGCATGCTGGAATATTTTCATCACTGAAGAAAATTAGTATGATAGTTTCAACAGAATTGTTTTTCACCCAAAACATGCTGCGAGGCAGAAGTGCAACACGTTGATGTTTGGTTTTACTGCGGTTAATGAGACAGTCCTTCCCTTTTGAGAGAGTATTAAGGCTGCTTTAATTCTACTCACAGTAAGAAACTAAAGTGAATGTAGAAATCTCAGTATTAGCTAGTTTCAAAATTGAGTAGGTTTTTGCTGCCTCCTTCAAAGAACAACACTGGACTGCTCTCGGACTTCCTTATTAGGGAAAGACCTGTGTAAAGAGAATGACCTTGTATCACTTTCTGAAAGTGTCTAGATTCTGGATATGAAGACTAAACGTATTTTTAAATTAATATTTAGTGTTTGAGAAAAGGTCAGATTGATGGGATTAGAAAGTAAAGTCCTCTGTATATAGAACAAATGCAACACCTCCAGTAGTGCAAGCTTTCCCACTTGTAATGGAACTCATAGCTACTTCCCGTCCAAGATTCTTCCACCAATAGGTTATGTAGGGAAGAGTGTAGTACTATGCATCTGATATAGCAACATTTCTGTGTGAAAAAGAGTATCAGCTATTTTAAAAAAACAAGTTCCCTTAGCATGAAAGAAAAAAAAAAAGACAGACAGCTGTAGTAGTGGTTATCTGAACTCACACCCAAGGGAGTGCTTCTCAAATCAAATGAAAAGTCTATTTTTAAAATTGTGTTTGATTTGCAGATGTCCTCTTTACAACATAAATTATGCCCAATGGATAGATTCCAGAGTCTTTATTATCCCTTTTTCCTGAGCCATTCATGACATGGTTCGTGGCTTCTCTTATTTTGCATGTTGGCCTTGCTTTCCAAACCACTTGAGAGGTTTACGACCATCTATTTTAGAACAGATTTTGCTTGCCATGCATTTTGAATGACTCAGTTATCCATAACTGCAGACAGACACCGGTTAAGCAATACACATCAAAGGAGAACATGAAGCTGGTCATAGGCTCTTGCTGGACAAATTCCTGCTGTAATTTTCCCTGTGGTCAATTAGTCAGTTGTGAAACTCACATCGTTTCATCCTACACAGTTGTGTTTCCATACAGTGGAGCATAAAAACAATGCAAAACAGAAGTCTTGACTCAAGACTGATAAACCTCAAATAAATATTTTTAATATATCTATAAACCTTAAAGATGAGAATACAGGACAATTGCTTCCTTATTAATGTACCACATTTATAGTCCTCTTTACTAAAAGGGCAGTGTTTATTTCTATACCTTATTCACCCAATTATAACGTTTGCACCTAATAGCTAAAGTGTAAGGCCAGAAGCTTGTTCATGAGTAGAACAGAGACTGAAGGCTTTTTGAGAGCCAAATTCTGATCATACTCCTCTCTGAAGCACTAGAGGCAAGTGTGGAGCTGAACTGTCTGCAAGATATTCTGCCTACACAAGCTATAGGGAGATTAAGCTGGGAAAGGCAGGAACGAGACCATCTGGCAGAAAATAAAGGGTATTTAGGCTGTTTGCCCTGGAAGGAAGTTGGATTCAAGTCTCTCTTAGGTTGGCTGAATGGGGAAGCAGCTACCCCCATCTCCTCCTGATGCTCACAGTGATGTTTGGAGGAAGGATGTTGTGAGGCCAGCTAAAAAGTCCTAGGCATCTTCCAAAACACTTTAAAACATTGGTGATAACAGTGATTTGGTGGGTGAGTAGGTTAAAGATTAAATACGTGGATGGTGTTTAGGGTGCCCAGTCAGCAAATGTGAAAAATCGGACAGGAAGTGGGGAGTAATAGGAGCCTATATAAGAAAAAGACCCAAAATCGGGACTGTCCCTATAAAATCAGGACATCTGGTGACCCTAATGGTGTTTAAAAACATGAGTGAATTCACAGGAGTCTGACTGCAGGAAGGTACATTGCTGACAAGAAATTGGTGAAAATGTGCTTGTGAGGGCTGATAAACCCCTGCAAGAGGTTTATAATGCCAGCCCAAAATGCACTTTTTGTTATTCATAGGGCAAGAACATTGATCTCACCTTCTCTATTATAGCTGTGAAGTGCAGGGTGAGGGAATGGGGAAACTCTCCCTCTTCCTTGGCACAGCCTCCATTAGTATTGCTCAGAAGAGCAGCCCCTGCACCAGGAATTACTAGTGAATTATTCATTGGGAACAGCAGATAACTTATCAAAAAGAAGCCAAGAGAGGCACGGCATAGGTGGAGCCATTCTCCCCCTCGCCAAATACAGCACTGAGCAAACAGGCTAGCTAAGCATTGAAGGCCAAAAGAGGTGTCAAATTACCGTGCCTCTGTGGAAACGAAGCTCTTGCTGTCTGAGGCAGAATGCTTCCTGACCTTCCCCTGGTGCAGCTTAGCTCCACATCCTTACAATGGACTGGGCTTTGAAGGCACAGCCCAGCCTTTAGCCGTCATGAGTTATCCTTATACAGGAACTTTTTGAAATACAAGATTTTATGTAGGGCAGCTGATTGTCTTTTTTTTTCTTTCTTTCCCCAAATAACTTGAAAGAACCTTAGAGAATACACAAGGGACTAGAACTTCAGCTGGTGTAATGCCATTTTATTCAGGGAAGGTATGGTGATTTACACCAGCTGAGGAACCCTATCCAAGGTTTTCCGTACACTAAAATAGCCATCTTACGTATGTTCCTATTTTCACCTTAGTTTGGCATCCAGCTCTTCTAGGATTTTAATATTGCAGAAACCCTAATTGTTTCCAAATATTTGCTGAGTAAATCTGTCCTCTAAAGAGATTAGAATAAGTATCCAATTATTCTATATTAAAAATAGATTAAAACGTTCAAAATTCTTCCCAAGCGCACACCCTAAAGCTTTGTCTAAAAACTCCCTGTTACATTTGTTGAAGAGATTGCAGGCCATTTCCTTGGTGTTAATATTTTTATAGTTAGTAGGAATTGAGATTAATGTGTTGAAAAAAGTGATAAATAAACACAAATAGCAGAAATAATCATTCTGGATATGAACCATTGCTTTAGAAGAGGGAAAGACACCTACAAAGTGTAAGTGTAAATGTTTGCATGTGCGTGTAGTTTAACAGCTCATAGCTGTAATTGTGCATTGCTTGTATGTACTGTTATACAGACTTATTAGAAATGGTTGATAGACAATAAATGCGTCATTGGGATCCTTGGAGTAATATGTCCAAAGGAGGGAAAAAGTAGAAATATTTTACTTTTATTTTTCCATTCAGTTAAACTAAATAAAAACCAGAAGAAGCGCAAGGATCCCATCCCACAAAGTTCTCGCTCATAACCAGTGGGGGAAAATATAATACCCTGGACCAAATCCTGCAATCCTTACTCAAGCAGAACACCTATCAAACCCATGGGAATGTCTCCTATGCAAAGACTGAAGGGGAAGCCTTAGCCCCATTGAAATCAATGCCAGTTTGCTATTGACTTTAACAGGGCCAGGATTCTGAGCAAGGATATCAAGATTTGCCCTCTGGCATAAAAAAAAAACACAAAAAATCCTCGACAAACCAGAAACAAACACAAAAGCTTTGAAGTGGTGCGAAGTTCTATTAAAAAAGACCTGGGATTGATTTATTAATCCAGGGAGAGGAGGAACTGTTTTTCTGAATAAGGTAAATATTCAGTCACAGGTTCTGTTCTTAGTTTAATATCTGATGCATCCTGTGTCCACAGCCTATATCCTTCCCTTGCAGGGGAATAGTTCAGTCTTCTGACTGATACCATCATTAACTATATGAGTTGAGATAGGATACAGTACATTAAAGCCTACATTTTCAAAAGCAACTAGTGATTTTTGAATACCTCAAGTTTTGGGTGTCCAGTTTGAGAGCCTGATTTTCAGAAAGGTTTCAGCTCATTGAAAATCAGGCCTTTATAAGGTATATCAAGTTGAGGAAAAGTTGAGGCACCACCCAAATTCACTAGTCACAGTAGAAAATTTAGGCTTAAATATACATTTGTCTTTGGGCAAAATGTCTAAACTACGGAAAACGTGTATTCCCAGGAGTTCAGGGGAAAGGAAGAATGAGAAGGGGAAATTAGCATTTTTTTTGTACATTATATTTTTAGCTCTATTTTTTCTATAATTAATCTTGTTCTTATTTATAGTACTCAGAGGAACTTGCACTGGTAAAAAGCTATTCTTGCTCTGAAGATTTTGTAACAGTCGTCAAAATGTGGAATGCTGTGGCTAAAAACCTAATAAGGACTAAAGTCCACCAAGACTATTCACACACTCTACTGCTAGTGCAAAAGGGCAGGAGTATTCTTACAAAACCACCTTCCTCTAGGAATTGTTGGCAACATACAGCTGGAGCAGTTCAGCCTTTCAACATGAGTACGAGTATCCAGAAAGTAGAAGCTCTGGACGTGAATAATTTTGTCCGTATTCACTGGGAAGATGGGAGTAAGAGCCTTTACCCTGCTGTATGGCTAAGAGACAACTGCCAGTGCCCTGACTGCTTCCTGCGTTCTGCTAAAGCACGCAAACTGCTTTTGGAAGACCTGGATGTTAACATTGGGGTGAAGGAGGTCACTTTAACAGATAGACAAAAGGTATTTTTTAAAAGAAATTTTGCTTTCATGTGACATTTGTGTAATAATTCTTGCTAATCTGTTCATTAGCAACCCGAACAAAGAGAATAGTACTGCAGCTCGAATATCAGGATGTGCTGTAATCATGGATCCACAAATCATATTGTGTATTTGCAGGATTTCTAGGTATAACTATCACTTGAGCAATCCAAATCCTTTTATTTTATGTAATTCTTACAGTAAAATCCACTTCAAAAATATTAAGCATAAAGTATAGGAACCTCCAAAATGTTTTTTTTTTTCTAAATTAACTTTAGATAGATAAAATATTTTTACCGTATCCTTCACTTCTTAATCTCTAGGAGCTGGTGTGAGGATAAAATTGCATACTCTTAATACCTCAGACTTCCACTCCCTCAAACTTCTCTCCCCCTGTGTGTCTATCTCCATACCCTACAGCCCCCCTTTTCCACCATGGCTACTTTATGGAGGAAGGATAGTATGACTCCCCCACAAAGAAAGTGACTGTCTCATAACTGGCACACTGTCTGTCTTCCTGCAGGAGACTTCTGCTTGTGTTGTCACAGTAAAGCATGGAGTCCTTAAAGGCCAGGGCAAGGAAAGGCCAGGTGGTGGAATCTCTTTCTTTAAAGGTTTTTAAGGTCAGGCTTAACAAAGCCCTGGCTGGAATGATTTAGTTGGAGATTGGTCCTGCTTTGAGCAGGGGGTTGGACTAGATGACCTCCTGAGGTCCCTTCCAACCCTGATATTCTATGATTCTATTAAATTCTTTACTTGATCTAATAAATAGTTTCTAATTCATTTTTTAAAAGAGTATTTTTTAAAATGTATTTGATCTGACATTTATAAATGTATAAAGTAAAATTTGGGGAGAGAACCCTCCTTTGGGTCAGATCTGCCCTCAGTGTCTACTGTGGAATCCCAGTGAAATCAGTGAGGTTGCATGGGTGTAATTAAGAGCAGGACTTGACCCTTTACCTTCTTGCCTGGCAAATTGTAAAAGTTATAAAACAGATATGCAAACTCCATTCCCTTTATTTATTTTATCATTAAAAATACTCCTTAGCACTGGTATCTTCAACATGCTTTACAAACGTGGGAGGGAAATAAGAGTTGTTGTCCCCATTTTGCAGTTGAGGAAGCTCAGATGCAGAGTTGATGTGATTTGCTCAAGGCCACATGATGAATGGGTGGCAGAGCCAGAATTAATACTCAGGAGTTCCTAGCTTCCAGTCCCGTGCTCTGTCCATTAACATGCATTGTCTCTCCGAATTGTCTGAATACAAGGTAAACGCCTACTTTACCTGTACACTTGAATTATAATTATTAATTAAACTGTAAACTCTTTAGAGAAGAGCTTATGTCTACCTCTGTACAGCACCTAGCACGGGGGGCACTAATTCATAACTAACAGAAATAGATTTTAAAGGTATTCCTGTCCACGCCTCTCTTGTCTTTCTCCTTCAGTCCTTCCAAGTGGTCATCCCCTTCACTCCCAAACTATTGTCACTTCCTCCACCCTTTTCCACCTTGTCACTCCCTGCAATGAAATGCTGCCCTCCATGAGGTATTCATGTCCTACTTTCCTTTACTGGGACTCATACACAACATACCACTGCTGAGTGCAGCAGGGATAAAGAATGAAAGCATCCAGCACCAGTCAGCAAACACTATCACTTCTTCACTGTGAAACTGACCTCTTGTAAAAGGAGGGAATTAGGTAATGCTTAAATGGACTTCTGAAAGTGTTTGCAGTTATATAAATAAGAGAGAGAGGTTGCCCACAAGAGACATTTAATTGCAAAGTAGCAAGTAATATATTTCAATTACATTTCTAGTAAGGAGACTGAATTTTGCTGGTCCCTTGGGTAGTTGTTTCAGGTGGGCAGATTTCATTGAATCTCTCATTGTAAATTATCTTTTTTTATTTTATGATATAAGGTGTATATTACATGGCCAGACAAACACACGAGTGAATTTGAGGCTGAATGGCTGAAGAAAAGATGCTTTTCTGAACAAGCCAGAGCAGAAATGCAGGAAGAATTATTTTTACCAGGTAGGGACTAAAACCTAATCTGTTATACATTTCTTAAAACTGTATAGACTATCACATATTTGAAGGTCCACAGGACAGCATATATATATATATGTAGCATTGTAGTTGAAATGAAAAGGGCTCTTTTATTTTTCTTGTCTCTGTTAATAAGTGAGTTTCCTTTACATCATGATATCTAGAGTTTTATTGTCATTCTACAATAATGCGGTGGTTATGTTCCCTAGAAAATGAATTAACTTGTACACCATGCTATATAATGCTATTCACATTTCTGTTGACCAGAGCCGTAACTAGGTATTTTTGCGCCCAAGGCAAGAATATAAAATTGAGCCCTCCCCCAGGGCTGGCTCTTTGGCAGCAATTCGATGGCGGGTCCCTCAGTCCCTCTCGCCAAATTGCCACCAAAGAATGAATGAATGAAGGGGCAGTGGTGGAGCTGTGATTTTGGGGGGTCAGATCATGATTTTTGACTGCTTGGGCTGGTAATGTTGCTTCCAAGATGGTTTTTGGTTCCAGTCCAGTTCCAATCCAGAGAGGGACTCAGAGGTTAAGAGAGAAGGGAGGTGCTGGATATCAGCAGTGGCCACTAGGGATCAGCATGTGTCCTGAGAATGCTGGGAGTTCAGGTTTGCAGGGCAGGATCAGGGGTGGCAGGTTTGTAGAAATTTTGGTGGTGCCCAGAACCTACCTCCACCCAAACTCTACCCCCCACCCACCTGCCCAAGGCTCTGGGAGGGAGTTTGGGTGAGGGAGGAGGTCTGGGGTGCAGGCCCTAGGCTGGGGCAGGGGATTGGGCTGCAGGCTCTGGGAGGGAGTTTGGGCATGGAAGTGGTGCAGGTTCTGGGAGGGAGTTTGGGGATTGGAGGAGTGCAGAGGGATGGGGTGCAGGGGTGAGGGCTGTGGGTTGTGGCTGCAGATGAGGAGTTTGGAGTGTGGGAGAAACTCAGGGAGAGAGTAGGGGTGAGGGCTCTGGGGCTGGGAATGGGAGGTTTGGGGTGCTGGAGGGGCCCAGGGCTGGGGCAGAGGGTTGGGATGTTGGGAGTGAGGGCTCTGGCTGTGACTGGGGATGAGGTGTTTGGGGTGCTGGAGGGACTCAGGGCTCGGGCAGAGGGTTGAGGATGCTGTGGGGGGTGAAAGCTCTGGCTGGGCTTGTGGGCTCTGTGGTGAGGCAGGTCTAGGGATGAGTTTGGGGTGCAGGCAGGCTGCTCTGGGACAGGGGCCAGAGAGGAGGACTCCCCCAATCCCTTTCCCTGCTGGCAGCAGCAAGCTCTGGGAGAGGAGCCCCCCTTTCCTGCCCCCCCCCCAGCAGCACACTCACCCCCACCATTGTCACTGCATGTGCTCCTAGGGCCCCTCTCAGGTCCAGGAATCTCCCTCGCCTCCCCCATGGTGGGTGCCGGGGGTGCTGCGTGCACCTCCTCCCCCTGCTGTTGCCTCTGACTGTAGCCTCACTGGGGGTGAGGGATGGGGCTTCCTCCTTGTCCAGCATGGGGCAGGAGCCGTGACTGTGGGGGGCCCCTCCCCTGTGCTGCTGGAGGGTCCCATTGGAAAATGAAAGGATCTGAGGGGGAAGAGCAGGCTCACAGTCAGTCTGCCCTGGCAGTGAGATGGGGGCACTAGGACCCCGAAGAAGCAGTTGCTGCAGGGAGGCAACGTGGAGCTGCTCTGCTCTGGATCCGGGAAGGGGCTGGGGAATCAAGTCGGGGCCGGGAGACACTCGGGGGAGGCGACCTGGGTTATAAATATCTCTGTGCCAGCGGTTTTTTTTTCTCCACCACTTTCTGCTCCCCTCGACTTTGTGCGCCTGAGGCAAGTGCCTTACTGGCCTCGTCCTTGTTAAAGCACTGCTGTTGACCTAACATGATATTGGTGCACAAACAGGGAGCACTGTTAAAAACCTGGTTCTTACTCTTGAGTGACCCACCATCACCAACCTCAGACCACTAGGTTTGCTACAGTGCATGGATGGATACAGCTTTAGCCCCTCTCTCCTTGCTTGCTCTAATACCGTGAGCAGGTAAAGTACTGAAGCTGACAAGATTTCTGCTCTCATCCTTGACAGGATTGCTTTACATCAGTTGTGCTCTGCAAGAAAAGTGACTCGTTCTGAACTGAGGGTTATGATTTTATCTGTTAAAACAGGAATTTAGTTTTTATGAAAAGTGACTAGAGATGCAAAAACCCTATCTGAAATATGAATTTCCCAAAAGTTCAGCAGGGTGCAGGTCTGGGGTTGGGGGTTTAAGCACAACAAAAGGACAGATGCTGGAAGTTGGTAACTAATCATGGGGGTGAGGGGGAGGCACAGCAGGAGGTAGTTACTTTTGTTTTATTTTTAACTTTATTTTAGGGAGCTACAGATGAAAAAAAAAAATTCCAGGACACATGGGGCTTGAAGCTCTCCTGTGT
This sequence comes from Gopherus evgoodei, assembly GCF_007399415.2. Lineage (NCBI taxonomy): Eukaryota > Metazoa > Chordata > Testudines > Testudinidae > Gopherus > Gopherus evgoodei. Next base: position 92,496,903 of record NC_044325.1, read on the forward strand.
CTGGGCTATGCTCAGTACAGAAGGGATGAAAATCAGGGAACCAGTTACAGCTTTCTGATTCGTAGCTGGCATGAGTTAGAGCATCCTAATGGCTCCTATAATGGGGTCAGTTGGAGCATCAAATGCAGGAGCCAGCTCTGCCAGCTGTACACCAGCTGATGCCCCCTCCCCCTCTCTTCCCCCCACACACAATGGGACTCTCAGCTGGCCAGTTATGGCCAGAATCCAACTCATTGCACCTCCTGAGTGGCACAAGGCATCTGGTTTAGAATTGAGATCCTGGCACCTGATGCAGTTACACAGAAACAACTAGTCAACAGAGTTAAAGTATTGTTTGCAATCATGTAACAACAAAAATTATTGCAAAGAGGTGGCAGAGTCTGGGAAGACAGAATACTTCATTTGGTTCAGTGGTTCTCAACCCACAGTCCATGGGCCACTTGTGACCCAGTCAGCAGGGGCGGCTCTAGGAATTCTGCCGCCCCAAGCACGGTAGGCAGGCTGCCTTCTGTGGCTTGCCTGCAAACGGTCCGCTGGTCCCGTGGCTTCGGCGGACCCTTCGCAGGCACGCCTGCCTGAGGCCCACCGAAGCCGCGGGACCAGCGGACCCTCTGCAGGCAAGCTGCCGAGGGCAGCATTCCTGCCGCCCTGGTGGCACCGGCAGAGTTCCCCCCGTGGCTTGCCGCCCCAAGCAGTAGTATACAGTAGTATACAGTGTGGGTGCAACCCACATGACACAAAGAGAGCCGCATATGCAGCCCATAATGGTAAATAGATTGTTAATCACTGATTTGATTAGTACATTTTGTCATGTGGCAGGATATTCTGTGGTTGTCTGCCTGTTTGTCTGTTCAATAGTATGAGTTTTATTCATAATAAAATAAACATACATTCTGGACCAGATTCACCTCCAGTAGCTCCAGGGAAGTTTGAAAACAATAGTTTCTTGCTCTGAAATCTCAAGCATACTGTAATATTGCACCTTGGCATGGTCTGAGTTTTTGTTGGCTTAATTTTTAATTATCAGTTCAAAGGTATACACTGCTGATCTCAGAGCATTTTGTGAAGTCTTCAAATGATATCAGCCCCAAACTCTCACAATTCAGTGTTTAAATCAATTTATACCCTTAATAATTCCATACATTTTCTACTCAGGAGAAATTGAATATAATTTATGCTCATGGTTAGCAGTTTCTTATCTCTTTCTCAAAACCCTTTTTCTGTTTTACAGTATCTGACACTAGCCTTGAAACATTTGTTCCCTTAAGAGATAGATGCTTCCCTGGGTTCCCCTCTTCCCGCCTGATTCAAAGCCTATTGAAGTTAATAGGAGTCTTTCCATTCACTTAAGGGAACTTTGGATCAAGCTGTTGAAACTTTCAAAATGGGAATATTTATTGTCTAGAGACAGAAAGTTAGTCTCCTGTCTTTCCATAGAAAACAACTCTAGTTTCTCTTCTCCTTTTTCTGAGGGGTCAGGGGGAGGTGGCTTGAGTGTCTCCCTGGGATCTACATGTAGAAAGGACCCACGTTTGTTGGGTGTACCCCTCCTATGAGGAAGTGTTGGCAGCCATCTCTGTGGCACTTTTCCCCCTGAGCTGGTTGGGTTGTGGGTAAGGACTGGGAAATCAGACTTTAATAACTAAGGAAGGGGATACTTTGTTATTTGGTCAATAATTTTCAGAAACTTGGTTTTCCATGATATAGATGAGACAATATGTTTACATATGTTATACTAAGTAATATAAATTGCCTGCTGTAATACAGCAATGATATTGATAATTGAGCTGGCTTTATGTTCCTGTGTGTCTTTCTGCTCTTCGCCATGTTCCAGGAAAATAAATGGTTGGATACAGTGAACAGCTTCTTTTAATTTTTCTCAGATTTCATTTGCAAGTGGAAGCTTTCATTATGTAAATTCAGTGTTTGTTTTCTAGACTCACATGGCCTGATTCTCCTCTTACACTGGTATAAATCAGGAGCAACTCTCTTGAAGTCATTTACTCTGGTGCAAAACACATGTAAATTAAGATGAGAATCAGATTCCGGTGGTATGATGTTACCAGTTTCTCATACCAAGCCAATACTCTTTCAGAACAATTGTAATAGCTAGTCTAATCGCTAACCATCATGCATTAGGTTAGAGGTTAACCTCTACTGTTGAGTTGTGGCATTTATTTTGCAAGTAGTTATTTGCTTTTTGTATTGGGTAATTTCTCTTTTTTATGATAGCTGTTGGTAAAGAACAACATTTCTGGTTTCAAAAACTAGATGTCAAAGGTATGTCAAAATCATAGGGAGGAACAAACACATCAGATTTATTGAATGCTTCCTCTGTTGTCTCCATGTGTGCGCCAGTATCTGAGGGGTCCTGGCTCCATGTGAGCCAGGTACTGGAGGGATCTTGCCTTTCGGGGAGTTCCTGAGCACCACTTCTTAATGCTTTTATGTGATCTAGGGCGTCACTATCCCCTGGTGGTATCTGAGACCCACTCCCTGCTTGGCTTTTGTGTGCAGGGATCTGGTGACACATAAGGATTTGACCCCCCATCTCCCATCCCTGCTGCCCAGGGGCAGTGAGTTGTATGGACCCATGGTGCCCTGTCTCCAGCAAATTCAGGCCTCAGAGGCCCAGTTCCACCAATGTTTGGGGCTGGGTCTCTCCTCCGGCCCTGCCTGCCACCTCTGCACGCCTCCTCCACTGAATGTCTCCTCTCCCAAGCGTCCCTGCCTGCCCTGGGCAGCAGGTGGCTGCCTTCTGCAGCTCTGTGTTGTGCCCCCTCACTGGCCACTGCAGGCTACAAGGGAACGATGCCAGGGGCAGACTGAGGCGGCGGCTGCTGCGCTGGCGGACGGCGGAAAGAGAAGGGGAGGAGACGCATGGCAGAACATCCCCTCTTCCCTCTTCCCCCCCCCCCGCAGCAGGCGATTCTGAGTCTACTCTGGGGATGGAGGCTTATTCTGGCTGGACCTCCTGAGCCGCAGCCGGGGGGGGCTTGGGTGAGTGTTGTGCCGGGAGGCCTGGGGATGGGAAGAGAACACCCACTGACATGAATGGAGCAAGTATCAGAGGGGTAACCATGTTAGTCTGGGGCTGTAAAAGCAGCAAAGAATCCTGTGGCACCTTATAGACTAACAGACGTTTTGGAACATGAGCTTTCTTGGGTGAATACCCACTTCGTCAGATGCATGTAGTGGAAATTTCCAGGGACAGGTATATATATGCAGGCAAGCTAGAGATAATGAGGTAGTTCAATCAGGGAGGATGAGGCTCTGTTCCAGCTGTTGAGGTGTGAAAACCAAGAGAAGAGAAACTGGTTTTGTAATTGGCAAGCCATTCACAGTCTCTGTTTAATCCTGAGCTGATGGTGTCAAATTTGCAGATGAACTGAAGCTCAGCAGTTTCTCTTTGAAGTCTGGTCCTGAAGTTTTTTTGCTGCAGGATGGCCGCCTTAAGGTCTGCTATAGTGTGGCCAGGGAGGTTGAAGTGTTCTCCTACAGGTTTTTGTATATTGCCATTCCTAATATCTGATTTGTGTCCGTTTATCCTTTTCCGTAGTGACTGTCCAGTTTGACCGATGTACATAGCAGAGGGGCATTGCTGGCATATGATGGCATATATTATATTGGAGGACGTGCAGGTGAATGAACCAGTGATGGTGTAGCTGATCTGGTTAGGTCCTGTGATGGTGTCGCTGGTGTAGATATGTGGGCAGAGTTGGCATCGAGGTTTGTTGCATGGATTGGTTCCTGAGCTGGAGTTACTATGGTGCGGTGTGCAGTTACTGGTGAGAATATGTTTCAGGTTGGCAGGTTGCCTGTGGGCGAGGACTGGCCTGCCTCCCAAGGCCTGTGAAAGTGTGGGATCATTGTCCAGGATGGGTTGTAGATCCCTGATAATGCGTTGGAGAGGTTTTAGCTGGGAACCGTATGTGATGGCCAGTGGAGTCCTGTTGGTTTCTTTCTTGAGTTTGTCTTGCAGCTAAAACCTTGCAAGAGAAACCTTGTGTCTTGTGGTGTTTGGGGCACGGGAGGGGGCCCCAGGCTCAGCCAATGGGTTCAGAGTGCAGGAGAGGGCTCAGGGCTGGGGTTGGGATGTAGGAGGGGGTATGGGCTCTGGGCTGGGGGTGCGGGCTCTGGAGTAGGGCCAGAAATGAGGGGTTCAGGGTGTGGAAGGGGGCTTCAGGCTGAGTCAAGAAGGTTCACAGTGCAGGAGAGAGCTCAGGCTGGGGCAGGGTTTTGGGGTGTGGGAGGGAGTGTGGGGTGCAGGCTCTTGGAGGGAGCTAGGGTGAGGGAGGAGGCTCAGGGCTGGGATAGGGGATCAGGGTGCAGGGTCTGGGTGGCGCTTACCTCAGGTGGCCTCTAGGCAGCCAGCAGCTCCCTTTTGGCTCCCAGGTGTGTCTGTGCGCCGCCCTCTCCCACAGACGCTGACCTTGCTGCAGCGGGTCCCAGCCAATTGGAGCTGCAGAGCCTAGGAGCCAGAGGGACATGACACCGCTTCCAGGAACTGAGCAGAGCTAGGGCAGGGAGCCAGCCTTAGCCCCTGGCCCCTACTGCTCTGTGCTGCCAACCGGACTTTTTACGGCTGATGGGATCTCCCAGAGGTCCCTTTTCGACTGGGCATTCTGGTCGAAAACCTGATGCCTGGCAACCCTATTGGGTAGGCCTGAGGCAAAGCTGTGAAAGCCTGGCTCAGGCAGGGACAGGAGTCCCAGCTTGGGGATGGGTAGTGAAAGTGAGGGCCCTGCTTAGTGTGCAATTCAAACTATATAATCAAGGTAGCATGCAGCCCTATAGTAAATTGCTGCCTGTGAAATGTGTGCACAGCAGCAAGGTGCAACTTCTTAAATGTTAATGGCTTCTACAGTGCCAAGTAGTGGGTTAATAGGCAGGGAAGGGGAAGGAGAGCTGGAAATGTTGAGAGCGAGGGGGCTACATAGTGTGGTGAACAGTGGCACACAGGATGGAGAAGGAGAGAGATATACTAGTCTTCTCTCACCCCTTAAAGTTTTTGTAACAACCATGTAGTAAAACTGTCAGTTTTGGAACATAGACCATGGATGAAATTTCTCTCACCAGCCCTGTTATTCCCAACAAACGTTTCAAAGCATGGCCTTTATCAGAAAATGTGGACATGGCACAGGTGCTTAATGACTTCTTTGTTTCAGTTTTCACCAAGAAGGTTGGTAGCGGTTGGACGTCTAACATTGTGAATGCCTGTGAAAATGAGTTAGGATCAGAGTCTAAAATAGGGAAAGAACATGTCAAAAATTACTTTGACAAGTTAGATGTCCTCAAATCACCAGGGCCTGATGAAATCCTAGAATACTCAAGAAGCTGACTGAGGAGTTATCTGAGCCATTAGCAATTATCCTTGAAAAGTTATGGAAGAAGGGAGACATTCCAGAAGACCGGAAAAGGGCAAATATAGTGGCCCCCTATGAAAAGGGAAATAAGGACAACCCTGGAAATTACATACCAGTCTGCTTAACTTCTGTACCCGGAAAGATAATGGAACAAATAATTAAGCAATCAATTTGCAAACGCCCAGAAGATAATAAAGTGATAAGTAACAGTCAGCATGGATTTGTCAAGAATAAATCATGTTAAACCAACCTGATAGCTTTCTTTGACAGGCTAACAAGCCTTGTGGATTGGGGGGAAGCAGCAGATGTGGTTTTCTTGATTTTAGCAAGGCTTTTGATACTATCTCACATGACCTTCTCATAAACTAACTAGATGGAGCTACCTAGATGGAGCTACTACAGGATGGGTGCATAACTGGTTGGAAATTTGTTCCCAGAGAGTACTTATCAGTGGTTCACAGTCATGCTGGAAGGGCATAACGAGTGGGGTCCCTCAAGGATCAGTTCTGGGTCTGGTTCTGTTCAATATCTTCGTCAGTGATTTAGATAATGGCATAGAGAGTACACTTATAAAGTTTGCGGACGATACCAAGCTGGGAGGAGTTGCAAGAGCTTTGGAGGACAGGATTAAAATTCAAAATGATCTGGACAAACTGGAGAAATGGTCTGAAGTAAATAGGATGAAATTTAATAAGGACAAATGCAAAGTACTCCACTTAGGAAGGAACAATCAATTGCACACACACAAAATGGGAAATGACTGCCTAGGAAACAGTACTGCGGAAAGGGATCTGGAGGTCATAGTGGATCACAAGCTAAATATGAGTCAACAGTTTAACACTGTTGCAAAAAAAGCAAACATCATTCTGGGATGTATTAGCAGGAGTATTGTAAGCAAGACATGAGAAGTAATTCTTCCATTCTACTCTGCGCTGATTAGGCCTCAACTGGAGCATTCTGTCCAGTTCTGTCAGTTAAAGATCTAGAAAACATGAGGGAAGATTGAAAAAAATGGGTTTGTTTAGTCTGGAGAAGAGAAGACTGAGAGGGGACATGATAAGTTTTCAAGTACATAAAAGATGCTGCAAGGAGGAGGGAGAAAAATTGTTGGTCTTAACCTCTGAGGATAGGACAAGAAGCAATGGGTTTAAATTGCAGTAAGGGCGGTTTAGGTTGGACATTCGGAAAAACTTCCTAATTGTCAGAATGGTTAAACACTAGAATAAATTGTCTAGGGAGGTTGTGGAATCTCCATCATTGGGGATACTTAAGAGCAGGTTGGACAAACCCCTGTCAGGGATGGTCTAGCTAATACTTAGTCCTGGCTTGAGTGCAGAGGACTGGACTAGATGACCTCTTGAGGTCTCTTCCAGTTCTGTGATTCAATGATCTCCATTCACTATAGCAAAGTCTACAAGAGGGAGAGGAAAACTGAGGCATTATATAGTGACTGTGATCTAGAGGTAAGACCACTGCACTGGGACTATTCCTAGCTCTGCCACCATCCTGGTTGGTTACCTTAGGCAAGTCACTTCTCCTCTCTGTGTCCCCTTATCCCCCTTATACAGATGGAAAAGTTTGAGTTTTGCTGAACTTAACATGCTAGAAGGGCACAAGTGGCAACCTTAACTCTCCATTAACTATGTTCTTTGTCATTTAAAATGTCAGTATGCAGGAGCGGCGCCAGGGTTTCTGATGCCCTAGGTGGATGGCCATTTCGCTGCAGCCCCGGTGGACCTACCACAGTGATGCCGGCGGACGGTCCACTGGTCTAAAGGCTCCGGTGGACCTGCTGCAGGCAAGACTGCGGTAGGTCCACCGGAGCCTTTAGACCAGCGCACCGTCCGCCGAAATGACTGCGGCAGCTCCACCGGAGCCTTTCCAGCAGCGGACCGTCCGCCGGCATGACTGTGGTAGGTCCACTGGACCCGTGTGCCGCCCACCCCCCCCCCCAGCAAAATAGCACCCCCCAAAAATTCTGGCGCCCTAGGCCATTGCCTAGGTCGCCTAAATGGTAGCATCAGCCCTGTCAGTATGTCCAAGTCCCTCTCTCTCTCTCTCTCTCTCTCTCTAATCAAGGTTAAAAAGTTATTGTCTATTGGGGAAGAATTTTGTGACCACTTCACATAACGCCCTGGTTTTCTGTCTTTACTATGTTTTCACAAGGATTTCTCCTTTTGAAATTGCTATGTCACACTTGTCAGACTCTCTATCCCCTCTTCTTTATTTATTATTTAGTAGCAATTACTGCATGTGACTAAAACAAAAAGAGAATCTGACTGACTACCATCCAGTTGTTCAAATCGAAAAGGCCCTCATTTTCCCATCTGTGCCACTGCCTTTTGGGGAATGAAGAGGTGAAAGAGGTGTCTGGAAGTTTTTTTTTTTTTCCCCACGGTAAGTTCAATTAATTTTTATTTCAAAAACAAGCCACATGAAGGAGGGCCGAGCACAGTCTCCCTCACCCATCTTTTGAAGGCCTCTTTAAGGTTGCCAGTTAAAGCTCTCTGGGTATGTCCACACTACGGGATTATTCCGATTTTTACAGAAACCGGGGTTTTTTAAAACAGATTGTATAAAGTCGAGTGCACGCGACCACACTAAGCACATTAATTCGGTGATGTGCATCCATGTACCAAGGCTAGTGTCGATTTCCAGAGCGTTGCACTGTGGGTAGCTATCCCATAGCTATCCTATAGTTCCCGCAGTCTCCCCCGCCCCTTGGAATTCTGGGTTGAGATCTCAGTGCTTGATGGGGCAAAAAACATTGTTGCGAGTGGTTCTGGGTACAGCCTCATCCCTCCCTTCGGGAAAGCAGACAACCGTTTCGTGCCTTTTTTCCTGGGCAAACTGTGCAAACGTCATAGCACGACAAGCATGGACCCTGCTCAGCTCAAGACAGCAATCATGGATGTTGTAAACACCTCGCACATTATCGTGCAGTCTGTGCTGAACCAGGACCTGCAAAACCAGGCGAGGAGGAGGCGGCTACAGCAGCGCAGCGACAAGAGTGATGAGGACATGGACACAGAATTCTCTCAAACTGCGGGCCCCTGTGCTTTGGAGATCATGATGGTAATGGGGCAGGTTCTAGCCATTGAACGCCGATTTTGTGCCCAGGAAACAAGCACGGACTGGTGGGACTGCATAGTTTTACAGGTTTGGGACGATTCCCAGTGGCTGCGAAACTTTCGCATGCATAAGGGCACTTTCATGGAACTTTGTGACTTGCTTTCCCCTGCCCTGAAACGCCAGAATACTAAGATGAGAGCAGCCCTCACAGTTGAGAAGCGAGTGGCAATAGCCCTCTAGAAGCTTGCAATGCCAGACAGCTACCGGTCAGTCGGGAATCAATTTGGAGTGGGAAAATCTACTGCGGGGGCTGCTGTGATGCAAGTAGCCAAAGCAATCATTCAGCTGCTGCTACAAAGGTAGTGACTCTGGGAAATGTGCAGGTCATAGTGGATGTCTTTGCTGCAATGGGATTCCCTAACTGTGGGGGGGAGATAGATGGAACCCATATCCGTATCTTGGCACCGGCGCACCAGGGCACCCAATACATAAACCGCAAGGGGTACTTTTCAATGGTGCTGCAAGCACTAGTGGATCACAAGGGACGTTTCACCAGCATCCATGTGGGATGGCCGGAAGGGTTCATGACGCTCGCATCTTCAGGAACACTACTCTGTTTAAACGGCTGCAGCAAGGGAATTACTTCCCAGACCAGAAAATAACAGTTGGGGATGTTGAAATGCCTGTAGTTATCCTGGGTAACCCAGCCTACCCCTTGATGCCATGGCTCATGAAGCCATACACAGAGAGCCTGGGCAGTAATCAGGAGTTGTTCAACTACAGGCTGAGCCAGTGCAGAATGCTGGTAGAATGTGCATTTGGCCATTTAAAGGCACGCTGGCGCACATTACTGACTCGCTCAGACCTCAGCCAAACCAATGTCCCCTTTGTTATTGCTGCTTGCTGTGTGCTCCACAATCTCTGTGAGACTAAGGGGGAGACCTTTATGGCAGGGTGGGAGGCTGAAGCAAATCACCTGGCCGCTGATTATACACAGCCAGACACCAGGGCGATTAGAAGAGCACACCAGGAAGTGGTGCGCATCAGAGAAGCTTTGAAAACAAGTTTCATCACGGGCCAGGGTACTGTGTGACTGCTGTGTTTGTTTCCCCTTGATGAACCCACCCTCCCCCTTGATTGACTCATTCCCTGTAAGCAATCCACCCTCCCCCTTCGATTACAGCTTGCTTAAGGAAATAAAGTCATTATTCTTTAAAAACATGTATTCTTTATTAATTGATTATAAAAAGAGGGAGAGAACTGACAAGGTAGCCCGGGTGTGGTTTGGGAGGAGGATAGGATGGAAGGAAAAGGCCACTTAAAAAAAATTCAAAATAATGACAGCCTTTTGGTTGGGCTGTCCATGGGGGTGGAGTGGGTGGGTGCACGGAGCCTCCCCCCACACGTTCTTACACAGTTGGGTGAGAAGGATATGGAACATGGTGAGGGGTGAGGGTGGTTACACAGGGGCTGCAGTGGCACTCTGTGATCCTGCTGCTGTTCCTGAAGCTCCACCAGATGCAGGAGCATGTCAGTTTGATCACGCAACAGCCCCAGCGTTGCGTCATGCCTCCTCTGATCTTCCTGCCGCCACCTCTCATCTCAAGTGTTCCTCCTATCCTCATGTTGGTCCCTCCTGTCCTCACGTTCACTGGCATCTTTCCTGTAATTTGATACCACGTCCTTCCACTCATTCAGATGAGCTCTTTCATTGCGGGTCACTTCCGTGATTTCCGAGAACATTGCGTCTCGTGTCTTTTTTTTCCGCCGCTTTATCTGAGATAGCCTTCGGGATGGAGTAGGGAGGCTTGAAAAATTTGCAGCTGCATGAGGGAGGGAAAAAAGGGAGAGAAGTATTGAAAAAGATACATTTTACAGAACAATGCTTGTACTCTTTCACGGTGAATAACACTATTCACCTTACATAGCACATGTGATTTCACTACAAGGTCGCATTTTGCATCTAAATATTGAGTGCCTGCGGCTCTGGTGTTAGAGATCTCACAGACGCAGATCCCAGCAGCAGAATTCAGCTTGCATGCAGCCATGGTAAGCCCCATTGTCTTTCGGCTTCTGCAGCCTTCAAATACACAGTGCACTCCTTTCCCAAATACCAAGCAAAGCCCTATCAGTGCTGCTTCCTTCCTGTTAACGTGCAGCAGCAGAAACCACCCCCCCATCCAATTCTCTGGGATGATCACTTTAGCCTCCCCCCCCGCCACCGTGTGTCTGGTATCATGGAATATCACTGCTAAACACCCCCCTTCCCCTCCCCACCACCACGTAGCTGGTAGCAGGGAAGATCCCTGCTAGCCAAATGCGAAAAAGCTCAGCGTCAATCACCTCCCCACTTCCCCCTGCTTGGCTACCTGCAAGGAAGGATTTCTTTTAAGCAACAGGCAAACAGCCCAGTAGGAATGGCCATCTCTGTCCCCTTAATTAAATTCCTGAATTTCAACCAGGTTACCATGAACAATATCACTCTCCTGAGGATAACACAGCGAGATAAAGAACGGATGTTGCTTGAATGCCAGCAAACACCGGGAACATACGCAGCTAGGCTTTGTCATGCAATGATACCAGATTGCTTGCTACATTCATGGCGTGGTCAAGTGTCCTACCATGGAGGACGGAATAAGGCTGCCCTGCCCAGAACCTTCTGCAAAGGCTTTTGGAGTACCTCCAGGAGAGCTTCATGGAGATGTCCCTGCAGGATTTCCGCTCCATCCCCAGACAGACTTTTCCAATAACCGTACTGGCCATGAATGCATCCCAAGTCCTCAGGGCAAATTAATTATTAAAAAACGCTTGCTTTTAAACCATGTTTTAAATTTACAAAGGTACACTCACCAGAGGTCCCTTCCATGGCTTCATTGTGTGGGATAGTGGCTTGGGAGGGCTGGAAGGGTAATTCCGTCAGGGTGAGAAAAAGCTCCTGGCTGTTGGTTAGAACGGAGTGCTGTGTGCTCTCTGCAAGTTCGTCCTCCTCTTCCTCCTCCTCATCTTCCCCGTCCACAGAATCCTCAGCCATGGCTGATTACCACTCCCACCTCGGACTCCACAGATAGGAGTGGGGTACTGGTGGCAGACCCCCCTAGAATTGCATGCAGCTCAGCGTAGAAGCAGCATGTTTTTGGCCCTGCCCCGGACCTTCCGTTTGCTTCTTTGGTTTTCTGGTAGGCTTGTGTGAGCTCCTTAACTTTCACACGGCACTGTACTGAGTCCCTGGTGTGGCCTCTCTGCATCATGGCCTAGGAAATTTTTTCAAATGTTTTTTGATTTCGTCTTTTGGAACTGAGTTCTGTTAGCACAGAATCCTCTCCCCATACAGCGATCAGATCCAGTACCTCCCGTGCGGTCCATGCTGGAGCTCTTTTTCGATTCTTAGGAGACTACATTGTTACCTGTGCTGATGAGCTCCGCGTGGTCATCTGTGCTGGTGAGCTCTCCACGCTGGCCAAACAGGAAATGAAATTCAAAACTTCGCGGGGCTTTTTCTGACTACCTGGCCAGTGCATCCGAGTTCAGATGGCTTTCCAGAGCGGTCACAATGGTGCACTGTGGGATACCGCCCGGAGGCCAGTACCGTCGAATTGCGGCCACACTAACCCTAATCCGACATGGCAATACCGATTTCAGCACTACTCCCCTCAGGGAGGAGTACATAAATCGGTTTTAAGAGCCCTTTATATCAATATAAAGGGCTTCGTTGTGTGGATGGGTGCAGGGTTAAATCGGTTTAACTCTGCTAAATTCAGTATAAACGCGTAGTGTAGACCAGGCCTCTGTAAAGCACCATGTACAGTTCTAGTGCCACATTACATGCAAATGTTAAATAATATTAAGTGATATTTGTGATGGTGGACACCTGTCCAAGAGAAACAGGCCTGAGACCACCTGTACATTTCTCACCAACCACCCAACTGGCATCAGATGGTAACTTCCTGTTACTACTGATGTAGGCTGAATTTGGGTCTCTTGTACCTGCAGCTGAAACAGCTGGTTCCTGTCAGAGACAGGATATTGGACTAGAAGACGACTGATCAGTTCAGTTTGGTAATTCCTATATTCCAGTGAACTGACAACCTAGCAAAGGCTGGCTCTCTAGTTCATTAATAAGCCCATAGCCATGCAGTCCTCCAGGTTTTTTTAAGCACATAAGTCTGTTTTGTATCAGCCATAGCATAATTGGGTTTGAAAGTCATGAAAGTCATGAAAGTCCACTGGACTTGCATTTCATTCCTTGTGAAATGCTCAGCTTTTACGTTTTCCTGTAAAGGTTTTGAAAAATAAACAGTTTTCAGTGGAGCAATTTCAACTCTGCCATGAAAGTGAGGATGAAGACTGTCAAAGTGCTGATGGTTCATCTTCATTTCTTAACTGCTCAGCTTTTTATAACTTGTATCCTTGAATCCTATCCTATGATAGCAAAATGGAAATTATATTGACTATACTTAAATAATGGAAAGAATGTGCAACGCTGACATGATAGAATAATGAATAATGTGAGTGGGACTGGGTACCACCAGGAAGCGTTGGCAAGAACACAATCCCTGTTTAAAACAGCTTTTTAATAGATTCTCAAGCTGTAGATTTTCTTGGATAAAAGAAGAATAATGTTCCCTGTTGTTCCGCATATGGGAAAATAATATGTTTTGTGTGATGTAGAATTTTACAATACATTTTATTATGCAGTCATTTAAAAAATTAGATGGAAGAATTTAAGTATTTTAAAATCACACCTTCTTTTCAATTTTATAACTTGGAAAATGTACTTAAATCTAGATACCCCCACAATCCCTTCCAAAATAAGAGTTTGTAGAGCAACTAATTGGACTAAGTGTGAAGATATGAGTCCATATTGCCCCCAGCTCTGCGAGCTGAGGCAGAAATCTCTGCAAAGATTCCTCTGCCCCCCTTGGAGCCACTCTACTTGCAATTCCTCTGGCTGTGGTGGTTCCTGGGACTTCAGAAGTAGCTTACCTTCCCTCCTGCGCTGCCGCATGTCCCCGGCTCCTGTCCCAGTGCTCGGCTGTGCCTGCACTGGCTGGCAGGCACGGCTTCCACGCCGGCCTGCCACCCCACAGCTCCTCTGGCCGTGCAGTGGGCAGCGCCGGCCGGCAAGCGTGGCTTCCACGTCGGCCTGCCGCCCTGCGGCTCCTCCGGCCATGCAGTGGGCAGCACCAGCGGGCAGGCGCGGCTTCCGTGCCGGCCTGCAGCCCCGCAGCTCCTCCGGCCGTGCGGCCGGCAGTCTCCGCTTCCACGCCTGCCGGCCTGAGGGGAACCGGCTGCTTCTGCTGAATCCCACCAGCTACACCACTGTGTTCATCCCAGTTCACTCACTACTCCCCTCAGCCTGCCTATTCTCTGTCTCTCCTTCTGCATGGACTCAGACCATGGTCAAGGCACAGGGTTGGGGGGGATCAATGCCTTCCAAGAGTGAGTGGGAAGAATCACATGCTGAAGGTCCACTCTGCTCAGGCATTAGGGTACACAGTCTAAGCCATAGCAGTGAATTAGTAGAGAAGCCTTTCACTTCTGTTAATGCAAATATACTTAAACTAAAAGTGATGCATGCTCATATTAGAAATATATACTGGAAAGTATGGGTCTGATCCAACGCACTTTGGAGTCAATGAAAAGACTTTTTTGATACCAGCAGAGTTGGATCAGATCTTCATTAGAAAACAAAAACTAGCAAGTCAAGCATAACAGTTTTAAAAGCTGTAGGATTTTCTATGTTAATATTGTGAACGACTGTCAGTCCAATTTAATCTATGGTATTTGTAAAGTATTTATCATTACTTCTGTTTTATCTAGTAGTCCAACTATAGAAAACTTATAGGATTGTCAGCCAGTTTCTTCTTTTTTAATGGTAAAAAACAGCCTTCAACTAGTACTTAACTACAGTGAGTTACTCCCAATTTTTGGATGTGTTTATTACTGCAGATATTGTTTGCACTGTTGTTGCTGCTGCCAAGTTGGTCCCAGCATATTAGAGAGACAAGGTAGGTGAGGTTAATATCTTTTATTGGACCTACTTCTGCTGGTGAAAGACAGGCTTTCAAGCTTTGTAAGATCGTCACGTTCTGGGGTGCAATTCAGACCAGTGAGAGGTTGTGTCACTGGTTGTCTGGTAACATTGAGTGATTTAAAAATGCTCTGCTGCTGTAGCTCCTTGTGGATATGTTTACGCAGCAAATTAAAACCTGTGACCGGCCCGTGCTGGCTGACTTGGGCTCAGGCTGTGGGGCTGTTGAATTGCTGTCCAGGTTTCCGGGCTTGGGTTAGCATCTGGGCTTTAGAACCCTTAGGGTTCCCAGAGCTTGGGCTCCAGTCCAAGTCCAGAAGTCTACACAGCAATGATGCAGCTCCACAGCCCAAGCCTTGCGAGCCCAAACCAGCAGGCATGGGCCAGGTGTGGGTTTTTCTTTGCTTTGTAGACATACATATTCCCTGTGTGGATGCTCCCAGCCAGCATACAAGTGTGCACTCATGTCTGTGTGTTGAGCATCCCTGGTTCAGCAACTCTGACTTTAGAAGCCTGCTTGTTACACCAGGATCACACTCTGGTCTACACCAGCCTTGGTTACTACTAGCCCAACATACACCCAGTCCCAAATTTCCCCCAAACTGCCTGCCTTGAAATGTCCAACTCTCTCCTGGAACATTCAGAGGAGCAATAAGGTCTGTTATTCCTTTAAAGAGACAGAAGCACAGCAGGTTGTTGCTTTAACTGGAGTTAATTATCACTTAAAGTCAAACACAGCACTGGGTTAATTTAAAATAAAAGTAAAACAAGTTTAATCAAAAAGAGATTTTAAGTCAGTTCAAGTAAGGGATAAAAACAGAAATGGCTACAGCAAATAAAAGTGAAAAATGCTTTCTTAACAAAACTACAGTCTTGGTTCAAGGTAAGATTATTCCCACACTTCCTTCCAGCAAGATGGTCAGGATATCCCACAGAGTGCTCAGTTCCTTTGTCGTCTTAGGTTAAGAACCTGAAGAGGAGCTCTGTGTAAGCTCAAAAGCTTGTATCTTTCACCAACAGAAGTTGGAAAAATAAAAGATATTACCTCACTCACCTTGTCTAACTGCAGATGTCATTTTATGGCAGTCGTTGTTTTAAAGAACATTTTCCCCTTCTTTCTGTCCATGGAGATGATGCCTTTTTGATATTCAGAAAGCTTTATGTAGTATTCTATGGACTATGATCTTGTCTTTAGGATCAATATGAGAATTTGTGACTCTTGTTTGATTTTCATAGCTTTACTTTGTCAGCATAGGTGTTGAAACTAGTTGGGAGGGAGTGCTGCCACACCCCCTGGCTTGAAGTGGTTTCCATTATATGCAGGCTTTACAGTTTGGTTCAATTGCTCTCAGCACCCCCACTATAAAAATTGTTCCAGCACTTCTGTTTGGCAGATTTAAATATTAAATGCAAACAGCTATATTAATATAATGCTAAAGTTTCAAATTTAGGACCTTGCCCCTCAATGTCCCATCTCATTGATTAGCAGGATCCAGCTCCTAAATGTAAAGGTCCCAATTCAGCAGAACATTTAAACACTTAAGTGCATGCATTAAGGATGTGACTAGTTCCAAAGTTAAGCATGTGCACAAATGCTTTGCTAAATACAGATGAGACTTAAAACTAAGCACACATTTAGGTGCTTTGCTGAGTTGGGACCAAAGTCAGCACAGAAATCCTTTCCAGTGTTGTCAACTCTCATTAATTTATCATGAGTTCCATGATATATGCTGGTTTTTTTTCCTTAAAACCCAGCTCCTTGTTCAAGTGATTATGTGAGAATTCCAATTTCAATTTTAAAAAAAATGGTTTTGCCCTTGTGGTTGTGCAAAAGAGTTTGCAAACATGACCCTAGTGTATTCTAAAGACTCAGAAACCAGACAGCAAAAAAAGAAAACACCACATTTATTAATAAGCCATATATTTTTGAGAGCTGATGATTTCTGAAAGCTTTGGGTTGACAATACTAAGAATATATGAGATGCACAGACAGTCCTATGTGGCTGAACTTCCATGGTTTCCTCTCACCTCTTCCCAAAGCACCTATCTGGGGTTTAGGTGGCACAGACTCCCACACCAGGGGAGAGTTTTACCTTTGGAAACACAAATGTGAGCCTGGGTATTGTGAACCCACAATTACAGGACAAAAACAAAGGTCCTTTGAAAGTCAGGCCATTTAACATTCATCTTGGATTATCAGTTTGGATTATTTCTGCACAAAAATCTGATTAATTTTTTACTGCAAATATATATACATATATGTGATATGCACAGAGAGAGTGAGAGAAAGTATAGGCTTTCCTAAAACTGTTTTGAAAAGTTAAATTTTGAGCTTAGACAAAGCATACAAGTGTTTCTACTCAAGAGGAGAGAATATTTGAAAAAGTCATAAACAAATGATGCTAGGTGTATATCAGCAGCGAGTTTGCAGTCTGCATGTGACTAGACTCAGACTTTAAGGCCAGAAGGAACCATCATGCTTGTCTAGTCAGACCCCCTGCACAATGTAGGCCACATAACCTAATCGACCCACTCCTGCAATAGTCTAGCAACCTCTCGCTGAGTTACTGAAGTCCTCAAATCTTGAATTAAAGACTTCAGGTTACATAGAATCCCACCGTTTACTCAAGTTCAAGCAAGTGACTTGTACACCACGCTTCAGAGTAAGGTAAAAACAGAAAACAAAAAAACAAGGTCTCTGCCAAATATGGCAGTCAGTTAGACCCTGAGGTTGTGAGCAAAACCCACCAGCAAGACACCTGGGAAAGAATTATCTGTAGTAACTCGGAGCACTCCCCATCTAATGATCCATCTAGCCATTGAAGATAGTTGCTAATATCAGTCACAAATGGGCCATGTGCCATTGCAGGCAATCTCATCAGACTGTCCCCTTATCAATCTCTGTCATAAATTTATCAAGTTCTTTCTTAAAACAAGTTAGGTTGTTTGCCCCAACTACTCCCTTTGGAAGGTTGCCTCAGAACTTCAGTCCTCTGATGGTTAGAAATCTTTGTCTAATTTCAAGCCTAAACTTATTGACGGCCAGTTTATATCCATTTATTCTTGTGCCAGCATTGATGCGTAACTTAAATAACTCCTCTCCTTCCCTGCTGTTCATCCCTCTGATGTATTCATAGAGAGCAATTGTATCTTCCCTCATCCTTTGTTTTGTTAGGCTAAACAAGCCAAGCTCTTCAAGTCTCCTCTCGTAAGGTAGGTTCTCCATTCCTCTGATCATCCATATAACACTTTCCTATTTCTGCTGGACATATCTTGCCTGATGCTTACAAGGATTGCATTAACCTTTTTCATGGCTGCATCACATTGGCAGCTATCAACCAATACACCCAGGTCTTTCTTCTCCTCTGTCACTTTCAAGGGCTTCTGGCAAAAATTCTTATTAGTCCCTAAGTGCACAACCTTGTACTTTGCACTGTTACATTTCATCTCATTTCTGTTAATCCTATTTTCAAGGTCATCTAAATCTTGTACGATCCTCCTCTGTATTGGCAATACCTCCCAACTTAGTATCATTCACAAATTTTATTAGCCCACTCCCACTTTTTGTGCAAGCTCATTAATGAAAATGTTAAATAAGATTGGTCCCAAGACCTGTCTTTGAGGAGTTCCACTAGTAACCTCCCTCCAAAATCTAGCAGTTCACCTCTCAGCATGACCTATTGTAATCTCCCCTTTAATTAGTTCCTTACCCACATTCAATTCTTGGAGTAATCCCCACCTTCTCCAATTTAATAATTTCGCATGTGAAACTGTATCAGACGCTTTACTGAAATCCAGGTAGATTAGATCTCCTGCATTTCTTTGTCTAGAAAATCAATTATCTTCTCAAAGAAGGAGATCAGGTTCGTCTGGCAAGATCTACTTTTTGTAAAAGATATTGTTCTAATTTATCCCATTTACCTCCAAGTTCTTAACTACACTCACTTTCAAAATTTGCTCTAAAATCTTTCATGCAGTTGAGGTCAAATAATGGGCCTGTAGTTTCTCAGATCAATTTTTTCCCTTTTCTTATATATAGTTACTACATTTGTTATTCTCCAGTCATCGAGTACGACCCCGAGTTTACAGATTAATGGAAAATCCTTGCTATTGGGCTTGCAATTTTATGTCCCAGTTTCTTTTTAATATTCTTGGAGATTATCCTGAGCCCCTGATTTGGTCCAATTAAGCTGTTTGAGTTTGGCTTTCACCTTGGATGTGGTAATTTCAGCTTCCATATCCTTGTTTTCATTAGGCCCCAAACTCCTCATTGCCTCAGTTTTTAATAAGAGTGAAGTATTCATTTAGGTGTTGGGCCATACCCATATCTTTAATCTCCACCCCACCCTCAACGCTTAGCGGTCCCACTTCTTTCCTTATTTTCTTTTTATTTATATCGCTAACAAACCCTTTAGAGTTGGTTTTAATTTCTTTTGCAAGGTTCAACTCTGCTTGGCTTTGGGCAGTTCTCCTTTTTTCCCCTAAAGTTTCTGTTCTCCAAGAGGTAGCTTTTCTTGCTGATCCATCCCTTTTTTCTGTTCTGTGTAGGCTTTTTGCTTTTTCTTAATAACCTTTTTGAGATGCTTGTTCATCCAGTTTGGTCTGCAACACTTCCTTACGAATTTCTTCCCCTTGCTTGGGATGCAGGCTTCAGATAGCTTCTACAACTCTGACTTAAAGTGATCCTCAGCCTCCTCCACATTCAGATTCTTGAGTTCTTCAGTCCAGTCCACTTTCCTAACTAATTCCTTTAAGTTTTTTTTTAAAGGGACCCTAATCGTACACTTGTTTGTTTATCCTTCCATTTATTTTATACTGAATTAACTCATGATCATTCAAACCAAGGTTTTCCTCTAAAACCAGTTCTTTTACGAAGTCCTCACTACTTTCTTCCCCCAGATTCCCACCATGGCTACTGTCCATTCAGCTCCACTGGTGGAAGCAATGATGGGAACTCCACTGTAGACAAAGGGCTCTTAGCCACCAACATATTTACCACTGTGTCATCTACACGTGCTCTGAGCAAAGTCAGACAAAATGATGGTAAAATACCAGTGGCCAAAGGAACCACCACTGGAGATGAGTCAGTTGTAGGAACACTGGAAAATTTTAAGGTAGAAAAGATAGTGTAAAAGCAGCATAAGGGCTAAACCCTTGTGTACATGGATGTGTTAGTGAGGGAATTGGGAATTAGAGGCCTCTCTCCCCCTGCATTAGCAGGGCGGGATTCATAACATGCACTCGATAAGCTCTACTGGGTCAGCAGCATCTTTCAAAATAATAGCAATGGAATCGCATCCTGGATGACAGGATCAGTGAATATGCTGGACAGTATTCCTGCTCCCCCTACCAGCATTGGCCAGGGCAGGAGTTACTGTGTTTGACACTGTCAGTAAAAGTCTTTCTTTTTTTCACACATATAGTTAATAAGCACTGAAAAATCAAAGTGTATTATTTCCAAGGATCAACAAGTGGTGCTTGGTTAAGAATGAGTGCTTTCCAGCTCCAGTAAAGGGTTTACAGTATCAAAGAGCATTACAATTTTCTTGGCATTATGCACTTTCCACAACTTCACAGATCTCACCTAACTCCTGGAGGTATTGTGAAGATCAATTCATTAAGGTCTGTTTGGCCCTTTGAAGATGTTGAACCCTACATAAGTGCTAAGAAACAGAGGTTGTATAGTGCTGGAAAGGGTAGATTTCCCAGTAGGATACACAGCACTTGACATTTTTTGCATAAAGAACTCTTTCAGCTTGTTTGTAAAAGTGCTTTAAATGTATTTGGTCTTTCTGTCCCTTTGAGTTCTGTACATTTGGACTCATGAGATCAGAATGCCCCCCTCCGGCAGTAGATCGGTCTTCGGTCTTCACTGAGAAGTCTGAAGGAATGTCTAATATAGTGAATGCTTACGGGGAGAGGGTAGGTTTAGAAGATAAAATAAAAAAAGAGCAAGTAAAAAATCACTTAGAAAAGTTAGATGCCTGCAAGTCACCAGGGCCTGATGAAATGCATCCTAGAATACTCAAGGAGTTAATAGAAGAGGTATCTGAGCCTCTAGCTATTATCTTTGGGAAATCATGGGAGACGGGGGAGATTTCAGAAGACTGGAAGGGGGAAAATATAGTGCCCATCTATAAAAAGGGAAATAAAAACAACCCAGGAAACTACAGACCAGTTAGTTTAACTTCTGTGCCTGGGAAGATAATGGAGCAGGTAATTAAAGAAATCATCTGCAAACACTTGGAAGGTGGTAAGGTGATAGGGAATAGCCAGCATGGATTTGTAAAGAACAAATCGTGTCAAACTAATCTGATAGCGTTCTTTGATAGGATAACGAGCCTTGTGGATAAGGGAGAAGCGGTAGATGTGATATACCTAGACTTTAGTAAGGCATTTGATACAGTCTCACATGATATTCTTATAGATAAACTAGGAAAGTACAGTTTAGATGGGGCTCCTATAAGGTGGGTGCATAACTGGCTGGATAACCGTACTCAGAGAGTAGTTGTTAATGGCTCCCAATCCTGCTGGAAAGGTATAACAAGTGGGGTTCCGCAGGGGTCTGTTTTGGGACCGGTTCTGTTCAATATCTTCATCAACGATTTAGATGTTGGCATAGAAAGTACGCTTATTAAGTTTGCGGACGATACCAAACTGGGAGGGATTGCAACTGCTTTGGAGGACAGGGTCAAAATTCAAAATGATCTGGACAAATTGGAGAAATGGTCTGAGGTAAACAGGATGAAGTTCAATAAAGATAAATGCAAAGTGCTCCACTTAGGAAGGAACAATCAGTTTCACACATACAGAATGGGAAGAGACTGTCTAGGAAGGAGTATGGCAGAAAGAGATCTAGGGGTCATAGTAGACCACAAGCTTAATATGAGTCAACAGTGTGATACTGTTGCAAAAAAAGCAGATGTGATTCTGGGATGCATTAACAGGTGTGTTGTAAACAAGACACGAGAAGTCATTCTTCTGCTTTACTCTGCGCTGATCAGGCCTCAGCTGGAGTATTGTGTCCAGTTCTGGGCACCGCATTTCAAGAAAGATGTGGAGAAATTGGAGAGGGTCCAGAGAAGAGCAACGAGAATGATTAAAGGTCTTGAGAACATGACCTATGAAGGAAGGCTGAAGGAATTGAGTTTGTTTAGTTTGGAAAAGAGAAGACTGAGAGGGGACATGATAGCAGTTTTCAGGTATCTAAAAGGGTGTAATCAGGAGGAGGGAGAAAACTTGTTCACCTTAGCCTCCAATGATAGAACAAGAAGCAATGGGCTTAAACTGCAGCAAGGGAGATTTAGGTTGGACATTAGGAAAAAGTTTCTAACTGTCAGGGTAGTTAAACACTGGAATAGATTGCCTAGGGAAGTTGTGGAATCTCCATCTCTGGAGATATTTAAGAGTAGGTTAGATAAATGTCTGTTAGGGATGGTCTAGACAATATTTGGTCCTGCCATGAGGGCAGGGGACTGGACTCGATGACCTCTCGAGGTCCCTTCTAGTCCTAGAGTCTATGAATCTATTATGAATCCCATGGGAGAGTCTACTGAGGAGAAAAAAATTGCAAGGTTCAAATTCCTGGAGCTTCCGCCACAGTTGTAGGGTGGAATTCACCCTGCAAAGTGAACTTGGGGAACCACAGATGCCAGGCTCTGTGCATCTGCAGCAGCTTAGGAATCCATTATATTTGCAAGCACGATCTCTCCCCGATCATTTTTGTACCCTAAGACCTTCCTTAAAAGAGAGTTGCCCATCATGTTGGAGGCTGCAAGCTAAGGGAATACATTTTTCAGGCTGCCTCAAAGGGAAAGGGGAGCCAGGACAAACTTCCCTAGCTTGGAGCTAGGGTTAAAATCCAGACCTATCTTTTCTGACATTGGGAAGGACCAATGACCTATCAAATAGTCCTTGTAATGCTAATGTTCCTCAATATTTTATTTGGTGTAAAATAGGTTCAGGAAGTTTTTATTAATGAGACCATAAAAAAGATTAAGAAGAAAAAGCATCTTCCTTAAATATTCCATCCTTTTTCACATAATTATATACTTGCACTGATGTATAAAACTTAAATTTGTCTTTTACAGGACACTTTTGACAGGTCATTCAGTGCAGTTCAAAGATATTTTAAATTTTGAGGCCAAGGCAACTTTTTTCTGGAGAAAAGGAAAACATTTGCATTTTAATTACCTTTTTTTAAATTTTCAAACTGGTGAAGGGACGTGCATTGAATTAAACACACTAGAGCAGTGGATAGAAGGCACTGGAATGGCCTCATGAAGGAATTTAATGACGTGAGATTATATTTCTCCTCAAGTATTGCACTGTTTTTCATTTTGTGAATATTTTGAGATATTCAGCAAGTTGTCAGTGAAACTCATGGTTGCTTTGAAAGAAAGGGTAGAATATAAAAGATGGTCTGTGTGGATGGCTTATATTAGGATGTGTGTGTTGTATTTCTTGGACTCCGTCTCTAATGTAGCTTTAAGCCAGAGGAATCAGAAATGCTACTTGTGGTTGGAAATTTGCAAACCTTGCAAATGTTGAAAATTGTTGTAACTACACTCTGTAGTCCGTCAGCTCAGTGCCACCAATATATCTGCCACCAATATATACATATGACCAAAATTTTCAAACTTGGGTGCCTGACTTTAGCATGTTGATGCTCTTTGCCAGCATTTTCTAGAGAACTAAAGGGAAACCTGTATTTTTAAATCCACTTCTGCTCCAGATTGCCTCCTGCAGCACAGGACAGGATTCCACCCACAGGTCTAATTCTGCAAGCTGCTCAGTGTCAGTACAGGAGCATGCACTTGTATAGCTCATTACAAGCTTAGGGCCAAGATTTGCAAAGGGCTTTTGGATCTGTGAGGAGAATGCTAAATATATTTGTTATTATAGTCATCCTTTGAAGGGAATAGGGAACAAAAAGTTGGGCTTTTCAAATGATGTAACTTGCATTTTCAGCCACTGTGAGTTCTATTTTTTATAGTTCACAGGTGGCCAACCTGTGGCTCTGGAGCCATATGCGGCTTTTTAGAAGTTAATATGCAACTCCTTGTATAGGCACCGACTCAGGGGCTGGAGCTACAGGTGCCAACTTTCCAATGTGCCAGGAGGTGCTCACTGCTCAACCCCTGGCTCTTTCATAGGCCCTGCCCCCACTCCACCCCTTCCCGCGTCCTCCCCTGAGCCTACTGTGCCCTCATTCCTCCTCCTCCTCATCCCCCCTCCCCAGCCTCCTGCATCCCACGAAACAGCTGATCGGGAGGTGTAGAGAGGGCTGCTGATGGGTAGGAGGCACTGGGAGCGGAGCAGGGGCGAGCTGATGGGGAGGCTGCTGACGTATTACTGTGGATCTTTGGCAATGTACTTTGGTAAATTCTGGCTTCTTCTCAGGCTCAGATTGGCCACCCTTGTTATAGTTTATCACTAGATTCAAACAGATTACCCCCAGGTTAGATAAAATGTTGACTTAAAATATGCATGAGTTAAACACAACTATTAGCCTATGAAACATTTTAAAACTTTTTATACTTTATTATATATGTACTTTGATAAACAATCAGGTTCTGACTTAAATACATGAAAAAAAGGAATCAATTATTGCTGGAATTTCATGCTTAATTCTTATATGGGCTCCAATTCAGCAAAGCAATTAAAGCACACATTTAACATTAAGAGTGTGTAATTGCCATGGATGTTTAGATACTGGTACACTAAGATTATGTGTACACTAGCACTTTTGTCGGTATAACCTATGTCAGAGGTGTGAAAAAAAACCTCCTCTGAGTGACATCAGTTATTCTGACAGAAGTGCCGGTGTGGATAGTACTATGATGGTGGAAGACGCTCTCCCTCCAACGTAACTACCACCTCTCATTGGGAGTGGTTTAATTATGAGCTCTCTCCCATCACCATAGAGTGGCTACACAAGAGCTCTTACAGCGACGCAGCTGCATCAGAACAGCTGTGCTCCTATAAGGTCTTAAGTGTAGCAGTATTTGAAAATTCAACATTCACCACCCCAAGGACCTGTAGTAACCATGCTATTTTCTATTATTAGAAGATACTGTAGTACCACCATTACTGCATAATGACAAATGCTATTTTTTTTATAATGCCTACAGCATAACATGTATGTTAAGATTATCCATTGGTCTGAGGACTCTATGGGCTGGTCTACACTAAACAGTTAGGATATCTTAACCTTCTTGCTCAGGGCTGTGAAAAATTTTATGCTGTGTGTGATTAAATTGAGCCAATTTATACCCCAGTGTAGGTATCACGAGGTCAATGGAAGAATTCTTCCATCAATTTAGCTACTGCCTTTCAGAGAGATGTGGATTTACTACCATGATAGAAGAACCCCTGCTGTATTAAGCATCTACAGACTACAGTGAAACAGCTGCAGCTGTGTTGCTGTAGCATTTCTAATGCAGATATACCTTTCATGATTAGGGTGACCAGATCGCAAGAATAAAATATCAGGACACATGTTGGGGACAACCACAGGCTCACAGCCCCCACCGGAGCCATGAGGGTGGGAGGCACACAGTCCTAGGAAGCCACGGGTTAAGGATGCATGGCTCTGGCCCTGGCCGCAAGCCACAGTTGGGGGGCGCACATCTTCAGCCCTGCCTCAAGCTGCCGGTCAGTCAGGAGCACGTGACCCCAGCTCCAGCCCCTGCCGCAAGCCGCAGATCGGTTGGGGGTGCACGGCCCCAGCTCTGGTCCCCCGCTGAAAGCGGCGGGACAGGAACGCACAGCCCCGGCTGAAACCCCCAGCTACAGTTCCCATCCACAAGCCACCTGTCACAAGCCGCAGGTCGGTCAGGGGGACACAGCTCCAGCGCCTGCTGTAAGCTATGGGTCGGGGGCGCACAGCACTGGCCCCTGTCGCAAGCTGGCTCCGGTCCCCATTGCAGGGTGGGGTGTCAGGGCTGGGGCAGGGGATTGGGGCATGGGAGGAGGTTCAGGGTGCTGACTCCGGGAGGGAGTTTGGGTGTGGGCGGGAGCTCAGGGCCAGGGCTGGAGGGTTGCAGCACGCGGGCTCCGAGTGGCACTTACCTGAGACGGCTCCCGGAATTGGTGACAGCTCCCTCTGGGTTCTAGGTGGAGGCCCAGCCAGGTGGCTGTGCACACTGCCTCACCCACAGGCACTGCCCTGGCAGCTCCCATTGGCTGTAGTTCCTGCACCTAGGATCCAGAGGGAGTTGTCAGCACTTCCAGGGAGCTGTGCGAAGCTGGGTAGGGAGCCTGCCAGCACTGCGCTAACGGACGCCTGGCAAGAAACCCTACAGTATCAGGACAAATGGCGTCCTGATCGTACAACGGCCTAGATGCAGGACAAAGAGTTAAATATCGGGACATCTGGTCACCCTATTAATGATACTAAATGCAGGCATGGGAGTTAAGGTTAGAGATGTAGCCTTAGCTATGAATTTCCTAGCTTTTCTTTGTTAATCAGGAATGCTCTGAATTAGAAATAGAATTGTTTCCCATATGGAAAGGGGAGTGATGAATATAGTCTTGTATTTGGGGAGTACATCTTACATCTGAAGAATGTCTGTCTTGTACAAGTGAAAAGAAGTTTCCCCTAAAGTCCATTTATGTACAGTATGGTCTTTCTGCAGATGTCCCCTGAAATAGAAAACATATGCTCAGTTGTCAGTATTAGTCAAAGTCATTGCTTAAAAAACCAAGGGTCCAGATTAGAACATATGTCCTGGTTATTATGAAAATCAACATGGAAAATATTTAGTACTAAAAAAACAATATGTGAACCTTCTAAGAACGAGGGGCCAGCTCCTTAGCTTGTATAAATTGTCATAGTGTCATCACCTTTGAAATCAATGGCACTATAACAAATTATACCAGCTGAAGATCTCCCCCTAGATTTGGTGATTAGGCATTGAAATATGCTAGGGGATGAAATCCTTACTGCCATTCTCTTGCAAACAGTCCCATTTACTTCGGTGAGACTACTTGCGTGAGTAAAATGAACAGAATATTGTTAAGAATATTTTTTAAAATATCTAATGTTCATTATATAAATAATGATATTTTACTATTGATTATATGTAGGAAATATATATTATTCCCAGTACCATCTTTTAACCATTTAGAATAATACAGAATCAATTACAGCATTCATAATGTAAGAACTGCCATACTGAGCCAGGCCAATGGTCCATCTAGTGGTCAGTAAGGGTATGTCTACACTATGGGATTATTCCGATTTTACAGAAATCGATTTTTGGAAACAGATTGTATAAAGTCGAGTGCATGCGGCCACACTAAGCACATTAATTCGGCGATGTGCGTCCATGTACTGAGGCTAGCGTCAACTTCCGCAGCGCTGCATTGTGGGTAGCTATCCCAGAGCTATCCTATCATTCCTGCAGTCTCCCTCACCCATTGGAATTCTGGGTTGAGATCCCAATGCCTGATGGGGCCAAAAATTTGTTGCGGGAGGTTATGGGTAAATGTCATCAGTCAGTCCTCCCTCTGTGAAAGCAACAGCAGACACCCTTTTCCCTGGATTGCCCGGGCAAACGCCATAACATGGCAACCCTGGAGCCCGTTCAGCCTTTCTTCGCTGTCACCATATGTCTACTGGATGCTGCTGACAGACACGGTACTGCAGTGCTACACAGCAGCATCCCCTTGCCTTTGCAAGTTAGCAGAGACGGTTACCAGCCATACTGTACCGTCTGCTGCTTTGCAAGTTGACAAAGATGGTTACCAGTCATACTATACCATCTGCTGCTGTCATAGTGAGGTCAGTCGGGGGCGCCTGGACAAAAATGGGAATGACTCCCCAGGTCATTCTCTTCTTTAAGTTTTGTCTAATGGAGAGTCAGTCCTGCCTAGAATATCAGGCAAGCCTACTAAAGAACCAGAGAGGCAAACGGCCACTCCAGGTCAGAGCCCAGACATCCCGCAGACATGATGAGCTGCCTGCCATTCTAGGGGGTGCCTCTGCAACAACCCCACCAGTTGCTTCCCTCCTCCCCCACCCCTCCTGGGCTACTGAGACAGTTATCCCTCCATTTGTGTGATAAAGTAATAAAGAGTGCATGAATTTGAAACAACACTGACTTTATTGCCTCTGCAAGCAGAGATCAAAGGAGGGTGGGGAGGGCGGTTGGGTTACAGCGAAGTAGAGTGAACCACCATTCTGCACTTGCTCAGCCTATAGCTGAAAATGGGAATCTGTGATAAGCACTAGGATAGAAGCACAGGCAGGACTGAATCTCCATTTGTGTGTGGGCCTTTGGTTGACACTGGTAAAATACAAAATGTCCCAGGATATGTATGTTGGGGGACAGTTCTAAACAGCAGCTTAATTTTTTTATTTGCAGCAAAATGTAGAGGTCTAAGTATCTGATTGTGAGCCTTGGTAGCAAGGGGTAGGCTGGGGTAGGTGCAACCGTGAGGTGCTGCTGACTGGAAGAGCAGCCTGAGGCAGAAGCCTCCAGCTGCCATGATATTCCAGGCAGGACTGAATCTCCATTAGACAAAATTTAAAGAAGAGAATGACCTGGAGTCGTTCCCATTTTTGCCCAGGCACCCCTGACTGACCGACCAGCCAGGAGCACCCACGGGATGACGATGACAGATACCAGTCATAGTGTACCATCTGCCATCCACAAGGCAAGAGGATGTTGCTATGTAGCGCTGCAGCACCGCATCTGCCAGTAGCATCCAGTAGAGACACAGTGACATTGAAAAAAGGCAAGAAACAATTTTTTTTCCCTTTGCTTTCACAGGGGGGTGACGACATATACCCTGAATCACCCGTGACAATGTTTTTGACCCTTCAGGCTTTGGGAGCCCAGAATTCAAATGGTTTTTGGAGAGTATGGGAACTGTGGGATAGTTACAGTCATCAGTCACCCCTCCCTCCTTGAGTGTCCATTTCATTCTTTGGCTTTCTGGTACACTTGTCTCAGCTCCTTAAATTTCACGCAGCACTGTGTTGAGTCCCTGTTGTGGCCTCTGTCCATCATGGCCTTGGAGATTTTTTCAAATGTTTTGGCATTTTGTCTTTTGGAACGGAGTTCTGATAGAACAGATTCATCTCCCCATACAGAGATCAGCTTTAGTATCTCCCGTATGGTCCATTCTGGAGCTCTTTTTTGATTCTGGGACTGCATGGTCACCTGTGCTGATCAGCGCTCTACGCTGGGCAAACAGGAAATAAAATTCAAAAGTTCGCAGGGCTTTTCCTGTCTACCTGGCCAGTGCATCCGAGTTCAGATTGCTGTCCAGAGCAGTCACAATGGTGCACTGTGGGATAGCTCCCAGAGGCCAATACTGTTGAATTGGGGCCACACTAACTCTAATTTGAAATGGCAATGTCGATTTCAGCGCTACTCCCCTCGTTGGGGAGGAGTACAGAAATCGATTTTAAGGGCCCTTTATATCGAAGTAAAGGGCTTCGTTGTGTGGACAGGTGCAGGGTTAATTCGATTTAACGCTGCTAAATTCGACATAAACTCATAGTGTAGACCAGGCCTAAGGGATACACCAGAGGAAGTTGCAAGGAAATCCTGTATTTGACAATTATATGTTTCCAGATGATTCATGTGTTTAATAGGTTCTTCTCCAGTCACTTGCAAGTTAGATAGCTCATAAAACAAATTCATTTTTTCCCCTGAATTGCACATGTATGATTCTGTTTCTACCCAGTACAGCATTTGTATTAACCACTGAGCATATGTAGGGTATGGAGATTTCCCTGCTCGTATTATAATGTATTTTATTGCAAAAAGTAGACTGTGCACCAATAGTTTCTCTTCATTCTCTTTCCACAAACCATAGTTTAAATTTGAGGTGTTAATTTCTATATAGATTGGATTACTTGGGCCTCAATTATGCAGTCAGATGAACCTATAACACTTGTATGGAGCCTCACCAACTTCAGTGCGGCTCGGCATAGCTATCGGTGTCAGATCCAGTCACAAGAGAAGATCTTTAACAGCAGTGTGTAGTGATAGGAGCCTGCCAGAGTTACGCATCAGATCTGCCTCCCCACACCCCCACAACACCTTTTTCTGGCTCCTCTATTCCTACTCCCAGTTTCCTTGCCCAGCTGGTCACAGTGTCCCCTGCTAGCTCTTTGTCCAATTTCAGTGTCGTCATCCCTCAACTCTCCAACCAACAATTTCTTCAATTCACTCCAACTCCAAGTACCAGTTTCAGCGTGGAAAGTTTCAGCCCAAATGACTGACTTGGCAACTTTAATAACAATCTCCCCAAAAAACAGAACAAAACTATATAACTATTTTAACTGTGTATAACTCCCTTTTACTTATTCTGTCATATTATAAACTGAGGGATAAAGATTTGACGTGCACAGCAACTATCTGCCTTTCTAGAAAGCAGCAAATAGTTTTTTCTTCCTCCCTTTTTCTTATTCTGTCATATATATAAATAATATGACAGAATAAGTAAAAGGGAGGAAGAAAAGGCAGATAGCTGCTGTGCATGTCAAATCTTTATCAGTTTATTTCCACTAGTAAAACAATAATTATTTGAATTTAATATATGTGAATGGAGATAGTTACAAAAATTATTTATTACAATAAAAGCACTATATTAAATGTATGTAGCAGCATTCTGTAAAGCACTTGCACCAGATTTTAAACATAAAATTTGAAAACCAAACCAAAATGGGTCCAGGATTCGAAACAGTGTGTGCAATTTTTTAAAACATGTTTTTTTTGTAATTGTGCCTACTTTACAATTACTGGTTATAGTATAAAATGAATTCTGACCCATAATTGTAAATTTAAGTTTGCATATACTGGTAGCACAGGCAAACTCCTAAATTAAAGTAACATTTAACTAAACAGTTTCCAGACTCCTGAAAGTGGCCTGTTGAGAAACTGTGTTTTGGGTTCCATGATTAATTTCCTGTCTCTTCACTTTCTCTTCACATTACCGTTCCCTTGAGTTCTTGGCTGAGTGCACTGTAGCCTTCTGTCTGGAGCCATTAAAACCTAGGTGATATCCATTTCAGTTTTGTCTAGTAGAACTGGCCCTTGTGGGATACGCTTAAAAATAAACAACTCTTGATTATTTTAACACAGTAATCTTGGCAAACGGATAATGATGTTATATAATACAGATAAAATCCCAGCATTTGTTGCTTACAAGGTGTTTGTGCATGCAGTAATGAACAGCTACAGCAGTGCTTTTTATCCAAGAAAATTAATGGGATGATGAAAATGGCTCTACAAATCTTAAGAAGTAGAGCAATTTTGAACAGATGGGTCCCAAATAGATTCTTCCCCTTGCTGTGCCATGTGGCAGAACACAGTACAGTAACTATGTAGAAAGTGACAACAGTGATCGTTATAGCAGCTTGCTGGTATGAGTCATTTCAGTTTGTTACAAAATTAAATATGGATCAACAAGTATAAATATTGAGCTGATCCTCAGCTGGAGTAAATCAGCTTAGCTCCATTAAAGGCATTAGAGCAGTGCACATTTATATCAGCTGAAAATAAGGTCCAATAGTTATTATATTTTCTTATTTAAGAACTATTACTTTTAACTCTTAGAAGTTTGATACATTCCAGACTCCCAGCCAAATGAATGTTTAAGAGGATATAGCTATGTCAGTGCATACACTCATTTCAGTATATGTGGACCTGATTCTCCTCTGATATCACTAATTTTACGCTATTGTAACTTCATTGACTTCACTGGATATTCCAAATGACTGTTTGGAAGATCTCAGTCCCACGGTTTAAACTTTCCCTGTTCAAAGTTCAGCAGCCTAGAGATGAAAGGATCAGGCCAGAGATTTCACTTTTATAGCTGAAACCGGCTGTTAAATGTTTTGAGCACAGCATGTGACTGAGGATTCTTCTTTGTTGAGTAGACACTGTCCCATCACTCTGAAATTAACATTCTATTTACTATGCATATGCAGGTAATCCAGTTACACTGATTAATATAAGGCAATTAGCTGGTCCTCCATTATAATAGAGATAGTTAAGCTGAAGATAATGTCAATGATATTAATTTCCTGTGTTATATCACATCTTTGATCTTAAAATTAACTGAACACAAATGCATGCCTAATATAAGACAATTAAGACGTGAAAGGGAATTAGCATCCACAAGCTAATTTGGTTATATTGTTAAACTTCTAACAGGCTATAGATAAACACAGACAAATACACTTGGCATCTACCCTTGATTCCTATTACTACAAATGAATGGATTACTGATTGTTGGTCTAGTACATCTCTTTGAAATTCACATACAAGTGAATTGTCAGGGTACAATTGTAATGCCTCTTATTAAGTTGTTATTGGTCATACGCAGTTGTTATGGGTCTGCCAGTGTCACCGCCTCCTATTCTGGTCTAAATGTCACAATTTGACTCTTAGGGTACGTCTATACTATCCGCCGGATCAGAATCGATCTATCGGGGATTGATTATTGCGTCTTATCTGGACGTGATAAATCGATCCGTGAATGGACACCTGTACTCCACCTCGGCAGGAGGAGTAAGCAGCATCGATGGGGGAGCTGTGGCAGTCGACTCGCCGCTGTGGGCACGGCCAGGTTAGTTGAACTAAGATACTTCGAATTCAGCCACGCTATTCGCGTATCTTAGATCGACCCCCCCCACACCGATCTTTCAAGCTACGGGCTTTCAATCAAGACCGTAGATTGAAAGCTCTTTGCTGAAAGGAATCCAGGATTCATGTAGGCCAGAAAGGTTTGGGGAGAGAGAGAGGAGCCTGACTCCTTTTTATTCCCCCTACTCAGTTGAATAAAATGAGGACTCAGATTAGGAAAGCATCACCTGTATCATTCCTTTCTGTACTCTGTGGTGGATATTATGTAACCAAAGATTTGGATGTCTGTTAGATTCAGTTTATTACAACAGGCAGTGTTATAAACTCACTCATCACAGAACAAAATTCGTGGGAAGTTTCCTAAGAATTACTTTTGAAATTAACTTTCTTCATACATTAAATAACTGGAAAGGTTTTCCCTCAGCACATGTAATAATCTCCTTTCATGGGTCACAAGAAACAGAGAGCAGCTGCATTCTTTTGCTCAGCGCTGTCTGACGGAGAGTACTTCTACAGCCACACAAGGCAACTGTCTGCTCTAGCTCAGTTGTTCTGCTTTATACATTCATTTGTGAATCAGTATGTGTTTAGGATAGGCAGGGGCATGAGAGAAGTGCACGTAGTCTCCTCCTGTGCATACCTTGTGTAATGCCCTGTCACAGAAATAGTTCCTGCGCTCAGGGAACATAGCGACTGCTCCCTTGGAGGGCCCTGGGAGTCACATCACCCCAAAAGGGGTTGGTGGGTGGTATGGCCATGACAGATTCACATCTGTACACCAGTCTACAAACTGAGATGGCTACAATGTGTAGGAGTTGGAAAAGGCTGTAGCATGCTCAAGGATTGCACAGTTCTCTGCATGCTGCGCTATTTGCAGGCACGATCTCTCAAGGGAGCCAGAAGGCACAGTCTGTCCATGTTCCCCATGGGCCCATACAATGCCACACTGTCCCTTACTCAAGTTGGCAGCTAAATGACACCATTCTGTCCTATTCTTTACAGGTATTGCTACAGTGCTCATCACTGTTGTACCTGGTACATGTTACGAGAAATAGAATTTTGTACCTGGACCTTTATGGTATTTCAGACCATCATAGTTTCTTTTTGGTAGTTCTGAAGTGTGAGAAAGGCTCACTGAATTTCTTGCTTCACTGTGTCCAAGTGCTATAGGCAGAGGGAGATGAGTATGGCTGAAAATGAGAGGACTGGGCTTGATGGTGAAGGGAATGGCATGAGCAGAGCTTCCACACTGAGTTGGAAAGGGGCAATAAATCAGGAAGAGGAAGGAGGTGGAAGGCCAGCTATAGGCACATGTCAAGCCTGTGGTTGCACAGAGGTCTGCATTTTAGGGGAACTTCCTCAGCCTCCTCTCGGGCCTGGGCTATATGCTGACTCATAGTTCCCCTCAATACTGGAGAACAGGGAAATGGTTGGCTAGAACAAAAAGACCGTATATAAGATAAAAATCCATCACTGAGCATAAGTGAGAAGCCCCATGTTCAGGATTCTGGGAGGAGAAAGCCCATACAGTATTTGGGACCCATGTCAGGCATGTCTCTTTTGAAAAAGTGTCAAGCTGTCTGAAGTGGCTCATGAATATGAGTGTCAACCTCAGGGCAGGAGGAAGAAGTAGGACACAAACCCCAAATTGGTTTGAGTTCTATACTTAGATTTCACTAACCAAGCAACAAACACTACAGCAGCCTTACCTTGAAGTCACAGACAGTCTCCCTGGGTACCCCAGTCTATCTTGCCACCCAGGCAAACTTGCCTTTGTGATAGATGGTGCCGTACACCAAAAATCACAAGAATATGTAGGTTACTCCCATTCCCATTCCCAATCCCAAAGGATGACTCATTTACCCAGGTCAGTTGTACTTTAGGTCCTAGCTAATCTTGTCGTAACCTGACTACAGAATTATTAACTAGGGGAAAAAATGAGTTATTTACGAGGTTAAAGCAGGTAAACATACACACACAAATTATTTAGTCTTAGATTTTAAAAAGTAATAGAAGCTGCTGTGATGTGCTTTTTGCTATTTGACCTTTGGGGCTAACCCAAGCTAAGCAGCTTGGGGATCCCTTGCTTATGCTTATCAGTACTGCCCTCTTCAAGTTCCAAGCAGCCTAGTGGTACAGACCCTCTGTCAGGGATTTTTGTTCCCTTCCCCCCAGAGTTCAGACTGTGATGGGATGAGGGTCTGTGCACATCCCCTCTTCATGGGTGTAGAGAGAGCAGTCAACAGAGTCTTTTGTCCACTGATGTTCCACATTGGTTCATCTGGTTTCTATGGGCCTTCTTTTGTTGGGCAGGAGATGACACCTCTTGTGGTAAACTAGTATTTCACAGTTGGTAATGTTTCTCTAACTGAGGGCATTTTCAGTTTCATAGCAACCATTTTTATAGTTACAAAGAAAACACTTAAATATTACTTTATAATGCGGGCTACAGATATAAGAAGTGAGATTAATGCATGCAGCAACTCACAAGCATTTTATAAAGTCTGAAACACCTCAATTATTCTAATACATATTTTAATAGTACTATCACACAAGTGAGTCAGATTGGTTTCCAGCTATGCATTTGTCAGTGAGGCTTAGGGGCTGCTCGCATAACACACAGAGTCTCCCTAAATATAAGAATGCCCCTTGGCATGAAAGGAGAGGAGGGGACAGGAATAGGAAGGAGGATGAGAGTTAAAAGAAGAGCAAAATAAGAGGGAGAAGGGCTGTCCCACATTTCCACATTTTTGTCCTAAATAATGGTCCAGATTCTGGCTGCACTTGTATGGGCTCATACTAGAGGAGAAAGGGTGCAGGGGCAGCCAGAATTTAGATCAGGGGTCTCAAACATGTGGCCCATGGGGCTATTTCCTGCGGCCCACACCCACCCCCCGGGCCTACCTCTAGGCCAGGGGTGGGTAAACTACAGCCGCAGGATTGCCCCCTTGATCCCCGTGCTGCCTCCTGAAGCAGCTGGCATCACATCCCGGAAGCCCAGGGGGCCAGTGGGGGGGAGAAGCAGAGGGCTACGTCCATGTGTTTCCTTGGCTTCCAGGCACATCCCACCACCCCCCGCCCCCGCAGCTCCCAATAGCTAGGAACGGGGAATCACGACCAACGAGAGCTTCGGGGGAGGTACCTGGAGGCACAGCAAGCAGCGTGCGGAGCCCTGCGTCCCGCTCCCCCAGGGGCCACAGGGGCATGGTTCGAGCTACTTCCTGGAGTGGAGCGGAGCTGGGGCCAGGGTCGGGGTCCGGCAGCCTACCCTAGCCCCAGTGTGTGCCACTGCCACCCTGGAGTCCAAAGCCGTCCTGAACCCCACCCCCCAACTCTCTGCCCTGAGCCCCCTCCCTGCAACTCAACCCCCTGCTGCACCCCAACCCCCTGCCCTGAGCCCCCTGTCACATTCCACACCCCTCCTGCATCCCAACTCCCTGCCCTGAGCCACCTGCTGCACCCCACACCTCCACACCCTGCCCTGAGACCCTTGCTGCATCCCACACCCGTTCTGCACCCTGAGCCTTCTGCCTGCACCCCAACCCCCTGCTGCACCTCAACTCCCTGCCCTGAGCCCCCACAACACCCCTCATGCACCCTCTGGGGGCAGCAAGGGGGCAGAGTTGGGGTGGGCACTTCGGGGAAGCGGTTGTAATGAGGGCTGGGAAGTTTTGGGAAGAGGCGAGGCCTCATGGAAGGGGTGGAGTGGGGGTAGGGCCAGGGGTAGCGAGGAAGAGATGTCAGTGATGTGGCCCTCAGGCCAATGAACTAGCCCTCATGTGGCCCTCATGGTCATTTGAGTTTGAGACCTCTGATTTAGATTCTCACACTGCCTGACCCCCAGGCACAGGAGAGGCATAGTCAGCTGTGAAGCAAGACATCCCAAAAGCTAGTCTGTGGGGGGCATTGCCATGTCCTCATCTGTCTTCTGCACTGGATGTCTGTCCAAGGTCAGTGGCGGAGGGATTCTATGTTGCATTATTTTGGGGTCTGATTTTGCACGCACTGAAGTCAGTAGTACAACTTGCACTGACATTAATGGGTGCAAGACCATGGCTTTAAGTGCTGTAGTAATCACCATTTCTGAATGTTCTCCTAAAGCCCTCCTGGAGGCTTACTGTCTGTCTTTGTCTGCTGTAAGCAGAATGACTCCAGGAACTGCTGCTCAGAGTATCCTCCACTACTTAGCTCTGTCTTTGAACGCCACAGTCTAGCCCAAAATTTGCGGTATCTCTTACAGTGATTTTGAATTGAAAATAACTGTAGTCAAACTTTATAAAGTTTCCCACGATGAAAAGCTGACCTAGGTATTATATCTCATGCAAAACCTTGTCTCTTGTAATTTATGTATTTCTTCGTCACTTGTGAAAAATCTACCCTAATACAACAGAACTATATAATTTATACTTTCTTTTCCAACTATAAATTTCTATCTGGCTTTTTGTAAATCTTTTTTTTCTGAACTGGCATCAGAACATATTGTCTGAATGCAGAAAACATTCCTCCTCAGGGAAACCCGAAGAAAAGAAAGAACCCAATGAAGAGCCCAGGAGTGTTTTCTTCTAGTTACAGTCCATTAATGTACTTTTAATTCATTTTGAACACAGCATTCCCCTGGGACCCATATATCTCTCTGTATTAGGAAGCTTATCTGTTCCTAAACTCTCCAACTCAAATAAATGTGGTTGCTTTAAGACTCGGTAAGGGGTAAAGAAAACAATGTTGTTAAACATGGAAATCAGCAACCATTACCGAGTTGCTGGCTCAGACTATAGGCTTAAGGCATCCTTAGAATATCCATGCTAGATTTAGGAGCATTTGGGCTGCTGAAACTATATGAAAGCATATTAGCAAATAACCCTTAATTTTCAGGGGTACGTAGCATTTGGCCATATTTGTCCCATTGGATGAGTAAAACCTATGTATCGCTTTGAAAAATTGGGAAGTTATGGGTTTACTTTCCTCTGAAATATGGAATAGCATGACACATAGATATGATTGTCCTGCTCTCCTTTGAATAAGCAAAAACTTCCCCTTAGACGTCAGAGCTGCTGTGTGTGTGGCCTCACTACTGGGGTAATATCGATGACAGGTCCGTCCAAGTTCCATGAGCGGAGCAAAACAGAATCCCTCGCTCATGTTTTATAGCATGTATGTCGTGTATACATATGCAAGGACTGATTGTGTCTTTGAGACACAGCTCTGGGATGGACATGATGCAGAGTCTGACAACCCAGTGGATTTCCAGGCAAGCAAAGTGCCCAGGCACAGTGGCCCTCCGAGTGCAGGGAAAGAATGGCTGCTAAGCCAATGTTCTACAGCATGTGCTGTGCACCCTTCCACACCCTCCAATGTTGTTGATGCAAAGGGGGCAGCATGGCAATGGTCCATCCCTTCCTGAGCCCACATTGAAGAGGCCAGTGCAGTAGCTACCCTCCCTGAACACAAGGATTGCATTGTGCTTGGCCTTGCACCAGAACAGAAGTGGAGATGTGCCTGTTTTCTATGTTTGTACTCTAGTGAAGTGATTTTCAGATTATAAAAAGTTTCTTTATCTGAATCAAATAGAAATGCATGGGAAACAAGCAGAGGGTTTTGGGGAGGGGCAGGAAAGGCTTTGATTTATTGTAGCGGGCCCTCTGTTTTTCTTTGGGGCTGGAGGGGTTAGGCTGGATCAGGGCTGCATTTAGTCTTAATCCTTCAGTGATGAAGTTGTAGTTCCAGCGTGATAATGACTGGAGATGTTCTGCAGAATGTTTATGGGAGCACTCTCAGAAGTGGCACGTACTCTACCTTGAAAAAAACATTGCCCAGGCCCCCTCCAGACAGCTCACTTGATCATGTTACTTTTGGAGTGCACAGTGCTGCTGTCAACAGTAGTCTCCCACTCAGGAGCACATACTTCAGCATTCCGGCTGCCTTCTGCTTGGAGACGGAGGGGAAACAACTCCCTGTGTTATCTGCCCCCACTAATGCACCCAATGGGGACAGCCACAATTTGGCTCTTTAATAAAAGCTCTTTGAGGCAAGGAGCATGTCTTTCTCTGTGTTTGTAAAATGCAGGGTACATTTATGGTGCTATATTAAAAATATATTTGTACATTTATTAGTAAAAATATAATATACCTACATTTTCTACAGTCTTGTGGCTAGAGAGGAATCCACCGTCTCCCCTTGGTGCATGCCCATTACCCTCACTTATACTTCTCCACATAACTGGAAAGTGATTGAATGCACCAGGGTGGATGAAACCTAGGGTTCGCAGAAATCTCATCTACAGCAATTTGGTGACAAATCAGAGGCTGGTTTAGTTTCTGCATTTAAAATCCAGGAAGTATTTAAAAATAAAGAGGGAGCAACAAAGAGAAAGGGAGAGTGTTGTATGTAAATGGGGATCCTGGTCCAAACGGGTAACTTGGAAAACTACAGACGTTGTTGCTCTGCAGGGACAGTGATCACTTTTAAAAGGTCAGTATTTACCATCTGTTACTACAGTGAATTATCTAGATACAGCAATTGGAACCTGAACCAAAGCTCACTGAAGTCAATAGGAGTCCTTTTTTCCTCAGACTGTGAAGGAGGGATAAGTACAGTGCCTCAGATATTGTGGCATGGTAACGTATTCATAAATAGTAGCCACTGTTTGTAGCTCTAAATAAGAAGTGATGGTTAAAAATCCAAACATTTCTAGCGGCTGATATCACCCCATTTTTATTTAATTTCATGTCATTTAGCTACAGCTTTTTACCTACAGGATTTTTCCTTGTAAAAGTACTAAAAAATGAAGTTATAATAGGTAAAATTCCCTTGCTAAAAAAAATTGAAAACTTTTAAAAAGCAGGAATGCACAATATTAAAATAATGTTTAAAGGTGTTATCAGTACTTAATTACATTTCATAATTTTGTTTGTTCTCTATTGTTTGCAACATCTTCTCAGATGCTAGAAAATAACCATCCTTTTTAGGCAACAGTATTTTTATATATATATATATATATATATATATATATATATATATATATATATATATATATATATATATATATATATATAAAATTTATTTTATTATAGGCCCAATGCGAACTAACATCTTTTAGAAATCATTTTTGATGACAGTGGCCAGAATGTAAATTCTTTTTCTTCGCTGAATCATTGCTAAGTATTGAGTGTTCTCCATATTCTAATTATGTTAAGGTTACTTAGCATCTTAGGCCTAAATTATCAAAATACCATCTATGTGAAATAGTGTTAAATATATGTAGGCATAAGCTTTTGTGGGCTAAAACCCACTTCATCAGATGCATGGAGTGGAAAATACAGTAGGAAGCTGTCTATAAGTGAGGACTGGCCTGTCTCCCAAAGTCTATGAGTGTGAGGGATCATCCTTCGGGATAGGTTGTAGATCCTTGACGATGCCCTGGAGAGGTTTTAGTTGGGGGGTGAAGGTGACAGCTAGTGGCGTTCAGTTATTTTCTTTATTGGGCCTATCCTATAGTAGGTGACTTCTGGGTACACTTCTGACTCTGTCAATCTATTTATTCACTTCAGCAGGTGGGTATTAGTTTTAACAACGCTTGATAGAGATCCTATAGGTGCTGAGGGATTGGATCAAATGCAGTTGTATCTTAGAGCTTGACTGGTTGATGGCGGGATGGAAATTGTTGAAATCCTGGTGGAATTCCTCAAGGGTTTCTTTCCCTTGAGTCCAGATGATGAAGATGTCATTAGTGTAGTGCAAGTAGAGTAGGGGACGAGAGCATTAGGGGATGAGAGCTGGGGAAGTATTTTTCTAAGACAGCCATAAAAATGTTGGCATACTATAGCTTCATATGGGTGCCCATAGCAGTGCCACTGACTTGAAGGTATACATTGTCGTCAAATGTAAAAAAGTTTTGGGTGAGGATAAATTCATTAGAACTGGTAAGGCAACCCCATCTTTTCATGTAGTATGTATATATATATCTTGTATTTTCCATTCCATGCATCTGATGAAATGTGTTTTAGCCCACAAAAGCTTATGCCCAAATAAATTTGTTAATCTCTGAGGTGCCACAAGTACTGCTCATTGTTTTTATTACAGAAACTGAATATTGATAGTTTTCACTCTTCTGGTCCGTATATTCAGAGAGAGAGAGGCACTTCTGCTTTATGTTTTGCAGTACAATATTCCTTTCAGATCATACATGGTTTAAAATGTCATTTATTTGATGTATTTTACTTCTAGAAAACTGTTGATTTGTGATATGTACATACCAAAGGCTCCACGTGGTCCTGTCATGCAAATCTAATTGCAGAACTGGGATCATATTGAGAAACACACAAAAACAAAGCGTTACATTTAAATAGTTTAATATTGTGAATATGTCCTAACCTTGAACATGGAAATAACTACAGTGATACAAATAAGAAATAATAAAGATAATAACTAAAAGTTTGCTTCAATATTTTTTGTCTTACAGAATGTAAATATTGGGGCTCAGATCTGCAGCTCCCAAATATGTCTTTTGAAGAAGTCTTACAGAGTGATGAAAGTGCATGCAAGTGGCTTTCCACCCTTAAAAAAGTAGGAATTGTGCTGTTAACAGGAGCTGCCACTAGACAGGGGGAGTTGGTTAAACTTGGCAAACGGATCGGATTCCTGCGTCTCACATTTTATGGGTGAGCTAGTTTTTCAAATGTCCTAGTTCTGCCAGCAATGTAATCACCTTTGATATGTTATACTTCAAGATGTAGGACTCTT
Organism: Gopherus evgoodei; assembly: GCF_007399415.2. Taxonomy (NCBI): domain Eukaryota; kingdom Metazoa; phylum Chordata; order Testudines; family Testudinidae; genus Gopherus; species Gopherus evgoodei. The sequence continues at coordinate 92,537,720 of NC_044325.1, forward strand.
TGTGGGGATTAATTTATTATAGCTGGATCAGAGTTATTCTTGGCTTCACATTAGAAAATGTAATCACCCATAACACTCTGTGTATGTGGATTGCTTTGCCATGCCAGACGGGATATATGACAAATACCATGGTACCCAGGAGCAAACTATGATGACAACGGTGATTGTAATAAAAAAAGAGAAGAGAATTACAGAATTGAAAACAAATCAATCAACAAGATAGTGAGCCATGGATAGAGATGTGCCTGATCCAAACACCTTAACTTTGGATCAGCATTTGTATTCAAACTTTGTGTGTCAAACCCGTTGCTAGTCATGGAAACAGAGGAGGTTGAAGTGAGATGATTGTCTTTCATATCAGTTTTATGTAACCACTTCACCACCTTTGAATGAAAGCTCTGCTCAGAAGAGTCCATCAGCTCAGAATGTGCTGAAATGAGGGTTACACGGTAGATATTTAAAATACATTTTTCAAAGCTGACTAGGCCTCAGTGGTTCTAAACCCTTTCCATACCAGCATACACACCAGTTCTCCCCTCCCATCTAACCAGGATCTCCCTCCCATTTAGCAATATAGGAAGAGCAGCGTGACACCTGTTTGCAACCACACAATTGAGAGCTCATGAACTAGACTCTAGAAGATCTGGATGTCAGATAGACACCAGTCGTCACATCCCTGGTCTGTCCCCAACCACTTTTCCACGGTGGGCCATGCAGGACCAGTGCAGAGCCCAATTCCACCATGCACATTGGGTGCAGATCACCTTGTATGCCCATTTCAGAGCCTCACTCTCTCAATAAAGCAGAAGCCCTGCGCTGATGGGTTTCCATGGCTTTTTCCAAGTGTTTCATTTGCAGACTTTCTTCTTCTAAAGGTTAGGGTTCATTTCAAAGTGTCACAAACAGTAAGACACATAAGTATGTGCCGACCTTTAAGTCCCATTGACTTCATGAATTAGGGCCCTAAATCTCCAACTTCCTAATTATCTGCGAGAAGGGTGAACAATCATAGAATCGTAGGACTGGAGGGAGCCTTGAGAGGTCTTCTAGTGCAGTTCCCTGCTCTCAAGGCTCAACTAAGTATTATCTAGACCGTTCCTGACAGGTGTTTGACTAACCTGCTCTTTAAAATCTCTGCAACCTCCCTAGGCAATTTATTTCAGTGCTTAACCACTCTGAAAGGAAGTTTTTTCCTAATGTCCAATCCAAACTGCCCTTGTTGCTATTTAAGCCCTTTGCTTTTGGTCCTAGCCTCAGAAGTTAAACAGAACATTTTTTTTCTGTCTTCCTTGTAACAACCTTTACAGGAGGAGGGATAGCTCAGTGGTTTGAGCATTGGCCTGCTAAACCCACGGTTGTGAGTTCAATCCTTGAGGGGGCCATTTAGAGATCTGGAGCAAAAATATGTCTGGGGATTGGTCCTGCTTTAAGCAGGGGGTTGGACTAGATGACCTCCTGAGGTCCTTTACAACCCTGATAATCTATGAAGATATTGAACAGACCCAGAACTGATCCCTGCTAGACTCTACTTGAATGCTATTAGCTAATGTCTCACTGAGCTCAGCATTCTTGCTCTGTCTCCCATCCATCTTGGAGAATAATTTTCATAATTCTGATTTGCACATATTCTTCAAAGACTTATGAAAAAAATCACAAACCCATAGTATTTAAATGTTACCATCTGTATTTCTGTCCTGTTTTGCCAATTGTATCTTATACATTGGGGTCTGCATAGCCACTAAAACCAGGACATCCAGGGGCTCCTAGCCAGGCTTTTTTCCCTGATTCAGATTATACAAATTCCAGCTAATCATGTATTTTTATTTTAAGCACCTCAGTTCAAAAGTTAACAATATGGGTGCAACAGTGAATGTCGTCTTCTTTGTCTGAAAAGATTTAAAATAAATAGGAGAAGACAAAATCCAAACCTTGGCTGGAAAGCCCACATTCCTTCCACATTAGAACAGAGAAGCAAAGATTTACTTCCCTCCTATAACGTTTTTGTATGAGGCCACATTCAAATCATGTTGGCATATGCAGGGCTGGCAAGATTGATAAGCACAGCGCAGTGATAATGGGGAAAATATGTTTATCTGAAATGTTAATTTGGGAGGGAGGGAAGAGAAGAAAAGATCCTTTTTTTCTCATTATTTTGCTTATTGTTAATGAAGAGAAGCAATGAAAGTCTCAGCCAAGTAAAGAAATGCTTAAATAAGGCCGATGAATCTTCATTTTATTAGGCTAAAGTAGCTCAGTCATTGACTGTCATAGAAAAATAAATTATTTGGGATGCTACCATCATTCAAGTTTACTGAAAAAGTTCTGAAAGCCAGAAAAATAGCCTTCATGATCCTGTAGCTTATTTCTGACACTGGACAAGTTCCTTCTGATTTAATTTCCATTCTGTCATTTTTTTATGTCCACTCGGCTACTGATGGCTGGTCTACACTATGGGGGGAAATCGATCTATGATACGCAACTTCAGCTACGTGAGTAACGTAGCTGAAGTCGAAGTATCTTAGATCAAATTACCTACCGTTCTCACGGCGCAGGATCGATGTCCACGGCTCCCCATGTCGACTCCGCTACCGCCGTTCGGGTTGGTGGAGTTCTGGGATCGATAGGAGCTTGTTCAGGGATCGATATATCATGTCTAGATGAGACACGATATATCAATCCCTGAGAAATCGATTGCTATCCACTGATACGGCGGGTAGTGAAGACGTAGCCTGAGCTCCATTTCTGGGGCAAGTTCTGCTTTCAGCCACATGGATGCAACAGCTTTGAAATCAGCAGTGTGCATGAATGCAACAGGAAAGAATTTGACTCCCTATATAAAGCGCCAGTAACTGGGTTAAATATACTAAATGTATTGTATTTGCCTTTTTAAAATTTTAAACCAACCTAAAGTGATTAACATTGCAGTCTTTCTGAAACAGGAACTAGATTTAAAATATATGGCCCATCCAAATTTCACTGTATTTCAGAAAGATGCCTGTGAGCCAAACAAGGCATCATTCTATTAAGGATAGTCTGGCTGAGAGAACACTCTTATTACGTGGCCTTTGGCCCAATAAGAGCATATGAATTACTCCAGCCATCAGCGCTTACTGGTGGTCAATCAGAAAAGAGTATTTTCTCTGAAACAGCTACTGGTCTCCTCTTAGTGGATTTGCCAAAGGAAAATGTGTTAACAGGGATAAAACGGGAGCAAAATATCCAGATCTATACACTTACCTAAGGTTTTTATCCAATATGCTGGTCTTCTTCAAAAACTTGCCAATTTCCTTAGATAACTAAATCATGTGACTACAGTAGGCAACCACTGTAGACATGTAAAAAGATGTTATTTCCTCTATCAAATATAATATTTACAGTGGCCAAACTTAAAACGTTTCTTTTATTTTGAAAGATTCCACCAGTTTGAGAGAGGTTCCTTGCACTTAAAATGGAGAATACTGCTGGAACAAGAAATCTCTGTCAAGCCAACAGAAATGTCTTAAGTGAACCCTCTGTGTGTGGAATGCTGAACATCGGTCTAGCTGAAAGTCAGATATAACATCTTTTTAAAGTGTTTTACCTATTGTTTCAATTTTAAAAAAAAAAGAATATTTTTGGTATCCTGTAATAGGATAGTAGCTACACTGAAGTTTTTAAAAAAAACCTTTACTGGGTGATTTTTTGATTTAAGGTAATGTGTTTTCAGCAGGAATTTTGTTTTTCTATTTGCTCACCAGCCCAGTAGGAACAGTGGTTGAGATTGTCAAAGCTGACTAGGAGAGTGAACCTTTAATTATTTAATGGGAGTTGTGTAGCTGAATCAGCTTTGAAAACCTCACTCAGTGCTTGTAAATATTTTCTGCCCTCAAAAGCTTTTGTACTGGCAAATGTTTCTATTCTTGGCTATTCACAAGATATCAGACTTTAAAACGGGTTGGCAAACTACAGCCCACCAGCCATTTTAATCCAGCCCTCGAACTCCCCCTGGGAAGCGGGGGCTAGGGCTTGCCCCACTCTGGCGCTCCAGCCAGGGAGCAGGATTGGGGGTCGCTCCACACGGCTCCTGGAATCAATGGCATGCCCTCCCTCCGGCTTCTACACGTCCAGGGGGCTCTGCTCTTCATGCTGCCCCTGCTCCAAGCGCCACCCCCACATATCCCATTAACCAGAACCAATGAGAGCTGCAGGAACAGTGCCTGTGGACGGGTCAGCCTCCATGTAGGAGCCAGAGAAGGGACATGCCGCTGCTTCTTGGAGCCATTTGAGGTAAGCGACGCTCAGAACCTGGCACCCCATCAACCCCCCATGCCCCAAACCCTGCAGCCCTGATCTCCCTCCCGCACTCTGAACCCCTCAATCCCAGCCTGAAGCACCCTCCTGCACCCCAAACTCTTCATCCCCAGCCCCACACCAGAGCCCACACGCCCAGCCGGAGTCTGCACCCCACCCCCTGCCCCAGCCCTGATCCCCCTCCCACCCTCCAAACCCCTCAGTCCCAGCCCGGAGCAACCTCCTACACCTCAAACTTTTCATCCCCAAAGCCCGCATCCCAAACCAGAGTCCTCACCTCCCCACCTTCAATCCGGACCCCCTCCCATATCCTGAACTCCTCATTTCTGGCCCCACCCTGGATCCCTCACCCCCCTCCCACACTCCAACCCCAATTTTGTGAGTATTCAAGGCCCGTCATACAATTTCTATTGCCAGATGTGGTTCTCAAGCCAAAAAGTTTGCCCACCCCTGCTTTAAAATCACATCATTCCGATTACTGTATTGCTTTCCACTCCATTTCAGTTCTGACATGATTTTAGCAGCAGATACTTTAGGAACTACAAGAGTTAGAGATTTAGGGATAAATTGTATTATTAAGCCATAGCCCTATTTAGAGTCAGAGTGGAGCTGCCTCCCTCCCAACAGGATGCTTTAAAAAGGGCGATAGACATATTCTGCTCCATACCCAGACAGCTCTACCAGAGCTTCCTTGGCACTTAGCAATGAATAAAGCAAGCCCCAGATGTTGGCTCAAAAGCATACTTACTGTATTAATACTCAAGGAAAAATTGTCTAGGTCTATTATGGATTTTCAGGTCAGCTTCAGTAAAGTAACAGGTTAGTGCTTTCAGGAGCTAATCTTATCAACTATACTGGGCTAAGAACTAGATTTGGAAACAGTTAATGGATTCATAGATTTTTATGGCCAGAAGGGATAATTGGGTATTTTTGTGTAACATCCTGTATATCATACCAGTTACCCCTGTATTGAGCTGACTAAATCATACCTTCTAGAAAGGCATCCATTCTTGGGGCTAGTCTACATTGGGAGCTTACATCACAATAGCTATGTTGTTCAAGAGTGTGAAAAATCCACATCCCTGAGCAACGTAGTTATGCTGACCTAACCCCCAGTGTGTAGACAGCAGTTGGTCAACAGAAAAATTCTTCCATTAATCTAGTTAACACTTCTCAGGGAAGTGGATTGCCTACGCCAATGGGAGAACGCCTCCCATTAGCATAGGTAGTGTTTACACTGAAGCACTGCAGTTGCAGCAGTGCAGCTCTATCACTGTAATGTTTTCAAGTGTAGACAAGCCCTTGATCTGAAGACAAGAGATGGAAAATCCACTTCTTCTCTTAGTGGTTTGTTCCAATGGTTAATCATCTTTACTGTTCAAAACTTGGGCCTTGTTTTCAATTTGAATTTGTCTGGTTTCAGTTTCCTGCCATTGCTTCATATTATACATTTTTCTGCTGGATTAAAGAGCCTTTTAATCTTGGTATTTTCTCTCTGTGAAGGTACTTGTAGAATGTAATCAAGTCACCTCTCAATCTTCTTTTTGACAAAATAAACAGATTAGCGTCTTGAAGTTCAGAACATACGAACAGCCATACGGCATGAGTGGTCAGTGCCAGATGCTTCACAGGGAGGGAACAGAACAGGGCCATTTATTGGGTGATCCATTCCCTACCACCCAGTCCCAGCTTCTAGCAGTAGAAGGTTTAGGGAAACCCAGAGCATGTGATTGCATTCCTGACTGTCTTGGCTAATAGCCATTGGTGGACCTATCCTCCAGGAACTCACCTAATTCTTTTTGGACCCTGTTATATTTTTGGCCTGCACAACATTCCCTGGTAACGAGTTCCCCAGGTTGACTATGAGTTGTGCGAAGAAGTACTGTTTTAAACCTGCTACTTATTAATTTCATTGGGTGACCTCTGGTTCTTGTGGTATGTGAAGGGGTAAATAACACTTTCTTATTCACTTTTTCCTTGCCATTCATGGTTTTATAGAACTCTATCGTATCCCTTTCAATCTCTTTTCCAATCAGAACAGTCCCAGTCTTTTTATTCTCTCCTCATATGGAAATTGTTCCATTCCCCTAATCATTTTTTTGCTCTTCTCTCTTTTTCCAGTTCTAATATCTAGTTTTTGAGACAGGGCAACCAGAACTGTACAAAGTATTCCAGATATGTGCACATAATGGATTTCTATAATAACATTATATTTCCTGTCTTCTTATATATCCCTTTCCTAATGATTCCTAACTTTCTCTTAGCGTTTTTGACTGCTGCTGCACATTAGGCAAATATTTTCAGAGACCTATCCAAGATGACTCCAGAATTTCTTTCTTGAGCAGTAACAGCTAATTTAGAGCCCATCATTTTGTATGGATTGTTGGGATTATGTTTTTCAATGTGAATTATTTTGCATTTATCAACATTGAATTTCATCTGCCATTTTGTTTCCCAGTCACCCAGTTTTTGAGATTCCCTTTGCAACTCTTCGTAGTCAGCTTTGGACTTAACTATCTTGAATAATTTTGTGTTGTCAGCAAACTTTGCCACCTTATTTTTTACCCCTTTTTCCAAATCATTTATGATTATGTTGAACAGCTCTGGTCCTAGTACAGGTCTCTAGAGAACTCTGCTATTTATCGCCTTCTGTTGTGAAAACTGGCCATTTATTCCTACCCTTTGTTTCCTGCCTTTTAACCACTTACTGATCCATGAGAGGACCTTTCCTCTTATCCCATGAATCCTTACTTTGTCTGAAGAGCCTTTGGTGAGGGACCTTCCAAAGGCTTTCTGAAAGTCTAAATACTCTGTATCCCCTGGATCACCCTTGTCCATGTGTTTATTGACATCCTCAAAGAATTCTAATAAATCAGTGAGGCACGATTTCCCTTTACAAACGCCGTGTTGACTTTTCCCCAACATACTGTGTTCATCTATGTGTCTGATAATTCTGTTCTTTACTATAGTTTCAACGATTTTGCCTCCTACTGAAATGAGGCTTGCCGGCCTGTAATTACCAAGATCACTTCTGGAGTCTTTTTTAAAAATTAGCTTCACATTAGCTATCTTCCAGTCATCTGGTACAGATGCCTATTTAAGTGATTGGTTATGTACAACAGTGAGTAGTTATGCAATTTCATATTTGAGCTCCTTCAAAACTCCTGGGTGAATACCATTTGGTCTGGTCCTGGTGACTTATTACTGTTTGATTAATCAATTTTTTCCAAAAGCTCCTCTCATGATGCCTCAATCTGGGACAGTTCCTCAGATTTGTCAGTTAAAAGGAATGGCTCAGGTATGGGAATTTTGCTCATATCCCCTGCAGTGAACTCCGAGGCAAAGTATTCATTTAGCTTCTCTGCAATGGCTTTCTCTTTCTTAAGTGCTCCTTTAACATTTTGATCGTCTAGTGGCCCCAGTGATTGTTTGGCAATCTTCCTGTTTCTGATGTACTTAGAAAAAATTTTGTTCTTAGTTTCTGTCTTTTGCTAGTTGCACTTCAAATTCTTCTTTGACCTACATAAATATATTTTTACATGCGACTTGCTAGAAAATATGTTCCTTTCTATTTTCCTCACTATTTTCCAATTTTTAAAGGATGTCTTTGTGTCTCTAAACACCTCTTTTATGCCATTGTTTAGCCACGTTGGCATTGTTGGCAGGGAGGGGGACACCCTGACATTAGCCCCCTTTCTCCCCCCCCCGCCTTCACAGCAAGCAGGAGACTCCCGGGAGCAGCTCCAAGGCAGAAGGCAGGAGCAGCACATGGCAGTGCGGGGAGGGACAGCTGAAGTGCCGGCAATTGATAACCTGCTGGGCGGCTGCCACACAGGGAATTTTGGAGAGCAGGGAGCTGATGGGGGGCTGCTGGTCCACCATGGTTCCAAGCCCCCACCAGCTAGCTCCAACGGGCTGCTCTTCCTGCAAGCAGTGGACAAACCAGGCGGCTGCCAAACAACATTATAAGGGAGCATTGCACAACTTTAAACAAGCATGTTCCCTAACTGATCTGCAACGTAACAATGAAACAACATTAACCAGGGTGAGGTTAATTGAGGAGTTACTGTAATTAACATTTCAGGGAAAGCTCTTGGCTATGATGTCATATTATGAATGAAAAGGAAAAGGTTGGTAAGTTGCCTCACTTCTCCAAAACTCATTTTGTTAGCCGGGATATAGAAGGACGATTTCAACTGTGCCACATTTACAACTTGACCAGTAGCTCAACGTTTAAAAGAAAGTACAGGAATTTTTTTATTGTTTAAAACCTTAGTCAAAGCATTTGCAAATTGGCATGTTCACTATAGGATATTTGCTACATAAATGAAAATGTGAAGTTGGTGTAGAACTTAGCATCTCAGAGTGAAATGTCATGAGTGTTCTAGTTGTGAAAGGCAAATTTCAAGTCACGAGACTAGCTTTTCAGAGTATTTGGCCTTTGGGTGCAAATAAAAACAAATCAGTAACACGATGGAATCAACAGCCTGTGTACAGAATGGCACTGAGAAATATTACTTTACTGTCTAGTGCCAAAGGAGAGCAGCTTATTATAAAAGGGAAGATATGCATAGAAGGGTATATACACTAATACAGCTGTGAGCGCTTGTGGAAAAAAATCTGTTGAGCAGACATTCATTTTTTGAAACAGATTGCCAAACTTGCAAGCATAGAAACTAATAACACTTCTCTACAGCCAAAATGCTTCTGAAATAAATGTAGTCCAACTTTACTAATTCTGGGTCACTGACAACGAAAATAATGCTTAAAATTGTTGATTGACTCTAGTTTTCAAGCTATGCTATTGGGTCAGTATATACGACCCTTGACTTGGGAATGGCGGAGGATAAGTGAGTTATAAAGGGAAGGGATCTCAATTTAAATCAGAAATGACTAAAATACATCTTTGACTGGATCTATGAATAAATCTATGACTGGGTTTGGACAGTACTTGCTTTTGAGGCAAAACAATGAATGATGCAATCTGCAGCTGGTATTGCATCATACATGATATGAATTGCATCATGTTATTCCTAGAAGTCATGGATGATGCAATCATAAGGAAGCTTACATCACTCTGCTGAACAAATTGCCCTATATCAGCTCTAGAAATCATACAGTGCCGTGCTCTCTTATTTGTCAGTGTTTGATTTTGCAAAGGGACACATTTCTGTTTAGCCAAAGTGAGCAGAGATGCCTCGTACTTGTGTGAACGGTGCAGATAACTTCTGCTATGTTTGTGGTGAAGTGACTTTTGCATCACAAAAGCGCAGTATAACCACTATGGTTAAGAAAGCCTATCACCTTTCTTTTGGCTGCAAAATTGGAGATCAGGACAAGAGGTGGGCCCCGCACATATGCTGCAACACTTGTGCAACAAATCTTGGCCAGTGGTTGAACAGGAGAAGGAAATCTATGCCTTTTGCAGTGCCAATGATTTGGAGAGAGCCAACAGATCATACCAGCAATTGTTACTTTTGCATGGTGCCTCCAGCTGGGAAAGGTGTGTCAAAGAAGAAAAAGGTGGACTGTGCTTTATCCAAACATTCCATCAGCTATACACCCAGTACCCCACGGAGAAGGACTGCCGCTTCCTGTTGCACAGAATTCTCACTTGAGTCAGACGAGGAAGAGGAAGAGGATGAAACTTCTGGTCCTGAACCATCAAGGTCACAGGACCCACATTTTTTCCCATCCTCCTCCTCTGAACCACACCTCCTAACACAAGGTGAACTGAATGACCTTGTCAGGGATTTGGAACTACCCAAGAGTAAGGCAGAGCTGTTGGGCTCCAGACTACAGCAGTGGAATCTCCTGGCAGGCTATCAGGGCAAATGGAGCCCATCAATGCTTGCAGAACTATTGCTGGACAGTGACAAGAGATGCTCCATTTAATGAATACAAGAGACAAGCCAAGAAGCACCGAGTAGACACTGAATAGGACTAAACTGTGTACATACTAGTTTTTTGCCTTTTGTTTCATAATACATTTTATTTATATAACCCTTTTGCTAATTTTTAAAGTGTTACATAAACAGGACAGGTGAAATATTATCATGGAAAGCAACCATAAATACATGAAAAGACCTAGGTTTACAATATATGATTAAAACTCTACTATCTACACAATATACATAGACATAAAATATAAAAACTTAAATATCTTAGAAACAGCTCCAATCAGTTGTTTTAATTGTCATATTTGAATTCAGCACATCAAAATACATAATAAATATCACATTTTATCTCTGAAGCAGATGACGTCTCAAAAATTGTAGACCAGTGTAATATATACTACAGACAGCTTGTTAAGATAAATAGATTGACCTTCTTTAGATTATCACTATAAGCCAAGTTTCCCAATCCATTAATCATTCTCATGGCTCTTCTCTGAACCCTCTTTCTGAACATGGCCTAAGAGTTCAAAGCGAGAAACCCTGTGGGCTGAGCCTTGGGCAAGTATACTCATCCTCTCTAAATCTCTGTTTTCCCATCTCTAAATCAGAGATAATAATAGAGTAGTTAACTATCTCACAGAGATGTGAGAACTCATTTGTTAATATTGTCCAGTGCTCTGAAATTGTAAAACGTTAATACGTACTAAATGTTACTATTATGAAAATAAGGAATAAATTTCCAAAGTTTTACAGTTTAATTGCACGTGCAAAGAATGTGCACACAAAGACGTAGTTACCTGCATACATGAAGTCTGATGCAAACCACACTGACATCATTAGAAAGACCTATTGATTTCACTTGGCTTTGGGTCAGATAATGGTTACCATTTTCTGCATACATGTTCATAGTTTGCAGACATAGTGGAGCCACTGTGTTTTGAACATTTAACCTTGTATGAATACATTCTTTTGTTTTGTTTATGAGAGACTTTAGCCTCAGAGACTGAAAACAGAAATTTAGGCAGATGGTGGCTGAACCTCACTTCCTCTCTCAACTAATACTATTCATTTCTTGTGATCGAGTAGCTGCACTCTCTCACTCTCACCCACACACACATATTTATATTCAAGGTGACACCATCTTCTTGAGTGTCATTCAGCTGCCCTCAAGTTGTAGTTAGCTATTAGTGGTTTCATCCCTAATTTTGAGAGTGTAACTAGCCAGATCTTTACAAAAGAGGTTTTGCTAATGGATTGTGTCATAAATCATGGGTGAAATCCACCCTGCGCAGAGAAAGGCCAGCACAAAGCTTATGCACCACTTAAATCCCACTAAAACCCTCAACTTAATGTTTAAGTGAGACTTAAGAGGCTCTTAAGCTTTTTATTTGGCACTGGTGTAACTGCTGCTGGAGTACTGTCCAGTTCTGGTATCCACAGTTCAAAAAGGTTGATAAAGGTTCAGAGAAGAGCCACCAGAATGATTAAAGGATTAGAAAACATGCCTTGTAGTGATAGACCAAAGAAGCTCAATCTATTTAGCTTAACAAAGAGAAGGTTAAGGGATGACTTGATCACCGTCTATAACAGTGGTGGGCAACCTGTCCACAGGCCGCTTGTGGCCTGTCAGGGTAATAAGCTGTCAGGCCGCAAGACAGTTTGTTTACATTGGCCAGGAGCAGCAAACCGTGGCCACTGGGAGCTGTGGGCGGCTGTGCCTGTGGACGGTCAATGTAAAAAAACTGTCTCTTGGCCTGCCAGCAGATTACTCGGACGGGCCATGTTCGGCCCATTGGCCGCAGGTTGCCCACCACTGGTCTATATGTACCTACATAGGAACAAATATTTGGTAATGGGCTCTACATTCTAGCAGAGAAAGGTATAACATGATCCAATATATGGAGGTTGAAGCTAGACAAATTCAGACTGGAAATAAAGTGTAAGTTTTTTAACAGTGAGCATAATTAACCATTGGAAGAATTTACCCAGGGTCCTGGCGGATTGTCCATCACTGGCAATTTTTAAATCAGGATTGGATGGTTTTCTGAAAGATCTTCTCTAGTTCATAAGGAGTTATTTTGTCGAAGTTTTATGGCCTGTATTATACAAAAGGTCAAACTAGATAATCACAATGATCCCTACTGGCCTTGGAATCTATGAATATATGCATAGGTCTTGCACTGACCCTCTGCACAGAGGCAAAATTCACCCTAAATTACTTTAGAGTTTTAAGAAATTATCATCGTCATTTGTAAAATCTGAAAAATAGCTTTAAGTGTTTTAATATGGGTTTGTATGAAATAAATGCATAGTAAATATTTAAGGAAATAGGTTAATGCATATGAATACAGTTCTTTGAATGATTGCTCATGTGTATTCCACAATAGGTGTGCGTGCCACCGGTGCTGGAAATTTTTCCCCAGCAGTACCTGTAGGGGAGCACCCCAGCAACTCCTGGAGTGGCGCCTCCATGGTGCAGTATAAGGGGCGCTGTGTGCTTCCCCCACCCTCAGTTCCTTCTTGCCACCAGTGAAGGTGCTTTGGGATTGCTGTGCTCCAGCTTTGCTGTAACTCATCCCCAAATGTGCTTGTTTGTTCAGGGTATGTTACCTGTAGTTAGTTTAGTTTAGTTAGAGCGCCCAGGCCAAGGCATGACCCACACCCCGGGGTTTAAGTTCTGTGACACTTGTAGGTGATCTGTGCCATTAACTGATCCACTCGTGGACTGTCTGCACTGTTTGGGGGAAATCCATCTCAGCAACCACTGCAAGATTTGCAAGTCATTTAAGCCTCGGACCAAAAGAGAAAAGGACATTAGGCTCCAGGCTATTCTGATGGAGCCAGCGCTGACCCCGGCTCCGGCGCGCCACTCTGAGTCGGCATCGGGGTGTCGGTGCGCGGCGACCCTTCGGCGCCATCAGCTAGTTGGCACCATTCCCCGTTGATGGGGCAAGCCAAGAAGGCTAAAAAGAGGCCTTCTTCGTCGCGGCACTGGAGTTAACCCGGGACAGAGGCTAGACCCATGTTGGGCAGTCCTTGATCCCCACCGGCCTCTATGCCGCCAACTCAAGTCGAGTGGAGTAGCGCAGCCAATTCTGAGCAGGCCTCCCCAGATGTCTGGATGCCCTGCGCGCCAGAGGCCCTGCAGGCGGCCTGGGATGTTATGTCCAGGCCGGTACCAGGAGCACCGCCAATGTCGGCCCCATGCTCCAGATGCAAACTGCCACTGGGATTTCTTCAGTCGCCCATGGCTTGATACCAGTCTTGGTCGAGGGAACATTCCTAACACCATTCGCCACCCAGCAACCGTTCAGGGCAAAGTCCACATGGATGGCCCTCGACACCCACCAGACTGAGACGCTCGGCACCACTCAGCCTCGAGGAGCGAACACCAACAGGACCAAGGCAGATGTCGCCAAAGGTCGTCGTCTCAGAGGGGTTATCACACCTGGTCACGGCACAGACGTCGACGTCATACCTGTTCGGCGTCCCGCTCCAGGGCCCGCCACTGCACCACCTCTGCAGCCCTAGGTGTCGGTCGCTGGCGTCTCACCATCACAGGTCTGCCCCTCAGAGCCAATCACGGAGCAGCTGTTACCGACAATACTGGTTCTCCATATCGGGATCGCTGTCCAGTAATTGGCATCACTCCCAGCACCACCGCTCCTCCCAGTCCGGACAGCAGCAGGTCATATGTCAGCCCAGCCTCCCTTCGTAGTAGTCCATCAATGTGCCAGGCCAGTCAGGCCGAACAACCAGTTCCGCTGGTGCCACAGCAGGTGCAGTGGCCAGCCCGGTGGTACCAGTGGGCACCATGGCACCTGACACAGCCCCCAATAGGGGTTCGCTTGGTGGCCAGAGCCTCAGAAGGACCATCATTCTCCCTCTCCAGACCTCCGAGGAAGGAGTCGGTGGGACGTACGTCCTTGGCACTGTGCCCAGAGACTGACCAGGTGGTGGACCTTCTGGTGCTCGTGGACACTCAGAGTACCGCACCGGCCTCCTCACCCTCCCTGGATGAGGCAATTACGGCCCTGCCTCCCTCCGTTCCACCAGAGGACTTTAGGGCCCAACAAAAACTCTTTAAAAGGGTGGCATCAAGCCTCCACCTCCAAGAAAAGGAGATGGCGGAGCCCTCGGTCTCACTATTTAATGTGCTGTCCTCCTCGGCACCAGGCAGAGTGGCCTTGCCTCTCCATGAAGGCGTGGCAAAAATTTCAAATGCCCTGTGGCAAACACTGTCATCATTGGGCCCCCATCTCTAAGCGAGTGGAACGCAAGTATTTTGTACCCACCAAGGGACATGATTACTTATACACCCACCCTGCTCCTAACTCCCTAGTGGTCAAGTCGGTCAACCACAGGGAGTGGCAGGGCCAGCTAACCCCTGCCCTGAAAAATAAAGATTCACAGAGGCTGAACTCTTTTGGAAGGAAAATGTATTCATCCTCAAGCTTCCATTTATGGGTGGCGAACCACCAGGCTCTTCGGGGCCTGTATGATTTAAATCTGTGGGGCTCCCTGCCCAAGTTCGAGGACTCCCTCCAGGAGCATGACACAAAGGAGTTCAAAGTGCTTGTGGAGGAGTGTACAGCGGCTGCCAGGGCAACCCTCCAAGCAGTTTTGGATGCAGCGGACACGGCCGTGCAGCCTATGACCTCCGCAGCGTCCATCAGAACAGCATCGTGGCTCCTGCTCTCTGGGCTGTCCACCGAGGCTCAGACCTCGCTGCAGGACCTCCCGTTTGACAGCAAAGCTGTGTTTGTGGAACAAACAGATACAAAGCTGCATGGCCTGAAAAACTCCCACACGACTCTCCAGACTCTTGGTCTCTATATTCTGGCTCCAGCTAAACCTAAGTTCAAGCCACAGCAGACTCCCGCTCAGGCCACCCACCCAAAATATGAGGCTGCTTATAAGAAGTTGTGGGACAATAAGAGGCGCCCACAGAGGCAGTCTCGGCCTGCCCCACAACCTGGGTCCTCCAAGGGCAAGCAGGCAGGGAAATTGCAGTTTTGATGGGACACCGGGGGGTGCACTGCCAGTTCTCGTCAGGGATCCACCCTCAATAAAACTTCCTTTCTCCAATCAGTTGTGTGCTTTCCTCCCGGAGTGGTCGCGGGTGACCTCGGACCGATGCGTCCTCAACACCACCTCCTGGGGCTATACCCTCCAGTTTACTTTCACCCAGCCCAACCACCCCCCACCCCCGTCCCTCCCGGTCGCAGGTGCGGGATCACGTGGTGCTCTATCTGTCCACGTGCACCGCTTTGGGCCTGTTGGTAAACAACACCAAGTCGACATTAGTCCTGGCATAGAGTTTATCGGGGCGGTCCTGGACGCCTCGTCGGCCAGAGCCTCCCTCCTTGAAGGGGCTCATCGACCCAGAGGCTCATCGACCCAGTCACAAGGTTTCCGATGACAACAGCCAGAGCGTGCCTCCAGCTTTTGGGTTCTATGTCGGTGTGCACGTATGTGGTCCATCACACCAGACTCAGGATGTGGCCCCTCCAGCTCTGGTTAGCCTCAGAGTTCTCTAAGGCCAGGGACAGGATGGACAAAGTCTTGACGGTACCCAAAACAGTGATCGCCTCTCTTCAGTGGTGGTCCTCCCCGAGAAACATGCTCCAAGGGGTCCTGTTCAGTGGCAGGGCCCCGTCGCTGGAATTGGTGTCCAATGCATCGGACCTGGGATGGGGGGCCCATGTGGGGAACATTCAGACCCACGGTCTGTGGTTGGCTCGGGATCTGACCCTCCACATAAACGTCAAGGAGCTCAGGGTGGTACGGCTGGGGTGCACACCTGGAGGTCCGGGTGGTCAAGGTCCTCACGGACAACAAGACCTTGATGTTTTACCTCAACAGGCAAGGCAGGGCCCGATCCTCTGCCCTCTGCTGTGAAACCCTCAGGCTGTGGGGTTTTTGTATAGCCCACGACATCTACCTACAGGCCTTCCATCTGCCATGCGCCTGGAATGCTCGGGGGGATGACTTGAGCAGGGACTTCTTCTCTCAGCACAAGTGGTCCATCCACCCAGAGGTGATGCACAGACTTTTCCAAGTGTGGGTAACTCCCCAGGTGGACCTGTTCACAACTCAGCAGAACTGTCACTATCCCCAGTTCTGCTCCGGGGGGATGGGGTGCTATCTCCGATGCCTTCCTCCTGTCCTGGTCAGGCCAGTTTCTCTATGCCTTTCCCCCATTCCCACTGATCAGCAAGGTCCTGGAAAAGATAAAGATGGACAAGGCCTGGGTCCTTCTGATTACCCCAGCATGGCCCAGGCAGCATTGGTACAGGACCCTGACTGGCCTGGCAGTTGCCCCGCCATGGCCATTGTGGTCCTGCCCAGACCTGCTCTCCCAGTACCAGAGCCGCCGCCTCCACCCCAACCTAGCGGCACCCCACCTCATGGCGCGATTGCTCAGTGGTTAGGTAGGGAGGAAAGGATGTGCTCAGAAGGGGTTCAATGTGTCCTCCTCCTAGAAGGCAGGCAACCTTCCACACACCAAGCCTATTTGGCAAAGTGGTCTCGGTTTTCCAGATGGGGTGACGAGTGGGGAGTTTCCCCGGTCACCACCCCGATCCAGCTTATTCTGGACTACCTCCTTCACCTTAAAGCCCAGGGCCTGGCACCCTCGTCAGTCAAGGTGCACCTGGCAGCCATATTGGCCTTCCATCCGCCAGTGCAGGGCCACACGGTATTCTCCCATGCTAGGACTGGCCGATTTCTTAAGGGGTTGGATCATCTCTTCCCGTATGTTAGGCCCCCAGTCGCTCAGTGGGACCTAAACCTGGTGTTGGCCCATCTCATGGGGCCCCCGTTTGAGCCGCTAGCCACATGCTTCTGGTCACACCTCTCGTGGAAGGTGGCCTTCCTGGTTGCAATCACATCTACCAGGTGAGTCTCGGGGCTCAGGGCTCTGACCTCCGAGGCCCCATACACAGTGTTTCATAAGGATATGGTCCAGCTCCGCCCACACCCTTCGTTCCTCTCGCCTATTGCATAGGTCAGGACATTTTTCTACTGGTCCTCTGCCCCAAGCCCCATGAGTCCAGTGAGGAGCGCCATCTCCACACGCTGGATGTGAGACGAGCTCTGGCTTTCTACTTGGAGCGGACTAAGCCATTCAGAAAGTCCTCACAACTATTCATCACCTGGCCAAGCGCATGAAAGGTTGGCCGATCTTCACTCAGTGGCTCTCCAACTGGCTCACTTTGTCCATCTGTACCTGTTATGACGTGGCAGGAATTGCTCTGCCACCAATTGTGAAGGTGCACTCAACTTGGGCACAAGCCTTGTCAGCTGCCTTTTTGGCCCACGTCTTCATCCAGGACATTTGTAGGGCTGCCATGTGGTCTTCAGTTCACACGTGCACCTCGCACTATGTGATCGTGTCCCAAATGAGAGAGGAGGCCGGGTTTGGCAGGGCTGTGCTCTGTCCTGAGAATTTGTGAACTCCTACCCACCTCCAATGGACGTAGCTTGGAATCACCTATTGTGGAATACACATGGGCAATCACTTGAAGAAGAAGGAAAAAAAAAAGAGTTATCTTTTCCATAATTGGTATTCTTCAAGATGTGTTGTTCACGTCTATTCCACATCCCGCCCTCCTTCCCCTCTGTCAGAGTTGTCTGGTAAGAAGGAATTGAGGGTGGGGGGAGCGCACAGTGCGTCTTATACCATGCTATGGAGGCGCCACTCCAGGGGTCACTGGGGCTCTCCCCTATGGGTACTGCTAGGAGAAAAAATTCCGGCACTGGTGCACGTGGCGAGCATGCACACCTATTGTGGAATAGACACGAGCAACACATCTCGAAGAACACCAGTTATGGAAAAGGTAACTGTGTTTTATGTAGCTATTATGTTTGTTAGGCTATATAATGTAGCACATTAAAGTCTTTTTCAATATTTTTATAACAATTTTAGCCTGTTTTCAGATTTTTATACGTTAATTGTAGTTGAAATTCATTTAAAAGGTCATAGAATAGAGGGGGACTTAATATTCAGTTACACTTACTCATTTATCTCCTGACAATTTTTCTGGCTACATTTAGCATCTTTCCCCCCAGTTTTAATGCGTTTCACTTTGAGACATGAATTATTAGGAAATTTCAGCATCTGGTGTTGGCATTTCCATATGCAGCCCAACTGCACATTTTTTAGTAAGAAACTATTGAACATGCAGTTCTTAGCAAAAGACTTCGCGAAAGACTTTACAATCAATTTCTTAGACCCTAACAAATAAGTTCAATTAATGCTTATGTGCAATGTTGGGGTTTTTTTTAAAAACTATAATAAAATAATAATTCCTAATAATTCCTTGTTATTTTAATGGCACACAAATCCAAAGGTCTAACAAACACTAGAAACAAACTATACATTTCAGATTGGCAACCTTGCTAAATAAATATCCCAACCAGTTTACAGGTTCTCCCAATAAGAGAACAACAGTAAATGCAGCTCCCACAAATGAAGAAAGTCGCACAAGTCTTTAATCTTGCACAGATGTCCTTTTGGAGCACAGAAACCATGTACATTTGTTTTTATTTATCATCACTCATTTTTAAAGGAGTCCTTAAGAATATATTTAGGGTTAATGTATGTTTTATGTACTGCATGCTGGGTAATAACTTGAGAGGACTCCCTGTTTCTAAAACTAAACTGACTATTAGGATAACTATTTACAGAGATGCTGCGGTCTGCATGCCAGCCACGGACGCATAGACTGGCTTCCTGGTGCATCTTCCAAACTGTTCTTTTTTCTTCAACTCATGGTGCTCCCTCCAAGTTCTATATATGTTGCTATACTATACAGGGTTCCATTCAATCACTGATATTCTGGATGAGTGGATCAGACAAATTGCACTCTCCAGATACTGCAGCTATAAGGCAGAAGATGATTGGCTAAGAATTGGAGTTTCCTGCTTCAGTCAGTTGAGAAAGCTTGGACAAATAGATACATAAGAGATTCCTGGTGTAGCTGAAATGGAACTACACCAATGCGAAGTACCGTATATACTCGTTCATTAGCCCATTCGTTTATAAGCCGACCCCTCCGAGATGGTTAGGTAAAAATAGCAAAAACTGTATGCCCCTTTCATAAGCCAACCCTATATTTCAGGGGTTGGAAAACTTTGGCTCCCAGCCCATCAGGGTAAGCTGCTGGCAGGTCAAGATGTTTTGTTTACTTAGAGCATCTGCAGGCACCGAGCCCCTAAGCTCCCAGTGTCCGCAGTTTGCTGTTCCCAGTCAATGAGAGCTGCGGGAAGTGGAGTGCCACTTCCTGCAGCTCCCATTGGCTGGGAACGGCGAACCACAGCTACAGGGAGCTCCAGGTAAACAAAATGACAATGTATTAGATATTCAATTCAATGTTTCCAGAGAATTTAAAATCAAAATTTGATGTAGACCCGTTTATGAGCTGACCCCTGCTCTTTGATGCTTCACTTTTTTACCAAAAATATTCAGCTTATGAACAAATATATACAGTAGGTTCTTTTCAGAGTAGGCCAACATAGGGAATTACAGCGCAACATGTTAGAGCACTTCACAAATTATGCATCCCTGTGTGGTTTGCCACCATTTAGACAAGCCCGTAATCTCTCTAGTACCTCTTATAAAGCCTGAAACTTTATTTTCCTCTATGTCAAATATTTTCAAACATATATTTTATTATGCTTTCAGGGGCTAGAGAACCCCTGCCTCATGCTGAGTTTTCCCATTTCAGATACAAAAACGTGGTATATTTTCACTAAACTGGGCTTGAGTTCCAGGACCTTTTAATTATTGTGGCCTGAGTTTCAGTATGGTTGCAGATTTAAGTGCCAATGATTCCCAGTCACAGCTAACAGGCTAGCTCAGTGGTCCCCATGGCGGCAGTGGAGCATCTGCCGAAATGCCGTCAAATTTCGGCGGCGACACCTCTCGATGTCGCTTGTCGGAAGCAAGCGGTGTCATCGAGAGGCATCGCTGCTGAAATGCCGCCGAAATTCGGTGGCGACGCCTCTCAATGACACTGTTTTCCACCGACAAGCGGCGTCATTGAGAGGTGTTGCTGCCGAAATGCCGCCGCTGCATTTTGGTGGATGCTCCACCGCCAGCCAGGACGCGGGCGCATTTAGATGCCCCCGTGGGTGCCATGGCGCCCACAGGCACCGTGTTGGGGACCCCTGGGCTAGCTTCTCATCTCTGGTGCACTGTATGTATTGCTGTGTAACACACACGATTGTTGTACCCACACAGTGCTTGATTTTCTGCCATGCAGGCTGTGCAACTGAAGTTGGAATCTGACCTTTGTTACCTTTGTTACTGATCCATAAAACATTCCCAGCCCATTTTGTTCTCTGTCGAGGAATCAGAGTCCACATTTTCTTCCTTTACCTCTTGCACCAGCACTTGCATCAGACAACAACTCTCCCTGTGACTGAGTTCTACCTCTTAAGCAATGTTAAGGTCTAATATCCTAACTTCTGTGCATTACATTTTCAAGCTGGACAGTGCATTAATGTAGCTTTTTGCATTTAATCAATATTTGGCTGTAAGTTAGTAACTTGATCTTTGATAGAATCTCCTTACATGGAAGGAATGTTCCAGTGGATTAACTCCCATAGCACTACCTTGTTTAACAGAATGAATGTGCCTTTTTGTAAAATGTCACAGTAATTATATAATGTATTTTTATTTCACCAGAGGTATGTATTTTCTGAGAAGCAAGAGCATTACAGTAGATTAAAGTGCTTTGGAGCCATGAAATTTCTTTGGAGCCTACCATGACAAAGCTACACTCAACACTAATGACAAGGATGACATAACACTTTTTTTTTGGCCTTAAAATTAGTAAGTGTGCAAATGTGGTTGAGGTCTTCATATTTTAGGAACTGAAGTCACATGTGATGAATACTTACTATACCATATAATTAAATGAATTTCCCCATGAGAGTTGAACACATTTGTTAATATTATTCTGGGTTTTTTTCCCAGCAATTTTATAAATCTGCCTTTAGCATTTTTTGGCATACCTATACTTAAAAATCCTTGTCCCAAAGCAAAAGTTTTTGTATACAATATATCTATCATTTTGAACTGTCTTTTGAAGTTTAACCTGGGCATTTTATAAAAAATAAGCATTATCTCTATATTTCAAATGGCTTGTGTTTTGTATATTTAGTCTGCACTAATTCACAAGGGGAAATGAGTTTTAATATTTTTCTTTTTAAATCATGTCTTCTTCAGTGATTACATGGACTGCATATGTTGACTTACACTTCCCAGACAAATGTCTGGATCTATATTACACGTTTGCCACGAACTGTATTCAACTGTATAACTTTTGTGCAAACCAGAACATGTGGTTTTTGGCCTTAGACTTTGCTGCATGATGTGTCATTTGAAACATATTTTGACTGCATTGCAATATGATGTCTGTATGTCTTTGTACTCAACCACCTTACAATATATAATTTGTCGCAGTTGTCAGCAAGTCTCATGCTGATTTTAGTTCATCCATCTTGAAATTTAATAAAAACGTAGAGGAAAAATAATGGGACTAGCTCTCAGAAAGTACGAAGGAAACAGCAGGAAATTATAGCTTGACTTCTTTCATCCAGAGATTTTTCTTTTAAGGGAATATGAGAAAGGCCATGTTGTAAAGGGTACTCTGTAACTGACATTTCCCCTGTCATTTAAAGGCTTAAAATTCATTGAAAAAGAAATGCAACTTACAGTGCTTCTACTTTTTCTTTTGGGGAAATGGAAATGACAAAATTGAACAAAACGTGCCAAAAATGCTATCCTCCAGTACACCTTTACAACCCTAATAGGTGCTACGCTGATTTACACCAGCTGAGGTCCTGTCCTTCCGCTGAATGCTGGCACAATACAGTCCTCAGAGCTTTTACCAGAAAAGCAAAGGCAATACCCTCAGAGGTATAGCACAGGGGGCAACTTATCTGGCCTATTCCACATACACTAGCATCATTTTTGAAGTGATTGCTTCTGTTGTACAGTTGCTGAAATGGCCAGTTCAGTGCTGTGAGGGGCACTGGTGACTCATTGTTCCCTTCTCATTATAACAATAATTCTATAACCAGCAATTTTTAATAGCTCTTTTGTATTGAGATTTCATAGTTTCATTGTACTTTTCTGGCTTAAATGGCAGATGGCTTTAATATGTGTCCTCTTTTTTTTTTTCTTTCATTGTAAAGCCCTACTTGGCAAGTGGAAGACAAAATGGATGCTAATAATGTGGCTTACACATCTGGGAAGCTAAGTTTTCACACTGATTACCCTGTTCTGCAGCATCCACCTGGGGTAAGGGGAACCTACTGACTTTTCCACAAAGCAAGGGGGAAAATCTCATTGTTCCTATAGTCTGAAAAAGCAACAGGTAATGTGTCTGCTGAGCAAAACTTAGATATATGTAAAGCTGAGGTATTTCCCTTTTTTTTAAGTTCATCAATTCATAGGATGAATTATGATTATCTAGTCTGAATTCTCATATAACAGGCCATAGAATTACACCAGTAATTCCTAAATGGAGCGAATTATTCTTTCCTGCTATATGAGTGACCACTATCAAATAACAATAACTTGTGGCTGAACTAGAGGATATCTTTTTAGAAAGACATCTGGTCTTGATTTAAATACTCCAAATGATGGGGAATTCACCACTTCCTTTAGTAAGCTGCTCTAATGCTTAATCACCCTCACTGAAATTAAAAATTGCATCTTATATCCAATTTGAATTTAATTGCAGCTTCCAGCCATTGGCTTTATTTATGCAGTTGTCTGCTAAATGAAAAGGTTCTCTCATACCAGATACATTCTCTGTGGTATTTATGGACTGGGATCAAGTCACCTCATCACTTTCTCTAGAAGTTGAAAACAATTTAAAATAATATTTAAGGAAAACTTGTTCCTAAATTGTACTGAATGAGATGGCACAGGGAGGATCAAGTAAAATCAATAGCAGTGATGTTTACTTCCGTGCATTGTCATTAATTTTCTTTCAGCATCAAATATTTATAATGGGAAAAATTGTGCTCCAATCTGCTGGAATTCTTTGAGTCAACAAACTAGTAGATGAAGGAGAACTGGTGGATATAATGTATTTGGACTTTAATAAAACTTTGACAGAGTCCCTTACAAGAAGCTATTAAGGAAATTAACTAGTCATGGGGTGAAGGTAAAGTTCTGTGTCATGGATTAGAAGTTGGCTGAGACAGAAAAGAGCAGGGATAAATAGTCAGTTTTCCTTGTGGCAAAAGGTGAGCCATCGAGCTAGAATAGTGCTAATGTTGTGTAAAATCTTCATTAATGATCTAGAAAAGACAGTGAACAGTAAAAAGAGACAACATGATTTAAGTAAATCAAGATTAGGAAAGAATGTGAGGTACTCCAGAATGGCCTAACAAAACCAGCTGACTGGACAGCAGGGATGGCAAATGAAATTCACTTTTGACAAATGGAAGGTTGCACACATTGGAAGGAAACATTTGAAATACTCATACTACTGGGGACTGAATTAACTATAATTACCTAGTAAAAAGATCAGGGAACCACCGTAGACAGCTAAGGGAAAACCTCTGTGTAATATGCAAGTCAGAAAGAGCAAGGATATTAGGATGCAGTATGTTGCGCAGAAATGATATTGAATATATTACAGTGCCATTATCCAGTTCAGTAGGGTTCCTCACTTCGAATGCTGTGTCCATTTCCAACCACCTTATCTGAAAAATAATATAACAAAAACAGAAGTTCACAGATTGGGAAAGAAAACCGTTACAGGCCTGAGGATACTTCCACATGAGGAGAGATTGAAAAGATTAAAACTAATGGGAACTGGGCATAGCTTAGGCAGCTTTGAAAATATTATTCTAGGTGTGTTTAATTCAGAGAGGAGACAAACAGGAGAAATGATCAAGATATAAAACTTATGAGTGAGCGAAGGTAAATCGACACTTCTGTTTACTTAAGCATAATACAAGAACAAGGGGACATCCTGTGAAACTGGATGGCAACAACTTTAAACTAATAACAGGAAAAACATTTTTACCCAGTTAACCTGTGGAACTCTGAGTCACCATGACAGCATAACATGATTCACATAATTCACAACAGACCTGAAAGAGAGTACCACAAAGAATGTATAATTAACAAAGATACTACAGCAAACATTTGTACCTTCAAATTTCATATTTGCCATCCTCTCCACCCCTGCCCTCCCACTTGAAGTAATCATTTTGTGATGAAATGAACAGGCCAGCATGATCTATTTCTGAAGAGGTGCCAGACCTTTCACATTAACGTGCTACGTGTTGAAAATTCATTTAGATTCCGTTGGCTAATGTGGAATAGGAATAGATTGATAGTTCATTAATAGGAAACAGATGTGCCTTGGCTCACTATCTTATCTGTGCCAAACCACAAAATCACGTATTGCCATAAAACATTAAAAAACAAAAAAACACAATCTGTTCAATTCTAAAACCCTAGTTTAAAATAAAAATTGTTTTTAAGCACATTGGAAACAAATTTGCCATCTAGGTTCACAATGCATGATTGTGCTAATTTCCTAATTATTATACCGTATCTGAGTACTTTAACAAGATGTATCTAAAACAGAAAGTGTGACCCTAAATGGGTGATGATTAATTTTTAGAAGGCACCTATAAAAATTATCTGAGGATTTTTCCAAAGTTTTGATCTCATACACATGATATCCTGTAAAAGATGAGTACTACTTTTGGTTGGAGTTCCCATCACTCTAGACTGGAAAGCGAATGTCTCATTTTGCATCTCTTGGAGTTTTGTCATAGGGCTATTATCACTATGGGCTAAACTGCCACAGTTCCTCCCTGGCCATATATGCCCCTGTTTGCTCATGCACAGATTGCAATTCTCGCCATGATGGTGACAGAAGAAGCTGGTTTCCTCGTACTCCCCGCTATAAGCAAATGGGTGTCCTGTCTCCTGCGCACCTCTACCAGCAATTCTGGACCTCTCTACCAGCTATTCTGGACCTTTCTGTCCAGAATAGCTGGTTTGGGATATGGAGTGGGAGCAAGCTCGTCTGTGAAAAGGATTAAGTAATATACTCCCTCTCCAGTGCACGGAAGGAACAAGGAACGAATTATGAGTCCCTGAACCACATTTGTGCCTGGGCTAGTGCAGCCATACACCATCCCTTATCTAGGGCAGGTTGTATTTAGAATCTAAACTTCATTTCATTTGTGGTTATGTTGATTGATTCTTCTTCTGCCTCAACAGTTACCCCTGTTTCTCCCTATAATCACTGCCATATTACATCACCCTATACTACAGGGGCAGCTAACAATACCTGAATCCATTCCTTCCCCTTGCTTCTCTGTCTTACTTCCCATTTTCTTCAGTTCTAACTCAGTTCTGTTACATGGGTGCAGTCCACAATGACTTCAGTGAAAGTTGCGTTCATTTAAATGCTGGTCCAATTCTGTGTTTAGTTACACTGATGTAAACTGCAGTAAATGGACCTGATGCTGCTCTCCTTGATGTCACTGGAAGTTTGACATTAACATCAGTAGGAGCAATAGTGGGCCCACTAGAGTTATCCCAGATTTACATTCTTGCAGCTGTGAGCAGAATTTGGCCCTTCAACTCCATCTTGTCCAGTTTTTTGAGAACTCTGAGCACAACAAAAACAGAAGCATATGTTTCCTGAAGGTCCATTATTGCTGTAGATATCTTAGACCTGAAGTCCTCAATGAGTCAGTGACACATACTGACATCCTTGGTGAGCACATTTTTCACACCTAATTATGTCATTTCTGCAAGTGGAAAATAATTCCCTATATTTAGAGAGGCTGTAATGACCACAATGTGTTTTAAAATTATCTGGCAATAATCACCAGTTGTACCAACCTGACTCAGGCCAGAAGAAAATTACGGAACCAGAGCTTTGTGATTGAGGCCTAAATCACCACCTTGTTACTTAAGTTTTACCCCATTGTGACAGTAGACTCAGACTGGTGTGAAACTGGTAGTACAATGGGAATAGAGGTCCTTTAGTCTTTCAGGATATTTTTTAAATGACAGGGCAGATGAGTGAACTGATAATGAATTATTAAATATCCAGGCTGTTTCTTCCTGTAATGAGGTATTATTTGTTACAGATTCAGTTTCTTCATTGTATAAAACAAGCAGCTACTGGAGGTGAAAGTGAAGTTGTAGATGGATTTCATGTTTCCAACAAGCTGAAGGAGCAAAATCCTCAAGCCTTTCAGATCCTCTCCTCCACCCTTGTAGACTTCACGGATGTTGGGATTGACTACTGTGATTTTGCTATGCAGTCTAAACAGAGGATTATAGAGTGAGTAATAGTCAAGGGTGTGATTATATCTAACAGAATCCCAGTAATAACTCATACCATATTGCTGGTTCACCAGGAATTACAGGGTTGCACCGAGTGCTTAATTTGTCCCTAGGCTTGCCAGGACTGAGACCCAGTACCTCTAGGCTTGGTAGTTCATAGCCCTGGCACCTTTGGGCTTGCTGAATTAGTTATGAATGTAAAAAAAATTGTTTGAGCCCCAGCAACTCTTTCATTACAAATTAAGTACCCGTTGCACAGCAACAGTTTGCTTGAATGAAAAAGTTCTATTTGCATCTTTCATTGTTTCTCTTGCAGAAAGATGTTAGAGGGTCTATGCCTGCCACCTTGTGGGAAAACAGTGTTTCAATTTTGTCTTTAATTATTATATCTTATCAACTGAATTATGTTGTACTATAATGTGTCAGTTATTCTTTATTATTTTTATTATTGAATTTATCATTGTCTCAACTTTCCTTACTCATTCTTTCCACCCTCTAGGGACTCAAAGCAACCATACTAACCTTCTCTTGATATCCTTCAGTTGGTCTTCTATCTAAATGCTATATGAAATGTGCACCAATGCTGGGATGCTGCCATGTTTTGAAGCTCCTAGATAGCCTCTATGTAACATAGGAGTTCTTTTCTATCTTGCTGTAGTATCATCTTCTTTTAATCTTGTTACATGACAAGGAGGTCAGGTTAGATGTCATAATGGTCCCTTCTGCTGTAAAAATATATTCATCAAAACACACACATTTATATTATATATTATATTATATATATAGTGTGTTGATTTTTTATATAGACAGAATAAGGGTGAGATTTTAAAAAATGCCAAAATATTTAGGAGCTCAAGTCCCTTTGATTATTAATCTTTCTAAACCCTGACCCACTGATGAACTTGAAAGCAGGAGTCTGAGATGCAATAATGTACCACACTTTGTCATAGCACAGCACTTCATTGTTGAACTGTGCTGTAATAGCCAGCAACTGAAAGGGGAAAGTAAACCCATCCTTACCAAAACAAAAATATGCTAAAAAGTTGAGTGGCATGATAATACATTTTTCTTTCTCTCTCTTTCTCTCAGTGTAGATTACAGAGGCCAGGTGGTTCGTATCAATTATAATAATGCAACAAGAGACACAATTTTTGACATATCTGCTGAAAAAGTGCAGCCATTTTATGCAGCTCTGAAGGAGTTTGTTGATCTATTGAACAGCCCGGAACATAAGTTTACCTACAAGATGAAACCAGGTCAGTGATTAAGTTGCTTCTGCTTATAGTAATTGGAAGATTTTTTTCATGCTTTTGCCTACGAACAAAATCCTAAACATTTGAACATGTTAGTACAATTCCGATACAAAAAGGGAATCTCAGTCCTCTCTGAGTGCCCAACATGAAACACTTGGGGCCAGATTTTGAGAAGTCCAGAGCACTCACGACTGCAGCTGAAATCAATTGGAGCTGTGTTTTGAACATGTAAAGCGCTATACAAATGCTAAGTTTTCTGGAAAATTAGGTCTGAGGTGTATCAAGTTGGACATCCAAAATCAGTGGACACTTTAGACAGTTTTACCTTTAATTTCTCTGTGCCTCAGTTCCCTATTTGTAGAATGGAGATAATAGCACTGCACTACCTTACAGGGGTGTTGTAAAGACACATTCACTACTAGGTATGAAGCATTCAGATACTATGGTGAGAGCATCA
This sequence comes from Gopherus evgoodei, assembly GCF_007399415.2. Taxonomy (NCBI): domain Eukaryota; kingdom Metazoa; phylum Chordata; order Testudines; family Testudinidae; genus Gopherus; species Gopherus evgoodei. The sequence continues at coordinate 92,565,968 of NC_044325.1, forward strand.
TAGAAACCACAGGAGGAAATAAATTACTCTGTATTTGGAGCCGGCTTTAAATATTGTGCAGTAAATAATTCATGGGGCCCAGGCGGAATAATGAGGATAACACAAATAATTGAATAGCTGCCCATTCAGTGAGCACGTTCCTTCCGTTTACTGTATGAGACAGGGGTCTTGTGGAAAAAAGGAGTATGTGATCACTTAATTAAGGACTGTGGCTGTGTCTACACTTGGAGCTGAGAGTGTGTATCCCAGTTCCCATACACTTACTTGCACTAGCTCTCACCCAGCCAGCACACTAAAAATAGTAGTGTAGGTTCAGTAGAATGGGCAGCAGCAAGCATTGGCACACACTAGCCACCCTAAGCACGTACCCAGGGGGTTCCAGTCAGGTTTGTACTCAAGGTGACTAATCTGTTCCTGCCGCTTGCTTCATCTTTGCTACCATGATTACTCTACTATTTTTAGCACGCTAATGCAGTGAGAGCTAGTGTGAGTATGGCTACGTGAGCTGAGAATCACACCCCTAGTTCTAAGTATAGACATAACCTGTATCATAATCCATACACACAAGAGGACTGAATTAAGGCTGCAAGAGTTAGCTACATTCTGGCATTTCTTAACTTTTAAACGCTTGATTTTGTAACCTTAATGTTCTTTTAATGTAGTTAGGTATATTACACTCACGAAATATGGGTTATTTTGAGCATGTTGGCTGAAAATTACCATGGTGCACGGTGCCTGTGCAAAGACGTGCCATACTAATATGTCACAATAAGTTTGTGCAGCAGGGCTACACATGAAGGCATCTGCTGTCCTGTGGGCCAGGGGATCCATTATTACATGTCTCCAGTGGCACTGTTGGCCCACGCAAGCAGGGTGGAGTAAATAATTCATGGGGCCCAGGCAGAATAATGAGGATAACACAAATCATTGAGTAGCTGTACAGTGTGCAGCCATTTACTGTACACTTCCAGCCCATAGGCTATAGTAATAGCTGCTGGGGGGGGGGGGGTGCACTGCAGACCCGCACCTTGCCTCTAGGTTGTGGGTAGATTTTACTTGCTAGCCTCCATGCTCATCACCTGCACAGAGCCTCTGGTTTTGTGTATATGAAGTGAGTTCACCCACTAAAACTTTTTGTCAAGATCATCGTATGTGGAGCCATGACTGAGGGGGGAGCCATGAGTGCTATTTCAGCCACTTTCCCAAGGTAGCCCCCAAGGGTGGAGACAGCCTCGGACACATGGGAAGTTTATTAGTCCGTCCCCTGTGCCAGCTGTAGCAGGGAATAAGGTTCTGCCCTAGCCCACTGCACCTGAGGGAATAAAATTCACACATCTCCTGGGAGGTTGCTGGGGGCGACTCTCATCTGTGCAGCTATCTCTTTCCTCAACCTAGTTGTTCTTTACTCATCACCAATCTGCATTTGTTCTCTTACCAACAGTTCTTCATTCTTGCATGATCCTTCATGCTGCTTCCTCCTGCTGCTTCTCTGAGCAAACCTTTGAGGTCCCTCTTCCTCCAGTGATACCTTGTTGGCCCCTGGGCATCATCCTCATGATCTTTTGTGGTCCTTTCTCTGCACAATCCCTTGTTGTCCTTCCTTCCTCCCCCTCCTCCTCGACATGATCCCATGTGGTCCCTCTTCCTGCTCTGCATGATCCACACGGTCCCAAATCCTCCTCCCCCTGCACGTGATACCTCGTTCTTCTTCTTTTTCTGCAGATCTCTCCTGGCCCTTCCATTTCCTCTGCATGATCCCTCATGGTCCCTCTTTCTCATCGTCCATGCAGTCCTTCACAGTTCCTCCTCCTCTGCACAATCTCTCATGCATATTGCAGCGTGTTGCTGCTTTTTTTTTTGTTTGATCGGCTCCTGGCAAGCAGGGGCCAGAGATGGAGACAGTCGGAGTGCACAGTGGGCCCACTACAGTTCCAGACTGCACATCGGGGGGGATCTAGTCACATACAGTGTTGAGGTTTTAGGTATTAGCTTGTTTTGGCCTTGTTTTGTTATGGGAGTAGCTTGATTTTTGGCTTATTGTGAAAGTCGGGGTGCTTATTTACTGCGTGAAAGTTGGCATCTGAGGTGCAAACTTCAGTTTTTCAAAGGCTGAGAACCTGGCCAAATGTGAGGGGTCCCTGACTGAGGAGTGAGAGCCTCCTAACTCCATTCTGCACTGTGATTTTCCTCTACAATGATGAATTGGATACCCTGTACATTCCTCCCCATTCAGGCAGCGTAGAGGTGGGGGAGTAGAGGCTGTGCTGCATTGCCACCATTGGTGAGGTCATTTTATTTCATGTCAGACTCCTTTCTCTGTGCTGGTTGGATCCATGCAAAGTGGTTATTCCAGCCATAGGGTTGTGGTACTTCTGCAGCCTCTATAACCCTAGCGATGTTGGGGGGAGTTGCGGTTCGCAGGAGATACAGTGGCTAGGGCTCTAGCCTGAGACTTGAGATACCTGAATTCACTTCCCAGCCATAGACTTCCTGGGTGACTGTGGGCACGTCACTTAGTCCCTCTGTGTCTCAGTTCCCATCCGTAACATGGTGATAATAGCACTGCTCAATGCCACTGGGATGTTGTGAGCATCAGTATATTAATGATTATAAGGTGGTCAGTTACCCCAGGCACAGACAGATGTAAGTGATGGAATGTTGTGCTTTCTAGGAATGTTTACATTTCTCAGTTGTGGGGAACAGGTGTTTTGGGGCTGTGGGTTTTAAGAGACACTCAGACAAATGCATTTAAATCACTTCAGTGTGTTATATATTTGAAATAAAGGAAAACATGACAAAGTTGTGAAGTACGTTGTTTAATCTCTTCATAGGAGACATAGTAACATTTGACAACTGGCGTTTGCTGCATGGTCGCCGGAGCTACCAGTCAGGAACAGAAATATCCCGTCACCTCGAAGGTGCTTATTCAGACTGGGATGTGGTAATGTCAAGACTCCGACTCCTGAAGAAGATTGTCCAGAATGGCATTTAAACTTTCTTATGGTTTAATAATTAGCAACGCCTTGGACGGTTCATCTTTGTTTTAAAAAATACAAATGTATTGGATTTCCAACACCAAGCGTACATTCTAAACCTTTGCTAATGTAACCTTTGAAAGACTGAATATATTTTTCAAAGGTATGCTTTGTTGAAAACAATATATCTCACAGTATGTCTTTATTCTGCTGTCATTATAAGTGGTATTACAACCGGCTGTACTAGTCTGAAACTGGTTAGATACCAATACACCACAAATAAGCCTTCCCTTCTCAGAAATCAGTCTCTCTGGGTGAGGCATTAAGAAAAGCCTTTCACGTGTCACCCATTAAGGGTTTGTAACAGACAGCAGCTTTCTGTGAATTTTATATCTATTTTCAGAGAGAGAAAACCATTTTATATATAATGACTCATTTTCTTTACCCCACCCCCAGAAAACCCAATAAAAGCTTTAGAATCTGCAGTGATGTTAACAAGCAATTCTACTCTGGAAAGTAACTGTTCAAAAATAGCATCTTCTTACTCAACAGATCTGCTCTTTGTGTATGTTCAGAGCCACTCCTGCTTAATTTCACACCCAGGAGTAAGTTTTGTTAGTACTTTTTATTCCAGTTAGCTCTAAAGAGTCGACACAGTTATAGGAGAAGAGATGGACACATGCCCCTCCTTAGCAGCAGTAGTATTACAATACTGCCTAACATCCAGAGATCAGACCCCCATTGCAGAGGTTGCTTTGCACATACTTAGTAGAAGACTCTCCCTGTCCTGAAGAGCTTACAGTCTGTACAGCCAAAGGAAGTGTTTTTGCGCCCATTTTACAGCTAGGAATTGGGGCACTGAGAGATTCACATGGGGGACTAGGCTCAGCATTGCAAAGCCTAACTTTTAGGCACTTTGCAACCAAGTGGAATTCACAGCCCTGAGTTAGGCACCTGGGCTCCCTATACAATGCAAGGGGAGAATTAGTTGCCTAAAGAAAGGATTCACAAAAGGCAGTAGATTGAGCTGGGAGCTGCCTAAGATAGCCAGTAGGAAATGCCAAGGAGAGGGGTGTGTCCTAAACCCCTCTCTTCAGTAGGTGGTAGGTGCTTAACTCCAGGCATCTCCCTCCACTTCTCAGAGTTAGGGCATCATATTATAGTCTGAAATGACTGTATAAGCTTGTGATATGTCACAAAACCTAGCTTTTAGTAGCTATCTGATTCCTCAATGTTTCCTTCATTTTCCTTCAAAAAGTGTGCAGGCAGTCTGTTCGTACAGCTCTGTTAAAACCCATAGCACTGTGTTTTAATTGTACATTCATTTTCATATATATCATTTGCTACATAGTGGTGTTAAAGTCAATTATAACTATAAAGCAAGACACCTGGCTTTATACAAATGCTTACTTGGGAGAGCCATTTTGTGCTTTATTTTTCTGAAAGCCATTTTAGTCGTATGCTTATGTATTATTAAAAGTTGTGTTGGAGCTGATTAGCTCATTGGATTTTGGCCTAATACTCCGTAACTGTTTCCTACAGTAGCAAATGTTTTGCGCATGTTCTGGAGAATGATGGCTAAGAGAGATTTTTCCAAATAGAAATTTATAGCGATTTGATTGGTTGTGTATATGCCCAATGCAGCCAAATTGTCTTACCTCTGTAGTTATCAATCAGCTACAGAAGCTAAACTCTGACTCGGATGATTGCACTGAGCAGTGCATCCTCTCCTACAGCAATGCAGGTGCAGTATTCATCCACGTGAACCTGGGGAATGTAAAATAGCATGCACATATTTGGTGCTGAGGGTGTGCAGTTTGGTTAGCATGTACTGGTGACTGGACCCCACTTATCTAGAAGACGGTGCTGTTGCTTTTCGGCACAGTGGAACCTATCTACTGGGCATGAGAGAAATAGCCTGTTTGTGCCTGGAGAGAAGTGTCCCTTGCCCTCCTGTCACGCTGTGTGTGGCCTTTAGCAGCTAAGACTGCAACCATAAAATCTGAACTAGTGTCCAGAGAGGTAAATGGCAAAACTCCCAGTGGTGCAGAATCAGGAGTACAGAAAGCATGAATTCAGCCCTTTTGCCGTTGTTGTAAGCTGTGGATTTGCTTGTGTACATGTTTTGCATGTAAAGTGGAAGGTAAATAAAAACAAACTACCTCTCCTGTTCTTATGTCCCTGCTTTGTGTACATTTATGGTCATGTAATATTCATGTTACCCCAAAACATTAAATGTTGATTTTTAAAAATGAAAGCTGTGCTGCTTAGTTGGCACATTCCATTTATGAAAGGCATATCCTGTGGGCTAGAATGACTAGTTTTATATTCAGAGTCATGAAATGTGCTATACACATGAAGCCTTTGAATGTCAGAGTCTTGATTTCCATGGTAAGAAAAGCTAATTTTACTGCTTTAACTCTCTGACCTTTTCTGCCTATTCCAAGGACACTTTTCACTGATGATGTGTGTGTCTGTTACAAACATAAGATTATTCATGAATCTGCAACCTCAGGGACAGTGATGGCATTCATTTCACGTAGGTATGTATGTATGCATGCAGCAAGAGTTAGTGCACTTCTTTATTAGCAAAGCATGTGGCAGAGTGTTTTGTTTCAAAAATAGCAGGGTAGGAATGTGAACGAGGCTATGGAGGATCATATGATTGCAGCAGCAGAAATCAATAGAAGTTAGGCACCTACCTTTGGGGCCTGGACCCTGGTTCCCAGTGGGGTTGGGAAGGAGGCGGTACCATGGCCAGCCAGACTGGAGGCTGTATACTACACTCTGAGAATGAGTATAGCAGTGTACGCACTCCCATTGCACACTCAGGAGCTACAGGAGACTTTTTGGATGCTTCAGGGTGTTCCCACTGGCTGCAGTGGAGTTAAAGAACACTTTACAATGAGCTGCATGCAGTCAGGGCTGGTGCAACCATTTAGGTGACCTAGGCGGTCACCTAGGGCACTAGGAGTTGGGGGGTGGCGTCATTTTCTTCGGCAGCGACCTCGGTGGCCGGATCTTCGGCTGCCCCGGTTGCCACCGGCATTTAGGCGGAGGGAGCTGGGGCAGGAGAGCGTGGGGAGGGCCACCTGCAAGGGGGGGAGGGGCGGCATGCAGGGGAACTCCCTGCCCCAGCTCACCCCTGCCCCGCCTCATCGCCAAACACACCGTGGCTGCTTCACTTCTCGGGGACAGGGGAGGGTGCAAGGTGGAAGTTTTGCCTAGGGCACGAAACATCCTTGCATCAGCCCTGCATGCAGTTGACACAGCCTAGCCATAAAGGTCTGTGGCCACAGTAGTATATAGGAACTTAATTGAGAATGTTTTAAATAAAGAGGTTAAATGATTGTGTAAGACAAAGCACATACTACTTACACTGCACTAGTAGAGCACAAACAAGATCTAATGACACACCTCTGTGAGATGTTTTACAAATGGAGAAAGTGAGGCACGGGGGTTGAATGACTCCGTCTGTTGTCATACTGGGCCTACAAGTCAAGTTGCTAACTGCTAGCCCTGGGCTCAACCCACAAGATCATGCCAACCCCCCCCACGTCAAAAGTTTAATCCCACAACAAACTTTTAAATGCCAGCTATGCCCATTGTGGGAAGAGAGGTTTTGTCTGCAGTTAACTGAGAGTTGGCTTATTTCAATCACACATGGTGGTTTGGTTGCATGGCACCATTGACGGGTGTTCTTTCTCCAAAAGAACTCTTTACTAGAGCACAGGGCTACTCTAGCTGCCATAAGCAGGCAGCCAATGCTCCCTCCAGCACTGCTCTAAAAGATGGCATAGGCATAATTTGACTTCTGTTGGGGGGGAGGGAGGGCTCCAGCCAGGCCAATGGAGGGGTGTGGGGAGGAGGGGGGGAGGTGTAGTCTGGTCCTGTCCAGTGCTTTCAGGGCAGGGCCCACTGTGGGCTCACCGCTGGCCTGTGGGGGCTACATGCTTGCCCTCATATTTGTTTAAGGCTTCCACAGGCACCTGGGGGTGCGAATTTAACAAGGGACATGGATTGGCCAATGTGCAGGAGGCCACAGCCCAGAGGGGTGGGCTCTGGCTGGGGTGAGGGCTCTGGGGTGGGGCTGGGGAAAGGGATTGGGGTGCAGGATGGGGGTTCAGGGCTGGGGAAAGGGGTTGGGGTGTGGGAGGGGGCTGGGGGGCATGGGCTTGCAGTGGGAATGGGGATGAGGGGTTTGGGGCTCCAGGGCCTGAGGGGTTTGGAGTGTTGAATGGAGCTCAGAGTTGGGGCAGAGGGGTGGGGTATGGGAAGAGATCAGCTTGCGGATGAGGGGGTGTGAGGTGCAGGGCAGGGCTCTGGCTGGGGTGGGGGCATTCAGCATATGGGAGGGGGCTCAGGGCTGGTATAGGGGGTTCGGGTGCAAGTTCCAGGGTGTGGCCAGCAAGGCAGGGGTTCAGGATGCAAAAGGGGGTTCCGGGCTGGTGCTGTGGGGTTCAGACTGTGGGAGGAAGCTCAGGGTGTTGATGCAAGCACTGAGGTTGGGCCGAAAATGAGTGGCTTGGGGGCTCAGGGCTGCAGAAGAGGTTGAGGTGCAGGCTCTGAGCTGGGTCCAGGAATGAGGAGTCGGGGGGGGGGGGGTGCAAAATGGCCGAATGGTCTGAGGTGTGGGCAGTGGGTGCCAGGCTGGGGCTGAGGAGTGTGGATGGGGGGCCAGCAATGAGGAGTGTGGGTGGGGGCCAGAGTTTGGGAGGGGACTCCAGGCTGGAGGGTGAGGATGCTGGCTCTGGCTGGGGTGGGGCCAGGGATGAAGGTTTTGAAGTACAGGAAAGGGCAAGGGGGTGCAGGCACCAAGGATGAGTTTGGATGTGGAAGGGGACTCCAGGCTGGGACAGGAGGTTGGAGGTGGGGGGCAGGGTCCGAGTCCCGGTGGTGCTTACTGCAGCTCCCATTGGTCGCAGTTCCCAGCCTATGAGAACTGCTGATCCAGGCTTCCATGCGCAGAGCCTCCCTGGCTGCCCACAAATCTAGGGGCCGCAGTGACCTGGCGGCCACTTCTGGGAGCCATGCGGTGCCAGAGCAGGCAGAGAGCCGGCCTTAGGCCTGGGCCCCCACTGCTCCTGACCAGACTTTTAAAAGCCCGGTCAGCAGTGGAGCCACCCAGGGCCCTTTTCAACAGGGCCTTCTGGTTGAAAGCAGACAGCTGGCAACCCTGGGCTCTCTGCCCACCACCTAGCAGCACTGCTTCACACTCTGTCATCCACCAGGGGCACTGGACTCTGCTAGCCATCGGCCAGGGCCATCGTGGGCTGTCACTCTAACATTGTATACAGTTGGGGGCTGGGAACAACTCTCCCCCCCCAAACGCTGCCCGTTCTAGATGGCACAACTTAGGGCAACTTACTGTGAGTTACACAGGGTTGATTTTAGGGTTCAGTCGTGCCTAGAATTATAGGAATCCTAATAGTTGCTTAGGGCCACTTTGTTTTCCTCTCCCTCCAAAATCTGAATGGTAGGACTAACACTCGTTGCACAGGAGGTCCGGCTGCAGTAGTGGTACCTGAACCTTGCTTGCCTTGCGTTCCCACACCTGCAAACCCTACAACATATAATGCTTCCTGTGGTCTCCTTAACTTCTTTGGAACTAGTCATGGTAGTAAGTTGACTGCCCTGTAGTAAGTGTTTGCAGGACTGGGCCCTTAAGAGAATTGGACTGGGGCTCAGAGAGAGAGGCCACACACAGTGTAAATCAGGGGTCCGCAACCTTTCAGAAGTGGTGTGCTGAGTCTTCATTTATTCACTCTAATTTAAGGTTTCGCGTGCCAGTCATACATTTTAACATTTTTAGAAGGTCTCTTTCTATATGTCTATAATATATAACTAAACTATTGTTGTATGTAAAGTAAATAAGGTTTTTTAAATGTTTAAGAAGCTTCATTTAAAATTAAATTAAAATGCAGCGCCTCCCGGACCAGTGCGCAGGACCCTGGCAGTGTGAGTGCCACTGAAAATCTGCTCGTGTGCCACCTTTGGCACGCGTGCCTTAGGTTGCCTACCCCTGGTGTAGAATGTTAGGCTTCACAGCATATGATTTTGTGTTTAGTTTTTCTTCTTTAAACTTCATGAGCAATGATAAATGTCCCAAGTCGTCATTTTTAATATACTGTAATCAGTTTCAATACCAGCTGAAAGCAGATGGGTTGAGCATTTCAATACATGCCCTTCCTGAGGGGAATCACCTGTGTACAGCTTCATGTATACCACTACTGTGCTACCTGCAGAATGTGCCAGTTACTTTAGCCTGGATTGTGAGGAAACCCATTAAAAGAGCAAAAATATCTAATGTTTATTTTGAGTACTAAGCTGGGCTGGTGGCCTCCAACAGCACTACCTGAAGCCTGGGTACCTACACATGACAGGTTTGCACTTTAAGCTCAACATCACTTGGAATAAAAAGGAGACTTGATAATAAAGCTAAATATTTATTTAAATGTATTGAGCCAGATCCTTGATCCTGCTGTGCTATTCCAGCAGGGCAAAGGGACTATAATGAGCAACAAAGACTACCACAAGACCATAGGCACAGCCCACGAAATTAAAAAGTGTGGAAAATTAAAAACTGATCAAAGGAAATAAACTGTGGAACTCATTGTCACAGGAAATAATAAGCCAAGATGCACAAAGAGATTGGCCATTTCTATGCATGGCAAGAATATTCAGAGTTATCGTTAAAGACAAAAGAAATTTTGGAAGTGATATTAATTTTCATATTTCCAGGTGCACACATCAGGCTGAGAACTCGGGGGTGAGGGGGCACTTTGTACCATACCTGCATATTGCAGGATTATTACACCTTCCAATGAAGCAACTGGTGTAGGCCATTGTCAGAGATTTGATATTGGACTTGACTGAGCCAGTCTGGCTGTTCCTAACACAACAAAGAGATTTGTGGGTGATGGTTAGCAACTTCTTCTTCCTCCTTGCTTGGCCCTCCCACTGTAGCAACTGTAGTTGGGGAAAAGGGAGAGGGGCCAAGGTAACCACTGTGCTTGAGCTTGCCCCAGCTCCTGAAAAGAAACCTTAGAACCATCAACAGCTGAGGCAATTTAGAGTAGCCCTAAGGCTATTGTAAATTGTTCCAAAGATCAACCCAGATCCTGACCAGCCAAAGGACTGGGACACTACCTTTCAATTGTCTAGCTGGAGATGAGCTGCTTTAATAGTTAAAGTCAAACATTTTATGTATTTTAACTTTTTATTTAAAAAAAAAAAAAACACTCAAAAGCAGGTAGAGAATTTTCTTTGTTGATGTGACACAATATGTATCTCTTGCCACAAGCCAAAGCAAGACAAACTCTCTAAACATGTGAATACCAGAGGGTGGTTTCTATAACCATCCTTTCTTCCCCAGCAGATATTTAAAGCAATAGCTTATAATCAATATTAACTAATTATAACCATATTAACTTTATAATCATTATTAATCAATATTCAATCCACATTGCTCTTTCTGCTTATTTTTGTAAAGTATTTAAAGAAGTAAAGATCACTAGAGATGCATTGCAGCTGATACAGAGAAGAAGCAGCAATCTTATATAGGACTGTCAAGTGATTAAAAAAATTAATTGCAATTAATCGTACAATTAAAGTGATTAATCACTCTGGTAAACAACACTAGAATACCATTTATTTTAAATATATTAATTTTGAGTATAACAAGTGTACAGTGCTCACTTTATATTATTTTTTGTTACAAATATTTGCACTGTAAAAATGATAAACAAAAGGAATAGTATTTTTCAGTTCACCTAATACAAGTATTGTAGTTGAATCTCTTAATCATGAAAGTTGAACTTAAAAATGTAGACTTATGTAGCAAAAAAACTGCATTCAAAAATAAAACAGTGTAAAACTTTAGAGCCTACAAATCCACTCAGTCCTACTTCTTGGTCAGCCAATCACTCAGACAAACAAGGTTGGTTACAATTTGCAGGAGATAATGCTGCCTGCTTCTTGTTTAGAATGTCACCTGCAAGTGAGAACAGGCCTTCGCATCGCACTGTTGTAGCTGGCATTGCAAGATATTTACATACCAGATGCACTGAAGATTCATATGTCCCTTCATGCTTCAACCACCATTCCAGAGGACATGCATCCATGCTGATGATCAGTTCTGCTTGATAACGATCCAAAGCAGTGCAGACTGACTCATACTCATTTTCATCATCTCAGGCAGATGCCACCAGCAGAAGGTTGATTTTCTTTTTCAGTGGTTTGAGTTCTGTAGTTTCCACATCAGAGTGTTGTGCCTAAAAGACTCCTAAAAGCATGCTCCACACCTCTCAGATTTTCAATGGCATGTCAGATTCTTAAACCTTGGGTCGAATGCTGTATCTATTTTTAGACATCTCACATGGGTACCTTTTTTATGTTTTGTCAAATCTGCTGTGAAAGTGTCCGTAAAACAAACATGTGCTGGGTCATCATCTGAGACTGCTATAACATGAAATATATGCAGAATGTGGGTAAAACAGAGCAAGAGACACACAATTCTCCCCCTCTCAAGGAGGACAGTCAAAAATTTAATTGACACATTTTTTTAATGGAGCATGTTAAAACACTCTATTCCCCAGTTCCCCAAAACTCAGGGATGACTATTGGGCCATTTATCTATGCCAAAGTTCATAGGCCTCAAGCCTTGTGCTACCTGCTGAAGCCAATGTTTTACAGGAGACAGGCCTGTAGGTTCCTTGCATTACTGCTGGATAAATGTTAAAGCTAGCTCTATGGGCTACCCAGGCCCTAGCCCTGCCCCTCCTGTTGGGTTTCAAGTACTTTTGTGGGGCTGAGCCAATATCCCTAGCACAGTGAGAGTCCCATCATTCATTATTTGCACTGGGTATTCTCCGACTACTCCTACTTTGCCAAATCATCATAGTGAAATTGCTGTGCAGTGAAATTGTTGCAGTAGTGCAATAATCATGTTTTCCTCTTCTGCTTGGCTTTGCCAGGTTCTTTCCTACTCACTTGCACTGCTGTTCTTTGCACAGTGATGAGCAAGCTGCAGGAGCAGACGATCTTTACACTAGGGTTATTTGGACATAATGTGCTTGGCATGGAGCTCACAATTTGTCCATTGTCAATCTCCTATCACTACTAATGGGACAGAAAAAAACATGATTTAGTCTGTCTGCATGAATAGCTCTCAAGGCTAGACATATCCTAAAGATGCAGAGGTCAGTAAAGAACTTGACTTCAACAACAGGTAAAGCTTTCCTCTGTTCTCTGCTTACTGGCAGTTAAACACTAACTAGGAACCTAAGAAAGCTGTGGACAAGAAAGGTTTATTGTATGTAACATGCCAGCTCTGTTGACATTCTGTATTCTTATGGAGTTAGCAAGCACAAATCAGGACAGATGTAGGTACAGGGCACTTTATTATCCACGTCTGGGAATTATCAGTACCAAGAACGTGACACAGTATTACTGCACCACTGATTAGCAAGCAGGTTGTACTTCAGCTAGAAATTAAAAGATCAGTTGTATAATTTAAGTAATACAAATGAACATTAGTTTATAGACTGATCAGACAAATATTCTTTTGAAGATGTTCACAATGAGATTCAATCCTAATTTCCAACACACCTGCTGCCTCAGTTTAAACCTGATCGGAGTGCCAATTGTATTAGCAATAGTGTTGGTTCTGTGTCAAAACTATCCACTGGGGATTACATTGATTCCACCAAATTCATCTGATTAATAACCAGCAAGTGGTCCTCTGTTTTATAAATCATGCTGTATCATGGGACAAGAATAAATTGGCATATGTTGAAGACATACAGGTTATAATATTTTAAACCCATTCAGTCCCAAGGCAGGCTAAATCTTGTAGTATAACAACCATACCCTGTATAGATAAGTAAATCAATGCATTCTTTATATAAAAAAGTCAGAATCCTAAGTGAGCATCTGGCCCTCATTATTCACACTAAATTAGATCAAAGTCTGCAACCAGTTGACCTCACTGATGATTGCACAGGTATAACAGAGGGCAGAAATTGCCCCAGTAGTGATCATACATTTAATTATCTTCACTGGCATAACATCAGCCTTTGGCTCCCTCATCCCCACAGCTGTGCTGAACTCAGCTCTAACATAGTTGAGAATATTTAACCCATTCACATGGCTGTTGATTCCATGTGACTAACAAATGCCAGAGCTGACTCAGTCATTTAATGATTTCCTCAGAGCCTGCAGAAATTAGATGCAAAATTAAATTTGCTTTTAGTAGTAACCACTGTGTATTGCTTTGCAGTTTGTGGGCCAAATTCTGCTCTTAATTATACCAGCATACATCTGGGATAATTCCACTGATTTCAGAGTCTTGCTCTATATGTTCCGGTTTTAGCAACTTATGCTATAAGACATCACTCTTACAGCCTGTGGAAGTTAAGGAGATCTGCAGAGCATGTTTCTGCTGTATTGTTTTGCAAGTGATTTTGTGCCTCAGTTTCACAGTTGTTTGCAGTTTCAGCTACACAAATACAAGTTGAAGCAGTGGGCAAATTACTAGCAGACTGTACAAAGCTCTCTTCTTCATTTGAGAACTAGATATGCACCTAGAAGGTGCTGAGACCCTGAGCTGCATCTGACTAAATTTTTCACTTTCATTTTTATACATAAGTTTCATGTTGTTATTATTCTATTAGGTTAGTTTATTATTTAAATATATAGTTTTGTGCTGTAGTCCTAAGTAGGCAAGTATCAGTACTACTGGAATGCCTCTACCAATGCGACTTCTCGCAGACTGTGTATGCAAGATCATGCTGAGCAGAGGACACTGTTTTGAGAACAAAATGGCATCCTCCATGCAGCAAAAGTCTCAGAAAGCCATTCCAATGCATTTCAGCCCCTTTGCAGTCCTCCTCAAAGGACAGACCCTTGCATAACCCACAACAGACCCCCAGAAGTTCAGGTATCCCACTTTTGGAACCACTGGTCTAGGGTTAGGGCTTGAAACAAAATCAAGAATAGATATTGAGCTGTTCTTATAAGAATTAATGGACAAAAGTAGTGGAAATATAATGAGATTCACAAGATCAGTCAATCTCCACTGAAATCTAGCAAGAATGGCAGCACTCCTGAGACTTTAGCCTTATCTAAAGGAAAGCTAGACAACAGGTCCTTTCCAGTATTTGGATGCAACCGCAGCAATAGGGGCCAAGTTAGGATCTGGTATTTGAAATTCAAGCCTCGAATTCGAGAGTTTGAATTCAGTGTTGGCCTATCTCTTGGAAATACTATCAGCAACAGAATGGCAACCCCATTTCAGCTGCTGCTATCTGTCTATTCATCGTCTCCATGACGGTGTACAGAATGAAGTGTGCTCAACTGGAAAGCGCAGGAGTCAAAGGGAAGCCAGTTTCCAGGGGAATTTCATCTGTATCAGATGTGTAAGGTGAACAAATACAATACTAAAGCTATTCGGGGTGCTTGCTGACAGCCTGACACCAAGCACAGCCACTCTGAAGAACTGTTCACCTTGAGCAATGTCTTCTACAAGTACAAGTACATAAAAGGTCAAGTAATGATGTGAGGTACATAAGAGGTAAATTGTTCTTTTTAACCTCTGAGGATAGGACAAGAATCAATGGGCTTAAACTTACTTCAGCAAGGGTGGTTTAGGTTGGACATTAGGAAAAACTTCCTGTCGGGGGGTTAAGCAGGGAATAAATTGCCTAGGGAGGTTGTGAAATCTCCGTCATTGGGGATTTTTAAGAGCAGGTTAGACAAACACCTGTCAGGGATGGTCTAGATAATACTTAGCCCTGCCATGAGTGCAGGGGACTGGACTAGATGACTTCTCAAGGTCCCTTCCAGTCCCACAATTCTATGATTTCAGGGTCACACCTATTGGAAATGCATTTTATGAATGCTTTAATCACAAAACAGCTTTAAGGAGCTGAAAAGCCTTCTGATACTTGATTTTACACTAAACTATCGGAGGTGGCCCTCTCACAAAATCTTTGGGGATGGTAATTGCTTCAAACACCTTTCAGCTAGTCTCTTAGTCTCACAAAATGAACTGTGAGCCAGTTTTGCCTTTTGGAAGAAACTTAAATTTAGACATTTAAAAAGAGTTAAAGCAGAGTTAATGTTCTGCATTTGTGTATCAGCACATCATCACCACCAATGGAGAAAGGGTGAGAATTTTTGTTTCAGCATAGAAATTGGTTGACACAATGAGATGGCCAATGGCCAGACATAACATGGAGTCACATACTGAAACCTCATGTCAGTATGGCCTGGTCTACACTGGGGTGTGGATGTGTTAATGTAAGATATGCAACTTCAGCTACGAGAATAGCATAACTGAAGTCGACGTATCTTAGTTCGACTTACATCCCATCCTCACAGTGCAGGATCGATGGCCGTGGCTCTCCCGTCAATTACGCTTCTGCCTCTCGCCCTGGTGGAGTTCCGGAGTCGACAGGAGCACATTCAGGGATCGCTCTATCACGTCTAGATAGACGCGATAGATCGATCCCCGGTAGATCGATCGCTACCTGCCTCTTGTTTTGGGCTTAATTGGCTTATGAGTTGCTTTTTGTTTAGTTTTTGGCTTGTAGTTTTGTCATAAACAGATAGCTAAGGGTTAATGTCTCTTTCACCTGAAGCACCTGACCAGAGGACCAATCAGGAAACCGGATTTTTTCAACTTTGGGTGGAAGGAAGTTTGTGTCTGAGTCTTTGTTTTCTGTCTGCCTGTTTTTCTCTGAGCTTTGGAGAAGTAGTTTCTACTTTCTAGTCTTCTATTTCTAAGTGTATGGACAAAGAGATCAGATAGTAAGTTATATGGTTTCTTTTCTTTGGTATTTGCATGAATATAAGTGCTGGAGTGCTTTGATTTGTATTCTATTTGAATAAGGCTGTTTATTCAATATTCTTTTAAGCAACTGAACCTGTATTTCGTCACCTTAATACAGAGAGACCATTTGTATGTATTTTTTCTTTCTTTTTTATATAAAGCTTTCTTTTAAGACCTGTTGGAGTTTTTCTTTACTTCAGGGAAATTAAGTCTATACTCACCAGGGAATTGGTGGGAGGAAGAAATCAGGGGGAGATCTATGTGTGTGTTGAATTTGCTAGCCTGATTTTGCATTTCCTCTGGGTGAAGAGGAAAGTGCTTTTTGTTTCCAGGACTGGGAACGGAGAGGGGGAGTCACTCTGTTTGGATTCACAGAGCTTGTGTCTGTGTATCTCTCCAGGAGCACCTGGAGCGGGGAAGGGAAAAAGGATTATTTCCCTTTGTTGTGAGACTCAAGGGATTTGGGTCTTGGGGTCCTCAGGGAAGGCTTTTCAGGGGGACCAGAGTGCCCCAAAACACTCTAATTTTTTGGGTGGTGGCAGCAAGTACCAGGTCCAAGCTGGTAGCTAAGCTTGGAGGTTTTCATGATAACCCCCATATTTTGGACGCTAAGGTCCAAATCTGGGACTAAGGTTATGACATGAGTAGCAGCGGTGGGATATAGACAGAATCCAGAAGCCAGTAGGAATATTATATTTTTCTTTTCTCTGCTAAGGGCTTTTTAGCAGAGAGAAACAGTTGGTTTTAAAAGGGAACCAGAGAGAATTTTTTTTTCTGCTCTCTCTGGCAGTTTGTAGCTTGCATCTTAAGCAAGAAACCATTAAGGTGCTATTAAGAGTCTTTTGTCACACAATAGCACTCTCATTAGGAGTCATTACCAGCACTATATACATGCAAATAAAGTGGTTTTTCAGGTTTACTTAACATTGAAGATTAGCTAAAGGCACTGCTGCTAGGCAGACTTCAGGAGGCAACAGAGAACCTGCAGTTCAGAAGAGAAACACCGGAGGGCACCTCAACCCAAGAAAACAGGAATCATGACTTCTAAGGCAAAAATTGAGGCCGAAGGGCAAATCAAAGAAGCTGAACACAGGCGACAACTGGAAATAAAACAAAAAGAGATGGAGCTGAAAGAAAAGGAAGAAAGCATCAAACTGGCAGCCTTCCAAAGAGAACAGGCAGCCAAAGAGGCAGCACACAAAAGAAAACTAGAAGAAGAAGAGGTGGCCTACCGAAGGAAACAAGCAGAGGAAGAGTTGGCCCACCGCCGAGACATGGAAAAACACCAAAAAGAAATGGAAAAACACCAAAAAGAAATGGAAAAACAACAAAAAGAGAATGAAGAGAAGGAAAAACAGAGAAAACATGAACTGGAGTTGGCAAAAGCTGGGCTGCATGTGCCAGCCAACCCTAACAACCCGGCGCCAATTATTGCTCCACAGCACAGGAAATTTCCCACCTACAAGGCAGGTGATGACACCGAGGCCTTCTTGGAAAATTTTGAAAGAGCCTGTCTTGGGTACAGCATCCCCGAAGACCAGTACATGGTAGAATTAAGGTCACAGCTCAGTGGACCTTTAGCAGAGGTGGCAGCTGAAATGCCTAAGCAGCAAATGAATGACTATAAATTTTTCAAACCAAGGCCAGATACAGGATGGGGATAACCCCAGATCATGCCCGTCGGCGCTTCAGAACCCAAAAGTGGAAACCAGAGGTGTCATTTCCCAAACACGCCTACTACATTGCAAAAAACTATGAGGCCTGGATAACAGGAAACAACATTCAAACCTTGGAAGAACTGCACCTCCTCATACAAATGGAGCAGTTCTTGGATGGTGTTCCTGAAGACATCACACGGTACATACAAGATGGAAAACCCAAAGATCTCACTGAGGCGGGGGAGATTGGAGCCAAATGGATGGAACTGGCAGAAAGCAAGAAAGCTACTGTCAAGGGGAACGATTACCCCAGGGGGCACACAGACCATAAACCCTACAACCGAGGACAGCCAAAGACCCCACATACCACCCAAGTAAAGCCACAGACACCCTACCCTTCCACCTCACCAGTCTCCAGTAACTCACCTCGGCCCAGTGACCCATCAGATGGAAGATGCTTTAAGTGTAATGAACTGGGACATATCAAGGCCAACTGTCCCAAGAACACCATGCGAGTGCAATTCATTACACCACCATCACACCAAAGATCCCCAGGCCCGGATGCCTCTCAAATACCCTTGGAGCGAAGGGAAAATTTGAGAGTGGGCGGAAAGAAGGTTACTGCGTGGAGAGACACGGGGGCACAAGTGTCAGCTATCCACCAATCCTTCGTTGACCCCAAATTCATCAACCCAAAGGCCAAAGTTACAATTTACCCCTTCATGTCACAAGCTGTAGACTTGCCTACAGCTCAACTGCCTGTCCAGTACAAAGGCTGGTCAGGAATGTGGACTTTTGCAGTCTATGACAATTATCCTATCCCCATGCTACTGGGGGAAGACTTGGCCAACCAGGTGAGGCGGGCCAAGAGAGTGGGAATAGTTACACGTAGCCAAACCAGGCAAGTTTCCAGACCCATTCCTGTTCCTGAGCCGTCCACAGAGGCCCCGTCTGTGTTACCAGAGACCCAGACAGAGGTAGTGGACCCGGATTCCATGCCTACCACTGAAACAGCCAGAGCATCTCCAGTCCCAGGCCCGGAACTGGAATAGCACCCAGCACCAGCGATTGCAACCCCATCTTCAAACTCAACGCCAGTGGGCGCCAGCGAGCCACAACTGGCAGAAACAACAGACAGCCATACCCAAAAGGCTCAGCCAGAGCCTGAAATACCCTCAGGTGTACCAGCGGAGAGCGGTTCACCAGCAACGGAAACAACCCCATCACCTACATCGCTTCCAGAAGGATCAAGCCCAAGTCCACAGTCTGAGGAAGAACTGGTGACCCCAGCCTCAAGGGAACAGTTCCAGACTGAGCAGGAAGCAGATGACAGCCTTCAGAAAGCGTGGGCGGCGGCACGGAGCACCCCACCACCTCTCAGCTCTTCTAATCGATCCCGGTTTGTTATAGACCAAGGACTTTTATACAAGGAAATTCTTTCTGGTGAACACCGGGAAGAATGGCAGCCGCAAAAACAGTTGGTGGTTCCAACTAAGTACCGGGGGAAGCTCTTATGCTTAGCCCATGATCATCCCAGTGGCCATGCTGGGGTGAACAGAACCAAGGACCGGTTGGGGAAGTCCTTCCACTGGGAGGGGACGGGCAAGGACGTTGCCAAGTATGTCCGGTCTTGTGAGGTATGCCAAAGAGTGGGAAAGCCTCAAGACCAGGTCAAGGCCCCTCTCCAGCCACTCCCCATAATTGAGGTCCCATTTCAGCGAGTAGCTGTGGATATTCTGGGCCCTTTCCCAAAAAAGACGCCCAGAGGAAAGCAGTACGTACTGACTTTAGTGGACTTTGCTACCCGATGGCCGGAAGCAGTAGCTCTAGGCAACACCAGGGCTAACACTGTGTGCCTGGCCTTAACAGACATCTTTGCTAGGGTAGGTTGGCCCTCTGACATCCTTACAGATTCAGGGTCTAATTTCCTGGCAGGGACCATGGAAAAACTGTGGGAAACTCATGGGGTGAATCACTTGGTTGCCACCCCGTACCACCATCAAACCAATGGCCTGGTGGAAAGGTTCAATGGAACTTTGGGGGCCATGATACGAAAATTCATCAACGAATTCTCCAATAATTGCGACCTAGTGTTGCAGCAGTTGCTGTTTGCCTACAGGGCTGTACCACATCCCAGTTTAGGGTTTTCACCATTTGAACTTGTGTATGGTCACGAGGTTAAGGGGCCATTACAGTTGGTGAAGCAGCAATGGGAGGGGTTTACGCCTTCTCCAGGAACTAACATTCTGGACTTTGTAAGCAACCTACAAAGCACCCTCTGACACTCTTTAGCCCTTGCTAGAGAGAACCTAAAGGATGCTCAAGAAGAGCAAAAGGCCTGGTATGACAGACATGCCAGAGAACATTCCTTCAAGGTAGGAGACCAGGTTATGGTCTTGAAGGCGCAACAGGCCCATAAGATGGAAGCATCATGGGAAGGGCCATTCACGGTCCAAGAGCGCCTGGGAACTGTGAATTATCTCATAGCATTTCCCAATTCCTCACTAAAACCTAGAGTTTACCATGTTAATTCTCTCAAGCCTTTTTATTCCAGAGACTTACAGGTTTGTCAGTTTACAGTCCAGGGAGATGATGCTGAGTGGCCTGACGGTGTCTACTACGATGGGAAAAAAGACGGTGGCGTGGAAGAGGTGAACCTCTCAACCACCCTGGAACGTCTGCAGCGGCAACAAATCAAGGAGCTGTGCACTAGCTTCGCCCCATTGTTCTCAGCCACCCCAGGACGGACTGAACGGGCATACCACTCCATTGATACAGGTAATGCTCACCCAATCAGAACCCCACCCTACCGGGTGTCTCCTCATGCCCAAGCTGCTATAGAACGGGAGATCCAGAACATGCTACAGATGGGTATAATCCGCTCATCTACCAGTGCATGGGCATCTCCAGTGGTTCTGGTACCCAAACCAGATGGGGAAATACGCTTTTGCGTGGACTACCGTAAGCTAAATGCGGTAACTCGTCCGGACAACTATCCAATGCCACGCACCGATGAGCTATTGGAGAAGTTGGGACGTGCCCAGTTCATCTCTACAATAGACTTAACCAAGGGGTACTGGCAAGTACCGCTAGATGAACCTGCCAAGTAGAGGTCAGCATTTGTCACCCATGTGGGGGTGTATGAATTCAATGTCCTTCCTTTCGGCCTTCGAAATGCACCCGCCACCTTCCAGAGTCTGGTAGATGGTCTACTAGTAGGACTGGGAGAATATGCAGTTGCCTACCTCCATGATGTGGCCATTTTTTCAGACTCCTGGCCCGAACACCTACTACACCTGGAAAAGGTCTTTGAGCGCATCAGGCAGGCCGGACTAACTGTTAAGGCGAAAAAGTGTCAAATAGGCCAAAACAGAGTGACTTACCTGGGGCATCAGGTGGGTTGAGGAACCATAAACCCCCTACAGGCCAAGGTGGATGCTATCCAAAAGTGGCCTGTCCCAAAGTCAAAGAAACAGGTCCAATCCTTCTTAGGCTTGGCCGGATACTACAGGCGATTTGTACCACACTACAGCCAAATCGCTGCCCCATTGACCGACCTGACCAAAAAGACCCAGCCAAATGCCGTTAAGTGGACTGATGAGTGTCAAAAGGCCTTTACCCAACTTAAGGCAACGCTCATGTCTGACCCTGTACTCAGGGCCCCGGACTTTGACAAGCCATTCCTAGTAACCACGGATGCATCTGAGCGTGGTATAGGAGCAGTGCTCATGCAGGAAGCAACAGATCATAACTTCCATCCTGTCGTGTTTCTCAGCAAGAAACTGTCTGAGAGGGAAAGTCACTGGTCAGTCAGTGAAAAGGAATGCTATGCCATTGTGTACGCCCTGGAAAAGCTACGCCCATATGTTTGGGGACGGCGGTTCCAACTACAAACTGACCATGCTGCACTAAAGTGGCTTCATACTGCCAAGGGGAACAACAAGAAACTTCTTCGTTGGAGTTTAGCTCTCCAAGATTTTGATTTTGAAATTCAGCACATCACAGGAGCTTCTAACAAAGTTGCTGATGCACTCTCCCGTGAGAGTTTCCCAGAATTCAGTAGTTAAAAAGTGTTCTTAAAATGTAGAAGTCTGTTAGTTATATACTTAGGGGTATATGTAAAGGTGCATGTGTTGTATTAATCTGTTTATTTTCAAGTTCTAGAACGAAATCGCCGCCAGTGAGCTTCCCCACTGTCTGCAATTTGGGGGGCATGTCATAAACAGATAGCTAAGGGTTAATGTCTCTTTCACCTGAAGCACCTGACCAGAGGACCAATCAGGAAACCGGATTTTTTCAACTTTGGGTGGAAGGAAGTTTGTGTCTGAGTCTTTGTTTTCTGTCTGCCTGTTTTTCTCTGAGCTTTGGAGAAGTAGTTTCTACTTTCTAGTCTTCTATTTCTAAGTGTATGGACAAAGAGATCAGATAGTAAGTTATATGGTTTCTTTTCTTTGGTATTTGCATGAATATAAGTGCTGGAGTGCTTTGATTTGTATTCTATTTGAATAAGGCTGTTTATTCAATATTCTTTTAAGCAACTGAACCTGTATTTCGTCACCTTAATACAGAGAGACCATTTGTATGTATTTTTTCTTTCTTTTTTATATAAAGCTTTCTTTTAAGACCTGTTGGAGTTTTTCTTTACTTCAGGGAAATTAAGTCTATACTCACCAGGGAATTGGTGGGAGGAAGAAATCAGGGGGAGATCTATGTGTGTGTTGAATTTGCTAGCCTGATTTTGCATTTCCTCTGGGTGAAGAGGAAAGTGCTTTTTGTTTCCAGGACTGGGAACGGAGAGGGGGAGTCACTCTGTTTGGATTCACAGAGCTTGTGTCTGTGTATCTCTCCAGGAGCACCTGGAGGGGGGAAGGGAAAAAGGATTATTTCCCTTTGTTGTGAGACTCAAGGGATTTGGGTCTTGGGGTCCCCAGGGAAAGCTTTTCAGGGGGACCAGAGTGCCCCAAAACACTCTAATTTTTTGGGTGGTGGCAGCAAGTACCAGGTCCAAGCTGGTAGCTAAGCTTGGAGGTTTTCATGATAACCCCCATATTTTGGACGCTAAGGTCCAAATCTGGGACTAAGGTTATGACAAGCTTGTTGCTTCTTTTTTTTTGATCGGCTTCCAGGAAGCAAGAAGGGGTGGGGGGAAACAGGGGCAAAAAGGGGAGAGTGTCGGGGTGCACAGTGGGCCCACAACAGTCGCAGACTACACACCAGGGGGATCTAGTCACAGAGTGTTGGGGTTCTTAGGGATTGGCTTGTTTTGGCCTTGTTTTGAAATGGGATTAGCTTAATTTTTGGTTTATTGTGAAAGTCGGGTGCTTATTTATTGCGTGAAAGTTGGCAACTGTGACACAAACATTTTTAAAGGAGTCTAATTTTCATTTTCTATGCTGAAAACTATCCTTTAAATTATGCTTCATCTGCCACTGAAGGGCTTCCTGCAGAATCAAAGGTGCTTTGCTTCACTAATAATTGAGGGATTTAAAGAACCTGCAGAGATTTGAAGCTGAAGCCAAGGATTATCTTGCAAATTAGATTTAAAAAAAATCAGTGCCCACAGAGTTTCTCAATACATGGCCTAATCCAAAACCCAGTGATGCCAATGAAGACTCCTATTAACATAAATGGGTTTTAGATGAGACCCATAGTCCACAAAGAATGTTTCTTACCCAGCAAAATAGGCTTGGCTGGCTTCTGCAACCCTTGGTTATGAACTGTGCATGATGGGACAGGGCTTCCATCTAGTGGCTTATTGCAGGATATCTGTTTTTTTAGGCAGCTCCATTGCCCTGCTTTATATCGTATGAAATTCTGGTATTTTGAGAGCACTCTGGTTGTGGTGCTACTCATCACACAAAATAACCAAATCGCAACACAATAAAAGGCACATTGTCCACTGCAGAGCAAAGAAATGGCTGCTAAACTGCTCATTCTGCTTTGATCGTACCAGTTGCATTAATGGCAAAGTTATCCATCTGAGTCTGGAAGCAATTTGGCTTCCTCACTGAGTTTAAGCTTAAAATATGCACCACCTTTGGTTTAAGCAAATCTAGTATCATCAGTTTCACTAAGCCAGAGACGTAGCGAGCGCCCTCCATACCCTCCGACTGGAAGGGGCCCCGCAAGAAAGGGGGCCCCTAAAAGTGGCAAAAAAAATGTAAGGTATAACTAGGTAAGTGACATTTATTGACGCTATTGCACAATCCATGTCGATTTTACTGACAAAACCGTGAAGTCATTATGATACATCATAATGCTATTGGCTACATCAGTTGTCTGTCGGTCAGTTTCGAATTTTAGTTGGACCCATTCAAAGAATGCGCATTTGCGTTCATAATGGCGGTCGGCGGATAAATGTTATCAATTTAGTTGTTTAGTTTTTTATCGTTTCCAACGCAGAAGCGTGCTTTGTGATGTCTAAGCGAATGTATAAGAGCAGAGCTAGTAAACAAAAGGCAGCAAAAGATGCCAAGAAGGAACTTGAGAAATTTCCAAAGTTGTCAATGTATTTTGCGCTGCAATCCAACGTACAGGTACAGGCACATGAAACGGATAGCGCTAGCAGCGACGAATCGTATCCAGAAGTATCCAGAAGTGCTTCAAGTGAGGTCGAAGGTGAAGCCAGTTGTTCTACCAAACAAACTGTGAAAGATATTCCAGCTGCTGCCTGGAAAGATGTATCTGAATCTTAACCACTGACTGATGATCCAGGAGACTGGCTGTCTATAATATCGGATAGGCAAGTGTGTGACATTGTTGCATGTGGCCCACCACAGCAGAATGAAAGTTACGAATTTCTATTTAATGAGGAAAGACGGAGGTTCACAAGTACTCATTTCTATCGAACCATGGCAAATGGCGAGAAAATAAGACGTTTATGGTTAATGTACTCAGTTCAGAAAGATGCCATTTTTTGTTTTTGTTGTAAATTATTTGGCACTGGTGACATACCGCTACGTCGTGGAACATCTGCTTGGAAAGCACTGTCAAAAAGACTTCAGCAGCATGAAACAGGCAAAGGTCACCAAGACTGTACGGTGAAATGGTTTGATCTTCGATCAGGCATAGTAAACCGTACATCTATTGACCAACTCGAATTGCAGGCTTTTCTGAAAGAAAGAGATTTCTGGAGAAATGTTGTCAAACGCATAGTTGATGTCGTTATTTTCTTGTCCGAAAGAAACTTGGCATTTCGAGGAAGTAATGAAAAGCTCGGCGATCCTTCGAATGGCAACTTTTTGGGACTGTTTGAATTGCTTGCAACGTATGATACTGTCCTCAGCGAACTTTTACAGAGTCCACAGATCCAAAATGAGCTGATTCAACTTGTTGCCAGTAACATTCAAGAGGCCAACATAGCGCAGATTAAAAAAGCAAAATATTATTCAGTTATTTTGGACTGTACTCCCGACATGTCACATGTAGAACAGATGTCTGTGGTGTTGAATGCAAAGGTGAAGATGGTGTCAATATTCGTGAAGCGTTTGTTGGTTTTCTTAATGTTCATGATACAACTGGCGAGGGCTTATTGGAAGCGTTTCTTGAAAAGGCAAACAATTTAGGAATAGACATTGCTGACATGAGAGGCCAAGCTTATGATAACGGTGCAAATATGAGAGGAAAGAATAAAGGAGTTCAAGCCCGCATGCTAGAAATAAATGACCGTGCCTTGTGTGTACCATGTGGAGCTCACACTTGGAATCTTGTGATCTCAGACGTGGCAAAGTCATCGAAATATGCTGTTGACTTTTTCGATCTGATTAACAGAATATACATTATCTTTTCTTCTTCACCTTCACATTGGGATATACTTCAAGAACATATGCCAATATCTGTTAAAGGGTTATCGGACACTCGTTGGGAGTCAAGAATTGATGCTGTGAAGCCACTGCATTATCACCTTGAAGAATTGTGCAATGCTTTGTCATCTTTGCGAGAATATGCGCTCGAAAAGAAAGATGGCAATACAGCAACAGAAGCCGGTGCGCTTTTAGACCATGTTACTACATGGCCTTTTGTTCTGACTCTGTACACATGGTACGATACACTATTTCACATCAATAAAACCAGCAAATTAATTCAGTCACCAGATGTGTCAATTGACGTACTGCAGGCAGAAGTCGGTGCTACAATGAAGTTTTTGGAAGACTATCGAAATACAGGATATAACTCTGTGGTCACAAATGCACGTGAAATAGCAGAGCATATGGGTATTGAGCAGGTGTTTCCAGAAACCAGGGTGCGACGTAAGAAGAGAATGTTTGATTGCAAATGTGCTGATGATTCGAGTCGTCTTTCTGCCGAAGAAAAATTCAAATCGCAGTTCTTTCTTGTTCTCACTGATCATGTCATATCTTCTGTTTCGTCGCGATTTGACCAACTCGTGGAGTGGTATAAGTTGTTTGGATTTCTGTACAAGGCTAACAGCCTGAAGCAGTGTCACAGAGAAAATGAACTGGAGAATCACAGCAAAAATTTTGAAAGAAAAATGGGAGACATTGATGCCAATGAACTCCTAATGGAATTGAATCGTTTTATTTATGTCATCGAGAAAGAGAGAGGACTTGTCACGGCAAACAATTTTTTAACGTATACAAGAACAGCCTTCAGGAGATATATCCGAATCTTTGCATTTGCATCAGAATTCTTCTGACCACACCAGTTACTGTCGCTGGTGCTGAAAGGAGCTTCAGCAGAATGAAACTGATCAAGAATATCCTGCGCTCAGCCATGACAGATGACAGGCTTTCTGCGCTTGCAGTTATCTCAATCGAAAACAAGATTGCCAGATCTCTGGATATGACACATTGATTAACCAATTTGCGGAGAACAAGGCTCGAAAGAAGCACTTTGTGTAAATACGGAATACATGTACACTGTAGGCCTATGTATACATAATATGAACCCTGTATATTGTATAAAATAAATACCGCATTCCAGTTTCTGCATTGTAAGGGGCCCCGGACATATGTTCGGAGGGGGCCAAGTTCTTTGTTGCTATGGCCCTGCATTAAGCTACAATCACATATATGGTAACTTGCATAGATTTGCTCACCCTGGGACAGAGTGGGTTTATAGTGATTATGTTTAATAGCAACTTGGCATGTTTTTTGAATATTTATTGTTTGTATCTTTGCTATTTATACTGGAGGAAATAGGAACTGCCCCTCTAAAGTAGGGTAGGGGCATTTGAAGTGGGACCTTATGGGGACCTCTCAGCTGTTTCATGTTGAGAAATCTGCATCAGTTTGGGGGCTGGGGGGACTCAGCTTACAGAAAATTCCCTTAAAAAAAGGTACCACAATTTTAATAATAAAGTTATCCTTTAAGAAACTAAAGCCTGCACATTGCACTGTAACAGACATTTCATACACATAGAAGTGGAGAGCCAAATACATCCTAGTGCTCAGTGTTCATGAGGCATCCTGGTGATATTATCCATGACTCTGGGCTAGTGGAAAGATGGGTCACTGGTTAGGGTGCTTGCCTGGATCTCAGAAAACCAGTGCTCAATTCTCTGCTTTCCCACAAGTTTGGGTAAACCTTCCTGTCCTTCATTTGTGAAATGGGAATAGTACTTTACCTGCTACCTCACAGCGGTCTTGCGGAGACTGAGATGGTGGGGTACTCAGACACTATGTAATGGGGGTCAAATAATATTTAAGTTAGCTAACTGCCCAGAACAGTGACACATAGCATTTCCCCTTGACAAAACTCCTTGACAAACCACCTCCTAACCAAACAAAGCTACAACTCCTGGCCCTTATCGGCTTGAGCTTTCCAAACCTCTTTCACCTCCCTTCAAGTTTGCCACCTTTTTTCAGAACAATGACTCCCAGGGCTGCGTCCCTCAAGTCTCATCTCCTGTCTCGAAAACAAGAAGCTAACCCTCCTTCCTGAAACTTCTTTCTGGTTCCTGACACCTCTCTCACACCCTACCGTCTCCCTCCTAACTGCCCTGAACTCCTTCCTTTAAGTCGTCTCTGAGCCTGGCACACCGTAGGTGAGAATAATAGAGCCCTCACTTGCCCATTAACCCCTTTCTCAGTTCTGAATTCCCTACCATGCATCTCCTGGAGCAATCACACAGGGCAGTGGACCAGTGCCCCTTAAAGGACCAAGTCATCCTATGACAGAAGAGTAATCTAATAAAGAGATTACAGCTCAGTGATTAGAACATAGGACAGGCAAGCATATTTGTAACTCTATCACCAACACCCTACATGATCTTGGGCATCTCACTTGACCTCTCTACAGCTTAATTTCCCCATCTGCTAAACAATGCTTTGAGGAGCCAAGTGTTTTTTTATTCTTAGACAAAAGGCATTATATACATGTAAAATACTGTTAAGTATTATTACTGTCTTCTCTTACCTTTTAATTTTAGCACAGACATCTGAAGATGGTCCATTTGGCATGATCAATAGCCCAGTTCTCCTTGGCAGATGAAATAATACACAAGACAAAACAGTTGCCAGATCCTCTTTAGATAGCTGATCTTTTGTATTTGCCTAAAAAATACCATCTTGGCAAACATGCTGCCAGTTTTGCTTTCATTACCAGGTCTACTTTGCCAGAACATGATGAAAAGTCTATGATCCTCAAAAGCTGACCTATTGTCTTCATACATTTTCATTTAGTCCATGAAAGATGCAGCCACTAAATCTATGGTGGTGTTTTGAGCAAAGCAGTGGTTCCAATCACCTTTGATGTGGTTGAGAAGCATGGTATTCTATGTTCTCCAGCAAGCAATATTAGCACCACTGTCAGTCTCTTGTTTAGGACAGGGAAAGAATGACCTCAGAGTTCCTGCTGCCATGCATGACCATCTTTGCTCATAAACACATTCTGCTCTGCTGTTCCTGGAAATAAAAAAGCTGTCTTGAAAATTATTGTTATACATGTAAGTAGCATGAGTGCATAGATTCTAAGACCAGAAGGGACAATTGTGACCATCTAGTCTGACCTCCTTATAGCACAGGACATAGAACTTCCCCCAAAATAATTCCTAGATGATATCTTTTAGAAAAACATCCAATCTTGATTTAAAAATTGACAATGATCCACCATGACCCTTGGTAAATTGTTCCAATGATTAACTATATTTAGTGTTAAAATTACACCTTATTTCCAGGCTGAATTTGTCTAGCTCTAACTTCCAGTCATTGGATTGTGTTATACCTTTCTATGCTAGACTGGAGAACCCATTATTAAATATTTGTTCCCCGGGTAAACACTTATCAACTATAATGAAGTCACCATAACCTTCTCTTCATTAAGCTACATAGATTGATCTCCCTGAGTCTATCACTACAGGGCCTGTTTTCTAAACTTTTAATCATTCTCTCAACCTTCTTCAGTTTAGCAACATCCTTCTTGAACTGTAGGCCCCAGAACTGGACACTATTCCAGCAATGGTCTCACCATTGCCAAACTCAGAGGTAAAATATCCTCACTACTCCCACTCGAGATTCCCATTTATGTATCCCAAGATTGCATTAACCCTTGTAGCCTTTTATTTTATTTGAAGTTAAAATGTATATTGTTTGCTTGTGCCTAGTTTACAAAGTGATCTAGATCACTCTGAATCTGTGACCTCTTCATTTATTACCCCTTCCCCAATTTTTGTGTTATGCAAACTTTATCAGTGATAGTTTTCTTCCAGGCTATTCAGAAAGATGTTAAATAGCACAGAGCCAAGAACCAGTCCCTGTAGGACCCCACTGGAAACAAACCCAGTCAATGATGATTCTCTGTTTACAGTTAGATTTTGAGAACTATCAGTCAGCCAGTTTTTAATCTATTTTATATCGTTCTAATTTTTTAATAAAAATGTCATGCGTACCAAGTCAAACATCTTACAGAAGACCAACACCTGATGTAACACAAAACGTGATAATTTTTAATGACATTACATTAGTTGGATACAATCTATTTTCCATAATCCTATGTTGATCTGCACTAATTATATTACACTCCTTTAGTTTATTATTAATCGAGTCTCATATCAGCCACACCATTATCTTGCCCAGGATTGCTGTCAGGCTGTTAGGCTTATATTTAACTGAATCATGCCATTTACTCTTTTTAAAAATTGTCACAACATTAGCTTTCTTCCAGTCTTCTGGAAATTCCCTAGTCCTCTAAGACTTATTGAAAATAAATCAGCTCACATGAATTCCTCTCCTCCATTGGAAATGTTCCAGAATAAAAAAAAACACAAGAAACAAAGGATGAGTGAGATCTGTAAGAGCAAGGCATTCTCTTTAATTTAATTTAAATGTTTTGTATGTAATATAGACCTGACATAAGCCTGGTCTACGCTTAAAATTTAGGTCAGGGATGTGAAAAATCCATAGCCCCTGAGCACCACAGTTATTCTGACCTAATGTATAGTATAGACACCACTAAGTTGATGGAAAAAATATTTATGTTGTCAGGGAGGTGGAACAGTAATGGGGAAAAAAACTTTCCTTTGCTGTAGTCCCAGGGGTGAAAGTAACTTACAGGACTTACTGGTACTGCTGGAGTCCTGAGGGGGGCATGGCCTCATCCGGAGGGGGCATGGCCTCAACTGGAAGAGGCGGTGCCTCGCAAGATTTAAGGGCCCTGGGGCATGGCTGTGGCTGGGAGCCCCAGGGCCTTTAAATCAACCTGGGGCTCCCAGCTGAAGAGGTGGCTGGGAGCCCCCGGGGCTCAGGGGCAAATTAAAGGGCCCAGGGCTCCGGCCTCCTTGGAGCTCCGGACCCTTTACACCCCC
Organism: Gopherus evgoodei; assembly: GCF_007399415.2. Classification (NCBI taxonomy): domain Eukaryota; kingdom Metazoa; phylum Chordata; order Testudines; family Testudinidae; genus Gopherus; species Gopherus evgoodei. The sequence goes on from NC_044325.1 coordinate 92,596,196, forward strand.
CCCCCCCCGCAGCTCCTGCTGCCAGAGCCACAGGCGGGATTCAAAGGGCTCTGGGCTGCCCGCAGCTGTGGGAGCTCTGAGCCCTTTAAATCCCAGCTCCAGCCCAGCCGCTGGAGCCACGGGAGGGATTTAAAGGGCTCTGGGCGGCCTGCAGCCACGGGAGCTCTGAGCCCTTTGAGTCTGACCCAAGCCCAGGCGCCCGAGCCGCAGGCAAGATTTAAAGGGCTCTGGGCTGCCTGCAGCTGCGGGAGCTCTGAGCCCTTTAAATCCTGGCCCCAGCCCGGCCGCCGGAGCTGCAGGTGGGATTCAAAAGGCTCTGGGCTGCCTGCTGCAGCGGGGAACCCAGAACCCTTTAAATCCCCACCACGGAAGCCGGTGTGGTCCGGCATGGTGTACTGACTCTTGCCGGTACGCCGTATCGGACCCTACCGGCTTACTTTCACCTCTGTGTAGTCCACATGGCATAGTTACAGTGGCATCACTATGGGGATGCTGCTGTAGTGCCCAATATATAGACATGATGATATAACCTGAGACTGGGCTGATACAGTGAAGCAGGGATTTTTCTAATGTCTATAAACAATCAAACAAGCATAGAGTAACCTGCTTACACTGAACTCTGATACACAGGAAGACTAGGTTCAATGTGCGGCTCTACCACAGATTTCCTTATGTGATGTTGGCAAGTCACTGAAGCCGCATTGGTGAGATTTGATGAGATTCTGTTCCCTGACCCAATCAGCATAACTCTTGGAATCAGCTTTCCAGCACGAGTTTGAAATTGGCTGAGCACACGTATTCTCTAATATTTGCTTCAAATTAACCTATATCAGTGAACATCCCTGCCAGAGAGCACATTTGCTAGGAAATTTGTGGACAACCAAAGCAAAAGGAGCTGAAGCAAAGTCCATTTTTGTATCTGAGTGATAAATATACCATAGTTTAAAAAAACAACCTATGCAAAATGGAGAGGAATAGCTATCCTAATACATGCAAGTGTCACGTGTATGTCCTTCTCTCCAAACTTTAATGTTGTTTTACTCACAATGATATAATGGAGGGGTTGTATTTTGGTTGCAAGTAAATACGTAGTCAGCTGGAGTACATCAAATTCTTTAAACTGATTCACAAATGTAACCTTCCCACCATCTAGCCATCATTAATTCCCATGACTGTCACCTATGCGCCCTCTTGTGTTTTCAGGCATAATTAGCAAGTAGCTCTTTTTCCTTATCTTAACTAGCTAGGACAGGAAGACAGATTTTCACTGCAGGAGACTGAGCTTTTAGAGTGTTAAACTATAATAATAAATAAGGCAAAAGATCCCACCACACAAGGAGTAGTAGCACACTTTACTGCAGCTTCAAAATAATTACCACTTGCATGGTGTTGTGCAATCATTAACTGACTGATCTTCACAATACCACCGTTGAGTAGATAATAATCATTACATCCTTTGTACAGTTAGAAAAACAGAGATACAGGGAGTTTACAAAAATCAGAGACAGGATTAAAATTCAGGTGTTTCTAGCACACAGTCCTGTGCTCAGACCTCTAGACCAGGGGTCGGCAACCTTTCAGAAGTGGTGTGCCGAGTCTTCATTTAGTCACTCTAATTTAAGGTTTCACATGCCAGTAATACATTTTAACATTTTTAGAAGGTTTCTTTCTATAAGTCTATAATATATAACTAAACTACTGTTGTATGTAAAGTAAATAAGGTTTTTAAAATGTTTAAGAAGCTTCATTTAAAATTAAATTAAAATGCAGAGCCCTCCAGACCAGTAGCCAGGACCCAGGCAGTGTGAGTGCCGCTAAAAATCAGCTCATGTGCTGCCTTCGGCACGTGTGCCATAGGTTGCCTACCCCTTCTCTAGACTATATGTGCTTGAAGGAAGTAGGAAGAGACAGAGCAAATGAGCCATACCAGTGGAAAGAAAAATACAATCACTGGATATCCCAAGACTTAAATGGTTCAGTTTTGTATCTGCAGGGCAGACATAATTTCAGACAGTGTTTACTGGGACCTGGATATGGCAATAATCTTGTTTTACTTTTTAACCCATCTAGATTCAGTCTGACAACACTTGAGCCCAGTAACTCTTCACAGGAGGTTACTGATCTTCTGTTTGAACAAATTAATTGTGGTACTTTGTTTTGAGTGAGTAACAATGTTTGATGTCATTTTCCTTGTTAAGTATGGTTATCCCTGCAGGTATGTACTTTTTCCTATAAGTGAAACTGTATCAACATAAACTCATCTTTTTGTCTCTTATGCTAAGACGCACACAGGCACACACACAAAATGTTGACGATTGAAGTTTGAGAATATGAGTTTTGAGCTGAAAGGGCAAGAGAAATTATCTTTTAATGTCCTTAACATTATTTGAGTTGTGTAGAATGAACATCTCCATGAGAGATAGAAAGTGTGCTGTGATGAAGTAACTAAGCTAGTGGGTAAGTGAGAAACCTAGCTGGGCGTGCCAGAAAGCAGTTGGGTGGGTTAGGTATATTAATGTCAATGCTCACTGAGGTGAACATTCTTAAAATGTTTGCTGGCGCTGTGCATCCTGTGCTGGAAAAATGTGCTTTTCTGTTTTGTTTTTAGAGACTTGTACTAATGTGACTTCCAGATGTTTCAACTATGGCCCCTCTCAGTGTGAAAACAAGCTGGGCAGGAATCAGTCCTTGGTCCTGATTTCCAGCTTCCTGGCAATCAGACTATATTGATGTTGGCTCATGAGCCAGATGATTTGCTGTCTAGTCAAATTAAGAATGCAAAAAAACAAATAACAAGAACCCAACAAAGCAGTGCATTGGCCTGTCAATTTGTTCAGTCACTGATCGCATTCATATCCCATAAGCCAGAAAAGAGCAGCTGTGTTTACATCCTCATAGTCCGCCCTCCCCATTCTAATTAATTCATGGCCTGTTGATCAGCCTCTGAATACAGTACAGTATCATTGAGAGGAGGATGGATCCATGTAATTATAATTCAGATCCAGAATCCAGCACACAATGGACAATGAAGGAGTCCATGGGTCAGATTCTGCCCTTACTTTTGGCAAAATGTTTCAGTGGGAGTTAAGGGTTACTCACTGCCTCCTGGGGTGCTAAACAACTTGCAACATCAAGCCCTCTCACTCCATGAAAACCCAATGAAATCAATGGGGTTGCACAGCGACATGGTTGGCGGAGAATTTGGCTCAAGAACTTGTTTGGATTGGAACATATTACATTTATGCAGTACCCATCACCCTCATATCTAGGTAGCTAGTAGCAACCAAAATTAAGCAATGGGAGTTACCCGGTTCCACAGCCTAGCACATCACCCCATCAGTACTATGTCTACAATAGCTCACTCTTGCAAAAATCACCCTAGTTTTCTAGAGACTAACACTTTTATCTGGGCATAAGCTTTCGTGGGCTCAAACCCACTTCATCAGGTGGGTTTTAGCCCATGAAAGTTTATGCCCAAATAAATGCATTAGTCTCTAAGGTGCCACAAGGACTCCTCATTTTTTTTTTGCTGTTACAGACTAACACAGCTATCACCGAAACCTAATTTTCTAAATTCAGAACAATTTTTGCCATTTACAATGACTCTTTATTATATAACCAAATCTTCTCCTGCTTAAGCAAGATTCTATCTGATGTGTGCTGAATTCTCCATGATGTTTTTAAATTAGAATGCTGATATGGAGAATATTGCACTATGCTTATCAGTCGGGAAAAATATGCTTGTGATTATCTCATCTGGCCACAGCATGGTGCTGCTGTTTATAAAAATTGCCCTCAATAAAAATTCATCCAACAATTACATGACCTTTGGAGATGAACGGTTGTTAATGAGAGTTCTGGGTAGTTCTTGAGAGCTCTCATGTGACTGGTAGTTACTATTTCCTATGTTTTAGACTGTGAGTCTGATCTCAGCTGTGCATTAGGGCTTGTGATAAAGCGTAAGAATGGAGACAAGGGTCCTGGCTAGTGTCACATAATAGTATTTTAGGTGAGATTATTAACAAACTAAACAATTGATCTATGCTGTGAATGTGAATTTGGAATAATTATTGATAATAAGCAGGGTCAATTCAATTCCCTCTTCACCACTCGAGGGCATGCATTTCACTATTGCAGTTCAGTATCAGCCTAGTTACGCCACAAAGGAATATTGTGAGTCTGATGTTGTACTACATTACAGCTGTGCACACACACACACACCCACACACACACTGGAATTCCTCCCTGAGGAATTAGGGCCCCAATCCAGCAAGGCATTTAAGCACATGCCTAACTGTAAATACATGAGTAATCTCATTGAAGTCAGAGCCATTACTCACTTATTTAAAGTGGGGCATGTGGTTAAGTAAATTGCTGAAGGTGCCCTGAGAAGGAAAGCAACATTTTCCTTCATCTTCCTTGAGATGATGACAAGTCAGATTTCAAGCACATATTGTTTCTGAACTCACATTTGAAAGATTACATAATCCAAATACTTTGATGAATTTTTTCTTACTTTGACAAAACCAGGACATGAGAACATGCAGGAAACTATTGCACTGGATCAGAAAAATGGCAGTTCAATTAAAAAATAATTTATGAAAAGCAGAAAATAGACAGTTTATTTTTTTCAGGTAGGAAAGTCAAGCTATGTATTTGTAGGCATTTCTACGGTGGTCACTGTGGCAGATGAGAGTATGAGATGTGCCAGGTGCTCTAGTATAAATCTAAAATGAGCAGATGCTCAGAGAGGAAAAATTGATTTGACTCAATTATTTAGATTCAGAGCAGCTTTGTGCTAAGTTGCTTATTGCTAGATGGGCTTTTCTGATGTGAAAGCAGACCAGCTGATCACACAGTTCTACTTCTTTGATACCTTTTCAATATTCATTGTTACTATTATTTGTATTGTGGGAGAGCCTGGGGATCCCAATGAGAGACAGTGCTAAGCGCTGCATCAAGAGAAAACAAAAAGGCAGTCCCTGCCCTGAAGAGCTTACAATCTGAGTAACTAATCTAATCAATAACCTTTTCAGTGTAACAACTGTGCCTACCACAGGCTGGGAGGAAGAACAATGATGTCTATAAATCAGGGCTGGCACCTTAAGGTTTCCTGTTGGTTTCTCAAGGCATTGACACACTGCAGCAGACAATTCTGCCAAGTTCCTTCTTTGGTGGGAACAGCTAATAGAATTTAGTTCATTTTAACAATTATTTCATGGAGCCACTGGGTCTGTTCCTGCTTCCTTTGAAGTCAGAGGCAAATCTCTCTTTAGTTAAAATTCTCTCCTGCACTAGGCTACATGTGGCACAGGATAGGAAGAGGGAGGGGAAGACATCTAGGAACAAGCTACACCTCCCTGACATTCCAGTGCCGTAAGGAGGGCAAGGCGAGTGAGGCACTTGCTTTGGGCGCAGAAGGTGAGGAGCACAGAAAATCTCTCCTTCGGCGGCAAGTCCTTCCTTCTGAGAGGGACTGAGGGACCCGCCACTGAATTGCCGCCAGTCATCAACAAGAGAGAGGGGCGGCACATCCGCTCTTCGGCAGAAATTTGGAGGCAGGCCTCTCAGTCCCTCTCAGAAGGAAGGACCTGCCGCCGAATTGCCGCCGAAGAACAGCAGCAATTTGGCGACAGGTCCTTCCCTCTGAGAGGAACCCACCGCCGAAGAGCCGGATGTGCCACCTCGTCCCTTGCCTCAGGCACAAAAATCCCTAGTTACAGCTCTGCTGACGTTCATGATGCACGGCATCATTCCTGTCCCATCTTCGTGTCAGAACAGCTTAGGAGAGGCTGTTCTAATTTATGCCAAGTGACTATGCTTTCTTTGGGGTCACATGCCAGCTGAGAACTGGGGTAGCAGTGGTGCACTCTGCCCTGTCACCTCCAAGATCCAAGGGCTTTTAAAAAATCTTTCTGTTCCCAAAATGATATTGGTTCTTTAAGGCCATAAAGATATGGGGTTCTGGGGGGGAGAACAGCTATAAATAAATCTAGCTATATGCACCCTTTGCATAAGTAGCAGGAATATAGTTTTATAGCCGTAACTGATATGTGAAATGTGTACTAGCAGCCTGGCACAAAATTTAATTTCTGCGGTTAAGCACAAGAGAGGGAAGGTGAAATAAACTACAGTGAAAGTGGTGTTATCCAGAACTTTACCAACTGGTAACCTCTAGAAACCAGCATTTCTGATATCCATTAAAAGTCCAGTTGGCGCGGGGCTGGCAGGCTCCCTACCTGGCTCGATGTGGCTCCCCAGAAGTGGCGACATGTCCCGCTGCTCCTAGGTGGAGAAACGGCCATAGGGCTCCATGCACTGCCCCTGCCCCACCCTGAGCACTGGCTCTGCAGCTCCCATTGGCCTGGAACCGTGAGGGAGGAAGGGAGGAGGAGGTGCTGATCTGTAGGACCCACCAGTGGGTGGGAGACGCTGGGGGGGGGAGCTAATAGAGGGGCTGCTGGTGGATGCCCAGCCCCAGAGCACCCCTGGAATCGATGCCTATGTAACACTTAGTTAACCAGAATTTTTGACTTACTGGCACCCACCATTCTCCTAATATGCCGGATAAAAAACTTTTGACTGTATATGGCTTTACATTGCTTCAGCGGGTTTGGCAGTCTGGCCCTTATAAGACTTTGCGTCTCCTGAAAATAATGTTCAGATGCAATGATCATGCATTATCCTATTTGTTTTGTTTTATCCATCCATACGTAAACTTTTATCATGCCCATCACTATGGTATCTGAGTGTCCTTTGGGACAAGCTTCGCCTATGAGAGGAGAGGAGGTATGATATAAGATTCTGTACTGTCTTTATAGAGCAAGACTCCAAAAGACTTTTCAGAACTTTCAAAGCCACATGGCCAGCCTCCTGCCCTCAATTAATGTGGCTACATGAAGGAGTGGAGTGGCACTGGTTTCATTGTAGTTCCCAAAACCATCCTTCTGGAATAGATCAGGATGACTCTGGGCAAGCTGCAGGGAATGCATGGTAGAATGCATCTTGTGCTGCTCCAAAATAGAGCAATAGGCACCATTTCTAAATTTCAGAGATGCGTAGCCAAAAGGGACCATTATGATCACAAGCCATAGAAGTTCCCCAAAATAAGTCCTACAGCAGATCTTTTAGTAAAAAAAAACCCCATCCAATCTTGATTTTAAAATTGCCAGTGATAGGAAATCCACCGCAACCCTTGGTAAATTGTTCCAATGGTTAATTACTCTCAGCATTAAAAATGTATCCTGTAGTTCCTATCTAAATGTGTTTAGCTTCAATTTCCAGCTCTTGGATCATGGTATCTTTCTCGACCAGATGAAGAGCCCATTTTTAAATATTTATTCCCCATGTAGGTACTTACAGACTGTAATCAGGCCACCCCTTAACCTTCCCATTGTTAAGGTAAACAGATAGAGCTCCCTGAGTCTATTACTTTAAGGCAGGTTTTCTAATCCTTTAATCATTCTGTGGCTCTTCTCTGAACCCTCTCCAGTTCAATGACAACCCTCTTAAATGGTGGGCACCAAAACTAGACATAGTGATTGCATCAGTGCCAGATACAAAGGTAAAATAACCTCTCTAGTCCTACATGAGATTTCCAAACTATGTCCCACCTACTGAAGCAAACACGCTGTAGAGCTGGGGTCCAGGACACAGCACTTAATCAGCCAAGCACAGTTTCTCAAGGATATTGAGCACTAGTGGGCATGATGTCCACACTTCCCATGAGTATACTACCTTTCTACTTCTGCCCCCAGCATCCCTGTAGAACACAGGACAGATCTGGATTCTCTGGCTCTGTTCTGTTCCCTTTGCATGACTTGGGTGGGACAAATGGACCAGAGACTGGCCACAAAATCCTAGTGACTAAACACACATTTTCATATCTAGGCACTGTCATAACCTTAGTCCCAAATCTGGACCTTAGCGTCCAAAATATGGGGGTTAGCATGAAAACCTCCAAGCTTAGCTGCCAGCTTGGACCTGGTACTTGCTGCCACCACCCAAAAAATTAGAGTGTTTTGGGGCACTCTGGTCCCCCTGAAAAACCTTCCCTGGGGACCCCAAGACCCAAATCCCTTGAGTCTCACAACAAAGGGAAATAATCCTTTTTCCCTTCCCCCCTCCAGGTGCTCCTGGAGAGATACACAGACACAAGCTCTGTGAATCCAAACAGAGTGACTTGCCCTCTCCGTTTCCAATCCTGGAAACAAAAGCACTTTCCTCTTCACCCAGAGGAAATGCAAAATCAGGCTAGCCAATTCACCACACACACCGATCTCCCCTGATTTCTTCCTCCCACCAATTCCCTGGTGAGTACAGACTCAATTTCCCTGAAGTAAAGAAAAACTCCAACAGGTCTTAAAAGAAAGCTTTATAAAAAAAGGAAAGAAAAAATACAAATGGTCTCTCTGTATTAAGATGATACAATACAGGGCAATTTCTTAAAAGAATATTGAATAAACAGCCTTATTCAAAAAGAATACAAATCAAAGCACTCCAGCACTTATATTCATGCAAATACCAAAGAAAAGAAACCATATAACTTACTATCTGATCTCTTTGTCCTTACACTTAGAAACAGAAGACTAGAAAGTAGAACTACTTCTCCAAAGCTCAGAGAAAGCAGGCAGCCAGAAAAACAAAGACCCCAGACACACAATTCCCTCCACCCAAAGTTGAAAAAATCCGGTTTCCTGATTGGTCCTCTGGTCAGGTGCTCCAGGTGAAAGAGACATTAACCCTTAGCTATCTGTTTATGACAGGCACATATAGGCCAAGATCCTAGTTTAAGAACGCCTTAAGGCAGTGCAATATAAATCCCTCCCATCTCTAACCATCTGGGAAACTTACAGAATCACAAACTCTCATAGCTTTTCTTGAAGCCTGTCTCCAGGATCATCAACCAGAAAAACATACACTGATGAGGACTAACTTGTAGTCAAAACATTTTTTCAGCTAATCACCTAGGGCTGTGTGAATAAAATGAGCTTTGACTTAGAGAAAAAAATTATTTCATGATCACTTGTTGAGACATTCCACCATCAAATGTTCCCTGACTTTGTTTTCAGGATCACAGTGGGAAATCATGCTGGCATCAAATGACAGCATTCTGTAAAAGTATTCATCCTCTCTGTTTTTAACAGACTTTTCTGCCTGGTATGTTGTGAAGTGTAAACTTACTTAACTAGTCTGGCTTAAGGGGCTCAGCAAACACTACCATCTTTTAGTCCTTCATCTGATGAGAAAGCAAAACTATTAGACTCAGTCTGTATTTTAGCTTTCTGTCTTTTCCCTTCAATTAAAGCAATGTGTCAAAGCATGTTATAGAATTATTTATTCTCTTTTTTGTAGAAATATTACGTGGTTTGAGTGGTTTTTGCACTTCCTGAAATGTCAAGAGACTGAAACACAATATTTTAAGTCTGCATTAGTCTGAATCTTGCTCTGTAAAACTAAGAGCGGCAGCTTGCAAATTCCAACCTAATTTGGAAGTCAATGAGCACAAAACTGGGCCCATATTCTCAGCACAGAGAACTCAGTGGGCACCTTGTTCTGTGCTTTGCATAGTTTGCTAGTTTTATGCCTTCTTCTGCTTCCCTGACTGATAATTATGCCAATTGATAGTGAATTGTGTGTTTATTCAATAATATCAACTCATTATGGACTGAGTGGATTGATCTAACCAGAAGCATTCACAGCAGTACCTAGCCCTGGTTTGGAGGGGAAGGGTATTGTTAGGAGAAATACAAGTATATCCTTCAATTCACTGACATCTTCTCCACTAGATGATACACAATCAACTAGATATACAACAGCTCAGCCCTCTATGTCACATCAGCATCTGAAAGTGGAGATCCTCGTGCCATTACAATTGGGGCCAACATTTGGACCCAAAATTGTGATGATGTTAGGCTCTGGGATTTTGGATAACTGTACCCAGTATAAATATTAGGGTCCTGATCCTGCAAAAGGATCTGTGCACACTGAATACACAACCATTATGTATACACATATATGTACACACAATATATAGTTGCTACCAAAGTGCAAAATTCTATTGTAGTTCATCTTTTCAGACATAAAATGACATGTACAGAAGGTTTTAATAATGTTTGTTACATTTTGTGGGGGTTGTGAATAATTATATATGTTAGCTATCAAATGCTAATTACTCACATTATTAAAATTATTGTATGAAATTCAATTTTATATAATATATATATGTAGATGTGTGTAAATGTGTGTGTGTGTGTGTGTGTGTGTACCAAACATAATTATGTTAAATTAAACATTATTAAAATATATTATAATTTCTTGTTGGCTATAATTAATTTTAACTAAATTGTCAGCTGTTGTAATAATGAAGAATTTCTATTAACTTAAATGTAATCACTTGTTCCTTCTTCCCATTTCTCTGTAACTTAGTTGGGACCTATATTATATGACATGGACAATAGCAATGTGTTCTTCTATATTAAGATAATTGTATCTGCCACATCATGTTTATTTCAAATTTCCTAAAGCACTGTCACCTTAGTGGCAAGGTTACAGTGTACTGTAGGGGTGGATTGGTAGAGGCATTTAAATAAATGTTTTAACTTAGATTTAATTGCTGATTTCATGGAGGGTGTTTCAATTTTTTTTCCAAAGAATATATTTCCTATGGTGTTCATGCTGTTATGTTTTCTGAAGTTTTCATCCTTTTGCATCTAAGTGACACTTTCCAATACATGATGATGACACCCTAATATATGGAGGGTAATAAACAGTAATAATGTTATGTAGATCAGTGATGGTCATACGGGACCCAGGCTCCATAAGAGCAAGGCCACAGAAAGACCTTGCTCTGTGACCTTGACAAAGTAATTTGACTGCTTTGGCCTCAGTTTCCCTATCTATAAATTAAAGATATTATTTACTATACCTATCACAGAGGGGGGCTTAACTAGACCCTGTCTCAGCATTTATCTATACTTTTATATATATATATATACACACACACAGAGCAAGCTACCCTCCTTCTAGTACATCGTTACCACAGTATATGGTCACACAATAGTATCATATAAAGACATAATTTACAGCAGTACATCATATGTTAAATGATACTGTATGACAACAACAAAATATACAGCAGTGCCCTTTACAATGTACCTGAACATAGTAGGGCTAAATGTTAGTTAGAAGTAACATCACACGTGAACTTTTCATAGTATTACTTTTCCATCTAGTACAGACTCAGCATGGGACAATGTACTTAAATAGCGGAAAATAACCAAATACAGGACTACAACTAAGGCTTTGTCTACACTGGAACTTTGTTGGCAAAACTTCTGTTGTTCAGGTGTGTTAAAAAAACATACACCCCCAAATGACAAAAGTTTTACTGATGAAAAGCACTGAGGGTGAACAGCACTTTGTCAGCAGGAGCGCTCTCCTGCTGACAAAGCTGCTGCTGTTGGGGGTGGAAGTTTTTGTTAGCAGGAGCGCTCTCTCCTGCTGACAAACAGCTACACTGTGAGCCTTTTAGCTAAAAGTGGGTAGCGTATACAAAGCCTAAATGTAGTGAAACAAGAAGCTGGGCTCCTGCCCCCTGGCAGAGTCAGGGTTGCTGAGATGTGAACTAGGAACTAGTGACTGCCATAATTATTTTGCTCATTCTGACTGAAATATCTGATTTAAACCCCTTCTACTTTATTGTGAGTTGCAGGTTGGGCTATACATTATTGGAAAGGCAATTTTCCCTAGGCCTTCTGTTTGACTTCTAAGGCACATGGCATTAATGATCTCCATGAAGCTAAATATACATGCAAACAATGCTAAGGTGTTTGGATAAATTTGCTAGGATATTATTAATTTTAAAGGATAAATTAAAACAGTAGGAGCAGACTCAATTGATTTATACAATGAGCTATATTTATTTTGAATATCCTGTGTTCACTTCTTTACTAGTTAAGCATTAATGTAAAACATGCTTTTAACCGCACACAGTATAAGGAACTTTGAGTCAAAAACAACTTGCAGGTGAATTTTTCCTTCAGTAAGGAGCTGGATAGAATTCACACCTTGAGGTTTACTTTGAGTTTTGGTTTCTAAACACTCAAAAGCCTATCACAACCACTGGGCTTTCAGGCGCTGGCAAATCCCCACAACAAACTGAGAAGGGTCAAGAGTGCAGACAAAATATGAGCCAGACTAGTAGAGCTGACAACTGACACAAGGATACATAAGGGAAAAATAGATAAGATAAGGTGCAAGATACTAGGGCTTTCATTCCTGTGGGTGGATGAGACTGAATGCATGACAAAGATGACATACTATTCATTCCAGGGCCAGGCCAAGCATTGTACAGGGAATTCAGAACACCTATATCTGTAGGGCAAGCCTGACCCAAAGCTCACTGACTTCAACTGAAGCTGCATCTGGTGGGCCTGGTTTACTCTGGTCTTTCAAACTGTATTGTGCTTGTTAATGTTATTGTTGTTTTTAATCTTGATTTACATAACTGCAAGCTGCATACGCATAGCCAGATCACTTGACACAACACCAAAATTCAGCTCTCTCTGATGGACCATCATTTTTAGCAGTGCTAGTAATACTGAGCAACAGTTTAAGAACAGAAAGTAGAGACTACTACCTCATCTAATAAAGTCAGGGGAGAATTTTGATACACAGAATATACTGGTCAGAATACTGATGTACCAACTTTACTTTGGAGTAAAAGTGGCAAGAACTGTTCAGGACCTCCATTTGCCATCTCATCTCAGGGGCATAGGTTCCAGCATTACAGTGCCTGCGCTGGGGCCTGGGTTCAGTTCTGGTTATCCATGAAAAGTCTCAGCAAATGGATTAGCTGAAGCCCCTCAGTTATTGAGGTGTGAATTTGAAAAGTAAAAGTGAAAATAGGACCAAATAAAATAGAGAGGAATAATGAATGGAATAATATTTCATCACCCAAATCATCATTCTTAGATGAAAGGACTGGTAAGGACTTCCCAAGACTGAGGTGTCTTCCACATATATGCAGGGCGGCCCAGAGGATTCAGGGGGCCTGGGGCAAAGCAATTTTGGGGGCCTCTTCCATAAAAAAATGTTGCAATACTATAGAATACTATATTCTCATGGGGGCCCCTGCAGGGCCTGGGACAAATCGCCCCACTTGCCTCCCCCGCCCCCAGGGCAGCCCTGCATATATGAATGCTAAATATAAATGATTAGAAAACTATTTGTAACTTCCAAGTGCTTTCTTAGTGATCTAAGATTTTATACCTTGGGACACCTTGTTTTAAAGCTTGATCAATTACTTTGGAAAGAAATTCATAAAACCAGATAAGTAGGTGTCCCCCAGAACCACAAATAGCTTAGATTCCAAGCTAGGTTGGCTACAGTCCACATCTGTGGTTTCAAATTCTGGGCAGCCAGGGATAGGTCCAGTGCCTGTTGTAAGTTAGAAGAGCCCAGATACTGTTCCACCTTACATCAGGCTGCTCATGGACCCAAGACTACACTGGCAGCCAAAAACAGCTAGAGCACCACCAAGTGGACTCAGCTACATCTCTTTTTTCCTAGCCTTGGGGCCAAGAGGAGTATTTACAGAGTTGCTACCCTGCTCTTCTCTGAGCTTCCCCTTACACAAGAGAATATCTTATATTGTCAGTTAAGCAATCTCTATGGCTGCTTTGTGCTACCAAAGTGGTGCAATGCAGCTGAAGAAATGCCAGAACCTGTCTGGAAAGAGACATGCAAGAGTATCAGATTTTCAGAGCTGAAGATTAAAATAAGCATACTGTGTATTTGAGTTCAGAATTGATACCACTGAAATTGCTCTACAAAATTTGAAAATTACAATGGAGATGCAATAATTTTGCTGACTAGCCACATTGATAAGTTCAGTTTTATGTATTCACTGACAGAGAAAAATCTATTAGGTTTGCTCATATGAAATTTTAATAATGTCTTAGGTCAGAATGTAGCAAATCTGGTAAGATGTTCCCTTGGATAGTTGAGCGATTAAAAGGATGACTATCCTTTAATATTCTCCACTCCAACTTCCTCTCCCTCCCAGAAATGCACACCCAGAAACACAATCCTGTGCAACATCATTTAATTAATTTTATCAGTTTTCTCAACCACATTACTGAAGAGCTCAGCTTCATTTTCAAGGACAACATCAAACAGCTCAGGGTTTAAAATGTTGGTTTTAAAGTAATTCATCAAAAGGAAAATCGCTGTCTAAAACATTTAAACAAATGAAAAAAAGGGCAAACAAAATGAAATGACAAGTGCTGGAAAATTTCAACACAAAGAAGACTAGAAATTCCATTTTAGGACATTGGTTAACAGTATAGCACTGATGCTAGAGACATTCCATGGTTTAAATTAAAGCTCTCTGTGCCAAATTCTGCTCTCTGTTACATCACGTAAATGCAACTTCAACAGAGTTACTTCGCATTTAAACCTGTTGAATTGGCCCTTGCCCTTTCAAGAGAAAGAAGATGCTATCACTGCAGAATCTAAATGAACCTAGCAACAACTGTGTCTTTACACAGTGAACAACTGATGGCTAGGAGTAATGGCTCAACTTCTGAACATAAACAGGAATTAGTGAGGTGGGAAAGAACAAATAAACACATCACATCAGTGGAGTCCTTGCCCACATGGTCAGCCACTGTCAGAGACACAAAGATAAAGACAGAGAACCTCAGGTACGCATGACTTCTCAGAGATGCAGTTTAGCACGATGGCCCTAAACTGACAAAAAACTGTACTGAAGGCAAGTTCTGTAATACAGCAAACTAAGTATCTATAATTTGCCCTTTCCTTCTAAAAAAAACCCAAGAAAACTCCCTCAGGCACTCTGAGGGTCAGTGATTTCCCTACACCCCCCCTGAATTTCCCCAATACCCTCCCCAGTATTGTGAGCTAGTTACACACCAATTTAGTGACTGTTTGGAAATCCAAATTTAAACTGAAACATTAATACACACTTAAAAAGCTTATACAGTGTATGATAAAATATGTGTATCTGAAAAAGTAAAATAGATTTGAAAAGTATGAACATAGACTAGCTTCCTTACTTCCTTATACAGCTGTTGTTTTTTATGATGCCAGCGCATTCATTTTGGTGATGTTGGCCAACCTAAGAATTTCAAATGATGATTTGTAAGCAAAGTCTAAATGAGCTCTCCCTGACAGCTAGTGATGAGCTGGGGCTGCGGGGAAAGGCTTCAGGGCCAGATCATATTTACATTCACACCTAATCTACTTAGGTATCCAGCAAACAGATCTGTATTGTCCAAGTGATAGATTTTGGCTGGGGTTGGGTTACAAACCACTTGAATGTGGGGGGAATGGGGGATGAAATGTTGTTCTTATTCTATGAGTAAAGGGCAGTAGAACTGTACTTAGCCTGTGATGATTTGAAGGCATCAAGAGAGAAGGTGGGGACCTGTCCCTCTCCACTGTTTAAAGACAGAGCTGATTAGGCTCCACAGAGAGTCTTTTGTTCTGTTAAGTGACCACTGCAGCTGAAATCACTGACAATCTAAAATTTTGCAGCACTGGTTGTTACAGCTGTATTAGTACAGCTGTATAGGGCCAGCGCTGCAGAGTGGCCACACTTACAGCAACCAGCGCTGCAAGTGGTGTTAGATGTGGCCACACTGCAGCGCTGTTGGGCGGCTTCAAGGGGGGTTCGGGGAACGCGAGAGCAAACCGGGAAAGGAGACCAGCTTCGCCGCGGTTTGCTCTCGCGTTCCCCGAACCCCCCTGCAAACCGCAGGGAAGGAGACCTGTTTGCTCGGGGGTTCGGGGAACGCGAGAGCAAACCGGGGAAGGAGACCAGCTTCGCCGCGGTTTGCTCTCGCGTTCCCCGAACCCCCCTGCAAACCGCAGGGAAGGAGACCTGCTTGCTCGGGGTTCCGGGAACGAGAGAGCAAACCGGGAAAGGAGACCAGCTTCGCCGCGGTTTGCTCTCGCGTTCCCCGAACCACCCTGCAAACCGCAGGGAAGGAGACCTGCTTGCTCGGGGTTCCGGGAACGAGAGAGCAAACCGGGAAAGGAGACCAGCTTCGCCGCGGTTTGCTCTCGCATTCCCCGAACCACCCTGCAAACCGCAGGGAAGGAGACCTGCTTGCTCGGGGTTCCAGGAACGAGAGAGCAAACCGGGAAAGGAGACCAGCTTCGCCACGGTTTGCTCTCGCGTTCCCCGAACCACCCTGCAAACCGCAGGGAAGGAGACCTGCTTGCTCGGGGTTCCGGGAACGAGAGAGCAAACCGGGAAAGGAGACCAGCTTCGCCGCGGTTTGCTCTCGCGTTCCCGGAGCCACCCAGCAAACCGCAGGGAAGGAGACCTGCTTGCTCGGGGTTCCGGGAACGAGAGAGCAAACCGGGAAAGGAGACCAGCTTCGCCGCGGTTTGCTCTCGCGTTCCCGGAGCCACCCAGCAAACCGCAGGGAAGGAGACCTGCTTGCTCGGGGTTCCGGGAACGAGAGAGCAAACCGGGAAAGGAGACCAGCTTCGCCGCGGTTTGCTCTCGCGTTCCCGGAGCCACCCAGCAAACCGCAGGGAAGGAGACCTGCTTGCTCGGGGTTCCGGGAACGAGAGAGCAAACCGGGAAAGGAGACCAGCTTCGCCGCGGTTTGCTCTCGCGTTCCCGGAGCCACCCAGCAAACCGCAGGGAAGGAGACCTGCTTGCTCGGGGTTCCGGGAACGAGAGAGCAAACCGGGAAAGGAGACCAGCTTCGCCGCGGTTTGCTCTCGCGTTCCCGGAGCCACCCAGCAAACCGCAGGGAAGGAGACCTGCTTGCTCGGGTTCCGGGAACGAGAGAGCAAACCGGGAAAGGAGACCAGCTTCGCCGCGGTTTGCTCTCGCGTTCCCCGAACCACCCTGCAAACCGCAGGGAAGGAGACCTGCTTGCTCGGGGTTCCGGGAACGAGAGAGCAAACCGGGAAAGGAGACCAGCTTCGCCGCGGTTTGCTCTCGCGTTCCCCGAACCACCCTGCAAACCGCAGGGAAGGAGACCTGCTTGCTCGGGGTTCCGGGAACGAGAGAGCAAACCGGGAAAGGAGACCAGCTTGATTACCAGAGGCTTCCTCCTTCCACGGAGGTCAAGAAAAGCGCTGGTAAGTGTCTACATTGGATTACCAGCGCTGGATCACCAGCGCTGGATCCTCTACACCCGAGACAAAACGGGAGTACGGCCAGCGCTGCAAACAGGGAGTTGCAGCGCTGGTGGTGCCCTGCAGATGTGTACACCTTCAAAGTTGCAGCGCTGTAACTCCCTCACCAGCGCTGCAACTTTCTGATGTAGACAAGCCCTTTGTCCTGTTGTGGGGACAGCGTTCCTGTGGGTACAGTGTTTTGTGTAAGAGACAGCCCCGACTGCACTAGCAGCGAGCGAGGTTCCCACACTGAGAGCTCAGCTGAAATCACTGAGAGCTGGTGGAACCTCAAGAGACCAACTCGCTGAGGTCACAGTGGCAGGTGGCAGCAGAAGGTGACTGTGCAGGGCCATTGGCAACAGAGCGGTGGAGTGAACGGTGGCACAACGAACAGACGTGGTCAGAGCAAACAGTGAGCAGCTGGAGGAACAAGCAAGGTGCCTTCTTGTCCCACACCTAGGAGGTGTACTCACGTGAAAGCACCTCTGAACTCTGAGTCTCCACTGACCAAGGACAATACCCGTGAGTGGGGTGCGGTGCAGGGAAAAGTGAGGGGCATGTTAAATAAACATTAGTTTGTTGGACTATATTTTAGTCACTTTGCTCCAGAATGCTAGATTTGTGACTGAGAATGGAAACTTATGTAAATATGTTTCCTAGTAGGCCAAGATTTTTAAAATGCATTATTTGCCAAGGTTGTTATCTCACATTGTTGCTATCTTGGGAGGTCTTTATGTTGGGGAGTTTCTGTACTAAACATTTTTATTATTATAATTAATTTTTTACATAAGAATGGTCATACTGGGTCAGATCAATGGTTCATATAGCCCAGCCCTTACAACAGTGGTCAAGGCCAGGTGCTTCAGAGGGAATGAACAGAACAGGTAATCATCAAGTGACCATCTCCTGTTGCCCATTCCCAGCTTCTGGCAAACTGGCTAGGGACACTCGGAGCATGGTGTTGCATCCCTCTCCATCCTGGCTAATAGCCACAGATGGACCTATTCTCCAGGAATTTATCTAGTTCTTTTTATAATCCTGTTATAGTTTTGGTCTTCACAGCATCCCCTGGCAAAGAGTTCCCTGGGTTGACTTTATATTGTGTGAAGAAGTACTTCCTTTTGTTTTTTTAAAACCTGCTGCCTATTAATTTCATTGGATGACTGCTAGTTCTTGTGTTATGTGAAGGATTAAATAACATTTCCTTATTCACTTTCTTCACACCAATCAAGGTTTTGTAGACCTCTATCATATCCCCATTAGTCATCTCTTTTCTAAGCTGAAAATTCCCAGTCATTTTAATCTCTCCTCTTGTTTCATACCCCTGATTATTTTAGTTGCCCATCTCTGTACCTTTTCCAATTCCAATATATATATTTTTAGGATGCGTGACCAGATCTGCACACACTATTCAAGGTGTGCACGTACCATGGATTTATACAGAGGCAATATGATATTTTCTGTCTTATTATGTATCCCTTTCTTAATGATTCCCAACATTGTTTGCTTTTGTGACTGCTGCTGCACATTGAGTAGATGTTTTCAGAGAACTATCCACGATGACTCCAAGGTCTCTTTCATGAGTGTTAACAGCTAATTCAGATGCCATCACTTTGTATGTATAGTTGAGATTGCTTTCCAATGTGCATTACTTTGCATTTATCAACATTGAATTTCAATTGCCATTTTGTTGCCCAGTCACCCAGTTTTGTGAGATCCCTTGGTAGCTCTTTGCAGTCTGCCTGGGACTTAACTATCTTGAACAGTTCTGTATCATCTGCAAATTTTACCATCTCACTGTTTACCCATTTTTCCAGATGAAGATGTTGAACAGTACTGGTCCCAGTACTGACCCCTCAAGGATACCACTATTTATCTCTCTCCATTCTGAAAACTGATAATTTATTCCTACCGTTTGTTCCCATCTTTTAACAAGTTACTGATCCATGAGAGGACTGCCCTCTTATTCCATGATGGCTTACTTTTCAAAAGTCAATTTAAATTAAATAAATTTTTTAATTTTTTTTTTTTTTTTTAGAAATCTAGGTCTGTTATGTGTTTTGGTGTAACTTGCATTATTCTTATGTTAAATTTGCATAATCCTAACAAAACATTTACTGTATTAATTTTTTTTTTATTTATCTCATTGGTCCTGACACTCTCCCTGTAAATTCGAACCCCCCCGCCCTAATTTCAGTTCCTGGGGAAACCACTGCTGAGGGTTCATTTAGTTTCACAGTTTTTCAGCATCTACTTTCCCCTGATTGGTTTGGTTGGGTTTTCCTTGGGGGTCTGGGAAAGTTCCTTGATGGCTTTCTTATCAATGCCTGATCCTAGATCATCAACATGCACCTAATACAGGAGTTCTCAAACTGGGGGTCAGGACCTTTCAGGGGTTGCGAGGTTATTACATTGGGGATTGTGAGCTGTCAACATCCACCGCAACCCCACTTTGCCTCCAGCATTTATAATGGTGTTAAATATATAATATATAAAGTGTTTTTAATTTATAAGGGGGGTTGCACTCAGAGACTTGCTATGAGAAAGCGGTCATCAGTAAAAAAGTTTGAGAGCCACTGACCTAATACAAACTAGGTGGCAACAATTCAGAGTGTGGTTTTTCACTCCCCCTAATTCCTTCTTTTGTTATCAAGCAACATGACAGTTCCTCATTGGAACTTGAAACTCAGGCATTAGATAGCAGTAGGATAATTGACTAAGCAGAAATTTGGTAAATACATTAGTGAACATCTTACTAACTCAAGCCCCACCCCAGGGAATCACTGTTAGCTACCTTAGACATACAGCAGGGTTACATTTTTCAATCAAAACTATTTTTTGGAGAAAAATGGAGATTGGGCAACATTGAAACCTCATACAAATTTGTGTCAATTTTGCCAATGTTCATTTAGGGGAAAAAAACAACTAAAAAAATTTCTGAGAAAATCAAAATGTTTCATTTTGACATTTTCTAAACAAAATATTTTGATTTTCCATTAAAATCAACTTTTGTTTAAAGGGGTTCTTTAATTTTATTTTTAAAAATTTAGAACTTTAAAAATACTCAAAATAAAACAAAATATTTCAAACCAAAACAATTTTTTTGACTTTTTGATTTGCTGAAAATGTTAAACATTTTCATTGTTGGTCCAGCCCGAAATGACGAATTTTTTTTTCATTTTTTTCAACAACAAAAAAATCTATTATTTACCCAGTTCTACTCGGGTTCTTCTCAATGGAAATTATAGTTGGAGTCTCCTTTAGGTACTCTGCCATTTTGAGCCTGTTTTGTATAAACTAAGATTCTGTATTAAGATAAAGAACTAGTAGCTTTACTGAGTGTCTCCAGTTTGGTTACTATCTATTACTATAGCTAGTATACGATACCATCTATTATACTATTATCTGTACTATAGATAATGTCATGGCAAACCTGGTGGCTGAACTTTGTGACTTTGTCCTCACCCACAACTATTTCAGATTTGGGAACAATTTATACCTTCAAATCAGGGCACTGCTATTGGTACCCGCATGGCCCCACAGTATGCCAACATGTTTGTGGCTGACTTAGAACAACGTTTTCTCAGCTCTCATTCTCTAGCTCCTCTACTCGCGCTACATTGATGACATCTTCATCATCTAGACCCATGGGAAAGAGGCCCTTCAGGAATTCCACCAGGATTTCAACAATTTCCACCCCACCATCAACCTCAGTTTGGACCAGTCCACACAAGAGATCCACTTCCTGGACACTACAGTGCAAATAAGCAATGGTCACATAAACATCACCCTATACCAGAAACCCACTGACCGCTATACTTATCTACATGCCTCCAGCTTTCATCCAGACCACATCACACGATCCACTGTCTGCAGCCAAGCTGTAAGATACAACTGCATTTGGTCCAATTCCTCAGACATTGACAAACACCTATAGGATCTCTATCAAGAGTTCTTAAAACTACAATACCCACCCGCTGAAGTGAAGAAACATACAGAGCCAGCAGGGTACCCAGAAGTCATCTACTACAGGACAGGCCCAACAAAGAAAGTAACTGAATGCCACTAGCCATCACCTACATCCCTCTACTAAAACCTCTCCAATGCATCATCAAGGATCTATAACCTATCCTGAAGGACAGTCCCTCGCCTCTCACAGACCTTGGGAGATAGGCCAGTCCTCGCTTACAGACAGCTCCCCCAACCTGAAGCAAATACTCACCAGCAACTACACACCACACAACAAAACCACCAACCCAGGAACCAAACCGTGCAACAAACCTCATTGCCAGCTCTGTCCACATATCTATTCAAGTGACACCATCTTAGGACCTAATCACATGAGTCACACCATCAGGAGCTTGTTCACCTGCACATCTACTAATGTGATATATGCCATCATGTGCCAACAATGCCCCTCTGCCATGAACATTGGCCAAACCAGACAGTCTCTATGCAAAAGAATAAATGGACACAAAGCAGACATCAAGAATTGTAACATTTAAAAAACAGTTGGAGAACCCTTCAATCTCCCTGTATACTCAATAACAGACTTAAAAGCGGCCATTCTTCAACAAAAAAACTTCAAAAACAGATATCAACAAAAGCAGCAAAGAATCCTGTGGCACCTTATAGACTAACAGAGGTTTTGGAGCATGAGCTTTCGTGGGTGAATACCCACTTCTTCAGATGCAGATCAGATGCTACCCTCTGATACTAGATATCAACAAGAAACTGCAGAACTGGAATTAATTTGCAAACTGGACACCATCAAATTAGGCCTGAATAAAGACTGGGAGTGGCTGGGTCAGTACAAAAACTAGTTTTCCCTCTGCTGATACTCACCCCTTCTTGTCAACTGTTGGGAATAGGCTACGTCCTCCTTGATTGAATTGGCCTCATTAGCACTACAAAGCTAATTTTCCCTTTGTTAATATTCACCCTTTTTGTCAGCTATTGAGAATAGGCCACTTCCAGCTTAACTGAATTGGTCTCGTTAGCCCTGACCCCTTACTTTGTAAGGTAATTCCCATGTTTTCATGTGTTGTAATATATATACTGCTTACTATATTTTTCGCTCCATGCATCTGATGAACTGGGTTTTAGCCCATGAAAGTTTATGCCCAAATAAATTTGTTAGTCTCTAAGGTGCCACAAGGACTCCTCATTGTTTTATCTATTACTAAAATAATTTATTACTGCATGGATTGAAGCCACTGAGATTACATGATGCATAAACCAGAGCAGAAGGTGGAACCTGGCAAGCAGTGGAACAATTCAGGGCAACTATACCTGTACTTCCACTTAGTAGTCCACCAAGGGCATCCACACCCAGGCTTCTGGCTCCCCTGGCCGTCGGCTTTCTTCAGTGGAGATGCATGTCTCTGCCTCCTGACCAGGGTATCGCCAGGCTGAACAATTCTTTGCTTTCACTTTTGTATTCCCAGCAAAAGACAGACAGACCTGCTTGCTTTCTCTTCAGAGACTAGTAACTGTGTAATTGCTCATAGTTCTAAGTTACCATACAGTTCTTTCTAAGTAAGTCATCCTTAGGGTAAAAGCATTACAGAGAAAACACACTACAAACAGGAAAAGAATCTGTGCACATGCTAATTAGCTTACCAGAGATCTCCCCAACTCCAAAATGGGCTCTAGCAGGTGATAGTCCTTCAAACCCCACAAAGGGGTATCTTCTATGCTCATGAATTCATAAATGCTTCAACTCAGAACTGGCACACCCATTAAAAGTTTAATCTCTCCTCCATACATTTCAAGGGTCTTAAAGCTGAAGCTTCCAGGAGTAGGTAATCAGTAAACAATGAGTTTTTCTCCCCAGGGTGTAGTTTCAAAAGACCTCCTAAGTACCTCCCAAGAAACCCATTTCACACCTATTATCTCAAAAAGTTCATTGAAGTTCCTAGCATTTCACCAAGGTAGTCAGCCTTCCCTAGACAAGTTACATACAATAACACACAAACAACTGTATTTTAATACAATGGACACCCAAAGGTTTTAACTTTAATTCAATACAATTTAATTTAATTCAATACGGTTTATCAAGGATATTGCAGGAAATTGCCTTATATCAAAAGCAGCTTTTCTGAATCTACAGGGACTGAAACAGGCTCTGCAACTGATCATCTTGTCTCAGTTTTTCAGCTTTACATCCAAACCTTCAGCTGGTATAACCTGTCATACTTTAGTTGTAATAACTACCCAGATGTACACCTGCAGAAGGTCTAGTTCTACAATTCAAAGTCCTCTTGGAAGCTTTAATCTCACCACCCAACTTCACCCCACGCAACCCCCAACTCCATCAGGTGGAAAAAGTGAGGTTGAAGAGATACAGCACAATGAATAAGGAGGCAGTTTACAATGTAACATTTAGTCTGTGGAGCTACAGAATCTCAGATTTCTGTTGTAAAGCCTCAGATTTTTGCTAGCTTGAACCCATGAAAGAGAGAAATCAAGGGAAATCTCATGCTAGTTTGAGTGAAAGTTCTCCTTGATGAACGCCCCCCCCCCCTTGGTTCACTCTACTTCCCTGTAAGACAACCGCCCTCCCCTCTCGCCTTTGATCTCCACTTGCAGAGGCAATGAAAGCAGCAAAGAATCCTATGGCACCTTATAGACTAACAGACATTTTGGAGCATGAGCTTTCGTGGGTGAATATCCACTTCTTCAGATGCATGTGGTGGAAATTTCCAGGGGCAGTATATATATGCTAGCAAGCAAGCTAGAGATAACGAGGTCAGTTCAATCAGGGAGGATGAGGCCCTGTTCTAGTAGTTGAGGTATGAAAACCAAGAGAGGAGAAACTGGTTCTGTAGTTGGCAAGCCATTCACAGTCTTTGTTCAATCCTGAGCTGATGGTGTCAAATTTGCAGATGAACTGAAGCTCAGCAGTTTCTCTTTGAAGTCTGGTCCTGAAGTTTTTTTGCTGCAGGATGGTCTAATGTCTGATTTGTGTGCAAGACAAACCCAAGAAAGAAACCAACAGGACTCCACTGGCCATCACATACAGCCCCCAGCTAAAACCCCTCCAACGCATCATCAAGGATCTACAACCCATCCTGGACAATGATCCCACACTTTCACAGGCCTTGGGTGGCAGGCCAGTCCTTGTCCACAGACAACCTGCCAACCTGAAACATATTCTCACCAGTAACTGCACATCGCACCATAATAACTCTAGCTCAGGAACCAATCCATGCAACAAACCTCGATGCCAACTCTGCCCACATATCTACACCAGCGACACCATCACAGGACCTAACCAGATCAGCCACACCATCACTGGTTCATTCACCTGCACATCCACCAATGTAATATACGCCATCATATGCCAGCAATACCCCTCTGCTATGTACATTGGCCAAACTGGACAGTCTCTATGGAAAAGGATAAATGGACACAAATCAGACATTAGGAATGGCAATATACAAAAACCTGTAGGGGAGCACTTCAACCTCCCTGGCCACACTATTGCAGACCTTAAGGTGGCCATCCTGCAGCAAAAAAACTTCAGGACCAGACTTCAAAGAGAAACTGCTGAGCTTCAGTTCATCTGCAAATTTGACACCATCAGCTCAGCCTCTGCAATCTTAATTTGGATCATTGTATTATGACAGAATCTTTAATCGCACGATCACATACTATTTTTCCACAGGACCTCTGCCTCATTCAGTGTACAGGATGGTCAGTGCTCTGAAAGGCCAGCTATTCGATATTACTTTTTTATCCTGCACCACAGTTAAACTGCTCCCCAGCCTGAACCCCAGGAGCTCGAGTCAGCGGGTGCAGACCAGCCATGGGTGTTTAATTGCACTGTAGAGATACCCTGAGAGAAGTTGCCAGAGTCCTGGGGGAGGGGAGGCAGTGAGGAATCCTCTTAGGAGATGAGTCTTCAGGGAAGTGGCCCTGAGAGGTAGCTTTCAGCCAAAGGAGCAAAGAAGAGGTCTGCAACCCCCAGGAGTAAGGGTGAGGAGCAGACACTTTCAGCATAGACCAAGAGGGGCAGAAGGATCTTCTGTTTGGAGGTTGGTGTGGATTCCTTTTGTTACCCTGGAAGGAGAGAGAATTGGAAAGAAGTGCCCTGACTGGAGGGCTGAGCCATGGAAGAAGTGGACAGTAGGTCACTGTGGGGCCAAGAAAGAGGTCAACAGAGTGCACTAAAGATGAAGACTCTTGCAATGCCATGGGGTGCTACAGCAGTAAGTGGAATCACTTATGGTTCCTACACCATAGTCTCCTTCACGACACAATCTTGGTTTGTTACCTGAGCACCATCCATCCTGCGTTGCACTGAATAAAATAGGGACCCTGTGGAATAAATAGTATGTGATATCGTAATTAAAGTCTGTATCAAGAATGCTTACCCTGAGGGGGATACATTACAATTGCGAAGGTAACCTTAATTCTGATCTGTCCTAACTTCTGAGGGTTTGGCTACACTCAAAACTTCAAAGCGCTGCTGCGGGAGCGCTGCCACGGCAGCGCTTTGAAGTGTGAATGTGGTCGCAGCGCCAGCGCTGGGAGAGAGTTCTCCCAGCGCTGCACGTACTCCACCTCCTCATGGGGATTAGCTTGCAGGGCTGAGAGCCGCACTCCCAGCGCTGCGGCATCGTTTACACTGGCACTTTACAGCGCTGTATCTTGCAGCGCTCAGAGGGGTGTTTTTTTCACACCCCTGAGCGAGAAAGTTACAGCGCTGTAAAGTGCCAGTGTAGCCAAGGCCTAAGTGCAATGATAATGTTCTTTTAATACAGTCTGGGGGCTTGTCTACATCAGAAAGTTGCAGCGCTGGTGAGGGAGTTACAGCGCTGCAACTTTGAAGGTGTACACATCTGCAGGGCACCACCAGCGCTGCAACTCCCTGTTTGCAGCGCTGGCCGTACTCCCGTTTTGTCTCGGGTGTAGAGGATCCAGCGCTGGTGATCCAGCGCTGGTAATCCAATGTAGACAGTTACCAGCGCTTTTCTTGACCTCCGTGGAAGGAGGAAGCCTCTGGTAATCAAGCTGGTTTCCTTTCCCGGTTTGCTCTCTCGGTCCCGGAGCCACCCAGCAAACCGCAGGGAAGGAGACCTGCTTGCTCGGGGTTCCGGGACCGAGAGAGCAAACCGGGAAAGGAGACCAGCTTCGCCGCGGTTTGCTCTCGCGTTCCCGGAGCCACCCAGCAAACCGCAGGGAAGGAGACCTGCTTGCTCGGGGTTCCGGGACCGAGAGAGCAAACCGGGAACGCCGCGGTTTGCTCTCTCGGTCCCGGAGCCAGCCAGCAAACCGCAGGGAAGGAGACCTGCTTGCTCGGGGTTCCGGGACCGAGAGAGCAAACCGCGGTGAAGCTGGTTTCCTTTCCCGGTTTGCTCTCTCGGTCCCGGAACCCCGAGCAAGCAGGTCTCCTTCCCTGCGGTTTGCTGGGTGGCTCCAGGAACGCGAGAGCAAACCGCGGCGTTCCCGGTTTGCTCTCTCGGTCCCGGAACCCCGAGCAAGCAGGTCTCCTTCCCTACGGTTTGCTGGCTGGCTCCGGGACCGAGAGAGCAAACCGCGGCGAAGCTGGTTTCCTTTCCCGGTTTGCTCTCTCGGTCCCGGAACCCCGAGCAAGCAGGTCTCCTTCCCTGCGGTTTGCTGGGTGGCTCCGGGACCGAGAGAGCAAACCGCGGCGAAGCTGGTTTCCTTTCCCGGTTTGCTCTCTCATCCCGGAACCCCCCTTGAAGTCGCCCAACAGCGCTGCAGTGTGGCCACATCTAACACCACTTGCAGCGCTGGTTGCTGTAAGTGTGGCCACTCTGCAGCGCTGGCCCTATACAGCTGTACTAATACAGCTGTAACAACCAGCGCTGCAAAATTTTAGATGTAGACATGGCCTGGGGGAAGTCATTTCCTGTTTCTTTTAAAAAGGAAACTGAAAAGGCAAATTCCATCATGTGGAATCATGCTGACTCCTCACATGGGTCATCACTAGTGCTGGAATCCTTAGATTCACAACACAGCACTTTACCATTTGAATGAAAAGGCTACCTAATGGCAGCAAAAGGCTGTTATCTTCTGTGTGGATCTGCTACTAGAGTGGGTGGAGAAATACTCTTTGCCATTGGTTTAGAGCTATTTACAAGATAGCAAAGGAATGTAGAGACTCTGGAATCCTTTGTTCAGTTCCAGTTTCTGTAAGGAAGAGTTCTCCAGCAGCCACAAATTTTTCTGCCCTTGTCCCGAGCCTCTCCATGCCCCCTTCTGCTCCTATACACCCTCTCCAGCTGCTATTCCCACCCCCGGCTTCTTTCCGTCTCCTCCCCTTGGCTCTTGTCTCTGTGCTCAGCTACTTCCCATATCCCACCCCTCCAGGGTCCCAGACCTCCTCTCCCCACCTTTTGGCTCCTATCCTCCTCCCCACACACACACACATTGAATCTCTTCCCCTTCCTTCCTATACCTCTAAATGCCTGACAGATAACTTCCTACTTCTCCTCTGCACAGTCTGGGTGCCAGCAGTAGGGCCACTGCTTAGTGTACATAGAAGGCAGTTTTCAAACTGGCAGCCAAGATCAATTTCAGCTCGCAGGGAAAGTCCTGCTCAATCCCTGCAGTCCTGGGTATGGAATATGCTCAGTTACTCTGTGGGGATGACACCTGTGCAATCCAGTCACACACAGGAGCTCTGAGGGGAATGGAGCATGCTCAGTGCAGATGGAATCTTCAGAGAATTTCTCTCTAAAATCTTACAAGTCTCTATTAAACACATGCAAACTCAGATTTGTTTTGAAGCTTAGAACTTGGACACATCTGGACAGCAGCAGGCACATGCTTGGAACCAGGATGACCTCCCTGACAAATTTCAAGTCCCTTCTCCAAAGCATGGAGATGCCAGAGCTTCTCAGTTGGAAGAATATTTTTAACATGGGCAAAACAACATCCTAAACTAATTCTTGGAAACTATTGAAACATTTTAGCTGATTTTTTTTTAAGTTTAGCCCCAGGCAAACACCCAGCATGGAAAATTTCAGTCCAAATAGCTAAAGTCTGGCAAAATTATAAGTAACTAAACACATGGAACACGTCAGGCAACCTTAACTATAAGAGTTGCTACCTGCCTCACTTACAGTAGTACCTGTTTCTGTAGAAATAATGCAGAATATCAGATCCAAAGTGTGTAGTGCAGGCAAATGGTGACTTTGCATTGGTGACCACTTGTCCAGTATTTGTCCTTCAGCTTTAATTGAAGTATTTATCTTCATCTTTACTTAATTATTGTGATCTTTTAAACAGCTGTTGATCTTTAAAACTGCTGTTTATTTACAATGATTCTAATGTTAGGAAAATGTTTTCCTTTTTCTAGCAGTATTGTTGCTGATATAAAAGATAAAATTCTGCAGATTAATTCAAAAGTGATATGGGAAATTAATTATGATTCATAACAAAGTTGTCTTGTAATGTTTTAAATAGAGCACTCTTTTATTGTTGTTTTGTTCTCAACTTTGTCTCACATTTGTGGTTGATTTCAATAAATTTTAGGATTGGTGAGAAAAGTGTTTAAATTCACATTGTGTAAGCTATATTGTCTAGTTTAAATCACAAATGGAATTTGTGGTTAAAAGGACAGAAAACAAACTAAAAAACAAGCTGCCAGCTCTGCAGTGGCAGATAAAATGAGTCAGCTAATATATTACATATGCAAACTATATATATATCAAATAGCACCCCTGGTTATCTGAGATACTCCTGTATTCCCCTTTACTGAGCATACAAAATAGCTGTCCAATCAAATACAATACATAGTAAGCACTGACTTCTTTAGGGGGATTACTGTATAATTAATAAAGTTAGTTAGGATGCTGCAGAGTGAAAGGGGCTATAGAAATTTAAGATACTATTATGGTGTAATGAAAAATAAACAAAAACGGAAGCTTTCAAAACAATGGCTATCCTAAAAGAATGAGCCACTGGTACACCAGCAGACCCTTCACCACAGCTGTCATGTAATACATGGACAGAGTATTTGCACTGCAGTAATATTGGTATATACATTCAAGAATTTCAATCATGAAGGAATTCCTGCTTTGGTCACCTTGCATTTTTAAAACAAAGAACCTTAAATTACCCAAAACCAAGTTATCTGATTTGATTGCGTGTACACACGCATACACACCCACACCACACCACCCTACGTGAACATATTTTTATGCACAATTTTGAAAAACACATTCTTGGCACAGCTCATCAAAGATGCACTCCATTTTATCATAGCAGGGCATATTCTAGCATAAATTAGGAGGGCTTGAGTGTAGGTGAACTTTGATTTACATATAATTTGAATGGACGGAGTAAAAAGTATACATAGTACCTATTTTCTATATTTATGCATGTGTATATATGTTTTTTGAGTTAATTTGATGCTCAAAAAAATGGAAGCCTTCTTTCAGTCAGGGTGTATGCAGTCTGTATATAAACTCCTGTGCATAGTTTTTCCAATGCACCTCAGTCCTGATGAAACTGCAAATCGTGATGAACTATGTCAAATTATATGGTGGCCTAAATAAATACCTGTGAGGATCTGGGCCCTAGTGCATTTTACGTAATCATACAAAGTTTTTGCTGCTCTACCAGACTTTTCAGCATGAGTAACACAGGGCTTGCATTGAACTGGTATTTCCTGCTTTGATTAGAACATGGGTGGATTGTGTTGCTCTTGCAGTTCTCAAAGAATTAAGGAGGCCTTTAGTGAGTGCTTACAGACATTAACAAGCCTCTTCCAGAAGGTATGCGTGTAGCTCTGCTTTCATTCTCTCTGCTTTCATTCTTAACAGCATTTGCCAAGCAGGATCAGGCAATATGCAAAACGTAGCAAGTGTGAATCAGTCATCTCACCCAGTTCTATTATCAGTGACCCTAAGGCCTTGCCTACACTAGAAAGGATAGGCTGCTAAGCTATACTGGCAAATCCCCTTAACAGAGACACTTTATACTGGCAAAAGCATTATTTTCACAATATAGCTTAAAGCAGTTCCCTGGAGAGGACTCTTTTGCTGGTATAGGTGCATGTACACGACAGCTTTTGCTAGCATAGTATGTCAGTCGGGGAGGGAAAAATCACCCCCCTGGTTGACATAGCTACGCCACAAAACTCAAGTGTAGAGCAGGCCTAACTGAACCAAAGCTATGGAAATGACTTTGGGAGGAAATCTACCTAATTATCTGTTCTTTACATTGCAACAGCATGTTGGATATTATATGAGATTTGCCACTACCTGCTTTTGAAAGTCACGACTAGTGACTCGATCCCTTTATTCTGCCCTGTCTTTATGCAATTATATTTAAATACATTCTTTTGAGTCTCGCTCTCAGATCCATGAACAACCTCAGCCAGCTTCTATGGGAGGGGTACACATATATGTGAAGGCTGAACATGGACTACAGCTTTTTTTTTTTTTTTTACAGTATTCAACAAAGGTATGAATGGCTGATCATGAGCTGTCAAAATCCAGCTATCATGATTATAATGCCTCAAGAACCTGTTGTTTGTTTTGCCCCTGATTGTCTACCTCAGAGTCATGTCTTTCACTTGGTGAAGGTGTTAAACTGACCTTGGCAGAGGGAAGATATAGAGAAATAGAGTCACCTCCCAGCTATATAATTCCCCCTATATAGAATTTTTGGTTTCTTAGGTATTTACATGGCCCCCACTACCACAGCATATGAGCACCTTACAGTGGTCTCTGTGTAGTAAGGAAGTGCAATTCTCCTCTTTTACAGGTGGGGAACTGAGGATCTTGCCTAGGGTCACACAGAAAGTCTATAACTGAGGAGAGAACTGAGGCCTGGTCTCCTGAGACCCAGGCTAGCACCCTCACTAGTGGCCCATCCTTCATTTCTAATATTTCCTTTTCATCTAACCAGCCATTTCCTCCCTCTCTTCTGTTAGTACAGACTAAGCTATAGTGCATTGCTGTGGGGAAAGAGTCACAACAATAACTATATTTCATAATTTCTGTGGCATGGCATTTCACACACACATTTTCACTACTTTGCCATGCACTATTATGTTCCCTCACCCATTATATTGATAATTTTAAAAACTAAAAATATGAACTTTTGCATGGTTTCCATGCAAAAGCCATCTTTGCTCAAAACAAAGATAGAGGGTACTTCCTGCAGTTAATTTTGTTCAGAGACAACCCTGGTTTTGTTCAAAAACTTGCCCATTCTCACTGGAAAATGGTTCTCTTTCCTTGAAAAATGTGTGTGCCTAATGAGCCCATTTTTTAGCCTAATTAACTATGAAAAACCCTGAATTTTAAGTAGTTTGCTTTTTCATCATATGTATTTTTCATTGAGACACAGGTCCCAGACATTCATGGACCACAGATTCATTACAAGTAGTTGTGACCAGACCTTTTATGTAATGGTGAAAAATGTTCTACATATCAGATCTTGACATTTTAGAGGACTCTCATTTACCACTAGGAGGTGCAAATGGTCTTTCCACCAGCCTGACAGCACTACTACGCTGCCTTAATTCTCCATTCTCTTCTCTACAGCCACTTTGCTCTTAGGTGGGAATGTTCTTTTTCATTCACTGGCATTTATCTACTTATTTCCTTATTTCCATCCCCAAATCCCCCTTTGCATTTTATTATTTGTTTCAAAGACATTTCCCAGCATACTCCTACCTCAGCATGTATTCCAGCTTCTAATCCTTGAATTCAGGTTTCTTAGGATCAGCGTTTGTGATATTTGCTGGGAGTTGACTCTGACCTGTTTCTTGCCTTTCTGCTGATGTCAGAGACAGATGGTATTACTTATAGATCTGAAAACTGCATGCATAATGCTGAAACAGACTCACCCTCCATTTTATTTTTCCGGCAACATTATCTTCAGGTCGGAATTCTTCACTCTCTCTTTTTCTACAGCTTGACCAAACCGTAGCATCACTGTTGATGAGAGATGTGGACAAGGCACAAAGATCAGATCAAAACATCCTTGGAATGCCTGGAACCTGTTTCTTAGAGGAATGAGCAAAATTAAGGGTGTTCAGATCCAGAGTTTTGGGTCACATCCATCTCTGTTAGCAACAGAGTTTTGTTTTCTCCCTCTGTTGTGCAGATACTGTTAAGTTTCTTCTTTGACTCTGGTAGCTCTGTCTTTTGGTTTAAAACTTCACACTTTTTCCTACCATAAAAGATTGAGGGGCAGAAGAAACAAGAAGAAACTTGTTTGGTACAAAGAAGCATCCTCCTCACTCAACCCCCTACTTGTTCACTCAGATCCAGGACTAAACCTTTTGGAAATTTCTGAACTATTTTTTTTTTTATGTTGTATGGTGTGTCAGGATGACAGGGTTATTCTGCCTACCTGTTCTGCCCACTACACAGAGTGGGACTTATTAGCTCCCCCTCAGGGGAATAAAACACTGCCGCAAAACACTACACCTACTGTGGGCGATGCTGAGCTATAGGCAGCTACATGTCCACTTAGGCAACAAAGTCAGTTGGCCCCGTTCCTCAACAGTGGACTGCCACAAGGCTTAGTACGTGTGCTGATGCTTTTCAATGTTTACAGGAGCGACATGCCTCCAACAAAACTGCGCAAATTTGCATATGCAGAGGACCTTGCCCTTGCAATGCAAGTAACCACTTTCAGCAATGTAAAATCTACCTGGGAGGAAGATTCTCAGAAATGGAGGCTCAAGAAGAATTCTCACAAACAATAGTCACTGCATTCCATCCTGATAACAGGAATGCTAGGCACACCATGAAAGTGACCTTCTGTCGGAACACTGTGTGACATGACCCCACTCCCATCTATCTTGGAGTGAAGCTGGATCCCATGCTAACCGTCCATGACCATCTGAAGAAGGTAGCTGCTGCGATGAAGACAAGGGTCAACCTAGTCCAGAAACTGGCAAGCACAAGCTGGGGAGCATCAGTGTTACAGACATCAGAGATGACCCTTGTGTACTCTGTAGCTAAGTACTGTGCACCGATAAGGACCAGAAGTAGCCAAACTTGACTTGTTGATGTCCAACTAAACATTGCAATGCACTGGAACTCTCAAGTCGACCCCAACATCTTGGCTGTCAGTGCTGTTGCACATTGCACCCCCATCCATTCGCCTTCAGGAATTGGAGAGGATTGTGGAAAATGAATGTCTTTTAATGCACTAGGATCTTAACAACATCCTTGACCACTGCTTGAAGTCATGTGAGCCCTGTTGGACCCTGATGAAGTTCACCAATCCTGATGAAGTTTGGAAAGCCGAATAGAGGTCACAAGAAGTCACAAACACACACCTTGTGAAAGACCTAACGCAGAAGATCCCTGCCTTCAGTCTCCCATGAAGGTCATGGGCAACCCTAAACCGTATCCACACAAACCATGGCAGATGTGGCTACTTGCTGAACAAATGGGAGATTAAAGACTCTCCATTTTATGACTGTGGTAACCCAGAACAGATCATGGAACACATAACAATTCAGTGCCCGATTCACAAATACGAAGGAGTCATCACAGCAATATACTCTGCTACTCCAGACGCAATTATCTGGCTTAACCATCTAAATGTAAAATTAGAGTTGTTGCTCTATATTTACATTCAAAAAAGAAGAATGGGATTAAAAGATGGAAAATCTCTAAATAGCAATAAAAACGGAGACAGGAGATCTTGAATCAAAACTGTAATAAGCATCAGCTCAGGGGTATGTTGAGGCAAAAGGTCAGTGTATTGGAATAATAATCTCTGGATGCTAACACTCTGTGTGTTCACAGAGGAATGGGGATTTAAACCATTTATATGCTGTATCTACACTTCTGGGTGTTGGCTAGCAATGAAACTGGTGGTGCTGAGACTCCACAGGAAAGTTTGTGTAGAGGGCATCTGATGTGATGGGAAGCACGGAGTCTCAGCAATCTCATCAAAAAACCTGTTCTTGTGAGATTCCCAGCAGACTCAGGAGGTTTGAGTAGTTTGGGTTAGCATTTGAACCCTTAAACTTTTGTCCAAACAGATTTTGGACCTTTTGAAGGTTTTCCTTTCACTGCCACTGGGCAACCCTATACTGTCACTCAGGGCCGGCTTTAATAAGTGCAGGGCCCAATTCGAACATTTTTGGTGGGACTCTGGCAAGGATGACTAAAAAAAAAAATGTAAAAAAAAGCCTTTCATTTCTCAGCAACTGGTTCCCTATAAAAAGTTCTGATTTAAGGATGTGCCACAGTATGTATTTTTTGTACCAATAGGGTTACCGTATGTCCAAATTTTCCTGGATGGTGATTTAAGAACCAAAAAGCCTGACATGTCCAGGAAAAAACGGATGTATGTTAACCCTGCCTAAAGTTTTTTTTAAAAAGATGGGCCTGAACTAGAAATGAGTTCTGTTTCACATGTGTGGATCCCCGCCACTCCCTGAGGGTGTGCTAGGGTGAGCAGATGTCCCAATCTTATAGGGACAGTCCTGATTTTTGGGTCTTTTTCTTATATAGGATCCTATTACCCCCCACCCCCTGTCCCGATTTTTCACA
This sequence comes from Gopherus evgoodei, assembly GCF_007399415.2. Taxonomy (NCBI): domain Eukaryota; kingdom Metazoa; phylum Chordata; order Testudines; family Testudinidae; genus Gopherus; species Gopherus evgoodei. The sequence goes on from NC_044325.1 coordinate 92,630,872, forward strand.
CTTGCTGTCTGGTCACCCAAGGGTGTGCACATGTGTGGGTCCCAGCTGCTCCCTGCCCCCCTCATTGAAGCAGGTGTGCAGGGTTACTGTCCTGGGAACGGCAGGGCATCAGTGGACATGGGGCTGGCAGGAGGCAGGGCAGGGGTTGAGTGGAGGTAGGGTCTGGCTGCAGGGAGGGCAAGGGGTATGGGGCTGGCTGGAAACAGGGGAGTGTGGGACTGGCTGGCTTCAGGCAGGGCTGCAGGGGGGTGTGGCATGGGTTGGCAGGACTGGAGACGGAGTGCGGGACTGGCTGACTTCAGGCGGGGGGGTGCAGCAGGGGTTCGCTAGAGACAGGGCAGGGGGTGCGGGGCTGGTGTGGGCAGGGCAGGGGATGCAGGGCTGGCTGGAGACAGGGGCTGGTGCGGGCAGGGCAGGGGGTGCAGGCAGGGCAGGGGATGCAGGGCTGGCTGGAGACAGGGGCTGGTGCGGGCAGGGCAGAGGGTGCGGGGCTGGCTGGAAACAGGGGGCATGGGGCGGGCTGGAGACGGGTTGGCTGCAGGCAGGGGTGCGGGGCTGGCTGCAGGCAGAGGCTGGCGCGGGCAGGGGGTGCGGGGCTGGTGCGGGCAGGACAGGGGGTGCAGCAGGGGCTGGCTGTGGGCAGGGGGTGTGAGTACAGGGGTACAGCCCACCCTGTATGGTGAGTGCACCCTCCTCCTCCCCCACCACCAGGGTAGCAGCTGCTGCCCGGGGCTCGGGGGCTATTTAAAAGGCCCGGGGCTCCCCTGCTTCCACTGCCCCAGCCCTGTAAATAGCCATGGGAGCCCTGGGGAAGCGGTGGGGCTCCCACGGCTATTTAAAGGACTGGGGTGGCAGAGGCAGCTGGAGCCCCAGCCCTTTAAATAGCCCCTAGAGCCCCCCGCTACCTCAGAGCTCTGGGGGCTATTTAAAGGGACTGGGGCTCCCCTGTTTCTACTGCCCTGGCCCTTTAAATAGCCGAGGGAGCCCTGGGGAAGCGGTGGGGCTCCAGCAGCTATTTAAAGGGCCGGGACAGTAGAAGCATCAGGAGCCCCAGACTTTTTAAATAGCCACCAAAGCCCCACTGCCACTACCCCAGGGCTCCAGCAGTGGGGCTCTGGTGGCAATTTAAAGGGCCTGGGGTTCCAGCCCCTGCTGGGAGCCCCAGGCCCTTTAAATTGCCTCCTGGGGAAGCCAGGCCACCCCGGTACAGCGCACTGGTTCTTGCCGGTACGCCGTACTGGCGCTTGGGCGTGGGGCCCTCTTAGGGATGGGGCCCAATTCAGGGGAATTGGTTGAATTGGCCTAAAGCCGACCCTGCTGTCACTGCAGAGTGTATACACATTCCACACATGCAAGCCAAAATTTTAACCTTGAATTGAACACTGTTGAATTTCTTCCATATATTCAAAATCCTGGATTTAAACTGTAAATAGAGGCTTGGGGCCTGGATCAAAACCTAGAAGGAGTCTATTTTTGAGTTCTTCAATAGAACAGCCAAGTTTGTGAGATTTCAGCACAGGATGGTGGCAGTCTCACAAAAATAAGTGATCTCACATAACTTCCACCCAAGATGGCACAAGTTTGAGTTGATCGAGCAAGCTGTTCACCAGAGCATCTCACAAGGTCTCAGCGCTGTCAAATTTAAATTTGAACCACCTCCTAGTCTTAGGCCTTGGCTACACTGGCGCGTTACAACGCTGCAACTTTCTCGCTCAGGGGTGTGAAAAAAACACCTCACTGAGCGCTGCAAAATACAGCGCTGTAAAGCGCCAGTGTAAACAGTGCCGCAGCGCTGGGAGCACGGCTCCCTGCGCTGCAAGCTGATCCCGAGGAGGAGGTGGAGTACTTGCAGCGCTGGGAGAGCTCTCTCCCAGCGCTGGTGCTGCGACCACACTCACACTTCAAAGCGCTGCCACGGCAGCGATCCCACAGCAGCGCTTTGAAGTTTTGAGTGTAGCCAAGCCCTTAATCTGGATCCAAACATTGTCTCTACCTTCGTCTACCCATCACACACACACACACACACACACACACACACACACACACACACACACACACACAGTTGTGCTTTTAACATATAAATACAAATACACAGAAAGCTTTTACTGATTATGTTGGAACAACTTTCAACATTTGTTTTAAGCTTGATCTACATGTGAGCCGAAGCGCATTCTGGCTTGCAAGGCAGCTACTGTGTTGATTTCATAAGTTTTAATTGTGCTTAGTTATATGCCAGTATGTGGGTGTGTGATGGAAAAGGAAGATTAGGGAGGTGAAATATTGCTTCAGTTCTATATTTTCCTAAAATATCACCAGAATAGCGCAAGGTTAGTCTGCCCCAAAAGAACTGTAGTACTTTTTTTTTTGAGCTATTGTGAAAATTGGACATATATTTACTGTATATTAATTGGCTGAGCAAAATAAGGTCTAACACTCAGCTCAATGGCATTTCTCTGTTTTGTCAGTCTGTAATACATCCAATCACTTGCAAAATTTCTAGGAACATTCTTGGCATCAATGGGCAAGAACCCCATAGATTTTGGTGCCAGCTGGAAAACCGAAACACTGAAAAAGACTTATTTCCACCCAGCGCCCATTTGGTGCTGCAGACAACATTGTGACAACAGAAGTAAATCATTCACTCACTTACTCCAGGTTATTTGCATACTTCAATCCCATTGGTTAAAATGAGTCAGCAAATGAAACTACGGGTCAGGATTGAGGTGCTTTGACAGAGTTATGGGGGTTCAATATTGGAATAGCAAAGGCTGCTACAGATCAAGAGCTATGTAGGCTGAGTAGGGATGAGGCTATAGATTTTCACAGTGGTTCCCTCCATATTATGCCTGGCTCAGGCAAGATCATTTAACTTTGCCCAGTCAAAACTATTTTAGTTAATCTAAAGAGTGCCCACTTGGTGCTTCAGGCAGAGAGAGTCAAAAGGAGAGGTAGGCAAAGCAGACATCAGGGTTAGGGTAAGGGTTGCTGGAGGGAGGTAGTGATCATGACTGATTTACCTGAGATGTCACTGTGCTTCTGTTTATCTCACAGACAGAAAGAAAAGAAATAAGAATGCGTGAGGGTCAGGGGAATGGGGGTGCACACAGTGGCATGGGGGAGCAGATGGGGACCATAAAGAGCCCTTGGCATGGGAGTGAGAAGGGGCACCTTGGCATAGAGGTAGGAGGGGTGCACACAAATCTCTTAGCATTGTGGGGGAAGGTGAATGGGGAAGACAGAGCCTCTGATTTGATGGAGGGAGTGGGCAATTTCAGAGAGTCCCTAAAATAGAGTGCAATGGAAGGGTTGCGCACAAGGAGCTTGTGGAGCAGAATGGAGGAATGTAAACAGCCCCTGCTGTGTGTGATGTGCTTGGCCTACAGACGTGACCAAGTGTGCAAAACTTCTAGTGTAAACCAGCTTCCAAGTATGTAAATACATGAAGCCAATAAGAGAAGGGCAAATTGCGAGATGACAAAGCTTAACTCCATCCCCATCAACTGATAGTACCACTGATATAAAGCCGAGCTGCTATTACCACCACAGTTATTTCTTAATAGTAAATCTGAATTGCCAAAAGAACAACAACAACAACACAGGCCAGTCAAGCAGCTACATGTTAAATGCAATCAATCATTCACACCACAAAGTGATTGGAAATGCAATGTTAGAGAACTTTTTTTAAAATGTGTCCCTTTAAGTCAAAAAACCAAGAACAATTACTTTATGGTGCTCCACTTGGAGGGAGCAAGGAAGGATCTGGAAAGCTGCTAGAGTAGCAGGATGACAAATGTCTTGGTGCCTTGACCTGGTTATACAGCATCATTGCTGGTCAGGAGCTAGTAGAATTGCTAAGGATTTAAATCTGGAGCATCTTTTGTTACATCCCACCAATAGACTATATGCAATAGACTGGTGCCATTGAAGTCAAGGGGAGTTTTGCCATTCACTCCAATGAAGAAACCAAACAGGAACAGTTGGGTGCCAAACAACCATGTTTACTAAATATATGCAAATACGCCAAGCCAAGGTACATACATACTGTTTCTCTGACAGGGTTCTGGCATCTACTGCATAGAACCACTACACCGCCCCTGGAATGGGGGACTTCTTGAGTGAAACAGACCTGGTTCTATTAGCCCCAAGCCACATACTCCCTCCTGTCATCAGTGGCAGGAAGCAACATATGAGATGTGAGGGGGAGGCATGGTTAGAACTCATGGCTTTCCAGCCCATCCTCAATCAATGCTGCAGTCCCAGTGAACCTGCTGCAGCTGGTGTAATGGTTCTAAGGCTTTGTCCACACTGGAAATTTGTCAGCAAAACTTTTGTCAGTCAGGGTTGTTAAAAAAAATCTGAATGACATAAGTTTTACCGACGAAAAGTGCCGGTGTGAACAGCACTTTGTCAGCAAAAACACCCTGCTGCCACTGTGCACCTTTTAGCATGTTGCTAAAAGTGAGGTCGTGTAGACAAAGCTGAAGTTACACTAGAGGCCAATTTGGTACCCCACTATCCGGACAGAGAGGGAATGCTTGGCACAGCTGAGGATTCACTCCTCTGTGTTAGTATAACAATGTCTCAATGAAAAGTCAAAATGCTTTTAGCTAAAGGGTTTCCAGATCTGTGTTTGGGTTACAAATATGGAACTCCTAACGAAGTCTGCATATGTATACTTAACCAACACATCTGAGTGTGAGTGTATGTAAGGGGGACTAGGGAGTGTAGAATGGAATAGATGCTTTTTAGCCAGAGCCACTTTGTTAAATGGAGCCAATTAGGAAAACCCAGCTCAAATCCCCACTTCTTCGCAAAGTGGAAACAGTGTTGACATTTATCCTCCTTATCATGGTATAGTGATGTGCTCGGTTATCTGATTACATTTCCTTTACTTTGGGGGGAGAGAGGAGGAGTTAAAGATTGGTTGTTCTAGTGATCTACCTGCTACGGGTGCTCCATTCCAAACCAGAAACCACATAAAGTCTTGGGAGCAACACACACGTTCTCTGGAAGAGACTGCAACAGCCAGAAAGAAGGGGGTGATGCATAACCTGAAACAGACCTAGTTTTACAGAGAAATTCCAAGTTAGAAAGTTAATTCTTAGAAAAATATTGTACTAAATCCAAATATTAAAAGTGCTCAGAGATCACAAGGATGGGTGCAGTTTAAGAACCTGAATAGAATACAGTAGAATGTATTTGATTCTTTTCATAACAAACAACATGTCTTTAATCACCAGCAGCTGATCAGTCAGTCTAAATAATTCAAACCACAAGACCAAAGATAATAAAACAGCACATGCAACTGAGTCTTACATAGCAGAAAATGGCAACACTTTATGCCCTGATTAGACTCTGGAGCCCAGATTCTCATTCGTGATCAGGCTCATTTGTTCCTTCACACAATTGGGTTCTATGGGCCAGATTTTCAGAATAGCTCACCAGCCAATCACTCCCATTTCAGCCCCACAATGAAGGCGTCAAATATTAGAAGTGCTTAGCACCTAGCAGTTCCCATTGAGTTAGTCAGGATATAGTTCTGAATTGTGAGTGCTGAACTCTTTTGAACAATCCATTCCTACGAGTGTATTTCCTATACAGGGATAATTTGGCCTCTTGGTTTTCTTCTCATGATTTCTTTTCTTTTGATAAATTTTTAAGGAAACGAGCATGCTGTAATATCAGTAACATACTGCCATGCACATCTGCATTTCTCATTAGAAGAATAAATATAGTTAAATGATTACTAATCGCAAGACAGAACAAAATACAGAGCCTTCTTGTAGGCTGGCAGCCTGTCTGCCTGGCAATGGCTGCCGATTCATGCAGAATTAACATGTTACAATATGACCAATTTTTTATTGCTAATGTGCGGCTATTGTAAACAATGCCATATGTGGAATTAAAACACAGTAATTCAGTTGACTGGCTGAGGAAGACCAATCCTGTCGAGTCATGTTAATGAGGACTTTTAAGAAAAAGAAGCAGAGAGCAACACAAGTGAAAATAACACTCCCATACACATACTCATTTAGCAACAAATTGGTAGTTAAGAGAGGAGGGATAGCCCTGTGATTAAGGCACAGGGCTGAGGCTCAGGAGAGCAAGGATAATGTCCTGGCTTTCTTTCTATGTGATCTTGTGAAAGCCATTTAATCTCTTTGTACCTCATTTCTCTATCTATGGGATATTAATACTTCAACCTTCTATCTGTCTTGATTAGTTAGGTAGTAAGCTCATTATGGCTGAGCCTGTCTCATACCATGTGATTGTACAGCACCTCGCAAAATGAAGTTCCAGGAACTACTGTAATACAAGTTATAATAATTATAACTGGTTTGTTAGTGTCATTAAATTTCAAATAACACTGCTCAACAGCCAAAATGCTTCTGAAATAAATATAGTCCAACTTTACTAATTCTGGGTCACTGAGAACGAAAATGATGCTTAAAATTGTTGATTGGCTCTAGTTTTCAAGATATGTTATTGGGTCAGTATATATGACCCTTGACTTGGGAATGGCGGAGGATAAGTGAGTTATAAAGGGAAGGGATCTCAATTTAAACCAGAAATGACTAAAATACATCTTTGTCCGGATCTATGAATAAATCTATGACTGGGTTTGGACAGTACTTGCTTTTCAGGCAAAACAATGAATGATGCAATCTGAAGCTGGTATTGCGTCATACATGATATGAATTGCATCATTCCTAGAAGTCATAGATGATGCAATCATAACGAAGCTTACATCACTCTGCTGAAGAAATTGCCCTATATCAGCTCTAGAAATCATACAGTGTCGTGCTCTCTTATTTGTCAGTGTTTGATTTTGCAAAGGGACACATTTCTGTTAGCCAAAGTGAGCAGAGATGCCTCGTACTTGTGTGAACAGGGCAGATAACTTCTGCTATGTTTGTGGTGAAGTGACTTTTGCATCATAAAAGTGCAGTATAACCACTATGGTTAAGAAAGCCTATTGCCTTTATTTTGGCTGAAAAATTGGAGATTAGGACAAGAGGTGGGCCCCACACATATGCTGCAACACTTGTGCAAGAAATCTTGGCCAGTGGTTGAACAGGAAAAGGAAATCTATGCCTTTTGCAGTACCAATGATTTGGAGAGAGCCAACAGATCATATCAGCAATTGTTACTTCTGCATGGTGCCTCCAGTTGGGAAAGGTGTGTCAAAGAAGAAAAAGTGGACTGTGCATTATCCAAACATTCCATCAGCTATACGCCCAGTACCCCACGGAGCAGGATTGCCAGTTCCTGATGCACCAGAATCATTCTCACTTGGGTCAGATGAGGAAGAGGAAGAGGATGAAACTTCTGATCCTGAACCATCAATGTCACAGGACTCACATTTTCTCCCATCCTCCTCCTCTGAACCATACCTCATAACACAAGGTGTACTAAATGACCTTGTCAGGGATTTGGAACTACCCAAGAGTAAGGCAGAGCTGTTGGGCTCCAGACTACAGCAGTGGAATCTCCTGGCAGGCTATCAGGGCAAATGGAGCCCATCAATGCTTGCAGACTATTGCTGGACAGTGACAAGAGATGCTCCATTTAATGAATACAAGAGACAAGCCAAGAAGTGCCGAGTAGACACTGAATAGGACTAAACTGTGTACATACTAGTTTTTTGCCTTTTGTTTCATAATACATTTTATTTATATAACCCTTTTGCTGATTTTTAAAGTGTTACATAAACAGGACAGGTGAAATATTATCATGGAAAGCAACCATAAACACATGAAAAGACCTAGGTTTACAATTTATGATTAAAACTCTACTATCTACACAATATACATAGACATAAAATGTAAAAACTTAAATATCTTAGAAACAGTAGCCAATCAGTTGTTTTAATTGTCATATTTGAATTCAGCACATCAAAATACATAATGAATATCACATTTTATCTCTGAAGCAGACGACTTCTCAAAAATTGTAGACCAGTGTAATACATTTTTGCCTAATTTATATATTATACAAACCCATAATTTTACTTTCAAAAGAGGCACAGTAGGAGATCTGCTTATTGAATTTGGCAAAGGCTAAAGGCACTTTCTTTTATGCCACACTCATAAAATCAACTCACATTCCCTTAGCTGATGTTGGGGGAGGAAAGTTCATAGCTACTTTGAGGATAAAATATTTTTCCTCCTAAAATGAATAGATGTAATGAAGCTTGGGAAAAAGGCAGCTCCATCCAGAACCCCTAAAAATATCTGGCCTACTTTAAAAAAAAACATATATATTCGCAAGATTTATAACTCAATAGTTGGTCTTGGTCTTGTTTTACCTCAGCTAGGTTGAATAAACTGCAGGATCTATTTCTGGATTAAATACTGAAGAGAATGCAACTGTTGTGTTATCTGAAAGCTACAATAAAAAAAGAAATAGAAAATGAGTTCATCCTCATATATATCACAACTACAGTCCCTAGACTTATCTTGTGTATACACGTAATGCCATCATCGAAATTGGTCACAGGACAAGCCTCTGCCAAACATTACATTCTTTGTTCAGAGTTGCACAGTACCCAGTCTCTTGACAGCCTCACTTATACAACATGTACAGACAAGGTCCATGACTGAAACACAAATGGATCAATGAGACTAAAGAACAAGGTAGCTGTTAAAAGGAGATTCACTCTTTTGGGTATGCCATTTTCTTCACATAGGCATTAGTTTCCTTGCAGATCTTTATTTACCTAGAGACCAAATCACTTCAGGCTGATCAACAAAAATGTGGCTGATTTTCAAATGACGATAACCTGAGAAAGGGCTTCAAAAATCTCTTACTTAAAAAAACATCATCTGTTCTGTTGCTGAGAATTATAAACCAAATCAAAAGAAATAAAACTAAATTAATAGTCATCTGTTAGTAGCCAGCAGGGGCAAAACACGTCACACTTGAGAAGAGCAGCCTGTGGCTCCTCACACCAGGTCACAGCACCTTTCAGGTGTGTATCAGGGGGGTGCCATTTCCATAGTGCACAGGGCCCCAGAACTCTTTAATACAGTACTGCAGTCTCTGGGCACCAACTGAAGTCCATGGGATCACAGGCTACTTTGGTCAGCTTCCACTTAAAACTGGTATGAACGAGAGCAGAATCAGAGCCATAAGATTTCAAGGTAGACCTGCCATACACACAATGTCACCACTTGACTAACTAGTGCATTTATATATAGGGTTCTAAGCAGTGTATTTAAAGGAGGCTTGATGAAAAGCAATAAACAAACACACTCTCTGAAATTCTTTCCACCAGATGTCAGGGTAGAGCTCATCCTGACTCTACTTACATAGTTATATTAGAAATGTTGTCCCCATCAAAACCAGCACATACATGGTGTACACAGTGTTGCTAACCCTCTCTCCATTTTCTTGTGAGTCTTGAGGTGCCTTTTTTAAAGCCCCAGCTACTGGATTAATGAGTTTGCAGCTTTCATTCTTTTTTTTTTTAAGTAAGTTTCTAGTCCTCATGGTTGCAGAGAAAAGTTTGAAAGCTGGACCCCAAAGTAACAAAGATTCAAACACCAGAAGGTAATAGAAAAAAACATTTTTAAATTTTCATTCAGAATTTTTGAATGCTTAAGCCTAGCAATAATATGTATGGCTGGCTACTGCACCCTGGATGTGCAAATAAGGACATGAACAAAACAGAGTTATGTTAGTTTCTGCTCCATAAGAAGCAAGGGGTTAGGGGGGAGATCAAACCTTAGCAAAGGGAAAGGATACAGCTGTAAGGGAAAACACAAAGCCAGCTCTGCTTCTGGTGCAATTCACAGGAGCTATGTGACTTCAGGGTTGCTGGAACAGTTTTTATAATGGGGGTGCTGAGAGCCATTGAACCTGTATACAATGGAAATCACTTGAAGCCAGGGGCGTGTGGCAGCACCCCCAGCACATCTAGTTCCAGCACCTATGTACCAGTTTACACCAGCTGGCAATAGGGCTGTTTTCAACTTTCTAAGGAAATAGGAAACAACCGTGAGTAAAATTTACCCAATATTAAGCACTATCAAATGGACTTGATAGCATCCAGTTGAATTGACAGATGCAACAAATAACAGCATTGGAAAACACCACAAGAATTCAGGTGAAGCTAGGGACTGATGGGCTGTTTAGATCCTGAGCTTTTTTAGCACACTCTTTACTTCTCTCTCTAGTTAAATGCTCACAAGCAGAGAATGCTGAACACAAGAGTGGAGTCCTTAATTCACTCTCAAGTTAGCACAAGGTCAGCTTCAGCAATTCACTTCAAATCTTAACTAGTGAAAAGCTATTCTTGAAATCTGGTGGGTGGGGACAGCAGAGCAGAGGGTTGGTTTATAGTCAGAGAAATTAAATTTTATGGCTTGTGGAGTTAGATTTATTATTTGCTCTTTCAAAGATGTGTTCTCGTCAGTGTCTTTTCATGCTGCTGGTTTGGAACATGACCAATATAAATATTGGGCCAAATATAGGTCAAGGAGAAGTTATTGTTATACAGACATGTATTGCACTTTTTAGGGTGGTGGGATCACTAAAAGGCTCCTTTCTCACCAGCCATTTCTGGCAGAGTACTTTCATTCCAATAGCCTTAGTCTCCCCCTAGGTCCTTATGGCACTCCATTACCACAGTATCTGAATGCCTCACAATCTGTACTGTATTTATCTACACAAACGCCATGTTCTGAGGTAGGGAAGCACTATTATCTCTTTTTACAGACGAGGAGCTAAGACACAGGAAATACTAAGTGACTTGGCCAAGGTCACAGAGGAAGCCTGTGGCAGTGAAAAGAATTGAACCAAGGCCTTCCAAGTGCCAAACTCATATCCTAACCACCAATCAGCTTCTTCTGAGAGCTGCCAGCCACGGGGATATCCTTGGGCCATACAGCCTCTTCATGGCTGACTGCCAGCTAGTGTGGCCACTCCTTGGGACACAGGGAAGACACTAAGAATGCTCAGTACCTCTCTGACATGATCTCCAGCAGCCAGATTATCAACTATGCAGGTGGGCTACGCACAGTCTCAGGCTCTGGCCCTGGGAGGGTGCAGGATTTGGATAGTCTCATGCCACTTATGCAACCACCTCTTGGAGCAGCAGCAAGAAAAGCTTCTCTCCTTCCGGATATGAGCTGTCCATCAAGGCTACAGCAGTAGATGCTGTGGAGAATGTCATGACTGGAATTGAGCCCTATATCTATTATTGCAGCGCTATATACAGCAAGAGCAATAATCACTAACACCTTCAGGTAGCTGGTCTGAAAGAAAGGCAGAGGAGGACAGCAAGCCGGAGGACAATAAGATAAATAGCCTGGAGAGCAAGAAACAACGTCTACCCAAGGGAAGAAAGGCAGCAAGGTAACACAAAGAAGGGGTCTCTGCTAAAAGGGTAAATGGTAAGATAATCACATGTGTTTTCACTAAAGCTGCTAATTCACTCTTCACGTCTCCCATTCAAGTCATCAATTACAACATAACCTAAATAAAGCTCAGAGCACAGCTGCCTGCATGCCACTGTAAATGAACTTTCTGCCAATGGAGCACTGCCCCGGCAAGCCGGCGTCACAGGAGGAAAAAACCTTTGCTGTCAAAATAAACTAATCAGGTACCACAAACCTTTTTTTAAAAAAAATGTATATGCTACTAAATTTTAACCCACTCATTGCTAGTTAGCTGAGCTCAGTGTTTTTCTTTACTTAAAAGCACTAGAACTGGTACCAGTCTGAGCTATATATATGAGCTGAGTCTGCATAATTTTGTCAGAAATCCCATGAGAAGTCCGGCATTTCTTTAAGGCCCATGTAGGGAGAATAGTTTCTTTCTAGGTATGTAAGTACCCATGCAGGAAAACCAACAGAGGATGAGGGGAAAAGTTGTATGACTTTTTAATCAAACCTCAGAACAGGATTCTGACTTGGATTTTCCTTACAAACAAAAGAATAAGACTTCCCCTCACATATATACATGGGCTACCAGGCCCTTGGTACATAGGAACAAATGGGGCAACTCTCCCACTTACTCCCTCCACAAAACTGGTGGGGCATGGATTGGTTGGAACGTAGTCAGAGTGTTGCCTCCAACTCAATAAGCAAGCACAAGGGGAAGCAGTAATTAGCTGCTGACATAGGCAAGCAGTAAACAACTATCCCTATAGGAGGAACCAGGGGAGGGATAGTGACACAGAGGTGTGTGTGGGTGATTCACAATGACTTCCAGCGTCACCCGTGGGGTGCTACAATTTACTCACCAGCCCTTGCTCAGGGCTGTGCCTAAAAGCACAATTTAGCTCCCAGGTGTCAGACAGACGTCTACCATTTAGGCAACTAGCCAGAGAATTTCATCTTGTTGTTAACTTAAATATAAAGTTCTCTGTTAGGACAAGGAAATAGTTTCAGCAAAGTAATGCAGTGACCACATATTTCTGGGGGGAAGCCTGGATTCTATATCTTATTATCGTGTCAAACAGCACTACATGTGAAATTAAGCATTCGTATAAGCAGTGTGATTCCTCTAAGATTAATGGAGAGCTGCATTCACTTTACAACCAGGGCTGAAGCTGACTGGCTACCTTGCTCTCTCTTTTCCCCAGAATACCATGCAATGTGTATTAAAATAACCAAATGCAGAAGCTATGCTTATGTTTATAGGCATATTGCAAATTATGGAAATTCCTCATTTCTGCCCCCAAAATTCCTATTTGGAAGTTAGAATGAGTTCTAAGTGCATGAGGAATGCAGACTATAGAACTATGCACACAATTGGGGCCCAAATTGAGTTACCATAATTTTGCCCAGTAAGAAGCACTCACTGCCACTTATTATTATATATATTTTATATGCCTTCCACACTTAACCCTTTATCATTTAATGGTAATGCTGATCACACCCTGCTGGGTTTCAGATATATTCAGGACTTCACCAGCTCACTCTGGCCAGCATGATGAAGTCCTTTGATCCACAGTAGCTCTGGGGGTGCTAAGCGACACTGCCTTTCACAGAACTTTGGATTGGCACTTTGGATATTTGAATACAAAACCAAACATGGCACACAAGTTTTGCATATCAGAGAGATTGCTGAGATCCAAGAGTTAAAGAGGGGCAATATAGTCCAGTGGATAGGGCCTGGGACTAGGGCACGAAAGACCTGGATTCTATTTTCAGCTTGACTACTGACCTGACTCCTGCTCTATGAAAGCTCTAGGGTGACCAGACAGCAAGTGTGAAAAATCGGGATGGGAGTGAGGGGTGCCTATAGAAGAAAAAGCCCCAAATATCAGGAATGTCCCTATAAAATAATCTATATAAAACCTATATAAAATAATAAAACTAATCTGGTCACCTTAGAAAGATCTCTGGTTTCCTTTCCACCCTTTGTCTGTCTTACCTATTCAGATTTCAAGCTATTCCGGGTCTGTTTCTTATTATGTGTACTTATGGTGCCCAACACAACGGGGCCTCTATCTCATCTGGGGTCCCTAGGCAGTACTGCAATATAAATAATAAAAGACAGCAACAGTTATTGCAATTTAGATAGAAGATGTATTTCCCTTTGCAAAGTCAACAAACAAAAAGTAAAAGGAATGGGATTCCTAAAATACAGACTTGGAAGTCTGCATTTAGCATTTAGATAAAAAGCATGCCATATAAACTCAGGATTTCTGAGTTACTTGAATTGTAGATAGTATTAGGAAGTTCCCCACACTCTACAGATGCACAATCTGAGAAGGTGGAAGAATTCTATTTGGAGCTGAGTAATTTCCATATGCATCACCACCATCGGAAAACATCATCAGAAACAAGTCCAATAAAAAAGTGCAGAAAACAGGACAACAACAACAACAACATTTGCAGCTAAAGGATGGCCCCTAAGTTTATTATTTTCATGAACAAGATATGTTTCAAGGAAAGGGATTCCTAAAAAATTATCAAGAAAAAGCTTGGGGAGGCAGTTACTGCTCAAAAGATGATGAGTAACTTTTACTTTATTTCTTATAATCAGATTCAAGGGAATATTTTTTAAGCAATGAGAAAAGCCAAAGATGGTTTCATGCTGTCTGGAGTGGTTCATGATCATGAGTGCCAACCTCAGGGCAGACTGTCAAAAAGTAGGGCAGACACCCCAAACTGGTGGTGTGTTCTATAATTAGATTTCACCAACCCTGTAACAAATGTGAGTTCCCGAAGCACTATAACAATCTTACCATGGAGTCACAGACAAACCAATCTTGCCACCCAGGAAAGCCGGACTTAGTGATAAATGGGCACTTCTACCAAAGATCACAGAATATTCAAGTTGCTACCGGTCCCAAGAAACCAGTCACTTACCCTAGGTCCATTTGTACCTTAGATCTCATGCCAAAGACAATGCTTGTAGCTAATCCTATGGGAAACTAACTAAGGATTTATTAACTCATTTCTTCTTCCTAGTTATTTATAGGTTAAAGCAGGCAACATGTAGACACAAAAAAGTTACAGTCTGTGGTTCCAAAAGCTGACACAATTGTAGTAATCTGTCAGCACTGAATGTCTTTTACAGCTAACGCAAGCTGACCCTGGAGATCTCTGTTTCTGTTTCCTAGCTCCAGTCCTGTGAAAATTCAAACACCAACAGGGCCACTGAAAGTGGGTTCGGGCCCTGGTGAAAAAAATTTTTGGGGCCTCCTAGCAAGGGCGGACCAGCTAAACAGGGCTGACGAAGCTGGGGAAGCCAGGCCCCGGGCCCCCTTCCGGACTACCAGGCCCCGGTAATTTATACCAGCTTCCTCTCCCACCTCCTATGGGCCCTGAACACCAGAGAGATGAAGGGCCGCAGGGATGTGCTGGCCACAGCTTCCTGCAGCTCCCATTGACCAGGAATGGTGAACCGCGGCCACTGGGAGCTGTGGTCGGCTGTGCAAAATCACAATGTAAACAAACTGTCTCGTGGCCCACCTGCCGATTACTCTGATGGGCCATGTGCAGCCTGCGGCCCGCAGGTTGGCCACCACTATTATAGAGTCTAAACACTAAAAACATCTTTACAAGTCTAACACCTATCTTGAACAATACTAACATGCAGACGAGCAGGTCTAGTTTCCAGCTCTGAATTTGTCAGTGCTCAGCTGATGCCTGCAGCCTTGGCAAGAGCTGGCATGTGGTCCACCAGTGTCACAGATGGTTCGTAACTGGGTTCCAATTCTATACAAATGGGATATTCTCACAAATTTTTCAGGTTTGAATCTATCTGTCTTTAAATAGAAATGAGCGAAAAATTAGGGTGATTTTTTTTACAAAATATCATAGCTGGGATTTTGTTTTGCAGAATCAAAAGCTGGGGCAGTGTGGATCCAGGTTTTCCTCATTTGTCAAAGGGCATTTGGATAAATAGCATGCATAATAGTTTGACATATAATAGTTTGACCATGGACAATGAACAAGAAAAATCTAGCGATAATGTCAACCATTGGGAGAAAAAAACCACTGGTCAATATTAACAAAAAACCTCTCAGGGGAACAGATTCACTGAGAATGTGAAAAAAGCATTTCTTTAAACCTTGACACTATCAATGAAAGGACATATAATGAAACTGAAGTATATGCATCTAAAAAAAGGAACAAAATCACAGGGAAAGAGTAATGGATTATTGTAATTGCCTATTATAGCTATGAATATGACATAGACTGTCCTAGCAGTTCTATTTTATGACACAGAAGAAGTTAATCATATAGCCATGACTGTACATACTGTCACTAACTATGTGGTGGGTTCTCTGTGGTAGATCTGTGCGGTAAGATACAAAATGTAAATCCCAAAGAAATGTGTCAGTTTAGCAAAAATAATGCCAAATACCTTTCCACACACACACAAAAAAGCAGTAAGAGAAGGGAGGATAAATTTGAGAGGAGTTTGAATCAAAACACCAGATCTAAACAAACCAACCTTAAAATTTGGGAGGAGAAGAGCACTAGGGTGAACAGATGTCCCGATTTTATTGAGACTGTCTCGATTTTTACGTGTTTGTCCCACGTTCTGACCGACGTTGTCCCGATATCACTGCTCTACAGCCAAAATGCTTTTGAAATAAATATAGTCCAACTTTACTAATTCTGGGTCACTGAGAATGAAAATGATGCTAAAAATTGTTGATTGGCTCTAGTTTTCAAGATATGCTATTGGGTCAGTATATACGACCCTTGACTTGGGAATGGCGGAGGATAAGTGAGTTATAAAGGGAAGGGATCTCAATTTAAACCAGAAATGACTAAAATACATCTTTGACCGGATCTATGAATAAATCTATGACTGGGTTTGGACAGTACTTGCTTTTGAGGCAAAACAATGAATGATGCAATCTGAAGCTGGTATTGCGTCATACATGATATGAATTGCATCATGTTATTCCTAGAAGTCATAGATGATGCAATCATAACAGAGCTTACATCACTCTGCTGAAGAAATTGCCCTATATCAGCTCTAGAAATCATACAGTGACGTGCTCTCTTATTTGTCAGTGTTTGATTTTGCAAAGGGACACATTTCTGTTTAGCCAAAGTGAGCAGAGATGCCTCGTACTTGTGTGAACAGTGCAGATAACTTCTGCTATGTTTGTGGTGAAGTGACTTTTGCATCATAAAAGTGCAGTATAACCACTATGGTTAAGAAAGCCTATTGCCTTTATTTTGGCTGCAAAATTGGAGATCAGGACAAGAGGTGGGCCCCGCACATATGCTGCAACACTTGTGCAAGAAATCTTGGCCAGTGGTTGAACAGGAAAAGAAAATCTATGCCTTTTGCAGTGCCAATGATTTGGAGAGAGCCAACAGATCATACCAGCAATCGTTACTTCTGCATGGTGCCTCCAGTTGGGAAAGGTGTGTCAAAGAAGAAAAAGTGGACTGTGCGTTATCCAAACATTCCATCAGCTATACGCCCAGTACCCCACAGAGAAGGACTGCCGGTTCCTGATGCACCAGAATCATTCTCACTTGAGTCAGACGAGGAAGAGGAAGAGGATGAAACTTCTGGTCCTGAACCATCAATGTCACAGGACCCACATTTTCTCCCATCCTCCTCCTCTGAACCACACCTCCTAACACAAGGTGAACTGAATGACCTTGTCAGGGATTTGGAACTACCCAAGAGTAAGGCAGAGCTGTTGGGCTCCAGACTACAGCAGTGGAATCTCCTGGCAGGCTATCAGGGCAAATGGAGCCCAGCAATGCTTGCAGACTATTGCTGGACAGTGACAAGAGATGCTCCATTTAATGAATACAAGAGACAAGCCAAGAAGCGCCGAGTAGACACTGAATAGGACTAAACTATGTACATACTAGTTTTTTGCCTTTTGTTTCATAATACATTTTATTTATATAACCCTTTTGCTGATTTTTAAAGTGTTACATAAACAGGACATGTGAAATATTATCATGGAAAGCAACCATAAACACATGAAAAGACCTAGGTTTACAATTTATGATTAAAACTCTACCATCTACACAATATACATAGACATAAAATGTAAAAACTTAAATATCTTAGAAACAGTAGCCAATCAGTTGTTTTAATTGTCATATTTGAATTCAGCACATCAAAATACATAATAAATATCACATTTTATCTCTGAAGCAGACAACTTCTCAAAAATTGTAGACCAGTGTATTTTGCCCTCCGGCACACAAGCAGAGGGGGCTTGCCCCCCCACCCCAAGTCCACCCAGGTTATGCCTCAATTCCGCCCCTCCCTCCCCCACTGGATCCCTCCTCAAATCCCTGCCCTGGCCCCACCCCCAGCCCTGCCCCCTCACTGCTCTATTGGATCCCACCCCAAATCCCTTCCCTGGCCCCGCCTCTTCCCCAAGTACCCTGCATTCCTCCTCCTCACCCTTCCTTCCCAGGCTTGCGCTGATCAGCTGTATAGCAGCACAGGTGCTGGAGGGAGGGGGGAGAAGCAGGACATGGCAGCCAGCTCATGGGAGGTGGAGGCAGCCCTCAGTCAGCAGCCACAACTTCCAGCCACCGCTTTCTGGCCACCCAGCTCTGAAGGTAGCACAGAAGTAAGGATGGCAATACTGCAACCCCCCCTAAAATAACCTTGTAATCTCCTCCTTCCCCCCCACCCCAGCAACTCCCTTTTGGGTCAGGACCTCCAATTTGAGAAATGCTGATCTTCCCTGTGAAATCTGTAGAATACAGGGTGAAACCACACAGGGTGGGAGACCAGATTTTCATGGCTGTGAATTTGGTAGGGCCCTACCGATGGTTTCCCACACATTGAAGAACCTTGGAATGGGTCACTCACAGTGAGCACATTGAGTCTGGTCTCATTGAGCCCCATGGGCAGCATGTGAACTTCGCCTTTGGAGCGGCTAACCCCGCAACCCCGCCCCTCCACCTGATCTCTCTCCCCGCCCCCGCCGGAGCCCTGAGGAACCCTCCCCTCCCCCTCCCCTCTCCGTGGCCAGAGAAGCCCTGGCTGAACATTCCCGGGTCACCCGCTGGCCCCAGCCACCTGCTGGCCTCCAGCCAGAGCTGAGCTGCTGCCAGCTTGGGGCAGAGGGCGCAGTGTGGGCGGAGCCAGGACTTGGCTTAGAGGAGGCTTAGCCTCCCTTGACCTATTATACCCACTGCCCATATTGAGACCCCTGTAAATCAGGAATAATGCTCCTGAAATTAATGAAGTTACACCAGTGTAAAATGGATGTAAGTGACAGTAGAATCAGGCCCTTTCATTCCTGTTACACAAATCTAGTGTCAATCACACAGCGTGCTGTTTCCAAGGCCAGAGGCAAATTAATTCCCTACTCATATACCTTGATAGATGAACTGCAGGAGTTCACCCTCCTTCAAGTTGCTGAACAGATGTCTCTTCTGACAAATGAAATCTCATGACTAGAGGGAATTGGAAAGTGCTCATATTCCACCTTCCTCCATTGCTACAATGCTCCCACATTTCCCTGAATGACAAGCCCCCTCAATTCTCCCTATTGCCAAATGCAGAGAGGCTATCTGGGTTATGGAAGTCTGCCAAAGGCCCTGTGTATCTTACTGCAAGCAAAAGCCTGCATTGGCAAGAGCAAAGGCTCCCAAACAGCATGTCATATTGCAGTATCCACTGTAGTGAGGCATTAGGTGCTTTGCAATGCTCAGGCACTAACTGGAGCCTGCTAGGTCAACATTGTCCTTGTCCTGCTATTTTCTGTCTCCTTCCTTGCTTTGTATGTTTAATTTCCTTTGTTTTGTCAATGATAGGGTCATTTCCATTGACAAAGTTTTGCTTTGACATTGTATTGAGGTCACCACAATACTGTGTGATGCACAGGGCAGAGAGACCTCACCAACCTAGAGGATGTCACATGCCAGATAAAAGAGAGCTTTGTGTGAAGTAGTTTTATCCTGCTGTTTTTAAGAAGTGTATGAATGAGAATATATATTAGCTGAAGATCATATGCTGCTGGGGTGGTGGTGTCTCATGATTAGGAAGCTAATCGTTCTCTTGGCTCATGAGGAATTGCACATCCTGGGGAGTGTTGTGACACCAAGAGAGTGGAATTCGGTCTATTGGAAAGATATCCACCCCAAGATGCCTATGTTCCACTCCTCCCCTATCTTGCACATGCAACATGCTCTGGTTCCATTGCCATGACCCAGCAGTGAAGAGGTGGCACCCATTTAGAAGTCAAGCCCAAGGCAGAGTAGCTTCCACAGAGCCCTCGCTTCAGTATCCGTTAGTGAATCACTGTCTTGTACTTTCATTTTTTTAAATTGAACTCACAGATGACAGATAGTGATTATTCACTCCTGGGCCTTTTCATAGACTTCCATTTAAATCAGTGGTTATATTTTAGATCACTTACACACTAGTTCTATGTCTTACAGATGCCTTAATTCCACAGCCTAACACAATGTTCCTTCTTCCCATGAGTTAACCAGTCCACTTCTATATTACAGGACTATGAAGCGCAATCTTTCTAATTGTCTTATAATTATGATTATAACTTTGCCATGGCAAAAAAAAAATCACAGGAAAGTCAAAGTGAAAATAGCAAAAGTTACAGAAATATAGTTAATAAAATAAAAATTCCAGGCCAACTTTGGCGGAAATTGTGGGTAGTCAGAACCTCTCAAGCCCCAAAATAAACTTTTTTTTTGTTGCTATTTTTAATGCAAACAGTAGCTAAGAGCTGTCCACCTCTTTACAAATAATGGGTGGGACTTATCTGGATCTAGTGGCAAGAATCACTTATAGAGGAAAATGTTAGGCAACCTTAATATAAGAGTCACTGCCAGTCCCCCTTCCCTGCAACCCCATATCTTGTGAAATGTAAGCAATAAAACAGTCAGAAGTTAAAAGTTACAATAGGGGCACTGTACCTTTATGAAAACACGATGGAGGTCTGCTCCAAGAGCCTAACAGTGCAAAACAGTGAGCACATCCAACAACTCTTGAAGCCTGTGGGAGATGTAAGCAATCAGCAGCTCACAGGATCAGTCCTCAAGTGAGTACTCTTCATCTTTTGTAGTATGCCCTTCTCCCTGGAGGTGTCAACAAAACTAATGTGAGCAACAATAACTCATCTAGAGGGGCAGATCAGCTAAGCAAAGAAATGAAGCAAAGGGAAAAGAATAAATAGAGCATTGCAGCCCAAAACGGAAATCTTGTAGGTATTTATTTTATAGAGATCACCATGTAGAAGACTGTGATTTGAGGGGTTGGGATAAAACTAGAAATTCACAGGATCTGTCCCCCCTCCCCCCCCATCCCCTGACCCCAGACAAACCCTGAGTCCCACTTGTAACAAAGATGTAAATGCACGTTATGATACAAACCTCTCACCTCCCTAACTCATATTTCAGATTCCTGGCATATTCCCAGCAAAAACAGAAAGTTTCCTTTCATGGTGAAAAGAAGGGATGGCAATGCTTAAATGGAACTAATTATAGGCAGTCTGTAATATGCTAAAGTTGCCCAACACTTCCCATTATAAGGCCCTGTGTTCAGTTGCTTATAACTTCGCTGAACTTTATCTGTTGGGGCTGGTATTTCCCATGGCAGGTGTCCACCTCGTGCTGAATTTTTTGTTTTGTTTTTGTTTTTTGTTGAATGATTAAGCTAAAATGGTTCAGCCAATTCTGAGAACAAGCTTAGGGAAAATACATTGTTCTGCTCATGTTAAAAAAAAAAGTGTTACAATCATTTCATTGAGATGCTCTAGCATTTAACCTTTGGAACAGGACTTGAAATTTGGCAGGAGGTCACTTTGGTATGAAGGCTAATGACTTGCTGTTGCCATGAAATTTTGCCCAAATTTGGCTAAGTAAAAAACTTTTGCAAATGCTCAGTAGAGACTTGTTAGACCTTTGCAGAAATTCTCCAAAGATTTCATCTGCACTCAGCATGCTCCAGCCCAGAGCTGCATGGGGTGAGTTGGGGTTTCCCTGCAATTGTTCTTTCTAATACCCAGGAGCTGCTGTTGGGTTGGTTACAGGCACTGAGAGTAATGAGAGTGTCTCTCCTGTGCACTCAATGCCACACCTCCAGTGGAGCTCAGGCTGCAAGGGAGAAGAAAAAGCAGCCTGATTAATGCAGAGGGATGAGGAAGAAAAAGGGGCTGGGGGAGATATGCCAAGTGAGGACTGAGTGGATTGCAGGACCCAGAGAGTGGGGAGTAGCAAAAGCGGATGAAAGGCAGGTGCTCATGGGGGCTAGAAAGGACTAGAGCAGAGTGGAGGAGGGCAGGGAGGAGGGTAGTGGGAGCCTATGTAGGCAGAGAAGGGAATGAAGTGGATGGAAACAGAGTGGGAAGGGGACAGAAGCCAAGGGGTGAGATTGTGGATAGGAAGAGAGGGACATAGGAGCTGAGGAGGAATGGATTGGAACAGAAGGACAGGGAGGCTGGAGTTCAGTGGGACATGCAGGACTGGATAGTAGCAGGGCAGGAGAGACAGGATCCAGAGTGGGGGAGGGATGAAGGCTTGCTAGAAGGGAGTGAGGGCTAGATAGAAGTGGGGGAAGGGGCAAGAGCCGGAGGTGCTGGCTGGATAACAACAGAGCTGGTGGCGGCAGGAACTGTGAGAAGGGCTGGATAGGAGCAGAAGAGGGCAAAAGCCTAGGGGTAGGCTTGGTTGGGGCAAAGTGGGAGGAAGACAGAAGTCAGGGACAGGGTGGTGGGCAGAACAAGGTGGGGAAGTGGACTGGAGCTGGGCCATGAGGGGTTGTGTGTTCTTCATTTTGTGGTTCCCAGCATGACCTTGAAATACCTGGGACCAGATTTACAAGAGTGCTGAGTACTCTCACTGCAACTGAAGTTGATTGGAGTTGTGCTTTGAACATATAATGTGCTGTAAAAATGCTAAGTACTTTGGAAAATCAGGCACAGGATGTTTAAAGTTGGGGATCCAAAATTAGTGGTCACTTTAGGCAATTTCAGCCTTAATTTCTCTGAACGTCAGTTCCCCATCTGTAAAATGGGGATGAGAATAATAATTTCATTTTACCTCACAGGTGTATTGTGAAGATAGCTTAATTCACATTTGTGAAGCACTTGGTTACTATTGTGATGAGCACCATAAAAATACCCATGAGAATACTAATAATTCTATATTCAGTGAAGGGTTTGAATGGTGTGCTGTAAATAGGGCCTCGAGCCACACGTTAAATAAGGAGGATAAAGGGAAAGAGTGAATAACTACCCCTTCCCTAAATGAGGTAGGGGTCTTGTGGAAAAATAGCATGTGATCACGTAATGAAAGACTGTATCATAATTCGCACACACAAGGGAATTGAATTACAGTTTCAGGGACAGCCTTACTTCTAGCATATGCTAACTGTTGGGTGCTTGGTTTTGCAACCTTAACAGTTTGGACATAATAGTGATATATAGTGCATTCCACATATAGACACACCCACTCACACAGATAAAGAGTGTGGATGGGTGTATAAAATAATGAATTACATGTTTATAAGAGTTGTTGTGATTTTTCTGCAGGCGATAACAAGCCTGCTGTGGATAAATACACTAGTCTTTTGTTTGAGTGGCATATCTGAAAACTACCAAAACTTGGGATACACATTAAATGTATCTCACCTGTCTCAGACATATTGCACTGTAACCCCAATCTACTGATTTACAAAGTGCCTTTGGGAATGACTAGCACAGTTTTATGCCTCTATATATGACAACATAGCATGTTGCCACCGATGCTAATCAGTAAATACCTGATATTTGACTTACAAAATGCCATCCACATTCCTTAACGTCCCAATTCTGGGGATGTTGTGCATGAGGGGGATATCTAAATAATCACAAACAAGTTTTCAGTTTTTCCTTCTTGCATATGTTGTTTGATTGGCCTGTTGATAATTTGCAGACCCTTAGATATTGGGGCACCATACATAATCACAACAGAACTATCCTACTATTTTAATCATTCATCAATCTCTATATATGGAGTGCCTTATTCTACCATAGCTATAGATACCTCTCGCTCAACTTCTGCCATTCCATGTGCATTGGAGAGGAACCTTGATTACAAATGTCTTGAAAATTATTCTAGACATAATTAAACTCCACCACTGGGATAAAACATTATGTGATCAAGAACCAAACCAATCTTTCTAATGAATTGACTAATTCCTTTCTAAACTCTGATTCTTGTAGTGTCTAGAACTGCTGTTTTCCAGGTTAGATTTGAGAGAAGTAGGCACTTGACTTTGTTTTTGGAAGTGAATGCTGTTGGCATGGCATTTCCATCATTATTTTAAAAACGCAATCTACATGGGTAGCTAACCAAGATATTTTTTCCCCCAAACAAAATAATAATGTTTGGTTTGGACTCAATACACTTTTAAATGCAGAGCATATATTGATTCCAACTTATACCCTAAATTTGTCCCAGTATGTTGTTAGCAGCACTGATATATAACTATGCACAAAAGGTGGTAACATTTGCCCCTTCTCTTGAAATTAGCAACATAAAAAAAAAAGTTGGGTAATTTTCAAAAGTTCCTGTGACTTATATGAGAGAGAAAGTTTCAGTAAATTCTAGAGACTTGCTATGGATAGTTCATGAAACAATAGGTTTTGCACTGGCTTGGTTGCAATATGCAGTCACACTAAATGTGATGTCCCAGGCGCAGATATGCTAATTTTCTGCTTGGCTTTTTACTTGGTTTGAGGTGTCCATGTCATCTCTTCTTGTCCTCTTTCTTTTTCTTTCTTGATTCCCTTTCCCATTTACGTGGGGTCAGAGGTATTCACAATTCTTCGCTACTACTCCAGGTCCATAGCACAGATTCATAGGTCTTGGAGTTCTAGTCCTTTTCTCTTCAGACTTCTATTGACGGAGTCATTCCATCGTATCCTTAGTCTTCCATAGCCTATTTTGCTATCCATTTTCCTCCCATGCTTTCTTTGATAGTCTTCGTTCTTCCATTCTTATCACATATCCAACCTACCTCAAACATGCACTCTTCCAGCCTATTTATCACAGAGAGTCCCAAGTTCATCTCACCCCTAATTTCTTCCATGCACACTTTGTCTACCCTCTGCTTGCCTGTTATTCTCCTCAGTATATTATTTTCTACTACCTGTATTTTCTTTTCTTTCATCACCGTAAGACTCACTGTTTCTAAACCATAGAGCAAGTGGGGAAAAATATATACAGCATATATTTTTCCTTTCAGTTTGTTACTTAATTGCCAGTCCTACAGTACTCCTGCCACCTTTTTCACTGTTTCCCATGCACATTGGGTTCTTCTTTTCATTTCTCCAAATCTCTCTCTGATGGCACTAAGTGTACTTCCCAAGTACACAAATTATTTCTTCTATTTCAGCTTCTCACCTGAAACTTCAATCAACAGCTCTTTTTCCACCTTGCCTACTTGCATAACTTCAGTTTTCTTTGTTTTTACCTTCAAACCATGGTCTTTAAACACAGAACCCCACTCTCATACCATATTTACCAATTCCTCCTTGCTGTCAGCCAAAAGGGCCAGATCATCAGCATAACTTAGTTCTCTCTGTCTCCCCACAGGCTTAGTTCTCTTACTAATTAACTCCATAACTAGGATGAAGAGAAGTGGACTCAACACACTGCCTTGTCTCAATCTCACTGTCACCTCAAAACTCTTTGAAATTCCATATATTGTCATCATCTTAGCCCTTCGCCCTCAATACAGATCCTCTATCATCTCCACTTCTTGAAGTCCCCCTCCCATCCATCTCTCTACTCCAAACACCAGCTCCCACACAACTAAGTTATATGCTTTCTCAAGACTAGTAAATTCTACATGGCAGTTATGCCCTCCATTTATCATTCTTTCAAACTTCTGTCTCATTACAAATATGGCATCTATAGTACTCCTCTTCCTAAACCATGTTGCTCCTCTCCTATATTTTTGTTCACCTTGCAACTCAATCTTGTCTCCAAAACTTTCTCAAGGACTTTGGCCTGGTCTACACTACGCGTTTAAACCGATTTTAGCAGCATTAAACCGATTTAATGCTGCACCCGTCCACACAACGAGGCCCTTTATATCGATATAAAGGGCTCTTTAAACCGGTTTCTGTACTGCTTCCCGATGAGAGGAGTAGTGCTGAAATCAGTATTACCATATCGGATTAGGGTTAGTGTGGCCACAAATCGACGGTATTGACCTCCGGGCGGTATCCCACAGTGCATCATTGTGACTGCTCTGGACAGCAATCCGAACTCGGATGCACTGGCCAAGTAAACAGGAAAAGCCCCGCGAACTTTTGAATTTCATTTCCTGTTTGCCTAGCGTGGAGCTCTGATCAGCACTGGTGGTGATGCAGTCCCAAATCCAAAAAGAGCTCCAGCATGGGCCATGCAGGAGATACTGGATCTGATCGCTGTATGGGGAGACAAATCTGTTCTATCAGAGCTCTGTTACAGAAGATGAAATGAAAAAGCATTTGAAAAAATCTTCAGGCTATGATACAGAGTCCACAGCACAGTGCTGTGTGACAAGCGTAACAGAAAGCCAAAGAATCAAATGGACGCTCATGGAGGGAGGGGGTACTGAGGACGCCAGCTATCCCACAGTCCCCGCAGTCTCCAAAAATCATTTGCATTCTTGGCTGAGCTCCCAATGCCTGTAGGGTCAAACATATTGTCCAGGGTGGTTCAGGGTATATCTCGTCAATTTACCCCCCTCCCCCCGCCTGTGAAAGAAAACGGAAAAAAATCATTTCTTGACTTTTTTATATTTCACCCTATGTCTACTGCATGCTGCTGGTAGACGTGGTGCTGCGGCAATGAATAGCAGCATCCTCTCCCCTCCCCTCCCCTCCCTGGTGGCAGACGGTACCGTACAAAAGGACTGATAGCTGTCCTCATCATCCTGTGAGTGCTCCTGGTTGGCCTCAGATGAGGTCGGCCGGGGGCACCTGGGTAAAAATAGGAATGACTCCCGGTCATTCCCAGTAGATGGTACAGAACGGCTGGTAACCGTCCTCATCATAGCAACTGGAAGCTGAGTTCCATCAGCCCCCGCCATTTCATGTCTAAAGAAAAGATTCTGTACTGCCTGGACTATCATAGCAGCAGGATGCTGGGCTCCTCTCCTCCGCACCGTTTAATGTCCTGCCTGGACTATCATAGCAGCTGGAGGCTGCCTCCCCCTCATTTTATCTCATTAAAAACTCAGTGTTTCTTATTCCTGCATTCTTTATTACTTCATCACACAAATGGGGGGACACTGCCACGGTAGCCCAGGAAGGTTGGGGGAGGAGGGAAGCAACGGGTAGGGTTGCTGCAGCGGCATCCCCTAGAATGGCATGTAGCTCATCATTTCTGTGGGATCTGACACGGAGCGGCTGTGCTCTCTGGTTCTCTGATACACTGGTTCTCTAGTACACTTGCCCCATATTCTAGGCAGGACTGACTCTATTTTTAGATAAACCATAAAGGAGGGAATGACCCGGGGAGTCATTCCCATTTGTCTTTGTGCCCCCGGCCGACCTCAGCGAAGGCCAGCCAGGAGCACCCATGACAGCAGCAGACAGTACAGAACGACTGATAACCGTCATCTCATCGCCAATTTACAATGGCACAGCAGACGGTACAGAACGACTGGTAACCATCTCTGCTACCTTGCAATGGCAAATGAATGCTGCTGTGTAGCACTGCAGTACCGCCTCTGTCAGCGGCATCCAGTACACATACAGTGACAGTGACAAAAGGCAAAACGGGCTACATGGTTGCAATGCTATGGCATCTGCCAGGGCAATCCAGGGGAAAAGGGCGCGAAATGATTGTCTGCTGTTGCTTTCACGGAGGAAGGAATGAGTGACGACATTTATCCAGAATCACCCGCAACACTGTTTTTGCACCATCACGCATTGGGATCTCAACCCAGAATTCCAATGGGTGGGGGACACTGCAGGAACTATGGGATATCTACGGGATAGCTACCCAGAGTGCAACGCTCCAGAAATCGACGCTAGCCTCGGTACATGGACGCACACCACCAAATTATTGTGCTTTGTGTGGCCGCGTGCACTCGACCTTATACAATCTGTTTTACAAAGCCGTTTATGTAAAATCGGAATAATCCTGTAGTGTAGACATACTCTTTGAGACGCTGATTTAACAGGGTGATGCTCTGATAGGTGTTTGGATCATTTCCATCACCCTTACCCTTCCAAAGATGCACACTCAATCCCATTCTCCAGTCATCTTGTATGTTCGCTTGATCTCAGCAAACACACAGTAATCTATGAAGCTACTTTATCCCACTATCTGCAAATGCCTTGATCATACCAACAGTTATCTCATCTACACCAGCTACTTTACTATTCTTCATCTTATTTGGTGCTTATTCTGCCTCCTCTACAGATATTGATGCCTTTTGAGGCTTCCCCATAATTGTTTGCAGTGCTTACACTTGCAACTCTCTTCTCATTTAACAGCCTTTGAAAATATTTTTTCCATGCTTCCACCACCTCTTAAGGGTTAGTCACCACACTGTTCCCATCCTTCATAACTTTCTTCATAACTTGTGTTTCATTGCTACACTCTTTTGCCAAACCCAAAACCAATTTCCTACCATCCTCTTCCTTCAGTCTTCTGTATAATTCCTCTTCACCATGTACTCTTGCCTTAGCAACTGTCTTCAGGCCTGTTTTGTTTGTTTGTTTTGGTTTTGCCTCTTTCTACGCATTTTTGATTTACAACATGCCTTCGCAAACTCTATTGCTTTTTAACGTCTCTTGTACATCAGACTTCTACCACCACCAGCTTGTTCTCCAAAAGCATCCCATCTTGCCATTTTGTCTGCCACATTTTCTCCACTGCCTTAATAAAACATTCTTTAAACTTTCACCATTCTTCCTCTATTGACTTCATTGTTGTTGGCAAAGCATGAAAGCCATCCTTTACTTTTTGGCAGAACTCTTCCTTTCTTTCCCCCTTACAGAGCCACCATGGCAATTTCTTCCTCAATTTCATCTTATTTCCTGTTTTCTCAGGTTGCAGTCAGATTTTAGCTATTAATAGCTTATGTAGCTCTCATATAGTCGCTCGGTACAACTTTTACATCTTTCACCATTTTCATATGTTCTCTTCTTACCACAATATAATCCACCTGGGCTTTACTTTTCCACTGTAGCATGTCATGAAGTGGGATTTTTCTCTTTTCAAATACACCACTGGAAACCCATTGAACAAACACCACTCAACCAACATCTCTCTGTCTTGTCTCTTAGTGTAGCCCAGAAGTTATTGGGATGGGGCCAACGGCTTCTGCACAAATAACTTTAGCCTCCAGTGGGTCCTACGGCATTCATGAGCTTTAGGGGCAGAGCTGCTTTCTGTGTTCTGAATGGCCAGGGCTAACTCTTGCAACAAAACTCCATGAAGAAATCCCTGAAGATTATTCCTCTGTCCAGATCCCACTCCTACAGGTACTTCCAGGGAAGGGAGTAGAGGAAGGGAGTGATCTAGACCATATTAAATAGAGATTGAAATGTCTTTCTGGTAATATTGTCCATCCCTTTTCTAGAGTAGGGTAATTACCCCAGCCTAAAGTTTTCCTGTCCCTAGTTTTGTCCCATTGTTTATAGCTGTATCTCGGTAGACTCTCTCAAGGAATCACTCTCCCTTTTTGATTTGTCTCCCAAGTTCCTCAGATACTTGGGGAGTGTTATCAGTAGTCCTTTTGCCATGCTATTCACACTGAGTTCTTTTCTAATAATTATTTCTCTGACACCAGTCGTCTTAGTCATATTTATTGTCCTTGTCTGAATTCCCTCCACATTGCCAACATTTTTCTGAGCTGCACAGAGGTAAAGGCAGCATAATGGGTGTGGACTCACCGTCAAAAACAAAGGGAATAACTCAGCTGCATGGCATGCTTCTGTATTAGCAGCCCAGTTGCGCACTACACACTTGTATCTAACATGCTGACAGCCATTACATGTAGGTGACTTTCAGCATTACTGCTTTTCAAATCTCTCCCCTACCTAGTGAATATTTCTGCTTCAAGCCATTTTGTACCCTTCCTCAGATGTATTAAATTTTAATTCTTCCACATTTAATCATGCTTTCCTGCTTCTTGCCCATAATTTTTAACCTGGTAGGTCACTTTATATCATTCCTTTGTTTTCACAACTTCCCAATTTGGTATTAACTGAGAATTTAATTAACGTACCTTTACTCTTTTTTTCCAGATGAGTAATAAATATGAGAGAGGGCCTAATACAATATAGCTCTATATACACCTTCCCACAGCTCTATATATTGCTATATAGCATTAGCCTTATTTTACTTTTCTTCAGCTATTTTAATCCATGTGACCACAGTCCTAAGCCAATTTGATTTAGTTTTTCAAGGCACATTTCATGTGGTCATATATCAAATGCTTAACTAAAATGTAGATATTCTGTATGACTTCTACCACATTCCCAGAGTCCACTGATACTACCATCCAGTATGGGCTACTGGAATCTCTTGATGCATGCTTCAGTTCCCTGGACAGTTCTAATAGTCTGGGCCTGAGCAAAGCAGCATCTATTCAAAGTTAGAGAACTGGAAAAACTCAGTCTCCAGTGTTTTAGAAGGAGTATTAAGGGAAAAGTACATCTGATTTTTAAGAATGAGTATTTGCCACATGCTGCTGAGGACACCAGAGCCGTGAGCCACTGTGTTACCTCTCTGCCTCAGTGAGAGTTAGCTTTATTAGTGATTAGACTGTGTGCCAGCTCCGTATCACACCAGTCTGTCTTCTTCGCCAGCAAATTCTTCAGGGGTCTCCCTAAAGGTAACAATCACTGGACTCCAGCCCCTGAGCTCCTCTGGGATGTTTCTCTGCAATGGACTGCACCTCTCACTGTTTGTTTACAGAAGATATTAAGTGTTACTGTTCATTCACACATCCTTCCATTCGAACACAAAACTGAATTGGTTTATAGTAAAAGTAAAACAAGCTTATTAAGCAAAAGATGTAGGTTAAGTAAAACCAAGTAAAAAGGATAAAGATAGAAATGGGTACGTGCAAATAAAAGTAAAAATACACATTTAAGAAGACTAAAACTTAATCTATCAATACACAATCTTTGTTCAAGATAGTATCTCTCACCCACAGTCTCCTTTCCAGGACCTATCACAGAGATCAAATCGCTTGGTTTCTTTATCTCTTTAATGTAAAGGATAAAGATGGAGTCTCTCTTTGTCTCTTATATTCCCAAAGGAATTGTCTTTGCCTTACAAGTTAGGAAGGCCTCCTAGGGATTCAGTCTCCTGTATCCTTCTGGGGCACAGGAGCCAGGTTAATTCTCTGTGTCTCAAGTTCAGGTTCAGGATAACCCCCTACTGGTTTAGCTTAATGGCTTTGTTTCTGCTTATATATAATTTGAGGTAAACCCACATTCCTCTGTCTAGGACAGACCTATTTATTACCTTTACCTAGGATAGGCTGTCTGGTCTTAAACATGTTCTAGTAAATCATACAGAGGGAATTCATAACTTCACATATAAGGTAAATATTTGCATTTTGCAATGATATTAATAACCAGCATGTTATTAGCTTTCACATGATAGCTCACAGGGCATATTCTGTACAGATATTATTGCAGTAGTGTGCAGGGAGTGAATACAGGGCAGCTAGGGTCACAGTATTCTACTAGCAAAGAGCATTAAAAAAAAACAAACCACTGAGGACCCAATTCTGATGTCATACTGGTATGACTGCATTGCCTTTGACAGTTAATCCTGATTTACACAAGACTCTGGCTGACATCAGTATCTGATCCAAAGTTCCTTAAACTCCTTTCTTAAAGCTTCTGTTTTCAAAATCAGTTATCCTGGTAAACGGTCCTTCCTTTTTTTAAAGCCATGCCTTAGCTACAGTAGTTATTGCTGACTTGGCATGGAGCCAAACAGCAAACTTTCCTCCTATTGTTCCACCTTATAGCCCTAAGGGTGGAGTTACCTTCCCTAACAAACAATTTTTCAGCCATCCATCACTCGGGTGCTGGAGCAAAGCGCCTTTCCAGTCACTGCACCCAATACAAGACCATATCTTCATTGTTTGGAAAATTCCAGTTCATGACCTGTACTTTACATATGTACAAGTTCAACAAAGAACTCTCCATTTTTTGCTGATCACTGAAAATAGAGATGGAAAGGAAAAAGCCAAGCAAAGGAGTCACCGAAATACCATTTTAAAAGACAATATCCATAGGACACAAACATATCTGACCCTTATATCATTTTATTCATCTCATTTAACTGGAACAGATATTTACAAGTTACACCACTCTTCTTTTCTCTTTGAAGTATGATTTTTATTTAGTAAGGTACTTATTCAATATTGTTTGTGTTTTAGTCAGCTACATTTTTTCAGGGCCAGATCTTTAGCTAGTGTAAATCTGCATAACTCCATTGACTTAACGGAGCTGTGCTAAATTACGTCAACTGAGAATATGGCCTATTGTTCTTGGCTGGGAAGGGGGGAAAAGGAGGGTGTTTAAAATGTTTAGCTTCAAACCATAAAAATCATGCTGCATGGTTTAGGAGTATATTTAGCATATGATATGGAAAAGTTGGAAAAACTCCAACCAGTGGAGACCCCCTCTTTCTTTAATACATATATTTTGATATTTCCCATGACTCTGCTACTTTTTCAGACTTCCATCTAAACCAAAATGCATTTGACTTTCCAAACATCGCCTGTCCAGTTTGGGCTTGTTCCCATTACTTCATTTTCTTTTGCACATATAATATATCAACTATGTTAAACAATGAAGACATCCAAGGCTAAGAGTCTTACTTGCAGGTTATTAAATGCCCATTAATCATTTCCTTACTTTTTGTAAGCTCCATAAATATTTCTCCCGATGGCTTGAGTCTGAGTAAATAGCTAGTTACAGATATATACGTGAGAGCTGCAATGAAGAGCAAGGCTGGAGTGATAACCAAGAGAGTGTGACACTGGCCAATCAGAAAGATATTCACATAATGCCAGTGGCAGCCCTAAATAGCCTGCTGGAATATATATATTAGGGTAATTATTTTATATTCCTTTGTCTTTTATTTAATGGCTAGACAAGGGGTTGGCAACCTTTCAGAAGTGCTGTGCCAAATCTTCATTTATTCACTCTGATTTAAGGTTTTGCGTGCTAGTTATACATTTTAATATTTTTAGAAGATCTCTTTCTAGAAGTCTATAATATATAACTAAACTATTGTTGTATGTAAAGTACATAAGGTTTTAAAAATGTTAAAGAAGCTTAATTTAAAATTAAATTAAAATGCAGAGCCCCCCCGGACCGGTGGCCTGGACCCAGGCAGTGTGAGTGCCACTGAAAACCAGCTCGCATGCTGCCTTTAGCATGTGTGCCACAGGTTGCCTACCCCTGGGCTAGACAATGAAAGAAAACCAAATAATAGAATAGAAACATATACACAGAAAAGGATTACAGGCAAAGGAGCGGGTAAAAGAGTGGATAGATAGACAGACATCTGGACTAGTGATAAGATAAGAAGACAACAATAGAGAAAATGTATGTCAGGCCACCGACCTCAAGGACTGCGGATGATCCTATAAACGAGGATGATCTTTCCAACCTAGGAATATAAAAATACACACTACAGAGAAACAAAGATGCTTTATACTCTAAGGGCCAGATTCTCACCTGATGTGAATCAGTGCAGCCCCACTGACTCCATGGGAAGTTGAAGATCTGACCCTTAATGCTAGATATGTACAGACTTCACCATGATTAATTACACATCAAGCCATTAATAATAGTATCGGGCCAATTCCACAGGTCTTATACTCATAAGGGGTGACTGCAACCTCAGGCCCTAAGTCACAATTTCAGAAAAGAGTTTTTTAGGCTACTATTTAAATGCCCTGCTTTATTCTCTCATCTTTAATTATTACATCTTTAGCTCTGTGGGCCTGATCCTGCTTCCACTGAAGTCAATGACAAAACTCCCATTACCTCCAAGGAGGGAAGGATTGGACCCTCTTTTTGCATTTGCTTATGCTACTATTAGCTTCTAGCAGTACTTAACAAGGGAAGCTTTCAAACACTTATGCCTTCTATTTCTAGAACAGTGTCAGGAGGAAGTAATGAGTGTGAAACAAAACTACAAAACATACAGAGATGAGATGTTACAAATTAAAAAACCTTGTTTAAAAAAATAACTGAGTTTCAAGACCACCTAAACGGTTTGGATGCATAATTCCCATAATCCTCTTCACTTGCTTTGATAAAATATTGTGTATGTTACTGTGAGCTGTCAAATAGCTCCTGCATTCCATCAGGAGGTGTCTGTATTTCAGTGCTGGATAAAGCTATTCCTGAATCTAGTTTTAAAAAAGATAAACTAGGGTGAAATCCTGGCTACTCTGAATTCTGTGCAAGTTTTGCCACTGACTTAAAAGGGACTAGAATTTTACCCCAGATTTCTAAAGTGCCTTGGCATCCTTTGCAATGAATGATGTTACAAAATTACCACATGAATGCAAGGTATTGTTCATGAAGAGCATGTTCTTCAAATGCACTTTATGACTGTAGTTCATCATGGCTTGATTTAGAGTACAAGGGCTTGATCCTGCTCTCATTAATTGCCAATAAACCATGTTGTTTTATTATAGTCTCTTGCAGGATGCACTATCCCTATCAAGTCACACCCATACTGTATCAGGCCCCAGAAAGTTGACCAGATGTAGGCATGTGATGAAAACAAGTCAAATAATTTTTAAAGCAGAGTGGCTTCCTCCCATTTCAAGCTTTAAGAATACAGTTAAAGTAATATTCCTCAAAGGAATTGCTTTGATTTGAGCTAGTTAACTCCTTGGAAAGTTGGAGAGACAATGCAGATGAGGTAATATCATTTACTGGACCAACTTCTGTTAATGAGAGAGACAAGCTTTTTACACACTACCTCCTGGAAAGTTGATGGTTACCACAAGATCAGTCAATTTAGATTCCTGGAAATCTAAAAATATATCTGGTTCAAGAACGTATGGTGGAGAGAGCAATATATGAGAGCTAAATATATGGGGTTAGGGACAGGTTGACCAGGTGTAAAAGAATATGGAGCTCCTTTTTAAACACAAAACTATAATAAAATCCTCATTTTCCAAATATTAAGTAGACTCATCTGTTCAGGGGTCAAGAAGTGTCAGGAAATAATATTGAGCCCTTGGAGTTTAACTATATTTATGAAGATCAGCTGGTGTGTACAGGGAATTTCTTAACACAGCACTTTCCTCAGCTGCATAGTAAATGTGGACAATATGCATTCCCTTTAACAGGCTTTGTACTCTGCAATGCTTAAGTCAAAAACAAACTGACCAGCAGAGCTGGTTGAAAACTGATATTGTTGTTTTGTGGCAAACACAGATGTGTTGACATTTGTTTTTATCCTAAATTGAACTGGAAAGTCAAAATATTGAGATTTTTTCAACCAACAAAAGTTCTAAAAAAAATTAGATTTTGAAATGTTGAAATGTTTTGTTTTGTGTCAGTTTGACACTGAACTGTGTCCACCTGAGCTGCTACAGTGCCTCACTGGACTTGTAGTCTAGGTGTCTCAGGCACATTATCCTCTATGGCAGGGCTCCTTGGCCAGACTACATCTCCCATAATGCATCAGAATGCAGCAACGTGGCCCAAAAAGTGGGGTAACTGTATTGCATCATGGGAGATGTAGTCTGGCCAGGGAGCCCAGCCCACTGAGGCACCCAAACTTAAAACTCCTTTATGGCACCATAACAGCTCAGATTAATGTCAAACTGACCTGGAATGAAACATCTTGATTTCATTCAAGATGAATCACCTCAAAAAGGCTCATTGTTTTTCAACTTTTCCAATAAAAAAATCAAACCATTTCACCAAAATCAAAATTTTCCATATGAAAAACTTTGATTTTTGTGTAAAATGCACTTTCAGTGAAAAAAAAAATTGACAGAAAATTCCTGAGCAACCATACAAGCCATTTAAAATAATGTAAGAGGCAATATTCTGAATATTCAGATCCAGCTCAGCCATAAAGTGTTATATGCAATAAACTTGTCAACTTTTAAATAAGCTGGCGTTCGGCTAGGTTAGTATTTGAATGTGAGACATCCAAGAATCACTTAAGTGTTGGAGGAAGTGGTGTTGTTCCTCAGTAGGTGGTGATTTTCTAAGGTCTCAATCCTGCAAGGAGCTCTGCCGAGTTAGATCTTTGGCAACAAAATGAATCCAAATATTCAGAAATGGAAAAATACTATCTTTTATGATGCTTTTCACACACAAATCATGAAAAAATGGTTGCTTTGACTTCAATGGAGGATGCAGTTCCTTGTATAGTCGTTGAGCAAATCAATATTGATTATAAAGCCGTCAGGAGATCACTGATGACCCAGTGTGGTGGTAGGAGTCATTGTGCTGCTGGAGAAGATACAAGTCCATAGTACATTTTACAAGAAAATCTTAGGTTAGATGTTCAGGCCAAATTCAAGCTATGGTAACTACCTTCTGCCAACCTAAATCATTCATGGAGTTGGATAAAATATTCTTATTCACTTGCTTTGGTAAAATGTTGGGTAATGTTGCTGTGAGCTGTTAAAGAGCTGCTGCATTCCATCTGGAGGTGGCTGCATTTCAGTGGTGGATAAAGTGATTCTTGTAAATGGAAGGAAGGAAGGAAGGAAGGAAAGAAGGAAATCCTGGCTTTATTTCTGTCTATGGAGTTTTGCCATTGACCTCAAAGGTGCCAGGACTTCACTCCAGGTTTCCAAAGTGAAACCTTTGCAATAAATTATGTTACAAATTTCCCACATGAATGTAAGGTGTTGTTAAGGAAGAGCACTTTCTTCAAAAGCACTTCAGAAATGAAGTTCATCATGGGTTAGTTTACAGTACAAGGGCTTGACCCTGCTCCCGCTGGAGTCAATGGCAAAATTCCCATAGACTTTCATGGAAACAGAAACTAGTCTTCAATATGCACTTTTAAAAAAATTAACACAAAACTAGCTCCTACTGTATTTAGCTCTGTATTCATAATGCACTCATCATTATGGTATCAAAGTGCCTAAAGCTTTATTTTGAAGGCTTCCACTTAATTTTTAGTATGGGTGAACTAGAATGGTATTTAATATTTACCCCCAAAAAAGAAAGTTTGAAGAGGTGAATAAGTTGCTTTTAGGCAGTTCGGAATTCAATATTTTACAGTAGTTGAAGGATAGTGGTGCTGGCTTGGTTCTCTACCATGTGATATTTATAAACACAACTGAGAAAAAATAAGTAATTAAACATTTCCTCTGCCTGGAGAAGGGAAGCATACACTGTACTTTTAAGCCAAAATTTTCAAACTTGGGTGCCTACATTTAGACTCTTAAGTCTATATTTAAGTGGCTAAAAATAAGTGGTCTGATTTTCAGAAATGCTGAGAACCCACAAACCCCTCTGACATCAGTGGGAGTGGCAGGTGCCCAACAACATTGAAAATGAGCTCACTTCTATTTAGATGCCTATATAGGAACTTAGGAGCCTAATTTTATTCACCCACATTGGGCAATCGTGGCCTAAATGTACAAAGCTACCTGATACTTCTAGAGTAAGTACTTTTATTTGCCTCTTAGTCTTACTACCTGATCCAACACCCACTAAAATCAATGACCATCTTTCCAATGGCAATGAAAGAGACCCTGTAAGTGCATAACATTCATTGACATGAATGAAAATTATACATAAGCAATGCAGGGAGAATAAACCTCAAAGTGTTTCAGTGAATCATTGTTAGAAACCCTAAGAGGCGTCGTATTAAAACATTGCCTTTGGAAAACAGTGAATAAGAAATCAAACAATGCAACTATCCCCCTTTTAAAATCAAATCTCCAAAGAGTTATTTATAGATCCAGTATAGGACTAACAAAATAATACAGAAGCATGTGGAAGGCATCAAGCTTACAATTTTCAACATGAGCAGCACTAATAGACCTTTTCTAGTGCCAGGCACAACCTCTGTAATTCTACAAATTAGGCTGAGCCCCTAGGAAATGTGTGCCTGCAGCTGCTACACAGATGTGTGGATGAAAAATGGGGCAGATTCATCCAAATAAAACTGGATGGTTCTGCAGTTAATAAAATTACCACTAATCTAGTGTTAACTGACTAGAGTCCCACATAAAAAAGCCATGCATTTCTTTTTAAGGCAAAACATATACAAGGAGAAAGGTAACGTAGCATTAATGGGAAGAGAATTCAATTCTTCTAACGTCCATCTTCTAATTATTGAGTCGCTGCTTAACTCCTCTCCCTTGGGAAAGTAAGGAAAGCTGCTGCTTATCATGCTCTTGGGAATCATGGGCACTTTATAGAAAGCCAACTCCTAGCCAGGCGGTGCATGTCTAGCAAGATAAATGCAAACACTTTCCTGCAGTAATTTATTCAAGATCCAAACACAAACATAGATAGATTAGCACTCTTTATCCATGTGTGCTGAACAGAATGTCCCCTGCCAGCCTATGCTGCTAGCTAAGCATAAAGGCCAGTCATTAGGCTTTTGATAATGAAAATGATTGCTACACTTTACTGATCACCACCTCTTTTTTTTTCCTCTCTTTTTTAAGAGGCAAGGTTTGTTGTTTTTTGTTCTTACAAATTCTGAGCTCTTCGCTGGTACACAAGACAAAGCCTTGATCCTGCAGTGCACACACACACATACACACACACAGGCTGGGATTTTCAAAAGAGCCTTAGGCATCCAAAACCCATTAAATTTCAATAGGATTTCAGTGCCTGAGTCTTTTAGGCTCTTTTGAAGAACCTGGTCATGAGCCCTGAAGCATGTGGCTGTTACATGTACACATTTTTAGCAGGGATTTAAGATTGTGAGTAATCATAGCATCTTTTATTCAGATGGATCCCAAAACAGCTCTCCACACTCTACCAACTGAAAGTGTATATAAGTCAGATAAATGTATACACTGCTGAGGTCCAGCTACCGCTAAGATAGAACTAAGAGTTTAGGACATCATACGAAGAATACTCCAGTATCCAGTTGTATCTGAGATGCTTAGCCCATTGAAATAGCTTATGTTTGAAATTCCCAAACTGAATGGAATATCCCTTTCCTTCTATAACAAATCAAACTAAGACAAGGCAGAAAAAAACAAGACAGGACAATAGTTTAGAAAAAGCAGGTGGGGATTAAGTTGAGAATGGAGGGGGTAAAGTGATGAGTTCAGAGGTAGCAAGGGAGTTGGAGGACAGAGGGACCTAGATGGGAGAAGAAGTCATGTCTTCTCATTCCCTTTTAAGCATCTGGCATTGGTCACTGTCAAAAGACAGGATGCTGGGCCAGATGGATGATTGGTCAGACCAAGTATGGCTGTTCTTATGCTTTTCTTAAGAAAGAGCGTGTGGGTGCTAGGTATGACCTTGGTAAGCAGTAATTATTTTAATTTTGTTTTCATCCGCACTGAATACACTGATCTATTCAGTTGAATCAAATCTGATCTTATTTGCATTCATTGGAGCTTCATCAAAGTGTTGCCCTATTGGTCAAAATAAGCCTCATATGTGTAAATACACACAGCCCAGGGCAGTGAATCTCAGTGCCCGGGGCAGCAGACTCAGGTTCACACTACTGTCTTAAAAATAGCTTTGTAGACATTGTGGCTCAGGCTGATGTTTAGGCTCTGAAGCCCACCTCCCTTCTTAGGTGTCAGAGCCCAAGCTGCAATGTCTACATGGCTATTTTTAACTCAGTAGTGTGAGCCCAAGTCTGTCCACCCAGGCTCTGAGATTCACTGCCACTCACTGAATGGACATATCCTTAAAGCTCAAAAGCTGTGATCTAGAAGGCTCACTCTTGGTCTTGAAACAATTCTGATGTCCTGCAGACTTATGGTAGGTTGGGATCTTATTAGCTGTCATGAACTAAGCAGTGCCATGCCCGGTATATAGCTAGATGGAAACCTGCAGGGAAAGAGATTGATGTCTCGGTAGATGGCACTCCTCCCTGAGAGTTGGTACTGAGTTGATGCTCCTTCAGGCTGATAGGGACACTTCTTCTTCTTCTTCCATATGGCTTGGGTAGGTAGCAACAACTACAAATTTATGTCCAAGTTTGATAGCCAGCACGTTGCTGCACCAGTGAGCTGGTGAATGTCCTTCAGGCCTCCGGCAAAAGAATGAAGGGGACATTCAGATATGATGTGCTCTGTTGTTTGTGACTGGTGACCACAGTTGCGTACAGGTGTTTGCCCCATTTTCCATTTAAAGAGGGTGTGACAGGTTCGGTCACAGAGATCCCCTTGGGACTGTCACCTGATATACTGAAACTACATCTAAGCCTGTTTTCCCTGTCAGCTTGGGAATCCAGAATCCTGTCTTGTTAAGTCAGACATGCAAGCCTGATGCAACATAGACCCAGGGTCTGAACCAGTCCCCAAAGGTGCAGACTTTAACTGAAAACAGCTTAGCAGGTACTCCCATTTCCAGCATCCAGACACCCAGCTCCCAATGGGATCCAAACCTCAAATAAATCCATTTTACTCTGTATAAAACGTATACAGGGTAAATTCATAAATTATCTGCCTTCTATAACACTGATAGAGAGATATGCACAGCTGTTTGCTCCCCCAGGTATTAATTACTTACTCTGGGTTAATTAATAAGCAACAGTAATTTTAATAAGTATAAAAAATAGGATTTAAGTGGTTCCAAGTAATAACAGACAGAACAAAGTAAGTCACCAAGCAAAATCAAACTAAACACGCAGGTCCAAGCCTAATACATTAAGAAACTGAGTACAGGTAAATCTCACCCTCTGAGATGTTCCAATAAGCTTCTTTTGCAGATTGGACTCCTTCCTAGTCTAGATCCAATCCTTTTCAGACCAAGGTTGTAGTTTCTGGCCTGGGTCCAGCAATCACTCACACCCCCATAGTTACTGTCCTTTGTTCCATTTTCTTTCAGGCATCTCTTTGGGTTGAAAGGCCATCTCTTGAGCCAGCTGAAGACAAAATGGAGAGGCTTCCGGGGCCTTTTATATTTTCTCTTGTGGGAGGAAACCCCTTTGTTCTTCTGTGCAAAATCACAGCAACAGGATGGAGTTTGTAGCCACTTGGGCAAGTCACATGTCCATGAATGATTCAGCTTTTTGCAGACTGATACCATTGTTTAAGTGTTAGTTTGAACATTCCCAGGAAAGCTCAGATGTGGATTGGCATCTCCCAAAGTCCATTGTCAGTTAAGTGTTTCTTGATTGGGCACTTACTCAGTATAGTCCTTTCTCAAGAAGCTGACAAAACGTTTCACTGATGCTATTTAGAATTAAACATGTTGAGATACAAGTACATAGCCAATATTCATAACTTCAAATACAAAAATGATATACACATACAGACAGCATAATCATAACCAGCAAATTATGACCTTCCCATAGATACCTTATTTGATCTCCTTTGTACAAGATTTGCTGCAACAATGATCTATGCAGTCACGGTT
Source organism: Gopherus evgoodei (assembly GCF_007399415.2). NCBI lineage: Eukaryota > Metazoa > Chordata > Testudines > Testudinidae > Gopherus > Gopherus evgoodei. Next base: position 92,671,826 of record NC_044325.1, read on the forward strand.
CATGTCAATAACGTCACAGAGGGTTTATCCACATCTCCCGTGACATGTCCTGATGCGATTCAATCTGCACCAGTCTTTCCAACATAAATCAAAACCCAGTGGTTCCTCAACAGGATCAATGACAAGCTGTTTGTTTTGAGCAATCAAAGTGCTCCATGTGACTCTCCATTGAGCCTCAGCATCAAAGTTGGGTGTAAGAATCTTCATACAGTTCCATAGAGGGTTGCGGGATTTTAATCTTGTCTTTGGAGGGTTCTGCAGGTCATAGTGCAGTGGGATCCTCATATTTGCATTGACATGATAAAGAAAGTGAGATGTATGAGCAGCTCTTCTAATTTGTGGAGGCTGGATGTGTGATAGGACTAGGAGCCAGTTAACTGGAGTAGATTTGAGCATTCCTGACACTATGTGCATAGCATTATTGAGTTGAATGTCAAGGAGTTTAGTATGACTGCTATGAGACCACACTGGTGCACAATATTCAGCTGCAGAATATACCGAGGCAATTGTTGTGGTTCGTAAGGTCCATGGACTGAAGCCCCAAGATGTTTTGGCCAATTTTCTGATAAGCATGACATGAGACCTCACCTAATCGCAGGTGTTCTCAAGGAGTTGTCAAAAGTTCAAACTCCGGTGCAGTGTAACACCACGGTAGTTTGGATTAGCTTTGTGGCCGATGCTATCACCACAGAACTGCACATCAAGTTTAGTATTACCCATTTTATTGTTCAGATGGAAAGCAGTTACCATGTTGTTTTTTTAACTAGGCCTGTTTCCAGCATTAGAAATTATCAGTCATTGTGCTAAGATCTCAGGTTCGGGTGCAGCTGATGGTATGGAGGCTTGTATGTTGAACAGCTATGGCAATATCATGTGCATAGATGAATTTCCTTGATTAAAAAGTATTGGACCAGGACAGAGCCCTGAGGGATGACCAAGTTAAGAGTTCTTGGTCTCCTGATCTGGCCATTAAGGTGTTCCTTAAAGCAGCGGTCTCCAGTCATTGCTGCCAAGAGGCAGATCGTTTGCCAGCAGTGAATGATGCGGGAGACCTTCAGGAGAAGGCCCTGTCTCCAGACAGTGTCATATGCTGAGGACAGATCAACAAGGGCAATTCCTGTCTTCAACTTACATTGGAATCCTACCTCAATGTGGCTGGTAAGTGAAGCTACTTGGTCACAGCAGTTTCTCTTCAGGCGAATCTTGCTTGCTCCACTGGGAGGCTGTCTTCAATATTATCAGACAGACTGTGGAGCAGTGCCTGTTCCATGAGCTTGCTAGTGGTTGAGAGGAGACAGATGGGGCGATAGCTGGCTGTGTCCTCTGGGGGTCTCCCAGGCTTCAGTAGGGCAACCACTGTTGCCTGTTGACAACAACTTGTTGGCACTTCTCCAGTTCTATGCATGGCAGTAAAAAGCACCACCAGCCATTCCCGTCCCCATCTCCCCAGATTCTTGGAAAAACTCTGGAAGAATGCCATCAGCCCCTGCAGCTTTCTGACTTTTGGTTTCCAACAGCTTAATCTCCTCAACAGAATATGGGGAAGAGAATAGGGATTCCTCTGGACATTGTTGAAGGTTTCTGCTGGACCTCCTGGCATGTAATCTTGTCTGTTGGCATCTTGCTGTTAGAAGGAAGATGAGAAGCTGTCAACCTTTGCTTAGTGTTGTGTTACTGGCTGGGATAATTCCAAGTTGCCACAAAAGAATCCATGCCTTATGGCTCGAATGGGAGAAATCAAGGCTTTCGATAGTCTCTTTCCATCTTTCCAGGCGTGCTGAATTCAAGGGCTCAAGCAGCACAGTGGCTTTATCTGGGTTGCCGCTCTTTTCATATTTCCTCAGGAGAGGCTCGAATTCTTTTGTCCAGCAGGGGATGAAAGACATGCAGTGACAATGTGGGATGTACTACTTAGCAGTCGATTTTAAGATGTTTGTAAAACAACTGAAGTTTCTAGGTATCAGTTTGAGCCATGGGATCAGAGACTCTGTTTCTGAAGTGTTGGTGAGCCAGTCAGCATTGCAGAAATTCCAACACGGCTTTGGCACAGACTGCAGAAGAGGCACTTCCAGGGCAATCTGGAGGATGATTGGACAATGTTGGCTATGTGTGAAGTGGTTCAGCATGGTTCTTGTTGAGGCCAGTGGGACACCTGCACAATTATGGATCACGAAACACAGGTCAGAGTTGTGATCCATTGTCCACCTCGCAGACCGAAAAAATCCAGATTGCTTTAGATCATAGAGCAACTGGAGGTCTTCAAGGGAGGCCCATTCTGTGATCTGTGCCCTGGCTGTGTCATTTGAGCAGTATCCCCAGTCTTTGTGATGGCTGTTAAAGTCATCTATGTAGATGGTCGGATGAGGAAGGGAAAGGAAGATGGGATCAGGCCACATGATGTTAGGTGGCTTGTATATGTTTACTATGATGATGTCCCTAAATCTAACCTTGTTGATAACTCTTCCACTAGTCAATAATTCTTCCAAAACTTCCACATCCCGTAATCCAGTGTTTCCCAAACTTGGGACACTGCTTGTGTAGGGAAAGCCCCTGACGGGCCAGGCTGTTTACCTGCCGTGTCCACAGGTCCAGCCGATCGCGGCTCCCACTGGCCGTGGTTCGCTGCTCCAGGCAGAGCCGCCTGTGGGGGGGCAAGTGGGGCAATTTGCCCCGGGCTCCAGAGGGGCCCCCACAAGAGTTTTTTGGGGGCCGTGGAGCGGGGTCCTTCACTTGCTCTGGGGGACCTGGAAAATTCTCGTGGGTCCCAGGCTCCCAGAGCTTCTTCCACTCTGGGTCTTCGGCGGTGGGGGGTCCTTCCGCTCCAGGACCCACTGCCAAAGTGCCCTGAAGACCCACGGTGGGAGGTCCTTCCACCCCAGGACCCGCCTCCAAAGTGTCAGGTCTTTGGCAGCAGGAAGACTCCAGGCCCCCTGAATCGTCTGGGTGGCCCTGGCTCCAGGCCAATGGGGGATGCTGGAAGCGGCAAGGGCCAAGGGACATACTGGGAAAGACTGCTCTAATCCATTTTGCCTGTACACTGCTAGCCCATGTTTTGGATGGTTGACAGCAGCGATTTTAGTATAGCTATAGGTTTTATGTCTGGCAGTTGTATCTCTTCTTTCATGTGTGTTTCTTGGAGGGCCACAATGTCAATGTGATGGTCTTTGAAGGTCCTTGAGAGGTAATCCGCTTTTTCCCTGGAAATCCCTTCTACATTAAGTTGGTATGTTCAGAGGACTGGACCAACTGTTCTTTTTTGGTCCTGGAAAGGGTGGTTTCAGGAAGTATACGCGTTGCTATGTTCACTGGGAGGTTGGTAAAATGATGTCCTGTGTCCAGTTGACAACACTGGTATGTTGGTGGATTTGCAGAAAACACAGAGCACAAAAAACATCAGAACTTAACAGAAGTACCACATGAAGATTGTCATCTGGTTCCCATGGTGGACACTGGGACCAGATGTGACTGCCTTGGGGCTTATCTGCATGAGTGTAGCTATCCCAACATAGCTACACCACTGCAAGCCCCTAGCATGGTTGCACTGCATCAGAGTGAAATGACCTGCACTAGTGCAGGCTTATCCTGGTTTCAGAGATCCCATAGCACCTTTTACTAGCATAAGGTTTTAACTGTGGTGTCCTGGACACCTCCAAATGTGTATAATTAAATCCTTCCTACCTTCACTCCCCTGGATTAAGCTGCTGTTGTGTCCTGACAAACTGTCATATTCTACCTCAGAGGGGCCACATTCATTCCATTGATGGGTTAAAGGATTCATATATCACATGTTGGTTGTAAAGCTCTCTGGAATAAATAGAAGACGTGATCATTAATTATTAAACTCTCAAGGAAAGCAAGCCTGAAACCAAAACATTACAAATTCTGACACCTAGCTCAAGAGAAATGCATGCACAACTGAAACCTAAGGCAGTGTTCAGAATGATATTGTAAGAGATGATTCTGTTGCTAACCTGAGCCCTGGAGACCACCACAGACACATGTGTATCTGCTTCTGTACACACTCCACCGCAGGCTTAGTTTTGAAGGAACCTATTATTGTGCTTGTTGCCCTACTTTTTATGGCAGAGACATTGGCTTTAAGCTTAGGCCTGGCCGCCACTCCCACTTCTTCTATTTCCTCTCCACAGTAACCACAATCACTAGGCTGACCCAGGCATAAATATGACTCCAAAACACATGGTGCAGCTGTTGCTTCTCCACACGCCCAGTCCCAGCAGTGCAGGAAGAATGCTGTAGTTGCCACCACTGGTGTTTCAGCGCTGTCTGCCTCTTTTACGAGAGGAAAGTCTGGAAGGCTAGATGACTCGGGGAAATGGTAATAGGATATAAAACACTGTCTCACTTTTCTACATGCTTCTAACTGAGCTTTCCTCTTCCCTTGACATCAGTCCAGGGCTGCAATAATTGCAGAACAAGGCTGGCTACTTTATTATTATTTGCTTGTAATGTAGTAACGACTAGAAGCCCCAGCCAAAACCAGGACCCGATTGTGCTGGTCACATTTTTAATACATATTAAGAGGCAGCCTCTGCTACCAAAATCTTATCATCTAAATAGAGAAGACTGATGGTGAGATTTAAAAAAGGGATAATTTCCTATTCTGGGAAGTAAGAAACTTGCCCAACTTCAAATAAGAAGTCTGTGGCAAAGCCAGAATTTGAATCTGCATCTCCTGCATCCCAGTCCCATGCGTTTGTCACAAGTCCCTCCTTCATTTCAAACCTTTGTATTATGACTTTTACCACAGGTGTCCAGTAGGGTTTGAACCCAAGAACTTCAACATCAAAATATAGGCCTCAAACACTTACACTGAAGAATTGACTTCATTAGCATGCAGCAGTAGTGAACTCATCCTCTGTGCAGACTAGCCATAGCACAGGACACATGCTTCATTGGTGCTTCAGCTGAGTGATGTGAGCTAGTTCAATTACTAATGTGCCATCACACCTGGAACTTTTATTGGAAGTTTCAGCAAAACCTGAAACTGCACTGGGGCCCAGCTAAAAAATGCAGAGGCAGCAGAGCTCAGGTACAGGCATGAATCAGGCCCTCTATATCTACACAAGATTGCTAGACAGGACAGAAGGTAACAGCTAAAAATATCATGCCATTTTCTGAATGGATCAGAGGATAATACCATCTTAAAAATGGGAATAATGATACTTACCTTTCTATAGAAATTCATTAACTAGGATGAGAAGATCATATAAATCCCAAATATCAGGCCTGTAATTGAGCTAACAAAATATTTCTAAGATTGCTAAATCCCCATCAGAATACCCAGTATCACTTTACGGAAAGATACCAGCCTCAGGGAAAACCCACCAATAGGCTCAACTTCCCAGGATTATAACACACAGACAGCCAAATTCTGAGAGGCATCGAGTACTTGCAACACCTATTGATTTCAATATGGGTGCTCAGCACATCTTAAGACCAGGCACAAAGTTAAGAGAAACCTCCAACAAAGACATTCATTTTTGACCACTCCCTAAACAAAACACTCTAAACAGGTCCCTTGCAAGAGTGCATTCCTACGGTCAGTGCCTTCTCTAGAGAATTCACACAACTCTTTTCCTATCCCATATTAAATCAGAGGACTCGACAGCCCAGGAGTCCCATTTAATTGCAACTCCTATGGTATGTAATCTAAAGCAAATCTACACTCCCTTAGTTTTAGAGTTTAAGCGAAATAATTAGATATCTGTGCCTCTTTCCAGAAACTACAGACTAAGAAGAAAGACATTTATTTTTGAAGTTTAGAAGCGCCATTTCATTTCTTTTACAGTCATTAGGAAGTGATGCTGTTTTTCAACAAATGCTGAAGAAAAACTAGGTTGGGTTCTCAGACCTTTCATATAGTCAAGCAGCTCAGGATCATGGTGCAAATGTTATAAAATGCTTTTTTTGCATCCCAGTTCCCCCTGGAGCCTTGTACATTCTTTTTGGTTTTGTCGAGAAGATAATAAATAATAGCTTTCCTCCCATTAGCTATACTGTCTCCCCCCATGTAACTGATTCTGTCCAGCAAGTCTGGCCTTTAGTGTACAATAGCTCATTTACTGCCGAGTCCAGGCAGCGGCCTGCTGAAAGCACACAGAAAAATATTTCTTCTGCTCTCTTCCCAGACTTCTTAAACTCTAGATGACCCAGAGTAAAATCCATTTTAATGGGGCCTCAGTTAAACTACCCAACTGAGTCCTTGTTGAACTGGGCAACATCATGCAGAAATTAAAAGCACACATCCTTGTTTTCTCCTTGGAGTCTGGATTCTTAAATTTACCTTCCTTGGACAGCTAGGAAAGAGGAAATAATGTTATCACCTCTAATCCTCACCTCATAATAGAGCTGCCCAAAGATTATTCAAATAATATTGCCATTATTCATTAGATAATGGTTGATTTTCAGCCATTATTCATTAAATAGTATTATCATTATTCATTAAATAATGGTTAGTTGTCAGCTTGTGTCATATCCAGTATTCAGTCTGTGTCATAGCTGGTCAGATCCTGTTAGTCTACTGACTAAATTATTCAACAAATTCCTGTGATATTGGCTGAATAATTTATTTAATGAATAATTTATTCTGATATTGAACCAAATCCAGGTGGCAGCAACTGGGGTTGAGAGATTATTAAACCCTCTCTTCACTCTCATTGGAACACCAGTTGTAGCATATTTTAATGTTGTTCTGTGACAATGGCTTTCATGCAAGCCATATCCCAAGGTGCATAACAAAGGTGAATGGGTCAGTCACAAAGTTAAAGAATATTAGAGGAAGAGAGAAATCCAGAAGTACAAGCAAGGGAGAAGAGATGTTTTAAGATGAGATGTAGTTCAGAGTCAATGAGGAATCTGGGAGGTTGTTCCAGAGTGCAGGAACTGCCAAGGAGAAGGCTGTCACACAGCTGGTGAGGCTGAGGCCTTGTCTAGAAAGTTTTCCAGCTTTAACTACACTGGTGTAGTTAAATAAAACTGTCCTGATGCATATGCAGTTACACTGCTATAAAAGTGCTTATAAAAGTCTAGCTTATGCAGGCTTGGAAAACAACATAAATTTTGTCAACCTAAGGCAGTTATACCTGTGTAACTGTGCTCACAATAGGGCTTATGCCAGTAAATCTATACTGATAAAAAAAAATGACATAGCTATATTGATGCAACTTTTCTAGAGCAGCCCAGATCTGAGTGAAGAGACAGTGAAAAGTCTAGTGAAAGGAGTAGAGAGACAAGTTCTATAAGGTCAGTTGGAGGACATCCATGAGGATTTTTAAAAACAGGAAGGTCAACTTTTAACTGTATTCTCTAATGCGCAGGGAACCATCACCAATTTTCCACAGATTACTGTGAGCTTCATGTTCTATCCTGACCCTTGTGACCTTCCACAGACAGTTAAGGAGAAAATCTCTTTTCCTGAAACCACAAGAGAGCCTTAACCAGTTCCTCACCTCTTACTTAGACTCAAATCCAATGTGTTTTGTCCATATGATAACAAGCATGTCCAGGTTGTTAATACCAGTGGAAAGTAGAAGTTCTCTCTCTCTCTCTCTCTCTCTCTCTCTCTCTGCATAGAAGTCCCAGCACCTTTATTTAATCTCTTATTTCAGCCTGATGTTTTGCTGAGAAAAGCCAGAGTTATTACAGTAAATTAATGTATTATTTTGTCTAAACTGCGCTTTCCCTGGGCAACTGCTAAATCCTGCTCAACTGTATTGCTGATCTAGCAAGTTTAAGGCCAACCTCTGGTATGAATGTAAGTGGGATAAATGGATGTGGGATAGGTAAATCCTCTTCAGAAACCTGTAGGTTAGGATCATGAGGTCTATCTCCCACAATCAGCTTTCTGTGACTGTGGGGTTTGTAGTGCATTGGTGAAAGGCTCTCCTTCCCATCATCATCATCACCTTCTGTAGCTTCTACAAAAATTCTTCACCCTTTCGTCAGTTATTAGCCATATTCATGTGAGGGGGATGGATTTGCATGACTGTACTTTAGAACTTCTATAGACACTAGTCTCTTGGGGCTTGGCTACACTGGAGAGTTGCAGCGCTGGTGGTGGGTTTACAGCGCTGCCACTTAGTTACTGTCCACACCTGCAAGGCACATCCAGCGCTGCAACTCCCTGGCTGCAGCGCTGGCTGTACACGCTGGTCTGCTTGGGGTGTAACGATTGCAGCGCTGGTGATGCAGCGCTGCTCATCAAGTGTGGCCACCAAAAGCGCTGTTATTGGCCTCCAGGGTATTAGGAGGTATCCCAGAATGCCTGCTCACAACAAACCGGAAGAATGGCTGAACTCCGAGCTTCCCCAAGCTGCTTATCTAAAAAACAAACACAGCTGCTGTTTGCTCCAGCGAGCAAGCGGAGGCAGGCAGGGGAATTGCTTTGGAAGGTTCACAGCTGTTTGCTTGAAGAAAGAAGTCACACGGCAGAGGGGGCGAGGGGAGTCCGTGTTGAGCAGCTACTTATGTGGTCTGAAGGCTATTTAGGAGTGCATAATTTGCATTTAGTGAATAAGAGAGGGGTGGGGGAAGGGTTCGAAACTTTTAAATTGATTGCAGGTTGGTGTTGTGTATCTTCCAGTCCTTAGAACTTGCAGCAGGGAGCTGACAGATGCAAAAATCCACTCTCTCTCTCTCTCCCCCACGTTCCCCCTCACCCCCCTCTTTTGAAAAGCACATTGCAGCCACTTGAACGCTGGGATAGCTGCCCACAATGCACCACTCCCAACAGCGCTGCAAATGCTGCAAATGTGGCCACATTGCAGTGCTGGTAGCTGTCAGTGTGGCCACACTGCAGCGCTTTCCCTACACAGCTGTATGAAGACAGCTGTAACTCCCAGCGCTGTACAGCTGTAAGTGTAGCCATACCCTCAGTGGAGTATGAAGAGATTAAAACACTCCTGTTCTACTCCTTAGCATGGTCTTTCTTTCAGGGCACCACACCCAGTTGCTTACAGGAGGCTGTAGAACTGTGGGGTTTAAAGTAATAAATTGCATTGTACGCTGACCTAAATCAGTCATGCCATGGGGCCCTCCCACTCATCTCCTGTGTTTCAAGGAGGTAGCAGGTAGATTATGTACCAATTCACAGCTACATAAAACATACTTCCTTTATGCTAAAATTCAGCTTCCATGTAGACATCTAAATGAAGTGGCCATATTTTCAAAAGTGGCCAGCAGCTTGGTTTTGAAAATCTGACCACTTTGTTTAGGTGCCTAAATGTCAGGTGAGCTCTTCTGAAAATTTGGCTGCTCTGTATAAGCCCTCAGGCAAATTTTCAATGTACAGACAACAGACCCAGAGCTCCCTTTAATATTAGTAGGGCTTGTGAATTTAAGCCATCATATATGTTGCTGAAATTTAGTCCTGCTTGGTATCTTTACTGTATCCCCCTTATCTGAAGCCATGATCTTAATCACCTTTTACACAGAGTTCTTCTAGATTTGTTGTACAGATTTTACCTAGGGGTCAGAAACTACTTCATAACTACCCCAGCAGCAAGACAAACACCATTTTGAATGATGAGCTATACTTGGGGCTTGAAAGGTCAGCATTTTCACCAACAGGGACTCCCTTTCACACTCCTTGTATTTATTTATCAAACTAATTATCGGACTTTGCTTCAACAAAGGGCACTGTGTTCCCCCACTCCTTCCTCTGTTTTGAATCCTGGCCACTATGAAATTTGATGTCATATAGAAACAACTGGCTCCACTTAAGAAAATGCAGGGTTACTACAACACTAGCTGGGCTGTGTTTTCTGTTTCTTTTCTCCCCCTGCATAACTTAGATTTATTATATTTAGGTTAAACAGCCACAGACCTTAAAATAAAATAAGACGCTTGTCTTCTTCTACATGCTTTGTCTAAAACTGATCACAGTCCTCCATCTTCATGAACTTTACAACTTGTTGGATTTTACTTGAAATGTATCTTTCTATTCTTAAAAGCCAAAGCCATGAAAAAATAAGTGAAACCAAATGCCATGTCATCAGGGCCAACCATAACACATGGGAGCCCTAAAATAACAGGAGAGATACTGCGGTAATGCCTGACCTTCTGAACTGTACATATGGGTTGAAGCAGAACAGTCTATATTCATCTCTTAAATGGGGCGTACTAATAGTTTATTTGTAATGCAGAAGAACCCAGTTTATAGAGTCATGATTTTAAAACTGCAGGGACTTACTTTAGGTGCCAGAAATGACATCACCTTTTGGAATAAACTTAAACAGGGTCACAATTGAACTTTATTAACTTATATGGTCAAAAAGCAAACCTCTTCAGCAGTATGGCAGGCATGTTTAAAGGTTCCACTCATCCCCTTTCTTCTCTCACATTTTTGCTTCAGAAAGGAAGGTGTACTGACTGACTTGCAACTCTGACCATCTTTGTAAAATGGAGTCATTTTGGCCAGCCTGTCTCTAGCTGTTCTCGGCTTCCATTTAATCCCCCATAAGCAACCCAGTTCCAGCAAGAAATGTATTCTGGAGGGTTGCCCTCAGCTGTGCTCAATGCTGTGGACCTAATCCTTACTTGGGAAACCTCCTGTTGATTAAGGGTCTGATCCTACAGATGGGAGGCAGGTGAATACGTCAAGCCAGAGGTGTCAATTTGCTTCCAGTGGGCTAAGCAGGAAAATGATATTATTGTTATTGGCAAAGAGCACGGTAACCTTCATTACAGCACACAAATGATAAAACTATTAGAAAGCTTACTGACGTGAAACAATGAGGATACAGTAAGAAGGAATGTTGTTGACAAAATCATCAGTTTTAGCCAACAAAAGAATGACAAAGTACCAAAACAATGATCATGGCTATTTTTTTGGAAACAGGGAATCTATGTATTAGATCAATAATAAGGCTCAATAAATGTTACTATAGACTAACAATACTGGGTATGAATACAATCAACCGCTTTCCTTTACACTAAACCAGGGGTGGGCAAACTTTTTGGCCTGAGGGCCACATCAGGGTGCAAAACTGTATGGAGGGCCAGGTAGGGAACGCTGTGCCCTCCGAACAGCCTGGCCCCTGCCCCCTATCCAACTCCTCTCACTTTCCACTCCCTAACTCCCCCCCTCAGAACTCCCACCCAACCAACTCTTCCCCCTACTCCTTGTCCCTAACTTTTCCTTCCTGGGACCCCCACCCCAACCGCTCCCCAGTATCCCACCCCCTATCCACCCTCCCCGCTCCCTGTCTCCTGACTCCCTCCATCCCTATCCACATCTCTGCCCCCTGAAAGGTGTCCCAGGACTCCATCCCATATCCAATCCTCCCTGTTCCCTATCCCCTGCCCCCCCCAAACCTCTGCCCAATCCAACCACCCCCGGTTCCTGGACTGCCCCCCCAGGACCCTGTGCCCCATATCCAACCCCTAGCCCTGGCCTCCTTACCATCCCCGCTCAGAGCAGCATGTCTGGATCTGCGCCTCCCGGAGGATGCAGACATGCTGCCACGCTGCCCAGCATGAGCATGCAGCCCCGCCGCCCAGAGTGCTGCCCGCATGGCTGCAGGAGATGGGGAAAAGCAGAGGAGGGGCTAGCTGGGGGCTAGCTGCCAGGCCAGGAGCTCAGGGGCCAGGCAGGATGGTCCCCAGGGCCAGATGTAACCCGTGGGCGGTAATTTGCCCACCTCTGCATTAAACACTTAGGGTGAAATTTTGACCCAACTGTAGTCAATGAGAGTTTTACTATTTTCTTTACCAGGGTTGTGATTTCACTCCTCATATAGAATTTGCTTCATTATATATTAATTTCTTAAGGATTAGATACAAAAATCAAACTATGGAAAGTGTTCTCTTCACCCAAGACACACACACACAATTGGTCAAATTTGAATCAGCAGAAGCTGGCAGACTCGAAAAGTCAATGGCTGAAAGACTTCCGAAAGGTGCTCACGTCATCTCTGCTACCAGTCAGTCTGCAGCTGAGCATGGGTTTCAGAAGTGAGTGGTGTTGATAGGAGAGAAGATATGATTAGGGCAGCCAGGGGACAAACTAAGTGCATCTTCCCTGCAGCCTCTGTTGGCAAGGCTCTCAGTCCTAAGATGCCACCCGTATAAACCCAATCCGCCATTCCTGAGGAAGCAAGAGGGCAAGTTTCCTGTGCAGCACTGCAGGCCACAGTGAAGTCAGAAAAGTGCAGCTGAAACCCCACTGCACCAGCACATGTAAATCTGGCCCCAAACATTTCCAACATTACACCCACACCCTTTTGCTCTGTAGGTTATAGGTCACTTGTATATTATACACCAAGGGCCTGATTCCCTTTTACACTAAGGTCCTTTACATCACTCAGACAGTATAAAGGGGCCTTAATGTAGAGGCCCCTTCACACGGCCAGGGCTGTATAGAGGGGCCTTAATGTAAATGAAAATCGCTGGCACTTTACAGCACTGCAACTTTCTCGCTCGGGGTGTGAAAAAACACCCCCCTGAGCACAGCAAGTTACAGCACCGTAAAGCGCCAGTGTAAACAGTGCCCCAGCGCTGGGAGTGTAAGCTAATCCCCATGGGGAGGTGGAACACCTGCAGCGCTGGGAGAGCTCTCTTCCAGCGCTGGCACAGCAACCACACTCGCACTTCAAAGCGCTGCTGCAGGAGCGCTCCCACGGCAACGCTGTGCACTTGCAAATGTAGCCATACCCTAATAGGTGCAGGAGTAAAAATGGAAGCACTGTATATAGGGGAGTGCAGCTAAAGGGCAACAGGAATTTATACAGTTCTTCTCTACAGAATATAACAGCTTTCTTTGGCTTGGGATTTTACTTCAAAGCACTATTTCCTTCCGCTGCTGGGTGTTGAGGGTCACCACTAGCCTTAAGCCAAATTACTAGATGGGAGTCAGAGCAACCACCTGACCAGAACAATCTAGCACTAGAAACTTTTCAAATTGAACTAGAGGCCTCAAGTTTGACTACAGGCTCCACAGGTCTCATGCGTGGAAGTGAAAGAAGCACACGTGTTACTATGGTTGTGTCAGATAATCATGCTTAGAAGGTCTAATCCAAAACCCACTGAAGTCAAGGACAGGATTCCCATTGATTCGAATGGGCTTTGGATCAGGCCTGTACTGATTAAGCTTTCATTATAAATATACATTTGCTTTGTTTTATTTTTACTTTTTGGCCTCACTATTCAGAAATTTTCATTCTTTTCTTCTGTCTTTTGGGCAAAACCCCTGAAGAATTATGGTCAAAACTCACAGCCAACAGCCTGGTTCAGTCTGAAAAGTGGAGTGCTTTTCTACCTCTTAGTACAAATAAGCTGTCCGACAGAAAAATATTAACAGGATGATTTCTCTCTTCTAGGCTCTCAAGCAATTCTTTGTACCTTATGCCAAATCTCCTATTCACAGTGCTCCTAATGCATTCAGTATGACTCTGTAAAAGAGAGGAATGACTCAGCAGCAAGAAAAAATCCAGAGGCAGGTGCAAGGTCTCTTTCTTTAGGGTCTGTGGCTATAACATGAAAGTGAAATGATTTAATATGACCAAAAGACAAAAGGAGCAAGCCTCCAGCTTTGGGGTCTGCTCAATCCTATGAACCTGTGTGTGGAGCATGAACTTCCCAAAAGCATATTCTCTCCCAGCCCCAACCTATTTGAGCCCTTCCCTTAAGTACTTGTACAATACAACAGAAAAAGTAAGTGGAGGCGATATTAACCTTTTGTTCACTGGGCATCAAGTAATCCCCCTATACCCTGTCATATATTTTTATAACTAGTATTTTCCATGTAATAAAATAGCTACTTAATTCTTATCAATTGTAAGTAGTCTATAGCTTCATTCAAATTAACTAGAGCAAACTAAAGCCTCTGATTTCAGAACTTCTCATTGTCACCTGCACAAGATTTAAGATTTCCTTATTTCTAATTTCAGCCAAATCTTTCAGTGTACCTGTATCCAGTATCCCTCTTGTCTCTAGGAATAGCTTCAACTCAGTGCCCCAAGGTATGGTTTAGGTCAGTCACAGAAACAGGGATGGTTCTGAAAATGTTTCATCTCCTGACCTCACCCCACTGATGAAGTAGGTTCTAGCTCACGAAAGCTTATGCCCAAATAAATTTGTTAGTCTCTAAGGTGCCACAAGGACTCCTCGTTGTCGGTCCTTTTGGGGGCTGGAATAGCCCCCAGACAATGGTGAAGTTCCTCTTTATGCCCCCAGCTTGATACATTCATTATAGATTTTCCACTTAAGAGCACCCATGGTATCTTTGACTACAGCAGTGTCCTATACTGCAAGATATAATGTACACCAGAGTGATGCAAAGGACCAAATGTGACCCTCTATGTTTAAAATAGCTCATCATGCTCTTTCTCATCATATACTGTCCCTACCAGGATGGAAAACAGTGTTAAAAAATTATTTATACTTGGTAACTGATCCTGCTGAATACCCTTGCAGCATCATGTCCATCTTTTATTTTGTTAACTATGTTTTAAGAAATAAACAGGTACCTTAAGAGACTATTAAAAATAGTCTGGGATCATAACAGCTCATGTGAATGCCAGTGGCATTAGCAATTTTTAGTAAGCTCATTTTTAAAGCTAGATCTGCCTGCCTGATTGACATGCCCATATTTCATGTGGGTTGGCCGAGTCAGCTGTCTATTCTGACCAAAATCAGCTGGGTTTTTTTCTGTAGTTTGTTATTAAACTTCTCAAGAATGGAGCCTGAGTGGGAAATCTGCAACAAATAGCCCCACTAAGAGAGGCTGCTTCAGAGCATCTGGTTCTCATAAAATGCAGAGAAGGAGCAAAAGTCTCCTGGCCCTCCATTACCTGCATCCTACTGCCTCACTAACATAATTTGTCCTCAACAAATCCATCTTTGTTCCTTGTGCAGAGATTGAGTCGGAGAAACTTAATCACTCCGTGGAAGTTAAAACATCCCGCCCCCGCGCAAGTTTGATACAGTAAATGGTGAAAAAGAGGCAATGCTTCCTATCACTCTTTATATATGTTCAGTAGTGGATGAGTGATTGTCTAGTCTCGTGGCACTGAGTATCAGGAGTCAGGACTCCTGTCCTGGGTTCTATTTCTGGTTCTTCCATTTAGTTGCTGTATGACCATGGGCTAGGCACTTCAGTGCAAATTTTCAAAAGTTTCCATTAATGTTGGGTCCCCAACCTGAGATAGTTGGGAACCTAAAGTTAGACACTTAGCTCCATATCTAGGCACCTGAACAAATGTGTCCTCCTCACTTTCAGAAGTGGTGAGTCCCTATAACTCAAGTTGATGGGAGCTGCCAGTTTTCAACATCTTAAAAAACAGGTCAAGTCCCAAAGTGTGGATTTAAGACTTGCACTCATATGCCCAAGTTTGAGTCTGTATACTTGGCCTTTGACTATAAAAGTAAAATGTTCAGCTATGAGATTAGACATTTTCATAGGCATTATGCAGATTATATTTCCATATATAACATTCTATCTTATTTAAATTTGGAAAAGAAAGCAGGCTTCCTTGCCAGCTACTGAACTCATCTGCTTTTAAGTTGTGGTACCTCATTAAAATGTGCAGATGAACTGTTTTGTACAGTACTGTATCCTAGCACCAATATTCAGAACTGCAATGGAAACAAAGGACATTGAGATCAACTCCCCTTTCTTTCTTTCTTGCAGCAACAGTTCAAATTCTTTCAGCATTCAATAAAATATTTTCACCACTGAAAATCTAACATCTGGGACTCTAATTAGGCAGTGAGCCTTTTAGCTCCCCTGCTGTTCATGTAGAGTTAGGTTAAATCAACAAGATCCATCTTTGTGCTGGTGATGAAAAGAAACACAAATGCAAAATTGTAGGGTTTGCCTTATTGCTCTCGTATGTTCAGAGTGTACTGCGCAGATATTTTACCTATGTCAGTGATATCACCCTCCAATATTGAACATAGTTAAAAAAATACCGCATGACTGTCCAATCTCATGTATGCTTTTCATATGTTATAGATATGTATTAAATTGTTTGTCTGGACTGTCTGGATCAATCTAGACTCTAGACTATGAATTCTGTTGACCGGGGACACACTGTTTTGTACCTCGCTTAGCGCACTGATGACTCACATCAAACAATGTATAAATAAGATATTTCGATCTGTTGAAACACAACTACTGCAAATTCATGAACCCAAGGCTAGATACCACAGTCAGTGGTGGCTCTAGGCACCAGCACAGCAAGCAGCTGCTTGGGGCAGCCCATTTGCAGGGGCGGCAGCTGGCAGGGATCCAGCCTGGGAGCTGTAGTTCCTTGGTTAGCTCCCTGCCTATAAAGCCAGCCCTGGAGCAGGGAAAGAACTACATTTCCCAGCATTCCCTTGGCTGCTATCAACAGGAAAGGGACAGGGAGGGAGTATGGTAGCTGAAACCTCATGCTGCAGCTTGCTGTGAATGGAGAGCTCACTGCTAGAGCGGGGTGGCACTGTGAATGGGGAAGAAGTGTGCCCAAGGAGTAGAAGGCTTTGGCCCAGCTATCCCCTTCAGAAGAGATCCCCAGACTGGATTAGGGATACTGGTGTGACCTCTTGCAGCTCCCAAAGAAGGAATTGGGTGGACTAAATGGACAGTGCCCCTCTCTATCTGAAGCCTAGCAAGGGAGGTACATGGATCCCACTAGAATTTAAAATGAAAAGTAAGGGAGGGGAGACTCTGCTAAGAGCAGGAGGAATAGCTTAGTGGTTTGAGCATTGGCCTGCTAAACCTAGGGTTGTGAGTTCAATCCTTGCAGGGGCCATCTAGGGCAAAATCAGTACTTGGTCCTGCTAGTGAAGGCAGGGGACTGGATTCAATGACCTTTCAAGGTCCCTTCCAGTTCTAGGAGATAGGTATATCTCTAATTATTATTTTTTTCTTTTTGGGGGGAGGGATAGCTCAGTGGTTTGAGCATTGGCCTGCTAAACCCAGGGTTGTGAGTTCAATCCTTGAGGGTGCAATTTGGGATTGATCCTGCTTTGAGCAGAGGGTTGGACTAGATGATCTCTGAGGTCCCTTCCAACCCTAATAATCTATGATTCTATGACTTCAGTAGTACCAGGCACATAGGAGGATTTCCACTTCTGAGCCATGGAAGCAGAAATTGATTTTTCCTTTCCAGATTTAGCTAATATTCAGAAAGGGAATCTAGCACCTGCCTTCCAGATTTGAACACCTCAAAATTCAGGAGTGCTCAAGCTCAATTTGGGCAGCTCTTATTTCATTTCTCCCAAATCGAATATAATGATCTACTGTAATTTGCTGTAGAAAAAGTAGGATAAAATTGAGCAAGAAATGCTTCCCAGTGGTTATTAGGACTGAAATTGCTATTTTCAACAGCTTTTTTTTTTTTTTAAGTTTTATTTATTTAAAAGGAAGACAGTGATATTGTATTGACAAATTCCCCATAGAAACAAAGAGTGGAACAAAAGAATAATAAAGGCACCTCAACTTCCTCATTTATGGAGGACAGTCTTATAATATGCATCCAGATATCCTCCAATCACACAAGCTGAAAATTGTTCCACTTTACAGCAGTTCTGTAACCATATGGGAACCAATCCTGTCTGGGTTCTGTGCACATCCAAAATTCCTGCTGAATGACCCGCCCTGGGAGCAAGTTACCAGTGACCCAGGGCTGGAGTGGAAGGAGGGTGCAGGGGGAGTGGGGGAAGAGCCCAGCACTGGGGAGGCAGGGGGTGTGTGGCGGGGAGAGCCCAGGGCTGGGGTGGCATGGGGGTTGCGGGTCAGGGGAGGCCCAGAGCTAGGGTGGCAGGGAGTGCAAGTGGGGTGGGGCAGAGCCCAAGGCTAGGGCAGCAGGGGAGTTCAGGGGGGAGCCCAGGGCTGGGGTGGGGACAGCCAAATTTTTTTTGCTTGGGGCGGCAAAAAACCTAGAGCCGGCCCTGCACACAGTAAGGTTAATTCACAGATAGCACACACAGAAGAGTAAATGTGATCCTTATACACAACCCCGCCCTGCTCTGCTGAGTAGTAACACAGCCAAAGTCACTATCTGAGCCTCCAGCCTGGTCCACACTACGCTGTTAAACCGATTTTAACAGCGTTAAATCGATTTAACGCTGCACCCGTCCACACTACACTGCTCTTTATATCGATTTAAAGGGCTCTTTAAATCGATTTCTGTACTCCTACAGAACGAGAGGAGTAATGCTAAAATCGATATTACTATGTCGATTTAGGATTAGTGTGGACGCAAATTGACGTTATTGGCCTCATTATTTTACAGTAGCTACCCACAGTGCATCACTCCAGAAATCGACGCTAGCCTCGGACCACGGATGCACACCACCGAATTAATGTGCCTAGTATGGACACGCACAATCGACTTTAATATCTGTTTTATAAAATCGGTTTAAGCTAATTCGAATTTATCCTGTAGTGTAGACGTACCCTCAGTCACTAGGATTAGCGGAGCTGGGAGGCAAATGAAGACATAGGGAGGGGGGTTAGAGGTGAGCTCCCCAGAAGTTCTGGAAGGCATGCAAACTAGTGCATTTTAAAGGCAAAACATTTGCTCTTCAAAGTATAACCATGAGGCAGAGATAAACATCACGACAGACAGAAGATTTTAGAAAGGAATAAGCTTCATCACATAAAGGGAAATCCCACCATCACCTTCAGTTCAAACCAATTGTATGAGGAATAAATAAGTTTGGAGCCTTCATTTTCCTATTACATGTTTTCATTTTTATTTTCAATTGACTCATATGTTTTGGAAACACTTTACAAGACAATATCAGTATAAATCAGCTCCAAAATATACAATATATTCACTTTTTCACACTCATTAGCAAAAAGCTATCAATTTTATCCACAGAATATCACCTCTTTCCTGATCACGCATTGACAGAAATCTTTGAAAAGGATCAAACAAAACACTCATGTTACCTTCTTTAGACCTGGAGCAGAGCTCCATATAGTTGGAAAACTTGTCCCTTCCACCAACAGAAGTTGGTCCAATAAAGATACTACCTCGTCCACCTTGTCTCTTTCATATCCTGGGACCAACACAGGTAAAACAACACTGCAAACAACTAAACATCTACCGACACTAGAAGAGTTAAACCAAAGCAAGAAAGCAATAACAATAGTAGATTATTGGGAGTCTATTTCCAGGCATGTTAACACACACTGCCAACTACAGTATGTTTTTAAGAGGAACACATCTAAAGCCATTCTCTTACTCAATGATATTTCTAGTCATATTTTCTCAGATTGAAAAGATGAGAAATGTGTAGCACAATAACTCAACCTAAATGAAATGACAATATTAGACTTTTGCTTTCACATTGTCTGAACAATGGGATACATTTTACAAAATCTTCATCAATAGCTAGCAACTACTGCCTCATATTTTCACCAAATACAGTGCAATTTCTTATAGCAATTTTCAGATTCAAAGTGTACCAAAATCCTGTTAGAAATGCAACATTAGTGTAGGTGGTGGGTGCCATCTGGAATCACAGTCGTCTCTAAACAGGAGGCATTTATTAGGAGGAATCAATGACAAACTACACATAACCACGTTGCCTACTCTCATGATTTTCTTATTCATCTTGAGACATTTTATTATACTGAGACTTAAGACTGAGAGGGGACATGATAGCAGTTTTCAGGTATCTAAAAGGGTGTCATCAGGAGGAGGGAGAAAACTTGTTCACCTTAGCCTCTAATGATAGAACAAGAAGCAATGGGCTTAAACTGCAGCAAGGGAGATTTAGGTTGGACATTAGGAAAAAGTTCCTAACTGTCAGGGTAGTTAAACACTGGAATAAATTGCCTAGGGAAGTTGTGGAATCTCCATCTCTGGAGATATTTAAGAGTAGGTTAGATAAATGTCTATTAGGGATGGTCTAGACAGTATTTGGTCCTGCCATGAGGGCAGGGGACTGGACTCTATGACCTCTCGAGGTCCCTTCCAGTCCTAGAGTCTATGAATCTATGAATCTATTTGATGTTTTTCTTAAAGTCCTAGCTTCTGGAGACATTTCATTAGGTGAGAATCTCAGCACCTTTTCTCTCTCTTTTTTCATTATTAATTATTATTATTATTTATTATTATTATTGAAGTAAGCCTGTAGCCCTCTTAGTTATAGAGAAAAGTTTGAAAACTATGATCCAAATACATGATAGTGATGCAAAAACCAGAAGGCAAAAAAAAAATCATGATTTTTAAGCCAATGTTTTTTTTGAAGCCTGATTCCTGATTTTTGAATGCTTGGGGTTAGCATTATTTATCGTAATAAACAAATAGACTTCCACACAACTTGTGTTTCAGTTTTGTCTTCCCTTTTTACCAAGAGTCACACACAGTCTACCAGGAACTGCACACTGTCTGGAATGGAACGTACCACAGTTACCTAGCTGCAGAATAATATACTGCAAGGACCTGGAGTAGCCATTTCAGGCAGGCTGTAGGATAAGACTATTCTGCAGAACATTGCAATATGTAGATAAACCTAAGTATGATTGTAGCTGAGCATCGGGGTCTAGAATACTATGGTTACAGAATATTCTTTTCAAATTGCACCATACAATCCTTAGCTTTCACGTGGACAAGAAATAGGCAACAACAACAAGGACTTGTGTTGAAAGGGACCACAGGTGAACCTCTAACCGTGTAATTCACGCTAGCACTGCATTTCATGCTCAGCACTAGATGTAAAGCCCAAATTCTGCTATAAAGAAAACCATTACCTTGGCACTAATGACATGACTGTTCTGCAGAATAGTCTTATCCTACAGCCTGCCTGAAATGGCTACTCCGGGTCCTTAACCTGTCTCTGAATTTTGTTGCATGCCTCAGTCAGGAATTTTCTTTCACTTGGCTTTTGTGTTTATATATTCTTCTTGTTGTTTAGCTGAACCTGGCTTCCTTCAACCCCCTGCTGCTCAAGGATTCAGAGCTATGGTGTTCATTTGTGTTTTAGGTCAGCACATGAGTATTAAATAGATGACTAGAGGCCCCATCCTCATAGCCCAGATTTGCTTAAACTAAACACAAAAATTAACGTTCAAACAGGGTAGCAATATACCAGACACAGGGTGCCTAAGGCCTCCATTCCTCACAGGAAAGAAGTGTTTTACCAGCCTCAATGGTTATAACAGACACAGCAAAAATCCAGACGCTGGACTTCATTATAATGAAAAGATCAAATTCACTAGTTTTATGTTGGGTCTGTAACACACAGTTCACACAAACTACACACCTCAGCCACAGATAAATGGCTAATGCTTTGGTGTAAGTGTCAATAAAATATTCAACATGCAAGAGGATGATTAATCCACAGGTCATAGAAACAGTATCCTCTGTGTACTACAAGCAAGACTAGAGGAACATGAAAGCTTCATGTTAAATCTGCAACAATTAAATAGAACCCAATATTGCCAACCCCACATGCTCAAAAAATCATAAGGCTTTTTAAAAATGATAATTTCTGGGTTTTTTTTGTTTCTGAGCTTTTAAGGTGCACTCAGGTCACGTTTAAGCTTTTCTTTGTAACTATGAGGGCTAGAAACTTACCTGTTTTAAAAAAAGAAAGCTGAGATTTTCATGTAACTGCTTGACTCCAGGAGCTGGGCCTTTATGAAAAACACCAGATATTGCAAAGTTCACAATATAATTGCAACACTGGCAACCACTGAGAATCATCCAAGCTCTCCATTATATTCTCTGATTTACATTATTTGCACAGACATGTCCTTTTATCTATTTATCCCAGTAAATTCCACATCCACCTTCCTGTTCAGGTAAACGGGAATTCCTCTGTAGATGGCTTCCATGTAGAAAGAGTATCCTTTGGCCACAAAACTGTTTCCAAAATATTTTTCCCCAAGGACAAAAAAGCTTGAAGCAACATCTTTAAATCTTTTCACCTCGCTGCATACCAAACCCTGGTTAACACTCAGGAAGGACTTGTGGGGATCTCTGCCTTATCAGGACTCCCTGACCGGAAAACCCTTCCCTGCTCATTCCTGCACTTCAGGCAAAAAGGTCAAGCAGTGCTCAGTCAAGGTGAAACCTGCCCCCTCACAGCAATGGCCTGAGCATTGGTTCTTTTTTTGAGGTCAGGAACAGGGGTTTGTGACATTCCCCAGGATGCAACCTGAACTGTGTCCCCTTATCTTACTAGCCTGGGATGCTTTTTACACAGCTTTGCTAGTGAACTGGTGCTCAGCACTCTCTGAAAACCAGGCCCTTTTAGGATGTGTCAAATTGGGCACCCAGACAACTCCCCAACCTGAAGCTAATACTCACACATCACTGAACAAAAACACTAACCCAGGAACCTATCCTTGCAACAAAGTCCAATGCCAACTCTGTCCACATACCTATTCAAGTGACATCATCATAGGACCTAATCACATCAGCCATACCATCAAGGGCTCATTCACCTGCACATCTACCAATGTGATATATGCCATCATATGCCAGCAATGCCCCTCTGCCATGTACATTGGCCAAACCAGACAGTCTCTACGGAAAAGAATTAATGGACACAAATCTGACATCAGGAATCATAACACTCAAAAATCAGTAGGAGAACACTTTAACCTGTCTGGTCATTCAATGACAGACCTGCGGATGGCAATTCTGCAACAGAAAAGCTTCAAAAACAGACTCCAATGAGAAACTGCTGAGCTAGAATTGATATGCAAATTAGGTACAATCAGCTTAGGCTTGAATAGGAACTGGGAATGGCTGAGCTATTACAAACATTGAATCTATCTCCCCTTGTAAGTATTCTCACACTTCTTATCAAACTCTCTGTACTGGGCTATCTTGATTATCACTTCAAAAGATTTTTCTCTTACTTAATTGGCCTCTCAGAGTTGGTAAGACAACTCCCACCTTTTCATGCTCTCTGTATGTGTATATATATCTCCTCAATATATGTTCCATTCTGTGCATCCAAAGAAGTGGACTGTAGCCCACGAAACTTATGCTCAAATAAATTTGTTAGTCTCTAAGGTGTCACAAGTATTCCTTTTTGCAGAAATGGAGGCACTCACAACCCCTAGTGATGTTTGAAAACATTGATTGGTATGGCCAATGCTAGATGTTGCACAAAGCAACTGCACTTGAAATCCAGGACATAGACTTCACTTTACTTTAGTTTTTCATCCTTCCCCTCCCTCTGCCAGTAGCAGGAAGAACTTGCCTTTCCAAAAAAGCTGGATTTTAAACTATGCCTCAGGTTGCAGTGAGTCAGGTTTTCATGCTGTGTTGTTGTTAGGTGTTGTTGTTTTTTTGTTTTTTCTCTTCCCTTTCTTGTGGTTTCTTTTCTTTTTGATTTCCTTATGGGATTTTTTTGGAATTTAAAACAGACAAGTTAACATGATTTTCTCTGGGGTGAAGAGAGCGTGGGCAGGAAACTTGAATAAATAATACCTCCATACATGCTACATGTTTGTGCAGAAATTACACTTTACAATTGGTTATGGTTTGCCCTGTAAAGTCAATTATTATATTTTTTGAAGAGAGGACAAGCCCTTTTGGCTCAGAGCACCAGTTCCAAACATTCCTTGGCCTGTTTATGCTCAACAATGAATCAGAAATATCTTTCCCTTTATATTGTTTCAGTCTTTTAAAAGCCTTGATTGCAAAGACAAACTAGCTACCTAGCAATATATATCTTAAAACTATTTTTTATTTTTTTTGGAATTATGAACACAGATTTAACAGCAAAAGTTAGAAGCAAATTTAAAGTTCAAATGTGGAGAAGCATGCAATGATCTGGTTACTAGTAATAATCTGTAAAGGGATCTGTGTAAATGTGAGAGTGTACTTCTCACGGTAACATCACTGGAGTTGAAGCAGGTATGGGAACCGTGTAGGTTACAAGAAACCTAACAAATTGGGCTTTCTATTTGAAATTCTCCCTCATCACTAAACTGTTCAACATTCTGAACCCATTATCTGCTCTATCCACTGTGTGGCTTATATGGCAACCAAAAAAGTGTAGATTTATAAAAGCCACCATCTTTCAGAAATGACTAGATTCCAGTGTCATCAGCCAATGAGACCTTGTTTTGATGATTCAGGTCTTTTGTCTGTCATTTCATTGGTTGAATTCATAATTGGTCTATCGTCAGACAGCGTGTAATTCCTGAATTAGCCAGAACTTTCATGTTCTATCTTGCTCTCGTAGTTCATAATTTTCTCTTACAAAAGTTATATTTTTAATTCATTACTCAAACACACACTTCCAATCACTGAAGAGTAAAATTCTAAAGCCATGATTAATTTATTCAGTTTTTGATTTTTATTGATATTGGATTTTGGATTAAAGCCATTCAATTTATTATGAGAAAAGAAAAATATTAATGCCATTAGAATGCTATGCACTAAAATAGTCCTTTTCAAGATAATAAAGCACTTGACAAACCTTCAGTCCTAATATCTGGAAGCAAATTGAAATTTGTTTCTTTGGTTTTGTGGGCACAAGTCTCTGTGAACACATTTTACAACGTTTAACTATTTAAACTACCAAATTGTGCCTGTAAATTGTGTGAAAGGGGTTTTTAAAAAATAGGTTTGTAGCTCATAAGAAGCCAAATTATGTATAGTAGATCTGTGGACTGTTTGCATACCAATTATATGTGGGTGCAAAACCTCAGAGGTCAAGCTGAAAATCCTTCTGGAAACCATTGCTTAAGTCTTAGAATACCTCTGTAGTAAGCATTATTATTCTTCTCACTTAAAAATGGGTCAGCTTTTGCACAGGGAGATTAGGTGACCTGTCCAAGGAGTCAGTGGCAGAGCTGAAAATACAAGCCAGGAGTTCTAGAGCCAAGGTCCATGATTTAATCACAAGACAACATTCTTTACCAGTTACATTATTCTCTCAAAGTTAATTAAAAAGTACATTCTGCAGTGCTGCGGATTTAGCTGCACAAGCACAAAGCAAAGACACAAGAGTTATTTCTTGAGATGGTCACGCAAACAAGTTTCATAACCACATGAAGTGCTCATGCTTCTTTCTTTTCCTCCCCATTTGTTCTGTTTGAGAAACAGAAGCAACCCATTAAAGCATCACCAGTATTTTATTAAAATATATTTTAGACATTTTTTAAACTCCTGGAAAAGTAATGTTCCTAGTGTTTACACAATAAAAATTCATCGTTATATGCATGCTTCAAAAGATCCTTAAGTAAATAAACAAAACAAGTGTGTCCTGGTACTAGGGGCAGGGGAGAGAAACCTTGATAAACTTGGTTGTAGGCCCAGCTGTTAGAAGAGTCTTTTCTCTATGGTTTGGTTATGGATTTTTTGAAGGTTTGAATTTTCTACAGTTCTGCTCCTCTGTGATGAGTTTTAGTGCCAACAGTACCTTTTAATACATGACAAGGTAGTAGGAAATGCTCACTTTGGATAGAAGTGTTAAGAGAATGGTTAATCCCATGGCGCCTTCCCAGCCAGCCACCATATCAACAATGTAAAGGTGAAAACCCCAATCTGGCAATGCTCTGCCAACAGCTTTGCGCCTGGTGCTGCCTCACTGTGGGACTGAAGTGCTGAGCGGGGTCTTCTTTGCATGTGTCCTCCCGACCAGTTACCTGATATTACAGGTTCTAGAGGTTATGTAGTGGAAACGTTTAGAACAAGAAGGCGGTTCCCTCCTCAAAAAAATTGTTGAGGTGAAAAATTGTAAATGAAGAAGTTTCATTTATATCAAAAGTTATCACAAAGATTACTGAAACTTTTTATTTATCAAATGTCAGATCAGTACACAAAATTTTCAATGAAAATCTAATTAAAAATTCACAATTTTTTTAAATAAAAAAGTGATCTGTTTTAATGCTGCAAAACTAAAACAACTCTGAAATTTCAAACATTTTCACAAAATGAGAGAGAATGTTTAAACTGAGCCAGTAAATCATTTAAAGCCCTCCAAATAGTGATTTCCAGTGTGGGCCTGAATAAAGACTTTATGTTAAATATTAGGAGATATACTCCAGTTAGAGTTGCTCCAGATTTGTACCAGGTAACTGAGATTAGAATTTGGCCCCTAACTACTACATCACTACTTCCATGATATCCATACTTCTCTTAGCACTCATTGTACACACATTTCTCTCTCACCTACCTTACTGCAAACTTGGTTATATTGTACATTTAAATACAACGGAGAAGATACAAGCCCACACTATGGCCCCTTTGGGCAGCAAATCTCAAAGCTGCCTCAAACAACTGAAGATTGACATAGAATAACTACTCCTAAAGCACTACCTCCAAGATACTCTTGCACCCAGTATAGGGGACCTGCCAGAGCTTGCTGCACCCCAACAATCCCCAGCCAGCATAACAGTCATTACAAGTCACCTGCTTTAAGGTTATGCTACTGGCCAAGCAGCAGGGGATCAGGGGAATGCAAAAGTAGTATACAACCTCTGTTTTGAAAAGTGGCTACCAGACCTGGTCAGGAGCTTAGACTAAATCTTCTCCCCCCACTCCAGTTAGAAATGCTGATCACAGAAGCACATCCACCCTGACAAAACTTTCATTGGGAAGGTTTCTCAGGTCCAGGATGCAATCCCAAGGCAGGCAGGGAGAAAGGAGAGAGAGACATACCCCAGAACAGGTAGGGAGTTGTGGTACTTACATGGAAAACCTAGGTTCAAAGTCCTTTCTCCAAATCAGGCAGAGCAGCAAGGCCTCTCTCATATCTCAGTGTCAGTCATTGACTATTCTCTCTCAGAAGTTCCAAAGGTCATGGTTTTGTTCTGTATCGAACAGAAACAAATGTCAAAACCTCAATATTTTTAACTAAACACAAACATACATCTCTGGACAGCCCTAG
Organism: Gopherus evgoodei; assembly: GCF_007399415.2. Taxonomy (NCBI): domain Eukaryota; kingdom Metazoa; phylum Chordata; order Testudines; family Testudinidae; genus Gopherus; species Gopherus evgoodei. The sequence goes on from NC_044325.1 coordinate 92,698,643, forward strand.
TTGACAATAGTCAGTTAAAATATTGAACTGCTCAACCAAAGGATTATTGCCCAGAAATGTAGGAGACTGCAAGGTTGGACCCAAGGTGCAGTTCCATCTTTCTAAAGTTTTAGGATACATAATGTTGCAGTTTAGTTCCTTTAATTTGTTTAAACATTTTAATCTTGAAATATTATCTCTCTGAAGCGGTTGTAGAAGAGCTCTACTAGTTTTAAGAACAACATACCCAAAGCCCACCTGATATAACAAAAACGTATGGATTTTTTTTTAAAGGATTTGTTTGTTTTGGAACGCCCTGAGAGAGGGCAGCTAATTTGGAAGGAAACTACCTAAACCTTATCAATTTCAAAGTGGTCCAACTTGACAAGTTCAGTAGCAAAAGAATAGCTCTATGGTCAGCGTTCAAATGACTCAATAACCACTTTGCAAACAAGCAAAATCTGTTACGGTACCTGAAACCTAGGTTTCCCCAAATTGTGGGTCCTATCTCCTTTGTATAACTAGTCCACCAAATCCCTTTGGAAACTTTCCTTTCATTGTCCATAGGTCAGATTATCCCACTTTCCCAGCACAGAGAATTTCACTGACTATAGATGAACGAGTGGGGGTTCTCATCAACTCCTTCTGAGGAGTACAAGAATCTGGATCTTAAATAGCAGATTGCATCTTGGAAAACCATTAAGTGCAGACTACACCCAAGGAAAACTGGGAAGCCTTGTATTGTATAAATTTATGCTGGTGGTGAGAGCCCTGAATGTTACAGATGAGCCCTATAGCCAAACAAAAGCTCTGGAACTCAATTTAGTAAATATCAGGGTGTTTGGATTTTACTGTCAGGGAGTTCTGAGCTGCAAACTCTGATCCAAACTTGGATGTAAGGTTTTGGATGGGTTCACTTCAACATGTCATGATCACTTTTTTGAGGAAATGTACCATGATAGACAAAGTGTATATGTGGCAATTTTTTCAGAGAACTTTAAAAAAAAATTTTTTTAAATGTCTTCAACTTAAGAGCTATCAATCGTACTTCAAGACATAAACCAAGCATTGGGGTTGGGCAGAAAATCCCTCTGCACAGATTATTCCATAATAGTCCATTTGGGGGATTTTTGCAGTTTCTGATGAAGTATTTGGCACCAACCACTCCTAGGGTACGCCTATGCAGCAGCTGGGAGGGTGCTCCTTCATGTGGGTAGGCAGACAGGTACTAGCTGTGTTAGAGCCAGCATGCTAAAAAATAGCTGTATAGCCACAGTAGCACAGAGAGCGGATCAGGCTAACCACCTGAGTACAAACCCACTCAACTGCCAGAGTAGGTAGTTGGGTGACTAGCTGGAGCCGCTGCCCGTGCAACTGTGGCTACACTGCTATTTTCAGTGCACTAGCTCAAGCAGAGTTAGTGTAGGTCTGTTTACCTGTATGTGAATCACAGCTCCCAACTTCTGTGCAGACATACCCTTTGAGGCAGTATACTGAACTGGATGGACCACTGATCTGTCCCATTGTGGCAATACCTCTGCTTACATGTCTCTGAAGGAAATAGCCCAACGAAAAATCATATTATCTTAGTTCATTCTTTTGTGCTCATTTGCCATTTCATACTTCAGCTCTCCACATCCATGGCATGGGCCAGATCCCACAAAGGGTGTGAACTGGTATAACTCCATTGAAGTATATGTTTTTGCAAGCTTCATATCTTCCTATTATTCATCTGTCTGCCAATGAGAAATTGGGAACACAGACCCCTTTTGCAGCACACAAGAGGTGGCCCCAAGCTGCCGCAGTGTCGGGTGTAAGTGTTTTGGAGGGAGCTTTAGACACCTCTGCACCAGTGTATTTCATCCAGCGTGAGTAGCCTTAAATAACATCAGCAGCTACAAGCAGCAAGATGGGAACAGCTGACCATCCCTCAATATAATCTTGAGAAGACAGGAGTCTGGACAGCTCTGGAATGCTCTTCCCAGCAAAATACACCACAGTGTTTTCCTGCTATACTTCTGGGTAAGGATAAAGATGATATTTCCTTTTTAATGTCAAGTTATTTACTCTGTACGTGCATGTGTAAGTATAGAAGGGAGCACTGAAGAGTTTTATTTCTGCATTGTCCTTATTTATTGATGAGGGCCTCTACCCATAGGAGTTATGAGGCCTGAAGGGGTAGACCACCATATGAATGGACAGTATACAACAAAATTACAGGTAAATAAATCAGTGTCCATGCAGATACACAAGCATGTGTATCTATTAAAACAAAGTAAAAGACCTAAAAAAGGTCTGACTCACCAGTGACTGCCTGTGGTCCTTCCTTTACCCTAGCCACCTATCCTGCACTGCTGCAAGCCAGAAGGCCCCCATCCCTTGAAACCCATCCACTTTGTATTTGTACAGTCATTAGATTATGCACAATAAGCAGTCAATTCAAATTCCAAACATCACTACCAGCATGCACAAAATCTGAAACTAATCATTCGAAACGCCTTGCAGAAAGGGCACCAGATGTGTTGGACCCTAGTCATGCTCTTTTAAAGACATAAATAACTTTTTCTCCTACTGCTAGTAACCCAATGTGCAGCAAAGCACAGGATGGACTAAGGGCTAAAGTAAGTTAGTAGCTACAGTGGAAGGTTCTCCATGTACTTTTGCATTCTTACAACTGCAGCATATTGTTCTTTGCAAATACAGTTAATTTAGATAATGATGTGATCACTCTAGCAACTGTTAACACTCTGACATTGCTGAGTTACTCATTAATGCAGTGTTTACATTAATCCTAGGACACACAAACTTACACTGTTTAAAATCATTACTTATGAAAGCCAAACCTCACCTTCTATTGAATGCACACACAATAGCAACTTGTACTATAGCTTTCCTGGTGTAGTAACCACTAATCATAATTTGGCACTAATGATTTGCAGTTTTCAATCTGAAAGAAAAATCAAGGTATCAGTTCATGTACTTATATTCCCATTATTAACGTAATTTAGTCTACCATTGATTAACACCACCGTGTATAAATTCTGAAATTTAAAATTTGTAAGCCTCCCACCTTTTTGAGTCATCCATCTTGTGAATTTGACATATTAATGTATTTGCTTACAATCCAGTGTGCAGACTTTTGCTTGACTTGTTGCTTTGTTATATCTTCAAATGAACATTTAAATCCGAATATTAAAAAAAAAAAAAAAAAGAACAGATTATATACATAAGGGAATTTTTGCAAATGCAAATAATTACAATAACATAGGAGGGTAGATGTCTAACTACTATTTCAAAGCAGAATTAATTACAATCACAAAAAATGTAGGCACAATTTATCTGTACAAAACAGAGGCCATTCTAGCAGCAAATCTGTCCCAAAGCCAGCAGAGCAGGAGCGTACCAATAGTTCCACTGAAGTCAATAAGACTATTCACGTGCTTAAAGTTCAGCCATCACTTAAATGATTTACTGGATCAGGGCTTTAGTTTCCATTTTCTTTACTTGGCATAACATTCATTATTTTGCTCAAGGGAACTCAGACTTGCATTCTCAATTATATTTTACCCAGCCTCCTGCACAATTATATAAAGCATGGAATCATCCATATTTACTCAGAAGAATCTCTTCCTTCAAGTGTATTCAGGACCAAATTTGCTTTAATAAGTTGACAGATCACATACAGAAATTCATATGCAATTATTAAACACTGCTTCTTAAGGGCCAGATTCTGATAATTTTTTACGCACTGGATGAGATTGTGGCTCCACTGAAGTCAATAGCAAAACTTCCATTGACTTCAACAAGCCCAGGATGTCACATATTGTGTATTGCCTTTCTCTGCCTTCTGTGGGACTACTTCTAGGATTAGGATGTCGTAGCCTGCCTGCAAGTTTGGCTTATGAATAATATTTTGATCTTCTATAGCATTTTTCAAAGTACTTTACAGCAGTGGGACTTATTCAGCCTTCAAGCAACTGGATGAAACTCCATTATTAAAGACCCTTGCACAGTCATGCTATCCTATTCTGCAGCTAATGAGCAATTTTCAAGAGTAGCCAAATAAAAGACAGAATAATGCATTGGCTTCAGTGGCGTTTGTACCCACTTACAGTAGGATTGAATATGACCCCTGTAATTAGGTATCCCCATTTCACAGATACGGGGGGGGGGGAGAGAGAAGTAACAGACTTGGCCAAAGACACAGAGTCAGTGTCCAACATCTTGAAAATTATATATGACTTAAACAAACTTAACGTCAGCAATTCTAGACAGGTGGGAAAAGAGGAAGAGGCCTCCCATATGGTTATTTTAGTAGCATGTAAATCAAGATGCACACTCTCAGGCTGAGTCTGAGTGCTTCTAAGGGTTCTGTACAATGCCTCACTATGAGATTCCACAAGCAGAGAACTTTGGAGGACTGCGAAGGAGGAAACACACAACATTCTTTAAATTATACCAGAGTTTTCTGATTTTATTTTTTTTTAAACTTGAGAAAAATATAGTGTAAAAGAATTATTTTCCACAGCAGCATGAAATTATAGCTTTCTTCAGTGTATAATCCTAAATTATGCTACAAGGCCAAAGTGTTTTTCTCTGTGGTTTGTATCCTGTTGGAATCAGTCCAAGCAATACTTTTCTTCTCTGCTCAGCAAAACCATTATGTTGATTGAATTGAAGCCAATATGCACACTCATGACCTATCTTGCCATAACTTTATTCATAATTTAGTTGGAACAGAACAGCATTTATAACAATATTGATAAACTAGTGCAAGGACTTTACTTGTAAAGTTGCTATTTTCAGGGATTTATGAGCCCATTTAAAGTTGTCTCTTTCCAGATTAAACATGTTGTGCAGATTCTTAAGAAATTATAAATTTTCACACAGAAAATTTGGGGGAGAAAAAACTATATTAAGTCAAATCCTTTTGGTGGGAGAGAAGAGAGAATAAATGTAATGGCTTTTTGATATTTTTTGCATATTGGTAAAACCAGAAAGCTGCCAGGTCTTTTAACCCCCTACTTTTCAACTCAGTTATTTCAGCTGAAGAATTTGTTTTCAAAAGGGTGCCATTGTACATTTCAACAATCTTTTGTGCATTGAAGGAGATGGGCCTGTACCAAAATCTCCAACCAATACACATTCAAATTTTGTACATCTCTTCCACTCACGTACACTCTAGTGTTGCCTGGATCCAGGATACAACCTCATTTATCTTAGTGGAAGAACCCAAACAAAAGGAGCAATTTGTTCCCTGTTATGTCAATAAGAATTTTGCCATTTACTTCGATGAGAGCAGAATTGAACCCTGAATCTGTTTAGGGAACTGCTAACATATTTCCTATCAACCCATATTCCTGCTGCAGTATACGAGCTATGATGTACTGCTACAGAAGAGTAAACAATATAGTGAATGCAAGATATTTCTCACAATATTACGCAGGAATTCAAACAGATTGGAACAGATTGTTTTACTAACATCCAGGTGCTAGTTCTATAATATTGCAAGGAGAAAGAGCTGCCATGTGGGGTGTTTCCCACAGAGTTACATCAGTGTCCTAATCAAGCTCTGTCTACTCACCCAGTTTCAACATTGACTTCAGTGTAAATATCACCTCTTCCCTTAATATGAACAGGGGCAGGATTCCACTAGCCCATCCAGCCGGCAAACAATGTAGCACAGAGACAGTACTTCCACTATATCAGTGAGTACACCAATCCACCAGCTATCCCTCATATGGGTGTAGTCTATCTAGTGCAGCCCTGAAACTCCATGCATGGTTTCCTTCTGCCAAGCTCGTCTACTCATGCTTGTTAAAAAGAACAAGCATTGGCCCTTAATGTGTTTGTGTGGAATGCAGATTTCTCCAACTCTTTATAGCCAAACTAATGTCAGATACACAGCAAGGAATTTTTCAAGACACACTAGAGAGCGGAATCAGGCTCAATAAAACTCACTTGCAACAAACCACACGTTTCCCACACCTAAAAATATGAAAACCTACACAAAACATTAAGAGAACATTCTAACAGGCCAGGCCAGTGACATTGTTAGGGCTCTTTATTACCTTGCAGGAAACCTGGGCTGAGTCTCCAATTTATTTATTTATTTTTTAAATGTTAGCATGGGATGCAAAGTCGTAATCAGCATTATGTAAAAAGCCTAGCAATTCTCACCCTATGAGTTCTATAACATACATTAAAAAGACAGAGGCTTGTATTTGCTCAGCAGACATATACATTCATTAACCCAAGGATTAAATACACACCCACACACACGATAATTAATTTTATCCTATTTGTTTTGTTTATTACAGTGGTGTCTATGGGCTAACAGGGAACAGTGCCCTGTGCTGAGAGTAGGGCCAATATAACCCAATTACAGTAAACATGAAATGCATCAGAGCAATCTGTGTGTACAGACTGTATCATCAGCTAGTGCATGTTCAAATATACTTTGCTCAAACAAAATGGAGAGGAGCTCAGAGGATGATTCCACTTCCCTGATTCAGAGCTACTTGGCCCCTCAGGGGTAGCCCTAATTTATGTCACCTTTCCCCTGAGTCACCTACTAAATGCCCTTTCCTCCCCTTTTGGTGGAGATGAAGATGGGAAAGGTGCAGAGGAGGTAATAGAGCTGCCTCTGCCAGCTTTACACCTGGGCAGAGCTCTCCTGTCAGGGAGACATTCTCCACTGGCCAGCTCTGGCTGCTCTGAGGCCATTTTGCACCACACCTCAGTGAACTGGCAAATCCAGCCCACAGTAGCCAGGCACTGAAATGGTTATTATACTTCCTAACATTAGAAAGTTGTGATTGTTAACCTTTATAAATGCACAGGACCAAATTCAGAGAGAATGCAAATCAGAAGTGAGCACACATGCCTGCAGTGAGAGCTTCATGCTTTGAAATGCATATGTAGGGAAGTAGTTGATCTGCCCCTGTAATGACCTGTGAGGTAGTGAGCATGTGCACCCAACTGCAGGTAGACCTCAGCATTAACAAAAAAAACAGTCACCACGGTATTTAGGGTGAGTACTATTAGGGTTGGCATTTGTAACAGTGATTTACTTTTTAACCATACCCTTGTTAAAATTAGGTGAGATTTAAAATAGTAAAGGAATTATATTTTACAAATAATAAGAGGAAGAAAGTGATTAGCAACTAGGATTGTTGATTGAGGATTACACAAGTTTAAGAAAAGATCATATCTGACTGAATACAAAGACCACATAAGGGGTTTTTACTTCATTCTCCCCCAGACTAATAGGTTTAAATTATATCTTAAGCATAAGCATAGTGCCATGTATTTATATCCCATTAATATCATTAATTGCAATATTTACCATGGCTTTCTTTTATTTCATATAAGGTGCTTTATGGGAGGCAGAGGAGTTAGATTGTTAGTGACTACCTTCCTTTTGATTCTTGACTTTCTTTCCATTATAGCCTAAGTGTGACACTCTGTACCTCAGAGTGGCACCATATTCACCACAGTTACATAATATGATATGTTTTGTACAAAGTATGCCTTGTGAGGTATCATTTTACATTCTTGGCCTATTGAACATTAATAGCCTGTTGGATTGTATGTGCTATCATTGTATGTTCAATAGCCATCCCAGAAGACTGCTTAGAGAGAACATGTTGATAATGGTCAGTAGTGTCCAATGGGGACTACCTGATCCCCACATCAAAAGATCTTTCCAGCAAGCTGGAAGAAACTGTAGACTAGAGGAAGTGACATCATGACTTGGCCTCTCTCTCCACAACTCAACACCTGAAAACTCATCTGGAGAACAAAGACTTTGAACTGGGGAGCCGTTCTCAACTGGAAAAGAGTCCCAGTCTGTGTACTGAGGAACTGTACCATCTGTCAGAATAAGATACTGCTTAATTCAAATCCTGCTTAGTTTGTAGAACTCAGACTGCAAATTTACTTTTATTTCTTAAATAACCAACTTTGATCTCTACATTTGTTACTTATAATCACATAAATCTATCTTTCTGAAGTTAATAAATCTTTGATATTTTACCTAAACAGTGTGTTTTGATTGAAGTACTAAAGACATGTCAACTCAGTTTACAAAGGCTAGCGTGTGTCCGCTCCACAATGAGGAAGGAGTGGACTGGATAATGAACTTACACTGGTTAGGCTTCTGGCCAGTGCAAGATGGTACAGTTGTGGGATGCAAGACTGGAGAGCTGAGGGGAGGGGGAAATTGGCTCAAGCCTCTATTGTTGGCTCATGAGTGGCTAGGAGAAGCATTTATATAACTCAGGCCTGGTCCACACTACACAGTTAAATCGATTTAAACAGCGTTAAATCGATTTAACGCTGTACCCGTCCACACTACAAGGCACTTTAAATCGATTTTAAGGGCTCTTAAAATCGATTTCTGTACTCCTCCCCAATGAGAGGAGTAACCCTAAAAGCGATATTACTATATTGATTTAGGGTTAGTGTGGACAGAAATCGAAGTTATTGGTCTCATTCTTTTACTGTAGCTACCCAGAGTGCACCGCTCCGGAAATCGATGGTAGCCTAGGACCATGGACACACACCATCGAATTAATGTGCCCTAGTGTGGATGCATAAAATTGATTTTATAATATCGGTTTTATAAAACCGGTTTTAGTAATTTCGATTTTATGCTGTAGTGTAGACGTAGCCTCAGTTGGGTGTGTCCCTGCCTGTGGATGTCTAAGTGCAGCACCTGTCAGAGGCTTGTAGCTCAGCAACATCACAGAGCAAGAGGGATACCCCAGGTTGGTGAGACAACAGGGCTCAGCTGTCCCACAGTCCAGGTTGCACCCTGAAACCCTGTCACACTATGACTGTTGAAAGTTGAGACCACCCTAAAAATTTTACAAACTAGATCAGCAGTGAGTTACAAGATATGGCATAAACAATGTGCAATATTCACAATATGTAAACAATATTACTATTTCCCACTGGCATGCCTACATACATTTAAAATAAGTTACATGTCCTTATAATAAGGAGGGCACAATTTAAAAACTAGATTTTGGAAGTGAACAAAGGGAACAGCTATTCCACAGCAAAATAATTTTGCATTCTGTTCAATAAGAACCTCTCCGATTAGAAACCAAAGTGCAAGAGACTGTTGAATGTACAGTTACCCAGTTATGCTGGTTTGCTGCTATTGGTAAGAATGTTGCTATTAATATTTATGCATAGGATCAGTATTCAAGAGTTTTTCAATAGCATATCACTTGGAAGAAGTTCTTTCATTAATACGTGCAATTATAAGTGGAGATCCAAAGACAGCTATTGTTGAAGTTGACTAATTCCTGTTTTCAAGTTACTCAAAACTTCCTAAAGCTTCCACCTTTCAGCTCAAAAAAAAGACATTAGATGCACAGAATGCTGAAAGGGAAAATACAGACCCAAAGAGCTGTGCGTGTCACAGCTCTGATACAATGTGCCATAGGTACCAAGAGATACACAGACCTTTAAGTGTTGACAGGATGAGGTGATGTGCAGAAAGGCTTTGAAGTAAAGCCTTGCTGAATTTAAACTTCCCTGCATCAATGAAACCAAATCCAAAGTAAAATAAACTGAACCAGCAGCAGTACAGCACTACCAAAATCTTCAAGAGGTACAGACCCATCATAAAATCTTCTATGATATCCCCTTCTCAACTGCTGGGGACATGGCTGGGCTTCCTTTTGGCTCAACAATCCTCGGGGGCTGGAATCATGGCATTTTATGTAATTTCTTAGGCATCTCTTTACTTTCAGCAAGTGTTTCTCACTTGGCCAGATCGGAGCCATGATTAGATTAATTAACGCAACTAGCACATGATGGTATCTTACCCAAGTTCACAAGGGACAAGGAAGTCTTAGATACCATTAGACTCATCTCACCTCAACCTTTCATTAATTGTAACCACAGAAGATAAGACACAGCACAACAGGCTACTCCAGTGTTTTTGTAAGAGAAGAAGACAGCCTGTCCATAGGGGAGGCACTGATTATCTTCATCAGTGTTAGGCCCAGCACCTCCCAGCTGCCTTGGGAGCTGAACTCCCCATTTACAAACTTGTTATAGTACAAATTAATAAGCATGAATTAGCTACAACATATGAACTTGATTTTTCAGTGTGAACAATGTCAGAACATTTCCATTCACATGAATTTTTTTAAAAGCCATATAGACCAAACTGATAGTTGAGCCAACTTTCAAGCTCATACGAAATCCTTAAAAATACAGTTCCACTTACACAACATTCCTTATATTCAAGCAGGATTAACAGTGCATAACTATAAATTTAAAAACTTTTGGGTTTATTTTTTTAAAGCACTCAGACTGGTCCTAAATCTGCACCTATTAAAATCAATGGGAGATTTGGGAACAAAGTTAGGCCAGTGCTGACTCTCAGTGCTTTTGAAAAATTCCATCCTTCGGTTAAAACTGGAAAGCAAAACAATCATGACACTACTATTTATATTTACCAGTGTTATTTGTTTATTTCTTACTACGTTTCTCGACTATCCTTGTCTAATTTAATTCTTCATAAGGAGGTTCATTTTGTTTGCTTGGGATTTTTACTTTTATATTTTTGTGCATATGAATACATCAAATCATATGAACCTAAGACACTACATAAGCACATTTTAACATGGCATATAAAGGAAAAACTGTATATGAAATCAACTGAAACTCAGTTTTACAGAACTCCCATACATTATGCCTGATTCACCCCTCACACTAGCTTTGCACTAGTATAACACCATTGTTGTCTGTGGACTCACACACTTAAATTTGGAAAATCAGGCCCAATGTGCTCACAAGCTGGCCTGTTGAAAAATATTAAGTTTAGTCATAGATCTGTATTGATATTAATAAAGCTGTTACACAAAGGAAGCAGAATTTTTAAAATCTTAGAGGCATGTTACTTTTAGCTGCCTGGTTAAAAATTGAGTCGATAAAATAAACTGCTGCTGACTTATGATAAGGAAACATTTCATTTTTCGAAAAATTATTGGGAAGCAGGATAGTCTAGTGCAGAGGTTCCCAAACTTTTCTTATTGCATATCCCCATCTAGATCTATCAGCTGCCTGTGTACCCTTACCCTTCTCATCACTGATACTTTGTGTGTTCTTCTTAACACTACCTGTCTTCAGCAATCTGTTCATATTTCACTGTTACATACAGATGTAGTTCTAGTGTGATGTACACAAGCGAAAAAAAACCCATAAGTTCTGAGATCAGTTAGACTGGACAGCTAGTGGGCAACTGAACCTGCTTTTTATGGTGATTGTAGGTGAGGGCTCTAGTCAGCATCACTGTGTTCTCATTGGCACATCTTGAAGTAAATTAACTACCATATTTTATACAACAGTTTTAAAGCTTTGTCTGAGTATAAATAAAAAAATAAATATAAATATAAATAAAATCCACCATTACACACTCTCTCTCACATACACCCCCCCCCCCCCCGAGGTACATGTATCACAGTTTGGGAACCCCTGGTCTAGTGGACAGAAGTCTGGGCTGGGACTCTGTCTGACATTTGATAAATCACTTCACCTACTTGAGCCTTTGTTTCCTACCTTTTATCTGGTTTGTCAATTTAGATGATAAACCCTCAGGGCAAGGACAGGCTCGTACCATGTGTACAGTGCCTAGCACAAGGGGGCCCTGATCCTCCAGATGTTACAGTAATGCAAATCAGGGCTGCCTGGGGGTTAGGGGACAAGTGGGGCAATTTGCCCCAGGCCCTCACAAGAGTTTTTCGAGGCCCCTGGAGCGGGGTCCTTCACTCGCTCCAGGGACCCCGGAAAACTCTCACGGAGCCCGGGCCCCTGGAGCTTCTTCCGCTCCGGGTCTTGGGCTGAAGTTGACTACTACTCCTACAATTACTATGCACAAAGTATAATTTTACTTTAAAAGAGCAGAATAATTATGTTGGGGTAGCATGATCATTTTATTTTTGGCAATCAAGCAAAGATTCTAGATAAGTATAATTTATATAATACATTCAGTGTTTTGTTAACCAGAAAATGTGTATACTGGGTCCCATGTTGGTTCTGTAATACTTACTGTTTATTTTGTAAATAAGTACTGGTATATTTCTTACTGTAGCATAAAGTTTTTGAGTCTGGGAAATGAAGTTTCGTTCCATTCCCCGCCCTCCCCCTCCCCCCAAAAACACCTGTCAAAATTTGCTGCACCTGGCATGTTTAAAATGATGAGCATAATAGCCCAAATAACCACTGAAAACACATTTAAAAAACAGAACAAAACATCACATCCCTTTGAATAATCACAAAAATTAATCACTAATGTTTTATTGATATCAAGGAGTGGTTGCAATATAACTGATTACATATACAAAAATTTTAAACAAACATAAAGGTCACTTAAGTGACTAAAAAAACTGGTTCACATATTTAAAAAAGATAATTTTCTAAGTGTTAAAATAACTGAGTTAAAAAGTCTTTGGAAAAGATATTCCTTAGCTAACATTAAACAATCACAACTGTTAAAAGATGATAAAATTTTGTCTTTCAACACTATTTTTTTAACATTTAAAGAAACACTTAACCAAGAAATAACTTTTGTACTTTAAAACCTAGTTAAATTAAGCTAATAAAAATGTTATCTTTGTTTTCTGCGCAATGATCCAATACAAAGATTGTTCTTGGGTTTATGGATTACCATAGATGAGGACCTGTATGACTGACTGGATATAGGTCTCTTATTTTTTTTCACTGTAACATTCTTGTCTTCCTTAGGAGGTGGCACATGAATTGGTTTCCAGGGAATAGGGTTACAATAGGCTGGAGCTGGATATGAATTTCTTCCAGGATATCCTAAATATTTAGGAAACAAACAATTAGAAAAAGAAGAAATATTTATACTGAAAACACAATAAAAAATTGAAGTGTACCAAATAATTTTTTGATTAACTTGGAGAATTTCCTGACTAGCAATTCATTCTTGGGCTAAATTAAATAACTTGATTATAAACACCATCATTTAGAATAGCTTTAAGATCTTTAATGGGACATGGCATGTAACTGTTTAGCACAATTTATCAGTCTCTACTGATGGCTATAAGTCATCCACCCCTGTATTCACCCAGTCAGTACATCCCTCATTTGTATTTTTTAAAGAACAGCAACATAAATATGTCAAATACTGTGTAACAAGAACAATGCTTGTCAAGGCAAACATTAAAGGAGCATGTACACAGTTAGGAAGTTACCATTTGGTATTATTTTCAAAACTTAATTTGTAAGTGTTGTTTCCCACAACCTTGTCTCTGGCATTCACATTTCTATTCCAATCTTAGCTTAATTGTTACCCTTCTTCAAACAAGGGAAAACACATTCACTATCTGCAATTAATGATCTATATGCCAAACCATGAAGCCTAAACCATGACAGCAGGAATGTACTACCCTGGCAATGGCAAGCCACTTTGTAATGAAATTTCAACACATACTTTACCAGGGTGGTCAAAACAAGGTCTGGAAAATATTCTATTGTGTGAACTAAACTGGGTATAGAATTATTTTTAATAAATCACTTAGACAAGGGATGGTAGCTGTCAGCAAGTTATGAGGTTCCAACACAAAGCTTGAAAGCAGTATGTATTACCATCTATAATCAGACCTAACCAAAAGAGCAACTGATTGTGTGCCTGGTGTGAGAGCTGTTTTGTGTTCAGATCTTAGGGATTGGTAGTCTCCTGTCAAAAAAATATTTTAAGGTTTTAAATGTATATATTATCAGTGATTTATAATTTAAGGAAAAATGCAAAAAATTAATTAAAGTATATATTCAATATCCATTAAGGCCTCACATTTATAATACAACATGCCTATTTGTAATAGTTTTCCATTTTGTCCTTCCTCTCACCCCTACAACCTCACAGAAACTGAAGACGGAGGCCCAGGAAACTCTATGTTGTGATTATCATGGACATTTCTCTTATACGTCCCTCAGAGCAGGAAGAGAATGAAGAATAGGGCGGTGGAGGTGGACAAGAGCGTGGCTCCAAGTTTGGAGATCCACATGGAAAGGAGGGCTCGCTCTGCATGGGGATGTCCTGTCAGGTTTCTGCCAGGCCTACTTTAGGAGTTATATTCCATCTGGCTCCACTACCTCCACAAAACACCCTTCTCTGAGAAGACTGCATATGCAGAGAGAACATTAAGCTGCTTTTTGCAACATTAACTTTGGGAGGGTGTCCACACAGGATATTTGCCCAGCAGAGCATGCTGGACTGTGGTGATGTCACTCTATGCCTCACAGTCCATTTAGGGACCATGAAGTGGGCACAAAGGGGTACCATCAAGAAGGTTCTCTCAATAATAAGCCTCAAACTTTTCTTTTCTGATTTTCATCCCATTGCCCCTAATTATACCTGTGTACCACCCTCTTCTCCTTTCTCCATCTCTCACGACATCACTGAATTTCACTGTCCAAAGTGGATGAAAATGCAGAATAAAAAAAACCCCACAAGATCCTTGTTGCCTAATAATAATGGAGTATAAAATGTATATTTCAATATAGCCCTCATAGTGCAAAAAGTTATTACATTTGCAATATATCTGTAATATATTGTATCTGTTATCTACTCACTAATGTGACAATATTAGATTCAGGATGAGAATGTCAAATTAAATTTAAATAAACTGGAAAAAAGGCACCATGAAGCCTGAGATTGCCACAATATTTAAACAGACATCCTGGTATGTGTCTAATACAAGTACAAACCTGAAAGTTTCCCATTGGTATAGCCATAACCATGTAAAACTGGACGGGGCTTATTTCTAGCATTCTGCAGCCACTCTCTAAAGATCTTCTCTGATTTCTCTTTCTTCTCCTGTAATTCAGCTACCCTTTTTTGTTCCTTTTCCTAAAAGTGAAGAAAAATAAAATGTCCGGAGACAGAGTTCTGTACAAAATATGCAAAAGTTCTTATCTACTACAAGTGATTTCCCTACAACCAAACTTCTATCCTAATGTTCAGCAGCTACTTGTAACAGATCACTCCGCTTTTATAAGGTTTTGCATTTTTAGGCTAATGAAGTTATATGTATTTGATGCTGTTGCAAATCATGACAAGTGTTTGCTACTTAACCACATTCAGGATAAAACTGTCATTGTTGTGTAGAAAGATCTCTGTTGTGTATTCTTTTGCCATAGCACACTCAACAAGCAAATACCCTAAGGTTCAGAGACTGAAAAAATGATAATTTCCCAAATGATATGGCCAATGTTAAGTAGCTTTTGTGCAAGTGAAACCTATGGAACATGTCTGCTTTAGGACTGTTGTCCAAAAATAAACTTTATCATTGAATGAATATGCACATACACACAAACACTACTATTTCTATGCAACTGCTAATAAATCATTGTCCATGGATATCATTTGGGATGGGCAAGTGCAAAGGGGGAAAATATGCCATCCATCAAGGCTCACTGTGGTAGAAAGACTAATTTGCTCCATCCTTTAGCTGCATAAAATAATTTAAAATGAGACCTAGGCCTTGTATGCCCATCCAATTAGAAGTCTCTAATATTTAAAATTATTTAGTATCAAATTACTATTCAGTCTGGATTCACCGATGACCAAGATACAACAGTAAACAAAGCAGTACTGCAAGTGGATTGCCTATATTTGTCCACCCCAAAGGCAATGAGCAAATCTTCACTCTAATATTTTAAAGAATGGAAACATTTACCATCAAGTATCAGAGGGGTAGCCGTGTTTGTTGCTTTTTACAGATCCAGACTAAGAGTCCTGTGGCACCTTAAAGACTAACAGATGTATTGGAGCATAAGCTTTCATGGGTGAGCTTTTCGTCTGACGAAGTGGGTATTCACTCATGAAAGGTTATGCTCCAATACATCTGTTAGTCTTTAAGGTGTCACAAGACTCTTTGTTGCTATTTACCATCAAGTGATCCAGAGTGAGATCCTTACCTTCCTTCAATTCCTTTACACTGGGTAAAAGGGTTGAGCAGTGTAAAGAGATCTTAAAAGCCTATAAGCAGTTGGGGGAGGATTCCTCCCAGCATAGGTATTGTAGAAGAAAGCCATAAAACCACCATATATACTCATTCAAAAGCTGAACATTTTTGGTAAAAAAGTGATGCATCGAAGAGCAGGGGTCGGCCTATAAATGGGTCTACACCAAAATTTAATGATTTTCAACTCTATGGAATCATTGAATATCTAATACATTGTTGTTTTGTTTACCTGGAGCGTCTGCCAGCACGGAGCCCCTCAGCTCCCTGTGGCTGCAGTTCGCTGTTCCAAACCAATGGGAGCTGCAGGAACTGCAACCACAGGGAGCTGAGGGGCTCCGTGCCTACAGACACTCCAGGTAAACAAAATGTCCTGACCCGCCAGTGGATCACCCTGATGGCCGGAAGCCAAAGTTTGCCAACCCCTGAAATATAGGGCTGGCTACTGAAAGAGTCATACAGTTTTTGCTATTTTAACCTAACCATCGGGGAGGTGGGGGGGAAGAGTGTCGGCATATAAACAAACAGGCTAATGAACGAATATGTACAGTACCTTCTCAGGACCCTTCTACAAATCCTAACATGAGGGGCACAACTCACAGCACCACAAATATTCTGAATAGTATTGTGGCTCAGACAGGCTCCCAAACTTAGATCAGCTCCCAGCAATATTTAAGTTACTCCACGGTCCTCTCTAACACCTGGAGAAGTCCAGGATTAGGAGGTGCAAAGGTGGCTTCCTACAAGTTCTGTGCTGTGCCTCTGTGCTAAGCCACTAAGAATCTCACCCGCAGCTACATAGGTTGCTGCCATAAATAGGTCTAGAAGAAATTGCTTGGTAGGTAGAGTTTACAAGTTTGTTATAATAAAAAATCCACTGTACTCATTAAATCAAGTGCCTTTTGTTTAAGTATAAATTAAATTTTTATAAACAAATTATTTTTCTTCTTTTTGCTATCAGCTCTCAGTTTTCTCAAGTATCTCTGATGTCAATCCAGTAAATCACTAAAAGAATAACGAGAATATTCCAAGTTTTCAAAAGTATTTGGCTCTGAAATAGTTGTAAAAATCTCCCCCAAAAAATAAAAAGCATATCAGTGGATCAGACTAGATAGCTATTTGCTGGTACTTGCAGTCTGTAGCTTTGCACCTGATTAAAAATGAGAGAACCACAAAGATCTGCCAGCCTTAGGACATACTCAAGGAGACTGTTGTCCCTGAAAGCATAGGGTGCCACCACCTTCCTTGAAGGCAGCTTGACTTCATTCCCACTGGGAACAACTGGAGATAGTGGCCATTTCAAAAGAGGGTCTTTTTTGTGTTTGTTTTGCTGCTGTTGTTTTTTTAATAAAGATAGTGACCGCTCAGTTGCATTGCTCCCAGTGAGAACAATAGGAGATTGTAGACTTTTTGAAAGAGGGCATTTCTTTGTGGAATTTTCTGTAGAACAACATTTAGCAGGCCCTGCTGAAGGAGAAATTTTCAGTTACAAAGAGTGGCAAGAAAATGACCACTTATCCTTTAAAAAAATTAAAAAAGTATTGAAACTTAGCCAATTCACAAGATTTCAATGAGTTTTAATTATGTGGGAAGTTGGATGGGGCTGAATTATTAAGATCATTCAGGTCATAAAATGATCTGACACAGGCTATAAAATTTCTTAAAAAGAACCAATTTTTTTTTACATTTAAGTCACCTAATTAACAGCTTTATAAATTCCCTGAAAATTCATTCAGTGCCCAAGATTAAGTGCTGTAATTTTAGGAATATTCTGTATTCAATTAGTTAAATTCCTGCTTTAAACTGAAACTCATCTCAATCTTAAGTATGGAACCACAAGGAGGGCTTCCATAGTGTGTATGCATATATACATAATTTTTTTTACTATGTTAATTTAATCAAAACAAGACTAGTTCATGTATAATAGGGTGGCCTGACAAGCTGGTATCAAAGATGATGAATGATTTCTACCTCCTCTTTCTTCTTCTTCTCGGACTCTTCAGCTCTTTTCTTCTTTAGCCATTCTTTATACTTTCCTTTAGCTTTTTCCTGCAACTGGATTCTCTCTAGATCTCTCGCTGCTTTTTCTGCCATTTTTTTGATGAGCTTTCGTTCCTTTTCCCTTCTTTCCTACACAAAACAGGTCAAAGAAACAGTCTTTTCAGTATTTTCAAAAGGTCACTATTGGTGCCTTAGCTAACCACTTTTCATTATAATAACTGTGTAAGAATGAACTCCAGGCAGAATTGGTACAAGCTGGAGATATCACTGTTGCAACAGTGGTTTGAGAAAAAGCAGCTGGACATCACCTTTTGGAGATAAAACAGTGTGAAAGCATAAGGTTAGCATAAAATACAAGTGACATCCAACTT
Organism: Gopherus evgoodei; assembly: GCF_007399415.2. Classification (NCBI taxonomy): domain Eukaryota; kingdom Metazoa; phylum Chordata; order Testudines; family Testudinidae; genus Gopherus; species Gopherus evgoodei. The sequence goes on from NC_044325.1 coordinate 92,717,007, forward strand.
CAACTTCACCACTCACTGTAATATTTTGTTTACTATAAAAGAAAACTAAACAAATAAGACACATATTCCAAACATAACATCACACTGGGAAACAAAATTAAATGGCACAATTCTTTAAAATTGTGTAATAGTTATTAATGAAGTAGCAACTTTATCAGTGAATCTCCTAGACCCAAATCTATGATTTTGGGTGGAACCCAGGTTAAACTTTACCATTTTGGCTGGAAGCCACAGAGGTTTGTTTGAACCTGAAATGCCAGCAGTGTGAACTGATGTGAACATCTAATTTCTTTTTTAAAAACATGGCTCTAATGAGAACCAGATTGATATTTCAAGACACTACATGATTTTTCATATACAAAATTTACTTGTGAACCAGATTGACAACTCATAAGAAATCTACATTCCTTCTGAGGGATCATGATTTAAAAAAATTATATATAAAATAATAATAAGAGGGGCATTCTTTGGTCTGTAAACTGAAGATCAGACTGATTAACCTTAAAAGTATCCATGTATGAAACAAGTGAAGGGAAATTTACTTCCCTTGTAATTCTCCTTCTCTGGAAATATTTTTACTGGATTTTTACTCCCTTCCCACCTCCCCTTAAAGTCTGCTGATTTGGGAGGTTAACACTGATGGGTGATAAAGAAATAATTAAGAAACTACTTGCTAAAGAGGCCATGAGCCATTGTACAAGATTTAACAGGTTCCCCCACTGAAAATGAATGCCAAGTGCCACAAAGGCAGTACTAGCCTCCAAACTCTTCAGTGGCTGACTTCATACAATCAGCTTTACACATGAAGCACTAGCCCCAAGGACAGGCCATCTACTTTCCCCATCTTATTGCCGTAAACATTGACTCTCACTCATCCCAGAAGAGTACTGTGCAAGATGGCATGAAATTAACTAATGAAAGCATATCAATTACTGAATGCTTTATGTTGCATAAGTATCTGATTAAACACCTGATTAAAAGTGTACTGCTGTGAGTCAATATGCATCAACAAAGTCTAGCTCCAACGTATTTAAACAGAAACTTTTCATTTACAAGTAAATACATAGTATGACAAGAAACAGAGGAAATATATAACTTGTTTATACTTGATGTTGCCAGATTCTTGTCACAGTTCCCTTTGATTCTGTTTTGTGTCTGTTCAAACTGCTGGGGGGGGCGGGGGGGGAAGGTATTTGGTGTGGGTGTCAGACCCAGAAAATCCCAGAGGAGATGGTGCATTTCTAAAATCCCTTCCTCTGCTCCCAGCTGAGCACCACCATAACAGAGTCCCCATAAAACCTAGCATCTCACACACCTTAAACTCCCCTCCACCCAAAGATGATGACTATCAAAAAGTACCTAAAAACTATCCTAACACTAAAAATGAACACCATTAGAAATTAATTAAAATCAATCTACAGAGATCTAGATAAAGTCTGACCAATTCAGACCTGAGTACTGCTTGCAGTTATTACACTGTCTATGGAAGTAAGAAAGGATCTGAAGTGGTTAGCGCTGCACCTCACTTATGTAACAATAAGGACTGGAAAGTTCAGTGTTATAAACATTAATAATACTGCCCCCCAAGAGAGTGCTTTGTAAAATGTTCCAGACACACACTATTGATCCCAGTTTGAAAATACAGAGGCCACCTCAAAGAAGTTAAAAACTATTTAAAATATCACTTCTGAGATTGTCAGTAGCTAATTGCTAAGCTTTCAGCTTTAGCAAATCCCACAATGCTCTGTCCTATACATGATCTCACCTTCTCATTCTCTCTACGTGGCTGCACAAGAGGTCTCAAGTATAGAGTGATGCACAATGGTTTGAGCACTGGCGTGCTAAACCCAGGGTTGAGAGTTCAATCCTTGAGGGGTCCATTTAGGGAACTGGGGTAAAAATCTGGCTGCGGATCGGTCCTGCTTTGAGCACTGGGTTGGACTAGATGACCTCCTGAGGTCCCTTTCGACCCTGGTATTCTATGATACTGCTCCTGAGACAATCTGACTGAAAGAGTCTCACTGAATGACAGAGCAAGATCTACCCCCAAGAAATCCTGCCATAAAAAAAGCTTACAGAAATAGGAGAAAATTGAAAGTGAGCAAGAAGAAAAATGTAGATCCTGCAGTTTTAGCATTTCTGCCATTTTTGCATTATTCCATAATATTTTGCTAATTCTAGGCTTTTATATTTGATTAGTTTCTTTTTCTTGTGTAAAGATCCAGTCACTGACTAACACTGACACCTCATTCACCCCAAATACAGTGAGAACTTCAACGCTTAAATGGGACCATTTAAATACTATTATTTATTTCCTCCCTCTGTTTAAAAAGAAGAGCAAGAAAATAAATCTCTTACACAAAAACCCACCCTATGTAACTGCACCATTACAGTTGATTAGTAAAAAATTACAACTCAGAAAATGCAAAAATGATTTAAGTTATTACCAGCAATGTTAGCTCAGCTCTTTAGCTCATTTATGTTTTCTATTCAGAGTTTTTGATAATATAACCCATTACTCCATTATAAAATATTCAAGATACAATAATCAAAATTATTGTTGCTGTTGGAACTTGAATTTACATTTTCTATTTAGTTTAATTTCTTTCACTAAAAAAAAAAAATCTATGGTGTTAAGGGAGAATGCATTGCTTGGTCTTTCGGGTGAGATGTATAAGTGCAGTAGCTTAATGTTTCATTAATGTGGATTCTTGCATTTGATAATAAATAAGTTACAGTTTTAAGATTGCTATACTGATAAAAATGTTTACATCTCATGTTGTTAAGTGCTACATTTATGATTTGCAAAGTAACAACAGTAATTATTCTATTTGGGTACAGTCAAACATTCAATATTTGGAAGTTCAGTTATTTTTAAGTAGTTGTATTAAAAGATAAAAATAAAAAAACCACGATAGATTCTCTACACCTACCATAACTTAGAATGGTGGTATAATTAAAACTAAGGGCAAGTCAACACTACAAAATTTAGTTGACTTAAGTTACATTGATGTACAGCCACCACTGTAATTGAACGGTTTTACAGATCCACACTATGCTCCTGTGTCAGCAATGTGCATCCTCACCAGGAGCGCTTGCACCAATTTAACTTCCAGTGTGGGGCAGTTTCTAAAAGGCAGCAATAATCAATGTAAACAATATAGTGTCTACACTGACACTGTAGCAAGTCACAAAGAACAGAGTTTCTGCACTTATGGAGTGCTTTTCATCTTCAACACACAAATCACTAAATCCTCCCAATAGTCCTGACAGATAGAACAACAATGGAAATAAACAGTGTACACAGCTGTTAGATTACTACAAGCTATTTAAAGAATCTAAAAGTTGGATGTTGGACGGTGACTTCTTTATACATTATATCAACTGTTACAATTTAAGTGGGGGTTGATTTAGGAACAGTGGCATAAACTTGAATGAAAGAAGCTGACAGAATTATTATAGCAATGAAGCAATTTAGGAGCCAATACAATTTACACACACACACTTATATAAGTTTACTGTATCCTTGCTTGAAACTAAATTAAGTCCTAAATTCACTTCATAAAACATGCCTTACTTCTGCAAGTTTTAATCATTTCCTTATAAGGATGGTGCAATATGTTCTGAACAAACAGTGGTCTGAGCTACGCTGGTTTCAAGCCAAAATAAATTATTCACTATGCCAGTGAACTTTACCCCTTTAAAAGTTGTTAGAATTATCAGGAAGAAAAAAGTTAGTTTAATATCCTTTAAGATTAAGGAAAAACTTTTTTTAAAAAGGGAATTTAAGACCCATGAAAAGTGCCAGATTCAAGTTCTCTATTTACAAAAACAAAATTAGGTAAAACACAAAAACTGCACAGCAAAGCAAGTTTCCCCACAAATCAACTCTGACCAGGAGAGATAAGGCAGCAATTTGTTTTCCACACCCAGTCAAGTCTTAGGCCTCTCTAATGAGATGGCAAACAAGAATATCTTAAAAAAAATGCACATGTCCACTAAGTACTGCCTCTGGAGAGCTCCATGTGAGACTGGGGTTATATACAGTACTGGACTTGACAGAGAAATGCAGATCTCATATAAACAAGAAAGATTATAGCAAAAAGTAGTAATTACCAGCATTAGATTTTAATGGCTCTGTTAACCTATTTCCAATTTCTGCGCCATTCAGATCCCCCTAAAGTGAAGGCTATTTTAACACTGAAATGGCTTGTTGAGTGTGTACAATCATAACTAATTTGCATATAAATTATACATGGAAATCCACAATACCTCATGGTATTTTTATACATAAATCAGAAAATAAAACAAAGAGGAAAAGAGTGTCTGTTACACACACACACAAGCACAGATCACGCTAGTCTCCATTTCAATCAAATGTTTCCACTGGATTCAAAATAGTATTCTGTTTTGGTTTTTTTTGTTAGGCTAGTGTGTTTTGATCGGTATTCTTTTGACTTTGCAAGCAGTAGAGACATACTGCAGCTTAACCAACACAAGTTAAATAGATAAACTGTCTGCCCACAAATGACTCAATACTAACTTGACAGAAAAACAAGCACCCATTTTAGCTTGATGGAGAATTCGAGACTCTCCCACTGGCCAAGACCCAGCGGGGGTCTCAAATCCTAGGCTCCAGCCCAAGCGTCTACATTGCAATTTTATAGCCCAGCAAGCCCAAGTCACCTGACTCACGCCAGACATGGCCCATGCCACAGGTCTTTTATCACAGTGTCTTAAGAGTAGTGTATACTAAGCATTTGTTCCTACTGAACTACAAAATTTCATGTCAATATAAATATATCTTTCACAACTGAACAGAGTGCGTTTTGACAGCTCAGTGCCATAAAGCATTATTTTTAAACCCACTAACTACCTCTAAAAATTGCAAATTATGTTTACACAGAAGCATGCCAACTGGTGAAGGTAGCTTTATTTTCCTATGGTAATTTAAAACAAGTTGACTAAGAATGCATAGAAGTCTCCATTGAGTAAGGTATTATATATTGTTTTAAAACAGAAAATAAAATCCTCTCTGCCAGCTAGGAAAAAAAGTCTCCAAATTTCACCTCTTAGCCATTTCACCAGAGTGCTACATTTCACAACTGGAACATCATAACTGATATTAAAATGTGTATGTACTGTACATTAAAATGCAAGAAAAAACAGAACTGTGGCTCTTTGAGATGTGTTGTACACACATATTCCATTTCTAGAGCGTATGTGCTCCATGTGTCTGAGATCAGGATCTTTTGTTCAGCAGTGTCCATTGGGGCCACACATATGCCACGAGTCCTTCATGCCCGGTACTGAGGGCATAAAGAGGACAAGGCCCAACTAGTTCCTTCACCAATACAGAAGCCAGATGTTCTAAGATTTCATGGTAGCAGGAAAAGAGGACAGGTATCGTATGTTGACAACACATCTGAGAGAGCCACAGCTACTGTAAGGTAAGTACGTTTTCTTCTAGTCAGTCATTCTCAACATGCATTCTACTTCTGGTGACTCACAAGCACTAACCAGAATTGAAATTGGTGGGTGTTTAAAGTCCATTTAAAAGATTTCAGAACAGAGGCATCAGACTTCAATGCCTTACAAAAATATAGACCAAGCCCCACATAGAGCTCTCTCACGCGTGCCACAGAAGCTACTTGAGCCCCAGTGGAGTAAGCCCTAATCTGTGCTAAGGAATCTAAACTGGCCTGCTCATAACAGATCTTGATGCAGTTAGACATCAGCCTAGTCTCTGGGTTGAAACAAACAATCTGACACTTTAACCTGTCTGTAAATGCCACAATCTCTGAATGGCTTGGTTCTACGTAGAAAGGAAATCTAGAGAACGTAGTTTAGCCTCTCCTTGATTGGAGTGTAGTATAGGAAAAAAGAATGACAAAATGATTTATCTGATTAAAATTGGTAAAAAACTGAGAGGGGGCTTAAGGGTGACTTTATATCCTTAGGTAATATGGCCACAAGTGCTCATATTTCCCCTCTTCTCCAGGCTCATGTGACTGCCACCAAAAAAGCCATTTTCTTATCTAAATCTTTCTTGGCTCTGCTCTACTAGCTGCACCATATATTGCATATAATTAATGCATATGTTCTCCCGAAGTTCTTTTGTAATGGGGTCCTAGGCACTTAGCAAGTGAGAGACTGAACTGAAGAACAGAACGTAGGACACACTTAGCAGGATAATGTGCCAGAACAGTCAGGCTAGCCATTAGTCTTCTGAGTTTTCAAATACAATTTCCCTTATCAATTATAGCAAAAGTGACCCACAGAACATTTTGAACAGTCTTGAACTTCAGAGGGTGTGGCTTTTTTATGTTTCCTATTAAAATGGGTGTTCACTTAAAAAAAGAAATATGGATGCTTGAAGAGTCTGAGTAAAAAGGACAGATTTAATTAAATAACTGGATACTTGAGTATTTTGAATTAATACAGTATTTACCTCTTCATTCTTTTTCTGAACCCATTCCTTGTGCTTCTCTTCAGCAATCTTTTTTTTTCTTTCAAGTTCCTGCTTTTCTTTTCTTTTCTCCAGTTGTAAATTCATTTCCTAATTAAAACAAATGTACATACATAAGTTATTTTCAAATATAAACCAAAGTAATTTGAAATGCATAAAGGTCAGATTTAACAAAATCATTAAAAGCAGAAAAAAGAGTCCTCTGGCACCTTATAGGCCTGGTCTACACTATGCGTTTAAACCGATTTTCGCAGCGTTAAACTGATTTAATGCTGTACCCGTCCACACTACGAGGCTCTTTATATCGATATAAAGGGCTCTTTAAATCAGTTTCTTTACTCCTCCCCGACGAGAGAAGTAGCGCTGAAATCGGTATTACCGTATCGGATTAGGGTTAGTGTGGCAGCAAATCGACGGTATTGGCCTCCAGGTGGTATCCCACAAGTGCACCACTGTGACCGCTCTGGACAGCAATCTCAACTCGGATGCAGTGGCCAGGTAAACAGGAAAAGCCCCGCGAAATTTTGATTTTCGTTTCTTGTTTGCCCAGCATGGAGCTCTGATCAGCACGGGTGGCAATGCAGTCCCAGATCCAAAAGGAGCTCCAGCATGGACTGTACGGGAGATACTGGATCTGATCGCTGTATGGGGAAACAAATCTGTTCTATCAGAGCTCCGTTACAGAAGATGAAATGCCAAAGCGTTTGGAAAAAAAAAATCTACAGGCTACACAGTGCTGCGTGACAAGTGTAACGGGAAGCCAGAGACTCAAATGGACGCTCATGGAGGGAGGGAGGGGATACTGAGGACTCCAGCTGTCCCACAGTCCCCAGCAGTCTCCGAAAAGTATTTGCATTCTTGGCTGAGCTCCCAATGCCTGTAGGTTCAAACACATTGTCTGGCGTGGTTCAGGGAATAGCTCGTCAATTTACTCCTCCCCCCACATGAAAGAAATGGGAAAGAAATCGTTTCTTGACTTCTTACAATGTCACCCTATGTCTACTGAATGCTGCTGGTAGACGCAATGCTGCAGCAGTGAAGAGCAGTATCTGCTCCTCTCCTCTCCCTGGTGGCAGACGGTACATGCTTGATAACTGCTGAATACCCCTGGCTGGCCTCAGGGGCGCCTGGGTAAAAAAAGGAATGATTCCTGGTCATTCCCAGTAGATGGTACAGAACAGTTGGTAACAGTCTTCATCATAGCCACTGGGGGCTGAGCTCCATCAGCCCCCTCCCTTTCTGGTGTAAAGAAAAGATTCTGTACTGCCTGGACTATCATAGCAGCGGGATGCTGGGCTCCTCTCCCCTGAACCGCTTAATGTCCTGCCTGGACTGTCACAGCACGGGGAGGCTGCCTCCCCCTCATTTTATCTCACTAACAAGTCACTGTTTCTTATTCCTGCATTCTTTATAACGTCATGACACAAATGGAGGGGACACTGCCACGGTAGCACAGGAAGGTTGGGGGAGGAGGGAAGCAACAGGTGGGGTTGTTGCAAGGGCACCCCCCGTGAATGGCCTGTAGCTCATCATTTCTGCGGGATCTGACACGGAGCAGCTGTGCTCTCTGATACACTGGTCCTGTAGTACACTTGCCCCAAATTCTAGGCAGGACTGACTATTTTTAGAAACCATAAAGGAGGGATTGACATCAGCCAGGGGCATCCATGATAGCAGCAGACAACACAGAAGGACAGATAACTGTCATCTCATTGCCAAATTACACTGGCAGCAGACGGAACAGAACGACTGGTAACTGTCTCTGCTATCATGCAAAAGCAAATGAATGCTGCTGTGTAGCGCTGGAGTATCGCCTCTGTCTGCGGCATCCAGTACACATACAGTGACTGTAAAACAAACAAAAAAAAAGTTGAACGGGCTGCACGGTTGCCATGCTATGGCGTCTGCCAGGACAATCCAGGGAAAAAGGGCACAAAATGATTGTCTGCCATTGCTTTCCCAGAGGAAGGAATGACTGACGACATTTACCCAGAGCCACCCGCGACAATGATTTTTGCCCCATCAGCCACTGGGCTCCCAACCCAGAATTCCAAGGGGCGGGGGAGACTATGGGAACTATGGGATAGCTACAGAATAGCTACCCACAGTGCAACGCTCCAGAAATTGACGCTAGCCTCGGACCATGGACGCACACCGCCGAATTAATGTGCTTAGTGTGGCCACGTGCACTCGACTTTATACAATCTGTTTTATAAAACCAGTTTATGTAAAATCGGAATTATCCCGTAGTGTAGCTTGCAACCCCTCATGTAATAACCTCACAACCCCCTGAGGGGTCCCAACCCCCAGTTTGAGAACCTCTGGTTTATATTATGGGAAATAGAATACTACAAACTCCTATTTCTGTATAGTATTTCCCCAACACAAATTTTTATGGTCTGTATATTACAATACATTTTTAAAAGACAACTATTTTTACTATGGCACTAATTTTTAAAATCCATTTAAAAATACAGAGTGAGACATTCCAAGTTGTGTACTATATAAGCATTCCATTGTTTCAAGCATATAGAAGTAAACTACTTTGGTTCTGATCCAGTCTTGATTAGTTAGGTTATATATGAATCACATTTTTCACATACCACCAGAAATTAGCTTGGATCAATTTTCTTTCTTGGGGGGGGAGGCGAAGTGGGAAGGAGGAGGGGGAGGAAATGGAGTGGGGAGAAGAGATGAGTGCCAACTTAAATTCTAAAAGGAAGTCCAAAATATATGTGCTCAATGTTAGGAAAGTTGGTAAACTCAGGAATGTGTTCTAAGTGATTCTAGCTTTCCATTCACCTTTAACACAACATAAAACATTTCTCTCTAGCCTTCCATCTGAAGACTGCAAGTACTTCACAAACACCAATGGGTTAAGACACTAAAAACCATCTGTGATGTATGTTATACTCACTTTACAGATGGAGAAAACATGGCACAGAGAAGTTGACATTTGGCTCAAGGTCACACAACTAGCCAGTGGCACAGATTAGAAATGAACCCAGTAATCCAGATTTGATTCTATTGCTTTAACCATTATGCTATGCTTCCCCAACTTGATTGTAAATGCTAATATAGCTTAAAGAACAGGACTGCACACACCCCAATTAGGAAAAGGAGGCTCACTTAATTCTGCCACAGTCCTACTATTCAGGAGTAGGTTATTTATAAGAAAACAACAGAAGGCTAAAGGAAAAGAAATGCTGGGGTTGGGAGCACTTATTGTGAATATTCTGGGAAGAGGTATCAAACAGTTGTATAACAACATACCTAGGTGGCTGTCAACAACATGCCTCATGTCTAACCACGTACCTTGGCGTTCCTATATACAACGCACGCCCTGTCGTGTTTTATTGCTTACATGCAGATGTATGTAACCATGAGGAAAATCAAGGTACCAATTACACAAATATGTTTAATCCTTTAAACCTGAACCATTACCAGACAGTTGGATAAGCAAAATATATATACATTTTCAATTAAGCAGAACATTTAGTAAAAGAGAAATGCATGGAACATGAATCACACTGGTTTACCCAAACACAAAAAGCTAAGCATGTCTAAAGACATTAAAGATAAAGAACAAATGTATCTTGTTTTCACAATAAATAGAAAATCCTGCATTTCAGTGCCTGTTAATCTGCTGTCAAATCTAAGGGAAAATATTCAGAAATATTCACCTCTAAAGCTCTGGCTTGTAGGCGGACACGTAGCTCTCTCTCTTTGCAAATGAACCATTCTTCCCATGGTGAAAGATTATCTGCCAGAGATGACTGCTTTTTCTTTTCTGTTACATTACAGCTTTCAGCATTACTGAATTATAAAATGAGAAATGAAAAGGGAAGAATATTTGGTGGCTACTATTTTCAAATCAAATTTATTTCCAAATTAACCAGTGCAACTGACATTAAATAACGACATATATTTATATCATGGCTATTCATGACAACATGAAATAAACTCCTTTACTTCTGCCACTCTGTGATAACCTGTAGACCCAAGTGATAAATTTCATTTTTTGGCACTTTTGATTGTCTCACTTTACTCTGCCTATTAACCCATCTTCTTAAGGACTAATTTTAATGTTCCAAACTATGGAGCAGATTCAAACAGCTACCATTTAACAAGAAAACAAAAAGCCTTTTCAAGTGTTTCCTTCCTTCTCCTGAAGTATGGATCAGGGAAAAGGAGGGAGTTAAAATTACATTTGCTATATTCCATCAATAACAAGTCCAGTATCTCACAGCCCTTCACAGCTAGTAACAGATTTTCATGTCCCTTCAAATCCTGGTTTCATGGTATCAAAGCACCTCAACTTTGAGGAGAGAGACACACACAAACAGTCCTAATAAAAATCCTTTCTAAAACCTCTAATAGTTTATTAGAACTTATTTGGGATGCCCCAGATAAAACTCATTCATGTTTTCTTCCCCACTCATGAGTGAGGTAGCCATCCCAACCTCATGCCAATAAAACCTTTATGATAATACCACCATATACACATACTAGCTCATAAATGAAAATATATGTATATTAGTTCTGATCAAAATGGAGCCTAACTTACAAAATACCAGTGGGCTCATCTGTGAGTTTACATATTTTTCTAGGTTATACAGAAACTTCTCTTCTTTCAGCCAATAAAAATGGAAATACCCCTGGCATAAACTGCTGTGGGGATATTTCTTTGGTGTCTTGCAGACACATACCTATATTCTTAACATTACTACTGTGAGTAGTCCCATTGATTTAGTATAATGAACATCCAGAAATGCATGCTATAGTAACATTATAAATCAATGTACTCTATTTAAATAAAGTATATTTAAACATAGCATTCTTTCTCAATATAAAAGGAGTTGAATGTTCTGCAACTTCAGTACTTGTTCTTCCTATCTAACAGAATCCTGCCTCATTTATCACGATTAATAACCTATAAAAGGGTAAACATAATTATTCATAGACAATACTAAACTGAGAACTTTTGTAAACTTAGTGAGAGCAGAGAAATATAAAAAGTGAACAGAGTCATTAAACATAAACTTGAAAAATGCAAGTTTATAAAATTGGAAGAAAATAATCTAAAATTTAACTATTCAGTTGAAGGAAGAAACCTGAGGAGTCATAGTGAAAGAAACCAGGACAATAGTGGCTGTCATTTGATATAGCAGGAAAAAACAGGCCAACAAAATTCTGTTCAGACACAACAATTGTGGAAGGTGGTAGGGATGATTCTTCAATACAGGACTCTGGTTAAACCACACCTGCATTACTGCGCTCAATATCAGAAAAAGACTGAAAAACTGGAGGACGTTTAGAACAGAGCTACAAAACTGAGGTGTCATTATTGGAGAGTTTGGAACAAAATTATTAAACTAAATTAAACAGTAATAAGTCACCAAGACCAGATTGTATTCACCCAAGAGTTCTGAAGGAATTCAAATGTGAAATTGCAGATCATTTAAATCAGCTTCTGTATCAAAATGACTGGAGGATAGCTAACACAACACCAATTTTTGAAAGAGGCTCCAGAAGTGATCCCTGCAATTACAGGTGAATAAGCCTAAATTCAGTATCGGACAAACTGGCTGAAACTATAGTAAAGAACAAAAATTGTTAGACACATAGATGAACATAATTTGTTGGGGAAAAGTCAACATGTTTTTTGTAAAGGGAAATCATTACTCACCAATCTACTAGAATTCTTTGAGGGGGTCAACAAGCATGTGGACAAGGGGGAATCCAGTGGATATAGTATACTTAGATTTTCAGAAAGCCTTTGACAAGATCCATCACCCAAGGGTCTTAACCAAAATAAGCTAACATGGGATAAGAGGGAAGGTGCTCTCATGGATTGGTAATTGGTTAAAAGATAGGAAACAAAGGGTAGGAATAAATGTCAGTTTTCAGAATGGAGAGAGGTAAATAGTGATGTCACTCAAGCGTTTGTACTGGACCCAGTCCTGTTTAACATATTCATAAATGACCAGGGAAAAGGAGTAAACAGTGAGGTGGCAAAATCTGCAGGTGATACAAAACTACAAGATAATTAAGTCCCGAGCAGACTGCTAAGAGCTACAAAAGTATCTCACAAAACTGGGTGACTGGCCAACAAAATGGCAGATGAAATTCAAGGTTGATAAATGCAAAATAATGCACATTGGAAAACATAATCCCAACTATATATATAAAATGATGGGGTCTAAATTAGCTGTTACCACTCAAGAAAAAGATCTTGGAGTCATTGTGAATAGTTCTCTGAAAACATCTACTCAATGTGCAGCATCAGTCAAAAAAGCAAACAGAATGTTGGGAATCATTAAGAAAGACAGAAAATATCATATTGCCTCTATATAAATCCATAGTATGCCCAGATCTTGAATACTGTGTACAGATGTGTTCGCCCCATCTCAAAAAATATATATTGGAATTGGAAGAGGTTCAGAAAAGGGCAACAAAAACGATTACAGGTATAGAAAGGCTTCCATATGAGAAGAGATTAATAAAACTGGGACTTCTCAGCTTGGAAAAGAGATGACTAAGGGGGGAATATGATAGAGGTCTATAAAATCATGACTGGTGCAGAGAAAATAAATAAGGAAGTGTTATTTACTCCTTCTCGTAACACAAGAACTAGGGGTCACCAAATATAAAATTAATAGGCAGCAGGTTTAAAAACCAAACAAAAGGAAGTGTTTTTTCACACAATGTAGTGTCAATCTGTGGAACTCCTTGCTAGAGGAGGTTGTGAAGGCCAAGACTATAAGAGGGTTTAAAAGAATTAGATAAGTTCACGGTCCATCAATGGCTGTTAGCCAGGATGGGCAAGGATAGTGTCCTTAGCCTCTGTTTGACAGAAGCTGGGATTACCTGTTCTGCTCATTCCCTCTGGGGCACCTGGCATTGGCCACTGTCAGAAGAAAGGATACTGGGCTAGATGGACCTTTGGTCTGACCCAGTATGGCCACTCTTATGTTTCAGGAAAACTAACATTAAGCAAACATATAGCTTGGTGAATTAGGGAAATAGATATAAGTATTTAAAGGGTGTAATAACTAAAACAAAAATTATTCAGGGTGGAAAAAGAGACTTACTGTGAGTAAATCAAATCAAGTTAAGCAGAGGAAACTATAGGCTGAATTTTGATCATGAGCCATTATACTGGTAGGACTGGACTTTCAAAAGTACTCAGCATTAGCCTAATTATACACCTATTGACTTCAATCCTCCATAGTCTCCCAGGAGATGGGGTGGAAGCCGTATCTGCGATATTTAGACTATTATAGACCAGATAAAACATACTGGCTGAAAGAAGGGAAGTTTCTATACAGTCTTAAAAAAAAAAAAAAAGTAGAAAACTCACAGATGAACCAACTGGAATTTTATAAGTTTATTCTTGCTTATGATCAAAACTGTTTGGCAAGCACTTTTGCGCTGGCAAGGACAGAGTCTTTTCCATCTTTAAGACTCACAAATAAAGAATTCCCAAAACATTAGCCACTAATGTGTCAAACCCAAAGCAATTTTGAGTTGTGTAGTCTGTCAAACTACCGAGCTTTTGCCTGAAAACCATGAGGCTCATCTAACAAAAACACTCTTTGTAACAAAACAAATTGATGTAATGGAATCTGAAACAGGGATGCAGTAATTTTAAAATTCAATGATTTTTATTTTATATTGCCATCTAAACATGCTGTATTCTGTACTGTCTACCAGCTGTGATTCATTACTAGCTAATGATTTTGTGACACAGATGAGCTGAATAGTGCTTGCCGATGTCCGTATCACGTAAAAGTTCGATAGAAAGTCACAGGATCACTTTCTGAAGCAACAGAAAGTGGTTTTCAACCTGTGGTTTGCAGGCCTCTGAGGGTACGGAAGGGGATTATGAATTAAGTCTCAGATCCCAGAAAAGGCATTCCATTTTCTCTGATCCAAAGTATGTGAATACCCCCCACCTACAGGTCAAAACCTGGAAATGCTGTCATTACCATAAAAGCCCACAGTTTAGCGCCCTTACTCACACTGAATCAAATGCCATGCCGAGCACATCTAACATTTATAGCTGAATTCTGTTCAGCCAGTTTACAATGTAAGACTTCTATGGTTGAGGTCCACGGACCAGAGGTTGAATTTCCAAAGGAGTCAGCACCCCCATTTGAAACTTTGTGGGGGTCCACAAATGCAAAGAAGGTTGAAAACCACTGTGTCAGAACATTCAGTACTATGCATTATTCTGAAGAAAAACAAGTCAGGGAGTTCTGAAACCACCACAATCCTTAGTGAGAATTTATATTAGATTAACTTCCTAACTCAAGTTATATGTATTGAGTCAAAAGAACTAAAAATTTGATTAATAGAAAGTTTAGTGACTTTTATTAACAGATTCACTAAGTCAATACATCAGAGTAAACCTATCAAGATGCATGCTGAAAGTAAGTGGCCCAATATCATAGGTGGAGCTAGCAGTAACACCTATAACTAAGGTTGCCTAGCATTCTCCATTATAAGACCCTGTTTTCAGTTGTTTATAAAACTTTGTCATGCTTTAATTGTTTGAGCTGAAATTTCCCATGAGACCCCCACCCCCTTTTTTTATTTATTTATTTCAACACAAAAGATTCACCTGTTTAAGAAATTGAGATTAGGGAAAAATAAATTATTTTCCCAATGTTTAAAGACTTTTAACTGTTTCATTCAGAAGCTCCAGAGCCACCATGCTTCGGAGCAGGGATCTGAAATTTAGCCAGGTTGGCACGAGGCTAAAGAGGTGCCTTTTGCAGTTCCTGTGAGAATCCACCCAAATTTCGTGGCCTTGGAAGTGTCTGAAAATTGTCATATGTACATGCTCAGTATAAGTCTCTTACAGTTTGGCAGCAAAATTATCCAAAAGTTCTGTTAGTCCAAGTACACTCTATTCCCAGGGAGCTAACTGAACATATTCCAGCCTGGGACCGAGCAGGGACTGTGATGGGATGTCTCCCCACCACACTAACAAGCAGAGGTTGAGGATACAGAGAGACTCTCTGTGGCAACAAGAGGGTTAAAGAAGCTTGTGAATCCAGATGAGTCCACCCTGCTATATTTGCAGCTAATATCAGGCATGGAACGGGGAGCTAAAAGAGGGAGAGATAGGCCACTCCAGGGCTGACCAGGAAGGAGAGAAGAACTGTGCTACTTCTTTGAAAAGGGAAGCCTGGGTCCAGCCAAGAGCCTAAGACAACTTGCTACCTAGGTGAACCATTTGGTGAATAGGAGGATTAAGCCCAGGAAAACCCAACCAAAAGGGACTAGATGCCCAGAGACAAGTCTGAAGCAGACAAGCAAGAGTCCTTACAACAAACCTACAGATGACACTGATTCTGAAGTTTAGGGTTTAAGTTTTTGGACTGACACCCTAGAAGGGGTAAGGGCTTGAGCATGCCATTGCTAGAGGACTAAGGCACCAGACTCCATAATCTGCAAGGGGTGATGCTGAGGGAACCAAAGTGGGGTGAGTCATGCTCTAACCGGCCACAAGAGGTTGCTGCTCAGACAACCTGGCTACAAGGACTTTTTCTGCAACAGCACTCACAGCTGACAGGGATTGCTGTAGTAACGGGCATCAGAACTGAGACCCACAGAACAGTTTCTTTTGCCCTCTCTCAGTATTCCCCCAGCTGGTGTTCAGGCAGCATGGAGGAGGAGACAGTAGCTTGACATGAAGGCTGAGGAACAGAGGCACTTGGACAAGCTGGTGGGTAGGTAATGGAAAGAGAAACAGTGACCTGAAAACTTCCCCCAGGGCTCTAAAGATGCCTGGAAGGGGGACCCGGCCAAGCTTTATCAAGTAAAGTGCTATGTTTGCCATTCTTTTGGCTCAGTTCTCTTTAACCTGTAGAAGTTTTCCTGGAGTCATTACCTTATAGATAAAGTAGGATGAAAGTTCTATGCAGAAATTCATAATAATGAGATGTTTAATGCTTCCTTGCTAAGTACTTCATATTTTCATCTCTCAAGTGAAAATGATTATTGGTATCCAAGCAAGCTTTTGAGACTCATGCATAAGAGCTGAAGAGACTCATTTATTTGAAAGAGAGTCCCAAATTTTACAGAACCATACTGTCTAGCACACGCATTTTGACCAGCGTCTTGCTAACTGTGCCTATTCTTAGCCAAGGTGTAGATCTGGTATGCTTTTCATTGGAAAGTGTCCTGGCAGTTATGTCTTCTCAGCCACCTTTTGAGGAATGTGACAGATTATTCACCTTCCCAACCACTGGGGTGGGGAGAGGAAAGAAAAACAGATAGGGAGGGAAGTATTATTTGAAGAAAGGGAACAACTAAAGAATGAGAAATAGGGAGTACAAAACCCTGGAAGCCAGTGCTAGTACAACTGATACACCTCAAATCCCTGTGTTGGGAAGTAGTTTTATGTATTTGACAGAAAATATCTTCTAACTCTCAAAGCACATTCAAAAAGTAGGCAAGTATTATCATTCCCCTTTAACCGAAAAAGAAACTGAGGCACATAGAGATTAATAACATTTCCAAAGATTGGATGTTTACAGTCCCAAATCCATTGTCTAGGCAGCTACAGAAGTGATCTGATATTCAGAGATGAAATACCAAGGACCTGAGACTCCCACTGACCTGAACAAAATGGAAATGATAACTTCTCACTACCTCAAAGTTAGATTGCTTTCATTAGGTGACTACATAAGTATTTGGCTAACTTTCTACACCCACGTTCAAAAGTTTTGTCTTAAGGCGTAAGGGCAAGCTCACACATCAGCGATGGAGATGAGAACAGACCCCAGGAGTATTGGCTCCTGGTGCTACCTACTGGACTCAGCTGCTTCTATTATAGCAGACAGCCAGAGAATGGAAGTGCATGCAGATTACCTATTGTGTTTATTCCTCTTGAAGGTTCTTTGCTCCCTAGCTGATAGTGCTGTTTCCTCCCTATTATCCTCCTCCACACTGCAGCTCCGAAAGCTCTGATGGTAAGTGGGGGAGAGCAAGGAGTAAGTAGAGGAGCTCAAAGGCTGCTCATCCTCAGAGCTGGTTGGGGATGGAGGGCTGGAGCAGGCAACCCTCCTCCTACTACTCCTGGGCCGAGCACTGAGCATGAAGGCAGTAAATACCTGTCAGGAGAAGTTAATAGGATAAGGGCAGTGCCTGTTCATAGGACTGTCACCAATGGATCTTGCCCTTAAACTAGGCCCCCACCATTAGCCAAAATCCTCACCCCTTCCATCCTCCTATCTCCTACTCTACAAGCCACTAGCCTCAACTCCCAGATACCAACCCACAAGCCCCCCCACCTCTCTAGCCCCGCCTCCCAGCTTCCAACCCACAAGCCCCCCCACCTCTCTAGCCCCGCCTCCCAGCTTCCAACCCACAAGCCCCCCCACCTCTCTAGCCCCGCCTCCCAGCTTCCAACCCACAGCCCCCAACCCATCTAGCCCCTCCCCCAGCTTCCAATCCACAGCCCCCAACCCATCTAGCCCCGCCCCCAGCTTTCAACCCACAGCCCCCAACCCCTCTAGCCCCGCCCCCAGCTTCCAACCCACAGCCCCCAACCCCTCTAGCCCCGCCCCCAGCTTTCAACCCACAGCCCCCAACCCATCTAGCCCCTCCCCCAGCTTCCAATCCACAGCCCCCACCCCTCTAGCCCAGCCCCCCAGCTTCCAACCCACAGACCTTCGCCTTCCCCGGCCTCCCAAACCACCCCCCCGCCCATACTCCTGTCTCTAGTCCCATCGGCGCCCCCCCCGCGCTAATAGCCGCGAGGCGAGGACAGGGCCGCTCTACCTGGGGCTGCCGCTTTGAAACTCGCAGCGTCGACTCCGCGCTCCCATCGGCCCCCGGGGCACCCGCCCGTTCCGCCAATCACCGCCCGCAACGGGTTCCATGGCAACGGGGACGCTTCGACCCTGCGCGACGTCTCCTGCCGCCCCACTTCCCGCCAGCCAATCCCCTTCTCCCGCCGCTTCCCTCCCTTCCGCCCCCCTCGGGCGGGCACTGCCTTGTGCCCGGCCTCCCCCGGCAGGCGCGCAGCGGGGCGGGCAGACGCGGGTCGCTCCGGCCCTGGGGCGTTGGGTTAGTGGGGACGGCGGCCAGGGGGCTGTGGCGTGACTGACACGGGAAGGGCCCAGCTGGCAGCGGAGCAGATGGCTCATTACCCGAGCCGCAGCAGAACAGGGACTAGGGGCTGGAACCTGGACGTTGGGCAGATCCAGACCGGAAGGTTTTTCCCCTCTGTGAAAATAATTAGCCCTTGGAACAACTGCTGGGACTTCGTGAAATTCTCTTTCCCCATGTTATGCTGGAGGTCCAATTAAATAACCGTAATGATCTATTCAAGCCTTAAAATCATGTAATTATACACAGCACTGATCTGGCATGTTTGTGATGCCTGAGATGTAACTCGGTCCTCAAGTACTACAGTCACATTGGTTGGAATCCACAAAGGTACTGAGACACCAAAGTCCTGTTTTCAGGCATCAGAGTACACCATCAAACTCAGCTCAGCAGCCACCCACCTAGGCAGGCACCTAAACTGCCTTGGCACCTACGTTTTTTGCTGCTGGGCATATGCACTGCAGCCTTGCTCTAGGTGCCTGGGCACCTCATTCCTGCTTGATCAGGCATTCTACTGCCTCTAGTAATATGCAGCCACCCAAGTCCTGGAGCAATTCACAAATTGCCCACATACGGAGCCCTAATCCAGTAGATGCCCTCTGTGCATAGCTACCAGATCAGGCCTCTCACCTTAGAAGTGGCAGGCTCCTCTTCAATTTCCTTTGCCCCCTACATGCTGTGTGAGAACTGTATCCACACAGCTAAAGGTTATAAGGGAGCTGCTTTCTTTCAGGCCCCTACATATGAGACTTATGCAGCTGAAAACATCATCATGGACCACCTATGGGGCATGATTTTCTAGGCACTTAAAAGGTAGCTACTTTGACACTCAATATTGCAATGCGTAAGTCCCTTCATGGATCCCACCCTGTAAGTACAAGAGTAGGTATTAAGTATGTACAAACCACTTTATCCACCACTGAAATGCAGCTAGATTTGGACTGCAATGCTACAGACACTTAACAGCAAACAGCTTTTAATGACAAATGCCCTGATCTTGCAAAAGCTTACTTCACATGTGAGTAGTTCCATTGTAAAGCATGTGCATAAGTGTTTGCAGGATTTGGGCCAAAGATGGTATTAATCTGAAATAGGGAGAATTTAGAAAAAGTAATTATCAAAATTGGAGCTTGACAAAGATACGAGAGTTATGCTGCCAGGATTTACTCCCTCTACCTATGCACAGTCTCATGACTACCTACAATTGGCAATTGTAAAGCCTGAGATTTTCCTCTTGAGTTGCCCCATCATTATGCTTAGTTTTCCCTTTGCCTTTTGAAAAATAGTTGCATGTCAAATACATTTTTATATCAGGAAAATAAAACCACAGCTCTCTCAAAAGGAATCTAGACTATAATGAAAACTGTCCCCTTTGGACCTATTGGGACATGACCCCTCTCTCTTGCTTCTGGAGTCTACTTCAATTAAATTTCCAGGTTGCAATGCATTTGGATTTTCAATGCACACCACTTCCAGCCACATCACCATTACAAATTCTGAGATTTTGAGGCAGTTGTGAAATCCCTTAGAAGCTTGATTCTTAAACCAAAAGCTCTTCCTGCCTGAAGATTCCCATCTCTGCTAGGCACAGAACTCTCCAAGGGGACCCAGGTTATCTCAGAGGCAACTCATCTCCCTTCCACATTGGTATGGGCAGATCTGGGTACAATTGTTTAATCCCTCTTTTAAATGTTCATATCCCATTCTAGTGTCCTTTGATCTCAAAATGAAAGAGAAGTGCAGGAAAAAAAACCAAGTAATTCCTTACCAATTTCTTAAGACATATTTCTGCATTAACACTGCTCTGCCATGTGCTTACCAGAGAATTGGAAACTGAGTAACAGTTGCAGGATAATGGAATTCTTTGCAGTCCGTTTAGTCCACTGGTGATACAAAAGAGCCAGAATCTTCAGCTGATGTAAATTAGCACAGCTCCATTGAAGTCAATGATGATTTGGTCCAAGATACTCATTACGAGTAGGGGCAGAGTTTCACAATCTGGTTTGATCCTGCAATACACTGAGACATTTTTCCTGCACAAGGACTGTAGGATTGGGCCCCAATGTATTTTAACTTGAACACAATGCTAACAGAATGTCAATAAATAGGACTTTGTGGCATTGATAAGGTACCACAACATTCAGAATGTCACAAGTAGAATATCAAACTAGGGTTGCCCCCCATTTCATCTTTATTGTTAAAATATATTTTTCAAAGAAACAGAGTTTATGCAATTTTTGGTTACTCAGACTGTCCCCTGTCAATGCAAGATTGTTCCATATAATGTATTTTCTAGTGATATATGTAATTTAGTTTTAAATATGTCACACACTTCCACCACTTCCCTTGGGAGACTATTCCACACTCTAGCAGATCTAATTCTCAAGAATTATTTTTCCTAATATGAAGGTTTTATTTTCCCTTTTTTAATTACATCCCTTTACCACTAGCTATACTCCCTTTGGACTACCTTAAATAATTTCTCTCTTCTCATGATGTTTTCACCTATTAAATATTCATAAAATTAGGATCCAGTTGTATTCCCAGTACTCTATTGAGACAGGATTGGGCATTTACATTTCAGCATAATTGTCTTAGTCCCACTACACATATATAGCATTTTAATCTTTCCTCATAAATCAGTTCTTCCTTGTTGCTCTTCTGTGAACTCTTCAGTCCAATATGTTTACTGTATTGATGTGCCAAGAATTAAGTGTAATATTTTTAGATTAGATCACACCAAAGCTGTATTGAGAGTGATTGTTATCTCTCTACTCCATGAGGTATATGCTTCTATATTTGCAGGAAAATATTCCGATGGCCCTTTCTGCTACCAACCATCAGACATAGTTTTTTCAACATTACTGCTTTCCACATTTCCATCTCCAAATGAATGTTTCAGCTCTTTCCCCCTAAATTTACTAACAAGGTAAATTTTCTGTCATTGTGTTTGTGTTTCTAATCTCAGTGTCACTTTGTTGTTTAGCAAATTTCAGAGTATGAGTTTAACATGCCTATAATTGAAGGAAGTGGTAGGAAACAAGCATTTGAATGGTCTAATAGTGATGGTTCCAAGGGTACCCAGGACTGAGAGTCACCTTGTTAAGGTACCTGCCTGCAGTAAGGAGATTTAACTGGGTGTCAGCAACCTAACCCCACCAGCCTTTTACCCACCAAAAACATCTCCTCTGGACTCTGCCAGCCCTTAGTTTGCCTTGCAGGTTAATATAGGTACACCCCATTCCCCAAGCCCTTTTCAAGTGTTCTTGTGACAGACAGGGGACATTCCACCTCTTGTGAGTGTCTCTCGTGGGCAGGATGTGACCTGGTCCTGGCACCCCTTATAGGTTGTTGATCCTGCTAGGTGGGTCTTAAGGGCTTGTCCCTCAATTTACTCATAAAACTTACAGCTATTGTCTTAATGCAGAGCTGTAATTAAATCTCATGTTTCAGGGCTACAGCCAGCATTCTGCAGGGATCAGGAAATAATCTTATTCCCCCAAAGCACAATTGACCAGATCTATTGTGGGTTGTGCTTTGTTGTTTTTTCACCTTCCTCTTATGCTTCAGAGATTTGCCACAGCTGGAGATGGGATATTGGGCAGTGTGGGCCACTGGTCTGAAATGGTGGAGAGAATTCTCTTTTTTTAAAAGCTTGGCTGATATGTCTTGCTCACACATTCAGGATCAAACTGGTTGCCCAATTTGGGATTGAAGGAATTTGCTTCCAAGTCAGATTGGCTAGGACCTTGGGGTTCCCCCCCCCCGTCTGCTGCAGCAGCATGCAGCGAGGATCACATGCTAGAATCATCTAGACATTTTCCTTATCTATTCCCTGCCATTGCAGGGGCCTCAGATACTGGTGGCACCTTGGTCTCTCCTGTTCTCTGCCTATGGCACACAACAATTTAGACTCCTGAGGACTGAAATGCTTTAGTCAGGGGCAGCTCTAGGCATTTTGCCGCCCCAAGTACGGCAAGCAGGCTGCTTTCGGCGGCATGCCTGCGGAGGGTCCGCTGGTCCTGCAGCTTCAGCGGACCTCCCGCAGGCACAACTGGCAGAGGGCCCCCAGTGGCTTGCCGCCCCAAGCACGCGCTTGGCGTGCTGGTGCCTGGAGCCGCCCCTGGCTTTAGTCTACCTAAAGTCATTGGGCTCAATAGAGAAATATTTGGTGAAATTGAATGGCCTGTGATATAAAAGGTGGCCAGACCAGATTATCTAAAGGTTCCTTCTGGCCCGTAGCTCTATGAAATTTATGAAATCATCATTGAAATGTAACTGTAATGATAATTTAAGGCCTGGTCTTCATCTAAAACTCATGTCCAAGGTACATCACTTGCCTGTGTGAAAAATTCACATCCTAAGAGACAGGTAAGTTGACATAAGTCCCAGTACAGACACCGCTAGAATTCTTCTGTCAACCTAGCTACTGCCTCCCAAGACCATGGTTTAACTACAATGGTTGAAAAACCTTTCTCTGGTGCTGTATCAAGTATCTACACTCAGGCACTACAGCACTGCTGCTGTTGCATCTGTGATACAGACATACCCTAAATCCCTGTTCCAGGAGGCATTCACTAAGGAGACGTCTCTTTTGGTGATTTGATTATGTTATGTCTTTTTGTTGACTAGTAGGCTTTGACTCAAACCCTGTAAGATCAGGCTGCTTATTACTTATATATCTTTTCTATTGCTTATTTTTAAACATTTACAAATTTTTAATTATAACTACTGAAAGTTACTTAGAAAAACTGAAAAAGTCCTATTAGATACTAGAAAATATATGCTACTAAATAATCGTACACAAAATAATTAAGAAAAAAACTTCCTGTGAATAAGGGAAGAAAGGGGAAATAAACAAGCAACTAAAATATTTATGAACAACAGCATTTATTACCATGTTGACACTTGGAAGGATAATAAAGACATTAAATTGTTATAAAAAATAAACCCTTTCTCATTCTCTTAATAGCATAAAAATTTAAAAATATAAATAGGCATTAATCTCATTCCTAGAAGATCATGATGATTTACACACAGCAGAAGTAGTCAATTTAGACTAAAAATTTATTTTGGCTGAGTGTCATATGTATTAATCCTTATTTAAACTTGCAATTTTGCAGATTAAAAAAACATGCTATGTATACCACTTCAAGACTCAAGACATTATAGCATTCATATTTTCTTTCTGTGGATCTGTCTGTGAAGAATCTAGAAATATACAGACTTCTCAATTAACCAAAATATTGTTTCTGAATTATCATGCAAGTTAACAAAAATGGAGGGAAAAGATATGATCACAGTTCATCGTATTTCACCAAAAGCAGCATCAAGTTAAAATAATGTAGCCAATTTATTCTTAGCTGCATCTGATAAAAGAAAACATTAAATTCACGTTTTCAATAGATTCTCAATACCAGGAAATATGTCTAAATCTTGAAAATCTTCTTCTAAATCTTCTCAATACATCTAAAAATTTTAAATTCCATATATTCCATTTTTTGACTGTCCATATATTTTGGTGTAAAATTATGCTGTCTAATCTTTTCATTTTCACCAACCTCAGACAAATCTACAGGTTTAGTATTTGGTCTTTAAATCTGCAGAGTTTCCCAACAAAGGGAGGAACAGCAGTCCTTTGAGCCAGGGGGAAAGCCACCTGGCCTCATACCCATCACTCGCGCAGACCAGGCTCTGAAGGGCCCATTCTGCAAGTGTCTACCTTCGTGAAGATGTATTGGCTGCTTTTAGTTCTTTTTTGGTCATATTTTTCCAGAGGCTGTGGAATTTTGGGGACCTTAATTATAGTGTGTTTTAGCATTCCTCATGCTTCCACACTGGTATATTTAAAATTTCTTTCCATTGCAATGGGAGTAGCCTAAAGATGCGGAGAATTTCTTTCTTCTGTTGGAAAATTCTGAAGGAATCTATATGGAATATTCAGAGTAAAATCCTGGTCCCACTGAAATCAGTGGCAAGACTCCCATTGACTTCAGTAGGTCAGGATTTCATCCCAAGGGTACGTCTACACTGGAGTAAAAAAAAAATCCATGGCACTGAGTCTCAGAGCCCAAGTCTATTGACTTGTACTTGGGCTGCAGGGCTAAAAGTTGCAGTGTAGACGTTCAGGCCTGGACTGCATCCTGGCTCTGAGAGCCATCCCCTTTGTGGACTCCAGCCTGAGCCCCAATGTCTATGCTGAAATTTTTAGCTGCAGTCTGAGCCCAAGTTGGCTGACCCCCAGCTGTGGCCATGCCCCAGGTCTTTTATTACAATGTAGATGTATCCTCAGTCTATATGCTCATGCCAAAATTGTCTAATTGCATTATCTAGAGGTCACCATCAATCAGTCAACTATGTGGCCCTTTTTTCCCTTTGCAACAAGTCTTCACATGAATGATCATCTAATTGGAGTAAAAACTCCAATTAACAATATGGTTAATTTTTTTAGAACAGATCATATGGTTAGATTGAGCATTTCAGAGGAAAACACAGTTAGTGCCTTGTGGCTTGACAACCCAATGAAACATCATATTTTGATATAGTAGAACTCTGCTTATCTACCTAGAAACAAGATAGTCTACTCTATCTCCAACTCAAAACAAAGATTGTATAGTAAATGCAGCAGTATATTTCATTTACAAAATCTATATCTAATATAAAATACCTTTAATACATTAAAACAAACTCATCCACATCTAAGTCATTATGGTGTATGCATGCTTCTACAATTTACAAAAAATAATATGATGCAGTATCCTCGGTTTTCAATTTTTTTCATTCACTCAATTTTATAAAATTCAGTCATTAGCAACAGGTGTCCCAGTCTTTAGTGGAAATTAATAAGATTCTACTGTATAGTCTTTAGTGGAAATTAATAAGATTCTACTGTATAAAAGTGACTAAAAAAAACTTCCAGCCAAAAAAAAATAAAATAAAAAAAAATTGAAACTTGGAAGCTAGCAGTAAGAGATCAAAGCACCTAGACAATTTAAAAAAATATAATTAAATTGAGAGTATGGTATTTGAACTATGGATAAGCTTCTGAAGAAAGCTATAAATATTTTGGTTAATTAAAAAGTATTAGCCTGCAAATTAGAACAGAAGGCTGGTAAAAAACTGTTCAATAAAGTCAAAAGAAAGTGAGAGAAGTTAGACATAAAAGGATTTGTGTACAATTCTGATAAATGTATTTATAATTACAAAATTGAACACAGGATATTCAGCTGGAAGGGTGCAGCTAGAACTGAAAATTTAAGGGATGTAATTGACAACTTGCGACTTTTATGTACGAAAATGTATCACTTAAACTGCAAAAATGGCCCTACATCAAAAAACATTTGTACATGATGGATTGAATTCTGCAGGTTAAACTAGTGTTTGAGATTAATTTTTTTAAAAAGCATAATACAAAACCCATTTTTGTCTTTGATCTATGTTCATATTTTAAATGTTTTTAGAAAAGCATGGGCTTGCAGATGTTATTTGTGTAAAACTTCCATTGAAGGAATAACTGCATGAAGTCTGCAGGAATGGACTCCCAGTTACAGATTTTAAACTCCAGGTGATCACTCATGCACAACAGTGAACTGCCAAAATATTTGAAGTAACTGATTTCAGTAAGCACTCAAAATGGGAATGCCTATTTTTTTTTGCCTTTTAATACATTTTTTAAAACAAATAAAATTAACTAAAAAGTGAACATAAAAAGTTATTTCTAAGTGGATACCTTATTACATAAAAGATTTAGCAGCTTCTTTCTTCAGTATCCTATGACCGTCTAAACAAAGGTACCCGCCTCTGGCAGGAGACAAGAAAAATAGCCAAAGTTCTTGCTCTGTCACTACACCTATAGAATGTAATGGATAGATGACCCAGCTCAATTGTTTTCCTGCATCTTGCATATTGGGTGAGTTCTTTCAGGCAGGCTAGGTTCCATTTTCTTTGTGGGACTTCTCTCGGTGCTCATATTTGGCAGGATTTAGAAAAAAACCCTCATCCTTAGCCTTGCTGTGAGGATGGTTTTAAGTCTGTCTCTTAAAGTAACGAGAAGGGTTAGAAAAATCAGGTGATCTGTTTGTTCTGTTTCCTGCAGGAACCAAGAAGGGTTTAATTTCCTAGGATTTCAATTACTTTAAGTTCAAAACTGCTGTCGGGAATCTATTGTTATCAGGAGAAACCTTCAGGAACATTATGTAAGTAAGTAATTTTTACTTGACTGAAAAAAAGTAAGTTACTCGCTAGAACTATATCAGGCACCCATGTGTCATTATATTAACTTCTTCGTATAATTATGGGGAAAAGGGGAGTCACAAGATGCCACTTTTGGAGGGTGGATGCTGACAGCTGTATTCTCTGTTGGTGGTTTTTCCTGTACCTACCTTGTGGTGGTTCCAGCATTGAGCATTACTACTTCAATGAACTTGTGAAGCATAGGACATTGTTGACAGGCCTTTCCTACTGTTTAACTGGATTTCTCCAAGTTCTCCTGTGCAAGCCGACACCTGCCTCCTTTATCTTGTGTTGGTGGAGCTGGGCCCCAGCTCAGTTTTGCAGCCCTCTTTCTCAGGGAAGTGACTTCAGGGGACTATTGCTTCTATCACTCTCTGATGGTAAGAAAGAACCTATTTCATGTTGGCTAGCTTTGGAAGAAACTGTGAGGAATACAATTAACAATCACTCATTAAGTCACAGTCACAATTAACAAGAACATTACAAGCCAATATTTTCCAGGGTTTAAAACATTAACATAACAACTTAACAGTATCTAGGGTGACCAGATGTCCTGATTTTATAGGGACAGTCCCAATATTTGGGGCTTTTTCCTATATAGGTTCCTATTACTCCCCATCCCATCCTGATTTTTTACACTTGCTATCTGGTCCCCTAACAGTATTTGACTATTTTAGTAACACTTTAAAGAAAGGTATCAATATTTAATAAAGACTGATTTAAAAAAAAACAACACTTTGTTGCTCGATACCCTATTGCAAGGGTTCTCAAACTGGGGGTCAGTACCCCCTAGGGGGTCACGAAGTTATTACATGGAGGGTCGTGAGCTGTCAGTCTCCACCCCAAACCTCGCTTTGCCTCCAGCATTTATAATGGTGTTAAATTTATAAAAAAGTGTTTTTAATTTATAAGGGGGGGTGGGGGAGTGTCTCACTCAGAGGCTTGCTATGTGAAAGGGGTCACCAGTACAAAAATTTGAGAACCACTGTCCTATTGGAAGCTTGATAGTTTCTTTCCCTACTGATTGTATTTTTCCATTTGAAATTTATTTTCCTCTTTTCAAATAGAGCTGAAAGTAGCTACATATACTTCAGTTATTTAACTGCTGCTACATTGCCAACAGAAGGAATGTTAAACAGATTGTGCATCTTTCACATAATAGTGGCTCAAAAAAAGTGCATCTTGGCAATGAAATGATGGGTTTTAAAAAAATAAATATTTAGCATCTGGATGATCTTCCAAGTCATACTAAAAATGTACAAGTACCTTTGGGCTTAAATTCTATACTTCACAATGAAGAGTGCTTTGTAAAAAGCCAAACACTTTAACTTACTGCCGTCTACAGCATTAAGTTTAGTTCATAAATCCACATTTAAACTGGCAACTCTGTCATTCTGTTGGCACATCTCTTTCCAAAACTCCAACCATATGTAATACATTGTATCAGACACCATATTTATGAGCATAACGACCCATGCTGATTTTGTGCATCTGGAACTTTTCCAAGATCTTATGCATTTTTTAAGAAGTGTGATTTCTAGCAATATCCATGTTGGCTTTATTTGCTTTTACTGGGACACTCCATGCCAATTTAAGATGAAATATTTATGAGTATAACTATACAAAAGCTAAAACTCTGGGATGGTTTTCTTTTTTGTTTTTGTTTGTTTTTACTTGAATAGTTTGGCTTACAAAAATTACAGCATAATGTAGATGAAACACTCCCAATATTTTGTACAACTACATGATTTGATATACAAGGATTCTGTTTTATTACAGTGACAATGTACAACCATGTCTATTTACAATGCAAAAAAGTATATAAACCACAATTACTGGCAGCCACTATAGTTTAGGAGGTAGCTTTAATTAACAAAAATGAACTGAAGCCGTATTTCCCATCATGTGTTCTATCAAATAATTTACAATACAAAGATAAAAATTCATTATATGCACAGTATGTACAGTTTAAGTCTCAAAACAGCAATCTAGCTTAAATCTTAACAAGAACATTTCCAGAGTAACTGGTATGGCAGTGGATTTGCTACTGATTCAGCATATTGTTCAAGAAACTTCTATAATTACTTTGATCATGCATTCATAACTTTATGTTGATCAAACTTCAAACTAAGTACAGACTGAATGATAATTGATGGTAATTAAGTGATACTTGGGTCTTAGATGCTTAAGAAAATTTTAAATTAATTCACCAATTTACATCAAGATTAGTCCATCTCACCACATTGTACTTTACTCTGAGAAAAATAATTGGCAGAGATGCAGAAGTTTCTATATTGCAAAACTGCTTTTCATTGCCACCCCTTTTGGTAAAGTCTCAAGATGCTCAGAGACATCACTGTGTGTATAAGCAGTGAATAGGGCTGCAAAATATTTTAGCTTCTCTCTCTCTTCCTAAATAAGCATGCTAAGCTCATACATAGACAGCATGGACGATACACACTGTCTAGCCCACGGTAATTCCTTCTGGTAGTATGACCTTACATAATACTGAGGAATGGTACTATGGTTTTCACCTGAAGCAGTGGTGTCTCCACTGAAAACCATATTCAGTTCTGTAAAAAGTGACAAAGAGTGCTGTGGCACCTTATAGACTAACAGAAGTGGGTATTCACCCACGAAAGCTTATGCTCCAATACTTCTGTTAGTCTATAAGGTGCCACAGGACACTCTGTCACTTTTTACAGTTCCAGACTAACACGGCTACCCCTCTGATATTCATTTCTACCGCTCCCGACAACTGTTAATATTCTTATTTCATACAGTCTGCAGATCTTGAGGGATGATAAAAGATTTTTTTAAATAAAAAATAGTTATCTTATTAAGATCAAATCTTAGTTTGAAATATAAAAAAACAAAAATGTTATACCTATATTTCTCTCACAGTTCTGTATGGGAGACATAGTCCCTTCTTTTGGCCCTGCAGTAAGTCATCCTGAGATTAATGCTGAAAATACTATACAAAGCTAGCAACAATTTTTTCTTAATTATAGAAAATCACATTTAAAAATAATTTCTTAATATTAACAGCTGTCCCTTATATTGTGCTTAACCAGAAAGATTGATAGAACTTGCCTCACACAACAGTAGAAGCAAAATACAATTGGAGTTCAACATGGAAACAGACCTTTAGCACATAAAAACTGTATAAAAGAAACCAGTATTGCTTGAAAAGAATAAAAATATTGGGTTACAAGGTTTGATTTACCCATTATTTACAGTTGTCAACTTTCCCCCTCCCACCCCCCAAAATGTATGGCTCAATAAATTTACTGCCCACTTCCCTTCTTTACAAGAGACACCACACAATGATTACAAAAGTGCTTCCTGGTTGAAAGGTCAGAACAGGTATGGTCTATGAAACATTGTACTTCTTCCTTATGAGAACAGCTTACAGCAAAGCCTTTCAGTCTTTAATTCTTGGTATATTGTAGGCATAACGAACCAAAGGGAATCCTCTGCTTTGATAGAAACATGCGCGACCACAGGCCTGCACTTGGTCTGAACTGTCCGACACAAAAGAGTCATCCTCATCTGCATAATCAGAATGGGCAGACTGCGTGCCACAGTCTGACCAATACCCATCTGGCCGTTGGCAAGGCACCACTGCCAGTGTAGGACAACTGTGTGATTTTATTAAGTGTTTGCATGGTACAGGTTTGGATAAAAGAAGTGATTCACAACATTCACACATGGTAAGGTTACCCTGCAAATGTGAATACATGCCACAGTCATAGTAGAAATCCTGTATCACACAGCCACCTTGAGTATTGACAGCAATTGCCACTGCTCCATTTTTTTTGGTGATATGCCGTCTAAGTAATTTCCAGTCTTCCTTGAACATTGGGTTGAAAAAAACATATAGGACTGGATTCAGACAAGCAGGTAATGGGAAAAATATTAGAGTAACAGACTTCATTATTTCAGGGCTGATAGAGATTGCGGTGATCAGTGGTGCAAATGAGAAAAATGCAACAGGACAGAAAAAGATGCAGTTGGTGAAGATTAGCCAAGCGACATGCTTAATCATGCTGGATTGTGTGTTTTCTGACAGGTCCTCTTTTTCCAAGTTGCAGTAAAGTTTAGTATAGATAATAGCCATTAGCAAAAATGCTAATGAGTTTAGGAGCACTAAAGTTACTGTAAACCCTAGTGAAGGTGTTTCTCCAGTGGGGAAGGGTAAGCAGAGCGGTGAGGCTGAATACTCCCCTTTATGGAAAAGTGGTAAGCATCCAGCTACCATAGCACACAGGAAAGCAAAAATTGCAGCAATTTGGAATTGTTTTAGGTGATTGCTTTTCCCATTTTTAATTATCTCTTTTGCAGAGAAGCTTCGTTCAACAGCTGCCAACATCAGGAAAAAAATGGCACTTTCTGATGAAAAGACTGCAAGAAACCCAGCAACTTTACAACCACTGCCAGTCTCCCACCATATGCCAAATTCAGCAAATCTTCCCCAAGAGACTGCATCCAGGAAAGTTAATATACCAGTATAGATTCCCATAAATAAATTAGAGACAGAAATCAAGCCTATGAACAGTTTGGAGGAAGACAATGCAGTACAAGAGGCAAATATTGTTAACATGACAAGCAGGTTGAAGAACAAGGCAACCAGAAAAATAAACCAGACAGTAAGTCGAATCATCCAGCTTCCCAGTAAATATTCACAGGGCTTAAAAGCACCTAGAAGAAACAGAACAAAAAGGACAAGGAATTAAGAAAAATAAAATAGCACTGAAAATCTTGCATAATTAAGCACTATTACAAGCACAGAACTCATTATTTCTGGAACAGCAGCACTCATGTGAACTCCTAAATAGGTCAGCTGAAAGTAAAGTGTGCTGCTGAAGCTATTTACAAATTAATTAAGCCTGAAGAGATAATTACTAGGAAGAATGGTCACTCAGGAATAGTTTGTGTAAACAAAATAAATAATTAAACCCTAATTGTCTTTCTACTACTCAATACAGCTTTTATTAGGGTCACCTAAATAACTTATTTTTACCTCCATACTTTTTATAAACACATTGGTACAAAGAAATAGAAACATTTTGCTGTTCAAATCTATCCTGAAAAATTTGCCCCACTTTTTTTTTTAAACCCAAGTTCCTGTAACGTGATTCACAAACACTCCTTTGGAATAGCTCTGGGTTACTTTAAGTTGTCAATGTTGTTTCTTTAAAAAAAAAAAAAAAGTTACAAGGAAACACTTTTGTAAAAAGCCAACAAACTCGATTTATTTACTTAAAGGGGGCAGGATTTCACCACAAGTTTTCTGTTCCCAGCCCTGCCAGTGACACACTGGGTTACTTTGGGGAAGTCACAGAAGAAAATTATCCTCTACATTTTTTGCCATGGAGATGAAGAAATGAGAGGTAAATCAACTTAACCCATAAATCTGTCACAAGGAAAGAGAATGAGCTTAAGCAGCATCATTGCTCCCACACTCCCTCAAATCCCCTCCACATGAACTCCTATAGGAGATCACATGGATGTCATGAAGGCTATTTAATGAATGTATCTAGTGCATTTTGAAAGTCAATAAGATGTGCTCTCTCTCTGTGTATTTATTTATTTACCTATATATGTAAAGTAATACTCTTGGAGTCCTCAAAAACTTTGTTTACCAATGTGATGGGCCTTGGCCCTTGCAGTGTCCCAAGCACTGAAACCTACACTAAACATCGTAAGTGGCAATCCCTCTTGCAGATGGGGAATCTCAGGTGGCCCCAGCTCTATGCCACATGCCAGTGGCCCTTGGGTGCAGTGAGACTTCTAGGGCAAAAAGGGGCGTGTGCAGATGGTGCTACCATCTTGAGCTGGTGAAAAGCTGCTGGAGGCTGATCCAGCCAGCAAAAGATAACCCCAATTCAGAGCATCAAGGGCCACAAATGGCCCCAAGACCACACAGTAGGTACAGTCTTACTCAAACTTTGAGTGAAACAGTTATTGTGGAAATCAATCAAAGGTCAGTGCAAAACCCCCTCAAGGTCTTAACTGCCTTTTTGAACTTTGTTTCAGAACCCAGCAGAATTTAATCTTGCCTCTAGTTTATAGCCAAGACAAAAATCAACATGTTTTTCTGCACTGAGGGAAATCAGTTTACATAATGGTACAGTTGGATCATTAGAAAACAGACCAACCAAAACAGCTGACAAATTTCCCTTTCTTGCAGGCATTCCCAAGTAGTAGATTCTTCACTGAATAATTATTTTCAAACCATATTTTTTTCATATCACATGAACATACTAATGTTAATAAGAATACTACTTTAAAGCAAAAAACTACATGCTATTTAGGAAAAGAAAAAGGGAACAAACAGTGTTGATGGAAAGGGAATTCAGTATTTCCAAGACAAATTTGCAAATCATTTTCTAACAGCTGTAGGATATGTTAGTGGCTATCTCTACCACTCAGATAGAAAAAATCCTCCTCGGCCTTCAACCACTTTCTTCTATTGCCTCCTCTGCCACCTCATGCTTCTTGTTCCCCTGGGAAAAGTCTTCCTTTTCCCATTCTCAGTGCAAACACATGAATAAGATGGGGAGGCAGGAGTTGTTGATGCTTCTAATTGCTGGCTCCATTACTTCAATGATTGGCAATCTAGTCTCTGCAACTAGACAAAATGAGGAGTGGACCTGGCGTATGAGCAATGATCTGTATTTACACAGAGGGCAGATGTCCTACTCAAGATCAGAGCAACATCTTGGACTAGGAAGAGATTATGCGCAAGGGAGGGGGGTTGGAGGTAGGCAGTAAGCTTAAAAAACAAGTATTTGTGCTTAGCTCCTTAAAGCATCACCAGCATGTGCAAAATGAGAGAGCCAATGGCTGTAAAGCTTTTACCATAGCACATGAATTAGAATTCCTGTGAGCAACCTAACAATCCACAAGCAAACAAGCACAAAGCAGCATAAGTTAAATTCATTCCCAAGGTAACTACTGAGTATAGTGCAGTTACACCAATGATGAATTTTCCTCTAGAATCATAAACTGCTTTTCCTGTGACCCAGGAAATCTCTCTAACACTCCACATATGAAAACAGAAGCTGGCACAAAAGGCAAAAGCCAGTCTGGTGAATCCAAATCGTGGATTCAGAATATTGCCATGAGAGACAGAGATAAAATAGGTGCAGGCCCCTCTCCATCGTGTGGCAATTGCCTTGGCAATATGCTTCTGTGCAGGGAAGCTGGGGGATGGGAGGGGAATGGGAAGGTGGCAAGTACATGGAAGGAGACATATTAGCTGGCTTGAACAATGTGCAATGGTTCTCAGCAGGTCTGTAGTGGGCAGTGGCTTCGGTAGTATGTCTGAACCTTCTGGGTGACCTTACAAGGAAGAAGTAGCTGCTACAGAGAAGGAAGATAGCTGGGCAGGAAGAACAGCAATGGAAGCTGTCTGTGGTGTTCCTTTGTAATATCAGGGAATTTTGGCAACTCCACAAGCACTACAACCCTTTGTAGCTGGAGCAGTTTGGATGCTCTGCTAATGTGGAGAGTTGGTCCAAAGCATTAAAGGACAATAAATACTGTCAAATCTAAATGTAGAGGCTAAGATTCTGTGCACTGAGCTTGGGAATCACACCTGGACTTTTTCCAGCATGGATCTCTACTACAGTGCTAAATTGGGCCAAGTCCTGTGGTATTTACTTATCCAAAGATACCACTGATATCAGCAGGAGTTTCACCCAAGCACTGCAGGATTGTGTATACACAGGGACCATGAGGAATTAAGAGACATAATTCAGAAGATACCTGAAGCACAATGAAAGGCTAGAAGTTTAGAGTATAACTAAAGTGGTTGTTTTAATTACCTGTCGTGGGTGTACAATGAATAACTGTCTGACCCAGCTCTTCATTCTCATCAGTGTTTGGAACATCTGCATCTGCTGTAGCTGAGTAAAGGCAGGAATTTTAGTCCCAAAGTAGTACGAGTTTCATTTCTTTCAAATATTTTTAACCAGATACTATTTTTTTAAACCACCTAATTGAGCATCCAAGTATTTTGAAATCATTAAATCTGAAGCAATTACCTCCACTCTCTGGGGATTATATATGCTG
The DNA here is from genome assembly GCF_007399415.2 of Gopherus evgoodei. Lineage (NCBI taxonomy): Eukaryota > Metazoa > Chordata > Testudines > Testudinidae > Gopherus > Gopherus evgoodei. The sequence goes on from NC_044325.1 coordinate 92,751,913, forward strand.
AATGCTATTTTGCTTGCGCGCACGCACGCACACAAAATGTAGATTCAATTTTGTTCTGGAGGGACTTGAGGGACTCTGCGAAAATCCCATGGATTCTAGGACCCAAAAGGAGTTCAAGAAAGGAAGGGAAGGAAAAGGCCACTTACTCCCTTCTTCCTGCTGTTGCTCCATGCCTGCAGTAATCCCATTACATCTTGTTTCTCCCCTCTTTTACCCCCGTCCCTGTACAGTACTACTGGGCCCCTGAGATGAGTGCTATGTGGAGGAAAGAGTTGGGAGATGCACTCTCACCAGCAACCCCTCTCCTCTCTTTGCCCTCCACACTCAGCACTCCCTACTACAACATAGAGGCATGGGTTCTTGCCATGCCACAATCCGTAGTGCCCACAAAGAATTGTGGGATCGGGCTGGCTCCTGGAAAAGAAATTCAGATGGACTTTGGGTCCCAGGAGTAAGAAAGGTTGAGAACTATTGCTTTTAGCCAAGGCAGCCCAGCCTACATCAAGAGGAGAACTTGGAAACTTGAAATGAGGGATTGAAAATTCACAGTTCAGACCCTGTCTCTAAAGGGAGATGGAGATGCTTTCCAGAGCACTCTCTAAGAAATAGCCTGTTGGTCTCAGCAAGTGAATAGCAAGATAACTGACCCTGCCAATTTAATACAATGGAAGAAGAAAAAAATATTTTCTAACTGAGACAGGGAAAAGCCTGTGTTAGCCAAGCAGACTCATCCCACCTGTTTGGAAATAGGAACTGGATCACATAGAGCCAACTATTTTGTAGTGGGTTCTTATATAATAAGTCTTTAAATGCATTTCTACATCTGTTTGTTGGACAACATAATTATCTGCCTGGTCTGGCCTAACTTATGCAATGCAGCGGAACACCTAGTACAATGGAGCACTCACCTCTATCATGATCTATCAACACACTCTGATCGTGGTGGCTGGAATCTTCCATGTTAGAGTTCAAATAAGAGTCACAACCCCAAAATGCACAGCACTGGTAGGCATATGGAACAGACAGAGACCTGAAATACATGCAAAACAATGAACAATATTAGCTGGCAGCATCTATATTCCTCATTTTTAAAAGTAGCATGCCTCAAAGCTAAAGCTGTTCAACAGCAGCTTCTTTTTGACACATACATTAATAAAGACCAACTTCAAGCTAGAATCAGTTATGAGAGTTTCTGAAGAGCTTACACTTTAGGATACTAAAACTAACTGGAGATAGGCAAAAAAAGGGAGCTCTTGATTTTTGCAAAAGCAAAACTAAAGCAGAGGTGGTTTGGATCAGGATTCCATTTCATCTATGCCTTCAGTCTGCGGTGAAGGTAAAGAAACTTTCCTCTGGGTTTGGCTCAACTCTGTCTTATGCAAAACAAGGTGTTACTAGTATTCATGTTATCACTTGTATACATAGAAATGAAAACTAATCAAGCTGGCTGGAGAGTAACTCTGTTGTGCAAGTAAGTTAATTCCCAGATGACCACATGATTAAGCATGCATCTGTCATCCTCATTGTTCATTTTGTTTATATGAAATCCTTCACAGTGTAAGTCAGGATTTCCTGGTATGCACCTTCCCTTCTGCCGGCAATAGGACATGTTAAAAAATCAGTGCAAAAAACGATGGGAGGGGCTGGTCACATATACAGTTCAGCACTAATTGGTTACCATAAAAATCTGTGCAAAAGCAGTGGCCTCATGGAGCTTTATCTGAATTTTTCAGGTAAGATGATGTACCCAACTGTTTTGCTTCTTCTCAATCTATATGGAACAGATTATATTGCTAACATTGGAAAGAACGGTTACTTACCTTTTCGTAACTGTTGTTCTTCGAGATGAGTTGTTCATGTCCATTCCACATTAGGTGTGCAAGTGCTGAGTGCATGAGCATCGGACACTTTTTCCCTTAGTGGCTCCTGGTGGGTCCACTGCCAGAGTGGCGTCACTGCGCCATGTATATATACCCCTGCTGGCCCGACCCCTTCCAGTTCCTTCTTGCTGGCGACCCCAACAGAGGGGTAGGAGGGTAGGTGGTGGAATGGACATGAACAACACATCTTGAAGAACAACAGTTACGAAAAAGTAAGTAACCGTTCTTTCGTCTTCAAGTGCTTGTTCACGTCCATTCCACATTAGGTGAATTACAAGCTTACCTTTGGAGAAGGGTAGGAGTCACGAGACAATCGGAGGACCGCCCTGCCAACTGCTTGCATCCTCCTGTGCCTGCTGGTTCACCGTGTAGTGGGTCGTAAAGGTGTGCACCGATGACCAGGTGGCCATCCTGCAGATCTCCTGGATCGGGACCTGTGTCAGGAAGGCCGTAGAAGCTGCCTGCGCGCTGGTCAAGTGGGCCATGACCGCTGGAGCTGGGACACCATCGAGGTCATAACACACTTGAATGCGGTCTGTAATCCACGACGAGATTCGCTGCGCTGACGCCGGAAGGCCATGTCTCTGCTCAGCTATGGCCACGAACAGCTGCGTGGATTTACGAAAGGGCTTGATGTGCGCCAAATAGAATGCCAACACTTAGCGGACATCTAGGGTGTGCCGTCTGCGGTGACTCGGGTCCACATGGGGTTTGGGAAAAAACACTGGGAGACAAATGTCCTGGTCCAGATGGAATTGTGAAACCACCTTTGAGAGGAACTTAGGGTGTGGGTGAAGCTGCACATTGTCTTTGTGAAACACAGTGTATGGTGGCTCCGAAGTGAGAGCCCTCAGCTCAGATACCCTTCTGGTCGAGGTGATGGCCACCAGGAATGCCACCTTCCAGGAAAGGTGGAGGAGGAAGCAGGTGGCCAGGGGCTTGAACAGGGGCCCCGATGAGCTTAGAAAGGACTAAGTTGAGATTCCATGGAGGGACTGGGGGGCATGGGTAAGGGAACACCCTTTCCAGACCTTTGAGGAATCGCCCCACCATCGGGTGGGAGAAAACTGAGCTGCCTGAAAAACCTGGGTGGAAGGCAGAGATAGCCACCAGGTGCACCTTAATAGAAGACGGGGCCAGCCCTTGCTGCTTGAGGTGCAGTAGATATTCTAGAATGGCCAGCACCGCCTGTTGTGACCCACACAGCACGAGAACCTCTTCCACTTGGCCAAGTAAGTCACCCTGGTAGAGGGCTTCCTACAACGAAGCAGAACCTGTTGCACAGGAAGGGAGCACTGGCTCTCCAAAGCTTTTAACCACATAGCTTCCATGCTGTCAGATGCAGCGATTGCAGGTCGGGGTGGAGAAGCCACCCTCCATCCTGCATAATGAGGTCCCGGTGTACGGGCTGGGTTATCAGGGCCTCCACCTACAGCTCCAGGAGCGTGGCAAACCACTGCTGGTGGGCCCAGCTGGGGCGACGAGAATGATCGACACCTTGTCCCTGTGCACCTTGTCCCTTGTGTCCCTGAGCAGTACCTTGTGCACCAGGGGAATTGATGGAAAGGAGTATTTCAATTCTCTTCCCCACAGAATCGCGAATGCATCAGCTATTGAGCCCAGGCTGCAACCCTGGAATAAGCAGAATTGCGGGCGTTGCCCTTGGAAGCGAACAGGTCCACCCGGGGAAACCCCCACTTTCGGAAGAGCAAAAGCACGACGTCCGCTCTGAGCGTCCACTCATGCATGCAGTAAGACCTGCTGAGGTTGTCCCCCACCCTGTTTTGCTCCCCCGGGAGATACACTGCCTTGAGGTGAATGGCATGGGCTATGCAAAAGTTCCAGCGGAGGAGAGCCTCATGGCAGAACAGGGAGGAACGGGCTCCGCCCTGCTTGTTTATGTAAAACATGGCGGTCGTGTTGTCTGTCAGGACTGTCATGCTGTGACCACTCAGAGTGGCATGAAAGGTCTGGCACGCTAAACGAATTGCCCTGAGCTCCTTCACGTTGATACGGAGCAATTGCTCTGCTCCCAACCACACGCCATGTGTGCAAGCTGCCGTGTGGCCTAGCAGCCACAGGCAACATCTGGCTGTCGTAGTGTGGAACTGACACAAGGAGTTCACTGCCTGCTGGATGGCCTGGAATCGTGATTCCAGGAGGCTCGCCTTTGCCTGTACCCCGTCTAGGACCACCCCTACAAACTCCAATCTCTGCGTTGGCATGAGAGTGGACTTGAGAACGTTGACCAGGAGCCCGAGCTTGCAGAATAGACTCAGGGCCGTCTGCACGTGGGACCAAACCTCTTCTTCGGACCGACCTGCCAGGAGCCAGTCATCGAGGTATGGGTTAACTCGAATCCTCTGCCTCCGCAAGAATGTCCCCACCACCGCCATGCATTTTGTGAATATCCGTCAGGAGGCAGCTAGGCCAAATGGTAAAAACCACAAACTGGTAATGTTCTTAGTTCAGGGTAAAGCACAGAAATCGGCAATGTGCTGGGTGGATGGCGATATGAAAATACGCGTCCTTTATGTTGAGGGCAGCGCACCAGTCTCCCGGATTCGGGGAAGGGATGATGGTGCCCAGAGAGACCATGCGGAACCGAGCCTTGACTAGGAACCTGTTGAGCCCGCGCAGGTCTAGAATGGGACGAAGGCCCCCTTTGGCCTCGGGAATGAAAAAATAGTGGGAGTAGAATCCTTTTCCCCTTAGGTCTAAGAGTACTATCTGTACCACCCCCGCCACTAAGAGTGAGTGATCCTCCTTTTCTAGGAGATGTTTGTGAGAAGGGTCCCTGAAGAGGGATGAGGAAGGGGTATAGGGGGTAGGCAGGGAGGAAAACTGTAATATGTACCCACTTTGCACCGTGCGTTAACACCCAACAGTCCGACGTAATGCTGGACCATGCACGGGAGAAGCGGGACAGGCGGTTGAGGAAACAAGGGGATGGATCCGGTTGTTGATCTGATACGCTGTCCTCGAGCGCACCTTCAAAAGCCTGGCTGAGATTTATGTTGGCCTTGGCTCTGGCCCGGCCTATCGGAGTTATTGTTATTATTGCACCATCTCATGTTGTCTTGCCTCGCCTGCGGTAAGGTTCCTGTCAAGGATGAGGCTGGTGACCACGCCCGATGTGATTGTCCTGGCTGCCGCGTCCGCTGAGTCTAAGGACGCTTGGAGAGAGGTTTTCGCTATGGCCTTGCCTTCTTCCACCAGGGCCATGAACTCCTGCTGGGAGCCCTGTGGGAGGTTGTCCCTAAACTTCCCCACTGCTGCCCAGGAGTTGAAGTTATGCCTGTTGAGGATGGCCTGCTGGTTAGTAATCCTCAACTGAAGGCCCCTTGACGAATACACCTTCCCGCCAGACAGGTCTAGGCATTTTGCCACCTTGGCCTTGGGCCTGTTGCCCATGGTGCTCTCTCTCATTTACTGCCAAGACTACAAGGGAACATGGGCTCAGGTGGCAGAACAAGTAGTCGTATCCTTTTGATGGGGCGAACAACTTGCGCTCCACACCCTTTGCTGTTGGTGCGCTGGATGCCGGGGTCTGCCATATAGTTGTGTAATTAGACTGAATGGTCTTAATGAGTAGGAGCGCTATTCTGGATGGACCTTCTGGGCTCAGAATGTCCACCATGGGGTCCTCCTGCTCAACTGTCTCCTCGGCTTGCAACCCCATGTTATGGGCCACCTTACGCAGCAGCTCTTGGTGGCTTTCTGGTCTGTTGGCGGAAATCCTGTTACTGTCGTGCCTGGTACTGCTTCATCAGGAGATAAAGAGGAAGTTAGCAGTTGCTCAGCTTCCTCCGACTGGTCCCCATGGTCCCCCTCCCTCAAGGGAAGGGATTCTGTGTCAGTCTCGGGCCGGTGGCCATGGAGTGGCACCGGGCACAGCACCGGGCTCTCCAGTCTCTCGCTCGGCAAGGCTGCAGGTGACTTGGACACCATAGCTTCCCTTACGGAAGAGCATCGGTGTGGGGACTGGGACTGCTGTACCGAGTAGCTGGCCCTGGAGGGAGCACCTTGATTCAGGTGGTAGGCCCAAGGGGTTCAGAAGGGCCAGTGCCCTGGCGGTCCCCACGGTGGTTGCCCCCCAGTTTGTTGATCCCTGCTGCGGGTTGCTGTATTGGCCCAAGTCAGCGCCGGAGTCTGGCAACGCTGAGCGCGAGGGCCACAGCGGTGCCATTGATCTGTGTCGGCAGGAAGCTGACGATTAGCTTCTTGTTGATCAGGAGCGGGACCAGTACTGCTGCTCTCTGGACCAGTACCAGTACTGATAATCCCGAGACCGGGACCGGTGTCTTCTGGGAGCCCTCGGTGATTCCCGGCTCGTCTCCTCCTGGTGCTGGTCCTGGGGGGGTGCCAGGGAGTGCCATGTGTCCTGCACTAACCCTGCGCATTGACTCACCTCTGGTACTGAGACTTTCCTCTGAGTCAAGGGTAATTGGGAGTCTACCGACTCTGAGCTCGACCGGGACCAACACCGGAAGCAGTGCCGGGATGGTGACCTTGAGGGGTGCACCACTGCCAGCTTTCCCTTCGATGGCACCCTGGGCCCGGATCCTGGCTGGGAGGGGGCTCGCTGTCAACAATCCAATGAGTCTTTTGCAGCCTCAAAGGTGTCAGGCGTGGAGAGCTGATCTATTACACCATCGAGCCCTTTGTCCGCACTGAGTTCACTTCTGGCTGGACTAGGTAGGACTTGTGGTGCCGGTGCCACCAGTGCCAAAGTTGGTGCAGTGTCCATCCCGCTCTTCCCTGTACCCGGGGCCTGATATGGCACCGGTCTCCTCTGTGGGGAGCATCCGCTCCCATCCTTTGGTTTTGCCTTTGGCCGCACCAGGGAAGATGAGTGGTGCCAGGGTCTACTATGGTGTCCAGAGGCTGGTGGCTTGTGGTGCTTGGCCAGTACTGGGTCTCTTAACGACTCCAGGGCGCTCTGCACCGAGGAGGCTGGGCCGGCGTCGGGCACTCCAGGCCCGATGGCTGCAGGGCGGCCTCCATCAGTAACTGCTTCAAAGTGAAAGTCTGGCTCTTTCTTTGTTCTTGGCTTAAAGGCCTTGCAGATCTTACACTTCTCTGTTTGGTGAGCTTCCCCCAGGCAACGTAGACAGGAGTCGTGGGGGTCACTAACCAGCATAGGCTTGCAGCACATGGGGCAAGCCTTAAATCCTTGGGCCTGTGGCATTCCTCGTGGCCCGGGGCGGGTGCTGGAATCCTCCAAGCACCTAATCTATTAGTGTCCAACAACAATGAAATGCTAACTAACTGATAACAGCTATGTACTTCTAAGGCTAAGGGATTGCTTCTCTTACGAGAGCAAGAGGTTGTTCCAACGCCGCCATGGACGGTAAGAGGGAACTGGAGGGGGTTGGGCCAGCAGGGGTATATATACACAGCGCAGTGGCACCACTCTGGTGAGGGCCCTGCCAGCCCGCCAGAGCCGCTAAGAGAAAAAGTTTCTGATGCTCGTGAATGCGGCGCTTGCACACCTAATGTGGAATGGACGTGAACAAGTACTCGAAGAAGTAGTTATTTTTCTTTCAAGATAAAAGAAAATTAAGGTGGAAGAGGAGGGGAAATAGTACAATAAACCACACTTATAGCAAATGGGGCACTGAAGAGATTTAGAAAAGGGGTGCATATTCAAAGAACCACCACAAGATTAATCAGGTAGGTTGCACTTTGATTTCTGAAGCATGGTCTCTGAACTCTAAAACTGGCATTTCCTCACCACTCTGGTAATTCCTGCTCTGGAAAGTGGAATTTTGCAAGGCTCATGTCAAAATATGGTAACTCTTACCAGTCTAGAATGCCCCTGTGCTAATCAATATTAAACAATGTACACAGATGTACAGTATTTTGGGATCGGCGTATTTCTAATCACCCTTACAACAAAATCTCACAAAACCAATGTCATTCTGAGTCAAGGCTACAATAGAAATCCTACAAGAACTGTATTGTGCCTGGACACTATTTATATGCTCATCTTGGAGGAGTGTCAGAATAGTGAATGCCATGTTACAGTAGTTCTCAGCTTTTGGATCAAAAGAGCCGAGTCTCTTGTTAACACACGACTGAATATCACGAACTCCTGGGATTGAATCCTAGAAGTCTCTGACTTTTTCCTCTGGTCTTGGACAAGTAACTGTCGTTGCCTCAATTTTCCCATCTATAACAATTCTTACCTGCTTCATAGGGGACATGAGAATTATGTTTCTATAGGTCTCTGAAAATGAGAAAAGCTACATAACAGTCTGATCCAAAGCCCACCAGTCAATGAGAGTGTTCCGATTGATTTCAACAAGCTTTTGGATCAGGCCCTAAATGCCTACTGTTGTTATTGTGCTGGGCCTTACAGAATAACCAGCATTTGTATAAAGGGTTGGGGTGGTGGAATCATAAGCTAGCTCCCATTTTCCAGATTCTAGGAAGTGGACATGCTCAGTCACTGGCAAATGGGTCTCCACAGGTGTCTAGAACTGCATCCATACCATTACTCCAATTCAGAAATAAGGGGTTGGGTGGAGGGTGTCAAGGATTCCGAGAAGGACAGGTGAAAGCAGCCTTATGGAATAAGAATGGTCAAGATCTCCCTTGACCTATTACAAAAATCGAGCACAACTGAGCTTAGTTAACAGGAACACAGTGGCTTTAACTGAATGACCTGACTCGTGTCACATTGTTTGTTCATCTAAATGCTATTTTAAATGTTCATCTGAATAGTCTTTAGTTTTATCTACCAACATACCGGAGCTTCACAAAGTCCTTTGCTGCCAATGCTTCTTTCAGTTCGAAGTTGCCTGCAAGTTTAAGCTGGTTTAGTCCATTCAGTCCTTCAGTTGGAAATGAAGTCAGCTCATTGAAACTTAAGTCTCTGAAAGGTGAATATTAAAATTGTTACACACAGTAAGTCTGAAGATCCCATGGCATGTTTCTGATCAGTAGGGATCTGCTCTAGTGTCTGTTGGCTAACATTCTGTCCTCTAAACCTCCTATCAAGCAGCATGTCTTCTGTCCTCCACATAAGAGAGAGGAGTGCCTCATTTCATTGCTGTGCGTGTAGTCTGGGGATCTCTAGGGATGAAAAGTGATATAAAATGCAAACACACGTCAGTTCTGAGTGAGAAAATTTTACCATTTCAGCAATTTAGTGCTGGGGGGTGCTGGTTTATTGCACAAAATGGCCTACTTACAGATTAATTATAGCACCAAGTGTAGTAAATGCCTCCTTGTGAACCTGCTGGATCAAGTTTCTACTGAGATCACTGCAATTAATAAAAAAATGCCATTTAGTTTGCAATTTCACTGAAATTTCAGAATAACCATTGTTTGGGAGCTCGGTAAGTGGCAGTCACATTATACCTCTGAGAGGAAAGTCAAGTAATCTGCATGGTTTAACAACATTTTGGTATCTCCACGACATTTTCCATATAGAATCATGTATACATGGGCTTAATCCTGCTAGGTGCTGGGCATCTGCAGAGAAGTGAGAACATAAGCTCTTTGGGACAAGAACAGGTCTTATTTTATATCTGTACAACACAATGGGAGTCTGACTGGAGGTTTGGAGTGTTACTGTAATATAAATAAGATGGAGAGAGCAGCGAGTTTTCACATGCAGGATTAAGCCTGGAGGCCTTACACTGTAGTGACTAACTGCTGCTATTATTTACTTAATAGCAGCTGTGAATTTCTGGGATCTCATACCTCCCTTTTATTAGCTCCTCAATAAGTAAAGTACACGTTCATATTATCAACCACATTTTAAGTCCTAATGTTTATCAATAAATTGTTTCACATTACAAATCTACCATCATCAAGTAAAACACATATAGTAGTGCTCCAGCAAAAACATTAACATGACAGCGAACAGCCAGAAAAATCTCCCAAGAAATTTAACCTCTATTTCTCTCAAACTCCTTACTATTTGTCCATTTAAAAGCAGGCATGCCAAACCCGTGGGAAAAACCGCAGAAATTGAGCTAGTTTTTGGCTTGTAGTTTGTTGCTTGTTTGGCTTGTAGCTTGTCTGGCTTGTAGCTGCTTGTTGCTTCTTTTTTTTTGATCGGCTCCCGGCAAGCAGGGACAAGGGAGGGAGAGAGTCAGGGGTGCACAGCGGGCCGACCACAGTCCCAGACTGCACGCCAGGGGGGGGGGTCTAGTCACAGAGAGTTGGGGTTCTTAGGAATTGGCTTGTTTTGGCCTTGTTTTGAAATGGAATTAGTTTGATTTTTGGCTTATTGTGAAAGTCAAGGTGCTTATTTACTGCATGAAAGTTGGCAACTGTGTTCATGTTTACTACTTTAGGTCTGGGACAATGACATTTGCCCTACTTTACTTATACTGCTTTTTGCAATTGACTTCAGGTAAAAACAGTTAACAATTATAAAAATGACAAGAACCCCTTTTTACCAAACTTGGTATGCAAAATACATATTATTTTCTCGCAATGTATTTATATAAATATATATAAATATTAAGTACAGAAAAGAGTAAAACTGGTGCCTAATAAAAACAGTAACTATCGTATAGATCACGGTTAGCTCTGCCTTGGGATACAGAACATCAAGCCTATTAATACAAGACACATTACTACCTTCAAACCCACATATTTAGTTATGAATCATAATTTACATCCCATAGTATTCAGAAAGTAAAAATAAGTAAGTAAAAATATATGTACTTACAGGATGCGTAGGGAAGTTAGTCCCTGAAAGGTATCTTCTTTGATTTCCTGGATTTGATTATGTTGTAAGGAACTGGAATGCAAGGGGGGAGAAAAAAGGTTATTTGGAGGCTAATTTCCTCCAAAATCAGGAATATTTGGCATTTGTTTTTTCCCTCATCTCTTAGTATATTATCCTCTACTGCTTTCCCCAGTCTGTTTCTCTACAGATCTAAGCAAATCAGAACAATGAGAATAAGATAAAAAAGATACTAATCAATACCATTGACAGATGAAATGATTTTTCTGATCATCCCTTCATTTTGGGCTCACTGTTTAAATAACTATTCTCCACTTCACCACAATATGCATGGCTATTTTCTCTTGAGTCGTTAATTCAATATTTGGAGCCCTCTTATGGAGTTTCCAGCCCATTTTAATTCACAACCCATTTGGCAGAGGTGAACATTGACAAATGAGGTCTGAACTACCTCCAAGCAGTAAGTGTCACTTTGTGACACAGATGCACCTTGGCAATTAAAACAAACCTACTCACTTCCAAGTTGAGATGATTTAAGCCAAGCTCCAACCAGGAGTGAACTATTACTTCTTAAAATATGGATTTATAAAAGGAAAACACTGAGAGACCCTTCATTATACAAGAGCTAATGGGCAGGTTATATTTCCAATTCATTCTCTTCCTCTGTGCCCATCTGACAGTCAACATTCATTGAGGTGCTCCTGCATTCTAGGCCATAAATCTGAACTCTGAAGGCAAGGTAGCTTTAGCGGAGGGCAACTGGCTCCAGACCCTGCTGCCCTTGATAGAAAACTTGATCTCTGTTGGACTGACAGTCAGAGCACAGGACAAGATTTGTCTGTATACTCCACCTGCTTTTGCGGTGGATGAAATATCAACCTTTTTCTCTAAAGGCAGCAGGGGATGGTGCATTTTTATGCTGCCTTCAACCACAGGACTGTTCCTGGCAGTGGAAGAAAGCGGTGGAGATTAGAGTTTTGTTTTTTTTTAAATTATCATCTATTTTTTTAATCAGATTGACTTTTAATAAAGATAAATTTAACTATATGGTCTCATCAATTGACCAGGCACTTTAGAATGTACAATATATTCCCTGCCCTGAAGAATTCACAATCTAAGGGCCTAAACCTGCAAGGTGCCTACCACCCTCAACTCTCAATTACTTCAGTGGAAGATGAAAATCAGCATGTTGTATGATTGGACTCTGACAAGAGAGCACAGAGGCAAGAAGGAAGGCAGACTGGCTGGATACTTGTAAAAAGTAGGTTTTATGGGGGAGATAATAGGATCTTGACAGGCAAGGATTGGAGACAGATCCAAGACTAGAGGGTTAGACAGTGGAAGGTGCAAAGCTGAGAGTGAAAGAAAGACGAATGGCACAAGAAGAAAAGAGGACTGGGAGAGCACCGGGGATAGAAATGGGAGCAGAGCTTGGAAGGATAGGATGAGGAGCTTTATCTGATGTGATAAAACATAGGAAAAACAAAGAAGGGATTTGAGAAGGAGAAGTGTTTCTGGACAGGAAGAGGACTTTAAACAGTGCCATATTGGATGGATGGAGAGGACCGAGAAAAGTTGGGAGGGGAGCAAAGGTTACAGTAGGGAAGAGAAGGTTACAGTAACCAAGGGATTAAGCAGTGGGGATAGCAAAGATTAGGAATGCATTATAAATATGACAAGCTTGCTATGAAAAGCAGGATTACTGAGTCTTTCAGTCTTTTTGTGTCCAAATAGGAAGAAATGTTAAACCTCTGACTATGTGAGTGAACTCAATGGGTGAAATTCTCTGGCCTATGTTATACAGCGGTCAGACTGATCATAAGATTCTCTTCTGGCCCTAAAAATCTATGACATATTCTTACTGTCAAATGTTAAGTACAAAAACTCAGTATTGGAAGCTGTGGACTTAGTACACTAAGGATTATTCAGGATAATTAACATACATTTCTACTTACATTTCTTCTAAGGAACTGCAGCCCTTAAATCTCGAAAGCTCCTTTATGTTATTATAAGACAAGTCCCTTGAAATAGACAATGGGAAGAGTGTGGTTAGTTTAACTCTGCTCTATTTGAAACATTACTTTACTGCAACCATAAATTAAAAAAAATCAGCATAACAACCATCCTGCTACCACAGTTCTAGAGAAAAACTGAAGACATTTTAAAGATGCACAAAAGTCAGGGGATTCAGAGCTTTGCTCTCCCCAGCAACCAGCCCCCATTATGTATACTGGTTCTACATATGACATACAAAAAACTATGAAAAACAATGTAAAGGTTGCAAAGTCAAACTTCAAAAAAGTGAGGAAATGCCAGACTCAAGGTTTCTCATAAAGCATGCCTGAATCCCAGCTCCATATTTTAAATACAAGAGAACATTCTCTCTATTCTGACATTGACAAATCCATTTGTTTTTCACTCTCACTCTCTTAAATGACTAAACTATTTTTACTTAAGACTTTCCAGAAATATTCAGCCTGAGACAGACAGCAAGCATGAAAAAAAATCAGCTCAAATGGCTAAAGATTGGGAAAACTATAAACAACTGAAACTATATAATGGAAAGTGTCAGGCAAGTGTTAATTGTAGGTGTTACTATTTGCTATGCATCTAAAACAGTGCACAAAAAAATGGCCAACTAACCCATGCAGTGGGAAAATAACTACCGTATAAATCCCCTCAATTTTGATAGTTCAAAATTAAAGGCGCATGTTTTCCACAAGAAACTGAAGGCTGATCTCTGACATGTGGATGTACTTCATATCTTGTTGAAAGCATACAGATTACCCTCCATCCAACGCCGGGAACATTTTGAGATTTTGTGTGTGTGTGTGTGTGTGTGTGTGTGTGTGTGTGTGTGTGTGTGTGTGTGTGTGTGTGTGTGTGTGTGTGTGAGAGAGAGAGAGAGAGAGAGAGAGAGAGAGAGAGAGAGAGAGAGATGGAACAGGGTAGTAAGAAAGGGAGCTGGAAACAGCCAAACTACCATTAAACTAGAGATTCAAAAAGCCAGTGGTTGACAGAAAAAGCACAATGCTCTGCTGTCTTTCCCGTCTATAAAACTAGAAGACATATTCCCCGCAGTCTTCTGTGAGAAGAATTTATCATTTGCAATAATCTTTTCCCTACTCCCCCCAGAACATATCCTCTTTCTTAAATACATTTTTATTTCCTAATTTGCCCTCTCCCCATCATTTATTTTTACCTTCTGAGTGCATGCCTCCTATCTCTCTCATGCACTTTACTATTCTTTTCCTCCACCCCAACTTCCTATTCTCCACTTGTCTCCTCCACCACAGTCATTACGAGTGCCACTCTTCTTTACTCTCCAAATGTGCATGATGAGTGTGGTCTGGAGAGCAAGTGGATGGCACAATTAAATGTTAAGACATTCTCATGAAAATGCTGCTACACTGAAATCCTTACAGTGGTACATCACCACAGGTGAAGAAACACAACATACTTCAATAAACACACTGCTGTTTCAAGGACTTGATTTGGTACATCAACATATTACTTTGCAGCACCAGGACTCCAGAGGAGTCAAAGAGGGATCAGACATTTGAACAATTTTGGGGCCTACCAACATTGGCAGAGTGACTTGGACCAATGATACTTTCTTTAAATATAGTGCAATATTTTGCTATCAAATTATTTTTACTGTTGGTAAAACAGGAGCAGGAAATATTCACTTACAAAGTCCGAAGCATCTTCTGTTCTTGGCATAGGTTAATGGGAATATTGCTTATCTTGGTGCCTGTAAGAATCCTGTGTTCAAAACAAACAAAAACACACACATATGTCGAATGCTCAAACAGTACATATTAGGTCTCAGAAATGTAGGAATGGAAGGGACCATCAGACGTCTTCTAGTCCAAAACCCTACAGTGGGGCAGGACCAAGTAAACCTCGACCCCTTCTGACAGGTGTTTATCTAACCTGTTTTTAAAAACCTTCCATGATGGGGATTCCACAGTCTCTCTTGGTAACCTATTCCAATACTTAACTACCCTTAGAGTCAAAAAGTTTTTCCTAATATCTAACCTAAATTTCCCTTACTGCAGATTAACCCCATTACTTCTTGTCCTACCCTTCAGTGAATTGTGGAAAACAATTGATCACCATCTTCTTCATAACATATTTGGAGTTTTATCAGGTCCCTCTTCAGTCTTCTTTTCTCAAAGCTAAACATGCTCAGTTATTTTAATCTTTCCTCAGACACCACATTTTCTAAACCTTTTATCATTTTTGTTGCGCTCCTCTGGACTCTCTCCACCATAGCCACATCTTTACCACATGAGGCACCCAGAGTTGGACACTGTACTCCAGCTGAAGCCTCACAAGTAAATACATTCAAAATTGTGAGGCACTCCATTACTTTTGTAATGGCAGTCATATAATTACCTAAAATAGATAGGCAGGAATAGAATCCAGATCTCCTGGCTTCCAGCCCTGTTCACTAAGCCACACTTCTACCATTGGAAGTTAATTTGAATACTAATTGTTTCAAGAAGAGACAGAACAAGAAATTAATGTATTGTCAGTGTTTGGTAGAAAACACTTACAGGCTCTCCAGATTATTGGTTCCTGTCAAATTAGGAAACCACTGCACCATGCTGGCACCCCGAATTACCCTAAACAAACAAGAAGATTATCTGTAAATTATATTATGGAAATTGTGGGAGATGGGGGGCGGATGGAGGGAGGAAGGGGGACAATCCTTTTATCCTGCTATGGAAGTTTTCATTAGAAAGTTATATACTAATCAATTGATTGCCTCAATGAATTTTGGTTACATTATAGGTCTAAAGACACTTGTTGAATACACCTAAAGTAAAAATATGCTTAATCAAATGCTGTGAAAGCATGTGATATTCTGTCAGAATTACGCTTGGAATTCAGAACACTGCTAATGTGCTAATTTTCTGAAGATGGTGCTGTGATCCAACTTCCACAACTGCTCCATTGCAACAAATAAGATCAGTGCTGATTTTTACATATATGCCATTTGAAGGAACAGCATGAAGGAGGCATCACAGTAGTTCTGCAAATATCAGCCCCTATTTAACATACTAAAACGTATTAGTCTTTGATTAGGAGAGCCTGGGATTGGCACCAAAGTGGGATCCTGCATTTGTACTTTAGTAGGATCCATTCACTTGAAAGTGTCACTTAGATGTCTGTTCTGAATATAGTATAAAGTATACTATAAAATCTTTTGATTGTGGCTCAAATCTTGAAGTTTTTAAGTCAGTTTTTACTTACTCAGAACTCCCAGACTAGCAATCTTTTTTGAAGCGTGCATGTACTTGCCTGCAAACACATTCCCAATGTCCATCCATATTCAGAAATATATATAGGCTCCACTGGCTTCAGTGGGAATTTGTCTGGGCAAGGACCTGACCATTTGGCTTTAGGTTACAAGTGAGTCTCATCTTACGCGCATTTAACATGTGCGAATTCAGCTTTGCGCGGTTGGCAAAAACAAAAAACAAAAAAGAAAAATAATGTAAATACTGTACCTATAGTGCGGGCAATTCCGCCAGCCATTACACTCAATGTAATTTTGACTATACGCGATTTTCGCTTTACGTGCTGACAGCAGAATGTAACCCCAGCATAAGCTGAGACTTGCCTGTACTTTTCTTACGTGAGTTAGTTGAACAAAAGATTTCAAGACTATACATCAGACTCTCAAACTACTAGACATTTTAAGAACAAACAGTAAAGTTTATTAAAACTAAGTGCAAATAAAAATTGTGCAAGAAGTAACATCTGACCAGCAAAATCAGTTATTCTAGGGGCTCAGACATGCTATTTTAGATATTCTGTTATAAACTGAGAAAGTACTTACAAGGAGAGCAGATCTGATAAATTCTGAAATGCCGAGTTCCCCACAAAAGAGAGAGGATTATCATACAAATGTCTGAGGAATTAAAAACAGATTTCAGTCTCCCATAAGTTCATACAATCACTGTCTGATAACACTGGTCTACAATTTTTAAGAAGTCGTCTGCTTCAGAGATAAAATGTGATATTTATTATGTATTTTGATGTGCTGAATTCAAATATGACAATTAAAACAACTGATTGGCTACTGTTTCTAAGATATTTAAGTTTTTACATTTTATGTCTATGTATATTGTGTAGATAGTAGAGTTTTAATCATAAATTGTAAACCTAGGTCTTTTCATGTGTTTATGGTTGCTTTACATGATAATATTTCACCTGTCCTGTTTATATAACACTTTAAAAATCAGCAAAAGGGTTATATAAATAAAATGTATTATGAAACAAAAGGCAAAACACTAGCATGTACACAGTTTAGTCCTATTCAGTGTCTACTCGGCGCTTCTTGGCTTGCCTCTTGTATTCATTAAATGGAGCATCTCTTGTCACTGTCCAGCAATAGTCTGCAAGCATTGCTGGGCTCCATTTGCCCTGATAGCCTGCCAGGAGATTCCACTGCTGTAGTCTGGAGCCCAACAGCTCTGCCTTACTCTTGGGTAGTTCCAAATCCCTGACAAGGTCATTCAGTTCACCTTGTGTTATGAGGTGTGGTTCAGAGGAGGAGGAGGGGAGAAAATGTGGGTCCTGTGACATTGATGGTTCAGGATCAGAAGTTTCATCCTCTTCCTCTTCCTCGTCTGACTCAAGTGAGAATGATTCTGGTGCATCAGGAACTGGCAGTCCTTCTCTGTGGGGTACTGGGCGTATAGCTGATGGAATGTTTGGATAACGCATAGTCCACTTTTTCTTCTTTGACACACCTTTCCCAACTGGAGGCACCATGCAGAAGTAACAATTGCTGGTATGATCGGTTAGCTCTCTCCAAATCATTGGCACTGCAAAAGGCATAGATTTCCTTTTCCTGTTCAACCACTGGCCAAGATTTGTTGCACAAGTGTTGCAGCATATGTGTGGGGCCCACCTCTTGTCCTGATCTCCAATTTTGAAGCCAAAATAAAGGCGATAGACTCTCTTAACCATAGTGGTTATACTGCGCTTTTGTGATGCAAAAGTCACTTCACCACAAACATAGCAGAAGTTATCTGCTCTGTTCACACAAGTACGAGGCATCTCTGCTCACTTTGGCTAAACAGAAATGTGTCCCTTTGCAAAATCAAACACTGACAAATAAGAGAGCACGACACTGTATGATTTCTAGAGCTGATATAGGGCAATTTCTTCAGCAGAGTGATGTAAGCTTCCTTATGATTGCATCATCCATGACTTCTAGGAATAACATGATGCAATTCATATCATGTATGATGCAAAACAAGCTTCAGATTGCATCATTCATTGTTTTGCCTCAAAAGCAAGTACTGTCCAAACCCAGCCATAGATTTATTCATAAATCCAGTCGAAGGTGTATTTTAGTCATTTCTGGTTTAAATTGAGATCCCTTCCCTTTATAACTCACTTATCCTCCGCCATTCCCAAGTCAAGGGTCGTATATACTGACCCAATGGCATATCTTGAAAACTAGAGTCAATCAACAATTTTAAGCATCATTTTCGTTCTCAGTGACCCAGAATTAGTAAAGTTGGACTACATTTATTTCAGAAGCATTTTGGCTGTAGAGCAGTGTAATTAGACTATAAATACACACAAAATAATACTTACATAGTCCTTAGAAGGGGATTTCCCTCAAATGCACCATTGGGGATTACGGAAATGTAATTACTATGAAATCCCCTACAAATATATTGACAAAAGAGAAATAAATCTTAAAATATAGCATCATTAGAGTTGATCAACTGTCATTTTGCTAGTGTTCAAATAATACACAAACTCAGGGCTCAATCCTGCCAAGAGTTGCACTGAAGTCAAATGAGACTACGCACAATTGAAGGAGTAACTCTGAAGGATCAGACCTTTGTCTACTATATATCAGTACTTAAAATGGAAACATTTCAGGAAAGAAAGCTACACTCTGCATCAGTCTGTGATAAGTGTTTTCTAAAAGAGCATAATGATCAGTAATTACATAATTTTACTACTGGAGGCCCCAAAACAGTGTCAAAATAGCTGATGGGTAAGATCTATATTAATGGCTATCCTGAATAATTTGCTTATTTTTATCACTCCAAAAATAATAGTTTCTCTCACTAATTGCTGATTATGCCCGCCTGTAATTATTGCTTAGCATAACCTAGTCCGTATCAGATTACTGGGTAACGAGACAAAAGAGGCATTCCTAACCTTGGAGTTAGGATTGCTTTTTTATTAATGAAAAGGATAAAGAAAATGGGTAGAATAAGATGTAGTAATACTCACAGTTCCTTTAGGCTTGGAAGTGCTTTAATGGCTTCAGGGAATTCTACCATGTTGTTATAATTTAAATCCCTAATAGAAAAAGCAGCATCAGCAAACACTCGTGCTAGTGACATATTTTCACAGTGGATACCTCATGTTAAATTGCTTGATTTATATATGATCTCCATATAGTGAAGCTGTATACTTCTTTAGACACTGGTTTATCTTAATGATGATTTTATCCTTCAGAAGCCTTTAAAACTATAAATATAGTCTTTTAAAACACCCCCAAAAGGTGCAGATTTGAATGACAATTTTGTGTAGCCTATTTAGAAAATCTCTTAGGTTTTATAAAATATACACCAATATCAGCCACAAGAGAATAGCAGGATCTACAGATCTTCTTCTAGTAAAGACAACTATTATAACTGAACAAAAGAAGAGGTAGAGTCAAGTAAGGTGCAATCATGTAAATCCTAATATACAAATCCTTGTTACATTAGCAACGTGGATTTGTTGGAAACATTTACTGTTCAGCTACACAAATAACTAATCACAGTTGCTCTGTCATCATTCCAGCTCAAGAGCCAGTCAAGCTCTCAGTTTTATGCTGGCTGTTTGTTTCACAAAAATGCAAAAGGTAATGTCAAAGAGCTAAATCATGCAGCTCTTCCTCAGACTATGTTCTTATTGATTTTTAACCTGAGAAGGGCTGCAGGACTAGGCCCAAAGACTGTACTTTCCTTCCAGCTGAGAAGCAAAAGATTTATTTAAAAAAAAACAAAACCCTTCGAACTGGTTTCTAACTTTAAAAGATATCAAATTACAACTTTACCCTGATAACTGACTGTTCTAAATATTAAATAAAGATTTACAGGGTTTCTGGAGCAAGTTAAGTTCCAATACTCCTCCAAACCCTCACAAAGTAGGAGTAAAATTCCACCACCTTCCTTTAACTAGCGGAAGCTGTTACTGGTTCAGTGGGGCCAGGATTTCATCATAGATATTTTTTGCATTCTTTAAATGTAACATGTTTTTTCTTAGTGAAATATTGCTTACTAGAGATTCATGAAGCAAGCTGAAAGGAAATCTCTAGCCCATGCAATATCATGCAAAACACTTAAATGGCTATACATTTTGTGTCTGAGCCCTCTATCTTAAACTCGAGATTATTTTATCCATTGACATTCAAGCATCTCTCACTATTACACAAGGACTCAAGTAATTAGTATCGTCAAAGACAACTGGCAACATATTTTTGCCATGTTTTAAAGGAGTTTATTGCTAAAAATAAGTTGAGGTAACAAGTATTTATTTGCTATAACACTTGAATTATAAACGTAGGGATATCTGAACAATTTTTTCCAAGTCTTTTGTCAGACGTGCTAGTTTCCACAACTAGTCTGGTACCGAGATTTCTACAAACAGACCAATAAACAAACAGAGAAAATGTACTTACAGAGTTTCTAGGTTGTCTAATCCATCAAAACAATGTTTTCCTATTGTTTTTATTTTATTGTTATGAAGATGCCTGAAGAGACAACAAACTCAGTTTCAAAATAATCAGTTTATCATGGATAAATTATAAAATTAACATAAATTTGACAATTTGATACTACAATAATGTTTTAGATGTTTTAGAAAACCCATTGAAGGGTGAGAGGAAGTGATACTTTACAAAAGAATGCCTCTGTTACCAGACAAGAGATGTCACAATCTAGAATGAGAATAAGATATTGGATATCACCACAATTACCTACCTGAGGCCCTGTTCAGCACTCCTGATTCTGATAAAACTGCAAATCATTTCCAAGTGCTGAAGTGAGGCCTTCAGATTATAGCTAAGGCTTTTAAACAGTCCTTAAGCAAGATGGTGCAAAGAACTAGAGCAGTTCCAAATGAGAACCAAAAACCACCTCCACAAAAAAGAGAGTCATGAAAGTTTAATTATTTTTTGCTGGCTTTCTGAAACTGACAGAACTTTTTGAAAACTGAAAACTTCCAACCAGCGCTACAGCTAGTTGAGAAACCCTCCAAAATGTGATAAAAATGTGAATTAAAAAAAAAATCAAAAATTCAAAACATTTGGCCCAGCTCTAGTGTTAACACCAGTCCCGGGCACATTTAAGACTAAATAAAGCATAAGAAAAATATCCCATAAGGAACGAGCCTGAGGAAGATGACCTTTCCAACTCTAAAAACCACAATGCCTTCTTTTGCCAACTTTTTCAGTTGTCAGTTTTCAAAAATGACTATGTTACCAAAAAGAGAAGCAATCGAAAATCATGGAGCAATCTCAGTCATGGCATTTTTTATTTTCTGGCAGTAGACCTCTCTAATACAGATGAGAATTGTACCAGTTTGTGGTGTTTCTGGGTTACAAACTATTAGCCGCCTGAAGTGAAACAGAACACAACACACTTCTCATTGCAATCCTAGCTGAATCAGGTCCACACCTGGAGGATCAAATTAAGTTGTAAAGTGAAAAGCTGTTAATACTCACAGAACAACGAGACTTGAAAGGTTTGTAAATGCAAAGTCAGGAATATGTGTTATTTTGTTGAGAGCCAGAGTTAAGGCCTGCAGAGAAGGAAGATTGCTGAGTGGATGAATGGGGACTTCTGTCAAGCTGTTGTCATCCAGCCATAGGTGACGTAGCTGGACAAGACCCTCAAAACTGTCTTCTGGAACTGCAGTAATATGGTTAGCATCTAAACGCCTAAATAGAAACAAAAATAATTGAAACTAGTGAAGTTCACAAGTCTTTGTTAAGTACAAGTATGGATTAAAACACACAAACGTATTTAAAAACTCAAATATTTTTATAGGAAGAATTCATCACCTGAAAGTTTTGAGAAGCCACTGGAAGGGCCCTGAACATTTTTTTGTCCAAATAAACAGCTTAGATCATTCAAACAGCAAAATTATTCTTTTCCTGTCCATATTTAACATAGTAAAATGATTTTTAAAATTATAATCCTCTTTATAAAAATCTGAATGGATGCATTACTGGAACAAATTTACAAAGAGATGGTTTTAATGCATTAAACCACATTATCTTGACTGAAATCCTCTGTAGATACGCTGTAAATAGTATTAGATACTATTAGTGTGTTGCTTTCTGTTATTACTGTACTACTCGTGTGACTGATCCTCTCCATGGATCACTACCTTGTAGTGGTGGAGAGGCTTGCGCATCTCAATGACCCCAAGAGCGATGATGCCTGGAGTCATGTACTCCCTTAGGGTCACCCACGGCAGAACGGTCAAGGGCGAGATTCCAGACACCAGTCTCCCCACTTTAAAAGAAGTCCCCACACAGGCATCTTCCAGTTTTTTTGGAAAATAATATTTGCACAAGTCAAAAGTCTGGTGATGATTGGTGATGGGAACAAGACAGTGAAATCCACAAGTTCCTAGTCACAGACTGACACACGGGTGGTGTGTGTGATACAATCGTCTTGCTCGAGGACTGAGGCGGGTTGAGCATCTTGGCAGCTACACCCACAACTGAGCATCCTTTTTAGGATCCATTCTTCTCACCCCACATGGGGAGGGGGTTAGAAAAGGTACCCTAAAAATAGTCTTGCCTCTGTTTCTCCTGGCTGGATAGCCGCATCCAGCAGGATCACCACCTCAGCCGTCGAAAGTGTAAAACTTTTCAACTCTGGAACTTGGAACGTATGTACCCTGATGGACAACTCAAACAGTGACCGACCAGAATGACATACAGCCATTATTGTTCGTGAATTGAGTCGATTTAACGTCGATATTGTTGCTTTGTCCAAAATGAGAAAAGCTTATGAAGGACAGGTGAGGGAGGAGAAAGGAGGATACACCTCTTCTGGAAGGGAAAAATCTATAGATGAACCTGGATTGCATGGAGTGGGCTTTGCTATAAAGAACAAGCT
This sequence comes from Gopherus evgoodei, assembly GCF_007399415.2. Lineage (NCBI taxonomy): Eukaryota > Metazoa > Chordata > Testudines > Testudinidae > Gopherus > Gopherus evgoodei. The sequence goes on from NC_044325.1 coordinate 92,774,670, forward strand.
CGTAAGGTGCCTCTTGAGGTACCAGTTGGCATCAATGAGTGGTTTATGACACTCCGACTGAGGCTCACCAAAAATCAACAGGCAACTATTGTGAGCGCCTATGCACCAACAATGGATCCGATGACAACGAAAAGGAAGATTTTTATTCTCAGTTGAAAACCATTTTATCGGAGACCCCTACAGCTGACAAGATCATCCTTCTGGGGCATTTAAATACACATGTTGGACAAGACTCAGACCTGTGGAAAGGAACAATCGGGAAAGAAAGCGCTGGCAAAAGTAATTCAAATGGAATTCTGCTCCTGACCAAGTGTGCTGAACATGAACTTATTATTACAAACATTCTTTTCTGATGAAGGGAAAAATTCAAAACATCTTGGACACACCCATGGTCAAAGCACTGGCATCTTCTCGACTACGTCATAGTTCGTACCCGAGATCATAGTGACGTACTTCTCACAAGAGCAATGACGACTGAACTGATCATCGCCTTAATCTATCCACAATGAAAATTAAGATCACTCCCGAATGGAGGCTGCAAAAGAAGGTCAGACGCAAACTGAAGGTTCAAGACTTGAAGGACCCTATTAAGCATGACCACTTCTGAGCAATCTTAGAAGAAAAGCTCCCATCAGAGTTTCTAGAAGAAACTGAGGAACATTGGAGCCAGTTGAAAGCAGTAATCATCAATGCCTGTGAGCAAACCATAGGCTACCATACCAGAAAACATCAGGACTGGTTTGACAAGAATGATGCTGAAATTGAGCAACTCATTAATGAGAAGAGAATAGCATTTCGTGCTTGGCAGAATGACAAATTGTAATATAAAGAGGAGCTCATGGCAAGGCGAGGACGGAAGTACAGCGTAAAACCAGAGAACTTAAGAACAAATGGTGGACTGAGAAACCACAAGAACTCCAACATCTCGCGGACATCCATAATACATGTGGTTTCTTTAGTGCCACCAACGCTGTTTATGGGCCAATTTGTCATGGTATGACTCCTCTTCGCTTTAAGGATGGAACCACACTTCTGAAGGACAATGAAGCCATCAATTCTTGCTGGAAAGAACATTTTGAAGATCTCTTTGACCATAATTCTATGGCTGTAGATGAAGTCCTTAAGCAAATCCCTCAACGACCATTTAGAGACCCTCCCAATTTGTATGAGGTGCACAATGCCACCATGCAGAACAACAACAACAAAGCAGCAGGTTCAGAAACCTTCAAAAATGGTGGACCAGAGCTAATTCGGCAGCTTTACCTTCTTATTCTTAAAATCTGGATAAAGGAGGAGATACCCAGTGAAATGAGGGATGCCTTGTCACCCTCTTCAAGAAAGGGGATAAAGTGTATTGTGGAAATTATCATGGTATCTCCCTCCTAGCCACTGCAGGCAAAGTTCTGGTGCGGATCCTTGAAACCTGCCTTCTGCCCCTGTCAGAAAAAATTTTACCAGTCACAGAGTGGTTTCCGACCATGGAACCGCAGATATGATCTTCACAGCACAGCAGGTGCAAGAAAAGTGTCAGGGGCAAAACCGACCACGGTACATGGCTTTTATTGATCTAACTGAAGCCTTTGATTCAGTGAATCTCCGTACCCTCTGGACTGTACTTTCTAAGATTGATGTATTTATCAGGATATCCAATGTCCTAAAATTACTTCATGGTAACATGAAAGCGACTGTTCTGAGCAGCACTGGCTCCCAGAGTGAACCTTTCAAAGTACAAACAGGACCCAAACAGGACTGTATCATCGTTCCAACCATGTTTGAGGTTTTTATTGCTGTCATTTTTTACCTAATTGCTGGGAAGCTTACAGCTGGCATTGAAATCACTTACAGAATGGATGGAAAGCTTTTCAGGCTTAGCAGGCTGAAAGCCAAGAGTAAGATTTCCACAACATCTATTGTGGAACTTCAGTATGTTGATGACAGCGTAATCTTTGCCCAATCTGAGAAAGATCTTCAAACTATCTTGAATGTGTTTGCTGATGCTAACACATGTCTTGGTCTCACTCTTAATATCAAGAAGACTAAAGTACTTTATCAGCCCTTTCCAAATGAGGTTTTACATGTCCCATCTATCAAGATCAATGGAGTGGCACTGGAGAATGTCGGTCATTTCCTCTTCCTTGGAAGTCGTCTTTCATCCTAGGCAGATATTGATGCAGAAATTTAACATGGCCTGAGCTGTGCCAGTGTAGCTTTTTCTCATTTATGGCACAGGGTCTTTGAAGATCACGACATTCGAACAGACACCAAGCTTCTTGTTTATCAAGCCGTTATTCTCCCAACACTGTTGTATAGGTCTGAAACTTGGACAACCTATAGACACCACTTGAAAGTCCTGGACTGGCACAATCATTGCTGCCTCCGTAAGATTTTGAAGATCAAATAGGAAGACAGGTGCACCAATATTAGTGTTCTAAGCCCACCCGTATCAAGGCAATGATCATCCATCAGCAATTCCACTGGACTGGTCACGCTGTCCAGATGCCAGACCATTGCCTCCCAAAACAGGTCCTGTTCTCTCAGCTGAAAGAAGGGTACTGTAATGTGGGTGGACAATGGAAACGCTATAAGGACTTGCTGAAGGACAACCTAAAAATGTAACATTGACATTAATACCTGGGAGACACTTGCCCAGGATCGCTTAAAAAAATGGAGTGAAGTTCTACGTGACGGTCCCCTGCATTATGAACTTGCTTGCTGAGAAGCCAAAGAGGACAAGAGGCACTGGGAGAAGGAGAGACTGTTCTCCAGTCATGGTCAACAGCCTCCTGCTGAGCCTGAAAACATCTGCCCTCATTGTAATAAAACTTGTGGTTCAAGGATTGGCCTTATTAGCCACCTGAGGACCCATAACTCCCAAGGAAGATGATCATACTCGGTAATGAGTGATTGCCCATCATCATCATGTGACTGATGTCAGAGAATCACATTATTAAAAATATATTATTGAACCTCATATCAGAACAATGAAACACATTGGCAAATAAAGGATTATAACACCAACTAAATTCAAAGACTGCCCTCTTTCTGGCAGAGCATCCTTTCCAACCTACTCCAGGGGGGAAAAAAACCAAAAGGTTAACACTATCAGTGTTATCTGCACAGGATTAGCTTTACCATCTTATTTTTTCCCAAATTAATTCTGATTATGGATATTAGAAATAATAATGCATCTTCATGTGGAAAATGATTCATGTCTCTTTCAAAAAGAGTAGCAAAGGACTTGTAACAATTAGGTTTTGCTTCAGTTACCACCCAGCTAAGCTATTGGGTTACACAACATTTCTTTGGGTTTCGGGGAATTTAAAATGAAGACTTCACACCTGGAAAACCTAGGTGGCTGAATGTCTGCCATCAGTTTCAGTCTCCAGATCTGAAGTACTCACAACAGAAGGTGCAGCTTTTACAGGCAGAATCAAACTGAAAGATCTTTCCAAGAAAAGTTGACAAAAAGTTGGCACCTTGCCTGATACTCTGAGCCTGACAGACTTTGCTTGCAAACAGACTTCATATACTTTTCCTGCACAAAACAACTCTCTCTACCAACTTACTTTCTCATTTTCCATGCAGTGGCTACATTCACTTTGAGAGTTATATTTTAATACTGTTTTAGTACTTAGCATGCTCTCTATGATAGTAGTTCTCAACCTTTCCAGAGTACTGTGCCCCTTGCAAGAGTCTGATTTGTCTTGTGTCCCTCCCAAGTTTCACCTCACTTAAAAACTACTTCATGGGCAGCAGGTGAACCTTGGACTCGGGGAGGCTAGCACCCAGTCTGGACCACCTCTTTTGCCTGAGGCCCCCCCACCCCTTCAGCCCAGAGTTCCCCACCCTCAGCACAGCAGCCAGCCAGCCCCTCCCTCCCCACACCCCTAGGCCACACTAGCACCCCCAGCCCCGGAACACCAGGCATGGCCCCTCTCATTCCTGGATGCTGGGTGGATGGGTGAGCGGGCAGCACGTCCCCCCAGCCCCAGAGCACAGGCTGGCCCCATGTAGCCCCCCAGCCCCAACCAGCCATGGCGGGGGGGGGGGGAGAGCCTCCCGTAGCACAGCCTGGGAAACAGGAAGGGGCCTGGGAGTAGAGTGTGGGAGGGGCTATGCAAGGCTGTTTGGGGAGGCACAGCCTCCCCCTGCCTTCAATACTCACAGGCCATGCTACTTGCTTTCAAAATCAGACATAAAAATACAAAAGTGTCAGCACACTATTACTGAAAAATTGCTTATGTTATCATTTTTACCATATAAATTATAAAATAAATCAACTGGAATATAAATATTATACTTACATTTCAGCGTATGATATATAGAGCAATACAAACAAGTCATTGTATGAAATTTTAGTTTGTATTGATTTTGCTAGTGCTTTTTATGTAGCCTGTTGTAAAACTAGACAAATATCTAGATGAGTTGACGTACCCCCGGAAGACCTCTGCGTGTATCCTTAGTTGGGAACCACTGCTCTATGCAACAAATCAGCAACAAATTCTTATTCTTCAGTTGTGAATCATACAAATGAAGGGCTTGAAGGGACCACAAGAAGTCAACACATCCAGCCCTCTGCACTGAGGGAGGACCAAGTAATCCTAGACCATCCCTGACAGGCGTAGATCCAACTTGTTCTTAAAAACCTCCAATGAAGGTGATTCCACAACCTCCCTTGCAAGCCTATTTCAGAGCTTAACTACCCTTCTAGTTAGAAAGTTTTTCTGAATATCTAACCTAAATCTCCCTTGCTGCAGATTGACCTCATCATAGGTGCCAACTCTGTGGGTACTCCGGGGTTGCAGAACCCACAGGGAAAAATTAGTGGGTGCTCTGCACCGACTGGCAGCCAAGCTCCCCTCCACCCGAGCGCACTGCATCCTTGCTCCTCTGCTGACCTCTCAGTGCTTCCTGCCCAGCTGCCGCCAAACAGCTGTTTGGCAGAATGCTGGGAGGGAAGGGGAGCAGCAGGAACACGGAGCGCACAGGGGAGGAGGTGGGGCTGGGGCCGAGATTTGAGGAAGGAATTGGAATAGGGGAGGGAAGGGGCCGAGAGCAGGCAGGGGTTGTGCACCCACCAGCGGGAGCAGAAGTCAGCATCTATGGACCCCATTACTTCCTGTCCTACCTTCAGTGGACATGGAGAACAACTGATCACAATTGCTCAACACTAAACATGCCCAGTTATTTTAACATTTCCTCAAAGGTCAGGTTTTCTAAACCTTTTATCATTTTTGTGGTTCTCCTCTGGACTCTCACTTTTGTCCACATCTTTCCTAAAGTGTGGAACCAGTACGCCAGCTGAGGCTCACCTATGTTAAGCAGAAATGGAAAATTACTCCCTTGCTTTCCATACAATACTACTGTTAAATGCACCCCAGAATATTAGCCTTTTTGCAACTGTATCATATTGTTGACTCACATTCATTTGTAATCCACTGTAACTCCCAGATCCTTTTCAGCAGCACTACTGCCTAGTCAGTTATTCCCCATTTTGTAGTTGTGCATTCAACCCCTCCTCCCGCCCCACCCCGTGAAGTACTTTGCACTTATCTTTATTGAATTTCATCTTGTTGAATTCAGAGCAATTCTCAATTTGTCAGGGTTCTTGTGAATTCTAATCCTGTTCTCCAAATGCTTGCAACCCCTCCCAGCATGGTGCCATCTGCAAATTTTATAAGCCTACTCTCCAAACCATTATTGAAGTCATTAATGAAAATATTGAATAGTACTGGCCCCAGGACTGATCCCTGCATGGCCACACTAGTTTGACAGGCCTCCCAGTCTGACAGCAAAACACAGATAACTATCCTTTGAAAATGGTCTTTCAATCAGTTGTGCACCCACTTTATAGTAATTTAATCTAGACCACAATTCCCTAGTTTGCTTATGAAAAGGGAGTTTGGTGTTGAAACAGTTCAAATCCTCACGACTTTTTGGGAAAAGAACAGCAGAAGTTGAATTCCTGTTTAATAATAAAAACTATGAAATGCAGCAAAGTAAGCCACAAACACACACAAGCGTAGGAAGTGGGAAATTTAAACGTTCTGAAGCCCAAGGTTTTTTGTTTTTGTTTTTAAAAGACCAAGGTGCCATTACCTCTAAAGCTATACATCAAAGAGTTAATTTCTATCGTTCATACACTGGCAACTGCATATCATTGGCCAGACCCGTGAGCTGGCAGGTGTGTACACCCTTATTTGTGCATACTTTTAGCCTGCGTTGAGACTAGACCGTTTCAGAGAAATTAAACGTCTGGTGATAAAAAAAAAGCCTATGGCTGCCTTAGGGGGAAAAAAAATCAACTAGAAATTACCTGCGTCTTTCTCCTCCTCCTAAAGTCACACACGTCCCTGAAGATCAAAAGAATTATTTTTCCAATGGAATATACATCTCCAGCTCATTTCTTCAATAAATGCCTTTGTTTTGTTTTGTAAATCAACATACTTTTAAGACACATTCCTCTCGGTCCTTGTGATTACTTATCGACAGCTCTCCTGTTTCTGCTGCAGGGAGGTGCGTATTTTCAATGTCTCTTTTCTAAATATGTTCACCAAGTTACATATGCTCAGGCATATTCAATTATGAAATGTCTCAGTGAACTATCAACTCTACAGCTAAAGGGCTGAAAAAAGGAGGAGCCACACAATGTTACGGTTATGATGTAAGCCAACTACAGCACTGAAATACAGAGTAAAAGATGACCAATACTTCATCCCTAGTTCACTCCACTAAGTTCTATCATAACATGGATGGCATTGGGCTTAATCTGCAGCAAGGGAGATGTAGGTCAGATATTAGGAAAATGTTTCTAACTGTAAGGTAGTTAAGGTCTGGAACAAGCTTCCAAGGGAGGCTGTGGAATCCCCATCATTGGAGGTTTTTAGAAACAGGTTGGGCAAAGACCTGTCAGGGATGCTCTAGGTTTACCTGATCCATCTCGGTACGGGGAGGGGGGACTGGATGAGGTGACCTTTCGAGGCCCCTTCCACCCCTACGCTTCTATGAATCTATGTTCAGAAACTGTTCTGAGACTCCTGCAAGGCTTAGCACCTTAGCTCCAAATGGGATCAGCCACTAGTTTGAGTATTTTACTATTCCCATATCAGTGATGTTCAACCCCTAGCGCTCAAGCCACAAATGACTGTTCTAGGCCCCAAGCAAGAAAAAAATGGTTCTGACTAGTCCCTTGAAGCCACAAATTTTGAAGGGAGAAAGCAGAAGGAAAATACCTCCCTCAATTTTCTCTCATAGAAGGCTGTGAATGCAGGACCGGCGCCAGGGTTTCTCACGCCCTAGGCACACGGCCATTTCGCTGCCCCCCGTGCTGATCCCGCGGTTCCGGTGGAGCTGCCACAGGCATTCCTGCGGAGGGTCGGTTGGTCCGTGGCTCCGTTGGAGCTGCCGCAGACATGCCTGCGGGAGGTCCACTGGAGCTGCGGGAGCAGCCGACCGCCTACAGGCATGCCTGCGGCAGGTCGACCGGAGCCGCCTGCCGCCCCCTCCAGCAAAATGCCACCCCTTCAATAATCCTGGCGCCCTAGGTGATTGCCTAGGCTGCCTAAATGGTAGCGCCGGCCCTGTGTGAATGGTGACATGGGAAATGTGTTATGGAGTCATAGAGAGTAAGAAAAATAATCCTTGTGTCATGTTCACACGTGATGTTGATATGGTGTTAACAGCCTTAAGTATTGATGCAAGGTCATGATGTCAGCAAATCAGTGTCAGAACATTCTTCTATGATTATTTTGTGCCTCTTCAGCAACTCTCCAGTTAAAAAGTGATTTTCATTTCTTTAACACGGAGCATCACTACCCTAGGTTTTTCAGAGGTCCAACGGGCTGACTGACAAAACACTTTGGAAATGTAAGTTCTACGCCTAGAGTTTTCACAGAAATTCATTTTTATAGTATTAGGGATAAACCTATGCCTTAACACACACTTTGTAAAGTGATATTAAAGAACCAATCTGGATATTTTTATGGTTATATAAAATGATGGATCAAGCTGCAGCTGCACCACTTAGTGTAGACATCACCTATGCCAACCGGAGAGCTTCTCCCATTGACATAGGTAATCCACGTACCCGAGAGATGCTAGCTAGGTGGACAGAAGAATTCTTCGACATAGCACTGTCTAATGCCAGTGGTCAGGTCAGCATAGCTACATCTCTCAGATTTGTGGATTTTTGACACCCCTGAGAGATGCAGTTATACTGATGCGAGTTCCTAGTATAGACAGGCCCCGAAGTGTTACATTCTGTTTTCATTTTATATTTGTTTATTGTTTATATTTGGCACTCAGAACTTAACTAGATTTTAATAGTTGTGCTACTTTTTGTTTCCCAGACTGAGATCTTGTATGCCACAATTTAGTCTAAATCTATTTTTCTCCCCTTCAAATGACTAATTCTTACCTAAAGTATGTTGGCACTCTCAAGCAGGGCTATAATGCAGCTGTTGAATCTGAACATGCTTTTTTTTTTTATTAACCTGTACTATAAATGTTGGTATATCTTAAGGACAAACTGAAAAGAAAAAAATTTAAAAAAACAACACCTTAAATATTTGGTACCTATCATATAATATTCTTGCTAAAGACAAAAGCCAGTATTTTTGCTTTTTGGAAAGTGGAATAGGGAAAGGTTTACTAACACTAAGTAGCAGAAGGGGGCCAATATTCCTCACTGGATTATAGGTTTACAACAATTGTATTTTTTGTCCATTAAAGCGTTAAAGATAAAACTTCATGTTGTTTAAATTACAGCTTGCAGCATAAGCTTAAATTCCTTAATCTTTTAGAAGCTACTCCAATTCCAGCTTCCCTATAGGCATTGGCTTGCGAGAGGCCTACTTTAAATTTTAGTCTATAAATTCAGAGTTTATTTGCTGAGCTGTCAGCTTTACTATTATTACCTGTCAGGTTCCATTCTCACATAAGCTCAAACCACACAGATGGGGAGGGAGGGAGGGAATGAGAGAGAGTACGAGAGAAACCCAGGTGTCTGTAGTTCTCATAAGAGCACAACATTAAAATTAGATTTAACAGATAAAACAAACCTGTAAGCTGAACAGCTTTCAACTACCAAACAGGCTTTGTTCAGAACTAAGCAGTCAAAAAACAAAATGAGCTGCTGTTTTCCTTTCCAGATATTTCTTACTCTCTCAAAAGTAGAGACCAAGCTGGTGGGTTTGAATGATCTTTTTATTGCAGCTGCCGCCTGCCAAGTTATGATTTTGAATCAAACACATTTAAGTTGCTTAATAAGACTCTCAAATACAATCTGCTGAGGATGCACCAATCATGGAGGGTGCAACACAATTCTGAGATAAACATGACACATGGACCACAACTTTCCTGAATACAACAGGAAACAACCCTTAGTACAAATGCAGATAACCTTTAAATAAAGAGGCGAATGCAGTGGCTTTCTGTTGCACAGGGAGCCCAACAAAACGTAAAGCAAAGCACCATGAGGTTGCTTTACAGTTCCTTTGGAACAAGCCAACCTTCCACAATTGCAGCCTTAGAAACCAACCCTACAGTAAAAGGCTCCTCACAGTCAGCACCGACAGCTTGATAAGACAGTGGCTTTTTGAGACATACAATGATAGAGTATAAACCATTATGGGCAGGTCTACACTACAAGTTTACATCAGCACAGTTACTGTAGCCGTCTGGGGAAGATGCTTTAAGCCGACGGGAAAGAGGTCTCCTGCTGACATAGCATGGCTACACGGGAGGCTAGGGTCGGTATAACCACGTCAGTCGGGGTGTGGATTTTTCATATCCCCGAGCGATGTAGTTATATCGAAGTAGGTAGGTAGTGTAGACCAAGCCCTATCTAAATATAACCACACAAGAATTAGCAGTTCCCCCAATAAAGCTGTAACAACAGCAGATTACTATAACACACATTAAGCACACACTGAAGGGTCACACAGTAAGAGCATTCCAACACTAATGATCTCCAGCTGAGAGTTCTGAGGAGCATTGAGCCAGGGAGGAGCTCAACAGGTTAAAGCCCCTTGGTCATCTGTCCAAATGGTGATGCCCTGGGATAGGCCTATTTCTTCCTGTAGCAGCCTGTGAGCCTTCCACTGCCTGCCTAGTCCATTCGGTGTTGTTTCCTCAGCCTGTTTCTTTCCTTCACTAACTTCTGAAACATGACAGGAAGGAGGAGTTATGCACTCACAAAAGGAGAGCTTCATGCTCAGTTTAATTTGTATTCCTCCCACCCCCTGACTGATGCTCAGCTCACAGCTGCAAGCCTGGGTGATTGTCAGAGCAGCCAGCACTAAAAATTGGAGTGACTGACTGAGAGGCACAGGAGGGCAGTTTGCAGGTATGCATAATGCCAGCAGGACTGGAAGGAGGTGAAAAACTGAGGGACAATTGTAAAGAAAGACAGGAGGAATGGGCACAAAGCATAGCATGGGGGAAAACACAAAATCCAAGTCTTCCTCCAGTTCTGTAGTCTCCCTTCCAGCACTGAGCAAGTCTCCATCCAACCTGTAACTGGTATTTGCCAGCTCTGTCTTATCTCTTAAAGGGCAATCAATCAGATGGCCCACAGTAATAAAAGCAGGCCCTGGTTGGTAAGCCAGCCATTTCTTCAGATCTCCTTTAACAGATCCGGGCCACATACTCCTAGCAAAATCCATCAGGCCAAGATGGCCAACAGATCAGAAATCTCATAAGCACGATTTTGGTAATGTTAGTGACAAATGTATTCCCAGCCACTGGCCAAACCCCTCCCTCACACACATTTTGTTTGTGTTGTTTCCTTTATGAGGGAAGAAATTCATGGCTTTGTTTCGAACTAAGCTGTCAAAAAACACAAGGAGCTGCTGTTTTCCGTTCCAGGTAGTGTTTTCAATCACACTACTTCCTCCTCATTCTTCAGTTTACATGGTTATGGAAATGTAACAGTATTATACTAACAGGGAAAGTTAAATGTTGATATTAATAGAAGGCAATCACTACTGAGTGTACACTTGTTAAACTACTTTTGGTCAATTGCAATCAGTAATGAACTTTGTTCCTTTCAAGTGCTACTTCAAAAACCACAAGGAAAAATAACTCAAACAACTCTGGAGTAGATTTTAGATTTTCAAAGAGAAGTACTGTTAAGCCTGGATACAATGGAAATTCTGTTAGAATGTAGGACAACGAAATCCACTGTGTTAAGAAAAAGCACTTTTAAAAAATACTTTAATAAAATAACTTCACAAGTACCATTTGCTCACTACATCTAGCAGCTATCTCAAGTACTAAGGGACACAAATACATGGATTTGCTCCACTCAAAGTGTGGAGGTTTCAGCAAATATCCAAGTGTTTCATAAACTAATTTATTCAATAGATAAGTTTGGTTTGCCAGGTGTTTTTCCCATATGTATGATTTCTGAATAACACCATCTTACACATTTAAAATTTGTGGCAAGTTATCTCGATATGTTGGAGTTGTGTTTGGTGTTAATCTTTCACCTGCATACCTTGAAAATAGAACCATAAACCAATTGATAGGCCAGTCGGAATGACTATTGCTGAAATGGGAGGTGAACAGAATCAACTTTCTTCCATTAGTCAGTTTAAAAAAAAAAAAAAGATGCTGGCGCATTCAGTTTCTAAATCACTCACTCACTGATTCTTAGCTCAAACATTTAGAATGCAATTCCTCAAGTAAACCCAATTAGTAGATAAGGTACAAAATTTGAAGGGATTCCTGAAGCTAAAAAACACCCCAGAACTCACATTCAAGTGAAACCGGCTCTGAAGGTACACACTGTATGGAAAACAAGTCTCTCCTCACTCAACAATTCTGTAAAGTCCATGAAGGAGTACATTTAAACAGCTGCATATTAAATTATCATTTATTTCCTTTAGCACACAGCTCAAAAGAGCACTCAAACATTTACTATTCTTAACAAATGCAGAGGTGAAGAAGCAAATTCAGCGTATCTTAACTTGTATTTCTTTTGCAGGTTAAAAAGTATAAACATGCTGAATACTCTCTGTTCCCCACCACCTTGCTTATAGACCTGTAGTACAATTCCAGTTTAAATATTCATTTACACTTATGAGCAGATCATCTTTAACCCTTCAGTAACAGTGGAGAAACAACAGAATAGAATGAAAACTTCAGGGGGAAAAATCTCCCCAGATTAGTTAGTTAAAAAAAAAAGGACTGCATCAAACAGTGACGCTGATTACCTTAAAATAATTATTGGTACTCACTGATATATCCCTTAAATCCATCATTCTTTATATCCATCCGATGATCGCGAGAGATAAAGCAGTAATTTTGTATTCAAAAGTCTTTGATCCAGAATCGTTACAGTAAAATTAACAATACAATTAGTAAAACACCAGTTTTACTCCTGCTTTTCAGATCTTCATTTTCAGGATGTTCCCTCTTAAACTGTCAAGTCTAGTGAAGTCTACCAAAAGACACTTGCGAGTAGCAGCATGCATTTTGTCAGAGTAGACAAATTAACCAGAACCTAGCTCTATTACCCACAGCAAGAACACTACCAGCCTTTTTTATCCAGAGCATCCATTAAGCTAGAATGATTCACCGCAAACAGGTTATCCCATTTTATCAGTTTAGCCATCCCCCTCGCAAGCAGTTCCAAACTGGTAGCAGTTTAGGTTACACTGATTTTGTATCTCTGCAGTTCTCCCTCACATATGGATGCATGAGGGTTTTATTCCTCCCAACCTAATCAAAAAATTAATTTATAAAGATAATTTACAAAATAATGCATTAGTCTAGTCTTGTGTCACAGCAACTTGAAACAGGCCTCCACTAGAACTGCTGTGCCACTATAGCCTTACTATAATGAATGGCACAGTGTTCCTACCACACTTGTGTAAGTATAGCTTATTCCAGCCTGGAGCAAAATAAGCTACTGCTAAAAGAATAGTTTTGATGGTATAGTCACATCTACACTGAGGGATTTTGCCAGCATGGTTATATACGTCAGGAATTATACTTCATTGCCCCTTGACCAACCTACCTATGCCAGCAGAAGTTTGTTGTATAGACTCAAGACAGTGAAAATATTTTGTGTGCATGTCTGTGTGTGTATACATGTGTGTAAATTATATATTTATAGTGAGCAAAGCAATCTTTAATAACAAACAGACTGCATTAAACTTCACCTCTTAAAAATGTTTTAATGCAAACAAATCTACTCTTCTTAATAAAAAAGCCAGTGAAAATGACAACTGGGCATGGCAGCAGAGACTACAGTATGATTACATAGTAATACAAGGAACATTTCAACTTTGGCTTGCTTAAGTCACCAACACAGTGAATTATGAGTAATGACATTGTAGTCACTACATGAGAGGTTGTTTCCTATCACTGATATTTTGGAATTTAAGTTTTTGATTTAAAAGATGTATTTTCATTCCAGATGGAGGAGCCAAGAGGAGATAGGGATTCATTTACTTCAGAAAGCAATTTACTGGGCTTCCTCTATTACGTTGGATATTTAAACATAAAACACCCCCAACCACACATTTCCCTACCCAATCTTCCTGCTGCTTGTACCTGACAAGTCATAATTCTCTGTTTATGATGGAACATTTTTACACTGCTGGTCTTTTAAAGCAGATTTTTGGGGACAGATTCTGTCACCTTATATCCATGAGTCATTGGGACAACCTGGAATAAGGTACTATCCAATGTGAGTAAGGATAGTGGAATGTGTCACTTCAACAGGAAGTAAGCCAGGAAATGATGGCATTTAAAAAAGTGATTTAAGTTTAAAGAAACACACAATTGAATTTTTTTCACACTTCTCACTAACTTAATATGTAAAAATGTTAGAGAGACAATCAGCAAAAATCCTTTATGAGCTATAGCACATTGCAGTGCTTTCAGCTACTATAGAATACTATACTTATGCACATACATAGAGGGGAAGGCCACAGAAGGAGTCTATTACGGTCGGAAGAATAACAGTAGTTCCTGACTTTGCATAACTGCAATACATCAGTACAATGCACTTTTTTCTCTGATAGCTACTGGCTAAGATTTTCAGAGCCGACTCATGGATTTAGACACCCAAATTCCATTAAAATGAATGGGAACTAAGTGTCCAGATACTTTAGGCAGCTTCTCAGAATCTCAGCCACAGTGTTTATAGAGTTGAAAGTTAGGATGTTGAGGGAAAGATGGCAGAACCAGAAAGCAGCAGGAGTGAGGTTGCAGGGACTGTGAGCTGCATATGCAGACAGCTCTTTTCCTGTAACTTAAGGACAAATGGTGTTCTAGTACAAGAGTAGTTCTGTTAGCACAACTTGAACATGCCTCTTGTCCCTCCACTTAGCACACCTGAACTTTTCCACTACAAATAACTTCATGCAAAACAATGAAGCAGGAGCTTCTACGTAATGCTTTTTAAAAAATACTGAAATATTTGAGAACTTTAATGTTCTGCTCACAACATTAAAGATGGCCAGTTTAATTTTCCTCAGGAAAATGATCTGTTAATGTTGTCTGGGATTTTTAGAACAGGTTGGAGTTAAGCAAAGTCTGGGTTTCTATTCCCTGCTGGCCTACTGAGCCAAGCCCTTCACTTCACTTCTGTGTGGAATAATAGGGTAATACAACTTTATAAAACATTATAAAGTCTTTGGATAAAAATATTACTCTATTTTGCATACATAAATGAGGCATATCATGGTTCATCATATAGTTTTAGCATGTCGGGGTTTCAACACAGTCAGGAGACCTGAGGAGAAATCCTCTACTATGACTCCAACCCAGGAAGAGAGTTGGTAAAAGTTGCTTTAGATTTTGGACTAGCTGGGGGTGCCATGGCCTTTGGCATAAATCAGAGTAGTCCATGGGTTGCTCTAATTTACAGCAGCATCCCAAGGATTCCCTACAATTTGTATTACAGCCCCAAAATCAGCAAGTGCTATAGAGATACCCACCCTCCTGTCCCAACATGCCTCTGATGCTTTGGCTTGTAAGGTGGGCATGCTGGGCTGCCTACGGTGGCTCTGTGCAGGCCTCACACCAGGCAATTCTCCATTGGTCCCCCACAGCCACTGTAAGCTGCTGGAGCTGTGCATATGGGTCAGAGTAGGAGAGAGACTCTCCTTCGGTTTCTATCTCTGGCACCTCCACTGACTCCTTTTGTGACCTTGGGCAAGTCTAACTTCTCCGCATCTGTCAAGGTTCCCTCCCCACTCTGAACTTTAGGGTATAGATGTGGGGACCCGCATGAAAGACTCCCTAAGCTTATTTTTACCAGCTTAGGTTAACAGTACACTGCCACCACCAAGAGAGTTAACTAAATATTTAGGGAAAGCCACTTGGAACTCTGTCTTTCCCCAAATATCTACTAAGTCCCTAACCCCCCTTTTCTGGGCAGGCTTGAGAATGATTTCCCCCCAAACCCCTACACCCTGTTTCCTGGGTAGACTTGAGAATAATCCTCCCCAAGCCCTTACACCCCCTTTCCCTGGGAAGGCTTGAGAATGTCCCCTCACCACTTAGTCCTGGTGAACACAGATCCAAACCCTTGAATCTTAAAACAATGAAAAATCAATCAGGTTCTTAAAAGAAGAATTTTAATTAAAGAAAAAAGGTGAAAGTACCTCTGTGAGAGTAGAATGATAGAATCTTACATACAAACAGATTAAAAACACAGAGGATTTCCCTCTGGGCAAAACTTTAAAGTTACACAAAGAACCCAAATGTATCCTCCTCCTTATTTGCAAAAGAACTCACAAACAAGAAAATAAAAGTAATCTAACCATTCTTCTCTAAATACTCACTACTGCATAGGAGCGGGATGGCTCCTTCTTTCTCTGTCTCCGGCAAAAGCCCACACAGCCACAAATAAAAGACTTTTTCCCCCTTCCAGATTTTTAAAGTATCTTGTCCCCTTATTGGTCCTTCTGGTCAGGTATCAGCTAGGTTATGTGAGCTTCTTAACCCTTTACAGGTAAAAGAGGAATTAACCCTTAGCTGTATGTTTATGACAGTGCTGGACCACACTGGCTGTGATTTCTTTCTAGAACTTTAGGAGAAAACAGAATTAATAAGACACATGCACCTTTATATATACTACTGATTATCTTGTCCCCTTATTGGTCCTTCTGGTCAGGTGTCAGCTAGGTTATATGAGCTTCTTAATCCTTTCCAGGTAAAAGAGGAATTAACTCTTAGCTGTATGTTTATGACAGTATCCATTTCCTAATCTCAGATGGGAACAAGGTCACTTCTCTACTTGTGTAAACTACAGATGCCAAACATTATAAGTGACAAGCATATACTGTTAATATTTGGCATTAAGTTAAAAAGCAATAGAACCAATTTCATTAACTGGGCTCCACATTTGCCAGGATCTTGCTCTAGCAACACCAGATATAATTTGGATAAGAAAAATGGTGCATTTCGTCTTGGTAGTTTCCTTGTGTGAGACATGTGTCTGCTCAAATACATCACTGCATCTTGCAATGTGAAAACACATAATTGCAGATAAAGCCTCCTGAGGTGTTGAAAAGCGGGTTTCCATTCACTGTAACCCTTCATTTTGGTAAACTGTACTCTTCATAAATAATGACTATATTCTAGCTTTCCTCAGGAAGAGAGGCTTGGGAAAATAGCCAATATCAACAGAAAATATAGAGTTGCTATTGTGTATTCAGAACCACACTGGCTACTGTCCAGCTATCATGCAAACATTAAGAATTGCAAAGCTTCTGTAATTATTTTATTTCAAACCAGGTACATTTACGGGAATCATGAATACATACAATGTGGCAACTGTCTATGCAGTCTGCATCTCCGTGCAATAAAACAAAGGCTATACAGCAATGCAGGACCTGCAAACCAAATGGTTATCAATATATTCTGAAATTTTAAGGGAAGAATCATTTGTGTCTTCACCAAGAAAAAATCTCCCTTAAAGCTTCCTTCACAGCAAGTTGGGGAATTGCCAAGAGACAACCCATTAATTAATGTTTAAGCTTGCAGTTTCTGAATGGAGATTATATAAATAAATAAAAGTCAGCAGCAGTTTTCTAGCATGCATCATGAAAACAGCTATCTGTTGGATACAAAGATGATCCCAGCTGAGGGACCTTAGGTACTTCTTTTATTTTTTAGGGCAAATTCCTATGTCAAAGGTCATTTTAATATAGAAGCACACTCGTATCAATGTTCCTACATTTTCTGACATGGAAATTATGTGCCCAATCATGCAACCCCTACACATGAAGTGCCCCTTCGAAATCACTGTGAACTCTGAGTTGAGGGTTTGCAGGATCAATCTGTAATTTATTGTTATTTTATTATAAATGGAAACTTTAATATCCATGAAGGAGATACTATATCTAAGGCCCAGCATGATTTCTCTTACATGTTTTTCCACATACACATCTACCAATGCACCTGTCTCAAACTAAAACATCACCACAATGTTGATATCAAGTGGCTGCCAATTGTAAGAAGTTGTAGTGTTTGTATTGTGGACAGATGTCCTCTTGGTTATGGAGTGAAACACAAATCAAAATTGAATCCATCTCTCTAGAGAACAAAATAGACTGAAAAAAGTGACTGCTAACATGTCATTGTGGGGTTCCAACATTTATGCCCAATGACATCCAAATGCTTAATAAATTTACTGATAGTCCTGTAAACTCAACTTGGGATCTGAAAAGGGAAAAAAATAGGTTATTTTTTTTGTTAGTGTCCTCTTCAAACTCTCCAACATTCACATCACCTACAGCTCATCTATCCCCAATGCAGCTGCTAGGGTGACTTTCACTTAATTCATTTAATTTAATAAACACATTATAAAGAATGACTCTGGATTAAATTTGTTCATTCACTACCATTGCCTTGGTTTTTCTTCTTTCCTTTTAATCAGAAATTGTTATCAAAACCATCAACTGCTGGATTAAATAATCTAAGGTTTAGAGGACTGTTTAATCAGAAGTGCTGTATGTACTTGAAAACAAAAGTATATTCACTACAGATCAAAGGTATAGATTCCAGACCATGAGAATATTAATGGATATAATCTCTTTTGCAACACCAGCAGAATACTTATGCCAAGAAAGAAGATATTTTTACTTGATAAGGTGGACATCACCACAATGAAGCATCATTTGAAGTGTTTTCTTCTTAGCATGAGGCATCCCTGGAGTCCTTTTAAATTCAGACAGATAACATACACTGAAGTATAATCTTCTCTAAAGTGGTTCTCTCGCATGTATCAAGAAAAGGTCCCATAACTGATAGGGACGGAGGATAGCATATTATCAGTGCTACTCTTGGATCCACAAAGGCTGGATGATCCATGGACCAACTCTCGCCACCGGTTGTTGAGAAATGCCTGTGTTTTATTCTGCTGTGCTCAAGATCTGCCCCCCACAACCCCAACCATCTTTCGTGTGCATAGCATCCAAGAAGCAGCAGAACAGCAGGCGGGAGGTGCAGAGAAGCTGCATAACTCAATGCCACACACTTTCATGCTGTAGCCCACTGCTCCACAGTAGCGCATGCTGTAGCCAATCCTTAGACTGTCTGGGGCAGTTTCTTTTGGTTTCCAGAAAAGGGGGGAAAAAGGCAGGGGTATAACAGAGCACAGACCACAGGATCACAACTATGAGACTGCAGTGCCCAAGATTCCTGCTTATGGAGTGGGGAAGCAACTGTGCAAAACTTGTAACTGGTGCTCCACAGCTAACTGCAGAGTTGGAGTTGAGAGGACCTTTGTGCAGAAACCAGGACTGGCATGTGAAGAACAGAAAGTAGATAGGCAGAGGAGAGGAAAAACCCATGCAGTATACAAAAAGGAAAACAAACATTCACCTCGTACAGAGCTGCAATTGACGATCAAGATCTGATCAAAATGCCCTCCTCCCCAACCATGAAAGACTCACACACTTCTGCACAATTCTTTAAGTTGTTTAAATACCTTAGGACATGCTGGACGATCCAGTGTGAACCTTCCATATCTGCAGTGTATTTACATTCCCTCTTATGGATGGGTTTATGAAATTATTCTTTTCATAGATAACAATGCAAAATTCCTTTCTACGTTTGATTGACATTTCTGCTCCACTTCAAATTAACAGATTAAGCCCACAAGCATTATTTTACATAAATCATTGCATTTCAATGTATTCTAGAATGCAGCAGAAATGTATATAGAGTTGTGGAGTCGGGAGTGGAAGATTATATATATATATATATATGGAGGAGAAAGAGGAACAAAACAAAAAAAAAACACTTACAAGGATTGTAAACCACTTAGTCCTCTAATGGCCTCTTTAGGTACAGTCTTCAGCTGATTGTTCTGTAGGGTTCTGTAGAAGAATCTTTGTTAGTGAAAGATTTTCACAATAATATTTAAAGTATCTTCTATTTGACATAAGAGATCATATTTCTTGTTAGTGGACTTTTTGTAAAAGAAAAAGCATTTTGGAATTCTCAAGACAAACTACTCAATTATAATGTTAAAATAATAGTGAAAATGTCTTATTTCAGCTCCTTATACAATCACTGCATTAAATGAAACAATCTACATCAATGGGTCGGATTTCTTGAATATAATGGGCCAAAATCATCTCTGATATAAACTGCTGCAATTCCCCTTGACTTCATTGGGAGCTGCAACAATTTACATTGGGACTCAATTTGCTCCAATAAATGGCATTTTATTATTTACCAGTGCTTGCATTTTCATGGTTGTTTCTACTGATTCCTCTATTTCTAGAAAAAATGGCACCAAAGTATAATTTATTTTAATAATTGCATTTGCATAGTGTGCTGACTATAAAAAGTTTCTGGGCATATTCACAGTACGAAACACTCCACCACACAGAAATCTTACTGAATAATGTCAGAAAAAAAAATACAAAATGGTAGAGAGTCTGCAAGGAATTATTAGAAATCCAGCCTGTTCTCTACTGCCATATAACCCTTCCCCACTCTCTATAGCCTCTCCCACACTATCTTTGCCCCTCCATTTTGTTTTATAATGGAACTGTACTGTGGGATGTTCATTGTTGATCTTATAGAGAGATTTCTAAAGAAAGGTAGTGACAGGCTACATTAAGTCGTATCAGATCGGTAAGTTCTCTTATAAGACAACATTTTGGTTGTGATTAAGAATATTTTTTATCAACAGCATTTTAATGGTTGATCTGTTTGCTGTTATGAAATGGGTCAATAGACTGTTTGTGCAAGTGTAACTATGCAAGTACATTAACAGTCAACTAATATACTTCGGTTTAAATTTTGTAAGAATTAACAAAAACGTTGGGTGCACAGTTTGAGATCATAGGCACTGACTCCATGGGGACTCCGGGACTAGAGCACCCACAGGGAAAAAATGGAGGGTGCAGGGGGGGAGGAGAGTGGCACACTCAGGGGAGGGGGTGGAACAGGGCAGGAAGAAGAGGGGCAGGGCCTTGCAGGGGGAAGGCGTGGAGTGGGGGCAGGGCCTGGGACAGAGCCAGGGATCAAGCACCGCCGGCACACTGAAAAGTGCCAGCACCTGTGCTTGACATACCTTAAAGGGCCTGATTTTGAGTACCTTCCCTGCATTCACCTACCAAACCTCCTGTAGCAGTATTGCAGATGATGAGTTTCTCAGTCCTCCCTCCTGGGCCTATGCTTCTTTCCTCACTGAAGATTTTCCTTCTACCCCTCGGGGCCTTCCCTCAGCCTCTTTGTATCCCTGCTCTATTGGGCTGGTCTTTGTGTAAATACACTCCATTATCCAAGTGCTAAAATTTCAGGACAGAGATGTGTTTCTTTTTTAAAATCTGGTTTATAACAGGAAGCTAGTTTCAGCCTTAACTATGGAGCTGCAGCTGTAGTGGATATTCTCATTTGCTGGGGACAAACAGGGCACAGCGAGAGTGGCACTTTACTACTGCCTCACTTAGAAATCCTTCTACTGGTCAATCTAAGTTACAGGAGTGCACGACGCTGGCAGTGTTATATTCTTTCCTGAGAACGTTGGATAGCCAGAGAGGAAGGACAAAAAAAAAAGACACACCTTGTAGCAGGGCTGCCCAGAGGATTCAGGGGGCCTGGGGTAAAGCAATTTCGTGGGCCCCTTCTATAAAAAAAGTTGCAACGCTATAGAATACTATATTCTTGTGGGGGTCCCTGCAGGGCCCGGGGCAAATTGCCCCACTTGCCCCCACCCCAGCAGCCCTGCCTTGTAGTTTAACAGTATTTTTCTACCACAAGACATATCTGGGAGTCAAACACTATTACTCCAGTAAATTAAATAATTACAATTTAATCCAGGAGACAACTGTTTTTATTATTGAATGCACATCACTTTCAAGGTTAGTACTCCCAAGAGATTATGCAAAAAATAAAGCAGTAAAGGTTTTCATGTTACTGTTCTGTCTGAACAAAAAATTCTGATTCTGTCCAGCCTATCAGTGAACATGCTGACTGTGCAAGAAGAAAGTACACAGCTAGCTGTGAGGCTCTAAAATTTGATTACTTACAGCATTTTGAGTTCTTTCAACCCAGACAAGGCCTTCATATGGATAAAAGAAAGGTCATTGCCAGCCAGTCGTCTGGAAAAAAATTGTAATAATAATAATTCAGACTCTGAAAATACAGTACATTTACCACTGTCAAATAGATTAAACCATCAGTGCATCAAAGCTTGCATCAGATTATACCATATCTGCGATTCTCACATTTATCATCATTCACTCACGATTACACATTTTCAATAAAGCATAATACATTAAAATCACTTCTCTGGACCTAAATTTGTGATCAATCCATTTAATCATATACTTTCTTCGTACTTTTACTATAGTTATCGGATTAATGCAACACATGAAGAAGTAGTTCTCAGAAACTAGAGAGCCCTCAAACAGACTCTTTCCAATTTGAGATTTTCCTTTATGATAATTTAAGAATATGTTTATATATTCCCACCCAGCCACCCTGGCTCAAAAAACAATAAAATCTGATATCATCCCAAAAACATAATCCTGTAAACAAAATCACAAGGTGTCCTCATTCTTCAGCCCCTTATTTAATCAGCAATTAAAGGACAGACTGAAAATGTAAAACTAACACATCAACGGATGAGTTAAGATTCTTATGAACTTGGATTTGAAAAATGAGTTAACTGCTATCAGTATGTTCCTGAGGCTTCCAGCATAGCCTAGGTGAACAGAATACTCAGTTATCCACATGGTTTTAATCTATCCACCAGATTCTAAAGAAACTATGCAGTCAAGAAGCAATATTTAGTTGCTAGATAGAAGGATGTGAAAGAGGTTTGTGCTGAACACCTTAAAATTCTGATGTTTACCACTAGATTCGGGACAATAGCCTGGGTCCACTGAAGTCAATCACAAAGCTCTGATTGACTTCAATGGGGCTAAGTCTCTCCTAGATAGTAATGCAATCCACATTAACAAACTAACATTAATAAGCACTATAAGAGGTATCGACGTTTCTTCAGAACACAAGGTGAAAAAAACCACTCAAGCAACAGAATTTCAGATACTTATTTTTTCCCTTTTATTTTCTTCAAACCTTTTGCCAACTGCCAGATCAGTACTTGCTGTGTGGTCTAACTTTGCTGAGCTCCTAATATTTGCAACACTAGATGTTTTATTAAGGTAAAAGATGATAAAATGCAGAACACCTGGTAATCCCTAGCTGCCAAAGAATGAGAACATTACAGTGAAGGATCATTTCAGCCAAAATATTAGCTTCCTTATTTGCTTTATTATCTAAATTGAGATTTGAAGATACCAGTGTAGATTATATAATGGAAACATACAATGGGAACATCTGTACAAAACGATCATTTTTTCTCACTACTATCACTCACTCTTCTTCAAAAAAAGTTAACAGCAGATTAAATCTTCATCTCTGTTTCAGAGACTTGTAAACTGATCCAGCATCAAGGGGAAAACACTAGCCTATTGTTTCTAGAAGGGAGATGACAGTAATAGCAACAAACCCATCAGCCTGATTAATAGGTAGCAGGTTTAAAATTAACAAACGGAAGTACTTCTTCACATAATACTCAGTCAACCTATAGAACTCAGTGCCATGAGATGTGACGAAGGCCAAAAGTATAACTGAGTTTCAAAAAGAATTCAATAAGTTCATGGAGGATAGGTCCATCAATAGCTGCTAGTCAAGATGGTCAGGAATGCAATCCCTACTACAGCTGTCCCTAACCCTCCAACTGCCAGAAGCTGGCACTGGACAACAGAGGACAGATCACTTGAAATTGCCATGTTCTGTTCACCCCCTCAGAAACATCTGGCACTGTCAGAGACAATTTACTGGGCTAGGTGGACCACTGGTCTGACCCAATGTGGCTGTACTTATGTTCTTCACTAGAGCCTCAGAGTGATAAAAAGGTAGCAAAATCACTATTTACTTCATCTCATCTCTGTAATCTCTCACTGTGTGTAACAGATGTTCCTAGACATTAATTTTGTCTGCTATGGAAATTTGCCAATTGAATGGATGTGTCAAGGTTCCTTCCCCACTCTGAACTTTAGGGTACAAATGTGGGGACCTGCATGAACACTTCTAAGCTTAATTACTAGCTTAGATCTGGTACACTGCCACCATCCAGAATTTCAGTGTCTGGAGCACTTTCTGTCCCCCCAAAACTTTCCCCTCCTTGGGTTGCCTTGAAGGACTTCACCAATTCCCTGGTGAGTCCAGATCCAATCCCCTTGGATCTTAAAACAAGGAAAATCAATGCGGTTCTTACAAAGAAAGCTTTTAATTAAAGAAAGAAAAGTAAAAATCATCTCTGTAAAATCAGGATGGAAAATACTTTACAGGGTAATCAGATTCATATAGCCCAGAGGAACCCCTCTAGCCTAAGGTTCAAAGTTACAGCAAACAGAGGTAAAATCCTCTCAGCAAAAAAGGAACATTTACAAGTCGAAAAAACAAAAATAAGACTAACACACCTTGCCTGGCTATTACTTACAAGTTTGAAACATGGGAGACTGATTCAGAAAGATTTGGAGAGCCTGGATTGACGTCTGGTCCCTCTTAGTCCCAAAAGCGAACAACCTCCAAAACAAAGAGCACAAACAAAAGACTCCCCTCCACCAAGATTTGAAAGTATCTTGTCCCCTCATTGGTCCTCTGCTCAGGTTTCAGCCAGGTTTACTGAGCTTCTTAACCCTTTACAGGTAAAAGAGACATTAACCCTTAACTATCTGTTTATGACAGGATGACATCATAAACTTCTGTATATTAATTAGCTTCCAGTCCACCTGACAACAATAGTATTTTTGTATATAAACAAATGGAGCAGTGCCTGTCCTTTGTGAACAGGAACGTGATGGTGTAGCAAGTGACACCAGTATCTATGTACTAGCAAGCCGAGGAAAAAGGGAGTTTATTATTTTTGTGAATTTGTTCCACAGATGTCATTTGACTCTGGTGGCATGGATAAACCCCCCAGGTCTGACAACATGGTTTAGGTGGTCATGGTCAGAATCCATCAGAAGAATTGCAGCTGTAGACCCCAATACTCCAAAGGCTTAAGCAAGAGTGTAAAAAGCATGCAAGAAAACAAGCCCCACCGAAATGAATGGAATTATTCAAGTACACAAAGACTTACCAGGATTGGAATTTTAGTATGCATAGTTCAGGCACATTACTTCTTTTAAAAATTACAGTAGCACCTAAAAGCCCCAACCAAGGCCATGGCCCCATTGTGCTCGGCGCTGTACATGCTTTACATAGGTTTTAAAAAAAACAAACAAAAAAACCCTTACTCTTTCCTACCCTCTCAAATAAAACAACTAACTGCAAAGGTACAAGTATGCAGTGTTGCCAACTCTTTATTATTAGTTGCATTACCGTAGCACCAAGAAACCCTAGTCATGGACTAGGACTTCATTGTGTTAGGCACTGTGCAAACATGGAACAAAAAGATGGTCCCTGCCCTCAAACTGCCTACAATGCAAGTATAAGACAAGAGAAAACTCTCTTGTAATTTTATGGCAAGTCACACTGTCACTGTGTGTTATTCTTAAAGCCTCATTTCCTGGAGACAGGTAAATACACAAGACACTCAGCTTTGTTTGTTTGTTTGTTTTTGATAAGATCAGTTTCTAGCCCTCCGGGTAACAGAGAAAAACTGAAAACATGCCCCAAGTGCTGTCTAAAGGCTTTGACACCAGAAGGCCAAAAAACCCTAAAAAGATGTAGCATTGATTAATGTATTTTTTTAATCTCATTATTTTTGATTTTTTTAGAATTCAAACAACGAAAAACAAACAAGTTCAGTGTTAAATTTTCCCGCTAGTTGCCGTAAATGGTTTGTATTAAATTTAGATTTTAAATTTTTTCTTGATAAAAGTGTGCATGTCTTTCTTTTTAATGATTTTCTAAAAAAAATGCACTGAGAACAAATATGTATAAAATGTGTTGGCTCCCCGCAAAGTGTATAATGAGTACTTATGAACCTGTATTTTGCCAGTTATCTCCAAAACACAGCTATTTATTAAAAGAAAATGCAAACTGTTTTTTTAAATCAAAACAGAAACTCTTAAATAAATAGAAACATAACTGAACATATAGCATCAAATTGTATCTGCAGTCAGTTACTGACATTGATAATCTAGCATTTTTAAAAAAAAGAAACCCACCATTCCACACAAGTTTATGAACAGCAACAGTTGTGATTCTAAAAACATTAAGCTCCCTACCTAAATGGGCTGCTTTGGGATTTGGTCAAACATCTGCTATAATATTTTTTTTAAAAAATAAATAAATAAATAAATAGTTGACCACCACCAATCCCATCCACTGTCACGGAAGCAACATATTGTGCACTAGAAACAAGACACAACTAAGCAAAAGTTTAAATAGGAATACTTGCGTGACTTTAAATAGGAATACTTAGTCTACCTTAAGGCAACTCCTGCTTATTCAGCCTGTTGCAACCAACCAACAGAAAAACTGCAATCCATTACATTTCCGTTTAGCTTAAGTCTGGCAGCCTTCCAGGAAACAGGATACAACTGGCCAAGTGTGCAAAGGCTGTACTAATCAGTTTTCCAAATATACATTTATCATGTGTGTACTAGCCTTGGGGAGCATGGCTTCTCATCAGGAGGTTCCAACTACGGTTACCCAGTAAGCTAAGACTAAAATATTATGCGCCATTTTAACAAGCTTTCTTCTGCTGCAGCATGCTGCAGCTGTCAGTATGGGAATATTTTTCTTCACAGAATAAGGTTTAGTTCAAAATCAGCCAAAGAGAATAGGGGGGGGGGGAAGGTTTTGCATATGTGCTATAACTGAAAAGCCCCAAGTCAGATTCTCAATGTTACTCTTAACACATGTTAGGAGGAGGAGTTAATGAAAGATCAATAGACTGAGCGATCCCCAGGGTTTTTTGGTAGAAGATTAAAATCTAAATTAAACACACACACAAACAGGCTCAGTCTACACTTCTAAATTTTATTGGCATAGCTATGTTGGGTCAGGGTGTTGACTGGTTTTAGGATGGCCGGAGACCAGTCATGAGATTTGTCTCCCTATCCGCATCTATCATCGGGGTTTAAGATCGCCCAAAATAAAAACCAATAAGGGAGTGCAGGAGTAAAATGCAGATAAGTTTATTAGACCAACAACAGTTAAACAAGGTAAGTAAACAGGATATGCTATAAAGGACTCCCAGCACAGGTAAGTAAGGTAAATAGGTAAAGGTGGCACTATAATTATACTGACTGTGACCAAAAAGGATTTACTCCCTCCCTAAGACGGATCCCAGGTGAGGGATATGGAGGACTTAAAAGGTCTCTACCATTTCTTGCAGCTTGTGTCTGGATCCTCAAGACGCAGATCAGGTCTGGAACCAATCAGGTGACTCAATAGGATGAAGGATGGACCTCAGGCAACAGGTAGGCGATAACTCTATTTGATGCTGGTGATTCTTCTTTCTCCTTCCCTGCGTCGTCGCAGGTGCAAGTAAGATCCCGATGAGAGTGCGCAAGCTAGCAGCTCACCCTTGTGTGCAAGTGTGTTAAACTCTCCCACAACCCTAAGGCATGGTGCTCTGGCTTACGCACCTGAGTAGACGATGCTGCTGTGGTCCAGCACTCAGCCACTCAGATGGACAGGCCCGTCCTTCTGACGTGCTAGCTCTTATATGTCCTGCTGTTCCTGGGCAGATGACATATCACATAGCTACTTGGATTACCGCCTTTTCGGTAGAAAAGGTGGGAAACTATACCTGAAGAGGGGGAAGAAGGGCAGCCAAGATGGATTCCTAGTTGTTGCCAGCAATTCAAGATGGCATGTGGGTATTCATGTCAAAACAGAAATTTCCCCCCGACAGCGGGTATTAAAAAAAAAACAAAAAAACCCACATGAACAGCAGACATAGCTATAGCGACAAAACCCCCAGTATAGATTCAGCTATGCCAACAGAAGAGTGCATCTGTTGGCATAGTTAACATTGTTTATGGAGGTGGTATTCCTAAGCAGGCGGAAAACCTGTTTTTGTTGGTATACGCTGCATCTATACTAGAGGGCCATGCCAGCATAGCTACGTCCGCACAGGCTCTGTAGTATAGTCATGGCCCATCTATCATCTATTTGCGTCTGTCTATTCCTGTCTTATAAAATCAGAGCTTTACCAAAGAAGAGAAGTCTCAAAACCAGGGATATAGTGCTGCCAGACCAGTCCAGAGCATTTCTCCTGGATGTTGGAGGCAAATGGGTGATGTTGGGGGCTGTGGTCGGTGGGGCTGAGGTGGGTGGAACGTAGGTCAGGGCTGCTGGGATGGGTGGGGGGGGCGGTAAGGATCTTCAGCATAAGTGGGAGTTGGTAGAAAACCATTATAAACCTGCTCTAATCAGCTAGGTAAATTAGTTTTACAAAGTGGTCCAAAAAATAGTTGAAGCATACCAGTTAATCCTGCCTTTATTTGAAGTTTGTAGAGAATATTTACATTGTAAAAACAATATTTTACATGCACCACCAATGGGCTTTTTGACTAACTATATGTGTACTTCAGATGTGCCTTGCTACAAAGTCTGGCACATAAAAGCTGGGTTCTGTGTGTTTTCTCTTGATATAGTATGCATACTTAACACTAACATATGAAGTCGCATCTTCGCTGTTGCACAGATTTTCAATGAAGTAAAATTTAGTGGAAGAATATTGGGTGAGGAATATGAGCACTTTATCATATGTTGACATCACACACAAGGGAGTCTCCAAAAATTTCTTCACACAACAGAATTATCAACTTCAGGTCACGTCTGCAGGGCTCCTACATTATAAAAAAAATACATCACTGCTTAATACCCCTGAAAATTCTTTAAAAGAAATAGGGTGAGAGCTACACTTTGCTGTAAAAACTGTACAATGATTACCCAGTCCTGCAAGGTGTTGAATGCCTCCTCCCTGCAGTGGAAGTGACAACTCCACACCTTACAGGAAGTTCTCCTTACCTTGAAGGACTGATCCCTAGATATCTATAGTTTAAAACAGAAATCAAACTCTTTTCTCTAGTTCATCAAGAACAGTCTTCAAGGGCTAGATTGTGACCAGCCCCAAAAACAGCCAATCAAGGGAGTAAGGAGTCCTTTCCTAGGGCAATTACATTAAGGCTACTTAGCTCTTTGCTGTGGGTGCTTGGGGGGCAGGTGAAGAATGCAGGGGTTGTGCATTAGATGTCACGTCCCAGGAAACAGACTGGATGGGCACTTGGCAGAGCTACTATTCTATTGTCCCCCTGCCAGGCTTGGCAACATTGCGAGCTGGTTCCATGGTGGGGATGGGGGGGGCAGTCTTACACCCTCAAATGGACTGTAGGAAATTCCTCCATCCTGGTAACAGACGGGCCCTGGGAAGAATCAGGCCTCTCAGAGGGTCCAGTGGTTCGTGAGGCTCTTCCTGAGGCAGCACAGTTTATGCCCTTTCCATAGGACTG
Source organism: Gopherus evgoodei (assembly GCF_007399415.2). NCBI lineage: Eukaryota > Metazoa > Chordata > Testudines > Testudinidae > Gopherus > Gopherus evgoodei. The sequence continues at coordinate 92,803,637 of NC_044325.1, forward strand.
CACTAATATGCACAATCTAGCCTAGAGTTGTTTTTTTGGCATGCCCTTAATTTCTTTGGCAAAGACTGATGAAAAATACAGTTATGCTGCTGAGTGATGAAGCAGAAGGAAATCAGCTATTAAAAGGTCTTGATTAAATGCAAATATTTATACCATGAACAGCAGTGCAGGGAATGGTACAGCTGCTAAAAATCTCAACAACGTTACCTTCCCCATACAGCCTTGGAAATATTTTGCAGATTATTCTGGCTGTCATCACTTCTGGCTCTAAATACGCTTTCACCTCTCCTTTTCTGCAATTTTTTAAAATCAGGTCTGGCTATTTCATGTGCCACTCTGAGCTGAAAAATTAAGTATCTTGACGTGTGGAGGAAGGTCTGTAATCATGCACTTACTGAGGAACATCGCTATGAAAGAATAACGAAGAATTTCCTGTTCAACACATTGTCCCATGGTCTGTTCGCCTTACATCAAAATACAGTGAATTAGACACTTGCAAAATCTCCAGAATATCACACTTAATGATTCTATTAAGAACACAGATGTACAGAGTTAGCCCAATGGTCTAGTCTTTAGTGTTCGCCAATGTTATAAGACACAAAGTTAATTAACTGTCTCTTACTTCTCAGGCAGGAGGGGGTAGCAGCATTGCAAGGACTCAGCCTGAGGTGAGAACTAAGTAGTGTCTTGCATTGTTCAGAAAAATTACTCCAGCCAATAACTCCTTGGCCAGAAGTAAGTGGAACTTTAAGTAAAATTGTATGCATGAATAAGTTGGAGGCTCTAGCAGGGAAGTATCTGCCCCCAAAGCCTGGGAAAAAGTTTAAAAAGAAAATGGATAGGAGAGTCCCCAGGCCAGCCATTGATGAGAAGGGCATGGACAGACAAGGACAGCTCCTGTGAGTCAAGCTGTTAGTAAGTCAAGCAGACTGCTTGCTACAGAGAATTCAGTTGATAGTGGCTACTGTTTAATGCAGCTAATTAGCAACATGGGCTGCTCCCAATGGTCTTAAAGATACTTTTGAGGATGAAGTAATGTGCCACGGTTACACCAGGCATTTTGATAACCTCATCTCTTGCTATCAAAGTCACTCCCAAGAGTACTGACGCAAGACGTCAACACTTCAAAGAATGGCATTGAGAGCACAGAAATGCTGATGTGCTGGTACTGCATCATCAAGTCAAGACATGCCATTTTGGAAGCAACACTACTATACAGATTACAGAGGCTTGGTCTACACTTAAAAATTAGATTGACCTGGCTATGCGCTTAGGGTTGTGAGAAATGTTGCATCCTGAGTGCCATTGCTAGGTTGACTTAACTCCTGGAGTAGACATGGCTAGGTTGGTGGAAGAATTCTTCTGTCAACCTAGCTACTACCTCTCAGATAAACTACAATGATGGAAAAACCTCTTCTGTTGACATGGGAAGCACCCACACTATAGGCACTATAGCTGCAGTACCGTAGTTGTGCTGTTGCAGTGTAGACATGGCCCTAACACCACTAGCTCCTGCAGGTATATGGCATACAAGTGACTGGTGGAAAGATACCTACATATCAACTGACAAAAATATACTTCCTCTGTGTTCATCATAGGTACCCTATGAGGGTGCTACATCGATGGAACTGCTACTTACAATATGCACAAAAGGAACTACTGCATTAGACTGTACAGCTCAGAGTTGTAAGAATAAAACTATTTACATTTAACTACTTAATGATGTTATGTTCTCTTTCATTCCTATTATTATCTGTATTACCATAGTGTCTAGGAGCTATAAACAGGGCAGTGCTTCCAAGGAATAAAATACTGAGGGAGAGAAAATCTTTGCATTTATAAGACTATCATGAACCACTCTGTTATGATTATCTAAGCTTGCTGGTTGACTGGTCACCTCAGAATAATTCTGTCATTCATAGTATCTCATTGCTGCAAAGTTGAACAAATTCAGGAAGTGACCCATTGCCCAAAAGGTTTGGATTTTTGGGCAGTAGTAGGGAAGATAAATGAAGACATCTTTCGTAGGATGGCACAGCATTTTTTGTTAGTCATAAAATGCATCGTTGGTAGGAGTCCAGTATCAGTCATTATTTTACATGGTATATTCAGTGACCTCAAGTCCACATGCACCTTATTTGTATTATGAAAAGATGATTCACGATGGCTGGGGAATACCCTCCATGACATCATCTTCCCAGAGTGCGATGTCAGACAGAGTACACTGAACCAAAGCACTTCTGGAGACTGCAAAGTCTTGAGTCCTCTCTCTTTTGGTAAATTAAATGGCGTAATTATGAGACAGTTTGGCAACCTTGCTACAGAACTGTTGGGACACATAAACCACTGGTGTAATTCTACCAAAGTCAATGGAATTGTCAGGAATAACATTTGACCCATCCTGATTAAAGACATCAATCAATCAATCTTCTCTCTTATTCTTGAATGGATGCAACATGAACCCCAAGGAAGCCTTCTGTTCTTGTTTTTCAACCCAGATGGTGGTGAGGCTCAAGATATTTGAGCAGAGAATTAGGTCTCCTCCTCTCCCTGTGAAAATCTTCATGCACAAAGGTTTGCTGTAATTTTCTCTCTGCAGTTTTCTAGGATGCTTCTCACCCTAGCTGTGTCTCTTGTCTCTGTAATAGCTTGTTGGCTTTTCTATATCTGTCACGGGTTTGCTATATAAATGCATACGAGTTAGTGTGAATTTCCTGCCTGCCAACCATACATAGGAGTCATTGAATTCAAATAGAAGGAATGCAGCTAGAAAGAGTTACAAGTAAAAAAAAACAAAATTCACTTTTAAAGGTTTAAAACATAATCACCCACTGGAAGCTGGTATTCCTCGCTGCAAGTAGGAATATTGGTGAGGAATGCAACACCCATTTGTTGTAAGATTAATAGGTAGTGTGTCTTTTTTTTCCCACTGACTGTATTTTGGCAGCACATCTAGGGATCCCAGTCAGGAATCAGGGCCCGACTGTGCTAGCTGCTTTACAGACAGATACCATAACACGTACGTTGGTGTATTAGCTCTGACTGTGAAGTAGCTCTGCAAGTAAGACCCAAAGCAACCTCCCTGATCTCTTGCATCTTAATTCAGCACAAGTCCCCTACGGATTCCTTTTCTTTGTTCCTTCATCCAACTCCCATCTTGTGCTCCCATTTTTGCTGACTCCATGTACCCCCTTTTGGGTACTACCTCTGACACCATGTAATTATTGCTATTACTGTCTCTCCACCCCCATCCCACCTCATGCTGCTTGAGTTTTGCGTCATGCTCCCACAACAGCAGTCTCCAGTTGGACCTGTGCACAGAAACACTTGCTTTACAGCAGTCCTACTAGTGGGCTAGGCATCAGCCCCATTCATCACTAATAAAACTGCCGCAGATGTCCCTTAGCCCTAGGACAGCATCTGTCTTGAGTGGAATTTAATTCTCCTGTCAAATGCAGATGTGCCTGAAGGGTGCTGCCCTCTGCTTTCCTTCAATTGGTGAACGGTCCCTTGGGGATTAGAATAATCTGAGGTAGATTAAAGCAGTTCCTAATCTGTTCTAACCCACAGCAGGGTTGTGCAGAAAATCAGGGATCCATAGCCAACTCCCTGAAGGCCCCCTCATGATATGTGTGTGTCAACCGAGGCACAGAGAGGAGTGATATAAAGGGAATGCGGTTATAACCAGTACCACAATCATAACAGTATAAATCATCAAGTTTTGAGCGGGCCGCTTTTCATTCTGAACCCCTTTTTTCTGTTATTAATATTTTTCTATAAATAAATGATCCCTGAGATAAGTCTTTCATTGTTCTTGTTCTCAGACATTTAAAACGGCGTTTCAATGGACTATACAATGAAAAGCTTGAGAATGTGCTAAATTCTGTCCTTGTATCATAGAACCATAGAAATGTAGGAGTAGAAGGGACCTAGTCCAATCCCTTGCACTAAGACAGGACAAAGTATTATCTAGACCAGGGATAGGCAACCTATGGCATGCGTGCTGATTTTCAGTGGCACTCACACTGCCCGGGGGGCTCTGCATTTTAATTTAATTTTAAATGAAGCTTCTTAAACATTTTAAAAACCTTATTTACTTTACATACAACAATAGTTTAGTTATATATTATACACGTATAGAAAGAGACCTTCTAAAAATGTTAGAATATATTACTGGCACGCGAAACCTTAAATTAGAGTGACTAAATGAAGACTCGGCACAGCACTTCTGAAAGGTTGCCGACCCCTGGCCTAGACCATTCCTGACAGGTGTTTGTCTAATCTGTTCTTAAAAACATCTAATGGAGATTCTACAGCCTCTCAGTGGAAAAATTATCCAAGAGCAGATTTTGGCCCATTGTGCTTGGTTTTGTTTTAAAATAAAGGAATGTTGCTTTTGAAGAACCAAATGTTTCACTCTATAAAAAGGCACATTCAAATTCTACTCACAAGTGACATCTATATTTTGGCTAGACCTCCTTAAGAGGATAGCCCATAGAAAATACTTAAACTACTACCTTTTTAAATGGCAAAGTACACACCAGTCAGCAAAGATTACGCAATGTGAATGATCAGAGCAAGTTGTCATAGCAATTCAGTCATTTATCCTCCAGCACAAAACAGAAACTACACCCATGTAAGAAAATATTGTGTTATGCCTTTTAAAAATAGGTGACTAGTAGGCTACACTGGTAAGATACAGCACCTGTAAACACTTTGGGCTTCCCAGGCATTACTGATTTTGAAGCAAGAAGAAAAAGAGCATATTTTAATAAATGGCTAATTTTTCTATTTTCTTTCCACTTTCTATTTTTACACTGCAGTCTAAATATGAACTTTCCTTTGCTCTGCCCCCATCTGTCTGAAGACTATCCTTGGCAAGGAGGAGGAGGGCCTTAAAGCATTTGGGCTAGTCTGAATAAGTAGCTGTGGGGTTCTCTCTCTCTGGACCTCCACTTTCCCCTACTGAGCACACGGGCTTATTGCAGACTCTTACTTATCTTATGCTTCCTTTAATGTAGCAAGAACTACCAGTAACCAAGTATTCTGCACTCAACATCACGATAACTGAATTTAAAAACTGAGTTTAAAAAAAAAAAAATTCTTTCCTCCCTCCCCACCCAAAGTGCCAAAGGGTGTTTTGTCTGATTGTGGAAAAGCCAAGTCAAAGATGGGAGTTTTACACATTTCGCTCTGAACATTCTGACATGCTCTGGAAACATATTTCCCCAGTGAGGGGCCAGCTGTTGAGAGAAAGCTCTGTTCTCTGCACTCAAACGTTTTGCGGCGAACGGTTCCAAAGACACTGACTCTCAGGGCCAGATTCATGAGTTTGAGTCTGTGTTCCATGAGGAGCCAATGCAGAGAGTGCAGCACCTGGTGAGGCATTCTCAGCTGCCTGTATTGCTCAGCAGGTGGGCCTGCTACATCCTGAACCAACTGGAGCTTTCCCAGCACCAGCATCTTTGCTCCTAGCTGTAATAAAGCCTAAAGATCATGGACACATGGATCAGCATGGCCAAAACAGAGTCTGATAGATCAGGATATAATTCTCTGGGCAGCTTTAGATGGAAGAGCATGTTTGGGGTTTTTTTAGCCTTAGCTATTTGGCTACCCACAGGGTCCCCAAAGTTGTGGACCATCTTGACAGGAAAATGCCCTTGGATGAAGGGTAATTAGGGTGGAGATGGCAAGTTCTTTGAAATGTATCATTCTCCCCACTGTCATAGCCTCGGTCCTCCCTGGGTTTGGTTTCAGCCAATTACTCTTCATTTGTGTGCTGATGGTTTCCAGGTGCTCCGTGAGTTGGGAATTGGTGCTGACAGTGAATGACAAAATGTGGAGGTGGGTATGATGTGTGTATTTGTGGCACCTGACCCTGTTCTGCTGCAAGTCCACCAAAACAATTTCACATAGAGGTTGAATGGGATTGAAAATGAATCTTATGAAGTTCCATATGTGAGGGCATAGTTGCATATCAAGGTTCTCCAGGAAGGGTCTGAACTATTTGACCGGTGGGCTTCTCCCAGGTGCAAATCCAGGGATTTGAATCAGGATCCTCTCTGATTACATCAGGGATCGGCAATGTTTGGCATGTGGCCCATCAGGGAAGGGCGGTCAGGACATCCCTCAGCCTGCGCTGCTTCCCACAGCCCGCATTGGCCTGGAGCAGCGAACTGCGGCCAGTGGGAGCTGTGATTAGCCGAACCTGCAGACGCTGCAGGTAAACAAACCGTCCGGGCCTGCCAGGGGCTCTCTCTGGTGGGCTGCATGCCAAAGGTTGCCAATCCCTGGATTACATCATTAATTTGGGTGGGGAGTAAAGGAAAGATTTAGGAGGACAAAATGTACCAATACAGAATACCTCAGAGAAACTGATTTAGTACATAAAATAAACATATCCTCTATCTTTTATATTGGTCTTAATTTTACATATAGTCTAGCACGTAGGGTGGAGAGGGAGGGGAATTCAGCTCCATATCATTTCTCTGTGTGCAAGCTTACTGTAAAAGGCTAAAAAGCTGCATTCAGACCCAGGCAATCTTTCTTTGAGAGGGTGTGTACAGGGACTATGTGGCTACTGTCCATATACAGAGAGTGCCATTTCTACTCTGACTTATCAATGACTTTTGTAGAGCTGGGTCTGACTGCTCATAGTTTATAAGAAGCTAACTATTTTTGTGCGTATGCGCACACAAATCAAATTGTGCCCTACTCCATCCCCAATAGTCAAAGGGGGGCAGACTGCACCACAAGTTGTTTTTGGGACCTCACAGTTGTAGAAAATTAGATTATGAGCTGCTGAGGCTACCACAAAGCTTCAAGAAGTTTCTTATCTAGCTTATGCTTCAGGCCAGCCCTCTCCTGTTGGCTCAGGAAACCAACTAAATCCAGGATTGTAAGGGGGTCTTCAGCTTAATAACACATATTGCTACCTCTAGGATACTGAGCTGAGCCAGATTGTTTTTAAATAATGCCAAAGAGGTATTTGTGTGCTGAAGACTTTCAGTTAGTCATACAAAAGAGATGAGCATAAGGAAGGATCTTGAAAGAGGGAATTCAAAAAGACCTTGCTGCAGAATAACCAGTTTAGGTAATACTGAGGACCTAATATACAGTCACTTGGAGGTTGAAATTAACTTGTCAAAACAAAAATCATAAAGGAATTTTAAAGACTTTCCCAACTTCCCAAAATAATACAGTTTACTGAGCTCACTAGCATTTTCTCTTGAAAAAAGGAAAATATACAAGTTATGAGCTTTGTTAGAGGTTTTTAGAATACAAAAATCCTATTCTTACATTGTTCGGGTTGGAATTCAGCTAGAACACATTCATTTAAGACTCATTTAGACAGGAAGTGATTAATTAACAGAGGTCAGCCAACACGTTTTTCAACACCACCTAGAGTAGACAAAGCCAGTGATGTTTAGAAACTTAGGCCCGGTCTACACGGGAGTGGGGGGGGAAGGAGGGTGAGGATCGATCTAAGTTATACAACTTCAGCTACGTACTTACTGCTGTATCTTCACTGCAGTAAGTCAACAGCTGACATTCTCCTGTCGACTCCGCCTGCGCCTCTCGCCCTGGTGGAGTACCAGGGTCGATGGGAGAGTGCTCAATGGTTGTTTTATCACATCTAGACTAGACACGATAAATTGACCCCTGCTGGATCAATCTCTGCCCGCTGATCCAGCGGGTAATGTAGATAAGCCCTTAGTTAGCTGGTCATGGTTAATCCTACTGGGGAATCTTTGCCCAAGGGTTTGCCTTGACTAGAATTTAAAGGTATGTGAGAGACACATTCCAAGACTCTAGGCTAGACAAGGCAATGTATACATTTACCATGGGCTTGCTGGTCAAACTGAAGCCTGGACTATATCCCCAGGTGTCTCTCTAGACTTGCCAACACTACGAACTTTCTTGTCTTCACTAGGACATTACTACACATTAGCTAACACAAATCAAGAACACATCTTTTTTCTTAGTGAACACAAAGCCTTATTTTGACAGGCTCTTTGTTTCTGGCATCCCATTCTGAGTTCTGGGATCCTATATCTTTATGTTAGTGGGGGAAGAATTATTCATCTTTTTATTATCACTTTAAACACCCCAGTGCTAAACACCACTTTAAAAAGGCTGTGCTAATGCTATTCTAAACAACCCCCATTTAAAAGGTCACATTTCCTTAAGTTCAAACGAAACATGTCTTCCACCTGAGGCCAAGAAGGATGCCCCTTCTAGCCCAGGCTTCTTCTCATACTAGCAGAGCTCAGCCCTGGTGGCCTTGATATAAACTCTGCACACCATTACTTGTAAAACCAACCAAACAAACAAAAAGGAAGGAGACTGTGCAGCTTAGTGCTGATGAAGAAATAGGACCAAAAGCAGCATCTAAATTACACACTGAAATAGATACTACGAATGCAAGCAGCTGTGAAATTTCAGCCAGGTGGTCATCTTCATATACAGCCAAGAGCAAAAAATAACTCATCTTTTTCTTTGCAGAGACTCCGACTGCAACCGTAAGGCAAAACACCACACACCTCGTTTTCTACTGTCCGTGTGCCTTTTAATTAGTTCTTTTGTTCCCTAGACATTGTCTATTAAATGCAATGCTCAGAAAATTCTAAAACAGAAACAAGATGGTTAATCAAGACCAAGAGGATTCTAGTGTAGTTAATTGCACAGAGACAATTAAATATTCAAGCAGTTCTTCTCTCCCCCCCACTAGTAAATTACAGATACTTGTATATCTCTTGCTCCATTTGCCCATCTCAAAACAAGAGGTCAGCTTTCCCCCTACTCTTACAAAAAGGAGAAAGGCCTCACTTGTCCTATTCTAATATTTCACCAACAGCTTCAATGCACCAACCAATTCCCTTAACTCCTAAAATTTTATAACTGGAGAAGTCTTACTCTGAATTTTTTATCCATAAAGGCCAAATTAAACTAGCTCAATAAAAGATTCTGTATTCCTTAGCTAACTTGGTACTGGTGATGAAGCTGGTTATATTTCACAGTATAAGCCTAAACCCCGCACCTCCCCTGCATCTACACTTCAACTGCACTAACCCAGGACTTGGACCCCAGAGTCCCAGAACCTTGCAGGGCTCGAGGGTTTGAGCTCAAGTTAAGCTAGGACCCAGGGCCTGAGCCCTATTGTTTTGCAGTATAGACGCAGCTCCACTTGACTTGGGTCCTGGGAGTTTGCCGGAAATATCCTACAATTCCATGGGACAACTTCCTTAGTCCTCTCTATCCCAACAATCTGCAATACATTCTATGGAAAACAGAAGCTGACATCTTCCCTTTGCAAATGGCAGCAGCTCAGGTCAGTGTTAATCCATTCTCTTCTGATCTCTGATCTGCAAGCACACTATCGGAGAGAATCCTGTGTTTGCAATGGAGAGCAAACCGAGCAAGTCTGTTGCAAAGTGAGCTGCTTCAAACTTCCGTAACATGCAGAGCCAACAGTAAAGTTTTCCCAGTGCACCATGGTCCTAGGGCTAGAAAAGCCACATTTTGAAAGTGGGAGGAATGCTAGCCACTTGGATATAGTTACTTTGATTCACGTTTGTGCACCACAGTATGGACACCAGAGGCCTAGGTTTGAGCACAGATTAGAAAAGGGCTAACGTACAATGTAGACACTCAAACCCAGGGGTCCCTAACACGGGTCAGCTGACACAAGTCCCACTAATCCTGGGCTTACATTGCTGTGTAGACATACAACATGTGTCCTTGGTGAAGACATTTAAGCTGTTCCTGCCTTAGTATACATCTACAAAAATATATATTACATGGCCAGAGCTGCTCACAGCCTGGCTGGGTTGGGTTCACAATGGTTTTTTGGAATAGCACCCTGCAATTTGGTTAGGAGGAGACTAGAAGCAAAATAATGCCTTTAGGGATTCCTTGGAGATTCAAAATTTCAACCTATAAGGAGCAATATCTCCCACCACTTACTGAGTCCCCCATTTTGTCCCCACCCACAACCTCATCTCTTAACTCTTCAAGAAGTTTCAGTGCTCCTTGATGGACAAAATGGTTCCCTCCCTTGCTCTTTGGAGCGTTAATGAATTTTGCAGTGGAGAGAGCATTCTCCCAATACATTAAGGCAGGGGTTGGCAACTTTTCAGAAGTGGTGTGCCAAGTCTTCATTAATTCACTCTAATTTAAGGTATTACTGACATGCAAAACATTTTAATGTTTTTAAAAGGTCTCTTTCTATAAGCCTGTATGTTGTATGTAAAATAAATAAGGTTTTAAAAATGTTTAAGACACTTCATTTAAAATTAAATTAAAATGCAGAGCCCCCTGAACTGGTGGCCAGGACCCAGGCAGTGAGAGTGCCACTGAAAATCAGCTCATGTGCTGCCTTTAGCACATGTGCCATAGGTTGTCTACCCCTGCATTAAAGCAATGTTTAGAATACACACTTCCAAGCTACAGTTGAGTGGATTTAGAGCACGTTTAACATATACAGGACCAAATGCTATTTTGACCCAGCAAAACAAAATTAATAAATTACCATGCCAAATATGGACATGAGGTACTGACAAACTCCCCAGAGAGAAGCAGCAGGACAATCTGCTTAATTTAACTATTCCCTACTGGGGCACTTACCTCTCCCCTACCAGCCCTCATGTACTGATAAGGAACCAGTGTGTTGGATCTTATCACTTAAACATTACACACCAACCAAGGGTAAACAAGGAGCCAGAGGTTTAAAAAGCTGAAAGTGGAAATGAAAACAATCTAAAGGTCATAAGGTCAAAGAGACATTCTGTTTTGAATAAGTTAAGCCTCTGCATTCACATTATAAAGTTGTCTGCAGTTATATATCCTGAAAATGAAAAGCCTTTTGAAGAAAAAATGGTTACTTCTCTTTCTGTAACTGTTGTTCTTCGAGTTGTGTTGCTCATATCTATTCCAGTTAGGTGTGTGCGCGTGCCGCGTGCACGGAAGTCGGAAACTTTTTCCATAGCAGCTACCCATCGGGCCAGCCGGGGAACCCCCTGGAGTGGCGCCGATATGGCATTCTATATAAGGCCCTCCCAGCCCGACCCCACTTCAGTTTCTTCTTGCCAGCTACTCCGACAGAGGGGAAGGTGTGGGGGGAATGGAATAGATATGAGCAACACACCTCGAAGAACAACAGTTACAGAAAGGTAAGTGACCTTTTTTTCTTCTTTGAGTGATTGCTCATATCAATTGCAGTTGGGTGACTCCCAAGCCTTACCTCGGAGATGGGGTCAGAATCAAGGAACCCCAGATTGAAGAATTGCTCTGCCAAAGGCCGTATCATTCCAAGAGTGCTGAATGATGGCAGAGTGGGACATGAAGGTGTGCACCAAGGCTCATGTGGCAGCCCTGCAGATTTCCTGGAGGGGAACGTGTTCCAGAAAGGCTGCTGACGATGCCTGAGCTCTCATGGAGTGAGCCATGAGCGCAGGCGGAGGGACGTTTGCCAAGTTGTAGCAAACACGAATACACCCAGTGATCCACGAAGATATTCACTGAGAGGAAACCGGAGTGCCTTTCATTTGCTCCACGATGGCAACAAATAACTGGGCTGTTTTACGGAAGGGCTTTGTTCGGTCTATATAGAAGATGTGCACGTGGTGTCGGCAAAGAAAAGCTGCCATGACCGCCATGCACTTGGTAAAGACGCGAGGGGCTGGGCACAAGCCGAATGGGAGGGCTGTGAACTGATAGTGCATCTTGTTCACCACGAAATGGAGGAAACGTCTGTGAGGTGGACTAATTGAAATGTGAAAGTACGTGTCTTTCATATCAAGGGTGGCATACCAGTCTCCTGAATCCAGTGAGGGGATAATAGTGGCTAAGGAGACCATGTGGAACTTCAGGTTGACGATGTGCTTGTTGAGCTCCCTGAGGTCCAGAATGGATCTTAGGCGTCCCTTTGCCTTGGGGGACAAGGAAATAACAGGATTAGAAACTTTTGCCCCTGAGCTCCTGAGGCACTTCCTCCACTGCCCCTAGGGCAAGGAGGGATTGTACCTCCTGGGCAAGGAGCTGCTCGTGAGAAGAGTCTCTGAAAAGGGATGGGAAGGAGGGTGGGAGGATGGATGGAGCAGAAATGGACAGAATATCCCATCTGCACTCTGTGGAGGACCCAATGGTCCGATGTAATATGGGACCAGGCATGGCAGAAACGGGATAGACGGTTCAGAAAGAGATAATTGTCCAGGGTGTGAGCTGGTAGTCTGTCCTCAAGCGCACCTTCAAAATGGGCGCTTAGGGCCCGAGGGTGGCTTGGATTGTCCTTGACCCTGCCCAGAGGGGAGATGTGACTGTCTACGTCGAGAGTACCTGCTTCTCCGATAGGAGAAGTCCTGCCTGGGCCTAGGTGGGAAGGGGTGTCGCTGTGTGGTTTGGGGTTTAAATGGCTTTCTTTGGTTAGCCAGAGTATGCATACCCAAGGATTTAATAGTGTTTCTTGTGTCCTTTAAAGGTGGGAATCGGTTTGCTCTGCAAACAGGCCCTGACCATCAAAGGGGAAATCTTGGATGGTGTGCTCCACTTCAGGCGGAAGTCCTGAAGACTGGAGCCAGGCATTCCGCCACATGGCGATGCTGGATGCCAGAGTGCGTGCAACTGCGTCCGCTGTATTGAGGGAACCCTGAAGGGAGGTTCAAGCTACCATATTTTCTCTACTCAGCAATGGCCCCCAGTTCCGTACGAGCCTCTGCTGGGAGAAGGTCTTGGAACTTAAGGACCGCAGATCAGGAATTAAAATTGTATCTACTAAGGATCGCCAGCTGATTCACGATCCGTAGCGAGAGACCACCAGTAGAATAAACTTTTCTTCCAAAAAGGTCCAGTCTTTTGGTGTCCTTTGATTTGGGAGATGGCCTTTGTTGGCCCTGTCTTTCTTTTGTGTTCACCGCGTCCACAAGCGAGCATGGGGCATGGTGGATAAAAAGGTATTGATATCCCCCGATGGGGATAAAGTATTTTCTTTCCACCCCTTTGGCTGGAATGGAGGCCAGGTTTGCCAGAGACTTCTGGAATTGGTTTGAATAGTTGTATTCATGGGGAGGACCACTCTGGAAGGCCCTTCTGGGCCTAAAATGTCCACCATGGGATCCTCCTTCTCCACAACCTCCTCACCTCGTAGGTTCATATTAAGGGCTATGTGCCTAAACAGTTCTTGTAGGACTCTAAAGTCCATTGGAGGTGGACCAGATGTGGACGTGCCAGCCACAGCCTTGTCAGGGGAGAATGAAAACGACTCCCCTGGGAGAGCCGGGACAGAGGTGGCTCCTTGGTCAGCTGTGGGTAGTTCTTCCTAGGCGCCTGGGGTAGCCCCTACCATGCGTGCTGACTCCGCAGGTTGCTTCGGGTCTGGAGGGGGGCGGCTGAGGGTCACCTCAGGAGGCCAGGTGTCTGAGCGTGATGACGGCCAGGCAACCGGGGGGGGGGGCACCTTGGGCCTGATGATATGCCCAAGGGGTCCAAAATTGCCACTGGGGTTGCCATTTGGGCGCTGGAGGGGGTCATGACCGAGGCTTCCCAGACCCAACTGGAGAATGTCTGAAACCCCTGAAGCAATCCCCAATATGTTGGGAGGGGATTGGGATAGCGATGGCCAAGGAGGAGCAGTGCGCGAATGGAGCAAGGGGGGGCACAGAGTCCCTTGACAGATGAGGGTCATGTGGAGATCGGCGTCGTAGAGCTGATCGTGACCGCGACCGATGCCGTGTTCAAGAGTGCTACCGTGCTGGAGAGTGGTGCCGGTGCCATGGCGACAGCCGGCACAGGGATTGGCGCTCCAAATGGTGTCAGTCCGAATGGTGCCACAAGGTTGATGAACGTGACCTGGACCACAAGCAGGACCATGTTCCAGCAGTTGAGAGTGACCTCGAGCGTGAATGACTGAGGGTTGGGGCTGCGGGACCAGCGCCGCAAGTCTAACCGGTGCCATGAGTCAGACCGGTACCTGGAGCAGTGCCGGGACTACGAACAATGCCGGGACTCAGAGCAGCGTGGAGATGCTGATCTAAGGGCTGACAGTCCGAACATCGCCAGTTTGCCCTTGGCTGGTACTGGGACTCAGGCTGGAGCCGGTGCTTGGATCAGGGACACCAGTGCTGTCATTTCGATGAGCCCTCTGGCGGCCTCGAAGGTATCTGAAGTGGAAGGCAATGTAACCTCTTCCACTTGTGCGTTCCCTTGTATGGAGCAGACATGAGGAGACGGAGGCCCAGTGGTCTTGTCAGGATTAGAGGCCTGGTCTGAAGCTTGCTCGGTTGGGGCCAGAGCGACAGCTTTGGGCCTAACAGAGGGTCCTCCCAAGGCTTGCTTCTTTCAAGCAACTGGAGAGCGGGAACAGTGCCGAGGCGGGCGTCTCTGGGGCCCGGGAGATAGTCAGTCCCAAGGCGGGCACGGGATCTTCTGCGGTGCCATGGCCGGTACCGCTGGGGGAGCACGGCGCACCGAGGCGCTAGGTCTCACTTCTTGAGAGGGACACAATACGGACTCCATGAGGAGTTCCTTGAGTCAGACTTCCCTCTCTTTTCTTGTTCAGAGCTTGAATGCCTTACAGATTTTACACGTGTCAGCTTGATGGCCCTCCCCCAAACACCTAAGGCAGGAGTTTTAAGGGGATCGCCCGTAGGCATGGGCTTGTTGCAAGAAGTGCAAGGTTTGATGCCCTGGGACGGCATGCCCCAGGACCCCGCAGGGCAGTTGGTGAATGTGAAACTGCCCTAAACTACTAAACTACACTTAACACTACATCAACACTTAACACTAAGATAACTATCAACAATTAACTAACAAAGGTAACTACTAAGAGAAAGCTAGGGATTAGTGGAGCACTTGAGAAACAAGAGACCACTGTTCCAACAACCATCACGAGTGTAAGAAGGAACTGAAGTGGGGTCGCCAGCAGGGTCTTATATAGAACACCATATCGGCGCCACTCCAGGGGGCTCCCCAGCTGGCCCGACGGGTAGCTGCTTGGGAAAAAAAGTTTCCAACTTCCGTGCTCGCGGCGCACACACCTAACTGGAATTGATACGAGCAATAACTTGAAGAAGAACTGATGGGTTAGAATATTTGGGTTAATTTGGCAAGTAAGGCAGTGGAAATCACATGGCTAAAACCCTGCATACCACTGTAAAGAGGGGGTTACATATCAGAAGGCACTAACAAATCACTTAGAAATGCATCGGGACATCATTATGCCAGATTTTTCAGTTAAGAATTCATATTAGCAAATGGTTTAGGCTTTTCAAAAACACTGTTGTATCTAGCTGCATTTCTCTTGTAGCCATCTATAAATACTCTATAGGTGTGGTTAGGAAACTGCAGCCAAATTCTTCCAGGATTTTAAGTTTCCATATCAAGTTCAGGGATGTAGCATGTTAATGTTAACATTTTGTAGAGAATATACCTCATTAACTTCTGTGGCAAAAGCCTTGGTGGTCTGCTCCTCAGCGACTTTGACCGCTACAGTTTCAGTCACTTGCAAATTACTTCCAGATGAGTATCAGTTACAGCAAGATGGAGAAGTTTTACAACAACATTTATAAATATTGCAAGAATCCTAAAGGCATATGATAAGTGCACTGTGAACTTCTCAGCAGTAAGTGTATGGGGGTGTGTGAACAACAGCATGCACAGCACATACAACCAGAGCCTGATTTTCAGCTGAGAATTAGTTGGGCCTATCCTATTCATACCTGCAATTTGCAGGTAGGATGTCATTTAATCATCAAAATACCACTGGACTGGGCTTGAAGATTAGATACTTAGTGATGTTGACTGCATCTTTAATTAGGAGATAAGCTTTTAGGTATCTAGGACTAAGCGTTTTCTTTACATTTTGTTAATATTCATCTTAGCATTTGAAAAAGGATCCTGTTTAAAATCTGACAGGCCTTCAAACGATCCACGTTCCTAATGTAATGAAAATAATTGCTTCAAATCAACTTCACTCCTTTTGTTATCCCCCAGCAAGGCTCAGGGTCCTAAATCATGCTTCTATTTGCCTCCATTTATGCATCATAAAATTCTGTGGCAATATTACTAGATTATGAGATGGTAGGATAAACCGAGCTGTTGCAAAACTGAGGAAGCAGAAGGCAGCAGCAGCAGGTAGGGCCTGTCTTTTTGGAAAAGCAGCCCCCCCCCTCCACCCCTCACCCCGGCAGGAGGATATTTGCTGGGGAAGTCTCCTGCATGAAGAGCTATTAAGGTAAGCCCTGTCATAGTGGTGTTCTGTTCCTGTATGATTTCAGAGCTGTGCAGCAGGAGGCAGCAGCTGCCATCCACAGCTCCTAAGACCCATTAGAGTAGACTTCCATTCCTGCATGGCTTAGGACCTGCCATCTGGAGACCTTACACTCTGCAGAAGTGCAGTTGTTGCCTCCTGCATGCCTCACTCTACTTCCTCTAGGACAGTGCTGTGGCCTGTTGTGTCACTAGTGGCTCATAAAATCTTCCTCTCTCCAAGATGGCCACTCGGTCCTTCTGCTCCAAACATCCTAAAATGGCAGGGCGGGCAAGCTGAGGAACTAAAAAAAAAAATCCTTTTGTCTGGATTTATGTGGCACAATGGGATCCTGCTCATTAGCTATTTAAAGTATTTATGAAGCACCTTTCAGACCAAAAGAATGAATGCCCATATCAAAAAGGCGGTGTCCCTCACCATTCCTGTCCACGAGGAGGTGCAAAGGTGGATTTTTGGGTCAGTTTTAAGGGAGTCATTCCAAAGTACTGAGTTATCGACGAAAAGGTGGATCTCACACCTACATCTCATCAGGCTTTGCCTCTGCCTCTCCTTCTCTGGCAAGAAGTCCCACAGGGTAACCGTTCAGCTTTTGTTCAACAAGGCTCCCTAAGATCTTGCTGGTTTCGTTTTTGAAGTGGACCTCATTTCCACAGTGAGCTGCACTTGTCCTAGAAGCATGTTTAGATCTTCCAGTGGATTAGCTGGATTCCTACACAGATCAGTTCAGCTGGCTATTATTGGCTAGCACAACTGCATATGAAATAAAGAATATTTTATGGCTTACAGGATTTGCCAACAGGTGGGCCTCACACTACATGG
Source organism: Gopherus evgoodei (assembly GCF_007399415.2). Classification (NCBI taxonomy): domain Eukaryota; kingdom Metazoa; phylum Chordata; order Testudines; family Testudinidae; genus Gopherus; species Gopherus evgoodei. Next base: position 92,820,720 of record NC_044325.1, read on the forward strand.
ACTGGATTTTGTGCCACTGGTACTCCTGTACGCTGCTTTCTTGATTCACTTTTCATAGCTCATGAGAGAACCACAGGGGCCTGCAAGACAAGCGGTTATTTTGTGGCTAGTTCACTGATGGTTTCAGTCAGCAGTTGGTTAATATTTCAGTAATTCATCAACATTTACATTTATTAGATGAGGAGCTTGTCCCTTTCAAGATCTTACGGTCACAGAAAATGTCCAGGTGGTTCTGCGGGGCAAATCGGTTCATTGAAGGGGCAAGAATGGGTCCCTTTAAACACTCTTAAGAAGTGGTGGTGGTGACCCTTCCAGGAGTGTGGTATGCTGTCAGTGCTTCTAAGTTCTAGGTCAAGCATGCATCTAGCTGCACGTGCAGTCTGAGATGGCCTGGACAGAACCCTGCTCTGTCATGGCTCATAGCATATCTTGGGCTATGATGTCAGATTATTTTTCTACAAGGAATTTGAAAATTCCCATGACAATGAATCTCTGGACTGATACATTAGGTTTAGCTGAAGCTTGACTAATTCTTCTAGAAATGTGGCTAAATACTTGTCAAATGAGTAAGTCTGATATATAAGTTAGAAGAGTCTTCATGATTTGTTGTCACTGCATTCACATTCCAGCTGAACAGACTCAAATATTTTTATTTTGGGGATAGAATCTTGCTTGTTATTGTCAAGTGGACGAGATTATGATCACACAGCCTCCACTCTTGGCCACTCTAAACCCATGATGTATTAAGTATCTTACAGAGACTAGCTGGATTTGTGCTGGTCTGGCTTTATCATCAACCCAATTTTTATGATACATGCCAGGCCAGAAGCCATGTGATCAGTTCAGGGATGATTCTCACATTAACAACATATCTTGCATTCACCTGTTCAAGTCTAAGGTAACTGATTGTCAGCTGATGCAATTCTACCAGTCACTGTGGCGTCTGAGAGATGCAGAATATGCAGCTGTTGCCTGTTCGGCGTTGATCACCTTGGGGCTTTTTTGTTGGGTGGAGTCTTCTTGTATCAGTGATAGTTTAGACTGAGTAGGTTGGGTATGTTTTAGTTTCAGTGCTTCTGGGGATTTCAGATGCGGCACTCCTGATTCCCACGGTACAGTAATGGTGATAGGTGCTTTTTGGGACAGGGATAGAGTGGTAATATAGCTAAAATGGTTGCTGTTTGCGTAGTAGGGGTGTGTATCTCCCTTGCCCCATTGCCATCCAAAGCAAGGAATGGAAGAGCCTTAAAAAACACAAAAAAACCCTCAGCTCTTTGGCCTACGTGACTTGCACATAAAAAGGACTCTAGGATTGTTTCTTTTGCAACAAAGACTTGAACGTGTCAGAAATAATGTTTGACAAATACCAATTTTATTCTAATTTTTTGAGTTATTTTGACACATCAAATAACCATGCTAGCAAAGATTTAAAACATCCAGATGTTCAGAACTACAGCCTAGTTTAAAGCCAGGCCTGATTGTTTTTTCCCTCCCAAATTCCAGCATTACAGTTTGAAACGAGCTACACTGTAGAGTATGGTTCTTGTGCAATAAAGCACAAGTATATGATGGCTGAAGGCTCTGCTTTTTTGTCTCCATACTTCATACCCCAGGTTTATGGAGATTACATAATAAAGTGCACACCCACCCAGTTAAGTTTTATTGCTTCATTACTTATAGGGAAAAACTGAAGGATCCCACAGTCTGTGTGAAGGTGGGATTTTTGGTTTTTAAAGTTAGTGTGAAATATGAACCGGCGAGGAATTTGAGAAAGAACCCTGGACAGACAACAAAACAAATGAGATCTAGTGGTAACTTAAACATACAAAACCCAGAAACACATTTGCATCTATTATAAAGCACTTAGGGAAGGGTCAGACAATCTAAATCCTGAGCCAGATGAGCCTTCCTAACCCTGTAATTTTGCATGTAGTCAGCACCTCATGCCGTGGCACAAACTTTTCTTAAACTGTTCCATTTTCAGTGTAGCACTGCTACATTTTTAAAGTTACAGTGTGGGAGAGAACAGAGTCTGGAATCTTGGAAGCATTACTTCACTAAACAGTTCTAGTTTTTATTGACGTAGGGGTGTCCAGAGCCCGGTGGGAGAGGACAGTTCTTTCTGTGTACATTAATATAAGGAATCTCATTTACAGTTAGCCTGGGATGAATAAACTCATCTTTGCTTCACAGGCCTATTGACCTGAACCTGAATCACGCACAAGACACACCTTGGGGTCATGTGTACTTTTACAGTCATATCAAAATGCACTGTATCACCCTCTCCACATTTTTGCACAATGTCTCAGTCCTACCCCGGAAAACACATGATGAAACAGTTGGAGTAGGACACTGGGAGCCAAAGGATCTATAATCTATTCCTAGCTCTGCTACTGACTCACTGTGTTATATGTCCTTGTACAAATGGCTTTTCCTCTGTGTGCCTTACTTTCCTCATCTGTGAAGTAAGGATAACACTTCCTTACCTCACAAAGCCTTTTTCTAAATGGGGAAAATGAGTTGTGTTTGAAAAATGTGTTTATAACATTTTAACCAAGGGGATTTTAGTTAACACATTTTGAAATCCAATTTCCTTTCCCAGTCTAGACAAAACCGCAGACAAGGTTAACAACACTTATCATCTCAAAGCACTTTTAAAGACTGAAATTATGAAGCAACTCATAGTCAAGGGGACAATAGAAATTTCACTTGTATATTGCTTTTTATTAAAACACCTCAAAGCTCTTTGCAAAAAGGTTGGTAGCATAATTCCCCTTTCACAGATGGGGAAACCAAGACACAGACCGGCTAAGTGCAATTTATTACTGTTAATGAAGTGGTAATTCTGACTAAGATAAAGACTTGTCCCTCTCCCTGTTGAAACACAAAAGAATTAGAAATATTCAGACCTTTAAAATAGAATCTACATCATTACTTTTTTGTTTCATTTTTACAGGGTGCTTCAGCTGCTGCTCAGACTTCTGAATTAAGGCCCCAATTCAGCAGAGTACTTCCACAAGTGAATAGTCCCATTCAAGTCAACAGGAATACTGATATGCATACAGTTAGGATCCTGTTAAGAGCCTTATTGAACTGGGGCCTAACGACGAGGCCACATGTGAGGTAGCTGAGTGATGAGGAAGGGGAGGGAGAGACAGGACAAGGGAAGATGCACTGCTAAAATTAAGAACAAATTATAAAAAAGAAGCTGTAAGCACAAGGCCTCTATTTCTTTTCAAATACATCCTGACCTACACCATGCTGCCTCTGCCACCTATAGGAGTGATGGGAGTTAAGTGCACAGTAACTGAAACAATGTATTTATGGAAACTGTGCAATAACTATACCGTAACTCTACTGGAAACAATGGCAATTACACTGTTCCTATGTTATAACACTATAATTAGTATGTATCACCACTGTAGTCACGATTAAAATAATTACCCTAAAAAGTCTCTCATAAGTAGCATTAACTACTTTGGCTTCCAAACATATATATAAGTCTTTTCTTAAAGGTATAATTGTTCACTCTGTTTCACAGCTCATCCTAACAACACAATTTGCTTTCCCGCCCATTTTCAGGTGAACAGCACAACCACCCCACCGTACTGTAAAAATGGCCCTGACTTCACATGTGAAATACTTACAGCTCTTCAAGATAAGGAAAGTTCTTAAATGCATCCTCTGGTAGCTTTGTGATGTTGTTCATACTGATATCCCTGGGAAAGAAGAAAACACAAATGGGTCAAACGATAAGCAATGTTCCAATTTAGAACATGAAGTAAACTTAAATAGATCAGCTGCTGGGATAACAGAAAAAGCTTTTTCCAGTGTAATGCTGTGGTATCTCTAGGAGTTTGCAGGCTAAACTTTCACAACGTGGTGATCTAAAAATATAGAGCATCATGAAAGATTGATATCAAAGGCTTTCTTCTGATAACCAGAAGGGGAAAAAAATATATCTTGAAGTTACAAAAGAGAGGAAGGGAACACCTATTAGAAACTTATTTTCTTCAGTCCTGATTTTTCTGACTCCTTTTACACACACACACACACACACACACACACACACACACACAGTCTTGATGCATGTAACTAAAACTGCTCTGAAACCACTGCCTGTAAAAAATGTGACCACCCAGTGTTCAAATATTCATACCGTAATGTCTGTTTTTTTTTTAAATAAATAAATACATGGACGGAGACTTGATAAAATAAAGACCTTCAGGCAAGTGTGGCTTTTGGAGCAGCTGACAAGAATAGTAGGAACATGTCCCAGCTCTACCACAGTCATATTTTTTGCAAAACCTATAAAAGTCATTGAGGTAATAGTTTTAAGTATAATTCATTTTTAGCCCATGAGCACATGCATGCAAGCAGCAAGTGCTTACATGATAGGTATGCAGACCAATTCTTTTCTTGTTTTTATATTGGCAGTAAGTGGCAAACTAAACATCGCCTTTAACTCACATTCAGTAGAACTTTGCTCAATGAGTAGTGGAACGAATAGGGAAAAAAAATTAGTTGCATACCTATTATGAAATCAGTGGGATTACTCGTGAAGGAAAGTACTACTCAACCTGAGTAAATGCGAGAGAACAGGGCCAGAATCAAGAATTTGATTTGACAAGTATTAGTTTAAACTAACAGCTGTCAAATTAAATGTTTATTATTTAACCTTTTTATTTTTTACTTCCTGCTTTTGCTGCCCTTTAATTTTAATTAAAAAAAAATATATTAAAAAAAGACTTAATACCACGGCTGCAAAGTTCTTCCAATCTCCCTTGCCTCGTCGGTCTTCCAAATCAGAGCTTCTGGCATCAAGCTTGAGAAAACTTTCATTCCTTATGGAATGTACAGCAACACCTATCACCTAAACAACGCAAGTTACACACCTTATTTCCAGAAAATGTGTGGAAGATAGGTAGCCTACAACCACCAGATGTTCCTGCATCTGAGGACAGACAGAGGAGCCTCTCATATCAGCAATACACACACAAGGACATCTCTCCTTTAGCTGATAAACACATGGATGTCATTTATTTTTTCTTGTCATTCCACACACCCTGTTTGCAATTAAAACCAGACCAGAGGATAGTCCGTTATTTCAACCATTGGGAATGGTATTTATTTGTTACTAGTGTTTGGTACCAAAGGGCTCTAATCAGAAAAAAAAAATAGCCACGATCTTCTATATCCATGATAGCCCTGTTTAGTTTGAGATCCTGGCTCCATAAAAGTCCAGCCTGTCCAGACGAGCATTTGTTCTGCTGCAGACTTCTATGATAGAATAAAACCAGAAAACACTGACAAAGCCAGAAGTTGAAGGGCTCATCAAACAGGAAGCAAGAACTACAGGCCATGACCAGTTGTGGAATTCTACAAGCATGTGTTTATAGCTTGCACCATCATTACTTTTGAAATTCTCCACCTGAAAAGCAGAGTCATTACTTCTGGAAATAAAACAACTGAGCTGAGTTCACTCAGATACCACTCTAGAGAAAGGTGTGGCACAAATCCCTTATCAGCCATTTCATAGCAGCAAAAGTATTCTGCTGAGGGCCAAATCTTTCACTGTTTTTCCTCAATAGGAGACTTGGCACTAACTTTAACAGGTGCAGGCCCCAAAGGAGCAAAGGAAGTCTCCAGAGCCTCTGAGGGCTGACAGTCACAAAGGTCATTTCCTGAGGGAATAAACCTCCAAGATGCTTGTGTCTTGCTTTGTGCCAGAATAGGAGTTGAAAACTTGTCAGCTTCCATATCATGTACATTAAAATATACCCTCAATATACCAAGTAGCTTTTTCCTGAAAACACTACAAGTAATGTCCATGTTATTCCTGCAACTGTCAGGCCACAACATCTAGTCATAGTTCATAAAGAAAAATTTAGCTCTATTTATACCAACATCCAAGTATGTTACAAGGCCAATAGGCCTGCTGAAATCACACATTGGTTATTGAAAAACTATCCTATTTTTTGCCACAAAGAGACCAAGCTGGCACTTGATGGAATTTAGATCAGGCTTTCTTTGCTCATCCATTGGATAAATAACTAGTCACTGGTTTGCTGCTTCCCTGTTCCTTAACTTCCACACACATGTGCACAGAGCACTAGTAAAATGGTAGTAAATAATTCTAATATACACTCAGCAATGTCGTGTTTACTGGCAATTGCCTCTTTCATCAAGATGTTTGCCCAGTTCAGATTTCACCTGGGCAAATCAGGAATTACTCCATTGCAACCGATGGAATTACACTGGCGTAAACCAAGAATACAGGAGACCAGAAGAAGATGCAACACAAACCTAGCTGTGAAAGTGACTAAAACATGAACCACAGTCCACATTCCCTCATTAAATTCATGGAGTCAAATGAGAGGTGCTTTATTGATGAGCTCTACAGTCTGAATATTTATAAAGGTGCTCTGTATCTCAGCAACAGCTTGGGTACCATAGGAAGTTGCAGTTGCTGTGGGTGGAGATTTTTCTTCTTGTGTAGAAAAGTAAATAAAAGTATCAGATACATGAATTGTCAGCTGTCTGCTCCACAGGAGGAGGCAACTTTTACTGTCCTCCTCTCCTGCATTTTTCAAATTGTCATGAATGCATGCATTTCACACACCCAGGCTAGGCCATTCCTTTTCCAGATGACTCCACATCCCCTTCCAGTGCTTAACTAAATAAGCATTTATAAATTAGGCAAAAGAAAAGGGGGAGGAGTGAAGACCTGGAGGAATCACAAAGATATAGTAAGTTATACAAAAACATCACAATTAATGTTGTTTTGGTAGTGTCTCCTAAAAGAATATCCATGCAACATAGCTCTTTAAATTATTAATAGTTTCATAATCTGGGATGGTAGTAAAAATGTTTATATAGCGCATATTATCTGAATGCCCTTCATACACAGACAGACACACACACCATTTCATTCATGATTTGAAAACAGCCACTTCTGGGGCAAAATGTGACAGCTGTTTAACAGCGCATGGTAACACTAAACAACAGTTTAGGATAGGAACAGGATACCGTATCCAGTTGAAACCAATAGTCTCAACAAAGCAGAGGACAGAATGAAAATTATTACAGCTGTAAGGGCTTGATTCTCAGAAGTGTCAAGAACTCATTACTCCAACTGAGTCAATAACTATTGGGATTGAAACACTAGTAGTTTTTTTCCACCAAACCCCCAAGATATGTTATATACTGAAGCCTACTTTAATGAAACTCCATTCATAGCAAAGCATAAAGTCTCAGATTGTTTTCACACATTATAATATGGAAACTTCTGTTCCTATATTATGGAGTGAATCTCCAGTCAGAGCAAAGCTGTTCTGTGGAAAAACAATTGATTTTACTACACAGAGTTCCACTGCATTTTCAAGTTGCTAATATGAGCATTGTCATATTGGAATTTACTTCTGTCTTACATGTGCCATCTTAGTTTTGCTCATGAACATGGCATAACCAGTTCCTTAAAAGATTAGATTTCTGGTGAGTACCCCAAATGCTTTACACCAGAAGAACACTGCTGAAACACAGATATCAACATATAAAAGCAATTAATAACATTTTGGAGAGGACAAATAGGATTAAGTTTTATCTCCCAAATGAACACAAAGTCAACAGAATTTTAGTTACATAGAAAAATTTTCTGCAGCAAAAAAGGACACTGTGTATACATTGCAGTCAATAGATGTTTTTATCTGCTTATATGGAAATAAGTCACTGAGTTTAAAAGCAAGAATTCACAAGCAATATTTGTAACATCAGTATCTATGCTGCAAGTAAAATCCATACTATTGAAGTCAGAAGAGTCACACTTGCTAACGCTCTTTTAGCAAGGAAATTATTTAAAATTACTTACTCTTGTGAGAAAGCTGCAACAAAGGTATCAACAACACAAAAATTAGTGCTGAAGTAATGCCAGACAATTGGAAGCATAAACAAATGGAAAATAGACTGAATCAAGCATTTCTTGTTATTCAGATAATATTAAAATATTGTACTCCTCAAACATCAAGGAACAAATCAACCTAAAGAGAATCTAGGAGGCTGCATGTTTAACAAAGACTAAGGGCATGGCTAGACTTGAAATTTCAAAGCGCTGCCCCGGCAGCACTGTGAAGTGTGAGTGTGGTCGGAGCGCCAGCGCTGGGAGAGAGCTCTCTCAGCGCTGCACGTAAATCACATCCTCTATGGGTGTAGCTTGCAGCGCTGCGAGCCGCGCTCCCAGCGCTGCGGCACTGATTACACTGAGGCTTTACAGCGCTGTATCTTGCAGCGCTCAGGGGTGTGTTTTTTCACACCCTTGAGCGCGAAAGTTGCAGCGCTGTAAAGTGCTAGTGTAGCCAAGGCCTAAATGTCAACTTAGATCTGGATCCTACAAAGAAAACCTTATAGAATGACCCCATAGTCTACATTTTACAGGGTTGGGGCCTTAGTCGATAGTACATTAACAACTTTAGACCAAAAACAAAACAAGACAAGACAATTCTGGAAATACCAAAAAAAATATTAGAAAGTGTTATTTTTATCTTAACTCTGCTGTCTAGTGAGATATGTACTTACTAACACAATTACTACTATACACTAAACTGAACACGTCAGCACCAGTTGTCCCATGCCATATTTCAGCACAAGTACAACAATATGCTTTAGTTCATTCAGGAACTAGTTATTATATGCAGAGATAAGCGCCCCTTCCCCCATCCCCAAACAGTGCATCATTGAAAACCTTTTTAAAAAAAACCTGTTAAAAAAATCAATTGTGCTAAATTTAAATGGTATACTAAAAGTACGGAGTTGAAAATAAATGTCTGGAGAGGTTTATCTTAAGTTACCTGTTCTTTTACTAAACTTGAGACCAATTAACAGCATAATCAGCCATTGAGAGCAATATGGCAGAGCAATACATCAAAATTAATTCACATCCAGCCCACAAGTTGGGCTTTCCTGGGGGCTCATATGAGAAAAAGAGCACGCGAGCAAGCAATATTCCCTTTAATCTCCTCCCAGAGTAGACCAGCTCCATGAGGGGAGAAAGCAGAGAAAAAAGGTGATGCTGACACTCTGGATCCTGGAAATGGTAAAATGGCCTCCCTCACTAGGAGGCCTGGGCACCTTAAGAGTGCAGGAAGAGTGAGGGTTGCTCTTGCTTGCTCTTCCCTACACTTGACATTGGTGCTGCTGCTGAGCATTACTGCTATATTCCAGTCCACTGGCTGGCTGTCCCAATGAGCTTTAGACCCTGTCTGCACACACAAATTGCAGTGGTTTAACTTAAATCTGTTTTTAAAATCAACTTACTTAGGAGATTCCACATGGCAGGGCTAACTGATTTAAAACAAGGCAATTTAAATAATGATTTATACCACCAAATGAAAAGCCTTGATTTAAATCATCCATTTTAATCAATTTTTTCAACCTGTGGTTCTTGGACCCCTGGGGGTCTGCAGACTATGTCTAAGATTTCCAAAGGGGTCCGCACCTCCACTTGACATTTTTAGGGATACGCAAATGAAAACCATTGTTCTAAAGAAAGGTACATTCTTACTGGTTGATACAACCATTAAAAATGCTGGTTTACAATTTAATAGAGCCTTTATACTAGATTTGGTACATCTTTTTGCTACTTAGGTAGATACACTCTAACTATAACATTTATTTAAGCAATTAAGTAAAACTTAGTATTTTCAGATTCTTACTAAAAATGTAAAATTAGTTAATATGTATAGCTTTTTTACTAGGTGATTAACTTCTTGCTCATGGATTTGCATCAAGTTCCATAGGAGCCCTGATTAGGGGGCGGGGCTTACCTGATTAGGGGTCCTATATAGGTAGCCAGCCAGTCAGGCAGCGGCACAGACGACAGCAAACAGAGCTGTAAACAGGGGAGTTTCAGAGGGAGGTTGCAGGGGAGACTAGGACAGAGGAACCGACAGGCTAGTTAAGGGATTGGGGGGTGGTCTGGTGCCTGCTGGGGGTTTGTGTTGTGTTCTGTTCCATGGACTACCAGGCTTTAGGTGGGAAGGCTATGACTGATATAGAGGTAGCAGTGAAAGACACAATGAGGATGACTGGATGGGGAAGCTGCGGCATGTACATGATCCTGGAGGGGGTACCTGAAAAGAGCTTCGTCTGCATGAAATGCCGCCTGATAGAGCTGATGGAAGAAAAGATCCGAGGACTGGAAATGCAGGTGCAAACTCTGGTTGAGTTTAGAAGGGGGTCTGAACAGATGATGGAGCACAGACACGAGGGGGCTGAAGGGATAAGCTCAGACATGCAGATGGAAGCAGGACCAAAGAATTCAGAAGAGAGACTGCAGGGTGAGGAAAGTGGACGGTGGAAGCATGTGACTAAGAGAACCAGGCAGCGGAAAAGACGGGCCAGTGAAGGAGAAATACAACTCAGGAACAGGTTTGCAGAGTTGGAAAATGAAGAAGGGGCACAGCAGGTGGTCGCTGAAGGAGAGAGGGCAAGGAAAAAGAGAAGAGCTGATAGTCCTACAAGAGGAGGGGAGGAGTCAATGGAGGCAACACCAAATATAAGCCTCAGGAGGATTGCAAGGGTGAATAGGAATCGAGAGGACTCGCAGCCAGTGGGTGCGGGGGGTAGACCAGACAATCACACTGTCACCAGGACAAGGCAGGTCTACGTGATTGGAGACTCCTTACTGAGAAGAATAGACAGGCCTGTAACTAGAGCTGATGGGGAGAACAGAAGGGTGTGCTGTCTGCCGGGTGCTAAGATACAGGATGTGGACCTGAGGCTGAAAAGGATACTAGCAGGAGCGGGAAAGAATCCGTTGATTGTCCTTCATGTGGGAACGAAAGATACGGCTAGATACTCTCTGGAATGTATCAAGGGAGACTATGCCAGACTGGGGAAGACGCTTAAGGAAATCGAGGCTCAGGTGATCTTCAGTGGGATTCTGCTGGTTCCTAGAGAAAGGCGACAAAGGTGTGACAAGATTATGGCGATCAACAGATGGCTCAGGCAGTGGTGCTATAAGGACGGCTTTGGGATGTACGGCCATTGGGAAGCATTTACGGACAGAAGACTGTTCTCTCGGGATGGACTTCACCTGAGCAAGGAGGGAAATAGACTTCTAGGATGGAGGCTCATCAAACTGATTAAGAAAGCTTTAAACTAGGAAGTTGGGGGAGATGGTTGGGAGATGTCCAGGAGATCTCCACGCCAGAATGTAACCTTGAGAAGGAAGTAAACAAAGTAAGAGGGGAAACAGCCGTGGACAGAAGAATTGACATAAGGAAAAAGGGTAGTGTAGATAGCAGACTAACAGGTGATGCTGGTGGTAGAATGTCTGTGCCTAACAGGGTAAAGAATGTCAGTAAAGCCAAACGGCAAAAATTAAGATGTCTGTATACTAATGCGAGGAGCCTAGGGAACAAAATGGAGGAACTAGAGCTACTGGTGCAGGAAGTGAAACCCGCTATTATAGGGATAACAGAAACATGGTGGAATAGTAGTCATGACTGGAGTACGGGTATTGAAGGCTATGTGCTGTTTAGGAAAGACAGAAATAAAGGCAAAGGTGGTGGAGTAGCATTGTACATCAATGAGGAGGTTAACTGTAAAGAAATAAGAAGTGATGGAATGGACAAGACAGAGTCTGTCTGGGCAAAAATCACACTGGGAAAGAAAGCTACTAGAGCCTCCCCTGAGATAGTGCTTGGAGTGTGCTACAGACCACCGGGATCTGATTTGGATATGGATAGAGACGTCTTTAATGTTTTTAAGGAAGTAAACACTAATGGGAAATGTGTGATCATGGGAGACTAACTTCCCAGATATAAACTGGAGGACAAGTGCTAGCAAAAATAATAGGGCTCAGATTTTTCTGGATATGATAGCAGATGGATTTCTTCACCAAGTAGTTGAAGAACCGACAAGAGGGGATGCCATTTTAGATTTGGTTTTGGTGAGTGGTGAGGACCTCATAGAAGAAATGGTTGTAGGGGACAACCTTGGTTCGAGTGATCATGAGCTAATTCAGTTCAAACTAGATGGAAGGATAAACAAAAATAGATCTGGGAATAGGGTTTTTGACTTCGAGGGCTAACTTTAAAGAATTAAGGAAATTAGTTAGGGAAGTGGATTGGACTGAAGAACTTGTGGATCTAAATGTGGAGGAGACCTGCCTGGAATTAGTTTAAGTGGCAGTTGCACAAACTATTGGAAGCCTGCATCCCAAGAAAGAGGAAAAAAACCATAGGCGGGAGTTGTAGACCAAGCTGGATGAGCAAGCATCTCAGAGAGGTGATTAAGAAAAAGCATAAAGCCTACAAGGAGTGGAAGAAGGGCGGGATTAGCAAGGAAAGCTACCTTAATGAGGTCAGAACATGTAGGGATAAAGTGAGAAAGGCTAAAAGCCAAGTAGAGTTGGACCTTGCAAAGGGAATTAAAACCAATAGTAAAAGGTTCTATAGCCATATAAATAAGAGGAAAACAAAGAAAGAAGTGGGACTGCTAAACACTGAGGATGGAAAGGAGGTTAAGGATAATCTAGGCATGGCCCAATATCTAAATAAGTACTTTGCCTCAGTCTTTAATAAGGCTAATGAGGAGCTTAGGGATAATGGAAGGATGACAAATGGGAATGAGGATATGGAAGTGGATATTACCACATCTGAGGTAGAAGCCAAACTTGAACAGCTTAATGGGACAAAATCGGAGGGTCCAGATAATCTTCATCCGAGAATATTAAAGGAGCTGGCGCATGAAATTGCATGCCCGTTAGCGAGAATTTTTAATGAATCAGTAAACTCGGGGGTTGTACCATACGACTGGAGAATTGCTAACGTAGTTCCTATTTTTAAGAAAGGGAAAAAAAGTGATCCGAGTAACTATAGACCTGTTAGTTTGACATCTGTAGTATGTAAGGTCTTGGAAAAAATTTTGAAGGAGAAAGTAGTTAAGAACATTGAGGTCAATGGTAAGGTAGATTGTGCCAAACCAACCTGATCTCCTTCTTTGAGAAGGTGACAGATTATTTAGACAAAGGAAATGCAGTAGACCTAATTTACCTCAATTTTAGTAAGGCATTTGACACGGTTCCACATGGGGAATTATTAGTTAAATTGGAAAAGATGGGGATCAATATGAAAATTAAAAGGTGGATAAGGAACTGGTTAAAGGGGAGACTACAACGGGTAGTGCTGAAGGGTGAACTGTCAGGCTGGAAGGAGGTTACTAGTGGAGTTCCTCAAGGATCGGTTTTGGGACCAATCTTATTTAACCTTTTTATTACTGACCTTGGCACAAAAAGCGGAAATGTGCTAATAAAGTTTGCGGATGACACAAAGCTGGGAGGTATTGCTAACACGGAGAAGGACCGGGATATCATACAGGAAGATCTGGATGAACTTGTAAACTGGAGTAATAGTAATAGGATGAAATTTAGTAGTGAAAAGTGCAAGGTCATGCACTTAGGGATTAATAATAAGAATTTTAGATATACGTTGAGGACGCATCAGTTGGAAGCAACAGAAGATGAGAAGGACCTTGGAGTATTGGTTGATCACAGGACTATGAGCCGCCAATGTGATATGGCCATTAAAAAAGCGAACGTGGTTTTAGGATGCATCAGGCGAGGTATTTCCAGCAAAGATAAGGAAGTGTTAGTACCGTTACATAAGGCACTGTGAGACCTCACCTGGAATACTGTGTGCAGTTCTGGTCTCCCATGTTTAAGAAGGATGAATTCAAACTGGAACAGGTTCAGAGATGGGCTACTAGGATGATCCGAGGAATGGAAAACCTGTCATATGAAAGGAGACTCAAAGAGCTTGGCTTGTTTAGTCTAGCCAAAAGAAGGCTGAGGGGGGATATGCTTGCTCTTTATAAATATATCAGAGAGATTAACATTAGGGAGGGAGAGGAATTATTTAAGTTTAGTGCCAATGTAGACACAAGAACGAATGGGTATAAACTGGACACTAGGAAGTTTAGACTTGAAATTAGACGAAGGTTTCTAACCATTAGAGGAGTGAAGTTCTGGAACAGCCTTCCAAGGGGAGTAGTGGGGGCAAAAGACATATCTGGCTTTAAGAATAAGCTTGGTAGGTTTATGGAAGGGATGGTATGATGGGATAGCTTAATTTTGGCAATTGATCTTTGATTATCAGCAGATAAGTATGCCATGTGGGCGGTGATGGGATGTTGGATGGGATGAGATCTGAGTTACTGCAGAGAATTCTTTCCTGCTGGCTGGTGAGTCTTGCCCACATGCTCAGGGTTTAGCTGATGGCCATATTTGGGGTCAGGAAGGAATTTTCCTCCAGGGCACATTGGCAGAGGCCCTGGCGGTTTTTTGCCTTCCTCTGCAGCATGGGGCATGGGTCACTTGCTGGTGGATTCTCTGCAGCTTGAGGACTTCAGTAACTCGGACATAGGTTAGGGGTTTGTTATAGAAGTGAATGGGTAGGGTTCTGTGGCCTGCTTTGTGCAAAAGGTCAGACTAGATGATCACATTGGTCCCTTCTGACCTTAAAGTCTATGAGTCTTTGGATGGGAACTGGAATTTAAACAAACACACAAAACAGTATATAACATTTATGGTAAAACAAAACCGGCCTTTATTATAGTACATGATCTATTGTGTAACGTTTATAAAGCTTGACCTGAAAAGTTAGATGTTTTTCTCCAGACTTGTTCTTTATACAGAAAAACAGCCTTTAACTCAATATTTTTAACAGAGGCTCATGAATTCAGCATATTTATTTTTAATTTAAATGTTTTGAGAGACAATAAGCAGCTTAGGCCTTAGCATAGTTAAAAATTAAATCTGAATTTAATACAAATAGGTTTATTTTTAAGAAAAAGAAAAAATAATATAAATAAAATAAAAAAAAAATCTGATTTAAATTAAAAAAATCCAGTAAAAAACAAAGAAACAAAAAACACTGATTTTTATCTACCCCGCCAGTTGGCCCTTTGCACCAGTTCATTCTGGGTTAAGAGTGACTCATTTTGGTTTAGTTTAAACCTGTTCCTAATTGACTTAAGCTAAACCAAAGTAAGTGAGGTTTAAACCAGCATGATAGTGCCCATACAGCATTTTGTACGAGTTTAACTGAAATGGCTTAAAATCACATCACCAATGCTACCTTTTCATGTAAGACACGTGACTGCCAGAAGAGAGTACCCATTCCTTCATGCAGCTGCTGCCACAGCCACCACCAGGGCCGAACTCCTGAACGAGGAAGGCCAGGTTGCAGGCCTCACTCATTCAGTTGGAGTGCTTTGGGCACTCACCAGTCTTTGCTGCATCTGAACTTCATCTGGAAAAATACTAGAAATGAAGGATTTTGGTCAGGTTTCAGAAACACATAGCCAGCTAGAGCATGACTCGGGTCTGGGATTCCAAGTCAGGCCTGATTCACGTCATATTGGATGGCATGAGAGAGCTAGATCTACAAAATAGATATGACTAGAAGCCATCGTTCTCCCCAGGGCTGTGATGCAATGTGATCCACGGTAAGTCATGGAGAGGTCTATCAAGGTTGGCTTAACCTTTGGGGACACGCCCAGAAACTAGGCTTGTTTGGTGAGAGTTTTCCCAGACATACTTAGCATGGGACTGAAGACAAAATCATTTATAGTAACAATTCCTATTTCATTTATAATTCCATCACCCCACCCTATTCCCCTCCCTTTTTGTTCTTTCATAATGTCTTTTAAGCAGATGTTAAAACAAAGCCAGCACACAAAGATTCCTGGAATTTGTCAGTGTAACTCATAGTTCCTTTAACCTGAACCCTTTGTGTTGGGTCCAGTCTCCTTCATACCTGATTTTTTACAAGCCACATCTGAATATGAAATGAGGAGAATGGAGTTGAAGCAAAACTTAGCATTTTCTGTCCTTAGTCAGCTTCAGCATGTTCCCTTCAGGATATCCTGACACTGTGTATGAACATTGCTTTTGTTGTTTTGTTTAAATATTAATTTTAATGAAGCCATCCCTTCCC
This sequence comes from Gopherus evgoodei, assembly GCF_007399415.2. Taxonomy (NCBI): domain Eukaryota; kingdom Metazoa; phylum Chordata; order Testudines; family Testudinidae; genus Gopherus; species Gopherus evgoodei. Next base: position 92,836,715 of record NC_044325.1, read on the forward strand.
TTGCACTTGCTATGAGAATCTAAATATACTTAATATACTTTAAAAAGTCTAAACATTGATCAGTTAGAACATTAGCAGCTGTGAAAATCTGCCTGTATTTAAAATAGATATACAACTAGCTAAATTACCATGGGGAGAAAAGAACAAACGCATTTACTATATGCAGTTAGCATCCTGCAACTTTGGATCCTCTCTCTCAGTGCTGAATAAAGAGACTTGAGAATTAAGCTTCGCCTACGCAACTCATAGCAGTGAAACAAAAGCCTAGATTTGCGAGACAACATATTACACTAGGTGAGCTTTGTAACAGTGCCTTGGTGAAAAATACACACATTCTCAAAGCAATTTGGGCTGTTAATATAGACAGGAAGTAATCAGAAAATCCTTGGATAAGAGGTCCATGTCATTCCACACCACTGCATCTGTGCCTCTCTGTGCTCTGATAAGGGCTCTTGCAGCTCTCTTCTCTATGGCCTCCCCAAGACAAGCTTTCCCAGACTCCAAGATGAGCAGAAACACAGTGGCCTGATGCCTCACATACAGCTTGAAGCCTAATCATATCATGCCCCTCCTCAAAACAATTCCCATTCCATTCAGGATCCAGACCATTTCTAAAAACTATGCACAGACTTACTATTGCGAGACAAACTGCTCTGCAAATATCAGCCTCCTCTCCGCATCTTCACAGAATCTCCTCACTGTTTAATTGCCTGTCGTCTATTGCCTCAGAATCATCATTACGCTTCACATTTCAAATGTCTACATGCAAATTATCCTGTGACTATATACAACTTGGAAGAAAGTGGGGGGTGGAGAGAAATCAATTCTTACATCACTCTAGAGAGTGCATTAGGATACAGCTTGCATGACAGATGAAGCTGTGTAGTATTGAATGACATATATACATGATCACAAAAAACACTGTCACACCCATGCCTTTAAAGTAGGGCCGTCGATTAATTGCAGTTAACTCATGTGATAAACTGAAAAAAGTTAATCTGTCCCCTTCAAAGACAGAGAAGCTGAGAACACTGGTGCCTGCAGCCCCAGAGAAGCCGGAGAGAATACGCAGCCCTGCACCTGCCAGGAACAGAGAATGCCAGCGCCCGCAGCCTACAGCCCCGGAGAAGCCAGAGAGAAGCCGCGGCCCCGCGCCTGCCAGAGACAGAGAATGCCGGTGCCCGCAGCCTGCAGCCCCGGAGTACTCCGTCCCCAGCAGGCGTGGGGCCCCGACTTCTCTCCCCTGCTGGGCACTAGGCGGGCCCTATGCCTGCCAGGGACAGAGAACACTGGTGCCTGCAGCCTGCAGCCCCAGAGCTCTCTGTCCCCAGCAGGTGCGGGGCTGCGGTTTCTCTCCAGCTTAAGCTGCAGCCCTGCGCCTGCCAGGGACAGAGAACACTGGTGCCCGCAGCCCCCGAGCTCTCTGTCCCCGGCAGGCATGGGGCTGTGGCTTCTCTCCCCTGCTGGGCACTATGCATTGCACACAAGTGCCTGCGGGCACCATGTTGGGGAACACTGCTCTAAAGATTCATATGTCCCTTTATGCTTTAACCACCATTCCCGATAACGTGCATCCATGCTGATGACGGGCTCTGCTCAAAACAATCCAAAGCAGGGCGGACTGATATGTCCATGTTCATCATCTGAGTCAGGTGCCACAAGCAGAAGGTTGATTTTCTTTTTCAGTGTTTCGGGTTCTGTAATTTCTGTTTTGGAAAGTTGCTCTTTTAAGACTCCAGAAAGTATGCTCCACACTTCGTCCCTCTCAGATTCTGGAAGGTACTTCAGAGTCTTCAACCTTGGGTCAGTGCTGTAGCTACCTTTAGAAATCTCACATTGGTACCTTCTTTGCGTTTTGTCAGATCTGTAGTGAAAGCGTTTTTAAATCAATCAACATGTGCTGGGTCAATATCCGAGACTGCCGTAACACAAAATATATGGCAGATGCGGGTAAAACAGACCAGGAGATGTACAATTCTTCCCCAAATAGTTCAGTCACAAATTTAATTAACGCATTTTTTTTAAACGAGTGTCATCAACATGGACGCATGTCCTCTGGAATGTTGGCTGAAGCATGAAGCGAGATACAAATGTTTAGCATATCTTGCACGCAAATATCTTGGCAATGCCTATTCTCACTTTCAGGTGACATTGTAAATAAGAAGCAGGCAGCATTATCACCTGTAAATGTAAACAAACTGGTTTGTCTTAGTGAAGAAATAGGACTGAGTGGACTTATATAAAGTTTCACATTGTTTTGTTTTTCAGTTCAGTTATGTAACAAAAAAAACCTACATTTGAAAGTTGCACTTTCACGATAAAGAGATTGCACTACAGTACCTGTATGAAGTGAACTGAAAAATACTATTTCTTTTGTTTATCAGCTAATTTGGAACCTGGAGATGCAACTGAATGTGTTCAGAACTAGGGCTAGGAGACCCACATGGAGCACAAAGTCTTGTAAATATCAGGCTTTTAAGGGGAAAATTATGTTGGCCTCAATGGACTGGTGGGCACTATTCAGCAGATTTATAGTTGTGATAAATTATCCAAACCTGGACCAGCACCTCCCCCGAGTGAAAATTACATCCCAGCTGAAGGAATCTTCCCATTCACTCAGCATTGAGGGAGTGGGTGTATGGTGGGGAGTTCTGCATGAAGTAATTTCACACAGGGCCCCTGCTCTAGTGCTTTCTATTCCCAATGTTTTCCTTCACAAGGATTTATCATAGCCTATTATTGACTGCACTGAGCTAGGTGGCACAGATACTTTACTGCAACAGTTTTACACTGCATTTAAAAAATACGCTACTTTATTTCAAATACTGCAGCTTGCAAGAATGCACAGGAGTCTGAAGACATGAAATGCCCAGCTATGAAAAAGGAGAACTGGATCCTAGCCAGAGAGTCAGCACTAGCTGATTGCCTAGAGGAAACCAGAAAGGTTCCAATCTGTAAAGCCCCTCATGCTTTATGAATGGCTTAACTTCTCCCTTTCACCTCTCCAGCTTGTCTCTACCTTTTGTGAAGTTCAAAAAGGTGGGGGAGGGAGAAGTGTCTATTGAAGGAAAGAAGAACATCATGTTTCAACAAGGCACCTTTAAAACCCTGTAAAATGCTCCCTCTGAGCAAGCTTAACCTGTTCGCTGAAAGATAATAGCATGTAATATTGTAGGCTCCACTGAGTCTTTTCCAAGTTCTGGGCCCTCTGCCACTGAATTATTTAATTATAAAACTTACAAAATAACTGAGGCAGAGAGTTATCTACATTTGAATAAAGTCCCCCTAATTGTACAAAAAAAAATAGGTAAGACAGTATCTCTGTTACCAAAGGCCTGCTTACACAAGGGACAGCCTCAAAAAATCCCCCACATTTGCTTCTGTTTCAGCAATAATGGGACCCCTAGTATAGACAGGCTGCAAATATGTTTAAACACCATGTCACAGAACCTTGTTATGTGCGGCTCTAAATCAATCTGGAAGGAAGCAGTAGATGTGGTATATCTTGACTTTAGTAAGGCTTTTGATACTGACTCACAAGACCTTCTCATAAACAAACTGGGAAAATACACCCTAGATGGAGCTACTACAAGGTGCGTGCATAACTGGTTGGAAAACTGTTCCCAGAGAGCAGTTATCAGTGGTCTACAGTCATGCTGGAAGGACATATCAAATAGGGTCCTGTAAGGATCTGCTCTAGATCTGATTCTGTTCAATATCTTCATCAATTATTTAGATAATGGCATAGAAAGTACACGTATAAAGTTTGCGGACGGTATCAAGCTAGGAGGGGTAGCAAGGGTTTGGAGAATAAGATTGAAATTCAAAGTGATCTGGACAAACTGGAGAAATGGTCTGAAGTAAACAGGATGAAATTTAATAAGGACTAATACAAAGTACTCCACTTAGGAAGGAATAATCAGTAGCACACATACAAAATGGGAAATAAGTGCCTAGGAAGGAGTACTGCAGAAAGGAGTCTGGAGGTCATAGTGGACTACAAACTAAATATGAATTTAAAAAAAGCAAACTTCATTCTGTGATGTATTAGCATAAATGCTGTAAGCAAAACACAAGCAGTAATTCTTTCTTTCTACTCTGCACTGATTAGGCCTCAACTGGAGTATTGTGTCCCGTTCTGGGTGCCACATTTCAGGAAGGATGTGGACAAATTGTAGAAAGTCCAAAGAGGAGCAACAAAAATTATTAAAGGTCTAGAAAACATGACCTATGAGTGAAGATTGAAAAAATTGGGTTTGTTTAGTGTGGAGCAGAGAAAACAGAGAGGGGTCATGATAAACTGTTTTCAAGCACATTAAAGGTTGTTACAAGGAGGAGGGAGAAAAATTGTTGTTCTTATCCTCTGAGGATAGAACAAGAAGCAATGGTCTTAAATTGCAACAAGGGCAATTTAGATTCGACGTGAGGAAAAACTTCCTAACTGTCAGGGTGGTTAAACACTGGAATAAATAGAGAGGTTGCTGGAGATTTTTAAGACCAGGTTAGACAGAGATGGATTCTAGATAATACGTAGTCCTGCCATGAGTGCAGGGGACTGGACTAGATGACCTTGCAAGATCCCTTCCAGTCCTATGATTATATGAACAGTTAGCAGTCCATCTACACTAGCGCGCCCAGTGTTGCCAATGCTGATTGAGATCAACCCATGTTGCCAATGGTGGGAAATTTTTGGAGAATTTTTCTAGCATAGACTTGGCCAGTGTTTTGATATTACTTGTCAGGTTAACTAAAATCAAAAAGATATGGGACTGTATTGTGCTGGTACTGGGGATACAAAACCTTTCCCTTTTAGGTCGCTGGTTTGAATGCAGACCAGGAAAGGACAACAGTAAGCAACGTAACTCTCAAATGTCTCTCCCTTTGAGGATAACACTTGTGGTCCCCAAATTACCTATGTTCCACAAACAGTACCGTGTCTCTCACTTCAATTATTGGACATTGTTTTCTGTTTGTTTGGTTTTTTACACAGCTGTCATAAATGGATAGTTAAGGGTTAATAGAACAGAAGTACTTCATGTCTGTTTTGCTGTAAAGGGTTACCAAGATCAGTAAGCCTGGCTGTCACCTGACCAGAGGACCAAGCAGGGACAGGATACTTTCAAATCTTGAGGGAGGGAAATCTGTGTGTGTGCTGTTAGTTTTGGTTGTTGTTCACTCTGGGGGCTCAGAGGGACCAGACGTGCAACCAGGTTTCTCTCCAATCTCTCCGATACAGGCTCTTATAAGTTCAGAATAGTGAGTACTAGGTAGATAAAGGGAGTTAGGCTTATGTTTGTTTTCTTTATTTGCAAATGTGTATTTGGCTGGAAGGAGTTCACATTTGTATTTTGCTGACAGGATTTTAATTTGTACTTGTGTACTTAGGCTGGGAGGGTATTCCCAGTGTCTATAGTTGAAAGACCCTGTACCTATTCCATCTTAAATTTACAAAAATAATTTTTACTGTTTTTCTTTCTTTAATTAAAAGCTTTTCTTATTTAAGAACCTAATTGTTTTTTTTTAATTCTGGTGAGACCCCAGGGGATGGGGTCTGGATTCACCAGGGAATTGGTGGGGAGAAAGGAGGGAAGGGGGAGAGAGAGGTTAATTTTCTCTCTGTGTCAGGATTACTTTCTCTCTCAGGAAGAGTCTGGGAGAGGGAGAGAGAAGGAGGGGGGGGAAGGTGGATTTTCCTCTCTGTTTCAAGATTCAAGGAGTTTGATTCACAGTGATCTTCCAGGGTAACCCAGGGAGAGGAAGGCTGGGAGAGGCAACGGTGAAGGAAAGGGTTTACTTTCCTTGTGTTAAGATCCAGAGGGACTGGGTCTTGGGGGTCCCTGGGCAAGGTTTTGGGGGGACCAGAGTGCACCAGGCACTGGAATTCCTGGTTGATGGCAGCACTACAAGTACTGAGCTGGTAATTGAGCTTAGAGGAATTCATGCTGGTACCCCATCTTTTGGACGCTAAGGTTCAGAGTGGGTAATTGTACCATGACAACAGCAGACAAAGAATAGCCACTAAGATTACACAAAGAGTCATTCCCACATTTTAAGTTTCTTGCATGAAATCTGTGTGTGCACATCTCATTATAGATCTTTGTAATATACTGAGTCTCTGCAGGTTAAAAAGAATGATGAGCAAAGCCTCTACGGTGGCTGAAACGGGTCTTGTGGTCTCCGTTCAATTCCTAGTAGGAAATGTTCACATTACTGAACCCACAACTTTCAGTCAACTGCAGTCTTAGCAGAGGACAAAGTGAACTTTTTTTATTATTTGTATTACCATACCAAATAACTAGGATCCCTAGTTATTGGCTAGGACCCCATTGTACTAGGTGCTGTACAAACTAGATCTCAATCCTAGAACTCCCCTATCTGTCCCTCCAGAGTGGAGCAGAAGGGTATAGGGACAGCATAAGTAAGCTTCCACTGACACTGTGCTGTGCTTTATTTATGTTCTGTGCATAAAGAGAGGACCTGTTAGCCTCTAGGACCATCAACAAAGCAAAGTTTGCAAACCTTAAATTCACTGAGTTGGAAAAAAATAGAGGCAGACTTGGTATCTTCTAGATAACAGAGGCCAACAATGATCTTAGAGAGTCACATTACTTCGCTTCTAAAGCTACTATTGTATACCGTAATTGTATGGGCTGTGAAGCAATACAGTAGTGTAACAAACTTGCAGACATATTCTACAGAAGGATGCCAATCCCAACGGGTAAAATCATGAACAGGAGGCAAGGAAATATCAGGTCGGGGGGAGCTCTACATCATAAGCTTGCACTTAGAAGGCTTTGTTGGTTTGCATTTTAAAAACTAAAATAGTATTTTACTCTGATCAGCAAGAGAGGCCCTATTGTACGGGGTACTTCAAATACATTTATCAAAGAATTACACTGTGTGCCCTTTTGTAACAAGGAAGTCAAATAAAAATTAAAAAAAGATATTCTGACAAGATAATCATTTTAATTCATACTCTTAAATTTCCCTGTTAAACATCAGTGACAAAATTATCACTAGTATACTAAAATACAAAACTAAGTTTTATATCATTCCAGATATTCTTGCTTATGTCCATTTGTTCCTCTAGAAAGCCACTTTGTTAATCTATTTTTGGGTACCTATATAGCTCCCCATTACCACAGTATCTGAGCACCTTACAATGTTTTTATCCTCACAACATCTCTGAAGTAGGGAAGTAGAATTAACTTCTGTGGGAGACTGAGGCACAGATAAACTAAGACTTGGCCTACACTAGGAAATTAGGACAGTATAACTACAGTACTTAGGGGTGTGAAAAATCCACACACACACAGTAATGCAATTAAACTAAACTAACCTCTGGTGTAAACAGCACTATGTTGACAGGAGAATTCTGTCGACCTAGATACCGCCTCTCGAGGAGGTAGAGTACCTATGTCAATGGGAGAAGCCCTCCTGTCAGCATAGGTAGTGCCTTCAGTGATGCGCAACAGCTGCAGAAGCATAGCATTTTAAGTATAGACAAGCTCGAAGTGACAGTCACACAGGAAGTCTGTGGTAGAGTCGGGAAATTAATCATGGTATCCCAAGTCCTAGGCTAGTACCCTAACCACTCAGTCTGTTAATATGATGTTCAGCTTTTTGGTAAAGCAAGGCAGGTAGTTATTGAAAGGCTTTAAAACATGGGTACTCAGCTTAGGATTAGGGATTTCAGCTTCCCTCCTTTTCTTTATGGCTGGATGGGGGTGTACTTGAATTGGGCGGAGTGATTCTTTAAACAAGTTTAAACTCAAGACACTTCAAAAAAAATTTTAAGCAGTAGTCTATTAATATAGTGCATGACCACCTACAGGAACATAAAATCTGCTTGTCAAAAAAGCAGGTTAGGGGTGGGGTAGGAAGAGTAAGGGAGATTGTTTTTAAGTAAATAGTCCATTCATGAATGATCGGCAATTGTGTATAACAAAAACCAATATCACTTTTACCAGCGGGATTTATTAAACCAAGCACAAGAGAGCAGAAATATAAAAAGAAGAAATGCATCTCTAACCATAAATGGTCTATATAGGTGTATAATATACATACTATAAACCATAATATATAGGTGCAATTTTTATTGAGACCCTACCAGGCATAAAGGACAACATTTCCAAGTTTTTTGGTTTAGTTTACTTACATTCTCCCCATAAATTCTTTCAATATCAACTGCAAACTTAAACAGCTCTGTTATGTTAAGCACTGGCACAGACACAAAAAAAACAACAACATTCTTTTGGTATCCATTTTCCACTTGACATTGACAATAAGCACTTCACATGCAGAGATTCATTCATATTTTTCACTCATGGGAAAATTTTTGAATGCTTGGGACGTTTCCTTTTCCATAGTACCTGTGAGACAGGAAATACGCAAACATTTAAACCTTCGTCCAAATCTGCTGTGACTATCTAAATGATTCATATTAAGTATTAGACCACCACATTGTTACAGTCCCACAACAGCAAACACATTTGACACTTCTCAAGCACTTCTATCTTTCTAGTAATCACAGGGACTACTTATATGTCACATTAGTTCTGGATGCCTAGTACAGTGCAAACACATAATGAGACATTCGCTACCTAGTTGAACTTACAGTCTAAATGAACGAGACAGACATAGGGTGAGAGGGTAAATAGAAGCACAGAGAGATGAAGTGACTTGCCCAACACCACTGGCAAAGTGAGGAGTACAACCTAGGTCTCCTGTTCAGTGTCCCACCCACTAGATCAAACTACCTCCCGGGATGTTGCTTCTACGGACACACAAGCAATGAATGTAGATGGTTAACTAGCTTTGGGTTATAAAGGCTGAAATGCAAGTTTTAGTAAAAGGGCAGGAGGGAACAGAGGAATGCTCGGACAATTGTCAGATTGAATACAACCCGTTGTAGCCTATCACGCCTCAGAGTGTTAACTGAACATTCTTATTCAATATATGGTAATTAATACACAATCCACAGATGTGGCAACACCATGTTGGAACCTATGGACATAAGTTACAATCTGATAGCTATTCAACATGCAACAAGTTTCTACCCCCTCCTCAGTGGACATGATTCATTTGGCACATGAGTGTTCTCGTGGGTTTTACATGCTTTCAAAGAGAACCTACCAGTTCTCAGAACAGTAGCAAGTCCTAATTTTTTAGGGGGATTGTGACATTCTTCTCAAGAAGCTCTAAACCAGAACACAAGTTTCCTATATAGCAATATATGCTACAATTCAGCAACACCTCAAGCACATGCTAAGTCTATCATATTGAGCAAAGCATTAAAGTGCATGCTTAAATTCCACTGACTTCAATGGGACTTCAGTGCTTTCCTGAATCAGGGCCTATACATAACATTACCATTAGGATAGCTCCAAAGGGGCTATGGCTGGGTTTTTTTTTTAATCCCCTCCCAAACAAGTGTGTTCCTGCAACAGCAGTAAGTAACTATTTGTTAGTAGTTATTTTTTTTCTCCTCATTCCCATGTCACACCATCCTGTTTTTCTTCCAACTTGTCCTCTTAGCTTTCTTTCAGACACAGTAACTAGCTCTAATGTACCCCATTCATATGCCAATCAAGCCATCACTAAGATCTTAGAGAACGATATTTCTTTCCAAAGACTTATTTTCAATTAATATTTGAGTCACGGCATGCCAGCCATTAAGCAATCACAAATACTGTTAATGTTCTACATTAACTTATGGTGTTGAGTTAATTGAGAAAAAAACTCAACTGAATGATGGCACAGATCATAGCATGGAAGAGAAATCCAGTGCAAGTCAACATGCTCTCCAGGTAGACAAGGTTCGTGAGGTAATATCTTTTACTGGACCAACTTCTGTTGGTGAGAGCTCTGAAGAGACCTGAAGAAGAGCTTTGAGTGGCTTGAAAGCTTGTCTCTCTCCCCAACAGAAGTTGATCCAATAAAAAAATATTACCTCACTCACCGTGTCTACCTGGACAGCATATTGACTTATGGAAGAGAAATCCAGGTAAGAATTTTATTCTTTACTATTGTTTCAACTAATTTGTCCGGTGCCGACGTTAGACTTACCGGTCTGTAATTGCCGGGATCACCTCTAGAACCCTTTTTAAATATTGGTGTTACATTAGCTATCGTCCAGTCATTGGGTACAGAAGCCGAATTAAAGGACAGGTTACAAACCATAGTTAATAGCTCTGCAAATTCACATTTGAGTTCTTTCAGAACTCTTGCATGAATGCCATCTGGTCCGGTGACTTGTTAATGTTAAGTTTATCAATTAATTCCAAAACCTCCTCTAGTGACACTTCAATCTGTGACAGTTCCTCAGATTTGTCACCTACAAAAACCTCCTCAGGCTTGGGAATCTCCCTAACATCCTCAGTCGCGAAGACTGAAACAAAGAATCCATTTAGTTTCTCCACAATGACTATCGTCTGTAAGCACTCCTTTTGTACCTCTATCATCCAGGGGCTCCACTGGTTATTTAGCAGGCTTCCTGCTTCTGATGTACTTAAACATTTTGTTATTACCTTTTGAGTTTTAGGCTAGCTGTTCTTCAAACTCCTCTTTGGCTTTTCTTATTACATTTTTACACTTAATTTGGCAGTGTTTATGCTCCTTTCTATTTACCTCACTAGGATTTGACTTCCACTTTTTAAAAGATGCCTTTCTATCTTTCACTGCTTTTTTTACATGGTTAAGCCAAGCCACGGTGGCTCTTTTTTAGTTCTTTTACTGTGTTTCTTAATTTGAGGTATACATTTAAGTTGGGCCTCTATTATGGTCTCTTTAAAAAGCATCCATGCAGCTTGCAGGGATTTCACTTTAGTCATTGTACCTTTTAATTTGTTTAACTAATCCCCTCATTTTTGCATAGTTCCCCTTTTTGAAACTAAACGCCACAGTGTTGAGCTGTTGAGATGTTCTTCCCACCACAGAGATATTAAACATTATTATATTATGGTCACTATTTCCAAGCGGTCCTGTTATAGTTACCTCTTAGACCAGCTTCTGCACTCCACTCAGGACTAAATCTAGAGTTACCTCTCCCCTTGTGGATTCCCGTACCAGCCGCTCCAAGAAGCAGTCATTTAAACTATTGAGAAATTTTGTCTCTGCATTTCGTCCTGAGGTGACATGTTCCCAGTCAATGTAGGGATAAATGAAATCCCCCGCTATTATTAAGTTCTTAATTTTGATAGCATCTCTAATTTCCCTTAGCATTTCATCATCACTATCACTGTGCTGGTCACGTGGTCGATAATAGATCCCTAATGTTATATTCTTATTAGAGCATGAAATTACTATCCACAGAGATTCTATGGAACATGTGGATTCACTTAAGATTTTTACTTCATTTGATTTTAAATTTTCTTTCACACATAGTACCACTCCCCCTCCTGCACGACCTGTTCTGTCCTTCTGATATATTTTGTACCCCAGAATAATTGTGTCCCGTTGATTGTCCTCAGTCCACCAGGTTTCTGTAATGCCTATTATATCAATATCCTCCTTTATCACGAGGCACTCTAGTTCACCCATCTTATTAGACTTTAGCATTTGTGTACAAGCACTTTAAAAACTTGTCACTATTTATTTGTCTGCCTGTTTCTGATGTGTCGGATTCTTTATGTGAATGTTTCTCATCTGATCTGGCCCTTACATATCCTCTTCCATCCTCTGCTCCTGACTAGAACCTAGAGAATCTCTATCAACAGACTCTCCTCTAAGAGAAGTCTCTGTCCGATCCACATTCTCCTCTTCAGTAGATGGCTTTCCCCCATCTCCTAGTTTAAAAACTGCTCTGTAACCTTTTTAGTGTTAAGTGCCAGCAGTTTGGTTCCACTTTGGTTTAGGTGGAGCCCATCCCAAAAGTTTCCCCAGTTCCTAATGAATCTAAATCCCTCCTCTCTACAACATTGTCTCATCCATGCATTGAGACTCTCAAGATCTGCCTGCCTACCTGGTCCTGCGCATGGAACTAGGAGCATTTCTGAGAATGCCGCCATAGAGGTCCTGGATTTCAGTCTCTTCCCTAGCAGCCTAAATTTGGCCTCCAGGACATATCTCCTACCCTTCCCTATGTCACTGGTACCTACATGTACCACGACCACAGGCTCCTCCCCAGCACCACACAAGTCTATCCTCACGAGATGCCTTGAGAGATCCGCAACATTCGCATCACGCAGGCAAATCCCAGTCATCACAAACCCAGCTATCCATGTTTCTAACTATCGAATCTCCCATTACTAACACCCGCCTTTTCCTAGTGACTGGAGTTCCCTCCCATGGAGAGGAACCTCATTGCGAGAAGATACCCTAACACCATCTGGAAGGAGTGTCCCAACTTTGGGAAGGTTTCCCTCTGCTCCCATTGACTGCTCTGCTTCCCTGGGCCTTTCATCCTCCTCAACAGCACAGGGCTGTCTGACCGGAGATGGGACAATTCTACAGTGTCCCGGAAAGCCTCATAAACATACCTCTCTGAGCTCCTCCAGTTCTGCCACTCTGGCCTCCGAAGCCCGTATGTGGTCTCTGAGGGCCAGGAACTGCTTGCACCAAAAGCACATATACGCCACCCGCCCACAGGGCAGGTAATCACACATGCTACACTCAGTGCAATAAACTGGATAGCTCCCACTCTGCTGCTGGGCTTCTGCCTGCATTGTCTCCTGCAGCCACCTATTTAATGAAAGGGTTTTGTTTAAATCAAGAAGTTTTGAATGCAGTTAAGTTTACAGGTTTTAAAGAACAGCAAGTGAACTTTGCCTCCTTCCCACTCCCCTTACAAACTCCCTTGCGAAACTCCCTGTTAGCAGCCCCTGTTCGGAAAGCTCCCTGGTCGCATGCGCACTGCTTTATAAAACCCTGGTCTTCTTGATAGCCCCGCTCACTAAGGCTCAGCCAATTAACAGAGGCGTCTAGCTTTCAAACTGTACTGTGAAGCTCACAGCTTCCAACTGACAGCCACAGCACATGGTCCTTCAACCAACCAACCAGACAGACAGACACAAGCTCAGAGCACAGCAAGTAACCCCCAAACACAAACACACACTACAGACAGCCACTTACCCCAAGGGTGCTGTACTTGCTCCTTCTTCACCTGGAGAACTCCCTTACGGAACTCCCTGTTAGCAGCCCCTGTTCGCAAAGCAGTTTTGTGCATTATACCAAGCTGCCTATTAGAAGTAGATCACAGGGATGAAGGGCTAATTTACGGTAGACTTCAGAAATAAACATCTCCATCAACACAAAAGCATTTCCTTTACATAATTAAGGCTTATTTACGATAGAAAGGACCATGATGCATTGTTCATGGTTTTATAATTAATTATTTTTATTACAGTAGTGCTTAGAGGCTCCAATCAAGATCAGGACCTCTCTGTGCTAAGCACTCAAAGAAAGTAGTAATCCTATTCTGAAAAGCTTACAGTCAAACTAGACAGTCAAAGGTGGAAGAAAAGAATTCCTCATATGAGATCTACGCCTCCATCAGTTAAATGACTTTTGCACGGTCACACAAGAAGTCTGTGGCAGAAATGATAATCAAGCCCAGATCTCCTGAGTTCCAGTCCTGCCATTTAAGCTCAAGAACAAACTTCATCTCAAATCTTGCCTTCCCCAGTTCAATAAAGATCCTTAGTAAACTGGCTTTCAGTGCAATGTACCAAAGCTACTCTGGTTTTAACCACAATTAATGCTTTTTACAAACTAAAATGAGTAACACCATTAGACAACCCACCTGATTCAAAACAAGGGAGCAATTTATAAACAAAATCTTTTGTAAACTAAACCTATTTGACCCAAATCTGCATTAGATGACACTTACTGCTCTTGTTAATCAGAGAATTCCTTTGATGGTTAAAAATTGTTATGCACTAACAAAGTCTATAAAAGAGTCACTTCAAAGTAGCTCAGCGAGAGACTCAATATATCCTGCAACTCTCAAGGTGGCTTTTGAGGGGTCAAATGCGAGCAATACAATCTCGTGCACAGAAGAGCATAGTGGGGTACTTCTAAAATCAGTGTGAATAAGCTTATTTTACTTTCAAATTGCTACCAATGCTATTACGAGAGGTGCCAATACACCACAGTGTAGCTCCTATACCATGCAAAATGTTCTTACTTCTGTAAACAGGTGTGGGAAAGAGAATTGGGATTATATTCTATGACCCTATTGAAGTGTCAGTTTGAAACATTACTAACTTATTTTCATTTGGATAGAGACTTGTTTTTAACCTTACAGAGGAGAAACTCAGGGTTTCTTCCTGCATTTCATTGCATGCAGAGCTCCTATGTAGTTAGTGGAGCTCTCTGCAGGTTTAAGACCTTCTATGAACAAGGCCTAATAATGCAGAGTGCCTCAAATGTAAGAGTTGAAGCCTAGGCTCCACATTTTACCTCCTGTTGAAAGGAGGTTAAAAAAAAAAAAAGTCATGTTAAATATCTTCGCAATTATAGAATATGAATCAAGTTAAAATGTGTGTGTGTGTAATTTTAAAATCCCCCTTCTTGTGTTATCAGTCAAACCTGAAGTCTGTTAAAAGAGAAGGAATATTAAAATCTAAAAAATTAATTCCACCATTTATCCTATCTGTTCGCTTTTTGCACTTTCGGCTTGCAAATGAACACACTACTTGGTCTCTATTGTTTCTAGTCAGTTTCACATTCAGGCTCTCATGCACTGGCACAAGGGAACAGTGGTTTGATTACAAACACTGCAAAGGAACTGTTTGTATCTAAATATAAAAAAATCTTCTGATTTTTTAAAATGTCATTAGACATTTCTATTGATATTGGCCTCTCTGTGCGCTCATGAGCCTTTTTTTTAATATATAAAGTCCTACTTGACAGAAATCCCAATCCATTGTCTGGGATATCAGCTCCCTGGGACAGGTGTTGAAAATGTGAGAGTGTCCCAGTCAAACCAGGGCTGCCATCAGGCATGCCTAAGCTCTCTGTGTTCCTTTAATTTGTGGGCAAGAGGTCATTTGTAAAAGCAGCTGAACATCAGTGGAAGTTTTTCACTCCATAGATCTTGCTCAGACAAATTCCTGAAATCAAGTGATATCAGCGGGGAGGGGGAGAATGGGATAACACTTATGCTTACATATTTAAGGTCTTGTCTAGCTCACAGCAAAGTCAACAGCAAAACTTCATAAGAGATTTTTGTGGATCAAACCCTGAGTTTCTTCCTCTGTAAGGTTAAAAACAAGTCTCTATCCAAATGAAAATAAGTAGGAAACAATTATGTATTGTAAGAGTTGGTCATCCTTGTCTCAGTCTTGAAGTAAATGTTGTTTAAATTACTCCATATTCCCGTATCTGAGGCAGTAAAGTGGACCCAGGTTAGTTCTTGGAGAGTTTTAATTGAAAGCATTATTTACTACTAAACGAGATGAGACATGAAACCAAATGAGTCATCCAACCAAGGCCCTGGCACTGTGGTTATTAAAAAAATCTCAATTATTTTCTGCTTATCGAAAACTTGCGGGTGCTCATTGTTAAAATATTGGAGAACATCACCATGCTATACAAGCATAAGGCACTCTTAAACAAACAATCAAAAAAAAAACAAAACCACACACTCAGGTACTTAATTCCATACCTGTGTGAGGTACATAATGAAACAAAGCATATACTGAAATTCCAAGGGCAGTTATAAATAACAAGATGCCTAAAAAAGAGTGTGTGTGTGTGCGCGTGTGTGTCTACCCTGAGTTTACCCTTTGGGCATCTCTGAATCCTTGGATATCACCATGTAGTTGGAGTATTTACCACCATAAATGCACAAAAGTTGAACACTCCTCTTCCGGGTGTGGGCATCTGGGTTCAGATCCTTGCTAAATCTGACACCGTGGACAGATTGTTTCTCTGTGCATTCATTTCTCTTCACCTGTAAAATTAAATGTATCTTTCCCTATCTCACAGAGGATCTCATTAATGTTTGGGAAGGGCTTACATACTAAAGTGACAGGTGCTTCACAGGCACTGACTTTCCAAAGTGCTGGGGGGTGCTCGACCCCAGCTGTACCCCACCCCCACTCCATCCCTTCCACCAAGGCCCCACCCCTGTCCCTTCCTGCCCCACCCTCTCCCCCGAACATGCCACATCCTCACTCCTCCCCCTCCCCCCTCCCAGAGCCTCCTGAACACTGCAAAAAAGCAGGCAGGAGGCGCAGGAAGGGAGGTGGAGATACTGATATTCAGGGCCTGCTGGCAGGCGGAAGACTCTGGGGGGAGGAGCTGATGGGTGCCGGTGGGTGCTCAGCACCCATCCTTCCCCCTCCATGGGTGTTTCAGACCTGGAGCATCCACAGAATCGGCACCTATGAGGTGCTATATAATTAGACTAGCAAAATATTGTGCACTACCATATGCTTTTGTTATAAATAGCATCTGCTATATTTTCACCCTGTTGCAAAAAGGGACATTAAAAACAATTACGATCCAAATTTCATCAAATGCCAAGTTTAGCAACTAAGTATTTTAAATTCTGTCCATTTTCATCCAGTTTATTTTGGTCTTGTTGGCCCCACCCAATATTTAGAAAGTAACATGAGCCTGAAATGTTGGGGTAAGTCTTACATTTTACAAAGCCAATGCAAAAGGTTGGCATATAAACACACCCACTGATACAGCTAAGCCAGAAAACACAATGTAAACACTTCCATCAGTCCAAGCATACATAAAGTAGCTTTTATGTTTAAATATTTTTCTTGTTTGCATCTAAGTTATTTATTTTAAAGTAACTAGGAATTATTTCTGGCAAAAGAAACTGCTGTTGCAATAGAGCATTATAATTATCTATACATTATGGGAAAACTAAAAGTATACTCCAGCTTTCTAGTGTCAAAATAGATTTCATGGCAGCACCTGGCATTGCCATTACAGAATAGAACATTGTTTTATATAGCAGCTTCCAAGACATCTCACGGTGTTTGACTAAGTATAAGCTAATTTTTTTTAATAAGATGTAAAACACAGGTCTTGAAAATATCTGGTCACCAACGATTCCACAGCTCTTTTATTAAAGAGCAAAGTTTTGTCCAGGATATTGGAATCATGAAGTCTGCCTGCTGACATGTCTTCTGAAGATTTCATTTTCTTTCTTAAATTGTTGTTCGGTGTTGCTGTGTGGTGTTATATAGCTGCTGTGTTTCATCCTAGAAATGGTGCAGTTCAGTGCAGGGATGAAGTGGGGGCTGTATACTGATAGGTAAGATGTCAGTGATTAATTCACAACAAAAATAAGAAGTTGTCAGGAAATCTAGATTCTGTCCCCAGCTCTCTCATGAACTTCCTATAATTGTCAGAGTTGCATTGCTTTTAACTATATTTTTCTCCTTGGACTCTTATGCGAGCTGTGGCCAAACCCTATGAATGAATGAAAATTTGGGTTGAGCCTGCAGCTTACCTTGCAACTAACTCTAGACATGAATTAGGATGAAAGAAATGCAAAAATGTTTTCCAGGACACCTAAATTGCTTCCTACCTAAATTGCCTCCTACTCTTGAGGAGAGAATGGTACCTTCAACTTCTACCTCATCAAGAGCCTAAAGACAGTACACAACAAGGGATTTCAAATGTACAGCCTGCAACTAATGAAATGATTACAATAGTTCTCACCATCCAGCATTGCTCTGGAAGCATTAGTATCACAAGCTCACATCACAGGATAGAACTCTATGACCATCTGTTTACATGTCCTGTTGGCTGTTTCATTAAAAGCTTTGGATTTCATGGTTCTGTAATGTGGCCATTTTAAATTTCCATCATGGCTAAACTTGGCTCAATAGATTCTCAATCACTATTTAAAATTTCTGTGTAGACCTTAACTTGATAGAGCACTTGCTTATGTTATAAAAGCAGTCTATCTTGCTCCTGCCTAAACACCTAATATTGAGCTAACATTCCTCTGAAGCTGAATTTTACAAGCGTTATTGCCTTTTCATCAGCAAATACAACTCTTTCCTCCTGGCTAAAATTGTTTAACTTGGAAGAGTTTTTTTCATGCTGCATTAGCTATGTTCCTTATGGAGAACTGATATGCACCAGCCCAGTGACAACAGTGAAAGCTGAATCAGGCTGCCAACTATATCATTTGAAATGCAACTTCTAATTTCCACAGGACAGGTTTTTATTCGGGATAATCAGGTTGCAGACCTGTAAGCTGTAGCCTGTTCTCATTCAAGCATGTCCACCACAAAGGGCTGCAGCCCTGGTGTCATGGCCATGTTTAGGTGCAACATGAGCTATTCTTGCTCATTCTCCCCCTCTTACCTCTCAATAGATGGCAGTAGTCAGCCAGTGATACCAATCCCAAGGACATTATTGGTTGGCTAGCTAAATCCTAAGAGGACATCCGATTGGTAAGTATGTTGTTGGGCTATGGCTTTAAAAAAAAAACAAATAGCCAGTTGCACGAAGGAAGTACTACTTCCCCTCATGCTCCCCTTCTACTCCCAACATACCCCAACCAATACCGACGCACACAGCTTCACAGGACTATTCATCTGTGTAAAGTTAGTCACATGTATAAGTATTTGCAGAATTGTGGCCCTTGCTTGGCCCTGCTGCTGACACCAGCCAATGAGTGGCACCACAAAGTTCCCCAAAGAACATAAACTTTGTAAGGATTCCGAGAGTTCGAAACGAGGCAAGTTATGTTTGCCTATCCCTATTGTAAATGCTATTTATTACTAGACATTAAGTGCAAAGCTTCTATATAATACACACGCGCACGCTCTAAAGATCTTAAAATCACTACTGAAATGGTACTTAAATTGTATAATTAAACTTATTTGAAGTGAATTGAGTGAATTTGTCCTCAATACTTAGACTACCTTATATTCTATTTGCATGTTCACCTTCAGTTTTTAAATATGTGACACCCAGTCTAGGAAAAAAAACAAAATACACACCTAACCTTGATCTTTTTGTCCCTGTAATGCATCTGCACAGAATTTCCCTTTTGCTCCCATGATACAGGCAGGTCTAGCTCTTCCAAGTCTTCACACCATAAGCAGATCTACTCCATCTCCCGTAACAGCATTTGCAAGAGAAGAAAGGGACAAACAACCAGGTACAGAGCCCACCTCCAGTTTTGTGAGAGTCGGAGCTAGACCCAGATGAGGAGTGGAAGGCAGATATAGCAGGGGGCTCGAATGAACCATATTTGGAAGCATCAGCCAGATATAACCCAGCTTTGGAGGGACCATCTCCAATGATAGATAGGTCAATCTGTGCACTCTGCTGCCAAGAAGGATACCAGACAACTGAAGAAGGCACAACCATTAGGAACTGGATTGAGAGCACAAGTTCATTTCATATAGGCCACATTACCTCAGACAGACAGTAGTGGTACTTTGGCTACCACTGACCAAACAAAGTCTGTACAGCTCTGCACTATCACCACAAGACAGACAGCCCTCTTGCACTTAATATTCATAGGCAGCTTCTATAACTGGTATCCATCTGTCGTAGAAACAACAGGAACTGGCAAGAGCAGACAGATCTGCTTGTTGGGGGATGTGGGGTAGTAACAAACCTTCTATTTAAAATTTTCTTCATATAGATTATTTTTCTCACATGCCATATAATTGAAAGCGCACACACTTTGCTGTATGGCTTGAAATGTTGCCTCCGCAACAACAATGAATACTCAGTACTCCCCAGGATGCTAGGGCAGACCCCTCTTTCCCTAGCTGAGGAAGACCCTTTGTCACAGAGCTGTACTAAGATCAGGCCATGGCCTTTCCTACACCAGTACAAAGTGTCCTGAAGGTGCAGACTTTAAAACCCTGTACAAAGTACTAACAACTCCAAAACAAACTACTCTGCTGACTGATATGTCAGCCACAGCCAACACAGGAGCTTGTCCAGTGCACCCAGCTATGTTGGATAATCTTTAAAGATGGAGCCTGACTCAAACAAACCTTCTGAGGTGTGAAGTAGGGGAAAGGAGGACTGTACTCCAGAATCCAAAAACAAAATGCAGAACTGGGTCTTATCTCTTTGAAGAGCCAAACCAACGTTAGACACAAAAACACTGAACTTTCAGTAGGGAGAAGAGAAATAGATGGAAATCTAGAGGCAAAATTATTTTGCGGCTCAAACCTATAACTAACCCCAGCACTGTTCACATATATGGACAACAGACAGAAGAGCAGCTGGCACAGTTTGAGCCTGCAGCCACAAAAAGGTTAATAAATACTACACATTTATTTAAAATCTACAGTTAAAATTAGCCATGACTGGAAAAAGTATTACATACATACACACACCAGCATACAGTGTTAGTGTGGGGAAATCCAACAAATTTACCCGACTCAATTCCAATCCAGTACATTCACAGTATCTTTTAACAAAGTAGCTGGGGGAGAGAGGGGGGAGGGGGGAAGAATTTGTTTTCTTTCATACAGTTCCACAAAAGTAGCTGTCATCACAGCCATCCTTGTGATAGAAAAGTTCATATTTGCCTGCAGTTAAATCTGTCTGCAGCTGCCCTGTGGAAAAAACAGCCAATAATTGGCTTCTTTCACCTCTGTTAACCACGAACAAAAGTGTCATTCAGTTTCAAAATGGACAAAATGCACCAATAGATGGTCAGCTAGCTGAGCCAATGGGGTGGAATAACAATAACCCTGTAGCATTTTCTTATTTCTTTTGTTTAGTCTTTCAAAGCCCTTAATTAAGACCTGCACAAAGCACCCCTACAGACTTTTTTCAATGAGACATTACACGCCTGTTTTCTTGTATTTTTTTTTTTAAAAGTAACAGGGATTTCTGAAACATATTAAGCAGTATACACAATTTCCATATATTCACAACTGAAATACTGTAACATTTTAGCTCTTAATATTATAGCCATTAACCAAACTTTGAGTTGACTCTATCCCCCTCCCCCCTTTGCAATACAATTTTTTTTTAAATGCATGTATCCATAAACTGGAAATAACCAGAATCCTTCTTTCAACTCCATCAAAGGCCAGCACTCCCAAACTGAAAGCAACAGGAATGCATGTTGTTGAAACATCCTGAGGCATCCTGAAGCAGACAGCTGAGAAAGTATTTAGTAATCCAGGGAACTAATTTGTTGAGACTGAACGCAATACTGCAGCATTGTCTAAAAATCAGTGGTTTTGAATGCTGGGTATGGAATGCTATTTTTAAAGGGACTTCTCATACAATGAATATGCTTGAAGCTAAACTGTATCTGTGAATATGTAATATATGAATATGTATTAGGTTACATATTCATTAACCTAATGTAATAAAAAGCAGTATTTTTACATAAACAAAACATTTCAGGACTATGCCTACTTTCAGTAGGAAGGATGTCTTGGCTTAACAGAGATTCATGTTGAAATCATTTGCAGTTAAAAACACAAAACATTAGAACAGATGATCGCAACTTTGTTTTTTTATTATACTTTGTAGCCTTCTATTTATAGAGAAAGAAACCAAAAACAAAATGCATGTGGATGAAAATAAAAATAGTTAGAAGATTACAATGAAATATAATCCTCACAGTCCCAGACTAGTCTGGCAAGACCACATTAGTCTCTACCCTCTTTCCCATTCTTAAAAATCCTCTGAGTGACAGGTTAGTGTGACAGCTTTCTTTCTGTAGGTCACCAAGTGTGGGGAGGTGGGGGGATGAAAGGGGGTCAGGTAGAACAAATACCTAACAAAGCCATCATCCTGGCGAGTTACTTCCAATCCATCAAACGTAATGTGGTCTCTATTCTCTTGTAAATGTGCTTATTCTGTGTAAAGCAGCTTCCTTTCATGGGACTGGCTGAGCAATATAAGATGCAGTCAAAACTACCAGATTGTTTATTAAAGGGCATTTTTCACATCAAGGAATCGCAGGCTAGTTTGAGGTATTGGTGATCGGTTATATGCTTACTCACTGGGAGCAATACACCAACAGTATTTTCTTTAATAAATTGACACACAAAAAGGTAGGGAAGAAAACAAAAACAATTTCCTGATTAACACCAATTTGAACCAGCTAGAAAAGAAAGTTTTAAACCTCTTTCTTCTCAGAATTTCACAACTGTATCCAGCAGTAGCTTCTTACAGTTTCGTTGTATCTAAGTTTAAAAAAAAAAAAGGTTGAATTTGTCTAAGAATAAATAAATTTCATAGGTACAAGTCAAGAATTTTAAAAAAATAAACTGCCTAAAGGCTGGGCTCCTGAGACCATACTTAGACATTTAATGAAGGGTCCTGACTTCCAAAAGTGCTCATCTTTCAGCAGTTCTCACTGACTTTTGAAAAAAATCAGACCATCTGTTTGGGTGCCTAAATACCAGAGCCTATGCTAATCAGGTTCTTATACTGCACCAGTCATCATGGTAACCAAGCACCTTTTAATAATGCATTAATCAACATGACTTATCTGTTCCAAGTGTTAAAGAAAGAAGGGAAATATTTGTATGACTTGAATTTAGAAGTCTAACTTTAGGCCCACATTTCTGAAAATCTTGTCCATAAGTTTTTATTAGAATCCATTCTATAACTAACCTTGCTACAGTTTCTATGCCCAAGCAAACGTTTTCTCTTGAGTTTTACTACATTAACTACAGAAAAGCAGACATTTGCCATAAGACTTAAAGAGGAGACTGTTAACAGGGAAGAGCAAGATTTAACTGTCTGTTCAGGATGAAGTTAATCCACTGCCACACAAAGTGCATTTAACAAATAAGTGATGAGTCAAATATTACATAGTGTTAAGTGATAAAATGTCTTAAGTGACTCTGATATAACATGCTTCAGAACACAACCCCCACTAGAAGTGTTTAAAGGGTGTGTACAGTACGTAGTGTGATGGGGGTCCTGAGTTCTGACTGGGAATAGTAGGTGCTCTTGCAGTACAATTACACATAACAATTAAGAGTGGGCTGTCTCTCACTATATGTACGTGTACATTACCCAGTAACAAAAGAATGCCTGTCACAACTGGGGCCAGGTCTAAACCAGGGGCATGCAGTATACTATCACTCCTAGCAAAGCACTCCTAATATGGATGCAGCTTATGCTGGCAACACTGCAGATTTTTGCTAGTGTAACTTATTTCATTCCCGTCCCTGAGCAACATAAGCTATGCCAGCAAAAGCACAGCTTTGCTAGTATAACTGCACCTCCACTATGGGCTTTTGCCAGCACAGCTGTGTCGGTCTTCATCACACCCTGACAACCTACCTTTGCCAGCAAGAACTTGTAGTGTAAACCTGGCCTTTGACTTTGGGGTGCTGCCTTAATATGAATAAAGAAGCACAACAAATAGGCAATGTCTACACTACAAACTTTGGTGAATGCAACTTCATAATAGTGTAGTGCCAGCGAAGTTTGCATATTGCTTGTGCATGCCCACACTTGGCTGCTTGTTTCGGCACTGTAAGTACTCACCAGGTGTGCTTGCATCAGTGTAAAGTGCAGTGCACCACAGGTAAGTATCCCAGTATACCAGGTACCACTCTCCAGCACAATGCCTTTTGGGACATTTTAGCAGGATTTTGTGGGACAGTAACAATTTGCACAGGGATTTCTGGGAGCTGGGGTCAAGTTCCCAGTAGGGATATTTTTCCACAGTTAGACAAGCACTAGTGGATCACTGGTTATGCTTCACTGATATCAGTCTGGGTTAGTAAAGGAAGGTGCATGATGCTTACATCTTTAAGGACACAGGACTATTCAGAAAGCAGGGACGTTCTTTCTCAAGAATTTACATTGATGATGAGGAAATGACCATAATGATTCTGGAGGACCCTGCCCACCTCTTGCTTCCCTGGCTCATGAAGCCGTACACTATCCATCTGGACAGCGCCAAAGAAAAACTCAGATACCGGCTCAGCAGGTGCAGAATGACTTTGGTACATTGGATGGTGCTTTTAGTAGACTGAGGGGTCACTAGCATAGTTTACTCACTAGATTAGATCTCAGTGAGAAAAATATACAAAGGTTATAGCTGCATGTTGTGCCCTGCATACTGTTTGTGAGGCATAGAGAGAAAAGCTGCCACCAAGGTGGAGGGGTGAGGTACAGCAGCTGTCTGCTGAACTTGAATACCCAGACTGCAGTGCTATTAGAAGATCCCAACGTGAAGCTGTGTGTTTGAGGGTCGCTTTAAAGGTTAAATTTTCACAGTCAGCCACAGTAGTGGCTCTGATGTCGGTCTTGTGTAATTTAAATCATGTATTTTTTTATTTTCACCAACTGGTCTCAATTCTGTTGTGCCTGCTGCAAATTATAAAGACTGCTGGGCTTGCAGCTTTGCCTGACACTATGAATGGTGTGGCGCTTTCTGTACATTTATAAAGATGGCTAGGTGTTTTCCCTCATGCAAGGAGTTCTGCAGGGCTTACATTTATAAGTAGTTTGATTTCTTGACTGCTGCTTTGCATTCAGTAATATTTATTGTGAACAAAAAAAAGATAGTGGTTTGACTCTCCAAAAATACAACTTTATTGAGTGCAAGAAATCAGGGCACAAAATTAAAGTGCAAACACATACAGATACTGTGTTATACAAACTTTCAACAGAACTTGAAGTGAAACATAAAATTCCTATTGAAAAGTAAACACTTATGTCCAATTTGCATAAACAAAAAGGTAGTTCATTGTAGACCACAGACTGGTGTATGTGAAGCTGTGGTTTTCCTTGATGAACCCAGGCATAGAAGGATAGGAGTACCACGTATATGGTAAGAGGTATAGGGAGCAGTGACCATTTTGTTCTCCAAGGACTGAAAAGGCTGACAAGTCCAGGATCTGTAGACCAGGTCAATTAGTGTCTGCAGCCTTTGGTTTTGCTGCCTGAGAAAACCCATTACGTCCCAGTGCATTTCCTGCTCCTTGTCCTGCTGGGGTACATGGATCTTTTGCCTATGTTCTCTGTCTCTTTCTCCATGCTCTTGCATATTGGCCGTACAAGCCCTTTGCTCACGGTCCGATGCAACACCAGCTTGCAGAATCTCACAGAGGCTATCCTCCCTAGTCCTCTTCCTTCTCCTCATCGGGAGCTCGCATTCTGTAAGTGTGTAGGGAGTCCTCCTCAAAGCCACCACACCAGAAGCTGCTGATAAAAAGACAGATTGACTATTAGATATACAGTCACGTCAGAGCGAGAGAAATACATTGAAACACTCCCTTCCCTTTTTCCTATACATATTTTTAAGAAGAAACGCTTGTTGACACTTCAGCTTTGGCATGCCTCAACACAGCACCAATCTCCAGTTCCAACCACGGTGATCACAGCTGGAAAGGGGGGAGGGAGGATATTCTGTTGTATGAAGCTATACAATTCCAGTCCCTATTACAAGGGCATGAATATAGGGCAATGGCAGTGAATATTGGCACTGTTTTTCACAGGCAGTAGTGATTTTGACTGATGTCTTACTCCCGAAGGTCACAAAGGCAAAGTTGCTACTGGCACCTCGAAACCATCTGCACCCATATGCCACTAGCTGATTACCTGCAATGGTGCCAGCTGAACTCATTGCTGAGTGGCAGGGGAAAGCGTCATTTCATGGAGGAAAAAGGGCACTCATCCCTAGAAATCTTCAGGCAAGGACTGCAGAATATCTCCATGAATGTTTCATTGAGATCTCTCAGACAGATAAAAGGAACATCCCTATTCACATAAACAAAGGTCCCCCACCTCCCACCACACCCAGCAAGGGAATGGAACAGCAGATGCTGACTCTACGTCTGTGCAAGCACAGGACACTGAACCGACATGGATTGTGCAATCAGACTGCCATAGTACTGGTTCAGGAATTTGTTTTGAATTTACTTCCTCATTTTTAATTTTTTCCATAGAGTACCAGTCAAACCCCTTGTCTTCTACAGTTGATAATGGGCCAGCCGCCATCTTTAAATGACAGGTGGAAGATAGGGAGGAATTAAAGGCAAATAAAACATTGCATGGAAAGTTGTATGTACACACTTACCTGAGCTTTCTTTCATCAGCGGGCTCACTTGCACTTGCCTGGCAGGACTGGCTATACTCCTGCAGTTTCAAACAGGTCACGGCTCATGGCATGGTTGGAGTCCCTTGCCACGTCTCCTTCCTCTTCCTCGCTGTTTACAGCAGGAATCTCCATCTCAGGCTCCTCCAAAGTATACACAGTGACCCAAAGTGCGCTAGTGGATTAACCGCCAAGTATGACATGCAGTTCATTGTAAAATCAGCAGTCTAGGGCAGCACCAGACTTCTTGTTGCCCTCCCTCACCTTGTGGTTTCCTTTGCAAAGTTCCTTCACCTTCACATGGCACTGCTGTTGACCCCTATCACACTCCTTCAGATGCATCCCTTGTGCAATCTACTTGGAGATGTCCATGTATCTATGGCAGTTCCTCAGCTGTACTTCCACAGTCTCTCCCCCACTCTCTCTGCCCCAATCGGCCCAGGAAACCTGATACCTTCCATCTACTCAGGCAGGAGTGCGTCTAGTACCTGTAATGTGTTCATGGAACCAGCATGGTTGATTGGGCAGTTGCACACAACACAGTGAGCAGCTGAGCAGCTCTGGGTGCTCACCAAGAAGGGCAACCAGAAAACAGCATTTTCAAAACAGGCAGGGTTTGTTTGTTTGGTTTGGGGGGAGGAAGGAAGGGCCTGGCGGCGAAGCTTCCAGACTCTGGGACCCCTAGGTAGTGGAATTTAAAATTTGGAGGAAAGAGGTCACTGTCACGGGGAAAGTGGCACAGCTGCTGGAGGACTCTTCAGGTCTATACAGGTTGGGCTGTGTCTACACCTGCACTGTGTGGACAAAAGTAGGTCAACCATGGTTCTACTCCATTCAGGGAGGCGTATTGGGAAACTTATGTCGGCCAGAGACAAAATCGAGCGTAGACACATGCATAAATCAGTCAATACAAGGAGACTTATGTCAACCTAACTTTGTAGTGCAGACCAGGCCGTAGTTTGACCCAGCTTCTTGCTCCAAGATTTGGCTATACTTGGCAAATAGGCTACCAGCATTCTGTTTTGGAAAGCACAACTTCAGAATTTATACCAGTAGCCAACAACCAGGTCTGCACTTGAGAAGTGCAACAAAGAATAGTTAGTGCACTTTACTGGATTCTTTAAAGAAAAAAAAGAAAAACAAAAAACAAAAAAGAAACCAGTATGTAAAGTCGGACAACTTCAATACAAACCCTCAGCCAAAACAGTGGACAGCCATCACCTGTGGGTATAAATCAAGCAGTGTCAAAGAAGCACTACTTATTACTTTTATTTCAAATGGTAAGGCTGCCCCTTCATTTTAACACAGCTGTAATTTAAATGATGGCTGTACAATAATTGACACCTTAAAACTAATGAATTTTCATGGCTAGACAGTAGAAAAACAACTTCTGTACAAGTATTGATGTGAAGAAGATACACCTCTACCTCGATATAACGCTGTCCTCGGGAGCCAAAAAATCGTATCGCGTTATAGGTGAAACTGCGTTATATTGAACTTGCTTTGATCCACTGGAGTGCACAGCCCCATCCCTTCCGAGCACTGCTTTAACCACATTCTATTCGAATTCATGTTATATCAGGTCGCATTATATCGGGGTAGAGGTGTATACAGTGACTATTCAGCTCTGTTCTCTTACGAATGGACATTAAGGCTTGTCAAGTTTAATCGGGTATCTAGTAGCAGTACTTCATATGCACATACCCATTATGCGTGAGAGAAAAAAAAGCCCAAACTAACCCACAAAAGATAGTCACTGAAATTTAAATTATTTTATTTTTACTACAAATATGCTGTAGTTGAAAGGTGATCTGCAAACAGGGATGTCATTTCAGAAAAATTCTTCAGAGGGGCAAAAACTGTATCACATATAGAACAGTATATATGATTATATTATATCCTGCAAGGTCTTGGAGGATAGGTGCGGGGCAAAGAGTGGAAGACATAATGGAGCATACAAACCTGTGAAAAGTCAGGGGAGAGGAACCAGGGTCTGAGGAGGGGCAAACGCCCCCCATACTCTATAGCATGTAATGCCCCTGCCTGCAAAGAGGGAGGAAAATGGTCTTGTGAACAAATTTTTGTTCCTTTGGCTCTTTTTTTACCTCTGGATTGCTAATTCGAGTTAGCTCTTGCAGTGTAAGACCTTAGGGAGACAGGGCACCGGTAGTTTTTAACTCTGTGCAGTGAGTTTAGGTAAAACAGAAATATATTTAAAATAAAAAGGCAAGATTCACGCACAACTGTATACCTCCAAGAAACAGGGCTTTCAGAAAAGCACCAAATATCTCAATATTAGTGATAACATTTGCAAGATGTGGCAACTCGGCAATTATGCCACTAACAGATCATGATTAGACCATCCGTTCATAAACTGTATAGGGAAGAGCTACACATGGATTATTCTGGGTCAGTTATATACACAGATTGGCCACCAGTTTGATTGTAGTCTAGATGTACAAATGCCACACACTCACTATTTGTTGTGCTGTCAAGAAAATTTTGCTAGGCATTACTGACTCAGCCTTCCAACTGTGAACTTTAAATAATAAATAATAATAATAAAAATCCAAACATATGAATCGTAAGTGATGCACATTCATCTTTTTCATCATAAGGAGAGCTTATAACAGTGGATCTCAACCTCTCCAGACTACTGTCCCCCTTTCATGAGTCTGATTTGTCTTGCGTACCCCCCAAGTTTCACCTATTAAAAACCTACTTGCTTACAAAATCTGATATAAATACACAAAAGTATCACAGCACACTTATGGAAAAAATTGCTTACTTTCTTGTTTTGTCTGTATGAAATTTTAGTTTGTACTGACTTCACTAGTGCTTTTTATGTAGCCTGTTGTAAAACTAGGCAACTATTTAGATGAGTTGATGTACCCCCTGGAAGACCTACATTTACCTTTGGTTGAGAACCACTGCTTTTATATAGTGTAAATTTAAAAAACAAAAACAAAAACCACACCTTTTGGGGAACCAAATATAACCATCTTTATTATTTAAAAAAACACAAATAGGCAGGCCTCCTAACATTGGGCAAGCCTTTGATTTGTTATTTTAGCACATACACCTCTACCCCAATATAACACGAATTCGGATATAATGCAGTAAAGCAGCGCTCCAGCGGATCAAATCAAGTTTGATATAACTCGGTTTCACCTATAACGCGGTAAGATTTTTTGGCTCCCAAGGACAGCGTTATATCGGGGTAGAAGTGTAGTATCTTCACAGGGGCAGAATACAGACCCCGTAAGTGATTTCTCTGGTACAGAATTTTGCTGTTTCATGAACAACCAACTTGGCAGTGCTGCACCACATTCATCTTGTAACTAAGTAATACTGTCTTAACACATTCAGGACTAAGAAAAATTAACATTGGAACATTACAACACCAAAGAGGTTCGCAAAATAATGAATTTTTATTAATTAACCAGAGCCTCCAACATTTTTGTGCAAGGACCCTGCCCAACTGGGGGGCCCTGGAAAAATGGGCACTCCACCTCCCCAACCTACTCTGCCCAGACAGCCCTCCTGGCAGGGAGAGGGGTCAGAGTGCAGGGGCTTGCCCTGCTCTGCCCGCCCAGCGTTCCAGCCAGGGAACGGGCTCAGGGGCTTGCAGC
Organism: Gopherus evgoodei; assembly: GCF_007399415.2. Classification (NCBI taxonomy): domain Eukaryota; kingdom Metazoa; phylum Chordata; order Testudines; family Testudinidae; genus Gopherus; species Gopherus evgoodei. The sequence continues at coordinate 92,866,325 of NC_044325.1, forward strand.
AGGAGTGCCAGGCGGGCAGGTGGAGTAGGGCAAGCCCACACGTCCCTATCCCATTTCCCCGGCAGGACTACCAGGCAGAGCAAGCCACCGCGCCCCGATCCCATTTCCCCAACAGGAGTGCTGGGGGCGGGGGTATTGGGGGTGTGGGGCTGGGATAGACCCCCCACTTGTTGTGGCCCAGGGCCCCACAAAATCCTAATCCTCCCCTGCTCATAGCACTACAACACATTTGCTATAGATTAATAAACCTAAGTGTGATACAGGCTAACATTTCACATCCATCTCTAATTTCTTTAGAGAACAGAGAAATTCTACAATGCACTAATTCAACACACCTAGCAGAAGTGTTTCAGGCAGTGAGACCTAGCGTACTATGTCAAAGGTATAAATTATGTTTCCAAGACAGCTTCAGGCATTGCCTTGTTTGGAATTGCTTACTGAGCAACACTGTTTCTCCAAACAAACTAATGTGCAAGAGGCTAAAGGGCAGTGAAGGTAATTATTGGAAGGAAATCTTTCACTAGGCCAGAAAGGAATAATTAAGCCTGTGAATGCTAAATCACATCATGGAAATTAACAATGAAGTAATCAAATGTAAATGATGGCAAAACCCTATCTACACAACTTGAAAGGAAATTAAGGCAGTGGGTAACCTAGACTATGGTTGTTTAAGCAACACAAAAGTAGGATCCCCAAACTTCAGCATATTCATCTTACAAAGAATAGTGAATGAAGAATAAGTGGTTGAACTGCATTCTGCAAGTCTAGATCCAACATAGTTTACTTATTGCTCATTAATCTCTATAGATAGTATCTTTTTCCAGTTAAAAATGGATAAAATGTGACCAAAGCTTTCCAGCATTTAAAATGCCTGTTATGCTTTCAGACCACAATTGTATTTTAAGGGTTATTTTGCCTAATTAAATACAACACATGAGAATAAATGCACTGAGTTCTAGTCAACTCCTTCCTCCAACGCCCTGGGCTACAGCGTGGAAACTTAACAAAAGGCACTTGCGCAACTCTGGAGAGATCGTGAAGAACAGCTGGCATAGGAGTCTCTCATTTGAACTGAGTCAGAGTTCTGGGGCAAAAAGATCTTTAAAAGACTTAGCAATACACGACCCACAGCAAGTAGTTCACGGTTATTTTCATAGTCCCAGATGCTGTTAGCTGCTACCTTTGGGATAATCAGTAAATATTCTTTTTAAAAACAAGCAACTGGTGCAAAATGTTGCTAATGTAGAAGGCAGGAAGAACGTGTCTCCATATTTCTAATGTCCTAAGCATTTGATGGGAGTTTCAAGCAAACAGACTATAAAAGAGTGTTCAGAAGGACTATGATCCAAAGCCCACTGAAGTCAATGGCTTTCGATCAAGCTTTACAAGATGTTTATGAAAAGAGACCCTGCAGAGGTGTATCATTTAGAAACTGAAAGACTGAAAACTCTTAGCAGAGAAACTATGGAACTGACTAGTTGTGCAGTGACCGAGTAAGGAAATGGAACAGTTTTAAGGAGTTTGCTAATAGCCAGGGCCGGCTCCAGGCACCAGTGAAGGAAGCAGGTGCTTGGGGCGCCATGTCCGGGTCTTCGGTGGTAATACGGCAGCGGGCTACTCAGTCCCTTTCGTCCTCTTTGAGCTGCTGCCGAAGAGGAAGAGAGATAGTGAAGGACCCACGGCCGAATTGCCGCCGAAGAACGAGCTGCCGCTGAAGTGCCCATCGATTGGTTTTTTGTTTTGTTTTTTCCGCTTCACCGCTTGGGGCGACAAAAAAGCTGGAGCCGGCCCTGCTAATACCATAGATTAATGCTCAAGGCTGCCTCTCTATATATATAAAGACAGAAATATACACCAGGACACTGGGATTATCTTGTACTCAGTGGAGTTCATATTCCATGGGAATTCAAACATGCTCCTGGACAATCAGCAGACAGAGGCAGAAAAATCCTCTGCTTGCCATTGTGCTGAGGATAAAGATTTCCCCCCCCCCCCCCACCCACAAAAACTGCATTAAGGAGAGAGCACTCAGAAAGAGCCCAAGTGGACTGGAATGTAGTATAAACCAGTAGCTCTCATACAAGTATCTGGGGCTCTCTGAGGGGGGCTGCAAGTAGGTTTCAGGGGGTCCGCCAAGCAGGGCCAGCATTAGACTCGCTGGGACCCAGGACAGACAGCCAAAGCCCCACTGCATGGGGCTGAAGCCCAGGGTCCTGAGCCTACCACCTGGGGCTGAAGCCGAAGCCTGATCAATGTAGCTTTGTGGAGGCCCCTGTGGCATGGGGCCCTAGGCAATTGCCCTGCTTGCTACCCTCTAATGCTGGCCCTGGCTTTATATGCAGAAAAAATAATAGTTGTGACACAGGTAGGCCATGGAGTTTTTATAGCATATGGGGGGGGGGGAAGGAGGGGCTCAGAAAGCGAAAGATTGAGAACCCCTGGCCTAAGCAACTGTTTGAGATGGAAGATGGAACAGGCTTATCACATCATTGAAAACAGTCATATTGACAGTGACTATCTCCAGAATTACACCACATTGATTCCCCTACTGTCTCAAAATGCAGTAGTTTAAGGGACACCATAATTTGAAACTTAGTCTGCTTAAAAAAAACAAACAAACAAACAAACCACACACTAGAAGTGCTATACCTCCACCCCTCCAATTTACTGAATTTCATAATTGTGTTTTCCTTTCTTTTTTTATTAAAGCGATTTCTCAGAAAGACTTAAGCACAAGAAAATGCTAACACAGGATCAGCAGTGTGCCACAGATTCCTGAAAGATTTAAACACCTGTGCAGGAACTACTGATGGAACCCCTGTATCTATTCCGTGCCCCTCAAAGAATCCCGAGGGAGTACAATAAAGGAAAGGAATAACTACTCAATTATGAAGGTCCTGGATGATTACATAAGGGTGGACAGGCAAATGCAGGATTTTTCCAAAGACTGCCTGTTCTCTGATAATTCAGAAGGCGCTTTCTACCAAGAACATTGATACTAATGGAGTCTCCAGCCCCACTGTGATTCCAGGTGACCCTGTATACCCTACCTTTTGCCCTGTCTAATGAAACCATTCCCAGACTACACGAACAGACACAGACCCAACGGTACTCTCAATAAGTATGAGATATAGTTTTGGCAGACAAAGCAAGGTGAAGAGGTCCACTCATCCAAAACGACAGCTCATTAACTAAAGTCGCTATTATAGCACTGCCGTGCTGCATTTTACAGACCGCATATATGAAAGAAAAGAGAAAAAGTCTTCCAAGAATACCGATGAGGAGACAGCAGAGTTTACAGCAACAGATGTACTTTGGGACAGGCAAGCTGTTACATCCAAGATCAGCATGATGCCCAAATTAGAAGTACTCTGGGCACACCTTTTCAAACCATTAATGGAGATGGAACAGAACTAAATATTACCCCCTTTTTTCCTGTATTAGGAGTCACTTATAACAACATCATCTTCATTTGCACAATGAGGGAGTTCATGGAAGAGTCATTTCACGCTGTATTGATATGGCAGTAATCACTGACATGTGCTACTAAATGGGTTTAAAAGTTAATATTACACTTTTGATAGTCTGATGCATTTATTTTTCTCTTGCTTTACTATTTGCATTAGTTATGGTAAGGGAATTTATGGGGACACAAATTGATCTTTTGTATTGATACTGAACAGTATGTTCAATGAACAAATTGCACAGAAAGTACCTTCTACACAAATAAGCTAGCAGGACACCAGTGCCTTCATATCAGCCTCAGGCCAGCTGGCAGCATGCTGTGAGAAAGGCCTCTTATGAGTCATTCAGGTGACAGAAGGAAAACAAAATCAACAACGCTGATCTCTGGGAGAACAACACAAAACTGAGCTCGACAGTGCATGCAGCATTATTTGCACAGGTAAGTGGCCTCTGGGAAATATGACCCCTATGTAGAGTTCAGAAAGCGAATGAGACAGGCCATTTAGGCAGCACTCAGTTTATTGTGAGATGGGACTGGGAAGACTATTTGCATTGTTTGTGTTATTATGCCAGTGGTTCCCATGCACATTGGAACTGCACCAGAGGAGACTGTCTTGGGGGTTAGCACTGTTGTTTGCAGCAAGCATCACGGATATTTGTGTCACAACTTAACAATGTATATTTGTATGTGCGTGAGTTAACATGAACGGTGTTACAGAAGTGTTTGGAGGAACATGCTGGTGGCTAGTGTCCCACAGCCTCTCATGTGGATGGAGATAGTGACAATCCAAGCAGATGTTCTTACACAGGATTTGGTGTGCATGGCATGCAAAGCCACAGCAATGACTTGTGGCATCACTCCGGATTTATTCTAAAGGCCCAATTGGAGGAGGGATAGCTCAGTGGTTTGAACATTAGCCTGCTAAACCCAGAGTTGTGAGTTCTATCCTTGAGGGGGGCATTTAGGGATCTGGGGCAAAAAGAAAAAAAATAGTTGGGGATTGGGTCCTGCTTTGAGCAAGGGATTGGACTAGATGCCTTCCTGAGGTCCCTTCCAACCCTGATATTCTAGGAATATCCAGAGGCAGTTTGCAAGTGAGAGAAGCTGACTCTAGGTGGTTAAACACCAATGCTTTAGCTAGACCTCTAAAACCTATCCAGAGGCTACTACATCGACTAATTTTCCTCTCAGTGAATCCAAACCCTACTTAAAACATCTGAAAGTCAGGACACTAGACACTATTGGCTTGGAAGTTAGAAAGCCACTATCTGTGCCACACTGACTCCTTTTTAACATATTTTTTGGGAGGAAGTGGGTGTAAACATGTACGTAAACTCGCTGGAGTTTTTAAAATGAAATATTTCAGGCAAGAGTAAGTCAAATCAAAATAAATGATTAATTGACCTGGATATCTAAGGGATTTAGTGTCTCCAGTAAACACTCAACACGGTTACCGTGCCAGCAGATTTGCCCTTGGAACAGACATGACCTTTCTACACCTTAGGAGACTCACCACACTAGCTCCATAAAATATTAACAGTTTGGTCAATATTAGCAGTTAAAAAAAAACCAAAAAAACAAGTGTTAAAATCAACAGCAGTAAAAGTATCAAAAGGTAGGACTGTGTCCAACTCCAAACGTCCAGCTGCCACGTTTCAGTAGTAGAATCCCACAGAACTAGAACATAAAATATCTGCATCAGATCCTTCTCTCTCTACCAGATCTTTTCACTCAAAAACTTCCATAAAGGACAGTGGGACTTGTGATCAAGTAAGGACAGCAAGATCTGGCCCTATATTAAGAGTAGCTACTATGCCCATTTAAAAACATTTGCTTTTCAAAATATCTGGAAGTAAAAGTTCCCAAAAGTATCTATGTCCCATTTTCACATGTGACTTAGCCACTTTTAAAAATAAAGACCCCGGGTCAAGTTTTCAAATAGGCAACCATACATGAATAATTTCTTAAACTACAAAGCACTACCTCTTCCAGAGTAAAAACAAATTATAAAAAAAAAAAAACCACATGGAATTTTTTTTCCCCTTTCTTATTTATTTTCCCTGAGGAATCAACAAAACCATGATTTATTGGAGGAATCAGTAAGAGCAGCACCATTAAATGAACACTGACATAGACATTATGGGGGAAATAGGCTTTGTACAATTTTAAGAATTCCTAGTAATTTAATTTTAAGACATGTTACACACAGTGAGCTTTACCCTGAAATTTTGAGCTCAACAGGAAGAGTGCATGCAGAGAGCCGGCAAGACAAGCCTTGCGTAGACACACATACATATTCACGTGTATTGATTTTAGAAATCAGAGACAGAAGAGACTCAAATATCATTTAGTCCAAGCACTGGAAGATATCATAGGATAAATCATTTGGGAAACAATTCTGTGTAGTTTTAATATATGCTTCTAGCAACAGATTTCCATTAATTCTCTTGACAATTTTTAGGCCCACTACCCAAAAGATTCCCCCCCTCACCCCGCCCCATATCCAGCCCCCATTTTTCTCTGTTCATGCCATTAAGTTCAGCTATCCAAAGGAACTGCCTACAGAACATGAACAGAAGAGAGCCCACCACTACCTTTGTAGCCGTAAGGCCAGGTGATCTTTCCCTTGTGAACTCTTCAATGGGAGTTCTTGGCACGAAATGGCAGCCCCATCCAGCTCTCAGCCATTTTACTCTTTCAGGAAGCTGAAGTTTGGCATATAAAATATTGCAATATTTTGTTTACTGAATAGTCTCTGGCGTTCTAGGTTTATGGTCTGACTATAATTAAAACAATCTGCTAAAAAACCCTTAAAGTTAAACTTTTCAGTCAATTTACATGGACTTGAAAGGTTTGAAATTAGAATAAATCACCACCGCAAAACCAGATGACACTGAAGTCGCTTCACCTTGAAAAGAAGCCTATTCACAGGATGATGAATCAACTCCTCCAGTTATGCTCGGAAATGGAGAACTTTGAGCTCTAAGGGAAGCATTCCAGAGGGCGGGGTCTCTGGCCTGGAAGGGGCAGTAATCTGGGTGGCATGAGGGAAAAAGGAGACTAGCAAGCAGGGGTTTTTGTAGGATACAGCTCAGACAGGACTCCCCAAATCTTCCTGAGAGAATTTGTGTGTGTGAACCTCAGCTCATTCAACTTCTAAGGTACAGGTGTGCAAACTTTTTGCCCTGAGGGCCGCATTGGGTTTTGAAAATTGTATGGAGGGCTATTTAGGGAAGGGGGGTGTGGCCTGGCACCCACCTCCAATCTGCTCCCCTCCCAGGACTCCTGCCCCATCCAACCCCCCCTGTTCCCTGATGGACCCCGGGACCCCTGCCCCATCCACAAACCCCCACTCTCTGTCCCCTGACTGCCCCTGGATCCCCACTGCCACATCCAACCCCTCCTGGCATTCCTGATAGTCCCTTGCACCCCTGCCCCATCCAACCACCTCTTCTCCCTGTCCCCTGACTACCCCCCACTGCTCCATCCAACGCCCTCTCCTTCCTGACTGCCCCTCCTCCTGCCATCACACAGCACAGAGACCAGGTCAGGCCAGGTTCTGCAGATGCGCTGCCTCAGGAGCAAACAGTCCCGCTGCCCAGACCATTGCACCGGCGGCAGAGCGAGCAAGCAAGCTGAGGCTGCGGGGGAGGGGTCAGGGCTAGCCTCCCAGGCTACGAGCTCGGGGATCAGGCTGGACAGTTCTGTGGGCCAGATGTGGCCCATGGGCTGAAGTTTGCCCACCTCTGTTCTAAGGCAACACTCAACTCAGTGAGTTCAAGGATCAGCTCAGATTAATAGAACTATAGGCCCTTTCCTGGTCTGATTTTGAGCATTTGCTAATTAGAAACCAATATGAATTCTAGATCCTGCAACCATGTAACCTGGAAAACAGTTTCTGGGTGTAGGAAGGGAATTCTAAGGGAGTTAAGTACTGGATCAGTCTAAATTTTGCCTAATCTAAAAAGTCTAGAAGGGGGACTGGAACCAGCAATCCAAATAGGATTCACTTTTGGAGTTCTGTCATGGGTCTACACTCCAAAGCTGCAGATTAAATAGTCTTCACCTTCACCTGTCCATCGTCCATGGGGTGGCTGAGCCTGTATTTGGAAAAACTGCAGAACGACCACCATAGTAAGAATTACTTTTAAATATGATTTTAACACAATTTAAAATAGCATGAGTAAAAACAACATGGAAGAAATTACTGGAAGGGATGAGAAGGGTAAATTCCCTGAATCCCCATTTAACTATTTCACATATTTGGGTGGCAAGTGTTTTCTTCATTTCTCCCCCAGCCTCACAATGGGTTTTCTTTCCCTTTGGTGATGAAACAACAGTGCTGTGCCTTGGTTTTCTGGCTACACTCCTGATGACTGAGCAGTAACCCACTGGCTAGAGTGGAATGCAGTAGCAGACTCTCACTTTGTTACCACACAATAGAAACTTTAGAGTCACAGTGCTGTGTTTGGTTCAGAGGATAGGAAACAATTGGCCCCATTTTGTGGCGTGAAAGGGGACATAATGAATGTAAGGGGAGACAGCCTCCATGACTTGTTCCAGTGGGAACCATGCATCTGTGTTCTTATCTGGTGTATCTGTCAAGCAAATAGCAAACAAACACTGACAACTACAGTGTCCAAATATTTTAGGAAAATTGTCACTTGCTATCATGTGTCATTAAAGATTAAATGAGACCACAGAGGAGTCTGCTGCTTACTTACATTATTAATATTGGATTGCTGAAATGGATTTGTTCTACATCTGGGATTCTATTCCTACAGCAACACAATGTCATGTGAAATAATAGGACTCTGGCAAAAGCACTTCGATTACTAACAGTAAACCTTGTGGTTAACGTACCAATTTACCATGAAGTTTGAAGCTTGCAGCCCTTTGCCCTTACAGCCCCACGCCCTGTCTGCAAAGACAGAAATGAAATATTCCATATGTTTTGTGTGTCAGTAACAGGGCTATCGAAAGCAGGGCCACATTAGTCTCCCTGCTGAGAGACTGGGTCATGCTATTCATGTGTAACCATGCAGATGTCAAGAAAGTAATGGGAAAATTCTTCAACAAAAAACATTTTCACAGAACGAGGTTATCAAATGCACAACTCCATTTGCAGCATTATTCAATTAAGCTAAATTAAACAGGTTTGGCAGTATTATTAAATGAATCTAAATTAAGCTGAGTAGCTCTGAGGTCACACAACGTTTTATGATTCAATGCCAACTGTGTATCATTTAGAAGTCAGAACACAATTTCTTGAAATTTTATGGGGAGACATTCAACAGGCTCATTGTTTTTCTATTGTTAGGTTATTCAAATTTTAAAATAAGATGCTTTGAGTTTTAAAAGGGAAAGCTTAGCTAAATAGCCATAGGAACACAGTATACAGCTTTTTGTCCTTTAGGGCCTGATCCTTCAAGGCAATAAGCCCTCCCAGAAGGTGCGTAGCAACTGCTGCCTCACCTTTGAGCTTGTCTTCATGAGGAAAAAAGGACAAAAATTTACAAAAAATAAATTATGAGCAAGCAAATGCTGTAAAAACCACAAAGACAAAACCCTATTACTGCTAGTGCCCTGTGCCTCCCAGGTGGTGCTCGCCTCTATGCTGGGTCTTTGTGGCACGAGCCTTCCCCTGCATCTTTACATACAATATGCAGGAACCAATTACTAATTTTAAAAGGTGAAATTCCACAAGACTCGTGGCACTTTACTTATATGTAGTACCTGAAGATAGGATCGAGTCCCAAGTACTTTAAACTGCAAGTCAGATGATGCAAAACAGTGGTTTCAAAATGGAAATTAACCTTCACAATGCATAAAGCTTATGGCTCAATTCTCAAGACCAACAAATGACTGGAGACTGCTTAGAATTAGCAGATCCTACAGATGTCATTATTAATGTAGTTACAGCCATTGATTTCTGTCCTTATCAAACACTTCCTGAAACCCAGTTTTTCCTCAGTTATTTGTCCAACTTTGGGGAGCTTCAAAACACAAACAAAAAATACATCACACCTATTTTCTTCCTCGAGAGAGTTCAGAATGTGGGACTAACTGGCTCCTACTTTGTAAGAGCAAGGAGTTGCTGCAAGTAAGACTTTTTAAACAGGGGATTTTTGAGGCCTTGATGACCTTCCTGGAGTTTGGAAGGGAGAGAATGAGGCACACGTTGACAGACTGATGTAACCTGATGATCCCACATAGACAGTCTTATACTGTTTGCAAATCCATACCACATTTATATTGATAGAATGCTATGTTGAAGGATCCCAAAGCACTTTACAGACCCACCCATCTCTAGGGTGGGACACAGCAAATGATTAACATTAAACAGTAATTTAGGACAGGGCAAAGACCAAAAGACTACAGTGCAGCACTTCTATAGCATTTCACCCTAACTATAAAAATACAGACAAGATCTGAATTACAAAATTCATCTTGATACATATTAAAGCATCAAGCTTCCACAATCATTATGCCACAAAATAGTAAAATTCTTCTATCTAGTTGTATCAAACACTGCATTCAATCAGTTAAGTGCAATGAAATGACAATTTAATATTTTTAACTGTACATAATATACTACTCCAATCTCTCATTATAATATATTACTTTTCAGATGTCCTTATTAAATTAAGTTTCCTCAAGTAGAAATTGACAATCAAACACAAGAGTTAAAAAAAAAAAACCACCACACACACAACACAACAAAAGCAGTTTCACTTTATCTCTGTCATTACATAGAGTCCACAATATTTCAAATGTGTCAGTCTATGTTTCAACTAATGTTTTCTCAACAGCCAAAATGCATTGAACAAAACACTCCTTTAATGGGTTGGTTTCATATTAAAAGCTCAACTGACTTTTTGTGGTTTTACTAAGCCCCAGGGCACCATACCAGTGTGCAGATATAGGACAATGACACATCTAAGAAAAAATGACATATATAAATTCCAAGTAGACAAATACAAAATACCAGATGCATGAGGTTGACAAAAAACAATATCAAGTGATTTTTTAAAAGTAAAAGTCAGTTTTCACAGATGTCATTCCAGCCAATTGGAGAAAATATGCCAACACCATCACCTGTTCAGAAACAATAACCTTTTGCTTTTTTAAACATATGTTAGAATATTGCTATGCCCCAGTATATAATGATGTCCGTTGTCTGCACAAAAGACCCTTTTATACAATAAGAAAAATTGATGGACTATACACACAAATTATTGTCACATGCACACAGTAAACAAACAAACAGAGAAACATTTTCTTTTCAATCTGTGAGTTGTAGTAATCAGTGTTAGCAAGAGATGGTAAAATTATTATATGATTGGAGGTGTCTGACATGAAAGTCAACAGGAGTAATAGTAGCTCAGCACCTCTGAAAATCAGGTCACTTCTTTTGCCAAGCACACCAGATGCCATCTCAGCATTATTCCCACCAGGCACTAACAGATGCAGTGAACTACACCAGTGCTTCTCAAAGTCGGGCCACCGCTTGTTCAGGGAAAGCCCCTGGCGGTCCGGACTGGTTTGTTTACCTCCTGCGTTCGCAGGTTCACCACTCCAGGCCAATGGGGGCTGCAGGAAGGGCGACCAGCACATCCCTTGGCCCACGCCACTTCCCACAGCCCCCATTGCCCTGGGATGGCGGACCGCGGCCAGTGGGAGTTGTGATCAGCCTAACTTGTGGACACGGCAGGTAAACAAGCCGGCCCATCCCGTCCCACCAGGGGCTTTCCCTACACTAGCAGCGGTCCGACTTTGAGAAACAATGAACTACAGTACATTCTACACAGCCTTGATATCGCACCATCAAAAGGAATTTAGCCATTTACTTCAATGGGAGAGGGGATCAGGTCCTGAAACATGCATTCTCAAACATTTCCAGAGTGAGGACAACACTAAATCGTGACAGGGATAACCTTCTCTCCCATTCAAAATGGTATCGGCAAGCTTCCTCTCTCATTCACGGTGACATAAAATCTAGTGGCAGCTAAAACAATTGCTTACATACCAGTAGAAGAGAGATTAGGAAAACATTTAATCCATTTGTAGCTGATTTGTAATGCAATTTAGTAGCTGGAAATAATGAAGAGCCAACTTCATGGGACCAGACATCCCTCTACAGATCACAGATTGAGAACCTCTCATTACTAAATAGCAGCAGGTTGTGTGTGTTTTGTTTTTGTTTTTTTTTTTGTTGGAGGGGGGTGGGAGAGCAGACCAAGCATGCCAAGAGGCAAATATGAAAGATGAGGGTAGGTAGGCTCCACCAGCAAGGTTCAAGGACAAAGTCCAGATGCATCTGAGGTGCCCAGCCCAGCTGCTGGGGAGGTTGCTAGGATTTCTAGAAAAGTGCTGCCCCTTAAACTCAAATTGGGGCCTCTCTTTTATATCAGCCTTCTGCAAATAGGTGTCTTTTTAAGTTTGGAGCTCATCTCCTCTCTCTCCTGGAAGTAAGGAGCTTTCTGTCTCCTCCTTCTGTCAGTCCAGTCTCCTGGGTGTAGGAAGACTGTTTGGATACTCTAGCCTCCCTCTCTCTACACCTTCCCTGCAGTGAGGGTGATGAAGAGAAAATATTTCTGCTATTCTAACTCTCCTCCGGCCTCTTTCAGGTTCTTCATCTTGTCTATGAACAAATCCAATATCCTCGCTTTTTCCAGGTGGCAACAGCATAGAATTGACATGATTTTTTACAGTTTCACCACTGCCTACAGAATTCAGAGGGCAAGGGGAAAGCTGCTCAGTCTTGCTAGTTTTCCAAAGCCTCAACAGTGTGAAATTATGAGCAGCAGGAGGGGCACTAGTGCTGTCTGTAGACCCTCCACAATACAAATACTGCACCAGCTTACATTTGGTTCCCAGTGAGAAGGTAATCTTCACTAATGAAGGCTAGAAACTGTCAGCCTGCTTTCCCAAGGGACCAAGAACACAGTAGCTTTCTTTCACCTTACAAGGAGGTAGGAATGCTTTGCCCTTCTGGAATCTAGGCCAATAACTTTCTCTGTGTACATAAAAAAAACAGGTGAAGTGTCTCATGAATGTTTTTTGAATGCCTGAATTGCATCCTCCAGTATTTTTCATGTTAAACACATATTTACTAGTAAAAGTCTATCAAGGGTTAAAGGGAATGATTTACCAGTAGAAACTTGTTTTAAATTAACATTCTGAAATTTTTCACACAGCAAACTGATTTCCATGCTCCCTGAAGTCATGGTTCTGAGCCTCTGCTAGTCAGCATCAAACAAGAAATGACATATGGCTGATAATAATGAGCTCAAGGTGCAAAAATAAATGTCAAGTGACTGACAAATTAGACACTGTGGTAGGGCACTGATTTTTGGGGAGAAGGGGAGGCACGCAAGAATTTTGTTGCCAATTACACATTTTACACTCTTTTTCCTTAACACTAAAAACCGTAAAAAAAAAAAACCTCTACCTTCTCATGCAATACCTAGGACTTCATATTTCTTAAAGAAGAAAGAAGACACATGAAAAAAATACATACTTTAAATGCCCTAATCTTGCAACCAAATCAGCTTGAGAGACCGTCACTGAATTCAGGGTCGCTCCCCACAGCTGCAAGGATCTGCTCACCTGGATCCAGCTGCAAGATCTGGGCTGATGTATCTGTTCCAGTGTTATTAGTAAGCCCAGATGCATGAAAAGTCTTAGACTCTGCATGGGTGCAGAGCTCTATGGTAGCAGATCAAGATGTATTTTGACTGTTTTGTTTTGTTTTAACTCTTCACCGTTTATGCTGTTCTTTTAATTTTTGTTAATGAACAATGAAAAATAGATTAGGCAGTTTCATTTCAGTTTCATTCTTGGGTCTCATCTATTAACAATGCTAGAATGCGGAAGGTGGGGAGAAGAAAATATTTCTTTTTAAAGCAAAATAATGTTTTTATTGTTGTCAAAATTATTTGTTATATGTGTGTGATCTTTCTTTAAAAAAGCCTTTATTTAAAAAAAAAAAACAGACAACAACAAGGCTTCCAGACACTGCTGTTTTAAAGAAAAAAATGAGTCTTTAATATATGAATAAAGGTGGACTTTATCACTTATCACAGTATGTAGCATAGGCAATTGAAAAATTAAACAATGTGTAACTGCAAAACCTTCAAACCTATAATGAGATATAATTTTCCTGAGACAGAAAAGCCTTAATTATGCTACATTTTCCAAACTGAAAGTCATGCCTGGCCATCCTTAATTTTCAAAACAGTCCCTCTGTTAGACAATGTTCATTGCACCTAAACAGGCTCCTCACCATTCTAATGCAACAGTAACTGATCCATAACATTACAAGGCAATGCCTTGTATCTGACACATTAAAAGAGAACATTGTAGGTCTACATGCTACCCTACCATCGGTTTCAGCTGAATGCTACATAAAAATTCCAGATTTAAAAAAAAAAAAAAAAACCCACAACATTCAGTTATAAAAACACACACGTTTCGTTGGAGACAGCAGGACTAGTCAAGTGATACTATAATCCTGCTGAATATTTATATATAAACTCAGCAGAAATAGCCCAGTTGGACCAGATTCAGGTACAATACCTCCTTCGAGATGGGTACAAGAACATTACAAATCTCCAAGAATTAATCAACTCTTACAAATACAGAGACACCAATTACAAATAGCTAGACCAGGGGTCGGCAACCTCTGGCACGCGGCTCGTCAGGGTAAGCACCCTGGCGGGCCGGGTCAGTTTTTTACCTGCCGACGCAGCAGGTTCAGTTGATTGAGGCTCCCGCTGGCCGCGGTTCGCCATCCCAAGCCAATGGGGGTAGTGGGAAGCAGTGGCCAGTATGACTCTCGGTGCTTCCCACTGCCCCCATTGGCCTGGGACAGCGAACCGTGGCCAGTGGAAGCCACAATCAGCCGAACCTGCAGGTTAACAAACTGGCCGGGCCCACTAGGGTGCTTACCCTGGCAAACCCTGAGCTAGACCTTGCTTATTAAAAAAAACCCAACATTTTGATTGTGAAGCTGCAGAACAACTGTAGAAAATACAGCATTGAAACTGATGGCTTTTAAAAGCCATTTACCCTGATTTTGCAAATAGCAAAATTAGCATTTCCTTTTTGAATGTCTACTAGAAAAAAAAGACTTTTTTCGTTTGTGAAGTGATGGATTTGGAAGAAAGGGAAGATTAACCCAAATATGCACAGTACAAATGGAATGCATTTAAAACAAAATTAGGCAGCAATTGTGTTTTTTCTTCATGCAGGGAGGAGAGCAGAGAATAAAAACCAATGCAAACAAACATGTGAAATGGGGTAGACAATTATTTTCTGTCAAGGTCCAAATGTCTTGGTCTAGGTATAGCCAAGGTCCAGACTTCAGAGAAACATTTTTTCACAACACAATAACAATAATGATAATAATATGTAAATAAAATGATTTCACAGTCCATTCAAAGGTGTTTGGCAGTCCAGATTTGGCCCACGATCCACCTATTGACTACATCAAGATTGTGCCAAAGCATTTGGACACTAGAATGCCTATGGTCTTGAAAACATACACACAAAAAATGGAAAAACAGTAAAATTAAAACAAAGTAACCAACCCCCCAAAATTTCAAACACTCTCAGAAAATCATTTTGTTTGAAGGAAGTTCTTGGGAAGTAAGAGGAGTGGCATACTTGCAATTTTAAGCTTCCAAATTTTTCCGCAAATCAGGAAACAAAATGCTATGTATCCTGACAATCATTGGCAAGAACAAGGATTATATTTATGGCTAGGTAATATATTTTTCATTTTTAAGATCCTGATGAAATACTATATTTTATTATTTAAATTGGCTGGGATTTTCAAAAAATAACTAGCGATTTCAGAAGCCCAACTGTGTCACCTCAAAAGAGCTTGATTTTCAGGAGGTATCAAACACCCACTCTGTGAAAAATGAGACCTATTTAAAGTGTCTGAAGTTGGGGATCCAGATATCCAAGTTCCCGAAGATCACTAATCACTTCTGAAAAATATCAGCCAATGTGTCTCCACTCTGGAGACCAGTATTAGGCTTGAAAAGTATAGTATTTGCGGTTAAGTAATACCAGCAGAAATATAAAAGATGCCCTCAGCATAACCTGCTTTGACCACATAGAGAATGTTTTCTTTTACATAACATATTGCCAAGTCATTGACAACATGCATAAGATCAATAGTGTACTGCAGGGTAAACTTCTCATTTAGGGAATATGGAGTTAAGTTTAGGTTAGTTTATCCACTTCTTTGGTTACCACTACACCGCTGGGTAAGATCATGTCAAAGAAAAAGAACACATTGCATCAATTAAAACAAAAACAAAAAGAAAAACCCAACTCATTAGCTTTCATCTTAACATTACTGCTTTGGCATAATCAACTTGCTAGACAACAGTTATTTTGCAACAAAGCAAAGCCACAAAGCCTATGATCAGAAAAAAAAAACACAAGCAGCTGATTGTGTAATTCTGACTTCGAAACCCAACTAAGTTTTACCCAAAAAATGGCTCCCTACAGTAACTGTATCAAAAGTCTATCTCCTCTCCTATTCCTCCTGATACCCACTGGATTCACCCCATCTCATCTGCTCTAATCCCCTCTGTTCGTATACTTCTTCCACACTACTCCCTTCTCTGTTTCTTTTTCTCAGGCTGACTCATTCATGGAATATCCTCCATGAGATATCCTCCTTTAAAAACAACAAACCCTATTATATGTTTAATGGAAACATCCTGCTCTGCTCATATCATAACTGAGAGTATGTCTTCACTAGCCATGTTAAAGCACCAGCACTGTAAAAAAAAACAAAAAAAAACAGCCCACCTCTGCGAGGGGAGTAGCTGGTGACTGTCTATACTGCCACTTTATAGCGCTGAAACTTGCAGCGCTCGGGGGGTGGGAGGGTTCATCCGAGCGAGGAAGTTGCAGTGCTATAAAGTGGCAGTGTAGACAAGGCCTAAGTAACTAGATGATCTTATTATTGAAACCCCAGTCCTTCCTCCCCTCATCCCCAACCCCTACCATTGTGTGGTATTCACTCATTTCGTCACATGAAAAATTAGACTGTAGACACTCCATGGCAAGGGACTCATAATATCCATTAGACTCTATGAAAAAAAAAACATTTTAGTGAGTCATACAATAATAATCAAATATAATAAAATAATGGATGCATTGCGAACAAAACACACCAACAGGAGTACCCAGTCTACGATACTCAATTGACCATTGTAAGATACCAGTACAAGCAGAAATAGGAAGAGACAAGAATGCAAATGGACATCCACCTGTGGTTCTATTCAAGCTAACCTGATATGGAAGATCAGGGAAATACATCAGTATATTTTTATATATATAGGATGTTACATTAAGATTACACAGTTAAAAGTTATCAAGAAATGCAGTGTAGCTATGTTGGTCCCAGGATACTAAAGAGTTTTGCAAGGTGGGTGAGGCAATATCTTTTATTGGACCAACTTCTTTTGGTGAGAGACCTACAGAAGTTGGCCCAATAAAAGATATATTATCTCACTCACCTTGCCTCTCTAACATCAAGAAATGTAAGGCTTTAAATTCTTGCAGGGTACAGGACAGGTAAAAGATATGGTCATTGTTGGGTTAACAAGGCAGCAGCACATCACCATGGCAATTTCTTGGACAAAACAAAAACGAAACTTAATTTCAAATTCACAGAATATCAGGCTCAGATGATGCTTACCAAGCGTGCTGAATTTTCTATGGCTTATAAAACCATTATTTTGCCTTTCCCCCATATCCAAAACTTGGGAATGGCTATGCTCCAAAACGGGGACTATTTAAATGCAAAGTTTTAAAAAGCAGCCATTGTCGAGTTCTGTATTTGAAAAAAATCAAAAGCAAGGACAATAATTGGCATGCACATGGGCAGTATTTTTAACTCTTGCAAAGCAAAGAAGCTGAAAGGATTTTGGTCTGAGGTAGATTGCCCAAACACCAAACACACATTGAAGTATATATCACATCCCACCTTCAAACAGAAACCAAGTATGGAATACATCAGTCCCAGAAGTGAACTTCTGGAATCTTATCAGCATATGAAAACAGGGAGTTACAACTGAAAGAGTTTGGCAACTATAGCTATATTGGGTTCTAATTTTAATGGCTTATAACCACTTCTGCACAATAAAAGCAGTCTCACAGATATACAGGGATGCTAGTCATCCTAATAATCACAACCTCCAAGCTCCTTTCTCCCAAGAATCTTGAAGCACTTTACAAAGTTTGGCAAGATCCCCATTTTACATATGGAGAAACTAGGGCACAGGGAGCTTATTAGCAAGTCTGAGGGCATGTCTACATTGCCCTGCAATTCCGACTACTGGGGTGTGAATAGCATTGCGCACCAAAGTGCTGCGCTGTAACTCCCCCATGTGGATGCTGCAGGTGCGAACTAATATGTTTACAGTTTGCATTCGTGTAGTCCTCCTTCAAAGAGGACTACATTGATGTTAATGTAAAGTAGGAATCTTTTAGTCTACGCCTCCAGCAACTGGGGGAGTTATAGCATGGTACTTTACTGAACAATGCTATTCACATCTCCATAGTCTGAGACCATGCCCCTAGTTTGCTCAGTAACAGCGGCAGAATGAGATCCCAGTCCTCCTGTCTTCCATTCCCCTGCTCTAACCATGAGAAACATTGCCTTTGCAAATGAAATACAAGGAAAAAGCCAACTCCCAGTATTATATGGTACTATTATATGGCAGTCTTGCTGTACAATACACCTAAGTCAATGAATAAATTACTTTGCAAATATGAAACTTCCTGCTAACAAGTAAAAGACTCCTAAGAATTTAAGGCTCAATAATCTGCTCTACACAATCCAAATGATAAAAATATCTGCACACATGGTACACTTCTACCCCGATACAACACGATCCAATAGAACATGAATTTGGATATAATGCGGTAAAGCAGCGCTCCGGGGGGGCGGGGCTGCGCACTCCAGCAGATCAAAGCAAGTTCAATATAACAAGGTTTCACCTATAACACGGTAAGATTTTTTGGTTCCCGAGGACAGCTTTATATCGGGATAGAGGTGTATATGAGAGAAATGGGACATGTTTTGCTAAGGTACAACTGATGAACAAGCACTGGGAAAATCCTGGTAGTTCATACTAAGAACCAGGAGATCCTTTGCATATTTATGAATTTCATGAATCAGAAAGTAAATGAACCAAAATACACAGAAAAATAAAGACTATTTCAACAAAGTATATTCTGCTCCTTTACTTTTGACAAACATAGTTCAGTATTGATTTATGAGTATGCATCATCGTAATTTGCTATAATGTGCACTAATACATTTTGCAACAGTAGCGAAGCTTTAATAATACAAAATCTCATTACAGCCCTCTGCTATTAAAACTTTGCTGAGAAGTGGGGTAAGGCTGGCATGTTTTATTGTGAAACTTAACAGGTTTGTAGATTAGCAAAACTCTACCATATTGAAAGCTGTAAATCCCTCTTCAGTCATCTCACTACAGAAGGGAAATGTACAATTAAAAGTTTATAATAGAATTATTGAATATTTAACACAGATGCCAACTGGCAAATCTTGCCTAGAGTGCCAACTTTCACAGAGGACTTTAAAGAAATGATCCAAAGAGACAACCTAGAGGTTTATTATGAAAGGAAACTGATTAACCAAATTCAGGAGACGATTAAATCAAGGTAAATAAAGCTGTATTAGAGATAAAAGTTCTCTCATTCCACATTATAGACACAATATTTTGAACAAATTAACATTGTGTGCTTAATTAATAACATCTGCCTACACTACAGACCCAACATGATTTTTGGCAGAGGAATGGTTAGTGCTGTTTATGGATGGACTACCTAACTCACCCTCCAAAAACAAAAGTTTGAAACTTTTGCTGGGAGCAGCACATCTAATTCACTTGCTAGCTAGCTAAATATACTCTGAATTAATATGAGGATGTTTCAAAGGATACAAATACTTGCCCTCTCCATATTTTAAGGCAGGTAATGTTGTTGCCTGCTATATTTACCTCATGTTTAACATTTACCTATTATTGTATTCTTTTTCCTCATTTCTATGCAAACCATCTAATCTTCCTTGGCCTTGCATACCTGAACCACAATTAACATTAACCCTTGAACTTCTCTGTTTCTTTGAGCAATATGATACTGCTACATAGTTCCATTTTCAAATATAATAATTGATGGTTTTTGTCCTTCACCTCCAGCCTTCTTACTTGGCATATTCTGCAGGTAGTCGGTCTCCTGCCATTCTAGATACCTAATCAGAACTCCACTGCCTGAAGTCTATTCATGTCTTATTGTTTCCTTTTTCAGCTTTGGACCTTGCAGAGACAATGTAAGTACAGTAAATGAATCTGCATAAGAAATGCCAATTTGGGAAAACCTTCGCCTGCTCTTGACTGATACAAACAGATTTGTGGATTTCTACAATTTTTAAGGAAATCCTTCAGCAACCCCAAATGCTTACAATCCAAAAATTCAAAGGAACACGCCAGGTGCTTAGATACCAAGTTGATAAACACACTTTAGAAATGCCTAAGAGAGTTCCCAAGTAATTAACAAAAAAACAAAACACACCATTAAATGTACATAGCATTGCTTATTTTTTGTTGTTCATAATACTGTGGTCTCCTCTTCATAAGGCTCTGTTTGACAGACAGAAGGGTCAGTTGGTTATATTGAGATCTTAGAGCCAGCAAAATCAAGGTATTTGCTCAATAACTATGCCTGGATTAATGGGTGGAGTTTTTTTCTGTGTTTTTTTTTTAAACACTGATTGTGCTTGAATCCAGGTGTTACCTCACTCAGCATGCCCAAATTTGGCAGCACAAGAATACTGTCTTATTGATTCTGCCTTGCCCTTACCAGTTGATGGTCTTTGCTTGTTGACTGAGAACGGGCATGCACCAATCAGCAGGGTTTAGGGTTGTTTGTTTGACACACACCAAAAAGGTGTCTAGGTCCAACTTTTACCCAGATCTGCGAATCCCTGGCCTTAAGACACCAAAAGCCTGTAGGATAGGAACAAGGACCTATGGATAGAACGAGGGGTCTATTTCTCAGAGGAAGGGGCTCCATTAAAATAGATACAATATCTCCTCTTCGCTTCCTCCATCCGGGGGAACAAGGCAGTAATAAGGTAAGGGCCACCTTTCTCCCACCTAGTTGTCAAATGGAAGCCAGGGAGAATTAAGATCACCAAAAAGACTGGCAGAAGGGCTGTCTGGGCTCTAAACAAATCTTAAAAAAAAAAAAAAAAATCCCTAGTTTGTTTTTGAAAGCCCTTGGCATTAACCTAGCCCAGCCCCAGCCGGTCTCCGTACCCTGCCACACTAACAGGTAGGGCAGGCATCTGCCCAGGCCATGCTGCCAACACACCCACCCGGGAAACCTGTTTGGGAAAGCCTGGAGGCAAAGGGGGACCCCTTCTAGCAAAAACACAAACACCCCTGTCTCCAGCTCCCCCCGCCACACCGCCCCCAGGACTTACAGGGCGTGGGTGAAGGCGCTGAGTCCCTCAGGCACGGCGGTCAGCCCCCGGCCGGAGCAATCGACTCCTCCGTCCCCGTCGCAGCTGCAAGAAGCCGGGCAAGGAGGAGGGGAAGCTCCGCCGCTGGGCCCAGCCGAGCTCCCGAAGCCCCAGGCGAAGAAGCCGAGCAGAGCCAAGCACCGCATTGCGAGCCCCTCCGGTGCGTGCGGGAGTCTTGTTCCTGGGAGCGGCGAGGCTGGGTCCCTTCGCAGAACGATTCGTCCCCCGCGCCCGCTGCCCTGGCCCCGCGCGGAGCCGAGCTGAGTCCTTGTTACCGCAGCTCCCTCCCCACCTCCGTGCCCAGCGCAAGCGGAGCGTCTCGCCCTCTCTCCCTCTCTGGCTTCCCCTCAATACCGTGCACAAGGAGCCAGCACTTCAGCGTCTCTCCCTGCTCCCTCCTGCTCCATTGAAAGGCAGCAGCTCCCTGCCCTCTGCGGGGCTCATCTCAAGCTAGCAGGTAACGTGCGCTGGGCTTTGCCTCTGCCGTGGCGCTCTCCCTGTTGTTGCAGTGCCTAGGAAGTGAACCGTGCAGCCATTCCAGCTCCTGTCTGCCTCTCCTACTCCACTCCCCTGCTTGCCAGGAGCCAGACACACCAGTCCAGCTCCGCAGCCTCCTTTTCCCTTCTAGGGTTGCACAGTGTCGGGGCCCCGGCTGCAGCTCTATGCAAATCAGCTAGGTGCGTATACGGAGAGTGAAGCCGGCGCCCGCATTGGTGCAGAAGAAATCTGAGGCTGATTAATATGCAAAGAGAAGCCTAGCAGCAGCCAACGGACGAAGGGCGCCTTGGCCTCTTCGGTAAGTGGCGCTCTTGGTGGGCGTTACCCCGACAGATGAGTGACAAGGTGGTGGTTCAAATGGAATCCCTGAGCTGGCTGAATGGGTGATTGAAGGTTGCACACAAGGCAGCAGAGGTGAAGGTAGTGGGGTGAGTGAAAAATGCAAGCTGTGAGGAGTGCGCTGAAACAGAAGTGAATTCACAGAAACTCGAGTCATCTTAATTAGGGTAAAGGAATCCGTTAAAATTAATATTTTAAAAATCAGTTTCCATTTCCTGCATGATGTGGCACTTTAATTTGGTTTTAATTATTAAAACCAAAAATTGTTTTAAAATCTGATTTTTTCAAGTTTTGTTTGTTTAAAAAACATGCCTGAGTTCTGTACCACCTGAAGCCCACTCCTCCAAATACTTACTTAACTCAGTAAGGCCTTCTGTGTATGAGCCAGGCCTAACTTTTCTCCCATGAGCAATCCCATAAATTTTCCCTTGTATAAATATTCATTTTATTATTTGTTTGGGTCTTTCATATGGCAACAGGATAAAACATTTGTTTTAATATGAAATGTCATCATAAAACCACAGAAAAATTGGCAAGGAGCTTCAGGGGCAGGTTTAACACCCAAAACAACTTTGAATTCTTCTTTTTTAATTGACTGTATTTTAAGTTTATAGTCTCCTTTTAAATGTTATGGTACTGGTGTCATTGGAATGTGTAATATAACTGAGCACATTACTAGTCTGTGTAATCATGTGTCTATCACTTGTCTTCAATTCTCTATTCCCTTGGTTGGTTTGTTTCCCTGGCCCTGAATTAACCCATATTCTGCAGTGAGCTGCACATGCAGGGCCCTGAGCCTGCATTGAACAATGGGTAGGATTGGAGCCTTAGATCATAATTTCTGAGGGGCAAGGATTATCTCCAGGGTACAGCACCTAGTCCAAAAGGGTCCTGATTCTGCTTGGGCCTTCTGGACAAATACAAATAAATCATTATTTTGATGCAGTTTATTTTCTCACTTTCTATTTGCATCATGGAAACAAATTAACCCTGTTCACTTTTGTTTATAGCCAATTTCTAGTCAGTTTCACTTTCTAGTTTCCAGACTGGAAGGACTGGGTTACAAACATTGTAAAGAATTTTAAAATAATGTTTCCTTTGGCATAAAAAAAGCATGGTAGCTTGTTTTTATAAAACCTACAAATGTTGGCCAAGTTTGCGCTGGCTGGGGTCCTGTATTGTTCATTTCTCACTTCCGTTAAAAACTTCTAAAACCCCATTTATTCTTGCTGTAATGGCCATATTTCACTCTCTGTGTGTTCTGCATTGTACTAACTTTTTACATGCTGTCTTTTTGCCTTCTAACTTAGTGGGGATCTGTTACTCATTTAACTCAATTCACCTATTGTACACCACAGTGTATACTCACTATATTATTAAAAACAATAAAGATTGTGACAGCACTTTAATACCACTTTACTCTTTCATCCAAAAATCTCAAAGTATTTCACTCACTAATGCCTTGATCCTGTAATGGACACTGGGCAAGTGTACCCTCGTGGAGCCCCATTGAAATCGCTGCGCTTCTGTGCAGACACAGCCATCTGCCCACAGAGTCCATTGCAAGATCAGAGCCTCATTAAGCCTCACAAGACTTCTCTATAGTAGATAAGTATCATATCCATCTTCCAAACAGGGAAACTGAGGCACAAACGTTAAGTGACTTGCCAAGGTCACTTAGCCCCCAGTTCTTAGGCCCAATAAGATACACACAGGCAAACCCCTGTCTGCACAAAACTCCATTGATTATATTGGGGCTATTTGTGCGTGTAGTGGTCTGCTTCCACATATCTCATTTCTGGATCAAAGCATTAGGGCCTGATCCAAAGCCCACTGAAGATTGCCATTGACTTCAATGGGCTTTGGCTCTGACCTTCAGTGAGTATATAGTTGTATCAGGAAGCAGGAATCCTGCATTTCAGTTCTGTTTTCTAAATACGAGCTAGACCATACTCACCTTCTTCCAATGCCCATAATCCCAACAGGGAGATTGAAAGATAGAGCTTGCTTACACCATATATGAGGCAGAGGTTTGGTTAAACCCCACAATGACTTTTTGGGGACGATTATTAATAAATATTTGGTGAGATTAAAAAAATTGAAAGAAAAACAAGGAGACTTTGAAACAACAGTACACTAAGTAAGCCAGACTCGGGGACTCTCATTGAACTGTAATAGTGACCATAGGGACATTTGTCCACAGCAAGCCAGTGCATCGTAGATTTACACCATGCTTTGCCACATACTAACTTGCTATGTAGGAGACCCTCAGTTCTACTACTGCCTCACTGCCTGAACACAACCAAGTCACTTAACCTCTGGGCGCCAGATTCTCATTTGCATTCTGGTCCATTTGTGCTACCAGAAGAATGCAAAGGGACTGGAAAGAAGTTGAATTTGTTGCTACGCACAGGAGCTCTGAGGTGGAACCTAGCCAGCATAGCTAGGCCCTGTGTCACCTCAGTTTTGGTGCAGGAGATGGGGAGGGAGTGTATCCAACAGGAATGCTCTAACCTTTGCCAGGGCTCTAGGCAGTGCTGAGTCACCCACTTGTAACTAGCTCCCTGACACCACTTCTCTTGCCATGTGGGGTGCACCAACCAGAAAGCTCAGCTCACTGGAAAATCTGAGCCCTTGAGGATCGTTTCCTGTCTGTAAAATGAGAATAACATTTACCTCCCATCCTGCCACTTATACCCATTTAGAGGGGGTCAACATTTTTGTTTGTTTGTTGATGAAACATTTTAAATTGTTCATTTTTCTGACAAAATTCTAAAAACGTTTTCTGCTCTTTTTTTGTTTATGGCTTGTCAGATTTCTCTCCCCCCTCCACTGGCAAAAGAAAAAAAGTGCATGGGGAGGGCGAGAATAAAGCCTAAATACTTCTAAAAGAATCACATACATGAAAAATCGGTCCTTTGTGAAACCTATGGAACAAAAATATTTCACAATTTTTGAGTTTTGTGTGTGAAAACTCTACCACTTTTCAATGAGCTCTACTCATGTTGAGTAGTCCCACTTTACTCTCCATGCATAAGGGAATAAGGCCCTTAACATCTGCACTGTATTCTGAATTTCAACAGTATTGTAATATATTCTTTGTACTGCAATGGATCTTTCATTTGCAATACCTGGAGAACTATTCATCTGAAAAAGTCAACAAAATATTTCCAGCAAAAGCAAAATAAAGCATACCCAACTTTTGACTCTTTATTTTAGAAACTACTTTAATTTCTCCTTTTCTACACTTTTGACATTCCTTCCTTCTGCCACTTTCTTCATCTTCTTTCCTCTCCATCTTACCAGACCATTTTAGTTCTTTCTTTCAACATTATTCCAGGGCCATCTCTCCCATTTTCTCCTCAGCTCAGCAATCTATGGCAGGTCACCTTGTCCCTTCCACCCAACAGTAATTTCCTAATCTGACTACCCTGACAATAGTTCTGATGCTATTCCCTAAATTCTTACTACTCATTTTAGCAACATAGCATGAGTTCCCTCCTGCCATATTTCATCAGTACTCCCCCCTCCAATAGCATTGTTCTAGATCCAGTCCCCATTCTTCCCTTGCACCTGCATCAACAACCCACTCAGACTCCTACCTCTCCACGTTGTTTTTAAGCAGCCAAATGTTTTTCTTTTCCCCTCAAAGTAAAATAGTAGAAACTTTTGTGTTGGTTGTAATAGTGGTCTGTGGAGATAAGGGGGTTGCATATGTTGTGGAAAATTGACTACACAGTTGATTTTAGATCAGACAGCCTGAGGCTCCTTTATTTCATACAAGCATATATGCAGGGAGAGACAGCATGACCCAACGCAAGAGGCAGGCTCCTCTGCTTTCAACAAATCTTACCAAGCTTATAAAGGTTAAAACCACAAAACGTAGCATGCTGGTTGCACATATTAATTGCCTTATTGGGATATAATATCAAAAACAAGCAGGCTGACCATTTAATTTTCCCGTTTATGGTTTTTCCTGTTATTGTCAAGTCTGCGGTTTGACTGTTCTAACACTTTTCGTTGTGCTCTGATTATACAAAGACAGCCGTCAGAACTTGGCATGCCTTGGGACCCTCTGTCTTATCACCTAGTTCCCTTCTCCAGCTTCAGTTCCCCTTATTTTGGACCTTGGCATGCCTTGGGACCCTCTGTCTTATCACCTAGTTCCCTTCTCCAGCTTCAGTTCCCCTTATTTTGGGCCCTGACCACATTTTCCTGCCTCCACATGCCCTTAGTACAGATAAACAAGCTTAGCTGCTGCTCCATAGCTTTGCTCATTAGGCCTCAGGCCAAGGGGAGGGGGGCGTTCCCTGACACATAGTAAGGTAATTTTTTTTTCAACAATTAAAGTGTATAGATACAGTTTAGCAGTTGGCTTATTAAGTAGCTGAAAATTGTACCCATAGGCTTTGAAAAGCTGCTGCAAAAATGGTTATTTAAGACCAAGGTCTTGCTGTAATAGACTAAGAATTCTGAGGTAAATTTTTGGAAGTAAATCATGAAGCAGCAAACAACGGGTGTCCAGACAAGGAGGAAAGAGGGACAGAGACAGTGAATTGATAAGTCAGGTGGGGGAAATAAGAGGTTGGTATTACTTGCTTGGGATGACCCACTGAACAGGTTACAAATCCTCGAGGGGGACCCTGATCACTTTCCTGAAACTATCAGAAAGCAGAATAAACCTGCCTCTGTGCAAATAAGATCTCTAGGATTAGAGTCCAATGTGTAAAGAATGTACCTGTGACGCATTTGCCAGGAGGTCTCTGAGAAGGCATTAGTGAGAGTTTTGAAGCCATGGAAAATTAAGGAAAAAATTACAAAAATCTGGATATGGGATTTTTTTTTCTTTCCCTACCACAAACCCATTTCCTGGACTCCGTTAAAATTCAGCTTTAAAAAAGCTATTTCATTTGTATTTGGTGAGAGCCTGTAGTCAAATGCAGACAAATTAAAGACATGAAGCAAAGGAGTAAAAATATAAAGCAATCTACACTTTGATAATAGGCATAACAGTCCTCAAAAGTAGAATTGTCTGATAAAGGTAGGACAGGATACTGTAGGGCCTACAATACACAAAAATTACTCTGCATGGCAGGTTTCTTTCTCATTGTCAACAAACATGAGACATTATGGAATATGTGCTGTACAGACATCACACCAACAATATAATGCTCCAGATTTATTTTGCATCATCTATTGATATTGCTGGCTGGTGTAATGAAGATGCATACATTTAATAGCTGCTGTCAGAGTAATGCAAATTCTTAATGTTCTTCAATTTTGTAGCATCATGAAAGGTGCTAGAGAGACAGTTCCAAAAAGCCTCTCTCTGCACAGATGATGGTTTGGGATTGTGAACACCTGCCTCTAAAACCATTGCCAATTTCACTCAGGCCAACAAACAGACATCATATAGAAACAACTTTCAGGAGCAAATCTCCTGGTCCAGCTGACCTGGGTTCAGCCCAGCATGGAGGAAGGTGGGAAAAATGATTGAACTTGTAGGCCATCTACTGTTCCTCTTTATCCTAAGGCTGATGGGGGACTGTTTTGATCCCAGGTTTTTCAGCTGACTGGGGAATTGCAGAATAGCCTGGCCCATACTCACACTCTGGAGAATGGACCAAGGGGGTTAGGTGGTGTAGACCTGGCTATGATGACTGTAAGCCAGTTTTAGTCCCCTTTTAAGCACTAGAGCAACCCAAATGGAACTTAAAGCTTGCACCAAGGATTAGGCTTTTGGTCTCTACAGATCTAGGCTAGAATAGAGCCAGCAATTTAACAGATGAAGTTCCATAATTCCCTTCCCAATCCAACTCACACTGGACCACTCTTCTTAGTGAGCCATTAAAAATGATTGATTTTTTTTAAAGCAGGGCTTTAAATTAGATTATATAGAGGTCTAACAACAATAGGAAATGCAATTTGTCCAAAAGTTGCTGTATAGAATCTGAAGGGCCATTTGAGTCACGTGCTGCTAAGAACATCATGAGCACTTTATTTCCATTTTCAAGATGAGATACAACTATACAATTAAGTTAAATGGAGACCATTTTAAGCCTCAGTGGGGGGGAGGGGGAAGGAAAGGGATAAAGTCCAGTATATTTGTACCAATGAAACAAGTTGTAGTTTAAAAAAATTGCCTCAGAAATATGGTCAATCAAGTGTACGTTATAGACACTTTTAGCATGGCTCTTTCCAATCAAACAATCATATTCTTGAACGTGAGCATGGGAAGGGACCAGAGGATAACAAAAACATACACCTACCTGAACACCCGGAAAAAAAGCTATAACTTACCAACAACTGAAGTAGATCTGGAAATCGTGTAAAGAAAACTTATTAGCCCACAAGAGAGAAGCTTGACTCTAGTTCAAAACTTTGTAAGGTGTGTGAAGATCTAAACTCTGATCCAAAACTGAAATTAAGACACATTTTTAAGTCTTGCATTAAATGGCTAAATTGAAGAAACTCCATATATAGAGAGCTCTGTTGGAAGAATGAAAAAGTGTCTGAGAGAAGGAGAATTCAGAGAGAAATCAATGTCAATGCATATTTTTAAACCTTTTTGATGTAAGGGAAAGGAGTCAAAGATCAGCAAGGACACTGACAGCGAGAAAAACAATAACTTGAAGATAGTGTGTAGCAGAAGAAAATGGGAAACATGACTTCAGTACTGTACAAAACTGGGGAAAGTATATGACAATGTATTTTAAAAAGAAAAAAGACAGAAGCATCTTTGTAGGATGTGAAATGCGTTTAGAAGTATCCACTGCAATAATCCTGTTTGCTTTCATCCTCATTCACTTACCTTTATCTCTATAATATATCAATCGTGTATGCATTTATATTTCACTGTCCAGGTTTTAGCTTCTACTCCATCTTCCCATTGGTTCTTCTTTCCACCTCATTCTGTATATTGCAACTGGCCCTATATTAGATGCCAGATCTTTCTGGACAATAGCTTACTCTTCATTCCTGCAAAGAGTTGTGATAGAACCATTAAGTCTTCGCTTCAGCTGGCTTCCCTGATTTCAGATAAAATATTACCCATGCCAGGCATAAATCTTTATCAGATCTCAGTTATTTTCCACACAGTGAATATTTCTTTTTTCATCCTTGCAATGACATTTTTTAGTCTTCAGACTATTGTTTCTGAATTCTTTACTGTTTATGTTCAGGTACCTTTGGGTTTCTTCAGGTTTTATAGGTTTCACAAAAGTGATTAATGCCAGTCTAAAAGGAGACACAAACTCTCTAGTAATGCACTCATTATTATTCAAAGTTTCAGAAGACCTTCTATAAGGAGGAACTGAAGGGTCTGGGAAAGACTAACTACAACAATTTGAAACCCAGTGTCTGGTCTGCATGAAATTCCAACATTTCAAAACATATTTTGTCTCAACCTTATCAGAATGACATGTTGCAGTTTTTTGTGTGGCTCATTTCCACACAATAAATTGAAACAAATATTTCATTCTGATAAGAGTCAAACGGAATGCTTCAACCTTATCAAAATATCTCATTTCATTTTTTTTCAAAATTAAATTTCTTTGAAAAACACATATTCCATCCTAACCTTTTTGATTGTGATTCATCAGCTTTTTCAGGCAGGAGAACGTTTGTGAGAAAATTGTCAATCACTTCCAACTGTCACCTTGTAATGAATTTAATCTCTTTACTCTCCTGATCACAATTAAATGTCACTCCACTATTCATATATATTATAGTTGTGAATAATTTTATGTGAATGGTTCCAACTCCTCCCCCCTCCTCAGTATTTCCAGCATTATTTCTATAGCATCAATTGCTTTCTGTCACTTAAATTGTGTTTAAAGGCTTGTATTTTTCAGAAATAGATTCACTGAGTCAGATTCTGATCAGTGACCCCCAAAAGTTATCCTTAGATTCCAGTGGAGTTGCTCAGATTTACGCTAAAGCAAGACTGAAATCTGTCCCTCTTTTCTACTCCAGATTTTTAGAACTGATTAATTACTCAGGCATTTCTCTGATCAGAAGTCCAGAAATCTCCACTGTCTAGTCATTGATGCTTCTGTGACAGTGGAACTCTCTACTAACACTGACAATAAAATGACTGGTCTGTAGTTCTTCAGATCACTTGTATTTATGGGATAATACTCATGTTGCATGTAGTGCTTTGATGGAAAATTATTTCCTTCATGTATGTGGCAAATATTTCTATACTCGTTCTATGCCTGAGCATTTAGGAGGCCCTTCTGCAAATTTTGTTGAAAACTTCAGAGGAAGAGACAACTGCTATCAGCAGCTACATTATCTATTACAATTTGACTTTAAAAAAATGTACAGTTTTCATAATGTTTAGTCTTATTTTTGTGTTGAACTAAGTCTTCGTTACTCCTGTCTTTCTCTGCACAAGGTGTTCAAGCTGTTATGTTCAATTTGTCTTGAGAGGGTTTTGTGGCTCTTTCTTATAGTGTTGCAGAAGTTTAAAATGAACAGGGGTGGTCCATGCTGAAAATATCTAATGTACACTTAACTGGCTATGTTCTTAAAGAATCTACCCCCCCTTTTTATTTTTTCTTTTAAAGGATAACTTACTTCCGAACAATAAATGGTGAAGATTTTACATACCTATTCCTGCATGAAATCAATTGACATTGGAGACAAAAATGACATGATAGCCAAAAGGAAAAAATCTTCAGTTGGTCCCAGAAAGTTAGTAGCTAATCAGTGAAAACCTAACAAAGCAGGTTGGTAAAAGAAAAAAAGTATGTTTAATCTAGTTCTGATATAGAGCATCTAATGCTGAGAGATGGAAGGAATTGGAGGGCTCATCATTGCTATTACCAGTGGAAAACAAGCACTTGTAACAATAGACCATGGTGACACAAAATCTGCCGATCCTTTTTCTTTCTCAGTGTTCTAGAGCAATTTATATATTTTTTGTACTTTTGTATAGGCATACGATTTGAAACTTATTAAACCAACTCTCAAAAGGTAGAAATAGACTTTTATTTGAAAAAAAAAAAAAGCATCAGGCAGAGGAGTAAAAGACCAAGGAGAATGACAAAATAATAAGCAATTCTATTAGCATTGTCAGCATTCACTATTAGCAACTAGATTATTACTAGCAGCCTTTGAAAACATCCACACTGTAGCACTTTGGCAACACCTAGTGGCAAAAGGTAACAAAAGATTACATATGCTTTGGAAATATATTTTGTTCGGAATGAACTGTTGCTCTGCCAATTCTATTCGTGCAAGAGCCTCAAAGTTTTGTTTTAGTTTTTAATATGAAAATATTTTTCTTGTTTGTGAAATTAACCCACTTTGTTTTATCCTTTATTCTTTCTAGCAGTTGAGGCACTGTCATGTAGATCAGCCTAGTAATGAAGACAAGAAATTGCACTTCTTCCATGTGGTAATAGTAGAACAGTGAAAGCAGTGTCATGGCTATAGCTGGATCTTAAGGTCTCTTATCTAGTTCAGAGCAGAGGGGGTAGGTCACGTGAATGGCTGCAACACCTCCAAAATGAGCATAAGTTGGGCAATCGTCCATGATGTGTCCAATGGTTTACATTATGTCACAGTTGCAGTTCAGGCTTCAGAGTAGCAGCCCTGTTAGTCTGTAGCCACGAAAACAAAACAGGAGTACTTGTGGCACCTTAGAGACTAACAAATTTATTTCAGCATAAGCTTTTGTGGGCTACAGCCCACTTCATTGGATGCATGTAGTGGAAAATACAGTAGGAAGATTGTGTATACACACACACACACGCACACAGAACATGACACAATGGGTGTTACCATACATGCTATAAGGAGAGTGATAAGTTAAGATGAGCTATTATCAGCAGGATAATAGCTCAATAGAAGTCCTTTTCGCCATACTGTATCATATGCAGAACTAAGATTGAGACGTGCCGTTGCTGTTTTAAGCATTGGTGGCTTCTGTATAGCTGGCCAATGCAAGGACTTCATCACAAAAGTTTCTGCCTATTCTGAAGCTAGCTTGTTCTTTGGGGACCAGCTCCTCCAACAATGGCTTCATTCTGCAAAGTAGAAGCTGCTCCAGTAGCTTATAGAAGCCACTAAGAAGTGCTAGAGGTTGATAACCTTTTGCATTGGCTGCCTGCCTCTTTTCCTGGTTTGAGAATTTCTATAATTTTTGCTCCTTTCCATTCTTTCAGTATTCTCCCCGAGGATGTTTGTAAAGAGAGTAGCTAGCCATTTCCTCAGGGAATATGACATCAAGGCCTGCTGCTTTTTGAAGTTTTATTTGGGTAATGCCACTGTCCACCTCCTCCACTGAGTAAGGCACAGAAAATTGGGGAAATGGTTGGTATCGTCTGAGGACATTATAGAGTTCTTTATGGACTTTATGCCTGGTGCTTTTGTCAACTGGGACTTTTGAGTTGTCAATTAGTTGTCTGACTGACTATGGCATCAGGGCTCACCTGCATGAGTTTGTAAGCTATAGGCACTGCTCCACCAATGGCATGGAGGAGACACCAGGCCTTTGGGCTTAACTTTGTGAAGTCAAGCGCCAACACAGTGAAATTGCACTGAGAATTTAAAATCTAAATAATGTTGTAAGGGTGAAATTCTCCCCTGCACAGAGGGCTTATTATATAGCACTTAAATCAAAATTAAACCCTATTTTGAGGATTTAAAATGAAACCTCAGTGGTGCATGGAGGTGAATTTTACCTTAACAACAAAACCATCATGGTTAAAATCACTCATGGCCTATGTGACCTAAAAAAGTTTAGTAAACTATGAATAAACTTATTCCTAGAGATACAGAGGTTTCATGTGATATCTTTTGTATAGCCGATGTAGCAGAGATGAGAAGCATAGCATAAAACAGAGCTTTGAAGAAAATGACTGCATAATTCAGTGAACAGGCAAGACTTCTTAATTAAAATAGGTTCTGTGGTGAGAGCAGGGTAAACAATATTGCCCTTATTTAAGCCCATCTACAGTAAAGAAATTCACACCATTATAATTACATCAATGTCGTCACACCATTGCAAATCCCTAACAAAGACAAACCATCCAGGTTCAATGGGGAATTTAGTGTTATAACTTAATCCATTAACATACCAAAAGACGCTGTACTTATGTAAGACCTGCTTTGCGTATCTACATTAGCTAGTTTCAGTGGTGAAACTACTTTGATGTAGCTACACGGGCTCATTTCCTTATTGTAGATTTCAGTAGCTCTCAATTCACTTTCATTATACTAAAATGTTACAGTTGTAGGTATGTAATTCCTTATTATCTGCTGTGTAGCCCTACATCTTCCCATCTCTTTTGCATTCAACTGCTGTAGTGAAGTAGTGGAAATACAGCAATATTTACCAGTTATTAAAGTTCAAACTTTCCAAATTGGCTGTTAATGTGAGGTTTCTGAATGGCCAACTTTAGACACTTAAGGTGGGATTTTCAAAAGTACGTAGGGGAGTTTGGTGTCCTACTCCCATTGAAACTCAGTGGGACTTGGGCTTCTAACTGCCATGGATGACTGAAAACCATGGCCCTGAAAACCCTCGGGTTCAGCATGTCTGAAAATCAGCCCACTACACATCTAAAGTTGGTCATAAAAAAACCAAAACCAAACAAAAAACCCTGAGCTGCTCAATACAGCTTCCAAGTGTATTACCTTTCCTATGGGCTCCCTTATGCACCAGACCACCCTTGAGAGGGGGCTCTGAAGGGAGTGGCTGTTCAGAGAAGCACTTGGTAGAGCTTTACTAAATCTGTACTCTACGAGGGAAGGGAGAACTGCAGGAAAGAATACAGAAGCACTGGTTTTGTGCCTGTAACTCAGGCAGTCTATGAATGCTGAGGCCCAAATCACCCATTCATTTTCTGGGGAGGTGAGATGGAAAATGATTGGGCCTGTGATGAAATGATTGGGAGGAAACTCCACAAGGGGACAATCTAGTGTTCATTTACTAAATTTATTTTTTGACATTCTCAGAAACAACCATCTTACTAAAAGATACAAATATTAGTATCTGTGGTCCCCTAGTCACAGATTTAAGCTTTGGGGGAGGAAACTAACTTTGTTCTGTTTGTACAGGCACAGCACAATGGGGTCTGGATCCATGACTAGGACTTTTAGGTTCTACTGCAACACAAATAATATATCACTAGCCTTAGCCTTTTATCCACTTGAACTAGGTGAAAGGCTCAGTAACTTACTACTAGCCCCCAGCTATTTCATCTCCTACACAGATTAGATTTTATTCAGACCATACTACTATACTGCTCATGCAGAGGAGAACCTGAGCTATGATTAGATAAGAGCTACATACAGGTGGTTTTGCTTACCATTCTGAGTACACAAGTTAAGGCTCTTCACCAGTGGTTCTCAAACTACATTGCATTGTGATTCCCTTCTGCCAACAAAAATTACTACACAACCCCAGCACGGGGGAACGAAGACCAAGCCTGTCCAAGCCCCATGCCCCAGACATGTGGAAGGGGGTGAGGGGGCACAAAGCTGAAGTCCAAGGGCTTCTGCTCTGGGCTGGAAGCATATAACCTTAGCCATGGGGCTTGCGTTTGGGCTTGAGTCCTGGGCGATGGGGCTTGGGCTTCAGACTTGCTGGGGCCTAGGGCCAACCAGGGCTGGCTCTAGGCACCAGCCAAGCAAGCTCGTGCTTGGGGCGGCAGATTCTAAGGGATGACATTCCATCCAATCCTAGGGCAGCATGGTTGCCCCCTTTTTTTTTTGTTCGCTGCTCTGGCTGTCCTGTAGGGGGCGGTGGCATGGAGGAGGGAAGCACCCTGCTGGGAGCCAGCCGTGTGCTCCGTCTGCCCCAGCCAGTGCCAGGTCTGCAGCAAAGCCAGCAGCCCACGTCTTTCCCTCCCTGCCGACCGGAGCAGCACGGAGCCCTCCCGGCAGGCGGCGCAGCAGGAGGGGCTAAGTGGTGAGCGCCCTGGCTGAAGGAAGCCCTGGCTGCCCCCACTGTCCCTCTCCCCCTGCTCCCTCCTCCTCCCCCCCGCTAGCCGAGGCACGCACTCCACTGCCAAGGGCATGTCTGCAGCGCAGGGGGTCCTGCTAGCCAAAAGTTTGCACCCTGGCTCTGGCTGCCCTGCAGGTTTTTTTTTTTGCTGGGGGGCGGGGGGGGGGGGAAAAGCCAGAGCTAGCCTGGGGACCAACACCAGCCTTGGTGACCCCATTCAAAGGGGGTCCCAACCTATAGTTTGAGAACACCTGCTCTATACTGTTCAGCAAATTCATTCCCCTCTCCCCAGTCTAACTCATCAAGTGGAAGATACTGGAACCAAGACACAGAAGAACCATGGCGGAGAGCTAAGGTTACGTATAAAGGTGACAATGGACAAAAATATCCAGTTAGCATGTAATTTAACAGAGAGAGAAAATTATGGCCCCCCACCTGTCAGATGCCTTTGGCTTCCACTTTATCAAACTGAACTTGCTAATTTGAGGAGAATGTGAACACTAGGAAAGTTAGTGTAAACAAAGAGAATTAACACACACAAAAAAGTTAAAATAATTTTTCAGCATTCTGGTTGCAGTCATTTCACAACAAGATAAGATTTTTTGAAACTATGAGTATGAAAGTCCAGTAATATTGAGAAAAAAAATTAGCTTTGCTTCTGCTTTTATATTAATACCACAGATTTGTCTACATGGTAAACATTTAGAGCTATAGTTATGCAGGTATATAAAGGTGTATGTATAAAGGGCTTTTTGGAAGACACTGCCTAGTGGAGCACTTTACTTTTGGAATTCATAGCCCATGTTTGCTGACCTTCAGGGTAAGTTGCAAAGCCAATACATATTCCCCTTCCACTTTTTTTTGGGGGGGGTGTGGGATTATGGGGAGGGGAGATTTGTGAGAATCTGGCCAGTAGGGAGGGAATAGGACTGTTGCAGGGCTTAGGTTTTGTTTACATTTTGCTGCTCATCAAAGTACTGTGTTTAGGAAATAGCAGGCAGGAAGGAGTGGAATCAAATATTTAAACTGTGTATTTTACAAGATTGTCAAGGGCATGCAGACCTTAGGATGGGTGCTGTTTTACAATAAATCAAAATAACTTTAAGATATGTTTATGATCAATTCAGACAGCCGTTCATTGGACTGCTAAATCATCATGAGTGTGCAGTAGCAGACGTCAGTTAACAGCAGGCTCAGAAGTGCCAGTGATTATTTTATTGTAAAATACACTGCTTACCTTTGATACATACATCAGTATGCCCGGGGGACATAGTACAGAAATCCATGATGTTCCTCCATCCAATGAATGGGACACAGGAACTATGATTCTAACACCCAGGCTTCCTGAATTCAGCACTCCTTGTTCTACCTCAGATTGTAGCAACTCATGCCCATGAGGTATTTGTGGCATGCGTTGAATTAAGGATTTTTTTTTAAATTCAAATCTTAAACATAACTCAGGTAAAAATAAGCATTTTCAGAAAACATTGTAAAGGTCCCTTGTCCTTTCATTTTAAATAAATATTAACTATACAACTTTGGGCCATTAAGTATTTTAAAGAGCTCCAAATATTTAAGTGTGGGGTGTGAGCATCTGACAAATCTTGGAATTGGGAGAGAATTACACCAATACTCAGTCAGGCCAACCAACCCAGGATGGCTCTCAGGGAACCAATTTATCCTAGCGATAGTGTATGACACTGATTAATTCCTAACTAAGCAGAATTCAAACAAAAATTTTACTTAATAAGGGTGCATTCTGCAAAGCCACAAAACAGGATATGGGTATTGCAACTGTATTTTGTGGTTATATTCTCAAATTTAATGTGCACTAATTTAGGTTTTTACAGAGAAAATGTGTTACAGGTCTAATCCAATCCCCCCCTGAAATCAGTGGGCCTTGAATCAGGTACTGTGTTTTGTACAGCTAATTGTTTTGTTTTTTGTTTTGTTTATTAAAGGTGGAGTAGTCACATTTAGAAATATCAAGGTATAAAATATGGATCATATTTGGGAATGTAATTTTCCACTATGACAAAACTGAAATTACACAATAGCTCAAGAATTCAAGCAGATACAAAGCTGTTTATGCTGCTTTCAAGACATACTACAGAGCCCATTTAGTGCCATATGAATTATTCCTGTCTCATAAAAGGCAGGCTTTCTGAGTTTGTTATTCTAGAACAGCCAAAGCCAAATGTTGGCTATGAATTACAATATTACTTTAATAGTAACCTAACTTACATTAAACTGAAAAGGTTACTTTTAGTCTTGGTTGGTCAGAGGAAACAAAAACAGCATCTCCTGTCCACATTTTATTATGGGTCACTGTGATAGTAATGGATACGTAGATAGATCAGTGAGCACTTAATTTAACTCCACTTCTGGAATGTTATGACAGTTCACAAATGGTGGACTTAGAGAGGCTATTTTAGCTATTAAGTCTATTTTTCAGATTACAGGCTACATGACTAAAACATGACTCAACAGGAATAAAGTGATAAGGAAATATTTATTCAGGAAGTACAATTGACTACAGAATACTTTTGATCTTTCAGCAATCTTCCCCCATTTTTATCTTGTAACTGTGTTAATCTATGTCCCAATCATGTTATTTTGCTGTTCAGATGAAGGCATTATCTTCTCTATTAGTGGCTAGAACGTCAATGATACAAATGAAAATTAAGGACTTGTGTATTTATTTGAATACATAATCTAGTCTAGTAAAAAACAATATCCTTTTAATATAGATAAGCTTGGACACTAAAAATCAGCATTTTGTTCAGTACTGAAGTGTTATATCCCAAGCCAGGCATATTTTAAAAGAAGATGATGACCTTACACAGCAGTCATAGTAATTCAGATACTCATCTGAGACAGATGGCAGTACCTCCATAATCACAGAAATTTTTCACTAGTCTTTCTATTAATTCCAGACAGACTGCAAAATAAGGAAAAAACGTGAGACCCTCAAACCCAACCCAATCAGCTGTTAAGAGAGCAGACCAAAATGTAAACTCGATAGGATTAACTTCCATATATGCATTTTCATTTGCATAGCCATATGCAATACGCTCAGCTCCATGAGTGATTCTGAATTGCCAGCCACAGCAAGTGAGATTTTGAATAGCCAGTCACAACATACTCTTTTGTAAGATTCACTGAAAGCAGAGTAGCAAATGAGAAAGCAAAAAAAAATCTACACACAAAAATGTGTAATTCCATCTTTTTATTTTCTGTGTTCCTAAAATCAAGGGCCTCTCAACAGGTGCATATCATCATCCACAGAAATTACATCCGTCCTTAACTCATGATGGTGTGCCCAAGTATTGCGCGTGTAGGGACTGTGTACTAACACAGTGCAACCCCTGCACCTACTCAGTAATAAGTAAAGAATGTAAGTTTCTTGGTGACTTTTAACTCATCCTTACTTTAAAAATTACAGAGAGCTTTCAGACCATGCAAGAGGACAGACTGCTAATGTAATAATTGCAATTTTAGAACAAAAAAACCAGGTAATTTCAATTGTTTGTTTTATTAACCCGACCCCCAACACACACACACACACACACACATGTATGCCAAGCTTCAACCCAAAGAGTTTTGGAACAGTTGATTTACTGAATTCAAAAGCCATAGTTTATAATGGAAATGCTAATGCATTTACCTATAGCAGCTCTAGCTACACTAAAGTAAATATTTCTTTAGGGTAACAAAACACATTGCTTTACCCAGTAACACAAAGTATACTAGTTTTATAATACATATTATTGTCTTTACTTGTACTCATACTTCTCTTTTACATATAAAGCTCTAAAAACAATTCTCTACTATTTTACAATTAAATTAAAGCATTTCCATGATTGGCCTAACTACTGATTTTGGTCTAAATATATTTTAAACATTAATCATTCCATAAAAATATACAGTTCAGAACATGGTCCCACCAGTAAGAAGCAGCCTTCTGAAACAGGCTAACAATACTCAACCATGTAATTCAGTGCTCAATATCATCTAATTGATAAATATTCATATTGCATTTCAGACTCTACTCTCAAAAATCTTTAAAATATTATCTTTACAGTCTTACAATGCTTACAAACATCCAGAAAGGGTTCACATTTCTAACTTGCTTGTAGCAACCATGCAAGTGTTATTACTTATACACTGGGCCAGCTACACATAAACTTCATGCCCTCATTTTCAAATTTTTAACCTTTTACCATCTTTCATACAGTAGAATTAAGTTTACAACTGACTTAATGTTATTCCATGTGAACACAGATTAGAAATGAGCCAGACACTCAGAACTGCACTTTTCAGTTTAAGCGTCTAAGAACTAACTTGTTTATAGTCAGTAGGATGCACTTAAAGCTGCCTTTCAATTGAACAGACACCCAGTATACTGTCAAGCTACGTCTAGATGTATACTAAGAGGTGAAGTCATTACATAAAAGGGCACAATCCAGAACTTGGTAGATTCCAAGAATTATGTAGCTGTTCAAAATTGTAATACTCTCAACTGTGCTTAAAAATAACACTGCACCGCAACCGAGAGTGTCATTAGTCACTTCACATTTGGAGGCATCTGATCTGCAGATTTCCTCGTTCCTACCCCAAAGCAGGTAACACCACATTCTCTATTCATGGTATATTATGATATTGCTCATTTTGAACTAGAAACCAGAAGAATCAGATTTCTCCAGATTAGAAGTAGCTAATAATAAATCACATTTTGTTAAAATACGATGTTATCAGTATTTTTCTTCTTTTGGAATCTTACAGACAATTTTGTGAGGTTTGTTAGCTTTTGCAGGTCACTATAGCTGTCAACCAGGATATCCCACACCATTGTTTAGTTTCACAAAAGGGAAAATCATTATTAATTTAGGTATTAACTACCCCCAACCCTGTGTGACTCATCTCTATAAATGAAAGGATTGAAATAGGACAAATTCAAATCCCAGTTAGGACAAATACCTTTTAAAACAAGAAGTGGAAAAGTCAGGGAAATACATATGAAATTCCTTCTGCATTGCATTAAATATATTGTTCTTTTTTCTGAATATGAATAGACATGGATGCAATCAACATGAACAGCAATCAATATACAACTTCTCTCTAACTGCTCAGAAATCAGTATAAAATAATATAAATTATAGGAATGATTGTTCCAGATTTTTAGATGTCAGTTATTAAAAAATCATTTATAAGTGAATGTTCATTGTAGATTATTTACAGAAGAGGTAACAAAATTTCCAAGTTAACATTTATCATAGTGAGGTATGACCTAGCACATATGTAAAAACAATGCACTCATCAAAAATTACAAAATCCAGTACTTATTACCAACTACACAATAAGTCATGATTAGCTTTATGTAGCTGATGTACAGTATGCTTTTAAGAAGAAAAGTGCCAAAAGCTTCATAGGTAAAAGTCTTTGATTTTTTTAATCATTAAGCACAAAAATTTTTTGAATACTTTCATCAATTTTAAAATAATGCCAAATGAAAATCTTTAGGAAAAAAAATGTTACAAAAGTAGAAGTACATCTTATCAAAAATGCATTTTAAAAAAGTCTATAAATTTTTCTTGACAGTTAAAGATTTTATTTGCAAAAGATCTGTAAGAACAACTGGATAGAAATGCTCATGTAAACTTTTTTCAAGAAGCATTTGGGTGTTTTAAAACTAAGTGATGTTAATAGGGAAGGCATTTATAAAATAGCAAATAGATTTTTTCCCCTCCAAAGGATAGCATCTTTTATAGTTTAGGGCAGTTAATGTTGTTAGGTCACAAATCAAACTGTTAACTGTAAAACCGAATATAATTTTCTCCATGAATTATAGTGTACAGTATTAGTTCTGTTGTCTGCGTTTTGCCGATCTCATTTTTTCAAATCGTGACTCCATCTCTTCCAGGACCTTTGGTGTGTAACGTACAACTAACTTAACCTTTCCTTGAGCTGCTTTCAGCAGTTCTACTGCTTTTTCATGGTGTTCTCCTTCGACGCTCTGTAAAGCATAAACCATTAAATATTACATTAGCAAAGAACACAAGTGTTGCAGAAGATTCTTCAGCTCCTTTGTTACACAAAAAAACTATAATGCAAGGGGTGCTATCACCCAGTTGAAGACCTGAACCTTCAGCAAGTCATCAAACATACGGTGATAGCAGACTTTGTGTTTTCTTTTCTAACTAGCGTAAAAAAAACATGTGGAAATGAGTGCCAAGCAACTAATTTATCATGGGAGTGAGGGACCAAGCAGACATACTGAGAATCACTAGAGTTTATGTTTTACACACACAATAAGTACAATAAGAGAAACATTTTAAAACATGGTCTTTTAGGTTTTAAAGTCTACATATAATAGAATTTACAAAATTTTCCCTGCAGACAAATAGTATTTAGCAACTTCTCCCCACCACTGCATCTGTTATAAGATCCAGGCATCATATGTTTTATCATCAGTCAGCAAAAGTTATTTCTCCCAACTTTATTATAGTTATCAAACACAATGACATTACTATCCCAAGCCTACCTCCCACTGCTGCTATTAGAAGCTAGAAGGCAGGTGGTGTACCTGTTGATTGGAGGGTTTCCCCGTTACTATAAAGTTACTTACAAAAAGAAAGACAACAGTTAAAAAAAAAAACAAGTTATTTCTCTTCTATCAAATTTAGAAAATGTGCTTGGATATTTTCATTTTTTGTTTTTCAGTTGGGTGCACAAGTTGTTCTCTTTTAAAAATGGCATGAGAAGCTTGTAAGGATACATGGCGTCAGTAAGAGATTTGAAAAAAATCAACTGAAAAATAGTATGTGAGATTGCTTACAGTTTCTAAACTATGTCTATACAAATATATTTGAATTCTGTTGTAAACAAGACATACTAAATGTTACTAGTATAAAAATTCTGGAAAGACCATTAATATCTTTTAATGGACAAAAGTCTAATTTTCAAAATATTCTCTATTAGCTAGGTTCTGGCAAAGGCATAAACATTAAAGCCTTTGCAACAATACACTGAAGCTTGTAAGTGCTATGTGTGACAGATATTGCAGACACCTGCACTGTCTTTGGTGAGCAGATTGTATTAAATTTATTAATGTTTTATGTATCATTGTGAGCCAAAGACTGTATGCAACTCTATGAGGAGAGGGTTACCACAGGTCCTTCAGGAACTAAAAGCAGTTGGGGGTGGGTAGGTGATTACTACACTTCCTGAGATTGTAAACAGTCCCAGAGAAGTACTAATCCCTAGGGTGCTTTGCATATATTGATCCACGCAGTATTTTTCCAGACACTAAGAAACAAAGAAAGGCCTTTTGGTATAAACGGATGAGCTTGAACTGACTTGGGGTCTTCTTTTTGATTCAACAAACAGGCAGGAACTTGGATCCAGGGGAACCTCAATCCTTGGATTGAAAGGTTGGAAATACTTTGGTCTACTGGCGCTCCATAAGACAGATGAGCAATTCCTAGTATCTTCAGTGTGGGGTTTAAAACTACACCTCTACCCCAATATAACACAAATTCGGACATAATGCGGTAAAGCAGCGGGGAGCCACAGGCCCTTTAAAGTGCCACCCGAGCCCCGCTGCTTTACCTCATTCTATCCGAATTCGTGTGGAGCCCTGGGCCCTTTAAATCACCTCCCGAGCCCTGCTGCCAGAGCTCCGGCGGTAATTTAAAGGGCCCGGGGCTCTGGCCATGCAGGGAGCCCCAATCCCTTTAAATCCCCTTCCGAGCCCCGCTGCTGAGCTCCGGCAATGATTTAAAGGGCCCAGGGCTCCCCACAGTGGCTGGAGCACTGGGCCCTTTAAATCACCGCCGGGGAAGCCAGCCAGCACGCTGTACCAGACCAAACCCACTATAACACAGTCTCACCTATAAGGTGGTGAGATTTTTTGGCTCCCGAGGACCATGTTATATCGGCGTAGAGGTGTATTTATTGTTGGGCTGGGTTTTTTAAATGTTTTCTCTGCAATGCTTTTGACTTAAGAATAAATGTACTTTGTTTTGTTACAGTTGTGTGGTCACTGGTTAACAAAAAATAAAACAAAAAACCAAAGCAAAACAACACTGCTATTGTCCTCAGAGAGAAAGCACAGGGCAGAGCCTTAGGCAGACAGCTTGCTGGAGCTATCACAGTGTTAGGCAGGCAGCTGTACAGCCTAAAACGCCCTATCAGAAAGGAGAGAGCCATGAGTCTCCATCCAAGAAAGGTGACTGGTGGGAACCTGAAAGGGTAAGTGGGCACCCTTGAGGGACCACAGATGGGGAATACAGGTGCAGTTACTCCTGAAACTGTGACACTAAGTTAATTCTGAATACAGTTATTAAAAACAAGTCTGCAGCATATTACATATATTAAGATGTTAAGAATGTGCTCAGAGGTATGAGGTTATTTCTTCATTTAAAATTGGTAATATAAAACCAATGTACCGTACATGTGCATGCACACACATCCCAGTTTTAGAGTAGCAGCCGTGTTAGTCTGTATCTGCAAAAAGAACAGGAGTACTTGTGGCACCTTAGAGACTAACAAATTTATTTCAGCATAAGCTTTCGTGGGCTACAGCTCACTTCTTCGGATGCATAGAATGGAACACACAGACAGAAGATATTTATACAAACAGAGAACATGAAAAGGTGGAAGTACACATACCAACTGGAAGAGGCCAATTAATTGAGATGAGCTATCATCAGCAGGAGAAAAAAAACCTTTGAAGTGATAATTGAGATGACCCATAGAAGGTGTGAGGAGAACTTAACACAGGGAAATAGATTCAATTAGTGTAATGACCCAATCATTCCCAGTCTCTATTTAAACCTAAGTTAATTGTATCTAATTTGCATATTAATTTGAGTTCAGCAGTCTCTCTTTGGAGTCTGTTTTTGATGTTTTTTTGTTACAAAATTGCCACCTTCAAGTCTGTCACTGAGTGGTTAGAGAGGTTGTTCTCTCACTGGTTTTTGAATGTTATGATTCCTGATGTCAAATTTGTGTAGAGACTGTCCGGTTTGGCCAATGTACATGGCAGAGGGGCACTGCTGGCACATGATGGCATATATCACGTTGGTAGATGTGCAGGTGAACGAGCCCCTGATGGCGTGGCTGATGTGATTAGGTCCTATGATGGTGTCACTTGAATAGATATGTGGACACAGCTGGCATTGGGCTTTGTTGCAAGGATAGGTTCCTGGGTTAGTGTTTATGTTGTACGGTGTGCGGTTGCTGGTGAGTATTTGCTTCAGGTTGGGAGGCTGTCTGTAAGCGCAGACTGGCCTGTCTCCCAAGATATGTGAGAGTGAGGGATCATCTTTCAGGATAGGTTGTAGATCTTTGATGATGTGCTGGAGAGGTTTTAGTTGGGGGCGGTAGGTGATGGCTAGTGGCATTCTGTTATTTTCTTTGTTTGGCCAGTCCTGTAGTAGGTGGCTTCTGGGTACTCTTCTGGCTCTGTCAGTCTGTTTTTTCACTTCAGCAGGTGGGTACTGTAGTTTTAAGAATGCTTGATAGAGATCTTGTAAGTGTTTCTCTCTGTCTGAGGGATTGGAGCAAATGCGGTTGTATCTTAGAGCTTGGCTGTAGAGAATGGATTGTGTAGTGTGTCCTGGATGGAAGCTGGAGGCATGCAGGTAAGTACAGCGGTCAGTGGGTTTCCAGTATAGGGTGGTGTTTATTTGACCATCGCTTATTAGCACAGTAGTGTCTAGGAAATGGACCGCTTGTGTGGATTGGTCTAGGCTGAGTTTGATGGTGGGATGGAAATTGTTAGTCTCTAAGATGCCACAAGTACTCCTGTTCTTTATCTCAGTTTTAT
The DNA here is from genome assembly GCF_007399415.2 of Gopherus evgoodei. Classification (NCBI taxonomy): domain Eukaryota; kingdom Metazoa; phylum Chordata; order Testudines; family Testudinidae; genus Gopherus; species Gopherus evgoodei. The sequence continues at coordinate 92,911,002 of NC_044325.1, forward strand.
TTATTTTATAAATATTTATTTAAATTTATGCCCACTGTCTGCTAAGCGGTTTTTTGCTTTTGTTTGTTTGTTTTTGGTGGGGTGTCTGTGGGTGAGAAAGGCAGAAGAAAGCCACTTGAGGCTTATCGATTCTGGTGCCACTTCTATGCTTGTCTCAGTATATGTTAGAGCAACTTGGAAATTTCTATAAAGATACACTGGCTAGCCCAAGGCACCATGGTACTAGCACAGAACAGCTGGAGCACTTTGGCCAGGACCCCTTCCATATGCTGGGGGCATAAGAGATGACTATGCCTGCTAGGGATATCCCAATATTGGGGACATCTGATAGCTCTCAAATTCCTTTTATGCATCTTCAGCCTAAATGGATGCTTAATTTAAAAAAAATCAGTGACTGAGTTACAAATACATGCTCCTTTTTATAAGAAACTGGAGGAATGGTTTTTAAACTCTCAGCACTTAGGTGAAAAAAATCACAGTCCCTGCAAAAATTACTTTAAACCTTGCAATTTGTCATAGTTTTCAGTCTCTAGCAGCATTTTTATCAGGACAATGACAACATCAAAGGACCGTCACATTATCTTGCCTTAGATTGAATGGTTTTGGTACTTACCTTACAAGATCCAAAAATTCACATTATTAAAAGTCTGCAACATCAGGGACACATGTAGCAAAACCACTTTAACACCACTGTAACTAGAGCTGAATGAATAATTGCTTTTTAGGTTTGGTGGCCAAACCAAAAAAATAATTGCAAACTAAAACTGATCCCCTCCCCCGTCCCATTTTTCTTGCTGAAATGAAAAAAACTCTCTTTGGTCAGTTCAAAGTGACATTTTGAATTGGTACAGGCTGATTCCTAACAGTTTGTTTGAAAAATTTCTGATTTTTTTTTCCCCCGTTTTTATTCAGCAGAAATATTCACTGAATTCGACCCCAATTTTCGAATAGTTTTGGTTGCACCAAAACAGCTTTTTTCAGCAAATTTATTATTTGTTGAAAACAATATGCCCATCTGTAACTGTAAAACTATTTCATAAGGTAATAATACAGTTTGCTTCAAAATAGAGTACTTAACATTTGGCCTTATTTATCCTCCCATGCTCTGAAATATTGCCTCAGGTAATGGTATACTTGTATTACCATTTAGTGAATTCATGTACAATAGCAAAGCATAGTCCAAGAACTCTGGTCATACTCAAGTTTTTGTCCAATATCCTAGTCTTGCTAATTATGAATCAACTGCAAACAGGAGGATGAGATTTCTATCACTTTGCCAACACTAAAAAAAGGCACCAGGCTTTTGCAGACTACAGTCTCTATACACCCTCAAGTGGACACAAGTAGTTACTACAACTGAAAGTTAAAGCCAATTCCTACCACTCCGTTTACAGAAAGAAGCTGGTCTCCACGTTTCAGTCCCCCATGTCTATCAGCTATACCGCCTGGGATAATTCGAGAGATATAGATTGGAGAGTTTTGCTCTTTGCCTCCCATAATGTTGAATCCAAGACCTTCTTCTGTTTTTGGCAGTTCAACAACTCTGGGATGTGAATGACCTTCGCTGGCAGCAAATGCAGCAACTGTGGCCTATAAGAAACAAAACTATTTATTTCTTCTTAAAAGCAGAACCTTAGAAAGTCTCCATCTCTTACAGTCAGAGGTGGGTAAGCATTTGAAAAGGTTTTTGAGACAGACAATGAAGTAAAAATAATGTGTATCCTAGGTACCAAACATCAGAATACGAAAACTATGGGGCATTTTGAATTAAATAAAAACAAATGTCATTGGAAATAACAAGTCTTTCATCTCTTGTTCATACAACTGACAGATTAACAGGTCAGATCAGAAGGAGACATCTAGATCACCCTTTCTGTGACAAACTATTACATTCTATTCTAGTTATAGTAAGACTTTTACCTTTGCTGTAGCATTAGCTCTCACTTCTGGGCTACTGCTGATGTCCACAGTTTCATATACGTGCTCATATACCTTTAGGACAAAGTTATTTAGTAGGTACATAATTTAATGGGAAAAATGAATAGATACGTTTTCTGCTTAGATGGTGTGACAAATAATCTACTGTGTTAGATGTGTGACAAGAGATCAATACTTCTGCTACTACTCTCAAAATTGCATTTCCTAATTTACAGAGAGAAAGGGTATGTGCCTGAAAGAGAACAAATCTGCCCTATTGGAAAGACACTTCAAGCTGTGGCCATGTCTATACATAAAGCACTGTAATGGCACAGCTGTACCGCTGCAGCATGTCTTGTGAAGGCACAGTATGCTGCCAGGAGAGCTGTCCCATTGGCATAAAAAATCCACCTTTGCAAGCAGCAGAAGCTCTCCTGCAGATATAGTGCTGTGCACACGAGCACTTATGTCAGTAAAAGCAGTAAAGAATCCTGTGGCACCTTATAGACTAACAGATGTATTGGAGCATGAACTTTCGTGGGTATTCACCCACGAAAGCTCATGCTCCAATATGTCTGTTAGTCTATAAGGTGCCACAGGACTCTTTGCAGCTTTTACAGATCCAGACTAATATGGCTACCCCTCTGATACTGATGTCAGTGTAATTTATGCCACTCAGGGTGGAATATTCACACTCCCAAATGACAAGTTTTGTAGATATAGGTTGTAGCATAGACATAGCCTGAGACAGGACTGAGACAGTAAGTCACACCTTCCCCTGGGTCTACTGAATGGGCTATTCAAGCACGGTGAATATCACTGCTATCACTGAAACCAAAAGCGATAGTTGGATCTGCAACTACTCCCACCCACACACCTGGAAGAACCATTCCGAGTGCAGGTAAGGGATTGAGAACCCTGGAGAGATGCTAATTAATGCTAGAACAGAATGTTAATCATAAGGCGGAGACAGAAAAGCATGTCAGCTTATCTTCATTACTAAAAAGAGATGCATTTTACCTCAGAGTAACTAATGCGCATGAGCTATCTCATAACAATACTGTGAAGACAAGACACTTTTGTTTTACTGCAAAGTAAAGTCACAGAGGTCAAACTCTAGTGAGTTTACCTTGTGGTAAAAAAGTGTCTTGTCTTCACTGTGGCTTTACCTTGTGATAGCTCACGTGTTAGTTACCCTGAGGTAAAAAACACGGCCTGCTCCCCACCCACTCCCCCCCCCTTTTTTTTTTTGGTAGTGAAGACAAGCCCTCACTTGCACTTTAGGGTACAGGTGCTTGTAGCTGACAGGAAAGTCAGACCCTCAAGTTCTCTCTCCAAGAAAGGTGTGAATTGTTAACTGGCTTTCTGTAACCTAAGATAATATATCCTTATCTAGGTTATTCAGGGGCAAAATTTAAATCTAAGTATGTTAAGACAATTGTTCGTTTTGTTTTAAATCCTTTCCTACTTTTTTTGTTAATAAAGAATTAAGCCCGAAAGTTTGCAGATAATAGATTTGGGGTCAGATTAAAAAGTAATTCAAAACAAACTCTTGTAACAGCTAGCTTTGTTCCTGCTCAGCAGGTACAACAGGACATATTAGAAGCAGGCATATATCTGGTATTTTTGGTTGCTATTTGTTTATGCCAGGTTAACTTACCTCTCTCACAGCATTACAGAACTCACTTTGAAGGACCCTTTGCAAAGCCTGTAGTTTTTGTGGTGGTACTTCTCCACTCCTCTGTAATTTTTCCAGCAACTCAATAGCTCTGCAGATGTCTGGGGGAAGACAGAATATTGATATGATGAACACCTGACTTTTACTCAGAGAATGTTCTTTTAGTGCATGCATGCACACACCTATACACCACTTTGTAAGTGAGAATTAGGTTTACTTACATGCGTTTCCTTTAACACAATCACTAAATACTACTGAGAAGACACCAGTTAATGCATCAACATCCAGGCCCTCCCTCCAATGACTCCTTGCATATCTCATCTTCAAGATCCTCATACACTGAAATCTACTTGTCCCTCTGATCCTTTGAATCCGTTCCTAGTTGCCTGTACCACTTTCCACGCCCCATCAATGTGTGCTTTTTATGGTCCCTGTCTCATTCTCCATTCTACTTTGTTTAAAATCAACTTTGATCAACATCAGCATTCACACATGGAATGAGGAAGGGGACTACACAAGGTAGAAAAAAAAGAATTGAGTAGAGGGGCTGGTATGGGTATACTGGGTAACAGCGCACACAGTTTCGGTTACCCTGATGATTTATCCACCCTCCACCAGTGGGGAGACCCACTGCCAACATAGCTTCCCAGTCACTGCATATCCAGTAATTCTGGCTTCCTTGCCTTCCTGGCTCTACCTGCCTCCCCAGTTACAGCCCCTACCAACCTCTGAGTCTTGTTGCCTCTATGCCTCCCTTCTCTCCATATTTACCCACTGTGACAGAATCTACCTGCGTTCACACCCTCCATACTATTGTAATATTTTTTGTACAAGGCATGTCTTGTAAGGTATCATTTGAAAACTCATAATTTGCTGGTCAGTATCATCCTGATAAAATGTGTGTGCAACATTGTATATAAAGTTATAAGATTTTCCTGTATGATATTATTAACACATGTTCCAACCCCCATAGCCCTCCCCAAACTAAGGTTAGCAAACAGGTCTATCCTAAACAAAGGAATGTATACTCTGCTTAATTTGCATTTAAGTAGTAAACAGAGTCATTGGTCAGAGAGGGAAACAAAGAACACTCAAATGGGTGAGAAAAAAAGCAGCACGGAACGTCCACATAGATTCTCTATCTCCGAGTGCCCAGCTGAAAATGTTTTTCAAGAGGGGGACAAGTACCCAAAGGCACCCCTCTGTCTCCCTGCCCACGACATGCACAGTACCTGAAGTGAAATGGGAAGCCAGTGCTGGACTCTGGACAGAGTTTGGTTAGCAAGACTGCTGAAAGCACACAGTGAGAAACTTTGCTTGAATCTGAAATAGCTTGTTAAGGTAGGTATTAAGATGTTTTACTATCTTTATTTTTCTTGTAACCATTTCTGGCTTTTATGTCTCAGTACTTGTATTCTTTCTCTTAGTAGTTAATAAACATGTTTTATCTAATCCAGTGTGTTCAAGCTGAAGTGCCCGGGTAACGCCATTTGGGGTGACAAGTTATGTGCATAAGTATCTGTTCTTATCAGTTTATTCCCTTAAAGGAATAATGGACTTACAATATTTTGTACTCTCTGGGAAACGGCCGGGCAGTACAGGACAGATTTCTGGTGGAAATCTGAGACTGGGATATGTTTGGATGACCCTGCAGCATAAGCAAGGCTGGTGAGAGTAAAAAGTGTAACCAAGTGTGGTTGGCAGGCTGCAATTACACGTAGATGCTCAGGGTGTGGCTTGCAAGCTAGAAGGCTATTTGTAAGTGGCCCAGGTGAGAGCTACTTCACCAAGGCATTGTAAGGCACCCAAGGTTCCAGGGCAGGAGTAACACAACTGCTCATTAGTCTGGGCTGTACCCTGGTATGTCACATCCACCCATCTCATCTATGATAAATATTGGCAAAGGAAGTTCCTGTCTGGCAGATCTGAGATCAACTGTGAAAAACCACCAGGGCTTTGCTAGATGGAGAAATTACTTGCGTTGCAGAGCTACAAGTTTCACCTGCCAGACAACTTTGTACAAGCTTCCCTCACTACTTGCCTACATTGTTACGGCTGAGACTTGGTCAGAGGTGGCCAAGAGAATCTTACAGGAAAATTGCCTGAAAAAGCAAAGCTCACTGCTCTGCTTATTTTAAGTGGTGGAACCACCTATGGATTTTCTGAGGAGAGTTCTGGTCCAACTGACTGGGAGCACAGCTGACTAAGCTTAAACACTTCATAGGAAGCAGGTATGGACAGAGGAAGGGAAAGCAGCTAAGGTCTGTTACTGGGCGACACTGGCCCTTTAAGAGGGAGTAGGGCCAAAGCTGTGACTCATCAGCTCACTTCAACTGGGTTTAAAATGCTGATGAGTCAAAGCTGCCTGAGAGCACTGAGAGAGAGAGAGAGAGAAGGGCAGGTGAGAGCTGTCTGAGGAGGAACAGAGACCTAGGAAAGAGAAGCAGCAGCAGAAGAGAGCTGGTAGAAAGCCATTAAAAAGAGCAAGAAGTTGATGTTAAGGACTGACCAGAGCTGTGGAAAACCTGCCAAGTTAAAGGAGAGCTTGTGCAGAGGATCCTAGGAAGAACCAGCAGCCTGGTTAGGAGAAGCTGAGCCCAAAACAAGAGTTGATGCTGGAGAGTGCATCTCAGAGCAGGAATAGGACTCATAAGCAGAGAGGCCTGGGTGTTTGGAACACTGTGGGAAGAACTCCTTGCCGCAGGCTTGAGTGGAGGACTGCAGGAAGCTCAGCTCAGAATATTCCCTGAGCTGGGGTATGACTCTCAGACAGGGAAGCTTGGCTGAGTGAAAGTGTGGAGAGTTCTTTTGCAGGAGCCCTGACTCAGGGCTATGGACGAGACTTATGGGAGAGAAGCAGATCTTGGAACTCTCAGGCAGAAGGCCTGGAGAGCAGGGCCCTGGAACAGCAGCTGAATGAACCATGATGAAGTGGTTACTGACTCTCAGATGGGTGACCTGGGAATCATGACATTTGAATGGGACTGAAGAGCTGCTGGACTGCAACCTTCTTTTACTTCAGGGTTTCAGAAGGATGGTTTTATCATGAATTCTGTGGACTATTCACTAGGGACAGAGACAGATAAAAATAGCTCTCCCCCCTTTCTGGGGACAAGATGCTATACAAAGCAATTGTTACATGGGAGAAACAGTGGAAATTTAAAAAAATAAATAGGAAAAGGAAAAAAGATTCAAGTGGCAGCAGACACTTAACAACTTTGTGATTGCTTTCACAGAATGCATACACTCTTCCAGTTTTACAAGTACCATGGGCGGCAAAGATCAGAAGTTTTTCCTCGTGCAAATCCACATATACAGTACAGTACATTACAGCTTTATTTATAAACTGTTAATTCAACCACAAATGCAATAACTTTTGCACAGGCTTAAAGGAATTTAGTTATAGGGAGAAATTAGGCAGAGAATGATAAAACTGACTTTTAAGGTCAGCTGATAGCTCCATTTTTTCCAAACAAAGCTTACACAACATAGTGTGAAAGAGTACCTGAAAAGTTAGATTATTTTCTTTGTGACACTGGCAGACCAGAGGCCAGCTCTTGCCAAGGATTTAGGCCGCAGCTGAGCACTGACAAAGTCATTGCTGGAAACCAGTTCAGCTCACCTGCGTATGATTAAGTTGAATATTGGACTCATAACTATCTGTCTGGACTTTATGAATTACTAGTAAATTGCTAAATGTATTAATCCTACTTATAATGTCTGTATCCTGTGCTATAAGGTAAAACTTAAAGTATTCGCTATATAGTTCAGAACATAACCCACCAAACAAGAAAAAACTTCACCTAGTACTAAAGCCCTATGAAAGATATTTCCTCTTGCCCATAAGGAAGGACTATCAAAACTAAATGGGCCATTGTGGAACATCACAATACAAAATTTTGCTAAGTGTTCTTACACAGGCTAGGTGCAAAAGGGCTCATCCCATCATCTTGAATTCTGGAAGAAGGAAAAAAAGATAGTGAACAAGAAAATTTGTCATCTCTTTGCTGTTTGAATTCTGACAGGGCTGGAGCTAGGAAACAGATGCAGAGATCCCACATGGTCAACCTGGGTTAGCCCTAATAGACATTCAGTGCTGACAAATTGGTACAGTCACCTTTTGGAACCGTAGATGGTAACGTACGTGTGTGTGTGTGTGTGTGTGTACGTACGTACCTGTAAATAATTCATTTCCTTGTCCTGGTCAATAAATCCTTACTTTGGCTACAAGCAGTTGTCTTCGGTGTGATATCTAAGGTACCTATTAACCTGGGATAAATGACTCATCTCTGGAGAGTGGAAGCAACCTGAATCTTTAGTGATCTTGGTGCATGCCAACCAACTATCATTAAATACAGCTTGCCTGGGTGACAAGATAGACTGGAGTGCCCAAGGAGACTGTTTGCGACTCCATGGTAGGACTGTTATAACACTTCAGGGATTCATATTTGTTACTGGGTTGGTGAAATCTAATTACTCCTGGGGGACCTGTGCACCAAAAAATTAAAAAATTCTGTGCACAAGTTAAAATCTGCAAATTTTATTTGTCAAAATAATACTACATCATCAGACCAGTTTCAATTATTTTGTTAATTTATTTCAAAATACCTGTCAGCAAGAATGTCTATAACAATACAGACACACACAAAAGTTCCCTCAGGAGTAGAGAGCTAAAGAAACCCCTATGACAACCCAGTTCCTATTTCTCTGCTCCCACCCAGCCCAGACACTCATGAACCTGATGAAAGGGTTTTTGCTGTTTGTTTTTCCCAAAAAGCTCAGAAGATAGACTAGACAGTTTGGATCTTCTCTGGTAAGGTATTCCACAGTCTAGGAGCTGGAACTGAAAATGCCTTGCCTCCAGCTCCCAGAAATTTCATCCTAGGAACTCAATTTCAATATCCCTCTGAATGCAATGGTGTTGGTCAATCACCAAAAGGCAATCTTTGAAGGACCTTGGCCTGAGCCCAAAGAGCATTTCAAAGATTAAACTAAGGATGCAAATAGGGAGCCAACAGAGGGTACAGGGCACTGATGTGATGTTATTTTGGTTGTAAGTTCCCCAAAAGAGTGGAGATGCCACACACTGTGTTATATAATGTGGAGTATGATTTAATTTATGGCTGTAGAATGCTCAGTACAGTCAGACAGTAATTTTGAGATCCAGGGTGCCTTTTACACAAGTACAGAGTAAGGGGCAGTACATAACTGTATTGCCCCAGAAGCAGCTCAAGCCTGGTTGAGCATAAATTTTGTACCATTATAATTATTTCATGAACTCAGATTCTAAGGCCAGAAGGGATCACTGTGATCATCTAGTTTCATCTCCTGTATAACACAGGCCATAGAACTACCCCCAAATAATTCCCAGAGCAGGGGTAAGTTGATTATTTGTTGTCAAGGTTCAAATTTCGTGGTCAAGGTATAGTTAAGTTCCAAACTCCAGAGAAAAATAATAAAAAACAATAATAACGATAATGAGTAAATAAAAAGATTTTGGGGTCAATTCAAAAGCATCTGGTAGTCCAGATTTGGCCCACAGTCTTCCTACAGGTTCTAGGATACGGGTAGTCAATCTTTAGAAAAACATCCAATCTCAATTTGAAAATTGCCAGTGATGGAGAATCCACAACCCGTGTAAATTGTTTTAATGGTTAATTACCCACACTTAATTCACGCCTTATGTCTCATCTTAATATGTCTAGCTTCAATTTCTAGACATTGGATCATGTTATACCTTTCCCAGCTAACTGAAGAGTCCTCTATCATCACATTCCAGCTTCCCAGGTAGGTACTTAAAGTAAGCTACTTATAAATTAATCAAGTCACCCCTTAACTTTCTTTTTGTTAAACAGATTGAGCTCCTTGAACCATCACGACAAGGCATGTTTTCTAATCCTTTAATCATTCTTGTGGCTCTTCTCTAAATCCTCTCCAGTTTAACATAATCATTCTAGACTTGTGGACACCAGAATTGGACACAATATTCCAGCATGGGTCGGTCACAGCAGTGCCAAATAGGGAGTAAAACAACCTCTCTATTCTGACTTGAAATTCCCATGTTTATGCATAGAAAGATTGCATTGGCCAATAGTTATACAGGTGTAACTGGTATCCAGAGGGTGAATGCTGATATTTCAATATAAGCACTTTTATGCTGGCATATCTTTTCATACTAATACAATTGATGCAGTACAACTTGTGTATAGACAAGGCCTCAGTCCCAATCTCTCTCCAGCTTCTCCTGGTGCTCTGAAAAGGGAGTAAACTAAGCTAGGTCCATAACTGGAACAAGACACCTTCCCCAGTGCAGCTATGTCTCCTCCACTCAGATCCTGTCCCATTCACTCTCACCCACCTGCATAAGGCTGAGGGGGTTGGGGAGATACAACAGTTCTATGAAGCCTTCCTGCACTGCTACCCATGATGTGGTTAACTGGGCACTTTGTGTCCCCTTGCACTGCCACACTAGGTATGCCCCAGTTTGGCCCATTATTCAAAACAACAAGAGACGAAATTGGATATCAAATTGACTCAAGAGGGGCTCCAAGGAAAAAAACTCACACGCTTGGAGATAATGCCATTAAAAACAATAAATTAAAATAATGTGACAAAACCAATGTCACCAAACCCACAACACACTATTTAAAGGATGGATTTTATTTGCAGCAAGCAGATTTTCTGATTAATCACATGCACTTTAAAAACGAATTTTTGTTGACTGTGGGAGGCACTAGACCAGGGGTCAGCAACCTTTCAGAAGTGGTGTGCCAAGTCTTCATTTATTCACTCTAATTTAAGGTTAAATGTTGCAGTAATACATTTTAACGTTTTTAGAAGGTCTCTTTCTATAAGTTTGTAATATATAACTAAACTATTGTTGTATGTAAAGCAGGTAAGGTTTTTTAAATGTTTAAGAAGCTTCATTTAAAATTAAATTAAAATGCAGAGACCCCTGGATCAGTGGCCAGGACCAGAGCCGACTCCAGCTTTTTTGCTGCCCTAAGGCCATGTCTACATCTAAAATTTTGCAGCGCTGGTTGTTACAGCTGTATTAGTACAGCTGTATAGGGCCAGCGCTGCAGAGTGGCCACACTTACAGCAACCAGCGCTGCAAGTGGTGTTAGATGTGGCCACACTGCAGCGCTGTTGGGCGGCTTCAAGGGGGGTTCGGGGAACGCGAGAGCAAACCGGGAAAGGAGACCAGCTTCGCCGCGGTTTGCTCTCGCATTCCCCGAACCACCCTGCAAACCGCAGGGAAGGAGACCTGCTTGCTTGGGGGTCTGGGGAACGAGAGAGCAAACCGGGAAAGGAGACCAGCTTCGCCGCGGTTTGCTCTCGCGTTCCCCGAACCACCCTGCAAACCGCAGGGAAGGAGACCTGCTTGCTCGGGGGTTCGGGGAACGAGAGAGCAAACCGGGAAAGGAGACCAGCTTCACCGCGGTTTGCTCTCGCATTCCCCGAACCACCCTGCAAACCGCAGGGAAGGAGACCTGCTTGCTCGGGGGTCGGGGAACGAGAGAGCAAACCGGGAAAGGAGACCAGCTTCGCCGCGGTTTGCTCTCGCGTTCCCCGAACCACCCTGCAAACCGCAGGGAAGGAGACCTGCTTGCTCGGGGGTTCGGGGAACGAGAGAGCAAACCGGGAAAGGAGACCAGCTTCGCCGCGGTTTGCTCTCGCGTTCTCCGAACCACCCTGCAAACCGCAGGGAAGGAGACCTGCTTGCTCGGGAGTTCGGGGAACGAGAGAGCAAACCGGGAAAGGAGACCAGCTTCACCGCGGTTTGCTCTCGCGTTCCCGGAACCACCCTGCAAACCTCAGGGAAGGAGACCTGCTTGCTCGGGGTTCGGGGAACGCGAGAGCAAGCCGGGGAAGGAGACCAGCTTGATTACCAGAGGCTTCCTCAGGTATGCTGGGATACCTGGTTATTCCACGGAGGTCAAGAAAAGCACTGGTAAGTGTCTATACTTGATTACCAGCGCTGGATCACCAGCGCTGGATCCTCTACACCCGAGACAAAACGGGAGTACGGCCAGCGCTGCAAACAGGGAGTTGCAGCGCTGGTGGTGCCCTGCAGATGTGTACACCTCCTAAGTTGCAGCGCTGTAACTCCCTCACCAGCGCTGCAACTTTCTGATGTAGACAAGCCCTAAGTGGCGAAACGGGGGGAGAGAGGGAAGCCAATCAGCGGGCACTTTGGCAGCAGATCATTCTTCTGTAGCAATTTGACGGCAGGTCCTTCACTCCCTCTCTTCCTTTTCGGCAGCAGCTCAAAGAGGAGGAGAGGGACTGAAGGACCTGTTGCCGAATTACCACCAAGAACCCGGACGTGCCGCCCCCTTTCCACTGGCCGCCCCAAACACCTGCTTCCTTCGCTGGTGCCTTGAGCTGGCCCTGGCCAGGACCCAGGCAGTGTAAGTGCCACTGAAAATCAGCACATGTGCCATAGGTTGCCTACCCCTACACTAGACTGACAATCCTAGAGGCAAAGTTAACTAGAGCAGAGGTATATTAAAGACAGTAGCAGTGCAAGGTTCTCTACATAATTCTACTAGTGCCTCCACTCTGAAAGGTGTGAGAGGTTAGTCTCTCTCATCCTTGGCTTCCAGTGAAATTGCTAAAAAGGGTGTTGGCTGTGATTCAAGGAAGAGAAGAGATTTCTTCCATATTTGACTCTGTATGCAGTATTGTAGCCATGTTGGTCCCAGGATATTAGAGAGACAAGGTGGGTGAGGAAATATCTTTTTGTGGACCAACTTCTGTTGCTGAGAGGGACAAGCTTTTGAGCTTTCACAGCTCTTGTTCAGGTCCCAAGGCTTGTCTCTCTCACCAACAGAAATTGATCCAATAAAACATATTCCCCTTACCCACCTTGTATCTCTAATATGTGCCTCTGGTTAGCAGATTTAGTCCCATTACTAGTAAATGTGTGGTAAATTTCTTAAACATTTCCCCTCATTTCCTAGGTTACATACCAACTCCCTGTGATCAGTTTATTCCCTTAGCCTGATAATGATATAATTTAATTATCAAAAGTCAACACTACCACAATTAACAGAGGCTGGTTATTTCTGCAAATAATGCGGCCCTTCGGTATATGTCATATATGTACACACTATTATACTGTACTTTTTTTCCCCTTCCTTTCTTAAGAGGCAAGGCCAATACGCAAGAAAACATAAAATAGTTCTTTTGTTCCACTGATTTCTACTAGGTAACTTTGCATAGATTTCTTTGTTTTCATGGATAAAGCACAATGACAAGGTAATGAGGTGGGGGAGGATGCTGCCCCAGGTTTTACCAAGAGCAGCTAATCCCATTGCCAAAGAGCAGCTCTAATTAGCAAGCTTTGGGGGAGGGGAACTGCAGAGCTATGAAGTAGGAAGCAACTTACATATATCTCTATTTACAGGCCTTTTCCCTCACACTACAGATGATTTATTTGTGGAGGAGAGAGAAGAGAAGAAAATCATCAGAAAGTTTCAACCGCTGCATTCTGAGGTAGACAACGTATTTGAACTAACAATATATGCATTCACACAAATATATTAACTTTAAGTTAGGACTGTGCATCCCATAAATACACACCAGTAAAAAGCAATTAAACAGGCTGTTAAGCTATCCACACTCCCACTCTTGGTACGTCTACACTACGGGATTATTCCGATTTTACATAAACCGGTTTTATAAAACAGATTGTATAAAGTCGAGTGCACGCGGCCACACTAAGCACATTAATTCAGCGGTGTGCATCCATGGTCCCAGGCTAGCGTCGATTTCCGGAGCGTTGCACTGTGGGTAGCTATTCCATAGTTCCCGCAGTCTCCCCTGCCCCTTAGAATTCTGGGTTGAGAGCCCAGGGGCTGATGGGGCAAAAATCGTCACAGGTGGTTCTGGGTAAAAGTCTTCAGTCATTCCTTCCTCCGGGAAAGCAACGGCAGACAATCATTTCGTTCCCTTTTTCTCTGGATTGCCCTGGCAGACACCATAGCACGGCAACCATGGAGCCCGTTCAGCCTTTTTTTTTTTTTTTTTAAACAGTCACCGTATGTGTACTGGATGCCGCGGACAGAGGCAATACTCTAGCGCTACACAGCTGCATTCATTTGCTTTTGCATGATAGCAGAGACGGTTATCAGTCGTTCTGTACCGTCTGCTGCCGGTGTAAATTGGCAATGAGATGACGGTTATCTGTCCTTCTGTACTGTCTGCTGCTATCATGGGTGCCCCTGGCTGAGGTCGGCCGGGGGCGCAAAGGCAAAACTGGGAATGATTCCCTGAGTCAATCCCTCCTTTAAGGTTTCTAAAAATAGAGTCAGTCCTGCCTAGAATTTGGGGCAAGTGTACTAGGGAACCAGTGTATCAGAGAGCACAGCTGCTCCGTGTCAGATCCCGCAGAAATGATGAGCTACATGCCATTCACGGGGGGTGCCCTTGCAACAGCCCCACCCATTGCTTCCTTCCTCCCCCAACCTTCCTGGGCTACCGTGGCAGTGTCCCCTCCATTTGTGTCATGAAGTTATAAAGAATGCAGGAATAAGAAACAGTGACTTGTTAGTGAGATAAAATGAGGGGGAGGCAGCGTCCCGGTGCTATGACAGTCCAGGCAGGACATTAAGCGGTGCGGGGGAGAGGAGTCCAGCATGCCGCTGCTATGACAGTCCAGGCAGTACAGAATCTTTTCTTTACACAGGAAAGGGAGGGGGCTGGTGGAGCTCAGCTCCCAGTTGCTATGATGAGGACGGTTACCAGCCGTTCTGTACCATCTACTGGGAATGACCGAGAATCATTCCTATTTTCACCCAGGCGCCCCCGGCCAGCCTCACCTGAAGCCAGCCAGGAGCACTCACGGGTTGATAACAAGGATGGCTACCAGTCCTACTGCACCATCTGCCACCGGGCAGGGGAGAAAAGTGGATACTTCTCTTCACTGCTGTAGCATCGCATCTACCAGCAGCATTCAGTAGACATAGGGTGACACTGAAAGAAGTCAAGAAACGATTTCTTTCCCTTTTCTTTCACATGGGGGGGGGAGGGAGTAAATTGACGAGCTATTCCCTGAACCACGCCGGACAATGTGTTTGAACCTACAGGCATTGGGAGCTCAGCCAAGAATGCAAATACTTTTTGGAGACTGCTGGGGACTGTGGGATAGCTGGAGTCCTAAGTACCCCCTCCCTCCCTCCATGAGCGTCCATTTGAGTCTCTGGCTTCCTGTTACGCTTGTCACGCAGCACTGTGTAGCCTGTAGATTTTTTTTTCCAAATGCTTTGGCATTTCATCTTCTGTAACAGAGCTTTGATAGAACAGATTTGTTTCCCCATACAGCGATCAGATCCAGTATCTCCCGTACAGTCCATGCTGGAGCTCTCTTTGGATTTGGGACTGCACTGCCACCCATGCTGATCAGAGCTCCACGCTGGGCAAACAGAAATGAAAATCAAAATTTCACGGGGCTTTTCCTGTTTACCTGGCCACTGCATCCGAGTTCAGATTGCTGTCCAGAGCGGTCACAGTGGTGCACTGTGGGATACCGCCTGGAGGCCAATACCGTCGATTTGCGGCCACACTAACCCTTATCCGATACGGTAATACCAATTTTAGCGCTACTCCTCTCGTTGGGGAGGAGTACAGAAACCGATTTAAAGAGCCTTTTATATCGATATAAAGGGCCTCGTAGTGTGGACGGGTACAGCGTTAAATCAGTTTAACGCTGCTAAAATCGGTTTAAACACGTAGTGTAGAACAGGCCTCATTTACTTTTCTCAACTTTAACTACCACCTTTCTCCAAATCCCACTGCATCCCAAACAATCAATATTCAGCCTAATGCCAATCACTGATTATCCATTAATATGTTCAAAGACTTAACGTGGGGTTTACGTATCTTTCAAAAACTGCACTGTATCTGTATGGGATTTTGTATTGGTGTGAAAGACATGGTGCTAGACTGAAAATAGTCATTAGAGAAGGGACTTGAACTTGAGTGTCTCATTTCAGGTGAGTACTCTAACCATTAGGCTACAAAGTCTCTCACACAGTGTCTCTCTCTTGTTGACTCAATGGCTAGTTAAGTATTTTCTACAAAGTTGAACAGTTTCAATAGGAGAGAATGAGAGCCTCACCCCAAAATTCACCATAGCCCAGTGGTTGGGGTATTCACGTGAGTTAGGAGAGATGGGTCACGCCTGTGCTCTGACTTGGGGCTTTGAACCAGGTAACCCACATGCTGGGTGAGTGCTCTGGACTATTAGTATAAGGTGGTGTATGGGCAGCAGGACCAGCCCTTACCGGCTTCTATGATCCTACACTTAGGTTATGTCTACACTAGAGAACTTACAGCTATACCAATGCAGCTGCGCTGCTGTAAGATCTCTCTTGTAGTCACTCTATGTTGACAGGAGAGCGGACTTCCATTGACATAATTAAACCACCCCAATGAGTGGCAATAGCTATGTTGGGGTGGGGGGAAGCTCTCTCCCCAACATAGCGCTGTCCACACTGGCGCTTCTAGCAGGGTAACTTATGTTGCTCAGGGGTGTGTTTTTTTCCACATCCGAGCAACATAAATTATACCAACAAAAGTGGTAGTGTAGACATAGCCTTAGGTATTTAACTCTCCCTATGTATTGTATGGGCCTAGGCACCGAATTCCACTTAACAGCAGGGTGCCTATAAATCAGGTGCTGCAGTGCTCAGGTTGAATCCTAGCCTGGTTGGTCAGGATGAGTGGAAACAATATGAACTGGGGATGGGGAGTGGCAGGTGGGAGTGGGTAGGAGAGAATTACTTAAATTTGAAAAGTGCATAGATGGTTTATTACATTACGTAAATGCCTATTTCCTTGTTTATTGCCTCTTTCACCCATTCTGATAATCTAGCAAGTTTAACTCAAAGCTGAGAAGTTTTCTATGTAGAAAAATTCCTACTACCGCTATCCCTCATGAGAGGTGTGCAAAACACTATCCAGCAAGACACAAGTTCAGTATGGAACTGATGAGGAAATTCTAACAAAACTGTAAAGGGGGAAATTTTAAAAAAAAAATTTTTCCCCCCACTGAAAACTAAAACTACCAGACTGAGCCTTGCAGACATTCACTTAAGTTATGAAAGACAAAAGGAAAATCTGGGACTAAGAATTCTGATGAGTTTTACGTCTGATGCGTTATCATCAGCGTGATGAGAAGGAATTAATTTCGTGCCTTGGGGATGCTTACAGGAACCGGGGGGGAGGGGAGGGGTAGGGGAAAGAGACTAAAAATGCAAAGAGCCGTTTAAAATGTTTCTGCTGCCCCCGCCAGTACTTCTCGCCTCGACGATGTACAAGGAAAACTCAAAGGCCCCGGGAGGGGCCGGCTCCGAGAGTGATGCGGCCACTGAAACGAGCACCAGAACTCGGGTCCCGCTCTCCATGCACAGGGAGACCCCGGTGCGCCCAAACCCTGGGGCCGCCGGGCACCTCGGGGCTCGCCCCGCCCAGGAGTGTCACTGAACTGCCGCAGTCAGGAGGGCAGTGGGGGGAGGGGCCCACCTAGGGCTCCGCCCCGTCGAACCCCGACAGCCCAACGGCGCTGCCCGGCTCCGCTCCCAGTCAGGAGCGCGGGGAGCTGGGCAGAGTCCCGCACGCAGCTCCCGGGTGGGGGGGAGGGGGAAGCGGCCGTTCTTTCCCGGGGAAACGGCGTCACCCCCGCGCGCTCACCTCGCTCCAGCCGCACAGGCTCCCCTAGCGCCGCCATCTTCTCCTCGCTCCCGCCCGCACCCGGAAGTGACGCGCGGCGCGCGGAAGGCCAAGGCGCGCAGGGAGGGAGAGGGCGTTAGGGGGCGGGGCTGGTGGGCTCTCGGGGCTGGTTTCCCTGCGCGCCCCGTGGGCCCCTCCGCGGCTTGGGTGCTCTAACCCCGGGTCCAGGCCCTGCGGCCGTGAGGGGTCCGCTCCCCGGAATCCATCCCAGCGCCGGGGCGGGCTGGCGGCTTCGCACCCGCGCCCCCCCAGCGCGTGCCCTGAGTGGTGCTGAGCGCAGGGCGGCGGGGGAGGCAGACGGTGCACGCTGCTGCCGTGCCAGTCCGCCGCTGTGTCTCGGCCTAGGGCCCTTCGCCGCGTGCCATGCATCCCAGCGCAGTGTGCGTGATGTGCTGTGTGTGTGCTGCTTGTCTGCCATCAATTTAATCTGTGTGGGGGGCAAGGGCCTTGTGTGATGCTTGTGTGTTGTTAAAATGAGCTAAGCAAGGGGTACAAGTAGGACAAACTCAGTGCGTGCCTTTACGTTTATATAAGTGCGCGTGGGACTGCCCAGAGGGCACGTAGTTGCTATATTGTTA
This sequence comes from Gopherus evgoodei, assembly GCF_007399415.2. Lineage (NCBI taxonomy): Eukaryota > Metazoa > Chordata > Testudines > Testudinidae > Gopherus > Gopherus evgoodei. The sequence goes on from NC_044325.1 coordinate 92,928,912, forward strand.
ATTTAATCTAAGTGCATTATTCTCTGTGTTTGATTTTTGCTTTGAAAGAATAGTTCTGTTCACTGAAGGACCTTTTTCACACGAGCATGCTTTCAGTTCTGGGATTCATTATAAGGTTGTCACTCCGCTTACAATGAGGGAGGCTGCTATGTGTGGTTCACGGAGCCGTTTAACATGAATGGAAATGGTTTGCATTTTGCAAGTGAACAACGTCAATGCTTATGGACGTGTTTTGAGTCAGAAAAAATGTTTTAACAGCTGGGACTGTAAAGGTTATAGAACAAGTCTGGAATAAGATCCAGATGTTTGTATTTCATAATGTCATTTGAAATTGCTTGTTCTGCTGCCCCAGTAGTGACTGAAATGTTTAGGAGCCTGCAGGTGACATTTGCACAGCAATGTTTATTGAACATGGCAGATTTTCATAAACATTTCTAAAATTTAAGATAAGTATATTCAATGTATGAAGAGAATACGTTTTAAATAGCTCTTGAAAGTAAATATTTTGTCAATTCACACACTCATGATACACCATCCTTCATACAGTCACGCTGTTGTGATTTGACTGTTCAAATGTAATGTCATATTATGAAACTAATAACATCTGAAAAACATAATTCTGTTGACTTTCCACCAGCATAGTCCTGTAGAACTTTTTGCCCCTGGGAATGTGCAGTGATTTATAGCTTCTGTACAGGTGACAGAGAAAAAAAGTGTGTGTCTCTGGGTCTTTTTTTTTTTTTTTTAAATGTCAGTCTTAAAGGTTTACTGGTCATTGTTTACTTGCTTGCTTTTTCTTTTCCATCTGATTATTTACTTTAGAAATTCATGTCTTGATTACACAGGAAACTCCATGAATGAGGGAAGATTAGTGGGATTGTGAAATAACAAGAGATGGAAAGATAAGCAATTGAAGGGAATGAGAAACTTAATCCGACTGCCTAAAACTTTTTTAAATGTGGTTTTCTTAATGCCTGTTTAACTCAAAAGCCTGAGAAACATATGAGAGAATATAAATCTTTGGTAAAAATTTAATAAAATAACAAGTTGTGAAAGCTCACAGTACACATTTGAAAACTTTAAGGGGTTTTCCAGGAAAACTAGGAAATCCCAGATTTGAATTTCTGATATTTATAAAGTAGGAACATGGAGGGGAACACACCCCCGTGTCCCCCCCCACCTTCTACTTTCTGTATAAGCCTCCTTCCACAAGGCCTAAATACATTTTTTCTTTAGCAAGTCACCTTTAAGTGTATTCTTATATTTCTGAATGATTTCCAGCATTTTATAATATGTTGAATGTTATAGAGTTAGCAATTATAAAGTGAAAATGTTTTTGTGAATTATTTTTTTGAGAAAATAGTAAAAGTATTTGTATCAAAAAATAACCACTTTTACAATTGATAAGCCTGACACATCCACTATAAGGAGTCTGCAGTGTGGTGTAGTTTGTTCAGGGTGTACACATGACAGGTGGACACAAGAACTTCAGAATTTAGATGAGAGAATATCTGTGCCACTCTATCTGCCAGCTTGAGGAGACTGCAAATAAAGCACTGTCATGGAAAGAGTTGGGGAAAAAATGAATGAAATAAAATGTAATAACATAAAATGAAAAAGGGCAGGTGAAAAATACCAGACCTATTCAGTTTAGTAGGATTGTTGATGGCAGGCATGGACAACTGAAGATCAGATTTATAAGATCCTCTGCCGTTTCTCTGCCTAACATATGGGCACTTAAAAAATACAGCGATTGAAAATGTAGTTATAGCTTCCTTCGGTATAGATTCAAATTACACCAATTTCCCTTTCTTCTATCTTTGTAATTGCTTCGGTTAGTTATGTTGCAGCTACTCTCTCACTCAAGGCTATACTTTTGAAAAAGGGAAGCTATTTTCCAAAAGTGAAGCATATTTGTGAACAGAAATATATTCGGAATATTTTATCTGCACTTGCAAATGTAGCTACCATGGTAAAAGCTATTTGGCCTGATTTACAGAGATGCTGAGCGCTGTCAATTGGAGCTGCAGGTGCTCAGTTCCTATGAAAATCAGACCATACTATACTTATTAACAGAAGGTACACTTGAGACAGAGGCACTTGAATCACATTTTTTAAAATGGAGGCATATGGTCTGTGTACAAGAGAATGTGCTATTACTTTAATTACCTATGTAAATAGGACAGGCAGTACAAGTAGCTAATTAGGTGTCATGTTCTGATCACCCACTCTGCATACAGTTACGGTAAATGCATCTGCTTTATCATCAATCAGTTAATGGCAATGCAGGTTAACATGGTGTTTTACACACACAGAAAAAAATATTCTCTGCCTGAAAGGGTACACAGTCTAAATTACAGTCCACATATCTTTTCATGCATGATGAGACCTTCCCTTTTAAAAATGTAACCCTTGTGCTTTATTTCAGAAAGCACATTAGCTGTTAATATAAAACTAGCTACAGCATCTGCTATGCTTACAATTGCTGACGTGATAAATGCTATCACCACTATGTTTCCTATTGCCCCACAGCATAGAAGGGTCTCATTTGAACAAGAGTGAGGGTCTGCTGGTTGAATTCTTGGAAGTAATACATCTAGGAGCTCAGATGTTGAATGGGGGCATTTTCCATTTGGAGGCAGAGGATAGCAGTTGCTGGTGAAGAGCAGCAAACCCAAAATTAGCAGGGATAAACAGGAATCATTTGTTAACCTCAGCCCCATAAACCACTTTAAAAACTGTTTTAGATACATTGTCACTTCTGCTCCAGATATAAATAGCAACTAATTATTCCAATTTCCAACACTCAAAGCAGTATTCTGCAATCTTCTACTGCAGGTCCCGAAAAGTGTTTCCCAAACTATGAGGTATCCTGTGTGGGAGTGATAAAATATGCTTGCAAAGGTCTAGCTAGGGGTATGGAAGATGTATAACATGGAAAGTCTATATATTTTGTATATTATAGGTATGTATGAAAATATGTTTGTATGACACTATCTCAGGCGAGATTGTGGATTTCTGTGGTGAGGGCCTATCTGGGTATGTCATCTCTGCAGAGTTAACCTGGGTAACTGGCAACTAGGTCCGAGCACCCAAGTTAGACCAGGCCATGTATGAGTAGCCACACTGCAAACCCATACCTGAGTTACTGGGCCTTCACTAGTATTGTGTCCGTCATGTGTGTTGCCAAGACGTTGGAGGCACATCCTATTGTTCTTTCATGCTGCAGTAAGATGAGCTGCTCTCTGAATTTTTCCCCAGTGTATTGTGGGAGAACTTGCTTGTCTTTCTGGGCGTTCTTGGGGAACTGTGGGAAGGCATTGGAAAACTATGAGCAATCGAGTGATTTAGCCCGCGGTCTCACAGCCCAAGCGAAAACGGAACCCTGGCTTTAACCCGTAGCTCTAGCTATGTCAGCTAGCCCAGGCTGAAAGCACAATTAAATTTGGGTGAGAGGTTTTAGTGTAGTGATGGGAGACAGGCTAGGGAAACACCAGGGTGAAAACAACTAACTCTGCAATGAAGACATACTCATATTGGAATGTGTATCCACTATGGGTGACTTTTTTCAGTTTAGCATAAACCCCTTTCCAAACAAAGCTCAACAACAACATCTTATACCAGAATAATCCCTGTAGTGGCACTGTATTACTGCTATAACTATATTGGGTTAAATTGAAAATATGAAGTAATTACAAGAAGGTACGAAAAGACTCTTCAGACTTTGTAGTAATCACATTAAGGCACAGTTCTAAGATTTTATAATCACAAAGACTTTTTCAAACTTGCCGCAATGCTGCTTAATGTAGTTCTCTGATGTGCTGATAGAATTTACTATGTGCCCAAAACACACACACATGTTTACATTGACATAAATCTGAAGGATCCTGAAGCACTTTTCAAACTGATACCCAATTCTTGCAGTTGTAACTTAAAGGAAATGCCAGGTGACTTAGAGGGAATTTTGCCTGACTAAAGACTGTAGATGTAGAGAATGTGTGTGTGCGCGCGCACGCACACGCGCACACACACACACACACACACAGCGCTCTGGGGAGGAGGCTGGCAGCCATCTAGCACATAACACACCAATATGGCAAAGGGAAATTATGGCCAACAGTAAATACCAGAGCACACCCTATTCTTACAAAAAAGAAGTGCCCTGGAATCTTTGCAGTCCACATAGAGCAAACAACCTGAACAGTTGCTTTGGAAGGCTAAATTAACCATGATAGGACTTTAAATTATGATTCCAGTCAGTGAAGAGAGTCTAAGAATTGGATTTGGACCATTAAGATATCTGTTTTGGCTCAGCACAACCATAATAGTAAAGTTTTATTGCTTAAATACAGCTGAATTTAATCCTTAAAATCTTTGGCAGCTGCATTAGTGTTTGAATTTTCAGCTATAGCTTGACCCATTGGCAGAGCCCAGAAGGAGTTTCATGGTCTGCCACATGCCAATTGCTGTTCTCTCCTGTCACAGTCCTCAGCTTTGTACATGATGTCACACAACATGTTCCATGATTTGTTATCGATGCAGATTGCCAGGCCTCATGATACAGAGCAGATTTTTCCTTTGTTACATATGAATGTGCATCATGATCAATCTCTTACACACTGATTGATTTTGTTTGTAGGAGTCATTCAGCATTTTCATCTGTGTCACATAATGTTACTCCTGATTAATTTTTTACAGAGTCTGGCTGGCACAAGTTCAAACAAAGTTTTTGTAGTCACTTCTGGTAAGCATGGAAACATGCAGCAGACATATGGAAGGACCTTGTTGTTTTTCTGCTGTTCAGAATTATGATTTTTTCCTGTTTGTGCAGATGAAAATGCCATTTATTGATAATGTTGACACAAGAAGTAAAACTAGAATTCCGGTTAACTCCCCAAAACAATTTATCACTTTGTATTCCCTGCTTGATCTTAAAAAAGGAACACACTCAATAGTGTATTACAAGTATGTAAGAGCCCTTTTGGTATATATAAAATGGGTCTATATATTTTGAAAGTGTGTATGCATTGAGACAAAGCCTAGCCTTGTTCTATGGTATCCTACGTGCACATTCAGCACACACACACAACTGCACTCATTGAGACAGCTGTTGCTCCATTACATTGTATAAATGACAACATTCTACTGCTATCTAGTAAACAAAGACAACAGAAAAACAAAACAAAGAAATACTTTAATATTTAACTCCATTAAAAATCAAGAACACACACTTGATTCTCTGTCCCCATTTGTGTATGGATGATGGTCCAAACTTTAATCATGTTCTGTTCTCACACAGAACTATTATTACTATTCAGAACACTGAAGGCATGCAGTGAACAAGGCATTAACTGAACAGTGAGTTTAAAAAGATAGTGAAGGAGGTAGCAGTTTACTATCTATCCCAGGGATGGGCAAACTTTTTGGCCTGAGGGCTGCATCGGGTTTTGGAAATTGTATGGAGGGCTGGTTAGGGGAGGCTGTGCCTCCCCAAACAGCCAGGCATGGCCCAGTCCCCTTCCCCTATCCGACTCCCCCTGCTTCTCGTGACTCCTGCCCTGGACAACCCCCCCCCCATTTCCTGATGGTCCCCCCCGGAACTCCCCACTCCCTGTCCCCTGCCTGCCCCTGATCCCCTGCCCCTGACTGCTCCCTGCTGCCCCCTCCTCTCATTCCTGACTGCCCCCCCAGGACTCCTGCCCCCATTCAACCCCCCTGTTCCCTGCCCTCTGACTGCCCTGACTCCTATCCACACCCCTGTCCCCACCACCACCCCAAGCTCCCCTGCCCTCTATCCAACCCCCTGCTCCCTGTCCCCTTACTATGCTGCCTGGAGCACGGGTGCTAATGGCGTTACAGCCACGTCACCCAGAGCACCAGGTCAGGCAGCCGCACTGCCCAGCTGGAGCCAGCCACACCACTGCACAGCACAGAACACTGTGTCAGGCCGAGGCTGTGCAGCTGTGCTACCCCAAGAGCTCACAGCCCAGCCACCCAGAGCATTGCGCTGGCGGCGGAGTGAGCTGAGGCTGTGAGAGAGAGGACACAACTGGAGAGGGGCTGGGGACTAGCCTCCTGGGCCATGAGCTCTGGGGCCGGGCAGGAGGGTCCCATGACCAGATGTGGGCCATGGGCTGTAGTTTGCCCACCTCATCTATCCTGAATGATGTAGGGGTTCTTTGGAAAAGACCAGAATCCCTTTGGTAGAAGTGTATCAATTTTTAAAAGCACCCCATGCTTCCCTGAGTGCAGGGGACTGCTGCCCAAGGATCACTGCTGGGGATGGAGAAGGTGTCAAAGGAGGAAGTGCTTCCTGTTTTTCTCCCTAACTTTGCAAGGTCTCCATGGGACCTAGGCTCCCAGCTGGGAGAAGGTAGAATGCGTGAAATGTGTTCCTGGATTCTCCCCACAACAGGGGAGGCCAGTGTGAGTTACAGCAGACATGCTACAGTAACTGCAGTTGCTTCCCCACCACAGTTTGGAACCATCAAGACAGAGGTTCTGAGGTCAGGTGCAATTGTGAGAGTCAAACTCTGTAGGGACTGGTGGAAGCCAGAGGGGCTGGGAGGTAAGGAACTCTGCACAGAAGCCATAGACTTCTACCCAGACAAGGCCCAGCCCCCAGTGGAACTCCTCTTCCACTCCCAAACTCACCCCACTGAGTGCAAGTGTTAGGGGATCTGCAAGTTGGGTGTGTGTAACTTTCAGCTCATTGTACATAGGAGCAAAATAAGAGTTACCATGAACTTCCAGGAATCATTACTTGTGGAATTTACACTCCCCTATATGGAGAGAAGGTTTTTAACTAAGAAGTATGACATTTCATCTAAAGTAGACACTTACATCTAAAGAATGCATATGGGAGTTGCGGAGTTGTGTTCTTTTATCTATACCTGGGGTAGGCAACCTATGGCACACGTGCCAAAGGCAGCATACAAACTGATTTTCAGGGGCATTTATACTGCCTGGGTCCTGGCCAGCAGTTCGGGGGGCTCTGCATTTTAATTTAATTTTAAATGAAGCTTCTTAAACATTTTAAAAATCTTATTTACTTTACATTCAACAATAGTTTAGTTATCTATTACAGACGTATAGAAAGAGACCTTCTAAAAAAGTTAAAATGTATTACTGGCACACAAAACCTTAAATTAGAGTGAATAAATGAAGACTCAGCACACCACTTCTGAAAGGTTGCCAACCCCTGGTCTATACAATGTATAAAACTATTAAGAAAAAAAATCTTCCTTTTCACATTTTCAAAGACATATTATTGCAATTGGAATTAAAAAATAAATACAGCCTTCCTGGTAAAACCATCTTTCATTATTTATTAGAGTTAAATGTGAGCTCACACCAGAGAATAGACCAAGGGTGGCCAAACTGTGGCTCAAGAACTGCCTGTGGCTCTTTTACTGTTAAAGTGCAGCTCGTGGTGTGCTCCCCCCTCTGCTCCCATTCTCCACCTACCAGAGTGTGGGGGTGGGGGAGCTCAGGACTTCTGCCTTGCAGTGGAGTGGTGGGGTAGGGGCTTCTCTGCCCAGTGGGGAGGGTGTCTTAGGGCTTCCGCCCCACATGGCACACCTGCCAAGGCTCATGGCTTCAGCAGGAGCAGGGCTGAAGCCCCGAGCCCTGCAGATGCTTCCTGCAGGGCTGAGGCCCCAGCTCTCGAACTTCTTAAGATTGTTGTATGCACCTTGGAGCATCGATAAGTTTGGCCACCCCTGAAATAGACTATATATCCTTAGGATTATGATTAAAATATTCTTTATTGAGAAAAGTTAGGGAAACAAATAGCTCAGAATTAAGAAATATTGCATTGTATATCATTATGCAACACTAATTTTGCTGTTTCTTATCCTTTGAGAATATCTGTGCTGAACAGATGAACTGTTATGATGATCAGCATGGGCCATCATAAACAATTAGCATCTGTGCAGTACAGGATCTTCTGTGTATTTGGAATGGAATTTAATTCCACCTTTTGGCTGTCTTCCCTCTGCACTGAACTTCTCTCAGAGAGAAAAAAAACAACAGAACATTGACATCCTCAAGTTGAGTTTGAGACTTTCCATTGACTTCAAGGGGCTTTGGATCAGGCACTTTTGTTTCAGACACAGGTTATTTCCATATATACATTCAAATGCAACCATCTGAGACAAATCTCTACAGGATCAGAAAAAAGTCTGTAGAAAGCAGTGGTTTAGCACATGGAATCTGGAAGTGGTACTGTATATATTACTGTGGCCAATACACTTAAGATTTCAACCCAGCTCTGCTGAAGTAACTGAAGGAATCCCATTGACCTCAGTGGAAGTTGGATCAGACCCCAGAAGACCAGTCAAGTTAAGCAAGATGGTTTCTGCTCCCATCCCATGCAAGTCGGCAACTCTAACATAATTCAGATATATCTTCAGGGTGCAGGACTGAAGAACAGATGGACTTGACTATAAAACTATATATGGGTAACACATTTCTGGCTTCATTCAGAAATAATTTCAGTGCTTCTGGCCAAAAATGAAGTATAAATACAATTTCTCAAAGGTCTTACTGTTATAAAATGGATACAAACACATAATATAACATTAAAATGACACTATCAAACTGTTTAGGCCTAGACTGAAGTCAGCAGCTTCCAAGGATCCTGAGTGGGACTATCTACATAACTAGATCCTTATTTTTGTTTTAATAATCAAGATAAGTCAAAGACATTGATTGGGCTTTCAACCATCTTAGTGAAGGTTAAGACCAAAGAATGCTTTTAACTGATTGCTTTTTTTTACAACACAGAGAAAAGAAACATTAAATATTTGTAAGTGTGTTAAAATTAGTCCCTTTTAGAAATATATAGGTCCTAATCTTAAAATGGTGTAAATCCACATAGCTCCATTGACTTCAGTGGAGCTACACCTTGTATATAGCATGCACACCAACTGAGTATCTGGCCCATAGAAAGTATTGCACCTACAGCAGTAATATGGAGAGCTCACTTCTGCTCCCATGCTCCCAGGAGTTTTGCCACTGATTTCAGTGGGAGTAAAACTGGCCAAAATTTGGTCAAATACATAGATACATTATACACATAAGCCCAACAGAGCTAATGTGAGTATATATGAGTAGAAGAATGGATTAATGGCTGGTGTATCTCCTCGTGGTTAAGCATAGAAGCTCTCCTGTCTAGAGCCCCCTGCTGACAGTTGATCTGCTCCCATGGTAGTCAGCCTTTTCTTGTGACTTGACCTTTCACTGAGGTTGTGATTCCTCTCTCCCACCATAACAGAAAGTCCAAATAATTCCAAGACTTCATCAGATCTCTAGCGTCCAATCCTGGGCCCAGTGCTTTTTACCCCCAGGCTCCCACTGTGCCAGCTTCCACTCCAGGGATTCTATAACTAGCAGCCAAGGTACATTCCACCCAACTCCTTGCTGCTGCCTTCCTGGACTCCTTTCTACCATAGCCTTTCCTCTGGCTCTCCCCTGGGGCTCTTTCCAAGCTCTTGTGATGAGCCAGACCTCCTAGGGATTCTCCCTAGATTCCAGTTTCTGCCCTTGGCTGTATTCCCAATCCACTGCAACCCTCTAATTAGGACTCCCGCGAGCAGGTTCCCTGTGGTCTCCCTGCCTGCAAGTCCTACCCTCTGTGGAGCTCCTCCAGAACCACCCTCCTGCTCTTGCGGTCACCCTCTCCCTGGTTGAGTTTGCTCTTTCCCTGTTACCTCAGGATCTCTCATGGTCTTTCCCTCAGGGTTCCCTTGGTTTGACCAAGTCCATCACAACCTTCACAATCAGCTCCTGCTGCACCCACCTACTACTACTACCAAGACAGCGGCTTCTGAGTTCTTCCCTTTCACCCTTCAGTCCCATACAGCTGCAGACTTCCTCTTTTTAAACTATCACCATCTAACTTCTCTGTCAGAGGAGACTCAATATGAGTTAGAGCTGGCCCACCCTCCAAGATACCTTAACTGAGATCTGCAGCTCTAGTTAACTCCTTTGTCACCTGTGTGGGATATATACCCCATCACAATATGATTGCTACATAGTTTACTAATGTTCAGAAAGTGGATCAACCAAGAAAAGGAAAATTTATATTTTTATATCCACACACATTCTATTTTGATTGTTCTACATAGGTTAGAAGTTATAAAAAGGCCCAATTTAAAATGAATTTCAAAGATAAATACTGCATAAAAGTATATTTTCAAAGGCAGCCCTGGCCAAGGATGCTGCATTTTGGGGTAACCCTTTTAGTACTTGTTGAAGGTGCCTAACTGACAGTACTAGAGGCTGAATGCTGCTTTTGTTCAAGTACTGGATCCTGCCATCTGTGTGCAGGCCAATGATTTCAGAAGGCAGATGGTAAACGAATTGCACAATAGGTCCCAGAACAGATCTAGCATGTGCACAAGCAGTGCAATCTTCTTCCACACTGTCCAGCCTCCCTGTTCTGAGCCTGTAAACATGCAAGTGACAAGACTATTCACATGCATAGATATGGATGTAGAAGCCCTCCACACCAACATTCCACACAAAGACGGACTACAAGCTGTCAGGAACAGTATCCCCGATAACGTCACGGCAAACCTGGTGGTTGAACTTTGTCCTCACCCATAACTATTTCACATTTGGGAACAATGCATACCTTCAAATCAGCGGCAGTGCTATGAGTACCCGCATGGCCCCACAGTCTGCCAACATTTTTGTGGCTGACTTAGAACTACGCTTCCTCAGCTCTCGTCCCCTAACGCCGCTACTCTACTTGCACTACACTGATGACATCATCATCTGGACCCATGGAAAAGAAGCCCTTGAGGAATTCCATCATGATTTCAACAATTTCCACCCCACCATCAACCTCAGCCTGGAACAGTCCACACAAGAGATCCACTTCCTAATAAGCGATGGTCACATTAACACCACCCTATACTGGAAACCTACTGACCACTATACTTGCCTGCATGACTACAGCTTTCATTCAGACCATGCCACACGATCCATTGTCTACAGCCAAGTTCTATGATACAATCACATTTGCTCCAACCCCTCAGATAGAGACAAACACCTAAAAGATCTCTATCAAGCATTTTTACAACTACAATACCCACCTGCTGAAGTGAAGAAACAGACTGACAGCCAGAAGAGTACCCAGAAGTCACCTACTACAGGACAGGCCCAAAAAAGAAAGTAACAGAACGCCATTAGCTGTCACCTTCAGCCCCCAACTAAAACCTCTCCAGTGCATCATCAAGGATCTACAACCTATCCTGAAGGGTGATCCATTACTCTCACAGATCTTGGGAGACAGACCAGTTCTTGCTTACAGACAGCCCCCAAACCTGAAGCAAATACTCACCAGCAACCACACAACAAAAAGATTAACTCAGGAATCTATCCTTGCAACAAAGCCCGTTGCCAACTCTGTCCACATATCTGTTCAGGGGACACCATCGTAGGACCTAATCACATCAGCCACACTATTAGAGGCTCATTTACCTGCACATCTACCAATGTGATATATGCCATTATGTGCCAGCAATGCCACTCTGCTATGTACATTGGCCAAACCGGACAGTCTCTACATAAAAGAACAAATGGACACAAATCAGACATCAAGAATTATAACATTCAAAAACCAGCTGGAGAACACTTCAGTCTCCCTAGTCACTCGATTACAGACCTAAAAGTCACAATATTACAACAAAAAAAACTTCAAAAATAGACTCCAATGAGAGACTGCTGAATTGGAATTAATTTGCAAATTGGACACCATTAAATTAGGCTTGAATAAAGACTGGAAGTGGATGGTAAAACTATTTCTCCATATTTATTTCCCCCACTATGGTTCCTCACACCTTCTTGTCAACTGCTGGAAATGGGCCATTTTGATTACCACTACAAAAAAATTTTTTTTCTCCCCTGTTGGTAATAGCTCACCTTAACTGATCACTCTCATTATAGTGTGTATAGTAACACCCATTGTTTCATGTTCTTTCTCTGTGTGTGTGTATATATATATATATCTTCCTACTGTATTTTCCACTGCATGCATCGATGAAGTGGGTTTTAGCCCACAAAAGCTTATGCTCAATTTGTTAGTCTCTAAGGTGCCACAAGTACTCCTGTTCTTTTTGCAGATTCAGGGCTTGTCTACATCACAAAGTTGCAGCGCTGGTGAGGGGGTTACAGCGCTGCAACTTAGGAGGTGTACACATCTGCAGGGCATCACCAGCGCTGCAACTCCCTGTTTGCAGCGCTGGCCGTACTCCCGTTTTGTCTCGGGTGTAGAGGATCCAGCGCTGGTGATCCAGCGCTGGTAATCAAGTATAGACACTTACCAGCGCTTTTCTTGACCTCCGTGGAATAAGCAGGTATCCCAGCATACGTGAGGAAGCCTCTCTGGTAATCAAGCAGGTCTCCTTTCCCGGTTTGCTCTCGCGTTCCCCGAACCTCCGAGCAAGCAGGTCTCCTTCCCTGCGGTTTGCAGGGGGGTTCGGGGAACGTGAGAGCAAACCGCGGGGAAGCTGGTCTCCTTTCCCAGTTTGCTCTCGCGTTCCCCGAACCCCCGAGCAAGTAGGTCTCCTTCCCTGCGGTTTGCTCTCGCGTTCCCCGAATCCCCGAGCAAGCAGGTCTCCTTCCCTGCGGTTTGCAGGGGGGTTCGGGGAACGCGAGAGCAAACCGCGGCGAAGCTGGTCTCCTTCCCCGGTTTGCTCTCGCGTTCCCCGAACCCCAGTGCAAGCAGGTCTCCTTCCCTGCGGTTTGCTCTCGTGTTCCCCGAACCCCCGAGCAAGCAGGTCTCCTTCCCTGCGGTTTGCAGGGGGGTTCGGGGAACGCGAGAGCAAACCGCGGGGAAGCTGGTCTCCTTTCCCGGTTTGCTCTCGCGTTCCCCGAACCCCCGAGCAAGCAGGTCTCCTTCCCTGCAGTTTGCTCTCGCGTTCCCCGAATCCCCGAGCAAGCAGGTCTCCTTCCCTGCGGTTTGCTCTCGCGTTCCCCGAATCCCCGAGCAAGCAGGTCTCCTTCCCTGCGGTTTGCAGGGGGTTCGGGGAACGCGAGAGCAAACTGCGGGGAAGCTGGTCTCCTTCCCCGGTTTGCTCTCGCGTTCCCAGAACCCCCCTTGAAGCCGCCCAACAGCGCTGCAGAGTGGCCACATCTAACACCACTTGCAGCGCTGGTTGCTGTAAGTGTGGCCACTCTGCAGCGCTGGCCCTATACAGCTGTACTAATACAGCTGTAACAACCAGCGCTGCAAAATTGTAGATGTAGACATACCCTCAGACTAACACGGCTGCTACTCTGAAATCTCACTTGCACAGAATTTCTCATGTGCTTATATATTTGCAGTATCAGGCCCCAGTTTGTTGGGAAGATTTGCATTAAGATTGTTTAACTATTCGAGGAAGCTATTTAATCAGATATCTGCTTTAAGGGTTTGTTTGTTTTTTTAAATCTCATTTGTCTGATTCTTGTGTCTCATTTCTCTCTGAGCTGTTTTGTAGGTACACTTATGGGATGTGTAATGCCTATAGTAAAAGTGTTTAGGTAATTTGGTGGCAAAAATATTGTGTGTGTGTACTGAGTGCTGCAATTGGGTTTGATATCCACCCCCTCCCAAAAAAATGCCAAAAGTAATTAATCTTACATTCTAATCGATTTGCCAAATTGTTTTTCAATAATAAGTGCAGAATAAGATGTGAAATTCTTATTAGTTTTGCATCTGTCCAATTTAATAACAAAACCAATTTCTTCAGAATTTTTAAGGATGCACTCCCTGATTGAGAATGAGTGTCACAGTTCAGCTCAGAGAGATATTCACCCTATGCAGAAAGTTAGGCAGGTGTATGCACCACTAAGTACTGTTTGTCTTCTGCATAGTGTTGACTGTCACCCAGAATGACTTTTCATAATAGATGCAAATCCTTGAAAATAAGGATTTGGAATAAGCAATGGGATTTAAGTGCTTTTGGAAATGTTACACACCTTTCGGAACAGCTTGAAAGGAACAGAGATTTCTCTTCTCCAAGAGCTGTACAGACAGAGCTCAAATATGCCCGATATATTCATTCTTTTTTTCTCTCTCTCACTCACTTCTTTCCTGCGCCCTTATCAGTTTTGAGCTTACCCAGCCCCCTCCCCACACCCGATTAGATCATTAGCTTCAATTACCCCAATCAGCCTTCTCTAGGGAACTAATTGGTGGTAGAATGATCAGAGTGCAATTTCACCTATTAACTCCCTGCACTCTGTCACAACATGTTTACATTTTTATGTAAAGAGGCCCTGGTAAGATCCAGGGATTTTCCATGAGCTTTACTACAGTGCTTGATTATTGTTGTGACAAAACTATGGTCCCCTGCCTCCACAAAAATACTGCTATAGCCATAATTATGTCTTGCAGCTGAGGAGCCCTGAGCAGCATTCTTCTCCTTCCCACACTCCCAGCAGGGTTATGGCTATTCAAGAGCCTTGCAGCCAGCTCTCCACTCTCAAGAGTCCAAACGTATCACTTCTCCTACTGACCCTGACATTTCTTTTCACCAAGAAACAGAGAAGGCTGTTCCAATGAACCACAAAAAGAAAATAAAAAGGAGCACTGGAGTTTATACACAAAGAGAGGTCTCAGATATAAAATTTCAGCAACTGCTTGAACCATCTCTCCAGTGCTCCTCTTTGTTACCTTGCCACTGTCCACCTAATTAGGGGATAGGCAATAGAAGAGTTTAGTAGGCAATTAATTCCCTATCTTGCACCAAAGGACTGGATTTTCTACATACTCTGTGTTGCTTGAGCAGTGCAAAGTGGATCTAAACCGGCCCAAAATGGAGAGCTCTGAGGGACCTTATGCCAGTGATATAAACTAAAGCTACTCATCAGCTCTCATTTATTCTGGGGCTGGCAGTATGGGATCAAGGAGCAGTCCTGTGATTCCCCACTCTCCATTGCATCCAAATGGAGCTTGGGCAGGGTGGAGAATGTAGCCCCTGTCTTCTAGCAAATTGTCTTCCTGTTCCTACCCTTACAGCCTTTTCCTGAGACTGCCAGGGCTTTACTATCTGCATTCACTCTGTTTACATCTGTTTCCTTCCACTGTAATTCCCTTTCCAATGGGTTGCTGTCCAATTCAGTTTTTCCCTGTCCATAAACTTTTGCATGTAGTTCTGTATGCTGTTCTTCCAAACCATGGTGGGGTCAGATAAAAGTTTTCATCCGCAAGTCTAGAGAATACTGACATGCAGACTTTCTGCAGTCATGCTTTGATTCACACTTACATGAAGAGATTCAAATGCCAAAGGATACATTTCCAGAGGGTTTGTGGTGCCATGTGCTTTCTGGTTAAACAGATACACTAGACAACCACCACTGCCACTCCAGCGAATGTTGGATATGTTTAGAACTGAACTCAAAGGAGGGAGTTCAAACAGAACTGAGACTGAAGATACTAGATCAAAATGGATAGACAGCTGTGGTGAAAAAAATTAAATTAAATTAAATATGACTGGCAAAAAAACTGATGGATTAATTGCCTGGTATGAGTAGACTGAATAGCAGCTAGTTAAGAAAAAATGTGCTGTTTGCATGGCTACAGAGTAGACAAAAATGAGAGATCAGTTTTCTACTAACAGATGAGAGGAGCTCCATGATCTGACACTGTTGAGCAAGCTCAGTAGGAGTAGTATTTCTTATTCAGACAGAATGTTAAATACTTTGGCAGGGAGAAAGTATTAATAAAATGATGATGATGATTATTCCATCATCTCATTAACAATTTTGCATGCTCTGGTTTTTAAGCAACAAAAATATTGCTCAAGCAAGTGGATTGACAGTATAGTGGTATTTTCTTTTTATTTCCGTTGAAAGACATTGTGATATACATGCTGTATATACATGTCCTTTGAAAGTCAGAGTAGAATGTGTGGAATTTGGTTGTTTATAATTTAGGCCTCTACACTAGAAAGGGTTTTCAGGTATAGCTATACCAGTTAACCTAATTAGTGAAAATGCAGCTAATATCAATCAAAGACTTCTTTTGCCAGTACAGCTTATACCAGTTCGCTGAACTAAATAAGCTATACCAGCAAAAGAACTTTTGAGCCAGTATAATTGTGTCTACAATCAGATTTTTGCCAGAAGAGCTATGTCAGTCCAGAGTGTGATTTTTTTTCATGCTCTTATCTAACATAGCTATGCCAGCAAAACTTTTAAGGATGGACAAGGCCTAAAGCTTAAAAGAATAATTATGTGAGCATCAAACAGAAATTCCATGAGTCGCTGCTCTAAAAAATCCATATAAGGGAATTCAAGAGCTGCAAATGAATAGTAACTTTTACCTTAACCTATAACAAGTTAAGGTCTGATCCCGCAAACACTACTGAGTGCAGGGCTTGCTACAGAGATCTGTCCTCTTAATTTCAGTTGACTTCAATCTGTCCCCCAGAGTGGTCTATAAACTACAACTGTATTCATCTTCAGAAAGATAGGACTGGAGCCTTTAAAGAATGACTATTCGCCCAAGCTGAAGTCCACAGATGCCTCTAAAAAAACCTCATAGTCAATTGTATTAAAAGACTGATTATTGATCTTAAAGAAAGACTATGACTTTCTCTTCATCCATTGTTAAGAAGAGATTATCAGCTAATGCAGCCAGTGCAGTTTCAATCCCATAACCAGGGCTATTACCCGGTTTTCTTGGGTCAAAAAATCCTGGGTCAATCGAGTAAGTGGACTCAAGAAAATGCCAGAGTTGCTTCACAACAACCATATGTGACCTTCCCCAAAAAAGATTTAGCAATACTTCCCGCATCATGTGTTGATTTGTTGGCCAGAAGCTGCACAACAGCTTTTTAAAGAACCACTGGCACCTTGTCCATTCACGGACAAATGCTGACCATTCCTATAAACAAGGCAACCAGTGCTCCCCTGCCAGCCTTCATCAGCCAGGAAGGACAAGGGTTACACTCACAGTCTATAGCCTGGTGCTGCTTCAGCACCTCAAGTGAGCGACATTGGCCAAAACTCAAACTCAAGACACTTCCGGCTCCCCCCTACAATAGTAGACAGTCTGGATCTGGGGAGTTCATAATTAGATCCCTACCAAATTCACCATCTATTTTGGCCAATTTCATGGTCATAGGGTTTTTAAAAATTGTAAATTTAATGATTTCAGATATTTAAATCTGAAATTTCACAGTGTTATAATTGTTGGGGTCCTGACCCAAAAAGGAGTTGTGGGTGGGAGTTGCAAGGTTATTGTGTGTGTGGGGGAGGGTGTTATGGTATTGCCACCCTTACTTCTGTGTTGCTACTGGTCACAGCGCTGCCTTCTGAGCTGGGCAGGTGCAGAGCGGCAGCTGCTGGTCAGAAGCCCAGTTCTGAAGGCAGCACCGCTGCCAGCAGCAGCGCAGAAGTAAAGATGGCATGATGGGCAGGGCTGGCTCTGGCCTTTTTGCCACAACAAGCAAAAAAAAAAAAAAAAGGGAGCGGGGCCACCGGAGCAGCAAAGCAGGGGAATAAAAAAAAAGTCGGTGGGGGGAGAACATGGTGCGGCTGGAACGGCAAAGCAGGGGGTGACAACACAAAAACGGCATGGCTGGAGCAGCAAAGCGGGGGTGGGGTGGGGGGAGAAACAATGGCGTGGGGAAGAACAAAACAAAAAACCCTACAGGGTGGCCAGAGCCAGGGGACTCCCTGTGCTGCAGAGTGCGCACCCAGTTTAATGGTGGGGAAGAGGAGGGAGCGGGGGGGAGAAAGAGAGAAGGGGGGCGGCCAGTGCTTCAGCGGTGCACTTGCCACGCATCCCCGACTGCAGCCCAGCCTGCCGGGAGGGCTCCGCTCAGGTCGGCGGGGATGGAGGAAGCAGGCTGCCCTGCTGAGTTTGCTGCAGGGTGCTTCCCTCCTCCATGCCGCTGCGCCTTACAGGGCAGCCAGAGCAGTGGAAAAAACAAAAAAAAGCGGCCATGCTGCCATAAGTTTGGGCTGAATGCCGCCCCGTAGAATCTGCCGCCCCACGCATGAGCTTGCTCAGTTGGTGCCTGGAGCTGGCCCTGATGGTGGGGCACTGCCTTCAGAGCTGGGCACCTGGCCAGCAGCCATTACTCTCCGGCCACCCAGCTCTGAAGGCAGTGCAGACGTAAGGACTGCAATACCACAACCCTCCTACAATTATCTTGTGACCTCGCCTGTGACCCCTTTTTGGGTCAGGACCCCCCAGTTTGAGAAACACTGGTGAAATCTGTATAGTTTAGGGGAAAGGTACCCGAGACTAAATTTCACAGGTGAAACCAGATTTCACCGTCCATGATGTGTTTTTCATGGCTGTGAATTTGGTAGGGCCATATATATAAAATCATACAGACTGTTTAGAGTTTATGTATAATGATATAAAATAATACTTTGCTTTTATATAGCTGCTTAAAATAGAAAAATCCTGGAGTACTTCATAGACTACAGGTAGAAAGTTCACATAATCTTCCGCTATCTTGCAGTCATCTCAGAGGTGGAAACATACAGCCATTCT
Source organism: Gopherus evgoodei (assembly GCF_007399415.2). Classification (NCBI taxonomy): domain Eukaryota; kingdom Metazoa; phylum Chordata; order Testudines; family Testudinidae; genus Gopherus; species Gopherus evgoodei. Next base: position 92,947,417 of record NC_044325.1, read on the forward strand.
GTTCCAGTACCACTACACAATAGTATTTTTGAAGGGAACATGAATAACAACTTATCTAGTTTCAAGTATGGTACAGAGGGTATTTAAATACCTAAGTTGGGATTTAGCCAGTGTACCAGGACTAGTCATTCCCAAAAAATCACACTACTTTGGAAAAGTGGGTAATATTAACTTTTATTTAAGAGAATCCATATGTCTAATTCAATAGAGTATATGTACAAATGCAGGGTTTTCTAATACATCTGGTTGTATTCCCAGCAGTGCGTTCAGAGAACCCCTTACAGTGCTCCAAAGATGCTAGTGAATAACAAGGTGATGCGGAGATGCATTTTGCAGCAGTGAGATGGAGAGCGCCATTTATTGACTGTCTGAATCCAGTTACAGTTGTACTATGGGAAAATATTAATATGCCTGTATATTTCATAAGAGGGCCCCTTTTCCAATGAATTGCTTGCTTGCCAAATGGTTACTTAACATGGCATCCCAAAATGCATTAGTAATCTGTGTTTATCTTGTTTCGCTTCTAGTCTTGCATAATAACCTAATGACTAAGTGCCATTCCCTACCATCCACTGACTTCTATTCTATCTTATTTTATATATTGTGAAAACATTTTCTATTTCATATTCATTCCATGATGTAATGAATAGGCCTGCCTAAAATGATCCAGTAGTTTCTGCAGAATATTATCAGGGAATTCTCTCAGCCCAAGGAAAGGCTAAATTTACATACCTGACATTTCACTTGTGTTATAACCTTATTCCCAAATCTGGACCTTAGCGTCCAAAATATGGGGGTTAGCATGAAAACCTCCAAGCTTAGCTACCAGCTTGGACCTGGTACTTGCTGCCACCACCCAAAAAATTAGAGTGTTTTGGGGCACTCTGGTCCCCCTGAAAAACCTTCCCTGGGGACCCCAAGACCCAAATCCCTTGAGTCTCACAACAAAGGGAAATAATCCTTTTTCCCTTCCCCCCTCCAGGTGCTCCTGGAGAGATACACAGACACAAGCTCTGTGAATCCAAACAGAGTGACTTGCCCTCTCCGTTTCCAATCCTGGAAACAAAAGCACTTTCCTCTTCACCCAGAGGAAATGCAAAATCAGGCTAGCAAATCCAACCCACACACAGATCTCCCCTGATTTCTTCCTCCCACCAATTCCCTGGTGAGTATAGACTCAATTTCCCTGAAGTAAAGAAAACTTCAACAGGTCTTAAAAGAAAGCTTTATATAAAAAGAAAGAAAAATACATACAAATGTGCTCTCTGTATTAAGATGATACAACACAGGGTCAATTGCTTAAAAGAATATTGAATAAACAGCCTTATTCAAAAAGAAGACAAATCAAAGCACTCCAGCACTTATATTCATGCAAATACCAAAGAAAAGAAACCATATGACTTACTATCTGATCTCTTTGTCCTTACACTTAGAAACAGAAGATTAGAAAACAGAACTACTTCTCCAAAGCTCAGAGAAAGCAGGCAGACAGAAAACAAAGACCTCAGACACACAATTCCCTCCACCCAAAGTTGAAAAAATCCGGTTTCCTGATTGGTTCTCTGGTCAGGTGTTTCAGGTGAAAGAGACATTAACCCTTAGCTATCTGTTTATGACAACTTGATGCTTAGGTTTTAGAAGAGAAAATTATATTTGTGCAGCTCAGATTCTTATGCTCTTCCTAAAGCTGGACATCACTTTGCCAACAGTACAATGTCTATCTGAGATATTCATCAACTTGTGGAGAGGCACCTAAGTTATACGGAAGAGTTGCCTAACTTGTATAAGGAATGGTATATGAACATTTTAGTTATGCATCATGCAAGTCACAGCAGAAAATACAGAGAATCAAAGCATTAAGAGGAAGATACTAAACACAGTATCTGGATGTGAGAAAAGAGGAAAGAAATTCCCTTTCCCAAGATGTGGAGCCATTCTGGAGCCTCTTTGTGGCCTGAAGGCTGAGGTGGCCTCTGCAGTCTCTTACACAGCCCCTCTTTCACATGGTGGGGAAGGGAAATAAAGTATCCACATAGAAGCAAATCTTCTGGCTATGCCTCTCCTTGCTCGGCCACCACATGCCCCTCCAACTCCTACCGTCTTTTAATGCACAGTTTGCAATTGTTAATAAAAAAATTCAAGGACATTTGCTCCAGAATAATATTAGGCTGGATAAAACACTAGTGAATATATAATAGGGAACCATCCCGTATTGGTAAAGAGGCAGACTGGATAACCTAACATTTTGTTCTCCATCGCTAATTTATAATTCAAAGAGCAATGTCCATTGTTTGCTTTTGGACTTAATGTATGAAGTTAATAATTATTCAAAAGAAAAGATTATAGGCAGTTTATATTTTTCAAAGGCATTTAAACCTTTTTAATTTAGAAAAAATCTCTACTTATTTTTCCTGTTATTTTTCATACTTCAGAAAACTCACCAGTATTTATGCAAGGCACAGATTTCATTTTCACACATCAAAGATTGTTTCATAGGAGTCATTTGATGCAATAAGAACCACTTAACCAAATACTCTGCAGAAGCCACAAACTACTTTAAATAATGAACTTTCTGCCCTTGAAAGGTAAATTATAATAAGTGATCAGAATGAAAAAAAAAACTTCAAAGGTTAGTCTTTGAACAAAAACATTTCCTATGTACTGAGAATCATAAATCATAGGACTGGAAGGATCCTCGAGAGGTCATCTAGTCCAGTCCCCTGCACTCATGGCAGGACTAAGTATATCTAGACCATCCCTGACAGGTGATCTTAAAAAATCTCCAATGATGGAGATTCCACAATGGAATGAAATTCACCGTAGCATAGAGAGAGCAGAACAGAGGCAGCTGCACCACTGAACCTGGTAGAGATTTTGAACAGACCTTGTAATGGGGTTGGGCAGGGGAGAGTTACTTGAAAGTAGATTTGTAGTAGGTTGGAGTAGCTTGTGCACACCGTGGGAGGCTCTCTACAGTGACTTTGAATAGGCTCATCTAGACTTGTGGGGCTGGAGGGGGTGGCTACTATATATTTAATTAGGCATATGCCCCAACTCCTTACTTGGGGTGGGAAGAGGCTGCTATTCTAGCCTACGTACACCCCAAGCTGGGTATCTACATGGTCAGAGATACCTGAACTTTCCCAACATGATTGGGAACTGAATGTGGGATGGTGCTTTATTATAATAATACAAGGTAGTTGGGGGGTTATTTAGGAACTATATCTGGAATGTGGCAAGATGGAGGAAGCATTTGTTTTATCTGGAAAGTAGCCATATGTAAATACTGTACTTAACTCTGGAAGGTGGTGAGTTGGACTTAACTGTGCTCACAACCACAATTTCATTGGTTCAGTATTTGATACTTTTCCAGGAAAACAGCCAGAAGGCATAGGAAACATTTCTTGTTCTTCATCTGATACATTGATGGCATTCCTACTTCCACTAGGATGGGCACATTTCAGCTTCCCTGTGAAGATGTCCATCTCCAATGAGCTTTATTTGGCTCAGAGCATGAACAAATGTGCTGGTACTGGTAGGGTTAAAGCAAAGTCCTTTTACTGAATTTTTATAGCTTTTTTTTGGTTGAAACACGGTGGAGAAATTTGGGGAAAAACTGAACTATGCTGATAACTATCTCCTATGGTATGTTACGTACTATACAGCACACCACAAAGACAGGGAAAGTCTTATTACTCTTTATTATTACAGTCTTTCTGTTATCCTAATTCATCACAACACAATAATTTCAACTTGATTTCCCCTTCCCAAACAGGTTTGAAAAACTGTTACACGTGAATCTAGATTATTAGTTTAAGGTTTCCAATGGTGTTGCTAAGAAAAACAATGGTTTTAATTGAATTTTGGCAGCTTTCGATTATATTTTACACTGTTCAACATCTGCACTCTACAGGTGTTTAAACACAGCTTTTTCCGTGACTAAAAGTTTGGCAACATTTATAGAATAGTTGGACTGCATTAAAATTCTAAAGTTATAGGAACATGATACTGGGCGGCTATAGCGTAATAAATACATTTTTTGAATTAAAATAGATATTGGAGGATGTAGCATGATGGTAACAATTGCTTTATATCAGCATTTTATTTATGAGGATCCAAAGCTCTGAAGTCTTTACTTAAGACCTAATTCTGGCATCTGTACTTGCATTGCGTACTTCACTGAAATCTATGGGACTGCTAGCATATGAGATATTACTAAATATGAGGAAGAGCAGCAGAAGGGTCCTCAAGAGGAAATCTTTTAGTTTTCCCTGAGTCCTTCCTCAGGCAAACCCCCATTGTTTTCAGTGGGAATATTTCCAGCGTTAGGACTAAGAAGATCAAGATTAATGACAAATTTGAAGAGTTTCTTGTGATTGTTTCTCTTTAATTGGAGACAGCTGTGAGTACAAAATACACAAGATCTGTAGGAAGGTGTGGTACAAATGAAGTGGGCTAGTACCTAGGAGTTTGGTGTGGTAAAGCGTTTGTTCATTGCTTGCTTAGAGTTTATTTTATTCTTTTGTATCATTATTTTAAAATAAATGAAGACATTTACAGAATTATCTATCTAATCTACATATCTATACCCATACATCTAATTTGTCTCTTATGTTATTACCTTGATAGGAGCTTGTCTGATATAAATTACTTAAATAGGTGGCATTTTGTTCTCATTGCTCCAGGGAAAGCCAGTCAATACAAAGCACATCAATGCATTTATATAAAAGCAGAAGTCAAAGAAAATTTATATTAAATGGAAATTCAGGATCCATTACACTGGACATTACACCTCAATTTCCTGAACTAGACTTGACAAACCACCAGTAAATATCCAGTAGAAATAGTCTTGCACGGGCTTTATGGACTAGATGATTTAATAGATCTTTTCCATCTCTAACATCTATGAACATATGAAAATCAATGACAGCCCATTTAGTGAAAATACCTTGCCCTGTTCTGCATAGATGCTTGGAGCCTTTTCCCTCTACCTACATTCAAGCACAGTCAAAGTAGTACTGACTGGGAGTTTTGCTCTAATGAGGACTGAGTTAAAACACCATATGGATTTCATGCTTCGGGCATTATTTTTGGCATTAAATGTTCTACTTTTAGAAGTGCTTTCTCTGTGCCCCAAATGCACAAGGTTTTCATCAGATTTTACTCTGACAAAACTCCTGCTGCCAACTGAGTTGTTTGAATCACAGCCCCTCACAGAGGGAGGCAGGGACACAAAGTACAATAGCATAGAGCAGGGCCACCCGGGGGAGTGGAGGGGCAAGTGGGGCAATTTGCCCCAGGCCCCGCAGGGGCCCTGTAAGCCGCTCTGGGTTTTTGGTGGCACTTCAGCGGTGGGCCCTTCACTCACTCTGGGTCTTCGGCGGCGGGTCCTTCAGTGCAGCCAAAGACTTGGAGCGAGTGAAGGACCTGCTGCTGAAGTGCTGCCGAAGCCTCAGAGCGCCTCCTGGAGAGTACAAGCGCTGTGAGTGGCGGGGAGGGGGAACAAGAAAAAAGCCGCGATCAGCCGCACTTAGGCTGCTCTACTGCCGCCGCTTCATTTGTCGGCTGCATTCGGCAGTGGGTCCTTCTTTCAGAGAGGAACCTGCCCCTAAATTGCTGCCAAAGACCCAGCCCTGCCCCAGGCCCCCTGAATCCTCTGGGTGGCCCTGGCATAGAGGGCATTGTACCAGGCCTAGGAACAGTGCCTAGGGTTGCCAACTGTCTAATTGCACAAACCCGAACACACTTGCCCTGCCCTGAGGCCATGCCCCTGCCTTTCCCCTCTTACTCCATCCCCACCTCCCTCCATCACTTGCTCTGCTCCACCCTCGCTCACTTTCACCAGTAGGGGATTGGGGTGTGGAAGAGGGTGCAAGCTCTGGGCTGGGGGGTGGGCCAAGGGGTTTGGAGTGCAGGAGGGGGCTCAGAACTGGGGCAGGGGGTTGGGATGCAGAAGACAGTGAGGGATGCAGGCTCTGGGAGGGAGTTTGGGTGTGGGAGGGGGCTCAAGGCTGGAGGTTGGGTTGCAGGAGGGGGTGCAGGGTGTGGGCTCCGGCCAGGTGGGGCTTACCTCAGGCAGCTCCCAGAAGTGACCGGCATACTGGATCCTAGGTTCAGGGGTGGCTAGACGGCTCTGTGTGCTGCCCCTGCCTGCAGGCACCATCCCCACAGCTCCATGGTTCCCAGTCAATAGGACCTGTGGGGCTTGTGGCAGGGGCAGCGCACAGACCCTCCCTCATTGCCTCTGTGCCCAGGAGTATGCAGGGATGTGCTGGCTGCTTCCAGGAGCTGCGCAGAGCCTGGGCAAGTAAGGAGCCTGCCTTAGCCCCGCTGCGCTGCCAACCAGACTTTTGGCCTATTCAAATCTCCTGGATTATTTTCAATAGCAACCAGGAAGTTGAAGTTGATTCTGGGAGACTCCAGGCCAATCCAGGAGGGTTGGCAACCCTAACAGTGCCTTCCAGAGTTCTGAGAGTTCAAGGGAACACAGTCGCAGCACCACCATTTCCAGGGCATAGTGTCTAATCCCTTCCATATTAGCCAGCAGGGGCAGGGGGAAGTCTACCGTCTTCCCTCATCACCTATATCAGAGCACTGGGAGGTACTCAATGGATATAAGCAGCATACTTTAACCAGCCCATGCATGGATGTGAAGGGTCAGAGGTTGCACATACACTCTGGTACTAAGCATGATCTTGTCTTGAGTAGGGATCTTCTCTGCCTTTGTAAGCCTAGATTAATGATAAAAAGTATTCTAGTAATAAACAAGATAGAATTTCCACAATGACTTTGCAGTTCCCATTACACATTTGATTCACTGAAGCTTTTCGCAGGCCATCCTAGTATGTGGGTTGGGGCAAGCCTGCCTATTTTTTGTGCAATGGGGAGTTGCTAGACAATCTCTTTTAAACATCCAAGATTTGATTGCATTTTTTCATTGCCAAGTTGTCATTTTGTTTCATTCACAATATAGAGTCCACTCCAGATAACAGCTGTCTCTGGCAATTGCCATTCCTTCTCTAAACACAGATCTCTGCACCAATTTTTCTTTGTGCTTTTCTAGAAGATAATGAAAATAATCTTTGCATATTCAACACGTGATCATCTGCATAGTTCTTGGCAAAAGCTCCCACTGAAGCCCATATTGTACAATCACTGCAGGATTGGATACAATTTTTGGTGCTTTTTTTTTTTTTTTTTTTTTTTTTTTGCAAAAACAATGGGAAAATGGAACAACTTCACGTAATATCAGCAGGACTGGCAGTAAAGGATTTCAGCTACAGTTATTTTAAAAACATTATGTCCATATCTGGTTAAACACTCTTACTCATATTCAGTAGCAAAATAAGAGAGAATCTTATAAAGGGCTGAAATGTAACTTATGTTTGTGAAGCTAGATTTAACTTACAGAGGTAGCCTAGGCTATTTTTAATTGAATAAGTATGGTTTATCTGTAAGACAGATCTCTCTTTTTCAGTTGACCCTTTCCTTTGAAGAAACTTTCCCTCATTAGAACAAAACTCTCACTCCGTACTTCTGACTGTGCTTGAATGTAGGTAGGGGAAAAAGGCCCCATGCACCTGTGCAAAACAGGGTTAAGCACCGTCCATAAACCAAGAGAAGACATGCTCCTAATTTAGAGGATTTTATAATCTAAGAACCCAATATAAAATCAATATAAAACAAAGATGTTCCATCCCATATAAGAGATAACACTCCTGGTGCAAATATTTCTGTGTGTTAGTTTAATATTCACTACCTACAATTACTCAAGCATGCAAACTTAACATTCACCTTTGGGGAACATCCATGTGAGAAAATTATCATTTGAATTATTGCAGAAAGTGAACACAAGAGTGATACAAGCTTGCCCCAGATTGGTTTATGTTTACATCTGAATGAATACTCACAGATGTATTTATGTGGTATTTGCCTAGATGGTTTTTCCAGGGGGTTTCACTTGACTTTCTCAAAAAAGTGTCAGAGTAGCAGTCATGGTAGTCTGTATCCGCAAAAACAACAGGAGTGCTTGTGGCACCTTAGAGACTAACATATTTATTTGAACATGGGCTGTAGCCCATGAAAGCTTATTCTCAAATAGATTTTTTTAGTCTCTAAGGTGCCACAAGTATTCCTGTTCTTTTTTCAGAAAAGTGTGGGAATCTGGAGTAGATTTTCTGATTCCAGAATCTCTTAAGAAATTTTGATTATGGGCCCTCCCAAAATCTTTTAGGACAAAGGTCATAATTCAACTGGAAATATCATTTGTCTCAGGCTTTTCATCTGTATGCCATTTGTACACTATATGCTATTGGCATAAAAATAGAGTACAGGTCCCTTTAAAACAGTCAGCTATTAGAAAGTATGGAAAGTGGGGCCAGGCTGGAAAGACAGGGGAGAGGTCCTTAACAAAGTTTGTGTATATGTTATATATAGTTATGCTGTGTACATGCTAACACTGAAAACATTCAGAGGGTGAGGACCTGAGGCCCTGGGTCCCAAATAAAGTAAGTCCAAAATTATTATTTAGCACTGAAAACAACAACTGAATTCCTGTTACATGCCTGCCTGGGTATAAGAAATAGAAGAGACGTTTTAATACTAGCAGCATGTCTATACTTACTTGGATCGACGATGCAGTGATCAATGCCCTGGCAGTCGATTTAGCATGGATTTTTCACACCCATAAGCAAAGTATTTATATTGATGTAAGTTTATAGTGTAGATCTGTCTTAAGAAGTCATGATATAAAAGGGGCCCTTTAGCAAACTCTTACATGTGTGTAGTCAGAATCATATCTATTCACTTTAGGGACAACTGGCAGCCCTCCAGAGCCAATAAAGCTCAAAGAGAATAAACTAGATTTTCTGGCTCATGTGTCATCCACAGAATTGTTCTGCAATCAGAACGCAGTTAACAACCATATTATCTTCAAATTATATCTTTGGTTAACCCATAGAAAGTGGGATGGGAGAGGAGGGGAAAGTAGACTTCTAAGCAGCAGGTTCCACACATACGACACGAACACAGGCACAAAATTGCAGCTAAAATATGGCCTAACAGCACCAGAATTATTGTATCTGTTGTTGTTTGAACAGTATGCGCTTTGAAGCCTGAATTCAGTCCCTGCTGTGTAAATGAGCAGCTCTCAGAAGAAGAGGTTCAGGCAATCCAAATAATAAAGCCTTACATACCTTTTATTTATTGCAAAATTAGCAAGAAAAAGAAAAGGACTGTAGATTGTGGCGTATTTAAGCAGCTCCAAACTGAGTAATAGTAGCAATGACAACACTTTAGAAATACAAAATATTGCTTTAACAACTCTTCCAGGGATCTCTTAGACATTAATTTATTAAGACTCACAACACCCCTGTGTGGTAGGCAATTATTTTTTCTGATACCTTCATTAAAAATTTAGAATAATTAGCACTGGCTTGAGTTTATACTTAGCTGTCAGGGAAACATTTTATTTAAACTTTGGCTGGAATATTTTTAAAACTGCTGTAAACTGGGCACATCACATTGATAATGAGCTAGAAACAAACATTAAACACAGTGTTGCCAACTCTAGTGTTTTATTGTGAATCACACTATTTGAGGTTTTTCTTAAAGCCCTAGCTGCTGGAATCGTGTTATTACATGCCAATCTCCGCTTTTATATAAAAAGTTTCTAATGCCTGTGGCTGCAGAGAAAATGTGAAAGCTAAAGGCTTCCAAACGGGAAAGCAAGTAAGAAGAACCCCAAATTGTTATTTTAACAAATCTCATGGATTTTAGCCAATCTCATCATTTTGGGGCTTGCTTCATGAGTTTTGAATGCTTGGTGTTGACCATAATGTAAACAGGGGGCACAAAGTTATTGAAACCCTGTGTAAGTTGCAGTCTGGAGCCAGATATAATATTTATATAGCACAATCATTTACCAAAATGAATGATGAGGACTAAATCCTTGGAAAGTGTTTAACTTTGGTGAGTTAGGGTTAGTTTAACTGTAGTAAAGTTATTTGTACATGAAATAGCCATTTAATCCAAACATTTCAACCAAGGCCATAACCTTACCGTAATATGGTTGTTTCCGCCCCCGCCCATAACCAACATTTGTTTTTGGTCCTCTCGCTCAACTCTGTTCCTCCTCCACCTGTTTCCCAAGACAATTTATCTCTCATTTGAACTTTAGTTGCTAGCCAGATAATGTCAAAAGCAATCAATGCAGAAACAAGCTTTGCAAATAGGATAGTTTTGCTTTGCATAAAAAGATAATCTTTGTTGAACATTGCGTGGGAATGTTGATGCAGAACTAGGAGAAATGTGAATACAAAAGAATTCCAGAATGCAGTCTACACAAACCAATTGCCATTTGTCACAGTAGTAATCTGATCATTACAACAAATGCAAAAACTAATAGGGTAAAGTGTCAAGTTGGCCCATCAAAGGGCTGTTATTATGGACATGATCTGCTAATTCTTGTACTGTGGGCAGAAGGGGTGCAAGTTTGTTGCACTCCAGTACTACTGTGAACAAAAGCAGCAAATGAGATTAAGCACTGAGCTGTTGATCTTTCATGTTCTGGCATCATGGGCAGCAGAGAGTGCGCAAGAGATGGGGGCGAGGGAGCCACAAGTGGAAAAATATTAGGCTTAACTCTGCACTGAATACAATTTAGTTTCTGGTTCCCACCAGCCTTCTCCTTTAGTCTCAAGAACTCAACGTTTTTTTTTAAAAGAAAAGGAGGTGGTGGAGAATGGATTTTGTGATGGGTTTGCCCTGGGGTACCACCTAGAACTGAGTACCACTGAGCCCCCTGACCTGCCAGCCTGGTCTGTCTTTACACTGTACTTCTGTGACTAGCCTGTCCTTTCACCAGCACACATACAGGTAGGGACACACCCAGCTGCAGTTACATGCAGACGCTGTGATCATCTTTGCATGAGAAGGCTCCAGTTAAGGAACTTCTCAGCTACTCCGGCATGCACCTCTCTGGAGTGTAAATCCAAAATTATGCAATCTTGTGGTGCACAGGGAACTTACACCGCAAGCTCATGAAATTCACCCCCTCCCTCAATGTAGAGAGGAAATATACAACAATCTTCTGCCCAGAGTTAGGACTCCCAAACACACTGGATTTAGACAAAGCAAAAACAAGTTTATTAACTATAAAAGATTGTTTGCTTATGAATAGCAAACGCTCACCTTATGTAGTATATTAAGCTTAGTTTGCATGTTTTGTTTGCTTGGTAATCAGTTTTTGATCAGATTAAGTAATAAGGAATAGCAATCTAAGTGATAATACTGTTAGGTAATAAAGCAAGTCCTTACTCACCTCTCCAGCACCCGAGTTCGTGCGGAGTGGGTATGGGCACACAATTCTGTCAGAGACCAGACACCAATGCGTTGATCAACGGGCTCACACTAACCCAAAAGCTTTAGAATAAGTGTGGCCCCTTTATTAGGAGTGAGCATCAATATTTATACACAGAAGTAAACAAAGTGATTAATAAAAGATAATGGTCATGCATAATCAATCAAGATTTTACAGGAAAAGCAAGTTTAACAAGTAAATGCATAGAGATAAAGGCTAATGGCTACTTGATAAAGGGGGTGTCATGAGTAGTTTGCAGGTCAGTGCTTTGTTCGATAAAGGGTTCAGAAAGGATTATGCAGAGATGGCCAGTCTGGGTGTGTTTTGGCTCCAAAGTTCACCAAAAGTTTAGACCCAACATTCCTCCATTTGTAGCTTTGAGATAACTATTAATCAAAAGCTACACCCTATTTCAAGATCTCAAGGGCCGCTTGGCAATTTCAGCCTGGGCCAATTCGAAGAGAGTAAGGCTTTTAGCTGAAGTGGGAAAAGAATAAACTGACTTACATGAGTTTATGAGGGAGGGGACACACTGAATACAGCAACACAGTATTATAAGGACTACTATGGCCCCAACAACACCCACCAAGAGGTTTTTAACCCACCCAAGTCCGGGCAGCCAATTCCATAAGGCTCCCCACCAATCATAAGGTGGCTGGCCAGAGGAGTAGTTTTTAGCCATTTCCCTTAGGTGTTTGGTACGTTGAAAAGTGTCAGAGTAGGTGTCATTTACAAAAACACAGCATTCTTCATTTATGAGGGCGCAAGTTCCTCCCTGGGCTGCTAACATCATATCTAAAGCCATTCTGTTTTGCAAAGCTAACTGGCGCAGCTGGGACATTTCCCCGGCCTGATTTTCAAATAGGGTTGCAGTTTCATTGGTCAAAGATTCTAATAGTCCCTGTAGACGGATGATAGCACCCTTCAAGCTAGTGTGACCAGCCCACCGCTGCCAGGACAAACCATCACGGAGATTAATATCTCTGTCAGTTTCACAGATGTTACGAACGTGGGGAAAATGAGGGGGAGTGAGGGAGATGCGAGAAGGCGGTGCTAGCCATGCCAAATAACATGACCCTGCCCAATCAGGGGAGAGAAAATAATAAGCCTTGGGCCCGCACACCCAGTATGTTCCATATAATGCGTTTTGGGTATTCCATTTCTCAAAGTAGGAGGTAACCCACCACCCGTTGTACCACTGTTCCCCTGGTAACGCAGAGGGGTCGTTGTGTGAACTGCAGAGGCACAATTTGGTAGTGTTGTCCTTAAAGGGCAGTGTAGTACTGCTTGAGCAGTTGTAGAAGGCAATTGTGTATCCTTTAACAATTAGTTGGACACCCTCGAGATCTGAGCAGGGCTTTTTAAAAACTGACTCTGAAAACCTGCCCCTCCATGAAAAAGTTGAAAAGGTTGGATCGGGGTGAGGGATCCACATATGGGATAAGTGGGATGCGCAAGGCTTGAAGCCAAGATTTTTACTAAAGGCGGTGCCATTAAAATATATGTTGCATTTACTTGTTCCCACAAAAGTTGACCCTTTTTCTTTAACAAAACACAGTGATCCTGTTTGATTGGTTACCCTGAGATATTTGTTAATTGGCACTTCTGTTTTGTCCCATGTAAGATTGGGTTGGACTGGATCTTTTATTCTAGTCGGTGGCATCCAAGTCATATTAGCAGTGGTTAGGGGAATGGGTGTGAAGGGGAGTCCCTGTGCTGCATTTACTGGAAATTGAGTACATACCCAGCAATCACTTCTATTTCCTAAAATACGAGTTTTAACCTCGTGGGAATATCTAATAAAAGCATTATCTTCATAAGCAGAAAATAAACTGAAAAAGCATAAAAAACATACAGTTGTCAGAATAAAGGGTCCTCTCATTTTTTTCGAGTCAATTTAAGTCTAATGTCTGAGAGAGGTAAGCTGGTCCACTGGTTGAAGGCAGTGTCCTCAGTGGTGACAAGAGCTGCTGGTCCGTCACTGTGGTCCACTATGGCTGGCTTGACGTGGGAGTGGTGGATCCAAGATTTGCGTCCTTCCAGGAACACTGCAGTCTGGGTTGTCAAAAGAACCTGGTGGGGTCCAGTAAACCTTGGCTGGAGGGTGTCGTCACGAACGAACTTTTTGGCCCAGACGAAGTCCCCTGGTTGGAACGGGTGGATTTGTTCCTCCAGCGGCACGGTCTGGGAAAACTGCGAGGCTTTCCAAAGGGTACGGAGGCGAGCCTGTAGGGAGAGAAACTGACACGCGGTCATATGATCCCCTCCCAATAGTGAAACATCAGCACGTGGCAGCGCCCCGCCTTTGAAAGGGGGGTGTCCATAGAGCAGTTCAAAGGGGGATAATCCCAATGCGCGGGTTGGGCGAGTACGAAGGTGAAACAGGACCAAGGGAAGTACCTGAGGCCACTTTAATCCTGTTTCCTGATAGTATTTAGCCAATGTAAACTTAAGTTCCCTATTCATACGCTCAACTTTCCCGCTAGACTGGGGGTGGTAGGGTGTATGGAAGGAGTGTGAAATGCCCAGTCCTTGTTTTAAACGGCCAAGGACATGACCAGTAAAGTGAAGTCCGCGATCTGAGTCGTGCACAAGAGGGATGCCAAAACAGGGTACAATATCTCTAAGGAGAATCTTCGCCACTGTGGCAGCAGTACAATTAGCAGTAGGAAAAGCTTCGACCCAGGAAGTCAGAGGGCAAACCAAAACAAGGAGGTGCTTTTTCCCAAAAGCCTTTGGCATATTTGCAAAGTCAATTTGGAGATGTTGAAATGGAGCAGCAGGCGGAGGTCTTCCACCCTTAATTTTGTTAAGAGGCGGAGCAGGTCCATTACGCTGACATGTGCTGCATGCTTTCATTATTGATAGGCAATAGGGTTGAATGCCTGGAGCATACCAAAAGCGAGCGATAGTGTCCACGAGGGCGTGCGTGCCGTAGTGACCCCCTTTATCATGGTGCCAGCGAACTGCCACGGGGTATGTGGAGCGAGAGAGGCAGGCTCGGCCATCTGGCATAAGCCAGGTCCCTTTGACCAGAGTGGCCCCGAGGCTCTCCCACGATTGTAGTTCAGCAGCGGGTACTGGTACGGGGTGCGGTGGAGTAAAGGAGGAGGTTGCAATAGCCAATGTGGGCATGGCTAAAGGTAAGGTGGCAGCCTTCTTGGCGGAGGCGTCAGCCAGGGCATTCCCACGGGTAACGGGGCTACTATCTTTAGTATGGGCCCGGCAGTGAACTACAGCCAGGACAGAGGGTTTTTGGAGGGCGTCCAAAAGCTTGTGGATGAGGGGGAGGTGCTGAATGGGTTTACCGGCAGCTGTCTGGAAACCTCAAAACTTTCAGAGGTGGATATGACAATGCACAACTCCAAAAGCATATTTGCTATCAGTAAAAATGGTAACGGTCTTACCAGCGGCCAACTGGCAAGCTCGGGCCAGGGCATAGAGTTCAGCGGCTTGGGCTCCCCAGTTGCCTGGCAGTGAGGCGGCCTCTTGAATGTCCCATTCAGAGGTGACAGCATAACCAGTGAAACGCTTGCCATCAACATAGAAGGAGCTTCCGTCCGAGAAGAGGATGCAATCGGGATTGTCCAGTGGCACGTCAAACAGGTTGTCCCTTATCTGTAAGATGCTGGAAACTACTTCCACACAGTCGTGCTGATCCTGGAGGACTGGCAGGTCAGGAAGCAAGGTAGCTGGATTAAGGGGTCCACACCTTTCAAAAATTAGGTTAGTGTTTTCTAAGAGTTCGGCCTCTAGCTGTTGCTGACGATGGGCCGAAAAGACTTGGGTTGTGCCCCTACGCAGAAGGGCTGACAAGGCATGAGAGGTCCAAACCGTGGTAAAATTACCCAGGGTTAGGCTCTTTGCCTTTGTGATCAGCAGGGCAGCTGCTGCCAGAGTCCGGGTGCAGGATGGGGTTCCCTGAGCGACAGGGTCGATTTGCTGAGAGTAAAAAGCAAGCGGGAAATGGTGGGGCCCGCTCAGCTGGGTAAGGACACCACTAGCAATTCCACCCCTCTCGTGGACAAAAAGGTGAAAGGGTTTGCTGTAATTGGGGGGGCGGAGAGACATGGAGGAGGCCACACTGTCCTTGAGTAACTGAAAGGCTTTAATAGTGTCCGGGGACCACTGCAAAGGGTCAGGAGCAAGGTTAGCAGTGAGTCGGTGGAGCGGTTTGCTTAACTCCCCGCAGGATGGCAACCAGGGGCGACAGAAGCCAATTAATCCTAAGAAACCTCGAAGTTGTTTTTTGGTGTTCGGTAGAGGGCAGTTTTGAATAGTCTTTATGCGGGCTGGGTCCATCTGTCTTCCCTCTGGGGTTAACAGGAAGCCCAGATATCGGACCTTCTGTGAGACCCACTGAATCTTTTTAGGGTCTACCTTGTGGCCTCTGGTGTGTAGGTATAATAAAAGTGCCTTACCATCGACGCGGAGGGCAGCTTCTTCGCGATTACCTAATAGGATGTCATCTACGTATAGGACCAATGTGGATCCCTGCAGACTGGTGAAACCTTCCAAGTCGTGGCGGAGGCACTGGCTGAAAATCGTGGGGCTGTCTCTGTAGCCTTGAGGAAGTCGTTGCCAGACATAACTTTGTCCCTCCCAGGTGAAACCAAAGAGATACTGAGAGTCTGGGTGCACAGGAATGCTGAAAAAAGCTGATTTTAAGTCAATAACAGTGAACCACTCAGCATCCCAGGGGATTTGGCTGATGATAGTAGCTGGGTCAGGAACTACTGCATGAAGAGGGACCACATACTGATTAACAACTCGTAGATCCTGTACAAAGCGCCAACGAACAGGGTCTCCGTCCTTTTTAGGAGGCTTTTTGACAGGCAGTATAGGGGTGTTACAGGGAGTGCGCTGAGGGCGGACTAGCTTTTGTGCAATGAATCCCTCGATAATGGGGCGGATGCCCTCCCGGGCTTCCAGCGACAGGGGGTATTGAGGGACTGACGGGGGGGGGTTAAGGAAGGCTTCACCTGAATCCTTACGGGTTCTGCCGAAAGGAGCAGGCCAACATCAGTGTCAGAAATTCCCCAGAGGGTTGAAGGCAAGTCAGTGAGGTCAGGGGAGAGAGAGGGGGGTGTTTCCCAATTACCCTGAGTAGGGGCCGAATCTCCTAACACTGTCATCAATAATCCTACCCCTTCAGGAGTGCAGGTTAAAGTAGCCTCAAGCTTACAGAGTAAATCCCGGCCCATCAAAGGGATCGGACAAGCTGGGGAAAAAAGAAAACGGTGAGAAAAACATTTATCAGCATAAACAACATTCAAAGGCAAAGTGAGTTCCAGAGACTGTGGGTTGCCCTCCACCCCAGTCGCAGTTTTAACCTCAGAGGATAGCCAGGGAGAGGGGGCATGATTTAAAAGAGAGAAAGTAGCCCCAGTATCAATGAGGAAAGAGACAGGCAGTCCCTGGACTGAAAGGGTTAAACGAGACTCTTTGCTGGGAGGGGAGAAAGTGAGAAAGGAGCCGGCTAAAGACATTAAGGAAATAAGACCATCACATTGTTTGCCTTCGCCCCCGGGGTACCGTCATTGAGGAGGCTGAGTTTGCTGCGGCTGCTGCTGTTTCCCGTAGTTGATCCAGGCCTGGGGAATGGGCTGAGCTGGTGGTGCAGGGGTGTATTCCTCACTTGTGTAAGCATCTGCGGATGCAACCAGACCCTCTGGGCGTCCCCAGGGGCATTCACGTTTAAAGTGACCAGGCTGTCCGTACTGAAAACAATTTCCTGATGGCTGGGGTCGCCAGGACCCCTTTCCCCGAGCACCCTGGAATCCCCTGCCACGGCCACGGCCTTTGCCTCGAACACCGCCGTGAAAAGCTAAAGCCATCAGCTTATATTCTTCCTTTTTCTCTTTCTTTTTACTACTTTCCCTTTCTTTCTCCCAGGCAAAATCAGCTACGTTCAACACTGAAGTGACTGACTCACCTCCCCAACCAGGGCGAAACTTTAAGAAGTAATCCCTTACAGGGGGCACCGACTGATTCACAAAAAATGAAATAAGAGTAGGGTGGTCTGCTTCTCTCTCAGGATCCATCTGAGTGAACATTCGGGCCCCCTCCAATAGCCTCGACCAGAACTTTCTGGGCGGCTCATCAGATTCCTGCCGAATCTGCATGAACTTAGTCTGATTAGGCGAGCGGCGAGCCATTTCCTTGAGTCTCTCTAACAATCGCTCTCTATCTGCTCGCAGCTGAGTCAGCCTTGGCTGAGTCCAGTCTAGGGGATTCCAGCCAGCGGCCAGATCCCGCCTATCCATCCAAGTAAGATTAACTGCATTGCTATCTCCCCATGTCCTTTCTGCCATCCACAATCTACTACGTTCCTCTCCGGTCAAAACTCTACTTAACAACTGATCCACATCCGTATAAGTAGGATTATAACTTAAAAACAATCTTTCTAGAAGTTCTATGATCTTTCGGGGATTTTCCCCAAAAGACCCTGACAACTGTCCCCACTCTTTCAAGTCCCATTCTAGCCATTCTTTATATTCCACAATACTAGCATGTTGCAACCGTCCATCATTGCCCATATAAGGTTGATCGTGCACCTGTAAAGGCATCTCTCTAACTATACTTTCCTCAGGGGGGGGGCATGCACCCTGCCGTACCTGCTTGGACATAAGCCTAGTAACTACTCCTCCCGAGGTTTGCCCCTTCATTTCCTCCTCATCCTTCTGCAGAAATTCCAATCTGGTATCCTGCAGATTCCCCTCTGCTACAAGGAGAGAGTCCCCCTGCGGAGGAATAGGGGCAGGTGCAGAGGGGACCAGCTGACGAGTCAAAACACGCCGTGGTCTACACCCTTCATCGAAATAACCTGGAGGGGGTTCACTCTCGGGAGAGTACCTGACTGCCATAATTTTTAAAGATTTCCACAGCTCTGCTGCTGTGTCCCAACAAAACCAGTAACATAACTGTCCCGGATGGTCTTTTTCGATCTGGCTCTTTACTCCTCTTAAGGCAGCCTGTTCGAAAGAGCCATACGAAGGCCACCTTATCTCCGGGTCGGCCAATACCGCGGTATACCCAGTCCAATTCCTTACACATAGTGTGTACAATTTCTTCCTAGACATTCCTGTCTGTACTGGGAGTTTCCCTTCGTTCCATAACTTATTTACAATCCCCAACGGACTCTCAAGAGGCACGCTAGTCCCTTGACCCATGGTGTCTGACAGGAGCCCTCCAACTGGCGTTTACCCTGCTGTCCAATACACGACCCCTCAATATTGAATTGGCTGGGAGAAATCTCCTGTGGCGCCTTGCCAATTCATATATGAGTGGTCTGACCACTGGACAGAGGTACCGCACCAGAAGGTATCCCGGACGAGCCCCCAAATTGTTAGGTAATAAAGCAAGTCCTTACTCACCTCTCCAGCACCCGAGTTCGTGCGGAGTGGGTATGGGCACACAATTCTGTCAGAGACCAGACACCAATGCGTTGATCAACGGGCTCACACTAACCCAAAAGCTTTAGAATAAGTGTGGCCCCTTTATTAGGGGTGAGCATCAATATTTATACACAGAAGTAAACAAAGTGATTAATAAAAGATAATGGTCATGCATAATCAATCAAGATTTTACAGGAAAAGCAAGTTTAACAAGTAAATGCATAGAGATAAAGGCTAATGGCTACTTGATAAAGGGGGTGTCATGAGTAGTTTGCAGGTCAGTGCTTTGTTCGATAAAGGGTTCAGAAAGGATTATGCAGAGACGGCCAGTCTGGGTGTGTTTTGGCTCCAAAGTTCACCAAAAGTTTAGACCCAACAATACAAGCAGGCTGCTGCTTCTTAAGGGGCACACTGAACTGGCTTACATCTTAGAGACCCTAGGTGTTCCATTCACAGGCTAAAAATCCCTTTAGCCTCGGTCCAGCACTTCCCCCAGTTCAGTCTTTGTTCCTCAGATGTTTCAAGGAGTCTTGGGTGGGTAGTCAGTGAAGAATCATGATGATGTCACTCTCCTGCCTTAAATAGCTTTTGCATGTGATGGCAATCCTTTGTTTCAAAGCTTGTTTCCCACACTAGTCACTGGAAAAAACTCTGATAGTCAAGACTGAGTCTAATACCAGGTAACCTGGTCACATGTCCCTGTAGAGTTACAGCAGCCATAACTCTGAAGCTGCCTGTAGTGTCCTCAGGAAGGCTCCCTGGTGGAAGATAAGTTTCTTCTAAGGCCTATTGTTTTCCCCGAATGGCTCATTAACCTGAATGGGCCCTTCCCAGCCAGCCGTCTAGACTGAGAGCCTTTTGCCTAGTGGGCATTCCCCAGGTGTAAACATTTGTAATACAGCTATATAGTCAATATTACTAAGATACAAAGATACAAAAACAATACATGCACATAAATAGGATAATCATGTTCAGTAAATCATAACTTTTCCAATGACACCCCACATGACTTATCTTGCATAAAATACATTACGATGATGTCATAATTATATTATATCTCCATGAAGAATATAGGGTGCAGTGTCACAGATGTGTCTGAAGAGACATGCATTCAAGTATGATCTTAAGTGTGCAATGTTGAGATACACATTACTGCCTCAGTCCTTACTACAGATCTCAAAGAGGAATACCTCAGAAGCCTTTATAGCAGCATTCCTTTTGACCCAGAACCAGGATACCATGAACTCCTTGTCTTTCACATCACATCGCAACTCCCCACACTTGCATGTTCATAATAAAACCCTATTTGTTCTCTGATTTTTCTTGAAAATGGTTGTGTGCCCATATGTAACATTAGGAGAGGGTGAGGGTGGGGTAAATGAAAAAATAAGAGCCATTGACATGAGAACACATCAAGACTCTTCTGTCTATGCCAGACTCTGCCAATAATTCACTGTGTGGTCTTGGACAAGTTCACTCTAAGCATCAATAAAATGGGGATGAAAATACCTCTCTCTCTCATAGAAGTGTTTGAGAATGTGTGCTTTGAGATCCTCACTTGAAAGCTGCTGTAGCAGTGGCAAGTATTATTTACTGATGACTTCCTTAGCCTTTAATACCTTCCACAGACCGTAACTCAGGAAAGGAACAGGATGCATTGCTTGTGATCTTTTCCTTTTATGCAAATAACCTAGGTGACATGCAAAGGATTTTGCTGCAATCAAAATAAATTGTCTTTCGCTTCATGCCCATTCCTGTTTTGATACGGAGAGAATTATGACATCAATTAGAACTATTTGGAAGAGAAAAAAAGTCTTCTCCTTAAATATAGAAAACAAAAAACAGTGGAGGTTTTGGTTATACTTACACAGTTACGCATTTTCCACGGTATTTTTTCATTAATTTGTTTATTTCATACTGCACTGAATAACCCAGTTTCTGTGGTGTCTATATGAGACAAGCAAATTAATACAGCAGTACTAATGTGCAGAAACTGAAACACATTTCCGAAAGATATAGTTAGTACTGCATATTATAAACAGAGACATTAACAAATGCTATAGACTAAATTATCCAATTCCTTCCACAAGCATATACAAGTTTGTTATGCAGCTCTAATCAGCATTCTAGCTGTGACCAAGGTTTATATTCTCTTAGTTGTTTAAACACTAGCAGAGTCCTGGTGTTGAGTTTCCTGTGGGGCCTGGACTATTTGTCGTTCTTCAGCAGGTGGGTGGCACTCTTGCTCCATTTCCTGTGCTCATTGAATTTAGGCTGACCTCGTCAAGTAGCTCCAGAACCAGCTGAGAAAAAGTTACAAAGCAAGTAGCACCAATAGTCGGTGGGCTGGGAACTAAAGGTGACTTAGGAGCAGAGACCATTGCAGTTAGCCCAGTCCAAGACTTAACACTTCTGGTTTTTGGGACGTTTGGCAAACACTTTTGGTTTTCGTTTTCAAGGATCTGTGCCCCAAAGATTTCTTTGGCTCTGAAGTGGTAATGGTTGCACTCATTTGTATTGAGAACTACATTAAAAACAAAAAGCAAAAAATCAGACAGACAGTCTTACCTCAGGGGAATGCTATATTGTAATGACAACAGGGAAAAATATATGTCCAACTGTTCTTTAGTGAAACTGAGATTTAAGAGAGAATTAAGGCTGATGAAAACTCCAGATTTGCATACTCAAAGTTCAGATCCCGATCCAAACCTTGCAGATGGTCCATATTTTTGTTAGGCTGAACCAAAACCTTAGTCCTAAACACCTTTACCACTATTCATAGCTTAAACATGGCTTCAGTTTAATGGATAACAGGGGTGACTGAGATTAGTTGAACAGGCTGCTTGGTCCCCAAAAACCTTTTCATGTTCCCAGTCCATAATCCCAGTCAAATATTTTCCACTGGACATTTTTTCCCCTCCCTCTTCTCCTGGCCCACCTTACATCCAAATTCATTTGGAAGGTGCACTGCTGCATGTGAAAGTCTCCCAAAACATTTCAGAGAAATCTCTACGTACAAAAAACTAACACTTCAAAATGTAAAGAGTAAATCAAATACTCTGACTTACATTTATTAGCCAGGATGTGACCATTCACTTTTTGTATTTGATCCACAATTCCATAGCACTGTTATTTGTGAGTTTCATACAAATGCTAAATCCAAAGAGAAATATCCAATCACATCACAAGGTTGTAGGACCTCTTGATAGCATGAGATTCTCGAATGGATTGGTGGTGCATGTTAGTGTTAGATGAGAGCCACAGGGATCAGAGTATCCATTGCAACAGTAAAAACCTTGCAAACTGGGATTCTGCTACAACACCAACTCTATGGAACTGAAACGTTGATGTTTGTGATTTCTGTGGGGTTTGTAACACATTCTTTACACCTGGGTGGAACATGTGCTCTATAATCTTCATTCAGCATAATAGGGTGAAGGTGTAAATAAGTGACACTTGATTGGGTGGCAAGTTTCTATGGATGATTGAGAATTCAGTGTCCTCTTCCTGTGGATGATTGAGAATTCAGTGTCCTCTTCCTGCCCAACAGCCTGAATCAGACTTATGGAGGACGGTAAGAAGCTGATGCCACTGTGGAATATACATGGAGTGGCATCTCTCTCCTAAGGCCCTTTGGTTCCACAGCACTAGACCTGAGCAGATAATATGCAATTAATGATTTAATCCATTGCCCACTTTTTCCTACCTGAATTTCCAAAAGCCAATCACCTTTCTCCCCCCCACCCCCTTTGCTGAAATCTGGCAGTTTTTTTAAATCTCTGAGTTGATTACAGTTTCCTGTGAGTAGTCACTATTTAAACTATTACTTATTTGTACTGCAGTATTATGCAAAGGCTTCCATTAGTATGGATCTTGTAACAGGACACGTTGGCCCATTAAGGCAGGCTACAGGTCTAGCAAGGCCCCATTTCTGGTTTAAATCCAGAACAATGGAGTCTTGTGGATTGTAGTTCCCAGAGAGAGTGGTCACTTCAGACTTCATAATCAGGCATGCTGGGAAAAGGGACAGGGATAAGTAATTTCCCTTTCCTCAGGAAGACAGTGACCAGGGATGGAGCAAGTGGGTCTTCCTGATGACCTTGTGCCTCCTGCTGGGCAACTAACTCCACCTCCATAGACCCTCCATAATGGAAGGATCTCTGCTTCTTGTAGGACCATGTGGTACTTGTAGTACCTCTTGACATGCAGGAGCAACCATTGCCTTCCCTCTCTGGGAAGATAGGTTAGCCTTGCAACTAAACCAAAACCTCCAGTGCTCTTGAGGTAGTAAGAGTCCAGTAGAAGGCCAAAACAATCATTATGGTTCAGCAACAGCCACCCTTCAGTCAAGTTTCTCACTCTGAATCACCAGCTCTTGTCTAAAAGTCTGTGTACCTCCACCCAATCTCTCACCCAGGAGGATCACCGTGCTCCCTGAGAGATAGGTCAGACTTTTCCCTTTTTAGGTTTGCATGGCACCAACACTCTGTAGCAGTCTCAGAGCCCTATGGGAATGCCATTTCTTTATCTTCCATTAGTTTCAGCCATGGGGCCCTACACAATGAAGTAGTCATCAGGTCTGACCCCAAACTATCATTACTTCTCTTGCTCCAGGGTTACTTCCTATGCTCTGCCCCCACTCAAGTTACTTCAGGAACCCTCTTATTGTCAGTTACCAGTTTTATCTACCTCCAGATTCTGTACTACAACATAAATAAACTGCCTCTCCTGCAGTATTTTACTATTCCATCTGGTCACCTCTCTCCAAATGCCCTTTTAGGAGAGTGACCTAGCACTCCTGCACCTACCCCTTTCTTAGTCTGTAGAGGGTCCTTCCCATGCCCCCTCCTAGTCTCTGTACCAGAAACTGCCCTGTCCCAAATTTATCTCTGAGAAGTCAGCCACAGGTCTTGCTCCCTTCCCAGGCACTTTATCCTGAAGAAAGGAGAGTTATTTATATCCTTGCCCTCTTTCCCAAAATGCTTTGCTATCAGGCCTATAGTTCTCTTGCTCCTTGGGAGCAACAATCCCCAGAATCATACTATCTGGGCAGAATTGAATAACTGGACCATATTGGACCTGTATCCTACCTTACAGTGACAGTATGCTCTGTTAAAGCCCCCAAATACATAGGAAGTCAGTCCCTGCCTAAAAGAACTTAGATTCATAAACAAAGGGAAGTGGAGGAGAGAGGCTGAGAGTAATGATAGATCACACAGTAACACTGCTTAATAGTGTTTACAGATTTTTGGTTCCAATGTTGTGGCTATCTGTTTATTCACAATGCACCCACATGCTATTATTTCTGTTCCCTGATTGGGTGAGTGTGCAAACATTTCCAGCACAAACCCTGTTTTCTGGTAGCACTTGTGTGTGACCTTAAAATTCATTTTCCAAAAACAATTGTGAATGATGTGAATATTCATGGAAGGGGAAAGCAAAAGGGACTGGAATATATTAAAATTCTAGGGGATATTTGTAGAAGTCTTTTTGTAAGAGTTGCCAGAGGTACAGACCTGGATGGAGGAGAACAGAAGTTGCTGCAGCCTTCTTTCCAGTGCCCGGAAATTCTGAAGCCCCCTGTTTTCTTTCATGGAAATCTTACACATACTTCAACTGTCTACAGACATATAAGGCTTTTATAATTTCAGAAGGGGATTTTATTTTGAACATCCTTTAAAAGGTGTAGAAGTATTTTTAGAGTTTAAGGGGTAGGAATGTTATAAACTACAGTTTAAACTAGTACACCTCTACTCTGATATAATGCAACCCGATATAACTTGAATTCAGATATAACGTAGCAGTCCCGGGGGAAGGTGGAGGGGGCTGCGCACTCCGGCAGATCAAAGCAAGTTCGATATAACGCAGTTTCACCTACAATGCAGTAAGATTTTTTGGCTCCCAAGGACAGCATTATATTGGGGTAGAGGTGTATCAGCTTCCAGTGTGGACATTTGCACCAAAGATCAATACAGACTATGCTTGTATTAACTGTAGCACACACATTTTGATATAGTTTGTTGTTTTGTATGCTAGTGTATACTAATGAGTAAATATTTTGCTATATATAGTTTAGAGGGGTGAGTGGGAAACGTGTATTTTTGCATACATTGCAAATGTCATCTGTGTAAAAAAAATACACTAAAATTGCATTTCATAAAACAAAGTGATACTGATTCCAAAGATCAGAGGTGTAGCCGTGTTAGTCTGGATCTGTAAAAGCAGCAAAGAGTCCTGTGGCACCTTATAGACTAACAGACGTTTTGGAGCATGAGCTGTCATGGGTGAATACCTACTTCAACGGATTCAGGATTAAACAAATACTGTGAATGGCTAGCCAACTACAAAACCAGTTTCTCCTCCCTTGGTTTTCACACCTCAGCTGCTAGAAGAGGGCCTCATCCTCCCTGAGTGAACTAACCTCTTTATCTCTAGCCTGCTTCTTGCTTATATACTAACCTCTTTATCTCTAGCCTGCTTCTTGCTTGCATATATATATATATATATATATATATATATATATATATATATATATATATATATATATATATATATATATATATATATATATATATATATATATATATATATATATATATATATATATATATATATATATATATATATATATATATATATACACACACACACACACACCCCTGCCCCTGGAAATTTCCACTACATGCATCCAACGAAGTGGGTATTCACCCACGAAAGCTCATGCTCCAAAACATCTGATAGTCTATAAGGTGCCACAAGACTCTTTGCTGCTTTTACATGATTCCAAAGAGCGGGAACTTGCATTAGAAAAGATACTACTGAATTGTTTGGAGGCTTGATCTGCTGACGTTCAGGAAGAAAACACTAAAATTAGTTTATAATTAGAATTGACACATTTAAATAAAGTGTGTACATTGTTATTGTTTCAACTGTAAGAATGGCCATACTGGGTCAGACCACTAGTCTAACACAGTATCCTGTCTTCTGAAAGTGGCCAGTATCAGGTGCTTCAGGGGGAACTGAACAGAAAGGTCAATCGAGTGATCCATCCCGCATTTTCCAGTCCCAGCTTCTGGCAGTCAGAGGCTTAGGGACATCTAGAGCATGAGGTCATGTCCCTGAATATCTTGGCTAATAGCCATTGGCTAATAGCCATGAACTTATCTAATTCTTTTTTGAACCCAGTTATACTTTTGACCTTCATAACATCCCCTGGCAATGAGTTTCATAGGCTGACTGAGTTGTGTGAAGAAATACTTCCTTCTGTTTATTTAAAACCTGCTGCCTGTTAATTTCATGGCTAACTCTTGTATTATATGGAGGGGTGTCACGAGGTGGTTGCCTTAGAGACAGGTCATGCTCACCCCAGGCTAGCTTCACCACTGTGCTTTATTATAGTGTTCTATCAGGCTGGTAGTACTATTTACATATATACACACACATCCCAGTCAGCTCCCCTCTTACTTCTGGGGAAAAGGAGCAGTACTAGCAGCAACCAGCTCTACCTTCCTTCAGGCTCTGCACCTTCCTCCCCAACTTTTCCAAGGCTTCCTTCCTCTCTATTTATCTGCTCCCAGCTGCTACAGTTGCTTCTCTCTCTATTTAGCCCTTCAGCTTTGGCCATTACACTAGTTGTTAATTGGTCTTCCACAGAAATCCTAATTAACCTATATTGGCGGGAAATTTGAGTGATAGGGTCTTGAGTCATCTCCTTACTAAGAACCCCTTCCAAACACTTCCCACTTCCTCCAAATGCTCTGTTTTCTTTTGGGTCGAGCTCTGCCTTTATCAATATTCCCTGGTTTTTGTAGGACCCCAGCTTTAGGCTTCTTTCCAGTCCCTTGATGGGTGTCCTCTGCTTTCCACTCAGAGAAAGTAATCTGTGGGTGGAGGTTTTATCCCACAATTCAGTCTTTGCCCATGTTCTTCACCAGCGTGCAATTGTTACCCAGCATGGAGCTGCACCTCATCCTGGTGATTCTGGGGATTACATCTCTTCCAGATCCAACACCTCCCATAGTGGTCTCCCCACATTGTCCTCTTTCTCACTCTAAGCCCCTCTCTTGCTCCAAGAGCTGCAACTTCCTCTTTGTGACTCATCCCTCTGGCCAGGTCAATATGGTGTTTCCCTTTTTAGGGTATAGAGTCTCACTGGACCTGCTCTCCAGACACTGCCACTCTGTCAGCGGCTGGTAGATGAAACTGGCTACTCCAGGTTCCAACCCAGGGAGTCTACAACATGCAGCCAAGGTCTGCTCAGTCCCTAGTCTTGCTGCTCTCTCCTTAAGCTGCTTCCTACTTGCCTCCTACAGGCTCTCTTCTTCACTCTTCTCATTTCTGGGTATGCCCCTTCCTCAGGACCAGGGTCCTACTCTTTCCCTAGGTTCTCTTTCTAATGCGGAGGGTGACTGTGGGCTTCCTCACTGCAGCCATTGCTGTTGCCAGCTTCCTAGCTTTATAGTAACCCAGGCCAGCCCCCCTTCCTGCTCAACTGAGCTCCATCTTCCAGCTGGGTTGCTTCACCAGCCTAAACCCCTAATGTGTGGCCTGTCTTACTAACTGGCCCCTTTCTCAGCTTCTTTCACTCTTTTGGGGCTGGTGTGTAGTGAACACCTGATCACAATGGGTAAATAACACTTTTAGTCACTTTTTCCACATCGTTCACGATTTGATAGATTTTTTATATCCCCTGCCTTAGTTGTCTCTTTTCTAAGCAAAACTGTTCCAGTCTTTAATCTCTCTCATATGGAAGCTGTTCCATACATTATTGCCCTTCTCTGTATCATTTCCAATTCTAATATTGGATTTTGAAGATGGGGTGACTAGAACAGTATTCAAGGTATGGGTGTCATGGATGTCTATAGTGGCATTATATTTACTGTCTTATTATTTATCCCTTTCCTAATGGTTCTGAACATTGTTTGCTTTTTTTACTGCTGCTACACATTGAGCAGATGACTTCAGAGAACTATCCACAATGACTCCAAGATTTTTCTTGAGTGGTAACAGCTAATTTAGATTCCATCATTTTATATATATTGTTGGGACTATGCTTTCCAATGTGCATTGCTTTGCATTTATCAATACTGAATTTCATCTGTCATTTTCTTTCCCTGTCACCTTGTGAAGAAATAAAAAGGATCTCACTATCTGCTTTGGACTTAACTATCTTGAATAATTTTGTATCATCTGCAAACTTTGTCACCTCACTGTTTACCTCTTTTTCCAGATCATTTATGAATATGTTGTACAGCACTAGTCCCAGTATAGATCTTTGTGGGGACCCTGCTATTTACCTCCATCTATTGTGAAAATAGACCATTTATTCCTACTCTAAGTATCCTGTCTTTTAACTAGTTACTGATCCATGAGAGGACCTTCCCTCTTATCCCATGCTTACTTTGCTTAAAAGCCTTTGGTGAGGGACCTTGTCAAAGGCTTTCTGAAGTCCAAGTACATTTTATCTACAGGATAATCCTTATCTATGTTTGCTGACCCCCTCAAAGAATTCTAATTCATCATGAAGATTTATTGATTTCCATTTATCATGAACATTTATTGATAATTCTATAACTATGGTATAATTAAGCATACAAAGGCTTGGCAGTTATAGCTGAGGCATATCCTTTAGAAAGGCTAACAATGTTAACCCAAGGAAATTCCAATTTGAGATAGAACTCTACAGGGTCATATACAAGTTCAATATAATGGATATAAATGGTACCATTTCCAAAAAACAGGAACATGACCAGACTATAGATATTGAATGTATATTTAATTTGTTCAGTTATTTATTAAGACTGCTTAAAAAACCATCACCCTACTTCACACTAATGTTTAGGTCAAATCCTGTTAAACTTGCTTAAGCAAGTAGTCAGACTGGGCCAGTTTCTAGTACAGATTGCACAGTGCACATGTGGAATAAATCTAGGAAGTCAATGAATTTATTCTGGAACTGCAGTAGTGTAAATTAATCTGGCCCAATAAAACTGACTTCACTGGGGCTACTTATGTGAGCCAGATGAGTAGAATTTGATCCTCACCTGGTGGAAACATTCAGGTTCAACAATCATAGATTTGTTAGTGCATCATTAACCCAAAAGGGATAATTACAACTTATAAAGAAATTTTAAAGATTCTGGTTACATTAGACCAACAGCAAATTTATAGTTGAAATTTGCAGAAGTAGACATTCTGCTACTTGAACCCACATGGATCCGTTCCTCATAAAGAAGTCAAGCTACAAACTGCTTAGAATATTCAGTAGCCCCAATAGAAAAACATGCTTTCAACAAAACAAAAAATACCAAGGTTTAAGAAAGATGCCTGCCACACACAGGCTTATACTACACATCAGTAATGTCATGTTACATCTCTTTAAAAAGATTGCTTTCTCTGAAATGCATATTATTTTGAATCCTGTTTTGTGAAACGCAATGAGCTTCTAACATTTTGGACTGGATACTAACTATTCAAAACTTTTTCCTCTGTAGTTAGGCTTCTGAGAACTGAAATAGCCTCCTCACCATTAGGCTGGTGCCAAGTGCTTGTCTCATTGGTACCTGATTTTTGTTCCAGGCACCAAGCATGTTTGCTTTTTTATGGGCCTTTGTGCAGGACAAATGGATGAGATGAGATACTTGTCAGTCCACGGCACTGACAGCTGAGCAGTGGGATTAGCACATTAATATCTTCAGAAGAGGGCCTACTAAACAAGATTAAACATTGGCCAGCCTTATCCACCCCATCCTGTAACATGATGTCCTGCTATGCTGCTAGAAAGAATGTCAGTGAACAATATTAGTTAGTACACTAGAGCTAAGGAAAATTACTACAAGGAGCCTGAAGAAAGAACCTGACACAAAGCAAAAAAATAAAAATAAATCAAAAGCTACACAGAGATACAAGAGCCTATGGAGAGTCCAGAGCACATCACGTGGAATGATTATTAATTCAAGTGAGTAGAGTACAGCACAAATGCTGACTTCTGTTGTTAGAACACACAGCTATGTTCTTTTAATTCACACACTCTTTTAATCAATTGAATTGTGAAACTTCCTGGAAGACTGTATGCCCATAAAACCAGTGAAAGGTTTCACACCCCCCCCCCCCCCAACTGGGATGGACACAATATGGAAGAAGTGCTTCATTTGAAAGCAACACATAATTCATAGTAATGGTAAACAAATCCTGATCTTGAATTAATTGGCTGTGTTATGGGGAATGTCTTGGAAGAAGGAATCCTCAACCCTAGGCTGTAGAGAAGCAACTCCCATGTCTCTGACATTTCTTACTCCCTCCTGGGGAGAGCAGTCAGTGGATCTTGATAGCTGAGTATCCCCCCCAGTTCTTTCCATTGTCCCAATAAAGGTGTAGGGAACTCACAGAAGATCCATACTGCATATTAGATAGAATTCCAGCATCCTACCCTCTCACCTCAGCACCCCACCCTTGTAGGATGTGGGTAGGATTTGCCTTTTAATTAAGAGACTGAGGTATAAGTCAATAGAAATAATGACTACTGCATGTTAAAAATATTCTCTGTTTTCTGTATCCCCTCTCAGGCCTCCATGTGTGTGTGACAGGACACAAGAAAATCCAAGCTGCTTGTATAGTGTGTGAGAGAGGGTGCTACATGCTATGGAATGTGGCAAGCAGTCTCTCAGCAAAGTAGATGGCATGTGACGCTCTGGCTTTTTGGCTGAGAGATGTTGCCTAAGGAAGTCAGATTGAGACATGCTTTTCCCTTCACTGACGTCCAAGAGGCCAAAAATATTCTGCCTCCGCTACTGGAAAAAGCAATATACTGGCATACTGATCAGGTAATACTAATATTACTTAATATCTATACATCATTTCATATTTTCAAAGCACTAGACACTCCTTAAAGAATTAAAACCCCTATTTAAGGAAGGTATCTAAGCATATGCCTAACTTGAAGCATGTAAGGTGGGTGTTCCACTGAAATCAATGGGACTCTTCAGGTGGTTAAAGTTATCTTCCAGAATAGCGGCCTTAGCCTGTGAATGTGGTAGGTTAAGTATTATTACCCTCACTTAAATGGAGAAACTGTTTGTTATATATAATATAATAGATTTAGTTATATGTAATCATTTTTAGGAGCATCTAACCATAGCTGAGGATCTGAGTGTGGTCTGCTAGGGATTTGCATCTGCTAGCTGGAACCAACTAATTTGCTTTAAAGCAAGCTGGAGACTCTTGAAGAGTGTAACAGCTGCAAAACATCTGCCTGGCACTGGAGCTCAGAACTGTACGTTTTAGCAACCTGTTAAAAAACAAACAAATTACTTAAAAAACTCCTAGACAAAAAATCCCAAAACAAATAGGGATACAAAACCAGAGTTTAAGTTTGCTCAAGATCACACATCAAGTCAGTGGCTAAGCTGAGGAAGGGTTAGCTTCTATCCCTCTGATCAATTCACTAGACTACTCTGCATTTCAATTAAATATATATATGCTGAGTATGAAATGGTTTGAAGTGCAAGAATGTTTTGCTTGTAATAATCAGAAATAGATTATGAACAATGTGAGTGAATCTAATGGATTGTATTCTCATTTACTGGAAGGCCAATAAAGGGGAGTTAAAGAGGGCATAAATTACAGTTGCAATCACTTTAAGGCCTTTGCCAGAATGGCCTAGGACCCAATATTTCCATGGTAACTTTACAAACTGTGAGAAGGTCCATTAACTTCAATGGAACCACTCACAGAACACAAAGTTATGCACAGGTGTCAGTCTTTGCAGGATCAGGGCCTCAGAGTAATTGATAATAAAACTCCAAATATGTTGTATCACTAGTGTCTACACTTGGTTCCTAATTTTCTACACTTATAGAACATTGGAAAACGTCATAGCATTTTATTAAAGTTCAAAATCAGAAGCCAAATTAAATGAAACACTACTGGCCAAGTTCAGTGCTCAGATACTGGGGTACAATGCTCACTGAAGTCAATGGACCTGCGACCTGATCCCTTTATAGATGAAGTCAGAATTAGGCTTTATGAAGGAAAGAAAAACGTGAGATCTGCAGAAAGATCTGAAATCTTCCATACATTGGTCTTAGTGGCTTGGGGCTAATCGGGAAGTATTGACAGGCATATTTGTCTAGTACCAGTTGTGAAATGGTCTTGCTATAGATTTTCATGGTCATGTGGCTAAAACCAAGTGTTTAATATCAGATACTGTCTTTACTGGGGACTCTGAGACAAATCATAGGATTTTGGTACTACCTACCACCTACCTACTGTACTATAATCCATATCAGCAATATACTATTGTGGTAAAGGAAACTTTGTGATGGGACCCTTGTTTGACTAATCGATTGCAGGTCCCTGAAAACATCCAAGGCTTCAGCCACTCTTTGTTTTAATGTCTTGTCATACCAGCTTCCTGCATAAAAAGTTACTAGAAAGCCTTTAGATTGTCAGGCTATTCACTACATTATTTCCAGTAACAGCCAGATCTTATTATTTTGTGTAGTTATTGTTTGCAGTACTTTTATCTTCAATGTTTTTTAGATTTTCTTTTGCTGGCAATCATTCTAAAGCCCTAAAGGCACGTAGTTATGTTTGTAATCCATGTTTTAATTTAGGAAAGGTCTATAAAGGAACAACGCTAATGCAGATGCTTTTGGGAGTGATTTGCTTCCCCCCTCCGCAAGTGTTCAGTGGAAAGTAAGCTGAATCTTACCAATATGGGTTCATTTGTGCTCTCTAAACTCTAATTTCAATCAAGGAATAGAAAAATAGGCTCTATGTCATATGTTACATAAAACATTTCAGCTTGCTTGGAGATCAAAGTTCATGCCTAAGCCTCCTAGGGCAGAGGAGAGACTTCAAGTTCCAGAAAGTTAGGTGAATTTCCTTAAGTAAAAAATAGTGTATGAGCAGTGTTGCTGCTGCATCTGATTTTAGTAGCCTCCACTAAGCTGGTTCAGTTTCCTATGGAAACTGAAGCAAGATTTCATTTAATATTTCCTTGTTATGAATTTTTATTTTTTTAAACAAGTATTTAACAACAAGCTTTTTTTTAAGTGAATGAGATTCATAGATAAGGCTGAATATCCAGAAATCTGGAGATTTTATGCAAATAATGCAATGCATTAATTGCATATTTAAATAGTCATTCTTTCATTTACATGGTCTCTTTTTACTTTCAACTGAAAACTTGTTTTTATTTTCTACTCTTCCTGCACTGTCTGTTGCTCTGCTGCAGTGACAAGCAGGCTATCAAAGTAAATAAAAATAGTTTATGTTACTACACATTTAGGTCCTGGAGATACTGAAGCAGAAATAAAAATAAGTTACACAACATTTTTTATTTATGATTTAATAAAATATTATTTATTGGCCACTTGATGGGGCCTCATCTATTAGAATAAAGGATGAGGACGAGGAGCCCAGATGAGGGGCAGGAGGAGAAATGCTCTGTCTTGCCCAACCAAGGAAAAAGCCATGTTAACATCATTGATGTTACAGGCCCCACATCAACCCCAGGAAGGGAGATTCCTGAGGGCCTGGTTCTTTCAGGGGACTGTCTGTTTGTTTTAGGCCCAGATCCCAGAGATAGGGGGTCATCTCCAGCTCTTGCCTGCCATTACTGATGGCCTTGTTGGAGCAGCTCCCACTGTGAATGCACCTTCTTGCTTTACACAGGGAGCATGAGGGGCTCTACTCCAATGCACTGTAGTCGTGACAGCCAAGGCCTGACAGGAGACAAGATGCTCTACTCACACAGACTGCAGAAACCTAGCTGACACCATGAAGACATGTAGAGATGAGGAGTGTTTGTGGATAGAAAATCTTATTATCCCCATTTCCTCTTTAAGTCTCCCTGTTTCCCATGAGAATCTGAGAGAAGTACATGGGATCTGGAGCTGCCCGGGAAAAGAGGTGTCCCAGCAGGTCCAGGTAGGGGAGCTGGTGTGCTGAGAATGCAGGGGCAAAGGTACAGAAAGGAATCAGGTCAGGGATAGGTCCTAACACATACAGTACCTTTTTCCATCTGCACTTTGGTGCTTTTATAGAGCTACTTGTATGACCGGTGATTTAAATTGGGCAGTATTAGCTCTTTTATCAGATCTGCCATTTTACAGCCTGTTTTTCCTTTTAAACACAGGACCGTGCGCCCTCAGTAGAACAAACTGACAAATCATCCAGGATTGCACATGTGACTGTAGGTAACAGACACATGACAATTCACACATCTCTTCCTGGAGAGCCTGCCCTATACCAGGTTTAAATGGTTTACAGAACCTGACCACCAATTTCTCAGTGCTAGATGTGTTTTGTTTTTAATTCCCCCCTTCCGACCATTAGTGTGTCTCCAACTAGTGTGTTAGGAAAGGCAACTATACTAGCAAAGACAGGCCACTGTTGACCACCATTATTTGAACCACTGGTTGTCTGAATTCTGTTGTACTTTGAATGAAAGCAGTAAGAACTTGTATTTAACACTCTTATTGTTTATATTACATTAGAAAGGCCAAGACGCAAAACGAGATTATTAGAGGCATAAAGGGTAACAAGTAAACATTCTACAAATAAATTAGAAGCAAGAGGAAGACCAAGGACAGAGTAGTTACTCAATGCAGGTGGGGAAAACAATAACAGAAAATGTGGAAGTGGCAGAAGTGCTAAGTGACTTTTTTGTTTCAGTTTTCACCAAAAAGGTTAGCAGTGATTGGATGTCTAACATAGTGAATGCCAGTGAAAATGAGGTAGGATCAGAGGGAAAGAACAAATTAAAAGTTACTTAGACAAGTTAGAAGTCTTCATGTCACCAGGGCCTGATGAAATACATCCTAGAATACTCAAGGAACTGACTGAGGAGATATCTGAGCCTTTAGTGATTATCTTAGAAAAGTCATGGAAGTCAGGAGAGAATCCAGAGGACTGGAAAAGGGCAAATATAGTTTGGCATTTGTCATATGGGGTAAATTCACTAACACTATTGGGAAAAAACTATTACACACAGACACACACACACATATAAATAAATATGAGAGGAAGCAGGGGGAGAGGATTTTTTTTTTTAGCGCCTGAGCATTTTATGTTTGGAGAACCAGTCCTGATCCTAGAAGTTAGCCACGGTCTTTAATTCAGGAAAATTGCTTAATTTAATCCTAGTAGCTACCAAAAGTAACTCCTCACTTAAAGTCGTCTCAGTTAACTTTGTTTCGTTGTTATGTTGCTGATCAATTAGGGAACATGCTCGTTTAAAGTTGTGCAATGCTCCCTTCTAATGTTGTTTGGCAGCCACCTGCTTTGTCCACTGCTTGCAGGAAGAGCAGCCAGTTGCAGCTAGCTGGTGGGGACTTGGAACCAGGGTGGACTGGCAGCTCCCCTATCAGCTCCCCGTAAGTTCCCTGTGTGGCAGCCACCCAGCAGACTAGCAATTGCAGCCATCCCTCCCCCTACTGCCATGTGCTCCTCCTGCCCTGGAGCTGCTCACCGAGACTCCTGCTTGCTATGCGGGGGGGAGGGGAGGGCATTGGAGAATGGGAGGAAGACAAGTACTAATGTCAGGGTGTCCCCCTCCCCCCTGCTCCTGCACCCCGCTTAACCCCATCTTCCATAGAGCAGAGGGGGACATACAACAGGGCTCAGGACAGTGGGAGCTTGCTGGCAGCAGCTGCGGTCTCAGCAAGCTGATTTAATTAACAAGGCAGTGTACTTATAGGGTAAATGTGCATCTCTCTTTCTCACACACACAGGGAGTGTGTCTCTGTCTGTGATGCTGTCTCCCCTCCTCCAGTCCTGCTGCCTTGTAGAGTTGAGAGTTAACCTTTGAGGGATCAGCCAATTGCTAGTTTATCATTTAGCAGTAAGGCATTTCCTGGGAAATATCCCACCCTCTGACTCCTCCACTTCAACCAAGCATCACAATCACTGTGTACCAGTATTAAATTGTTTGTTTAAAAAAAAACGTATACTGTGTATATGTATATAATATAGCGTTTTGTCTGGTGAAAAAAATTTCCCTAGAACCTAACCCCCTCATTAATTCTTATGGGCAAATTGGATTCACTTAACATTGTTTCACTTAAAGTCGCATTTTTCAGGTACCTAACGACAACATTAAGTGAGGTGTTACTGTACTGTCTTTAATTCAAGAAAGTTTAATCATTTCACATCTAAAAGTATATTAACAGAAACACACAGAAAGGCTACCCAGATGAAAACCTGTTTTCATTATTAGTGTCCCTGACTGTTGTGCACAAGTTACTATATGCATTGAACTATACTATTATGGTGAAAGGTTCTAATTTTGTGTGCATTTATGATCACAGCTGTACAAGAACCCAGGATGAACCTCTCCATGGAAAGAGTTAGGCTATGTCTATACTACATCAGTAGCACTATTGGCTCTAAGTCCAGGAGAGATAGTTCTCCTGTTAGCTTAATAAATACTGCCTCAGAGGTGGTATCTGTGTTGACAGGAGAAACTCTGCCACTGTCTATACCAGTGCTTTAGTCAGTATAATTTACATCGCTCAGGGGTGTGGATTATTCACACTCCTGAGCCACATAAGTTATACCAAAGTAATTTGTAGTGTAGACGTACCCTTAGATACCATGCAGTTATGCCCCTCAGAAAGTCCTTAAGGGTATTGTGTGGGTTAAAGCACTCTTCCTTGTCTGGCCCTTTAGACATTTTTGAGCTGACTTGGTATTGCAGAGCAGCAGCACAAAAGGAGGGTGTCACAGGATAGATACATCAAGGAGTGCCCAGTCACATATGGTCAGCGGGGAGCTTGTGTCCTGATTGCTAGAGTCTCTCCAATGGCCTAAAAACAGGAGAGTGTGAGATAGCGGTCAGAATCCTTTGGGCTACCCTTGCTCTGAGAGCAGTGTGACCTAGTAGTCAAAGTAGATTGGCTGCTCCCCAGAGTTTCAGGCTCTCAAGCAGAGTAGAGCATCAAATCAAAGTCTGGGTTGCATAGGCCCTCTGATAGGGCAGAACAGCAAGCTCAGTCTCAATAGTCTATCATTCTGACTCAGGTGAACAGTAGACCAGTGGCTCTCAAAGCCAGTCGGCCGCTTGTTCAGGGAAAGCCCCTGGTAGGCCAGGCCATGTTTGTTTACCTGCCACATCCACAGGTTTGGTAAATCACGGCTCCCACTGGCTGTAGTTCACTGCTCCAGGCCAATGGAGGCTGCAGAAAGTGGCACAGGCTGAGGGACATGCTGGCCACCCTTTCCACAGCCCCCATTGGCCTGGAGCAGCAAACCACAGCCAGTGGGAGCCACGATTGGCCAAACCTGCAGACACAGCAGGTAGACAAGCCAGCCCGGCCCACCAAGGGCTTTCCCTGAACAAGCGGCAGCCCTAGTTTGAGAACCACTGCAGTAGACAACTGCAAGCCTCTAGGCCTAAGGTGGGAAGAAGCTGCCACGCTGGTGTGGGGTTGGCAGCAGGGGGTAGGGGGACCTGTGCCCATCTACTCCACCAGGTCCCAGCCCTGGACCCTAACAGTGGCAGGAGGGTCCCACCACTAGTTCAGCGAGGCTCCCACAGAAACACAGATGAGTTTTCTGGTCCCATAACTGGACCAGTATTTATCTCCCCTGGGCTATTTCCTACCTGGTCTCCCAGTACTGCAATCCATGGGCCCTCTGGTTCTCTAGGGTCATATGCTGGTGAAGTCCACAATGACTCAGTGTTTACCTGGGGTTTGGCATGAGTGGCCTCTGTAAACTAGGGCTCCCACAGCTCCATAGCAGGCACCCACAATATGTATCCATCCTCCTCAGTGGTCTGACCCAACTGAGCTGGGCTGCTTCCCTTTATACCCTGTCTCCAGGCTGAGCATGCCCAACAGGGATGGAGGGGTGTGGCTTCCTCAGCCTGCAATGCACAGTTAACCCCTGTGGGGCCAGTGTGGGGTAGATACACCTCATCACAGAGGGTTAATGGCCAGGCCACCTTTCTGCACTATGTGGTCTGAGGGAGCTTTGGAGTAGGGGTTTCCCAGCTGTAAAGTTTAGGGACTGAGGAAGAAAAAGGCCATCTGTTTAAATAGTTGGATCTGTCTGTATTTTCTGTGAGTCCTGAACAGAGCCCTTACATGAGGTTTCTGCAAGAAAGGAGTTGCCTGGGTACTCTTTGTTATTATCCCTGTTGAAGGAAATAGGATATGTGAAAATTTTGTAAATGAGCAAATTACACTAAGAAAATGCTTTTCTACATCACTGATTCCTTCTTCAAAAGGAAAACTGAGCCTGTAGGCCTCAGATTCTGCTACTGCTCAGCAAAGGGGCAGAAATACATTTTGTATTACTATCTTATGCTACTCTATCTGTATTTGGACAAAGCTCAATTAGATCTCTGAAGAATAAAACAATTAAATTGAAACATTGTCTCATAGGTTTTTAACTTAGTGTACAAAATTTACCTATGTAATTCTTATGGAGTGATTAGGGTGACTAGATAGCGAAAGTGAAAATTCGGGACCGGGGAGGGGGATAATTGGCACCCATATAAGACAAAGCCCCAAATATCGGGACTGTCTCTATAAAATTGAGACATCTAGTCACCCTAGGAGTGATGCATGTAAATCTCTCTGTGCAAATAAAACACATGGATGAAGTGAGTATTCTGAAGGGTCTTTTAGAGCAGTGATTCTCAAACTTTTGTTCTGATGACCCCTTTCACATACCAAGCTTCTGAGTGTGATGCCCATTATAAATTAAAAACACTTTAAAATATATTTAACACTATTATAAATGCTGGAGGCAAAGCGAGGTTTGGGATGGAGGTTGACAGCTTGTGATCCCCCACATAATAACCTCACAACCCCCTGAGGGGTCCTGACCCCCAGTTTGAGAACTCCTGTTTTAGAGTTTTGATAAGGCCTTTTATAATTTGTTCACAAGTATTGATTCCAGGCAGAATCTTGGCCAGAATGAATTTAACATGGAAATTAATACTTCATACATATTTCCTCAAAATGTAATTTGGCCATTTTTTAGTGATATGAATATGTGTGAAAGGGAATTTGAGATAGAATAGTTGCACTGGACATTTTTTGGTAACTGTAAATAGCAGTGTTAGCAGCAGTAACTTTCTTCATATGTGTCCATACAAACTTTACAATGACTTTATATGATGAGTTCTTATGATACAATCAAAGTACAGTGAAACTTGTATTAAGCAATACAGGATATGAACAAAAATGAGTTCGCCAACAGAGATGTTCTTTAACGGTCAGAAAAAATGTATTTTAAAACCTCAAAGAGTAATTTAAAGTAGTCACTGTAGATGGGGGGATGCCAGTAAGAGCGGATCCTTGGTGCAGATTTCTCCATATAGTTTATGATACAATTTGAGCAAATATAATACAGTGGGGGAGAGGGGTAAATAGTTTAGTCTGCATTTATGAGCTGGAATTTTAGCTTTGAAATTCCAGTTCTTGATGGACTTAAGTCATAACTGATTGCTTACACAAGGTCTATATCTTGAGGTTGGGGGCAGAGAGGAGTAAAGATTTCTGTATGAATGAGGGTTTATTTTATCAAGAGCTAAACATTTTCTGATGTCAGATGTGACATAATTACTGGACTCACTGTTCACGAGTCTATAGAACCTGCAAAGCTT
Organism: Gopherus evgoodei; assembly: GCF_007399415.2. Taxonomy (NCBI): domain Eukaryota; kingdom Metazoa; phylum Chordata; order Testudines; family Testudinidae; genus Gopherus; species Gopherus evgoodei. The sequence continues at coordinate 92,986,793 of NC_044325.1, forward strand.
TCAGTTCTTGTGAGACTATCCCCTCAGAATAGTGATCCCAATCTTTGTAATTCCATGTCACACAGCAATATCACGAAGGAGAGAGACGGTTGATATCAAATAAGCCAAAGCAGTTTTTGAATGTATGCTCTAGTACATCAGCTTCAAAGCAATGAGGAGGAAAATTGTTCCTTCTTAGGCAAGTTGGAAATACTGTTGCAGCTTTAAGGCATCTATGGTAAATATTTTTATTCATGCAGCTTGCCTGTATCTTTTAAAATTCCTAGAAGCTTAAAGTCAGATAATTGGGCTTTCCACTTTTAAAACACAATAGATTGATAAGAATAAAATTTGTTGCAGAGGACTAGTGTTTGTTATCTACTATAACCTCATACAAATGATTTTTCTTTTTCAAACACTAAACACAGATTGCTGGCTCTGTTTCTATGAATCAATCTTTATCTAGGTGATTTTATGGCTCTTGTCATTGTAATATCAGAGTGCTGAGATGATAATGGAAACTCTTAAATCCCTTGTCTTTTAACATGGATAAAGCCAGCTACTCCTAACTGCATTTTTAATGTTTAAATCTACAACCGGCATGGTTACAAACCACATGATTCCTCTTCCCTTATGTGAACAGATGAGAACCTGAACTTGTTTCTCTTGGCTGGGAGTGGGGTGCAAGTTGGGAGTGTGCTGGAGTGTTCCTCTCTGCCTCCACTCCCACAGTGGCTCTCCCTGGATGTCCTGGAGAGTTTGCACTTCAGGGTTAGTTGAGGAATAAAGCTGGGATTGGGATAGGAGGACTGGCAGCACTCCACCAGGTTGTTTCTATCTCCCAATAATGCTGGCATCACTTAACACTGTCTGGGTTAGCATTTTCTTGTGTGAGTCTCCTCCATGTACGGACATGTGCCCCTCCTCCTCCACACTCAAGGGGGATACCTCCTGGCAGCAGGGAACCTCTGGCAGTCTAGTTCTTTCAGAGCTGTACTGTCAAGGGCCATAGAGGAGCTGACACAGACCCTCTGCATAGTTCCACTGGTGGAAAAATTAGCAGAGAAGCCTGTAGATGCTCAGAAAGTTTCTAGTTCCCCCTCATAGGTTATTCCCACATGATCAGTCTACGGGAGTTATACCCATGTAACTATGGGCCCAGTGCAAAGCCCACTAAAGACAATGGCAGTCTCTCCTTTTACTTCAGTGGGCTTTGGATCAGGTCACTTATGTTTAGTTCTTATACTGTGCTCATTGCCATAGTATCAAAGCATAGGTCCCCAAAAAGAACAGTCTGTGCTCATATACATCTGGAGGTTGCCTTTGCAGGGTTTTGGCTAACCTGACTGCTTGTACCGATGTTCTGTCCACACCAGAGCAACAAACCAAGCCAGTAAAAAAATATATAGATATATGCCAATGGTGTTTTTAATACAAGTAAAGCTTTCATGATTTGCTTCTTTGGGGTGGGCAGGTCTGAGGCGTGCTCAGGTTACACAGAAGGTCCAGTGACTCACTCTTTACCCTTGATTTGTATAGTCCTTTAGTAAAAGAAAACTGCAGCAGCTGGATGATGTTTCTATGTCAAACCAAAGTGCTAGGAATGTAAATATAAGCTTAGTTTTGAGTTGAATTGCTTTTTTCTAGCGTCACCTATGAACAATTCTGTCCCCCAGTCTGCAAGAATTAATTTTATAAAGTTTGATTTGGAGAAGCACCCAAAGTCCCAGTGCTAATCCGCACATTTTTCCTCTGAAGCTCTTGCAAAGTCGGGTTGTCTCATGGTACTTCCTCATTAAGGACTTGCTGGAAATACCACTATGGCAACCCCTTTTGCTCTATTATGATACTTCCATCTCTGATGAATAGGTGTTAGTTTGCAAAAATAAACAATAAGATGAACTCTTTAATTGCAAAGATGGTTTGTGATTTGGGTGAGTGTTTGATTCAGTTTATATTTTATCCAAACCAGTGCATTCCTTTCTAATTCCATAGTACTGACTGAATGAGTCTTTACTGGCTAATTTGCATCCTAATGAGAAATTATTTGGAAGAGGTAGGCAGGGGAAGCAATGTACTGCACATACCTGGCCTGCATGAAATAAATGCCATGGTCTTCTCATTTCTTTTTAATGTTGCATTTATGTCCAGTTCAAAACCTCCTTTTGCCATGGTTCTCTGGCTGAATAATTTAAAATCCCTTTAGTTTGACTCCAAGATTCCAAGTTATGTAAATCTTTTGTCTCTTACTAGAAAAAACAAAAAACTGGATAATGGTTGCCAAACTGCATTTCAGTCTCTGCAGTCTTATTATAATCAGCCACTCAAGACTGGCTTTTCTAGTCTATCAAATAGAATATTTATATCTTCAGATTTCTAAAGTGTAACTATAGGTACCCATCCTGTTCCCTGGTTGCCTAGACCATAAGTTAAAATAGCGAAATAAGCCTATAAATATATTCACCTTAGCCCAACCCCTCTTCAACAGCCTTTGGAAAGGCGTGCATTGGGGGAATGTGCATTGCAGCTTGCCTGAAGAGTTAACAAATCTCAGCTCTGGAATACAAAGGGGGAGAAGCAAGTTCCAAAACCAGGGACCTCTTGCAAAGAACATACTGCCAGCAGCAGGATCAGGGCATAGCAGTAAGAGCTCTCTCTTACCATTATTCCACTGTAACCGTTTCAATATTTGTTATGGCTTTCGTTAGCCTTATTTTTAAGACAACACTAAAGAGTTATATGCATGCATGTGTGTTTAATATAAATGATAATCTGCAGAAGTACAATTTACTAGGTTCTGTGAAGGAATTATTGGCACTGATCTCTTGGGAAAGTTGCAACACTGGAATTTAAAAAGAATTTTTTTGTAACTTATTTGAAAGTTTTCCATTCATCATGATGATTTATTGATCATTCTATGACTATGGTATAATTAAGCATACAAAGACTTGGCAGTTATAGCAGAGGCATATCCTTTTAGAAAGGCTAACAATATGTTAACCCAAGGAAATTCCAATCTGAGATAGAACTCTGCAGGGTCATATACAAGTTCAATGTAATGGATATGAATATACATGGCACCATTTCCAAAAAACAGGTACATGACCAAACTATAGATATTGAATGTATGTCTCATTTGTTCAGTTATTTATTAACTGATTTATTAAAAAATCCCACCACCCTATGTCAATTTTAACCATTTTTATAGTTGAATAAAATCAGTTGTGCCAGATTCATGGATACTCATGTTCCTAGCATTCATCGTCTAGAATTAAATGGAAATACATAATTCTGAAAAGAATCTTCAAGTTTTGTGGAAAATGACATCTTGACATGCCACCCCTCCCCCAGTTATGAAGAAGAGCTCTTTATCAGCTCGAAAGCTTGTCTTTTTCATCACCAGAAGTTGGCCCAATAAAATAAAAATATTTTTCAGCTATGAAACAGGTGGCTATTTGCTCTCTAAATGAAGTGTTATTGCTAAAATAAAGTAAACGGTGTTTTAAAGCAAGGAACACACATCTTCATAGTAAAACTCAAGTTTGTTTTACAATTAAGGAAAAGTGACATGATCCCCAACCCTTCCCATACCCAAGTTTTTTATATATATATATAGAAAATATTTTAAAAGAATACAAAATATTATACTTAAACATATATTAATTAGTACACTTAAATATAGCTAAATTATATTTACAGTATGATGCAGATACTTTTAATTTTAATGCCAATTTCAATGTTTCCCAAAAAACATAACATTATATAAATATACAATAAATATTTGTTACACATGGTGAATAATAGAGAACCGTTCCACAGACATTAACTTACATTTGCACGAAAGTCTTTACTTTAACAAAGCAATAGGCCTGCTGACATGAATGAAATACCTTTGCCACAAACAGACCACAGCAAGACTTCAATTGAGTGACTTTTTAAAAAAAAACCTCATTTCAACTAAAACTGCCACGCCTGGGATCATGTATGTATTAGGCCTGGCATGTGACAGCCATGGAACCGTATTGTAATTAATTGCCTGGTTCATGTTACAGAAATTGTAAATACCAACACCTTAGGGAATAATTTGTACCACATTAATATACTTGCATAGAAGATTCATTTGCTATTCCTGTCCCAAAAAAAGAATCTATGGATTTTTTTAAATGTACAATTATTAAAGAAAAATAGAAGTCAGATTCTTCAACCTTTACTCACTTTGTTTAATAAACTACTCCATGAGTAGACCCATTAATTTCAATTACTCAAGAGTAAGAGTGGCAGAATTTGGACATAGATCAATGTACAGTATTTTTAAGACTCTACAACATATAGTCCCCACATCTGGCCCAATCCTGGCTGAGTTTTAAGTAAAGACATATCTATAGATAATTTCGCAAGTTCACTATCTTTGTTCTTTCTAGTATAAATTATATTTAAAGAAAGTCACTTCTCTCATAGAAACTTATTATAGAATTTATTATTTTTAATCTTATGTCCAAATTAGATTCCTTTCATGTTCTATCTGTCCTTCTACTGCTAAGTTAAGAAATAGGTAATACACCTATACTCTGCTTAATTTCACCCCTTCCTGTTTTCTACTTGGCTGCCTTTTTTAATTTTTGTGGTTTGAAAAATATGACAAAATAAAATCATTGTCACATCTAAAGTTAGATCTCAGTAGAGTCAATTACTCTTCTTGGCTGAAATTCCAGCTTCATTAAAGTAAATGGCAAAACCCCTTCTGTCTACAGAAAGAGTATGGAAATATTATTGAGGTTGCAATTGCTTCATACAGTATTATCAGGGCTATGAAAAATAAGGATATTTAACATACACAAAACTGATTTTGAACAAAATCAAATCCTCTTCCACCCAACCCTTCAGTCTGTATAAAGCAAACTCAAACTGGAGCTTTCAGATCTTCAAAAAGGTAAGTACTTTATTTCTAGTTTCCCTCTGGGAGCAGCATGCCTGAAATCTCTCCATAAAGCCTGAAGTTTGAAGCTTCAAGAGGTTCAGATAAATGTCTCTCTCTTTATCCCTGTGGATTTCCACAGTTGCAGCAGCACACTCCTGCTAGCAGTCCCTAAGCTTAAACATATTGAGGATGGAGGAAGAGTTGTCATTGAGCAGGTGGGGCAGCTAAATTCTGGTAGTCATTTCTTCTGCTGAACTGACAGATCCAGAGTCTGTTTACCTTTAGTATAAGGACCATTTATTTAGTCAATCTTGGCTGACAAGGATAATTGGGTTAATTTAGGGGATAATGTCTATTTGTATATTGATCAAATAGGTGGGTTATTGGGTGTTGAACATATGTCCAGGGATAATTTGGGAGAAAGGAGTACATTTTACAATAAGCCTGATCACTGGTGCATTAAAATAGAGATGCAAAATAGGGCACAAATTTTGCTAATATTAAATTCCGGATGAAGTATAGCAAAACTTAAGTGTTCTTGTTTTACCTATTTTTTCTCTTATCTCTTTTCTCACACCTACCTGAATTGCCTACAAAGCTGAAATATTGGGCTAATGGACTCATTAACTACTGGTTACTTGAGCAGAGGGTGAGCTACTTTCCCTCACTCTAGAATGCGTGTTTCCCTCACTGTATTCACTGCAATTGCTGTACTTAGTCCTTACCTACATTTATCCTTTGTTTAATCACCTTTGCTCTGTTTTTGAGTTTCTAACTCAAAAATACGGATTTCATGCTATTGGACTACTAGGACATTGCTGCAATTGGATATTCACATCTAACTAGATTTGGTGTTAGTTATCCCAAGAGTGACTATCACACCTACCATTTTTGTCGCTATTTGTTTAATAGATTAAAGCTGCCATGTACTGCGCCTTAAGATATAGAACCTCTTGAACGTATTCAAATATATTCGCTACTTAAAGGTAGAGGTAGAGCCCTCTTTCTACTTCATTCCAGAGCCACCCCTCCAGAGTCTTTCAGGCCTCAATTCTCTCAATTTCTCAAGTGCTATATTTCCCAGAAACAAAAGGGACAGAGCATATTAGATGTTTCCTTTGTCATCAGTGGAGAATTAGGCTATAGTACATACATCAGTATGCAGGGCAATGGCATTGTTCTGCTGCTGAACACATGGTGCCAAATTCATTGCAGATTTACACTCATGCAGCCCCACTCAAACCAATGCGTTGTAACTCATAATTGAATTGGGCCCACACTGTCCAACCCTGTAGCTGCTCTGATCTACGTTTACTGTACTCTGTTCAGACCACATTATCGTGAAATTTTACTGTGCTTCAACAAAATGTTTGATCCAAGCACAAAAAGGCTTTTATTACATTTTAAGTAATTGCTCTCAACACTCTAGATGATATTTTCAATATGACAAGCTTAGTCATATGGTGAGGAGTGAAATATTTTAGAGATTGCAATCAATTTCCTGCCCAAGACAGGAGGGGTGGGGGACTCCAAACAACCCCTCCCCCAGACCTTATCCCCCACACAAACCAATGTGATATAAGCAAATGCAGTTTTTTCCAATATATATATATATATATTTTTAAAAAAAAAAAAGCATGGGGCCAGACAGTTACACAAGTATGTCCTTAAGCCTGCAGTTCAGCAATGTGAAGCAGAACATCAGCATTCTTTTTCAGTTGCCTCTTTTTTTTTTATTTATTTTGTCAGTAGCCTGATTCAATATTGCAAACACCTTCACAACATACAAAAAAAACCCCCAAATTTGTTTTATCCAGAACATATATCATAATGATTTTTTTTCCTTTTCCAACCTCGAGGGAATTTAAAAGTAAAAAAAACAGTAAAACTATGACAACAGCACCTTGACATTGTTTTAATTCCAACGCTATCAGAAGTTAAAAGCAGTAAACAGATATAATACGAACAGGAATAAAGATACTTACTGTCTAAAATGTAAACGGAATGTTTTGGTTCAAATTTTTTTTCTGAAAGAGGACAGTTTATCATCAATTCACAATTGAAGCAGCATGCAATTTTATTATTTTTTTAAACTTTTTACGTTTTCAATTCTTGGCAACGGCAACAAACCACAATGTTATCAAGGAATGTAATGCAGAGACTTATTTGTTTTAGTTGTGCGCAAATGACATTTGTTCCCCCTTCAGGTCATGGATATGTTCAATAAATAGACTGTGGAACCACTGTACTGTATAAACTTCAGTTATACATGCAGTCCATAAAATTATTATTTTACTGAATAATTTACCCTGTTATGTATATATACAAATAGATAATTTTGTCTCAATATAATCTATACAACATGAATCCACTATCTTCCCCTTTTAATGGTCAATGTACATACACAGGAAGTGTCTATTCTTATAAACCGCCAGCCAACTCTCTTTTTGTTATCCATGGTGAGAGCTCGCACATAAGACTGGGTAGTTCGGCACTGGGAATTCCAGTGCCTCTTGTCTATGCCCCTGCAACCCTCTTTTGTGTAACCTTTGGGATTGCATTTGGTCTCATAGAAGTATTGCTTCAGTTGGCCTTTGGGTACTGGGACTTTTTCAAGGACCGTAACCGTTGCCCCAGACATGTCCACTGCAGTCTTTTTCTCTGCTGCTGTTACCCACTCACTAGTACTGTCACACACGCTCAGCTCCCCTCGGCGAGCAGGGTCAGAGTGGCGCCGGACCCTCATGGACATATTTGCAGCATCCAAGTAATTTTTGTACTCCTCAAGCAGAAAGAGCAATGGGGGCTCCAAAGGCACTTGACTGCTTAGCATAACCCGAGATGTGTACAAGTCGGCATCCTTGTTTTCCTCACTGGGCTGGACGTCCTGTTCCTCATCTAGAAGCTCCTCTATGACATGTTCAAAAGTGTCTGCCAATGATGTCAGTCCTCTTGAACCAGTGTTGGGCCCACTTAGGCTCTCCAGAGTCCCATGGGTCCGAAGACCTGGGTAAGCCAAGCTGCCTAGTCCTCTGACACTTGCTTCTTTCATAGGGGCAGCTTTCATGCAACTGAAGTATGAAATAACCATAGTAAGGAAAAGGATGGTCATCACTCTTCTTACTTGGTGGAACTGTTAAGGACAAGACGAAAAACAGAGATTTAAAATGTCATAGGGGCCAAAACAAATCCATATCCATTTAGTTGACCTGTTACTCATGTAACAGCTGTTATGAACATCAGTTGCACAAAGGTGCAGATTAATATCAATGGTGCATTATTGTTTCCATTTTATCAAGAGACACTCAACATTTGTCCTTTGATTTATATCTTCAGCTAACACATAGGGCAACGAATGGGCAACCCTGCCCAAGGTCCTTCACTAATAAATGCCACACTTCAGATACTATATCAGTTTACGATTTAATGATCTACCATTTGTGGTGCGAGTGTAACAGCAGATTAGAAATGGCACTAAACATCTACAGAACAAGTAAGAATTTGAAGAGTGTCAGAGATAGCTGTGTACTTGTAACAGACAACGTATTTTAACCTTGAAGCTGAGATGTAAAGTTGGGCTACCTTCTCTTGTGCTACTAAAACAAATTTGAGGTTGTGTACATCACAACATAAATATTCTGGGCAAAAAGTAATTAGCTATGCATTTAGTCCCTGTCCATACTGCAGTTTGAACTGTGCTAGCAACAGCCATATGAAATAAAAGTTGCTCTGCCAGAACCCGCTCCAGCAGCTGTTTTCCTGTGCGGTTGTTGCTCATGTGGGTCAAACAAGATTTCCATTCTGAGTGCTCCACAGGTATTTTATTCTGAGGAGTGTTGTGGCCCAAACCATGTCACAGACTGTCTGCCTGAGGTTGTCTGTAGCACATGTGGACACAACCACCATAAGCTGTAACTATGGTTTGAAAAATACTTTCAATCACCAATAGAAGCTATACAATTACTGGGTGTTTGCAGGCTTACTTCTTGCCTAAGAGTAAGTGTGTACAGAAATTGACTATGCAACCAGACAAACCGTCACAGAGTTAATACTATAATAAACACTTAAAATGCAGCCTAAGTAAATAAATTGTTTGTATCACCTGAATGTGATGGAAATATTTCAACACACGTTATATTGAAAGGACAATAATAAAACCGCTGTAAGGTAACTAGGAAGGGCCAAATCCTACAGTCTTTATTCAGGCAAGCTAGCTGTCAAACTCAGCATTGATTTCAATGAAAGTTTTCCTGAGTAAGGGCTGGTCTACACTAGGGGAGGGGATCGATCTAAGATACGCAACTTCAGCTACGTGAATAGCGTAGCTGAAGTCGAAGTATCTTAGATCGAGTTACCTACTGTCCTCACGGCGTGGGATCGATGTCCGCAGCTCCCCCTGTTGACTCTGCTACCGCCGTTCACGTTAGTGGAGTTCCGGAGTCAACAGGAGCACATTCAGGGATCGATATATCGCATCTAGATGAGACGCAATATATCAATCCCCGAGAAATCGATTGCCACCCGCTGATACGGCCAGTAGTGAAGACGTACCCTAAGAATGGCAACATTTGGTTCCAGTGCTTGAGCACAGCAGAGATAGCATGAACCAGCCATTAGGGCCCTGCCACCACCTCAGATGTTTTAAATATCATGACTGTCTGGTTTGCCTTTTGTCTCTCACATTCAGCCCACAATCTGGGGTGTGAGGCGGGCAAAGTGTGTGATAAGAGAAACAGCATGCAGTATGGAAGAGGAAGAGTGAGGGAGTGGTTTATATATTATCAAAACCCACAACACACACCCAGTAGAATTAACAGAATTTGTTCCTATCAGCACTTCAGAATCTGATAGGATGTCTATCCACCTCCCCTTTGTTTTGTCTTTTCAGTTTATAAGCGCTTCAGAGCAGGAACTGTCTCTTGCTATGTCTGTCTGTGCAGTGCACATTTTAGATGCTACATTGCACATTTTAGGTGCTCCTTTAATAAGAAATCCATACAATCCTTGAAACCCCTCAGTGACAAAGAGATCTGTGTTTGCTGATCTGAAATTGCTGCTACAACATCTTCTAAGTCCACTTGTTACTTTTTCCCCCTTCCGATCCCTGCTCATGCCAGTTCACTGCTTGCTAGAAAGCAATGGCATTGTTCACATTTTTGAAGCAGCAGCTAATGTTCATTTCAGTGCTTTTGAAGTTCATTCGGAAGTACCTCATACTTGGCATGCATACTGGAGTAAATGCTGTATTTGTCTGGCAACAGGGTGCTCTGTAGAAATCTTACTTCATCTCCTACAAATATTCTGTGGGAAACCAGTACTCCCAAATTTGCAAGAGGAAAAGACCAAACAAAAAAGCTCACATGCTAGAGGGACACTGCCCAGGTTTTAGGGCCCAACATTCACTTAGTTTAGGGTTATTTCTTACAAGAAGAATTTACTTGAGGGGTGAGTTGAGCTGGGGAGATCCTCATGTCCAAGTCATCCTTCCTGTTTAAGTATGTCATTGTGGCATAGACAAACTGAAATTAAACAAACCTGATGGCTGTGACTCACAGGAACATAGTATTTCTTCTAATGATGAGGAACAATAATCTTTTGTACATAAATGGTGTTTTTCATCCTTTGGATCTCAAAGCATCTTACAGACTGGGTATCATTATTAATATAAACATAGATTTATCTTACTGGCAGACAGGGCACCTATGGCACTGAGAGATTATGCTCCCATTGGTACAGCTGCACCCAAGAACTGAGACACTGAAAAATCTGTAAACATTTTGAAAATCCTGCCCTCAGTGGTTTGCCCAAGGTCACACAATAAGTTAACAGCAGAGCTAGGAACAGAACCAAGATCTTATGGCTTCCATTCAAGTACACATTGCTGTTGTTATTATTTATATTACAATAGTGCCCAGAGGCCCCAGCCAATATCAAAGTTCCATTGTGCAGGGAGCTGTACAATCATAAAATAAAAGACAGTCCCTATGCCAAAAACCTTACAGTCTAAATAAGGATTAAACATGCCAAGTGAGTGTAAAACACAACAGGATGCGGAGGGGAGAGACAAAGGTAAGTGCAATAGGGACACACATATGAGCTAGGTGTTCAGTTTGGAGGCCTCAAAGTTTGTTTTAAAATTAGGTAAGTAAATGAGTGACAGAATAAATCACTAACAAACTACCTACCTAGGCAGTTTATAGTGGGCATCATGATAGCAATGGGTTTTAAGAAGGGATTTAGAGGAGAAGAGACCAGTGGCTCTGAAAAATGATTTAGGTTATACATTTCACCAGTAGTGGCTGTAGCTGTTTTGCTGGTCAAGATGGAAAATGTTTTTGGCGGCTCCCATCCCTAAGAGTGGCTGAGGGGCAGGGGGAAAGCCAGCCAAAACTGAGTGGCACAGCAGTTCAGCGCCTCTGGAAGTTGGCATCCAGGTGATTGCCCTACACTCCCCTTTCTCCCCCAGAGTCAGCTATAAGAGATAGCATGAAACAGAGACATGACAATGCTTGTGGGAGACCAAAAAAAAAAAAAAAGGTTCAATCCATTAGTCCACAGATATCCTCTGCCAGCTGGCCATTGGTCCATCCAGTCTGTCAGTGCTCAATACCCACTGCTTCAGTCAGTTACCACCCACAGTACACCTAACCAGTAAGAACTGGTAGAAAAGAATCCACCCTAATCCTGATCAATTTACCCCCAGAGCATGACATGGGATTATCTTTATCACACGTAAGTAATCTGGAGGGATAGGGGCTGAAGTCCAATTAGGCTTTGAATCCTATTAACAATTCTCTCAGCCATCTTTTACATTGCCAGAGTTGCATAACAATAGCACACATGTAGATTTGTTGATATAACAGGTCAGCATACCATGGCTTTTTTTCCCTTTTAGCAATTTAGCCTGGCAGCAAACAAAAAAACTATATCTGGAATCCACCATTAAGGCACCATAAACACACATTTCTGAGAAGTGACTTTTGAAACCTAAAATTTCAACAGCCTCCCCTTTAAATGAGTTATGCGTCAAGTACCAATGGATATGTAACATCTCAAAAGATTGGTTGGTCTGTATTGCTTTATAGAGAAAAGAGACTGCTAGTAACTTGTGCATTGGGCACATTCATTATCTCTGGCAAAGAATGATGTCCAAATGTGCTAATGTGGTGGGAAATCCTTTTAACACACACAAAACCTTTTCATTTCATAGGCAACAGTGCGCTCATATTGGAAGCACAGATGCAGTCACACAAGGTCTGCTAATCTTGTAATAATGAGGTCACAATGGATTGAGAGTGTTTTAAATCTCAGTGCACAGATAAAAATCTTTCAGCCACTTTCAAAAGCTGGAGACTTTTTCTTTGTTACGTTAAAAGTATTACCCCAGGCACTGCAAATTTACGATGAATGCAAGTTTCATATCTCACTTAATGAATTGGTACCAGATCCTTAATATTGTAATATCCATATCAAAAGAGTCACTGAAAACAGTTAGAATGTGAGTTTTCAATTTTTTCCCTTCTACTCCCAGATCAATAAGAGTTACTGCCTGTTCCATTACAGTAAATGTCTTGTAAATCCAAATACCAATGCAGATTCATAGACTCTAGGACTGGAAGGGACCTCGAGAGGTCATCGAGTCCAGTCCCCTGCCCTCATGGCAGGACCAAATACTGTCTAGACCATCCCTAATAGACATTTATCTAACCTACTCTTAAATATCTCCAGAGATGGAGATTCCACAACTTCCCTAGACAATCTATTCCAGTGTTTAACTACCCTGACAGTTAGGAACTTTTTCCTAATGTCCAACCTAAATCTCCCTTGCGGCAGTTTAAGCCCATTGCTTCTTGTTCTATCATTGGAGGCTAAGGTGAACAAGTTTTCTCCCTCCTCCTGATGACACCTTTTTAGATACCTGAAAACTGCTATCATGTCCCCTCTCAGTCTTTTCTTTTCCAAACTAAACAAACCCAATTCCTTCAGCCTTATGGATGCACTCCTGTTTGCTGCTTAGCTACTGTGTTATATGAGCCAGAGGAGGGAAAAAGAGAAGAGAGCTGTATTTGCCTATCTTCCAATCTGCTTTACTAGCAGAATTTCTAAATACCCTTTACTATTGTATCAGGGGCGGGGGGGTGGGGACAGGGGGGAGAGCATCTGTCCAGAATCAGTGCATGGTACTTTCCCTTTCCATGTGTGGAAAGACAACCTCAATGAAACCTTGCATGGAGGTGCCTCAGCAATTCCAGGAGTCTGCACACAGGCTGGGCTATGACAATTGTCCCTCTCCCACATGGGGAACAGTGACAAATATACCTAGAAGTTAACGCAGCATGCATGCCCTTTCACTTTCCCGAGAGGGCCCCAGGGCACAGAGCCAAAAGATGTGAAACGGGACCACTAAGCCAGTACAGATGCACAGGAGCCCTGTGCGGATCATCCTTTTTCTGTAGCAGATCCATGGGGATCTCTGGGATATTCCAGGATTCGGGGACAGAACCTCTGCCTATTTTGCTAGGGAGAGGGTGGTGGCCAACTTCCTGCAATGATATAGTAACTCAGTTTTCCTCCCTGCCACAGCCTTCCTGACACTGCTTTTTCCTTTTGGTCAACCAGGGCAAAATCTCCCCTTTCAACTCAAAACACAGACCAGGACCTGATCCTGCATGTTCTCTATGGGGGCTGCAACATCTTTCCATCGTTTATGCATTTGGATGATGTGTTAGGCTTCAACACAAGCTTGACACAATACATGTTTTATTATTAGTTTGTACTGTGGTAGCAGCTAGAAGTCCTGACTGAGAACAAAGCCCTGTTGTGCTAGGCACTCTACGTGCACATTGTAAGGGATGGCCCCTGGCCCAAAGAGTTTACAGTATAAATAGCCAAGATAAAGGATGTATTATTTTGGCACAGGGAGAACTGGGGCACAGAGAAATTAAGAGAATTCTCCGAGATCACTCAGGAAGCCTGTGGCAGAGCTTTGGAATTGAAATGAGATCCCTTGAGTCTCAGCCCAGTGTTTTGACCTCAGAAACATCCTTCTTCCCTAATACAGCTTGGCAGAGCAAAACCAGCAACAAGTCAGGTCATACACCACATGGTCCTAAACTCAGATAAACCTATCCTGGTCTGGACTGGTGTAACGCCACTGAAGTCAATGGAATTATATTGGTGTAAGTGAAGTCTGAAGCAGGCCACATAACTGTAACAATGGGAAGGCAACTGATTAAATGCAGGCCTTGCCAGGACTAGTTTACATCTGAATTTAATTACATATCTGTATAATCCCTCCAATAAAACAAATATTTGCATTTAATGAGACTTCATTGAAATATAAAATAGTATAATTATATAGATACGTAATTTAAGCAGATTATAAAAAGATTAACAGGTTCTATTTCCAACAGAGAAACCTAGTCAATAGCTATGCATAAGTACATTTCTCCACTGGATCTTGACACTAAAGCCACATGGTTTTGAAAGTTAAAATAAAGGGAACAAATTAGGCAGTGAATGGTACATTAGACCTTTAAATTCATCAGAATGGAACCCCAGGTGGAAGATATAATTAGCAGCAAGAAACTATTCAATTTCTGTCTTGCCATTTTCTAAGCCTTTTTTTAAGTTCAATTTGCTAAATTTTAGTGAATGGCATAGGCATGAGTTCCTGCTCTTTGTATCATTACAGAAGCGTGTGAACAGATACCAAAATGAAATGCATGTCAGCACATGATTTGCAAAGACTAAATGTACTGAGAACAAACAAGATTAACCTTTAACGCATGCATGATGTTTGATGCATGTAGGTTATCCTTAGGGCTATTTATACATCCAACTTTATAATTATTTTTTATTACTGAAAACGAAGGAAAAAAAACACATACACAAGACACAATCTAATGAATTAGCGTGTTCATAAATTGTTGCATGATGTGAGGGAAGAATTATTCCCTGCTCATGCTGGTGCTTATTGCTTCTTCAGGTAATAATACCAACCAGCTATGTTGCCAGAGATGGCAGCGACAGAACTACACAAGCTAGCTGCTATTTGGAAGTAAAGCTGCAAGAAAGTCTGAGTTTGTTGCAAACTACGTCTTGTGAAAATGAGACATTCTTATTGTCTCACAAGAGTGTATCACAGCTGCTATACAACAATAATACACTGTATGACTGTGATAGCCAGCCTGTGGCTCTGGGGAAGTGTATATCTATGCAGGATACCTTATGGGGTTTTTGTGAAGTCCCTAAGTTTGACCAGAGCTCTTGCACCCAAGAAAGAGGAGAGATACCAAACAGTAATCAGGGGAGGGGAAAGGAAAGAGGCAAACTGAGTTTCAGAAAGCCACAAAACAATTGTGCCATGATGTCCTAACATTACATTGAAACAGGGCCATCCTTAGGATTTATGGGGCCCTAGACAGTATTATTAAACTGGTGCCCCTATGCCGGATGGCAGCCCAAGCTCACAGCCTGGTGGGGGAGGGGGAGGAGGGACTTGACAGCAAAGGTTAATGAGATGCCCGGCCTGCCTCATGGTGGCAGAGAGTCACAGTTCCCTGCAGAGAATTCCATGCCCTCTCCCTCATGCAGAATGGACATGAAGAAAGTACCTAATTAAAAGCACTAAAATTTGGGAATAAAAAATGACAGTCACAGGTTTTTTGATATGCCCTGAAGTTTGTCAGAGATTTATTTGCAAAAACTTCATAGTAAGGGTGAGTCAGCTGTCCTGCTGAATACAACATTACATATAATGGAATACATGATGCAGCTCTTCTCTGTTTTATATTTTCTTAATCAGTATTTCTAAACTGAATTTATATTTTAAATGTACTCAAATCTTAAACCAGCGTTCCAGATTACTACATATTTAACTCACTGAAACAAAGACATTCTTTTAAATTAATCAGAGAGGTTTAGTGTGTTCATAACAATGTTCATTGCTTTTAGAAAAAGGGAACAGTAATTTACTTTGTGTGATCTCCATAACAAGAGACATGGTTATGAAATTTCACCAACTTAAAAAAAATATGTTTCCAAAGATTTTAGGTATAACAAGGATTTTGTCTTACTAAGGTACTGATTTTGCTGGAGAGTTCTTTTAAAACTAGTTCGTCGGATAGTCAGAAGTAAAGAAAGGGAAACTCTTTGTCCAGCTATCTGGAAGGGAAGGACTGTTGTCCCTTTAAGGGCTCTCTTCAGTGGGGAGTGAGGGTAGAGGTGGTGAAGGGATGGACAGAAAGGACACAGAAAGACTTGGAAGCACTTTTTGTTTTTACTATAGTAATTAAAATGTGTATTTTAGATAAGGGAGGTCTTTTGAAGGATTTATTTAAAAAACTGTATGTCTGAAGATCCACACATTTATGGCTAAAGATGATTGTGCATCTAAAACTCTATGCAAGCATTTTTTAGAAATGTGATTTTATAATCTTCACCAGCTCACTAATGAAATATTTTTAAAGCAATTTTTAAACTAAGATCCTGTAGACTGACATGTTCTGTGTAAATATTACATTAATGCACAACTGTTTTTGTCAGTAAAGTCAGAAACTGACAGTATAAAAATTTATTTGGGCATAAGCTTTTGTGGACACCTGTCAGTATATACCTTGGGGTTGGCAAATGCCTGTTAAATGGCTTTATTACCCCTTGAATGTCTCTTTAACAGTTTCAATGTTGTGCTAATAAGTCTGGCAGGCTGGAGGTTTCTTCACTTTTAACTACTAGATTCCCTCCCAAGGAAGACTCACCAGGCTAGAGCAGCCATCTGTGGGAGCCTGCAGGAAGGGTCAGAACAGGGATAGGAAAACAAGAGGGTGGCACTAAGACCCAGTGGTGCCCCAAATTTTCAGGTGCCCTACGCAGCTGCCTATGATGCCTATGCCTAAGGACGGCCCTGCATTGAAATAGCTTGGTGGTGCTGCTGGTAGCACTAGTCCTATAAATTCTTGGGACTGGGAAAGCTATGGGGCAAGGATGGGGAGATGGTTCCCCCAAATTTCAGCGAAGCATGCCCAGCTGTTCCAAAATGAACTCCTCTCTCCATCTCATACCCAAGGTCTTCTTGACCCCCCAAAATACTTGAGGCATGAGCTCCTGGTAGCACCTTCATTAGGCTGACCTAAGAGAGGCCCACTGTACCCACTCTGAGAGGTGCAGACAATGCAGAAGATGGCAGCATAGGCAGGTGAGGAAAAGGCAGGACAGCCTTTCAAGCCTAGCAGCTCAGTGATGTCACAACTCTTGTTCACCTTCATGTCAGCAGAGTGGTGATGTCCATTGGATGGGGGTGCGGGTGTGTGTGTTCATGGCCACACTGTTCGCTAGCTGGGAATGGGTGACAGGGGATGGATCACTTGGTGATTACCTGCTCTGTTCATTGCCTCTGGGGCACCTGGCATTGGCCACTGTCAGAAGACAGGCTATGGGGCTAGAGGACCTTTGGCCTTTCTAATGTTCTTATTATTTTAATACTTCTACAATGGGAAATGGTTGTTTAGCTCACCACACACACAGCCTTCCTAGATGTTTGTATGATACCCAGCACTTTGGAGACCTGATCTGGATTGGGTAGGGTGACCATATGTCCAGTTTTGGCTGGGACAGTCCCTTTTTAAAACTCTGTTCCGGCCATCCCGACTTTTTTTTTTTTCCTCAAAAGGAGGCATTTGTCCTGTTTGCTCTTGCTGACTTGATCAGTTGGCAAGAGCAAACAGGACAAATGAATACTTTTGTCAGAAAAGTGGGGTGTAGTGTGGCAGAACTGGGGAGGGGGAGAGTGCAGATGCCAGCCCCCTGCAGCAGGGAAGGCAGGGTTGGGGAGGAAGCATTCCATAATAGGAGGGGCAGCAGGGTTCCAATGATGGGTTGACAGACTCCTGAGGGGTCCCCCCTACAGGGTTCTAGCCATGGGCAACAGTCTCATGCGAGAGGGATGGGGGGGCCTCAGGTGAGCAGCTGGGAGAGTCCTGTTTTCTCTTTGGGAAATATGGTCACCCTAGGACTGGGGCCTCTGAGCACTACCACAGTGAATAAAAACAACAGCAGCTTTCCAAAAAGGAGTTCACCTTCCGATAGAGGCCATGAGTGGGACACTCCACTCAAAATGGGAATAATTTTCAGAAACTTGTGAGCATGTGAATATGGGACTATCACTGAAGAAGTTCTGCAGACTGAGCTACAGAAAGTGCTAATGAGCATCCACTAATACAGGATAATGCACTAACCAGAAAATAGCTTAAAACTGAAATACCTAACAATGTGGAAGAAGCATCACTCAAATATCTTAGCTACCAACAGGTTCATTTTACTTACCAGTAGCTGAGTACGGGGGGGGGGGGGTAGGAGGAGGGGTGGGGAGGGATGCCATATTTCTTGCACCATTCTATCAGAACTATACAGAAAAGCCATGACTTCCAGGAGTGAGGTCCAAGCATCAGCAAAGACTGATCACTGGAAGTAACCTTGATTTCCAAACGTAGGTAAGCTCTGAAAACTGCATGCAACAATCTTAGCACCACTTACACTTGCGATATTACATCAAAGGATTGATTCAGCAGAAACATTGAACAGTTCTTTCCTGACGAGACAGATTCCTTTATGGAACTGATCACTCCTTTTAACTCTGCAGTGAAATATATATAACCAATCTATGTCAATAAGTTAGCCAGTTCCACAATGAGGGTATTTTTATCTTCTCAATAAATGAACAAGCCATGATTTGCTCTCCTTCAATAGTCAAATTAGGGTTGCCAACCCTCCAGGATTGTCCAGGAGTCTCCAGGAATTAAAGATTAATCTTTAATTAAAGATTATGTTGTGATGAAATCTCCAAGAATACATCCAACCAAAATTGGCAACCCTAAGAGCCATTAGTACTGAAACTCATGCCTAGCTGGACTGCAGCCATGAGCATGCCAGCACATGAGTTGTCATACCAGTTTTGTTTGGTGCTTAGGTCGCCTATCAGCAACGGGAAAACTTGCAGAACCTCCCATATAAGAACATTGCTGCAAGCACTAATTCCTTTCTGGCCACCTACAGGGGGCCACATAGGTGGCAGTTTGGATCAGATGTAAGCAATAGACAATGCACGGCTCAGGTTGCTAGGAGGACTAAAGATTAAGAAGTATAATGCTCAGGTGACACATTTGCCCCATGATATGGGTAGACAGACAAAGCTGTACAGCCTCAACTGGCCCTGTGTGCTTTCTAGATAGGAAGAAAGCAATAGGGACACTACACACATTTGTTCTATGCAAGATACTTACCTGTGTTGAGGTCTTGACTGTGTGCGGCCTTGATCTAGGTGACAGAATACCTGACTGGATATCTTGCTGTTAGCCATAGTCAGTCCTCAAAATGAAGTAAATCCAGGGCCGGCGCTACCATTTAGGTAGCCTAGGCAACCGCCTAGGGCGCCAGGATTATTGAGGGGGTGGCATTTTGCCAGGGGGGAGGCAGGCGGCTCCGGCTGACCTGCCACAGGCATTCCTGAGGAGGGTCCCTTGGTCCCCGGCTCCGGTGGAGCTGCCGCAGTGGTGCCTGCGGACGGTCGGCTGCTCCCGCGGCTGCGGTGGACCTCCCGCAGGCATGCCTGCGGCAGGTCTACCAGAGCCACGGACCAACGGACCCTCTGCAGGAATGCCTGCGGCAGCTCCACCAGAACCGCGGGATTGGCACGGGGGCCGGCAAAATGGCCGTGCGTCTAGGGCGCGAGAAACCCTGGCGCCGGTCCTGAGTAAATCAACAGTTTGCTGTGATGATCATGATCCAAAAACTGGAAATGCCTGTTACCAGAGCTCTGACGGGTATTAACGTAAACTGTGCCTGTATTTGTTAGTGGTGTTCAGAGCCATCTTCTATCCATTCATCCCACATTTGGACTTCTCTCAGAACATGCTCGGTCCATTCATCAGCATGGCATCTCTGTAGGGATACTTTCCATATATGGGCAAGGGTTAAAGCTTACATTCAGGTTCCAGAGTGGCCTCAGGAAGTCCAATAAAGGCAGGAGTCCAAAATTCCATGGAATGTAAAGGACAATATTGGTTTGTTAGTAACAATCTAACTGGTTAGTGGTTGAGCTCAGGAAGTTTGAAAAGCCTCCATCGTCTACGCCATGGTAGGGAATTTTTGTTGAACACAGACATACTCATTAGAAAGCTAAACCACCTTTGTCACGGCACTAAAGCAGCATCCTAGGAATTGCTGCATGTGTTCCACCCTTTGATTCCATGCTTTGAATCTTTGAAGATAACATGTTACTCACCAGTAGCAATATTAAAATATTACCAGAAATACAATACAGATATTTGGATATGGAGCACAATCTTTTTTAAAAAAAATTGATAATGATGATTTATAATTTCTGATTACAAGCATCATGCAGTAGAATCCACAGTATCATTGTGGTAAATCAAGGTGGTTTTTTGTTTGTTTGTTTAAATATATTCTAGTGAATACAAAACAGTAGCCTTACAGAAAATATAGGGCAAGAGTAAGATAACTCTTTTGTCAGGCCCCTGTCCTTGCTCCCAAATGTAAATGGAATGACTTCTTTTCTTGAAGGAATGTTCCGCTGTTTTGTATTTCTGGAACATTTAAATTATTTCTTTCCCTACAAATAAAAAAAAATGTGTGTTTGCCCCTTGTCTGAGCAACTGTTTTTTTTATAGTTTACTAATAAACTTATATTTTTCCTCCCAGTTTTCCATGATAATTAATTCAGCAAGTGGTAACACAGGTTTATTTCATACTTGTCACTAGATCCAATGACAGGCTCCCTACTACCCTGAGACATTATTTCCATCAGAATTAAAAGGTTCACTGCTCTGGTAAATCCCAGAAGGGCATAGGGGGCCAAATCCTTAGCTAGTGTATACTGGTAAATGAAGCTATGCTGATTTACACCAGCTGAGACTATGGCCCAGTATTTCCATGGACTGATCTCATGGGAATGAAATTAAATAAGGTTACCACCTGAACATCTGCATCAGAGCAGCACAATCTTTTGCCAGACAGAAGACAGATTCCAGTGAGACAGACTCCTCACACTCAAGACTCCTCAGGGGCAGATGCATATTTGTGAATGATTATATTTTCAGTACAACTATGCAACAAAGGTGGCTGATTGGAGTGTAGATGGCTTCCCAAACATGAATCTCCCCCCAAAATGTATCCTATAACTATTTGCAGAAGTGTACAAGTAGCGCTAACTTACTCTGTAAGCCAGGGGTCTGCAACCTTTCAGAAGTGGTATGCCAAGTCTTCATTTATTCACTCTAATTTAAGGTTTCACGTGTCAGTAATACATTTTAACATTTTTAGACGGTCTCTTTCTATAAGTGCATAATATATAACTAAACTACGGTTGTTTGTAAGGTAAATACAGTTTTTAAAATGTTTAAGAAGCTTCACTTAAAATTAAATTAAAATGCAGAGCCCTCCAGACCGGTGGCCAGGACCCCGGCAATGAGAGTGCCACTGAAAATCAGCTTGCATGCCGCCTTTGGCACACGTGCCATAGGTTGCCTACCCCTGCTATAAGCAGTGATACATAAAAGATAGCCTGTCCCAAACTAACACTCCATTCTCCACTTAGAAATGCTTCGCTTCTGGGAAATCCACACACAAACACAGCTGGGGGAAGAGGGAAAATGGTCTTGTTGCCAAGGTACAGCTCTTGTTGCAAGACTCTTCAAGCTCCAAATGGAGGGAAGCACTCTAGCCACTACAGAACATAGCCAACCCATACATATTACTCATCCATTTTGCAAAGCTCTCTTTAGCAACACTAGATTCACTCTGTTTCTTACTCAGCAAGAGGCATGGCTGCTGATTAAAACCTTAGGGGTATTATTTTGAATACATATGCTAGCTCACTCCCATCTGTGTTGTTAATTAGTTCCTGACTGTAGGTTAAATGTAGGGCATGTTGTCACAAGCCCAAGGTGGGGTGGCCAGACCGCCTGCTCTTGCCATATGGCTTTTTTCCCTCTCCCCCCTGAACACTTCAGTTTTTAACCTGATCTCTGTGCTTCTAATATGAGGGTTCAACAACAAAATAAAAAAATATATATTGTTAAAATTGAAATGACATGCTAATGTAGAAACATGCTCTCCCATGCTGAGGCAGCTCTTCCAGAGTATTGATTTGAGACACATCACAGCTTCCGTGGCTCATACACAATGATTATGCTCCAAGTGAAAGCAGCTTAAGAAAAGCCGGAGATAACTATTCACATGTAGAACAACTACTGCACAAGTAGCGGATAGCAAAGGCTGCAAAAAACATTGCCCTAGGAGGACTGCATAATATTTTGCCAGGAATGTGAGGATCACACCTTAATTTGTTTAAAATGGAGAAGAATAGAGTTGCCATATCTGTAATACAGATACATTGCCTGGGGAGAGGATGAGATCCAGTATGCAGAGCTCCATCTTGATCCAAGCAATGGAAAAAAAAATCAAAATATATTGGATTCCATCATTTCCAAGGCCACATCTCTCTATTCAAGGTAAGAGGGCCCTGGGTCATATCACAGAACTCAACGGATCGAATTTTGGGGTACACTTGAAGACTACCAATCATCAGAAGTGCTAAGAACTTGCAATTCCGTGCAAAATCAATTCCCAGTGAGCTGAAGTTGATTACAGAAGTAAACTGCAGGTGCTCTGCGCCCATCAGAATTTGACCCTAAATCTGTTCGCTTCAGAGCAGCCTTTGTTTAAACTCCTTCATGGCTTTACTCTGTCGTGTTTTCCATTTCTCATATAATGGCTACTGGCCCATTAGCAAGGAGGTTATAGAAGAATTTTCCAAGTGCATGATTTTAATATTCTCATACAACATGGGCTCTGTTCAGCAAAAGATCAGTGTTGAACCAAGCTAAAACACATCTGGGTGATTAAGCTTTCTGCACTACTTCTGTGGAACTGTCACCCATAGATTTCCGAAAACCACAGGCAGAGACTTCATAGAGATTTAGCGCTCAGCTCTCTTATAGCCTTATATAATATTATTATTCAATGTTGTCTTTCAGAATCTTATTCTCTCACAGGTCCTGTGTGAACTTTTGGTTTTGAATGGGCAAATAAATCATCATTAGTTTTTTTGTCATTGATCTTTATCATTGTAAAGCTGGAAAAGTAAATTTTGTGCCAAGGTCGGTAAATGTTATGACAATTTTATAGGGCAACTTTAAGAGGGACTTAAAAACACTGCATCATTTGGCTTGTGCTCCAAGGAAAACATGTCATCGAGATATGGGACAGGGCTCTTTAACAAACCAGATTCTGTCAAGAGAAACTAGATATCTTTGTTTATGAGTACCACTATTATGGGGCTGGATGTTTCTGCGCTGTTACATGCAGTTGTATTGCCTTGATGTTTTCCCCATCACATGCACATGAGTGCATGTGGATAAACAATTGCTTAGCTCACCTTTCTACTGTTTCCTTTAAGTATCCTGCATATTCCAGGTTGTTTCCCTCATACAGAAATAAACTTCGCATAACTTCTCTTTGCCTCTCATAAAACAAAACAAAACAAAAGACAAGGATCTCCTTGCGGACCAATCTGCATGGATGCACCTGTGGTGAGCTGCCAATATTTTGCACTGAAAAGATAATCTGTGACTTTGTCACAAGCCGTAAAGTTTAGATCTGGATCCAAATCCTACAGAAGTTCAGAGGTGTTCAGATCTGGTTTTGATTCAGCCCACTAGGGCTGAAGGACAGTAAGGATAAAGGGGAGCCATGAAGTTCAGGACTTTACCATATTCATCTGTGTTTGGATCTTGGGCACTGGTTTAGACTCATTGCCAACTTGGACTTGTCTGTGTTTTTTCTTCCCCCTTGGATTCCGTTGTCAGCATTCAGAGTGAAGCCTATCACAACCATTTGTCTTTTGGCATTTATGTCCTAATCAGATCAGATGATCAACTCATGAGGAGCACAAATATCAGTTGAAGATACAAGTATGACAGCAGGAAGCCAGCAGACTCTCATTTATTTGAGAACACCAAAAATCAAGTCCTACTGATGATTAGGAGCCCTTGCCAAGAATATCCACACTAGAAACTATATTTTGGGGACATAGTTGTTCTTAAGAGGGAGGGAGTGACTGGTTTCATTAATTCAACCCTTGAATAAAGCTAAATATATATAATTAATTACTTTTCATCTTAGAATTTCAAGCACTGAACTGCCTTACAGGATATATGACCATTTTAGAGATGGACAAACAGTGAGATTTGTCAGCCCCACTGAGATTAAGGATGTACCCAAATTCAAACAGTCATTGACAAAGCTGGTTAAAGAATCCAGAGATTATGATGTTTACTCCCTTGCTCTAAACAATGCTGTATTTCTTCAGGAGCTCTTATGTTCAAATAAAGCCATGTTTTAGTCATGTTGGATAAAACCTAACACATAGTAGGGTTGACAGGAGGTTGTACATTTGATTCTACCATCTCCTTTAGACACTTAATATAAGATCCCATGCACATTGGTTAGGGTGAGAGGAAAAGGATTTTAGTCCAATGCTTGCTGCTATATAAATTATCATGATAAAAAAAAGCATGTTTTGAGGTCTTTTAAACCCATATGTTTGTATAACAATATTTTTGATCAAGAGTTCTCCCTACAATTTAGACATACGTTTTTTGCCAGCAGCCTACTCTTACACAACACTGCATACATGTGTGTGCCTATATGGCTACCTTTACTGTAACAGACCAACTTCTGCTCTCAAATATGCATGCAAAGCTCAAATTGCAATCAATGAGAGCCTCTCAGATATATGAGATCATAATCTGATACAGTGAACACTCACCATATAACTCTCTATAATGTAGCATAGCATAGTTTAAGACTCCTGCATCTGTGCTCCTAACTTGAATATAAAGGATTCTCTTTAATCACAATCACTCCTTGAATCCCCAGAGAAACTTAGGAAACATAGATAAGTCATCCACGATAATATAGTGTGTGACTGTAATCATAGGTTCTAAAGATACTAAGAAATAACCAGAATAATCATTTAGAAAGACAAGATGCTAAGTAAATATTATAGACTAATGGCTGGGACATTCAAAGTTGCTTGAGGGTATGTCTTCACTACAGCCGGATCGGCGGGCAGCGATCGATCCAGCGAGGATCGATTTATCGTGTCTAGACTAGATAAATTGATCCCCAAGCGCTCTCCTGTTGCCTCCTGTATTCCA
This sequence comes from Gopherus evgoodei, assembly GCF_007399415.2. Classification (NCBI taxonomy): domain Eukaryota; kingdom Metazoa; phylum Chordata; order Testudines; family Testudinidae; genus Gopherus; species Gopherus evgoodei. Next base: position 93,011,927 of record NC_044325.1, read on the forward strand.
GCTCAACAAGAGGCGCAGGCAGAGTTGATGGGGGAGCGGAGGCAGTTGACTCACCGTAGTGAAGACACTGCGGTAAGTAGATCTAATTACGTCAACTTCAGCGATGTTATTCACGTAGCTGAAGTTGCGTAACTTAGATCGATTCCTCCTTTCCCCCCCACCCTCATGTAGACCAAGCCTAAGAGTTAGATTCTTAACCTCCATTGGAATCCAGTGGGAGTTGGGAGCCTCAATCTCTTAGACATCTTTGAAAACCCTAGCTTAATGGCTGTATATTGGCTATCTTAAGTCTACTTCTAAGTCTCTGAAACCAGTCTTCTATGTGTGGTCAGGGAGAAATATTCAGAAAAAAGATTATATGGGTTCTGGGAGGTAGGGAGTGCAGAAAGATACTCTAATATTTTGTATAAACAACTCCTGATGGCTGTACCAGGGAAGCACATACTCCCAAATGGAAGGCAACTACTATAATTTCCACCAGCCAGAAGGAAATATGAAACATTTAAGAGGGGAAATTATGATTGCCCTCCTTTATTCTGGGTTTCTTTGAGCCAGCCACACATAGAATGGAAAAATCCACTCTTCATTGTCCAATGTATGGAGGAGGTAAACAGACATCTGTATATCCCTCCCCCAGTTCAACTTCAATACTGTATTTAAAGACTGGGTTCAGAATTTTAGCCACTTTCAGATCAATGGGAGGTTTGCAATTTACTTCAGTGCAGAGTCACGGCCTCAAAAAATTCTTAAAGTTCCTATTAAAAAAAACTTTTATGCGCAATAAAATTATTTTAAATGAGTTTTCACATAAACGAAAAATCAAATCCTTAAAGGGATTTTGCAATCATATATTTGGCGCACACTTTGAACATGCAATCAAGTCTTAATGACCCCTGTAACAAACCCAGAGAAATTTAATTTGCAAATATTTCCCTAGTAATAATATAAAGTTAAGTAGGCATCTGATTTACTGAAACTGATCCTTCTTGTTTATTTGTTTACACCGCATAAAGAGGACTGTGTGAAGATTAGTTATCTGCCTCATCAGAAAAGTCATAGACACAATATTAATATGTAAATATTTTAAAAGCAAAGACACCATGCACCGCTAAACCTAGTTTCTGTCTACTCAGAGCAGTCAAGATTAATATCCTCATCACTAATTTCAGTTTTCAAGAGTTGCATGCACAAAAAGTTGTTGGCATATCTGGCAAATGTGGGAATTTATCTCTAGGTGGCGGTAGTAGTTCAGATTTTGAGCTACTCAGATCTCCAAATACTTCTCTAGAATTTAGCAATAAGTATTCTTTTTCACCCCTAGAATTACCTCTTGTAATTATTCTACTCTGAAATTAAAGCAACATCCCTATTTTTCTTTAAATTTATAATACAGTATGAAAGTAAGTAATATGATTTCTGCATTTTGCTGTCAGAGTATACAGAAAAAGGAAAATAGATTTAATGGACCCAAAATTAAGGCACCTTTATGGAATAAAGAGCCATTAAATTTCAAGTATTTTAGAGGACTTAGCAGAAAAAAAATCATATGGATTGTCATGCTTTCAATTCTGTGTGCAATTACCATGGTAGGAAATTACAAAGTCTTAATTAACTAGTTGAAAAGAGAATTACTTCATGGAAAGACACTACATTCCTAATGAAGTAAATATACAACTACTGCAGCACGATGACAGCTGTCACAAGCAAAAGAAAAGTTACTACATGAAGTCAATTTTGCTTTTCCTAGTTGCCCAATGGAACTCATCTTCAGACAGCTGTAGCAATTAGTGATGCCTAGATTATGCAGTAATGGGACATTTTGGAACTGGTAATGTCACAGTAACTAAGGGATTACAATTCATCTACTTAGTATCATCCTAGCAAATCCTTTGTTTATACTACAAAACAAAAACAACTTGTTTTCTCCTCCCTTCCTTTTCACTTTGTATACTTGAGTGATTTATAAAGAATTGGAATTAATACTTACTGTGACTGAAATTAGGACTCTTTTTATTTTACACACATAGTTTAACAAAATTGATATAGCATGACTAACAAATATGTGGTTAATGTAATCAGATCTTCAAATGTTAGCAGATCCTCAGCTAGTTTAAATCAATCTGGCTCAGCTGAAATCAATACAGCTATTTTACACCAGCTGAGAATCTGCCCCAATATTGTGAAGAAAGTGAAAAATTAAGACTCTGAACCAGCAAACACACTTTTGCATACATTTATTCATGTGAATATTTGCAGAGATGTCAGTGAGACTTCTCATTTGAGCATAGTTACCCAGATACATGTTTGAAGGATCAGGACCTAAAATTATAGCAATAGGTGCCTAACATAAAATAATGCTACATGGTATTCCAACAGAACAGCTGCCCTATAAACACACTTGTCTAGTCCAAAAACTAAAGTATTTTATTCCCTCTGATGCTGTCTCTTCTAGTATTTAAAGAAGTCTGCCTCCAAGTGGCATAAGGATTTAATCTGGCAACATCATCAATTACACAATTTAGTCAGTATAAGAGCAAGTTGTTTGAATACACTGTGTAGTTAATGTACATTATTACTGTGGCAGCATCTAGGAGTCCAATCATGGCCAGGATCCCATAGTGCTAGGTGCTGTACAAACACAGTACAAAAAAATCAGCACCCTACCCCAAAGAGTTTACAAATCCAGCTCTGAGACAAGAGACAGATGGAAACAGTTAGATAGGGGAGCACAAGGCAACAATGAGACAATAGTGGTCAGCATGATAACACAGTGGTCACAGCTTACCAGCTGTTAGTCTCAGTTCCAGCTGCACATCAGTCAGCTTGTTTAAAAACACACCTGTACTCCTTGTTCATTGCGATAAGAGGCATCAAGGGGATACTACTCACCTTTTTCCTTTTTTGGAACCAGAGACTGTAATTTATTCCACTACTTCTCATTTCAGTAATATTTAAAAAAATTAATTAAAAAGTTAGTACTCAACTTTAACTATTTTTAAAAACACCTATTTAAAATGCAGTTCACTGCAGTGCCAGCATATGAACTGATTTAAGAGATGATTGAGAGAGCCTTTCACTTAAACAGCAATTTTGCAGTTAGGAGTGTGCATAACAATCATCTGAAAACAAGTCAAGACAAGTTAATAATTACTCTACTAAAAGGATATATCTGCTTACATCAGAGCCTCCACTACCCCACACAGTGCATAACATGAGATTTTCACTGTAGGCCGACGACACATGCTTAAAACTACATTTCAGCCATTTATATAAATCTATAAGGCAGATACTTAAATTTGAGGGCCTTTTATTTTTAAAGCAGTACTCACTATAGCAGTGTGAAAGCTCACTGATATCCACTCTCAGGTTTACACACACAAAATTTGAGATTCTTCTGCCCATAACTTCTCCTTGACTTCTGCTTTTCTATGTGCACCCTTGAGGACCTATTAACTGAGCTAGCAGTGCAACTTCTTCCACTTCTTCAGCTATTATGTTCTATTGTTTATAGTGAGAAAGTACTGTAGAGATAATAAGTTAAAACTGCAGGCTACTTTCAGCTCTGGATCTTCATTATGTGTGCGACTTTAAAAAAGATTTATTGGATGTTTATTTTCCTATGTGTGTCTTGACTGCACATTAGAAAGATGAATTTTAAAAATGTAACTCTGTACTGTGTTTTCAGCTGGGTCGTGCAGTCCTCCTGTGGCAACATATAAACTAATGTGTTTTATGTTTGAAAGTATATTGATGAGAGCCAGCCTTTTCAGTTTAGCCTCCTCATCCCCTTACAAAATACGATATACACTTCTTGCCCTCCCCTTCACCCCTCTACCCCACTCCCCTATTCCAGCAGGGTTATTCAGATAAGAATTAAAATGTTGTTGATCCTTTCAGCTTGCTTTAAGCTGAAATTACCACCTTATAATGACAGCATCCTCTCTGCAGTGTTAGAAAGCAAAGAATACTGTGGGTCTGAACAGAAGACATAATATTTATAAAAGGGTTTTCCCAGTTGTGGTTCAGTGAAGTTGAACATTAAGTGGTAGGTGGTAGTACTATGCCAGAAAATTGGTTCATGTTATGGAGCCTTGTAGAAAGGCTCTTCTTGGGCGTGTTAACTAACAGTGACTATTAGCACTTTTCAAGTGATTTTGTATTTGAGGCCAAGTTGTGGCTTTGCCCTGAGTAAGGGGTAGCATGCTATTGTGCTGCCCCAAGAATGGACCAGAAGAGAGTCTCAATGTGCCTCAGAGGTTCCCCATAGTCTGCGGGACAGGTATCTTGCATCTGGTCTATCTGCACAGCTAAAGCACCACACGTGCAATGGGAGGAGACGTGCAGAAGGAGACAGTCTTCACAGAGGCATTACATCTACCCATGGTTCGAATAACTAGCACATGGCTGCAGGGAGCCTTATACCCACTTACATCATGCACAGCTACACAAACCAGGCCACCACTGGGCCCATAGTAATGCAAACGCTATGGGGTCGGTTTTGATACCCATACTCACATTAAGTGGTATCTTACTCTGCAAGTAGATCCATGGATTCCAGTCAGACTATTCAAGAACTAAACTACTACTCAATGTGATTAAGGGATGAGAAAGTGGCCCTAAATCAATATTATGACCTTTTACTGTGAGGTGACTGATTAAACACATACAAATAAAGGACCAGATTACAAACTTCTTACTCAAGCTGGTGAACAACTACCCACCCCAAATCAGTGGGACTAGCTGGATGACTAACTGTTCATGTGTATAAGCAAGAGGTTCACAGCCTGCCCCTGTATGTGTGGATATATATGAAATACCATAGATTTTTCATGTATATGTATTTTTATCAAACCATGAATTACAGATACACAAATACTTGCTGAGGAGACTATATCCCCAGGATAGATTCCCTGCATATATTAAAACTCAGTTACTAGAAGCATAAATAAGTAATGACTATTGATCTCACAATGGTAATAACCTCAAAACAGCAACCTATAATAAAGTGAAAGTAAAATGTACATTGTAAAAAACTTTAATGTTCAAGTGAAGACACTAATAGCATCTCCGGAATTAAAAAGAATGATGTCCATGATTATAACACATTACTCTTTTAATCTTGTAAAATTATATTTAAAAGAAAATCAGTAGGATATTCCAAATGATTAATTCAGTTCTGACCATCCAAAACCACTTACCATTTAATGCTAATTCCTTTTCAGAGGAAAGAGAACTATTTTCAATCTAGCCATGAAATTAAAACGAAGACAGGAAAAAAAAACCACGATTATTTTACCCTCTTCCCAATTCTTAAAAGAAAGAACACATAGCTATTACCTAATTTACTCAAAGTCAGAAACTTTTACACTCTGAAGAGTTCTCTTCTTCATTGAATGCACAGTGTATAATCAGTTTAATTATTTACTGAACACTGTCATATTCTTTCTTCAGTTTTACACAAAGTTGAGGAAAAGGACAAAGACTTTATGGCACTGGAATTCCAGTTATGGAAACCAACATGTTTTAAATTCCAGTAAAGGTTACATTTCAACAAATGTATCTTTCCATTCACTTACTGTACCTCAGTTGATAGTATAGATACATTACTCTGAGCTGCGGTCAATGAGTTTCTTCTCGTTATACTCAAACACTCCATTTATAATTTCAGGCAATATGTTACACATACACTTGTGTATGCCCACTGCCAAAACTGCACTGCTTAATTCCTTACAGCTATCATAGCTTGAAACTGTCCATGTCATAGCCTAATAACCTTAATTAAATCTGGAGGAAATCTAATGTTGCATAAAGCAAACAACGAGAACTCATGCATTACTTTTATGGCTGTATAAAAAACCAGTCCTGAAGGTGAGAATGCAAAGTATCAAATTTTAACAATGAAGAAAAGATTTAAAAAGTTTGAATACAAATGTATTTACTACGCTGTTTTACAGCTTTTCCTGCAGTATGTTCTACTGTAAACAGTGTTTAGCAATACAACTCTAGTTCACAGAATTACATCAGTGTAATCAGCAAATTATTATTGCTGAAAGAGATACAGTACTGGGAAGATTACTCTGACACTTAAATCCACTTTGCCTTTATTCCTGTCCAAGTACGTGCCTTTACTCTCCTCAGAAAGTGTTCACTAGTTATTGCAGATACCGACTGGGGGAAAGACCTCACAGCAAGTTCAGTTAAGACCATACACCTAAGTTAACAATGTTGACAGATCTTTCATACTCTGCACATCTCACTCCTGCTGTCCAGATGCAGCTATACGTCCCTCGTTCATTAGGGGTGCATCGTTTGCTAACTACCACGCTTTAGTAGAATACAAGCGGGCTGAAGGGGCTCGTAGCTCGCGAAGATCCATGGAAGACCTTCCAGTCTCCAGCAGGGAATTGAGATAGGTGGTGACAGCTAGCCTCACTCCCCGCTTCCTTCGGCTGCAAGCTGCTGTTCAACTACCGGCCGGCAGAGGGCCACATTTCCCATCAAAACTCTCCTCGCTCGCTCGCTTCCAGCCTTCGCAGCAGCGCACGTACAGTGTGTGTTCACAGGGCTGTTTTGTATTGCAGCCTGAACTCCGGCGTGGCTGCCGCCGCCGCCCCGTCACAGGCTCCTTGCCCCAGCCCCTGCAGCCGCGCTACTGCAGGCTGGGTCACTGAGCCTGCCCGTGGCTGCGCCCCCCGGGAGCAGCGCTTTTGGGCAGGGGAATCCCCGTCCCCAGTCCACCCCCAGCCAGCCAGCCAGCCTGCCTGCGCAATTCCCGTCTCCATTGCAGCGCACGGGGCTCTGTGCCACATGCCAGTCCGGCTCTCCCAGGGGTTGGAGCGACGGGGAAGCCCTGGCGACCAGACACTCTTCTCGGGTCCCCCCTTTGCTCGGGACCTAGCTCCAATCAGCCGCTGGGAGAGGAGATTTCATCCCGTGGGGGCAGGGCAGGGGACAGGCTGGGAACCGCGCCACCCCCACCTCCCAGCAAGCGCAGGGGCGCTGCCTGTTACCTGCCAGTCACTGCCGGGCGCACGGGGCAGACAGGTGTCTGCGCGCGCCGGCGGGGCGCTCCCCAGCCCAGCTGATCCTGCAGGGAACAAAGGCGGCTGGGGGGCTCCTGAGCGGGGAGGAGAGAAGGACCCCCAGTCCCAGGACCCCCTAACTAAGCCTCGCTCCGCAGCCCTGGCTCGGATCCCCCACCCGCTCCACGCATGGCCGCCCAGCTCCGGACCCCACCCCCCGCGGCTTCCTAGAGCCCTGGACCCCCATCTCCTCTTCCCCCAGCTTTAGATCCCCCCTAGCCGCGCCCTCAGTCCCCCTTGCTGCCCATCCTCCCCCCTCCAGGTACTCCCCTCTGCACGGGATCCCCTCCGTTCCCCTTCCCCGGGCTCACGCTGCGCCAGGAGCTGGCTCAGGGGAAGGGGAAGCCCAGCCAGAAGTTGCCCTGGCTGCCCCCCGCCCGTGCCCAGCCCCTGACACTCAACTTTCCCGGCCAGCCGGCCGCGCTGGCGGAGGAGTTAGTTAGTTCGGGCCAGGAGACGCCTCGTACCTTGTTGTCCACACAAAGCCTGCTCGGGTCCCTCCGGAAAGTCACATCCTCTCCCAGCCGCCCAGTCCCACCAGCCGCCTCCTGCAGCCCCAGCAACACAGGAGGCAGCTCAAGTGTCTCATCAAAGCTTTATGAAGGGTGGGAGGGCAGCAGAGTTGTTGTGAGGCTCAGATCCCCCCCCCCCTCCCCTCTGGCTGGTGCAGGAGCCTCTCACACACGCCTCTGCCTTGGCTTCTTCTCACTCAGGAATTATTTAGATCTCCGTTTGGGCTTCTATTGGTCAAACTGTCTCCAGCAAGCAGCTTCAGCAAGCCCGAGACACCAGCACCGGGTTGCTTGGCTTAAAGGAACCGCGCGCCTTTTCCCTTCCATCGCAGCCTAGTGGGACAAGCCCCTCACTCAGCAGAGCACCGCCAGCCCCTCGCTCTCAACCACCCTCTCCCTAAACTTCTTGCCCTGAAGGGGTCTGATCAACAACCCCCTGCCCCTTTATTCTACGCTCCTTAGTAACACACTCTCCTATCAGTTAATACCGGGGGGGAACACCCAGAATTTCCCTCCCCCGGTTATTATTCTGATTCACACATTTCGGTTTTCCCAGCTGCTCATGCAGCTCTACTGCCAGCTTCTTAGCTTGCAACTTCTATGTCCCCGCTACAAGGCAAAAGTCCTGTTTGACTTCACTAAAGAAACGCTGAGAAATCGAGTAACGACAACGAAGAATCACATAAAAATAAAACCCACCAGGAGCCTGCGCCTGCACTTACATCTCTTAAAAGCGGGAGAATATTAGTTTACTTGTCAGTATGTTAAACAAACCAGATCAATTTAAATATAGCTCCCTCACTGACCCCTTCATAGTTTGCTTTTAAGAATGCAATCAAGATAATAACAAGCATTTTTTATTAATGAACGCTCCAGATAACGTTACGTTAGTCACTTTCTGGAGGCACGCAGGGGCATATTTGCACAATCTAGACAGCCTAAAGACTTTCTCTGAGGCATAACAACAGACAGAAATCCAAAACCCACCTTTTGTTTTTAGTGGCTACTTGTACAAGTCAATATCGATAGCGCTGCATGTGGGACCTCTGACGAAACTCCCAAATTGGGTCTGGTTTGGGGGATGGTTTTCTTCCCCCTTCAAAAATCTGTCTTGCTGGTTTCCCCTTCTGTTTATGCAGCAAATAGATTAAATTATTGATAGTGGAAATTGCATAGTGGAGGTAATAATGGCATCCCCTGACCGAGTAGCTCCATTTGATCTTGGTAAAGACAGAAAGATTTCATGCTCGCTCGCTCGCTAGGGTTAGCTCAAGCTTCATCAGACCTCTAGCGCTCTGAATGGGAGTGTGGGTGGGAAGCCACACTAGCGCTTGCTCTACACTCTTGACGTGTATGTCATATGATACCCTGGCTGGCTCTAATAGACACACTACTGCATGGATTACAAGAATCAAAATACCATGCATTGAGAATGATGCATCTTTTATTAACAGGGTTTCGTTTCAGTGCCTTACACATGTTTATGATGGTCTCACTTTAGTTGTTCCCATTTCCCCCAAAACAGGCATAGGGTGAGTTAGTTTATTTTAAAAGGGGGGATTATCATCTCTCCCATGAGGCAAATACCTTAAACCTTAAGGCCTGAACCTGTTTTCACTGCAGTCAATGACAAAAGTCCCATTAACTTCAGTAGGCTCAGGCTCTTAGCCTGCACTGCAAGGTTTTGCTTTAACAAATATATGTAAGTCATTTTTGCCTTCAGACAATCTGTGCGCCTTTACTATGAAACACCTGCATTTATTAGATCAGAAAAGTCATGACTATTCCAGGCTTTTGAAATTTGAGGATACCTAAGGCCTTCTACATAAAACAATGTTTGATGTATGTTAAGAGGACCAACATGGCTTACATGTGGTTAACTTAGTTTATTTCCCTGCTACGGCTTTTAAAATTGTTTAAAAAACCTTAGTAAAGTACCACATTACAAGACTTCTTGGACTTTTTTTTTTAAATGTGGTTTGGCTAAAAATCTAGTAGCATACTGAAAAGGGTTCCACATTTACTGTCTCAATGATTTCCAGATCAGACTAACTCAGCCTACAAATAAAAAGGATGGCCTTTCAAACTGCCAGCCCTGCAAACTCAGCCCGGGCTCTAAAAATCATGCTCTGTTCTTTCCGTCTGGTATATAATCATCAATAATACCAATTTCACTGGTCAAATACTGCCCTCATCCACACCTGTACAAACCCACCCTTCATTTCTGTCCTCAAGGATATCTTTGCCACACTTGTACAACCATATTTTTCTCAGTGGTGTTACACAGGTATAACTGAGGGCAGAATCTGCAGACAAGAGGATTGCACAGGTGACCTTCTATTGGAACTTGTTTAAATTAGTCATCAGTTAACACATTTACTTTATTTTTTAATTTTGATCACACTTTTATGGGACCATTCACATTTACAAATATAACCACACTAGTATGGTTGTCTCCTGCAATTAGGGACATTCATACTTAGTTGTTTTTAATAATGGTTTGAACAGGACACCCATTCTTTTATACTGCACATTCAGAGCAACAAATCTGAATGATCTACCATTCAAATGTAATGGCAGCAGGCTATTGAAAGGTTATATTAGTGATAATTTAATTCATCTATTTTATTTCTATAGTGAGATCCCTTCCTTTAAATGCAATACACGTGCACATGAACAGTATCAAGAATCTTAGGTTAGGGACACTGAAGCATCTATTAACTGTTGTCTGGAAGTGGTGGTGGTAGCAGGCATACATTTGTGAAAATGGTGACTGCCCTACATTAACATTGAGGGGCTAAATTATGTTAAGTCAAACAATTTTTGAAAACAGTTCAAGGGCTCATCTGCACAGCAATTTTTCTATGTTGTGTAACTGGTTTGATAGGACACTATAGATTCCCAGCTGTTATAACATGTTTTGGCCTTGTCTTTATAGGTAGGACCAGTGTTTTTAACCTGGGTAATGAACCATGTTACAGCCATTTAAAAACCATGGGATCATTAATCATGATAAATTAATTTGAACTGTGCTCTGGTGGTGAAAAAGGACCATAAAGTTGATTTAACCAGGCATCCGAGGATTCTCCTGCATGCGGGAATCTCCAGGTGGCTCTGCCACCCCCGCTCAGCCTTCTGCCATGGTGTAGGGACATACCTGGGGGACAAGGCATGGTCAGAGTACCACTGTGCTCTGACAATGCTTATCTAGCATAACCAGCCCCTTGGGGATCATTACCAGCCAGTCTTTGGAGGCCCAATGGGGAAATGAAAATAATGCTTCATCTGGGTTTCAATATTAAAGTTTACCATACAATCTATGTTCCTGATTTTCCAGGCTTTGACATTGCCTTCAAAGTGAGCTTTGCATGAGCAAGCATGAAAGGATCGGGCCATAATTTATTAGATTTTTTTTGAAACAACACTCAGAATACAAAGGCAGTCCCATTGGCAAATCTAGCCATCATTCTTAGATGTTCTGTCAGCTTTATGAGATATATAGCCTACTGCCTACAAAATTCCTGTTGCAAGGATTATACCTCCTGAGATTTCCCACTGACTCCCAGGTGAACCCATAAAGAAAGCTCTTATTGCATTCTCACCTCACTATCATCTGAAAAATGATGTCTCATAACCTAACAGTGTTAGGTGAATACATTTTTCCCTAGTGGGGTTTTATAGGCAACAGCATACAGAGGGTATTTCAAACAAAAAGCAAAAATGCAGGCTGTATGGAAAGGAACAAAGCGATAAGAAATTATTTCCATATCAGATAAACTTCACTTTCAATCAATTTGCCATCTCTTAGTGTTCTCCAAGGCTCTTGGAATCATTATCATGGCACATCAACAGATATAAAGTTTATTTTGAAACTGCCAGTCTTTTGCCCCCTAAATAATTGAACTGGTTTTTTGTGTACATGATATAAACTTTTTTTTTTAATTCAACAAACGAGAAAGAAAGTACAAATAAGGGTTGTCAATCAATGTAATGTTGATTTATCCCTGCAGCAACAGGAGATTGCAAAGATCAGTGCTGTCTTGCTGACTTAAATTTAAACTATACCATAGGCACTAATGATGCAGTAGATACCACACAGAAGAAGCAGAAGCATACACTTCTGGTTTCTGTCTCTGCTGGGGTTCTGAATTAAACTGATTGATCTATCAGGACCAAACCCTAAAAGACTGTAATTATATGATACAGTAGTTTGCAGGGTTCTTAAACTTCCCCTTCACAATGCTAATGGAAGTAGCAAAACTCCAATATTTAAAAGGAATAATCTTTTTCCAAACATTCTGTATTTAACCAACACAGTAGGTTTTTGAGTCTTTTTTTGTAACAAAACTTTTCTTGCTATCTTTATACCATCTGTTTTATTAGCATAACATTATCCCAACCTGTTTTTCCAAGAGAAAAAGGTCAAGAAGCAACCATTTGGATTCCCATCTCTCCTTGTTGTCAGGAAACATAAACTAATCCTGATTATACAAATGAGAATGATGGCAATGTACTCAGGTTTTGACACCAAAGTATTTTTTTCTATTAATAATTTTAATTGGCTAAGGTCAGTACTAATATCACTACAAGTATTTTATGTTTAATTATGTTTATTCTCGTCTCCTAGTTAACTATCTTTGCTACTTTTTTTCAGAATAAAGGAATGGAAAGTTGATCGAAATCAACTCAAGTGATGCTAAAAATCACAATGGGCTATAGACATAGTTTGAGTTCGCAGACAAACCACATTTGTCATCGAATGACTGAATATTGACTCTGTTGTATGACTACGTGTCAATCAGTGCACAGAAAACGCAGCAATTTAGGGTTCCAAAGCTTGATCCTGAAAGCTTGAGAGGGTTCTAAGCGCCCTTATTTTGCACTTTGCACATGCACAGCACCCTGCAGGACTGAGCCTACATTTGTTTCAGCTATATAAATTCCGAGCAACCAGACTTCATGCAAATGAAATGACCAAGCTGTACTCAGTATAGAAAACAAGGGTGGGGAGAGTTGGCAGCATGCCATATTTGCATTTCTCCACCCCTGGGGCTGCTGGGAGTTGGTTTGGTAGGTAAAGCAAGTTAGAGCTGCTTAGTGCCAGCTTGTAAGTATCCCTGGGATCCATTACAGTAGCCAGGGATTGTTGTGCTCTGTTCACATCTTCGGCACACCCTATATGGCTGGGATGCCAGGAGAAAGAAGCATAAAGTTGGCTGTACCAGCTCTATGCCAACTAGAGATTGCCATGGCAGAGGCATCAGTAGCTGCCCTGTTAAAAGTGTGGAAAGTGGCCAGAGTCTGGACTAGAATGTGGTCCAGTGTGTATATAAAGGTTTCTTGGTCTCCTTTTTGGTATTTTAAAATAATCTAATTTACTGCTTAGGCAATTGCAAGAATGTACTTGGTAACTTCTAAGGAGGGCATGAAATCACTTTACAATATGCAGAAAGTACTGGCACGGTATCCAATATAATAAATATATTGTCCGTATTGACTCCTGCGGTACTGTACTACTGAAGTTAGAGTAGTTTTGTAGTACTGCATCTGCTCTGTACAAGGATTGACATGAGAGGACAACAGTCAAAGACACCAGTACAGTGTAATGCAAGATAAGGAAGGCATGATTTAGGAGGCAAGGACTGGGAGTCAGCAGAAGAGCAGGAACAAAGGCCACAACTGAATATAGCAGCACAACACTCGAATGGCAATGCACAGAGAAAGGAGGATATACAGCAAGCCCCCTCCAGAAGGAAAATTCAAAGTTGTATCTATACCTGTCTTGCACTCACAATACACATAGAAAATGGGAATTAGTTTAATCGGTGTCACTGCATTACTCTCATGTGCTCTTGCAGGCATTAAAAAATTAGTGTCTGAGCAGAGAGCAAAGTATCTGGGTTGTGCATCGGAGTATCCGGTGACTACTGTGCAGTACCTGAGCAATTCTAATGTTCACTGCATGACCCTCATGACTAACAAAGAGAGGTCCTGAATGCATAGCTCTTGGCGATGACGGGGAAGAGTGGATGAAATAACAAAAAGGAGAATCAAAAGCAGTTGCAGACACGGTAAAGAAAAAAGAAAATCCCTCCCCCTCCCCCCTCCAAAAGAGGCTGTATGTGATTCCTCAGGGCTGGGGAAACATGAGCCATAGTTAGGTAGATTAGCTAGACAGAGAGAGACGTACTTCTGAGATGAATCCTGCTATTGGAGCTCTATGGTTAAGGGAGATCAGAAAACTGCTGCTGCACGTGAGGGTGAAAGGTGTTGGGATTGACTCATCTCCCCTTTCCTGTAAGTGTTCAGAGTATTTCAATTAGACGTGTTATAATGAATTATTTTTAATTTTTAAAAGGATCTGATTATAGCAGTATCATAAACTAAACCAAGCATCTAGTCAGCCCCTGCAGCATGTATGTTTCTTACCAAAACTTAACCAGTTAATCATCTACTCATAGTTTGTCTTTTTGATATCTTAAAAATAACGCTGCAAACCATTGGATGAAACATCTGTAACAGACCTTAGAAAACTCTTCTACGGGCTAATGTTATTTGTATTTAAAAAACAAACACACACATCCTGCAGGTGTGGGAGTCCCACTGATATTAAGGGGGGGTCAGAGTTGGGGTTATGTGTGTGAGGGGTAGCATCGATGTGTGTGTCTGAGAGCAGAATTTGCCACTAGATTTTCCTTTGTAGGATGTCATGCCATTAGTTTTATACTGCTGCTGTGCACTTTTAAACAGCTGCCACATTCCAGGCTCAGAAGTGAGTTAGGGGATTCCTGTACATGTAAATGTTTATACAGCATCTTGAGATTCTTGAGAATGAAGAGCGTGTATAGCTGTCAGCTATTATAATTATTTCCAGTAATCCTTCCTTTCACCATTTCCAGATTGAGGCATCCAATACCATGCACAGCAATGAGTCTTGATCTTTTTTTCTAATGAATTCCAGGGGTTTGGCTCACCTCTTTAAAGCACAGGTACATCTATGATGCACAGTCCTTTCAGTTTTAACTAGTCAGTGTTTTTTTGAATAGCATATTCAAATAGCTCATCAGAGAGGTACTTCTGTGCATGAAGAACATTGTTCATGTTCAAGTGTCAGAAAATGAAACATCTGAAAAACTGTGGAAGATGGTTTAGTTTTGGAACATAAATGTCAATGCATTGAGACAAATTAAATATTGTACTAGAAACTAACCCCAAACCACACTTTGTTCTTCTCATTCAATACCTATGGCTTGTGGTGAGACGGACCTTTATTGAATGAGTTGTGGATAGGACTAAGATAGTCCTTAAAACACTTTTGTTTGCTGTCTTTCATTTTATCAAATATTTGGGATTGTAAATCTACCATTAACTGAATAACTGGCACCACTGTGTATGTAGACTTAAAACATTCGTCATTTGAGCTCAACAGAGAGACAGGTGTCAGTCTTCCAATCTTTTTAACTTTTTCTTCTTGATAAAATGAGTTGAGCCCTCAACTGAGGCTGAAGAATAGTTGGTACACGTGAGGGGATGCTGTGTGTGCACAGATGACTGTAAATGGTCTACGCATTCCCACCCCTACTCCTGATCCTTGGTATGTTTTGTGTCAGTCCATTCCCTGGTGCATGTTACCACAGCCAGAAGGATGCCAATGTCTCTGCAATGGGTATCCATATCCTTGTAGGGTTCCATGGGGTCCTTGCAGCAGCTGGTGTTAGCTGGGAGGTAGGGGATAGTCTATCTATAACCTCTTTCCTCCAGCTACACCTCCAGTGCTGGCCACAGAGTGGGGTAGTTGGTGTAGGAGCCACTATGGCAGCACTATGCCTAGTGAGGATACTGGGGAGATTCTCTGGGTAAATTGATTTATGGGCAGCTTTGCACTGGGAGAGCAATTTGTATAATTCATTGTTTTATTAATTGTAATTGTGAAGCTCTCATTAGTTCCCCCCACCCCCCACAAGCTTGAATATATCATGCTTCAAACTTTCAAACTTTAGTGCATAAATTAATTGTATGGGCCACCAAATAACTCTCTGGATGTGGCACTTCATGACAAGTATATTCCTTGAGCTAGATTAGATTAATAGAAATCAGAAATGAAAAGATGTGTTAGATGTAGTCTAGCCCACCCCTCTGCTAATGCAGGTTGTAGACCCCAATCAGTAACTCTCAGATGTAACTACCATATGATTTCTATTTAAAAACCAATATATGTTTGTTAAGATATATTTTAAAATAATTTTCCCTGTGCTGTATACCATTTCCTGGATGAAACCTGTTCACTTCTGTGCACCAAACTCTGACATGCCCTGCTTGGGCGTGCAAGGCCTAAACTGTGCATTTTTTCACCATGGAGAGCCTCACAGGAGGAAGCTGCACCATGGAAGTACCTTCTGTGTCGGTTCTCAGCAGGGCGATGAGTATGTGTAAGGGGAAGTAAGCATGTGATCTGCCAATCAGGGGTGGCCAGTGTGCTTACATGTAGTATGGAACCACATGACCACCACTCCACACAGAACCAAGGCATTAAAGCACATCTATTATACTACTCCTCATAATCCCATGCCCATCTGAAACTTGCAACAGTTACCCTGGCCCTGGAACATCTGATTCCCTTCTTCAGCCCTGATGTGCATTTCAGTGCAACTTCAGTTAACTCTTTTAGTCTGAGTTTGGGGTGTGATCCAAAGCCCACAGAAGAGACTAGAAATGCACCCATTGACTTGAGGGGACATTGGACCAGGCATTTTGTTTGCTGGTTCAAGGGTTAATACCCAGGAAGTGCAAATATGTAAATAATATCTTGCACGGTTATTCCATGGACACCGTTTCTTTTCCGTTCTGTTGTTATACTGCTGTAATGTGAATGCCTTCAAGAACTGGGTTTTGGTTTTATACTCTTTCCTCGTATTGCATTTGTGATTTTTGTTAGCTTTTGCTTTCTTTTTACCTATAATTTATTTTTGCTACATGCAATACACTGTCCTCATTGTGTCCATAGTTACATTAATGTAACCACCACTGAAGTCAACAGGGATGCATGGAGTGTAAATTGGGGCAGAACTGAGCATTTTATTTTAAACATTACTTTCTTCTACAGAGACTGTAGACAATTATGGATGTATTTTTATTTCCGTTCATTGCTTTGCCATGCTGTATTTTCTAAGCATGAGCCTTTACCCTTCTAGGCATGTATAGCTTTTTCCCCTTCGGTTTACTAATTTGGGTTACATCTCATAATATGAATAATATACTCTGATACTGTACCTAGAGCACATTGATGAGGCCTAAAGATCTCTTCTTTTTTATTTTAATTCCCATCACAGGATACAGAATGTTAAATATTCAACATTTTTTCATTGGATTTTAAATATTAAAAAAAATAGTTTTGTTGCAAAACTCATTGCAACAGAACATGTTACTTTGACTCTCAGACTATGTCATTTTTAGATAGGAGTTGAACTGAGGGAAATCTCTTCATATGTAAATTATGACATTTTGACTATTGCTTCTTGTTATTAATGTTTAATAGCTGTGTTAAATAAGCACCTTATAAGTAGTTATGTCATTGTCAAATAAACTAAATGAGAACTAATATAATTTAAAGGTATATTTTCAATTAGTTTCCTAACTAGAGGCCCTTATTTTAATGCAATTAAAAATAAAATTGCACCATTTTTTTCTTTTAGGAAGTTTAACTGTCAATAAATATTACTCGAGCGAGCTGGAAGTACTGTTCTTAGGAGCCCTAACTTGCATGCTCTTAACACTTTGTTAATGATTTTATTAATTTAAAGAAAGAGCATTGTGAAGAGGGTCTAATTTAAATATCAATAAAGTAAAGTTGTAACAAATGTGACTTATTTATGAGAAAAAATATACTCGCTGGTTAAAAGATAAACTTGGTATAAGTAGCTGCTGCACCAGCCAAATTGGCCCATGAATTTTTGGATACTGTTTATTGATAGCCCAGAAGAAGCTTTGACTCATAAAAATGCAGACAACTGCTCTCACCAAGTTATTTGCTATTGAATTGCACAAGAGACTCACACATCATCAAAGACCTGGATAGTACAGTTACCAAAAAACCATTGACTTTTTACTTGTTGGGGGTTTGTTCACCTTATATTGGGCCCAATTCTCAGCTTTTCCCTCACACCAGGATTCTTTTTAACATCAGTGGGACTCCTCATGTATTGACTGCAAGATGAGGGCCTCTGTAGGTGAGGGCCCATTTTAAATACTGTCAGTTTGCTGGTCACATCCCGGTGTTCCCATCCACAAAAATCCTCTTAATCACCCTGCTTTACCCCATCTCCATCTCCCAATGGCACTCGAATTAAATAACTTGCAAATAGTCAAAATGCTCTTCCCACCCAAAGCTTGTTTGTAGTAATACTAGTGTATGGAAATGTGAAAGGTTTGGGAATGCTTATGAGTATATGGCACTCTTTTCACTATGTGCGGAAAGTCATATTTTGGAATGATGTCCCTTCTTTTATCATCTATACCTATGTTCTGCTTGGGTGTATCACACTCTCTGTCATGCCAAGTTGCAATGGCACTTATGAAAATTAGTGGAGTGAAACAAGCTCGTCAGTGGTTGTGGCCTAGATAAGTCCTGTTCCAGTTTATAATCTACACCTTACTGCTGCATTAGGTGTATACATTCTGAAGTGCTGGAAGTAGTCATTTGCATGGTGCTTCTACCTCACAGCTGGATTGTTTCACAGCAATGCTGGTGTCTATGTTCTGGGACTATAAACTGTAAGGTTAAGGAATATTTGTAGCTGCACGGAGGGTATTTTTTGTTGTGCTATTTTTGTTTTTTGTCATTCTTTGTACTAGAGATTAGGCAGCCTCTTTCTAGAAGAAGTTTAAGAATGGGCTGATTTGCATTCCAAAGTTTGAATTAAGGCTATTAGAAATTTTGCACACTCTGTTGCTTCTGTAGGCCGAGTGCATTGCATGCACCAGGGGCTCTTTGCATTCCTCCATTCCATCCCACAAGACACTTGTGTGCCACCTTCGCATTCCCATCTTTCAGGGACTCTGCAATCCCCTACTCCCTTCCTTCCTCATGTCAGGGGTTCTATTTATCTCCCATTCCAACTTCTCCCCATGCCAGCGACTCTGCGTGCCCTAGACTCCCCCTTACCTCCCTACTTCTCCTTTCATCCCCATGTCATGAGCTCTGTACATCACCCTCCTCCATATACTTGTCCCCACTCACATGCCAGGATGTCTGTGTTCTGCCTCATTTCCCTTTTCCCCATCCTTGTTGAAGCTCTTTGTATCTCCTCATTCCCACATCCATTACTTGTCCAGGGTTCTGTTTGTTCCCTTCACCACACATCATTGTTCCCCATTCCCCCAGTGCTAGCACCCTATTCCTTCCTGCTCCCCCCTCTTTTTCTTTCTGTCTGCGAGACAAGTCATTCAGGTGACAATATTTTAAACTCTATTGGAGACAGTGGGCAGATCTGTAATGGGAGGGAGGGTGTTAATTGCTGCCATCAAACGTAGCATAGCATTCAAAAGTTATCATCAAGTTGATTGTAGAACCTTGCAGTTGCTGAGAATGGACACATTGTTGCCATTTTGGCCTGCAAAAACAATTTGGGAAGCCTAGCTTGAGACAGTGACCCTGAAGGATCAGGAAACATGGGCAAACTGAGCTGAAGGAGTTTCTGCTTTGTGGCTGTAGCATCCCCAATAGTTTCCTAAGGGAACATGTACTGAACTCTAGCTGACCTCCAGTTTTCAAGAGGGAATAGGCGTAACACACAATCACCATGTGAACAGCACTGGCAGAAGAAAGCCAAGAAGTTATTTTGTTAATCAATGTGCCAGGCAGCTCTCATACAGAAATAGCATCTGGTGAAATAGCCACTTGTGGGCAGGGAGGCATATCATCACATTCCTATTACTCTCTGTCAGGCTGGCTTGCCAATTTCATATTGTCAGAGATTGGTATGAACCTAGAAGAAAAGAAATTTGGTAATGTTCACTTCCTTTAGTTTTCTTGATGCCCTGAGTTCCATGCCTCAAACTGGATCCCATTTTCTTCCCATCCTCTAAGATAAAGGTCTACAGCTAAATGCATACACAATACTGGCTGTATCAAACACATTTTTCTGGCTATGCCTCAAAAATTGAGGCTTGGTCTTCTCTTCATGTCTTGTAGGCTCACTAAAATTTTAGAGCTGTTTGATACATGTTTGTGAGCCCTGCACGAAATCTTCAGTAGGAAGGTAGGTAGGTAGCACAGAATGATTATTTGGTGCCAAGAACAGTAGTTTAGGGGAAACCTCTGTACATTTAAGAGAATGATAATCTAGGAGAGAGCTCTGCTACCACCAAGATAAGCCATGAGGCTTCTGGAAAATGTCCATGGGTGCGAGATTGATGATTGAGACTAGGTGTAAGGATTGGAGAACAGAAAAGCAGATGGTGGGTTGAAAGTGCTATTGTCACTGCATATCAGATGTAACTGGGGATTGGGAAGAACTATTGTATGTAAGGCAACTATTGAGGGATAAGAAACAAATGGATTTGATATGGAGTGGGAGGGGAAAAGGAGGCGACAGACAGAGATTCATGGCTGGGCTCATCTCTCTCACCACGCCATGGCCCAAATGTACACACAATGTGACAAAGACCCAAAATGAGGGACACAAAATTATTTATGAAGAAAACATAAAATGCTGTAGGGTGCATTCCTTTAGTATGAATGACTCTTTCTGTAACCTTGGTTTCATTATTTCAGATGTAATTAATTTTCAACAATTAAAAATGAGGAGACATCATGTGTGTGTAACACAGGTACCCCCTGGATTACAATGAGTGACATCCCTTGAAATGAAGGCTAGTTGAGAGATCTGGTCAGCCTTACATCCACAGGAAAATACCAGTGCTAGAATTTATCTCAGCCTAGCATCACCTTCTCAATAGAGCTGGTCAGATTTTTCAAACAAACAGCTGTGTTTTTTTAATTAAATACTTTTTAATTAATATTATTTAAATATGACATTCTTCATTTAACAGGTTTGTAGTATTTTATTTTGAAAATTTGATAACATTTGTTTGTCAACATTTTTATAGCATTTTCTATAATGTTTTCAATGGAGATATGGAAAAATATTTAAAAAATGAATAATGGGTCTGTTGTGAGCTCTTCTAAACAAAAATAACTTTGAAATTTAAAATCTTTTGGCAAATAAGAACTATTTCCTGACCAGCTCTAATCCTCAACTTTAAGGGCCAAATTTGCAAAGAAGTCTGTAAGTCCATGGGCTGTGTACACAAATGCAAGCACAGATGTAAACTATAACTGATTATACGCAGAAATCAGATTCATTCTTATTGAGATGTGTAACAAGCCATTTGCACATACAGTTGTATTAATTGCACACACAAATATAGGATATAAATTGTTATTGAATTTTTGCATGCAGACTTTGGCCTTCTTTAAAAAAAGACTCTAAAATGGAAACAGTGTAATTGTCTGTGGAAGAAATTGGGAAAACTTCCCAGGCAAAGGGAGATATTATGCACTATGCATGCATGAGGTACATTTGCACCAATAGTTAACTGTTACATTGTGGGGATGTAGCAGGTGAACATGTTTTGTTGTAAATTTATTTTTTTCTGAGTGTTTTGTTGTAACTGCACACCTGGGATTCCCCCACCCTCCCACACCATTTGGTAAAGGATATTTACCGCGTGCTGGAAAGGAAACTGTAGCACATAACAAGCTAAGCATAACAAACTTTATAAATATTAGACAAAAAGCTCTAACCCACAGGACTGGTTGAGACAGGCTTCAAGTTCTGCAGCTATAATGTACTTGTATATCTTCAGGTACATTACACCCTGACACCAGATCCTCAACAGAAGTAACTGCCTAAGGGGCAGTTTATTCCTGTTATGGGAGTGGAGTAACAGTTCAGGTTTTGCATGCCCACTATGTATGTGGCATAAGTAGGGTTGAGCCAATCCCTCCTCAACACCCACTTTTTCAACTCCTTAGGGAGGGGCTGGATAAGAGTTGGGTAAGGGGTAAGTGATCCTAGACTAGCACAAGTAAGAATATTTACTAGCCACTGCTCCACTTGCTTGCGCATTGGACAGTGTTCCAGAGTATTGTTTTAACAGGATGTGCAAGGAATAATTCCACATAGACATCTGTATGCAGGATCGGGTCTGATGTGGATATGCTGAAGTTCCCAAAGCTTTATAATATTAGGGCAACACACTAGAAAAGGTAATAAATAAACCTACATTGTTACATCCTATTTGCTCTGTGACTAGATGATATAAGTTTCCAGTGTCACCAATCTCAACATTCATGAATGTTTCTTAATAAATCCTCATTTAAAAAAAGAATCTGACAGATACTTGGCTCATGTATCACTTCTCAACTTATATATGAAAATGCTTTGCAAAGGACGGGAAGTATTGTTATGGGGACTGTTGATGGGGAAACAGAGGCACACAGAGATGCTGTGATGTGCCCAGAGTCAACAGCAGTTCAAGTAGCAATATACTGAGATATTATCATGCCCAGTCCCGTGACCATACTGCCTGCTTTTCCTTCCATTCTTCCTTTAAAGCAGCCCAAACAAACTTCTTACAAACTGCACAGGTTCACATTGCACAGGGGCTCTGTAACAAAGGTACATTCTCAGATATATTCACATTTATGGTGACTTTAGAGGTCATTTGCTATTCAACTCTTGATGAAGGGAACCAAGATTTAAAGGTTTCTTGAATACTTCAGCATGTATTTTGACATTTATTGTAATGACAACGACAGCTTTCTAGACAGAAGCCTGTCATCCAATAAACTTAAGACATCATTTTAACTATGGCATCTGTAAAAAGTCAATAACTGCCTCCTCAAAGGGTAATCATGTCCAATGTGGGCGTCTGTGCCAATTGTGTTCTGAACAGCTGCAATCATCTAGGTTTCTCCACCCACATTTCCTCATAATTATCTTCATGAGGCTAAGGCAGCTAAGGCCAGATCTTTAGTGTTTCCTGGATCTCAAAATATCCACACACCTGTAATTCTTGGGCTACCAGTCCCCTTTCATATTCCTCTTAGTTGGTCCATCTAATTATCTAGTGCCATGGCTGTTTAATGCATTATTCATAACACACAGTGAATTTCAAGATATAATGCCTTCTATTTTAAAAAGGAAACAACTTGCATAATTAGACCTCCTTTGTGGCACAAAACATATGAATGTTGTAGTTGATACAGACTCTCTGCTCCTTCCAAAAATGAACCATTATTTTTTTACAATCATAGTTAGATCTATGTCTTTAAAAGTCTCTGTATTTCCAGCATCACTAACCAATGCGTTCACTTCAGATGTTTGTAGTTTACTAACTGTTTCAAGAGGGAATTCATTCTTTCCACATGTGGTACATTCAATAAGGATTTTAAATGGCAAACTAGTGAGAAAGTTATAACTTAATGAACATGTTACTTAAGCCTTCTTATTGAATGTCAAAATAACTTGGAGGCTACAATATATGGCTTAAATATCCAGCTTGTTAAATTCTGTTTCTGTGTGCTATGTCTGAAGAAAGTCAGAAAGACTGGACCTCTCCAACAACCACATAAAATGTGGGGGAGGAGAATGGGTGAGGGGGGCTGGGGAGGAATTATAAATGCAAATTCATAGGGAGAGATCCTATGCCATTAATGCCCCTTTGCTAATGTCCCACACTAATGCTCCAGGGGCACAAAGGGGCTATAAAGCTTCATGAAATGCAGGGAGCCCAACAGTTACCATAAAGCTAGTTCTACAGAAATTTCTTTTAGCCCCTGGCACACAGCAAGTGTATTGTGGTTGGAAGGGGCATAGCCAGAGTGCACTGCATTAGGGTGATTGTCAGCCAGTGTGGGACCATAAGAAATCAGCCCTATTCAAAGAAGCAGCCAGGAGGCTGCTTTAAGGTCTGCCACAGACAGAAATGACCCCTAGCTGCCTTGGGAAGCAGGGGAGCCCAGCTATAGCTCAAAGGTGAGAATCAGGCCTATGTCTGTCAGTGACGTCAATAAGAGGAGTTTTTCCCAAGTAGCCTAGAAGATTCTGTCCTTTGCTACTATGTTCAAGGAGACATAGAAATTGCAATATACAGTCAATGGGATCAGGCTGTACTCCTGTTGCAGACAATTGCAAAACTTCTATTAACTTTAGTGGCAACAGAGCCATGTTCAATTTTGCCACAGAGGAAGACCCATACAGAGTTTAAGTTATATATAGTATGTAGAGTCTTCTGCTTGCTGAAGTTATGAGTACATGGACAACTGAAGATTTGAAAAGATATATGCAGCTAAGGGCTTAATCTTACAAACACACAAGCATGTGGTAACTTTATTCCTGCAAGTAGTCCCATAGAGATTGCCCTAAGGAGCTGAGTGGGACTAAGCAGACAAAGAAAGTTGGTCATGTGCATAAATGGTTTGCAAAACTGTGCCCGAAAATCGCAAGCGCAGAAGGAGGCCAAAATATTAGTAACTGATACTGCACATTCTGCAAGTGTAAGAAAGTCAGGCACAGGAATGGTATTTCTAACTTATTTACTCTTTATGTCAGTGAGCTCAGCAGAGGACTTCCTAGCAGAACACAAAGGCCCCAAACCCTGAGGTCTTTACTTATGCAGACTCCTATTAATTCACAGGTTCAGTCTAGAATCTTTTCTATTTCACATTGCCCTAGTCAAATTCACAAATAAATTTATTTTAGCACTTGGCTCTCATTTATTCTTTCATGAAACCCAGAGAGAGGAAAAATCCTTTTCAGACACCTACGCCCAATATATATCAACTAAGAATAGAAACAATACAGAAACAGATGGAAATGTTAATGCTGACACTCACAAGCACGCATCACACATTTGTGAAATAATGAAAATGGGTGGGCAGTTTTTATGTGTATTCCATGCTGGATAGTATATTTTTCTGGTGATACATTTGCAAGAGAATTTCTCAGAGATATTTTCAGTTAAGCAGAGCAGTCACTGCAAAGTATCTCTCTGGCACGTGGGTATAGGAAGTCACAGACGTTGTTCATGTTTTTTTCACTGCACTGGTATTAGTCAGAGCCTGTCCCAGAGACATGTGGCATGTCCAGTCATATAAGGTCTGGTGTCCATTTGCCCATGATGCCTTCTCAGTATGTGTGATGATGGGGCTGCCACAAGATGGAAGGGCATTTGGAACCAATACGGAGTGAGAAACCTACTTGCAGAGTAATATATTGCCCAATGGGAGCAAGGGTATCTGAATTTGGCCCAGTCCTGTTTGTTAGATATCCCATGCCCACTGATCTTTACCAGGAATGGGTAGAATTTGCCAAAAGAAGAGAGAGGGAGAGCAAGAGAGAAATGTGGGGAAAAAGAACATTCAAGAGCTAGAAGTAACAGTTGTACAGTTAAAATAGATGGAGATAAATAAAATTATCCATCGAGTAGAAGCAGCATATCAATAGAAATTCCGTGGCAACATAACATATGAAAGAATCATTTATTTTTGGAATTAGATGAGTTTTAGCAAGAAACACAGCAACTAATTAATAATAGAGGTGTTCATATAGTATATCATATAGTAGATCAATCCCTGGGTGACAAAAGAAAAACTCGAGTTGGGAACGGGGGTTGATGATGATTTTACGTTCAAGGAAATTGCAAATTAGGGGAGTTCATTAAAAACAGTTGATAAAGAGAGAACAGTTTTGATATTGCTCTCTTCTTGTCTGGTTTCCCACCTTCTTGTGTTTGGTTAATAAACGCTTCTTATTTTGGGTTGACTGGCATTCCAAGTAAGGTTAAGTTTCAGAAGTAAGTGCAGGAAATGGGGAAAAACATGCAGATCACAACAAATCTCCCCACTTGCCCATCCTCAACTCACAACCTGCATAGTAACCTCAGCAGCCAGTTCCCTGTGTCATTATGCTATGGAAGAACATGGAGATTTTGACTAACTCCTCTACAACCAAGTCCAGGATTTTCATAAGTGTTTCTCCAGTAGGGGAGCTAGATTATTAGACTTTAATGATTGAAAATGTAATAAACAATAATATGCCTGACATCTGAGGTGATTGCTGTATTTGTTTTCTGAGATGGAAGTGGTGTGTGTGTGTGGTGTGTGTGTGTGTGTGTGTGTGTGTGTGTGTTAACCATTTAAACTCTGGTTGTTTTCTTATGTATATTAGAACAAGCTATTTCCATTTTAGCTTTATTTGCTGAATTCGGTTTCAGTATTGAACAGTCGGTGTAATATGTAGACAGTACTTTTCCAGGGAGGTTGTTTATCAAGTCCCCGTATCACGAGCGACAAGGGATGTTGAGTAAAGAGTTATATGACACTGCTTTGGATTAGCCTGAGGTTCATCGCATCAAGAACGGCAAACTATGTCTCCTGATGGAATAAAACATTTCCTTCCTCCCAGAACACCGCAGCAGCCCTACAATTTTCTCGGTTCAACTGTCAGATAAATTGGCAACTACACTAACTGGATAATACCTCCCTTAACGGTGCATTCACTGGAAACCTTAGCAACTGTATTAGTCTGAGGCAGGGATTTGCAACACACTAGGCAAGTGAACTCTGCAATTTAGACTGACAGCTGATTTTTTTCATATCAATCCAGGCAGTGCGGAGTGTCACAATATTTACTCCTCTTCCCTGCGTGTGAATTAGATTTTGGGAGGCAATCAGAGGTAGAGTGAAAGGAAAGGGAGCGCTGCGCCTTTAATGGCTCCCCCTCCGTCATGAGTCTCCTCTTTAAGCTTGCAAGCCCTGCAGATCCGTATTTAAAGCAGCACCATCTGGGCAGGTGGGAGGTGGCGGTGATGCTGGTGCCTCGGAGTTCCTTCGCCGCACGCTTTGGGATTGCATCAGCTGAAGCAGAAATCACCCCTCCAACACGGTGGAGAGAGGAGAGGAGTCATTTCCCGCGGGGCTCGCTGGCTCGATTCCTGCAGGGCTCCTGGGGGGTGGGGGGTGTCCATCACTGTCACCCCCCCGTGTGCGTGCCGACCCGGGCGCCCCGTGCCTCCCTGCCCTTGCAGTGTGTGTGTGTGTTTGTTTGTTGTAACCACACCCTGTTGTGAAATCGCCCAGCCTGTGCGGGCTGCTCTCTTCTTCCCCGAGCTACGTGAGCGCGGTGCTGCCGGAGGGGGCAGGAAATCGTCTAGTCCCCGGGGAGGGGCGGACGGGGAGAGCGGGCCCGCCCGTGGGCGCACACCTAGCCGGAGCCCGCAGGTGCCCCGAGAACAAAGGGGAATCACCGCTCTGCAGGGAGAGCAGATCGGCCCCTGGGGCAGGGCCCGGGCAGCCGCCTCTGCTCCGGCTGGGGAGGGCGCCAGCGTCCGCGCAGCGCAGCGGATTCGTGACTCCCGGAGACCCCCCTCCCCGCCCGCCAGTCCGCCCCCGGCTCCCAGGGCCCCGCGCCTCGAGCCTGCACTGCAACCGCGCGGGGGAAGCCGAGGCGAGAGGTTTCCACCGAGCGAGGCTCTGCCTCCCCATTTAAAGCCATTGCACGCCTACTGGATGTGTAGCACCTCGATCCTCCGGGGGAGGCAGGGGGCATTGCATCCCTCTCTCCCCAGCTGCACTGCCTTCCTCCCTACGCCACCCCCAAGGATCTACCCTCCCAGCCCCGACCAACAGGACTCCCTTTGCACCAAATGGGGCATACTGACTTGAAACTGGGCTAGGGGGAGAGAAGGCAGGGAAGGCGAGCCTCCTCCGAGCCGATCCCCGTGCGCTGGTGGAATGACACCCATTCCGCTCCGGCAAGTGCTGGGGGAAGCTCGAGGGGGGGGAAGACAAATAAACTCTGTGTGTGTGAGAGAGAGAACAGCCCCCTTAAAGAGCCAGAGACCCCGGGAGCCTCGCTACCTGCGAGAAGCTTCTGCTACTGCTGCTGCTTTTCCAAACTGCTGACTTTCCAGAGCTTATTTTTAGCCCGGAGACTAAATATTATTAGCTACATTTCTACGTAGGAAGAATTGAAGGGGGAAAAAGGAGCGAGAGATGAGCAGAAGGCTCACCAGAATGGTCTCCAATTGTTTTTTTGCGTTAAGGCTTCATTGTTGTTAATTTCAGAAGCTCCCCGTTTAATTATAGCAAAGTAGACACAGATCTTGATTTAGCAACATTAGAAGCGACATGCACAGTTCTTGCATACTATCCTATGTAACACACATAGCTGCATCAGTGATCTATCTAGAAATCAGTTAATCTCTATGTAGCTAAAGATCAGTTACATCTCCAGCTAAAATCAGTTGCATCTCTATCTACAGATCAGCGGCATCTCATTATCTAAAGATCAGTTTAATCTTTAAAGCATGCACAGAGAGAGAGAGAGAGAAGAGATTCTTAGATTTAATCAGATATAAGTTAACTTAAGTCTCAGTGAAATCTCACAAAGATTCTCCTACCTTTTCTATTCCTTTCCACACACAGGTCAGCAACAAAGGTAACAAAACTAGGCAAAGAGCAGGAAACAATCCCCACATAATAGACAGCAGCTAGAGGTGTTGTTGCTAGGGGGTTAGCACCCCTGTGCTTACCTTAGTCACAGCTAACACCACAAGCAGTGGCTAGATCTTGGAGATAAACACTTGCATTTCCCAAAGTTGACACCGTTATACCAACCCCCGGAGCTTGCAAGACTCTTTTGCCCCCTATTCCAGCCTGCACCGCTAGGAATTCAACTTCAGCCAGCTCCAAAGAGACGACAGAACTGGGGCTTGGTTACAAGTGCGATCAGCTTCCTAAACGAGAGTGTCTCCTTCAGCCTGATCTTTTAGTGTGAGCTGATGTTCAGGGATAGCCGCCTTTTAAGGGCTACAGGATTCACTCCGGATTGAAGCAGATACCTGGGGTGCTCCCACCGCTGCCTAACCCAGTGCCCCTGTCCAAGGTACTGATCGAACCCCCTCTCCCCCCAGCGCTCCCAAGACTGCACAGGGTGCTCCAGGAGGAAAAGGGCTAAAACCTATACTTTAATTAAGTGACACTTGATACCGCTTTAGACAGTTCCTTTCATTTCCCACGCGTGGTCACGTGAATATTGCCTTGCCAAAACCCTCCTGTTAATAGATGATCACATGTTGACTGGACCCTTTGCTTTGAAAGAGAATCTCCAATTTCCTTATCGGTTATATTCACTTATGGGTTTCTTTCTCCTCCCCTTCCCCCCAGCATCTGTAGATAGACCCAGGGTTCTTAATATTGGGATGCTGCTCCTTGTAGCCATTATATTTCCTTGTATTAACCCACTACCAATGGTGCATACAAATGTCAAGGAAATACCCACATATGCCACACATATATCAGACTCTATGCCCACATAGAAAAAGTGAACGACAGAACTTGACAGAGCCATCAGCACTGAACACTCAGATATTCCAGGTCCCCAGCTCCAAGTTTGTTATACGCAGTCTTTGCATCGCAGTCTTAAATCAAAGAGCATTTCAATTAAAGTTATACTGTCTAAAACAGAATTCATCTGGCCTCAGTGGGCTGTATTCTTTGGCTTATTAGGTACTAGAAAGCTGAGCCATGAGATTAGATACTGTTGTTAAGCAACATATCAAACATTTTTTGCAGTTATAGAAAGAGATTTTTTATTGGTACTCACCATTGTTTCTTTGCTGTCCTGGAGACAGAAGTGCCTTAAAATCCAGTCTCTCCAACAGATGCTGGAAGGTAATGTGTCTTGTTTGAAGTCATCATGTGAGAACTTCTGCTTTGCTCAGTGGATCGCCCACCACTTGGTGTGACTTATGAATTTAATAACCCTTTGCAATATCCGCAAGCTTAAACTCTCCACCACCTTGGTGACTACAGAAGACAGAATGCAACTGGCAGGGATTTTTAAAAACCTAAAGATTTACGCAAACGCCTTAGCTCAGAGACACGTTTCCCTTTGAGTTCTTACGTGATTTTAATGAATGAGAGAGGTTACCAATGATTACAAACTAACATGGTATAAAACGTGACTCTCACCGCCTCCCAGTAAATTGGGAGTTTGACAGAAAGTTCCCGAGGAAAGTCTTTTCTGGACACTCTCTATACAATAAACTCAGCCTCCAAATCACTTTCCTACAACCTCCTGGCTCGCATCTGGGGCTGTGCAAGATGAGCTGGCTCTGGAGATTTGCATTGGTGACAGGTAAGAAAACATTTGGCTTTTTAATGTCACGTTCACTCTAGCTAATACGGAAAGCACTCCAGGGACTTGTTGCATACTAGTTCCCGCAGAGTATAGCCAAAAGAGGAATATGTACAGTTGTCAAGACTAGATCACTTGGAAACCATTGTAATTTACAAAAGCAGAACTTCTGAATAAACTTCTCTTTCCTACTCTCCTTTTGACACGGCTTTGTGAAACAAGATCTGCGTCTGATGTTCCTTGGGAACGTCTGGATAAGACACCTCTGACTACAGGACTTTAGCATGGGGGGGGGCGGTTAGATTTGTTTTTCAACTGATCTAGAAACATTCTTCCTTGATCTTGAGTGTTTTAGCTTTCTTAATTAAAAAAAAAAGTTACAGCCAAAAGTATGGGGAATTCAGCCTCCGTCTAGTGACTGAGTTTGAATGAAGTTATCGCTGCATCTAGGATACTGTAATGGCTTTAAATGTGAGTAACGACACTGGTATAGCCAACTTGGCGTCTTGTGCTGTGAAATAACCCAATTGGCGCTCGGAGCTAGCTCCGTGGAATTACCCAGAGAAACATGTTCGCATCATTCAGTGTCTCCTCTTCCCGTAAATTGATTAACTGCAATTTAGTTAATCCAGTTATGTGTATTGTTTGAAATAAGGGTTACTAAGCATGGTGAGTCTGAACACGGATGGCTGGTGGCTATCTGTCTCAGAACAGAATGAGCGCTAGATTACAAAAGCTTTAGTCAGAAGGTAGAAAGGTAGAAAAGCATCCAAGCTAATAGATGACATTAATATAGTTTTAAAGCGACGGGAATAGTAAGTTGAAATGAATACACCCCTCCCCAAACGCTAAGGTGGATTCACTGGTGGAGAGTTGCTTAAGACACAATCGTAGATACAGTTCCAGTGATGTATATTGCAGCTGATGTGGTGGATACATGCCAAGGTACTTTCACACTGCTCCATGTAACACCCCCCCCCATACAGAGATAGATACCTTAGATTAATTTAAAAAGTCATCATGAAGGTATGCCAAGACAAACCCCTATAGTTTAAGAACAGCATAGTGTCTGGCATGAATCTAAGGAATTCTATTAATTCAGCAGAAATGGTGATAGGTTTCTTTTCTTCTCATTTTTCACTCGTTGGGTCCTAAAAAATACATAACTTCAACTATGATGCCATTGGTCACTCTGGTACTGCAAAAGGAATCCAGCTGCAGATTGTGGTGACTGTCAATGCCTGCCATGTCAACCAGTGCCCACTGTACAACCAAATTGTTACATCTCTTTAACCAAAGCTAACTTGATTAGTAAACTACATATTCATCTTGATTCACACCAGGATACATAGAACAGAAAACTTGTTGTCTTTTATGTTTCATTTTTATTTATTTATTTAAGGAAAGAAACCTTGTTACATTATATTATCATATAAAATACAAGGCTATGAATTACTCTTTATAGCAGCTTGATCAAAGTGCAATTTCTCCCCTGTAGAAAATAAATCCCAACTATCATTTCTACAAAGGCTTGCATGTGTTAAAGTTTCATTATTTTTCCTGCCATAGCTGTTTTCTTATTTATTTGGTAATTTCCAATCCATCCTAGCTCTCAAAAAGCATGGGAAAAACAACCCATTTTAAATATATATGTCTTCCTAAAAATGATAGCTTGAGTGAATATTTCTCTATATTTGGAGGAGTACTGGAGTTAAACTACAGTGTGATCAGACTAAGTTGGAGATCCATAGACAGTCTCTCTAAGTTTATGGCTGTTATTCTCTAATAATATCCAAATGCAAGATGCAGAGGTGTTAATTTGATCTAAGGTTCATTGGGCCTCCCCCCCATTTATTATCATGGGATGTTATATGAATTCTGTTTGGTTGTTCCTGTGCCTCCCTCCATCCCCAGCCCAGCTCTGAAAGTCATTGATTCAACAGTTACCTTTGTCTGGAAGACAAAGCAAACAGCATCTTCCATGACATCCATTTATGTTGATCCATGGAATAACCAGCAGATGCTGCCCTAAGACTGGTACAGCTGGCATCTTCCCTCCTCCATTGTTCTGGGTGCAAGATGTTGTGGAAAAACTACAAGGGTCTCTAGCAAAGTTGTCCAGAATAGCATTGTTGAGCTTCTTCCTTAAGAGCCAATTATGATTTTTACATAGTATGCAGCTAGAAGAAATTATGCATAAAATCTTGTGTTGGTATTAAACTATGGTCAATTTATGACTATACCCACTTCTCTCATTTGCCTTGTAAACCGCACTCTGAAGTGCCAAACATTTATTTTTCAAAAATCCAAGCCATATTTCAAAGATACGCAGTGTTGATTATTTGATAGGGAGCTTCAGTTTTCGAAAATTGATGTATTGTACTGAATGTGTTGATGTTCAGTTTACTAAGAGAATATCTTTAGACAATGGAATCTTGATTCAGTAGTTTCTACATTTGAGATGAAAACACAAGACGTCTTATTTTTGGTTACATGCAACTATGTATAGGCCTAAAAGTTCTAGCCCAACTATAGATACATGATACATTTCTCCATGCCCTTGGGTGGAGGATTTTATTAGTATTAGTTTTAGTTTTATTAATATTATTAGTATTAGTTTTAGCAATTCTTTCCATTTCCCACTCACTTCCCAGCTCTAGAAATCCAGTCTCTCATTTAAGCAAGCTCCAGCCACACCACTGGTAAGGACACATTGCACCTACAACATTTTCCGACCATCTATTTGGTTCTCAGTTCTCATCTCATCAATGGGTAGGTAGCCTCATATCCTCTTTAAGGTCTTAGTCATTTGGAATGTCAGGATCACATGATTCTATCAGTTTAGTAAAGTTAAAAGTGAGAGAATTCCTAATTAGCAGAGAAGGAAAGAAAACCTGCCCCATGAGTGGGACAGATGAAACCAACACAGCCTTAGAGCATAGACTAAAACCCCAAGTGTCAACTCTTTCAGTAAGAATCCATAGAGTGAATGTATTTGGATATTCTTGTTTTTTTCAGCCATTGACTTTTTTATTTCCTGAGGCAAATTAATAAGGTATGCTGCCACAAACACACACACATACTCATTTAGAAAGCTATCTAGAAAAGTTTCTGAGCCAGGCCTTTATTTATGGTAAGTCAACATAGTCCCATTGACTTCAATGGAGATATGTTGATCTACACTAGCAGACAGTGTGGTCTTTTCTCTCTGGGCCAAATTAGGCATGGGGTAATTGAAGGCAGGATTTGGTCTACAATGTTTCAATCCTGTCAGCCCCCAAGAATTAGGACAGATCACACAGAACAATCAAGGCAGTAATGAGAATGCTGCTCAAGTATATAAAAGAGCAAAAGGTCATTGATGGAATCAATAATGCTTGTAAGAGGCAACAGGAATTATTTAGTGATGGAGGAAGAGGAGGAGGAGGAAGAAGGCAAGAGAATACAAAAAATTGCAATAAATTCCTTGCTTTAGTGTTCACAGGACATATATTGGCCAAAATTGTTGTGACATACACATTTTCTACCACAGGAAAGATAGTGAAGAAATTTCAGGCCACATTAGAACAGGTGACTGGAAATCAGTAAGGCATATGGGTCAGATCAACTTTATCTCAAAATGTTAAAATGGTATAGGTGAATCACTGATAGAAAGTTAAGAAAGTTCCCTGCAACAAAGGTTTTATTTGAGGACTTTCTAGAAGCCAGCAGACTAACGACATATTTGCCAGGAAAGAGTACTTTACAGTTACATTGCTTGATTGCACAGATTCAACATAGAAAACAGCTATCACTGAACATTTATCCAGTCCCCCATGCTGATGAAATATTGTTCCATGCAGCACTTCTTCTAGTATTTGTCTAGCCTAAATTTAAATATCCCATGCTATGAGGGTTCCCTCAATTCCCCTTGATCTAATATATCTTACCAATTTCTCCTGTTATTCAGTGAAAATTTTCTCTTTATTTTATCCAGTTGCTCATACATATACCTCCTTGAAACTGCTGTCCTTCCTTGTTTGCATCCTTCACATATGCAGCAACATTTCCACAGTTAATGAGGAAAACGCTACCCGTATTAGAAAGCCCTCGTTTTGCCTCTCTTTGGTTTAGAAAATTAGTTTCACCTGAGAATTGCCACATTTACTTTGAAGGCAAAAGAAAATGTTTCTTCAAAGATGAGGAAACTTCCAGTTGTTTTTGAATTATTTGTCTCTAGAAATTCCTCTGATTTAACAGTCTGAAATTGGCCAACCCTTCTTTGTCTCCCTCTAGCTCAAAAGTAGCTTGTTGCTAATTCTTCAACTTTCCAAACAGTTATTTCTCCTTTAAAACTCGTGTGCAGCTATCACAAGAGACTAGACTGTAATAAAGCAAAGATACTCATTTTTGTTATGGATAGTTTGGGGGCAAAATCATGCTCTGACTGATTTAAGCTGCAGTTATAGGCCCAATTTTGCTCCTATTTTTGTCAATGGGAGTTTGTTTTTGCCATTGACTTCTTTGGGAGCAGGCTTTGACACTTATCTCTGTGTGTGAGAGCATATTACTCTCTGTTGGCTGGTTGCAGCTTAGAAAGAACATAAAGTGCCATTCTATAGCTGATAGCTAACAGAGATCTTCTTTGTAGCACTTTGGACCAAGACAAGGATCTTGGGGCTGAAACGGGTAGGGTTTGGCACGGAGAGGTAGATTTTCACAGTGAAGGTTATAACTACAGTCCCATTAGAGTGCTGATTTGATCTCACCTGTAACTCCAAATACATAAAGAATCTTCATGCTTTTACATTTTCAGCTTTAAATCTCACAATTAGACCATTTCTAAACCTTTGATTAAACTGAACACATATTTTGAAAGATGAAAAACGTTAACATTTTGGTAAAGCTGTGTGTGTGCATGTGTGTGTTCTTCAATGTGCACCACACAATCAGAGCCTGACAGGTATCTAAGGTAGAAGACCACGTCCTCTTGGAGTCACAGTGCCCCAATTAGGGTGGTAACCTAGTTTCTTTTCAGTAATAGATTTGGAATCTTGCCCTGTTCTGAGGACTAAGTTCTCTGTATCCTATTCCACTATGAGGGTAGTTGCCCAACACCATACAGGATTTTGTTCAATGATGCCTTTCCCCATAGTCTATCCTGTGCTGTTGTGTTCATCTTTACTATGCTCTTTATTATCTAGCTCCTCTTTTATCCCTGATGTAGTTTCTCTTTTTTGTACCAGCCTTAAAACCAATCTCATTTATGTACATTCCATCCTTGTACCATGAACATGAAAATAGATAGGAGTCCTAATCCCACTCAGAAACTAGCTATCCTTCCCACCAAGGCATAGTCTTCCTTCAAAGCACCAGAATGTTTCTGTTTTCTTGTAGTCTCCCTGAATATCAGGAAATATTATGTATTTAGCAAGCCTCATGCACTGCACTTGTTACTTTGACAGTTTGGGTTACATAGAGAACACCTTTTAATGGACTCACAATTAACTCATAGTTTGAAGAGAAGTTAGGTTCTGTTATTTAAAAACAAAATATATCTTCAGCTATTTCAGGAAGACTTTATAATCGCTGTATTTTGTGCCTGTTTCTGTAATCCTTCTCCAGACAAAACTTTCAGTAAGCAATAGAGAACCAGGATCTTAGCTTGAGCCAGTCTCAGCTGGACTTGGTGTAAGAGGGAGTTCAGTGTCAGAATGGAAGTGAGATATGTTCCATGATTCATTTAAAATTTTATTTTGTATGGTCTGATTCCTCTCCGCTGCCAAGCTCATGCTGACACTTGGCACAGCTGGCCAGGGGACACACAAAGATGGCTCATGTTAGGCTACCTTTCCAATTCTCCTAATGCTGGGATTGCCCGGGGGCCAAAATAGCCCCTGGCAAATGTCAGAGTAGCCTCAGGGCCACTTTAACCTAGATTGGTTGGGACAGTCTCTTAGGGATTGCTCTGTTGGCTTAGGCTTGTTGCACTCCAGATCTAGCCCTATATGCTAGAGTGAGAGGGAGAGCAGTTGGTATAAAGCGACTCTGCTGGCTTAGCATCAGCTGAGAATTTGCTCATAGTAGGGGAATCCTCAGCTGCCCACCTATGACTGGCTTCAGGTTCCTTTGAATTGCTCCTGGAGCACAAAGGGACCTGAGTGAGGGTTTAGGAGCTGGCCTGATACTTTTATATCAAATATTTATTTGCCTACCAGCCATTATAAAGTTGTTGATTAAACTATTTTTTTGTTATTCAGATGGCAGGCTTCTATGAGGCAGTTTAAATAACCGGCCACATTTTGTCCTGGTGTAACTTCACTGACTCCAGTGGAGTTCAGACCATATCATTTCGTTTAGCTGCAAAAGACAAGAGAAGAGCTAAATGTAATGGAAACTATTGGCCCATGTAAGTTCTCCTAGATGACCTGAGCAAAATGAGCCAGTAGGTATCTTTTACTAGAATAAAACCAGAGATGGGCAGAGAAATCAGAACCTGGGGAAAAAAGAAACATGACAGCAGTAATCTGTTACTATTGCAACTTGATTACTGGACTCTTTGAAACAATAGTGGACTCTTTCTTTTGGTATTAAGGTAAATATTTTTCTTCTTGTAACCACAGTGACAATCATACAAAATCATATCACTATGAGTCAATCATTTTTAGCTGGTGCTTGGTTCAATTTGCTTCTTTGTATGTGGAAAAATGGGATAGGAAATTAAATTAACAACTGATCTGCCGTGACAGCTTCTTTAGGAGTGTTCAGCAAGGCCCTGGTTCAGTAAAGAATTTCTGTACATGCTAACTTTAAGCATATGTTGTCTTATTGAAGTCAATGGAACTATTCATGTTCATAAAAGTTAAGCACATGCTTTAGTTCTTTGCTGAATTGGTGTCTAAAAGAGAAGATATACACAGCCTGATTCTACTATCTACCTACAGTCAAGTGCCCCTCTGACTTCAATGGGAGTGCGGAGTGAGTAACAACTGTAGGTTTGGGCCCTTAATTAGGGAGAAAAGAAGCATGTGGTACCTGGGAATAAATATATCCATTAAGGAAGATATACAGTCAAGGTATGTCTACATTACAGAGTCTACGTCGGCACAGCTATGATGGCGTAGCCTCTTACCGTAGACACAGCATACACTGATAGGAGTTTTTCTGTCACTGTAGGAACATCATCTCCCTGAGTGACTTAACTATGCTGACACAAGCACTCTTCTGTTGGCATAGCTGCATCTATACTGGGAGTTTTGTTGGCATACCTGTGTCAGTCAGGAACATGCTTTTCTTCATATCCTTGACTGAGGCCATGTCTATGCTCAGGGCTGGCTCCAGCTTTTCTGCCGCCCCAAGCAGGGAAAAAAAAAAAGAAAAGATGAGCTGCTGCACTTCAGCAGCAGCTCAACTGCACTCCACTTCTTCTGCGGCAGTTCAGTGGCGCGTCCTCCCTCTCTTCCTCTTCAGTGGCAATTTGGCAGCAACTCAAAGAGGAAGAGAGGGAATGAGGGACCCACTGCTGAATTCCTGCTGAGGACCCGGATGTGCCACCCCGATACCGGATGGAGTGCCGCCCCAAGCACCTGCTTGCTACGCTGGTGCCTGGAGCCGGCCCTGTCTACACTACACATTTTCGATCATGTAAGTTACATCAGCATAAAGCCACCACCATTAGTATCACTTGTGTGTATGCATTCTTGGCTCATGTGGGTGCTGCACACACTCTCCAGGAGTGCACAATGCAGTGTATTATAGGTGGGTATCCTAGTGTGCAACTGGCCACCATCCTGCACACTGTCTTTTTGGAAGTTTTGGAAATGCACAGTGGGGCAGAAATGAATCACACAGGGGTGAGTGGGAGCAACTTCCCAGTGTGCAACTATCTCCATCCCATAATGTCATCTTTTTAAAAATACCATGAACCTTCCTCACTGTCCATGAGGTCTGATGGAAGCATAGAATGTGCACAGTTCTGCACTATCGTCGTAAGCATTGCAAGCACGGGATGCATGATCCCCTAGTATTTGCAGCGTTGTAAGAAGAACCGAATCAGTGGGGAACATGATAGTTTCTTGGAGGACAGATTGCTGTGGGACACAGCAAGAACCAGTTCAAGGTTGTTGGTGGCATTCACAGAGCAGCTGCAGATGATGGAGTGCTGCTACACTGGGCCTGAGAAATGAGCACTGACTGGTGGGATTGCATTGTAATATAGGCTTGCGATAACAAGCAGTGGCTTCAGCAATTTCTGCTGTGCAAGACCATCTTCCTGGATCTGTGTGCTGAGCTTGTGCTAGCCCTCCAGAGCAGAGAAATCAAAATGAGAGCTCCACTGACCATGGAGATGTGAGTGGCGATTGCATTGTGGAAACTTCCAATACCAGATTCCTACCAGTCAGTGGGAAATCATTTTGGAGTTAGAAAATCCACTGTGAGGGCCATTGTCATGCAAGTGCGCAGGGCCATTAATCATCAGCTGCTATGCAGGACTGTGACTCTCAGCAATGTGCAAAACATAGTGGATAGATTTGCCGCAATGAGATTTCTGAACTGCGCTGGAGCAATAGACAACATGCACATCCCTATTTTGGCACCAGACCACCTTGCCACAGAGTACATCAGCAGAAAGGCCTATTTTTCTACTGTTATTCATGTGTTGGTGGGTCACTAGGGATGCTTCGCCAACGTCACTGTTGGCTGGCCAGGGAGGGTGCATGATGCTCATATCTTTAAGAATACCAGACTGTTCAGAAACCTACAAGCAGCGACTTTCGTTACTGACAGGTGGATTACCATTGAAGATATTGAAATATCATAGTGATCCTATCTCCTCCTTGCTCCCCTGGCTCATGAAGCTGTACACTGGACACCTCAACAGCACCAAGGAAAGATTCAACTACTGGCTTAGCGGGTGCAGAATCAAAGTTGAATGTGCTTTTGGTAGAATGGAGGGACACTGGCATTGTTTACTCACAAGATTGGATCTCTGTGAAAAAAGACCATCACTAGGGTTATAATTGCCTGCTGTGTCCTGCATAACATATGTGAAGCAAAGCATGGAAAGTTGCCACTATGATGGAGGGTGGAGTCGCTATCTGCTGAGTTTGAACAGCCAGACACAAGGGCTATTAGAAGACCTCAATGTGGAGCTATACCGCTCAGGAAGGTTTTGAAAAAGCACTTAACAGTGAGTCATGGTAATGCGTTGTAGCATACTGTGCTCTACTTGTGCTGTTTTGGGGCCTTCAGGAATTGTATGGTGCTTGGTGTATGTCAGTGAATATGACACTGTCAATGCACCTCTTAATTTTGCTGTAAATTTATTTTTAATGCACTGTATTTGTCAGCGATCCTAAGAGTTGTTGCACTGGACAACAACAAGTAAGTGGGTACTTTCAGCATCCAGCAGCATGCTGGGAATTAATAACAGTGAATTATTTTCCAAATGACGGAATTTTATAAAGTAACAAAATCAGTGCAAAGAAAACTGCCATTTAAAAGCAAATACATTAAAACCTTAATAAATTAATGGAACAGAACTTAATAAGGGGAAGAAATATGTCAGTGTACGTGAAGCTGTGGTTGTCCTTAATGTTCTCAAGGGTGGAATGGTAGGGGTAAAGCTGCATCCCCACATACCAAGTGGAAAATTATGGGGAGGCATAGGGAGGTGCTGTAATGGAGTTTTCCATGTACTGCAAAGGAAGCCAAGCCCATGACTGTTGAACCTGTAGATCCACAAGAGTCTGTAGCATCTGTGTTTGTTGCCAAAGAAACTCCATTATATCCTGGTGAATCTCCCTCTTCTTTTCCTACTGGGTCTTTCTCCTGTCTGCTCTTTCCTTTTTCAGGCTGTTTACAATGTTCACCTTCCAGCACTGGCTTGCAGACTCTCACTGAACATGTCATCCTGAGTCCTCTTTTTTCTCCTCCTTATCTGGCTTGGGCATTCTGTGGCTGTGGAAGGGGACCCCCCCCCAAGGCCACAACAGCGGAAACTGCAGATACAACACACAAAGATATCATTGTCAACATAGTCACAACAGAAAATGAAATTTAAGATTCAGAATTGTCTTTCTAGCTCCCCTGAAGTTTTAAACAAGACACACTTATTGACACTTCTGCTTCAGAGTGCTTGTGCATGGAACGACTCACAGGTCTAGATATGGTGAGTATGGCCAGCTAGAGGTGAGGGAAATCTGTAGTCAATTGCTGGGTTGCATGAAACTTTGAGAATAGGGCAATGGCACTGAATTCTAGCACCATTTACCACAAGTGATGGTGATTTTAGATGATATCTCACTCCTCAGCGTAACAAAGGCACAGAGAGCATAGCTGTTGCTAGCATCCCAAAGCTGCCCAGGCCCCTATGCTGCTAGCCCATGTACTGCAGTGATACCTGGTGAATTTATCACCAACTGTCATGAGGGAGTGTCCTACTATGGAGGAAGAAATAAAGCTGCCATCCCTAAAAACCTTTGGGAGAGGATTATACAGTATCTCCATGACATTTTCACAGGGCTGTCCAGAGGTTTCAGGGGGCTTGGGGCAAAGCAACTTTGGGGGCCCTTCCATTAAAAAAAGTTGCAATACTGTAGAATACTATATTCTTGTGGGGGCCCCTGCGGGACCCGGGGCCTGGGGCAAATTGCCCCACTTGCCCCCCCTCTGAGTGGCCCTGCATTTTCATTGAGATCTCTCAGAAGGATTCAAGGGACACCCCGGTGTACTTACACAAACTGCTCCACAAGGACCTTCTTGCCTAACTCTAGAGGGGGAATGAAAAGCAGATAACAATGTTATTCTGGTTGTACTTCAACCTCTTCTAGTACAAGTAAGATAATGAATAGCTGATAGCTTTGTCCTGTTAAGTTGGGGGCACCATCAGTACATCATGGTAATGGGAAGAAAATTACACACTTACCTGAGGTTCCTTCCCCTGCACCGGGCTCACCCAAGCTCAACTGCCAGGACTGACTGGACTGTAGTGGAGTCTCAAATAGGTTCTTGCTCATGGTATAGGTGATGGCCATCCTCCTTCTTTTCCTCCTGCACCTGCTCTTTATCCTTGATGTTCACACAAGAAGCCTGTGTCTCAGGTTTCTCAGAGGTATCCAGGCTGGTGTGTGAGATGGTGGTATCCACAATCTATTGCATGCAGCTCTTTGTAAAAGCAGCAGGTCTGTGACTTGGCACTGGCTTGACTGTTGGCTTCCCCGGCCTTCTGATATGCCTGATACAGTTCCTTTGCTTTCACATGGTACTGCTACCGGTCCGTGTCATACCCACTCTCCTGTATCCCTCATGCAGTCTTCTCATAGATGTCCACATTTCTACAGCTTGCACAGCTTCTTCTCCCCACAGGGCTAGGATATCAGGTATCTCCTGTCTATACCAAGTCAAAGTTTGTGTCTGGAGTGTGTATTTGGCATGGTCTTCTGGGCACTTTCACTCAAGAGTGGAGAGTTGCTAGGTGTGTTCACCAAGCTGGACAATTAGGAAAAGGCATTTCAAAAATTTGAGGAGCTTTAAAGTACAGGGGGGCCTTCTGGTATCTGTGACCTGTGGTCAGTGGAGTTCACAACTCTGACCAGAGCGGTCAGTATCAGACATTGTGGGACTGTAAGAGTTGACAAAAATAACACAGCTTCTAAACTCATGCTCCATTGACCTCTGTACATCACCTATGGCTCAGTGCTGCTTGGGGAGTTGTTGGTACTGTGTCACTGTAATGGAGTACTTACATTGGTGCCAGACAAATGTAAGTGTAGACACATGCACAACTAAGTCAATGCAAGATGTCTTACATTGACCTAACTTTATAGCGTAAACAAGGCCTGACATAGCTGTGCCTATATAAGTTTTAAGTGCCTACCAAGCCTAACACAGCAGAGAGCTATAGACAGCAGGGGTATATATATAAGAGCTATTAAGGAAAACCAGAAAAAGATTATTAGAACCTCAAGCCTTTACTTTTTCTTTGTATTCAAGTGATATAATCTTCCAAATATATCCACTTTCTGTTTGACTCTCCTATGCTAAGGAGGAAGATGGAAAACAGAGGAGGACAGAAAAGAGAAAAGAAAAATTTAAGAAGAAATACAAGATAAAAGAAAATAGATATCTGAAAAAGTTGTTCTGATGCAAATACTGAACTAAGGATAACAAAATAATAACAATAATAATAAATTGCCCAGCACAAATAACCCCCCAAACCCACCATTTTTTACTAATACTTGACCAGTATTTCCACACACTGTTTTGTGTCACTCTTTTCCCAACTAAACAGTCTCTCTGAAACAGGTAGACACATCCATCAGGTAATTATAATCTAGCACTTTTCAGGTCCAGTGCTGAATGGGTAAAAATTTCTGTATCAGGTCCATCAGTATCAAGACACTTTATAAACATTCACTAAATAATCCTCACAACACTCGTGATCCAAGTAACTCACTAAGTGATAATCAAAATACTGGAATCCCATTATACAGATGAGGAAACTGAGGCAAAGAGCTTTATAAATGGGCTGCTCAAGAACACAGAAGTAATCAGGGTCAGAGATGAGATGTCAGAAGTTCCAGACTCCTAGCACTAGACCTTTCTGACAGAGCATGAATAATTTACCATGGATAGAAAGAATGTCATTATTTTGTAGAGTTTATTGCACTATCCAGTAAAGCATGACTTTAAGCATGTACTTATTTCCATTTAAGAGCTATGAAACTTTTTGCCTCAGTTTCCCTATCTGTGCAATGAGTTTCCAGTATTGCGCTACCAGATAGACTGTAAGTATTAGGTCAGAAAGATACATTTTTACCAAACTCATCACTGAGCAGCAATCAGTGATTCCTTCATTCCAAAGATTATAAAACTGGGTTTTGTTTTTCCAAGGTTAAATGCTAGTATGGCAAGGAAACCTGATTATATTCATTTTATTTCCACCTTAACTAAGCTTGCCTATATTGAACACTGCTGTGTTCTTCACCATGGGCTCTATGACTCAGCATCATCTACACCTGCAAAGTAAGTATGAATCTTTTAAGTGTGAAGACATTGCATTGTGAATCCCACTAAGTCTTTTTTGTATATTATCAGCTATCTGATTTGAGTTAAACATAATCTACCCACTTTTCCTTTTCTTTTGCTTCTATGACACACTTCTAATGACTTTTCATGTAACTTTTGTTTGTGACCAAAGCGTCATTCAGTATACACTTGAATGGCTATAACAAGAAGTGCTATTAACAGTGAACAGTGTGTACTGTATGGCTACCTTTATGTCTCCGATTGAACTGCAAGTATGTTCACAACATAAAGGACTCTTCAGTGAACCGGGCTAGATCTGTACATTTTATGGTGTATTTAAATTAGGGCTGTTGATTAATCACTGTTAACTCAAGCAATTAACTCAAAAAAATTAACTGCAATTAAAAGAATGAATCACAATTAATCACACTATTAAACAATAGAATACCAATTGAAATTTATTAAATATTTTTGGATGTTTTTCTACATTTTCTAATATATTGATTTCTTTTACAACACAGAATACAAATTGTACAGTGCTCACTTTATATTATTATTTTTTATTACAAATATTTTCACTGTAAAAATTATAAAAGAAATAGATTTTTTCAGTTCACCTCATACGAGTACTGAAGTGCAATCTCTTTATTGTGAAAATGTAACTTACAAATGTAGATTTTTTTTGTTTCATAACTGCACTTAAAAAAAAATAATGTAAAACTTTAGAGCTTACAAGTCCACTCAGTCCTACTTCTTGTTCAGCCAATTGCTAAGACAAACAAGTTTGTTTAAATTTACGGGAGATACTGCTGACTGCTTCTTATTTATATCACTTAAAAGTGAGAACAAGTGTTTGCATGGCACTTTTGTAGCCAGTGTTGCAAGGTACTTATGTGCCTGATATACTAATCATTCATATGCCCTTTCACGCTTCGGCCACCATTTCAGAGGAAATGATTCCATGCTGATGATGCTCATTAAAAACATAATGAATTAATTAAATTTGTGACTGAACTCCTTGGGGGAGAATTGTATGTCTCCTCTTCTGTTTTACCTGCATTCTGCCATATATTTCATGTTATAGCAGTCTCAGATGATGACCCAGCACATGTTAGTTTTAAGAACACTTTCACAGTAAACTTGCCAAAACGCAAAGGAGGTACCGATGTGAGATTTCTAAGGATAGATACAGCCAGGCTGGCTCCAGGCACCAGCCGACCAAGCACGTGCTTGGGGAGGCACCTTGGGGGGGGCAGTGCTCGGGGTTTGTTTTTTTTGGTTCAGCGGGGCGGCGCTGGAGGGTTTTTTCTGTTTGTTTGTTTTTGTTTCAGCCAGGCAGCACTCGGGGAGGGTGGTGTTTTGGCGGTGCGGTGCTTGGGGGGGGTGGGGGCTTGGGTGGTATGGCACTCGGGGGGCAGGGGCTTGGGTGGCACAGTGCTCGAGGAGGGTGGGTGCTTCAGCGGTGCTGCATGATGCTCGGGGGAGGCGGGGGCTTTGGCGGCATGGCACTTGGCAGAGTGTTACAGCGGGGCAGTGCTCTTTTTTGTTCGCTTAGGGTGGCAAAAAAGTTAGAGCCGGCCCTGGATACAGCACTTGACCCAAAGTAAGAATCTGAAGTGCCTTCCAAAATCTGAGAGGGATGAGGTGTGGAGAATGCTTTCAAATATCTTAAAAGAGCAACACTCCGATGTGGAAACTACAGAACCCGAACCACTAAAAAAGAAAATCAGCCTTCTGTTGCTGGCATCTGACTCAGATGATGAAAATGAACATGAATCAGTCCACTCTGCTTTGGATCGTTATCGAGTAGAACCCATCAACATCATGGACGCATATATTCTGGAATGGTAATTGAAGCATGAAGGGACATATGAATCTTTAGCGCATCTGGCAGGTAAATATCTTGCAAAGCTGGCTACAGCAATGCCATGCGAACACCTGTTCTCACTTTCAGGTGACATTGTAAAGAAGACATGGGCAGCATTATCGCCTGCAAA
This sequence comes from Gopherus evgoodei, assembly GCF_007399415.2. Lineage (NCBI taxonomy): Eukaryota > Metazoa > Chordata > Testudines > Testudinidae > Gopherus > Gopherus evgoodei. The sequence goes on from NC_044325.1 coordinate 93,056,731, forward strand.
TTGTAACCAAACTTGTTTGTCTGAGTGATTGGCTGAAGTAGCTCTGAGTGGACTTGTAGGTTCTAAAGTTTTACATTGTTTAATTTTTGAATGTAGGTTTTTTTTGTATATAATTCTAAATTTGTAAATTCAACTTTCATGATAAAGAGATTGCACTACAGTATTTGAATTAGGTGAATAAAAATATACTATTTCTTGTGGTTTTTACAGTGCAAATGTTTATAATAAAAAATAAAGTGAGCACTGTACACTTCATATTCTGTGTTGTAATTGAAATCAATATATTTGAAAATGTAGAAAACATCCAAAAATATTTAAATAAATAGTATTCTATTATTGTTAAACAGTGCTATTAATCACAATTAATATTTTAATCACTTGACAGCCCTAATTTAAATATTTTGACATCAGTATCCAAGATTGAATTCCAATATTTTTTCTCAGTATCTCAGAGATTTTAATACACTGTTGGGAACACTTACCTTTTATGGTGAAAATAAACCAACCTGATTTAACTGTGACATGCCAGCCACTCCTAGTACGTGCTCAATTGTGCCTTGGATCAGTTTTCCATTCTGATCACTCGTAGAAAACTATGCTGGTCAGCCTAATTCCATAACACTATAAATTGCAAACTCCTTAGTTATACATTGCATATATCCCTCAGTGATACAGTAATGACACTTTCAATATGGATAGTACATGTCATGCAAAGATCTCAAACCCTTTACAAACATTAATCAGCTCTCCCACCTTCTCTATGAAGTACTTCTATTTTTATGCCCATTTTATAGGGAGAGAAATTGAGGCAGAGGGAGATTACTCCTCTCTTATTCCCATTAAAGCCAATGACAAAACCCATAATGAATTCAGTGTTTCAGGACTGGACCATAAGCAATTTACCTAAAGTCATACAACTCCACAATACCTGCACCAGAATTTGACACAGTCCTGACTCCTTTTTCTAATCACTAGACAACACTCCATCTTCTACACTCGGTGAGTTAACTATTATGTTGAGAAATACATGGAGAGCATAAGAAACTATATTATTATTTTGGAATTGAGTAAAGAACATGTTTTAAAATATTTACAACAGCTCAGAGTGTGAGTTTTTATTAGTGCTTGTTCATATAATCCATAAAAACATTGATATTACGGAATTGTTGATATTCTTGATTCAATGCCTTAGTTATTCAGCTAACACTCCAGAGCAAATGAGTTAGGAAAATCAGATGTCTCTGGGCTAATGGTTAGAGAAGGGGACTGAGCCAGGTCTTCCAGCCCTTAGACAATATGAGACTGAGACATATTATCTGTAGAATGGTTAATATTTACCTACACGTCACTATCAGTCTCAAAACTCAATTCACATTACTGGCTATCAGGCATTTCCCATGTGTGCAGCCCTGACAGCAACATACCTAACAGAAGAATTTAGGTTAGCATGTAGAAGACAGACACTTTTTGTTGCCTAGGGGGAACCAGGCAAGGCTGACTTTTCTCTCCTCTGCCTATTAGCGTAGAACTGAACATAGAATCTATGAATGAATCTATGAATCTAAGGCCAGAAGGGGCTCTTATGATAATCTAATCCAACCTCCTGTATAACACAAGCCAAAGAACTTCCCCAAAAAACTCCTAGAGCATCTCTTTTAGAAAAACATCCAATCTTGATTTTAAAATGTTTGGTGGTAGAGAATCCACCATGACACTTGTTAAGTACTTATCATTAAAAATGTATACCTTATTCCCACTCTAAATTTGTGTAGCTTTAATTTCCAGCCACTGGAGCACGTTATACTTTTCTCTGCTAGACTGAAGAGCCCATTATTAAATATTTGTTCCCATGTAGATACTTACAGACTGTAATCAAGTCACCACTTAACCCTCTCTTTGTTAAGCTAAATAGATTGGGCTTCTTGAGTCTATCCTTGTAAGGCATGTTTTCTAGTCCTTTAGCCATTCTTGTGCCTCTTCTCTGAACCATCTCCAATTTATCAACATCCCTTTTGAATTGTAGGCACCAGAACTGAGCCCAGTATTCCAGCAGTGGTCTCACCAGTGCGAAATACAGAGGTACAATATCCTCTCTGGTCCTGTTCAAGAGTCCCCTGTTCATGTATCGTAAGATCGCATTAGCTCTTTTGGCCATGATGCCACGCTGGGAGCTCATGTTCCCCTGATTATCCATGGCGAACCCCAAATATTTCCCAGAGTCACCGCTTCTCAGGACAGAGTCCCCCATCATGTAAGCATGACCTACAATCTATGTTCCTAGATATATACATTTACATTTAGCCATATTAAAACATATAGTGATGCTTGCACCAAGTTTACCAAGTGATCCAGATCCCTGTGAATCAGTGACCAGTCCTTTTCATTATTTACCAGTCCCCTAGTTTTTGTGCCATCAGCAAACTTTATCAGTGATGATTTTTTGTTTTCTTCCAGCTCATTGATAAAAGTGTTAAATAGCACAGGGCCAAGAACCACTGGAAATAGATCCACTCAATGATGATTCCCCATTTATAGTTATATTTTGAGAGCTATCAGTTAGCCAGTTTTTAAACCATTTAATGTGTGCCATGTTAATTTTATATCATTCTAAAGTCAGTTCACACAGACAAGTCAGTTCTGGTGCTAGCAGAAGATATAGTGGTGGGTGGATTGCTACAAGCATACTACAGTGATGCTCCATGCCTGTTCCTTGTTCACATCTGAGCACATTTCAAGGTGTTGATTACCATAATCTACAGTAGTTAAGTAGTTAACTGACAGACTGACATATCTCCCAACATACTGCCATGTTAAGATCTGCTGAGGGTATGTCTACATCTACAATTTTGCAGCGCTGGTTGTTACAGCTGTATTAGTACAGCTGTATAGGGCCAGCGCTGCAGAGTGGCCACACTTACAGCAACCAGCGCTGCAAGTGGTGTTAGATGTGGCCATACTGCAGCGCTGTTGGGCGGCTTCAAGGGGGGTTCGGGGAACGCGAGAGCAAACCGGGGAAGGAGACCAGCTTCGCCGCGGTTTGCTCTCGCATTCCCCGAACCCCCCTGCAAACCACAGGGGAGGAGACCTGCTTGCACGGGGGTTCGGGGAACGCGAGAGCAAACTGGGAAAGGAGACCAGCTTCGCCGCGGTTTGCTCTCGCGTTCCCCGAACCCCCCTGCAAACCGCAGGGAAGGAGACCTGCTTGCACGGGGGTTCGGGGAATGCGAGAGCAAACTGGGAAAGGAGACCAGCTTCGCCGCGGTTTGCTCTCGCGTTCCCCGAACCCCACTGCAAACCGCAGGGAAGGAGACCTGCTTGCACGGGGGTTCGGGGAACGCGAGAGCAAACCGGGAAAGGAGACCAGCTTCGCCGCGGTTTGCTCTCGCGTTCCCCGAACCCCCCTGCAAACCGGGGAAGGAGACCTGCTTGATTACCAGACGCTTCCTCAGGTATGCTGGGATACCTGCTTATTCCACGGAGATCAAGAAAAGCGCTGGTAAGTGTCTACACTTGATTACCAGCGCTGGATCACCAGCGCTGGATCCTCTACACCCGAGACAAAACGGGAGTACGGCCAGCGCTGCAAACAGGGAGTTGCAGCGCTGGTGATGCCCTGCAGATGTGTACACCTCCTAAGTTGCAGCGCTGTAACCCCCTCACCAGCGCTGCAAATTTGTGATGTAGACTGTGCTGCTCTTGGTTCCTTGAACTGAACTATTTAGGATTCGTGACAAGGAGCAACCCTGTACCTGTGGAACTTTCTCCTGATATTTTGCCAGACCACCAGCATAACAGGGCATGCTGCAGGGCTTGCCTTTTTAATAACTTGGCAACTGTGACAATGTACGAGCTTGGTATGCAGATAATGGGCCAATAATTTTTTTGTATTTTATTTATTACCTTTCTTTGTATTATCTGGTTTACATGCAATTAAAGGTAACCCAGGTGCTATTGTGATGGGTGTGGTATAAAGAGTTAGATAACATCTTTCAGGAATGTTTGACAGGAAAATGCAGCAGATTATTAAGGTGGTTATTAATAATAATCATCTCTGCGGTGCTGTGGAATTACAGGAGACTGAAAGGTAACTGGGTCTAAGTTTTCCCTGGCTTTCAATTTATTTGATTGTTACCAGTAAAGATACAGTTGCAGTGAAGATGTCTCAAATTTCACTTACTCTACCTTTCTCTCACTTCTACAAGGATTGAATCTGCATCCTGTATTCAGACTAATTTCAGAGTGCAAGATTGAGCCTGTGATGTAAACATCTGGGACAAAAGTCTAAAAGGAGTGGCATACTGTGGAGGGAAAAGGGGTGGGGGGAGAAGCCAAAAGAAGAAAGCAATAGACTATTGGTACTTTTCAGCGACCTTAAACAAAACAGCAGTTTATGAGATTGCCTTAATTTATCCTGAAACTTTCCTTTATTACTCAGCTACTTTTAAAAACATTTTTTATGCATGGATTTTGAGAATTTTCTATAAGAGTAATGCAAAGCCAGGGAAAATAGTGGTAGGATGAAATGATACAGAGAAAATGGTTTAATTAATTAACAACATAAAACTTCCTATCACCGTATTAATAAGGGTTGAAAATGTGCTGGCCAGATCCTTAGTTGTTGTCAATCGACATAGCTCCATTGACTTTAGTGGAACTATGCTGATTTGCCCCAGTCTGCATGTCCTGTCTTGTGTTTTTTGGTCCTGTTAACAGCCTCCCCTCCCACTTCTGTCTGATCACTCTAATATTTACTTGTCTAAATTGATAAAGAATATCTACAATTTCAATGAAGGTAAGGAACTATTTTTGTCTCCAAATAATTTTTATTGCTATAAAGGACTTACACTATGCAAAGCAGGTATTAAGGATTATTCCATGTTATATAATTACACTAATACAAAAAGCTAGTAATATGTAATACAGAAGAATTTTGATGAAAAAAAAATCAGCCAGCCCTGAAATCTAGGGGTGGCTGAGAGGTACACACTTTCTGTAACACACAGCAAATAAATATGATGTGTCAAGTTTTATTTCACATTTCTCTTTAATGGAATGCACCATAACAATGTATAAACAAATTCAGAAATATAAGGGTTCAAGTTACTTTTTCCCAGGGCAAATACCTATGCAGTGTTCAAAGGGAGCAGTCCCTGAAATGAACTGGAATTGGCTAGCATGTCTTAACATCCATTCACCAAGCACAAAGAGGCACTACTTGTCTTGGAGGCTCATTCTGGCAGCTGTGGAAAGGAGCCTTTTTATTTTCCTCCTTCCTCGTGAATGGGGGCAGGGGCAGGCCACTTCCTGAGCCCACCTAGTGACAAGCCAGCCAGCTGCCTCACTTCTTGATGTTATGTAAATATTTTGGGAAGAACAACAGATCTCATAATACCTACGCTCCCAGCTGACCTGTAGGCAGAATCAGGTCTCTAGGTTTGGTTTCCAAAGAAAACCCCAATTCCCTGGAACAGATTAAAATCTTGGGCTCTAGTCTGGCTCCACCCTCCACTCCCACCCTGCTTCAGAATGTCAGGGTGTGATCCAGACGAGATATTCCAGTTTTGTCCTATCTAGAAGTGAATCATTCATGGGTGTCAGGTTTACTTTCAGCTGTCACTAGCCTCCAGTGCTTCCCACAGTTTCCAGTTTGCTGTTGGAGTGGAAAGCAGGGCATGAGTGGCTTCCCTTTGGCTCCTGTGTTTTCTGGTCAGGGAGCCTCGAACAAGAGGTGGGGATGGGATGCTCAGTGGTGTTGATGGCATCAGTGGAGAGGACAGTAATGTTTGCACTGATAGGAGTCCATCAAGTCTGGATTTGCTGCTCTGGGAGGAGGAGTTGTGGTTCTATGAGAAAAGCCCACCAAGTCAAAGACTGGGAGGGAGGAATGGTCATACCTGCACTGCCCCAGCACACACCAATCTGACTCAAGAACAACAGAGACATTCTCCTGCCTTAGATGACTAAAAAATAATACCAGTAACTTTAAAAAACTTCACACTGTGAAAAGGCAACATGACAAGAGTTATAATATTATATAATGACTGAAATCATCATCTTATAATATTGACTCACCAGCAGTACAAGAAATGCTCATTTTCAGATGCTTACACCTCATAAAGTGTGAGAGCAGCAATCTGAAATCTGCAAGCAAGGAGAGGCAGTGTTAACAAAGATCCCAGTTTTAGTGCACTGCAGATCAGCATATTTGCATAAGGTAGGAGAGGGTAAAAAAAGCAAAATGGGCTTTATCTCTGTCTTGTCATTGTCTGCTAAGGGCACAATCCTTTCACATGCAAAACCCCCACTGGTTTATGGATGGTGTTTTGTGTATGCTATGACTCTGAGAACAGGATCTGAAATAGATGGGAAGTATTGTTCCTCAGTGGTACTAAAACCAGAGAGCGATGAAAATGTTCAAATTAGGTTTTGGAAATAATTGTAATACATCATCGTTTTTTCCCACATATAAGTTTAATGGTCAGATTTGCAAAAGTGCTCTCACTCAGAAGCTCTCATTGCAAACGTTCACTGCAGTATCTAAATCAGAGTCAATGAAATATATGCACAAGACGACAAAATAGTTCTATTAATAAGTTTACCTAACTGCAAGATTATACCCAAGTAAATTTCAAGTTCCCTGGCTTTTCCCAGTACATTCACACCCTGTGGCCAAGTCCATGATATCTTTACTTTCCATTTCGATTCTCCAGGTTTTAGATGATTCCATTTCAGTTTGACTGGGAGAAGGCAGGTGGTAATGAAAGGAAGAAACACACATACACAAATAAAGGCAAGATCCTTGGATCTAAGATAAGAGACAGCAGTGATTCAGAGGCAGAGCAGCAGGCGGCAGTATGGCATAGAGTTGATAGCTACCAGCAAGATGCTTGATGGGTGGACTTAGACTGATTTAATTACATGATTGGAAAGGAGTGGGAGAAGAACAAGAGTTTGGGTTAAATCTTGATGTCTTTACCCAGACAAGCAGTCCCATTGCAGTCAATAGGTCTGCTCATGTGATTAAAGTGAAGAAGATTTGCCTTTCTGTTGGTGGGATATTGAGCTAGGAGACCAGTTTGCCTGTGAAGGGAGGAAGAAGACCTTAGGGTGACCAGATGTCCCGATTTTATAGGGACAGTCCCAATTTTTGGGTCTTTTTCTTATATAGGCTCCTATTACCCCTCCGCCCCGTCCCAATTTTTCACACTTGCTGTTTGGTCACTCTAGAAGAGCTGGACTGTGAAGCTCTGAAGTTTGGCTTCTGTCTAGTTTTAATCTCTCTCCTGACACACCTCCGTGTGCTCCAAACAGCACATAATTTTAAACTCCACTTGCATGCAGGTAACCTTGTGTTGGTACAGAACCAAGTTCAGGGAGGAAATTGGTTTTGATATTGTGAATGACTGTGTAAATGAATGATGACTGAAGATTCAGGTAAACAGAGACATAGAGGGAAGGAGATGATAGAGTACCATGGAAAAGAACAGAGGTTCTAAATTGCTCACACCATATGCCAATAGTAATTTGCATACCTGGTAATTAGAAGGTAAAAATATAGCTCACAGGGATATGCTGGGCTATGTTTTGTATATGCACTAATGGAAGTTATTCAACAAGGAAACTAACAACATATCAGATCTTTGCGGCGTCAGTCTCTGGGAAGCCAGGTTTGATTTTCAAACTTAAAAGAAATATAAAGTCCTTAATTCTGGCAAATAATTGATGCTACCTATCCAGTCACATTCCATGGCAGGATCTTGCAGTATACTTAATGCTGTACATCTTTTCTATTGATTGTATCATGGAAATAGCAGGCTGGCAAAATATTGGAGTGGGCTACATGTAGAGTGAATAACTATGAACATTGGTGAATCATCGCACTAAAGGACCTCCTGCTTTAATCAAGGAGGACTGGCAGTTAACAGTGTTGATTTATCATTTTGGAGCACAGTAACAGCTGCCTCTGCTACTCTAACCAAAATCTACAAATGGATATCCTTATTAGAAATTGATGGTGTTAATGTCTGACAGTCGTCCAAGGGCTGAGTGGAAATCACACACTCACAACAAACCTGTCTCACAAACAGAAAAGTCAATTTGAAATGAAAGCTCTTCAGTGACTGAAGGAATTCCTCTGTACGATCAACTTTTGTTCATCTCCAGCTAAGAGCAATTTGGTATTTCAGAATGTTCTGGAATGCCATTATATCCACAGACATTTAAAAAAGTGCTCATCACTGTAGAGTCCAGTTCCAATAAATTACGAACTAAATATATCATAGTAAATAGTCCCCCTCTTTGATTCTATTGTGTTTCTTTTCTCAGTCATCACTCCTTCTTATACCTGTTATTCTCCCTTCAACTTTTCCCACCTTTACCTTTTGGACAATATCCCAGTTCCCAAAGCATTTGTAATAGCTCCAGCAATAGTAGTTTCAATATTTCTGTCACAGACAGCTAGGATCTTGTCTCAAAGAAGCCCCTGCATTTAATTAATGGAAGATCAAAATCCTCTTCCCATGAGATAACATCATGGGGGGGAAAAAGGTCTTGTGGTAAGGGTACACAACTGACAGTCAGAAGATCTGAGTCCTAGTCTGCTACAAACTTGCTATGTGCTATTGAAAAAATTACCTAACCTCTCTGTGACTCCATTTTTTCATCTATAAAACAGGAATACTACTGCTATTTATTTACCTCATGAGGACGTGGTAGAGTTTAATCAAGTAAAGTGCTTTGAGATCCTCAGTTGGAGAGTGTTATAGAAATGCCTCACCAATCTATTAGAATTCTCTGAGGGTGTCAACAAGAGTGTGGACAAGAGTGATCCAGCGGATATAGTGTACCTGAACTTTCAGAAAGCTTTTGACCAGGTTCCTCACCAAAGGTCCTTAAGCAAAGTAAGTAGTCATGGGATAACAGGGAAGTTCTCTTATATATCAGTAACTGATTAAAAGGTAGGAAACAAAGGGTAGTAATAAATAGTCAGTTTTTACAGTGGAGAGAGGTAAATGTCAGGGTCCTCCAAGCATTTGTACTGGGATCAGTGCTGTTCAACATATTGATAAATGATCTGGAAAAGAGGTAAAGAGTGAGGTGGCAAAGTTGGCAGATGATACTAAATTACTCAAGATTACAGTCTGCTATGGACTTAACTAAGAGTTACAAAGGGATCTCACAAAACTGGGTGATTGGGTAAGAAAATGGCAGAAGCAATTCAATTTTGATAAATGCAAAGTAATACACCTTGGAAGACATAATCCCAACTATACATGCAAAATTATGGGGTCTAAATTAGCTGTTAAGAAAAAGATCTTGAAGTCATTGTGAATAGTTCTTTGAAAATATATGCTCAATATGCAGCAGCAGTCAAAAAAGCGAACAGAATGTTAGGAGCTGTTAGAAAAGGGATAGACGATAAAACAGAAAACATAATGCCACTACAGAAATCCATTGTATGCCCACGCATTAAATACTGTGCAGTTCTGGTCACCCCATCTCAAAAAAGATATATTAGAATTGGAAAAGATACAGAGAAGGGCAACAAAAATTATTAGGAGTATGGAACAGCTTCTATTTGAGGAGATATTAAAAAGACTAGGATAATTTCTCTTGGAAAAGAGAACTTGGGGATGGATATGACAAAGGTCTATAGAATCACAAATGGTGTGGGGAAAGTGAATAAATAAGTGTTATTTACCCCTTCACATTACACAAGAACCAAGGTCACCCAGTGAAATTAATAGGTAGCACATTTAAAAGAAACATAAGGAAGTACTTCTTCACCCAATGCACAGTCAGCCTGCAGAACTCATTGCCAGGGATTGGTGTGAAGGCCAAAAGTATAACTGGGTTCAAAAAAGAATTAGATCAGTTCACGGAGGATAGGTCCATCAATGGCTATGAGCCAAGATGGTCAGAGGCGCAACCCTATGCTCTGTCTGTCCTAAATCTCTGACTGCTAGAAGCTGGGAATGGAGGACAAGGGATGGATCCCTTGATAAATTGCCCTGTTCCGTTTACTCTCTCTGAAGCATCAGGCACCAGCCACTGTCAGAAGACAGGATACAGGCTAGATGGACTATTGACTCAGTATGGCTCTTCTTATGTTCTTATCACTAGGCATACGCATCACTAGGCTGCAGCTGCTTCTAATGCTCTACAAAAGCTGTGTTGACTATTCCCCAACATATCATGTTCATCTATGTGTTTTATACTCTGCATATGAAAATATTAAGATTTATTTTTTAAAATATTCAAACATTAAAAAAAACCTAACTGGATTGACCTTAAAGGCACCCAAATGAAAAAATTCTAGTCTCAGGGACCAAACCCGAAAGATGTTTGTGGTGGCTCAGCAGGTTGTCTCTCTCTGCGTGTGTGTGCGTGTGTGTGTGTGTGTTTATCTTGAAGATCCACTCGCCTAGCTTTTAAGTTTGTGTGGGTCCCTGGACATAGTCAGAGAAGAAGTATAGTCCTAGTGGAAATTTCTTAAGGTAGACAGGGCAGGCATTTTCTACTGTTTGGGGTCATGTACAATTTGACCATTAGCTGGTACTTTGAACTGGCTATGAGCCATCCTTTTATGTGACCCGAGGAAGAGCTCTGAGTAAGCTTGAAAGCTTGTCTCTCTCACCAACACAAGTTGGTCCTGTAAAAGATATTACCTCACCCACCTTATCTCTCTAATATCTTGAGACCAATGCAACAACAACAACACGGCATATTCCTTTATGTGTCATTTATGCCTACTCACTTCCCTCTGTTGAAGAATAGGCAGATCAGGGTGACCAGTATTGATCTGCTGTTTAAAAAGAGAAGTCTCTCTCTTGATTTTTATATATAATTTAATCTTACGGTGTAAGTGCAGATAGAAGCATTAGCTACCCATTTCAGCTGTCTTTCTTCTTTATTCAGGTGGATCTTCAAGACAAACACACACACATAGGCCTAGTCTACACTATGATATTAAGTCGAATTTAGAACGTTAACTCAATTTAAGCCTGGACCCATCCACATGACGAAGCCCTTTTTTTTGACTTAAAGTGTTCCGACGAGGGGATTAGCACTGAAATCGGCCTTGTCGGGTCAAATTTGGGGTAGTGTGGATGCAATTCGATGGTACTGGCCTCTGGGAGCTATCCCAGAGTGCTCCATTGTGACCGCTCTGGACAGCGCTCTCAACTCAGATGCACTGGCCAGGTAGACAGGAAAAGGTCCGCGAACTTTTGAATTTCGTTTCCTGTTTGGACAGCTGTGTGGAGAGCTGATCAGCACAGGTGACCATTCAGAGCTCATCAGCATGATGTGCACATTGCTGGCTCAATTTCTTGTTTTGATCCACTCCATCTATCTTTTACATCTTAGGCTGGCAGCAGATGGTGCAGTATGACTGCAAGCCATTGTCATCTCCTGGGTGCTCGGCAGAAGATGCTGCATTATGATTGCTAGCCATCGTCATCTCCTGGCTGCTCAGCAAAAGATGAGAATGACCTTGCTGAGTTACTCCATGTCTGCCCAGGTGCCCGTGACCGACCTCACCGAGGTCGGCTAAAAGAGCACCCAGGAATGCGATGACGATGGCTACCAATCGTAATATACCGTCTGCTGCCAAAAAGCAATGAGCTTCTGCTGTGTAGCAATGCAGTCCCATGCCTGCCAGCACCCAGGAGACGTATGGTGATGGTGAGCTGAGCGGGCTCCATGCTTGCTGTGATATGGCATCTGCTCAAGTAACCTAGGAAAAAAGGCGTGAAACGATTGTCTGCCATTGCTTTCACAGAGGGAGGGCGGCTGAAAACATGTACCCAGAACCACCCATGACACTGTTTTTGCCCCATCAGGCATTGGGATCTCAAACCAGAATTCCAATGGAAAGCGGAGACTGCAGGAACTGTGGGATAGCTACCCACAGCGCAACACTGCAAAAGTCAACACTAGCCTCGGTACTGTGGACACAGTCCGCCGACTTAATGCACTTAGAGCATTTTGTGTGGGGACACGCACAACTGACTGTATAAAAATGATTTCTAAAAAAAATGACTTCTATAAATTCGACCTAATTTCGTAGTGTAGACATACCCATAGAGACAATCATTCCAAGGACTAAGCCCCCACAAACATCTCTCAGGATTGGTCCCACAGACTGTAGAATTTGTTCACTATATTGCCCTTTGAGGTCAATCTAATTAGGGTTATATTTTTTAATTGAATATTTGAATATTAAAAAAATATATTAATATTTTCATATTCAGCATAAATAAATGCAGAGAGCATAAAATAGGATCTTCTTCTGACTGCATTGCCATTTGTACTTTTTGGAAAGTTAAAAGCACGATTGGTTCACAACTTATGTCTATTTTGTCCTCACAAACATACTGACAGCACATTTAATTTACAGATAACATCGATGGAGTTGAATGTTAATATAGGATAATGGTCTCCTGATGCTCCTAAAAGCAAAGTCAAGAAATTTGTTTCCAGAGTAGAAGAGTTAAGATCTTGTGACATTGTCCTTCTAACATGCCAATATATCTGTGCTGATTTAATTCTTTCATTGTGGTGTATGCTTGGGAAGTGGAGTGACAGCTGTTTACAGAGCTGTTTGAAACCTATAATTTTCACTTCCAGATAATTGACATGACCATAGTTAGGGACCTAGCAGAAATCCCAATAGGGCAGGATAAACTAGCTCAGAGCCTAGGGCAATTTCCAGTTGACTCCAATAGAATCCTCCACCATTCTCTATTTGTTTCTGTTAGAGACTATCAAAATGTTTCATATTTTCATCATTTGAAAAAAAAAACCCATTAATTTACTGGCTGTTTTTTGACTGGCTTATACAACTCATACAGATTTTGTTAAATGTTGATGACATATCTTAATGAAACATTTTGACTATTTTTTTGTCCAGCTCTAACTACTTCTGAAGAACCAGTGACCCCAGAAACAGTCCACCAAATAACCAGCAGAGCCATTGCTCTGTTCTAATTGCTAGTTGTCAATCAGAATTGGTTGAAATTTTTCATCTCATAGATTTAAGGCCAGAAAGGACCATCATGATCATCTAGTCTGACCTCTGACACATTGTAGGCCACAGAACCTTGCCCACCCACTCCTATAATAGACCCATCTGGAATTAGCCTTAGAGATGAAGTACCAATCTGTATCAAAATGCTATTGAGCTTTAAAGAGTCAAAGTAATATTTTTTCACAAATTATTTTCATTCATACAAAGGGACCCTGAAGCTTACTACTCAAGCAAACTGGACTGTGTTGGGCCAAGGATCAAACCCTATAGAACCCACCACTGTTATCCACGAAACTACACTGGTGTTAGCAATGACGGAAGTTTTTTGCCAGAAAGGCAAGTGTACAAACAGCCAATGAATAGGAAAAAAAATTAAATGAGCATATGTACAGTATGGTTCCCCTTTTTCAGTCTAAGCAGCCAGTCAAAATTTGAGGCCCTGGGGATGTTACAGTTGGGAGTAGAAAATGGTTATATTCATATTTCTTTAACACAGTTTTGTCTGTTTACAAAGAATGTACAAAATACTGCATCTCTGAATGCAAAAGGAATAAAAACAAAGTTTTTAGTTTAGTTTACAACTAAAGCCCTGCTTGAATACAAAATTTTTATCCTTATCAGATCTGCAATCTGCAAACATGGTCCGCGGATATAAAGTAAATTTCCACAGATTTGCAAGGCTCTATTTACAACCCCAAACCTTTTTAGCTAACAGACCTCAAATATCTCTCTCTAGCTTTTACCAGGGTCACACTGTGTTCACAGGCTACTGTTTGGCTTTCTTGCTTTTTTGCCTCAGCCTGTCTCCATTTCTGCATCCCATCTCCAATAACAATATTCAGACTTTGGCTACACTTGCGAGTTACAGCTCATTAAAGGAGCCCTGGGTGGACTAGCTCACTCCCCATCCACTCTGGCAAGGAAAGTAGAGCACTCTAACTCCGGGGCTAGAGTGCTCCTGGTACTCTACCTTGGCTAGTAGAATAACATTTGTTGCACCCTCGCTGGAATGCCGCGGAGTCAGTGTGAATGAGGTGTTGCATTACTGTGCTCTGATCAACCTCTGGAAACATCCCATAATCCCTTTAAGTCAAGCGGCCACTCTTGTCATTGTTTTGGATATGCCCTTTGAAAGCTCCATTTGACAGTTGGCATGCTTATCTGCTCCTAGACAAAGCACTCGTTACTGTGGAATGCTGTGTGTGAGAGAGAGAGGTGGGGGGGGTCTGCTGCTGTCTGAACATACAAGACAGTATGCTGATATGCCCAAAACCCACTCTCTCTCCCCCTACATATATACAACCCACTCCCTGTCACACTCCACCCCACACCCCCATTTGAAAAGCATGTTGCAGCCACTGCAAGCTGGGATAGCTAGCACAATGCACTGCTCTCTGTGGCTGTTGCAAGAGCTGCTAATGTGGCCATGCCAGTGTGCTGGCAGCTGCCAATGTGGACAGACTGCGGTGCTTTCCCTACTGTGCTTTACAAAGGCTGGTTTAACTCAAAGCGCTGTACATCTGCAAGTGTAGCCATGCCCTCAGCAAAATCCCTCTGCCCACTCAGTAAAAACTCCTGAGCAGGTTCACAACCATCTTTTGTTTTAGGATGAGTTAATCAGAACCTCCCACCTCAGAGCTATGCTAATTGAAGGGTGTATTCACACACAATCTCAGAGACCTTTGCGATCTATGAAGTCCTAATTCACCAATATCTCTTAGCATAACAATCTATTTAATATTGCCTTATCAGACAAGAGGATAGAAGTTATGGAATAGCAAATCCAAACTCAAGATATCCAGAGCTTTGTTGTAGGAACTTCAGTGAAAAATCCTGATCCTATAGCCTTCCTGGAGCAAACCATTCCCTCCATATTATCATTAGAATGCATGATGACCATTTACAGTTAAATACTATAGGCTTCCTGTTAAAAGGTCAGATATAATGAACAAACTAGAAAATACAATTATTGCTGCAATTTCAGACCACAGCGACAGAGAGAATCTTAGCAATAGCCAATATGTTAGAGTCACTTAACATTTGAAGGAAACAAAAATGTTACTGTTCTCAAATGAAAGCTGGTGGAGCTGAGGGGAACTTTGAAAGAAAAAACGAAGCTAATAATTCAGTGCACTGCACAGCTCTCAGCATATTATCATGTTAATACGTACATTTTTGGGGACCCCCAGAATGCAGCTAATCATCTGTTAACCAAAAGCAGGGAATGAAATGAATCAACAGTTTCTGAAAACAAATACAGGTGAGAGTCTTGTTTCCATTTGAAATTAGGATCATAGTTGCTATGCATATTTGTTGTATTTGTTCAATGTTTGGTGACATTTGTTTTGTTTCTTATTCTCAACTCAACCCTGAGTAGGCAGAGACTTAAGATTCTGTGGTCCCCAAATGTATGCAGAACCGTGTACCAATGAAGATATATATTCAGGAAAATAATTTATATCTAAAATGTTCAAGAATGATTAGTGATTTTAGATGTCTCACTTTTGGGGATCCTAACCTAGGACACTTTAAAAGGATTTGTTTTCTTCTGAAAATACTGAGCACCTGCCCTCAGAAAATCAGATCCCTCTAAAGGGTCTCAGTTAGGTGCCCAAAAATGGAGACACCTAAAATAACTAATTACTTTTGAAAATTTTGTCCCTGCCTACCTACAAATAAATAATATCTTGTAATCCATGGATAATACCTTAGTCCCAGGCTAGAGAGTCATAGAGCTTAAGGCCGGAAGGAACTCAGATAATCTATTCTGGTTTGTATATCACAGGCCACCAACATCAGTCAGCACCCACATATGAAACCGAACAACTGAAATTAGACCAAAGTATTACAGTCCACAGGAGACTAGACTAGTATGTGCCACAGGCAGAGAATAGGAGGGTCTGAGGTGCACCAGTGCCTGAGGTCCCTGCAATGGTGGGAAATGATTAAGTGATATATGCCCAGATAATCCTGGAAAGTGATCCCATACCCACACACTGCAGAGGAAGGCAAAAAAACCCGTGGTCATTGCCAATCTGACCTGGGAGAACATTCCTTCCTGACCCCACATATGGCAACCAGTTAGATAGACCCTGATCACATGAGCAAAAACCAGCCATCTTGAGAGAGAGAATGCTTAGTATCATCTCAGACCCCTGATCTTCCCCATCCAATGTCCCATCTCCAGCCAGGGTCATTCCTGATATTTAAGAGGCAGAAAATAAACAGCGTCCCCTAGAATACATTTGCAGGAAATATCCCTTCCTGACCCCTATAAGTGGCCGGCTGTAACCCTGAAATGTTAAGGAAAAATATTCGTGGATCTTGGCACCTCCTATAGAAGCATTTGTAAATAAATGTTAAAATACTAAAAATGATGATCAGGAAAGAGAAGGAAAGAGTAGGGAGGGTTTGGCAGAGGGGAAGAAGATCCTGAGAGGTCTAAAATCAACTTGAGGTGTCTAGTCAGTACAATCAGTTCAAGGAGATATGAAAGTGATTTGGGAGATTTTGTGATGGATTACAGATCATTAGCAATAGCTCTGAGGTTGCTCTTGCCAGCACAGAAAAAAGAATTTTAAATTCCAGCAACTGAAAGCCTGCCAGTCAGTGGCACACAGCCACCCACCCACTTGGCCAGTGTTGGAGTTGAAATGATAAGCATAAGTCACAATCATTTTGTTTGTGCAAAATTGTGGAGATGAAGCATCAGCCAATGCCTGGCTTACTCTGTGTGCACTTGTATTTGTATTTGCAAGTACATCTGTGTGCACACTGGCTCCAATGTTCACAGTTAATATTGAACCGAAATATTGCACAAGGCTCATCCTTACCATAAAAATGAACCTTGAAACAGGTTGGGTAGAAGAGTTTTCAGACCCTTTAAGTTGATCAGTTTCTTCCCTGTGTTGCTTGGTCTTTGGAGTTCAGTAAATGGTTACTTACAATTATGATTTCATTTGACACCTTTTAAATGACTTGTGTCACCCAAGATTGCATTTGTAAACATTAAAACATCTTTGTAATAAACTTTTGGTTTTTTATTATTACTCTTAATTTTGTTTTGTCCTTTAATCTCTAAGGGTTTTGGTAATTCTTTGCTTGAACTTTAACAGAGAGTTAATATTTAATTTAAAAACAAAACACAAAAATCTCATTTCATACTTTGGATCGAAAACCTAATTCTAACCTTCAAACCCTAAATGTCAAATAGATTTAGATTCAGACTTCAAACAGACATATTCTATGACTGGGCTTCGACTGTTTCCAGATTTTGCATTGGTTTGGAAGTGTTTTCTTGTTTGTTTTTAGGATTTATGCCAGATTCACTGTCCACTTGGAATATTTGTGAAATATTGTAGCCTAGAGCTAGATGCATCTTTGCATGTCTATAATTTTTTGTCAGAGAGCTTAATAGCTTAATGTGACTTTCATATTGCACACACTAGTTAAACCCAGCACGATTTCCAGTGAAATGAATATTTTGTACCCAGTACACAAACCGCATAATAAAATCACATGTGGATGTAGTTTATTTGCTAGAGTTAATAGCAGCCTAAGAATGAGCTTCTATGAAAATTCACCTTGGTTTCTAGTAGATACATTTGAAAGTATTTGACTAACTCCAAAACAACACATTTTTGATTGCCAAAAAGTCAGGGTTTTTTTGTTGTTGTTTTTAGCGGGTGGGACAGGTGAGTGGGTTTGCCATCTGCACTTTCTTGTGAAAGATGGACAGCACTAGCCATTTTTCACATCCCATAGCAACCCATCTCTTCCCCCTCACCAAACTGGTGTTTCTGAGAATGACATGTCAGAAATTCAGGCTGATCAGCAGGGTAACATCAGTCTGAGAAACTCATTGGAGGTTTTTAAGAGCAGGTTAGACAAACACCTGTCAGAGATGGTCTAGATAATATTTAGTCCTGCTTTGGTCCCTTCCAGTCTTATGCTTCTATGATTCTACGATTCTATTTGGGGGATTTCTGCAGGTCGGTGAAAGGTATATTTAATCTCGTGTTATTTTCCTGGAGAAAAGAGAAGCTTTGCCTGATTAAGGGGAATGGGAGCCAGTTGTGTTTCAGTTGTTTGTATACAGTCATATTCTATAGGCCTGATCCTGCACCCCTTATTTAGGTAAATAGTCTTTACTTATAGAAAGAGACTATTGACAATTATAGGAGGTGGACAGCTGAATAAAGGCCACTTGCCTGAGTAATGGCTGCAAGATCAAGTCCGATAACTCTAAATAAATGAAACACTTCCCTGTCTGGCATATCACTGTGTTACCCGCAAACAGCACAAATAGTCACTTAAGAATGTACAAACACAAGGGATCTATTATTGGCACTTTGTCTTGGTTTGCTGTTATGACGTTCAACCTGAATATAAGTGTTAATGCCTTTATAAGGATCCCAGCACAAATGTAAATTTGTTATCCTTTGGCCGATGATACAAACTGCAATCTCAGTAGCATACGGCATGGGGAGGTGGGAGATTTTCTTGGCTCTGTGCTGAGAGAGAGAAATTAAAAAAGAGCCTACAATGCTGAGTCACTAAGACAAACAACTTACTATGGAATACATTCAGGGTTTAGCAAAGAAGCAGCTGATAGTGAGTCAGTGACTGACTAGTGCCTCCTAGATTTTCCTCGTTGGGAAAGATTCAACTTAGTGTAATGAAGCCACAGCAAAAAGTAATTCTGGATGCTACCATTTAAGTTCATAAAAGTAATGATGTATATAGATAAAAATGTTCAAATTAGGTCATATGTTATATAGATATAGATGGGACTATAACAACATCTGTTAAGGTTGCCTGACAATTCCCATTACAAGACCCTGCTTTCAGTTGCTTATAACTTTGCCAAAATTTAATTGTTTGGTAACCTTATTCCTGCCATTTTCTAACTTGTGTGCTTGATTTTGCAACCTTAATGTTCTTATAAAGGAGTTTTTTGTGTATAATATTATGGGTTGTAGTTTACAGCTTGTTCCTCTGTGCACTAAGTGCATCACCCTGTAGAGCTTGGGAAATCAACTAGTCTGCATACAGTCCATACACTGCTTGATTTTGCAAAGTAAATGGTGTTTAGAGCAGCAGAAAATGGATGGAAAACTTTTCAACAAAATTTCCCACAAAAATATCTGAAATGTCATGTGACTTTTCATTCCCTCAAAATGTTGCTTTTTCATGAGCCAAAATATGGCATTTTTGCAGCAAAAATATGCAGATAGTTTTCAAACTTGGAAAAAAACAACTATTTTTTGTTTACAATGGGTATATTTTTGTTCAGAAATGACCTCTTTTTCTTTGGAAAACAGACCCAATTTTGAGCCAAAAAGTGCACAAAGGCCCCAATATAGCAAAGCAATTAGTCCTACTGAAGTCAAATTTAGCATGTGATTAAGTGCCTTGCTGAACTGGGGCCAAAATCTGGAAAGTTTTTCAATGAAATAGACCTATGTTCAAGTTAATAACAAAATCAACTTCACATTTAAAGTAGTTTCACCTTTGCCCACCTCCAGTGGAGCAGAAGACAGGTTTGATCCCCTAGCTTCTGTTCTCAGTCTTTAAGCATACAGTGTCACTTAGCTGTGAGTGAAAAGCAACAGTAGAAATATAAAAGAATGAAATATTATTTGCTGAGAGGCCACAGTGGGAGGTGCTTTCCTGTTTCCATACAGAGAGCCTTCTGCATTCTCACTGTCCATCACGGCTGCTAGTTAAATTCTCAAGTGGATTATGTGGTTTGCTACACTAAAGTCGCATGAACTATGGACTAGATAATTGAACTAAATGAGCTGGCATCATTACATTAGAAATACTAATATTGGTCCTGAGCCTGTGAGGGTTGGAGCACGTTCAGGTATTACTGAAGTTGAGTACACACAACACCTCACAGGATCAGGCCCTTTAAGTTAAAAACTTTGCTCTTTTGACTGTATGCAACGCAACTGGGAGAACTCCCAGGGATGTCAAGGAGAGTTGTCTATATATATCAGGAGTCGGCAACCTATGGCACGCGTGCCAAAGACGACACACGAGCTGATTTTTAATGGCACGCTGCGGCCGCTGCTGACCTCGCTCAGCCCACTGCTGAACTCCGGCAGCGGGCTGAGCAGGGCCAGCAGTGGCCTGGCCCCCCGCAGGCAGCAGCATGCCATTAAAAATCCTGCCCAGCTCAGCCCGCTCTTCTCTGCCCCACACCTACCACTCTCTCTGGCGGGGGCAGGGGGCAGAAGCAAGCTTGGTCCTGCCAGTTGCTGCTGTAGGGCAGACTCTGCCAGCAGCCAAGCTTCCTTCTCTGCCGCCTCTTCCCCCAGTGTGCTGCATCATGCCCTGCCTCCTCTCCCTCCCTGCTGTTGATGGCCCTTGCAAGGGAAAGAAGAAGAGAAGCCCCAGTGCCCTCACTGCTCAGACCGGGAAGGAGATGGAGAAGAGGCAGGAGCAGGGCCTTGGGGAAAGGGGGTGGACTCAGGGAGTATCCCTCCAGCCCCCTGCCTTGAGCTGCTCAGGGCATGGGGCTGGGAGCCCCCCCATCCCAGCCTACCCCCCAGCCCTCTGCCCTGACCCCTGCACTCCCTCACACCCAGATCCCTGCACCCCCCCATGACCCCAGCCCTGACTCTGGCACCCCCACACATACCCAGTCCCCCCACATACCCAGTCCCTCCTGCACCCTCCTCACATGCCCCCAGCCCTATGCCCTGACCCCTGTACCCTCCACACATACCCAGCCCCCTCACATCCCATGCCCTGACTCCTGCACCCCCTCACATGCTCCCAGCCCTCTGTCCTGACTCCTGCACCCTCCACACATCCCATGCCGACTCCTGCACCCCCTCACATGCTCCCAGCCCTCTGTCCTGACTCCTGCACCCTCCTCACACACACCCTGCCCTGACTCCTGCATTCCCCACACATACCCAGCCCCCCTCACAACCCCTGCCCTAACTCCTGCACTCGCCACACATACCCAACCCCCTGACACCCCATGTCCTGGCTCTTGCACCCCCTACATCCCCAATGTGAGCATCAAATGGGAGCTCCTGCACCCCCCTCCCCAATTCCCACCTGGAAGGGATAGCTCAGTGGTTTGAGCATTGGCCTGCTAAACCCAGGGTTGTGAGTTCAATCCTTGAGGGGGCCATTTAGGGATCCGGGGCAAAAATCAGTACTTGGTCCTAGTGAAGGCAAGGGGCTAGACTCGATGACTTTTCAAGGTCCCTTCCTGTTCTAGGAGATTGGTATATCTCCAATTATTAAACCAAATAGGAGCTGTCCAGGTAAGTGCTCCACACCCAAACCTCCTGAGCCCCCTCCCTCATTCTAGTTCCCGGCCAGACTCTGCACCTCAACCCCTAGCCTGCTCCTTCCCCCCAGCCTTGTGCTTAGTGCACTCCCACTCTCCCCTCAGCTCAGTGCAGAGGAAGAGAATGGGCCAGAACCATGGAGAAGGTAGGTACCCACTCTATGTGAGCGGGGCCAGCAGCTGGGACCCTGGCTGGCAGGAGCCATTGGACAGAACTCCAGACCAGCAGCGGGCTAAGCTGCTCAGGCCACCGCCGGTCTGGGGTCCTGGCCCCACTCAGCCCACTGCTGGTCTGGGGTTCTGGCTGCCAGTCCATTGCCAGCTGGGGTCCTGGCCGCAGGCCCCACTCAGCCTGCTGCCGGCCTAGGTGAACAGAACCCCAGGCTGGCAGCGTAAGATCAGCGATTTAATTTAATTTTAAACGAAGCTTCCTAAACATTTTGTAAACCTTGTTTACTTTACATACAACAGTAGTTTAGTTATATAATATATAGATTTATAGAGAGAGACCTTCTAAAGAATGTTAAAATGTATTACCAGCACGCAAACCCTTAAATTAAAGTGAATAAATGAAGGCTCGGCACACCACTTCTGAAAGGTTGCCAAACCCTGATATAGATCAAAGGCCAGATGTGGCTTTTTGTATTTGATGTACTCATTAGTACCATTATTTTATTTATTTAACTTTAAAAGGGAGATTAAACATACAATAGACTAGTTAAATGTGTGAAGAAAAGGGGCTTCTTATATGGGAGAATAGGTGTCATAACTCTAGTCCCAGATTTGGACCTTAGCGTCCAAAATATGGGGGTTAGCATGAAAACCTCCAATCTTAGTTACCAGCTTGGACCTGGTACTTGCTGCCACCACCCAAAAAATTAGAGTGTTTTGGGGCACTCTGGTCCCCCTGAAAAACCTTCCCTGGGGACCCCAAGACCCAAATCCCTTGAGTCTCACAACAAAGGGAAATAATCCTTTTTCCCTTCCCCCTCCAGGTGCTCCTGGAGAGATACACAGACACAACCTCTGTGAATCCAAACAGAGTGACTCCCCCTCTCCGCTCCCAGTCCTGGAAACAAAAGCACTTTCCTCTTCACCCAGAGAGAATGCAAAATCAGGCTAGCAAATCCAACACACACAGATCTCCCCCGATTTCTTCCTCCCACCAATTCCCTGGTGAGTACAGACTCAATTTCCCTGAAATTTCCCAGTAAAAAAAAAAAACTTCAACAGGTTTTAAAAAGAAAGCTTTATATAAAAAAGAAAGAAAAATACATACAAATGGTCTCTCTGTATTTAGGTGACAAATACAGGGTTAATTGCTTAAAGGAAATATGAATAAACAGCCTTATTCAAAAAGAATACAAATCAAAGCACTCCAGCACTTATATTCATGCAAATACCAAAGAAAAGAAACCATATAACTTACTATCTGATCTCTTTGTCCTTACACTTAGAAACAGAAGATTAGAAAGCAGAAACTACTTCTCCAAAGCTCAGAGAAAGCAGGCAGACAGAAAACAAAGACCTCAGACACAAAATTCCCTCCACCCAAAGTTGAAAAAATCCAGTTTCCTGATTGGTCCTCTGGTCAGGTGCTTCAGGTGAAAGAGACATTAACCCTTAGTTATCTGTTTATGACAATAGGAAACATGGATAGTTTTTCTGAGGGAAGGGGCTAGGCAGCCTGGATCCCTCAATCCCACCTCTTGTCTCCCCCTCTAACACCCTGTAAGAATCTCACACTGAAGCCCAAGGAGGTCTGACTGAAGATGCCATGACACTATTCCTTCCAGAGTCTGTTAATGCAGCTCTGAGCAGGGATCACATATGGACAAAATATGATCTTTTCACTCAAGGGCTCCTGGTCCTTTCTAACTCTGGCAACAAATGATCAAGGGACTGAGCTAGGGACTCAAATTAACACCTTCCCCATTACCATTAGGTTGCTCAGCCAGCCTAGGGTTATCCTGTCTTTGAAATAAATTTCAAATTATTGTAGTATTAATAGCATTTTCATTTTTCCATACTTGCCTGACGGTTATCAGATATAACAGTCCATTTGCTATGGACCAGTGCTCACATTATAAAAACCACCATCACAATCAATGCCTTATGGGCAAGACTGTACCTGCCCCTGTGCGAATGCTCAACAAAGTGCAAGGAATCATTTCTTTTTACCTGTATTTTAGAGCCAAACATGATGGTAGTCCTAGCACTAAGAACATAATGTCTCTGGGAACTCCTACTGGGACAGAGCAACTCCATTAAGCTCCCATAGCAAAAGGGCCATAAAGGTACAACATAATCCATTATGAATCTGCAGGGTTATACATTAAGATTATTATACTCATGCAGCTCCTATTTAAAGGGAAAATACCCTTGCCCTGGTTGTTCTAGCAATTACCAATGGTCATTGGGTTGTCTGTATGAAATGCATTGGTGGTATTGGTTCAATTGCTAGTGGTTAGAGCTGGTCAAAATTGTTCCCATGTTTGTTGTTGTTGAAAAATGCCCTTTTATTCTAAAACAAAACCTTTTAATGAACAGTTATTGACATTATCAACATTTTCAATTTTTCTGAAAATTTCCTTGGAAGTGGAAAATGGGTCCCTTTCAAACCCTGGAAAATGGAGAGAAATGCAACATTCAGAATTTTTTTCACACAATTACTTCCCATTTTCTTGACCAGCTTTACTAGCAGGCAAGTGTCACATCACCATTACAACCCTTGGCATTCTCCTAAGAAAGCCAGGGTCTGAATGGGCAATGAGATTCAAGGTCTTCCTTGTCACTATTTGCTCTTCTGAGTCAAGGTAGAGGCACATTGGCAGGGCAGCATGAGGAAGTTTGTGCCAAAACGCATCCTGTACCTATCCTGTGCATGAAAAAGCACTTCAGAGCCAGATTCTAATGTACACTCTTTCTATCACTGTGGTAGCACAAAGGCAAAGACAAAGGCAGCTGTCAATGACCAGCTATAAAACAAGAGGTCTTAGTAACATTTTTCCACTTCAGGAGTGGAGTTCAGCAGAATTACAACTTGTTATTGAAAAGCAGTAGGCTTTTCCTCAAATTAATTGTATTTCTTTATCTTTAGGCATCTGTTGAAAAGAGAACACTAAATATATTCTTCAATCTCTTACTTGTAGTAATGGCTCAAAGGAGTAAAGAACCATATGCTCCTTATGCCCATCTATACCGTCTCCATGACAATGCACATTTGCAAAGTTAGTTTTGAATAACTTTGTAGAGTGAGTTCCAATTACTGATAATTAAGAACATGCACCATCATTAAAAGATAAAAGGATCTTGTTTGTGGCTGCAGCTGAATCTGGAGCCCCTCTGACAATTTTTGTTGAATATGGCCTTGATCCTGCAACAGGAACCACTGGGGTAAACCCTTACACTTGCATGAAGCCCTATTAAAGTCAAGGGCCAGATCCCCAGCTGGTGTAAATCAGTGCTGAGGTCAAAGGACCTGTGCCACGATAGACCAGCTGAAGATCTGGCCTAATGAGATTTCAGGATTAGCCCCATAACCCTAATATGTTTTCCTGTAAAAACCTTTTTAGATTTTTTTTAACTAATCAGAACATCTTGGTAAACTTACACACTTCATACAAAATCGTCCTACCTTGTAAACCCTAATATTTTACTTAGGCAAAAACTTGTTTTAATTCAATGTCTTACAAACCAATCAAGTAACAAACAAACAAAGCAAGCAAGCAGGCAAACAAACAAACAAACAAAAAGCATCACAGGAAAGGCCCCTCTTTCTGATATATACTGTAGTCTTAAAGCTTTGGATTTTGTGTGAAGGAAAGAGAAAATAATAGGAAAGAAATGTGTACAAGTGTCCTCGGGCAATAGTAATGCCTATGGCTCAAGTATCAGAGGGTAGCCGTGTTATAATGCTTATGGCTCAAGTGTAAATAAAGGTTATCTGAGTAATGACGACAGGAAGAATTATAAAACAAACTAGACAGGGATGCAATTTACAAATACGCTGGCATATGTTGCTGTAGTAAAAGCAAAAAAAAAAAGAGTAAAATGAGTAATTTATTCGTATCTGCAAAGGAAAATTAATTAAGGAAGGCAATAAAATATAAATGCAATACAATTAAAAGCAATTCCATGTGTATAATCTGTCTTCTGAATTTGTGTCTTTAGATCCTACGCTTTCATTTTTTTATCCAGTGCTTTCTATTATGGTTATTTTCCAAAGTGCTGTAAAAAATTTCAAATGTCGAGTACCTGAACCTTTAAGGTTCTCACTATTCTGGAGTGTGTCAGATTCCACTCCCATTGGGGTAGCTGAACTGAACACTGTTCCTGGGCTTTGTGCGTGCAGAATTGGATCTCTTGTGCTGTAGTTTCTTTAAGAATAAAATGTTACCTTTAGTCTCACCCAAATGGAGAATTCTTCAGATAAAGCTTCTATTCTTACACATCCTGTAACATGTATGGACAAAGGGTATTAAGCATGTAAGAAGTGTCATGTGCAGGATCATTTTCAAATGGTGTGCAACAGGAAATTGAACCACTTGGTTTTAGATGCTTTTAAAGACAGCAGTGTTTTCAAAAACGGAGGATGGGTAACTCAGAAATTTTGTAAGTTTAACTCGTATGCTCTAGGCTCCCAAGCTGCCTGGCTGCTCCAATACTAGCTGAGACCACTTTTGGACCTTCACATTCAGCGAAAAGCCAGGCAGTGACCATGCAGTGATTGCTGAGGAAAGTGAAGAATGAACACAGACCCAGGAAAGATGCAAGATATTGGAAAGGCAGATACCATCATGAAGAGTGTCAGCATTTCACACTTCAGTCAAACTATGCCCTCTTAGGCTACTACAGCAGACTTTCATTTCAAATAAAAATGCAAGATTATGTCAGGAAATATCCTTGCCATTATCTTCTCCACTGAACATCATAGTGAGCCAGGGGACACAGTCACAGTCATATTCTGATCTGTACATAGATCAAGGGCTGGAGGGGTAGGAGGGGAGGAGAGCGGGTGGAGGGGGTTGCTCTTTGTGATATGGACAGGTGTGGAGAACACTTCTCTTGTACATTCAGACAGCACCTGCAGAGAACTCTGTTCAACATTTCCCCCATCCACAAGAAACCAATTCTACAGTGCAGAGCCTACACACCGTGCAATGAACGAATAGCCACATTTTCCCTGGAACTGTTTAAAAGGAGGACTCCAGGCCACATCATGGCAGGATTCCAACAGAATGAGAGATTCAGTGTAAGGAGGAGGAAGCTCCACTGGATACACTGAAAGATATGCTGGACACCAGAATATACCAGAAGTGTGCATGTATCTCAGCATCAAGTACTGAGTTAAGAACAAGAAGAAAAGGAAACTAAATCAGTTTTGAGAAATTAGACCTTTGCAGAGACGTTACTTCAGTGTAGTGCTCTCACACACCAATGACAGGTAGCAGTACTGGACAGAGGGCCCCAGGGAGAAACTGTGTAATTCCTGCTCACTGAGGAAAATACTGTGAGAGAAATGATCTTTGCTTACTGTATAAATCTGCTTTCTGTTTATATGTTAAATATCTCTGAAGGGGAATTAACAAAGTGACCAGGGACATTGCTGAAAGAGAGAGAATAGCATGTCTATATGTGCAATGCAGTACCGGGTTTACAATGGTGCCAGTGGTGCCATGGAGCCAGGCCCATGCTCAGAAGGGGCCCCGGCCTGCTATGCTTGCACTAAGACTGTGTCCTGAGACCCCACCTGGTTTCAATCCCCTCCCCCCCCATTTGCTTCTCTTGGCTTGCCCGCCGGCCAGCCGAGGGCTCCTCTACTCCCCCTAGCCCCACTGGCCGGCTTCTCTCTGCCCCTTGGCTGGACCTCTGGCTCCAGACAGTCTCTGCTTCCCACCACCTGTGAGGCTCCACCTGTCTCCCTGGAGCTGAGCTGCCTGGGACTGATGAAGAAGCCTGGTCAGTCTCAGCCAGTTGGGGTGGGGGGCAGTATGGGGCGCTTGGCTGGGCCCTCCAGGCAAGTAGGTCCTGAGGGAGCCTGGCCAAGGCAGGCCCTGGCTTGGCAGATCTCACCACTCCTGAGAGGCCAGAGTGATTCCCCACCCCCAGGACCAGCCCTGGCTGCACTGCTGGCTTAGCCCAGCAGCCACAGTCACCTCCCAGCAGGGTCAGAGAGTGCGGCTGGGAGGCAGGACGTAGGGGAGTGGGTCTCTGCAGGGTCAGGGTGGTGCTGGGCTGTGAGGAAGTGGGGAAGATCTCTGTGTGTTGGGGCACTATAGAGTGAGGGTTCCGTGTGGGGTGCTGGGCAGTTGTGGTAGAGCTGTGGGCAAGGGGGCGCTGGGCACGGGTGGTGATGTGCAGGGCACTGTGTATTTGTGGCAGGGTCTGGTGGGGCCTCTGGGCATAGGGAGTTGGGGGGGAATGTTCATGTTGGGCAGAGGGCTGTGTGGCACAACATGGGCCTGCCCCGAGGGGGAGGTGCATGCTGGCAGCACAGGGATGGGTGGGCCATTGTGCATGTGGCAACTGCCGGTTTGTAAATAGTGCCCTAGCACTGGGCTGAATGGAGTGGGGCCACCCAGCCATGCCATGCCTCTGGCCGGCCCCTCATTCTGGGGACCGACCCCCACACACCATGCTCCATTGCCCTATAGGGGCCCACAAATATGTTTAGTGCCGGGACCAGAAAGGTTAATGCACCCAGGGGCACAAAAGGTTAATCCAGCCAGGGGCGGCTCTATGTTTTTTGCCGCCCCAAGCACAGCAGTCAGGCGGCCTTCGGCGGCCTCTGGTCACGCAGATTTGGCGGCATTTCTGCAGGTCCTGCGCCTCCAGCGTACCCGCCGCCAAATTGCCGCCAAAGCCTCGGGACCGATGGACCCCCTGCAAGCGTGTCGCTGAAAGCTGCCTGACTGCCGTCCTCACAGCAATTGGCAGGCTGGCCCCCGCAGCTTGCCGCCCCAGGCATGCACTTGCTTCACCGGTGCCAGCCCTGAATCCAGCCCTGGTGCAACAGGTGAGGAAAAGGAAGAAACATGACTCTCATGCTGGGTACCAGGAAATCATCCACACTGAGGCCCTAATATCCTCCCCACGTGAACATTTTTGACAAAAAATAAAAAATATCCTAGACCTTTTACTTTGAAGTTTTTGGGGGTTTCCATAAAAAAACCTGACAACTCAATTCCCTTCAGGATTTTAATTTTCAAAAAAACAAAAACAAAAAGAAATTTTGGAGGGCAACTATAATTTTCTGAAAAGTCATTTCCCTTCAAAAAAATGTTTTCCTGGAAATTTTTTGACCAACTGCATTAATTAGGCAACAAAGCTAACATGCTGGCGTTTTGTCACAGAGTGTACAGAGGTTTGGATTTACCCCAAAATAGCCAAACAGCCCACAAGGCACTTACATTCTTATACTCAGTGCTTACGTATTTCTCTGTCCTCTCACCGCCCCCTCACAGCAAGTATGTTTTACTGACAGAACAGTAATAGTCAGTGCGCTCTCTGCTGAATTTCACACAGATGCTCTCTCAGAAATCCACTGAAAGTCACAACTCTCTCAGCTGGTGCATGAGGTCATGTTAGTCCCTTGAAGACCTTTCTCTAACAACCAGATAGCTCAGATATTGGCTGTAGCTAAGGTGACTACATCACTATCATTATTGTTCATACCTTAACAGTGCTACTATGCCCTGGCCAGTCAACTCAGCAAGGGGCTGAGCAGGTGATAGAGTGCCTAAATATATATAGTATTTTCAAATGTGACATACAAATGCCTCTTGTGAGCAGCTTTGTGCTGTTCTACCTCCACTAATCACAGTCCCCTCAACACTCAAGACATGGACACTACTAACAAACCATTCCAAAAATCCCTGTAGCCTTCAAACCTATGCCAAGCCTTAAGCCGTTTATGCCTGAGCAAGCTTCTGAGGTCTTGTCTGTGAGGGGACACTCAGGAAAGTTAATCTGAATTAACTAAAAGTGTAAATTTAAAAGTGGATTAGTTAAACTGCATTAAAACTCTGTGTGGACACTCTTGCTCAGAATTAAAGTGGCCTTAAAGCCTCACCAAATTAAGGCCACTTTAATTTTGAATGACAGTGTCCAAATAGGGATTTAATAGTTTAACTAATCCATGTTAAATTCACACCTTTAGTTAATTCAGATTAATTTCCCTAAGTGGCCTCATGTAGACAAGGTCTGAAAATTCCAACCTTAGTCCCTGAAAATGCTAGACTTTTCCTACAGTATCTCTTGAAATAGGAAAAATAAAGTTCCTTTAGAAACGGGTCCCCATTTATCAGTATACTCCCATTAGGGGAAGAAAAGCTCTTATGAATGTGAGTTACATCTAAGTAACTTTTTGTATCAACTTTGTGCAATAAAACCCAATGGATGCAGTGTTGTGAAACCAAAACCATTTCTGTTTCCCCTCATTTCTATTAGAAGCAGAGATGGGCCAAAGCCACAACTTTTTATTTAAACCCCCAAAGGTCAATGATTCAGAAAAATTAGGGTTTCCAATACAAACCACCTCTTTTGGCTTTGAAAGAATAAAACCACACCTGGGCTATCTCTATACTGAATAGAAAAGCATATGAGACCTGACCTGCTGGAAATTTAGAAGTCATTGGTGGCTCTAAAATTTCCCCTGTGAATGACAGCATAAAGGATTCAATGTGCATGCCTGAAATATCAAACAAACACTGTCTATTAAAAGTTTAAGGAGAGGAAATGCTTTCCAGACACGGAAGTCTTTTCTGGAAAAAGTGCTACTTCATAGTATGTCAGACACATAATGCTGATGCCATAAATGTCACTATACAGCAGTTTTTATTCAGAAAATAAATGATTAATGTCAAACACGCCAAAGAAATGTATATTCATTTTAATTCCCCCTTCCCAGTCTTCAGTGCTGTAAGAAACAGATTTCAGAGGAACCTTTGAGGATTCAGGCAAAATCACCTTCAACTTTGACGGGATGGAATCATTAAAGAGAGCTGGGACATTGGGCAGGGTATTAAAAGAAGGTCAAGAAAATAATGCAGCTACTACAGATAATTCTCAAACCAGCTTCTTTCATGTGGCACTTCTTCAGTACCGCCATCGGGGCTGTCAATTCACTTGGGGCCTTATTGTGCCATTTAAGCACCCCTTATTGTAAGGGTGTTGTGCACTGATCAGGGGGAACACTATCAGCAAGGAAAGATTCCAAAACACAAAGGCTGTCCAAGACCAAAGTTGCTGGGTTCCATTATCTCACACAAAATCATTATGCTCAGATCTTGGACATCTTTGAAAATCTTTCTTTTCCCTGGCTTGTGGCACACAATGAGAAGTGGGTTAAGTCAAAGAGGGCTGTTGATAACTAGGATATGAGCCAGATGAATCCAATACTGTAAATGTGTGGATGTCTGAGGTTCGATGGAAGGCAAGTGGTACTCCTTGCAACCCCTTTAAAATGAAGCATTTTGTGTTCCTCACTCTACTGACAGCCTCATACATATAGGAGGGGCTTGGAGCTTAGTTATACTTCCAAGCCAGCTGTCCACACTTTTGTGGGGCTGTGGAGCATTGGCAGGCACATTAGGCAGACCATCTTCCTAGCACAGAGTATATTCTCCCTTAGCACACCCAGGTAAAACAGAGCACAATAGCAGCTTTAACTTAGCCACCATTAAGGCAGATTAACTTTTTTCCCTGCCTAAGTCTTCTCAGGAACTCTTCCATGCTTGTCGTATATCATATTTAGATGAGTTTCTTTCAAGATCCCATTGCTGTAGAAATGTGTTTAGGGCCATTATTATTATTTATATTATGATAGTGCCTAAAGGGGCCTGCTGAGATCATGGCCCCATTATGCCAGGCACCATACAAAGATATATTAAGAGCCCCCAAAAGCTAACATTCTAAACCAGAAAAGGAAGTAGTACTGTTATCCTCACTCTGCACACAGAGAAAGTTAGCAACTTGCTCAGATCACATAAGAGGTCTGTAGTGGATCCAGGAATAAAATCCAAGTCTTCTGAATCCTACTCTAATGCCTTCATCACAAAACCATCTTTCTCCTCCTCCTTGCTCCTGCACCACTATTTCCTTTCGATGTGCTCTAGGAGTGATATTCTTCATCTTGGCACATGACTTCCCAGAATGGGTTGTTTGTCACTCCAGCAGTGTGTGTGTGTGTGTAGTCACACCAGAAGCAGAGGGTGTGGGGGCAGCAGCTTTTTGGGCATCAGAACTGGCAGTTTTTAGAGCATCAGAATGAGTAGGCGATTGTGCTGAGGCTTTTCTCCCACCATAAATCACAAAGCCAAATATCTTATACGCACTACATATCCACAGAGGCTCCTCCTCTGACACTGGACAGAGTGAAAAGGATTTTGTTGGTATGAAGACCACTGCAGCTCCTGAGTGGGGTCAAAATTAAGGAGAATCCATGTGTTTGGATTTGAAATTCATGGCCAAAATCTGCTGCCTGTTACACTAGCTGACTTCACTAGTACAGTTAACAGAAGAATCAGGCCCATTGCATGCAGACAGTCAAACCCTGCACAGCATTTACATCATATTTGAGTGCTTTAGATTTTCGTACACCTGCCCTGGCTCTTGGATGATGGCCAATGGTTGGCAGTGGGGAGAGGAAATAGGTACCTAGCAGTATCTCAGAACACAGGTCTTTTTTTACATGAGGTTTTCTTTTAGAGCAGTGTGGAGGGAAATGCTTTAAATTAAAGAAAACAGAGACAATAGACATATTTATGACTAATTCGTTGGTATCCCATGCCCCATAGTTGATCCTTAAAAGAAAGCAGATGGGTTTAAGTGCCATTTAAAATAACCCCTCTTTACCTAAGAAATCCTTACATGAGCTTTGCTCATGGATTATGTAAGGAATTTATATAAGGCATTAATCACAAATATATAACAGAGATTGAAGCCTCACAATGAAAGCAGAATCAAAGGAGTCAAGGAAAATAATGACTAGCGGGGCAAAATAGCCTAAATAGCCTTGAAACTGCTGCCAATCATTGACTTAAAAAAGCCAATGTTAATCTGGGAGGTGAGAGCAAATTAATCTCTGACTATTCTGTAATGCCTCTCTTTCTTTAAAAAGTCAGGTGGCATAATCTTTTGATTTCCCTATCTCAGGCACAGGAGTGATTTTTTGAAAATACATGGGAGTCTGATCTCATTGTTTCCTGTGAATTCTAGTTTTACAATCAGATCCTCATATAAAAGTGCATATATCGGATGGAATGAGGGAAGAGGTTTCATAACTCAGCAATGCATAATCAAACAGAAAATGGCCTAATGGACATTTGTGACAGCTATCTAAGGTCTACACTGGCCTAAGATATGCAACTTCAGCTACGAGAATAGCGTAGCTGAAGTTGACTTTTTTTTCCTTTTTATAATATATGGAGGTATATCTATCTCATAGAACTAGAAGGGACCCTGAAAGGTCATTGAGTCCAGCCCCTTGCCTTCACTAGCAAGACCAAGTACTGATTTTGCCCCATATCCCTAAGTGACCCCCTCAAGGATTGAACTCACATTGAACCCTGTGTTTAACAGGCCAATGCTCAAACTACTGAGCTATCCCTCCCCCCATATTGTATCTTAGTTTGACTTATCTCGTGTTGGTTGGTTGGTTGTCACGGCTCTTCTGTCGACTTTGCTTCTGCCTCTCACTGAGCTGGAGTTCAGCAGTTGACGGGAGAGTGATCAGGGATCGATTTATCGCATCTACACTACACGTGATAAATCGATCCCCAATTGATCCGGCGGATAGTGTAGATGTACCCTAAGCTTTGCAACTGCCAGTGAGACAGACAGATTTCAGCAGCAACTAGAATACGTGCTGTCTCAGCTGCTTTGGACTTTTGCTATAAAAAGAAAAACAACTTCAGGACATTTCTGAACCCCAGCAACTCAAGCAGAAATTTGGTAGTGAAATTTCCCACATTTGACCCTCCCACCTGCCTCAACCTCATGGCAAACATGTAAATGAAGCCTGGCTATTAGGCTCATAAGCAGCACACACCTTGTGCGTGTGCGCACTGGAAGTAACCTGTTTGTAACACCCCACTTCTCATTGGTGCGCAGTGCAAAAACGAAGGGGAAGGGAAAGAGGACAGAAAAAGTTGGAGATTTTTTTGTTTCCAGTTTGAGCACTAAAGACTGGCCAAAAATATTAACAGTTTAAAAGAAAGGCTGGAGAAGTTAGAATAGTCAGTGTGTTACACTAGTAAAATCATACCAATAGGATCTTATAAGAGGAATCAGACAAAATGCCAGGTTTACTGTAAATACAGAGAAAGAGCTAGAAATCAGGATATGCAATTCAATATTATTTCACTACCATTCCTTATTCATTCACACATTCATTCATACAAGTTCTGCAGAGTTGTTACAGTTACCAGCCTAGAGGTTGCTCATGGCAGAGTACTAGCCAGGTAGCCTGCATGCAAGGGTGAAGGGTGTCAGATGCGCATATGTTAAAATAGAGGATGTATGGGTATGGATGCTTGATTTAGATAAAGGATGAATTGTCAGAGAAGTGCCAGCCTAAGGATTGACCTCAGACTTGTTATACATATACACTTTATGGTTCTAATACAGAAATTTCCTGATACCGTCCAACAAGTGCTTGTTGGAGTGGCAAATACGGGTAGATAAATGATTAATATGAATGAAGGTTAGGAGGGGAAATAGAAATATGGAGCAGAGATAGGGGCTTGTCCAACACATCGGGAATCAGCACTTGGACCTCCAGAGCAAAAAGCATGAGCTGTTACTGTTAGAACTAAAGAGGTAAGCCACTGTAGTGAAGAGTTGTAACAACTCATCTCCTCTGTGGATTGACACAGAGGGTGGCCTGTAACACACTCACCAGGGTTATACTGCCAGTTCCTATTGTCTCTGCTGCCATTTCAGAATTGGCAGCTTCAGAACCAGGAGTGGTTTGTAGTGCCAAGCAGAAAGAGTCACACAGAAACAACAGCTGACTACAGAATTGCAGAGTGAGCTAAAATCCTAAAAAATAGAATACAGTTAGAATGGACCTGAGCCACAAAGTTCCAGTTCCAAAGTTCAAAGGCTTATGATTTGGGTTCATCTCTTAAAAAATATTTAAAAGCTGACAGACCCTTAACTACCATGCCACTGGGGTGAGGACAGAGTACAGGAGGAATATTCACGCAAGCTATGGATCACCAAGTTACACAAATTCATCTCTGGCACATTTACTTGGAGTGCGCCAGGCTGCAGCCCCTATTCCGGCTGCTCACAAATATTTTGTTAAGGTTTTGGTTACACTTTTCCCCTCACCTTTTTATGTATGCACTCCCTATCTGTGGCCCCACAAAGTCACAGGACCTTCTGGTAAACCTCCTCCTAGCCCTGGCTAAAATGGCCATCTATAAAACCAGGGAGAGGAGGTTGGCTGATGGGGTCTCCTGTGACTGTGGGGCCTATTTCTGATCCTCTGTCCGTTCACGCATCCAGGCGGAGTTCCTCTGTGTGGCGTCCACTGGCTCCCTTGATGTCTTCGAGGAGCAGTGGGAGCTGTCTGGGGTTCTCTGCTTGGTGTCCCCATCAGGTTACCATTGTTTGACCCTTTGACCTCACTCCTGTCCCTGTTATCTCATTAGTTGTCCCCCAGAATTATTTGATTTCCACGCCCTGTGGATCCTCCCCTTAGGCTGCAGGGAGGGTCCTTTAGCAGTGGGCGGGTTCCGCCCACCCACTTCCTGGCTCCCAGTAGGATAAAGACTATTTCTGATTGTTTATTGCTAATTCTGTGTGTGTATATATATATACACACACAGAGCAATTCACTTCCCTACCTTCAACCCCAATTGCCAGCTGAAGAACCTTTAGCTATTCCACTGTAAGGTCTGACATCTCTTTTTTGTAGTCCTGTTCACACTGATCACACCTCTCTGATACTCTTGGCTGGGATGTGGATCAACTGACCTGAAGTGAACTGCATGCAGTTCTATTCCCTGCATCCTTTAGTAAACCAGCCTGGCACCCCTCAAGCTATTCAGCCCTCCATGTGCTCACAGCCACTTTCCTTGCAGTACCATTTGGGGTGTACAATAGCAACTGCAGCTCCAGGTCAAAACTGTTACCTTGCTTCCACCTCTGCCTCTTCAAGGTCAGTTTCCTTCTCTCCAAATTGCCCAGTAGCAGTTGTTTGCAGCATAAGAGGCCATGCAACCAACTCCAGTGATCTTAAATAAAACTAAAGTTGATTTGGCCACGGGTAGAAAAGAAAAGAGAAATCACATGCATAACTCTAATTGTGAATAAACCTATCTGCTGGTAGCTGGATCCTATGACACATGCACTGGTAAATGAGCACAAAGCTTGTGTTACAAAACATAGGCATATCTACAAAATATGATGTACAAAAGTTTGATGTACAAAAGTTTTCTCATGTGTTAGACTGAAATGGCCTAAACTGCACCTACAAACACCTGCTGAACACTGGCTGCTCGGTAAATGAAAAATTCCAATAATGATTTTTAAAATGATTTTGGTAAAAAAATTGCTTTAAAATACTGGAAATAAATGTTGTGCCAGATTTTTTTTTGGGGGGGGGAATGGAAAATTTTGATAATGAGAATTTTTCACAAAAAGTTTCATTTTCAAAAAAGAGGAAATAATTTTTTAAATGAAAAATGTAGTTCAGTTCTGTGAGGCAGAGATGCAGAATGTTTTTGATCTCCCTTATCCTGTTTTTACACTGGTGTAACTCTACTAACTTCACTGGAATTATTTCCAATTTACACACCAGGTAAGATTAGAATCAGGCATATATAGGTCAATGGGATCAGGAAGGGGCCTTCAGTATAGACAGCAGGATTTGACTCATGTTGTTCAAAGGCTACAAATAATTCTGTGTCTTTTTCACAAACTCTGGGCATATAGCAAAAGTAATTTTGATGCAGTAATGTGTTCACTATACTGTACAGTTTAGTTCAAAAGTACAAGTACTCAATCACTCATTTAAACAACCTGAAAAAGAATTATTGAGAGCATAAAGAAGGCAGTAGAGAAGCGTATAGAATGAGTGCATTATATTTGTAAAGCATAAGCTTTAAGCAAATATTTGAACAACAAACTAGAATTTGATTAGCTCAGTATTTTATTCAAAGGAAGGAAATGAGAGATAGTTAATGTTGGCATCAGGGTAACATAGACAATACCAAATGAAAGGAGAGAAAAAAATAAACAAACAAACACATTCACAATGGAACAAGGGGTTTATGAAGTGTTTGGAACTCAAAGACAAATCCACATCAAAAGTGTGGGAAATAGATCTCTGGACTGAGAGTAAATATGACTGTATGCAGTTCAAAAGGAGGGTTGAAACAAAATTGGAGGCCCTAGCTGCCACCTCAACCATGGAGCCAGAGCCAGAATATGCCTTTCAAATATCATTGTTTTATGGTGGAAAGAAAAAAAAAAAACCAGTTCTAAGTAAATGCTGCAGGCAAGTATATATGATAGCTTTATGATCAAAAATATGAGCTATGAAAAACAAATATGGTGAGAACAAAAAGGAAATTGAAGAAGAATTGAGAGAGAGAGAGAGAGAGAGAGATAGGGATGACATTATGGATGGCTAATCTGTAGTGCTATCACTCTCTTTAAAGTCAATTGCAAAATCCCATTTATTTTAAAGGGATAGCGCTCTGGCCCTAATTTGTGTTAGTCTAAACTCACATTTGAACTGGGAGCATTTTCCATGTTATTTAATTATGGCTGGGTGCCTATGCTCTTATTAACTGAGCCCCTTTTTGCCCTGATGCTGGGGAGAGAGAATTGGGCGTATACCTTTCTTTTGTCTTCCCTGTTAAGTAAAAAAAGTCTGAATGCTGTTGAAGCTGTTGTTATGTTTTATGGTGGGAAACAGGCAGCTGGATTTTCTTTTAACATAAGAAATATTAAACTAATAAGTCGGATCTTCCTTGATTTCTAGAAGCTTTCCTTGCAAGACCCAGAGGTGTGCCCTTGGAGTTCTCTCCATCTTTAACTGCAGTAATAAGGGAGTTCAAATCTTTAACAAAAGAACTTTTGTTCAGATACTCAAACATTGGAATTAAACAGTTTTAGCATAAACAATGGCCTGGTCTACACTACGAATTTATTTCGAATTTAGCAGCGTTAAACCGAATTAACGCTGCACTCGTCCACACAATGAAGCCCTTTATTACAATACAAAAGGCTCTTAATATTGATATCTGTACCCCTCCCCGACAAGGGGAGTAGTGCTGAAATTGGTATTGCCATTTTGAATTAGGGTTAGTGTGGCCGCAATTTGACGGTTTTGGCCTCTGGGACCTATCCCACAGTGCACCATTGTGACCGCTCTGAACAGCAATCTGAACTCAGATGCACTGGCCAGGTAGACAGGAAAAGCCTCGCAAACTTTTGAATTTCATTTTTTGTTTGCCCAGCGTGGAGCACTGATCAGCACAGGTGACCATGGAGTCCCAGAATCAAAAAAGAGCTCCATCATGGACCGTATGGGAGATACTGAATCTGATCTCTGTATGGGGAGATGAATCTATTCTAGCAGAACTCCGTTCCAATAAACGAAATGCCAAAACATTTGAAAAAAATCTCCAAGGCCATGATGGAGAGAGGCCACAACAGGGACTCAACACAGTGCTGCGTGAAACGTAAGGAGCTGAGACAAGCGTACCAGAAAGCTAAAGAATGAACTGGACGCTCACGGAGGGAGGAGCGACTGATGCCTGTAGCTATCCCACAGTTCCCGCACTCTCCGAAAACTATTTGAATTCTTGGCTGAGTTCCCAAAGCCTGAAGGTTTAAAAACATTGTCACGAGTGGTTCAGGGTATATGTCGTCACTCCCCACCCTCCGTGAAAGCAAAGGGAAAAAAATCCTCTCACGCCTTTTTTCAATGTCATTGTATGTCTACCGGATGCTGCTGGAAGATGCTGTGCTGCAGCGCTACACAGCAGCATTCTCTTCCCTTCCCTCGTGGATGGCAGATGGTACAGTATGACTGATATCTGTCATTGTCGTCCTGTGAGTGCTCGTGGCTGGCCTCGGTGAGGTTGGCCAGGGGCACCTGGGCAAAAATGGGAATGACTCCCGGTCATTCCCTTTTTTAAGCTATGTCTAATGGAGATTCAGTCCTGCCTGGAATATCATAGCAGCTGGAGGCTGCCCTCCCCTCCCCGCTTTGATCTCTGCTTGCAGAGGCAATAAAGTCAGTGTTGTTTCAAATTCATGCATTCTTTATTACTTCATCACACAAATGGGGGGATTACTGCCACAGTAGCCCAGGAGGGGTGGGCGAGGAGGGAAGCAACGGGTGAGGGTTGTTGTAGGGGCACCTCTAGAATGACATGCAGCTCATCATTTCTGCGGGATGTCTGGGGCTCTGACCCGGAGCTGCCGTTTGCCTCTCTGGTTCTTCAGTAGGCTTGCCTGATATTCTAGGCAGGGATGACTCTCCCTTTAGACAAAACTTAAAGAAGAGAATGACTTGGAGAGTCATTCCCATTTTTGTCCATGCACCCCCGGCCGAACTCACAGAGGCCAGCCAGGAGCACCCATGACAGCAGCAGAGGTACAGTATAACTGGTAACCATCATTGTCAACTTGCAAAGCAGCAGATGGTACAGTATGGCTGGTAACCGTCTTTGATAACTTTCAAAAGGCAAGGGGATGCTGCTGTGTAGCGCTGCAGTACCACGACTGTTAGCAACATCCAGTAGATATATGGTGACAGTGAAAAACGGCTGAACAGGCTTCATGGCTGCCATGCTATGGTGTCTGCCCGGGCAATCCAGGGAAAAGGGCGCAAAATGATTGTCTGCCATTGCTTTCACAGAGAGAAGATTGAGTGAAGACATTTACCCAGAATCACCCAAGACACTGTTTTTGCCCCATCATGCATTGGGATCTCAACCCAGAATTCCAATGGGTGGGGGGCAACTGCGGGAACTATGGGATAGCTACCCACAGTGCAATGCTCTGGAAATTGACGCTAGCCTCAGTACATGGACGTACACAGCCGAATTAATGTGCTTAGTGTGGCCATGTGCACTCAACTTTATACAATCTGTTTCCAAAAACCAGTTTCTGTAAAATTGGAATAATCCTGTAGTGTAGACATACCCACAGAGTTCTAAACAGCCTAACTAAAAATCTTTCTTACTCAATCACGTTTTGTTTCCATGGTACCTGTGATGACATAAACTTACTAGGTCTCCAGTGAGCCATAGAGTCTTCCAGGAAAAAATGGTTAGTCAGCCTGAATGTCTAATGTAAAACACAACCTGAGAAATAAGTATTCTTTCTGAAAAGGTTCAGGCCTTCTTCCTAGATCATTAATCAGCGAGGAAAAAAGGCACAAACCCAACTTCCCCCCTTTCAATCTCACCTGCAATGTCTGCACAGCACTTTGAAAATGTAAAGTGTTATAAGCATATTATTAAACTGGAAAGGAATGTATATGAATTGCTGTTATAAAAATTGCTGTGAAACATTGTACTCACTCTACAGATGCAAACTCTCAAGAAACATCTTTTTGTAAAAACTGAAACAGATTGTGGAGTTCAGCAGCATGCATCTTTGCTAGGAAAACATTCCTACTACACTATTTTTGCTTTTCCTCTCATGTTTTTTCCAAGGATTTCCTAATTGATCATGGTGCTGATGGATGCTAACAGCCATAATACAGGGTGTTATTGGCACACAGAGGGCCTGTCAAAATGAAAATAAAGCAGGTATTACTAGCTTTTACTGAAATGTCCTCGCTAACCAATACTTTTATGGGCTTCTCTTGTAATCTGTACCTAGGCAAAGTT
This sequence comes from Gopherus evgoodei, assembly GCF_007399415.2. Classification (NCBI taxonomy): domain Eukaryota; kingdom Metazoa; phylum Chordata; order Testudines; family Testudinidae; genus Gopherus; species Gopherus evgoodei. The sequence goes on from NC_044325.1 coordinate 93,096,941, forward strand.
CCCCTTGCAGCAAGACTGTAAGATCGGGTCCTTTTCCAGTTTTATATAAAAGAAACAGGGCCAGATCTTCAGTTTGTGCAGCTTTTCTTATCAAATTAGTGCCTTTTTGATCAAGGATGGATACATGCCACAAACCTGCTGCATTTTAGTACACACACGAGTACGCACATGACATTTTAGATACCCTTCCTTATGGAAAACTATTGATGGAGAAATTAATTATCATGAGATACATTGAAAAATCAGATACCAGTCCTGGTAGGATAAGTTTGTTTCTTCGAAGGTACAAGTAAAGGTTGCTGGTCATGTTCTCATTGAAGACAATGGCAAAGGTCATGTTAACTTTAATGGAAGCAGACCCTAAATATTCAACTTCCCCTTAAACAGTAGCAATGTACAGAGAATGTTTAAAATTGTATTTCAGAGGTTCAAAACTTATAGGCCAATTCAGAACTTTCTAAAATGTTACATGTTACCAAAATGGTGATTATTTCTAAGTGATAAACTACTAAATCAAATTACTTCATTCTCTGCTGAAGTTGGGGCAGGAACTAGATGAATTTATCACACATCCCATTTGCTGAGGCTTAATCACAAGAATTAGCAAGTGGTGTGTTATGAAGGTAGAATGATACAGAAAAACATCTTAATTATTTCAGTGTGGTCTAATGCACTCGTTATCTGAAATTAATGACTGATTCACAAAATGAAATTAGCGTATCATACCAAAATGATCCTTACAATTTTTAGGTTATTTCTAATAAGACCCTAAACACTATGCTGGGAATATCCAGAGCTGTGAGCCACTGTGTTACTTCTCTGCCTCAGCAAGAGGGAGTTGCGCTGGCAATTAGACGGTGTGTCAACTCCCTGCCACACTAATTTGTCTTCCTGACCAGAGAAATCCTCAAGGCTCTCCTGGCCCAAACCTCATCTAACAGGTAACTATCAGTAATCTCCAGCTCCTGAGCTCTTCAAAGATGTTTCTCTGAAATGCAGAGCCCCTACCTTTGCGCATTCACAGAAGATATTAAGTTTGCTACTCTGTTAAAAAGTCAGTACATTATCATATTAATTTAACTGGGGTAAATGCCCCCTTCTCTTCAAACACAGCATTGAATAGGTTTATACTAAAAGTAAAATAAGTTTATTAACAAGAGTAGTGATTTAGTGATACCAACTATAAAAGATAAAGGTAGAGATGGCAACAAGCAAATAAAAGTGAAAACATGCATCTAAAAGTCTAAAACAATCTGGTAAGATAGAGTTTCTGTTCAAGATGGTTTCTTTTACCCACAGTCTCCTTTCCAGCTCTTTACTGGCCAGCCTGGTCAGGACCCATCACAGAGATCAAATTGTTTGGTTTCCAGATGGAGTCGCTCTCTACATTATATTCCCAAGGGGACTGCCATTGTTTTACAAGTCAGGAAGGCCTCCTGTGGATTCAGTCTCTTGGTGTCCGTAGATAATTTAGCTAATGATGTTAACAATGCAAATTCTTATCTGAAAAAATAGTAGTGTACATACATTCATCTAAAATAAATGTAGATTTGCTTTCTTGTTTGGTTCACTTCCTATTTGTTTTCTTTTCATCTTACTAATGGTTTTCTTGAATGAGTCAGAAAGTACAGTACCTTAATATATTAGTTAATGAAAAATAATAATAAAAGCTCCCTTATATTTTGATTACACTTTGTTCTCTTTAATGTTATGTTCTGAATGTGTGTTATATTTGCTGCTATCTGTTAGATTTATGATTTAGGGGTTTTTGTTTGTTTTTTAAGATTAAGAAAGTAATTGATATTAACTAATTTCTGGGATTTTTAATCAACACTGGGAATTTCACATATGCATAATTTTGCTGGCTGCAATTTCTCAGCAAATCAGAGCTTCAAAATCAGATCCATCTTAAAATCTCAATATGTTTCCATTATGTCCTCTTTAAAATGCAAAAATCCTAAATAAAAGAGATTGATAAAGATAGAAGCATGAAAGATCACTTTCATTTGCTTTCCCAATCAATAGGGACCTATAAAGTGCAAAATAAAATGGAACAAGAAATACTCGATTCATGTTGTAGGAAGCTTTAAAATGTTGTTTCCCATGAACAGAGCTTCATGCACTCAGCATTCTTTATATATTATTTTTTTAAACAGAAAGATGATGGACTAGAACGACACTAATCTTTGTACTTAGTATTGTGAACAATCAAAAGATTATTTTCAGTGAAAAGCAGAAATACCAATATTTCAATAAATATATTGAAAGCTATCTTATATAAGGGAATTCTAAGGCGGTAAAAAGCCTTGTCACTCCCAATTAGTATATCAACAGGAAAGTTTATATATTGTAAATTATACACACATACATACTAACTTTTTTATTTAGACTAAGTTCTTTGGAGCAGTGACTTTCTTTTTGTTTTGTGATTGTGCGGAAACTAGCACAATGGGTCCTGGTCCATGCCTGGGGTATCCACTGTGATGGGGCAAGACCAGATGGCTACAGTAAAGTAGTAACAAACAGGTATGTTAGCCCCAGGCTAAACAAATCTCTGGTACCATGGTAACCAAATGGCAGTTGCTCCAGGTTAATCATGACACCTGGGGCCAATTAAGATCTTTCTAGAAGGTAGTGGAGCTAGCTAGATTGATTGGGACACCTGAAGCCAATCAAGGGCTGGCTGGAACTTATTAAAAGCCTCCCAGTTAGTCAGTGAGGTGTGTGAGGAGGTGGGAGCAAGAGGCACAAGGAGCTGAGAGGAAGAGGGGTACAAGCATTATCAGACACCAGGAGGAAGATCCTGTGGTGAGGATAAAGAAGGTGTCTGGAGGAGGCCATGGGGAAGTAGCCCAGGGAGTTGTAGCTGTCATGTAGCTGTTACAAGAGGCACTATAGACAGCTGCAATCCACAGGGCTCTGGGCTGGAACCCGGAGTAGAGGGTGGGCCTGGGTTCCCCCCAAACCTCCCAACTCCTGATCAGACACAGGAGGAATTGACCCAGACTGTTGGTTCTACCAGAGGGGAAGATCACTGAGGTAAGCAAATCTGCCAATAAGCGCAGGACCCACCAAGGTAGAGGAGGAACTTTGTCACACCAGATAATACAAATAAATAATAAATATCTTCCTATATACACTCATACACATATAACTTGTAGTGGGAAATTGAATTTAGTCAGTTTGTAATTGCATCTCATTAAGAAAATGAATTCTCTCCTGCAAGTTATTAACTTTTCCAATTTGGCAATATTCTCACCCCACTTTCTTCCCATAACCTCTTCTTCCTCTCATTTGCCTTAGTCCATCTCTTGCTCCCTCTTTCTTTTGTTGTTGATGGCTAAAGTGTGTCAGTAACTGACTCTTGGGAGGATTTGATTTGCAATGTCACCTTTCAACTATTATGACCTGTAGCAGTGATTTTGAAGGAAATGAAGGGAAAAATGGTTCCCAGACTGGCTATGTAGACAAACTATTACAAACAGGAAATGTAGGCATTAAATGGGACTGGTAGGCCCCAGGGATTAGTAATGGAAGACCCATCCTTTCATCTCTAGGTCATCACTCCAAACCTCCAGTTGGTAATGACTGGAAGTTATCACTATCAGAGAGTATTTTAGTCTCCAGTATTTCCTTGTGGCTTCATGCTTGGTATGGAATTTTGCAAAACTGGTTCATCCTCCCCCTAAAAGGGGCATTCATAACAGTTGTACTTCACTTTACTTCATTAATGTCCTCCCTGTTCCCTTTTCAAACTGCACATTAATCTCCCATCTCTGTTCAAATCCACTCTTGAACTGTCTACAGTTATTGACCCTTTGTTCTTGCAACCACCAATAGAATTCTGGTATCTTTTTACCTCTTCACTTGATCCCATTTTATCTTTTCATACATGTAAGAATATCACTTTGCCCTTCCATAGCACATTCCTTCTAAGGAACAACACCTCTGAGATATAGTTATTACCCTCTTTTCCATTCTCTCCCCTGCCAACAGTGGGCAGAGTACCTTAGTTTTTAAGTTAACTAACTTTCTCAAAGTCACAGCTAGATGCAAAATCGAGGTCTCCTGCCTTCTAATTCTGTGGCTTACTCTTTAAACTGCCATTCCACCCAGGCTATTATCTTACACCTATTTTGAGATCTTGATGTCTCTTCTGTTTAACTTTTTTCTTCCCCACACTTCAATGTAGAGTCAAATGCAGAAAGGTGTAGAGCAGCTCTCATTGGCTTCAGATTTAGATTGCTGGGACAGATGAGAATCTGGACCCAAAGCCCTGCTGACTGGCTTGATGCAGTTGTAAAGCACATGGCATGAATTTTGTTGGTACTTACACCCCAGTATGCCATAAGCAGAACACATCTCTCTAATTTGAAAAGTGGCATCTAAAATTAGAAATTACTCTTTTTCAACAGAGGTCCATGAATAAAAATAGCACTTTAGAAGAAGTGGGCTAAGTGTGGCAAAAAAATAAACTGAACAGGAGTGATCATTGTTGGAACTCATCGGTTTCTGATGTGCACATTTTAGCAGCTACAAGTAGGGAAGTAACAGGCAACACCATTCAGTTGCCTTACAGATCACAGAGCAAGCTCAAATGAGATGGACAAAATGCAAAAGAGGGACTTCTAAAGACACCTTAGAAATACTAGAAACTAATGAAAATGATTTGGGGAGTTTATATTTTGAAATTGAAAATAAAGCTCCTACAAAACCAACATTGAATATGGTATTCAATCAAGTTAGACTTCAAAATAATATATTTCTGCACATTACACTGCACACAGAATTACTATAATGAATACTTAGCACCAGAATTTTTTTCCACTTCAATAAAACAAACACAGAGAGAGAGAATGTTGAATAGTTACAAGGAGCTTTGAGTTAAGATCCCTTGTTTTCTATAGCTGCTCTGCTGCTGACTTATGAGGGCTTGGGAAAGTCACTTATACACCCTATGTTTCACTTATCCATTCAGATGAAATTACAAACAAATAACCAGTCTGTGCCTGTTCACACTTCCTCCTCATTAAAAATATATTGGGCTGGAACATCAGCTGTGTAAATTGTCTTTGCTTCGTTGACTTCACTTTATATCAGCTGAGTTTCTTGACAATGAACTCTACTTTTATTGTTTCTAAAACCACTTTTTATTTATCTGCCATCTTTCTTAGTCTGGAGCACCTTGGTTGTGTGCTCTGTAATTTGAGAGTAAGCAGGCATAGCAGTTGGCCATTTCACTGCAAGTATCATATTATAGATTTGGTCACTCCAAACTGTTTGCTGTTACAATTATCCATGGCAGATGTCTGCATAATGCTTTAAAGTGAAGAACAAGTATTATAAAGGTGATGAAATATAGTTTGGGTTTTAGTAAGATTGCATTTCTGTGTAGACCAGTGGAGAATATTCTCTTTAAAAAAAAGAGGGCTGATTCTGTAACCATTGCTCATGTGCACATTCCTCATTAAACACCTCAAGATTGTATTGTATATCTCCTCAACTATTAGATATATACAGCTTCTTAAGACTGAAATTGGGGGAGGTGAAAAGAAATGGTTTTGATTATGTAAACCAGAACTTCCAGACAGCCACTCAGTGCTAGTTGGGAATAATGCACCCTTTTGAAATTTTGCAGTTCCTTGTTTTAATACTAGTAGTTGATCCTATATTTCTTTACCCAAGTAGGAGCATGATCCCATATACTCTATCCATTGATTTAACAGAAGTTGTCCCTGCCAAAGAAGTATAAACAGACCTTAGCATAAATGAGCATTCAAGCTTAAGCCGTTCCAAATACAACCTTTGGATTTGCTTTTACATCTAGTAATCAATGCTAGCATGGCACTAAAAAGCATAATTTAAAAAAAATTATACCACTATCCACGGTGGGAAAATAAGCAGGATCAGTAGCAAAACACAATAGGTCAGCGAATAATGCTAGATTTGGCAGCATTTGAATTTTAGGGTGGACACCTGTAAGCCAAACTAGATACACTCACCACAACTATCACAGGACTAAGTACTAAGCTGTTTTTATTATTTTTTTCATTGTACTTGATGTCTTTGTTTCTGAATTCTTACCAGTAGTCGCTTGAGCATCTTTTATTCCTAGTGTTAGAATCCCTACTGCCTACTTTTAATTTTTGGAAAATGTTAATTCATTTATAAATCACTTTAAGGGCCTTGGGTGAACAGTGCTCTATACTCTAAATGCAAGATATTATATTGTATAATTTCAGAGTAATCTATACATAAATTGCACCAAATAAATTCATTGTGCACAGTCTGATTGTGAGGATGCTGCACTGCCTTCTGAACCTAATTAGGCAAAACCAAAATGGTTTTTCTTAGACATTTTACAAGAGCTCTTGAATTTGAATATTTCATTTGCGTTTTGTTCACTAGGAGTTGTAAGCTGCTTTGAATCAGATGCATGTTCTCATTAACTAGTCCATTCAATTTGCATTTCACCACTGTCATATTACTGGGGCTATGAAAAAAACACAAAAAGAGGGTGGTGTTTATTTTGAAAGGTTGCGATTCCTAATGAAAGAGAGAGAAGACTTGGTAGGCTGGCTCTGTCATCTGTTTCACTAAGCAGGGTTAACTGTAGACAAGCAGGTAAGGCAGCTTCTGAAAGCTAGAGAATGTCGCAGCTTCTCAGTTCATAAACTATCCTTAGCATCTGCTTGATACTGTTCATCAACATCTGACAGAGGCCTACAGCTTTTGTCATTTGCACTTTGGCAATACTTGTATTGCTCGTCATGCCAATAAGAGTTTGGCGCTGAGTAACTTTTGTACTAAGGGGAGTCAGATAGGAAGGTAATTTATGTTCTCCAACTAAGAGCATAGTGGTAATACTGCCTTTCTATATGGCACTGGAATGATTGCCGAGTAAACTTTTCCCCTCCACCCCTTTTTTGGTACTTAAGGAAGGAGGGATTAATGACACAATTTGGTAGATATTGAGCTTCTGTCCCCATAATCAAATGGGGACTCCAAATTAGAAACTGCTTAAATGAACCTGATTAGAAGAATTTCACTAATTTTTAGAGTGCGTTGTCTCCTTTCTCCCTCTCCTCCCTGTTTTGTTTAGCAGCTCTCCAGAATAGCTGTCACGTCATCACAAACTTCCTAAACATTTCCTGGACTCCTTATGCTACGGTAAGGACTGGATAAGAAGTGCCATTAATTGCCATAATCAGTGCTAGAGCTGGGAATCTGTCTGGGTTATTGATCAGTAAGCAGCTCTAATTTCAATTACAAAAACTTTTGGAAGTGTCACTTATGGCAGAAGTAGCGATGCACGCAACCTTTTCCACCGCTGAATGGATACATCTCAGACTAGATCTGTTGTCTTTATTTACCATGAGCCAAGGCTTCTTGACACCTTATCGCTAACTTTACACTAAAGCATCATATGTCAATAGTTCCTATTTTGACTGGGACAGTTGTATGTATTAGCAAAAATGTATTGTCTTCTTACCATGTGTCATAAACAGATAGCTAAGGGTTAATGTCCCTTTCACCTATAAAGGGTTAACAAACAGTGACCTGCAACACCTGACCAGAGGACCAATCAGGAGACAAAATACTTTCAAATCTGGGTGGAGGGAAGTTTTTGTGCGAGTTCTTTGTTCTTGGTTTTTTCTCTCGGAGGGTCTGAGAGAGACCAGACATTACTAAAGGCTCTCTAAGTTTCTTTTCATATAGTAAGTAAAACAGCTGGTTTAGGCTTTTTAATTGTTTTACTCTATTTGCAATTGTGGATCTGGCTGGCTAACTTTTATATGTGTAGCTGCTGGGAATAGTTTGATTTGTATTGGTACTGGGGGGAAGGTCTCTTTCTGGTGTCTGTAAGCTATAGGACCCCGTAATAGTTACATCTTGAAGTTACAGAGATAATTCTTTACTTTTTCCTTTCTTTTATTAAAAGATTTCCTTTTAGAGAACCTGATTGATTGATTTTGTTTTTTCTGTTTCCCTTGTTTTATCCCAGGGGATTGGGATAACTCACCAGGACGGGTGGGGGAGAAGGGAGAGATAAAATCTCTCTCTCTGTTTACTTGAATCTGTTTGCCTCTTTGTGGAAGGGAAGGGAGATGCTTCTCTGTGTGGTGATTTAAGAGGTTAGATCAGTATCTCAGGATAGCCAAGGGAGGGAAGTTCTGGGAGGGGGAAAGGTGGGGGAGTGGTTTATTTCTCCTTGTTTTAAGAACCCAAGGGATCTGGGTTATTGGGGTCCCCAGGGAAGGTTGGGGAGGTCAGAGTGCCCTAAAACACTATATTTTTGGGTGGTGGCAGCCTATCAGATCTAAGCTGGTAATTAAGCTTAGGGAAATTCATGCTAGTATCTCATTTTCTGGACTCTAAGGTTCAGATTTGAGAAGGAATGCTATGACACCATGGCTCTTCAATCCCTCACCCCAATAAAACTCCCCTAATCCAAAGTATTCAACTAGAGTTGAATGATATTGTCCTTCTTTGAGATGTCAAATAAGAGCAGGCCTAACCATCAATAATAAATAAATTAATAGGAACTTTAGAGCTCGTCAGGAAATACCTTTTTTACCTATAAAAAAAGTTTAGATGAAAATTGTTAACATTTTTCTGGGAAAGTTTTTGTTTATATTAATCAAACCTCAGCTGTTTTTGTTGAAATTTTTCATTGTTTCATTTATGATCAATTTTTCAACAAAAAGTCTTTTAATCAAAAACATTTCAACCAGTTCTCCTTAACTTGGAGTTGGAAAACCCGGCCAATCTAAAAGCACAAAGTGATAGTGAACACTAAGTGCCAATTTTTCTGCTGGTGCAAATGGGTGCAGTTTCATTGTCTTCAAATGTTTCATTCAGTTACACCAGCAGAATTTGATGGTGTTACCTTTCTGCAGCAAGCAAGGAAACAGTCATTTAAAAGTCCAAGTTGTAAATATTTAAACATGAATGAAAATTAAAGAGAGAACAGCAAATGATTATTGGAGAGTCAGGGAGAAGAGGCATGAAGATAGTTGCTTTGATTTAAACAGGACTATTAATTATTTTTGGTCCAAATCCTGAACGGTACTAAGAAACTGCACCTGATGTCATTAGCTCAGTTCCTGTCAGGATTTGTTCCATTATTATAACAGTAATTCCAGTAGATGTGAATAATTCTTTCTTTCTTTGATAACTATTGGGAAGGGAGACAGCTGTAAAATCTGATTACTGCTGGCTAGAGTCAAACACAAACCTATGTGCTAGAAATTTGTCTGGACAGTGTATGTGATCTACCTGCTGTATTGCAGTGTGTAAGTTCCTTTACTTCAGGGGATGTCAGTCATAGGATCTGCAACAAAGTTAGGAAACACTTGAGCAGTACGTAGTGCTAGCACATAAAAAGCACTAAAAAAAGTAGAGTGACCATAGTGTCTTATGTTATCACAAGACCAGATGAAGCACTTGAGGTACAATTCAAACAGAAGAGAAGGCTCTCTCTCTCTCTCCCACATTACCAATTGTTTAAATTTGCTCAGCAATGGCTTCCCACTCTGTAACCAGAATGAGGTATGTCAAAGTTCCAAGGATGTTCTTACAAACAACAGTGCAGAAAATGCCACTCTTCTCCTTCAGCTCAATTAAAAAAGCCATGTTTCCCTTGCAACTGATCTTCCATCTCCTCCTCTCTTTTGTCTACATTCATTTTCCCCTGAGTGTTATGGAAGTGATAATGAATGTTATACAGTGATTTCTTGGGTACTATGAGCACCAAATCCACACTCTCTGGAATTTTAGGCAGATATGGTTATGTAATTCTGTTCTATTCAGATTTTTATACCTCCCCCATCACCATGGCTTCTCCTGAGATAACCCGATGCAGGGGTTCTCAAACTGGGGGTCAGAACTCCTCAGGGGCTCACATGGTTATTACATAGGGGGGGTCATGAGCTGTCAGCCTCCACCCTCAACCCCATTTTGCATCCAGCATTTATAAAGGTGTTAAATATATAAAAGCTTTTTTAATTTATAAAGGGGGGGTCACACTCAGACTTGCTATATGAAAGGGGTCACCAGTACAAAAGTTTGAGAACAACTGCCCTACGGGTATCTGAGCAAAGCCTCAATTTTATTGTTCAGTGTGTGAGCACAAGCATATATAACCCATTTCTTCTCCCAGCACAGAACTGCATTACAGCTAATTTACCCAAGTAAAAGTTAAACACTTTATATGTGGGATCCGTCATCAAATTTTCTGTCAAAGGTCACATGAAAGACCTCTTACGTTATCTCAGCCTATTTCCTGGTACAGAGCTATAATCTCCGAGAACACATAAATGTTTCAGTATTAGTACTAAAAAGCCACATGAGGGAGCATTTGGAGAATTGAAATGCTTTCCTTGTATTGGTGTAAATAAGTAAGGGAATCAAACTAGATCCTTTTAGTATATATGGATTTGAATGGATCTAGAAGCTATTTCCCATTTGTCATCTCACACATGGCTTGTATGATGATATGAATCTCTCTGAAGTTAGAATTTCCAAAGGCAAGGCTTTGAATGGAAAGAATCATATAATTTCTTACCCCAGCCAAAGTTTACTTTCCTTAAATCTGAAAAGGGAACACAAATACTTTTTTTAATTTCTGCTGAATGAAAAATGAGTTATTGTTTGAATTTTCTCCCACTTAGACAGTGTTGCCATCTCTCAATTTTATCACCAGTATTATGCTATTTGATGATTTTCTTAAAGCCCCAGCTCTTGGAGTCATGTGATTAGGAGAAAAATCTCATTCTATTTTTTTTTTAAATAGAAGCATCTAGCCCTTATGACTGGAGGGCATAGCTTGAAAATATAAATCCTAAAGGCTCAAAAACAGAAGGAAAATAAAATGAATCCAAAATGTATTTTTAAAATCTCATTTTTGGGAGCCTGACTCATGATGATTAAATGCTTGAGGTTGGCAATATCACTGCTAATCAAAATTGGAGACACTTGAAAAATGTCCAAGTGTGCTATTGTGTGAACTAGGTGTACTCTGGACTCATTACTTCAGTGATATGACATGTACAGATCCTTTGAAGCACTAAATAAAATTGTAAGAGAGCCATATGTTCTAGCTGTGGAGATCTCTTCCTATCTTATCAAAAACTTTGACCCACTTGGACTGTCCTCATAAAACAGAACTGTCTCAGTCAAAGAAGATCTTATAATTACCATGCTTTACACATTTTTGTTGGTGGTGCAAAAAAGTTGTGGAATGTGCAGAAGACTAGCACCATGTCCCCAAAATTAAGTGTTCCATGGTCAATGTTGTCAAAGAGAAAAATTCATATCAGAGGGCAAGTGGGTTGTTTGATTGTTCACTTTTTTCTGGATACAGGCTGCATAGCTGGGCCAAGGGCCACTGAGTAAATAGCTGAGGCAACTCTGATTGTTGGTGCCTATGTAAAGGTCACAAGGCTCTGACCTTTGAACCTTTGATCAGCCCTGTTGTCTGAAGTCTGAATAGTAAGCATGAATAGTTGGTATAGAAAGTCACTTCCTAGGTGAACTCAAGAGCCAAAAACAGAGGCATCTAACAGGAGAGTTTGGGAGGCAAAGTGAGAGGCTTTCCTTCCAGAGTCAACATTATAAGCAATTTCAAGATAGCCAGGAATGGAACAGTGGTGGAGAGCTGTAATCAATGTTCCATGTTTTCTTTCTGCCTGAATCTAGAAGGGACTTCCTGGGAATGAAGTATAAGTTAGTGGTTGTACTGGAGGAGAAGACTCTTGGATTGGAGGGGCAAGTAGAGATGATACTGAGAATCAGAGAAGCTGAAGAGTTCCTAGACAGGAACCTGGGTTCAGGAAACGTTAGAGCCCAGGTTCAAGGAAGAAAGGAGCCGGCTACCAAGGAGTTAGAAAGGAGGCCTGACTGTTTGTAATCACCAAAGCCAAGCGTTCTACACCACTGGAGATAGATGAAGATGGGCAGGCTGTGGCCACCAGAGAGACGAAAACTAGAAAGAATTCCACATAGCTAGAAGTTTCCAAATGATATCAGACCCGCCCCCCAACATGGAAACTAGAAGAGATAACTGAAGATCTAGCAGTCCAAGGGAATGGAGAGATGTACAGGACCACCTGTGGATGGAAGCTTGGCCCAATCTGTAAACTAAAAAAAAAAAACCTTATTCACAAAGAATTGTCTGACCGTCCAATGGAAACAGCATTGTTGGTGGTTCAATACTCAGAAGAATCAAAAGAATGTTATGCAAGGGACAGGCGGACAACAGGATGGTGTGCTGCCTCCCCATTGCCAAGACATGAGATATTACCCTAAGATTGAACAGGCTTTTAAAGTTCATGGGAAAAGATCTATTGGTAACATTAATGATACTGCTTCAAGGGATAGCTTGCAGATAGTAGATGACTTCAGGGAACTCTGAAGAAGAAAAATGTCCACTTGATCTTCTCTGAGATTGTTCCTGTCCATGAGCAAAAAGAAGATAGATGACACTAGACAGAAGATTCTTGAAATGAGTCACTGGCTAGGTAAGTGGTGTAGGGTTTTAATTTTGCGGAATACTGGTCCACCTTCTATGAGGAGAAGGGCCTATATAGGTGGACAACCTTCACCTCAGTAAAAGTGGAACCAATATTCTCAGGCACAGTCTGTCAAGAGTAGTCAGGAGAGCCTTAAACTAATGGGAAGGGTAAAAAAAAGGGGAAGGTATGAGCACTCAGCCCACACACAACCCTGCCCCCAAACCCCGAGATAAGGTGAATAAAATCAGTCAAGGAACCAAAAGAACATGAAGGAAATTATTTAACTGCTTATACACCTATACTAGGAACATGAGCAACAAGAGAAATCAGTTATGAGCACAAATTTGACATAGCTGGTATTATTGTAACCTGGTGGGATGATTCCCATGACTGGAATGTTAAATGGGTCATAACCACTGATTTTAGGAACTATTGAATGGGCAAAAGGGGAGTGGGAGTGGCATTCAACATCAAAAGTGGTATTACCTGTTTGCGGGTCATGGATAACTCAGAAAAAAATGATCTTGAATGTTTATGGATCAATATCCTAACAGATAAAGCACTATATGGGGTATAAATTGGTGTCTGCTACAGACCACCAAATCGCACTAAGATGACTGCCTACTTACACATCTATCTACAATGTGTGGGAATAAAAGCTGCTTGATCCTGGCAGACTTTGGTTCGAGTGACATATTTCTGTTCTGTATTTGAGAAAAAGCAGATGATGTAGTCATATCATATGAAAATTTTCTTTCCATTCCACTAGTATCTCAACTGCTGAAGATACATATTTTTAATCAGCAGGTTTGGATAATTTACATCCATACAAGAATTTAAAAAAAAAAGGTGGCTGAGGAGTTCGCTGGACCATTAATATTGATTTTCAATGTCTTGGAACATTGGGGAAGTTCCAGTAGATTGGAAGAAAGCTAATGTGCCAATATTTTTAAAAGGGTAAATGGAATGACCTAGGTCATTGGAGTCCAGTCAGTCTGACATTGATCCTGGACAAGATAACAGGACTCTGTTAATAAAGAATTAAAGGAGGGTAAGTTAATTAATGCCGGTCAACATGGATTTATGGAAAATAGATCCCATGAGACTTGATTTTTTTGAAGAGACATATATATTTGGCTAACAAATATCATAGTGTTGATGTAATATACTTAAATTTCTATAAAGGCATTTGACTTTGTACCACAAGATATTTTAAATAAAAAACTAGAAAGATAAAATTAACATGACATGCATTAAATGAATTAGAAGCTGGCTATCTGATAGGTCTCAAAATGTAACTACGAATGGGGAATCATCATAGAATCCATGTGTTTCTAGTGGGGTTCTTCAGGGATTGGTTCTTGGTCCTATGCTAGTAAACATTTTTATCAATATAAACACAGAAAGGGGCTGCAGGGAAAGTAGTCTACTATTGCTCCACCGGAGAAGGGAAGTGTGTTTGGGGCTATAGTGTCAGATAGGCTGCAGTTACTCCCCAGGAGAAGGCGTTTGGGCTGATAAGCCCAGAGAAGAGGGGAGCCAGAAGGTAGATCTGAGAAGTAGGAAGGAGTCCAGGGAAAGAGCACATGGTCTGGGAGTGGCAGGCCACTAATAGAGACAGGGTCCCTGGACTGGAACCTGGCATAGAGGGCAGGCCTAAGTTCCCCTACCAGCCACTGGAGGAGTGGCATAGTCAGGGCAATGAAGGGAAGACTGCCATTTTGTATAGAGGGATTTTGATACCCTGGCAGGGGAGGATGACAGAGACCTGACCAGAGCACCCCAAGTCCCAGAGAAAAAGAGAGGGCATGGGGACTGGAAATGATAGAAGAGGCTACCGGACTTGTGAAAAGTTAATCTGCAGAGCAACCAGTGGTCACTGGACCTTGTGACAACATTCTAATAACTGAGTTGAAGCTAGAAAAAATGACCAGAAAAAAGGTATAAAATTTTAACTTACACATTATTGTTGGTGGTTTCTCCATCACTGATAATTTCTAAGTCAAGTTTGGCTCTTTTTCTAAAAGATCTGCTCTAGGAATTATTTTGGGGAAGTTCTATGACCTGTGTTACACAGGAGGTCAGACTAGATGATCATAATGGCTCTTTCTTGCTTTGGAATCTATGAATAAACAAACAATTCAACAGTTAGATTCCAATTTCTTTTTCTAGTAAGGCAATTGTAAACCACAGCATTTGCCCCAGAAAGCTGAACCAAGGAGCAAACAATTAATTAACTGCATTATGGCAAACCTGCAACTATTATATGTTGGAAGCACATGTGTTATAAAAATATGCTATGCCTAACTGGTTTAAGGGACTAAGAGGTTCCATCCCTATAATCCTGCATAACCTTCCTTATGCTCTGTGGGGTCTGATTTATAACACCCCTCTTAAAAAGCAAAGACTCTAAAAATTAGTGATTGCACTCAGTATCTCTCATACATGTTAGATATACATATCACTGTAGTATTCAGGATCTGCACCGTCTGTTTGGTACACTATTCTCAGGAACTATCATCCTGCAACAGAAACTGGCATTCAAGCTGGTATAAGTTTTACTAAGGTTTTCAGTATTTACATGTTCGTTTTATTTTTCATTATATAGCAATCATTTGATCATTTTTATTAAAATGATGCAAGCCTGAAAGACTGATATTTGCCGTCATTCTCATCTCTAGAGAACCATTCTTTGCAGCTCCGGTAAATTGGACTTAAAAGGTAAATGGTATTATAGTGTTAATTTCAAAGTGAATTATTCAAAAAGTGCTCCATATGTCAGCAAGCATCATTTTGTGGAACTATATTAATGTCTTCCTTAAATACAGTTCACCCTTTTTAAAAGCTGTTTTATAGATCCAGGAAATATGTCTGGTATGAAGAAGTGCTTATTGTAAAGGATGTTTTAGTAGTTGGGTTCAATTAATGAGAAAGCCAGGATGTAGCCTTGTCTCAGGAATAGCTTAATAGCAATAACACAGGGCACTGGAATTCTCACACTTTCAGGTACTGTGTGGTTATTTATTTAAGATCACTGACTTGCCCAATACAGAACATTTATTTTGGGTCCAAAGAACAATGCTTCCTTTTGATGGGCTTATCAGCAAGGAGCTAAGAAACAGAAATAAACCTGTTGCTTTTCAGCAGAGTTGTCTGAAGATAAGCAGTCCCCCCAAATTTCATCATCACCCAGAATGACTAGTGAAGAAAAGCCAAACAAACTGCTGACAGCAACTATCTTTTAATGAGTAGAAGGCCAGGCCCTAAAGCTCCATTTTCACTGTTCAGGAACAACCTCCACCTACCTTATAAAGATTTCTTCTATTCAGAGGTTTGCAAGAAGATTTATAGCAACTCCTTCAGTTTTTCCATACTGACAGCATTTACTGGCACTTCTAAATGATGGGACAAAAGTTAGCTTTGGTTTCATGACTGTGTGCATACTTTGAAAATGTAAAGCAGTATGCAAGTGCTAAGCCTTATTAATAATAAATCCAGTTTTCTAGAGTTCTGTTACTCAGTTCAAGGGAATCAGATTGGGGTTTATTTGTGTGGTATACCCCCTTAGGGGCACTCTATATAGCTGAGGATTAGAAGGACAAAAATATGAAGAGGATTTTAAAATGCATTCAAGATGGATGTGCCTTGATCATCTTTTAAGAGATAATGGCTGTATCTAACATGATTTAGATAATGGAATAGTTTAGAAGCCTCTGTCAATATTGGGGCCCTATTGGGTTGGGCACTGTTCAAACACAAGACAGACCCAGATCTCACAGGGTACAGCAATAAAAATCTTGTGGCAGAGCGGGAACTGAGACACAGGGAAATGACATTACTTAGCTAAGGTCCACAAGAAGCCTATGGCAAACCTGAGAAATGAACCCATCTCTTCTGAGTCAGTACCTTAGCCACAAAACTGTTTTATCTTAATCCACACTGGTCTTTTCTCCTTGAAATACCCACCACTTCTACCACACATGCAGATCCACTGATGGTATCAATAATGCAAGCACTGACTTCAGGTGTTTTAACCACTGTGTTGTCTAAGCCTTGCTCAGTGTTATTTGTATTATTGTAGCACTAGAGGGCTCTAAATTGGGATCACAGGTCCATTTTGCTAGGTACGCTGCAAACAGAGTAAAAGATATTTTTGAATGACTAACATCAGCAGGAGCACAGAGAGCACCTTCTCTGTTCCTGTGCCCAGTGCCATAGCACCACCCCTTTGCTCGGAAGAGAAATTGCAAGGGAAGTCCTGCTCGGTCCCTGCTTCCCTGGACTTTGAGCATGCTCACAGATGACAAAAATGTCCAGAGAATTTAGCTGCTAAACTCTAACATGTCTCTCCGGCACATGTGCAAACTGAGATTTTTTTGAGCCTTATCAATTGGACAAATTTGAACAGATTTTTCATGGGGACAGCCAAAGATAGATCCCTAACACCAGGGTGACCCCACTGCCAAACTTCAAATCTCTGGCCTAAAGCAGGGAGGTACTAGAGCTTCTTCTCAATTAAACAGTTGTATGAATTTTTAATGTGTGAAACAGTGTATTTTTTCCTGCCTTCATTCCAGGAACCAGCTGAACTGTATTTCTTGAAACATTCCAAACAATTAGAGCCTGAGGCAGACACCCAGCATGCAAAATTTTGGCTTGAGCGATTACGTTTTGGCAAAGCTGTAAGCCACTGAAAACAGGGACTTACAATTGGAAGTGACAGGCTATTGGTGTTGCTATTAGCTCCATCTAAAATATCTCTATCTTTATTACAATTTCAGGGAGTAAATCAGTAAAATAGGCAGGAATGGTTCATAGAAAGTAAACTATGGAAGGTGAGCTAACCAACCAAAGTAAAACTTGAGGAGGGATTTGAAAGCTAGAAAGATTAGAGTGCTTTCAATCAGGAGAGTACAGTGTGGGTGAGGCTGTGTACTGTTATAATCCACATGGACTGCTTCTCACACTGGAATGAGCATACTGGTAAATGCAACACTTGGTTTGGAATCTATAATGCAGATAGCTGGATTTTGTAATTAAGAACATAAGAATGGTCATACTGGGTCAGACCACAGTTCCATCTAGCCCAGTATCCTGTCTTCCGACAGTGGCCAATGCCAAGTGCCCCAGAGGGATTGAGAAGAAGAGGTAATTGTCAGGTGATCTATCTCCTGTTGCCCATTCCCAGCTTCTGGCAACAAAATTGGTTGCTGTGTAATTGCTACCCACGCAAACCAGTGGGGCAGGCTGAAAATGGGTGACTGCCATGCACGTAAATAGATTGTATAGTTAAAACAGGTTTAAATGAAGTTCACAGTAATTTAAAATATCATTTGATAGGATGAACTTCCAATGAGATTATGATCTGGTGGACTATTGAAAGTGTGAAATAAAATCTTAGAAGCTGTACCTCGTTACTGTAAATAGCTGCCAAGGGAGGTCAAGATATTATATAAAACTTTAGGCTTCTATGCCTGACCAATTTCAGCATATCCAACAGCAGGGGGTTGGACTAGAGGATCTCCTGAGGTCCCTTCCAATCCTGATATTCTATTATTTATGAAGGCAAATTTAATCAAAAATCCAGCCTTGTAAATCTTCCTAAAATCCCACAAAAAAAAGTATGTGTAAACCTCTCCATTGACTGAAAGTCAATAAGTCTGCATGATCATACATTTAATCCACTCTTTTGAAAGACAGCAGTAATATGTATCATACTTAGTCACTAACATTCGACTATTGCTTGCAAGTAGGTCTGTCAAGCGATGAAAAAAATTAATCATGATTAACCATGTGATTAAAAAAATGAATCATGATTAATCGTGTGATTAATTGCACTGTTAAACAATAATGGAAAATTATTTATTTAAATAATTGTGGTTGTTTTCTATATTTTTAAATATATCAATTTCAATTGTTTTATTTTGAATGAATGTAAAACTTTAGAACCTACAAGTCCACTCAGTCCTACTTCAGCCAATTGCTTAGACAAACAAGTCTGGTTACAATTTGCAGGAGATAATGCTGTCCACGTCTTGTTTACAATGTCACCTGAAGGTGAGAATAGGCATTTGAATGACGCTATTGTAGCCAACATCACAAGCTATTTATGTGCCAGATGCAATAACGATTCATATGTCCCTTCATGCTTCAATCACCACTCCAGCATATATGCATCCATACTGATGACAGGTTCTGCTCAATAACGATCCAAAGCAGAGTGGACCGATGCATGTTCATTTTGATCATCATGACTCAGATGCCACCAGCAGAAGGTTAATATTCTTTTTTGGTGGTTCAGATTCTGTAGTTTCCGCATCGGAATGTGGCTTTTTAAAGACATGTGAAAGCATTCTCCACACTTTGTCCCTCTCAGATTTTGGAAGACACTTCAGACTCTTAAATCTTGGGTTGAGTGGTGTATCTATCCTTAGAAATTTCACACTAGTACCTTCTTTGCATTTTGTCAAATCTGCTGTGAAAGTGTTCTTAAAACAAACAAGTGCTAGGTCATCATTTGAGACTGCTATAACATGGAGTATATGGCAGAATGCAGGTAAAACAGAACAGGAGACATACAATTCTCCCTCAAGGAGTTCAGTCACAAATTTAATTAACACATTATTTAACGAGCATCATCAGCATGGAAGCATGTCCTTTGGAATGGTGGCTGAAGCATGAAGGGGCATATGAATGTTTAGCATACCTGGCACATAAATATCTTGCAACACTAGCTACAAAAGTGCCATGCAAATGCTTGTTCTCACTTTCAGGTGACACTGTAAATAAGAAGCAGTCAGCAGTATCACCCATAAATGTAAACAAACTTGTTTGTCTTAGCAATTGGCTGAACAAGAAATAGGACTGAGTGGACTTGTAGGCTCTAAAGTTTTACATTGGTTTTTTTTTAGTGCAGTAATGTGACCAAAAAAAAAAATCTACATTTTTAAGTTATATTTTCATGATAGA
The DNA here is from genome assembly GCF_007399415.2 of Gopherus evgoodei. Lineage (NCBI taxonomy): Eukaryota > Metazoa > Chordata > Testudines > Testudinidae > Gopherus > Gopherus evgoodei. Next base: position 93,116,425 of record NC_044325.1, read on the forward strand.
GATTGCACTACAGTACTTGTATGAGGTGAATTAAAAAATACTATTTCTTTTGTTCACTATTTTTATAGTGCAAATATTTGTAATAAAAATAATATAAAATGAGCACTATACAGTTTATATTTTGTTGTAATAGAAATCAATATATTTGAAAATGTAGAAAAACATCTAAATATGTAATAAATTTAAATTGGTATTCTATTGTTTAACAATGCGATTAATCATGATTAATTTTTTAATCATGATTAATTTTTTTAATTGCCTTTAATTTTTTTGAGTTAATCATGTGTTTTGTGATTAATCGACACCCCTACTTGTAAGTATGCCAACCTTAATGGAACAGTGCTACAGAAGGACCTTGAGGACTTTGCTATAGATTTCTTTATAAACCAGTCTATTTAATTCTGTAGCAGGGATATAATTATCTCAATTAAATTCCATAGGATGGTTTTAAAATTTTGTAGAAAGAAGGCTTGAATCACCCTGTCTTTGTGCTCCCATCAGCAAAAGGAGCTAGTTACAAGTCATTCATCATTCTCATCCTGCCTGATCCCAGCATAACTTACATCACGTCAATATGGTCCCTTACTGATTTTCACTCAATCCCCCAATATGCTCACTTATTCCCCCAGCATGCCATCTATGCCAACATGGTCATGAGCAGCTGGAGCATATCTAGTGGCTTTAGGCCAGCAACGTGTTTTCCTCTGCCAGACAAATCCTCTGCTGGTGAATTGCAGCCAAAATCTGGCCCCTTTACACTGCCTGAGTATCACAAAGAGGTCAGTAAATAATACGGAATCTAGTCAAATATCTCAGTGTCTATTAAATTCCATAGGACTTCAGAGTAATTTTTCTAGAACCCTATTGATTTCATCCCTACAAAATTTTATAGGATTTTTCCATACGGGAAATAAATTGAATGTATTTACCTTTGTCTTTACCAAAACAACAACAAACCCATACTGGTATTTTCCCCTCAGCTTGATATTTGATAATTCCAGGCATGGATTTAATTTATCAGCGTCAGAGGTTTCACCAGTTAGTCTTGCAGCAGGCTTTTTTTTTTTATTCAAAGAAGAATAAATAAAAGTAAACCCAAAGAAGAAAAACATGCTGTGGTCCTATTTTCTATGATCTTCCTCCCTGTCCAATAAAATAAATCAACTGCCATGTGGTGTGCTCTGCAGTTGATCAGCAGTGGTACATATAGCTCTGGATACTCTGCACAAAACAGGGCTTTATCTTGGATGTACTAGCTAGTCACCAATTACTGCGCGGGAAGTGTTAACCCGAATGGCAGTAAATCCTCTGTCACCACAGGCTGAGTATTCAAGCCAAAGCCATTGTTGCTTTCCTGTGTGATCCACTGAGTTGCTGATACATTTTCAGTTCTCCAGAACTGGGGGAATCTAGAGTGAGCACTCTTTTCTCTGGAACTAAATGGGAGCAGGTGGTCCACAAACTGAACATCTTATTAACTCCGTAAGAGTTTGTAGTCTGTGCATATGAGGCAGTGGGAGAGAGAAAGGGGAGTGGGTCTTCGGTGATCTTGAGAAAGGCATCAGCTGGTTTGCTCATACTGGCATATTTCATTTGATGCCCCCTTGCTTGCAGAAGTGTGGTCAGTGCCTTAATTCACCACTTTATTGCAAACTCTTGGACGGACCGATGAATACTAACACAATATATGCACTCTTTGGAGTGTCTGCCACAATCAGTAGGATGTGATCTTGCTCTCTGGCTAGACCCCTTCCTTTTTGTTTTGTTTACTTATTTACTGTTTTTTGGAAGGTTGCACACCTCATCTTGCTTCATTATTCTCCTCTAGCTCATCAGTTTCTGATTCATAGCATGGACATATTTTCAAGATATGGACTGCTATTAGGAATTCTGTTACATTAGTTTTTGTTAGCTAGATCTTATCTTTCAATATAAGAATAACTTGTCACTGATATCGTCCAGTGCTATCCTAATACGTTTGTCAGACTGGCAACCAGTGTAATATTGTGCATTACAGTATATTCCAAGTGGCAGCTATGCCAGTTCTAGATTCAATCTGTCTTCATATGGAAGTCTTTCCATGCCTCTATCATTTTCATCATCCACCTCTGAACCCCTTCTATTTCACTTATATCTTTCTTCAGGTAGGGTTCCCAGAAATTAAAATGGTATTCCGAGTGAGGGGAAACATTGCTTTAAAAGTGGCATCATATTCTCAAGTATTAAATTTTTATGCCATACTTTACACACATCCTATCTTTGCTTTCTTTTTTGGCTATTGCAATACACTGGCCAGAGGTTTTCACTGAATTTCCCCCAACGACACAAGTCTTTTTCCTTAGTGGTTACAACTAATTAATTTGGAACCCAATTCAAAATTATTTCTTCCAGTGTGCATTACCATAATTATCAACAATGAATTCAGCTGCCATTTTGCTGCCCATTCACCTAGCTTTGTTAGGTCCCTCTGAATTTCCTTAGTTTTTTTTTTTTTTTAAGTCTTAAGTCACCTCTTCTGTGATGTATGCCATCTCATCACACACCTGCTTTTCCAGATCACTAATAAGCATATTAAACAACAGTCCTAGTGAGGAATTGTGGGTCTCCCTACTGTTAGCCTTCTGAAATGTTGAAAATTTACTTTTTGCTACTCCTTGGTTTGTATATTATCATTTGAAAATGGAATTACTCTATCTCTCACCCATGTTTGCTTAGCTTTGTTAATATTCTGTTGTGAGCTGTCAAAGAATTTCTGAAAAATCCAAATAAAATGTCAGTTGATTTTCCTTTATCTACAGCTTTGTTCATGAGATCAAAAGATTCTAATAGATTAAAGAGGTACAATTTTCCTACACAGAAGCCATAGTGGTTCATTTCTATCATATCATGTTTATCAAGGTGTTTTATAAATCTATTTAATTATTATTTTGACCAGTTTTCCACTAACTGAAATAAGGAGTACTAATCTGTAATTTGAAAAGGTCACCTCTAGTCTTTACAAAAAGGTATCAATAGGTACAGCATTTGCTACCCTCCAAAATTAATACATGTATCCACTGTATGAATACAGTAGCCAATACTTATAACAACATTTTTGTTAGCAGTTCAGTCACTTCATATCTACACTCTTTCAGAATGCTTGAATGTGTATTGCTGTTGTATTGCTTCTCTTTAATTTATTAATTTGTTCCAAAATGTCCACATTCAACGTCTCAGTCCCTGACAATAACCAGAGTACATCACCAGGGGAGAGACATATAAATACATCATTTAGTTCTCTGCAGTCTTCCTTAATTACTCCCTTTATTACTTGGTAGTCCATCTGATACACCGATTCTCTCCTACTTTTTCGTGATATAATGAAATAAGAAATTGTTTAGTGTATGTGTTTGGCTATTGGCTCTTCACCCTCCCAATTTCCACCTTATGTTTTCGCTTGCCATTGTTTAAACCCTTTAATCTGGCCTTACTATTTGGCTCAAATAGCCTCTTGTAATTTGTCATTTAACCATACTGGATGCTTCTTTGCCTTCCTACTCCCTTTTTTTATTTAGGTACATACATCTCTTCTGGTACTCTATGACAGCACATATGCTTGTGTTCTTCACTCTACTTCGTTATCCAAGCACTTCTGAATGTTTTCCGTCCAGCTTTTCCTTTTCTGTCCTTTGTGCCTTTTTTCTTCAGCACCACCAGCATGGCCAGTTGGTCTCTATTTCCTAATATAAATCCAAAAAAATCCAATTTTAACTTTTTTGATCTTCCCCAACACAACACTCTTCATTCTCCTTCACACTGATTTCTACCTATTTTTTAATGATACTCTATCAGTGACAGCCCTACATTTCCAAACACCCTCATCTGCTGCTTTTAGGATTTGAGTTTCACACCCGCAGATAACAATCTTCAAAGAGAGATTAACCCAAAGTAATAAACTCTGGGGAACAGGCATTCCAAGTCTCTGCTCCCTCCCCCTTCTACGGTAATGAACTCTTTGAAGTGATGCTAAGCATACATCAGAAATTACAAAAGAGCTCATGATGTATATGGTTATGATTGAAAGTTTTCAATAGGGAGGGGTGGAGTCAATGTAGGGAGCATATCACATTAAATCAAAAATCAGTGAGGTTCTTCCATCCATCTCCAAAAAGACAAATAACTACTAACATCAATCATTATGGCTTCAAGATGAAAAAAAAAATCCATACTGCTTCTAAGAAATACCTACTATCCAAAACCAATATTATATCCAAAGGATTAGGGAGAGTTCCTAAAATGTATTCCAGACACAATCATGATGAATCTCCAGATCCATTCAGCACAGTTCATGAACAAAAATAATTATAGTCTAAAGTTACATTTAGTTAGAAATGTTCTTTGTTTCCTAAATGGTCTGACCACATAAGGATTATATAATATACAATTAATGTATTTTTTTCTATCAAGCTTATATTAAAATTCAGTAACAGACACCCAAAGATTTAAGACTCATTTCTGTTAGGTAAGACAATCCAAAATCTTCAAAGTCTGTGTTGTAATCAGGCCAGACAGAAAAAGTGTAGTGTTGTTGTTTAAATGCTTTGGTGGTGTTCCCTGACAAAATTTGATCCATATGGACTTTTAACTCAATAGGTTACATGAGCAGAACACTTAATAAAGGTGTTAATTAAAATAGACTGGAATGTGAATTGCATTGGATATTATGTTTTTTGTACTATTCAGTTTCAGCACATAAAGTTACCAATAGATGGCAGAAAATAAATAAAATTAAATTTCCACATTTTAATAATGATTTAAATACAAGCATCCCCTCCTTATTCCTCCCACATCTGCCTGGAATTAGAAGTAGGGAAGAAAATATTTGTGAAGGTAAAGGATTACTTGCTAGGATTTACCTTATTTTTTAATAATTTCAGCAATTTCCCTGGAGCATGTGAAAAAGTCCATAGTGCAAATGATTTGATCCTTGCTATTGCTTTTATATTACTCTGCTGCATGTTCTAGGATCCAATTCTTTTACTGTCTGTTCACAAACAACATTGCTGTATATTGACAGCATTTCATACCTCCAGAATGTGAACAAAACCTGTAAATTCTGAGCAATTAGCTGAGAACTGTCTTCAAACTATCAGTAGATTTGTTAGAGAGAGGATTTTCTACGTTTTGAAAAAAGACAACAAAAGAGATTTTTAAAAAATTAGGCTGTGTCCTATAGTGTGTCTAAAATTACAAAGAAGGCTTAGAAGACAAATTTCATTAATGGTAACCCCTCCTAAGCATCAGAATACCACTATCATCAGAATATAAAACTCAACATGTGTATCAAACAGAATACCAGTCCAAATTCTCCACAAACTTCTGCCCACTTACATCAGCAATGAGTTCTAGGAAATTTGTTAAGAGGTATACTTACTGGGTAACCTAACCGGAGGCCTTAGTAGTCACAATTTGTTTCTAAAAAGAAAGTAATTATATGGTGATGCTAATTAAGCAGGTGAAAAAATAACTTGATGGAAGAGGCAGCAAGCACCACATTCTTCTTTTCATTAGTGATATTGTCACAAAATACAATTGCACCATTAAAGATCTGATCTAGCTAAATAATTTATTAGGCCTGTACAAAAGCAATTAAGGCAGCATTACCAATTAGATGGCTTTTTTTCAGGTTAAATTGCTCATGATATTTTAAGGATGAAAAAAATTGTCTAAGTTGCTTGTACCACATTAGAATGGTCATCCCTCAAAACCTACGGAGATCAGTTTTAGTTCAGCTAGGCCTTCAGAAGACAGATGCAAAACATAGCTGAACTATCTCAAAACACTTGTGCCTATAATTCTGGGCTAAGAATCTTGCAGAAAAGACTAATTTAAGATTTCTAGCCTAGGCCTACAATAAAGTGAGACTAGTCTAGTGCATTTTTTACTAGCAGATTACTCTCCAGTGATGTCAGTGTAACATCACCACCACAGCTTTTTAGCAGGTTTTAATCCCAAGGTCTTGAGCACCAAAGTACAGACCTCTAGAAGGAATACCTCTGTCATCTCATAATAGTAGACAAATCATATTCCCTGAGGAACAGTCACTAAACAGAGAACATGACACACACAGCCAGCCATGCAGAATTGGAAAAAAAAATGGATTGGAACATTTTAGAAGTGATTCAATTTGGGTCTTAAAAAGGCAAAGGGTCCCATGTAAGTCTTACTAGCTTCCATCTTGAGGAGAGGCCATCTCTGCTGTTGCCCCATTGCTGACCTAGTGGACACTGCAGCTGTTTATTGGGTTCCGTTTCCATTCCTGCTCCTACAGCCTTTTAAAAAAATTTAATATGAAGAGAGTTTTCTTGCTAGAGGATTTTTTCCCCCAAACTCTCACTGTGCTACTACACATATGAAAAAGAAAACAAATGGGATATATAACATCACTAAGAGTGTGATGAAATAATGCCGGGAGATTTTCTCTGCCTGGCTTTGTGTTCATTCAAGGACCCAAAGCCAAGTAAATGTCAGGCAGTTAGAGCTAAATCGTCTCTCAGGAAAGGAGAGGATAAATAATATGCAAACACCATCCAAAAGTGACCACTGAATACAGAGGGGAGGAACCTAAGAAACACATCACTTCTCCCTGTCTGTAAATGTCTCCATGTAACACACAAGCATTTAGAGGTTGGATGTTATGGGAAGGTGACTAGGTCAGAGAGGGGCAGATCTACAAGAAAGCCACCCCACTAGACAAAGTAGAAGATTAGGCCAAAAGAAACCTGATGAGGTTCAACAAGGACAAGTGCAGAGTCTTGCACTTAGGATGAAAGAATCCCGTTCACTGTTACAGACTGAGGACTGAATGGCTAGGAAGCAGTTCTGCAGAAAAGGACCTAGGGGTTACAGTGGACGAGAAGCTGGATATGAGTCAACAGTGTGCCCTTGTTGCCAAGAAGTCTAATGGCATTTAGGGCTGTATAAGTAGGGGCATTGCCAGCAGATCGAGGGATGTGATCATTCCCCTCTATTCGACATTGGTGAGGCCTCATCTGGAGTACTGTGTCCAGTTTTGGGTGCCACACTACAAGGAGGATGTGGAAAAATTGGAAAGAGTCTAGCAGAGGGCAACAAAAATGATTAGGGGGCTGGAGCACATGACTTATGAGGAGAGGCTGAGGGAACTGGGATTGTTTAGTCTGTGGAAGAGAAGAATGAGGGGGGATTTGATAGCTGCTTTCAACTACCTGAAAGGGGGTTCCAAAGAGGATGGATCTAGACTGTTCTCAGTGGTACTTGATGACAGAACAATGAGTAATGGTCTAAAGTTGTAGTGGGGGAGGTTTAGGTTGGATATTAGGAAAAGCTTTTTCACTAGGAGGGTGGTGAAGCACTGGAATGGGTTACCTAGGGAGGTGGTGGAATCTCCTTCCTTAGAGGTTTTTAAAGTCAGGCTTGACAAAGCCCTGGCTGGGATGATTTAGTTGGGAATTGGTCCTGCTTTGAGCAGGGTGTTGGACTAGATGACCTCCTGAGGTCCCTTCCAACCCTGATATTCTATGATTCTATCATCCCCTACAAAACAATGTAAATTTCAACATGATTTCCCTAGTATTAATATTCAGGCTGTACCTTTTATGGATAGTATCTTCTGCCTAAGAGATCAATCCCTCCTCTCAGATAGGACAGTGAGGTGGGAACTGTGGCTTCTCCAAAGGGGTTAATCAGCTTTTAGGCTGAGCAGGTTCAAACTACGCTTTGGAATATTAATTTTGAGAAGGATTGTCAAACCTGCCTCATTTTCAGACATTGCTGTCACAAAGAATATTTAAGACTTTAGACTAAACGGGATAGAAATGAACAAGTTCATTTCTTAGCAGCCTTAATAGTCGGGATGTTTTTAGTGGCTTATCACTTTAACTAATATGGTTAAGGCTGCTACAAAATACAATAAGAGAGGCTGGAAACACCTAGTCTGGGATGCTTGATAAAATAAGAGTGTACCTCAAGGAAGGACATTTGTCTATTGCTAGTGACTTTTTTGCACCTCCAAAGTTTTTCCCCCACAGCTTCTGATGTTCTTATCTAATTTCCCAGCCATACTCCTCAGGCCTCAACATCCTTTTACAAGAACTAATATCACACCTAATTTTTGCAGAGAAGATGCATTATAAGTCCTTTACCTACACACATATCATGGTTCTGAATTCCTAGTCAGTGGAAGGCAAAAGAGTTGTAATGCATTTGGCCAATGGAATTTAAGCATGAATGGGCCAGGTCTGCACTAGAAAAGGTTATATCGATATAACTATGCCAGCAATCCCTGCTGGTTTATATGTAATTCATACCGACAAAAAAGTGCTTTGTAGAAAGTGCTTTGGTAGTACAACTTATACCAGCACTTTTATGTTGGTATACTGAATCTACAATAAAGCATTTTTGTTGATATGGAAATGTTAAAAAATAATTTTTTTTTTAAAAAATCAAAACCCTAAACGACCTTATTCCGCTAACAAAAGTTTCTAGTGTAGCTCTGCCCACAGTGTTTGTTTCAAGCCATTCATATGTGCATTCATTTGCATTGCACTGTACGTACAGATTGATATATTTACATGACAAATAAAAAAACAGAAATTTACACCTTCCATATCTAACCACAATGGAGTGCACTGTTCAACCCATAGTTTGTTCAAAGAACACTTTCCTCCAGTTGGCCAATTGAAACAAGGCCCTACACCCAGTTTGATGGCATTTTTCTCAGTCTATTGGGATGTAACAATGCTTTTTGGATGCTGCAGCTGATCAATTCCAAAATTTCTGGGCAAGTTCTAGGCTTCAGTGGGCTGAACCCTATTTATTTTGGTGTAAACAGGAAAATCAGAAAGTGTAAATCACATGGAGCCCTGGGCATCTAGTTAGCAGACCAGTTTCACCTGGGGCTTGGCTACACTGGAGAGTTGCAGCACTGGCGGTGGCTTTACAGCGCTGCAACTCACACACCGTCCACACTTGCAAGGCACATCCAGCGCAATATCTCCCTGGATACAGCGCTGGCTGTACTCTACCTCTGCCTGGGGAATAACCACTGCAGCGCTGGTGATGCAGCGCTGCTCTGCCAGTGTGGCCACCAAAAGCTCTGTTATTGGCCTCCAGAGGTATTCGGAAGTATCCACTCTGCTCATCAGTTCGAACTCTACTGCCCTGGCCTCAGGTGATCCGCCCTTTAAATGCCCCGGGAATTTTAAAAATCCCCTTCCTGTTTGCTCAGCCAGGTGTGGAGTGCAATCAGTGAATCTTTCCAAGTGACCATGCCTCCACGCGCCAAACGAGCCCCAGCATGGAGCAATGGTGAGTTGCTGGACCTCATCAGTGTTTGGGGGAAGGAAACTGTGCAGTCCCAGCTGCGCTCCAGCCATAGGAATTACGATACCTATGGGCAGATATCAAGGGCCATGCTGGAAAGGGGCCATGACTGGGACGCTCTGCAGTGCAGGGTTAAAGTGAAGGAGGTGAGGAGTGCCTATTGCAAAGCCCGCGAGGGAAACTGCCGCACTGGTGCTGCCCCTACGACCTGCCATTTTTACAAAGAGCTGGACGCGATACTTGGGGGTTACTCCACTGCCAATCCGAGGACCACGATGTACACTTTAGAGCAGGGGAGGGAGGCAGAGGAGGAGGGGCGGAGGAGGAAACCGAGAGTGAGGGTACTAGGGTGGAGGGAGACACCCCAGAGTCCCAGGAGGTATGCAGCCAGGAGTTCTTCTCAAGCCAGGAGGAAGGTAGCCAGTCGCAGCAGCCGAAACTTGGTGAAGGACAAGCAGAGGAGCGGGTTCCCGGTAAGCGGCTTGTATTTTCAGGATGGAAATGTTTCGGGAGAGGAGGGAAAGTTAGGGCTGCATGCATGCATGCCTAGATGTGGAATAGCCCATTGATGTGGTCTATCACGTCACGATAATCAGCCTCGGTAATCTCTTCAAAAGTTTCTGCCAGAGCGTGGGCAATGGTCGTGCGCGAGTTTATTGGGAAAGCCACTGTGGTCCTTGTCCCAGTCAGGCTAACGCGTCCATGCCACTGTGCCATGAGGGGTGCAGGGACCATTGCTGCACACAGGCAAGCTGCATAGGGGCCAGGGCAGAATCTGCATTGCTGCAGAAGACCCTCCCGCTCTTCCCAGGTGACCTGCAGCAGCAAGATATCTTGCAGGATCAACTCCTGTGGAAAATGTTGGGAGACTGTTCAGTGTAGGTGCCCCCTGCAGCTGTTTGCTTTCCCCAATGCACAGAAACCCCAGTACAGCCCAGAAGCAATCATTTCCTCTTCCCAGGTGACCCACAGCAGCGAGATATCTTGCAGGATCAGCTCCTGTGGAAAATGTTGGGAGGCTGTTCAGTGTAGGTGCCCCCTGCAGCTGTTTGCTTTCCCCAATGCACAGAAACCCCAGTACAGCCCAGAAGCAATCAGTCCCCCTTACTCACCATTTCGGGGCTCCTGTGGGTTATGTGCGCTCTCTTTGGCATGGGAAAATTATGATATTGTGAAGACTGTAAACTCCTTCACTGTGTGGGAATAACTGTCTGAGATATAAACAATGCAGCCTCTGTTAACTGTTGCCTTTTTTGCCTTTCTACAAGCAACCTTGACTTCTTGGATGCCCGTGTTATCAACAACTGAAAGACTCTAAAACCTTCAGAAGAAGCCATGAAAAAGCAAAGAAGACCTGCTGCAAGCAGTTATGGATCACTCTGCCAGAGAGAATCAAAAAGTGCAGGACTGGAGGGAAAGAGAAAGCAGGATCAGCCAGAGAAACACAGTGGCCAGGAAGAAAAGCACAAAGCAGCTGATAAACATCTTGGTGCAACAAGCAGACTCTATCCAGGCGCTCGTAGCCATGCAGGCAGAGCACTACCGTGCCGGCTCCCCCTGTCCCAAAGCTCTTTCACTTGTGCCCCAATGTCAGCTCAAAACCTCCTTCCCCAGCATCCACCACTAGCTGCCTCCAACACCTGCACGTTCACCAACCTGAAAACTAAGACCCTTATCCTCTGCACTCAACCCCCATCATCATGCAGTATAGGCATCCTGAAGTGCAGCAGTCATTGCACAGCACTCCAGACATGACATATTCAAACCTGTGACTGTACAGTTCCCCACCCCACCCCCCTGCCCTTTTAGGTTCCCAAAATATGGTGTGTCTGTCAATAAAGTTATTTTCTTTTCAATAAATGAATTCTTGGCTTTGAAAACAGTCTTCACTATTGCTGAAAGTAAAAAGATGCCTTAACCCAGGAAAGAAACAGGCACTGCAAATCAGCTTAGGAAAAATAGATTCCTACTAACATTGTAACCACTGCACTTCACTCCCGTGCAAGGCACCAAACATTACTGTTGGTTTTCAGCCTCAAATTCCTCCCTTAAGGCATCCCTAATCCTTGAAGCCCTGTGCTGGGCCTCTCTAGTAGCCCTGCTCTCTGGCTGTGCAAATTCAGCCTCCAGGCATTGAACCTCAGAGGTCCATGCCTGACTGAATGTTTCACCCTTCCCTTCACAATTATTATGGAGGGTACAGCACGTGGATATAACCGTAAGGATGCTGCTTACCCCCCAAGTCTAGCTTCCCATACTGAGATCTTCAGCACCCCTTTAAACAGCCAAAAGCACACTCCACAGTCATTCGGCACTGGCTCAGCCTGTAGTTGAAGCTCCTGTCAAGCTTCCCTGTATACAGTTTCATGAGCCAAGGCATTAACGGGTAAGCGGGGTTTCTAAGGATCACAATTGGGCATTTCAACATCCCCTATTGCGATCTTCCGGTTGGGGAAAAGAGTCCCTGCCTGCAGCTTCCTGAACAGGCCGGTGTTCTGAAAGATGCGTGCATCATGCACTCTTCCAGGCCAGCCTATGTTAATGTCAATGAAATGCCCACGGTGATCCACAAGCGCCTGGAGAACCATAGAGAAATACCCCTTCCGATTAACGTACTCACATGCTAGGTGGGGTGGTGCCAGAATAGTAATATGCGTCCCATCTATCGCCCCTCCACAGTTAGGGAAACCCATTTGTGCAAAGCCATCCACAATGTCCTGCATGTTCCCTAGAGTCACGGTTCTTCTTAGCAGGATGCGAATAATGGCCCTGCAAACTTGCATCAAAATGATTCCAACGGTCAACTTTCCCACTCCAAACTGGTTCCCGACCGATCAGTAACTCTCTGGAGTTGCCAGCTTCCAGATTGCAATAGCCACCCGCTTCTCCACTGGCAGGGCAGCTCTCAATCTCGTATCCTTGCGCCGCAGGGTGGGGGCGAGCTCAGCACACAGTCCCATGAAAGTGGCTTTTCTCATCCGAAAGTTCTGCAGCCACTGCTCATTATCCCAGACTTCCATAACAGTGTGATCCCACCACTCAGTGCTTGTTTCCTGAGCCCAAAAGCGGCGTTCCATGGTGCTGAGCATTTCCATGAATGCCAGAAGCAATTTAGTGTCATACGCGTCAGGCGACTTGCAATCATCGTTGGACTCCTCATCACTTGGATCTTAAGGAATAGCTCAACTGCCAAATGTGATGTGCTGGCGAGACTCGTCAGCATACTCCTCAGCAGTTCGGGCTCCATTTCCCACAGAAATTGCACTGCACAGAAACAGTTGAGAGAGTCAAGAGGGCGCCAAACGTGGACAGAAAAACAGGGATTGCTGGGATATGAAGCAATGCATCACAGGGCATTGGGACCAGGAAGCAGAATGACCCACACCCTCTACCCCCTTCCCACAACCCACGGCACCAAAATGGGACGAGGTGCTGTCAAGGGTTTTTCCCCACTTTGGACTTTAGGGTCCAAAAAGTGGGGACTGCATGATCACTTTTAAGCTTAATTACTAGCTTAAATCTGGTACGCTGCCACCAGCCAAAAATATAGTGTTTGGCACACTTCTGTTCCCCCAAAACCTTCCCTGGGGAACCCAAGACCCAAACCCCTTGGGTCTTAAAACAAGGAGAAATAAACCATCCCCCCTCCTTTCCCCCTCCAGACTTTCCCCTCCCTGGGTTGCCTTGGGAAGCTTCACACTGATCCAAACTCCTTGGATCTTAATCAAATGAGGAATTAACCCTCTCCCCTTCCTTTTCCCTCCACCAATCCCTGGTGAGTTTAGACTCAATCCCTTGGATTCTAAAACAAGGAAAAATCAATCAGGTTCTTAAAAAGAAAGCTTTTAATTAAAGAAAGAAAAGGTAAAAATTATCTCTGTAAGATCAGGATGGAAAATGCTTTACAGTGTATTTAGATTCATATAGACTAGAGGGACTTCCCCCCTAGCCTGAGATTCAAAGTTACAGCTAACAGAGATAAAAATCCTTCCAGCAAAAAGAACACATTCACAAGTTAAGAAAACAAATATAAGACTAATCCGCCTTGCCTAGCTACACTTGCAATTTTGAAACATGAAAGACTGATTCAGAAAGATTGGGAACACCTGGGTGTATGTCTGGTCCCTCTTAGCCCTAAGAGCAAACAACGAACAAAACAAACAACACAAACAAAGACTTCCCTCCACCAAGATCTGAAAGTATCTTGTCCCCCCATTGGTCCTCTGGCCAGGTGTCAGCTAGGTTCACTGAGCTTCTTAACCCTTTACAGGTAAAAGAGACATTAACCCTTAACCATCTGTTTATGACAGGTGCTCTGTGGGATAGCTACCCATAATGCACCACTCCCAAAGCGCTGCAAATGCTGCAAATGTGGCCACACTGCAGTGCTGGTAGCTGTCAGTGTGGCCACACTGTAGCGCTTTCCCTACACAGCTGTACGAAGACAGCTGTAACTCCCAGCACTGCACACCTGCAAGTGTAGCCAAGGCCTAGGTCTGTGTTTATCTATATAGATCAAACAACTAGTAGATAGCAGCCATTAACACTTTTCATCATCACACTCCCATCTCAACTAGATGTAAGGAGGCCTTGGTGTAGGCAGTGCGCTTGGCCTGTACAAGCAACACAGTGAGTGACCCTCTAGTATTTCAGCAGCAATACAATTTCCTCCCATTTCTTATATTTTTCAGATAAAACTATGCAAGGCTAAGAAATAGCCTCACTTCATGTTTTGAAACATGAAGAGAGATTATTCTCATGTCTATACAACAGAGCCGAAAAAGCCAAAATATTAGCATGTGAGCAAATCAGAAAGGCCCACTTGCAAGTGCTGATCTGGATAGAACAGCACCAGCTACTTTCATAATTATACAGAACAGCAGTGCTTAGATAGAGATTCCGATCTCCTGCGCCCTAGACAGAGAATCAGAAGTAACTGCACTGAAATCAATGAGAATTACACTAGTGCAGAAAGCAGTGCAAGATCAGAATCAGATGTATTGAGCAAAGGAAAGAGGCACAAAGAAAGGAAATGTGGCTGCTGCTTTTTCACTGTTTGTGTAACTGTGCCAGTCAAGATCAAAGCTGTACTGTACTAGTGTCTTTGTGTGCAAACACATAATAAGAGTTTACAATCTAAACAGACAAGACTGACAAAGGTATGGTGAAAGGTAGTATTACTATCTCCATTGTACAGAGAGAGTGAATGGCTTGTCACTCCATAAAGGATTCTAAATTCACCTAAACCTTGACAAAAAAACCAAACCTGTCAGTTATCAGAGAAGAGTCTGAAACTACTGAATTACATGAAAATCAGTTTAAGTAAACATAAAATCAGTGCCAGCTCTCACTATTTCATTGCAAATCATGTGATATTTGGTGAGAATGTCAGCTTTTATTTTAAAAGTAAATGTTTAGCCCTTAGGTTTGCAGAAAAACATTTGAAAATGTGATCCAACTGCACCCAAGAGATTCAGAAGCCAGAAAGCTAATAATCCCTCCCCCTCAAAATTACTGTTCTTTAAAGAGTCTCATGACTGTTTGAGATCTGACTTTTGCTTTTTGAACACGAGGGCTGGCAGTTTAGATACAAGCAACGTTGTTTTGCTTTGGGTGGAGCATATCTTAATAGAAAGATTTCTCATGAACGTCTGCTCTCAGCCTCAATTCTCATTCACAATTATAAACATTCCAGTGGCAACTATAGCAAAGCCTAGTCATAAAAGTGATTCTAGGACAGTATTTGCCAGTATTTGTCCAAAAGCCAAATGTTCGATCTCAAAAGCCATTAGACTTTTAAAATATTTGGGGGGGGGGGGGCTAGTAGCCTTCTGGCTTCTGAATCTCTAGGGTGAGCTCAGATCACATTTTCAAGTTTTTCTCTGCAACTCTAAGGACTAAAAAATTACTTTTATTTTTAAATGAAAGCTGACATTCTCTCATAATAATTTGAGTTCCGGACCTGAGGCTTTAAGAAAACCACCAAATATCAAGAGATTTGCAATTCAATAGTGAGAGCTGGCACTGATTTTGTATATTCAACTCATTTTAATATAATTCAGTAGCTGAAAACAAAGAGAGTCGGTTCAATGTAACCAACCAGATCTTTCTGAACTGTAGGTAAACATTCCCAGGACCTCAGCTCAAGAACCTCTGCTCTAAAAATTCCTAAATTTGCTCTAGCTTTCCTGCTAGCATGCCTCAAGATTTTTCATGAGTGAGACACAGTGTGCAATGCTACCACACTTGACATCTGTAATTAAAATGGTCATCTTACCATGTTAAAAATAACAGGAAAAATTCATGGTTACTCACTGTATGCCTGAGGTCAATACAAAAGCTCCCCCTTGATTTCAGTGGTCCTTGGCACACATCTTATGTGAACTCATGGATTTTTTTTGAAATGAGATGCGACAATGCTGTTGATAAAAGCCCTTTTTATATACCCAGCAAAATGACCGTGTTTCCAGATAATGATGGCTTAGTTAATGCCATGTAATTCATATTGAATTACACATTATGGACCCTTTAACAAGACATGAATTTGACATTACTGATGTAACTACAATGAATCTCATAGGAATAACTAGTCACTTTTTAAAAAATGTTAAAATGTCAACCATTAAAAATAACAAAGATGAGAAGCCAAACACTGTTGATGGAAATGAGTATATTATCAGTTAGCAAGGATGCAGGATGAAATACGCAGGAAACCAGATTCAGCTTCTGCAAGTTTTCCATATACCCTGTTTTGTAAATTTACTCAACAGCATTCTGATTTTAGGTTGCTTAAAATAAAATAAGTTACTTAAAATGAAATATGTTTTATATACTAGTGTATGCAAGCAAGTAATTTACCACTACATCAAACACTGTGTAATTGCACTTTCTAATGTACCCACAGCAAAAAGATAATTGCTGTATTGTGATTTTGTGCCACTCTTCCTGGCAACCTTCAATTCCATCTGATTTGCTGTTGATATACAATTAATTATTTAAATTTAAGTCTTCATCCATGAGTTTGTGGTCTATATGATATAGCATCTGAAATTAAATACACTGGACTTTTGTCCTTGACTATGGTCTATCCAGATATGACAAAGGAATTACCATACAGGTTTGTTTTACCAAGACATTATTTACCTCAGTTCTATTACTTACTTTAAATGAATGCAAAAGTGTTCTCTTCTATTATCTACTATTCCATATTCTTATAGTCGCACATGACAGAATTTTTTTTATAGTTTCCTTTTTAAACAACTGGTTATTTAATTCACACAATGAGAAAACAATTATTTAAGCAGTTTTCATAGTAAAAAACATTGTCAGCAGACGATTATGGTGTGATGTGCATCTAAACAGAATGGTTCCACATTTCAGTTACCTGTCACACATATAGGTTAATTCTACATTACATTGGCAGGTCTGAGGTTGAGAGGTATGACTAAGAAAATTTGTCCTTCCCTCTTGTAGATCATTATAGTCCTCAATAATGGAGTCTCCCAGTCAGTCAATCACATTTCTGCAAAAGAGAAATAGGAGAGCAAATGCATTTGCTAAAGGAAGAGGGTTTTTTTAGGAGAAAGTATTGCAGGGGGAAGAAATGATTATTCTTTTATTTTGCCAAATTTAAGTTCATAAATCAATTTTAAAATGGTTTTTGTTGAGATCCAGTAAGTTTCTCGAGGAATCAAGAAATCTCAGGAATGTAACAGTTTGATCTACAAGAACAGAAAATACACCTCTACCCCGATATAACATGACCTGATATAAAACGAATTTGGATATAAGGCTGTAAATAGTGCTCTGGGGAGGGCGGGGCTGCACGCTCCGGAGCATGAAAGCAAGTTCAATATAACACAGTTTCACCTATAACACGGTAAGATTTTTTGGCTCCTGAGGACAGCATTATATTGGGGATACACGTGTACAATAATACTTTGCATTTAAAGTAGACCTTCTCTACAAATCTTGATTGCAAACATTCTTATTGATCATTTATATTATGGTAGCACCTAGTGGCTTCAACAAGATCCAACCCTCATTATGATAGGCCCTGTACAGACATAGAAAATGACAGTCCCTACCACTCTTAGTGCCTTTCTGAGATAAAGTATCATCAATCACATTCTACAGACAGGAGGTGAAATCCTGGCCTGACTGAAGTCAGTGGGACTTATGCCATTGGCTTCAATGGAGCCAGGCTTTCAAGCAGGGAAATGAAGGCAGAAAAAAAGTTATTTGATTTGCCTCCCCAACGTGAGACAGGAAAATCCTGTCAGCGCCAAAAATTGGGAACCTGATCACTGAGGTCAATGGAAAGACTTTCAGTGAGTACAGTGAACTTTAGATCTGATCTAGAATCTAGATCTATAAATTCCCAGTCCAGTGCTGAAGCCCAAAGACTATTCATCTTCTTTGAGAGGCAGATTTACTAGTTCATAAATGCAATGATAAGCTCTCTTTTATCACCAATGCAATTTTAAAAAAAATCAAAGGTGTTTGTCTTTACTCAAGATATAAAGAAAAATATTTTTTAAAATGTAGATATAAACTATCTCCAAACGGAACACATGATTTTTTAAAATGATGAATGTATTTATGATGTATTTGATTGTAGTTAACGAATACACTCATGTTGTCCCTTTGGGATAGCATTGAAATTCAGACCATTTGTTAATTGCATGAAATGTATACATTGGATAGCACTCTTAATCCAGTGAAGAATGTAGTTCTACACTAGTCTAATAATTTGTTTGCTATATTCATGATAGTATTCATCTCCCTTTGTTACGCTGTCTGTTTTCCAACCCAGTGGCCTTTTTCTAGTATCTCATCTCAAGCAAATTGGATTAAGGTAGGTTTTATGATACTATGAGACTTATATTCTGTTCTACTCCCTTGCAGCTTTCTCTGTGATGTGCTGAGTGTGGGAAGTTCACAAACCACAACAAATTGAGGCATATCAAGATAAAATGAATAATATATGAGATTAAAAATTTCAGTTCTAATTTTTTTTTAAAAAGATCAGTTGAAATTAAAAAAAAAATCTTTAGCATGGCATAAGGTTGGGAATAAAGTGGGATACAAAAAAAAAACTAAAATGTAAGGGAGACTATTTTAAAATAGAACATAAACATACCACATACTTTTAAATAAATCTTATTGATGTTCGATAAGCTTTTTTTACATATTTTATGAGTATAAAAAACAGCAAAGCACCAGCATATGGAGCTTGATCCTGCTTCATTGACATCCTTCGGAGTTTCACCATTGACTTCAGTGAAAGTAGGCTCAAGTACCCATTAGTAGGGGATTAAGTAGGAGACAGTCAGATAGCCTCTATGACTCATAGACTTTAGGGTCAGAAGGGACCAATATGATCATCTAGTCTGACCTCCTGCAAAAAGCAGGCCACAGAATCCTACCCACCCACTTCTATAACAAACCCCTAACCTATGTCTGAGTTACTGAAGTCTTCAAATTGTGGTTTGAAGACTTCAAGCTGCAGAGAATCCACCAGCAAGTGACCCATGCCCCACGCTCTATGGCAGGTGTAGTTAATTATTTTTTGTCAAGTTCCAACTTTCTTGGTCAAGGTATAGTCAAGATCCAGTCTCCAGAGAAAATTATTAAAAAAAAGTGATACTAAATAAATAAAAATATTTCAGGATCTATTCAAAAGCATCTGGTGTACAGATTTGTCTTGTCAGCCTACTGACAACCCCCCTGCTCTGGAGTATATGTATAAAGATTGATTCTACAGGAAGAACTTTCCTGGGGACTAGTTCAACATTGTGGAATGAACTCCCCCAGGATCTAAGGACAATTACAAACCTCACCACCTTCTGCTGTAAGTGCTAGGCACATTACTTTGATCTTGTCTCCTCTAACATAATACACAATACAAAAAACAAAAAACAAAAACAAACTTCCTCCCACCAACACCAACAAAAAAAAGGCCCTACCAAAACAAGACATTCCATTGTACATACTTCTCCTCTCGGGGGCAAGGATGAGAGGGCAAACATATGACAGAAGTTAGTCACATTGCTTAATATACTACTGGAAGGCACTTAAGGACTACAGTGAGAAACGTGGTATAAGAACCTGTATAGAATAGAATAGTACCTCACTAATTCCCCATGCATTGAAACCATATACATGTAGGAGGTGTATGACTACCTGGCAAGCTCAGCATATCTCATGTCAGGTGCTGTGAGATTAATGTGTCTGACACAAAGGATATCACTAAGGTCCTGTTTCCAGAGAACACAAAAATTCAATCTGGGATTCACCTGTGACTGTCATGGGGGAGAGTGTTACCTTATGAATTATTCATAGTGAAACTGAGAAAATCCTCTACCCTTGAGCAGATTTTGTTAGTTAGCACTTTTCATCTCTAGCCTTCACAGCAAAATCCCAAGTCGAACTTTTATGCTCCCTGAAATATGCTTAAGGAATTCCCCTCTTCTCACTGCAAAAGCTATTTTCAGAGTGATAGCATGGAAGGAAGGAGGAGAAAAGAAATGGAGGGGCAAGGAAAAGAAAAACTGAAGACAATTAAAAGAAGAGAAAATATCATTAAGGAAAGTTCTGCTCTTGTGAATAAGGGAAATCAAGGAGAAAAATCAGGATCTCAAAGGTCTCTACTTCAACCTAAATTTCTCCTTACACAGCAAATCCACTGTATGAATAACTGGAAATTTGAATAAATATAATATTTAGCTAGCATTTTTCACATGAGGATCTCAAAAAGCTTTACTAACTCTCCTTGTCCCCTAGGAATTAGTATAACCATTTCAGAGATGAGTCAATTCAAGTCTTAAAATTTTGCACATGCAATTGCCGTGACTATGACTGCAAAATGAGTATTTGCACATATAAATGGCCAGTTAAGTATTTAACTTCTTGTTCTCAGTACAGAAGCCTGATTTGCACAGGATTTGCAGGATTTTTATGGATTTTAAGGATTTTGATATATGCAGTGGAGCATGCAGAATTAAAAATCAGATTCTTTATGAATTACCTATAATTACGAAGTTAGTCATTGCTGGGACAAGAACTCCGAAGTCTTGAATCTTAGTGATTTGCTCTAGCCTCTAGACAGCATTATTGAGTTCATTCTAGATATCTGTGCTTTTGTACTCCTCATATCCAATTCTTATTTTTTCACATTTATGTATTCTCTTAATAATCACAACAAGATGACCATTTAAACAAGTTTAACTTTAATTTATTATAGGTAGCTATCACATTATGGGCTCCTTATTTATGTTTGGAACACAGGGTTTGCTTATATGAATTTTTTAATTAAGAGAAACATATAAAGACAGATGTGACGTTACACCCCATGTTCTTCATAGAAATATTGTTATGATATGAATATGGTATACCTAAGATACGCTTTATGCAAGAGGGGTCATGTGAGGTATTATTGAGAAAGTTATGATCTACTAAATATGTTTATCCAATTTGCATGCATGTATCATTTCTGTATCTGAAGTTAGGAATATTGACTACGTAACAATTACAACTGTGTGTGTAGCTGGGGGAACACCCATCAGACAGTAGGCAATCAGCCTGAATGGGCCATTTAAGAAGGACAATAGCTTTGAAGATACTAATCTCCCATCTTCCTGAGGAGCTTCCTGGGATGTTGATTTGACACTGCAGGGTCACCTAAAGATGTCACCTGGTACAAAGTGCCACCTTGGACATGGCTGGTATTTTTCTACTGGAAACAAAAGGATTCCCACCTTATGCAAATCCTACTTAAGGCTGGGAAGTGAGTCAATCAGGACTCTTCTCCATTGCCTCCCTGCCCAAGAAGGAAGACTACTGAAAGCACTTGAAGTGACAAAGGAACTAAATGGGAGAAAGGCAAAGGCTGAGTCCAGGTTGAGACAGGGGTCTAGTCTGTAAAGAGAAATAACTTGAACTCTAAGCTGCAGAAACTCTGCAACCTGCCAAAAACAAAAACAACAGTTAGGGTGAGAAATTACATTCTGTAACCTGTTTCTTTAGTGAATTATGCTCAGATTGCATATTGCATGTTTTATTTGTTCAGTAATTTGCTTTGTTCTGTTTGCTATCCCATATAATCACTTAAAATTTACCTTTTGTAGTTAATAAACTTATTTCTTGTTTATTCCAAAACCCAGTTTGTACAATTCAGATGGTGGGGGCGGGAGGGTGGCGACTGTGCATATATCCCTCCACATAGAGGGACGGGGTTACTTTTATGAGTTTGTGTTGTACAGATCTCTCTATACAGTGCAAGGTAATATTATTTTGGGGTTTACACTCCAGATGTTGTGTGCACCAGAGTGCTGGCCATTGCCCTAGCTGAATCCTCCTACACAGAGCTGATTTCTGTCTGTGTCTGCGGCTGGCTGTAGCTTTGCCTGGGTGTATGCTGGAAAGGAGCTTGAGAGCCTGGCACAGCAACCCAGTGCAAGTGAAACTCAGGCTGATAGGGCAAGTGGGCTCAGTGGGACCCCAGCGCATCTGGTGGCACTCTGATAGGAGGGTCCCATAACAACAGAGTTAAGGCAAAGCTCAGTTTTACTATAAGTAAAGGGTGTTAGGCAGCTTACATAGCCTGAACACTCCCAGAAAGAGACATTGAAATGCAAAATACAGGACATTAAATATTGAATACTAAAGTTAAATATAAAATATAAACAAAGCTAAAGGGGACAAAATAAGGGCTAACAAAGACCAAGAAAGAAAAGAGAACAAGATCCACCAATTGTTGAAAGCCAGCACTGGGCATCTCTTTCACAGCCAATGTAGTCATCTCAGGCAGGGCTCAGTGAGAGGAAAACAAGAGGAAGTGGGTCCATAGGAGTTTCTTATAAAAGGAACATGCAGTACTGGCACTAGACATAAGCAGGTTAAGCAATTGCTTAGGGCCCCAAGGAGCTCAAGGAGCCCCCTATTCAGTTTTTTAGTATGTGTTGTGCTTGGGGGAGCTCCCCAAAAATATTCCTGCTTAGGCCCCCAGTGGGCTAGCACCACTCACAGTAGGTGAAATCCTGGCCCCACTGAAGTCAATGGGAGTTTTACCATCGACTTTAATGGAGCCAGAATTCTACCCAGTATCTTTAAGACACTAAGTGTTAGACATGTGCATAGAAAACTATACACCAACTATAAGGAAAAGAGGCAAAGACAATAGAAATTACTGAAAGATCAGAAGAAAAAAGATCTGAAAGTGATTTATCACTTAGACATTTTATTAATGGTATCTAGTCAGCTTTTGAGTCAATTATTATATAGCAGTGTTTCCCAAACTTGGGACGCCACTTGTTTAGGGAAAGCCCCTCGTAGGCCAGGCCAGTTTGTTTACCTACCATGTCCGCAGATCCAGCCGATCGCGGCTCTCACTGGCCACGGTTCGCTGCTCCAAGCCAATAGGAGCTGCTGGAAGTGGTGGCCAGTATGTCCCTCTGCCGCGCTGCTTCCAGCAGCCCCCATTGGCCTGCAGCAGCAAACTGCAGCCAGTGGGATCCGCAACCAGCTGAACTGTGGACACGGCAGGTAAACAAACCGGCCCAGCCTGCCAGGGGCTTTCCCTACACAAGCAGCGTCCCATGTTTGGAAAACACTGCTATATAGTAACTGACAAGGTCATTACCCTCCCCTAAATAATGATATTGCATTTTACTGTTCTTTCTTTCCAGCACCAAATTCCAAAATGTTAATACCAGCCTATCTAGGAAAGTCTCTATTTCCCAATAAGCAGATGCTAGAACTTCATCAAACCCCAAGACTCATCTATGGAATGCTTAAAAATGTGATTTCAGGGCAACCTGAGATGTAAATGAAATGCCTTTTTATTATAAGTTTCATATGCACTGTGAATCAAATTATAGAATTCCATTGCTTGTCCAAAACTTTTAGCAAGTTCCCTGATGTAGTTACCTTTGCCTTAGAAAAGAAGTAACTTGTCCACTTATACATTTTCAGTAAGGTTCTCTGAGCAAGATGTCCAGAATAAGACACTTTTATCAGCAGTATTATGCCATAAGTAAGGCTATGATTTTGTCATGGGGGTCACAGAAGTCACGGAATCCGTGACTTTCGGAGCCCTCTGTGACCTGAACCCATGGCACCTGGGATCTGCAGAGTCCCCCGCTGCCTGTGGTGCCCCAGAGCTCAGAGCTGCTGCGGACAGTGAGGGCACCTCAGAGCTCTGAGCCCTGTGCAATGGAGGGACTCCACAGCTCTGTGCCAGGCCCCTTGTGGTGGTGTGGGGACCCTGCATATCCCCATTTTGTCGTGCATCTTCTTAGTAAAAGTCACAGATAGGTCACAGGCTTCCAAGAATTTTTCTTTATTGCCCATGACTGGTCCATGATTTTTACTAAAACTATACGAGACAAAATCTTAGCCTTAGCCATAAGAAATCCATTGCAGGGAAGAAAAAAAAAAAGTCAGCCAATTTTGCCCTTACTGTAACTGCTATGGTCCTGACCCTGCATTCCTTGTGCATTCAGATTGGAGCCAATGGTAATCTATGGGAATTCTGAATGTGCAGTCATCTCAAGACTGGAACCTATGAGATTTCTAAAGTGATAAAGAGCATTTGGGGTAAACATTTACAGCAAGTCTATTACAGTCTATCACAGTCAGAATCTATTGCAAAGTACAGCAGTAATTATGTTAATTATTATAATAATAATTAGACATGGAAATCTATAATTTACTGCCATTCCTGTACAGCTTTTGCTAAAATCTGAAACCAGATTTGGAACTGGAACCAGTCAATGTTTTGGAAATGCCATGACAAACTATTCTATTCTTCTGTTACCTCCACATCTTCCAGAGCAGAAAGGCCTGATCCCAGACCCACGGAAATCAGTGGTGAAGAAAGGATAATTTAGCTTAAAGAATAATTTTCTCAAGAAATTTAAACATGAGAGCGGGGAAAGGAGCATGGATGGATGACAATTAAAATCACAGGAGAGGGAAATGGATTGGTAATTAGCTATTATACAGGTTTGAAGAAAAAGATTTCTGAAGTAGAATGAAGTTAAAAGTGGACCATTGACCACTCTGTGTGGGGGAGACCACTGATGAACCATTTTATTGATTTCTCTATTTTTCTCTTCTTATTGCTGTTTATTATTTGTATTGTGGTAGTGCCAAGGGGCCTCAATCATGGATCGTGTAAGGCACAGTATACACACAACAAAAAGAGGGCCCCTGAAACCAAGAACTGACAGGCTACTCTCCCTTTCACCATCCTCTCTCATTTATTGCCTTACCATCTCCTATACCTAAACAGGTTGCTGTCTTCCCTTATCTTCTCCATCTTATTTGTTCCAGCCCATCTCCTTAGAGAGGAAGGATGATTCAGTGGTTAGGGACATCAGAGACCCAACTTCTATTCCCTGTTCTGCCAGAGACCTCCTGTATGAGTTTGGGCAAGTCACAATGTCTGTACCTCAGTTTCTCATCAGGAAAATGGGGATAACAACACTTCTCTACTTCATAGGAGCATTCTGAGGGCAAATACATGAAAGATTGTGAAATCCCTCTAAGTACGATAAATAGCTCATTGTCATTAGCTATTGACTCACTCTATTTCTTTAATTTTCAAATACAGCCTCTCAAATTAGAGTCAGAATATTTTTTGTCTGTGTGTCCAGTCTTCTTGCACAAAACCTCATCATACAACACAGAGGTGGTTTGCACACACAGAAGCTTGGACAAACTTTTGGGATTCTGGAACTGGGTAACGTACGTGTGTGTGTGTGTGTGTGTGTGTGTGTGTGTGTGTGTGTGTGTGTGTGTGTGTGTGTGTGTGTGTGAGAGAGAGAGAGAGAGAGAGAGAGAGAGAGAGAGAGAGAGAGAGAGTGTAAAATTATGATAAAAAGTGACTTATTTCCCCCAACCCAACCAGCTCTATTAAAAGAATTGCAAATACAGTTGCAGAGATCAGAATTTGTCCCCTTTGAAAATATACCCATTTCCCTTGGTCTATGTACCACATTTGAAAATCATATGGAAACACAGAGCTGTTTGAATGTGACTTTTTCTTTACTTATTAGACTAGAGAGCTGTCAGTTGTTTAACATCCCTACTATAATCTCATCAGCCTCATCTTGTGAAATGTGAGAATCAATTACTTCTCTTAATAGAAAGTTTTAATTTAGGTTCTTCCGTTATTAAGTGCTAGATTTTCCTAGATAATTTTGGATAATATATATTTTTAAATGGTACTTGAGTTAAAACATATCTATTGATGTGATTTAAAGAACAGACTCCAAACCATTGCAAAGTAAGCAGGCAAATCAGTATTTTCCTCCCCACTGGCTGCTATAAATGGCTGAAATCTTAAACCATGGTAAATAAGCACAGATATACTACTTAATGAATTAAGTTAATCAGCCAGCCAATTAGCTGTAGAAATAACGTCTTTCCCCTTACTCTCCTCTTCTCACTTATAGCAGCTTAAATGTCAAACATGTAGTAAATGCTGTGAATGAGAAAAAAATAAACATCTAGGTTCCCCTTTTTAAAAAAAACAAAAACTTTTAGTTTCTCTTTAGAGCAGTTTGGTTATTCCCGTTCAATGTTTTTTATACAATGCATCACTGATGGCTACATTCAGTAAGGCTTCTTTCCTCAAATAAAAGTGATGTAAGACAAAAGAAACAAGTGTAACTGAAACAGCTGAACAGTTCCATCCTTCTAGGAAATATAAAACCATATTGAATTTTCTTCTTGATTTTTATACACTCAGCACTAGAGTTATTTGTAATTTTTTGTGCAGAATTTTCCCCGATAAAATTATCTTTTTTCCAGAAACAGAACTTTTCATGAAAAGAAGTTGATGGCCTCAAAACAGTCTGGTTTTTGTAATGTTTTCTGCAACATTTTTACTGATATTTTCATCAAAATTGTTTGTAAATCATTATTGACATTTTATCAAAACTCACATTTTATTACTGAAAATAGATTTTTTCAGTAAACATCTTGGAAGTCCATCGATCCGATGATGACAAATCTGTGCAGATCATCTACTGTTGATCTCATGGCGTGCCCTCTGATGGCTGTATAAGCCAATTCTAGAGGTGCACATTTTGCTGCAGATGGTGCTTGGGAAGTTCACGGTCAGTGGATTGTGCGCTGCTGATGCTCTGTGACGTCGTTCGAGTGCCTCTTGCAGATTCTGGCAGCGGTCTTCCTCAAAGGTGATGCAGGTATTTCTAAGTATTGCACGCCACTGTGTTCTGCTGCTGGCAGCGTTCTCAAGATCCCTAGGTTTGATATTGCTGTACTGCAGATTGGCTTTGATGGTGTCCTTGTAATGTTTCTGTGGACGACCTATATGCCGGATGCCCTTGGATAGTTCATCATTCAGAAGCTGGCAGGGGATTCTGTGGCATCCATGCGACTGACGTGACCAGTTCAACGTAGCTGTGACTTCATAATCATCATTTCGATGCTTGTTATCTGGGATCTCTTGAGGACCCCGAGATTGGGCACTTTGTCTTGCCAGCGGATCTTCATGATGTTGCGGAGGCAGCACATGTGGAATGCTTCAAGCTGCTTGGTGTGACACCTATATAGTGTCTATGTTT
The DNA here is from genome assembly GCF_007399415.2 of Gopherus evgoodei. Classification (NCBI taxonomy): domain Eukaryota; kingdom Metazoa; phylum Chordata; order Testudines; family Testudinidae; genus Gopherus; species Gopherus evgoodei. Next base: position 93,143,364 of record NC_044325.1, read on the forward strand.
CGCACCCATACAAAAAGAGATGAGAGAACAACAGCTCTGTACACAAGCAGTTTTGTTGACATCTGGATGTTGTGGTGGTTTAAAACTTTGACACACAGACAGCCAAGTGCCTGGCTTGCTTTGGATATTCATGCGTTGATCTCATTATCCAGTGATCCATCACTGGATATGACACTAACCAGGTATTTAAAGTTCTCCACTACTTTAAGATGAGTGCTGTCAATGGAGATACTCGAGACAGAAGCATTTGATCCAGGTGCAGGTTGATGAAGAACTTCAGACTAACTATTAGCGTTGGAAAGACAGAAGAGTTGCGAGGTCTCAGCAAACTTGTTGACAATGTGCTGAAGATCATTTTCAGTGTGAGCCATGAGGCCACAGTCGTTGGCAAAGAGTGCCTCAAGAAGGAGTTTCTGCACTGTCTTTGTCTTTGCATTCAGGCGACGGAGGTCAAAAGGTGAACCGGAGGTCAAAAGGTGCTGGTATTTCAAGTATATACCTCGGTCCAAATCTTTCATTGCATGGTTAAGGACTCATGCAAAGAACAGATTAAATAGAACAGGTGCGAGAACACATCCTTGTTTCATGCTGTCATGGTATAATTCCCCCCTCTGAACCTTAGCGTCCAAAAGATGGGGTACCAGCATGAATTCCTCTAAGCTCAATTACCAGCTTAGAACCTGTAGCGCTGCCATCAACCAGGAATTACAGTGCCTGGCACACTCTGGTCCCCCAAAAACCTTGCCCGGGGACCCCCAAGACCCAGACCCTCTGAATCTTAACACAAGGAAAGTAAACCATTTCCCTCACCATTGCCTCTCCCAGGCTTCCCCTCCCTGGGTTACCCTGGAAGAACACTGTGATTCAAACTCCTTGAATCTTAAAACAGAGAGGAAAATGCACCTTTCCCCCTCCTTCTCTCTTCCCCTCCCAGATTCTCCCTGAGAGAGACAGTAATCCTAACACAGAAAGAAATTAGCCTCTCTCTCCCCCTTCCCTCCTTTCTCCCCACCAATTCCCTGGTGAATCCAGACCCCATCCCCTGGGGTCTCACACCAGAATAAAAAAAAACAATCAGGTTCTTAAACAAGAAAAGCTTTTAATTAAAGAAAGAAAAAAAGTAAAAATTATCTTTGTAAATTTAAAATGGAATAGGTACAGGGTTTTTCAGCTATAGACACTGGGAATACCCTCACAGCCTAAGTATTCATGAACAAATTAAAATCCTTTAAGCAAAATACCAATTTGAACTCCTTCCAGCCAAATACACATTTGCAAATAAAGAAAACAAACATAAGCCTAAATCGCTTTGTCTACCCTGTACTCACTATTCTGAACTTATAAGAGCCTGTATCGGAGAGACTGGAGAGAAACCTGGTTGCACGTCTGGTCACTCTCAGAACCCAGAGAGAACAACAACCAAAAACTAACAGCACACACAAAAACTTCCCTCCCTCAAGATTTGAAAGTATCCTGTCCCCTGATTGGTCCTCTGGTCAGATGATAGCCAGGCTCACTGATTTTGTTAACCCTTTACAGACAAAAGAGATATAAAGTACTTCTGTTCTATTAACTCCTACTATCTGTTTATGACACACGCCACTGGTGATGTTGAAGGGGGCTGATGTGGCTCCATCAGACAATACTTCGCCTGTCATGCTGTCATGAAAAAGGCGTATAATCTGGGCAAATTTTCTTGGGCAGCCAAGTCTTGTTAGAATGGTCCAAAGGGCTTCCCTGTTGACGGTATCAAACGCCTTTGTCAGATCTATGAATACAGCATACAGGTGCATATTCTGTTCAATGCACTTCTCTTGTATTTGTCTGACAGCAAACACCATGTCGACTGTGCTCTGGCCAGGTTGGAAACCACATTGACTTTCAGGTAGAGTTGCCTCGGAAATACTGGCTTTTAGGCGGTTCAAGATGATGTGGGCGATGATCGTCCCACCAATGGAGAGGAGGGATATACCTCTATAGTTTCCACATTCTGCTTTGCTGCCTTTGTTCTTGAAAAGAGAGACAATAGTAGCATCACAGAGGTCCTGGGGTATGTTTTCATCCTCCCAGATGCTGATGATCAGGCTGTGGAACGCTGCTAATGCTGCTGGACCTGCTGCTTTGTATATCTCTGCTGGTATCCCATCTTTTCCAGGAGCTTTTCCTGAACTCATCTGGCTAACAGCTTTCTTAATCTCACCTATAGTGGGTGGAAAGTCAAGATTTATCAGAGCAGGTTGTTGTGGACTTTCATTGAGGATATTATTATTCGCGGTTGATGGTCTATTGAGAAGGTTGCTAAAGTGTTCTCACCATTTTTCATTGATGCCTTCTTTATCTTTAATTGGCGTTGTGTTGTCTGATGAGAGCAATGGTGTGGTCCTTGGTTTAGAAGGTCCATAGACAGTCTTAATAGCACTGAAGAACATCTCTGAGTTGTGAGTCTCAGCATAGTGCTCAATTTCTTTGGCTTTGCTCTCCCACCAGTTGTCTTGTATCTGACGGAGGTCCTTCTGTGTTTTGCTCTGAAGGTACTTGAAATGGTCTCGTTTAGAGACTGAGGAGGGGTCATTCTGCCATTCGATAAAGGCTTTTCTCTTTACTTCCAGTGCTGAGCATATTTCTTCTTGGTTCTCATCAAACCAGTCCTGATGTATTCTTTCCATTGGTCCGAGAGATGTTATTGCTGTGTCAGTCACCATCTGCTTGAACTGGTCCCACTTTTCCGTTACAATATCGATCAATTGTCCATGGGATGTCAGTTTGTCATCAAGACTCCTCTGGAAATTGTTGAAACAAACACTGAGCATCCTTCAGTTTGGCTATGTCGAAAGCAGGTCGCACATGCTTAGGGTGTTTGTGCCGAGAAGGAGCGATGTGAAGTTGAGGAGACATCTTTACTAATCTGTGATCTGTCCAGCACTCTGCGCCTCAGTAAACATAACATTTTGATAATGATTTTGGTAAGAATTTTGGTAAAATTAATATGAAAAACTTCATAAAAAATTGAAAACTGTGTCCATTTCAAATCCCATGAAATACAAAAAAAGTCAAAACTTTTGCAAAGTCCTTTATCTGTTTTGGATCTGTAACTGGCTGACAACAAGTTTTTTAAAAGGAACAGATTAAAAAAATATGTCTGCACTAGGCAGAATAAACAGTCACCTCATGTAGCCCACATTCAAACTCTCCTGAGGAAGAATCCATAGATTAACAGTTCACATTTACTTGGCAAGATACCATACTCTGAAGGTCAATAAACTCAGGCTCTTGCAGATCACCAAGACAGCACATTCCAGGAGCAGGGATCCTCCAGTGAAAACACCCTGCACTGTCAGTCCATGTGAGTGCACAACTAGAAATGGTCAAGCAGAAGCATCTTGCTGGTCTTAGCCATTGAGAAAATTACATGGCAGATGGTCTCTAAGGTAGACAGATCCCAAACAATAAAGGGCATTGCTGATTAAAACCAACATCTTGAATTGCACATAGAAGCCAGTGAGAAATCAGCATACTTCAAGGAGCCCAGTGCAATATGCATAGACTGACCTGCTCAATTAAGATGGCATACTACATTAACTGAAGCTTCCTAATGATCTTTGTGGTATGTAAGAACTGAGCAGTATTCCTTTACAGAGTTTATGAGCTCTCTCGTGGTCCTCACTTTCTTCTGTGTTTCAGAAACTACCAGAACTGGGCCAGAGCAGGAGCATATATATTACAGCTGGTCAGAAAAAGGAATTTCTGTCCTGCGGGAATGCCAACATTTCAGAATTCATTTTACTTCCCAATTGGAATGAAACATCAGAATTTTTCATGGAATGGCACCAATTCATTTTGTAATAAAAAGTTTAGTCAAAATTAACACATTCCCGTGAAACATTTAGATATTGACAAAACCATATTTTCTGATGGAAATCTGTTCAGTTGAATTTTTTTTTTTTTTAACAAACTCTAATATTTATCTAGCGAGGTCTTCACATTGTACAAAGTTAGTAAACAATTATTTGGACCTCACTTTGCTGATCGTATTGTTCCTTCATATTGCGTTTGGTACATAAAGAGCAAAAGACAACAGTCTCCCTGGGCAATGCCAAGTACACTACGTTGCAGCACTCCAACCCAGACTGAACAGAGGTATGGATGACTGACTGTGATGAGCCGAGGAAAGGCTGCAATCTCTTAGCAAAAGATTTGCGTACGGTTAGCTACCTGGGGAACAAAGATGAGGGAGTAGAAAATAATGAAGAGGACGCATCAATGACATGGAGCGATTTGGACCACTTAGTAATCTGGGCATAATCAAACAGCATGTATTTCAATATAGCCAAGTGTAAAGTCCTATATTATCTAGGAACAAAAAATGTAGGCCATACTTACAGGATAGGGAACTCTTTGGAAGCAGTAACTGAAAAAGACTTGGGAGAGTTGGTGGATAATCAGCTGAATATGAACTCAGCGTTTAGTGCTTGACCACGCTTGGAATGCTTATTTCTGGTGTCCACAATTCAGGATAGTTGTTGAAAAACTGGAAAGGTTCAGAAAAGAGTCATGAGAATGATTAAAGGATTGAAAAAACAAAAGGAGCTCAATCTAGATGATTTATCAAAAATTAAGATATGACCTGATCACAGTCTAAGTACCCACCTAGGGGGGGGAAAAATCAAAAATAAAAGGAACTTCAGTTGAACAGCCAAGGTAAAACAAGATTCAATGGTTTGAGGCTGAAGCTAGAGAAATTCAGACTAGAAATAAATCTCTCATTTTTTAACAATGAGGGTAAATTAACCACTGGAGCAATTTACTAAGGGTTGTGGTGGATTCTCTTACTGTGGTGGAAATTATAAACTCAAGAAGGGAGGAATAGCTCAGTGGTTTGAGCATTGGCCTGCTAAACCCAGGGTTCTGAGTTCAATACTTGAGGAGGCCATTTAGGGATCTGGGGCAAAAATCTGTCAGGGGATTAGTCCTGCTTTAAGCAGTGGGTTGGACTAGATGACCTCCTGAGGTCCTTTCCAACCCTGATATTCTAAGACTGGATGTTTTTCTAAAGAAAAGCATTAGTTAAACCACAGCTATTGGATTTGGAGCAGAAAACAGGGAAGTCCTATGGCCTGACTTATGCAGCTCAGACTAGGTGATCATGTAGTCCTTTCTGGCCTTAAAAACTGTGAATCCATGAATCCAAAAGCAGATAGGGATCAAAAGTACCTGTAAAGTTGTGGAACTCTTTGGCAAGGACTGGACATATTTCACCAACAAATAAGGAAGTCACAGCCCCCTCTAGTTTCTTAGCCCTGACTCATCTCCATCTTACCCTATTAAACATCAGCCAGTTGGCTCTCATGCATCTTTTTTCCTTGCCTGGGGATTTGGAAAGCAAAGAAACAACTTCAACCAAAGTCAGTGAAAATGAAACAGGGATAAAACATCATCATACTGGCAGGTGGCACTGCAGCCCAAATGTCTCCTGATCTCCTCTAGTAGCCTTACATACACATTGGTGATAGAATGGGATACTGCAGGATTCTCCATAAGAGGCCAATCATGAGCAGTTACCAAATACCAACCTCTAAAATCTTTCAGAAAAGGAGGAATGGAGCCATTGAACAATGATCCCAATCACTCCATCACATTCCATGGACAGATCAGCAACAACTCATGGTTAACATCATCAAAGGCCACCAATAGTACTAATAAAACTACCTTTCTTCTATTGCCAGAAGGACAATGTTGACCAAAGATGTTAATATCTATTGGGATCTGCATCATACACTGTCCTGGACCCAAATTACTAAGGACCTATGAACTCAAAGGAATTTAGATGAAGTCAAGGCTGAATCATGACAAACTTCTCAAAAATTTTTCCCCAGGCGGGAAAGTCATAGACAGGAAGTACCTGTCAAAATCATTGTCAAATGCTGGCTATATTAGCAAGTCCCTAATCTCTTACTTAAGGATAGTTGGCGTCTTGTTGTCCTAGGAGGCGGCATTAACAATATTCATCAATAAAAAACCTTCCTATATTATGTTGCCATACAATAATGGCGACCAACTTGTGATAATGCTATTATAAAGCAAAGTATTCTGGGCCACTAATGTAGGTTTTATTTTCTGTTTTAAATAAGGGCAGGTACTTATAAAATAAAACCATCATCAATGAAACAGCAACAAAACTGGCTTTCCAGAGCCATTCAGCATTTACGAACTACATTATACCATGCCTCCATCTCTCTCTGTAGAGTCTTGATGTTCCCATAGACCAGACTTTATTAACCTATAGTGACAACCAACAGCTTTTTAAAAGGGATACAAATACATAGTATCATAGGAGTGATTGACCTGAATGAGTTGAGCAGTAGCACACTTAGACACAAAACCTGCCATTCATTCTAGATGTCACTACAGCATTGTCCCACCACACATGAAATCATGAATGTATTGAACTTAGGGAACTATAGCCAGTGATATAATGAGATGGAGTTCACTACTTCCTCATCTCTGAAGACCTGGGTTCTTTTAAAATATAATCAAAATATAAAACTTGTGAAAGCACATAAAAGAGCTTACATATGTGTCTGCTCTCTCTTTATTAATATAGTTAGATCACTTTCACTAACATATAATTAATTTATCAAAACAACATATCTGACAAGATTATAATGAAAATGTTCACAGACCCTTAAACTAATCTATATTTTTAATGCACCTTACATGTTTATAAACAAATATAACCCTACATGATGTGGTTGGTAATACTGGATCAGCTATTCATAAGAGAACACACCAGAATGAACAGATAATTTTTCAAAAGAAGAATTTCAGAGATTTAAAGTTTTATGATCAGAACCTTCCTGACTTTCATACCTCACTATCCATCTGCATTGGGTTAGCTTCTGGAGCAAAGTTGCAATCCCTCCCATTGAAAGTTCAGCCATGAAATGATTTTTAAATGATATAGTGCTAAGTGAAAAACAAAGCTGCAAGACTTTGGGAGTGAGTCACCTATGAATCTTCAGTGGGTTTTTGATTAAAATTATTGAAAAAGTTGTCACATCCTCCTGTTTGCATTATTCCAGGAATGAGCAATTCAAAGAAAAGCCTGCGACTTCAGATACAATTATCGTGTTTTGTTGCAATGAAATATTATTTCCATACAGTAAGAGTTAATGGTAAATGCTTGCATTTGTCCCAATATAGTAAATACAGCATGAGCTTGATTATGCCAAGCCTTGCTTAGGTGCTCAGTGTCGGTGAGCAGGCAGATAAGTGCATAAGGTGTCTTTTCACCTCTGTACATGCTCCAAAGCATGCAAGGATCAGGGAGTCTAGCACCATCAGCAGAGCTAGACCCCCAAAGATGGAGAGCTGGGGGGTGGCCATGTTTCCACCTGCCACTCACGCACTGGCCTCTACTGCTGGGTTTGTAGAGGGGACAGCACATGATCATGATGGTCCCTTCTAACCTTAAAGTCTATGAGTCTATGAATCTTGTAAAAGGGACCTCAACCATCAGTTCTGGTGCCTTCTCTCACATCTGTCCCCAGCTGAAAGCTTCAGTCTGCCCTGTGCTATTTATTAGGGCTTTTCTTGTCCATGGGGTCATGACAGCTATCAGTCTGAATGATGAATTGTGATAATTCAATAGAGTCCAGAGCTGACCATTCAGAATTAGTTCTAGCTGCCAGCTGTTGGAATCTTGATCTGTTTAAATATTTCTTGAATCAGTATCTTGCCATGTGATATTTTGTTGCTTCTACAGGCCCCAGATACAGACGCTTGCAAAGTACACTTCCCTTTGCTCAATCCAAGTGAGAGCCAATGTAGAACCATGAATCATATGGCATTGCTTTGTTAGTATGTATGATGCATTCATATATAAAAACTGACACAGTGCAGCATTAGCATAAAACTCCTTTTATTAACAGCATTATCCCTGTAGTATTATGCTCATTAGGATAGTATAAATCGAGCACATGCAGATACATTAGCAATATTGTTGCCATGGGAATAAAATGACCTACAACACTATATGATTCATACTTCAATAGCAGTATTGTTACTTACGCCGCCTCCTGCTATCAAGATTACTAGGTTCAGACTCCAGCAATACATGTAAGTAAATAATGTTAAGTGTCGTTTCTTATATTATTGAAGAGTGTCTGACTTCCCTTTAAGAGCGTAGCTATGACTTTTATCCACTTTATTTCATTTCTTGTAGTGGTGGGTAATTGGAAACAGGAACAAATAGTAGATTTTATTTTATTTTTTAATGTCTTTATCATGACAGTCACTTTATTTTGACATCATCTTTTGACATGAGGTCATTGTGCTGACTGTTACGGAAAAGTGCCTTATGAAGGAGCAATTACCCAGAGTAAATGGATTTCTGAGAAGATTCAAAAGAGAAAGATAACAACAAGGAGGGAGATGTACATTAGTGAAATAAAGCTAAAATCAAATAAGGATTAGAAGAAGCTGAATGATCCTCAAATAATGCAGTATTCCAACTGCTTAATTAAAAAATGGTTTTCATCCCCAAGAGATTGTGCTGCATTACAGCTCAGTTGTAGTAGGCACAAAGTAGCATAGCACAATGGGGCCCTAGTACACTAGCTTCCCTTAGGTATAATTCTAATACAAATACAAATAAACTGTAATTATAACAGTGGCAGAAAACATAAAAGTCATTAAGCCATGTATTCTGACCCTTTGAAAATGCATGCACTGTGTTTGGGTAGGAATGAAGGCCCTGATTCTGCATGACGGATTGCATGGTTAGACCACATGAAGTCAAAGGGCTCCATGCCAACCCAGGACTTTACCTATGCTGTGCTTATTGCAGGATCCAGATCTAAGTTATGAATGTGTTATAATAGGGATCATATGTTAACAAGTCACTATATATAGAGCCTGCATTCTAATATCGGAACTATTTTAGCTTGATATATAGATTTTTCCTAGCGAAACAGTAGATGATGTCACCCTTAAATTATTGCAGAAGCCTCAAAGACCTATTGGATTAATCATAATGCATATCGAGTATTTATTGTAATTTCATAGATTCAAAGGTGGTCAGGGCTGGAAAGTTTATTTCAGATAGTCTAAATGTAATCCTTGCATTGGACAGGATGTTCCACTTATATTAACCTCACCAGAATTTTGCCACATTTCTACTGGTGAAGTGTTGGTTATGTCACTATGCAGTTTATTAACATACATAGTAACAAAATACATGTTTGTTTAAAACAATAAAGAGAAGTGGTTTTCTGTTTAAAGAGAGAGGTTATCATCCCTTTGTAGTTAATTTTCATTAGAACAGTCATAGTGTATAATCCATCTCCTGTGAGCTTAGATACAGGCCAAATCCAATTCACCTTACCATTGACTGAGACTAACTCAGATACTGCATGTCCTGGCTTGGTTTGTATGAACAAGCGATGCTGTTGCACTTCCGTGGCTGGACTACAGAGACGATAAGAGTCTTAAAACTTCAGTTAGTTAAAGAAGTTTCCCAATAGGTAAATGGCAGAGGCCTGTGATTTTGGAGCTGAAGAACAAGAATTCTCAGCTCTCTGTATGCGTGAGAGAGAGAGATTTATATAGAAAATGCATTTTGTAGCATGTAGAACATTAATTCTTTACAAAGCAAGAGGCAGCATTTGGGGCCCCAGCCTGTTCATACTGAAGTCAGAGTTTGCCACTGTCTGCTTTGGGAGTAAGCCAGGGCCTTTGGCCCATAGTTAAATGCGGAGCATTTGAAGGCCCAGTCTTGAAGGCTTCCCAACCAGACCAAGTCTTCCTATTGAACAAAATAGCTTGATTGTGAAGGCTGTGATTAAAGTCCAAACCCAGCCTAAGGAATCAGCTGTAATGTCTGTGATCTCATTTCAGCTGTCAAACTGTTGCACAAGATGAAGACTCAGACTCATAGGACTGGAAGGGACCTCGAGAGGTCATCGAGTCCAGTCCCCTGCTCTCATGGCAGGACCAAATACTGTCTAGACCATCCCTAATAGACATTTATCTAACCTACTCTTAAATATCTCCAGAGATGGAGATTCCACAACTTCCCTAGGCAATCTATTCCAGTGTTTAACTACCCTGACAGTTAGGAACTTCTTCCTAATGTCCAACCTAAATCTCCCTTGCTGCAGTTTAAGCCCATTGCTTCTTGTTCTATCATTGGAGGCTAAGGTGAACAAGTTTTCTCCCTCCTTCTGATGACACCCTTTTAGATACCTGAAAACTACTATCATGTCCCTTCTCAGTCTTCTCTTTTCCAAACTAAACAAACTCAATTCCTTCAGCCTTCCTACATAGGTCATGTTCTCAAGACCTTTAATCATTCTTGTTGCTCTTTTCTGGACCCTCTCCAATTTTTCCACATCTTTCTTGAAATGCGGTGCCCAGAACTGGACACAATACTCCAGCTGAGCCTGACCAGCGCAGAGTAAAGCGGAAGAATGACTTCTCGTGTCTTGTTTACAACACACCTGTTAATGCATCCCAGAATCACGTTTGCTTTTTTTGCAACAGTATCACACTGTTGACTCATATTAAGCTTGTGGTCTACTATGACCCCTAGATCTCTTTCTGCCATACTCCTTCCTAGACAGTCTCTTCCCATTCTGTGGGAAGACAAACAAACAATTCCTCAAGCAAGCTCCCTGCCATGGACTCTGATTAGGAATTTCCCTGAAAGAGTGTTAGACGTTACTGTTGTTACAAGAAAGTAGCACTTGGCAGATTCTGCTTCATAGGTCTGGGCACTGGTTCTGCAATGAGCTCCATGGAGGAGGGCCCCTGTGTACATGCAGGATTCACTGCAGGATGAATGCCTTAATTTGTTATTGGAATCAATAAGACCGTAGGGCACGCAACATCCTGTGGGATATGGGGTGAAATCCTGGGCCCATCGAAGGCTGCTCTTTAATTCAGTGTCTTCCTTTGTACATTATTGCCATTATTTTAGACTAGGTGGTGATCTTATATTCAGAAATTGTGTATCTGTATCTATATATCTATATCTATATCTAAAACTAAGGTTTTGTAAATAAGTTGCTCTCTGTAAATAAGTTCAGACATCCACATTTAAGGCAGTTATTCAAACACCACAAAATCCTGACAACAGGAAACCAAGATCACTCTGTTTGATACACAGCTCAAGGCCTCAGTACGCTTCTGTGGGTTAATCCTAGTGGAATCGTGTACATTCACAGTTTGAACAACATGTTACAGATTCACTAGAAATTGGAAAGCATTGTTCAAAAATGAATTTCTGACTACAAAAAGCTTCACTGCATCAGCTGGTGTCCTTGGAGTTTGTCAATTGATGAGAAGAGAGGAGAAGAAAAACACTTATTCTTCTCTCGGGGGGAAATTCTCTAACGGAGTCTAAGCAGGCATATGAGAAAATGTAAAACACACAATAATGGCATATGCGTAACTACATCTCATTATCAGTGTGAAAAAATAAAGAGGAAATTACAGAGGCTGACCCTGTTATTATTGTATTACAGTAGTATTGGGACACCCCAACCAACTTGGGGCCCAGTTGCACAAAGCACTAGACTGGCATATGAATTCTGGATTTCAGCACAAGCCGAATCTGCTCAGTACCTCCCAGGCAGCACCCTGCAAGCCTGGTTCTTATGATTTGCCCTACAGTGCCATATGAAACTGATTGAATGCTATTTGCTGATCTCAATTTTTCAACAGCAAGATTAAAATGAGGCTTCAAAATGAAAAGGTATTTAGTCAAAATCAATTATAGTTTATGAAAACAGCACTTCCAAATCTGTCGCCATTACCAGTAATGAGGTGAGAGGGAGATAGGAACAGACTTTTGTTTATTACTATCCACTGTCATTTTAGCTCTCCTAACCACATATTTTGTGGATTGTCTTATTTGTCCTCTTGCCCCCTCCCACTTTGCCAGTCTAAACATTACTCTTGAGACTTTAGGATTACTCTTTTTCTTCTAGAATATATTTGAAATGGATGTCTTTGAAACCTACAATGCCTTTTCATGCCCAAAATCACATGAAAGATCACTGGTCTCTTCAGAGCCGTAACAAGGAATTTTTGCGCCCAAGGCAAGGGCGGCTCCAGGCTCTTCAGCGGCAGGTCCCTGAGTCCTTGTTGGAGAGAAGGACCTGCCGCTGAATTGCCACCGAAGAATGAATGAAGCGGTGGCGGCAATTCGGTGGCAGGTCCTTCCTTCCGAGAGGGACTCAGAGATCCGCCGCCAAAGAAGCGGTGGCAGTACAGTTGCCGCCGAAAGTATCGCCGATTGCGGGAGAGCTGCACCCCTCTGCTTTGCACGCCCTAGGCAAGTGCCTCACTTGCCTCACCCTTGTTACAGCACTGGGTCTCTTAAAAGCTAATGTCATCCTTTATTGATCTTCCCAGGTTTTAGTGAAGACAGAACATGAATATCTTAGCTTAAAATCTACCTATTTCAAAATTAGCAAACATTCAGTCTCTAAAGACAGCTTACCAGATTTTCGGTCACTTGATTCCCATACATAAACCTTTTCCCACTCAACTTTCAGGAGGCCTTCCTAAATTAACCCCTACAGCTTTCATTTCAAATTTGAAATCTAACCCCTTTACTGATGTATCCTGGTCTAGTGAAACAGTACACTCTCTCAGGAACTCTAAAATAAGAACTTCAATTTTAGCTGTTTCTGTCTCCAAAAATGATCTTTCTAAAAATAAAGAATGTGTACACACAGGAAAAAAGATTCTTTCATAACATTGATTATGACATTGTGTGTAGAAGCCTTTCAATTAATTAAAGCAAAAACTTTGGGTTCTTTGGGGCTATAGTGTTAAGGAAATTAATTTGTATATTATTAATAAACACTTCACTCAATATTTACAATTTTAAATGTCTTCTGTAATTTAGACTCACTTGCACTCTGACCACTAGATGGACTGTCATTCTACACGCTTCATTAAACTTACATACAGCATTTATTTCCATTAAAAAAATAGCCTAAACCACAATGCACAATTTCCTACACATTGACAAAGAGTAAACATTTAAAAAATGACTACCTAACTCAGCAACCTATGTCCCATTTTAAAAAACACCTAAGTCACTTAGGAACCTAAGCCCTGTGGACTTCCATGAAAATTCTCCACCTATAATACTTCTTGGCACAGCTATCTCAGTGTAGGATCAGGAAAATGGAGAAACTCATCAAGAAAGATTTATTTACCTTTGTTGGCATGTCTCTATCACATCCTAATCCCACCTGCCTACAGAAGGCCTGAGTAGCAAAGTATGAATCTATTAAGGTGCTTATTCAGGCCCCAGAACTGAAATACCTGAGCATCTTAATATCTTTATTAATCTCACAGCATCCCTGGGATGAGAAACTGAGGGAGCAAGTGACTAAGTGGCTTGCCCATGGTCAGACAGGGAGTCTGCAGTGGAACACTGAATAGAATCTGGGACTCTGAGTTCCAGACTAACACCTTAACTACCCTGTCTCACCAGATCTAAACCTCCCCAAACTGCAGGAGCATTCAGATTAAGGCTTTTAGCTTTGGACCATCTTTACAGATAATATTGGAAGTTTCTGCTTGGAGTAGATACACAGGAGTATTTGGTTCTTTATACCTACCTGATCATCACTTTCGCCCCCCCCCACCCCGCAACGGGCAGAGATATAGCATTCTCCATGATTGGATGACTGTTGCAGGAAAGAGTAGTGCATGATTACTATAATACCTAGTCCTGCCATGAGTGCAGGGGACTGGACTATATGACCTCTCGAGATCCCTTCCAATCCTATGATTATATGATTCTATGACCAACATCACTGCTATCCTTTCTTACCTCTAGGCCAAGTGAGGGCAAAATCCCAGCACATTTCCATATCCAATCATCTAGGTAACATTTAGAAAGAAAGAAGAAAAAAAAACCAGAGCCATCAGTGCAAAGATCCACAACCTCTGTCACAGCTGCAGGAGACTGTTGAGCCCAACTTTTGGAGAAATGCTTTCAAATCTCCAAATCTTCGGTTGGATCCCAAAATGTAGCCAACACCCATGTTTTCCAACATGCACAACATTTGTTGTGATGTTTCCTTTCAAGGGTCCACTAATTGTCAGTCCTTTTTGAAGTTGTCATAAACAGATAAGAAAAGTTAATAGCACAGAAGTACTTTATATCTCTTTGACTGTAAAGGGTTAACAAGTTCAGTAAGCCTGGCTGTCACCTGACCAGAGGACCAATCAGAGGACAGGATACTTTCAAATCTTGAGGGAGGGAAGTTTTTGTGCTGCGCTGTTAGTTTTGGTTATTGTTCACTCTGGGGGCTCAGAGGGATCAGACGTGCAACCAAGTTTCTCTCCAATCTCTCCAATCCAGGCTCTTATAAGTTCAGACTAGTGAGTACTAGGTAGATAAAGTGAGTTAGGCTTATGGTTGTTTTCTTTATTTGCAAATGTGTATTTGGTTGGAAGAAGTTCAAATGTGCATTTGGCTGAAAGGAGTTCAAATTGGTATTTTGCTGAAAAGATTTTAATTTGTACTTGTATACTTAGGCTGGGAGAGTATTCCCAGTGTCTATAGCTGAAAGACTCTGTACCTATTCCATTTTTTTTTAAATTTACAAAGATAATTTTTACTGTTTTTTCTTTCTTTAATTAAAAGCTTTCTTGTTTAAGAACTTAATTGTTTTTTTATTCTGGTAAGACCCCAGGGGACTGGGTCTGGATTCACCAGGGAATTGATGGGGAGAAAGGAGGGAAGAGGGAGAGAGAGAGGCTGATTTCTCCCTGTGCCAGGATTACTTCCTCTCAGGAAGAGTCTGGGAGGGGGAAAGAGAAGGAGGGAGGAAGGTGAATTGTCCTCTCTGTTTTGTGATTCAAGGAGTTTGAATCACACAGTGATCTTCCAGGGTAACCCAGGGAGGGAAAGCCTGGGAGAGGCAACAGTGAGGGAAAGGGTTTACTTTCCTTGTGTTAAGATCCAGAGGGTCTGGGTCTTGGGGGTCCCCGGGCAAGGTTTTGTGGGGACCAGAGTGTACCAGGCACTGGAATTCCTGGTTGGTGGCAGCGCTACAGGTTCTAAGCTGGTAATTGAGCTTAGAGGAATTCATGCTGGTACCCCATCTTTTGGATGCTAAGGTTCAGAGTGGGGAATTGTACCATGACAGAAGTAGTGACTAATAAGCAGCAGCAATCAACATGAATTAATTTGATATTAAGGTGACTCTTGAGTGGGTCTCTGGAGGTGTAGCCTGCAGATTTAGCAACAAGGCATTAAAAAAAAGCATACGTATTTTTAAAATCAATGAGGCATCCCATATTGTCTGCTCATTACACCACTCAAAATATTATTTCAACATATGCCACTAGATTCAACTTTACTTTTAAAGAAGCAGTGTTATTTTGAACAAGAATTTCTCCATGCTTCAGAATTTATCTTAGGCCATGTCTACACTTACCAGAGAGCAAAGCTGCTGTAATCGATGTTGTAGGGCTCGATTTAGCAGGTCTGGTGAAGACTCAGTAAATTGATGGCAGCACGCTCTCCGGTTGACTCCAGTACTCCACCAAAATGAGAAGAGTAAGGTAAGTTGATGGGAGAGAGACTCCCATAGACGCAGCGTAGTGTAGACGCCGCCGTAAATCACCCTAAACTACATTGACTCCAGTTATGTTGTTCACATAGTTGAAGTAGCGTCACCTAGATTGACTTATTGCAGTAGTGTAGACAAGGCCTTAGAGACCTTTCTTGTGTTATGAGATATTGATTCACTGCACTGGGATCACTTTATGTTGTCAAGCGGAAAACTTAGGAGCAGTGCACTTTTCTTTGAACAGAGCACCCATATGTGAATTTGGATTGCATGATACCAAAAGAGGTCATAGCAGGTTACCAGGACATTGGTGAAATCTGGTGCCTTTTATTTATTTGTGAAGCATAATGTGATCCTTCTCAGGAGGAGTTCAGTATCTTAGTTTGGCTCAAATGCGTTAAAATGCAAATAAAAATCATTTTAAAGAGATGTTCACTTACACAGTGCTAAGAATAAGTTTATATAGAAGAGCTCAACCTAGCAAACTGAAAGGTCAGGCTTTCAAAAGAGGCTTAGGGCCAGACTTTCAAAGGCTCAGTGCCCACAATCGGAGCCAGATTTTCAAAAGAGCTAAGCTCCCATTTAGGCACCTAAATAAAGGACCAGATTTAAAAAAAAAAACTGCTTATAACTCAGCCTCTCCCATTGTGACACACACAAGATTTTCTGAGGAGCACTCAACATGCTGAGTTTTTTTGAAAATCTGGGCTTAAGTAACTGGGTTTCTTCTAGGCAATGGGGCTACTCATGGCTGTAAGCACTATGCCCAATAACAAATGTTTTCAGGATTGGGTCCTAAGAGAAGATAAAACTGAGACAACAGCTGTGGCTTCTCTTTGAAAGGCAGAGAGGGCAATTGGGCAAAATGAAGTGTGAGATACTTACTAGTAGGGGATGCTGTACTATAAGAAAAGCACAAAACTAAGTGGCTGGAGAGAAGCGAGAGGAAAGTGTAGGAAGTAAGAGAAAACATGGTCAAAGATATAACCAGGGTCAAATTTTATATAGGTGAGGATGAATAATAAAAAGAAATTGATGGCTTATGTGGTTGGAGTGGAAAACAACTTTAGTAGTACCATTTTCATTTCTACTGGAACCATTAGAAGATTTGAATAGATATCATATCATGGAACCATAAAAACTCCTTGGGTAAATCTAATCCAGAATGCTTGCCTGTTTGTGTCACAAGACACAGAAATTGTAGCAAACCAAATTCGCTTATACTGGCAGATTAACTCTGCGGTCAGATCCTACTCTTCAGTTTGTTTTCTACCATATATCATACTTGATGTTATATAAATCCCTTTTCAACCACCATTTACTTGAAAACTGACATTGCCTGAGATAACTAATTTACTTCATAGTAGAGCTGGTCAGAAACTAGAATTTCCATTTCAAGTGAAATACTAATATGTTGAAAAAAATTTTCTGAATTAGAACCAAAAGTGGAAATTTCAAAATTTCCCATGGAATGGAAATTCCAAAATGTTTGTTCTGATAATGTTGAAACAATAAAATACAATATAAAATATGTAATATTACTACTAATACTTTAATACACTATTAAAGTCAAAATGAAATGACAAAGAAGAAAATTTGTTTAATTTTTTTTGGGCAAAGATTTAGTTGAAATAGGTATGTTCCTGCAAAATGTTTTGATTTTGATGAAACTGCATTTTCCAATGAAAAAATATTCAGTTGGAAATGTTTGGACCAGCTCTACTACACAGTTATTAAGAAGCAGCATGGTCGAAGAGTGGAAATGGAGAATCAGGAGACCTAGTTTCTAATCCCATATATGACACTGGTTGGTGCATTGCTATACGTAAAGCTCCTAATTTCACATATCTCAGTTTCTTCCCTGGTAAGATATCTAACTCCTTCACCTAGAGAGTTTTAGTTTTTGGACACTATTCCAATTCCTTATTACGTAGTTCCATACTACAAAGTAGTAGTTCCATACTACAAAGTATATTTTCCCAGAGCATTAGATGGATGCATTTTAGCAAATCTAAATGAATCACAAATTAATATAGAAGCTGAATGAAACTGAAATAATTGCCTCATATGAACATCCCTATCAGGTAGTTTTGCATAGATTGCATTTGTCAAAAGAAATACAATTTTTCCAGTTACCCACAAACTATGAGAGAGTAATTGTTTCCTGAAAACCCTTTCAAATCTGTGCCAGTTTTTAAACCATTTCCTACCACTATAATTTGTTTTGTAAATTCAAGACATTATGTCCCGTGGCTAAGAAGCTACCTGATGAATAGGGGGTGATGCAATTTAATGCAGTTAGCATTTTTTAAAAAGTCGCCTATAGAGAAATAATGAAGAAAAATGCAAACGAAGTTCTCACCCCTCAAAGAACACCATGCAGATGAAAGCGTGGCTGCATATACCCCCCTCAGCTTCATGAAAGTATTGGATGTACTTGACACAAGGTCACCAACCCATGCGATTAGTGGATCAGTCAGAGCACAGGTCTTTATTAGTGCTCCTATCACAGCCCTAATCAAATCTCAAGCTGTAGGATATAAATTGATCTCTGCTGGAGGTAGAACATCCCCTATTATGCACAATACTGCGTAACTGGTAGTAGGGTATAAAACATTCCTCTGATGTAGCAGGTATTCAGACACTGCTTTAAGCAGGATACTGGCCTGAAAGTGACTATTTGTCCAGTTAGAAATTAAGTCTTTCTTGTTATTATGAGATAGTCAATTTGATTTAAAGTACAAAGCATGTATCAAGGAAAAGGGAAAGTGAGACACCTGTAGACTATGTATTATTGATGGGTATGGAAGGATATAAACATTCATAATTTAAGAACAACAGGTAATGTGTGGAGGTGGGTTATTGAGTGTTCTCTAATAAAAAACAAAAAGGAATGAAAACTCTTTTAAATGAAGAGATTATTTCTTCATGTGCGTGTGTGTGTGTGTATATATATATATATATAAAGTCAAGTTTTAAAGTGTGATTTGTTTGACTATGAGTCATCTCTTCCACATTTGATGGATATGAATCAGATGACCTTCAGCATATGTTGAAAACAGACTAAAGTTTTTGATGGTTTAGAAATCTTCAAAGATAGTTCTTATAGGCAGCAGGATCATGTTCACCATTTATTGTTTCGGGTTTTTTTCCCCTTCCCCATCAACCACAACCAAAAAGTAATACAGACTTAGCCCTTCAAGCTGGCATGAGCTAGGCGCTTACCTGATATTGTACTAGAGTGTGGGGTAAGAAAGCAAGGAAGGAGGAGGATTCCAGCTGAGTGTGTTGATGGCTGATGCGATACCACTGTGCCAAGAAAGGAACATTTCAGGGCACAAAGTCAGCATGAGAACACTTGAGCAAACAAGTAAATTTCCCAGTGAAAATGTTTGATCTTCAATTCATGGACCAACTCACTGACCGTGTCCCTGAAAAAACATCTTCCATTTTTATGAAATTTTCTCTATCCAGATAATGAATGATGATGGAGTAGATTTCTAATCGTTCCAGTTCTTTTAGATATGTTACTGAACTCAGCCTCACATCCTTGTAGTCTCTGTAAGGAGATTGGCTGTAATGCAAAAAAACTGTAAATATTCTTCATATGCCCCACAAACAACTTTTTTTTCCTTTTACACTTTGTTGGAAGTTAGCACAGCCCCAGCCACTAAAATCTGTGTACAGGCCAGCACACAGAAGACCAAGGTTTGGGACTAAGCTGGTGACAATCACTCCTCAGACAAGTTCTGCACAGAGTGCGGCTAGTATGATGAACTTGATGAGGGTCCCATGGAAGTGAGAGAGAAATTTCCACTTACAGGTGGAAAACCACTATGAGGCTTTTTCATACAACTGCCTTGCTCTGTCTTCAGACACTAGGAAAAGATATGCAGTTATAGCTGTCTAGCAGAAAAGGAATTAAATTCCCAGATATTCTGAGCCCTGCAACAGACATTCCCAGCTCTGCGACTAACTTCTCATATCTCTTTGGCCAAATCATAGAATCATAGAATATTGGGGTTGGGAAGGGACCTCAGGAGGTCATCTAGTCCAACCCCCTGCTCAAAGCAGGACCAATCCCCAACTAAATCATCCCAGCCAGGACTTTGTCAAGCCTGACCTTAGAAACCTCTAAGGAAGGAGATTCCACTCCCCTCCAGGTAACCCATTCCAGTGCTTCACCACCCTCCTAGTGAAAAAGTTGTTCCTAATATCCAACCTAGGGTGACCAGACAGCAGTGTGAAAAATTGGGATGGGGGTGGGGACAATAGGAGCCTATACAAGAGAGATAGCTCAGTGGTTTGAGCATTGGCCTTCTAAACCCAGGGTTGTGAGTTCAGCCCTTGAGGGGGCCAATACTTGGTCCTGCTAGTGAAGGCAGGGGGCTGGACTCGATGACCTTTCAAGGTCCCTTCCAGTTCTAGGAGATAGATATATCTCCTAGTATTTTTAAAAAGATCCCAAAACCTGGTATGTCCCTATAAAATCAGGACATCTGGCCAACCTAAACCTCCCCATTGCAACTTGATACCATTGTTCTGTCATCTGGTACCACTGAGAACAGTCTAGATCCATCCTATTTGGAACCTCGTTTCAGGTAGTTGAAAGCAGCTATCAAGTCCCCCCTCATTCTTCTCTTTTTCAGACTAAACAATCTCAGTTCCCTCAGCCTCTCCTCATAAGTCATGTGCTCTTTCCCCCAATCATTTTTGTTGTCCTCTGCTGGACTCTCTCCAATTTTTCCACATCCTTCTTGTAGTATGGGGCCCAAAACTGGACACAATACTCCACATGAGGCCTCACCAATGTCGAATAGAGGGGAATGATCACATCCCTCGATCTGCTGGCAATGCTCCTTCTTATACAGCCCAAAATGCTGTTAGCTTTCTTGGCAACAAGGGCACACTGTTGACTCATATCCAGCTTCTCATCCACTGTAACCCCTAGGTCCTTTTCTGCAGAACTGCTTCCTAACCATTCGGTCCCTAGTCTGTAACAGTGAATGGGATTCTTCCGTCCTAAGTGCAGGACTCTGCACTTGCCCTTGTTGAACCTCATCAGGTTTCTTTTGGCCCAGTCCTCTAATTTGTCTAGGTCCCTCTGTATCCTATCCCTACCCTTCTGTGTATCTACCACTCCTCCAAGTTTAGTGTCATCTGCAAACTTGCTAAGAGTGCAGTCCACGCCATCCTCCAGAGCATTAATGAAGATATTGAACAAAACCAGTCCCAGGACCAACCCTTGGGGCACTCCGCTTGATACCATCTGCCAACTACCCCTTGAGCCCGATGATCTAGCCATCTTTCTATCCACCTTGTAGTCCATTCATCCAGCCCATATTTCTTTAACTTGCTGGCAAGAATACTGTGGGAGACCATATCAAAAGCTTTGCTAAAGTAAAGGAATAACAAGTCCACTGCTTTCCCCTCATCCAGATCAGGTAACTCCTCTTGTTCCTCACTTACCCAATTGCAAAATGGAGATTCTATTATCCTCAGACATGTGGGGAACTGAAAAATAACCAATTTGAAACACTAATAAGTGGACAAAAACAGTAAAACAATGATTTTTTTTAATACGGTGGGAGAAACCTGGAAAATACTAATAGTGAAATAGGTTTGAGGGTAACAGTGGAGAGCCAATGAGATGTGAGTTTACCATGTGGTGCAACAGTAAAAAAAATAAGACCAATGCAATTTTCAGCTGCACGAAACAACAGAGGTATCACACCAACGAGCAGAAACACACCGGACTTGTTGCTGCATTAAGACTACAGAGCATCTGGAATATTTCATTCCATTCAGAGCTATTACTCTACATATCTGAAAAATCTGGAGAGAGTTCAGAGAAAAGCAAGCAAAATGGTTAGGTAACTGGAGAGATTGGATTTATGAGGAAATTATTAAGGGCTAGATGGGGAGACCCTTACTCATGTAGGTGAGCACTTACTCATATGAGCAAGCTCACTGGACAATGAAACTGATCCTGTGAGTACATACTCACCAACATTAGGGTGACCATATTTCCCCATGCTGAATATGGGACACATGGTAAAATTACTTGTATTCAAGCAAGTTCAATGGCAATCAATCAGAACTGTGCAGTACAAACATTCAAATTAACATCAAATTGATTGAACCCTATTAAAAGAAATACTGCATAGTTGGATTCTTTTTATTTACCTTCTTATCTTTATGGCACACATGGGGAGAGGTGAAACACACTCTTCTACCCCTTGCCCCCTACACACACATACCCATACACCTCTCTCACACAGGGAGGGTGACTGACCGACCTACCCAACCTTCCCTGCCTGGTACTCTCCACCCTCCAAACCTGGATGGACCCCTGGGAAAGACCCACCTCTCCTGGTACCTGCGTCTTCCCGAGGCAACACGGTGGAGGGGCATGTAGGCTCACATGCCCTGGCAGCAGCCTTTTGGCACTGCGCAGGAGGGAAGAGATGGGAGCTACTTCCAGCCACAGGGGAAATGGAAGGGAGGGAGGGATGACCTGGGCCGAGTCTTTGTAGAGCTCATCTCTTCTCTCCCCCTCCTCCCTTATATGGCTGGAAGCAGCTTGTCCCTTCCTGCCTTCACAGTGTTGAAAGGCAGCTAGTACCTCCAGGCTGCTGCTGGCCACCGACATAACCCAGCTGCCTCCTGTCCCCTTGCTACAGAGAGGGCAGGAAGGGGTTAAGCCCTAAGAATGAATTGTGCACCAGACCCCAGGCAACCTGACTTTAGGGACCTGGTCAGAGTGGTGGTTCAGCAGGGGAGCATGCTGAAGGGACAGCAGCCCCACATTCCCTGGGGGTAGGAACCCAGGGTGGGGAGGGGCAGGTGAAGAGGGTGCTGTGGAGCCTGCAGGTAAGGGGCGCAAACAGGATGGAAATTGCTTCCTCTTACCACTCCAGGGCTTAGTTGAGTGGCGGAGAGTCTTCCCCATGCCAGCGCTGTGTGGGGCTTTGGCACATGCAGGGCCCAGCTCCTACTGGCCAGGGTCCAGTGCCAGAGGGTCTTGGGCTTTCCCGGGGTGCTGGCCCAGCTAGAGGCAGCGGGAGGAAGGAAGGAGCCACCCAGGCTGAATGCCACCCAGGCTGAATGCCACTCAGGCTGAATGCTCCGACCAGAGGCTGGTTCTCTGCACAGCACTGGGAGCGAGATGTTCCCTGCCAGGGTAGGTATGGAGGAGCAGCGGGGCTGGGTGGGGGCCAAAGGGACAAATCAGGGAGAGGACAGCAAGAGGGAGGGCATGTAAAGGGCTAATGAGTGGGCAGCAAGGCGACATACATCTGGCAGCTGCCTGGTGCCTGTCTGCACACACCAGCCACTGCAGCTCAGAGTGTGCAGCCAGTGCTGGGTGGAAAAGGAACAGGGAGCAGGGCCTTGCTGGCTGAGATCAGCACGCAGCAGGGGCTGCGCTGACAGACCAGCAGGGGGAGCAGCCAGCCCTGTGCACTGTAACTTTGCCCTGCCATCCCATCCCCATCATCAGTCAGTGGCGTGGGCAGGCGGCTGGTAAGCAGGGATCTGGCCAGCAGCAGGACCCGCCAGTACTGATGGGAGGGAGACACAAAATGCATGACAATTTGCCCATCTTAAAGAAAAAGTTAGGACACCTGCAGGACGGCTTAAATATACTTGACTGTCCCTTTAAAAACAGGACAGTCATCTGATCACCCTAACCAACATGAGTGCATGGGTTGCACAATCTAGTCCTGTGTTTCACTTGGCAATGTGGCAGCTGGAGAGTGGGACGTAGTTTAGAAATGATTGAAAGGTAGGGTCACCAGATGTCCCATTTTTAAAGGGACAGTTCCTTTTTTGGGGACTTTTTCTTATATAGGCACCTATTACCCCCCTACCTTCTGTCTCATTTTTTCATAGTGGCTATCTGGTCACCCTATTGAAAGGTGAAAACACCACTGAGTGAGAGGAATTATTTAGGTGGTACAAGAGGATGCAACTAGTAGTAGTCAGATGTAACTAGGAAAAGAATATTTTGGGTTACTATCTGGGATAGGCTATGGGGGGTTCCTGACAGCAAAATCCATCAGGCTGTGGCATCACCAGGGGTACTTAATTAGACAATGCACCCGTGAGAATATTTTAGGGAACAGTCTTCCATTGGTAGGGCGATAGACTGGATAATAGGCTTTTTCCATCTGTATGGTAAATAAAGACATATGCGGGGGCAGGGAGGGAGTGCAGAGTTTACCTACAATGATGATGAGGAGTAAAAAATGTTGGTTAATGAATTATTCTAAAGGAATTATCAGAGGTTTTTTTACTGCCTCGCTGACACAAGAGAAAACACCATTCGTTATTCATCTGTGACAATTAATGCTACAGAAAATCCCAGACTGTCACTTTGTTACCCTCCCTCTCCTCCTGTTGGACAGATTCTAGTTACTAGTAAGAGATGAAATCTCACAGTTGTGTATGTACCAGTATGATACTAGTAACTGATGAAATCTCACAGGAAGCCCAGGAACTGAGTATTATAAAAGAAGGGGAAACATATAAATAATTTACAGCCAAAATAACACAAAGAGATTTCTTGGATTAAGATTCAGGAAATTCAAAAGAAACAATTTAGACTATAAAGATAATAGATTAGACAATTGGCTTCATCCACGTTTCAGACCCTTGAGTCCACTTTTCGCATCGTTAGCCGCCTCTTCCTTCCACTGTATAGCTAAATCAGAGAGCAAAGAGACTAGCCATTTCTCATAACCTCCCTAGTTTAAATGATGTTTTTGAGCAACCCTTGGGTTTTTTTTTAAAAAGAATCTGCCCTGTTAAGAGAAAAAATGGTTTACATTAAAGGGAAGCATTAATCTTAATCTAACCCCATGATAAAGGGATGAGTTATTTTCCTGTATCTACACTGTAATAGCCTAGTGAGATGATATCAATGCAGGAAGATAAAGGCTGCATTTATAGGAGCAAATTGCAGTGCAAGGCAGAGCTGTACTACCCCTGGGAAACTACAGGGGGCACTGTGTACAAGAGTACAGGTGTTTCCCCTTCTCACCTGTCAGCTCTTCTGGCTAATGTAGCAGGGAATGAGACAATGGTTGATCTCGTCTCCATCCCCCGATATGGCCTCTGCTTCAGGTGGTGCTAGCAGGAAACAATCCCTGAACCCAGGAGAGTACGTAATCTGAAATTGTGTCTGGTCTCTAATATGGTGGACATCAAATTGGAGAAGGCTCCTTGAACCTACCCATTGGTGCATAAATATAAGTTTCAGGCATAATTTGGCTGTTAGTGTACACCACTGAAATAACTACACTTACATCTGTATATTGAGTGAACAAACAATTTACACCATATGCAGATGATCATTCATGGAAAGAATTTTCTGTCCTTTTGAATTTATTTTTTGCATATATTAGACTTTGAAAAATGCCACTGCTTCAAACTTTGATATTTATAGATTCTTCTTATCCCATATAGAAGTCTAAAACTTGAAACAATTTAGGAGTACGTTTTCAAAATACTGAGAGATTTTTAGCTGTATGACTCCCTTTGACATTAAGGAGTCAGACAGATAAACACACTGCACAATGTTTTGTAAACTTAGCACTTATAGTGCAGAATTGTCCATTGTCCTTTAAATTACTAGTCGCTTTTGAACATTAAGGCCAATGGGATTAAACTGAACAAAGGAAAATTCAGGCTGGATGTCAGAAAATATTTCTTAATAGTGAGATCTAGCTGACCGTGCAACAATATTCTGTGGGAAATGATGGAGTCCATCGAAGGAGTCATTTAAAGATGGCTTGACCAACACACCTGCCAACTCTCAACTTGAGTGATCTTTCAGCTTCTTCCCTCGTGTGCTATCTGCCACAGCCTTTTGCAGCTCACCTCACTGAGTGAGGACATCTCTATTCCTGCCCCTATGACCAAGACTGACAAGGGTGCAGATTCCAGAAATTCTTTACTCTTCAGCACTTTTCCTTATTATAATAATCAAAACAAGATTTATGAAAAACACACAGAAAATGGAATTGAAACAAAAACAGTTGATTAAAATAACGGAATTCACACGTCTCATAAGCTATATGAGGCAATTGCATTTTCATTATAGGCCAGCTGCAGCCCATCTCTGCCACATCCAGTTTCTATATTATCTTTTCAAATAGGTAGATTGGCCTTGTCCTCAATACAAACCTATAACAATGGAAAAGGAATATGAACAATAAATTAGGAACAAGAGAATGGACCCTCTGTCACAGAAGTACTGGAAAACCACTTGAAAAAAAATATCCACGAGTGGGCCCAATAAAGTGGCAAGGAGATGGATGCGGTGTATTAATAAGGATTTTCCATCAACAGCTATTGGACTCAATTCTAACTCTCTATGTATTAAAATTATCTGCTGCTCAGAACCACATTATTTTTATTATTTCCTGTTATCATGTACTTGTCCTCTAAATAAGAATGTTAAAATATATGGTGAGGTCTCCTAGAACTCTTACCCTCTATCATGCCGCCTGCCCAGACCAGTGATAGTTCAAAACTAAGTTTTTGCAAAAGAAAAACTTTCCCTTTTAGCAAGAAGGTTGGGGATAAAGAAAAAAACATTCCTTATCACATGCAGCTTTGTGAATTTCACTGTGGGCATAAATAATGAGAAGTACTTATGGCACAAGTACTCCTCGTTGTTTTTGCTGATACAGACTAACACGGCTACCGCTCTGAAACCTGTCACTGTGGGCACAATAAAACCAGTGCCTGAGAGTCCTGGGGAAGGGAGAGGTGTGGCAGCTAAAGTTTCAGTTCAACTCTTCTTTCTTCTTGGAACATTAATCTGAGTCAATGCTCTGAGTTCAGCAGCAGCCACTCACCCTCAGAACAGGGGAACTTGGAAAGGAAAAAAAGAGTCTAAAAAATAAGGCAAACCTCTCTGCTCTGTCTGTGAAGTTACTGTATTTGGGGTTATAGAATAAAACAGTACTTAGCACTTATGCAGCACATTCCATCTTCAAAAACACCATTAATTGACTCTACAGTGAAATAGGTAGATTAATATTGTTATCCCTGTGTTACAAATGGAGTAACAGACATGGAGTTAAGGGTGACCCTGTACACATAAAAACACTGGGTTTGTGCCAGGGAGGTTTTCTGGTTTAGTTTTTTGATGTCAGAAGAAAGGGTTTGGGGAAGGCTATATTGCCTGTAAGTGGGATTTTTTTTGTCCTAGTTTTCACATTAGAAATCTAGCTCTTGCCTGCATTCTTTTTGCAGGAAAACTATGAACAACAGAAGAATTAGCATCATTATGACATCACAGATAACAATAAGAAAATAAGTGAGCAGGGCAGTGCGAAAGCGAAGTGGAACGAAACACAGGATTACTGAATAGCAAAGGCAACCTGGCCACAAGTGAGACACCAGTGTCTTGGCATTGGCAGTATTTGTATTTGAGAAAGATTCTATAAGGCATGGTACTCAGATAATTACCAAAAAAAGTATATTTCTATCCAAAGATTTCATATTATTGCTCATCATCCTAATATCTAAATGTCTTCCTCATAAAATTGATTAGTATTAGCAGTGTTCAGTAAAACTCTTAAATTGTACAGTATTTAATTGTAATTTTAATTCTACAGATATGTATTTCAAAAATGGATATTTCAATAACTTTTTAAAATCTTCAACTGCTGTAAATCAGAATTTCATATTGTAAATCTCAATTCAAGGGCTGAGAATCTGGCCTTGTGTCTTTTAAAAATAACTTACTTTTTCTGTTTTAAAATTTCAAAAAATGTCAATATCTAACTTGCAGTGCTCAAATTTTCACAAACTTGTCACAAAAATTTCAGCACTAGTATTCTGCAGAGGAAAATACAGGTTCTCATGGTCACCTCTGATGTAGAAGAGTTAATTATATTTCTTATAAATAAAATAGTTGTACTATTTGCCTATTTATTTATTTTTAATTTAGACTAACAAGGTAAAATTGAAGGGTATGTAAAGCTTTGGACAAAAGTCAGGCAAAATAGTTCTTAATTTTCCTTTATTCGCAAGAAAGTTGTTTGATGTTGCTCCCTTTCCTGATTCCTAGCCAGCAAACAATTTTCAGTTTGATAAATAGTGTGCATTATGCTGCTCTTTAACACTTGTTCCATGTTCTATCCATCTTGTACCTTGGAAAGTTTTAGAAATATACGTTTAATACTTTAGCAAAGGGAGTCATCCTCCAGTAACAGGTAGATGAACTGGATCTCATAACTGATCTTTCCAGGTTCTAACTTCTATGACCCTCCTTCCTATGTTTGTTTTATTTTCCCAGAGGTATCCCAGTCTTCATGCCAATTAAAGAGATTGTAGTTTGAACTGGCCTTGAATTGCTCCTTTTGGAGTTCAGTAATGATTTTTTTTAATGGTTATAAATCCAAAGGTAAACTTCATTGTTGTTCACCTCACTGATGGAGTAATAGCTCAGATCAAAGTTTGTCCTTAAAAGAGGGTGAAATCATTTCCACTCGGCTGAAGGTCTGTTAATAAAGATCATGATTACTTTCTTTTTGAGTGCCCCTGCTCCTCACTTGTTCTCCTTTGGGTTGTTTTGAAAATGAGGTGGTGAGATCCAAAGGCAGAGAATTGTGAGTTAGCAAATCACACATTTCTTACCTCCAAATCACTGTTTGGCCTTGATCAAGTCATTTCACCTCTCTGGGTACCTCCGTTTCCCCATCTGTAAAATATTTGGGATAATGATACTTACCTGCCTCTAACGTGCTTTGAGCTCTATGGATGAAATTCTCTGTATAGGTGCAAAGCAATATCATTTGTTCCCCCTTCACAAAGAGACACAAGTGATGATCTCCTTGCCAGATGAACCCAGCCCAGGGCTCACTAGGAGGTGAGGGCAAGCTTTCCATTCTGACAGTAGCTATTTCTTTTTGGTCAAATGTTATAGTAAGAATGATGAAATACATAAAAGTATAATGAAGTTAACTGAGACCTGAAAAACCTTGCCAATGATGGAAAGAGACCAGGTAGATTAAAGAAAATGAATTGATATTTGGCCAGGCAGGCCTTGGAACTTGGCTGGAAGCTGATCATAGGTCATGTCAGCAAATCCAGTTCAGAGATGCAGTAACTATTTTTAAATTTAATTCTCTGAACACAGGTGGAGACCCTTCTCTACATTAATTTTAGATTCTTGAACATAATGAAGCCTTCTAACTCTCACTTCAACTCCCCACAGCTCAGACCTGTTCAGTAGAATAGAAAGAAGCCATCTGCAGTCTGGCTGAATTTCTTACTGACTCATTTGGCTAGTGCAAAAACCAACCCCCCCAAGTTCATAAGTGGTTTCTAATTGGTGCAACCATTACCACTTCCTTCAGCACGGACCTTTAGCATCTTTAACAAAAATACTGGCATGCTGTGATTCTCTGTGGAAGATGATATTTCCTGTAAGCTACATGTTTAAAAGCAAGGTGGGGAAGGGATTGAAATGCTGTATTGATTTGTTTATGAAGCTAAAGACACCATACAGGGCATATTCTCTCCCTTCCACCTCTAACATGCAGTTTCTAATACAGTTCTTGCTCCCACTGTAACAACACTTACAAAACAAATGTCTTTTCTCAGTAAATCATTCCATGTACCACCATGGTATGATGCATTGTCAAAAGTCCCTGTCGCCCAGTTTCCATTGACAAAACCTTACTGAAAAATTTTTTCTTGCAGAGACAAACCCAATAGTAATGCATTTCAGCATGATAGTTATAGATAGCAACAGATTAATATCGGGAGAGTACTGTCATCACAGAATAGAACAGGAATTGTGGAAATGAGGTCATTTATGAGATAGCCCTCTCTTTACATAGGGGAATAATTACCGCACAAAGATCAATAATCATATATTCTCTACGTCTGTATATACAGACACACAGTGGGAGGTTGTTGGTTTTTTTTTTTTGTACTGGTCACATTTTTGAAACAACATAGTGGCTTTCATCTCAAGAGATCCAATTTTTCTCCCATAGAAGTCAATGGAAGCTTTGCAATTGACTTAAGTGGGAGGTAGGATCAGGCCCAAGGTTAGATACTTAGCCCCAGAGGTGAATGTGGGGCCACATTCTCTCCAACTTCATCATTTGCAAGAACCCAGTTCTTGACTTCTGACATGGGCAAAAGCCCTGTTAACTCCAGTAGGAGTGCATACAAGGCTGAGGAGCTGACCCAACGGAACTGTACAAGACTGCAAGACAGATCCCTCCAGCCCAAGCCAGTGGCATTTCCCAGATGGACCATCATAGACTGCAGTGCTCCATGCTCTAACATGGACACATTTTGAGTGGGGAAGCAACATGGAAAAGTCCTAGTCTGGCCAGTTCACTGAGAAGCACCAATAGGATTACTCTGGGGGGCGGGGTGGGGGTTGCTGGGAGTACCTTTTAAAAAGATGTAGCAAGAACTGCTGGCCATTCTCCCCTCACTCCCAGGAGGACTTGTGGTTTAAATAGGCATAATGCCCTCCCACCATAGCAATAGTGTACTGAAGGGTCACCCCCGGCTCTCAAGTACTGTACTTTAGCTCCTTGTATCCTGGTATGTCACTCTCTAAGCAGTTGTCTTCTGTGTCATGTGAAAGTGAGGTAGGGAATCAAGCTTAGTTCTGCCCCTTGAATAAATAAACTCGTTAACCTCTCACTTTAATGAGCAGTTATAGAACTTGCAGTCTCCACCTTTCAGCAGTGCTAGATGAGTACAACAGCTTTACTGCCTGTGTGCTGAATATGGCTCAACACATAGGCATTTTCAACTGGCAGTAGGGTCAGAAGTTAAATTAATTTCCATTACCTCCAAAGATAAATCATCACTACCAACAAAAGAGAAATTCCATTCAGACAACTAAACTCAGACTGCTGCCACAGACTTTAGTTTACACATAGCCAATTTTCTTACTTGCTGTTGAATTGATAGGTCCACAAATAACTAAGCACAAAGTTGGCTGATGAAAACTGAAGCAAGCCCAAAGGAGAGGAGCAGGAAATCTGCAAAATTCCCATTGATTCCAACAGGAAAAGCAGAAGTTTCTTGCTCTCTTTTCAGTAATCAGCATAATGCAGGTTTATGTAAGGTATATAGGTAAAAAGCGTTCTTGGGTGTCACAAGAGGCCTGCTTTCTCCACCTAAAGGATATATTTTTATGAGCTGAAGGGTTGTATTTATGCAGTTTTTTGACTTTATTTGTCCAACTATTGTGAAGAAGTTGGATCCCATGTGCTAATTATGTATTATGAGCACAATCATAGAATCATAAAACTGGAAGGGACCTCGAGAGGTCATCTAGTCCAGTCCCCTGCACTCGTGGCAGGACTAAGTATTATCTAGATCATCCCTGACAGATGTTTGTCTAACCTGCTTTTAAAAATCTCCAATGATTGAGACTCCACAACCTCCCTAGGCAATTTATTCCAGTGCTTAACCATCCTGACATTTAGGAAGTTTTCCCTAATGTCCAACATAAACTTCCCTTGCTGAAATTTAAACCCATTGCTTTCTTGTCCTATCCTCAAAGGTTAAGAAAAATCATTTTTCTTCCTCCTCCTTGTAACAACCTTTTACATACTTGAAAATTGTTATGTCCCCTCTCAGTCTTCTCTTTTCCAGACTAAATAAACCCAATTTTTTCAATCTTCCCTCATAAGTCATGTTTTCTAGACCTTTAAACATTTTTATTGCTCTTCTCTGGACTCTTTCCAATTTGTCCACATCCTTCCTGAAATGTAGCACCCAGAACTGGATACAGTACTCCACCTGAGGCTCAATCAGTGCGGAATACAGCGGAAGAATTACTTCTTGTGTCTTGCTTACAACACTCTTGCTAATACATCCCATAACGATGTTCACTTTTTTTGCAACAGGGTTACACTGTTGACTCATATTTAGCTTGTGGTCTACTATGACCCCCAGATCCCTTTCCGCAGTACTCCTTCCTAGGCAGTCATCTCCCATTTTGTATGTGTGCAACTGATTGTTCCTTCCTAAATGGAGTACTTTGTATTTGTATAATGGTGAATTTGTCAGTGTGCAACATTGCACAAATAAACTCAATATTACTCCAGCAGGTTGTGAACATGGCTCAAGTATGGCAATGGAAAGCATGAGGTGTTAGTGGTTAGAGAGCAAATCCCGAGGCAGCCGGCAGAAAGAAACACAATATAGAATACAGACAAGAAAATGATACCAGAGAATGATTGTATCAAATTCACTTAAGAAGAGATTAGAGCAGGGGACCTGTGGTGTTCTGCAGTGTTTAATGTTTAATAAAGTCAGTCTGCAACATTGAAAGCATGAAGCAATCACAGCTAGCTACCTCTAGAGGTCAAGAGGTTGATCTATAAAGCATAGGCCTAGTCTTCAATGCAAAAGGGTGTTCAGAACTGGAGTTCACAAACACAAGATAAAATCCTAGTGAAGACAAGAAAGTCTGTAGTTTTCACATGAGTTGTCAGGTTGAATAAATACTTATGGAGAGCCTCATATTTACCTAACCTGTTAACTACCTTGTCACCACTAGGATTTCACCTTGAATTAGTTAACTCAAGTTAAGAACAAACCTTTCCTGCATTGAAGAAAAGGCTTTAGTGAGCGATTGCAGCTGCAAGGATCTGTATAGATATTGCTTGTCATCAGTTCTATGCTGTTCAAGGCGGGGACCTTACCTTCTTATTTATCTGCAAAGTGCCTACCACAATTCTGGACCTATACAAATAAATGATGAGTGTAGTACAAAGACTGTAGATTTTATTTCTGACTCTGTCACTGACACAGTATGTGATGGAACAAGTCACTTATGGTCCAGTTTTTCATAGAAGATGAGTACCTGCTGTTTCCAATCAAGCCATTATCCTCAGCTGTAAAATAGGAACAACCACCACCTATCTTTGTGGATTAATAATGATATAAGTGCAAGGTATTCTTATTATTACCTCCAATATATCTGGCACAATTATAAGGAAGCCAAACATGTTCATGGAATTCTTAACTACAGAAATACAATATCAGTAGGTGGGAAGTAATCAGATCCAGTGCATTGATATTGTAGCATCAGGCTATCAGAGACATTTGTGATACTGCAGGAAGGCACGGGAGGCCAAGAGAGACACAAGAGCAGCTACAAGAGCTGTGTAAAAAGTCTAAAGTGAAGCTGACACAGGAATGCCAATCTCAAGTGTTCAAAAATTAGTCAGGCACTGATAAAATAATGAAATTGTTGTTAAAAATCATGAGATTATTTTATAAAATAATAAATGTTACATTCTTTCTATTTCCTTGTTTCTTAGCAATCAGGGTTGCACAGTTGGGTCCCATTTTCCAGTTTTATTTTGCAGCCATGAGGGCTAAAAACCAATTTTTTAAAATGAAAGCTGAAATTCTCATGCAACCATTTGAATCCAGCAGCTTGGACTTTAACAAAAATTCTTAACACTGTGAGAGTTGTCAGCACTGTTGACAGTGTTAATGTCACAGACTTAGGCTGCCTAAGTCTGGAACTGGAAAACCAAGATTTAAAGTTAGAAAGGAGCAGACACACAGGTTCTGCGGAGGAAGGGGAAAGACTTCTCTCTCTAGGTCCTCGTACCCAGGTCCTCGTAAATTTTGTTGGTTCTTTCTGCGTAATGTTTCTAAGATACAGTCTTTCCTATCCAAACATATAGCTAAAACTCTCAGCCAGGCTCTTATCTTGTGTTGATAAATGCAACCTCGCCTGGCTCACGTCCATCCAGAATTCTGCTGCAAAGATCATTTTCCTTGCCCATCCCTTTTATCTTGTCACCCTTCTCTTTGCATCCCTCCACTGGCTCCCCTTCTCTATCAAAGCAAACTTAAGCTACTTACATTCATGTTCAAAACCTTTTATGGCCTATCCCCAGCCTAGCTGTCATCTCATTCACTACTGAGATGTTGACTCCTGCCTCTGATGCTCATCTGCCATCACCAACTTGTTCAATTTTCTAATGAGGACCTTTGTGCTTTCTTCTATGCTGCCCCCCTCACGCTTAGGAGGAGCTCCCTGTAAATAGTGGCAAGCCACCATCAAACTTCTTTCCCAGGATGCCAACAAAAAACATGAAAATGGCAGGACTACTGGCGTGCGGAGACCGGTGCCCACCATGCTGGCCCATACTGTCTCATTGTTTCCTTGTACTCTCCCCTCTGACTGTCTCATCTCATACTTATATTGTAAGCTCTTTGGGGTACAGAACATCTTTTGTTCTGTGTTTGTAAGTCACCTGGCACAATGAGGTGCTTGTTCTTGACTAGGGCTCATAGGTGCTATATTAATACAAATAATCTATAAATATAATAAATAACTAAGGAAGTGTGCTGTTAAATAACTGGAGATATGCAGATTTACTTGGTGACAGGCAATGATCTATGGCTTACTGTAGGAGATACATTTGTGCAGCATGCAGCTCGATGCCAGCAGCCTAACATGGAGTGTGTATGTGTGTGTGCATACACACGCACACACACTGGTGCAACTTTATTCATTCACAAAGCTTTATTAATTAATGTTTGGAAGTGTTTTAAGATCTTGGATAAAAGGTGCTGTAACAGTGTATAGCGTTGGCACTTATTAACAGATGCCAGCTGAAAATCACTCCATTCATATTTCATTTGTTTAATGGTTGGTGATATCAATATGCACCCACTCTGGAATGCTGGAGCACAAAACATGGGACATTCTTCTTCTTGGGAACATATATAGCAAAATAATGTATATTAATGTATATTCTGTTCACCATATATTAAATTTATCTGCATCTATTAAGGATGCTACTAAATCAGCCAGCGCAGTGTTCTTTAAACATGCTAAGAAGTCCATAATAATGCTTTGACCTTAATTGTTGTCCAGGAACTGATAGTAGTTATTTTTCTTGTATTTATACCTCAATGCTTAAAGTATCTCTTTTGCATTAAGTTGTCCTACACGTTTGTTCGTAGATGGAATATTATCTATTCATGGCTACATAAAATAAAGTTTAATAAAAATAACATGTAATTACTAGCTCTTGTGTACATGTAAGTGCACATGCTTTGCTGATTAACAGGAATTTGGAAGCTACTAGGTACTAAAATGACATAACAGTTTTTAAATCACAAGATCCTCTGGCGTCAGCTTTAATTGTGTTAAGTATCAGAGGGGTAGCCGTGTTAGTCTGGATCTGTAAAAGCAGCAGAGAATCCTGTGGCACCTTATAGA
The DNA here is from genome assembly GCF_007399415.2 of Gopherus evgoodei. Lineage (NCBI taxonomy): Eukaryota > Metazoa > Chordata > Testudines > Testudinidae > Gopherus > Gopherus evgoodei. Next base: position 93,178,218 of record NC_044325.1, read on the forward strand.
CTAACAGACGTTTTGGAGCATGAGCTTTCGTGGGTGAATACCCACTTCGTCAGATGCATGTAGCGGAAATTTCCAGGGCAGGTATATATATGCAAGCAAGAAGCAAGCTAGAGATAACGAGGTTAGTTCAATCAGGGAGGATGAGGCCCTCTTCTAGCTGTTGAGGTGTGAAAACCAAGGGAGGAGAAACTGGTTTTGTAGTTGGCAAGCCATTCACAGTCTTTGTTAATCCTGAGCTGATGGTGTCAATTTGTAGATGAACTGAAGCTCAGAAGTTTCTCTTTGAAGTCTGGTCCTGAAGTTTTTTTGCTGCAGGATGGCCACCTTAAGATCTGCTATTATGTGGCCAGGGAGGTTGAAGTGTTCTCCTACAGGTTTTTGTATATTGCATTCTAATATCTGATTTGTCTCCATTTATCCTTTTCCGTAGAGACTATCCAGTTTGGCCGATGTACATAGCAGAGGGGCATTGCTGGCATATATTACATTGGTGACGTGAACGTGAATGAACCGATGATGGTGTGGCTGATCTGGTTAGGTCCTGTGATGATGTCGCTGGTGTAGATATGTGGGCAGAGTTGGCATTGAGGTTTGTTGCATGGATTGGTTCCTGAGCTAGAGTTACTATGCTGTGGTGTCCAGTTACTGGTGAGACTATGCTTCAGGTTGGCAGGTTATCTGTGGGCGAGGACTGGCCTGCCACCCAAGGCCTGTGAAAGTATGGATCATTGTGCAGGATGTGGTTGTAGATCCCTGATGATGCGTTGGAGGGGTTTTAGCTGGGGACTGTATGTGATGGCCAGTGGAGTCCTGTTGGTTTCTTTCTTGGGTTTGTCTTGCAATAGAAGGCTTCTGGGTATATGTCTGGCTCTGTTGATCTGTTTCCTTATTTCCTCGTGTGGGTATTGTAGTTTTGAGAATGCTTGGTGGAGATTTTGTAGGTGTTGGTCTCTGTCTGAGGGGTTAGAGCAGATGCGGTTGTACCTCAGTGCTTGCAGTAGACTCTCCAATACCAAATTCTACAGGCCACTTCCCCAGATCCCACTGAGTAATACACTATCCTGGACGCCCATCATCTCGGGCATTGGCACTCTCACTGAAGGACTGTCTGGATAGTGTGGACTCTCTACTCAGACCCAGCTATCGCCATGACACCGCTGATTCCTGAGGAAACTATAATGCATTAGTGACTTCCAGAAAACACCATCCTAACCACCATGGATGTAGAGGCTCTCTACACAAACATCCCACCACAGATGGAATACAAGCTGTCAGGAATAGTATCCCTAATGATGCCACAGCACAACTGCTTGCTGAGCTCTGTGCCTTTATCCTCACACGCAATTATTTCAAATTTGATGACAATATATATCTCTAGATCAGTGGCACAGCTATTGGCACCCGCATAGCCCCACAATATTCCAATATTTTTATGGCTGACCTGGAACAACGCTTCCTCAGCTCTCATCCACTCACGCCCCTTCTCTACCTACGCTACATTGATGACATCTTCATCATCTGGACCCATGGGAAGGAGACTCTGGAAAAATTCCACCATGATTTCAACAGCTTCTACTCCACCATCAACCTCAGCCTGGACCAATCTACATGGGAGGTGCACTTCCTAGATACACGGTGCAAATAAGTGATGGTCACATAACACCACCCTATACGAAAAACCTACCTACCGCTATGCCTACCTTCATGCCTCCAGCTTCCATCCCATGCACACCACATGATCCATTGTCTACAGCCAAGCACTGAGGTACAACCGCATCTGCTCTAACCCCTCAGACAGAGACCAACACCTACAAAATCTCCACCAAGCATTCTCAAAACTACAATACCCACACGAGGAAATAAGGGAAACAGATCAACAGAGCCAGACATATACCCAGAAGCCTTCTATTGCAAGACAAACCCAAGAAAGAAACCAACAGGACTCCACTGGCCATCACATACAGTCCCCAGCTAAAACCCCTCCAACGCATCATCAGGGATCTACAACCCATCCTGCACAATGATCCCATACTTTCACAGGCCTTGGGTGGCAGGCCAGTCCTCGCCCACAGATAACCTGCCAACCTGAAGCATAGTCTCACCAGTAACTGGACACCACAGCATAGTAACTCTAGCTCAGGAACCAATCCATGCAACAAACCTCAATGCCAACTCTGCCCACATATCTACACCAGCGACATCATCACAGGACCTAACCAGATCAGCCACACCATCATCGGTTCATTCACGTTCACGTCCACCAATGTAATATATGCCAGCAATGCCCCTCTGCTATGTACATCGGCCAAACTGGATAGTCTCTACGGAAAAGGATAAATGGAGACAAATCAGATATTAGGAATGGCAATATACAAAAACCTGTAGGAGAACACTTCAACCTCCCTGGCCACATAATAGCAGATCTTAAGGTGGCCATCCTGCAGCAAAAAAACTTCAGGACCAGACTTCAAAGAGAAACTGCTGAGCTTCAGTTCATCTACAAATTTGACACCATCAGCTCAGGATTAAACAAAGACTGTGAATGGCTTGCCAACTACAAAACCAGTTTCTCCTCCCTTGGTTTTCACACCTCAACAGCTAGAAGAGGGCCTCATCCTCCCTGATTGAACTAACCTCGTTATCTCTAGCTTGCTTCTTGCTTGCATATATATACCTGCCCTGGAAATTTCCGCTACATGCATCTGACGAAGTGGGTATTCACCCACGAAAGCTCATGCTCCAAAACGTCTGTTAGTCTATAAGGTGCCACAGGATTCTTTGCAGCTTTAATTGTTTGATTTCTGGACAGAAACAATCTAAATTGCCTATAATCTTTAGTCCATTTTTCATGCTCCAATGTTTATAAAGCTCAGTGGGGCATCCCCAGATTACCTGCCCGACAGAAAACATTGTTGAAGCAGAGCTAGGCCCAAGATGTAAAATTCAGATTTCAAGCACTTCAGAGCTCAGGAATCTTTGGATTTAAGGCTTACTGTGTCTGTTATTTGGAATTTGGGTTTCAAGCACTCCCAGAAGTTCTGATGTGTTCTGATCGGAGGTTTTGGTTTGGTCCTACCTTTTGCTGGAGGATAGGCAAAGAATGATTTCCTCTGAAAAAAAACTTACATTAGAATATAGTTCTTACTGGACTGGCCAGTTCAAGGACATTTTTTAGCTCAACTGGTCATGCTGTCATGCACCAACTAGGGATTCAGGTCATGAAGGGTGGAAATGAGGGTTATGAGAGAGCAATGCTGAACTTCAGGAAGGCAGGATGCTTTGTTACTCGCAATCCATGAGGAGTGAGAGCAGCAGTGCTGCTGAACCAGCAAGAACACCACGCATGGAGTATACCATGGAGCACTGAGCAGCTGGATGTAAAACATAGTGTCATGGGCCCAGGTGGAAGCCTGTTTGTCTGTGGCGGGCCTTCATGGATGCCCTGCTTTAATTCCAAAGATTAGATCCTCTACATTCTCAGGTAGAGCAACATTATAGAGTGACAGCAGATGTATCATGAAAAATTAATATAGTGCTATGCATATCATTGCACAGGATTGCATTTAAGCCACTGTATCCTGTCTCTGTTCCCCCTGCCCTGTCTAACCCACTTTCCCCCCGACTCACCAGTGCCAGTGTTCAATAACTCATTTTGCTGATCATTGTGCCATTTGTCTGCCCTTTCTACTGGTGTCGAACAAAAGTGGTTCTTGCTTTGCCTCGGCACCTCTTTTGTCAGGATGCAGAAGCCCGAAGAATGAAGGCCGGTGACAGTCCTGGACTTCTGGTTTGAGATGACTGCTAGGACAGGATGCAGACATCTCAATGAGTTCAATGACTGGATGGGGAAACCCTGCTAATTAGTTAAAGAATGCTCTTGTGTCTGGCTATTATTTGGCAGACACTGCACAATCCTTACAAGCAGCTTCAAGCTCCATCAGGCATATGTTAGGCAGAAAGCCAGATAAGACCACAGCTCCTGATAACAAACAAAAGTCTGTCACTCATGCGTCAGACGCAGGGAATCAGCATGTAGCCACACTCCCCTAGAATCAAGGGAAAAAATTAATTCCATGCCTAGAAATAAACTACAGAAGCATCTGACTGAGACACAGCCCAGTCCAGAGGTTACAGACTAACCACGATAATACAATCCAAGATCCTTAATATCTATATTTAAGACATGTATCGTTACAGTTGTGCTTTTCAATTCTGGTGTCTGAATTTGTTATCCTCATTAAAGAATATTCTATCTCAAAACACAGTGGTAACGTAACTGTACAAGAAACTGAGATAAAATCCAGGCTTTTAGCAATAATATTCATTCCTCTGTTCCTTCCTCTTCTCCTCCCCTATGTGTGTGCATGCATACATGTATACGTTATTCATATTAACACAAACACTATATAACTAACCTATTATAGCCTTAGCTCTCTTAATGCAGACAATAGTAATGCTATTAGATCAAGGCAACTAACTATTCTCGTATCTGAGTCCTTAGATGGGTTGATCTTGGCCTGTCAGAACATCAGGGACTTCCACAACTTTTGCTTGTATTCCCCTTATGCCCTCTTTCTTCCTCAAAGCCTTCTCTTCTTTGCACAACGAGCATCCCTCCAAGCAAAAGCCCAGCAACAGCTCCATCCAGAGGCCATCAGTGCCAATCCCACAACAGAGAGAAGGGTTAATAGCATCCCTTCCCTACTCCGCACACATCATGTGTCTATTCCTAGAGCACAAGGCCAGCCTCTTAATCTTCCCTTGATAACACAAACCTGCCATAAAACAGATGATTAAACAAGGGCCAAAGTCCACTGTTGCATTTGGCCCTAAAAACATACCCAATAACTGAGCAGGACAAGGATTCTGCACCTCTATCTCCTCCTATTTCTTTCATGTTAACTTAACTGAACTAGTAAATCAGCGAATTCTACAAAATAATTGTATAAGGGGCCCTCTTACTTCCATTAGTCACAAAGAAACTCAGCCTGCAGGAAGACAGATAGATTACTAAATGACAATCTTAAATAGCAATAAACCTGTTATACTGTCTACAATATTTAAGGATTTGTCTACACTGGGACATTGACCGGCAAAACTACAACAGTATAATCATATCAGTATTGCTATGTGGGTATAACTGACAGGGTTGACACTTCCTAAATAAAAGTGACTTTTATTTCAATAAAATTGCATAAAGTCATTTTTATTCCAGGACAGAATGTTCACATGGGGAGTTATTCCCGCATAGCTATTATTATTCCAATTTCCCAGTGTGGACAAACCTAAAAGGGAAGTGGGAAGAGAAGATTATGCAAGAGTGCACTACCTGAATTTCAAGGAAACTCGAGAGCCATCAGTCTTTCTGTGCCCCTTACAGGCTGATCCACACAGCAGGGTGCTACATGCCTACATCAGGCTAGGCATGTAGCACCCTGCTAGGGAGACAAAAGCACAGAAATGGAAAACTTTTATATCCTTAGATATCCTGAGTACTTTAAATTAGGTAAACCATGCTGAACAATTAACAGTCTCTGTCCTGAAGAGTTTACAATCTAAAGGCACAATAAGTATAACTACGGCCTATTCCACTGTGGGCAGGAGTTTCTATGGCTGCATAGGAAGGGATAAGTTTTCCTCAACGTATTGCTATGCTACCATAGCTTCCAGAGGCCCAAATCAGGATAATTTGCTAGGTGCAGTACAAACAAATGTGAGGGCATGGCCTCTGCTCTGATGAGCTTACCATCTAGGAATGCAGTGCTAGTAAAGTGAATCACTGGGCATATTTGGATCATTTGTATTTGCAGAAGTGTATTAGAGAAAAAAATGTTTTTGCTGTGAAACAACATACCCAGGAGCATGCTCGCCTTCCAGTGTATTTATAGTTGGAATCTCTTCCAAGTGATGCAGATCTTGTCTTGCTTTCACAACACTGGAGGCTGGTGACATCTGAAAGTGGGTAAGCAAAGCTAACACAGCAGAATGTGCAGGTTCCACTCACTGCCAAGGTCAACACAGATAGCTTTAAGGGCTCGAAATGCTTGTGTCCTGGCAGCTACTCAGATTACAGACACATCTGATCTCAAAAAAAAGGAGAAGGAGATTTTCACTGTGCTAAATAGAGGGATAGGTTACAGGTCACCTGCAAGTACTTCACAAACTGAACATTCCAAATAAACAAGTTTCTACAATTTAGAAATATTTTAGCCTAGATCTTTCAAAAAGCTGTTCCTACTCAGTGACTGTCCACAACCACAGATCAGTGCTGGAAGCAGAAAAATCCTGCTTATAGGGGCTAGCTATATCTGGGTATTTTGTTCTAATATTGAAATACTAATACACAGTATAAAATAAGTTTAAAATATATTTTAAAGCATAACTTTGGAGGGGGCACACATAGCTATGAAACTGATGCTTTTGTTTTCCATACACTGAATTCTTAAATTTGTGAGAGCTCTGTCTATGTGCAGAGACTGTGACCATTTTGTTCTCAGAGTTGCTCCGGCCTGTTACAGATGAGCTGTGCACGCAACGAGCTCCTGGGAAACTTGCTTTACATTCATTATTGTTATTGTTTTCCTTAATGGAAAATGAGGAACAGACTGATATGTATGGTTCCTCTTTTTGACCCTGAAAATAATATAGAGAAAAAGAACTTACCTTTACCCTACAGGCAGACTATCCTGTCTGCAGTGGACCAAATCGTGTTTGTGCATCTTGAGCATGGAGCATGCTGGATGTCATACCAGAACCACTCCAGTCATCATCATGCAACTGCTCTTCACAGATCTAAATGTGTATGGGTTTCTGGGGTAAGTTAGTAAGCATAAGCAATTAACTAAAATGCCTCCCTCCTCCCCTGGTTTATTTGGGGCACTCTATGCATATAACTTTCATTTCACATTTTCCAGGTACTATTTGTAGATCACCTTTTAAAGAATTAGTCCTGGCTCCAGTATCTTATTAAATGTTGCAAGAGGGTTCGCATACACTCTGTCTTGTTTGTAATAAGGTAGAAAATAAATTTGCTATGGAATGCTAACCCCAAAAGAAATGAGATAGTGCCTATTTGGCCATCTTGAGGGTATCAGATGCTAAGGTGTAGTAACTGGCAACCAATACCTGTAATTGGATGAGTGTGTAACTATATCCACTAAACTGAATCTGATCATTTTTTTTTCAGTGAAGAAATTAAAAAAGTAAACTTAAGGTCTGAACAGTTGACATGGATGAGCCAGCTATCAATGTGACATGGCACAATATCAGTACTGCAGATGTGGTTTTAGGATAATGGAAATGTTTCAGTAAGAACTGAGCTTCCTCAGAAATATTTGCTGGTTCTTGTAGAAGTATTCTACACTCAGTGTCCTTTTCACACAGGACATGTGACTACCACATCAGAAAGTTTTGATAAAGGACATTTCAGGGTCTGCCATAGACTCACTTTGTGACTTTGGCCAAGTCATTTAACTTCATTGTGCTTCGGTTTCCCCCAACAATAAAACTGCGGTAATACTTCACTACCTCTGAGGCTTAGTTCATTATTGTTTGTGAAACACTAAGATTCTGGGATGAAAGCTGCTATGGAAATGCAAAGTATTTTTATATGGGGATGTCATAAACAGATATGTAAGAGTTAATAGAACAGAAGTACTTCATATCTCTTTTGCCTGTAAAGGGTTAACAAGATCAGTGAGCCTGGCTGTCACCTGACCAGAGGACCAATCAGGGGACAGGATACTTTCAAATCTTGAGGGAGGGAAGTTTTTGTGTGTGCTGTTAATGTTTGGTTGTTGTTCTCTCTGGGTTCTGAGAGTGACTAGACATACAACCAGGTTTCTCTCCAATCTCCCTGATACAGGTTCTTATAGATTCAAAATAGTAAGTACTAAGTGATAAGGCGAGTTAGGCTTATGTTTGTTTTCTTTATTTGCAAATGTGTATTTGGCTGGGAGGAGTTCAAATTGGTATTTTGCTGAAAGGATTTTTATTTGTACTTGTATACTTAGGCTGGGAGGGTAATTCCCAGTGTCTATAGCTGAAAGACCCTGTACCTATTCCATCTTAAATTTACAAAGATAACTTTTACTGTTTTTTCTTTCTTTGATTAAAGCTTTCTTGTTTAAGAACCTGATGTTTTTTATTCTAGTGAGACCCCAGGGGACTGGGTCTGGATTCACCAGGGAATTGGTGGGGAGAAAGGAGGGAAGGGGGAGAGAAAGGTTAATTTTCTCTCTGTGTCAGGATTACTTTCTCTCTCAGGGAGAGTCTGGGAGGGGGAGAGAGAAGGAGGGGGAAGGTGAATTTTCCTCTCTGTTTTAAGATTCAAGGAGTTTGAATCACAGTGATCTTCCAGGGTAACCCAGGGAGGGGAAGTCTGGGAGAGGCAACAGTGAGGGAAAGAGTTACTTTCTTTGTGTTAAGATCCAGAGGGACTGGGTCTTGGGGGTCCCCGGGCAAGGTTTTGGGGGGGACCAGAGTGTACAGGCACTGGAATTCCTGGTTGGTGGCAGCGCTACAAGTACTAAGCTGGTACTGAGCTAGAGGAATTCATGCTGGTACCCCATCTTTTGGACACTAAGGTTCAGAGGGGGGAATTATACCATGACAGGGGAAAAATAACCTTTAAAATACATTGAGAGGATATTTTCTCCCCTTAAAAAATAGCACCTGCCTCTCCTAACCAGGAACAGATGTTCTGCATGTGGAATCCTTCCTGGAAGTCACATAGTATGTCCTAGAGGCATTACTCTTGGGTCCTAGGAACAAAATATTCACACTAGCCAAGTATGATTTCCAGAGTTGTTAAATCTCTGATGATTTACAAAGCCGCAACAAAGTTCCCACTGGTTTGGAAAGCTCATTAAAAGCCTGAAAGATTTGTAAACATTTGACTTGTCTACATTTAAGAAATAAGAGAGAATTTAGGGCAGGGGAAAGATTCCAGAGTCATGGTTCTGGAGGCTGCAGACCTCTGTCTACAAAGCAGCCACAGCAAAGGCAACAACACTTCAAGGTTTCCTACACTGCCACACCACAGTGCCTCAACGCTGGCCAGAAACAAGGAAGCCAGTCCTAACTATGCCAAGAGCAGCTGGAAGTGTCACACTAGTGCAGTTGACACAAAGGACATATTTATATGACACCTAGGAGGGTGCTTCCCCACATGGGTAGGCACATATGCTAACTCCACTCAAGGTACTGTGCTAAAAATAGCAGTGTGGCTGTGGAGGCACAGGCAGCAGCTCAGATAAACACTTGAGTATGTACCCAGGAAGTCAGGCATGACTGTACTTGGATGGCTAGTGCAAGCCACACCCATGCTGCCACATTTAGTATGCTAGCATGAGCAGAACTAGCACATCTGTCTACTCACACTGGAAATCATCCTCCCAGACATTATGTACACATACCCTTCATGTCAACTGCACCAAGGGATATTGGACTGAAACTAGAAACCCTCTTCACATAACCTACAGAACAGCCATTGTTGATTTTAATGTTCAGTTACTTTCAACATGTGCTGGTATGACCTGTGACCTCAAGGTAAAAGACTCATGCTTCCCATTTTTGCATGATGGCTCTGAGAAGAGAAGGGAAGTAATAAGAGGTACATAGATCAGGGCAAGATGTTCAGATATGACTAGTGGATTTGGTTGTTTCAATTGGGTTTCTCCACTGGAAACCTCTTAAAAGGGGACTAATTTACAGAAAGTGCAGGCCCCTTTTACAAAGTGTAAATTGGGCACCAAATAAAACAGCCACCCAAGACCATTTGTCTTTTGAAAATTTTGGTCAACACAATAAATGTCTACTAAAAATTCTATTAAAATGATCAAAATACTAGTTACCTGAGGGGCAGCAGCATCTTCCAATGTCAGAAGCAAAAGTTGAGGTGAAAAGTTTGCAAAGACAGAACAACAATTTTCATATTGTTTAATTTTAGAAATATGAACTAATGAAACTTGCACAGATATATAGATGGATTTTTCATTCAGCCAAATATGCTGGGCCTGATACAAAGTAGTGCTGAGCATCTGCAACTCCCACTGAAGTCAATGGGAGTGCAAGTGCTCAGCATCATTCAGGAACAGGCCTTTTGAGAAGTCAGGAGCTACAAGAAGAGAAACCGCAACTACCTCTGCAATAGCATGTCAGCATCTTACTAGGATCTGGGGGGAATCTAAGATATACAATGTTAACATTATTAACAGGTCAAATCAGAAGAAGTATATCAGAAAGAAAGAAAAAGTTCAGAGAAAGTTTACTTTAAGGAAAAATTTCTCATTACAAAAAAAGCAAAGAGGCTATGGCTTCACCAAAATAAACAGCTTATGGAAAGGAAGTCACTGAAAATAATGTGGGTTTTATTCAACTAGTCACTATTAATTTGTTTTTCTAAAATGAATAATCTTAACTGTTTATAAATGTTTTCATTTGGAATGTGAGGTTTACACAGTAAATTCTAATTGATATATTCTGAATGTATTTAAAATTTATATTAATTAGCCATACATGGTAAAATATTTGATGAATTGCCCCCAAAGTCTTCTGCTAATATGTCTTTACGTTCATTTCCATTAGCCAATCAAGAGACTAGTTCAAGTAAAGAGCTGTCCAAATGCTTCAAATTCCGTTTCCTTGTCCATTCTAGAGACAAGCAGGTAAAAAATGTTCTGGGATATGGAACGCTATGTTTCAAAAATAGGAGAGAACTGAGAATGATGAAATGTCTGCATGGGAATGAAGAAATATTCAGCCCAATATGCACTCAAGAAACGCATATGTGTAGCAGCAAACACTGATTACACTGGATTGGTATTTAGGCAATATGCTGATTGAAATGGTAGAAATGCAGATAAATAAGAAAGGTTCATCTGCACAATGTTTCCTTCATCTGCAAATTGATTATTTAGAGTATAAGTTCTTTGGGAAAGGGACCAGGTCTTCATATTTGTGTGTAAGGTGCCTAATATACTTAGGGTGCAGGAGAATATCCATGCATCTACAGACAAGACTCAGATTAGATAGATTTTACTGAGTTTACACTCAGTGTTTGAAACTGAAACCCAGGTACTCATTTGATGCATTTCAAGGATGGAGGGAATAGATTTTTTTTTCATCTCAGTTGTTTGATTCCCTTCCACCCTGAATCATTTTATTGTTAGGGGAGGGGTTGTTTGTTTGTTTTAAAGGTAATGTAATCAGGAGGACCAATTTGGTCAAAATGGAAGGATCAACACCCTTAATGTTATGAAGAGTGGAGGAGGAGGAGGAGTAAGAAAAGAGAGAGAGAGAGAGAGAGAGAGAGAGAGAGAGAAAGATCTATTAAGACCTCTAATAGCCAGTGCCAGCTTCATGAATCATTTGAAAGATGACACCAGTAGAAGCACAGCGTCCCCTGCTTCCAACCTGTTCTGGCTTAGCAATGACTTGACAGAGATGTGTTTTCCTCTATTAAATCACCGACACTACTTCCTCCAGCACCTCTGTTTTCCAAACACATTTCCCATCAAAGTACTTACCAGGCCTGACATTGCTTCACTTACGAGATCTGTTGGGACTGCAGCTTGTCGAAATACAACTACAGGCCAGAAGAGGGAAAGTATCTATCACTTGCATTTCAGTTAGAAATGTCTCAGAATCAGGCTATCAGCCAGTTTTGCAGTAGAGCAAGCCTAAGAGAGACAGCATTACCAGATGCTGTGGTTTAATTTATTTCTAGAGGCAGCAGCAGCAGCAACACAAAAACTGGGATGGTAGTTTACCAGTGTCATAAACAGATAAGTAAGAGTTAATAGAACAGAAGTACTTCATATCTCTTTTGCCTGTAAAGGGTTAACAAGATCAGTGAGCCTGGCTGTCACCTGACCAGAGGACCAATCAGGGGACAGGATACTTTCAAATCTTGAGGGAGGGAAGTTTTTGTGTGTGCTGTTAGTTTTTGGTTGTTGTACACTCTGGGGGCTCAGAGGGACCAGACGTGCAACCAGGTTTCTCTCCAATTTCTTTGATACAGTCTCTTATAAGTTCAGAATAGTGAGTACTAGGTAGATAAAGCGAGTTAGGCTTATGTTTGTTTTCTTTATTTGCAAATGTGTATTTGGCTGGAAGGAGTTCAAACGTGTATTTTGCTGAAAGGATTTTAATTTGTACTTGTATACTTAGGCTGGGAGGGTATTCCTAGTGTCTATAGCTGAAAGACCCTGTACCTATTCCATTTTAAATGTACAAAGATAATTTTTACTGTTTTTCTCTCTTTAATTAAAAGTTTCTTGTTTAAGAACCTGATTGTTTTTTTATTCTAGTGAGACCCCAGGGGACAGGGTCTGGATTCACCAGGGAATTGGTGGGGAGAAAGGAGGGAAGGGGGAGAGAGAGGCTAATTTCTCTCTGTGTTAGGATTACTGTCTCTCTCAGGGAGAGTCTGGGAGGGGGAGAGAGAAGGAGGGGGGAAGGTGCATTTTCCTCTCTGTTTAAGATTCAACGAGTTTGAATCACACAGTGATCTTCCAGGGTAACCCAGGGAGGGAAAGCCTGGGAGAGGCAACAGTGAGGGAAAGGGTTTACTTTCCTTGTGTTAAGATCCAGAAGGTCTGGGTCTTGGGGTTCCCCGGGCAAGGTCTTGGGGGGACCAGAGTGTACCAGGCACTGGAATTCCTGGTTGGTGGCAGCGCTACAGGTTCTAAGCTGATAATTAAGCTTAGAGGAATTCATGCTGGTACCCCATCTTTTGGATGCTAAGGTTCAGAGTGGGGAATTATACCATGACAACGAGCGTTAAAACTAAATTTGGAACTAAAAGTAAATTGGGAAAGGGATGGGTCAGACCCAGCGTTTCAATCCATCCTGTAACAGAGATCAGATTCAGTCTGGAAATTTGTGACTTAAATCCCCGAAGTTTGGTTTAGGACCATACTCTAAATAGGATGCTCATAGCAATATTATTATTTATATTACAGTAGCACCCAAAATGGGACACCTGACCCTGCATCTGAAAGCTTAACAGTCTATAATGGCAAAGTAAACAAAAGGTGGGGGAAAGGGATACAACATACAGCTGAAGCGTTCAGGGTGATAGAAAGCACGAGTCATTTTGTAAATATATATTTACATATAAACTCGCCAACTGCATATCTCCCTTGCCATGTGAGTTCCCCCCTCTGTCTCTAGTTTATTGCCATTCATAAAGAAAATAGTGGGGATATGTTCATACATTAGGAGAAACTAGATAGTTAGGGGGCAGTTACTGAAGTTTGCAGTGGGTCTTGTTGTTCAAAATGCCTTTTTTAATGGATCCCAGTGGAAGAAAGGAAATTGGAACAGTATCTCATACTGCAAAAATTCTCTTTCTAAATTAAAACATGCATATAACATACACAGGTTTGTGTGTGCATGCACACACACAAAAACTAGCCTCACAGTAATAAGATCAAGAGGCACAGTAATATGGTGGAGATTCCTAAGTCCTATCTTCTCGCCTGGATCCCCATCCCAAGCCAACAGTTCATCCTTCCCCATACCCAAGCAAAGAAAACATATTTTCATTTAGGAAGAGAATTCTTGCAATATGATACACTGCCCTGATTTTCTGTCTTCCACTGGGATCCATTTTGAACAACAGTGATACCTGCTGCAAACGTCAGTTACTGCAACTAAATATCCAATTTCTCCCAATTTATCAACATGTCTCCATCAGTTATTTTCCTTTATGGCAGCGTTTTCCAAACTTTTTCGGCCACAGAACACTTTTTAGCCTATTACGGAACGCTTATAATATTATTTTGTAGTCGTTTGGTTTTCAAATAAAAAAATTGTGTTGTTTATGCTCAAATATTTTATTTAACAAAGCAAAAAACAAATTTAAAATAACTTGAACTAACAATTTCTAACTGGAAAGCATGTATAAAGTACTACAAAAATCAAGTGCAAGAGTCAAAATTAAAAACAGTGTTCTACTTAAAAAAACCCTGTTTTTACATATATACAAACACCAAACAAATTAGATTTTTACTGGGAAAATCTATTTTTATAAACAAAAATACAAATTTGGATTTAATGGGATTGGTGTTTCTGCATTTTCTATCACAAATTCGCCTAATATTAGGAATAATGCTGAAAAGTTGAATCCTCATGTCAGGTGCAGCATCAAGTCTATTCCTATATTTGGTTTTTGGTGCAGTATAATAGAAAAATCCCGTCTCACACAAATAAGTTGTAGCAAAAGGAAGGAGCACTCGAACTGCATGTTTAGCCACATTGGGGTATTCTTCTATTAGGCTGCTCCAAAAATTATTCAGTGGAAGATCCTTAAACTTTTGTTTCAAATCAGAGTCAGAAATTAAGTCAATTAGGCTTTCATAATCATGCGCAGTAAAGCAGAGTGGTTTGGCTGTAATTACAAATGATTTTGAAACCAAGCATTATCATCATAGTTGTAGGAAAATATTCTAATAAAGAGGCCTGAAAGTCATGTAAGTTCTGTAAAATGGTGCTGGAAACGTCTTCATGGACTGTAGAATTTATTTCAGTCAGAAATTCATGTACTGTAGGGAAGCAGTCAAAGTTATTCAGTTCTACAGAAGATGCCCAGAATTGCAGTTTCTTTCTTAACAACGAAATTTTATTCATTGTAGTAAAAATAGTCACACTGTTTCTTTGCAGCAACAGATTAATTTAATTTAATTTTGCAAAAATATCTGCAAGATACCCAAGTCTCATTAGCCATGAGGAATTTGTCAGACAGCCATTAAATTTTCATCCTGAATTATCTGAAGTGAGGAATACCAGTAGTTCACTACGAAGCTCAAAAAGCCTCACAAGCACTTTTCCTCTGGAGTAGCCATCTTACTTCGTATGTAAAAGAAGCGCTTTGTGTTGACTACCCAATTCCTCGCACAAATTTTAAATAATCTGGATTGAAGTGGTCGAGATTTGACAAAATTGATAATTTGTACTGCTTCATCGATCACAATTTTCAGATATGCTGGTATTTTTTTTTAACTGCAGGTGCTTGTCTGTGTAGAACACAATGGCTCTTAGTGCTTTCTGGTGCCACACTTATGATTCACATTTCAGCTCCCTTCATCTTCCCGATCATTGCCCGAGCACTGTCAGAACATACATCAATACATTTTCCCCAACTAATTTCATGCTTTCTGATAAAATTGTTGATGGAGTTGAATATTTCTTCTCCAGTTGTGTTGCTTTGCAGAGATTCACATAAGAGCAGGACCTCTTCAATAATATTATTAAATCTATATCAGACAAATACTAGTAGCACAGCAAGTCCTGAAACATCATTGGACTCATCTAGCTGCAATAAATACTCATGGCAAATTTTCAGTCGGCAAACTAGCTCTTTTTCTGTGTCATTGGCATGGTGTTAATATGGTGTGTAACAGTATTATTTGACAACTGTACAGCATCATTTTTTTTCAACCAGGCTGCTCGTTCAACATGCACATTACAATATCTTTCATGCAAGGCTTGGTAAGTGTTTCTCCAATAGTATGAGCTTCTCCGGCAAGCGCTGTATGGTAACTTACTCTATAAGATGCCTCTGTTGCACTTTCGTTGTCTGTTTTAGCAATTTTAATAATCGAAAATTTACAATTTCTGAGTCATGCTGTCTCTTGAAAAAACGTGTATCTTTGTCTTTGTATTCAGCATGCTTGGTTTCCAAATGGCTACGAAGTTTAGCAGGAGCCAATGAACTGTTTGCTAGTATTTGTTGCACATGATGCACTGCATATCAGGAACATCTTTATTTCCAACACACAAAACTGAAAGACAAATAATTTTCATCATACTTTCGTTTGGTCTTTTAAATCTGCTCTTCTTGTTTTTTTGATATACTTCGGTGGAAATTCTTTCACCTTGGATAACTGACTAGTACTAACAGATTTTTCGGCAACAAAAGGCTGTGATTGTCATCCTCACTTTGAAGTGTCACAATATTTTGCTCGTTTATTTTGGCCACAGTTGGAGTACCAGAAGAACTTTCTTTTCATTTCAAAGTTCCTTCTTTTAGCCACAGATCCACAGTGATTAGATTTAGTAACAATATTTAGAAATACTGATTTTGTCAAAAATTTTTATCACAAATATTTATATTGTTTTGAGCAAAGCTAGTTTAGTTGTGCTTATCTCAACACGGTAAAGACCCACAGGTTGAACATGTTGCGTATGTTATATTCACCATAGCGTAAAGAGAATGGTGTATGCATACTGCTACAGTTCACACAGTCTCGAGTGGAAGGGGTATGACGTCACTAACTGAAACATGCCCAAAAGTGGTAGACGTCAACATGCTTGCATGCCACGTTCTCTTTACACCATGATATTCAATATGAGATCTATCAATAACTGGAAAATGAGTTTTATGTTAAATTATAGTCATTCAAAAAGAGTTGTAAACTATGCTTCAAATATGCCAAATTTAAAATTAAAAAAAAATTAAAGACTCTATTTTTTAATTACAATTCTTTCACGGAACACCTATTCACATCATGCAGAACATCAGTGTTCTGTGGAATATAGTTGGGAAACACTGCTTTATGGCAATAAACTACATAGGATTCTCTATAAAAGCATGCCTGTTTGCTAGTTGGTAAATACAATTCCCATTACAAGAATTTTAGTGCCATTTAGAGATTTGTTACGGGTAAACACCAATGCACTTACTTCTGCAAGTTTTTTCATCCATCCATTTTGCACTGTAATCTATCTAGTATTATGGAGCAGTCCACTAGGAAGTTCAGTGGATGTCAAAATTCTGTTAAAAAATGCATCTGTTCATCTATGAAGACAAGAGCATCAGTTAAATAAAACTAGACCCACTTTTTCTAGATCAAATACAAAAAATAGAATGGTAAAACAACAGTAAAGGCCAAAGGTAACCGTAAGAAGCCCTCATGGCTAACTGGCAAGGACATTACAAGAATATCCTGATCCTGGGTCACCAAAGAATATCATGTGAGGTCTTCAATGAAAGCCAGGGCCACACTAATGATTAACAGTGGTGTGAAATATATGCATGGATACTACATAAGGAGTTATGTATGTGTGCTGAAGATATGTTCCTAAAGTCTGCATCAAGACAGATCTGACAAACAGGTTTTCCGCTTGACAAAATATATTTATTCACCTGTTTTGCTGTTGGCATGTAAATTAATCACTGTAAGCCAACACAATGGAGAGTTATTTACATGCGAAGTTAACAGGGGATGGGAAATCAACAGGGGGCAAGCACACTGGAGAATAAGCTGCGGGTGGAGGGTGACCAAAAGAACCACTATATTCACACCCTACACATTACTGCAATAATCTTTATACAACAGGCCTTGTGAGGTATCATTTGTAAACTAACAAATTGTTGGTCAATAATATCATTGTGAAATGTGTGTTAGCAATATTATATATAAAGTTATGAACATAAGCTGAAATTATGACTGAAATGTGTTTACCAGACAAGTCTGGGGAGCAGGCAAACCTGTTTCTCTAAGATAAAGGACAAGTTGATATCTCTAACCAGGTGTCATCAAAGCTGATCATTGGTCAAGTAGAGATTCTTTGACCACGGGGTGAGGCAGGAACAGATTGATCTGCATTTTAACAAACAGCAGCATGGGACCTCTTTCACTACAAGACTCCATTTCTCTGTCCTCAGAGTGGGAAGGAACTTTATTTAATCCTCAGGAAAATGCATTTCAGTGGATGACTGGACTATAAAAGTGAGGGGTAAAAACACCCCAGGTATTTTCTTTCTTTCTTTCTTTCTTTCTTTGTGTGTCTCTCTCTCTCTTTCATCTCAGAAAACAAGCAAATCAGCCCTTCGATTTTGGGAGAAAGGGGCACCCTGAGCTGAGAATTAGGTCAGCCACATTGCTGGGAATATGTGGCAAAAGATTTTACCTTGAACCAAGTCTCATTTGTTTAGTTTTGGTTACTAGAAAGTGTTACTTTTATTTCTCTTGTAACCATTTCTGACTTTAATGCCTTATACTTGTACTCACTTAAAATCTCTCTCGTTGTAGTTAAATAAACCTGTTTTATTCTTTAATCAAAACTAATCCAGCATGGTGGTTAAACTGAACTGTTTGGTAACTTCATTTATAGTAGCAAACCATTGGGCATTGACACCTTACAGGGGCAATGGACCTATAATAGCTGAACAGTCCAGGAGAGGGCTGGACAATGCAGAACACATGTTTTGAGCAACAATTTGGGATTGGAAGTGTGTTGGGAATACCCTGCAAGCAGTAACCAAGGCTGGTGGAATCCAGGACCATTCACAGTCTGCTGGGGTCAGAGTTGTTGGACCAGGGCTGCAGTGGTACCCAGACACCCAGAGTGTGACCTTCATGCTGAAAGGCTGATTGTGAGTGACCCTGGTTGGAAGCTACAACAGCAAAGCATTTTGAGGCACCCAAGATTGCAGGGCAAGCGGTGACAACTCCTCACTTGTCCAGATTGCACCCCAGAATGTGCCAGCAGGTCATCCTGACTCTAAGATACAGCCAATGACCTTTGGTGAATAGAGGGAGGAAGCAAGAAAGACACCCCTTTATCTTTCACTTAGGAAGTAATTGGACAGTGCAATTACATTCATGAAAATGGAATCACAAGATGTCTTGGTTGAAATGCTGCCATGGACAGTTGGCATGAGATAAGCTTATTTAGTCCCTGAGACTCATGTTATGATTTTTTATATCTATATAACCCTTTTCTTTCCATTATCCTTACTCATTATCTCTTGAACCTTTGATAAATTAACTTATTGTTTTCACTAAAAAAAATCTCTGTTTTGTGGTATTATACAAGAAGCTGCTCCTGAATTGAATGTGCAAGCTGGTGTGCCCAGTGTTGTTTTGGGGACACCAGGGGTGGTATTCCTGTGAGTATTCAGTAGATAAGGTGCTGGACACTATAGAGGAACACTTCAAAAGAGCTCAGAGACTGAGGTTCACTTATTGTTAGCCTGCAAGGCAAAGAAAGGGCTGAGAGAGTCCAAAGGAAATTGTTTGGGGGGGCTAAGAGATTGGCTTCCTCAGTTAAGTTTAAGCTAGTTTTCCTTTCTTTGGAGGCAGGGAGTAACAGGGTAACAAGAACTGTCACATCAAATTTTCTGTGGATAGTTTAATAGTGCAGTCACACAAAATTTGTGTTCGCATGCAAAAACATGGATAACTGCACAGGCAAATACGACAAGGAGTCCAATGGCACCTTAAAGACTAACAGATTTATTTGGGCATAAGCTTTCATGGGTAAAAACCTCACTTCTTCAGATGTGTGTTGTTTTTGTGGATGCAGACTAACACAACTACCTCCTGATACTTGCACATGCAAATACTGATCTGCATATATAGAGTTTTGCCTATACAAATGGGAGTTTTACGAGAAAAATACAGATATATTATTACAATTTATTTATATTATGGTAGCTTGTGACCCTAAGAGCACTCCAATGTGAGATGGCAAGGGGCTCCTTGGTGTGTACAGTACATTTCAGCTGGTCTGACCAGCTCAATACACCTCACACACTGTTGTCATGATATTTATTTTAAAGGTGTCTTGTAATATATAATTTGACACCTAACACCACACTGGTCATTAATATCACTGTGAAATGCATGCAACAATGTTGTATGTGCAATTAAGAATACTCTCTGGTATTATATTTTGGAGTCTGTAAACAGGCTTTTTCCAAACAAAGGAGAAAGACTCCTCTTTGGCTCAATAGCAAAATGAGCTAGGTGTGACCAGGGACAGGGATACTAAGCTATTCATTTGCATTGGAAATTGCAGGAAGATCGTTTGCATTGGAAATTACAGGAGACTGAAAAATAAACATGGCTTCGGTTCCCTGGTGGACACAGAAAGCTGAACCCCAGGACGGCTTCCTGATGTTGAAGACAATTATAAACTTCGGGATATAAGGAACTACTGAAAGACTTTGGGGCATCCATCGCCTGAGAGAAGAAACCAGCACTTTTTATCTAATGCAAAATGGTTCCTGCTAAATAGGCTGGAGAATGGGGACGACTTGGTGTGAGTAAGGAACTATGTTAGGCAAAGCTATATCTTGTTAGAATTAAGTGTTAGACACTGTTTGTTCTGTTTGTAACTATTTTGTATCTCTTCTTCTTTTGCATGAAATCATTTAAATCTATGTTCTTTGTTAATAAACATATTCTTAGTTTTACTACAAACCACCCCAGTGCTGGTGTATTAAGGTGGAGTGTATAACCCCAGTTGAGCTAACCATCTGTTGTGTGTAGTGGCTCTTTGGAAGCAGTGGACTTGGTGTTACCTTTGTGTGCCTGTAAACAGGTGCGGACTCACCGTCTGGCGCCTCCTGCTGGTAACTCTGGGAATTAGCTCGAGTCCAGCGGAGCGCCCCCTCCTGGTGGTGTCCCGTTCCTTTTTTCTGCCCTCGGTTGGCATTTCTGGACCCACATTGCTCCCTGCTCAGTGGCGTCCTCTTCGAGGCCACTGCCCTCCGGCAGTGCCTCTTAGTCCATCTGCACCCCCTTCCGGGGATCAATCATCAGCAGTCCTCCATTCCAGCCGTCATGTGCAACCACACGCCTTACAGTCTAATCCCTCTTGGCAGGGATCTGGCGTGGTCTATAATGGGCGCTCCCTACGGCCAATGGCTGGATGTACTGCAAGGAGGAAGTGGGGGACCCAGGTCCGCCCTCTATTCTGGGTCCCGGCCCAGGGACCCTCTGGCGTCAGCCTCGCTGTCTTCTTTCTTCCCCTCCTCTGTCTGTTTCCCTGGGCCGCTTCCCCTACGGCCCCTTGCACCTGCTAGGCCTTTCCCCTCAGGGCCTGCAGCCTGGTGGCTATGGGCTAGAGCCTTCTAGCCTCCCTGAGCCTGCCCAGCACTGCGCTGTCCACGGTGTTAGTCTCCCCCTTGGAGACTGACCTTCTCCTCTCAAAGGCCAGGGACAGACTGACTGCTCCTGCTCTGGGCAGCCTTTATATATTGGTGAGCCTGGCCCTGATTGGCTCCCCATTAGCCCTTTTCTGATTGGCTCCTGGGCTGCGCAGGCTCCCTGGCCTGCCACAGCCCATCCTCCCAGGGAGTGGGGCAGTCGGCCCCACTACAGTGCCCAATAAGGGCAACTGGACACTGCAGGGGAAACAGTTTTGGGGAGACTCGAGACCGGAAGTGTTGTTGGGATCTGCAAGGAGTAACTGGGCTGTGGAAGTTCAGAATGAGACATCTGTGCTGGTGGCATGCTGCTGGTCTTAAGGCTCTGAGACAAAGGTACACAGCCTAACGGCACCGAGATTTGCAGGGCAGGCAGTGACAGAACCCCTTGTGGTCTGGGTAAAACCCCAAAGCATCACATAGCTCCCAAAGGACACAATGGGGATTGCAGTTCCATTGTATCGGGCACTGTACTAACATTCTCTGCCCCATACAGCTTACAATTTAAGGAAACAAGGCAGACAACAATTGCAAAAGAAAACAAAAGGACAAAAAGTGAAGCATTGCCAGAAATCACCCAGGTCAGTAGGAGAGCCATGACTCCCTATCAAGGCCTCTGTACCATGGATTTTTAAGAAGTTTTGATGTTACAGTCAATAAAGCCCCCATTGAAAATTAGTCACTATTGTAAAACAACAAAGTCAAAAATGCACCAGCCAACATTTCTGCAATTCCTAGGCACCAAAAAGTAAATGGAAGTGTGAAAGGAGCAGTAATATTTTCCTCTTATCATCTTGACTAAGGATCTGAACACTTTTAACCAATACAAATTTTAACATACTTTTACTTAAAATGGGAAATGCTGAATAAGAATCTCTCACTGAGATCAAAATGGCATTCAAATGGAGATTGGAATATTTCACATAATGTATGTATTTTAACTTCCAACGACATACTCGCTCGCATGGAGCTATTACATTACGATGCAAGGATGTATGGAATCTATCCTTCGGACAGAAATAAAGTCTCCAGTGACACTATCAGTTGGGCAGATGCCAGGGAAACTCTCACTATTGAGCTATTTTATGAGGCGTGCCAATGACACATCAAGTGTTAAAACTTTAAGACTTCTTTTAAGTTCATATTATGTCCAAAGATTTGTAATGCTTATATGAAAACACTGTAAGCAAAAGCTACTATGCAATCAATGTTAATGTTAAAACAATTGCTTAAAATCCACTAGAGAAATAGCTGAGACTGACTCAATAATGCACTGTCAATGGAATAATCAGGAGTCCAAATGAATATTGATCTGTATCTGATCCAAAGTTATTTGGAACATAGTGATGTGGTCATTGGCCGTAGTAATTATATGAATGCAACATAAGATATTTTCGTACATATATGACATTTTAAAGACATATCAAAAGACACCATGTTGCCTCTGCAGAGCTCCCAGCCACTGCCAGTCCAGAAGGCAAAAAGTTAGGCCTTGGTGCTCTCCTAAGCAGCAAGAAAAGCCTAACCACAGTGCCAATATGCTGGCCATGATGCTAGAGGGCCAGATCTGCAGTTACAGACTTTAATTGGGAGACTGAGATTCTTCTGCTCATTGCAGCCTCATTACAGGTAAAAGGACCAGAGCTCTGTAAAGGGTCCTTAACAGCCCCAATAGAATTCCCTTGGTGCAAGAAGTGAAGAAGACAACCATAGGCTGTCATCTGAGAACCCACATTCCCTCAAGCCCTGCTTAGAAGCTGAAACAGACGCTACGCCATTTTTAATATTAACATTTAACTTCAATGTCATCTTATAAAAAGAGACTCGTTACTTAAAATAATTTAATCTGGCTTCAAATGTGAGAAAGATTTTTCACTAATACTGGTAAAAAAGAATTAAATTTGATATTTGTAAGACATAGAGAGTCCAGTTGCTGGTCTTTACTTCACATAACCTTCATGTGAAGATAAACACTTTCATTTAGAATACCACAAGGCAAATGAGGTTAGGGGAGAGAAATTATCATTTTAGACATTTGATAATTACATTTAGTTCCCTTTTGCCCCACCTACTTAAATAAGAAACAACAATTAAAATATCTTCCCCCGTTTATTTTTTCAGTTCAGAGTACTATGGACTAAAAGGTCTAATGAGCTAGTGTGGCACAAGATGGAATCTCAGATCATCCTCCCAGCACAATTAAGCTAATGCTATGAAACAAAGTTAATCGGTAACAATCTAAGCCAGTGACTCTCAAGGTAGATATGTGAAGATAGCTAGACTAGAAGCAAATGTTGACTATCATGGCAGCTGGTAACACCAGCCCAGTTTAAAGTTAGCATTTCAACCTCTTCTCTTTCAGAGCTTCCTACATCAACGGTATCCATTTGCTCCGGACTGCTATTTGGCACTTGACCTTAGCCCACAAATTACACTTCCCGCCCACTGACACTCCTCCAACCACCCACTTTAATATGTGGTTTTCAACACACAAAAAGTAAGTTAGGAGTTGTAAGCTTGTTAAAAGTTCTTTTCACCCTCCAAAAAGGTATTTGCTTTATAAGGACCAAATTTTGAAGTTAACCCACAATGTGGACTATTCAGCTGTAGTATTTTCACTTGAAAGAGATAAAGAACATTAAAGGCTGTCTGCTGGGCTTGTAGCACTGTATAATTTTATAGCCTTGTTAGATTTTTCAAGTGCTTAATTACACATTGAAGATGACTAATTGCATGTAATTAAATTGATTACATAAATATACCATGATTATGTGAAACATTCAGACAAAAACTGCATTAAAAAAATATAATGGCGATCACATAAACCTACCAAAAAAAGAAGGAAATTCACAATAAAGGATCATATCACTATTAACACACCTCCATACACGATGACTATTATGTCTACACACTTCATTAAGGCTAAGCATTTGCAGTTTACCTACTTCGTTGCCTCTGTTCAAAAAATGTGAAGATTCTTTAGCTTAACATCCATCGATACCTCTGCATAGGAAAATTAATGTAACTGAAATCACTTTAAAAAGGTCATTCAGTCTTGGAAACTATAGGCTAGATTCTCAGCTGGCGTAAATTGGCACATCTCTAGCGACTTCAGTGAAATTACATCAGTCAACGATCTGGGCATGTGCTTTTATACATGCTGAGACTTGTGTTATATGCTGTGTACTATAAACATTTTCTATTACGTTATATACATGCATATTCTGACCCAGTCAAAAAACAAAGTAGTTTTATTACAGATGGTTTGAAATCACCTGTTTTAATTTTGGGTTGGTTTTTTTTTTTTTTTTTTTAACTTTTCACAAATGTAATAGAACAATATTACAAATGTGATCGAAGACTTCTTTTAATTTCAATATTTTTTGACTTTTAAAAAAAATAAAAATATTAAAAATGCAATATTTATAAAAATAGAAAATTTCTACAATATCATTTTTTTGCCAGAATGTTTGTTCAGAAAGGGCCATTTTACATGAAAGAATCTTTTTTAAACATTTTTTTTACCAGCTCTATTATTTAGTGAGTGTAGCAGGCGTTCATAATTTATTTACATGAGTTATAGATGATATTACAACTCACGAATGTCAGACACACAGGTGTGTTACGAAAGGTCATCAGTAACAAGTGAAAATGCATAATGTATGTTCAATGAACCCATCGATAGATACATATTTTATGCTCATACAGACAGTAAGCAACTTGCCCAAGATTAAATAATGAAACCAGGACTCCACAAAAACGTACACACGATTAACTTTACTCATTGTGATGAGTTCCATTGACTGCAATCTACTCAGTAGATGCAAAGTTAAACACTTTGCGATATAGAGGCCTGACTCAAGCAGCAGAGCTAGGAATGGAGCCCAGAATTCCTAATTCCCCTACCTACAACAACCATTGCTGAAATGACAGTGTTGGTCTGACCGATTTTAAAGAGAACTTTCCTCACAGCATTTTTCTTCTCCTAAAGCTTTTGGGTTTTGTTAAAAATATAATGAATAATATATGTGTACAACATATAAAGCAGAATTAAATACACTTTGCAATCCCTAAAGAAGCACAATGTGCAGACACCACACTTGTGCTCTCTCAAATATTACTGGAATTATATTTTGTGGGATTTTCTTCAAAATTCATCAACTATAACTGCAAAAAAACTCATACTAGATAGTGTGTCATTTAAGCAGGGTGCGAAATGATCATAAGAAATACAGCAAACTTTGACACTATCTAGTTTAGTTCAGGAGGAAAAGCTATTACGCCTCTGCCTGTCCCCATCTTTTGTTCTGCTTCAAGAAACTCACAAAATGGAAAATCAAAACATCAAAGAATATGAACCAAAAGGTTGTCACAGTCACTGACTGTTGTTGAAATCTAGTTCCACATACTAGCTAACATGAAGGTATGTCCCCTCGCTTATTAAAAGATGACACAGGTACAGAATAGTCTGGGACTAAAACCAGAATCTGAAAATCCCTGATCTTCGGAGAAATTTGGAATAAATTTAGGGCTTTAGCCCTTCTCCTTCCCCACAAAAGCTATGCCTGGCAAGTACGTTAGGTCAAGTGGCTTAACAAATGGGGCTGTGGCATGTAGGGAAAAGGTGGTTTTATAAGGCAAAACCAGTCTGACTGCTTGTGCTCATTTTACCTGTGAACTTTAATGGCTCTGGAGGGTACAATGTAAGTCACTCTTGTTCTGGCCTTTGTAAAACCAGATCCCCAAGGACTGTAGAAGTCTATTTCATTATCCAGATATCTATTTCATTATGAATATCTGTCTAGACAGAAGAGAGATCAGTCTATAGCATTACACATGGATAGTCCTGCAAACACCATGACAATAGTTGGGAAAAACACACAGTGGCCTTAACTAACTTCTGTTAACTCAAATTTGCAGCAGAAAAACACCAGCAAACAAGTTGCAGTTTCCAGACAAAATAAACATTCTTCTTGTTAAAAAAGAGACATTAAGATTTAGCAATTTGTCTTTAATTCATTATCAAGGAAAGGGAATTACAATATTTTCTCTAAATAGCTTAATAATTACAGTTTTGTTTTCAAATGATCACTGACTTTTATTAAGTGGGAAGCAGACTCTTGAGCCTCAGTACATAAATCAACAGATTTTCACTTTTGATTTGAAAAGAGAAAACATGGAGTAATGGTTTATCATAAGTTAGAAAGCATTAGTACCTTTTTGGAGTGATAACGGTCACATTCATGCTTTTAGTATACATTATGTGGATGTAAATATAAGTCTGCAAAAATTACATTGCAATTTACTGGTACTACTGGCTCATACAATATGACTGAAATACTTTAAAGAACATTTATGCATTTAAACTGTTTATATGCTTTTTTATTCTAGTGCACACTCTTTTAAAATTAACTGTTGAAAAAGTGCTTATTATTGGCGATAGTATATGAAAATCTAATTTTAATACATCCCGCTACAATATGTTATTGCAAATGCAAATTAATTAAATAATATAATACATGGGTACCTTTTTCAGTAAATTTCAGAAGTTGGCAGTAATGCAAGTCTATAATTATAAATGTGTAATAAAAATTGTTGAGGGCATCTAGAATTACGGATAGGCAAGCATTTGTTTAATATAAATAAAAGAAAAAAAATAAATTTCCTTTCAAGGGGAATGGATCATTCTCATTATCAATGTGGTTTAAAACTTTATTGTGTTTATTGTGTTTTTGTTGAGGGTTTGCTGCTTTGGAATGGACATTACAAAGACTTGTTACATGAACTTCGTCTTAAAAGCAGAACCAATGGGTAACTAGGAAATTGGGAAAGGGGAGGGGAAAAGAAAATTGAGAGGTTTTTTACTCTTGTGATATGGTAGGAAGGAATTGTGGAAATTCCTTACTTATTGACGTGAAGGGGACCAGTAAATTTTGCACAATCAGGGTCATATGTACGATTTAGTTCCCTAATGTAATTATATGTAGTGATTAGACAGAAATCTATTATACTTTTGTTTTCCTTTGACGGATCTGAAGGGTTTAAAAAAAAAGCTATTTCACTCCTGCTAGGTTTTAATCAAACTACTTTGCTTAATAACCGTTACATTTAAAATTTTCCCAGCAAGGTTCTGAAGTTAGCACCTCAACTCTCCTTCACAACTTTGCTATTTCCATGGTCTATTCAGAGCCAGTTTTCCACAGTGTTGCCTTAACAAAGTTTTAAACTGACATAAGGAAGGCTATCTGTGCAACAGTAGGGCTAGACAGCTTCACAGGTGAAAGCTTTTGATTCCTTAGAGAAAAACAAACTATTGCAAACAAACAAACATTAAAAACTCTTCAAGAAAGTCAAATAAACCATAATTTCCCTCTACTTTAAGTCAAACGTATCATATTGCTTTTAAACACATGAGAAAGTGGCATGCTGAGGGTTACAAAGTACTCCATAAAGTATCAAAACAAGTCAGATGTCATACATTTCTAAACTGAGAACATGTCTGGAGTGTTGTTGTAGCCATGTTAGTCCCAGGATAGTAGAGAGACAAGGTGGGTAAAGTTATATCTTTAACTGGACCAACTTCTGTTGGTGAAAGAGAAGTTTTTGAGCTTACCCAGAGCTCTTCTTCAGCTTTGGGAAAGGTACTCAGAGCATCACAGCTAAGCACAAGTTGTAATAGATTGTTAAGCATATGGAGTAAACACATGATGCAGGAGACTACTCAAGATAAAATGGGAGTTAATATCTATGTGGTCATAGCACAAAGGAAGGTTAGTGGGTTACAGATTGTTGTAATGAGCTATAAAGTGAGTGTCTCAATTCAGTCCATGATTTTTAGTGTCTATCAAATTTATGAATTTAAGCTTCTCCAAGGCTTTTCTTTTGAAGGTGTTATGCAGGTTTCCTTTGAGAACGAGATCTGAGAGGTCAGATATGGAGTGATCATTTTGTGAAAAGTGTTCACCCAAGGAGTGATGTAGTGTTTTGTCTTATATTTCTGTGTGAGTTCATTTGAGAGTGCTGTGATTGTCTCATTTTACCCACATTGTTATTATTAGGACATTTAGTGCTTTGGATGATGTACACTACATATTGTGATAGGCATATGTAAGACCCATGGATCCTGACAGGAGTATTGGGGGGGGGGGGGTTATCGATCATCATAGCAGTGGAAATATGTCTGTAGGTTTTGCATCTGTTGTTATGGCAGGGTTTGAAGAAACTAGTAAAAAAAAAAAAAAGACTAGTAAAAGTACCATCAAGATGATTGGTGTATAGGAGACAGTGTTGCCTAGTGGACAGAGCAAAGGACTGGAACTCAGAAGACCTGGATTCTATTCTGTCACTGGCCTACTGGCTGACCGTGGGCATGTCACTTCACTTCTATGCCTCAGTTTCTCCACCTATAAAATGGGGATAAAAATATCCTTTCTAAAGTGCTTTGAGATCTCCTGATGAAAAGTGCTATCTAAGAATTATATATATTATGTTGGGATCAAGATTAAAATATTAAAAAGCTGAGTGCTTTAGAATGAAATGTAGTATCGATGTGGCCTTTTTCACAGAAACCTTTTGGGTTAAAAGGAAAAGGCTATTTTATTTAAGACCATGTCTACACTACAAAGTTATGGTGCAATTATTAAATCATTTGTGTCATGTACACTTGGCTTCTTGTGTTAGCAGTGCACATCCTCACCAGAAGTGCTTGAATCGATTGTATTGTCGGAATGGAGAATTGTGGGACAGCTCCTGAAAACCAGTAACAGATGATGTAAACGATGCAGTGTCTACACTGGCACTGTATCAATCTAATTTCATTGACCATGACTTTACACCATCTCCCCGAGCAACATTACTAAATTGGCATAGAGTGGCACTTAAGTTGGCAGGAGCCAAATTTAAGTTAAGACAATTCCACAGCTAGGTCAATGAAAAGCAACTTATGTTGACCTCATCCTGTAGTGTAGACCAGGCCTAACAATATGCATTGAACATAGATCCAGGAACATTATAAGATCAACAAAAAGAACAGGAGTACTTGTGGCACCTTAGAGACTAACAAATTTATTTCAGCATAAGCTTTCATGGGCTACAGCTCACTTCTTCGGATGCATAGAATGGAACACACAGACAGGAGATATTTATACATACAGAGAACATGAAAAGGTGGAAGTACGCATACCAACTGGAAGAGTCCAATCAATTGAGATGAGCTATCATCAGCAGGAGAAAAAAAACCTTTGAAGTGACAGTTGAGATAACCCATAGAAGGTGTGAGGAGAACTTAACATAGGGAAATAGAGTCAATTAGTGTAATAACCCAACCATTCCCAGTCTCTGTTTAAACCTAAGTTAATTGTATCTAATTTGCATATTAATTTGAGTTCAGCAGGCTCTCTTTGGAGTCTGTTTTTGAAGTTTTTTTGGTTGTAAAATTGCCACCTTCAAGTCTGTCATTGAGTGGTTAGAGAGGTTGAAGTGTTCTTCCACTGGTTTTGAATGTTATGATTCCTGATGTCAGATTTGTGTCCATTTTTCCTTTTGCGTAGAGACTGTCTGGTTTGGCCAATGTACATGGCAGAGGGGCACCGCTATGGGTACCCGCATGGCCCCACAGTATGCCAACATCCTTATGGCTGACTTAGAACAACGCTTCCTTAGCTCTCATCCCCTAACTCCCCTACTCTACTTGCACTACACTGATCACATCTTCATCATCTGGACTCATGGAAAAGAAGCCCTCGAGGAATTCCATCATGATTTTAACAATTTCCATCTCACCATCAACCTCAGCCTAGACCAATTCACACAAGCGGTCCATTTCCTAGACACTACTGTGCTAATAAGCGATGGTCACATAAACACCACCCTATACCGGAAACCCACTGACCGCTATACTTACCTACATGCCTCCAGCTTCCATCCAGGATACACCACATGATCCATTGTCTACAGCCAAGCTCTAAGATACAACTGTATTTGCTCCAATCCCTCAGGCAGATATAAACACCTATAAGATCTCTATCAAGCATTCTTAAAACTACAATACCCACCTGCTGAAGTGAAAAAACAGATTGACAGAGCCAGAAGAGTACCTAGAAGCCACCTACTACAGGACAGGCCCAACAAAGAAAACAACAGAACGCCACTAGCCATCACCTACAGCCCCCAACTAAAACGTCTCCAGCGCATCATCAAAGATCTACAACCTATCCTGAAAGATGATCCCTCACTCTCACAGATCTTGGGAGACAGGTCAGTCCTCGATTACAGACAGCTTCCTAACCTGAAGCAAATATTCACCAGCAACTGCACACCGTACAACATAAACACTAACCCAGGAACCTATCCTTGCAACAAATGCCAGCTCTGTCCACATATCTATTCAAGTGACACCATCATAGGACCTAATCACATCAGCCATGCCATCAGGGGCTCGTTCACCTGCACATCTACCAACATGATATATGCCATCATGTGCCAGCAATGTCCCTCTGCCATGTACATTGGCCAGACCGGACAGTCTCTACGCAAAAGAATAAATGGACACAAATCTGACATCAGGAATCATAATATTCAAAAACCAGTAGGAGAACTCTTCAACCTCTCTAACCACTCAATGACAGACTTGAAGGTGGCAATTTTGCAACAAAAAAACTTCAAAAACAGACTCCAAAGAGAGACTGCTGAACTCAAATTAATATGCAAATTAGATACAATTAACTGAGGTTTAAACAGAGACTGGGAATGATTGGGTCAGTACACTAATTGAATCTATTTCCCTATGTTAAGTTCTCCTCACACCTTCTACGGGTCATCTCAATTGTCACTTCAAAGGGTTTTTTTTCTCCTGCTGATGATAGCTCATCTCAATTGATTGGACTCTTCCAATTGGTATGCATACTTCCACCTTTTCATGTTCTCTGTTTGTATAAATATCTCCTGTCTGTGTGTTCCATTCTATGCATCCGAAGAAGTGAGCTGTAGCCCACAAAAGCTTGTG
Source organism: Gopherus evgoodei (assembly GCF_007399415.2). Taxonomy (NCBI): domain Eukaryota; kingdom Metazoa; phylum Chordata; order Testudines; family Testudinidae; genus Gopherus; species Gopherus evgoodei. Next base: position 93,209,165 of record NC_044325.1, read on the forward strand.
CTGAAATAAATTTGTTAGTTTCTAAGGTGCCACAGGTATTCCTGTTCTTATTGCGGATACACACTAACATGGCTGCTACTGTGAAACCTATAAGATCAACATATCTCTTCAAGCTTTATCATACTCAATGAAATATTCTTTTCAATCAAATAGTGCTGATCTAGTGGTATGAGTTCAGGAATTCTGAATTTCTAATCCCAGCTCTGACACTTGCTGTTTGAATTCACAAGCAAGTCTTGTAGGGTCTGATTCTGAAGTCAATGGGAGCCTTTTCATTGACTTCAGTGACCTTTGGCTCAGTCCCTTATCTTTCGGTCTCTTATTTTCCATCTCTGAAATGAAGACTGAGGAACAAATTCACTACTGGCACAATTCCCTTGGCTGCAATAGAGCTACACTACCGAGATTTGGGCCCTATGTTTATTGGCTCCTTGGAGCTATTGTGAGAGTTAATTTGTAAAATGCCACATAACTGCTAGTATTTTTTTAACCTCTTGCACAACCCTACTTTGTTACAGCATAACTAACGTTTGTATTAAATGTTAAAGTAGATTGATAATGAATATATCCAACTTCTACATGGCCTGAGCATGTAAAATAATTTCATATTCCCTACCAATAACTTGAGTCAGTTCTTTATCAGCAGAGTTATATTAACACTGAGTGTTTTTAGGTGAATTTAGGTTATTAACAGTATTGGAGAATGACAAATGTCATGGTGTTCAATTGGTGGTTTAATAGAACTTGACCGCTGAATATAAGGACCTGGAAATACATTCACTCCAAAGAGGGAGCAGGGGAAGAGGAATATCGACAAAGTGTTTGATTTGAAGGCACAGCAAAAATAGAAGGATGCCTAGGCTGGGTACATTAGTATAAAGCGTGCTGAAGGTAGAGCTCCAAACAGACTTGTATTGTTTATGTATGCACTGAATGAGAAGATTTAAGGTTTCCTCATGTCTTCATATTCCATTCTGCTGTTAACAGTAGATCCCGGTGTTCACAGTGAGTGGTAGGCACATATGAGATGCACAGTCTCATTTCCTAATAAATGAATGCCTCCCAGCATAACAGTTCTGTGCTTTAACCTTTCTAGGAAAATTGGTTGACGTGCTCTAGATGCAATTTTAAAATTAGGCACCTTCTTTGCTATCTGTCCAGAAACTAAAAGTAGTTGCTTTACAACACATTGGTTGAGGAGGTAGTATTATCTCACCAACAAATGATGTACCTTGTCATTCCTCATTGCTATATTATATCACTGCTACGATTGAAAGCCCTTTTCTTCAGCTAGTAGAATAGTAGAGCTTCTAAGAAGGGATAGTTGCCCTATAAATAAGACTGTGACTATAATTTGAGTTCCTTAAATAGGTGGCTGGTAAAAATATTCTTCAGAAGGGGCTGTGTCCATATGGCTCCTGTCCCACGGCTTTGGATCAGGCGCCCTGCTACGGCCCATTGGGCTCTCATCACTCTGGGATTCTGAGGAGTTATCCCCTCCCACTTCCTGACCCTGGTGCAGCTGGGCCTAAAGATCTCCTCCCTCTCCCAGGACTCCCCTTCTCCTCCCCCCATCACCTCAGAATCTCTTCCCTTCCTCCAGGACTGCCCTTCTTCCCCCTCCCCACAACAATCCCCTCAGGATCTTCCCCTTCCCTCAGAACTTTCCTTCTCCCCTTCAAGTCCCCTCAGGATTTCTCCCCCTTCCCAGGACTCTCACCCCATCCCAGAAAATCTGATCCCTCTCCCCACCACAGGAACTGTTCTCTCCACTTCTGCCAGTCCCATCTCCTCCTCTCAGGCACACCCACCCTCCCGAATATCTCCACTTAGACAGGTGTCTCCTGCTTACCTGCTGGGGCTCCTTGGACACCATAAGCTCCTCTTCCCTCATGGCTTGCTCCAGATGTGGCTCCTGAGCCTCCCTTACCTTGTAGTTTTCAAACTTGAACTTTCCTGGAGAATGCTGCTCAGGAGCCAGCATCTCCTGCTAGAACTGAGGAATCTAGCTGAACCTGCTGAGAGTGCAACACATAGGCAAGGCCCTCCCTCCATGATGCCCTGACCCTTTCCTGGCCCTGGAGATGCTGGCTGCAGGGCTTCTTCTGCCAAGCTGAACATGTGCGCGAGCAGTGGGGTGTCTCAGAAAATGACAACACAGTGTTTGATTTTTGACGAGGTGACCCATGTCACACCCTAGACACTACTGCAATGATATTTGTACAAAATATACCTTGCGAGGTATCCTATGAAAGCTACCACCACCTTGCTTATTAATGGCATTGTAAAATGCCTGTGCTAACCTCATATGTGAAGCTATGAATTCCCTCTGTATGATGTTTCTAGAACATGTTTAAGACCAGACAGTCTAGCCGAGGTAAAGGTGATAAAGAGATATGTGGGCAGTGCTTGGCTTGGCAGTTCATAGCCCCAGTGCCTCTGGGCTGCATCAGTTACGAATGTAAAAACACTGTATGAGCACCAGTACCTCATTGCTTGAGCCCCGGCACCTCTTTCACTACAAATTAAGTGTTGACTGAGGGTTTGCTTCAACATACCATAAAAAAAGCCATCGAGCTAAACCAACAGGGATTATCCAGCTCCTGAACTCGAGAAAGAGAACTAACATGGCTCTTCTCAGCATTTGACAATGAAGTATTGGCCAGCCAATAAGAGTTTAGAAGACTGTACCTCTTTTCATGTGCAAAGCCATGATTCATTTATACAAATTGATTCAGCAGCTGAAACAGCAAAGCTGATGTCAACTAGAAAGTTTGAGGTTCACATATATACAGATGCCTGAAGAGCTAAATAACCCCAGGTCTCTTTAGTGCAGTGTTACATTTTTCTTGGCCTAAAATAAATATTTTCCACTGAACTTTGTAAACATGATTGAAATATTTATTGCAATAAGCCAGTGCCAAAGAGTTAGGGCCTGCTGTAAAGCCTATCAAAGTTTTTCACTGGATCATTTCCTTAGATAACTACCTGTGATTATTTATCTCACTTGTTAATTACATCCAAAAAACTATGTTACAAGAATATTAAGATTGCAAAGTCAAGCACTCAAAAGTTAGGAAATGCCAGAATTAAGGTTGCCTGTGCAATCTATTTTGGCCCTCTTGCGTATATGCAGTATGATACAGTCATTAATTATAAGATCATACTTTTTTCCCCAAAAGGACCCCTGCACAGGATGGACAATGCTCCCTGAATCGATAGCTATTCAACATTCCTTTTATCTTCCACATTCAGTTTATGGCCCATGCATTATTTACTGCACACTATCCATGCTCTGCCTTGAGTACAGAATTATTAATTTCCTCATGGGCTTTTCTATGGTACTGTCATTGTAGTGTCTTAGTTCTTTACAAACATTAATGAATTGATCTTCACAGTACCCTTGTGAGGTGAGTTGGTGTTCTTCTCCATATTTTACACAGAGAATTGAAGCAAAATGATTATATCCAAAATTGTTAAAAGCATTAACTAATTTTGGGTGAGAAGTCTAAAGTTTCATTTTTCAGAGTGTTCAGCTTTTTATAGTACTTCTTATGTTCAGAACAGCGCTCCCATTGACCTCAATTGCAGCTGTAAGTCCTCAACATTTCTGCAATTCATACCCCAGGTAGGCACCAAGAAAACTGGGAACATACATTGGCCATGTAAGAAAATGTTGTTTTAAGTGATTTGCCCGACATCCCGTAGAAATTTTGAGGCAGGGATAGAGTTCACAGGATGACATTCAGTTACCTTAACCATGAGACAGCTTTTCTCTTCCTGTTGTTCCCTGCCTCACTCACTACACCTCTTCCAGCTTCCACAACAACATAGGCAGGGGTTCTACAGACAACCACCTCATTCACTGCACTGTCATGGCTTATGCCCCAAACAGTTCCATCCTGTACACTGAATGAGGCAAGGATACTGTGGAAAAAAAAATAGCATGTGATTATGTAATAAAAACTACTATGAAGCACATGCAGAAGGGGCCCAAACAAAGATTGCATGGACAATCCTAATTCTGGCATTTCCTAACTTCTGAGTGCTTGACTTTGCAAACTTAATGTTATTTTAATGCAGGAAATTACATCCAAAAAGATAAGATTAAAAAAATCTTAACATTACATTTTTTTTCATCATGTGGAACCATATTGACCTCATCACTAGGGTTGGACACTTTAGATACACACCACAGACCCCCTGTCAATTGAGCTAATGGAGTAATTGGCAGCAGTAGAAGGCTGTTATCTTCTATGTGGACCTGCCAGTAGAAGGCGATTATAGACACACACTTTACTATTGGGTTTCACAGCTGTTTGCTACACTGCAAAGAAATGCTGATACTCAGGAATAACGGGTTCCATTCCAGGTTCTATAGGGGAGCAGGGTCCTGTTCCCTATCTCCCCCCTTCCCCACAGTCTCTCCCTGCTCCTGACTGAGGCTGGGAGGCTGCCAGGAGCTGGAGTGCCGCAGACCCCTAGGAGGGGTGGCCCTGAAACTTGGGGCTAAAAACTGACTTAGAAACATGTTCTGTTCATTTGTTAACCTCTGTTTAAACAATAGACCTCCTTGACTGTGACTGGGTGAAGCAGCGTATGCTTTGGAGCTGGGGAGAAGTGGCAGCCCCAGTGACACCCCCTTTTGGTTTTCCAGTTTCCCCCCAAAATCAAAGGGTCACTGATGCCTAAAATGTTTCCAGAAATTTTTGGTCCTGATCAAATGCATTGTTAAAAAATACTTGCGTTACAGATACAAAAGCCATAGAGTTGAGTCTTCCACCTTTGCAAGCTTGACCAAACAACCTCTTATAAAGTGTAGGGCAACTTTAACTATAGGTGTTTCTACCTGTGCTGCCTAAAATAAATCACTCTTATTGCGCATTCATGCTGAAATCTTAGTAGCCTCCTCCTCTTCAAAAGTACAACTGATGTGGACACCCATTTTGAATAACTGCACCTACAGCTTGCAGTGTATGTGTGTGAAAAATTAAATAGTTACATATGCAGAAGACCATTTGCAGTGTAAAGAGGCATTTGTGTCACACAATTTGCATTAGAAAGCCAGGTGCATTCCCATATTTAGAGATTATAATTAAGGAATAATTCCTAAAACATGGCCTTAATTATCACTGGCCCAATTATCCAGAAAGTTCATTGGAATACAAGATAAAGCTCAATGCTAAACAAAATTTATCTTTAAACAATCCTTAAGTGGATCAATGGGATTTATAAAATCATTTACTAGCCACTGAATCTACAAACGTCAATCCTATTAAGAACATAACAGCCATATTGTGTCAGAACAATGGTCCTTCTAGCTCAGTATCCTGTTTTCTGACAAGTGCCAGATTCTTCAAAGGGAATGAACAGAACACTATAATTTTGAATGATCTATCCCGTCATCCAGTCCCAGCTTCTGGCAGTTGGAGTTTTAGGGACACCAAGAGCATGAGGCTGCTCCCATAAATCTTAGGTTCAGTTTTGACTTGGCTACTCGGTTTAGTACTTTGTTCTTGGATTTTGTTCCCCAATGCATTTCCAAATCTCAATGAAGGAAACTAGCATATGATTTAAAGAGGAAGTGAAAATCTACACCATAAGTTACTTACTGACTTAAGAAAAAATACACACACACACACACACCCCACATCTGCCAGACTTAAGAGGAAAAACTCTTTTGGCAGAGTTCACCAGCAAGGTTTCCCACAGTCAATCACAATAATCAATGACAGGTAATAGCAAAGTTTTAGATGACCTGGAAATAAATCAACCCTGTCAAAGAAAATAGAGGCTTTAATATTAAGGGTGAAAAATCCTGGCTCCCTAGAAGTGAATGGGAGTTTTGCTATTGGCCATAGAGCCAGGATTTCAGCTTAAGTATATATTAAATGACAGTGACAACTAGAGAAAACCTGGTTTAAATAAAAACCCACTTCACCAGAAAATTATAGCAACCACTGTTGCTGTTACAAATAATTGGGTTCATAGATTCCTAGAGTTTAAGGTCAGAAGGTACCATTAGATCATTTAGTCTGACTCCCTTCCCCCTGTGTAACAAGCTCTTAAATTTCACCCAGCTACCCCTGTATTGAGCCCAGTAACTTGTGCTTAACTGACACATATCTTCCAGAAAAGAATCCAATCTCGATTTGAAGATGTCAAGAGATGGAGAATCCACCCCTTCCCTTAGCAGTTTATCACTCTCACTGTTAAAAATGTGTGCATTGTTTAATTTGAATTTGTCTGTTCAGGTCCCAGCCAGTGGTTCTTTTTATAACTTTTTGTGCTAGATTAAAGAGCCCTTTAGTACCCAGCATTTTCTCCCTGTAAATGTACTTACATTCTGCAATCAAGTCACCTCTATCTTCTTTTTGATCACCTCAATTTTGTGATAAACTTAAAAAACTTAATCTGTTTAGTCTCTCACTTTCTCTCCAGCCCTTGAATTATTTTTGTGGCTCTTTCCTGCATCTCTTCCAATTTTTCAACATCCTTTTAAAAACAGCAGCATCGGTCTCACCAATGCTCTATATGGGGTAAAATCACCTCCCTACTTCTACTCACTACTCCCCTCTTTATACATCCAAGAATCACATTACTTTTCAGCCACAGCAGCCCACCGGGAACTCATTTTGAGTTGCTTGTCTACTACAGTCCCTAAATTCTTTTCAGGATTACTGCTTGTCAAGATACAGTCCCCCATTTTGTAGATACAACTTGTGTTCTCTGTTAATTTTGTAGACCTGACCTGTGGATTATGCATCCTAGATGCATACGGTTGTATTTGACTGTTTAAAAATATATTTTTCTTGAATAGGCCTAGTGATCCAAATTGCTGTGTATGACTGCCCTGTCCTCATCATTATTTACCGTTCTGCCAATCTGTGTCATCCACAAATTTTGTCAGCAGTGATTTTACATTTACTTTTAGATCAATGTTGAAAATGTGGAATAGCATTGGACCTGCAATTGATCTCTGCAGAACTTCCCCCGACTGGTGATGATTCCCCATTGACAACTACTTTGAGATCTGTCAGTTAGCCTGTTCTTAATTGATTTCAAGTCTGCTTAGTTGGTAATGTATTCTGCTAATTTTTTAGTCAGAATGTCAGGTGGTACTTAATAAAATGTCTTATAAAATATATTACATCTATGCAGTTTCCTCTATCAACCAAAACTGTAATCTCTTCAAAGAATGAAATCCGGTTTGTTTGACAAAACCTATTTTCCATAAGTTTCCATATTAACTCTTAGTTATATTTCTATCCCTTAAGTCTTTGAGTTCAATTGATTCCCATATCAGCTCTCCCATTATTTTTCCCAGGATTGAATTCAAGCTAACCAGTCTTCACTGGGACGGTTTCTCAGGTCCAGGATGGAATTTCTTCTGGTCTAAACTAGAAAAAGACACCCACTTGGGATGTAGGAGACCACGGTTGAAGCCCTGACTCCATCTGATTCAGTTCCGCATCTAAACAGAAACAAATGTCGAAAACTCAAAAATTTTCATAAACAGAGTTCTTGTTTTCTAGCCATCCCTACTCTTGAGTCCAAGTTATCTGGGCCTGCTGATATGAATATTTATCCATAGTAGATATTGTTTAACATTATTCTTTGCTACTAATTAACTGGAAAGTACTTCATTATCCTCTTGATATACAAGTACATCATCCTGTTTCTTTCCAAATACAGAACAGAAATATTAATTGAACACTTCCTGCCTTTTCTGCCTTATTAACAATTTTGCCCTTTCCATCTAGTAATGGACCAATACCATTAATGTAATTTCTTTTGTTTCTAATATACATAACCTTGCCAGACATGGATTTATTTCTCTGATGTCTTTAGCTTCTCTTATCAAGTTTCTACATTTAGCTTCATTTATATAAATTGCTATCCTTTTCTCTCGCTTTCAATTTGTTAAATATTGCTTTTTTATTTCCGTTTGTTTGCTTCATTTTGTCACTGAACCAGGATGGGCATTTAGCCAGTATTGTCCTCTTTCTTGATTGTGCAATAAAAGACAGTTACTGTTTCTGTAATTGGTATTCTTCGAGATGTGTTGCTTATGTCCATTCCATATTAGGTGTGTATGCTTGCCACATGCACTGGTGCCAGAAGTTTTTCCTTCAGCAGTATCCACAGGGGACCAGCTCTGGCACCCCTTGGACTGGCACCTGCATGGCTTGATATAAGGAGCACTGCCGGCTCCCACCACCCTCAGTTCCTTCTTGCCAGAAACTCCACCAGTGAGAAAGGAGGACGGGTCATGGAATGGACATAAGCAATACATCTCAAAGAACACCAGTTATGGAAAAGGTAGCTATCTTTTCTTCTTTGAGTGCTTACTTATGTCCATTCCATATTAGATCACTTCAAAGTAGTACCCCTGGATGTGGATAGGAGTTCACAGACATGGAGATTGCGACACAGCTGTCCTGGATAGGGATGTGTGCCAGAAAGGCCGCTGAAGACGCCTGAGCTCTCATTGAATGGGCTCTAAGAATCAGCGGTGGTGGACTCCCTCCAGGTCATAACAGGTCCTTATGCGTGAGGTAGTCCAATTAGAAATCCACTGCGAAGACGCTGGATGAACCTTCATCCTATCCTCTGTAGCAGAAAAGAGTTGAGTGGATTTACGGAGAGGCTTCTTACATTCTAAGTAAAAAGCTCGGGTCTTCCAGATGTCCAGGGCGTGAAGATGCCTCTCTTCACTGGTCTTGTGCAGTTTGGGACAGAACACCCGGAGGATGATGTCCTGGTTCATATGGAAGGTGGAGCCCACCATTGGCAGGAAGGCTGGGTAGGGCCACAACTGAACTTTATCTTTGTGGAAGACTATGTACAGCTGTTCTGAGGTCAAAGCTTTAATTTCCGAGACCCGTCTCGCCGATGTCACCAGGAAAGGACCTTCCAAGACAGGTGGGAAATGGAGTCAGAGCCTAGCAGCCTAAAGGGCAGGCCCGTGAACCTAGAGAGGACCAAGTTAAGATCCCACTGTGGGATGGGAGCCTGCACCTGTGGAAAGAGTCTCTCCAGCCCTCTCAAGAATCTGACCATCATGTCATGGGAGAACACCATCTGTTCTTGGATTGGTGGGTGAAAAGCGGAGCTGGCTGCAAGACGCAATCTAATGGAAGACTGTGTCAGGCCCTGGCTCCTCAAATGGAGCAGGTAGTTCAAGACAGCCTGTATGGAGGAACACAAGGGAGAGATTCCCTGTTTGGATGCCCAGTGGGATAACCTCGTCCACTTGGCCAGGTAAGTCAGTCTAGTTGAGGGCTTCCTTCTTTCCAGGAGGACCTGTTGGACTCCTTCCAAACAGATCTGCTCCTCCAGGTTCAGCCATGCAACATCCATGCTGAGAGATGGAGGGACCTGAGGTTGGGGTATAAGAGCGGATCATGGTCTTGCAACAACAGGTCCAGTCGGTTAGACAGGGGCCAGGGAGGGGCTGCTGACAGGCTCATGAGCATGCCAAACCAATGCTGGCAAGGCCGCACCAGGACGATCATGATAACCTGCGCCTGATCTCTCTGGATCTTTGCCAATGCCCTGCTGATGAGTGGAATCAGAGAGAACACGTACATCTGGCTCCCTGACCACAACAGGAGGAAGGCATCAGAGAGGGAGTTCTTGCTCAGACCCTGTCAAGAACAAAACCAGTGGCATTTCCTGTTCTGTCTGGTAGTGAACAGGTCCACTTGGGGAGTTCCCCACCTTTGGAAGATCATGCAGGCTACCTCTGTATGGAATGACCACTCTGGTGAGAGAAGAAGTCCCTGCTGAGCTGGTCTGCCAGTGTATTCCTGATTCTGGGAAGGTGACAATCTTCTAGGTGGATTTCGTGGCTGTTGCAGAGCGCCTCCTGACAGATAGCCGATACGAGCGCTCCCCCTTGCCTGTTGATGTAAAACATCGAAGATGTGTTGTCAGCCAGGACTCGTATCACTTTACCTGACAAGTGGGGCCAGAAGACTCCACATGCCAGCCGAACTGCTTGGAGATCTTTATGTGTAATTGCACCTCCTCTGGGAACCACATCTCCTGTGTCTGCAGGTTTCAGAGATATGTGCCCCAGCCGAGGTCCGAGGCCTCCAACAGCAACTTGATGGAGGGAAGAGGGTTGTTGAACAGAATTATGACTGTCCTGCAGTAGGTCCACCATCTCAGTGAGCTAAGTATCTCCTGGGGAATGGTAACAATCTTCTTCGGGGGTCTTAGGACTGGGAATAGACCGTTGCCAGCCATTGTTGCAGGAGCCGCATCCTGAGCCTGTCAAGGCAGACTGTGTACGTGCACACTGCCATGTGGCCCAGCAGGTGCAAGCAGGCCCTGGCTGTAGTTAGAGGGAATGCGGAGACTTTCGCAATGAGGTTCGCCACCACATGGAACCTTTCCAGTGGTAGGAATGCTCTGGCACAGGTAGAGTTGAGGACCACTCCAATGAACACTATCCTCTGCACTAGCACTAACGTCTACTTTTTATCATTCACCAGTAGGCCCAGAAAGCGGCATGTGGCTTGAAGCACCGGGACATTCCTTCAGACTTCAGAGACACCCTTGACAAGCCAGTTGTCGAGGTACGGGTAGATCTGGATATCCTGGCACCTGAGGTAAGCTGCCCCCACTGACATGTACTTGGTAAACACCCTCAGTGTCACCATACCGAACAGGAAGACCGTAAACTGGTAGTGGTGGGCCCCATCATAAACCGGAAGAAGCATCCATGTCCTTGAAAGATCACTATGTGGAAGTATGCATCCTACAAGTTGATGGAGGGAGGAGGGTTGTCGAACAGAAGCCAGAAAGACCATGCAGAACTTCAGCTTCTGTAGGTACTTATTGAGGTCTTGTAGGTCCAGAATGGGCCACAGACTGCCCTTGGCCTTTGGGCTAAAAAGTACTGGATATAGAACTCCTTCTTCCTGTACTCAAGAGGAACTTCTTCCACTGCACTCAGCTATAGTAACCCCTTTACTTCCTGTGTGAGGATACTCTTATGAGAGGGGTCCCTGAAGAGGGGCAAGGAAGGAAGGTGGGAAGGGGGGGTAAGGGGAGTAGAAAGTAACTGGAGGATATAACCCCATTCCACTGTGCTGAGAGCCCAGCAGTCTGAAGTTATAGAGGTCCACGCCGGGAGGAAAGGGGAAAGGGGGTCAGAGAACATTGGGAAAGATGGAGCCAGGGAATAGTCTGGTAGGTCGCCCAAACGACCTTTTGGTCCCCTATTTATTATGGGTCGAGCCCAACTGGACTGAGGGTGGAAGCGGGTGGGTCAAGTGGCCCTTGTAACCCTTGGCTTGTTTATGAAGCGGGTCCTGCCGAAGCTGGCTTCCCTGGCCCTGAGACTGCTGTGGTTTGCACTGCTTATATGCTGGGGTTGGGATTTAGAGACCCAGGGTTTCCGTGTGGTGCAGGAGTCCTTGAGGCCGTGCAACTTGGTGTCTGTTTGCTCCACAAATAAGGCCCCTCTGTCAAAGAGCAGGTCCTGCAGTGACTTCTGGGCCTTGGTGGACAACCCAGAGAGGAGCAACCAAGAGACTTGCCACATGGAGATAGCGGAAGCCATGATGTGGGCAGCAGAATCAGCAGCATCCAACATTGCCTGAAGGGCCGGCCTGGCCGCACTCGTGCCCTCATCCAGGATCGCTTGGAACTCCTTCTTGGAAGCTTTGGGGAGTGACCCTTTAAATTTGGCCATGGCTTGCCACATATCAAAGTCATATCAGCCAAGAGGGCTTGGTGATTGGCCACTCTCAGCTTAAGGTTGGAAGACGAATAAAACTTTCATCCAAAGAGATCCAGCCTCCTTGAGTCTTTATTTTTGAGGTGGCTCTGCGTTGTCCTTACCTCTCCTTGTGGTTAACCTCCTCAACCACAAGGGAATTAGGGACTGGATGGGAGTATAAGTACTCATGCCGTTTGGTCAGCACGAAGTACTTGCATTCGGCCCTTTTGGAGATAGGGGCCAGGGAAGAGCGGGTCTGCCACAGAGAATTAATGATTTTGGAAACCCCTTCATGAAGGGGTAGAGCCACTGTGGCAGGAGCCTTGGAAGGCATAAAAAGAGTCCAAGGGCTGTTCCAGTTCCTCTGCCTGAAGCCCCAGGTTAGAAGTGACCCTCTTCAAAAGATTCTAGTGCACTTTGGCATCATCCTGAGGAACTGGGTGAAGAGGCCCCAGGATAGCCTAGTCCATCGACAACAAGGACAATGCCAGTGCTTCAGGAACCTCTATGTCCGTTGGTAGTCCAGCAGCTTGCTCCCCTGGGTCTTCCTGGACCTGTGAGGCCTTACCTACTGAAGTCTCAAGCACCAAAGGGGGACGGGATACTGAGGCTGCTGGCCTCTCCGAGGCTCCCAACATTAATCGGGCAGTCTGGAAAGGTTGGATGAACCCACAAAGGTTCCTGTAGACGGGTTCCACCGGGGCGTGACCCTCCCTGAGGGGGAGGGGAGCCACACCAGCCTCACTGTCATCCCTGCAGTTACAATCAGCTCTGGCCCTTCGGGGCAGGGCAGAGCAGTGACAAAGTCAGAAGGGGCCCAGCCCTCGGTTTGGGTGGGGCACCAAACACAGTACAATCAGCTCTGGCTCCTTGGGGCAGGGCAGAGCAGTGGCAAAGTCAAAACGGGCCCAGCCCTTGGTTCGGGCGGGGCACCAAACACAGTTACAATTAGCTGTGGCCCTTAGGCCAGGGAGAGGGGGAGTCTGCCACCCGGATACGGGTGGCAGGGGGAACGCAGGCCCACCCATTTCTCTGCATTCCAGCCCGGGGCCCTGGTAGCAGCTGTCCCCGCTACCGGTGGTCAGTGGGGGTCCTGACCGAAACACACTGACATTGGCAAAGTTAGCTCTGCAGCCTGACTGGAGTCAGGTGCCCCAGGGCTACTTCTTAGCTCCCCCTCTACTCCTACCTGGTCCGGGGCCTCCGTTCCAGGGACGTCCAGGACCATCGGTTCCTCCCAGTCCGGGCTGGGCAGCAGGTCCGGTAATGTTTCAGGGAATGCGGGCCAAGCCTGGTCTGGGGGCTCCTCGGGGCCGTAGTAGGGGTGAGGCAACTCTGGCAGCTCCTCGTTGTAGCGGCCTCGAGAATGCTCCGGCGGCTCCTCATCGTAATAGGGGCGAGGCAGCTCTGGCGGCTCCTCGTCGTAGTAGGGGCGAGGCAGCTCTGGCGGCTCCTGATCTCGGCCTCTCACTTGGGTAGTCTCCCAGTTACGGGCGTCGGCGGACACATCTGCTCCTGCCGGTGGCAGACCTGCAACTGAAGGCTGGGGCCCGGCTTTTATTCTTCCGGTCACCGCCTGACCCTCTGAGGGGCGGGACTTCCGCTCAGCGGCCCCGCCTCTGTGGATGATGGAAGGGGCTCGACCCTCCCTGAGGGGGAGGGGAGCCACAACGCCTCGCTACAGTTCCACAGAACCATGGCATCGGCCATTGTGCTTGGGACCATGGGACAGGTTTTGGTGCCAATAATGTAGATGACACCGCTGGTACTGGGGTTGTCCCGCAGGCAAGGAACCTTGCTCAGAGCTGGAGCTACCAGTGGAGCAGTTGGTACAGGGCGACCAGGATCAGGCTGAGCAGTGGCTCTTGTCCAACCAGTGCCACTTCATTCCGAAGCTGAACTGTCCAAGCTAGACTGTCTTGGTCAGGCTCTTGGGGACTGAAGGAGTTCAGCGGATCTGCATCAGATATCTGGCAATCCATGCCTCACACTATTCGATTGGTACCAGGACATCGAACAGGACCAAGAGCTACTACGGGCCAGTTGCTGGGAGGATTGTCCTGAGTAGGGAGACCTCCTTCTTGGAGACAAGCAATGACAGCCCAGTGATCAGAGGTCTCTGGTGTCCAATTGGTCCTGGAATCTGTACCGGGCCTTGGAGATGGTCGGGGCTGGTCCTGGAGTTCTTGCCAGGTGGCGTGTGCTTCAGAGGATCTGTGCCAATCTACCAGCAACGTACGCCTCGATGGTGTCCCCAGTACAGGGACTGAAGAGGGCTCCGCTGAGTCTGCCTCTTCAAGTCCTGAAGCCTGACGGCTTTGGATGGGTGAGCAATGGCGGGATATCCCTCTTGATGGGGATCAGTACCGCTGAGGTGGGGACACATGCATAAGTCCCAATGTGGGTTTTCCCTGAGACTGGAGTACTGCAGGAGCCAGTGTGGGTGGCACTGGGAGCATCAGGATCTCTTGAGCCGGTCAAAGAGCTTTGAATGTCAAAGGCACCTGAAACTGGCTAGGGCCTGCACCACTATCCAGGGTCGCAGGTGAAGCATGGGATGGGCTGCAACACTCGATTGAGCTGTTGCCCAGCTTCCGAAAGGGGATGTTGAGCTGCCCGGCATGGGTCGTGGCTCACCCCCTGCTTGCTCCTGTCCCTTACAGGAGGTAGGAGATCTTTCCCTCACATTTTTTTTCGGCTTCTTCCTTGGAGCAGTGGAGGGGGACCCGTGCCGGATTATGGACAGCGCTGCGGAGCACTGTGCACAGAGGCGGCGATTCTCAGTGCAGAGTTGGACCGCTGCTCCAGTGCCAGAGTGAGTGTCAACTCCATTAGGAGCACTCTTAGACATATATCATGCTTCTTCTTCATCCTAGGTTTAAAGGACTTGCAGATATGGCACTTACCACTTATGTGCCCTTCGCCTAAGCACCTTAGGCATCTGGTATGCGGATCGCTGACTAGCATAGGCCATTTGCAGCAATCGCAGGACTTAAAGCTTGGGGACCGGAACATGCCATGTCCCCCAGCTGAGCCCCATTTGGGACTAACAAAAAGTTCAGAACTACTACTAAGGGTAACTAAGAAACTACTAACTACATACAACTATATTACAGGTTTTCAAAGTTCAGAAGAACAGAAAACGAAACAGTAGCAAAGCAGCAGATGTTCCTGCACTGTCACTGGCGACAAGAAGGAACTGAGGGTAAGGAGGAGCTGGCGGCACCCCTTATATTGCACCATGTGGGCGCCACTCCAGGGGGCACCAGAGCTGATCCCCAGTGGATACTACTGAGGGGAAAGATTCTGGCACTGGTGCATGTAGTGGGCACACACACCTAATATGGAATGGACATGAGCAAGCACTTGATTTTTTTTTCTATCCATCTAATAAATTGTTCTTTAGGGACTTTCAATTTTTATTCATATTTTTCTGTCAAAATTTTTCCTGACAGTCTGTTCTGTTCAATTTTCCTCAGCTTTTGGAAATTAGCCCTTTCAAAGCACCAAGTATACATATTACTGGTGGGATTGTCATTTGTTTTACCACATGGAATGTAACCAGGTCACGATCACTGGGCAACCAACTTCCAGACCAATTATTAATTTGTATTAAGTCATCATAAGAAGACCCAAAATAGAGTCAGCTCACGCTGAGTGCAATACCTTGGGTTAGAAAATCATATCTATAATTTCTTAGAAACTAATGAAGTTTTGCCACTGGCTGCACAAGACCTCCAACTACTGTCTCCAAAACTGAAGTCCCCATAGCACAATTTTTCTTTCCACATATTGCAGACAGCTGCTTACGATGTAACTAATTCTGCTCTCTGGTTTCATTTGGGGGCCTATAACAGTCCCCGCATCAATACCCCTGGCAGGGCTTTGTTAACTATCACATTGATCCATATGCATTCAAGATCTTGTGATTCTGAGTACCAACAGCTCTACAACAGGTAAAGGCGTCTTGAATGTACAGTGCTACTCCCCACTTTTTACTCACTCCACACTTCCCTTAAAAGGTTATAGCCAATGCTTTAATATTCTAGTAATGCAAATTATCCCTACACAATTCAGTAATGCCAATTATATCAAATTTCTTCAATGATAATTTACAATGCCTCTTCCATGTTACCCAGAGCATTAGCACAGCTTTATAAGCTATTGAAAAATCTTTACACAATCTTTGTCTTATTGGTTCATTTGGTTCGCAACTTTGGACTTTGAGTTTGTACTGCACTTGCCTCCTCAGCACCTTCCCCTTGCATTAGTTTAATGCCCTCCTCGCTGCTACAACTAGTCTCCAACTGAGATTAGCCTTCCTAATTCTTAAATGAAGGCTATCACATTCGTACAGCAACCTCCCCCATTGGACTGTGCCCCAGTGTCCCACAAAACCTTTGTTTTCCACCCCTCATACAACCAATGATAGACCTCCATTATTTTCTGCCTTCTGGTGCTCATTGGACTGGAAGGAACTCCAAGAAGATCACTTGGACTTTCCTTTTCTTCAGCTCTCTTCCTAACCCCTTCCTGAAGTGTTCTACAATCTGTGTAATTCCATGTGATCCTGTCTCATTGGTTCCAATGTGTGTCATCACCAGTAGAAATTGTCTCAGTTCAGGGCAACTGCACCTGTATTTCCCCTCTGAGGCCAACCAAGGGCACCCACTTACAGTCTTCCAGCTTCCCAGTCGATACCCTTCTGGGTAGAGAGCCACGTCTCTTTCCTTTCTGACCGGGCTATTGCCAGGCTCACAGTTCCCCGCCTTCACTGTATTATTCCAAGCACAGACAGGTTGCCTAATGATATTTGCTTGCTTTTTCTTCAAAGACAGTTATCAGCTGTAATTGCTGCAGTTATATGGTACCACATGGCACTTCTTATGCAAATTTACTTTATTCTTAAGATAAAAAGCACTCCAGGAAAAATATATTAAAAACAAGAAAAGAACCTACACACATACTAAGAAGTTTACCAGACATCACCCAAACATGGATTTTGGCAGGAGCAGTCAGAACAAGCACCTAGTCTTATGGAGCATCAGTAGGTCCAGTCCTTCCAACCCTCCGTAAAGAATTGGGTCTCTCTATGGATCAGTCTATTTACTGGATCAGAAAGAAGGTCCGGAGCCAGTTTCAAATCAGACTATTTATCCAAAACCCCTTTCTTTTTCTGTTAGTCCCTGGAGAATCTAGCTTGAATTAGTATATGTGTACCTCTCTCTGGAGATGTTACAACCTGAATGAATTTGCTGAATCATCCCTGCTTTTTTCCTATTTGCCTTTCCCATGGAAATACATGCAATTCGACAATAACACATACACAACTGCATTTTTAATACAATGGACCCTGAAGGTACTAACATCATTCTTTAAATTTATCTTGATTCCATAAGGTTTGTTCAGGATATTACAGGCTTTTGTCAGTCTGTCACAGAGACTTGCCAGGTGACTTCATAACTCCATCCAATCTTGCTTCTATATTCCTTCTAACTTTCTATCCCATTCCTTGAGAGAGAGATTCCTCAGTAGTTAACTTGCTGAATATCTAATAATCATTTGATACTTCTAGCCAGACGGGATGCCTCCTGATTCTCTTTTCCCTCTGGGTCACAAATCACGAGTCCATTTCTACTCTCCCATTCCCTTTAGTCAATTCTTCCCTTTATGGTGTCTGTGACAGTGATTTCTGAATCTGGTAGTCCAAGATGTTTTTATTTTCTCAGAGGCTATGCAGTATTTAAACTTGTGCTTTCAGGCCATTTATCTTGTCTTCCACTAAGGCCACCAGGTTCCACTTCATGCACCAGAAATCTCTTCTGTCTTCTGGCAGAAAGGAAATCACAGCACTGCCAAGGCAGGTCACAGCAGGTGTTTCCTCATTGTCCACAGCCACTACCTGGTGTAGAGTTATACATAAAATAGAAAGAAACACACTCCCTCCTGTGAACTCTCTCCAAAACCCGAATGTTTGCTGCTCCTGTTTGCCTATGCGGCTTTCCATTATAAATGCCTGTGTCTAAAGAGCTTAAAATGGTAAACGGAAAAAAATTCATGAGGCTAGCTGTTCAGGAATCCTGATGTGAGGTACCTCCGCCCCCAAAAGTCATTTTCAAACTTTTTTGGCATTGCTTTTCTATAACTGAAACAGGTTCATTTTTAAAATTAAATTTGGCAAGTTATTAGCTGTTGATTCATTAACAACTAGTCTACGTGGCTGTCAATCAATGGAAGCCAAGTGGACCTGCTGGGTTCAGCAGCTAGATTCCCTAAGGAAATAACATAAAAGATTCTTCTGTGCGTAAATAGCAACTATAAAGTGCCACATTAGATGCGCAATGCGGTGATACCCAGTGGATAGGGCATGACACTGGAATTTGGGAGACTTTGGTTCTAACCTTAGCTCTGTCACAACTCACTGTGTGACCTTGTTCAACTGATTTCCCTTCTCTGAGCTTCAGTTTCCCTATCTGTAACATGGGATGATAAAACTTAGCCACCTTTGTAAAGTACTCTGCAGTCTACCTCAGTTCAGTTTATGAACTAAAAGCATGCTGGGTTTACATCATCTTAGTAAGCGATGACATTAATGACCACAGTATTTAAGAAACCTTGTGACACTGAGTACTATCCTCTTTGTGAGTTTGCCAGTGGAGGGAACATAGGAAATGAAGGTGTTGGGATTTTGTGGTTCCCAATGAGTCAGATGCTGGGCAGAATCAAGGGTCTCCAATTCAATTCAATTCAGTTCAATTCAATTCAACAAGGTTTTATTCAATGTGCACAAAGTGAGAGCCCCTAGTACCAAAAATCAGCCAGAGTCGCTCCAGCAAGGAGCCCCTCCCCTTGCTATTTTATAGCATGTGGCACTTACAGAATAAGTTACATAACAAGTTACATAACACAAACCTCTAACCAATCATATTTAACCTTTTCAAATATGGATTTGTTCATCACATGCTTATTCTTCTCCACTCCACATGTTGAGCTCCCCCCGCCTCCCCCTGGCCTTCTCTAGAATGTTCCTAGGGTGGTGAGACACAGCATGCTTTTTTATGCACAAGTAC
Source organism: Gopherus evgoodei (assembly GCF_007399415.2). Taxonomy (NCBI): domain Eukaryota; kingdom Metazoa; phylum Chordata; order Testudines; family Testudinidae; genus Gopherus; species Gopherus evgoodei. The sequence continues at coordinate 93,227,969 of NC_044325.1, forward strand.
CTTGTAAATCACATTTTGTTTAAAATGAACACAAGCATACCCTTCAAAGGTGAGCACTTGGAGAGGAAGAAAAACAAATCTGATTAGACAAAAAAGGACAGCTAATTTGCATTCTTGCTTGGAACATCCTGAGTGAGCACAAGGGGCCCATATGGACCCTAAGCAACACAACATGAATGCATGCAAAGTGTTAGTATAATAAACATGGACAAGTTTTTCTACATGCAGTGATAGCAACCAGATCTGGTTATTTGATTCTCTCACTGACTCCACTGGCTTATTACAACTGCTTTCTGTTTCCAGATATTTCTTTTCACAAACTCATCAGGAGTAAGAGAGAGAGTTTCGACTAGCAGAGCACAGGACCAGGAGTCAGGCAATCTGGATCTTATTCTTGATTATGCCGCGAATTTGATGAGTAACTTTGAAGGAGACACTTATCTCCTGTCCATAAGTTTTCCTGCCCGTAAAATAGAGGATAAGAGTGCCTTGGCTAGCTTTAAATGAAAAAGGCTATCCTAGCACAAAGTGCTAAATACACTCCATTTACTAAGTAGTATTAACAAGCATAATAGTTAATATGAATAATATACTTAGTTACAAGCTTTTTTAAAAGTGTGTACTTTTTTATATATAAAAACACTTTTTTGCCTAATGACCTAAATATTATTTTTTAATCACATTGAAGACTTTGGGGAAGTTGCATTGATTTATTGGCCTCTGTGAAGAGGGTGTTATTGAAAAGCAGTGAGTCAGACTCTCTGCACAGCAGAGCTCTGTACTGAACATATCTCAAGCTGGGTTACCACAGGATGAGGAAGAGTTAAAGGAACACAAATGACTATTCTGTATTTTAAACAAAATCAACCTACTCTGCTCAAAGGCAGTGTTATGCTGGGCTGAAGCAGGAGGCAGACATGAAATCTTTAAGCTTTTAAACAAATCACAACAACATGTTATTCTGACACCCACCCACCCTGACTGTTAAACTTTTAGTGGTTTTGATAAAGCAGAGTGTTTTGCTCATTGCATTACAGGTAACATCATTGCACTGGGTTGAAATGACAAGACATGGCTTTTATATTAATACATTAGTCCTTGCCATTCCATATGATGAATTTGGAGGGGGAGTTATTGAGGGTGAGTGGGGGTGGAGAACAGTAAGAAGAAGAATTTGCACTGGCAAAAAGGAATGTATGGAAATGGCTAGCAAGTTAGCGACACACTGGAAATCGGTACAAAATAATGGACTTGTGTACATCCTCCCCAAAATACTGCAGTAATGTCTCCTTCTAAATTTGTTTTAACAGCTTATCTAGCAAATACAAGATACAATATAGGTGGTCCTCATGGAAGATGAGAAAACAGAGAAGGGGGACAAGCAAGCAACAGAGTGCATATTCAGGTGAATGCAGAGCTAACCACCATTTCCAAAAAAAGGAAGAAAGGCCAAAGGGCACCAGCATGCAACCATGGATTATTGATCAGACACGTAAAAAGAATAAAGACTGTATTTTCCTCCGACTGTTAGTCCTTTGAGCTACCCAAGGGAGCATAGAAAAGGAGCCTGCATGATATCGATACTGGGACCAGGAAGTTTTCCACACAGAAAATATATTCAACAAGAGGAATATCTTTGACTCTCAAGTTTCAAACTGTACCAGAAGTCACCTCTGGGATATTCACTATTTGGGAAGTCACTTCTAGATATTTATCTAGTGAGAAATCCTGAGCTTCTTACTCAGTTTCTATTCAGTGCTCACCTCAGATGATGCCTCTTGGACTACCCGGGGAGTTTGCCTACATAAGGGCCAGCTTAAAGTAAACTACAGCTACTGGAAATAAAACTAAGATCGTATTTAACTAAAATAAATAAGATACTACACAATTTTAAGTGAGCATATTTACACAGTAAATGGCCTGTGTACCAAATTCAAGACCATGCTATTGATGTGCAGCAGCATGTGTGGAGAGTGTACCTTTACCTACAGGAAAGCAACAACAGAGCTCTGGCAATTTCTACCTGCTATGATTCATTTCCAATAATATTGGCAGCCTATTTTATTGTCCCTCAGAGCAGCAACAAAGTGTTTACTCTGTAGGATAGTCACCTTTCTATATCTAAAACCAAACCCCTCCCTCCCACACTGTTAGATGGTGTATTCTCACATGAATATTTCTAGAACTCCTTACATAAGATTAGCAGCTGGAGTACGCACCTGGACCAAACCCCTCAGTGGGACCTAAGAAACAAAATACATATGTAACCAGGCAATGTTTCAAGTATATTATTAATAAAAATCTTTAATGATTTCAGATACATAGTACTCTATATTGTCCTTGATCCAAGGATTTAAAAAATGATTTACATATGTATCAGTTTTTATACTCTACAAAGATCCATATCTTAATCTAACAATCTATTAAAATCCCATCAACCTCAGATCAAATACTCCAGCAGCAACATAAAAAAACAAAACACATTTAAATAATCTTCCCATGCCCTTAGTTTCCCACCCCCTCAATGCACATGCGCGCGCACACACATTCACCCACCTGCCCTACTAGCTTTCTCCATCACCTTTCTCCTTATAGGTAAATGAGAGAACATGTGCCTTGCAGCACATCCTGAAGACTAAGACATTTAGGCTATAACTAGGGCCCTACCAAATTCGTGGCCATGAAAAATGTGTCACAGACCATGAAATCTGGTCTCTCCTCGTGAAGTCTGGTCTTTTGTGTGCTTTCACCCTGTACAGATTTCATGGGGGAGACCAGCTTTTCTCAAATTGGGGGTCCTGATCCAAAAGGGAGTTACAGAGGGTTGCAAGGTTGTTTCAGGGGGATCACGATATTGCCACCCTTACTTCTGCACTGCCTTCAGACCTGGGCAGCCAGAAAGTGGTGGCTGTTGGCTGGGTGCCCAGCTCTGAAGGCAGCACCCCACCAGCAGCAGTGCAGAAGTAAAGGTTGCAATACCATACTATGTCACCTGCTGCCTTCAGAGCAGGGCAGCTGGAGAATGGTGGCTGATGACTGAAGGCCCAGCTCTGCAGGCAGCAGTGCAGGAGTAAGGATGGCAATACCATACTATGCCACTCTTACTTCTGTACTGCTGCTGGTGGCAGCTCTGCCTTCAGAGCTGGGATCCTGGCCAGCCGCTGCAGCTCTCCAGCTGCCCAGCTCTGAATGAAGTGCCACTGCCAGCAGCAGTGCGGAAGTAAAGGTAGCTGTACTGCAACCTCCCTTACAATAACCTAGAGACCTCCCCACAACTCCTTTTTTGGGTCAGGGCCCCTATAGTTACAACACCATGAAATTTCCTATTTAAATAGCTGAAATACACCTTTACCCCGATATAACGTGACCCAATATAACACAAATTAGGATATAACATGGTAAAGCAACGCTCCAGCAGATCAAAGCAGGTTCGATATAACGTGGTTTCACCTATAACGCCATAAGATTTTTTGGCTCCCAAGGACAGCATTATATAGGGGTAGAGATGTAATGAAATTTATGACTTTTAAAATCCTATGACCGTGAAATTGACTAAAATGGACTGTGAGTTTGGTAGGGCCCTTAGATATAACAGATCAGCAAAGCGGGGGAGAGGGGATGCTCCAAAGATATGTAACCCTAACTGAGAATGCAAATCAATAAACCAGATTCTGATTATTAATTAGCTAAACACTTCAGCCCATGTGAAACATGTAAGTAGCACTCCTACTTTAACAACAGGGAACCAGGAGACGGTTAAATAACATGCCCAAGGTTACATATGAAGTCTCTGGCAAAGCTGAGATTAAAACCCAGCTCTTCTGGTGCCCAACACTGTGCTCTAACCACAAACTACCTCTCTGTTTCAGTTACAGAGTATATTCTCCTTGTGGTTTCAGATGCAGGCTCCAACATAAACTCTAAGAAAACATTAAGAAGCTTCTCTGCCCATGCGTTTTCTTTTAACAGAGGTTTGCCTTTCCCCCCATGTTTACATAGTTTGTATAATGCAAATATAACTTTTTCATGTTCTCATTTTAAGGCAATGTAATGAAGTGTTTGCTTGAAACAAAGTGCTTCAAGGAAATACCGTCTACTAGAGTAGCCTACATATTCCCATAACTACATTTGGAAGAAAACTCATGGTGGAAAATACCAGATATACCACTGTGACTTACTCCAATCCTCAATAAATCTAATATGAAGGTGGTAGGAACCAGAGTGTTGAAGTTTGAACAGTAAAAGGGCAATTAATTTATCCCAAACATTTTTTTAAAAGCTTTGATTTATGCTACTGTAACTTCTGTAATAATATTAGGCAGATTCAATCACTCCCCAGAAGAACTTAAAATGTACAATATTCATGCTACATAAAATCTTATGTCCTGGTAACTGTAGGGAAATTAAACTGGCAGTGATGAGCATTATGGATTTTTTGCCCAGAGTATCTCACAGCTAAGAAATAAAATGGGTCATTTACCTTTACAGAACATTTATTTCCTATTAAATAAACCTTTTCAATTTCCCATTGGAAAGACCAAATATGTTTTACATACTTGCTGAATTAATTTTCCAGGAATGCACACTCTCTGTACATGTTAAATCTATAATTTCTGGTATTGTTTTTAGACAGGCACTTTAAACAATTAAATGAGAATAAAGAACAATGTCTTGCCCGTTCCTTTTTAAACCTCTTGAACCTCCTCCACAAAAGAGGGCCACTGGCTCTGTTAAATTCTGGATCAAGTTCATAGCTGCAAGTTCAAGATCATAGCACGATCACCACCTCCCACAACACCTGTGATCCTCTGAAACAATGGAAGTATCAAGCAGAATAGTAAGACTTATGATAGTAAGAGACAGTGTTTTTCTAGCAGCTGCATCATAGGTCTATAACTGTGGAACTCACTTCCAAAATGTGCAAAAATCTCACTGCATTCAGACTGAAATGTAAAACCCACATTGTCAATCTTTCCTGTATCATCAGCAAAATGTTACTGACAGGAGAAAGGGTGAGGATGGACAAAATATGTTGCTTGCAGTCTGACAGAAAAGCATATATGTCCATACTTATTTAAAAGGAAATCCCTTCCTCCTTCCAACACATGACTTTGTCGCACTGTCAATCTAAGATGTAGGAGTCCAATAAAGTTCTATTGTTTCATTATTGATTGAATTATAAATTGGATATACAAATATAACTATGTATCCTCCATCTGTTCTCTTCCATGCTACACACATACATGACTAGACTAGACAAATGCATACACACAATCACTAGACTTCCCAAGCCTAGTTCACAAGTCCATCACCCTGTGGCTCAAATTCTTCCTAAAAACTCTTTTCCTAGTGTGCCAAGAAGTGGCAGGCTAGTCACAACCCAGACTTCACCCTCCACCCTTAATAGCATTTCCTCCTCTGGATTTCCCGGTAGGCCGGATCTTCATTTCCCTTTAGATTGCAAGGGCCAGATTTTCTAAGGAGCTTTTGACAATCTGGCCCTAAGTGCGACAATGGGAACTAAACTCCTTTGAGAACCTGATCCCAATGGTGAGTGCTGCTGCACTCATCCAAAAATTTGACCCTGGGCTCGAGGAGTGCAATGTTGTCTTTATTAGTCTCTCGTATATTGCCAAGTTCATAGTTCAGACAAATAACTAACTAAGTACAACTGAAGGGGTTATCTGAGGGTTTCCTATTGATCACAGCCAATTCCCAGACATGAGAGACATACTGCAATGGGGTATGTGCCCCTGGTATTGACAGGCTTGAATAAGAAATAAAGAGGGAATAAGAAGAGGTGTCACTTCTGAGGGGTAGGCCAGTAGAAAAAAAGAGGTTTTTTTAGCTGACAGAGCCGCAGTGGGTAGCAAGTTCATTTACCATGCAGCAATATTTTCAGCAATTGTTCTGGAGGCCATGCTTGCTTACGTCATTTACTTTGAGTGCATTCAGTTATTTTCTAATTAACATGGCTTTATTGAATAGTCAGACGATGGGATTGTGGTGGCTGCTAAGTACAGTCAGACCCCAGAGAGAAAGGGCCTGCCTTCTGGCCTCCTTGGAGGCTCAATCAGGAAAAGGGAAAGGAATAAATAATTTTGTCAAAGGAAAGAACTGTGGGAGTTCCACCCAAGTAAGGGCTGGATGAAGATGGTCAGTGCTGGCATGGGCTAGTCATTGAAGCTGGTAGGTTCTAGGAGTGGATACAAAGAGCTCTCCTGTTGGGGTAAAAAAGCAGATAGTACAAAAATGTTAAACATTCTTAGCATTCTAGATTAGTAGGTTACCTTGGATAACCTGGAAAAAATATCCTTTTAAGGGCTTGTCTATTCAGCCCAGTTGCGTGGACTAAAGGGGTGTGAATTGCAGCATTCATTAATGGGCTGTGCTGGAATTCCCCTATGTATACCCTGCAAGTATGAACTAAAAGGTAACTAGTTTGCATTAACAAAGTCTCATTTGAAAGTACAAAGCTAATGCGAACTTTCAGTTTGTGCCAGCAGTGTCCACATTGGGCAGTTAGAGCATAACACACTAGTGCATACTGCAGTTCACACCCTTTGGTCTGGGACCACAAAGATAGGCAAAGTGAATGAGAATTTATGTTCATTCAGAAACATGTGCTATGGCTGCTTAGTGTGTGAATATTCTTACAGTGTATATAGCTAACCCTGTAGGACTGGCATATATATCCTGTGGCATTACATTATAAATGGATGTGTGTGTACATTTATGATTCCTTTCCTATCCTTTTGCTTCTTGCCCCTTTATTATGAGAAATAAATAATTAAGAAGAAAACAGCACATGCTCCTGTAAATTGTTTCATCTTATTTAATTCTGAGTGTGTCATTTTAAGTTCTCTTGTAAAAATGTTCTGATAAAAGAAGAAATTGTTGGCAACTTAAACACTGACAGAGCAATCCCAACTTCTGCCATCAAGGGGTTAAGTGCTCAGATGTGCTTTACTTCTAACATTACTAGACAATGTTTTACATTGAAAGGGTTATTAAAAGATGTAACTGACTAATTCCTAGTTTGGACACTGAAAAATCCATCATCCTCAAGGTATGGTATGGACTCTACATATACTTTGGGTCAGCTGGCATTCCTCTTGCTAAGCAATATGCTAACAATTCCTGTGGATACCATAACAGCTACTTCATTAACTATTAAAATAGTCAACAAAGCCAGGATGGATAGACATAAAATATATGAACAGATTTTAAAACATAACTAACCAGTAAACAAACCGCTTACATTATTGCTTTGAATATATGACTTAAGGACTTCCCTATTCTTTGACTTAGTCACATCTCCAATTTATGAGTTAAATACTATACAGGTATCATATAATTGCAAATATAATACATATATTGTGAAAAGAATGACATATGCAACCACTAACACCACTATAGACCATTACTACCTTAGTATCCATACTTAGGTTTTTAGATAACAGTTCTGTACTTATGATTATTTTAATACTGAATATTTAATTTATACTCCTTTATAGTTAAACCATATATTATAATGCAAGGATATGAGTATTTAGAGCTAAAATGAAGGCTGTACCAAGAGCAGAATATCTTCACATCCAGACTACCCACACAGAGAAAAGAATGACATACTTCTTGCAAACAACATTACTCATTCTTTACTGATGAGGTAAAGAACGCTACTTATTGTGAAATAAACACAAATCCATTAAAATACATCCTAGAACACTTCAGGAACAGTAGAACGTATATTATGGTTAAATAAAAAATGCTTATTTTTTCTTCCAAAAAATTGCAGCATTCCAAATTATTTGCAAGACCTTTGGGTGGTTTTACACTCTATGAAACAAAACACGACACTATTCCAATCTTTTGTACAGGCATACATCTTTTAGCTCAGCATGGGTGTGCTACAGAACTCACCACGACACAGATACGTAAGAAATGAACCTCAGCCAAAGTTCTGAGCTGCAGTTTTGGTTCAGGACCATCTTTAGTTTTAAATAGGCAAGACATCCGTATTAAACGAGATAGCAAGATGAGCCAAACTCGGAACATCTACATGCCAAACCACCCAGGCATATGAAAATATTGCCATACATCTCACACAGCAAGTAAGATGACTCATTCATTACCTGTGAACCATCAGGTATCTAAGATGTCATGCTGTAAATAATTTCTGGAGCATCACAACTTTTTTTTTTTAAAGTGGATTTGAAACCAGAGTTATTTTTAAACTAAACAAAGTTTATTGATCCAAGTCGTTTACATACTGGATTCAGCCTGAGTCATGTTATATTGTGCAATATTATGTTACATCCCATCTGGCACAATTTAACACTACATGGTGCAGCACAGTGAATTCTTTTAAACGTGTATTTCAAGTAAATGTCAGATAAAAATATTACTCAAAATTTAGTTTGGAAAGATAGATTAACAGGTAACAAGTTTGTGTATGTGCAAAAAATGTAAACACGTGTAATAAAGAGATCATCGCTTCCCTGCCCCCCCACACTGCTTCTTCTCTCTCTCTTTGAGAAACTATAGGCATTCAGATGAAGAACTTGTTATGCTCTGAAAAACTCTGTGCCAGCAAGTATCTGGAATATGCTTTGAGGGAGCTTCTGCTTACAGTCTGTAAAATATCCAAATATCACTAACGTTTGCAGTTCGTAACAACGTTAAGTATCATGCCTTCTTAAGCATACATTTCAAAAATGAAAATGCTGCATTTAATTTGGTGTAGTAGCTGCTGGAAACAGCATAGTTTCATAGTGGTTGTCTAGTCAATTTGCTGTAGATCAGCACGCATGGCTAGCAGACAGTAATTACAGGGTTGTGGGTGAGCATTATCTCTTTTCAACTTAATCTCACCCAGAATGGAATTTTTTAAAAAATGATAGTCTCCCTTCTGACAGCAGCGCCTTCCACAATTCTGGATGTCTGGATTGCTCTTCTCCCTCCGCAGCTCATGGAGTGGATCAGCATTCTAGCAGCACATGGCCTGGCCATGCCCCCTCTGCTCCTGCTTGCTGCCAAATGAATTATTCTCAAGCTGTAAAATTTGCATAACATCATTAACAAGTATTGTGATAGTTAATAAAATAATAATATTGTATATCAGACCAAGAAAGACTGCCATATGGTAATGATTCTACTTAATATTTGATACTTGATTCATGAACCATCCAGGAGTGGTAGAATTGTATGAAGACTGCTAGCAGAAAAGAAATTATTGGTAAAATGTAGGCTTTAAACAATTTTTTTAAAAAAATCATGATTAATTGCAAGATTAAAAAAATAGTCATGATCAATCACAGTTAAATCGCACCGTTAAACAATAATAGAATACCATTTATTTAAATATCTTTGCATGTTACTTACTTGTGTGCTGCTCCTGAGGCTCATGATGCCTGGCACTTGACCAGCGGCTCAAAGCAGGCTCTATGGTGTTGCATGGGGATTGCATCTTATCAGAGCCCACGGCCCTTCTGTAGCCCTCTGGCCACTCCTGGCCCACCATTTCAGATTTGGGTTTGGTGTGAGTGTGTGTGTGGGGAGGAGGGCATGGCGGGGTGGAGTGGGAGGGAAGGAGAGTGCTCTCTCCTTAAGCAGAGCACTGAATGCATTTTCAGCCAGCAGCAGCTGGCAGCAGCACTCATTTCTGAGCCAGCAGCAGACAGGCTGCCCCATTCATCAACTCTAACTCAGCAGCGACCAGGTACACAGGTGTGGGGAGGAGGACACCATGTGTTTCTGTACAATGAAGATGGAGTAGATCCCACAGAACCTTTCTTCTGAGGGAACACTATCACATGCATATCCAAAAGATGAGATATTTCATTCTACAGCCCTCAGCTCAAGAGTATCCCTGGCTATTATTTTCCTGATCCACTTGTCTGTGGTCATTGAAAACCATTCCTTTAGGAAATGGGAAATCCCATCTATTACTTCAGCTTTGGGTGGAGGTCTAGGCAATCATTTCCAGAAAGTGGATTTTTGGAGGGATGGACTCTGGACTTCCCCCCAGACCTTGGTTCCACTGTTTTCCATTAGGAAGTCTATTGTCCCTTGGCTGGTACCTCTGTGAGGAAAAGGAGTGAAAAAAAACACCTCTCGCTGAAGGCCACTCTATATTCTCTCCTGAGAAGGGAGAAGGAAGTGACTGGACTTTCCCCTAGACCTTGATTCCACTGTTTTCCATTAGGAAGTCTATTGTCCCTTGGCTGGTACCTCTGTGAGGAAAAGGAGTGAAAAAAAACACCTCTCTCTGAAGGCCACTCTATATTCTCTCCTGAGAAGGGAGAAGGAAGTGACTGTTTGCATTTTGCTGCTTTGTCAGCCATCACCTTATTGAGCTTATCTCCAAAAAGGAGGGAGCTTGTAAACTTGGCCAAGCATAGGACCTGATTAGAGTGAGCATCCCCCTTCCAGGGCTGGAGTCATAGGTGGCACCTAGCTACTGAGATGGAAACCATGGCTTAGCCTGAGAATCTCATTGCAACACTGAGGCATCAGCTAAAACACTGTCTGAGATCTTCCAGCCTGGAAATAGATGCTCCTGCAAAGCAGGTAGCTGCCAGAGACTTTTGGAGGGGGCTGCTTCAAAGCCCTTTTTGAGGGTGGCATCCATCTTTCTATCCATGGGGTCGGTGGGGTAGAACTTTCCTTCTGAGTGAATAACCATATCCCTGGCGAGGGACCCTACAGTGATGTCAGCAATAGAGCCCTTTGAATGTTCTAGAGCCTGAGGTGGTAGTTTGTGCTTGTCCTTATCAGGCTGGTTCCACTCATCCCTAATCACTTCCTCCAAGGAGGAGGGAAGGCATTTTGCAGTCTCAGGGGAGGATTTTGAAGGGAGACATTTTCTCTGAGGCTTACTCCCAAAGAGCCTGCTCAGGTTTCAGACTGAGACAGCTCACCTCCCTCAGTGGAGGAGTGCAATTCAATATGGACAAATGCAAAGTACTCCACTTAGGAAAGAACAATCAATCAGTTGCACACATACAAAATGGGAAATGACTGCCTGGGAAGGAGTACTGCAGAAAGGATCTGGGGTTCATAGGGGATCACAAGCAAAACATGAGTCAACAGGGTAATACTGTTGCAAAAAAAGCAAACATCATTCTGGAATGTATTAGCAAGAGTGTTGTAAGCAAGACACAAGAAGTACCATTCCATACTGATTAGGCCTCAACTGGAGAACCGTGTCCACATCTGGATGCCACATTTCAGGAAAGATAGGGACAAATTGGAGAAAGTCCAGAGAAGAGCAACAAAAATGATTAAAGGGCTAGAAAACATGACTTATGAGGGAAGATTGAAAATCTAGGTTTGTTTAGTCTGAGGAAAAGAAGATTGAGGGAGGGTATAACAGTCTAAGTATGTAAAAACTTATCAAGAAAAGGGTGATAAATTGTTCTTATCCATTGAGGACAAGAAATAATAGACTTAAATTGCAGCAAGGGAGATTTAGGTTAAACATTAGGAAAAAACTTCCTGTCATGGTAGTTAAGCACTGGAAAAAATTGCCTATGGAGGTTGTGGAACCTCCATCACTGGAGGTTTTTAAGAACAGGTTAGACAAAACACCTGTCAGGAATAGTCTAGTTATTATGTAGTCCTGCCTTGAGAGCTGGGGACTTGACTATAAGTTCTACTGAAGTCCCTTCCAGTCCTACACTTCTATGATGGAAGGCTGGATGCAGTCTGGGCACAACTCACCATCTGTGGGGCCTGGGAAGGCTGACTCATGTATACAGTAATGCTTAGATTTGACGAAGTGTTTTCTTGGCTCCTCTTGTTATACCAATTATATTAGACCAGTAAAAACTAGCAGGATCTTATTAAAGGGGACAAGGCAAAGATGCCACATTTATTATGATAACAATTTATGACTAATAACTAATATCTTAATTCTTATACACACACATTATACCTAATACCTATACATACACACACACACATTCACATTATACCTAATACCTATACACATACACATATACACATTCACAGGTGTTCTGCAGCTGCTGCATAGTTACCAGTCCTGAACATAGCTTAAGTTCATAGCTTGATTTTGTAGCTTGGGTTCGTAGCTTGTGGCGGCTGACTGGCAGGAAAGCCAGGCACAAGGACAAGCTGGATCTCTGTTGGGCAGGCACTGATGTCCTTCCATGTTGGCAGCAGAATGTTACCCAAAGTCTCTCATCTCACCCTTCTTTTTTATAGGCTTTTAGTTTGGATTCAAAGTCTATAGGTCTTGCTATGTCATGCTGCCTCTGGGTTTAGATTGATCACCCATCAATTGCAGGCGTGACTTTCAGCCTTGAACCTGGCTTTGATCTTCCTTCTGTTGTTCTGTTGTCCTTCTTTTTAGGGTGGATGCTTCTTACTTCGTTTAGGGCTGTTGTCTAGGTCTTCAGCCGTTGGTATTTGAACTTTATCTCATCAGGACAGGCTGGGGCTGGAGTTTGATTCCATCATTCATACATACCTCATTCACACATCTAAACTAAACTAATAAGATTACAGCAGGGTTTGCAAAAATGAAGGATGGAGGAAGCTTTTACAAAATGGAGTGAGTGTTTTAAAATGGGGTTTGAATTACAATATGGAACAGAAGTTACAGTATAGGCAAGTGTAGTGAATGGTGAACAGAAGTTACTTTAATAAAGTGAACAATTGAAAACAATTTCATTTATCAGTCCTACACTCTACCATGCCTGTAAGCGGCAGAAGAGCCAGCAGAGAAATGCTGCAGTGGATGCTCAGGGAGGGTTAAACCCCCAAAGGATTAATTAACTCAGGGAGAGGAGGAATGCAGAGAAGAGAGAAAACTGCTCTTCACTGCCCAAAAAACTAGATAGAAAAGATAAAATAGGATTAGGACAAGAGCAAAAGAAACCACCATTGTGTATTGCTGTGGAAGTAGAGAATCTGGCAGCAAGCAGGAACAGAGGAGGTGCAGTCAGACCACGCCGCACCAAAACAACAATCCACCCTTAGTGAGATGCAAAGGGAGGAAAGCAGCCCAGATGTTAAGAATTGTGGGGGATGCTGGGATGCAGAAATTTGTTGTGTCACATCAACCAAACTCCTCTGCCACCCCCTCCGGTCTCAGTTCTGTGGGCAACAGATTCTCTCTCAGCACGAGAGAGATAATTTGGTAGTGAATTTCATCTAAAAGCCATTTCTTCATATCAGTCAGGGAGTCTGAAAGCCTGCTTTCAATGGCATGCATTGGTGCATGCACACACACGATAAACATATTTAAATACATAGGCATAGAGGACCTGACCTAAAGCCCATTGAAGTCATTTGGGATCTTCTGATTGTCTTCAGCGGGCTTTGAGGCAGGCACTGATAGCATAAACTGTTGGTCCTTTCCTTTTTGTGAGGAGGGGATATCCTAGGACAGTGGTTCTCAAACTTCATTGCACCGTGACCCCCTTCTGTTAACAAAATTACTAAATGACACCTGGCAAGGGTGGGCCGGAGCCCAAGCCCTGCCGCCCTGGGCTGAAACCTTTGGGCTTCAGCCTCAGCCTTGGGCAGCGGGGCTCAGACTTCAGCTTTAAGTCCCAGCAAGTCTAACGCTAGCCCCAGCAACCCCATTAAAATTGGGTTACAACCCACTTTGAGGTCACAATCCAGTCTGAGGACTACTGTTCAAGGATATTGAAGTTTCCTGTTAAAAACAGAAGCTTGAGCTACTTAATCATTATACTTAAATAAATAAATAAACAAACAAATAAATAAAATAAATAAAAACCCAATAGAAGTCACTAAACACATTTAAAATTAGGGCCCTACCAAATTTCTTGTTAACCAGATTGCTCCACAAACACAGAATGAAGATTACAAGACAGTGATGAGGTCCTACAAGTGCTTACAAGTGCCACCTCATCCTATCTGCTGGGGGAGAGAGTGGGGAGCAGTAGGAAGGTTGGGATGGAGGAGTGTGGGATGGTTGGGTATGTGGAACACTGGCCTTGTGGATTGAAGTGTAGAAGGATGAGGTGGTGGAAAGAGAGATAAAAGGAAGAATTGTTCATTAGAGTCAATCAGGAAAGAGGTGGGATCATTTTGGATGAAAGAATGAGGAGGCATTCAGGATGGGGGTGGTTCAGAAAGGCTGCAGGTGGTAATACAGAAATTCGGTTAGCGCTTTCCCTGTGGAGAATGGAAAGACTAGGAGCATAAAATAGCACCTAACCACACAGAAGGCAGATTACCTGCCATTCAGTTATTGGAATTTACTATTGGTAAAAAGCTTTAACTATTAATATCCCAGGAAAGCCAGAGTAAGAGATCATTGTTCAAGTCCAGAAACATGTTCCTTACAGAATGCTCTAATCAACTCACTTCAATGGGTTCTAAATACATTGGTAGGTCTAGCTGGATGACTTGTGTGTAGATGTGTGAAGCTACTACCAGTTTGTTGTTCTGTAATTTCTTTTAGTTCAGTTCTAAATATAAGATTAGTGTTATCATCACATAACCTTGATAATATGTGCTGTGGCCATATTTTTCTCAATATACTTGCTTTGTGAGTTTCTTGCAGAGTGATCTTAAGAATTCCAAGCAAAATGTAAGCAAATACATTAAAATTAATAAAATCTATATTGCTCAATAAAAATATGCAGACCTCATTGGTGGAATAGCCACCTAGGAACCTTTCCAAAACTGGTAGAAAGGGTCTTATGTGTATTTTTGAACTTCTGAGGTAGTGAGAGCGAAGAGCACTAAGTTAGCATTTATAACGAAAACCAACATACTTAATGCAGACATGAAGCAGTATCAGCACAGAGTTCCCCGGCACATGTTGTATTACACAATGAGAATTTGAAAGACACACAAATGAAGCACTTTATTCAAATAAACTGTTATTCATGATCCTAGCTGTATTGGAATCCAAAGTTCACATATTAAAATTTGCTTTCAAGACCACTGTTTTCACATGTAAAAGATAATTATTAGGGATTCTCTACACAGGGATAAGTAAATTAAAATAAACTGAATTAAGACCACTTTAATTTTGAATGAGGGTGTTCACACAGGGGTTTAATGCTATTTAGGTAATCCACTTCAACTTCATACCTTGAGTTAATTGGATGAACTTTCCTAGATATCCCCATATAGATAAGCCCTTAAGGTGAACCACTTAGTTCCACTCAGGACTGATACAGTGTCATTACCATAGCATCCGAGATGATTAGAATTGGCACCAAACATCAACACCATTTGCGTTCTGAATTGTGCAGATCATATTTTCTATTTTCTGCTCATGCTTTGGCATGCTAAAGCTAGAGTGAACAGCATGGTATTGTGGAATTGGAGTGCATTTTTGCAAAGCAGACAAAAGTCAAGATTTTAGAAGAGTCCATTTGTATTGTTAGGTTTGCTTCTGGTATTTGAATTCTCATGGCAGACACTATATATAAAGAAATAAAAAAGAAGACGAGAACAGATTTCATTTTAAGTATCCAAGATGTCATAAATTAGAATTTCTTTTACATGATTAAAAATATCACAATTTTATTAAATGAAACTCTGTTGGATCCACCTTCTCCAAAAAAATAAGTGAAACTTTTCAAAACAAATGATTTTGTCCATACTTCGTATGTTGGTCATATCTATCATCATGGGCTCATGGGACTCTCATGGTCCATACCCACCTACTGTTCCACCTCCTTGGTTCTCTTCACCTCAAGTCTTTGAAATGAGTCATTTACAAACTTTGTGTAAAACTCCTATCCCCCTAGTCCATTTTCATCTTTTACTTCCCTTCACTCTACCAAAACTGCTCTTGCCAAGGTCTTCATTATCATCTGGCTTGACACTGGTCAAGGCCCGTACTCCATTCCCAAACTCTCTGATGTTCCTCCTGCTTGGGACATGCAGATTGCATCAGCTTCTGCTCTGTGACACCCACATTACTTCTATCATCAACATCTTCATCCATCATTCTGATTGCATTGTCTCACACCACATTTTGAACTCTTCTACTTCCTTCCTGTAACCTTCTTCCATCATGTCCAGTTCAAACTTCATCCTCTAAACTTCAAGATTCTTCTGAACTCTCTCCCTACTCTTTTATTAACCCTAGCAGCAGCAGTGATGCCAACCTCTGCAACTTTCTTGTTTGATCCTCCCACGAATGCAATTAATTCATAAAAGCTGCCACTATCTCTTTTTTCTAAACCCTTCTGAAGATGCATTTCTGCACAACAACTATAATAAATCAATCAACATACTATGATTCTGCAGAGGAGCAGCTGGGGAAAGGTTATTTTTATTTGCTTAAAATATATACAGAAAAATGTAGAGCTATTTATAAAAATATGTCATAGTCATCTTCTCCCTTCTTATGTTGTTTGGCTTTTTGGAATGGAAGCTCTTTGTGCCACAGACCATGGGAGAAATCCCAGTGCCACACAAATCAATAGCAGAACCCTCTCTGATGTCAATAGGCCATCCCAATAGGTCAGAGTCTCCCCCTTGTTTGCAGAGGCCCATCATAATGGGGTCATCATGATCATGATTGGAGCCCCTGGACACTAGTGAAATTTAAATATTAAATTATTAGCACACAAAGACAACCTGATTAAAGACATATGACAAAATGTCCAGCATAAACTAGAGTTATTAGATCACTACCTGTAAAACCAGTGTTAATTCAGATACTCTTTCGGTTAGAAGAGGCAGCCACAGAAGCAGCTCATTTTTTTCCTAAATTCACAGAACATTATTACTCTTTGTTTACAGTTATAAAAACTTTATTCAGAACAATTAACATAATTCACCTATTTACAATAAAATTAGAGTTTTGAAAACTATAAAACATCAAAATACAGAGGAGCATTTACATTTAAATTGTTCAAGCAATTAGGTTAAACAACAGATTAAAAATTGTCAGGTTAAAAGTCTGAGCTCAAAATATTACAGCTACCA
The DNA here is from genome assembly GCF_007399415.2 of Gopherus evgoodei. Lineage (NCBI taxonomy): Eukaryota > Metazoa > Chordata > Testudines > Testudinidae > Gopherus > Gopherus evgoodei. The sequence goes on from NC_044325.1 coordinate 93,244,922, forward strand.
TTTTTTAAAATTTCTAGTAAACTCTTTTCCTGTCTCCTGGTACAATGTTGGTGCTATCACCCTACATTACCACATTTATATTTTAGAACAAAATTGACATCCCAATGCCTAAAGCATGGATGTATTAATATAAGGGGCTGGTTCATTTATTTGTAAATGAAAAACAAAAGTTTAATAGTAAAAAATTTCAGTGAAAACATCAAAACAACAAACAAAATGTTCTAATTACCTAAACATTTGGTGTATCACAATAAAGACTGAGAATTTGTAAGTGACATTAAAAAAGCCGACACCACTGGTTCCTGAAGAGTTTGAGTACTGCAAGGCAGTAACTTCTTATTATGCTTGCACAGGTTATAGAAACAGCACCATGAAATAAGTGGACATCACAATTGTCATCCCCCACCTCCAAACCCAATGACTTGTTTCTATTCTCATGCTAAAACACAGTAGTAAAAGTTTGTATGTGTTTATGGGAAGCTAAAATGGGTGTCTATTAAAAAGTTTTGTAAAATTTAAATTGTAAAGATGTATTTCAATGAAATCCTCATTGGAAAGATAAGTGGTCATTCTAGAATCATGCATTACAGTGGCAGACATGGGCTGACAAGTCTCAGACAAGAAATACTGCAGCAGGGAAAAATCGAAGTCCATCCTTGACTTGAATGCTTCCAATCCTGCCTGAAATGATGAGCATCACATCTAAATCTTACTTTTTCTTAGAAACACGAATTAAAAGATTTGCTGATGTTCTTGATTTCAGACCCAATGTTACATTTCCTTCAGAAAGACTTCTAACAAGGTTTCTTTGCATATTTGGTTCTTGTTTCCGGCTTCTTGTTCCAATTCCTAATGAAGAAATAGATGTCATGTTAAAAAAAAAAAAAAACCTCTTTCAAAAAGTATGAGCATTATTTCTTTATTTTGTTTCATGTTGGGGGCAACCTGAATCCACTAATGTGGGACTGTGTGTGGATTCTACAGCTTTTTCTACACTTATCAGAGTCTCGCTTTCATTATTAAAAAAAAAAAGGCAGTTCTCTTAGGTGAGACGATAATTTGCGCTGAGAAGTTTGTAGTGGAAGATACAGAAACACGACCAATAAAGAGGTATAGGAATCCACTTAACTTTGTGCCTTATTGAAAGGAACTACATAATGTATACATAACATGAAGTTATATTTTTTACATTTTATTCTCCAGTATGCCTAATTACGTACAAATTTGAGTAGGGTGACAAATTTCCCTAACTCAATTTTGAAAAATAAATAAAAAAATAAAAATAATAAAAAAATAATAGAATTTACTGTTAGCTATTGAGCACCACCTCATTCTTTCCCTGGAAGCATGGCTTTTTGGAAACAAAACTGCTACTATGGTAAGAGCAGAACTCTTTCTTCTTGCCCCTCAGTGACATGGTATTTAAGTACATGTCATATCTGAAGCATGTGTTACTAACTACCTGAAAGGTAGGCAACTAATTTGTGTTTATCCCTTTCTTTTAAAAAAATCTTTTTGGCATGTCTAATATTTTGCAGTATAAACTAGGTACTCAAATACATGATTCCTTAACAATACAGTTACAGAAATTGGTGTTGGTATCCCTTATTTCCCAAAACTGGGTAGAAATAAGTAACATGGAGACAACACTGTACACAAAAAAGTACAGAAGCAGGTCTGTCTACTATAAACTTTCAAAAAAACCTACAGTATACTATTGCAACTATACTATTGCTAGGTTTTGTCTGTGGGAAAGGGTATGTGACCAGAGCATGCCTTAGAGCAAAAGTCAGCAGAGTAAAATGTAGAGCAGCCTTCAACCTACTCTAAATTGTACAAGAGGATTTTGCCAGCATTGGGAATGACCAAGAATGGTAGAGGAGGGAAGGCATAGCTTTTAAGTGATTTTTGCATCCTTCCCATTCCTGAGCTGTGCTGAATTTAGTTCTGATGTAGTCCACAATCTAGCACAGAGTTTTCCATATAATCTCTTCCCATAAGAAAGCATTCAGCTTTTTTTTGTTTAAATTCTGTATGCACTGTTAAAGAAAGGAACAATACATCACATCTAAAATACTGAATCCCTCTCCAAATGAAAGAGGATAGTAACCCTGGCGTGAGGTTGCTTTCCACAAATAAAAATGAAACTGAAGTCCTGACAAAAATGTACAGCACTATGCAAGATATTACAGAGTATACCATGTGGGATTATGGTTAAGAGCTGTCCAGAGAGTAAAAATTCCATTTCTTGACAACTTTTGAAATTTGTGGAAGGAAAACCAAATCCGTTGAACATTTTTTTTTTGAAACACAGTTATGTCAATATGTCTGTGTTTGGATAATAAAAAAAAAAAAAAAAAAAAGTCTTCGGAAGTGACCAGAGTGTCTAGCCTGAACCTCAGAAACCTTATGTAGAAAACTTCATGAAAATAACTACATTTTGGCTTTGAAAAAGCAACACATTTTATTAAAGAACATTTAGTCAAAAATGTTCTGATCAGCTTTAGTTATGGTTGCTCTATGCGGAATTTTTCATGGAACAGGTGGGCTTCACAAGTTTTTGGAAAGATGAGAGTGAGGGTACTTAGTAAAAATTCATTTGGAGATTGCGACCAAGAGTAAATAGGAGTCTAAAAGGTGTAAAATCAAGAGTGAGCTGAGGTGACAAAGGGACCAGTTAACAGAGAAATGTGTGTGAAACACTGGCTGGGGAGAATGAGATTAGGGAAGATAATTTACTTTTACAATTATTAAGATGTCACAGTTTGACTTTTAAATCTTGCTTTCAGCAGCTGTTCTTTCAAGGCAAAAAGGTTCAAGGGATATTTGCTCAGTGGGAAGGAGGACAGTTAGAATATATGAACCTGGACAGTTCTTTCTAATACAAAATAGACTTAGCTTTGGATGTTTTAGTAAATTTAGAAGCACAAGTAAAAAATCATTAAATTTGAGGCAAATTTTTGCAACAGATTACTTTGGATTAACCCTTGTGTAACACACTGTTCAATGCCAAGAGACTAACAATCATATAAAATACATTAGTATCTACAGTGGACACTCTGCGAACATAGAGACTAAATGTTAAATTAGAACTAAGAAAGCCACGCATTTTAGGAAAATTGTGGGACAAATGCTCTTCATACATTTTTAATCAGTAATAGAATTTGTTACAACAAAAAGTTTTCTACACCTCAGACAGAAGTTTCTTGCAAGCCACTATTATCATCACCTTTTACAGAATGTTTTGGGACACCACCCACAGTATTGTAAACAATTTGTTAGAGACTAAAGAATCCTTAAATATTGCTTGCAAATTTCATCTTCTCAACTTCACTGCTGTGTTTTCCCAAATGGTATCAAAAATGTATCTAATAAATCTCTTGTTGGAAAAGTAATCATGCTGTGTTAAAAGATGAAGCAAGCATTCAAGAAAGGTTTGGCAAAATGCTTAATAGATTAATTTATTTCTCAATAGAAGCAGATATGGAAATTCCATAGTAGGCACTTAAGTTTGATGCTTGTCAATGGGACTGTGCCAGATCAAACCTGCTACTAGTGAAGAGTACGCTTTTAGAGTGATTAAAATCATTAAAGTACCTGTAAGGATTATGTTTTATCATTTAAAGTTGTTATAAACTTGGAATGCTGGGACCATGTTTAATCAAGACCCAATAATTGACTAAACTTATTCCAACTTGGGTTGTTGTTGTTTTTTTTTTTTTTCTGTGTTTGTGTTTTAAATGAATGGACATACCATATTCAGCAACAGCTTAGCTGACTGATCACAGCAGCAAACCATGAAAATGAGAAACTGTAAATGTCTAAATTTAATCTTGGACCCCCTAAACAACCAGCCATGGCCACAAATTCCAGTTTAATATAATAAGTTATAGTTTTGGCACTTACCTGCTTTTTTGGGCACTCTTAAAGGTTTATGACTTAACAAGATATCCTGTCGAATACGCTTTGCGGACACAGGATTTTGCAGGCTATTTAATCCACTGTTTGGCACAGAACTTGGAAAAAAAGACAAATAAAATTTACTTTTAGTGAAGAGATGTTAAACCCACTCACTGTACCTTGGTATTTCAGGACATGAAGTCTGAAAATATATTAGACAGTATCACCTAGTATTATTGAGTCTTACTAAAAAAATGCAACAGAATAAACTCAATTTTCTTTCTGTGGCTGTCTTCAGATTTCATTTCAAACATTTTCTTTTAAAGCTTTGTAGTACAATCTTGTAGGAATGTATTAATTGTGAAAATAAAAAAAAAACAAAGCATATCATTTCATGAAACAATGTAGTCCAAAATTCCATTGATATTTGGGAAGCAACGAGGATGCTAATTTGATGGTCACAATTAAGAACATAAACAACTAAACAAAAAACAGATGTAACATGTATAAAAAGTTCTTGAAAAGGTCAAGCTGTGTATATTGCTTCAGTCAATTTTTCAGTTACTACAATAATTCTCCCTCTGCCTCCGTATAGTGGAGGTGGATGGGTGGAGGGAGACAATTATTTCACAGCTAAGCTTTAAGAAGGTGGTTGAAGTTGATAGTTTACTAAAAGAAAAAAAAACGGTTACCTACCTTTTAGTAACTGTTGTTCTTCGAGATGTATCATGTCCATTCAAAGTAGGTATGCGTGTGCCGCGTGCACACCAGCTGGAAGATTTTCCCCTAACAGCACCCGTAGGGTCAGCCCTGGTCCCCCTTGGAGTGGCGCCAGTATGGTGCCCTATAAAGGGGCCCGCTGACCCTCCACCCCCTCAGTTCCTTCTTGCCGGCACTCCGACAGACGGGCAGGAGGGTGGGTATTGGAATGGATATGAACAACACATCTCAAAGAACAACAGTTACTAAAAGGTGGGTAACCATTTTTTCTTCTTCGAGTGGTTGTTCATGTCCATTCAAAAGTCACAAGCCTAACCTTAGGTGGTGGGGTCAGAGGTCACTTCCAACTGAAGCACTGCACGACCAAAGGCGGCATCATCCCTAGCCTGGTGCGTGATGGCATAGTGTGATGTGAACGTGTGGATGGAGGAACACATGGCAGCTCTACAAATCTCCTAAGTCGGGATCTGAGCCAGGAATGCCATGGAGGACACCTGTGCCCTGGTAGAGTGGGCCGTAACCGGAGGAATAGGGGGTTTGGCTATACGATAGCACTCTTGTATGCAGGCTGCGATCCATGAAGAGATCCTCTGAGAGGAGACCGGGAGCCCCTTCATTTTATCTGCCACCGCGATGAAGAGCTGGGTCGACCGTCTAAATGGCTTTGTCCGTTCAACATAAAAGGCTAGGGCCCTGCGGACATCCAGGGAATGCAGCCTCCGCTCCTTACCGGAAGAGTGTGGCTTTGGATAAAATATTGGTAGGAAGATATCTTGTCTCATGTGGAATTGGGAGACGACCTTAGGAAGGAAAGCCAGTGAGGTCTAAGTTGGACCTTGTCCTTACAGAAGACAGTGTATGGGGGTTCGGATGTCAGTGCCCTAAGCTCTGATACCCTCCTGGCCGAGGTGATCACTACAAGAAAAGCGACCTTGTATGACAAGTACAGCAGAGAGCATGAAGCCAGAGGCTCAAAGGGAGGAACTGTGGGGGCAGAGAGGACCAGATTTAGGTCCCAGGTAGGAGCTGGACGACGGACATGCAGGAATAGCCAGTCCATGCCCTTAAGGAAACAACTAATCAGCGGGTTTGCGAACACAGAGGTGCCCCCTTCTCCTGGGTGGAAAGCCAAGATGGCCGCTAAGTGAACTCGAAACGAGGAGAGGGAAAGGCCCAACTGTATCAGGTGGAGCAGATAGTCTAAGATAATGGGAATCAGGGCCCGCAATGGTTCCTGCCCTCGCTGACCAGACCAGATGGAGAAGCGTTTCCATTTGGCCAGGCACTGGCCCTGGTCAAGGGTTTTCTGTTACCAAGCAGCACTTGCCTGACCTGTTGGGAACATTGCATCTCCATTGGGTTCAGCCATGGAGCAACGAGGCTGTGAGGTGGAGAGATTGCAAGTTTGGGTGGCGGAGGCAGCCCTGGTCCTGCGTGATCAGGTCTGGCAGCAGGGGCAGCATCGGGGTGCTCGGGTGGACATGTGCAGAAGCGACGTGTACCAATGTTGGTGCGGCCACGCTGGTGCTATCAGGATTACATAGGCGTGATCCCTGCGAATCTCGAGAATTCCCCAGTGTATCAAGGGAAATGGAGGAAAGGCGTAGAGCAGCCCTTCCTTCCACAACAGGAGGAAGCCGTCCAACAGAGACCCCGGGCTGTGGCCCCGGAGGGAGCAAAACCGCCGACACTTCCTGTTTTCCTTTGAAGCAAACAGGTCTAACTGAGGATGACCCCAGAACCGGAAGATTGAGCGCACTACGTCCCGACGAAGGGACCACTCGTGGCCCCGGAAAGAGCGGCTGAGGGTGTCCGCCAGGTCGTTCTGTTCCCCCGGGAGATAGAACGCCGTCAGGTGGGTAGCATTCTGAACATAAAAGTCCCACAATGCGAGGGCTTCCCTGCCCAGGGGAGAGGAGCGTGCACCCCCGTTTGTTGATATAGAAGGACCGCTGACGTGTTGTCCGTGAGGACTGAGACACATCTGCAAGCCAGGTGGGATTGGAAGGTAAGACAAGCCAGGAGAACAACTCTCGGCTCCCTGACGTTGATATGTAACTTGAGGTCCTCCTGCGACCACAAGCCCTGTGTCCTGAGATCCCCCAAGTGCGCTCCCCATCCCCGATCCGAGGCATCTGTCTCAGGGAGAGGGAGGGTTGAGGGGTGGTGAAGGGAACACCCAAGCACACCTTCTGTGGGTCGAGCCACCATTAGAGTGAGCTCAGCACCACGTGGGGAAGAGTCACCACTGAGTCCAGGGGATCCTGGCCGGGCGGTATACCATCGCTAGCCAGGATTGTAGTGGGTGGAGCCAGAGTCTGGCATGGCTCACCACATAGGTGCACGCTGCCACGTGGCTCAACAGCTTGAGGCAGTTTCTTGCCGTGGTGGTCGGGGCACGGTGCAGACCGAGAATGATCTCTGACATGGACCGGAACCTGGACTCCGGAAGATATGCTCTGGCGTGTGTTGAGTCCAGAACCGCCCCTATAAATTCTATCCTTTGGGTAGGAGACAGGGTGGATTTGGCCTCGTTTAAGAGAAGGCTGAGCTGGAGGAAGGTCTGCCTGATGAAAAGCACCTGAGCTTCCACCTGCTCCTTGGAGCGGCCCTTTATAAGCCAATCGTCCAAGTAGAGGAATACCTGGATACCCCGTTTGCGCAGAAAGGCCGCCACGACCGCCATGCACTTTGTGAAGACCCTGGGTACCGCCAATAAGCCAAACGGGAGCACCGTGAACTGCAGATGGGCGTTGGCCACGACAAACCTGAGGTACCGACGGTGTTGGGGGATTATGGCAATATGCAAGTATGTGTCCTTTAAGTCGAGGGCGGCATACCAATCACCTGGATCCAAGGAGGGAATGATCGAAGACAGGGAGACCATGTGGAACCTGAGCTTTATCACAAACTTATTCAGCTGCTGCAAATCCAGGATGGGTCTGAGGCCCCCTTTTGCCTTCGGTATTAGAAAATACCGGGAGTAGAAGCCTCTGCCCCTGAGCTCCTGAGAAACTTCCTTCACCACCTCTGCTGTGAGGAGGGACCGCACTTCCTAAATTAGGAAGTTGCTCGTGAGAGGGGTCCCTGAAGAGGGACAGGGAGGGGGGCTGATGGGGCAGGAGGGAGAAGAACTGGATAGAATATCCCCTCTCTACCGTGCGAGGCACCCAACTGTCCGATGTGATTTGGGACCAGGCATGATAGAAGGGGGACAGACGTGACCCAAAGGTAGGGAAAGAAGGATCTGGAGTCCTGATCGGTAGGCCGTCCTCGACCATACCATCAAATAGGGGGCCTAGGACCTGACGACGGTCCGGTTGGCCAGATGCCTGGCCAGAGGGTGGTCCTGGCGGCGCCTCCGCCCATTCCTACCCCGTCTGCGCCCAACCTCTGGACGATTCTGAGGCTGGTAAGGGCGTGGGGCCGCTTGTGGCCTAAACTGCCTACGTTGGGTTGCCGGGGTATACAGGCCCAGCGAGCGAAGCGTAGCCCTCGAGTCCTTTAGACTATGCAGACGCTTATCTGTTTTGTCCGAAAACAGTGTCCGTCCTTCGAAAGGGAGGTCCTGGATAGTCTGCTGGACCTCATAGGGGAGGCCTGAGACCTGGAGCCAGGCTCCCTGCCTCATGACCAGACCTGTTGCCATGGAGTGTGAGGCTGAGCCCGCTGCATCTAGGGCAGCCTGAAGGGAGACTCGGGAGATTAGCTTTCCCTCTTCCACCAAGGCTGAAAACTCTGCCCTCGAGTCCTGGGGAAGGAGCTCGGCAAACTTCGACATGGTCGAACATGTGTTATGACCATATCGGCTTAGGACAGCCTGTTGGTTGGCTATTCGTAGTTGAAGGCCTGCCGTGGAGTACACCTTTCTACCAAAGAGGTCAAGCCTTTTGGCGTCTTGCTCTTTGGCATTGACCCTTGAAACCCTTGACGCTCCCTTTGGTTGGCCACGTCTACCACCAGGGAGTCCGGGGAAGGGTGGGTGTACAAATGCTCATGCCCCATGAAGAGCACAAAATAACACCTCTCTGTTTTCTTGGCAGTAGGGACCAACGAGGCTGGCATTTGCCATAAGGTGCGGGACGTGTCCTCTATGGTCTTGATCAACGGTAGGGCCACCCTGGATGGTCCCGATGGAGCCAGGATTTCCACCACCAGATCTACATCCACCTCAGTTTCCTCAGCCTGGATTGTGAGGCTCTGAGCTGCTCGCCTGAGCAGTTGCTGAAGGATCCTTGTGTCTTCCAGGGCCGGTGCCGTGGCCGTGCCCATGACCGCCTCATTCGGGGAAGAAGAGGAGGAAATCACTTGGATTGGCCTATCTTCCGGCGCTTCCAGCCCCTCGGGGTCCGGTGGCACACGGTGCCGGGGTTGCCAATGAACAGCTTGGCGAGTCTGGCGGCACTTGCTGAGCACGAACCGTGGTCGCCGCCAGTGCCGATGCCTGGCTAAGGAGTGCTGAACTCAGATGCGGCACACCCCTGCCTGGCGACGGTGCCAGTGGAGGAGGCAACTGCGCCGGGGCCATCGATGCCAAGGAGACCGAGGCCAACCTGGGGCGAGGACCAGGGGGTCCAAAACGGCCACTGAGAGGGCGGTTGCCATTGCTGCTGCCACTGTAGTAGGTGCCGCTGGTGGCTCACCCCTAAAGTCGGTTCATCTGCTCCACGATCGGCCGGAGCAATAGGAGTCTGACTCTGAGTCTGAGGTCTCTGACTAAGAGGACCTGGGGGGAGTGGTCATCGCCAGGGAGTGGCGCGGAGGAGGGGAGCTGTCTCTCTGGTCTGGTGCGGCCCGGGTGGTGCGGAACGGAGAGGGAGGCGACAGCATGGCCGGCCTGCCCCTAGACTGTACTGGGGGACGATGCAGGGAGGCTGGAACCAGGAGTCTCAGCAGGTCTGAGGCGGCCTCGAATGCCTCCAGCATTGAGGGGGGACACACGTCTCTGCTAAGGCCTGGGGATGATGGGCACTCTGGACTCGACCTCCCTCTCTCCGGTGCGGGAGTAGACGGAACAGCCGGGGGCGGTAGCCCAGCCTGTCCACTTGTACCAGCGGACGGCGTCGGCCTGTGGAGGTCCTGGCGAGGAGATCGCTCCCTCACCGACCTCTTCTTTTTAGCAAGCCCCAGGGAGGGCAAGCGGTGCCGCACTGAGGCCAACTTTTTATGACCCGACTCCCTTCGGTGCCGGGTTTTAGAGGATTTGGGCTGGGACCTAAGTCCTGATGCCAGTGCCGGGGTGCTCCGCACCGACGATGACGTGCTGGGCACGGCGTTGGCCGGCTTTGGATCCGAAGGCGGCTGCAAGGAAGCCTCCATCAGAAGAAGTCTAAGTCTTTGTGCTTTGTCTTTGAGAATTTTGGGATGGAAGCCCCTGCAAATAGGGCACTGGTCCCTTTGGTGGGCCTCCCCGAGGCACCACAGACAAGTGGAGTGCGGGTCACTCTTTGGCATGAACTTTCCGCAGTCCTTGTAGAGTTTAAACCCAGGAGACATGGCCATGCCCCGGCGGGGCGACCAGTAGGTGGTGGGGGGAACCCCCAATAGCAAAGAACTATGTACAACTAATCTAGATTAACTAACTATATACATGAACTATATACACAAGGTTTATGGACACTGCCAAACTTGCTATCAGCAAGCGAAGTTCCAGCTAGCCATCACCGGTGGTAAGAACGAAATGAGGGGGTGGAGGGTCGGCGGGCCCCTTTATAGGGTGCCATAGTGGCGCCACTCCAGGGGGCGCCAGGGCCAACCCTATTGGCGCTGCTAGGGGAAACTCTTCTGGCTGGCGTGCACGCGGTGCGCACACATCTACTTTCAATGGATGTGAACAACCACTCGAAGAAGAACTAGTATTTTATAGTATTTCAACTAATGGAATTAAAACATGACAATGAACTACAATGAACATGAAGTTGTCAGTGACACCACACTCCTACCACTATTGTCCCACCCATCCTTCATGACCTGATTGTGGAAGACAACTTTGAAATCAAGATAGAGTAAGTTTTAAAATATAAACCACACCTACATTTCTACATGTTTTCTTGTTTTTCTAACAGATAGATAGCACTATCCTTCATACTTTAAAGACTGTTTTGTTAAAAAGCTTGTGTTCTACTCAAATACACAGGAAACAGGAAAACTGATTAAGGCTAGGACCAGCTTCCTGTTACTGCTGGGGCCCCTTTATCTCTGAAGCCTGGCTCCTGGGAAGATGATCCACACTCAGTGGGGGCATGTGAGTAGCCTTTAGCAAGGGACCCATCCTCCTTGTTCCCCATGTTACTAATGACTGGCTTCCAGTCACTGACCTGGGAACTAGGGTTACTGGTTAGTATGTTTAGTGTGTGTGTGTGTGTGTGTGTGTGTGTGTGTGGGGGTTAGAGGGGAAGGATGGTTGAGATTTTGGGCTTGTCTACATCAGAAAGTTGCAGCGCTGGTGAGGGAGTTACAGCGCTGCAACTTTGAGAGTGTCCACATCTGCAGGGCATCACCAGCGCTGCAACTCCCTGTTTGCAGCGCTGGCCGTACTCCCGTTTTGTCTCGGGTGTAGAGGATCCAGCGCTGGTGATCCAGCGCTGGTAATCCAATGTAGACAGTTACCAGCGCTTTTCTTGACCTCCGTGGAAGGAGGAAGCCTCTGGTAATCAAGCTGGTTTCCTTTCCCGGTTTGCTCTCTCGGTCCCGGAGCCAGCCAGCAAACCGCAGGGAAGGAGACCTGCTTGCTCGGGGTTCCGGGACCGAGAGAGCAAACCGGGAAAGGAGACTAGCTTCGCCACGGTTTGCTCTCGCGTTCCCGGAGCCAGCCAGCAAACCGCAGGGAAGGAGACCTGCTTGCTCGGGGTTCCGGGACCGAGAGAGCAAACCGGGAAAGGAAACCAGCTTCGCCGCGGTTTGCTCTCTCGGTCCCGGAACCCCGAGCAAGCAGGTCTCCTTCCCTGCGGTTTGCTGGCTGGCTCCGGGACCGAGAGAGCAAACCGCGGCGTTCCCGGTTTGCTCTCTCGGTCCCGGAACCCCGAGCAAGCAGGTCTCCTTCCCTGCGGTTTGCTGGCTGGCTCCGGGACCGAGAGAGCAAACCGCGGCGTTCCCGGTTTGCTCTCTCGGTCCCGGAACCCCGAGCAAGCAGGTCTCCTTCCCTGCGGTTTGCTGGCTGGCTCCGGGACCGAGAGAGCAAACCGCGGCGTTCCCGGTTTGCTCTCTCGGTCCCGGAACCCCGAGCAAGCAGGTCTCCTTCCCTGCGGTTTGCTGGCTGGCTCCGGGACCGAGAGAGCAAACCGCGGGGAAGCTGGTTTCCTTTCCCGGTTTGCTCTCTCGTCCCGGAACCCCCCTTGAAGCCGCCCAACAGCGCTGCAGTGTGGCCACATCTAACACCACTTGCAGCGCTGGTTGCTGTAAGTGTGGCCACTCTGCAGCGCTGGCCCTATACAGCTGTACTAATACAGCTGTAACAACCAGCGCTGCAAAATTTTAGATGTAGACATGGCCTGAGACTTTGTACTTCAATGCTGGATTGGGAGGGATATATTTGGTGCAGAGAGGGCATGGGGGGGGGGAAAGAGGAGGAAAATATAAGGAATGCTATCTCTCTTCCTTCTCCATAAACAAGAATATGGTTCCCTTCTCTCTCTCCCCCACCCATAGATAGATAAGAGAGGGTGAAATGTGTCATCTGCTTTTAGGAATTAGTGTGTCATTTGTGGTCAGACAGCACGATTTTAGGGAGAAAGAGAAGAGAATACTACTGAGTGAGCAAGTCCTGAGGTTTCCTCTAAAGTTATCCTGGTTCGGAAAGCAGGAAAAAAAGTGTGTATGAAGTGGGGGTGGGGATAGTGAAACAACTGTTTTGGAGAGGCAATAAGGCTGTATGAATTTAACGGTTCAAATGGAAGACATTGGAATGCTTCAATTTTAGAAGAGTTTCTCCTGTTACATAATATTTGCGTCTAATCAGGCAAAAGAAAGTCTCAGAAACAAAAAAGGTAATTATGTACATTTCTAGGATTAACCTCTTAACCTTAGGAATTAGTGAGTGATTTTGTACCAAACTTAACTGAGGCGTTTCATGTTCTCTGAGAAATGTAGTTATTTTTCCTAGAATGCTGTGCACTGCTTTGACAAAATGTCACAGGCATCTGGATTGTTTAGCTCAACTCATAATTATTTGAGAATACGTAGAAACACAAAAGATACCTCTCCCAGCCCAGAAAGCAACAAAACAAAACACTTCTTTTTACATTTAAATTGATGTCAACCAAAGCACGAGCATGGAGCTTCTTCACTTCTTGGAAGTTCAATACACTCATTCATTCCAGGAAGAATAGACTTGTTTTGAAAAAGGTACCAGAACAGTGATGCAGCCTGTGCTGCATTTCTGAAACCGGTACCTTTGCTAAATTAGGAATAACTGAAGATTTGTTGGGTTTTTTTAAAAATGATTACACTCATAAAATTAGGGTTGCATTTCTCACTCATATATATATCAAAGCATAACTGAGTGAGAAATGCAACCTTAATTTTATGTGTGTGTGTGTGTATTTTATATATCTATCTATCTACAGCTATAAACAACCAAAAAAACCAAACCAAACCAAAACTTGAAACCTGATATCAGGATTCATGACTTCTCCAGAAGCATTTTATGGATAGAGCCTTGATTCCTAAATTAAAAAATAACTTATGCTGGAATGTATTACTGACTGCATCAACCAATGCCAATCTATAACTGCAACTTATTTAAAGGGATTCTATTTTTTTGTTTTTAATTAAAAACGAAATTTTCTGCTAAAGGACCTTTGAATAGCATCTCCTGAAATAAAAAAAACTCTTAAAAACTTGTGTGGTGTTAAAGGGATATTTCTACTACCCTCATGTTCAGAAGTGATTTTTGCAGGCCACCCTTTATCCGTCATGCCCTTCCCTTGCATAGAAAAGACGGTTACTCACCTTTGTAACTGTTGTTCTTCGAGATGTGTTGCTCATATCCATTCCAGTTAGGTGTGCGCGCGCCGTGTGCACGTTCGTCGGAAGATTTTTACCCTAGCAACACTCGATGGGTTGGCTGGGCGCCCCCTGGAGTGGTGCCACCATGGCGCCGGATACATACCCCTGCCCAACCGCCCCTCAGTTCCTTCTTGCCGGCTACTCCGACAGTGGGGAAGGAGGGCGGCTTTGGAATGAATATGAGCAACACATCTCGAAGAACAACAGTTACAAAGGTGAGTAACCGTCTTTTCTTCTTCGAGTGCTTGCTCATATCCATTCCAGTTAGGTGATTCCCAAGCCTTACCTAGGCGGTGGGGTCGGAGTGAGATGTGGCAGAATGCAAAACTGCTGAGCCAAAGGCTGCATCATCTCTTGACTGTTGAACCAGAGCATAATGCGAAGCAAAGGTGTGGGCCAAAGACCAGGTAGCTGCGCGACATATCTCCTGGATAGGTACAAGAGCCAGGAAAGCGGCAGATGAAGCCTGAGCCCTGGTAGAATGCGCAGTGATGTGGCTTGGGGAAATATGAGCCAAATCATAACAAATGCGGATGCACGCTGTCACCCACTGATGTCCAGGGAGTGCAATTGTTGCTCTCGTTGCATTGAGTGTGGCTTCAGGAAGAAGACCGGGAGAAAGATGTCCTGGTTAACATGAAAGGCTGAAACCACCTTAGGGAAGAAAGCCGGGTGTGGTCGCAACTGCACCTTGTCTTTGTGGAACACAGTGTACGGCGGATCCACAGTAAGAGCCCTAAGCTCGGAGACTCGTCTGGCTGATGTAATGGCTACAAGGAAAGCTGTCTTCCAAGACAGGTATAGTAGCGAGCAGGTTGCTAATGGCTTGAATGGGGGAGATATAAGTCTGGTTAAAACCAGGTTGAGGTCTCAGGTCGGGGCTAGGTGGTGTACTTGAGGGTATAAGTGCTCCAAGCCCTTGAGGAACCTCGAAACCATACAGTGTGAGAACGTGGAACGACCACCTTCGCCTGGGTGGAAGGTAGAGATGACTGCCAAGTGTACCCTCAATGATGATACTGCTAGGCTCTGCTGTTTGAGAGACCAGAGGTAGTCCAAAATAGAGGGGATCGAGACCTCAGTGGGAGTAAGATTAAGCATTCTGCACCAGCAGGAGAAACGCTTCCACTTGATCAGGTGCGTTGACCAGGTGGAAGGCTTCCTGCTACCCATGAGAACTTGTTGTGCTGATTCAGAGCAACGTAACTCTGACTGGTTTAGCCATGCAGCAGCCATGCTGTGAGGTGAAGAGCCTGCAGGTCTGGGTGGCGAAGCCTGCCGTGGTCCTGAGTTATGAGGTCTGGGTGCAGTGGCAGGGTAATTGGGTTGGCTATCGACAGGTAGAGCAACGTGGTTACCAGTGCTGCCTGGGCCACGCTAGAGCGATCATGATGATGCACGCTCTGTCCCTGCGGAGTTTCAGCAGGACCTTGTGAATCAGCAGGAAAGGTGGGAAGGCATAATGGAGCTGGCTCTTCCACGGCATCAGGAAAGCGTCCGAGATTGATCCCGGGGAGAGACCTTGGAAGGAGCAGAACATCTGGCATTTCCTGTTCTCGCAGGAAGCGAACAGGTCTATGTGGGGAAATCCCCACTTCTGGAAAACAGAATGCATAATGTCCGGGCGGATGACCACTTGTGAGACAGGAAAGACCTGCTGAGTCGATCCACCAGGGTGTTCCGAATGCCTGGGAGAAAGGACACTACCAGATCTATCGAGTGGGCCATGCAAAAGTCCCAGAATTAGATGGCCTCCTGACAAAGGGGGGAGGACCGTGTCCCTCCCTGTTTGTTTATGTAGTACATGCCGTTGTGTTGTCTGTAAACACTGAGACACAACGGCCTCGCAACTGTTGTTGGAACGCCTGGCATGCCAGGCGGACTGCTCTCAGTTCTCAGACACTTATGTGTAATGCCAGCTCCTGAGAAGACCAAAGGTCTTGAGTATGAAGGTGACTGAGGTGAGTACCCCAGCCAAGAGATGATGCGTCCGTCGTCAGGGACATTGAGGGTTGGGGCAGATGGAACGGCATCCCTGCACACACCAAGGAGAGTGTTAGCCACCACTCTAGGGAGCCTAGGGTGCTCGGGGGAATGGTGACTATTGTGCCTATTGGGTCCCTGCCCGGGCGGTATACCAAGCTGAGTCAAACTTAGAGAGGACGGAGGCGGAGCCTGGTGTGTTTGGTTACCAACGTGCAGGCAGCCATGTGACCCAGGAGACCGAGACAGGTGCGAGCCGAGGCCGTCGGGAAATTCTGTAGACCTCAGATGATTGTTGCCATCGCCTGAAACCACGGCTGTGGTAAGCAGGCTGTGGCTAGATTGGAGTCCAAGATAGCTCCTATGAAGTCTAACCTCTGTGTGGGAATCAGAGTGGATTTTTCTCTATTGATCATCAGGCCTACACATGACAATAGGTCTTTGATGATGCCCACATGCTGAGTGACGTGTGTCTCAGATGAGCCAATCGTCCAGATACGGAAAAACGTGTATCCGACGTTGGCGGAAGTAGGTAGCGACTACGGCCATACACTTTGTAAATACCCTTGGGGCTGCAGAAAGGCCAAACTGCAGGACCGTAAAGTGGAAGTGCTGACGGTTGGCTACAAAGCAGAGGTATCTCCTGTGTGGAGGAAAAGATGGCGATGTGAAAGTACGCGTCCTTCATATTGAGGGCGGCATACCAGTCTCCAGGATCCAAGGACGGGATCATGGTCCCCAGGGATACCATGTGGAACTTCAACCTTATCATAAATTGGTTGAGTCCTCGTAGGTCTAGGATAGGTCTGAGACCTCCCTTCGATTTGGGGATTAGAAATAATGGGAGTAAAACCCCTTGCCCCTTTTGTCCATCGGTACCACCTTTATAGCTCCTATGGTGAGGAGCATCTGCACCTCTTGTAAGAGGAATTGCTCGTGAGAGGGGTCCCTGAAGAGGGACAGGGTTGGAAGGCGGGGTTGAAATAAATTGGAGGTGGTACCCATACTCCACCGTGCATAGGACCCAGCAATCTGAAGTTAACTGGGACCACGCCGGGAGGAAGTAGGAGAGATGGTTGTCTGCGACCACCTCGTCCGCGCTGTCTGCTAAAGTCCTGTCTTTGTCTAGGCACAGAGTATGGGCGGTGAGGCTGGGGACGGAAAGGCCAGCGTTGGGTCACCGGTGTATGCATGCCAAGAGAGCGCATTATGACCCTGTTGTCCTTCAGGCTTTGCAGCCTGGGGTCAGTCTTTTCCGAGAAGAGGCTTTTACCATCAAATGGTAAGTCCTGAATGGTATACTGCTGCTCCAGTGGGAGGTTTGAAACCTGAAGCCATGAGATGCGCCTCATGGCAACACCCGAGGCCAGAGTCCTGGCTGCCGAGTCTGCTGCATCCAACGAGTCCTGGAGGGAAGTTCTGGCCACCTTTTTCCCTTCCTCCAAGAGGGCAGCGTACTCTTGGCGGAGTCTTGAGGGAGAAGCTCCGTAAACTTACCCACCGCCACCCAGGTGTTATAATTATAGCAGGCGGCTAAGCAAGGCTTGTTGATTTGCCACCCGGAGCTGTAGGGCCCCTGCTGAGTACACCTTGCGGCCGAGTGGGTCCATTCGCCTAGCCTCCTTTAATTTCAGGGCTGGCGCCTGCTGGCCATGGTGTTCCCTCTCATTAACGGACTGGACAAGTAATGAGCAGGGAGGAGCATGGACATACAAGTACTCGTACCTCTTAGAGGGCACCATATATTTACGCTCGACTCCCCTGGCTGCACGAGGGATAAAGGCTGGGGACTGCCATATAGTATCGGCATTCGCTTGGATGGTCCGAATAAATGGTAGGGCCACTGTAGTGGGGGCATCCGCCGATAGAATGTCCACTACCGGGTCCTCTACCTCCGGGACCTCCTCCACCTGGAGGTTCATATTGAGTGCTACCCTCCTTAGGAGGTCCTGATGGGCTCTCAGGTCGATTGGAGAAGGGCCCAAGGAAGATGTTCCTGCCATCGCCTCATCTGGAGAAGAGGAAGAGGAGATGCTGGCGACGAACGGGTCCTGGGTGTCCCATTGCTCTTGGGCGATCTCCTGCTCCAGAGGAACCTGGGAGTCTGGTGGGTGGACTGGGGCTTCCTCCGCAGCAGTCGGAGGGGGATGGCTAATCGTCGCCCCTGGCAGTCGGTGCTCTGATGAGACAGAGTGGGACGGAACTACTGGTATGTCCTGGGCCTGGTGGTACACCCAAGGTGTCCAGAAAGACCACTGATGGGGTCCTTGGTCCTAGGCCTGGGTCTCTTGGAAGACTCTGGTGGGCACATCAGAATCGCGGTCCTGAGCATAAGAGCTGTCCGCATGGGATGACACTGATGCATGTCTGGATGGCCATGGATGTGCTGAAAAGCCCTGGGTAGAGTCTCTGTCTCTAGCGGACCTTGCCCTACTCGGCACTGGGGACTGGTACCAGGAAGCGTACCGGTACCAGGAATGAGATCGGGACCTGCGACCGGAGCGGTGCCAGGAGGTCGACTGACATCTCGAGGTTCGATGTCAGGAACGGCTATGGGAGTCATGGTGCCTGGAGCAGTGCCGGGAGCTGGAACGGTGCCGAGAGTAGCGGGCCGGCGAATGGGATACCAACCGGTGCCGCGAGTGCGACCGGTATCGAGGAGGAGAACAGTACCGGAACTGCGTGCAGCGTTGGGAGCGCCGACAGGACCTGGAGTGTCTGCGGGACTGTGATCATGAATGGTGCCGCTCTGCTGTGCCGACAGAGGATGGCCGTAACAAGGCAGGCTTGCCGATAGACTGTATTACTTGCACCGGCGGTGCCGGGGGTTGAGGCAGCGTCGACTCTGTCATGGCAATCAGATCCTTCGCCGTTGAGAATGTCTCCGACGTGAAGGGAATAGTAAGCTCAACCACGGCGCGTGCCGGGGAGCTGTCAGACACCAGACTCGACGGCCCTCGTGAGAGCGGAATCGACGGTGCCGACGTCGTCGGTGCCGGGCAATCCGACTTAGACGAGCTCTCTGGCTGCAGTGGAGGTGGCACGGAAGCAGCAGGAGTCTTAGGCTTTCTCGACCTCGGGGAGAAGGAGCGGTGCCGAGTCAACTTCGGTGCCGGTGATGGTCTGTGCCGAGAGGCCTTGGCAGTACCGGCACGGACCAGTGCCGAGGAGGTGCTTCTGCCCGCCAATTGACCAGCGCTCGGTGCTGAAGGCATAGGGGTAAGAGCAGACTCTATGAGGAGCTGCTTTAGCCAAAAGTCCCGCTCCTTTTTTGTTCTCAGCTTAAAAGCCTTGCAAATGTGACATTTATCTGCCAGGTGAGATTCCTCGAGGCACTTAAGGCAGGAGTTGTGTGGATCTCCTGTCGGCATCGTCTTATGACAGGTCGAGCGTGGTTTGAAACCCGGTGAACTGGGCCTGGACCCCAGCACCGGGTGCGGGGAAGGAGCTAATCCCCGAACCCCTCTTACCTATACACTAACTGTGAACAAAAAAAATTAACTA
The DNA here is from genome assembly GCF_007399415.2 of Gopherus evgoodei. Lineage (NCBI taxonomy): Eukaryota > Metazoa > Chordata > Testudines > Testudinidae > Gopherus > Gopherus evgoodei. Next base: position 93,264,035 of record NC_044325.1, read on the forward strand.
TAACTAACTATATACACAACAAAATAACTAGAGAACTACGAGTAGCTAGGAAGGTGGAAGTCAGTGAAACCGCACTCCACTGTTCCAACGACCGACACGGGTGGTAAGAAGGAACTGAGGGGCGGTTGGGTTGGCAGGGGTATGTATCCGGCGCCATGGCGGCGCCACTCCAGGGGGCGCCTAGCCGACCCACCGAGTGTTGCTAGGGTAAAAATCTTCCGACGAACGTGCACGCGGCACACGCACACCTAACTGGAATGGATATGAGCAAGCACTCGAAGAAGCCTGATTGCTGAGCTTCCAGTTTCAGCTTTGCTGCTGCTATTATTAGTGAACATCTTTCAGGATCTAAGTAGCGCAGTTCATGAGAGTGAAGTTATAATGGTTGAGACAGAAATTGTAACTAACAAAACAGTGAAATTGATAACACACACAAAGTGATATCAAATGCATGAAAAACATTTCTTATCTCTTTCAGTTTTGGTAATCTTCAGATTTTTTTGTAACAGTAGGCACAACATTTTCAGATAGTAATTTGATTTGATTTTCAGATTGATGATGCAATTTCCCCTTCTAAATCAGAAGTAATTTTCTCACATACAGTGTAGGACGGTTATGGAAAATGCAATGTTAGTCTGCATTATTCTACTAAAACTAAAAAATAGTTCATATAAAAAGTCCCTTAAGAACAGATTCTACATAACCTGGGAAGGTTTATACTTAAATCTGAATTGTCAAAGCCACTGTGGGTCTGAATTATTTCTCATATTTCTGAATACCAGTGACTTGATAAAAACTTCTTCACATATGGGAAAATGTTACAGCATGAGAATTGTGATGAAAATGAAAGCAGTATGTAACAGCTCATTTGAATGGCGGTAGAACAGACGCTGTTTTTAAAATTACCTTAATAACTTTCTTTTTCTCTCAGCAGCAGAAGTCATTGCCATATATGATGGCTGCTCATGTATTGGACCAGGATTTCTATTCAGCAATGATGGAAGACCAAGTCTGAAATTAAAATAAGATACTAATTTAAATTACGAAAACCTTATCTATCTTGTGTGAAAAGTGTTATTTTTTTCACTTTAAGCCAAGTAAGTGTTTTTCAGCTGAAAAACACAGTATTGGTAATAAAATGAACTTATTCCAAATAAAACAGTTATATCTTTTTTTAAGGTAAGGACTTACTTTATAACTTTCCTTCTGAAAGCCAAAATACGGTACTACAATATTAGTAGCTAACATATATATATGGCAGTTTTCATCAGGGGACTACAAAGTGCTTTTGAAGGAGGATTAGTATTTCCACATTTTACAGATAGGAACAATTCTTAACTTCTCTAAATCTCAGTTTTCCTGACTCCTAGTAGGTGCCCTCTACCTCATCTCTAGTATATTAGGTAGCAAAATACATCCAAAATGACTAGAACATTTAATAACTTAATTTTCAGTTTGTTTTTAATGTGTTATTAAAACAGGATAGGAGTTTCAAAAATGTTAAGTGTTGGCTTGACTCTCCTCCCACTGAAGTAAATGGAAATTTTACTATTGACCTCAATGACCAATGCTGAGAACTTTTAGAAAAAAAAATCACACCATTAGTTATTTAAGTTTACTAGAAAAATAGAAAACAGTATAACTAAAACATATTAACTGCATGAAAAGAAGCAATATAAAAAACAAAACATGTAGGAAAAGAGGAATAGAAAAAGAATGAGGAATTCTGCTCATGCACAGAACTACCTTTGTAAAACATTGCTGTTGCTGCACAGGTGTGACTCCTTTTCAGACAAGTCAGCAGAAGGGTCATTTGTGTTACTTGTACCTTCGTACAGAGTCACTGTTGAGTTCATGTCTGTCTGTTCACACTCTGGTATCACGTTATGTGTGAAGTCCATGTCACACTCTTCTTTCAAAGGGAAATGAATGTCTACATTACAATTGTTAACTTTGGGAAAGCTTGCCACTTGTAATGGTTGCTTTACCACAGTCTGTGTACAAAAGATTGGCATAGATTTTCTGCAAACTTCAGGTGTGTACACAATAGGACGGACCTCCTTGCTGAGGGAATCCTCCAGGCAACTAAGGCTAGACTGTTCAGAAGCTTCAGGACTTTGTGCTGTTGCTGGAGAGTTCATGAGCTTCCGCCTTGTTCTCTTTTGTGGAGGGACTGCACGTTCGCTTACATGTTGCACGTTTTTCTTGACTGCTTCTGAAGGTGTACCTGTTCAGTACAGCGAAGACTAGTTAGTAGTTTACCAAAACTCTGTTCATTAGAGCACTGCTTTCCCACTCACCCACAATCCAAACTAGTGTAGCTGGTTTCATTTCTTTGCCCTTCTTTCCTCCTTTCTCTGCCAAAAAAAGTAAACTTGTATGCAAGAAAAAGCTATTAGAAATAATTTCTGTTAAATGAACACATTTGTATTTAAGGGAAATAATACAATTATTTCTATTATGGTAGTTACCTGTATTGCAAAATTTGGGCTCTGTTGTGCAAGGTGCTGCACACACACGTACACAGATCTCTTTCCTAAAGAGCTTACAATCTAAGTTGAAACAACACAGTCCAGACCAGTGTGACAAAAAAATAGAAAGAAGACAGTGACCACGGAATGGAGCATAAAGATAATGCAAGTAAGATCAGGTTAGCTATTGTACATCTTAGTTGTTCCTGAAGGTTTTAAGTCATAAGTTATTATTTTTCTTTAAAAAAAAGAGCACCTAACCCCCACAATGTAGCCATTGCCAGTTTGGCTTACTTCTAGTAAGTATTGCACACTGTGGGGCAGGTGTGGTCATGAGGTGGAAGGAGAGAGGATTGTTACAACAAGTGGAGGGAATAGAGAAGCAGATGAGAAGGGAAGAAACCTTGGAGCTAATAAGAAGAGAGAAGAAGAGTAGGAATGTTACACTGGATATTGTCACTCTTCTAACAACAACCCCATTTCCAATAAAAGTGGAACAATTAAAAAAGTTAAATGTTTTCTGAAAATCTTTAAAATGTCAAAGGAAGTTATAAAGTAGACATCCATGATCACACCCAATAGAGAATACTTTATTTACTCCCTCAGTAAGTGGAATGACTAAAGTATTATGGCTTGATTTAAAACTAACAGATAAACAAAAACAACTGAGGGGAGAAAAGAGGGAAGATGCTACTTTTGCTGAAGTTTTTAGCAAAGGAGAATCAGTGTAAGATATATACCATTGTTGAAATAGCTGGGTTAGTGGTGAGTGGATAGTTTATAATTTAAGTAAAACAATTCTCAAGTTACAAATCGAAGCTAGCAGAGGCCAGTCATAAAAGTGAAATGTTCCTATATTTTACTTTAATTTTAACTTTTAAACTGATGAAGTAAACTTTGGTATGCTTAAAATTACACCTACTATGGACTGGCTTCACTTCAGTTTGCAGTCTCAGAATCACACTTTACCTCTACTCTGTTTGCTTAATTCTTATGATCAGGTAAGTAGTTAGTAGCTTACTCAGGAAATAACCTGAAAATGTTAAGCTGCAGTACTCATTCAGGAAGACTGATGAAAAAACTTTTGACAGAAAAAACTGAATGCAATTTTAGAAGTGAATTTTGAGTTTATCAACCAGAAACATTCCGTAACTTAAGTCTTCTCCCACAGAGATTACCCTAGAGCTTTTAATAGCTCGAAAAATGTTTGAAGAATAGAAAGTTGATAAAAAAATAATATAACTCATTTTTGCCACAAAATTACAGTATATACAAACTATAAGACCAGACAGCAGATAGTTTATTATTTGCTAATTTTAGTTTGTAACTAAAGCTTAACCACAATACCTTTTCTGTGCAGTAAAGGGGAGGACAGTAGTGAAATGTTAATAGAAAAACAATCATAGAATCATAGAATATTAGGGTTGGAAGAGACCTCAGGAGGTCATCTAGTCCTATCCCCTGCTCAAAGCAGGACCAACACCAACTAAATCAGTGGGGGTGGTCTAGGTTGGATATCAGGAAACATTATTTCACTAGGAGGGTGATGAAGCACTGCAATGAGTTACCTAGGGAGGTGGTGGAATCTCCATCCTTAGAGGTTTTTAAGGCCCGGCTTGACAAAGCTTTGGCTGGGATAGACTCATAGACTTTAAGGTCAGAAGGGACCATTATGATCATCTAGTCTGACCTCCTGCAAAAAGCAGGCCACAGAATCCTACCCATCCACTTCTATAACAAACCCCTAACTTATGTCTGAGTTACTGAAGTCTTCAAATTGTGGTTTAAAGACCTCAAGCTGCAGAGAATCCTCCAGCAAGTGACCCATGCCCCACGCTGCAGAGGAAGGCGAAAAACCTCCAGGGCCTCTGCCAATCTGCCCGGGAGGAAAATTCCTTCCCGACCCCATATATGGTGATCAGTTAAACCCTGGGCATGTGGGCAAGACTCACCGGCCAGCACCCAGGAAAGAATTCTCTGCAGTAACTCAGATCCCATCCCATATAACATCTCATCACAGACCACTGGGCATACTTACCTGCTGATAATCAAAGATCAATTGCCAAAATTGGGCTATCCCATCATACTATCCCTTCCATAAACTTATCAAGCTTAGTCTTAAAGCCAGATATGTCTTTTGCCCCCACTACTCCCCTTGGAAGGCTGTTCCAGAACTTCACTCCTCTAATGGTTAGAAACCTTTATCTAATTTCGAGTCTAAACTTCCTAGTGTCCAGTTTATACCCATTTGTTCTTGTTTCCACATTGGTACTAAGCTTAAATAATTCCTCTCCCTCCCTAATATTAATCCCTCTGATATATTTATAAAGAGCTAGCATATCCTCCCTCAGCCTTCTTTTGGTTATGCTAAACAAGCCAAGCTCTTTGAGTCTCCTTTCATAGGACAGGTTTTCCATGCCTCGGATCATCCTAGTAGCCCGTCTCTGAACCTGTTCCAGTTTGAATTCATCCTTCTTAAATATGGGAGACCAGACCTGCACACACTATTCCAGATGAGGTCTCACCAGTGCCTTATGTAACGGTACTAACACCTCCTTATCTTTGCTGGAAATACCTCGCCTGATGCATTAGGCTTTTTTAATGGCCATATCACATTGGCGGCTCATAGTCATCCTGTGATCAACCAATACTCCAAGGTCCTTCTCCTCCTCTGTTACTTCCAACTGATGTGTCCCCAATTTATAACTAAAATTTTTGTTATTAATCCCTAAATGCATGACCTTGCACTTTTCACTATTAAATTTCATCCTATTACTATTACTCCAGTTTACAAGGTCATCCAGATCTTCCTGTATGATACCCCAGTCCTTCTCTGTGTTAGCAATACCTCCCAGCTTTGTGTCATCTGCAAACTTTATTAGCACATTCCCGCTTTTTGTGCCAAGGTCAGTAATAAAAAGGTTAAATAAGATTGGTCCCAAAACTGATCCCTGAAGAACTCCACTAGTAACCTCCTTCCAGTCTGAGAGTTCACCCTTCAGTACGACCCGTTGTTGTCTTTCCTTTTACCAATTCCTTATCCACCTTTCAATTTTCATATTGATCCCCATCTTTTCCAATTTAACTAATAATTCCCCATGTGGAACCATGTCAAATGCCTTACTGAAATCGAGGTAAATTAGATCTACTGCCTTTCCTTTGTCTAAATAATCTGTTATTTTCTCAAAGAAGGAGATCAGGTTGGTTTGGCACGATCTACCTTTAGTAAAACCATGTTGTAATTTGTCCCAATTACCATTGACCTCAATGTCCTTAACTACTTCCTCCTTCAAAAGTTTTTCCAAGGCCTTACATACTACAGATGTCAAACTAAGAGGCCTATAGTTATTCGGATCACTTTTTTCCCCTTTCTTAAAAATAGGAACTATGTTAGCAATTCTCCAGTCATACGGTAGAACCCCCAAGTTTACCGATTCATTAAAAATTCTTGCTAATGGCCTTGCAATTTCATGTGCCAGTTCCTTTAATATTCTTGGGTGAAGATTATCTGGGCCCTCTGATTTTGTCCTATTAAGCTGTTCAAGTTTGGCTTGTACCTCAGATGTGGTAATATCTACCTCCATATCCTCATTCCCATTTGTCATTCTTCCATTATCCCTAAGCTATTCATTAGCCTTATTAAAGACTGAGGCAAAGTATTTATTTAGATATTGGGCCATTCTTATGTTCCTTATGATTAGCAGTTTAAATATCCTCTTTTCTTAATCTTACTACTCCTTGTGATGGGGTGTTCACCCCACACCGGCCTTGAAAGGGTTAAGATGGTCCAGATAGGGACAATTCATCTTAGAGGCCTCACCTGGTTGAGAGTCGGACTTGAATGAAAATGACTAATGGCTGATTATGAGGGCAAGGTAACTATGGAAGGTGGGACCAGACCCGATGATAGCTGATTCCCCAGACAAGACATAAGGAGGTACCCCAGTGGAGAGTGAACTCTGGGACACTCCTAATTAGAACTGTTTGTACCCTGTGTGAGAAAGTTCCTCCTCTACTTTGATGGGTCCTGCACTTATTGGCAGATTTGCTCACCTCAGTGATCTTCCCCACAGTCTGGATCAACTCCTCCTGTGTCTGATCAGGAGTTGGGAGGTTTGGGGGGAACCTGGGCCTGCCCTCTACTCCAGGTTCCAGCCCAGGGCCCTGTGGATTGCAGCTGTCTAGAGTGCCTCCTGTAGCTGTCATGCAGCTGTTACAACTCCCTGGGCTACTTCCTCATGGCCTCCTCCAAACACCTTCTTTATCCTCACCACAGGACCTTCCTCCTGGTGTCTGATAATGCTTGTACTCCTTAGTCCTCCAGCAGCACACCCTCTCACTCTCAGCTACTGGTGCCTCTTGCTCCCAGCTCCTCACATGCACTTCCTCTTCTCTGGCTTCCCGCCCCCGCCTGACTGGAGTGAGCTCCTTTTTAAACCCTGGTGCCTTGATTAGCCTGCCTTGATTGGCTGCAGGTGATCTAATCAGCCTGTCTGCCTTAATTGGTTCCTGATTACTCTAGTGCAGCCCCTGCTCTGGTCACTCAGGGAACAGAAAACTACTCATCCAATAACCAGTATATTTGCCCTCTACCAGACTCCTGTACCCCACTGGTCTGGGTCTGTCACACCTGCTAGATAACTCCTCTCCCTTCTTCTTGTTTGCACCCTCCAGATAGATGTAAACTTATCATGTTGTGCACTGAGCCTCTGTTTGACACCCCTGTTTAGTGGGAATCACAGAAGAGAAAGAGACTAGATATGGTGGGCCCTGCATGCTCTAGCAATATATTTATACTCCTCCCTAGTCATCTGTCCAAATTTCTACTTCTTGTAAGCTTCCTTTTTGAGTTTAAGTTCACCAAAGATTTCACTGGTCAGCCAAGCTGGTCGCCTGCCATATTTGCTATTCTTTTTGCACATCGAGATGGTTTGTTCCTGCACCGTCAATAAGGCTTCTTTAAAATACAGCTAGCTCTCCTGGACTGCTTGCCCCCTCATATCAGTCTCCCAGGGGATCCTGCCCATCAGTTCCCCAAGGGAGTCAAAGTCTGCTTTTCTGAAGTCCAGGATCCGTATTTTGCTATTCTCCTTTCTTCCTTTTGTCAGGATCCTGAACTCAACCATCTCATGGTCACTGCTGCCTAGGTTGTCACTCACTTCTACTTCCCCTACCAAATCTTTCCTGTTTGTAAGCAGCAAGTCAAGAGGAGCATAGCTCCTAGTTGGTTCCTATAGTACTTGTACCAGGAAGTTGTCCCCAACACTCTCCAAAAATTTCCTGGATTGTCTGTGCATTGCTGTATTGCTCTCCCAGCAGATGTCAGGGTGATTGAAGTCTCCTGTGATCTGGAAACTTCAGTTAGTTGTCCAAAGAAAGCCTCGTCTACCTCATCCTTCTGATCCGGTGGTCTATAGCACACGTCCACCATGACATAACTTTTGTTACTCTCACCTCTAAACTTAACTTAAAGACTTTCAACAGGGTTTTTTCATTATGCTGTTTCATTTCACAGCTGTGGAATTTTTGTCTGAGTGTAGCATAAATGGGAGATATGTTTCAAAAATAATTTCCCAGTCTCATTTAATTTCCCCTACCACTATCTTTTATAGACATACTGTGGTAGAGACAGCTATTTTTCTCAAAGTCTATTGGCCGATAATAGGAAAGAGGGTTTTATTTTTTTGGTTTATAAACTACTTTCAATTGGCACTCTTGCAAGAGCACTAATAATTCCATTTATAGTTCACTACAAGTTCCGCTCTCTCATCCTTGGCCTTTTGTCAAGTACTGTATACATTTTTACTGTAAAACTAATGTCCTTTATTCAGAATATGTACCTTCTGTCACAACTAAAAATTGTGACCAAGGCTTTCATTTAAAGGTTTTTGGACAGCTTTTATTCTGAAATCCAACAAAGCTTTATCCAGCAAATCCATTTCTAGTCTTTGAAATAACTATCCATTAAACATTTCAGGACACATTTTTAAATATTAATTTATGAGGCTTTGTTGCAGCTTATATGCATCTGAAAGTGTGTGTTTCGGGAAAAAGTAGTGGTTAGTGTTCTATTTGTCTGCCGCTACATTCCGACAATGAGGTTCCAATTTCAGAAAGTTTGCTTACTGTAAGATGCTGGGTTATGCAAATGTCCTAAGAATGACTAGGAAGGAAGTCTGTGATATACAAACATCTTGGAGAGAGTGCCAAGTTTTAGAAGATTCTACAAGACTAAATACAGAAAACACTTAAATTAACTGTAAATGTGAGCATTTAAGCCATGAATTAGATAGGTAGAGAACACAAAATTATTGCCAAAATTATTGCACAACATTATTGCCAATAATTTGTTGAACTTCATCACAGTAAGAAATATTTCATACTGCAAAACAAGTACATTAATAAAAAACAGATAGCAGGGGTTCTATCTGGGCAAATATAAGCCAGTAATAAAAATGCCTTTAAAATAACTAACATGAACAGAATGAAATTCATAGTAAAGAATAAGTTAAAACAAAACAGAGTACTAAGGCAAAGTGGCCAAGATACTAGAAATAAAGGGAATATCTTACTATAAATTCTTGATTCTAGCACATGGAGCTTCAAGAAAAAACACTAAATATTGTGAGATTCATGAGAAAATTAGGAGAGTTGTCAACACTGCTTACAATGTTACTGTCACAGGCTCAGGCTAGCTAAGTCTGGAACTGGAAAGCAAAGCGTCAAAGCCAGGAAGGAGAAAAGACACAGGAGCTGTGGAAGAATATAAGAACAGCTAGGCTGTGTCCATTTAGCCCAGTATCCTGTCTTCTGATGGCAGCCAATGCTAGATGCTTCAAAGGGAATGAACAGAACAAAGCAGTTATCAAGTGATCCATCCTGTAATCCAATCCCCGTGTCTGGCAGTCAGAGACTTAGGGACAGCCAGAGAATGGGGTTGAATCCCTGACCATCTTGGTTAATAGCCATCGATAGAATTAGGTTCGTGGAGGATAAGTCTTTTTTGAACCCAGTTATAGTTTTGGCTTTCACTATATGCCCTTGCAATGAGTTCCACAGATTGTCTGTGTGTTGTGTGAAGCAGTACTTCCTCCTTTTGTTTTAAACCTGCTGCCTATTCATTTCATTAGGTGACCCCTGGTTCTTGTATTATATGAAGGGGTAAATAAAACTTCCTTATTCACTTTCCTCACATCGTTCATGATGGAGGAGGAAATACATCTCTCTTTCTAGGTCCTTATATCCAGGCTACATCTAAACCTTGTTAAGCAGATGCAACCAACATCTCTAAGGCTTTGTCTACATGGCTACTTACAGCGCTGAAACTTTCTTCACTCAAGGGTGTGAAAAAACATCCCCCCTGAGAGCTGTAAAGTGGCAGTGTAGATAGTGCTACAGAGCTGGAAGCCGCGCTCCCAGTGCTGGTAGCTATGGCCCTCATGGAGGTGGTTTTATTACAGTACTGGGAGAGCTCTCGCCCAGTGCTGGAGCCAGGACTACACAGCCACATTAAAATGGTGCCATGGCAGTGCTTTAACATCAGCTGTGTAGACATATCCTAAGATTATATTTACAGTGCAGCTGGGAGCATGTGTCTCCACTTGGATAGAGAGACTCACACTACCTCTACTCAAGCTAGTTGCTAAAAATAGCAGTGTGGATATAGCAGCACAGTTGTCAGCTTGAGATAACTGCCTTAATCCAAGCCTGCCTGACCTCCAGACCTAAGCTTGGGTGGCTGGCCCAAGCCGCTGCCCAAGTTGCAATGCCCACCCTATTTTTAGTATGCTAGCTTGAGTCTAGCTCAGCTGTAGTGTAGATGTATCCAGTGACAGCCTTTCCTATTCATCGATACAGTAAAACATGTCCAAGTTCTCATTATCTCACATTCCAATGACTGCATCATTCTTCTCTGGCCTTGATTAATGCAACCTTGTCCTGCTGATATCCATTGAGAATGCTGCTGCTAATCCCCTTTGCTCATGTCATCTCTCCACTGGGTCCCACTTCTCTATTGCATTAAACATAAGCTACTTGTTTTCATGGCTGATTCCCAGCCTACCTATCATCCCATCTGCTATACAAATGTTGACATTCACACCTCCAATTGGCCTATGATGCCAGCCTCCATTGTCCACTTGCTAAAATTTTAACAAGCACCTTCATGCTTTCTGAGAGGCTGCACCTCGTACTTGGGAGGAGTTCCCCACAAATATCAGCAAAACTAACATATTGTCCTGTATTTATGTCATACGTCAGACACATAATTAGTTGGGGAAGAGTCAACATGGTTTTTGTAAAGATAAACCATGCGTCACCAAAGTTGCTAGAATTCTTTGAGGGAGTCAACTAGCATGTGGACAAGGGGGATCCAGTGGATATGGTATACTTAGATTTTCAGAAAGTTCCTCTCCAAAGGCTCTTAAGCAAAGTAAGCTGTCATGGGATAAGAGGGAATCCTCTCATGGATTGGTAAATGGTTAAAAGATAGGAAACAAAGGGTAGGAATAAATGGTCAGTTTTCAGAATGGAGAGATGTAAATAGTGGTGCCCCCAAGGAGTCTGTACTGGGCCCAATTCTATTCAACATTTCATAAATGATTTGGAAAAAGGGTAAACAGTGAGGTACAAAATTTGTAGAGGATACAAAACTACTCAAGGTAGTTAAGTCCCAGGCAGACTGCAGAGAGCTACAAAAGGATCTCTCAAAACTGGGTGACTGGGCAGCAAAATGGCAGATTAAATTCAACGCTGATAAATGCAAAGTAATGCACACTGGAAAATATAATTCCAATTATACATATAAAATGATGGGGTCTAAATTAGCTGTTACTACTCAAGAAAGATCTTGGAGTCATAGTGGATAGTTCTCTGAAAACATCCACTCAATATGCAATGGCAATCAAAAAAGAGAACAGAATGTTGGGCATCATTAAGAAAGCGATAGATCATAAGGGAGAAAATATCATATTGCCTCTATATAAATCTATGGCACTCTCACATCTTGAATACTGTGTGCTGATGTGGTCACCTCATCTCAAAAAAGATATATTGGACTTAGAAAAGGTTCAAAAATGGGCACAAAAAATGATTAGGGGTATGGAACAGCTGCTGTATGAGGAGAGATTAATAAGACTGGGACTTTTCTGCTTGGAAAAGAGACGACTAAGGGGGGATATGGTTGAGGTCTATAAAAATTAATAGGCAGCAGGTTTAAAATGAACAAAAGGAAGTATTTCTTCACACAACGCACAGTCAACCTGTGGAACTCTTTACCAGAAACTAAATGAATTATTTGCGGAGAAACTAAATGAATTCTTTGCTTCAGTCTTCATGGCTGAGGATGTTAGTGAGATTCCCAAACCTGAGCTGGCTTCTGTAGGTGACAAATCTAAGGAACTGTCACAGACAAGGTTTTGGAATTAATTGAAAACTTAACAGTAACAAGTCACCGGGACCAGATGGCATTCACCCAAGAGTTCTGAAAGAACTCAAATGTGAAATTGTGGAACTACTAACTATGGTTTGTAATCTGTCCTTATAATTGGCTTGGACTGACTGGAAGATAGCTAACGTAATGCCAATATTTAAAAAGGGCTCTAGAGGTGATCCTGGCAATTACAGACCGGTAAGTCTAATGTCAGTACAGGGCAAATTAGGTGAAACAATCATAAAGAATAAAATTGTCAGACACATAGAACAACAAATTGTTGGGTAAAAGTCAACATGGTTTCTGTAAAGGGAAATCATGTCTTACTAATCTATTAAGAGTTCTTTGAAAGGGTCGACATACATGTGGACAAGGGGGATCCAGTGGACACAGTGTACTTAGATTTCCAGAAAGCCTTTGATAAGGTCCCTCCCCAAAGGCTCTTATGTAAATTAAGTTTTCATGGGATAAGAGAGGAGATCCTTTTATGGACTAAGAACTGGTTAAAGGACAGGGAACAAAGGGAAGGAATAAATGGCAAATTTTCAGAATGGAGAGGAGTAACTAGTGGTGTTCCCCAAGGGTCCCCAAGTGATTGAGCAACAAAATGGCGAATGAAATTTAATGTGGATAAATGTAAAATAATGCACATTGGGAAAAATAACCCCAACTATACATACAATATGGTAGGGGCTAATTTAACTACAACTAACCAGGAAAAAGATCTTGGAGTCATCATGGATAGTTCTCTGAAGACATCCACGCAGTGTGCAGTGGCAGTCAAAAAAACCCAAACAGAATGTTAGGAATAATTAAAAAGGGGATAGAGAAGAAGATAGAGAGTATCTTATTGCCCTTATATAAATCCATTACACCCACATCTTGAATACTGTGTACAGATGTGGTCTCCTCATCTCAAAAAAGATAGACTGGCATTAGAAAAGGTTCAGAGAAGGGCAACTAAAATGATTAGGGACAGGTCCCATATGAGGTGAGATTAAAGAGGCTAGGACTCTTCAGCTTGGAAAAGAGGAGACTAAGGGGGAATACGATAGAGGTATATAAAATCATGAGTGATGTGGAGAAAGTGAATAAGGAAAAGTTACTTACCTGTTCCCATAATATAAGAACTAGGGGCCACCAAATGAAATTAATGGGCAACAGGTTTAAAAAACAAATAAAAGGAAGTTTTTCTTCACACAGCGCACAGTCAACCTGTGCAACTCCTTGCCTGAGGAGGTTGTGAAGGCTAGAACTATAACAGGGTTTAAAAGAAAATTAGATAAATTCATGGAGGTTAAGTCCATTAATGGCTATTAGCCAGGATGGGTAAGGAATGGTATCCCTAATCTCTGTTTGTCAGAGGATGATGATGGACGACAGGAGAGAGATCACTTGAGGGAGGGATAACTCAGTGGTTTGAGCATTGGCCTGCTAAACGCAGGGTTGTGAGTTCAATCCTTGAGAGGGGCCATTTGGGGATTTAGTTGGGGTTTGGTCCTGCTCTGAGCAGGGGGTTGGACTAGATGACCTCCTGAGGTTCCTTCCAACCCTAATAATCTATGATTCTATGATCATTACCTGTTAGTTCACTCCCTCTGGGGCACCTGGCACTGGCCACTGTTGGTAGACAGGATACTGGGCTGGATGGACCTTTGATCTGATCCAGTACAGCCATACTTATGTTCTTAAATTTTTTAATGCTGAGACTAATCATTGGAACAAGTTACCAAGGGTCATGGTGGATTTTCCATCACTGACCATTTTTAAATCAGGATTTGATATTTTTGTAAAAATATATGCTCTACAAATTATTCTGGGAAGTTGTATTATCCTCTTTCAAACCCCGCTAAAAACTCTTTTTTCCCAGGATTCCTACAGAAAACTTGACAACTTCAAGGCTGCTGGTGTGCTGAGACCACTGCCTATCACGCTGACCAATGGTGACTCATTGTTTCCTTTACTCCCCCTACCCACATCTAGTTTCCTTTGTTTTATACTTAGATGATAAGCACCTTTGGGGTGGGAACAGTCTTTTTGTTCTGTTTTTGTCAGGGCCTACCACAAGGGGGTCCTGAACCATGATTAGGAAGAACTCTGAGGTAGTATGGCGATACAAATATTTCAAAAAACCCAGGATCATATTTAACAGACTGCTGCTTTACACAAATTCACAAGTAGTTACGGCACAAATTGAACATGAGATGGGCATGAAACTTATTAAACAAAGTGAATTAATTAGAGACGTTTTTAACATTGTGTTATTCCAATCTTACAAGGAAAGAATAGTACTGAAGCTGAGTACAGCAAGATAGGTAAATTTTTGGGCTCTCATAATATCGGCCATTACATTATTAATAGAGTTTAAGGAAAGTCTGTCTTGGATAACAACTCTTACTACACAGTATGAGCATTCCCCAGAGTTCAGCTGAATACAAGGCTTGTGATACGATAGGATAGTAATTTATAGGGGATTCCTGAACCCACAATAATTTATTAAGATATGCTGTAAGAGCATACATTTCATCTACATCTCAGCAGTTTTGTCCAGCAAACATTCCTTGAGCCTATCTTTCTGTCATAGAAATCTGGGTGTTTTTTAGTATACATCTTGTCTAGCTTTTGCTTTACAGATAAGACAGAGCTTCTGCAGTTTTGAAGAAGCTAATGAAAAGTACCATTACACTACATCCATGAAGTCCTATGAACTTTTCTTTGGGCTGGAAATAGCATAGGCTACTGGAATTCTAACACACACTGTTTTTTATGCAGTAATTTCTTTTCCTGATGCAGATTCAGCACCATCCAGAGGAGTTTGGTTGTGTTCTATGCTTCTAATATGGCACTATCTTATTTGTCAGGGGAAATTTACAGGCACATTAACATGGCTGACAAACAGTGAGCTGCAAATATTTCCAGGGGAGACATTTCCATACATAGTATACTAGGGTTCTTATTTTCCAGCTATGCCAATGCTATCATTTTTAACTAAAAGCTGAAAAAGTAACAAGTGAAACTGCAAAGAGCACTGCAGTTAAAACCTGGGCACCATGCAAAGAAGTTAGTGGTGACTGGAAGCCTTTTTGTGAGGACTCTCTTCTACAGACCTTGGTACAAGGGGTAACTACATATGGAAGATTTTAATCAGGACTATCAAGTGATTAAGAAAATTAATCATGATTAATCACATTGTTAAACAATAACAGAATACCATGTATTTATATATTTGCGGATGTTTTCTACATTTTCAAACATATTGATTTCAATTACAACACAAAATAGAAAGTGTACAGTGCTCACTTTATTTTTTATTACAAGTATTTGCACTGTAAAAAAACAAAAGAAATAGTATTTTTCAATTCATCTAATATAAGTACTGTGGTGAAATCTCTTTATCATGAAAGTTGAACTTACAAATGTAGAATTATGAACCAAAAGAAAACTGCATTCAAAAACAAAACAATGTAAAATTTTAGACCCTGCAAGTCCACTCAGTCTTACCTCTTATTTAGCCAATCACCAAGACAAACATGTTTGTTTATATTTGCAGGAGATAATGCTGCCCACTTCTTGTTTACAATGTCATATGAAAGTGAGAACAGGTGAGAGCATGGCATTGTTGTAGCCGGCATTGCATGATATTTATGTGCCAGATTTGCTAAAGATTCACATGTTCCTTCATACTTCAACCATCATTTCAATAGACATGCATCCATGCTGATGATAGGTTCTGCTCAACAACAATCCAAAGCAGCGTGGATCAATGCATGTTCATTTTCATAATCTAGTCAGATGCCACCAGCAGAAGGTTGATTTTATTTTTTGGTGGTTCAGGTTCTGTAATTTCTGCATTGGAGTGTTGCTCTTTTAAGACTTCTGAAAGCATGCTCCACACCCTGTCCTGCTCAGATTTTGGAAGGCACTTCAGATTCTTAAACCTTGGGTTGGTTAGAAATCTCACATTGATTCTTTGCCTTTTGTGAAATCTATAGCGAAAGTGTTCTTAAAACAAACAACATGTGCTGGGTCATCATCTGAGACTGCTTTAACATGAAATATATGGCAGAATGCAGGTAGAACAGAGCAGGGGACATATACTTCTCCTCCAAGGAATTCAATCAGAAATTTAATTGACGCATCTTTTTTTTAACAAGCGTCATCAGCAAGGAAGCATATCCTCTAGAATGGTGGCTGAAGCATGAAGGGCCATATGACTGTTTAGCATATCTGGCATGTAAATATCTTGCAATGCCGGCTACAAAAGTGCCATGAAAATGTCTGGTCTCACTTTCTGGTGACATTGTAAATAAGAAGAGGGCAGCATTGTCTACTGTAAATGTAAACAAACTTGTTTGTCTTAGCAATTGGCTGAACAAGAAGTAGGACTGAGTGCACTTGTAGGCTCTGAAGTTTTACATTGTTTTGTTTTTGAGTGCAGTTATGTAACAAACAAACAAATCTGACATGCATCTGATGAAGTGGGTATTCACCCACGAAAGCTCATGCTCCAAAACGTCTGTTAGTCTATAAGGTGCCACAGGATTCTCTGCTGCTTAAACAAATCTATATTTGTAAGTTGTACTTCAGGGATGGGCAAACTATAGCCCACAGGCTGGATCCGGCCCATGGGATTGTCACTCCTGTGGCGCTGCGGGGCTAAGGCTACCCTGGCCCCGCGCTGCTCCCAGAAGCTGTTGGCACCACATCCCTGCAGCCCCTAGGAAAGCGAAGGGCAGAGGGTTCCGTGAGCTGCCCTCGACTTCAGGCACTGCCCCGTGCAGGTCCCATTGGCTGGGAATTTGGAATTGCGGACAATGGGAGCTTCGGGGGAGGTATCCACAGGCGAGGAAAGTGTGCGGAGCCCTCTGCACCCCCCCTCCAGGCCGCAGGGACATGGTGCTGCCTGCTTCCAGGAGCGGCACGGGGCCAAGGCAGGCAGGGAGCCTGCCATAGCCCCGCTGTGCGCTGCTGTCACCCCGGAGCTGCTCAAGGTAAGCTGTCCCGAGCTGAAGCCTGCACCCCAAACCTCTTCTGTACCCCAACCCCCTGCCCTGAGCCCCCTCGTACATGCCACACCCCATCTGTGCCCCAATCTCTTTCCCTGAGTCCCTTCCTGCACACCACACCCCCTCCCACACCGCGCATTCCCTCCTGCACCCCAAACCCCTGCCCTAGCCCTATATTCATTGCCCTGCATGCAATTTCCCCACCTATATATGGCCCTCAGGCCAAAAAGTTTGCCCACCCCTATTGTACTTTCACGACAAAGAGACTGCATTACAGTACTTGTATAAGGTGAGTTGAAAAATACTATTTGTTTTGTTTATCACTTTTACAGTGCAAATATTTGTAATAAAAACAATATACACTTTGATTTCAATTACAACACAGAATACAATATATATGAAAATGTTGAAAAATGTCCAAAATACTTAATAGAATACCAACTGAAATTTATTAATAGTGCAATTAAAACTGCGAGTTAACTGCGATTAATCGACAGCCCTAATTTTATTATTATTTTGTAATACACGCTCCCAACATCTGATGCACATTGAAAGTTACAGTTTGGTACAATTGGCTGACACTGAAAATACCATCTCCCTAAAATTTAAACACCTATATGAACTGCTTCTCTTTATTTTCTAAATGGTAGCACACTCAGTTCTAGGAAAGTCTTGTCCAAATAAGAGATTTGAATACTTAGGTAATGTATACAAAGACATATTAAAAGAGGAGAATCATGTATGTAACATTGTCAATCCAATTTGCAGTTGAGTACGTTCAGACTGATTGAATGCTACTTTTCATAAAGGTATGGAACTGGCCTATTTTCTAAATCTTATTAGAATCTGTTCTTCGTCTATGTGAACTATGCTGTATGGGGCCATGCGGTCATTTTACACAACCTTCCTTTTATACTTGCATCTATTCAGGGAAAGGCAAAACAGTTTCAGATTTAAAGGACTGAAGTAATTCTGGAATTTATTTCATTAACTGAAACTTTATGATGCAACTTCGGGATAATATTATCCCTAACATTAATCAGAGTCCTCCAAGTACTTTGTGGGAGGATGGATGCTTCTTAGTCTACATGCAATCTGCTAATTTCTCCCTAAATATGTCATTGTGCAAACAGAATGAATAAGGAGTCAGTACATTCTTATTTGCTACATCCACTAATATAAAACATTTTATGAAAAACTTACATGTTGAAAAGCAACATGGTGATGACTAACATCCAAGAAGCCAATTAACAAGATCGTTGATTAAAACGGTTTATATTAAAATGAATATTAAGTGGGAATACATCTTATTCCTAGATAAAGAACTAAAACTGAATGAATGTCCAAATAAAGTTAAAAAAAAAAAAAGTCTGAAAAGAAGGCCATCCAACATGGCAAACATTTAATTAAACTTATGTTATGTGGTACAGCAAATAAAAATTTGCATACAAAATGGAACTTTTGAAAGATGAAATCCCACCATCTGAAGTGGTTCTGACTGTATTTATCCTGTAGAGCCATTCAAACAACAACATTTTAGTATTAGGCTTATTGACTAGAATGTAGGTATCAGATAGGCACACCTATAGTAATGTAAAAAGTATGTTTTTATCTAAAAAAGAATTTGTAAAATTGGTCAAAATATTCTGATTTGTATGGATTTTCCCCTCGCTTGCTTACTATACTGTAAAAGTTTTAATAGTCCCAGTCAGCTGATCACTGGAGCTCAGGAGTATTAAACTATTATTTTTGCTTGCTATATGAGAACAAGTCATTATGAAGTCTACAATTAGTGCTTTCAGTATATACAGATGTTTGATATGCAATAGAAATATTTACACTAAAGATAAGGGACTGGAGCAAAATATATTTTACAGTGGAAGTGACATCACCAATTGGATTTCCTTGAGCAAAATGCTTATTTCTAAAAATAGAACTTCTCATTGAAAACAGAGCACATACCTACTAAACCAACTGATCTATAGTGGTTGGCTAATGAATTTTAAGTCTATACTTGCCAAAATTTGTTATTGATCAATTGTTGTTTTACCAGATGATTTTATATATAAATAGTTTAAGTGCAACAGTGATTTAAAGAAGGAGTTTAAAGTGTCACTTCAAATAAAAGAGGCAGGAGGTTTTGATCATCCTTTGGTTTGCCCAGAAGACGTTACCCTGAGGAACTAATTTATCAAGAGGTGAGTGTACAATCATAAAGAGATTTACAGAGGTATAAGTTAATGTGAAAAGCAAAATGCAGGATTTAGCAATCATGAGTCACAGCCCAAATAAGTAGGGTTTGTGACAAAGACACACTGATGAATTGGATTAGTTCTAATTGAAGTTTGGGACAAAATAATAACTAGGATTCTTCTTCTTCTAGAACTCATGCTAATACATACAGGAGGGGATATTTCTGGAAACTGTGCTAAATTAAGTCTGCCAGGTTGTTCTGCTAAAGTGAAATCAAATATTAATGTATGCATCTCAATAAACATTTCTGGGCTACAAATGATTGATCCAATTACTACACTAATCATAAATTCTGATTCTTTTAACAACTTTTTGACTCACGGAATTCCGAATTGCAAATTATGTCCAGTGAATGAATTTCAGCTAGTGAATGAATTTCAGCTATTGAATATTCATGTGACCCAGAGGGATCATTATGGTGGGCAATTTAATGACAATCTTATAACAATAGCTATGATGTGAAAAGGCTAGAAAACAGTTTGCATTCATGGGACTGGCATGTTAGTCATTATTAATATTTTATTCAACACGAAGGAAGTCAGTCATATTAGAACAGGGTGAATGAGCTCTTCAGTATATAACAAGTCTTTTAAATAAGGAAGAAAAATATTTTTCCTGTTTTAATCAATTTTTTTTTAAATTATCATACAACTATATTCCCATTGTCCCTGCCCCACACAGTAGTAAATTGACTTTACTTTTGGTATTTGTCACTAGGGAAGGTAATGGATGCCATTTTTTCCTCTAAATCAATTTTGTTCTCTCACAGCTAATGCACAGTAAGGCTTCAGGAAATGGGATGCCTGAAACCATGCCAAGAACGTCTTCATTCACAGAAATACTTGTAAACACCATTTATGACCCTCAACCTAGCTTTGTGCATCTTTCCCTCATGAACCCCCTACCCCCCCATTCTACACTGTGAATAGTATGGGTCACTCTATTACCCAAGACCCTAAATAGATGAAACCTTAAGACTATGTTCATGAACTTATACCTAGTCTGTATCTTGAATTTTTCACATCATTTATGTTTTATTCAATGACAGCTCCAAATAATTTTAGATTCAGTTCAACATACACAAACTGCAACCAAATAAAATTATCTTCTAACTTGTTCCTAAAACACTCCTTTAGCTCATAGGAAGATGACAGATTTTTCTCAAAGACTAATTTGTAATTGAAGTACTTTCAAAGCAAAGAATTAATATATTTTGAGCAACTTCTGAAATGAATGTGTATTTTGACTGTTGAACAACAACAGTATACACTTTGCAAATTTTCTGTTTTAATGAGAAAAGATAAGGTTCTGTTTAATGCATAAAACTTATATAGCAATTCTATGCTAAGGTTTCATAATAAAATGACTAAAGTTCAGGAGATGCAAAAAGGTAAAGTTCTGGGAACAAGGTCATTTCAGCCATTTTGTGCAATCTGCAAACTTTATGCTAAGAAAAAAAGCAAATATATTAAGATACACACTTTAGGGGAAAAAATTGGAAAATATTGCTTATGTACAACATGACCAAGTTACTATTGCAATAAAAAATTATATTTCTTCATTTTTGCAGTTTTAGTTGTGCAATCTTGATATTATAGATAATTCAGCAAGGTTAGATTCTTTTTTTTTAAAACACAAAAAATATCCGCCTCAAAACCATTCACACCCCAACAGTGGAAAAAATGAATAGAAATGCCTTCGAGTACCTTAGCTACAGCATTTATTTCCTATAATGAAAATAAGCAAATTGCATAAGCATGTACAACTGAAAACATAGGAATCAGGAATTTCTTGCCAATGGTCTTTATATGAAATTTTGCAAGGAAGGTTTCAATGTGTTTTTTAAGATAGCTATTGTATGCTGATAAAAGTAATTCTTTTAAACCTGCTGTGTAACAGAGATAGAAATAGTATCAGAACTTTTGGTTGCCATCTCTGCCAATGCAAGATTGCTCTAGGGCTTTTTCTAATCTAACTTTACATGATTAGAGGATACAGCTTCCACCCATTGGTGGTGTCAGTAATACTAATGACACCAGTAATGTGTGCATGTGGGGATATGAGAACAACACAGGGAAAAGAGCTAACAGATATCTGAATATGCTTTGCAAAAGATGGTGAAAGGTTTCTAAAGGTTTAAGGAAATCCACGTTTGCATTGCTCTCCCTCTCAGTCCTCCAGAGAAGGCTGGCTGGCTGGCTGGCTATATGGGGGCATGGTCGACCCACAATGAGCAGGGTCCTGTGACCCAAGCAGGCATGGCATGACTGATTTGCAGCACAAGCAGGCTTTGGTTAGCCTGGCAGTTATGGCATGGCTGACCATGGCATAAGTGGGTTTGGTGAGCTTGGCATTTTGCACCTTCTGCCAAACTTCTCTAGGCTACCAATGTTCTTCCAGGGAGCCTACAATGAAAGCTGCTGAATGTACCAAATACATACCTTGGTTTCAGAAGAGGTTTCAAAAAAATCCTGCTGAAGGGCCCACTTGATGTTAAAACAACAGCTCAGTGACACACAGAATCCTTTCTTGGTTGTTTTGGTTTCTTGCTGCCCTGAGCAGAGATCTGGTAAAGACTTCCTGCAAGCCACTGGAAGCAATTCAAACTGGCTAGCTGGCTGGGTATTCAGCAATATAGCCACTCCCAGTCTGCCTGATTGACAAACCTGGTTAATGCCCCCAAGAAGGTGCAAGCTCAAGAGTAAGAACCATTGTAATGGATCTTCAGACTTTTCCTGTGAATAAGAGTTCTTGGGTGATTTCTCTCAGAACCATACCAGAACACTTTCTTACAAAATTTATAAAGTAAAACAGGCTGCTCCTCCTGACCCAAGTAACTGAAAAGCAGGGGAGGGAAAGGAGTATCCCACAGATGCTTAAAATCTTAAATATACTGTCTTCTCATTTCCAGCAAGCCTAGTTTAAATCCAATAGTAACCTATGAAAAACTAGTGGCTTGCAACTGTAATTCTTTCCTTGTCATACAATCATAGAATCATGGAATATTAGGGTTGGAAGGGACCTCAGGAGGTCATCTAGTCCAACACCCTGCTCAAAGCAGGACCAATTCCCAACTAAATCATCCCAGCCAGAGTTTGTCAAGCCTGACCATAAAAACCTCTAAGGAAGGAGATTCCACCACCTCCCTAGGTAACACATTCCAGTGCTTCACCACTCTCTGAGTGAAAAAGTTTTTCCTAATATCCAACCTAAACCTCCCCCACTGCAACTTGACACCATTACTCCTTGTTCCGTCATCCGCTACCACTGAGAACAGTCTAGATCCATCTTCTTTGGAACCCCCTTTCAGGTAGTTGAAAGCAGTTATCAAATCCCTCCTCATTCTTCACTTCTGCAGACTAAACAATCCATGTCCTTCTATTGCAATACTTCAACTGCTTTAGATTGCTAGGTAGCATGATTATAATGTGAAAAGTGTCACAACAGAGTTTACTTCTATCATTTTAAGCATACCATTTTAGTTCCACATGACAGCTATTTTATAAATTAATGCTACAGAAGCATCAAGTATTAATTTCCAATTTTTTAAAATGATACATTCAACAAACAATAAGAAAGTTATCAGCCATTGACGCTACCTTAATTGGACAGTAATCTTTAAAAAAGTTTCAGATTTCCATTTTCTTAATAGACTGTAAGCAAAAGGACAATGTTGTAAAAAAGAAAAAAATTTCCTGCCTGGTGTTTTATGACGTGAAAAAGTCAGCAATTTCCTTTATGGCTGCAGACATTGTTTTTCTATACTATTTCAGTTTTACACCTACGCTGACCATAATTACGTGTAGATAGCTAGAGTGACATATTTGGAACTTTCATTAATGGATAATGAATGATAATTAGAATCTTCTTAGTTCAATCAAACAAATGTAATAACTTTATAAACATATACTGAAAAGGAAATTATATTTCCCTAATATATCTTAATATATGACCTATAAGTGCTGGCACAGCATGATTAGCATATTTAGTCATAACAGTATTTCATTTCTGCAGGAAGACATTTATAATACCCCGCCCCCCAAAATGCTCATACTTTGAAAGCTATCCATATTTAGACGCTAGCGCAGTAAATTACATCTACTAACAAGCTGACCTAAAACACACCCTTCCTGTTGGCCTCCCCAGACTCATAATACTTTATTAAAACATACTGTATACATAATTCAATTTAATGTGAATGAATCATTTTATTACCACCAATTAACTTCTCCAAAAACAAAGCATTTAAAAACAAAACTTCGGAAACATTCAAAAGGAAATACATATTTATGAAATACTGTAGATTTTAAAATTAATTCTCTCAACTTATAAATGAAATTAAAAATAAAAATCAAGTGCCAAAAAATGAACAGTTATGTTTTACTGTTGACAAGTAAAGTCCATGCAATTATGTTGCATGTGAAATATGGATTTTAAAATAAGGAATAATGACCACTGTGTAACAGGTGGTCACTGTTGTTCAGTCTTGATGCAAAAGCCTATTTCCTTTCCAACATCTTGAACATATTATGAACTAAAATAAAATAAAATAATCAATGTACCAAATACATCTGTATAAATCTTCCTTTATATTTGTTTACTAAAGATCTTAGTCAGGTCAGGTATTGCTAAATGATTGCCAAGCATTCTTTTGAAATGACTTTTGGGAAAAAATAAATTAGTTCTGAGAAAACTTATTTTTGGGGGTCTTTAAAGAATAAGAAAACACTGCATCCTTCCCATTTCTGTCTCACCATTTTGTTCCCTCTTTAGTATAGAGAGAATTATGTTTTTCTATGCTAATACTGTTCTCTAACCTACTTTTTGTTTCTTAGAAGCTTTGGTATCTACATTTTGTGACAAAAAGATTGTCTCCTCAAGCCTCAGCTTGGAACAAAATTGGTGACAAAGTTAAATCTGTAGAAGCTTTTGAAAGCACAGCCATTCCTAAATAATTTTACCTTTCTGAATAGGTCTTTTAAACACAAATGCAGTACAGGCCAATAAGAGGAAGAGCCATCTTCATGAATTTTAGAACTGTGCAGGACAGACAAGCTACATTTCAGCCAGGAGAGTAATAAAAGACACTGATGGGTGGTGCTCACTGGCAGTGTAGCCTAATGGTTAGGGCACAAGATCTCTACTCACCTCACCTTCAATTTCTCTCATTGCCCTTATGTCCTGTGGCAGATTGCCTTTTGGTGGGTGTCACCCTGATCCTCTGGTCAGGTCTCCAATGAGATGCATCACTCTCCAGGGTTACAGAGTCCCAAGGAAGATATTGGGTCTCACAGCCTCCCAAAGGAAAGGGGGGTGGGGAGAGGACCTTCAGTCTGTTTAGTGACCCTTGAGGATACTTAGTTCCAGCCAATGCAGCTTGCAAAGCCTTTACCTTCTCTGGGTTTCCCCAAAAGAGAGTCTGGAAGAGAGGGTTTTCATGTCCTCTGTAACAAGGTGGTTGGTAGGGAGCCCACTAGTTGGTAGGGCTCTGGGCCCAGGCCATCTGAGAAGCAACAATGCCCAACACCCAGGAGCACTTTAGGGCTGCCTCCTGGGCCACTTCCTACCACTTGTTACCCCACCAAAGTCTTAGTTTGACACAACAATGAAGAAAAGGTGAAGAGCTCAACCTTCAGCCCCTCTGGGCTCAGCAGGCTGGCTTTCTTCCAGAGAAAGGTTTCTGTAGCATTCTTTTTCTGGAGCTTTCAGGGTAAGTCTCTCTCCTTGCCCTGTCCGGCCCCTTCTGTGCTGTCAGTCTCCCTTTTAAACTCCACCTCCAGCTGGAGCATGCACTGCAGGAGGGGATGGACAAGGCTGCCTGGGCCTCAAGTTGCTCCTTAACCCCTTCAATTCTGGTGTAGGGTTTATGCATTTCGCCACAAAAAGTAACTCATTTCCTTCCAAACACTGCATTTTTCCATATGCATCAGGAAATGCCTAAGGTATTTGGAATATTTATTAAATTTACAAAGGAAAATGGGCAATATAGGCCCAATAGTTTCAAATATGGGGATATTTTAAGCAATGTATCAATATTGTACCAGGGGTAATAGTGGTACCATTAAAAAAGAAAACTATTCAAGAGAAGGCTTCTCTTTTGAAGGTCACTCTCAACTTAAGTTATATGCTCTCACCATTCCTCTTAGTACCATCTCAAGTAAAAATATCAAAAATCTGATGTCACTTTTTGTGTTCTGTGTACTTTTTGGATTTCTTTCAGCATAGACAATTGTCATGGTATAATTCCCCACTCTGAACCTTAGTGTCCAAAAGATGGGGTACCAGCATGAATCCCTCTAAGCTCAATTACCATCTTAGTACTTGTAGCGCTGCCACCAACCAGGAATTCCAGTGCCTGGTACACTCTGGTCCCCCAAAAACCTTGCCCGGGGAACCCCAAGACCCAGACCCTCTGGATCTTAACACAAGGAAAGTAAACCCTTTCCCTCACCGTTGCCTCTCCCAGGCTTCCCCTCCCTGGGTTACCCTGGAAGATCACTGTGATTCAAACTCCTTGAATCTTAAAACAGAGAGGAAAATCCACCTTCTCCCCTCCTTCTCTCCCCCTCCCAGACTCTCCCTGAGAGAGAAGGTAATCCTAAGACAGAGAGAAAATAACTTCTTTCTCCCCCTTCCCTCCTTTCTCTCCACCAATTCCCTGGTGAATCCAGATCCAGTCCCCTGGGGTCTCACCAGAATAAAAAAACAAATCAGGTTCTTAAACAAGAAAAGCTTTTAATTAAAGAGGGAAAAACAGTAAAAATCATCTTTGTAAATTTAAGATGGAATATGTTACAGGGTCTTTCAGCTATAGACACTGGGAATATCCTCCCAGCCTAAGTACACAAGTACAAATAAAAATCCTTTCAGCAAAATACAAATGTGAACTCCTTCCAGCCAAATACACATTTTCAAACAAAGAAAACAGACATAAGCCTAACTCGCTTTATCTACCTAGTACTCACTATTCTGGACATATAAGAGACTGTATCAGAGAGATTGGAGAAAAACCTGGTTGCACGTCTGGTTCCTCTGAGCCCCCAGAGTGAACAACAACCAAAAACTAACAGCACACACAAAAACTTCTCTCCCTCAAGATTTGAAAGTATCCTGTCCCCTGATTGGTCCTCTGGTCGGGAGACAGCCAGGCTCACTGAACTTCTTAACCCTTTACAGTCAAAAGAGACATGAAGTACTCCTGTTCTATTAACCCTTAACTATCTGTTTATGACACAATGAAAATCAATTAAGTTTGATAAGTATTTATTTATAATTAATTTAACTTTCAGGTTCTTAATACAGCAATGATTGGCAGTTTTATGTCATAATTTGTGGCTTGACTAATTTTTTAAGCTTTTGTAGAACAGTGCCTAACTGCTAAGCTTTAGATAGTATATAAATAATCAGAAGAAAGAGCCCATTAAAACGTGTGGATCATCTTGCTATGAAGAAAAATCATTTCAGGATAGGCTGCCAACAACTTAGCTGCTCAGGGGAGAGAATACGGTTCTTGGTGAAGAATAAAAATCTCCAGTGCTCTGGAAAGGAAACTGGGGACATCCCCTACAAGCTTTACATCATAGTCACATAACTAATCAACCCTCAAGAGGAAACGAAAAGAGTGCATGCTAAATGAACTATGTGAAAAACGTGTTGCTGGAACTGATTGCCTTTCAGGGCAATGCTACAAAACTCTTCCATTAAGAAGGCAGTTTCTTCCATGATTTGCATGGAGTCTACAGAAAAGCTCTGAACAAGATCTACCTGGGAGTTTCCAGGTCAAGTACCATGTCTGCATGAAAAAAGTTAAGATTGGTGTAAAAAAGCATCACCTCAACTGAAACAAGTGGTTTGCATTCACGTAGGTAAACCTGTAATCCAACAACAGAAGTGGGCTATGTTCACCAAGGAACACTTGAAGCCTTTGAACAGTAGACAAATTGAGAATGGGGAATCATCCTCAACTAATCCAAACACTATCCCTTTGAACAGTGTGAAAACCTGAAAACCTGAAGTCTGTCCTTATGATTTTGGTTCAAAAGCATGAATGGGTTTGAATTAAATAAGAGCAGGATCAAACTCTAAATGTATATTTAACACCAACAGCCCCGGTCCTGGTGGGCGGGCTTGAATCTGGGACCTCTGAAGCTAAATGAATGAGCCTATACTACATGAGCTAACAGCCACATAGCTCTTAGTTAAGGCTGTGGCGGACTCATTAATCTCTAAGTGGTCTTGGTGCCACCAAAGGGGGAAAGAGCACCACACCCAGGAAGTGTGTTGGTTACACACAGGATTTGTAGAGAGGTGGATGAAACAGAAGTAGATATGTTTTGTTCCACATGGGAAAAGTGTTTAGCTTGACATGGCAGAGTGGCAGGGAATAGAAGTTACAAAAAATGATAGCCGAAATCTAACAAAACTCATCACTTGTCATTAATACTCTGAACACTGCATATCCATACATCACCAGCATAAAAACACTGCATATCCATACATCACTGCATATCCAAACATCACCAGCATAAAAAAAAGCAACTTTTCCAGATATATACATGTAAGGCTTGTAACAGCTGTATCTACCTCTTATTTAAAAAAAAAAAAAATAAAAATGGTTTCACGGACCATTTACATGAAACACTTGCAAAGCTAATTTTAATTACATTGTTATTTAAACTAAAAACAAGAAAAGGTAGACAAATCCACTCATTTATATGTAGAATGAAACATCATATTTCAGTTTGTAATGAGAAGAGAGCCAGTTTTCATAACCAGAAACTCCAGCCCTCACCTTGAAAATGCAGTGGTTCAGAAGAGTGCACTCAGATGATAGTTATGAAAAGTTTAAATAAGATTATCCCACCAAAACAGATTTAGTAGGACTATAAGTAGAACAAAACCCCCACACAAAAGAACAAAACTGGTTATTGTTAAGGCTATGAGTCTATCACGGCGGTCATGGATTCCGTGACTTTCTGTGACCTCAATGACTTTTGCATCGGCCAGCAGCAGCAGTTTGGGTGTGTGGGAGGGGGCTCAGGGCTAGGGACAGGGAATTGGAGAGTGTGGGGGGCTCTCCAGATCCCAGTGGCATGGCCCTTCTGCAGTTCCTAGGCGACGGAGGAGGCCCACACTGCATGCTGCTCGCAGGCCCCCCAGCTCCCACTGGATACGGCTCCTGGCCAATGGGAGCTACAGCAGCCAGCGCTAGTGGCGGGAGCAGCTGAGCCCCTGCCTTCGCCATCTAAGAACTGTAGAGATGCGGAGCTGAATAGGAAGCCCTGACAATCTCCTCCCAAAGTACCAGCGGGGCTCCTGGGTCATGCACCGTGGTCTGAAGCCCTCTCCCCCAGTACCAGCAGGGGTCCAGGGCCACATCCCCCAGCACTTGCAGCGCCCTTAGACTACCCCCTCCCCCCAAGCACTCACAGTCCCCTGCCCAAGTTTTAGTCAGGGCAGGCATTTTTAGTAAAAGTCATCAACAGGTCACAGGCCCATGAATTTTTGTTTACAGCCAGTGATCTGTCCATGACTTTTATTAAAAATACCTGTGACTAAAACGTAGCCTTAGCTATTGTCACATTTGACTATTCCATAGAAGCCAAGGGTTTTTTTTTATGACTCTTGACTGTTTACAGATATCTTTCATAAATTTAAATGGACAATTACTAAGGTTAGAGGACACTCAAACAGCTGAGAGAAAAAGACAGTTGATACAAGTGGAGAGGAGGTACCCACAGAGTTAAAGATGAGTATGTAAATATGGTGGGCTTTAGGATCTGCTTTTCATAGATTATAAAGTTAATGTTGCATCATTCAAACTGCTTGATCAGCAATTAAGTTTTCATGTCTGATTCCTCTCTGCTCTATCCGATTTGTTGGAAGTTCATTATTTGTTTTATAAGTAAAAGAAAGAAGAAATATACACAATTAATATAACGCCCTCCCCAAAACCCTAAGTGACCTGCCAAGAAATTGCCGACGTTCCACCAACTTTAGCAATACCTGCAAAATGCCTGATTCATGTTAACAAATGACCAGACTAAGAGGAGCATTTGGCAAGTTAATTCAATATTCTCCTCTAGGCTTCCCAAAATGCTCAAACCTACTGATTACTGGTTTACATTCAGAGTTCACTGTGTAGATTATACCACAATTATGGAAATTCAGTCAGATTAAAGGAAGATTAAACTGAACAATCCAAGGGTGCCACTACATCTACTTAAATCCAGGCAAAAACTGAAACCAGATGCTTAGACATAATGAACGGTCCATCTTCTAGCAGACATGGCATTTTGAGGCAGGTTTGAGGACGGGGGAATTGTCTTTCCTCCATATACATTTTCTCTGTATCCACAACAGTAGCTGATTCATGACCACCATTTTGCACCAAAAGTTTGGATTGTGTTTGCAAGATTTTTTTGGGATAGATGGCAATTTAACAGACACAGTTCACATAAAAAATGCAGGCACTGCCAATCTATATTGCCAAATATGAATGTAAATAATCTATCCATACCAATCATGGCTTTTTGAGAAAACATTGCGTATTATTCTCATTAGAAAATTTAAATTATATACTTACGGCAAGGTGTATTTGGATTGCTTGCAAGTTGTGGAAATGCCAGGATAACAGACATCTCTGGTTGATCATTTTGTTTAGGTTCCTCTTCAACAGGTTGGTCAGCCCAAATTACCGTTTTTGGTCTCTGAATCAGCTGTTCAACCTCCTTGAAGTTAGCCTCAATAACAGCACTTGCCAAACCTGCTTCTTTTAAGGTGAAGTACTGTTTTCTTAGAACTGGAAGCAAAGCATTTAGAACTCTACAAACAAACAAAAAATCCCAGACAAAGATAATTTTAAATGAAAGTTTTAGTCTAGTCAACAGTAACCTAGCTATGAACTACGACTGTTAGAACATAAAAACTACTATTAGCTGAACCCCTGCAAGTTTCTCTCCTTCCTCTGCAGATTGTGGCCTGGGTCACTTGCAGGTTTAAATGAGAGAGTGGGTGGGCAAGATTCTGTGGCCTGCAATATGCAGCAGGTAAGACTAGTTCATCACATTGGTTCCTTCAGGCCTTGAAGCCTATTGTTGATTTAGTAGCCTTATTGTTTTATTCAATT
The DNA here is from genome assembly GCF_007399415.2 of Gopherus evgoodei. Lineage (NCBI taxonomy): Eukaryota > Metazoa > Chordata > Testudines > Testudinidae > Gopherus > Gopherus evgoodei. The sequence goes on from NC_044325.1 coordinate 93,294,323, forward strand.
TGAAAGAAGCGTAATCAACTTCTGAGAAGTACTAAAACCCCATGCAGAAATCACTGCTAATTTTGTTGGTGGTCTCTTCCCTGAACTATTAAATATGATGTATATGAAAATTCTTTATCATTGAAGTAAGTAATATTTTCATAACTGTGCAATACACCAAAACATGAAAAATAGCACAGAAGTATGGTTAATATATTCTGATAATATTAAAGATATTATTAGAGAGTTAATATTTATTTTTCAATTATATAGCTCATCAGATAACCAACACAGACTTTTTTTCAATTCAATTATTTTTCAAATCAGGCACCAAAAGTGGTGGTGGTCACTTTTTATACAGCATTCAAAATGTGGGCCAGAGTTCCAGTTTCAGGTTTGCAAGTTTGTGTGGCTTATTCAGCACTTGTGTTGTTTGCAGTAATGGCATTTAACATGGATAGTTGATTTTAAAAAATCTGCTCAAAGCATCTAACTTTCTTGAATCCCATTAGCTGTATAACAGCTTCTGTGTAACAAAATTAGACTTCGCTTATCATTAAAAGCCACTTAAGTCTATGTCAACATAGCAAAAGCTGTGCACAGGCTAGCCTATCTTAACTAGCTTGAATCCAGCTAGCGTGGTTAACATTAACAGTGGAGACAGCACAGCATAGGCAGCACGAGCCCGTCACGAATCCCGGTTACATATTCTACTCGATAGCCTGTGCTATACTGTCTCCACTGCTATTGTTACCTGAGATAGCTGGAGTCAAGATAGCTCAGGTAGGTTAGCCTGTGACACAGCAAAAACTGATCAATATACCTTAACACTGATGTTTATAATCTCCCTGTGCTTCATTGTTTGGTACACATAGGGAAATTATATCAGCATCCTCTCTGAGGTCTATGGCTACCACTGCAGTCTGCACCTACGGTCCACTGGACAGAGGAAGAGTGGGACACAGAGCATCAAAGCTATGCAGGGTATTGTGCAGGGGATCTTCTGGAATGCATGCACTCTGCAGGGCAGCGATAGGGACTATATGAATTGTAAATGAACATAAAAATGGCCATACTAGATCAGACCAAAAGGTCCCTCTAGCCCAGTATCCTGTCTTCCGATAGTGGCCAATGCCAGGTAATTCAGAGGGAGTGAACAGAATAGGATCAAATGATCCATCGTCTGTTGCCCATTCCCAGCTTCTAATAGCCATTGATGGACCAATGCATCAGTGAATGAAAATATCTTGCCCAAACACTCCATCCCTTTGTTAAAAGTTCTGTGCTACTTGGAAGTAACTTTACCTTAAACTTAGTCTTAATATGGAATACCCTTTACTCAACTCCTGTTTGCTGTTCACTCACTTTTTGTTGCCAATAAAAAGAAGCATACTACAACATACAAAATTAGACAACAAAGAAAGGGAAAAAAAATCCAACAGCTCTGGAAGTTAAAATATATCTTTTTATTACATTAGCATTTAAACAACTCTATTTTGGAAGTATACTAGTAACATGAGACAATCTAATAATTCAGTGGTAACACAACTGAAGTGTCAGCAATATTCAGTTCTTTAAAAGCTCCATATGCTTGCAATACCAGAGAGATTTACAGATAAGAAAATGTTTTCAAAATAGCTTTGATGCAATATGACCTCTGAGAAGTTTGACAATTGCAGCTGAAAATAATCTTAATTGCTTGCAGATCAGCCTACTTGTTATTTGGAAGAGACAGGTATTAGTAATGGGCGAGTCAATCATTAGAAACATAGATAGCTGGGTATGAGATGACCAGGAGAATTGCATGGTGACTTGCCTGCCTGGTGCAAAGGTTGTGGATCTCTCAAGACATCTAGATAGGCTTATGTGTAGTGCTGGGGAAGAGCCAGTGGTCGTGGTACATGTAGGTACCAATGACATACGGAAAGATAGGAGAGAGGTGCTGGAGGCCAAATGTAGGCTGCTAGGTAAGAGATTGAAGTACAGGACCTTCATGGTAGCATTCTCTGAAATGCATCCAGTTCCACGTGCAGGGCCAGTTAGGCAGGCAGAACTGCAGGGTCTCAATGCGTGGATGAGACGATGGTATAGGGAAGAGGGGTTTAGATTTATTATGAAATGGGGAAACTTTTGGGAAAAGAGAAGCCTATACAGGAAGGATGGGCTCCACCTAAACCAAAATGTAACCAGATTGCTGGTGCTTAACAATTAAAAAGGTCATAGGGCAGTTTTTAAACTAAAGGCTGGGGGAAAGCTGACAGGTGGAGAGAAGCACATAGTTCGGACATCCCTTAAAGGAGGATCTATAAATGGAGATTCGTTATGTCCTAATAAGGAGGAGAGGATGGAAAATGTTCAAATACAGGTAGGATCTGATGAAAAATAGTCAAAAGAAAAAAAAATGTCTCATTCAATTACATCATGTAATGGCAGACAGCTAAAAAGTGACAAGTTCTAAAATGCTTATATAACAATGCTAGAAGTCTAAATAATAAGATGGGTGAACTAGAGTGCCTCGTCTTAAATTAGGATATAAGAGGCATCACAGAAACTTGGTGAAATGAGGATAAATCAATGGGACACAGTAATACCAGGGTACAAAACACATTGGAAGGACAGAACAGGTCATGCTAGTGGAGGAGTGGAACTGTATGTGAAAGAAAGTGTAGAATTAAATGAAGTAAAAATCTTAAATGAACCAAACTGTACCACAGAATCTCTATGAATAGTAATTCCATGCTTGTATAATAAGACTATAGCAGTAGGGGTATATTACAGACCACATGACCAGGATGGTGACAGTGACTGTGAAATGCTCAGGGAGATTAGAGAAGCTATTAAAATAAAAAAAACCTCGAGGGATTTCAACTATCCCCATATTGATTTGGTACATATCACCTCAGGAAGGGATGCAGAGATAAAGTTTCTTGACACATTAAATGACAGCTTCTTGGAGCAGCTAGTCCTGGAACCCACAAGAGGAGAGGCAATTCTTGATTTAAATGGAGGACAGGATCAGGTCCAAGAGGTGAATATAGCTGGACCGCTTGGTAATAGTGACCATAATATAATAAAATGTAACACCTCTGTGGCGGGGAAAACACCACAAAGGCCCAACATTGTAGTATTTAATTTCAGAAAGAGGAACTACACAAAAATGAGGAGGTTAGTTAAACAGAAATTAAAAGGTACAGCACCAAAAGTAAAATCCCTGCAAGCTGCATGGAAACTCTTTAAAGACACCACAATAGAGGCTGAACTTAAATGTATACCCCAAATTAAAAAAAATAGTAAGAGAACCAAAAAAGTTAAATCCTAGTGAGGAAAATAGAAAGAAGCATAAACTCTGGCAAATGAAGTTCAAAAATATAATAAGGAAGGGCAAAAAAGAATTTGAAGAACAGCTAGCCAAAGACTTAAAAAAGTAATATCAACATTTTTTTTTAAGTACATCAGAAGCAGGAAGCCTGCTAAACAACCAGTGGGGTCACTGGATGATCGAGATGCTAAAGGAGCACTCAAGGATGATAAGGCCATGAAGGAGAAACTAAATGAATTCTTTGCATCGGTCTTCACAGTTGAGGATGTGAGGGAGATTCCCAAACCTGAGCCATACTTTTTAGGTGACAGATCTGAGGAACTGTTCCAAATTGAGGTGTCATTAGATGAAGTTTTGGAACAAATTGATAAACTAAACAGTAATAAGTCACCAAGACCAGATGGCATTCACCCAAGAGTTCTGAAGGAACTCAAATGTGAAATTGCAGGACTACTAACTGTCATTTGTAACCTATCATTTAAATCAGCTTCTGTACCAAAATGACTGGAGGATCGCTAATGTGATGTCAAGTTTTGAAAGGGGCTCCAGTGGTGATCCTGGCAATTACAGGCCTGTAAGCCTGACTTCAGTACTAGGCAAACTGGTTGAAACTATAGTAAAGAGCAAAATTGTCAGACACATAGATGAACATAATTTTTTGGGGAATAGTCAACATGGTTTTTGTAAAGAGAAATCATGCCTCACCTATCTACTAGAATGTTTTGAGGAGGTCAACAAGCATGTGAACAAGGGGGATCCAGTGGATATAGTGTATTTAGATTATCAGACAGCCTTTGACAAGGTTCCTCACCAAAGGCTCTTAAGCAAAGTAAGCTATCATGGGACAAGAGGAATGGTTCTCTCATGGACTGGTAACTGGTTTAAAGATAGGAAACAAAGGTAGGAATAAATAATCAGTTTTCAGAATGGAGAGAGGTAAATAGTGGTGTCCCCGAGGGGTCTGTACTGGGACCAGTCCTATTCAACAGATTCATAAATGATTCGGAAAAAGGGGTAAACAGTGAGGTGGCAAAATTTGTAGATGATACAAAACTACTCAAGGTAGTTAAGTCCCAGACAGACTGCGAAGAACTACAAAAGGATCTGTCAAAACTGGGTGACCGGGCAATGAAATGGCAGATTAAATTCAATGTTGATAAATGCAAAGTAATGCACATTGGAAAACATAATTCCAACTATAAGTATAAAACGTTGGGGTCTAAATTAGCTGTTACCACTCAAGAAAGAGATCTTGAAGTCACTGTGGATAGTTCTCTGAAAACATCCACTCAATGTGCAGCGGCAGTCAAAAAAAGTGAACAGAATGTTGGGAATCATTAAGAAAGGCATAGCTAATAAGACAGGAAATATATTGCTTCTATATAAATCTATGGTACACCCACATACTGCGTGCAGATGTGGTTGCCCCAATTCAAAAAAGATATATTGGGCTTGGAAAAGGTTCAGAACAGGACAACAAAAATGATTAGGGGTATGGAACGGCTTGTGTATGAGGATTAATAAGACTGGAACTTTTCAGCTTGGAAAAGACGGGGGGCAAGGGGAGGGGGGTGTATGATAGAGGTCTATAAATAAGGAAGGGCTTGTAAATAAGTAAATAAGGAAGGGCTTGTCTACACTACTGTGCGGGGCTGATCTAAAATATACAACTTGACAGCCGACGCTCTCCCGTCGACTCTGCTTGAGCTCCACTAGATGCGATAAATGGACCCCTGCTGGATTGATTGCTGCCCGCCAATCTGGCCGGTAGTGCAGACAAGCCCTGAGTATTATTTACTCCTTGTCATAACACAAGAACTAAGGGTCACCAAATGAAATTAACAGGCAAGAGGTTTAAAACAAACAAACAAACAAACGGAAGTATTTTTTCCACACACTGCACAGTCAACCTGTGGAACTCCTTGGCCTTCACAACATCCTCTGGCAAGACTATAACAAGGTTCAAAAAAGAACTAGATAAATTCATGGAGGCTAGGTCCATCAATGGCTATTAGCCAGGATGGACAGGGATGGTGTCCTTAGCCTCTGTTTGCCAGAAGCTGGGAATGGGCGACAGGGGATGGATCACTTGATGGATTACCTGTTCTGTTCATTGCCTCTAGGGCACCTGGCATTGGCCACTGTCAAAAGAGAGGATACAAGGCTAGATGGACCTTTGGTCTGACTCAGTCTGGCTGTTCTTATCCTGATTACCTTTCGTTAAAGGAGAAATCTTAAATTGAAGGGATACTGGGAGGTGGACGGAATTTTCAACATTCTGTTGAACATTACAAGAATATTATGCTTATGATGTTTTCCATTATATAGGAACATATATTTGTTTCAGTATTTATAACTGTTTAGATAAAGGTTTGGAAAATTATGCTGCCATTGTCACCTGAAACTCACTGAAATCTGTACATTTATTATACAAGTAACAAGCTTTGAAGAGGAACACACACGTCAAGCATGATATACAAACACGCACTTACTTTTCTGTTTGCTTATGTTGCTGCTCTTGAAGTGATACTAGAGACATCATGTGTTCAATCTGCATTTTCAGATCCTTGACCTCTAGCTTTAAATGGTAGCAGTGAAGATCTTTACGAAGCACCTTGAGAAATAAGTTACATAAGAAATATTATTTCAATTTCAGTGCGATACATACAAATTCAGTCTAAAAAAGATTTTGAGAGATTAGCATGCAATACCTTGAAAAGTAGTTCTGCAATTCATCTACAACTATGACAATACTAAACTTTTAATTTAATAAATCTTACAGAAGGAATAAAACTTAATTTATGTTAGTTAGACATAGCAGTGAAATGCTATTGTCCTATAGTTTTCGATTCACAAACAGATTTGTGTGCTGGACGTAAAGAGTACATATATGTACAATAGCATATACCTTGTGTATATCTGAAATTATTCTAGATTTTTTTTTTATTCATGGTGTTTAAGGCCAGAAGGGACCACCAGATCATCTATTCGGACATCCTGTAGATCACAGGCCCACCACCCAGCACCTGCACACTAAACCCAAAATGAAAATTATACCAAAACAGTACAGCTCACAGGGAACTAAACTATTGTGTGTCTCAGACAGAGACTAAAAGGGACTAAGGTACATGAATGCCCAAGACCCTTGCAATGGCAGGGGATTAATTGATATACACCCAGATAATACTGGCAAGTGACTCACACTCCATGCTGCAGATGAAGGTGAACCCCCTACCCCTTCTCCGCCCAAAATGTCACTACCAATATGACCTGGGGGAAAATGTACTTCTGAACCCAAGATCAGTTAGACCCTGAGCAAGAAAAGACGGTTACTCACCTTTGTAACTGTTGTTCTTCGAGATGTGTTGCTCATATCCATTCCAGTTAGGTGTACGCGCCGCGCGTGCACATTCGTCGGAAAACTTTTACCCTAGCAACTCAGTGGGCCGGCAGGTCGCCCCCTAGAGTGGCGCCACCATGGCGCTCCATATATACTCCTGCCGGCCCACCCGCTCCTCAGTTCCTTCTTGCCGGCTACTCCGACAGTGGGGAAGGAGGGCGGGTGCGGAATGGATATGAGCAACACATCTCGAAGAACAACAGTTACAAAGGTGAGTAACCGTCTTTTCTTCTTCGAGTGATTGCTCATATCCATTCCAGTTAGGTGAATCCCAAGCCTTACAAAGGCGGTGGGGTCGGAGTGAAATGTGGCAGAATAAAACTGCCGAGCCAGAGGCTACAGCCTCTCTTGACTGCTGAACCAGGGCATACTGCGAAGCAAAGGTAAGGACCGAGGTGTTATAACTGCATAATTATATACGAGAAAACGAGTAGCTAGGGAAGTGGAGGTCAGCTAAGCCGCGCTCCACTGTTCCAACGACCGACACGGGCGGTAAGAAGGAACTGAGGAGCGGGTGGGCCGGCAGGAGTATATATGGAGCGCCATGGTGGCGCCACTCTAGGGGGCGACCTGCCGGCCCACTGAGTTGCTAGGGTAAAAGTTTTCCGACGAATGTGCACGCGCGGCGCGTACACCTAACTGGAATGGATATGAGCAATCACTCGAAGAAGAACCAGCCAGTCAAGCACATGAGAGAGAGAATGATCAGTGACACCTCACATCACTGGCCCGCCCCATCCAGAGTCCCATCTCTAGCTATGGCCATCTCTGATGATTCAGGGAAAGGAGACCAGATAAAAATCCAAAATACATTTTGAGGTAGGTGGGAAATCCATTCCTAACCCTGGCAGAGGGCTAGATGAAGACCTGAATGTAAAATGTAAACCAGAAGGGATCCTGACCCCCAAGGCTGATGAGCCATGCCCCCCCCCATCACAAACAACAGTCATACAATCCCATCCATAAATCTGTTCTGCTCTCTCAAAATCGATTAAGTTGTTTGCCCCCACTAATCCTTTTGGAAGGCTATCCTAGAACCACTCTCTGATAGGTAGAAACCTTCTAGTTTCCAGCCTGAATTTAATCATGGCCACTTAATACCCATTTGTTCTTGTGCCAACATTGTTCTTTAGCTTAAACAGTTCCTCACCATCCCTGGTGATTACTCCTTTGATGTATTTGGAGAGAGCAATCATATCCCCTCTCAGATGTCTTCTTATTACACTAAACAAGCCAAGCTCTTCTAGTTTCCTCTAACAAGATGGGACTTCCATCATTCCCCTGATCAGTCTATCAGTTCTTCTCTGTACTCATTCCATTCTGAATTAATCTTTCTTGTACATGGGTGACCATAACTGTACACAGTATTCCAGATGAAGTCTTACCAGTGCTTTGCGCAATAGCATTAATACTTTTCCCTCTCTACTGGAAATGTCTCACCTGATAAATGCATTTCCCTTTTTCGCAACTGCATTACACCAGTGGCTCATCGTCATTCTGTGATCAAACAAAACACCCAGGTCTCACTCCTCCTTTGTCCCTTCCAACCAATGATTCCCTCCCTCCACCCGTTTGTAGCAGAAAGGCTTAGTATCAGGACACTATGAAATTAGGCCCATTTAATAGAAGTCGATTTAACAGAAATCGATTTGATGCAGTCAATTTGATACAGTCGATTGTGTGTCTGCCCACTAAGCTCATTAAGTCGGCAGTGTGCGCCCACAGTACCGAGACTAGCGTTGACTTTTGGAGCGCTGCACTGTGGTAGCTATTCCACAGTTCCTGCAGCCTCTGCTGCCCATTGGAATTCTGGGTTGAACTTCCAATGGGGCAAAAACATTGTTGCGGGTCTGGGTACATGTCATCAGGCCCACCCATCCCTCCCTTCCTGAAAGCAATGGCTAAAAATAGTTTCTCGCCTTTTTTCCTGGGTTACCCATGCAGACGACATACCACGGCAAGCATGGAGCCCACTCATCTCACTGTCACCGTATGTCTCCTGGGTGATGCTGACAGACCTGGTACTGCAGTGCTACACAGAATCAGCTCCTTGCTGATGGCAGACAGTGCAATATGACTGCTAAGCGTCGTTGTCGTTCCATGGGTGCTCCTGGCCGACCTTGGTTAGGTTGCTCGGGGGGGGGGGGGGGCGCCTGGGCAGACAGGCGTGCTCCTGGCCGGCCTCACTAAGGTTGGTCGGGGGCGCCTGGACAAAAATGGGAATGACTCCAGGTCATTCTCTTCTTTAAGTTTCGCCTAATGGAGATTCAGTCCTGCCTGGAATATCTGCCTCAGGCTACTCTCCCAGTCGGCAGCATTGCACAGTCACACCTACCCCAGCCTACTCCCATGGCTCATGAAGCCTGGACAGTAGTAAGGAGCAGTTCAACTATAGGCTGAGCAAGTGTATAATGGTGGTAGAATGTGCCTTTGGACGTTTAAAAGCTCGCTGGCGCAGTTTACTGACTCGGTTAGACCTCAGCAAAACCAATATTCCTGTTATTACTGCTTGCTGTGTGCTCCACAATATCTGTGAGAGTAAGGAGGAAATGTTTATGGCGGGGTGTGAGGTTGAGGCAAATCGCCTGGCTGCTGATTATGCACAGTGAGACACCAAGGTAGTTAGAAGAGCACAGCAGGGCATGCTGTGCGTCAGAGAAGCTTTGAAAACCAGTTTCATGACTGGCCAGGCCACAGTGTGAAAGTTCTGTTTGTTTCTCCTTGATGAAAACCGGCCCTCTTGGTTCACTCTACTTCCCTGTATGCCAACCGCCCTCCCCTACCCCTTTCATCTCTGCTTGCAGAGGCAATAGTCATTGTTTCAAATTCATGCATTCTTTAATATTTTATTTTGTCACGCAAAAGGAAGGGATAACTGCCAAGGTAGCCCAGGAGGGGTGGGGAAGGACGGAAGCACAGAGGTGTGGTAGTTGTAGGGGCACCCCTTAGAATGGCATGCAGCTCATCATATAAGCGGCATGTCTGGGACTCTGACCCGGAGCGGCCGTTTGCCTCTCTGGTTCTTTGGTAGGCTTGCCTGAGCTCCTTAAGTTTGCTTAAGTCCCTGTTATAACCTCTGTCCTTCATGCTCGTGGAGATTTTTTCAAATATTCAGGCATTTCACCTTTTGGAACAGAGTTTGGATAGCATGGATTCGTCTCCCAATACAGCGATCAGATGCAGTACCTTCAGTTTGGTCCATGCTGGAGCTCTTTTGCGATTCTGGGACTCCATGGTCACCTGCACTGATCAGTTCACCAAACAGGAAATGAAATTCAAAAGTTTGCGGGGCTTTTCCTGTCTACCTGGCCAGTGATCTGAGTTGAGAGTGCTGTCCGGAGCAGTCACAATGGAGCACTCTGGGATAGCTCCTGGAGGTCAATACTGTCGAATTGCCTCCACACCACCCCAAATTAGACCCTGCAGGGTCAATTTCAGCGCTAATTCCCTCGTCAGGGAGGAGTACAGAAATCAATTTTAAGAGCCCATTAAGTCGACAAAAATGGCTTTGTTGTATGGATGGGTACAGGGTTAAATCGATCTAACGCTACTAAATTCGACCTAAACTCATAGTGTAGACCAGGGCAAAGTGTATGACCGTACACGTTGTGCTATTAGATTTCATAGTACATCTGCCACTCCATTCTTCAAGGGCATCCAGATCTTCCTGTATAGTATTTTGATCCTCCTCTGTATTGATGCCTCCCAACTTTGTATCATTAGCAAATTTCATTAGTGCACTCCCACTTTTTGTGCCAAGGTCATTAATCATATTCAATATTTTTATGAGTCATAAGACTGATTCTTGAGGAATTCCACTACTAATCTCCCTCCAGTCCAACAGTTCACCTTTCAGCACAACACGTTATCCAGTTTCTTATCCACCCTACAATTCTTATTCTAATCCCCATCTTCTTTAGTTACTAATAATTTCCGATGTTGCACCATGTCAAATGCTTTATCAAAGTCCATGTATATTAGATGTACTGCAATTCTCTTATCTAAAAAAATCAGTTTTTTTCTCAAAGAAGGAAATCAGGTTAGTCTGGCATAATCTACTTTTGGTAAACCCATGTTGCATTACATTCCCATTACTATCTACCTTCATGAATTTAATTATTCTTTCCTTCAAAATTTGTTCCAAAATCTTGCACACTACTGAGGTGAGATTAACAAGTTGGTAATTGCCATGATCACACCACCCCCCTTTTCTCAAATATAGGTATGGTATGACATTAGCTGTTCTCCAGTCACATGGTACTGCCCTGAAAAGAGAGATACGTTAAAAATCTTTGCTTCTGGACTAGCAATCTCATGTGCCAATTCTTTCAGCATCGTGGGATGGAAATTGTCTCATTTCCCCAGCAATAACATTTGGGTTGAAAATTATAGCTATAGCTAACACAAATTTCATCCTTGTTCATGAATTTGAAGAGAAAGGGCTTATAACATAAAACCTGTGCTCTAGTTTCAGTGACTCCTATGCTGATCACCAAGCCTGGAACGCCCTCCTTATACCAGTGTGCCAATATCTTCTTTTAAATACTTTAAAACTCATTTCTGAGTGTCCAATAAATCCTAACCCATGCCAGTAAAAATGTAGTGTCACAGTATTTTTACAAACTATGCTCTATTCAATCTTTTAAATGCCATCCGTATGCTTACCACTGTACATAGCTAAATATTTTCATGAATGAGAAATAATTGCACTAAAATGATGCAATACAGTCAGGCAGAGCAGAAGAACTGCCATATTTGTGCAAGGGAGACTAAACTAGTTGACACTGCTCTAATCGGTACTGGAGGAGTCTTCCATAACTAAAAAATTTCAGGAAAGAATCTGTTCCCAACTATTATAAGCATGTTAATAACAAGAGTTTTGCTTATAAACTGGGGACACATCAGTTGGAAGTAACAGAGGAGGAAAAGGACCTCAGAGTATTAGTTGATCACAGGATGACTATGAGCCGCCAATGTGATATGGCTGTTAAAAAAGCTAATGCGGTCTTGGGATGCAACAGGCGAGGTATTTCTAGTAAACACAAGGTGGCGGTAGTACCATTACACAAGGCACTGGGTGAGACCTCATCTGGAATATTGTGTGCAGTTCTGGTCTCCCATGTTTAAGAAGGATGAATTCAAACTGGAACAGGTACAGAGAAGGGCTACTAAGATGATCCGAGGAATGGAAAACCTGTCTTCTGAAAGGAGACTCAAAGAGCTTAGCTTGTTTAGCCTAACCAAAAGAAGGCGGAGAGGAGATATGATTGCTCTTTATAAATGTATCAGAGGGATAAATATCAGGGAGGAAGAGGAGCTATTTAAGCTCAGTACCAATGTGGACACAAGAACAAATGGAGATAAACTGGACTCTAGGAAGTTTAGACTCAAAATTAGACTAAAGTTTCTAACCGTTAGAGGAGAGAAGTTCTGGAACAACATTCCAAGGGGAGTAGTGAGGACAAAAAATATATCTGGCTTCAAGACTAAGCTTGATAAGTTTATGGAGGAGATGGTATGACAGGATAGCCTAATTTTGGCAATTATTTATTTTTGATTATTAGCTGGTAAATATGCCCAATGGTCTGTTGATCGGATGTTTGATGGGGTGGGATCTGAATTACTACAGAGAATTCTTTCCTGGGTGCTGGCTGGTGAGTCTTGCCCACATGCTCAGGGTTTAACTGATCACCATATTTGGGGTTGGGAAGGAATTTTCCTCCAGGGAAGATTGGCAGAGGCCCTGGAGGTTTTTCGCCTTCTTCTGCAGCATGGGGCATGGGTCACTTTCTGGAGGATTCTCTGCACCTTGAGGTCTTCAAACCACGATTTGAGGACTTCAATAACTCACATATAGGTTAGGGGTTTGTTACAGGAGTGGGTGGGTGAGATTCTGTGGCATATGTTGTGCAGGAGGTCAGACTAGGTGATCATAATGGTTCCTTCTGACCTTAAAGTCTATGAGTCTGTGTTTGACTATGTCTGAAATCTACCTTTGAAAGGAAAGTCATTTACCTGTGGAATATGGCCATCTTGTCCCAGGAGACGCATTTCATTTTCCACACGATGCAGCCAATTAGTATTCTCCTCAAAGTGTTTCATCTCCTCTTCTTTCTTATTCTGCACATGCAAACGACGAGTTTTAAGCATTGCGAGCCTATGATCCCGTTTACAAGTGGCCTGAAATACAACCATATAAAATTATTTAACAGGAAACTACCATATAATGTTCACTGAATTCTGTTATGAAAAAGACTTCGCAGGCTTCCATAATTGGATAGATATAGTCAAAACAATTTACACAGTCTTTGATCTATGTAATATTTGTAAAGTAGCACACTCTTCCTAAGTGCACTACTGAAGTCTATTAAATTGTTTTATACGCTCTCATTCATAGTTGTCTTCCTCTGAAGTCTTTTCAGTAGGACTTTTGAGACTATCGTAAATTGTTTAATACTCTTATAAAAACTGCATGTTTTAAAAAAAAATTTAAAAGCTATAATGGTCAAACTATAGAATAGAAAAAAGTTATATATACCTATATTATTCTTACAGGTAGCACTGTCTAGTTACTAGTAAGCAAAGAATGTAGAAAAGAGCGAGGAATTCTTGAATTCTAATCCTTGCTCCCCTAATGACAGCATGACTACATGTAGGGCTTGTCCTCACTAGAGGCTAAATCGGCGCTGCTGCGATTAATGCAATGGTGTTAATTTAGTGAGTCTGGTGAATATGCGATAAGTCAACGAGAGAGTGCTCTCCTGTCGACTTCAATACTCCACCTCCTTGAGAGGTGGAAGCTAAGTTCGTGGGAAAGCATCTACCGCCGACATAGCACGGTGTAGACACCGCTGTAAATCGATCTAAGCTATGTCAACTTAAATTATGTAACTTAAAAGAGTGCAACTTAGATTGACTTACCTCATTAGTGTAGACAAGGACTTAGATACATAAGAAAGGAGCAGAAGGACAAAACGAAGAAAGTTTCAACTCCAATTCCTCAAACACTATCCCTGTTCTAAAGGTGGTGGAGGGAAGTGACTCATAGAGTAGAAGCTATATAGGGGACCAATGGTCACAGGGGACTGAAAATTAGGGCAAAAGGAATGGAGGAGAACCCTCTTTCCCACTTCTTCCCATGTTTGAGTCTCCTGCGCTCTGAGCCCAGTGAGGGGCATGTTTGACACGTGACACAGACCAGGGAGCAGCTGGTATGTAGGTGGACGCAGCAAGTGGCTTAGACCAAGCCATTCCAGCCTTTGGAGGCCTGTGTTATATTGCTGACATATTTCCCTGAGACTACAGGGAACATCCCGCATATAATAATGGGGAAGTAGCACAAAAGTCTGTGGAAAGGACCAGCTACTGCATAATGATCTGGACCAATTGGAGAAACGGTCTAAAGTATATAGGATGAAATTCAATAAGGACAAATCCAAAAAACTCCACTTAGGAAGAAACAATCAATGGGAAATGACTACCTACGAAGGAGCACTGCAGAAAAGGGTCTGGGGGTCATAGGGGATCGCAAGCTGAACACGAGTCAATAGCATAACACTGTTGCAAAAAAAAAAAAAAAAAAAAAAAAAAAGTAGGGCTGTCGAGCGATTAAAAAAATTAATTGAGATTATTTGCACTGTTACACAGTAGAATACCATTTATTTAAATATTTGTGGATGTTTTCTACATTTTTAATATTGATTTCAATTAAAACACAGAATACAAAGTGTACAATGCTCACTTCATATTTATTTTGATTACAGATAGTTGGACTGTAAAAAATACGAACCACCAAAAAAGAAAAATCAACCTTCTGTTGGTAGCATCTGACTCAGATGATGAAAATGAACATATGTCGGTCCGTTCTGCTTTGGATCGTTATCGAGTAGAACCCATCATCAGCATGGACGCATGTCCTCTAAAATGGTGGCTGAGGCATAAAGGGATATAAGAATCTTTAAAGCATCTGGCTTGTAAATATCTTGTGATGCCGGCTACAAAAGTGCCATGCGAATGCCTGTTCTCATTTTCTGGTGACAATGTAAACAAGAAGTGGGCAGCATTATCTCCTGCAAATTGTAACCAGACTTGTTTGTCTGTGCGCTTGGCTGAACAAGAAGTAGGACTGAATGGGCTTGTAGGCTCTAAAGTTTTACATTGTTTTTGAGTGCAGTTATGTAACAAAAACAACAAGCAAACAATCTACATTTGTAAGTTACACTTTCACGATAAAGAGTTTGCACTACAGTACTTGTAGGAGGTTAATTGAAAAATACTATTTCTTTTGTTTATCATTTTTACAGTGTAAATATTTGTAATAAATAATAATATAATGTGAGCACTGTACACTTTGTATTCAGTAAAAGCAGCAAAGAGTCCTGTGGCACCTTATAGATTAACCGATGTATTGGAGCATGAGCTTTCGAAGTGGGTATTCACTCACAAAAGCTCATGCTCCAATACGTCTGTTAGTCTATAAGGTGCCACAGGACTCTTTGCTGCTTTTACAGATCCAGACTTTGTATTCAGTGTTGTAGTAGAAGTCAATATATTTGAAAATGTAGAAAAACACCCAAAATTATTTAATAAATTTCAATTGGTATTCTATTGTTTAATAGTGCAATTAATCACAATTCATTTTTTTGAGTTAATCGTGTGAGTTAACTGTGATTGATCGACAGCCCTAAAAAAAAAAAAAAAAAAGGCAAATATCATTCTGGGACGTATTAGCAAGAAACAAGAAGTAATTCTTTTACTCTACTTTATGCTGATAAGGTCTCAACTGGAATACTGTGTCCAGTTCTGAGCGTCACATTTCAAGAAATATGTGGACAAATTGGAGAAAGTCCGGAGGAGGAGAGCAAAAAAAAGAATTAAGGTCTGGAAAACATGACCTGTGAGGGAAGATTGAAAAAATTGGGTTTGATTGGTCAGGAGATGAGAAAATGTAGACATGATAACAGTTTTCAAGTACATAAAAGGTTGTTACAAGGAGGAGGAAGAAAAAGTGTTCTTTACTTCTGAGAATAGTACAAGAAGCAATGGACTTAAGTTGCAGCAAGGGCGATTTGGGTTGGACATTAGGAAAAACTTCCTATCTGTAGGGGTACTTAAGCACCGAAAGAAATTGCCAAGGGAGGTTGTGGAATCTGCATCACTGGAGGTTTTTAAGAGCAGGTTAGACAATCATGTGTCAGGGATGGTCTAGATAATACACTCAAGGCAAGACTAAGTAAGGGACTGAACTAGAAGACCTCTCAAGGTCCTTTCGGTCCTATGATTCTATAAGGAGAGAACTATCAAGCAGCAGCAGAAAATGAGCCCCAGAGTTTAGGCCCAGAGCAGAGTTGAGGCACAGACTTGAAGGTATTTGTTATGGAGGCTGAAGACGAGAGCTTTAAGGGGCCAGTATGCATGAGCCAAACAAAGACACTGGCTCCAGAGGCAGCCCCATGTAAAGTGAACATGGCAAAGGTCAGTAATAGCCCAAGATTGGTTCACAGAACGCAGTACTCAGGACCCAAACTCACAACAAATTAACACTGATTTCACAAATGCTAGTTAAGGTAATCTTCATTCTCGGTTTTCACTTGCTCATTCTTCAACAATTCTTCTTTTGGACTGAGACTTCCCATGTTTCCAGTCCACGGTTAGGTTCCTCCCTCCTGCCAGGATGGGGTCTAAGCGAGCCTAGCATGAAGATGGGGAAGGTTTGGATAGGAAAGTTTGCATACCACCCAGTACTGCACAAACTCAACAGCTGGATACAATAATCAAGAGAGAACATAAAATGAATATTTCATTAATGAAAAATGTCCTTTAAAAATTCACTTTTCTTAGACACTCTCTTGTGATCCTGTAGTCTATTTCAGATGAAGAAAACAGAAGCAGTAAAGAAAAATAGCATACTTCCCAAAATGTGTGTAAGAACAGAAGCATAGCATACCAGGGAAACATGAACAGTCACTTTTATATCACGACTGGATTAGAAATTACAATACAATTTGTTCCAACCAAATCAAAAGGACATTCAATTTCAAGGTTACAGCGGGTTTTTTTTTTTTTTTTAATAAATAGGGTACTGCACTTATCCTTATTACGTTTCTAAGCAAATATCAAACATTTTATAGAAAATGTTTGAATGAAATAAATGATTAAACAAAAAAACCTTTGTTAACACAAAGTTAAGGTTGCCTGGTGGTATCCTCCAAAACAGAGAGTCCTCAAATTTGTGAAAACCAGGAAATACAGAATTAAGCTACATGCCCACACAATCTTAACTCTGCTCCCCTGAAGCTGGCAACAGGCATTGGGAATTATCTTCATGCACTCCAGCTGCATTCACTGTTAGGTATAGCTGTTTTGAATAGTGAAGGAATAAATTGGAGCAGCTTGAATGAACTGTGATTTTGATCTGAGCAGCTCTGGGTCTGAGTGCTCCCCAGGTGTGCAAGCAAAGGAAAGAGGTACATATGTAACTTGAGGTTCCAGGCTACATCTGGCCTGTGTTATACAGGAGATTAGATTAAATGATCATAATAATCCCTTCAGGCCATGGAACATATGGAGCATCTCAATTCAGAAATGCAAGACTGTGTCGGTAGCAGGACACTGGGACCTTCTTGCCATTGGTGTTATCAGCAGTTAGGTGGGACATGAGAGCGGTCTTTGGATTTAATGATGGGCAGGGGAAATACAGGTTTAGGTGGTATCTTTTGTTCAAGTGTGAAAGGGTGGTAAGAGAGTATGAAATGATTGTTAAATTTTACAAGTGTGGTATTTTGTCAGGGGAGTAAACTCCGATCATAGGGCAAGTGCAGCTAGCACCCGTCTATTACACATGCTCCCACTCGGCCTTTACATTGTGTTATGGGCATATTGGGGCACCACTCAAAGAGGGCAGAGTTAAGACTGTCTGGGTGTTTTACTATAACTCTGTATTTTTCTGGTTTACAAAAGTTTGAGTTTTGCTGAACTTGATGTTCTGGAAGAGCAAGAACTATTACCAATAACTTTAACTCTGCATTAATAAAGTTTTTTGCTATTTAATTTTCTAGTTTTTTAAACAGAAAGAGAAATGCTTGTTGGTAGGAGTTAATGGTCATTTAGGCAGGTGTAATTCTAACTTAGGTTCGCAGTTATATGTTACTTAGGCTAGGTTAATCATTAAAAGACCTGGTTTTATGCGGCCCTTTTCATCAGTAGATCTCAAAGAACTTTACATCATTATCCCCATTTTAAAGACGGAAAACTGGGGCAGAGAAGTAAAATGATTTGCCCATGGTCATCCAGCAAGCCGACGACAGAGCTAGGAACAGTCCCAGTCCAACAGTCTTTCCTCTAGGCCACACGGTTCTATATGATTCCTTGGAACTCTTTCACCACTCCAGTATATCTGCTATAGTGGAATGGGGATAATGGTCATGTTTTGAAATGTTTGCAGTGTGTAGTTAACAGGGCTGGTGAGGGAAATCCCATGCAACATCTGTGTTTCAGAACTGTGTCACTTTTGTTACATGATTGTTACCGTAATTTTAAGAAAGTAAGAGAAGACTGTTGTGTCTATGTGCTTCTTCAACCTTGTCTCATCATTCACCTTAACATGCAGCCCCTGCCACCAACATTTCCAGTTCTCTCTTCCCTTCCCAGCCCATTAAGCCATTACTCAGCACTGCAGCAGTCATTAACGTTTAAGAAGTTGTTCTTTGTTGTCTCCTGCCTTATGCTGCCAAATACATATATCACATGTAGCAACTTACTGGTAGGCTGCATACTACCTTGGTTATGTAGCCTTAACTGCACAGCAAGCTGGACCGCTCATTCCCACTATCTATCCCCAGTTGCGACCTCTGCTCTTGTTTCCTCAGGAATGCCCCAGCCCACCCAGTCCCCACACAGGAGTGATGTGTACCATAACAATTCATTTTCTGGATTTCAGATATTTAAATTTGTGTTACTCCAACCCCTAATGCCAACTCACATGCAAGGGCAGGGAGAGGGGCTCAGGTACCAAAGAGCAGCAGCTCCTAGGACACACATCAGGGAGGAATTGGGGCTCAGACTCTTGAAGAGGGATAGGGCTCTCCCAGATTACCAGGGGAAATTCAGGGTTGACAACCCCACACCCCCATCTTTCTCTGTGACTCCTCACATTCCCCAACCCCTCCTGCCTGCCCATTACCTGAACCCTCAACTCCTCTTCCATCCCCTACCACCCATTCCCATAAAATACTCCCATCCCTTACTGCAGACCCAAATCTTTCCCCTATTGCCACTTACAGGGAGGGGAGATTGGAGGTTCAAGAATGAGCAGTCACATGTTTAAACTGGTTTTTAAGAGAAAATAAATTACACACTTTCTGAATATTCTGTTGTATCAATTATGTTTAAATAACCTACAAAATTTAACAGAGGTGGATTTTCCCCAAATGTTTACAGTTCATTCTCAGATTTCTTTGCAAGCTAGGTTTCAAGCTTTTATGTTACCAGAATCTGAATTTCTTACATTTGGATAACTAACTACTCCAGGAGGCAAAGCCAATTTCAAGACAATCCATGCAAGTATGCAACTTTAGAGAAAACAGACCAGGTGTACACTCAAAATTATATCAACTCAGCTACATCGCTCAAGGGTGTGAAGAATTTATACTTCTGAGTGACATAATTAAGCTGGCCTAGCCCTTGATGTAGACAGTGCTAGGCTGATGGAAGGTTAATCCACCTCTTGGGGAATTTGATTAACTAAGCTAATGGGAGAATCCCTTCCCTTGCTGTAGTGAGCTGCTCCATTCAAATGCGTGGGGGTTCCCTGCCCCCTTCCTCTGAAAGTTTCTGATGTGTCAAGCATACCCATTCTCAGCTCCTCATCTCAGTGTCAGCAGTGCGTTCTCAGTGCATGCTCTCACATGCCTATTCTAAGATCCCAACCCAGAGAGCAGGGCTTCCTCATAGACTGACTTATTAGGGGGAGGGAGAGGTTGGTAGGGAATTTGAGTCCCTGGTGTAATGACTGATCCCTGGTCTGATCTCTCTGAGCAAAAAAAACCAATGCCAGAATGTGCCAGCTTTTTTTCCCCTCAGGGATTATATCTTGGGATCCGCTTGGTGGCATCATATTTGGATAACTGACTATGTTACCCTGGGTTCTTTCAACCCAAAGCTCTTGGTAACTTTTACTCTGTGCGAGGAGGTGTCAGGAAATAAATCAGAGGAGATACGGCAGATGGCTGGCACAAACAGGACAACACAAGAGTGCTTTCACTTAAAGCTAAACTTTACTAGGTTCAAGCACTTACACACATCTGTAATGAAGTGAGTAAAACACCCCTAACCCTTGATAATTACCAAAGCTGAGCGTGGCTTTCGAGTTACACAGCGGCAGCCCGTCTGCTGGTGGGGAGCACAAGATGCATCCAGAGGGAGAGACCAGTGCCAAAGAGTCCCCCCATCTCAAGCTTTTCCTCCTTATTTATACATTAGTAATACAATGACATGTCCCTTAAAGAAAACTTGTCAAGCAAACAGTTCCAATGGGCAAGCAAGAGGCTCCTTCTGATTATTGATTAACCAGGTGTAGGTTTTTCCAGAATCTGTACCCTTGAGACCCCAACAGACATTCCTGAGGGTACATCCTGCTCTTTTAAAATGCATGTATCAGCAACTTCAACACAGTTGTTATCAGGAAGACGCGGGGTCAAGCTGCCCTTTCTGTAGCACCCAAACCCCCTCCCCTCCTGCCTTGGTCAAGCTGAGATTGCTGAACAGCCAATTTACAGCTTGCTAACTAAGTCGCCTTTAACAATAAGTCATAGTGGTTTCAAACACTTTACTGGTTTGCCAAAGTCTCCTCGTACAACTATACCCCATGCAGCACATCAAATTTCAAGGCAATCTGATTAACTGTACAGATCTTAGAGCACTCAACTGAGCTTCAAACACAAAGCTAGTCTTAATCTTAACTACAGCAGAGCTATTGCTCTGTTAAAATGGAAAAACATATTATAATTGTTCACTATAATAGATGTTAGAGAAATGATGATACAGGATAAAAATAATGTTTTAAAGTAGTACTTCAAAATTCCATTCACTGCAGATTGTGACATGAAAAACTTCTGGAATATGTCAGTCACTCGAAACATCATTTGTGACAAGCACAAGATTTCTGAAACAACAGCGCATTTTTTACCTTGACATTATTTATAACAAGTTTAAACCTCCAAGTGAATCACTGCACACACTGGAAATCTGAAATTGTTGCCAGTTAAGTTAAATTTTGCTATAATAACTGATTAAAAAGAGGAAAAATTAAATCTATATTTTACAGCTGTAAATTTTTATTCAGAAACTAAATTAAGATTGGAGTGTTTTCAGGCTTTCCTGCCTACTCTTGGACCTTCTAAAAGAAGATTAGGATATCAAACTCTGAACAACAGCAATCATTTGAAATACAGGCCAATGGGTTTTGAACTGCAAGGCCACTGATAGAACTGCTTTAAAAAAAGACTAGCTTTCCTTTGTCAACACTGCAGAAAATTTGTATTGCTTTAAGTTTGGCATGGAGCTTGACGAGGTTTGTTGTTACTACTGTGATGCAAATGGACTTCTCAGATGACAGTGACCTAAGTAGCTATGCCAGGTGCGCTGCTATGTTGGTAAGTTTGTTGTTGCACAAATGCAGCATGGAATTGTTCAGTCTAGTCAGATCTCAAATTAGCAATTGTGAATCACATCTACATTGAAATATTGAGAGATTTTTGTGCTCAGCAGCAACGTGTCAACACGTTCCTTATTGTGTGAAAAAATAGTGCACCTCACATCAACACCACATTTTCTGTATTAATGTCAACTGTTAAAATGTTATCTGATTGTCAATACAGCGTACGCTGCACTGTTTTGTTAAAATTGTACATATGAACTTATGACATCCAATGCAATTTGCATTTCAGTAATATTCAGGATATATTTATTGAGAATTACAACTGAATTATACACAGCTTGCAGAACAGGCACAGGTAACATGCCACAGTTAAAATAAATCATATGGAAGAAAGGAAGTCTAGAACCCTTTTCCTTTATATTAAAATTAAAACTATACAATTTTTGCCCTAAAAGAAGATATTCTTAATATCCATATGGTCCTGACCCAAGTAACACATTTAAAAGAATTCAAGTGATTTAGGAGGCTAAGTTTAATTTAGGCAAGTAACTTAGTCCTACTGATCTTTAGCAAGACTTGGGTTCTTAAGGATCTTTGTCGCTTTGAAAATGGAATTCACAAGCTGAAGACACTTGAACACTTAAATACAAAAGGTTAGATAGCTGAACTAGATTAAAGGTAAAAATTTCAAAAAAGAGGTTCTATACTGTAACATGGCAAAATGAAGTGGTACAAAAATCACTCACCTTTTCTACTCTCTCTTCAGAGCACATCAACTCAATTTGTTCATGGAATTGTTTCTGGTAATATGTTTTCAAAATGTTCTCTTTAAACCGCATTTCCAGCTTGAGGTATTCCTTTCTGATTTCCTCCCGATTTATAAACAAACTTTTTAGAATCTCTCGAAATCTACCAGAAATAAGGGACAAGTTAATAGAAACTGACGACATATGTAGTCTTTTCATGAATGCCTGGTTTACAGTGATACAACAGAAGAAAACAATTCCAGTTCTGAGCTAAAAAAGTAGATATGGAAAAATAAGGAATAAAAATTAGTAAGCGACCTCAAGAAAGGTGATATTCCTATTTATCTTTCCCAAAGTGGCAGTACAAAGAGCAAAGATTCTATAATTCAAATTAAGATCCATACAAAACAAGAGCACATATTCAAGTTTCAAAGGGGATTAAACTATCCTTGTTTAGTTTAGGAAGTCATTAAAAGAGTACATTTGTTTATCTCTTCCCGCAAACAGCCACCACCACCACTACACAAGTACCAGTACTTCATTTTCTATAAGAGTTTAAATTATACACAACTCTGATATAAATAAGAGACAACTGACACCCAAGTGCACAGAAACTAAATTCCAAGAATTTAAATCTTTTCTGGTTTCTTCCTTCCCCCGCAGCTCTCAAGTTTTCAAGCTTTAATTTTTTTAAAAAAAAATGCCTTGCTCTTTGATTTGTGAAGCTGATATTTGGATTCAAGCAGACAGCAGCCAGACTCTCCACACACAATGTGCTGTTCTCCAGTATTGCAAAAGGCTCCCATTTCCTTCTTTACTCAGCACGAGGTACCAGTCTATCCAATAGCTATGGTGACTGCTACCAATGGCACATAATGCCGCCTACAAATATTGCAAAAGCACCCCTACTCATCCTTTGCAAATGAAGCCCCACTCACTGTAGGTGTCCCTCTCAACTGTTTAATTCCCTGCAAGGCCTCATGCATGCTTTGCAATTGCTTGCAGCTAGTGGACAGTGAAACCATACTCAAATGCAATGAAAGTTTAGGTCCTAATACCTGTGAGGTTGAGGATGGAAAACTCGGGATGGAAGGATGTTTGGGAGAAGGGATCCAGTTCTGGGGAAACCTTGATCTCTGGGTGGATTCCTGACCTACTTAGCTTTAATCCATCATTGTCCAGAGTATAAACCATTATGTAAATACATTATGAGTCTGCAAACACTAAAAAATGATGCTGT
This sequence comes from Gopherus evgoodei, assembly GCF_007399415.2. Taxonomy (NCBI): domain Eukaryota; kingdom Metazoa; phylum Chordata; order Testudines; family Testudinidae; genus Gopherus; species Gopherus evgoodei. Next base: position 93,317,663 of record NC_044325.1, read on the forward strand.
TGGTTCTTAATGGAGTCGGGGATGGGATATTTCCTCTGGAGTCTAATTACCACCACGTCCTTGCTAACATTGTTAACGGATGATAATCAGATATATTCAGCTTATTAATTCACCTAGTATATATCTGTCATGTTATTCTATTCATTTGAGAGAACCACAGGAATATGCTTATATTTTTTGAACATGCAGATATTCCAGATATGAAGTGCCAGCTGTGTTTAGAAATACATGAGGTCAAAGTGACATCTACAGAACTAGTTAAAAGAAAGAAAGAAAAAAAAAAAAAAAAAAAAAGACACCCTCTCTCCCTCTCACAGGGATTCTTGTAGTGCGGCTGGCTGGATTTTTTTGTTTTCCAATAAAATGTTTTCCATCAGCAGCAGTTCCTTTTCATAACCTTAGAATGTCTGAATAAAGCTAATGTCTTATTCTAGTATTTTATAACCAGATCAAATAGAATTAAAGTAAGAACTCCTCTCCGCACTGATAGATATTCAACTACTTTATCCAACATTTTCCAGAGATTATTATTATTTCTGGATAGTAAGGTATATTTAAAATATATAATTTTTTAATTTAGAGACAAACAAAAGCTTAACAAACATAGAATAAGTCTCAAAGAAATGAAGCATTTCATTGCAGACAATCAGAGCAGAGGGGCACATACCACAGAGATGGAACCATTTAAGATCAATTGTCCCATCAAATATTTTCTAGTCCATTTATTCACTGGTGGAGTGACTAGCACAATAGTGCCCTGATCTTTATTAGGGGTATTTACACTCCACTGTAATAAAGGGGAAAAAATCACAATAAGTTATAATGATTATAAATGACTTGGGGCCTAAGCCTATAACACAGTAACATTTTCAAAAAAATGTCTATGTCACTAAAGAGCCAGTCTCTTTTGAAAATTTTAATCTTATTGCTGAGTTCAGTGCTCACTGCCAGGAGTATTTAACTGGAACTAGTCACAGTAGTAAGCAGCTTGTTCAGGAGCTTTTGCAGGATTATGTCCCAAAGGTTTAACCCCCCCCTCCAAAAAAAAACCCATAACAGATTTGAGGAATAAACAACATACATTTTAGGAGTATTTATTAAAAAAGGATACCTTATTATTAAGCTAACAAAATTAAAGTTAACATCTAGAAATATCTGGAATAACTGAGTGACCACAAAATCACCATCCTCAGGCTCTATATCTGCAGAATTTAACAAATAATTCTTCCACACATATTTGTCAGTTTATATAATTTTAGATATGGAAAAAATATACTTTCACAGAGGCATAGCAAGAAAAAAAAGCAGCTTCTGTCTCAAGTTGTCAGACAGAAACATACAAACTGCATCCAGTATAAAATTATTTTATTGTATTTCCCCTCCCCATTCTCAGAAATGTTTGACAAGTACAATTAGAGTAGGTACATAAACAGGGACGGACGTACTCACGTTTTTACTGGTTTAGATCTGGACATTTGATAGGAACTATACCTTTGTAAAGATGAGACAAATTTCTCTTCCTTCAAAGATAAAGTCTCACACATACTCAGAAGCCTCAACATTAGGTTCTTTAGCTGAACCTAACACGCTGATTACATATTTGCTGGAAATTCTCCAAGATTCTAGTCTATTGCTAAAAAAGCAAGCTTGTTTGCAAGCCTAAAACAGATTTGATACTTTGCAATTAAATTTTGTGTACATAAGACAGACCATGCTGGGTCAGACCAAAGGGTACTGGATTAGATGGACCAGTCTCTGACAGTGGCTGGATGTTTCAGAAGGGATGAACAGAACAGGGTAATTTCAAGTGATCCATCCTGTCATCCAGTCCCAGCATCTGCAAGTTGGAGGTTTAGTGACACCCGCAGCAAGGGTCTGCTTCCTTGACTATACTGGCGAATAGCCATTATGGATTGATCCTCCATGAATTTATCTAATTCTTTTTTGAACTCAGTTAAAATTTTGGTCTTCACAACATCTCATTGCAACAAGTTCCACAGGTTGACCGTGCAACGTGTGAAGTACTTCCTCTTGTTTGTTTTAAACCTGCTGCCTATTAATTTCATTGGGTAAACCATGGTTCTTGTGTTATGTGAAGAGGCACAAAGGAAATAGAATCTTACTTTGCACTTGTGACTTGTCCTCATTTAATCTTGAGAGATGTAATATTATGTAAGTACTGTAATTTAGAGACATAAGTATCCAATTCTGCCTCTAGAGTTTTCCAGCTGAAAGAACAGCAAGGGCCAATTGGAGTAATGCCAACTGGATAATTCTCAGAAACCTGATTGTGATGGGATTCTAAAGGGATGCATCCAAGAAAAAAAATGCAGATATTTCTTACCATAGTCTTTTCCTCCCTTACAGAAGAGGCTGACCTAGAAAAATAGTCCAGACCTTGGGATAAATGAACATCAAAAAAATTAAGTTGTTTGTTTTCTCTCCCGGGCATACCACATCAAAAGAAGAAATAATAGAACAAGAGCGGCCAAACTCATACTGATCCTCCGAGCTGCATACGACTATCCTGACATTCAAGAGACGAGGCACACCTGCTGGGGCTCCAGCCCCACTCCTGCTGGGGCCCTGAGATCCAGCAGGTGGGCCCAAGACACTCTTCCTTACTGGGCATAAGCCCTTACCCCACTGCAAGGCAGAGGTCCTGAGCTCTTCTCCCCTGCCCCCATCTGGTAGGTGGAGGATAGAGAGTGGCGTGGGGGGCTCTGAGAGCCACACTTTAATGGTAAAAGAGTCGCAGTTTGGCTATCATTGTAATAGAACATAACTAAGAGAAACAAACACCTTCCCTAAAGACAAAATAATTCAATGAAAACTGTGGAAGTTACAGAAACTAAGAAAGCTACAAATATAAACGAAGTCCAAGAGCTTGCCTATGAAACCTGGGCCTATACAGTACCCATTATGCAAAAAGAACACTGTCAGAGAAGTATTTGGCAGTAGCAACAACTCAGATAGGGTATGCAGACTTTATACAGCCTGACTGCGTATAAAAATAATTTTAATAAGCAGCTGTATTGAAAGCAAACAAATTAACTGACTGCGGAATACTTGTCCTTTCCTCAGAATGGCTGTCAGCAGCAGTGCAGGCTGGATGGCACCAGAGGCTGGATGGCAAGCAGGAACAGAAGCAGCAGAAGCTAAGGCTATTATTTTAGCCAGAGTTTCACATAACACAAATAATCAAAAAATGAAGTTTGATTTCTTAGCACGTGCCCAGATTCTAAAATAAACAGAGCCATACAAAATTATTAGTACAAGAAAAAAAGTAGACCCCTTCATGTAAAATACTAGTTTGTCCAGAAATTTACACCACATTCCAGTCTTTTAAATAACTAGATCGTGGCCAGTTTCTTTGTACTTTTGATAACGTATACCACAAATTAAGAAACACAGTAAAAGAACTAAAAAAGAACCACCGAGGCTTAACAACCATGTAAAAGAAGCAGTGAGAAATAAAAAGGCATCTTTTAAAAAGTGGAAGTCAAATCCTAGTGAGGTAAATAGAAAGGAGCATAAACACTGCCAAATTAAGTGTAAAAATATAATAAGAAAAGCCAAAGAGGAGTCTGAAGAATGGCTAGCCAAAAACTCCAAAGGTAATAACAAAATCTTTTTTTAAGTACATCAGCAGCAGGAAGCTTGCTAAACAACCAGTGGGGCCCCTGGATGATCAAGATACAAAAGGAGCGCTTAAAGACGAAAAAGTAATTGAGGAGAAACTAAATGGATTCTTTGCTTCAGTCTTCACGGTTGAGGATGTTAGGGAGATTCCCAAACCTGAGCCAACTTTTGTAGGTTACAAATCTGAGGAATTGTCATAGATTGAGGTGTCACTAGATGAGGTTTTGGAATTAATTGATAAACTTAACATTAACAAGTCACCGGGACCAGATGTCATTCACCCAAGAGTTCTGAAAGAACTCAAATGGGAAGATGAGGAACTATTAACTATGGTTTGTAACCTGTCCTTTAAATTGGCTTCTGTACCCAATGACTGGAAGATAGCTAATGTAACGCCAATATTTAAAAAGGGCTCTAGAGGTGATCCTGAAAATTACAGACCGGAAAATCTAATGTTGATACTGGGCAAATTAGTTGAAACAATAGTAAAGAATAAAATTGTCAGGACACATAGAAGAACATAAATTGTTGGGCCAAAAGTCAACATGGTTTCTGTAAAGGGAAATCGTGTCTTACTAATCTTTTAGAGTTCTTTGAAGGGGTCAACAAACACATGGACAAGGGGGATTCAGTGGACATAGTGTACTTAGATTTCCAGAAAGCCTTTGACAAGGTCCCTCCCCAAAGGCTCTTATGTAAATTAAGTTGTCAAGGGATAAAAGGGAAGGTCCTTATGGATTGAGAACTGGCTAAAAGACAGGAAATAAAGGGTAGAAATAAATGGTAAATTCTCAAAATGGAGAGAGGTAACTAGTGGAGTTCCCCAAGAGTCAGTCCTAGAACCAATCCTATTCAATTTATTCATAAATGATCTGGAGAAAGGGATAAACAGTGTGGTGGCAAAGTTTGCAGATGATACTAAACTGCTCAAGATAGTTAAGACCAAAGCAGACTGTGAAGATCTTCAAAAAGATCTCACAAAACTAAGTGATTGGGCAACAAAATGGCAAATAAAATTTAATGTCGATAAATGTAAAGTAATGCATATTGGAAAAAATAACTCTACATATAATATGATGGGGGCTAATTTAGCTACAACGAATCAGGAAAAAGAACTTGGAGTTATCATGGATAGTTCTCTGAAGACGTCCACGCAGTGTGCAGAGGCAGTCAAAAAAGCCAACAGGATGTTAGGAATCATTAAAAAGGGGATAGAGAATAAAACGGAGAATGTATTATTGCCCTTATATAAATCGATGGTACGCTCACATCTTGAATACTGAGTACAGATGTGGTCTCCATCTCAAAAAAAGATATACTGGCACTAGAAGAGGTTCAGAAAAGGGCAACTAAAATGTTTAGGGGTTTGGAACGGGTCCCATATAAGGAGAGATTAAAGAGGCTAGGACTTTTCAGCTTGGAAAAGAGGAGACTAAGGGGGGATATGATAGCAGTATATAAAATCATGAGTGATGTGGAGAAAGTAGATAAGGAAAAGTTAGACTTATTCACATAATACAAGAACTAGGGGCCATCAAATGAAATTAATGGGCAGCAGGTTTAAAACAAATAAAAGGAAGTTCTTCACACAGCGCACGGTCAACTTGTGGAACTCCTTGCCTGAGGAGGTTGTGAAGGCTAGGACTATAACAGTGTTTAAAAGAGAACTGGATAAATTCATGGAGGTTAAGTCCATTAATGGCTATTAGCCAGGATGGGTAAGGAATGGTGTCCCTAGCCTCCGTTTGTCAGAGAGTGGAGATGGATGGCAGGAGAGAGATCACTTGATCATTACCTGTTATGTTCACTCCCTCTGGGGCACCTGGCATTGGCCACTGTCAGCAAACAGGATACTGGGCTGAATGGACCTTTGGTCTGACCCAGTACAGCCGTTCTTATGTTCTTATAAAATCTCAATAAATTCTATGTTACTGTTTAAGAAATTTAACATTTCATAGATCTATTAGGTCATCTAGACCAGCTTACTAGTAGGGCAGGATTGTTCTCTGTAGTACATTTTGGGAGATTTTTACCTAGCCTAGTTGTTAAAGTCCTGTGGAATGGACTTCAATTACTTCCCCTGCGAGACTATTCAACACCCTAATACATCTGTCAGGAAACTCTTCCTGACACTGTGCCTAAGTTCTCTGTTTCCCAATTTCATTCTATTGCTCCTAGCTCAACGCAAAACTGTACCATCCCAAATAATTCCACTATGTTCTTGGTGTTTATAAATGTCTGCTGTTCCCACACACTACACATTGTTAAGTTAGCCAAACCTGTCAATATATGTTTTTTCAGTTATGGGTTTTTTTTTTTTTTTTTGAGTCCATTTCTCTAGCTTGTGGATTGCCTGCGTTACTCTCCTCTGAATTCTCAGCAGTTTCAATACATTTTCCTGATAAAATGGTGCCCAAAACTGAGTAATCCTCTCCCTACTCTACGAATCCTCTGTATGGTGCTCTGTATGGTACCTCCAACATACATAAATCACAGATCACACAAACTGAACCAATTGTAAAAAAAGAGTGCATACAAGATAAACATTTTAAAACAAAGACTCAACGGCGAAGTTCAGATTTTTGTAAGGCTCAGTGGTCAACGGTAAACAAACACTGCTGACTAAAGTAAACACCCACACTTTTGTCAAACTGGTAAATATTTAAAAGGAAAATATGTACAAATCTCAGAACTTCGACATTTCCCTCCCCCTAAATGCTGATGTATATGAATTGAGTGAGCACCTTGACTTCCATAGAACTCATAGTGTTTTACCCAATAATTTAGCTTGATAGTTAAAGCATCAAATGATTAATTCTTCTGTTTTTCTTTTAAAGAGAGATAATCAGCAGTCAAGATTTTTTCAGAAAACTTTTTATTTTCAAATTATCTGAATACATTTCATGTTCCATTAGAAACAAAGAGGATGAGAGATGGGGTAAAATCAATTTGTGCTTTTCTATTTGTCCACTAATTAGTAAGCAGACCAATGTCCTTTTCAGGATTCTAGGAGTGTAGTGTTTTGGTTTATTTTATTTTTTTTTGGTTATTTTTTTTTTTGGTTATTTTTTAGCCACACAATTTAAGGAGGATTTTCAGTTAATACGTCACATTTTTTCATCTTTCACACACTTTACAAGTATTTCTTAAATTTATACAACATGTCTCAATCAAGTATCATCATTTTACAGGTTTATTAAAAGATTCAACTATCTGCTTTTTCTTTGCACTGTATAGTGTGCATGATTTCTGAACCTTTAAATAGAAAGCTTAATATAGTGAAATGTATACCCTGTTGCTACTTGTTTTTGCTGACGCACTAACTCCAATCCAGCACTTAAACGTCCCGTTTTTAAAAAGAAAAAACTAGATTATTCCTTTACAGTACTGTTTTTGCCATCAGATTATAACAAATGGAAGATATGGCCTTTAATATATAACTTTAGAAAGCTCATATGCCTATATTGAAACTTAATAGCTGAAAGTTTATCACTGAATAGGAAGCTAAAAAAATGTTCATTAAGTTCACCAACTGATATTTTTCCTGCCGTTAACTTAAAGTTCTGTAGCGGAGTCAAGAGAGACCAATTACAAAAAGAGTCTATCATGAGATTTGTTTAATTTTAAATCCCTCCATCAAGATGTACTGTAAAACGATATGAGTATAATGTCACATCTAGTTTAGAGAGATCAACATGAATCAAGCTGAAACAAAGATTTTTTGTTTTAAAAAAAAAAAGAATAGAACTGACTTTACAAGTCTATGGTAAAATTCTGCAAACCTAAATTTGTCAAAATGAGACCTTAATATGATGTTACCTTTGTATTTCCACTTGCTGCTGGTTTGAAAGAACACTTATACCATGGTTTTCAGGAATGGCTGTTTTTTCTTCTTCATATGATCTCAGTTTCTCTTTCAGCATTATGATCTGAAAAATGAGGAAAATATGTTTTCATTAAAATACAAAGCTTGCCTTGTGTAATTTATTTTTCACTATCTTTCTGTGCTTCTCTTGTAAAAGGCATTTTTAAATTAACAGTTAGGGATATCCCCCTGAATAGAACATGGAAACATTTGCTCCTTAGGAAAACTACAGAGAAATGGTAAGACAAATCTTACCGAATACTTTCATTCATTATATACTTTCTGCTTATACCTCAGTGACGTTAGCATAGTAATTATAGTGATTAAGACTGACATACCTCTTTGTTTTGTTCATTGCAAATCTTAACATATTGACTTATATGACTGTCCAAACTAACAACATTGCTTTTCAACTGTTAAAGAAAAGAGAGTTAAATTTTAACAACATTCTTTATGATATATCACACACAGTAACTGTACTAGACACAAATATCACTAATTAAATTTGTACTGTATTACAAGATGAGACAAAAGTATGTTGTTAAATCAGATTGGAAGCCAGAAGACTGTGGTTCTATTTCTAATTCTGCCAATGGTTACGGGCACATTCTGCATGTCAAAGGGCACATATTTCACAAATATAGAAAATTGGGGATAATGATATCTAACTACCTTTGTAAAGTACATTGAGATATATGGTTTCCCTGAGGCAAATAAAGTTTGCATTCTTGAAGAATAGCATTGGCATTTACCTTAAACACATGATATTTGATTTCTAATGTAACATCTTAAAATATTTAAGTAGAAAATGTAAATAAGAAAATAAAGGATATTAGACTAGATGATTCAACAGAATTTTGAAGCGAAAGCCAAGTTAATTGCAAGTTACATGGTTCTTTAGACACATAACTGCTTTGTTCTTTTAATCTTATGCTATTTTAATTTTGGCCATGTCTACATCTAAAATTTTGCAGCGCTGGTTGTTACAGCTGTATTAGTACAGCTGTATAGGGCCAGCGCTGCAGAGTGGCCACACTTACAGCAACCAGTGCTGCAAGTGGTGTTAGATGTGGCCACACTGCAGCGCTGTTGGGCGGCTCCAAGGGGGGTTCGGGGAACGAGAGAGCAAACCAGGAAAGGAGACCAGCTTCGCCGCGGTTTGCTCTCGCGTTCCCCGAACCCCCCTGCAAACCGCAGGGAAGGAGACCTGCTTGTTCGGGGAACGCGAGAGCAAACCGGGAAAGGAGACCAGCTTCGCCGCGGTTTGCTCTCGCGTTCCCCGAACCACCCTGCAAACCGCAGGGAAGGAGACCTGCTTGCTCGGGGGTTCGGGGAACGCGAGAGCAAACCGGGAAAGGAGACCAGCTTCGCCGCGGTTTGCTCTCGCGTTCCCCGAACCACCCAGCAAACCTCAGGGAAGGAGACCTGCTTGCTCGGGGTTCGGGGAACGCGAGAGCAAGCCGGGGAAGGAGACCAGCTTGATTACCAGAGGCTTCCTCAGGTATGCTGGGATACCTGCTTATTCCACGGAGGTCAAGAAAAGCGCTGGTAAGTGTCTATACTTGATTACCAGTGCTGGATCACCAGCGCTGGATCCTCTACACCCGAGACAAAACGGGAGTACGGCCAGCGCTGCAAACAGGGAGTTGCAGCGCTGGTGGTGCCCTGCAGATGTGTACACCTCCTAAGTTGCAGCGCTGTAACTCCCTCACCAGCGCTGCAACTTTCTGATGTAGACAAGCCCTTTGTAGACTCTAATACTTCCAAAATATTGTATACATATTACTTACAGAAGATTTAATATCTTTTGCTCGGTTTGCATACTTCAGAGTGTTGTAAGTGTCATCATAGAACATAGAAGAAGGACTAACAGCAGCTATCATTATAGTCCGACAATTCCCCCCAAGAGAATCTTTCAGTAAACGAGTAAGCTTGCTGTTACGATAAGGAATGTGCTGTTTCTTGCTCTAGAATAAAAAGTCACAAGTATTTTTATGGATTATAGAAGTTAGTATATTTGACCTACCTTAAAGTCTGTTTTAAGGCTTAATAATCCCACAAAGATAACAGTACATTCATTAGTGGCAAGTGGTAAAACCTTGTAATCTTTCACTTCCATTAGTAATCCCCTTCCAAATCACACTGTCTATTTTAAATCTTTCCCCACAAAAATCAAGAATTAGTGCATTTATTGCTTGAATTTTTGAAAGTTAGCCATTTGCTTTTTATACCCTAGATAGCGGAGAATGGTGATTTTCGAGATGCGGACAGCCTGGTACTGGCACAGAAAATGGACTATGGGGGAATCTTTATCATCTATATTAAAAAAACAAAAGGTTATCTACCTCTCGGAACAGTTTTTCTTTGAGATACGTTGCTTATGTCCATTCCAAGTAGGAGTGCTTGCTCTGCATGTACAGTCGTTGGTTTTTCCCCCAGCGGTACCCGTCAGGGTGGCTGTGCAGTCCCCTGGAGTTGCGCCTTCATGGCAGTGTATATAGGTCCCTGCCAACCTGCTGCCTTTCAGTTCCTTCTTGCCAGATACTCTGACAGAGGGGAGGCGGATAGGTCTTGGAATAGACATGAGCTACACATCTCGAAGAACAACAGTTACGAGAGGCAGGTAATGGTTTTTTCTTCTTCGAGTGATTGCTCATGTAGATTCCAAGCAGGTGACTCTCAAGCCTTATTAGGAGGCGGGGTCAGAGTTTATGGAATCAATGATTGTAGCACTGCTCTGCTGAAAGCTGCATCATCTCTGGTCTGCTGTGTGATTGCGCAGTGCGATGTAAAGGTGCCCTACAGAGGTTTTGGATAGGAATTTGTGCCAGGAACACAGCTGAGGATGCCTGCGCCTTGTGAAGTGTGCTATCAATGCAGGGGCAGGTATCCTTGCCAAGTCACAGCACACCTGGATACAGGATGTGATCCAAGAACAGATCCTTTGGGATGAGAATGGAAGCCCCTTCATGCGCTCCACAATCGCAATGAAGAAGAGTTGTGCTGATTTTTGAAATGGCTTTGCTCTTTCAATGTAGAAGACTAATGGCTTGTCTGACATCCAGGGAGTGCAGCATTCACTGTGGCTAGCGTGAGGCTTAGGAAAGAACACAGGAAGAAAAATACCCTGGTTCACATGGAATTGTGAAACTACCTTCGGCAGGAAGGATGGGAAATGCACCATATCCTTATAGAAGGCCCTGTATGGTGGTTAGTCTTAGGCTCAGACACCCTCCAGGCTGAAGCTATAGCTATCAAGAATGCTACTTTCCAGGAAAGGTAGAGGAGAGAGCATGTTGCTAAAGTTTGAAAGGAGGTCCCAGCAATCTAGAGAGTACAAGGTGAGATCCCATAGGGGAATTGGCTGTTTTACTTGAGGATAGAGCCTATCTAATCCCTTGAAGAAGTAGTCCACCATGAAGTTTGCGAAAACTGAGTGACAAGCCAAACCAGGGTGGACAGTTGAGATAGCTGCTAGGTGCACTTTTATTAATGATACCAACAGACCTTGCTGTTTTAGATGCAGCAAATAGTCCAGGATAAAAGGAATCGATGACTGTAAAGGGGGAGTGTGTTTTTGTAATGCCCAAATGGAGAATCTTTTCCACCTGGCCAGATAGGTGGCCCTAGTGGATGGCTTCCTGTTGCTAAGGTGGACTTCTCTAACAGAGTCTGAGCATATGAGCTCTGAGGGGTTTAACCATGGAGTTTCTATGCCTTGAGATGGAGACACTTCAGATTAGGATGCTGGAGACAGCCGGGTGTTGGACCAGGGGCAAGGTTATAGGCATGTCCACTGACAGGTCTAGAAGCATGGTGAAGCACTGCTGGTGGGGCCACACTGGTGCTATTAAGATAATTGATGCTCCCTCCTTTCTGACCATCAGCAGGACTTTGTGTACAAACAGGAAGGGCGAAAAAGAGTAGAGTAGATGGTTCCTCCAAGGGACGAGAAAGCATCTGAGAGAGAAGCCTAGGCTGTGATTCAGGAAGGAGCAAAATTGGTGACACTTCCTGTTGTACTTCGTTGCAAGCAGTCTGGGGAAACCCCCACCATTGGAAGATGTTGATCACAACATCTGGGTGGACGGACCACTCGTGACTGTGAAATGACCTGCTCAGATGATAGGCCAGTTCGTTCTGGGAATCTGGAAGGTAGGATGCCTCCAGGTGTATCGAATGGGCAATGCAGAAGTCCCACAGCTTAAGGGCTTTCCAGCACAGGGGAGGAGAGAGCAACATCTGTCTGTCTGTATAGAATATTGCTGTTGTGTTGTCGGTCAATACTGATACATATCTGCCCTCTAGATGGGCCTGAAAATGTCTGGCAAGCAAGGCAGACTGCCCTCTGCTCCTTGATGTTGATGTGCAGCAAAAGTTCTGCCTGGGATCAGAGGTCTTGAGTCCTGCAACTTCCTAAGTGTACCCCCTAACCCATCGTCAATGTGGCTGTTACTAGAGACAAGGGTTAGGGCCCGGAGAAGGGCATTCCCCCACACATCACTTGGGGGTTGAGCCATAACTTGAGGGATTTGATAACCGGGGGGGTGAGTGTAATCAACTTGTCTAGGTGATCTCTATTTGATCTGTACACCGAGGCTAGCCAAGCCTCAAGAGGGCGGAGACGCAACCTGGCGTGCTGTACTACTTATGTATAAATATCAGAGGGATAGTCTGGATCTGTAAAAGCAGCAAAGAGTTCTGTGGCATCTTATAGACTAACAAACATATTGGAGCATGAGCTTTCGTGGGTGAATACCCACTTGGTCGGATGCATGTAGTGGAAATTTCCAGAGGCAGGTAAAAATATGCAAGCAAGAATCTGGCTAGAGATAACGAGGTTAGTTCAATCAGGGAGGATAAGGCCCTCTTCTAGCAGTTCATCTGCAAAGAGAAACTGCTGAGCTTCAGTTCATCTGCAAATTTGATACCATCAGCTCAGGATTAAACAAAGACTTTGAATGGCTAGACAACTACAAAAGCAGTTTCTCCTCTCTTGGTGTTCACACCTCAACTGCTAGAAGAGGGCCTCATCTTCCCTGATTTTACATAAGTATATACAGCCATATGGTCGAGCAGTTTCAGGCAATTCCTTGCCGTAGTAGTGGGTATCGCTTGAGTTCCTTTATGATGGTACCCACTGTGGGAAAGCAAGCGTTTGGAAGGAAAGCCCCGGCTTGACCAGAGTCCAGGACAGCATTGATCAACTTATTCTTTGAGTAGGGTTTAGGGTCGACTTTGCCACATTCAGTATCAGGCTGAGCCTGTGGAACGTTGTCTGAATTAGGCTCACATGGGCCTCCACTTGGGCCCTGGAGCAGCCTTAAATTAGCCAGTCATCAAGATACGGGAATACTTGTACCTGCCGCTTCCGCAGGAAGGCTGCCATGACTGCCATGCACTTGACGGCTCCTCGAGTGTCCACCAAGAGGTCAAAGAGGAGAACTGTAAACTGATAGCAAGTGTTGCTGATCACAAAGTGGAGGAACCAACTATGCGGTGGGACTATGGACAATGAAAATACGTGTCTTTCAAGACGAGGGTGGCATACCAGTCTCCCAAATCCAGAGAGGGGATGGAGGCAGACAAGGGAGACCATGCGTAACTTTATCTTCTTCATGAATTTATTGAGGTTTCGCAGATCTAAATAGGTCTGAACCCATTCTTGGCCTTTGGGATTAGGAAATACTGGGAATAAAATCCCCTTCACCTGAATTCTAGATGGACCTCCTCTATCACTCTGAGTTGTAGGAGCATTTGCATCTCCTGCATGAGAAGTTGCTCATGAGGAGGGTCAGGGAAGGAGGATAGGAAGGCGGGAAGGAGCAGAATTGGAGAGAATATCCCAATTCTACCACACTCAAGACCCATTGGTCTGAGGTGATTTGTGCCCAGGCACGGTAGAAATGGGATAGACTATTCATGAAGGGAAGGAAACCGGGATCTGAACCAGTGAGTTGCCCTCAGGTGCAACCTCAAAAGTTTAACTTAGTTGCTGGAGGATGCTTCACTGAGCCCTGACCCTGGTTAGAGGAGGATTGAGAGGGCCTCTGTCTGTTACTTCTGCCCCGCTTCCTGCTATAGTCCTGCCTAGGCAGAGCTGGGTAGAAGCGAGGAGCAGGCTGTGTTTTAAAATGCTTCCTTTGTGGGGCTGGCGTATGAAGCCCAAAGGACTTCAGAGTTGTCCATGAATTCTTTAGGCTGTGGAGCTTAGTGTCTGTTTGCTCTAAGAAGAGCCTTACACAGTCAAAGGGCAAGTCCTGAACGGTCTGCTGCGGCTCGTGGAAGAGTCCTGACCCCTGAAGCCATGAGCTTCTTCTCATAGCTATGGCTGTTGCCATGGTACAGGCTGCCGAGTTTAAGGAGACCTGTAAGGAAATCCTCACTACAACCTTGCCTTCCTCCAGGACAGCAGCAAATTCAGAGCAGGAGTCTGCTGGAAGAAGTTTTTTTTACATTTGGACAATGTGTTCCAGGAATTAAAACCATAGCAGCTGAGGACTGTCTGTTGGTTGGGAACTTGAAACTGGAGCCCCCCGTAGAGTATACCTTCCTACCAAAGAGGTCCAGCTTCCCAGCCACCTTGGACTTAGCGGTCGGTCCCAGCTGTCCCTGTCTTCCCTTCTGGTTGGCCACCTCCACCATCAGTGTCTGGCTGAGGGTAAGTGAACAAGTACTTATAACCTTCTGAAGACAAAGTACTTCCCCCCACTTTTGCCATGCAGGGGAAAAAAGGAGGCAGGCATTTTCCACAATGCTTTTGTAGTGTAATTGATGGTTTTAATGAGAGGCAAAGCCACCCTCAAGGGATCCTTAGGCACCAGAATATCAACCAAGGGATAGGTCTCCTCTGCCACCTCCTCTGCCTGCATGACCAAATTTTGAGCAACCCTTCTGATCAACTCCTGGTGGGCTCTGTTGTCCATGGCTGGTAGCGTGGTGGATGTGCCTGCCATGGCTTCATCAGGGGAAGATGCCCCTTGGGGCACTGGATCTTTCTGCCTCTCTGGTTTATGGGGATCCCCTTGCACAGAAGCGCTCTGTGTGATGGCAGTAGTGGTGCTGGCCTCCATGCCCGTCTCAGCACTGGCCTCAGCTCCTGCCGCTATTTTGGTGCTGACCTGCATGCTCAACTCGCATTCATGTGCAGATTCGCGGGCAACAAATACTCATGAAGATGGAAGGGGACGTGACTCCAAAATCACAAACAAAGATTTGGACCCCAGCCTTTGGGCTTGGTGGCAGGCCCACGGGTTCCAGAAGGATCAATGAGCCAGTGCCTGCCACTGGAGTGGCCATGCCATTACAGGCAAAGGCTGCCCTTCGTCCTGTCTGGAGCAGTGCCACGAACAGTGCTGGCTTCGCCTAGAGGTGCACGATTCCGCCTCTGATGAGGACTCTGAGCCCAGTGACCAAAGCAGTGTGGAGTGAGATAGTGCTGGGGTGAGGACGAGCGGTGCCGCATTATCGTCGGCTTGCCCTTAGAGGGCACAGTGTCTCTCTGCGGTAGTGCTGATGCCTGGATGGGAGACTATGCTGTCATTGCTTTGAGGTCTCTGGCTGCCTCAAAAAGATGTCCTCCATGGAAGGGAGGTCTAAATCCTCCCGTCAACCCTCTTGTACCAGGGAGTCCATTAGAACCATACTCGACAGACCTCCCTGTGAGGCCAGAGTCAACAGTGCAGGCTGAATAGGAGCCAGAGCAGTGTGTCCCGGCATGGGATGCACCCTGTTGGTGCCTCCTTCTTCCACTGCTTTAGTGGGAGAGCAACCTCTGTCTGACCTCTTCTTTTTGTGCGACACTGGCAAATGGGAGTGGTGCCAAGTGCTCGCACCGAAGGAGGTCTTCGGCACCAGGGACTGGTGGTGCTGAAGGTCCCCGGAGCCCAAGTACTTTTTTGGCGTGTGGCCTCTGTTATTGAGGCTAATGCGCTGTGCACCTAAGTGCTGGGCTTGGGGTCGGACGCTGCTGAAGTTGGCTGGGGATGAAAGGCCGACTCCATGAGTAGCCATTTCAGCCTGAAATCCCTCTCCTTTTTTGTCTTCAGGCAGAAGCCTCTGCAGTTTTTACACTTATCAGTCTGATGGGCTTCCCCCAAATACTTTAAACAGGAGTTGTGTAGGTCTCCCTTTGGCATGGATTTTAGACAGGACCTTCATGGCTGAAACCCTTGAGACCGAGGCATGCCCCAGTCCTTGGGAGGGGAAACATAGTGCGGGAAACCCCCCAACTGAAACGCATCTAAGATAAGTAAAAACTACTTGACTAACTAATACTAAGTTTTGAACTATTTACAGGGTCAACAAGAAAGAGTTCACTAGGGGATTGCTTGCCGTAGCAAGAGAGCTGCTCAAACGACCATCACTAGTGGTAAGAAAGAACAGAAGAGGCAGTGGATTGGCAGGGACCTATATACAACATCTTGAAGGCGTGACTCCAGGGAGCTCCACAGCTGACCCAACAGGTACCGCTAGGGGAAGAATGGTCTGATGACTGCATGCAGTGCGTGCACACCTACAGGGGAGTCGCATCTTACACGTGGGTTAGGTTCTGAAGTCAGCAAGTAAGGCGAAAATCACGTATAGTCAAACGCTCATTGAGTGGAATGGTGGGCGGAATCACCCACACTACAGGTACAGTATTTAAATTGTTATTTTTCTCTTTTTTGTTTCGTTTTGCCAAGCACGTATTGTTAAAAATCGCGTTAAGTTAAATGCACCTATGATGCAACTTCACTGTACTTGGATTCAACATGAGCAATCACTCAAAAAAACCTTTTCACAATACCCACTGAATCGCCATCAGATAAGATTGTAGCTACTAAGGACCTCATCCTGCACCAAATAAATCCACAGGGTAAGATTCCCATAAACACAGGACTCAAATGCTCACAGGCCTTGTAGCATTAGAGATTTGGTGGCTTTGTCTGGGCCACAAAGGAATAAAACCCTAAATCCCTTCCACTTCTCCTTCTGAGCTTGAGGACAGCTCCGGGGCTGAAGGATGCAGCACACATTTACTGGCTCCTGTACATCCAAGAGGACTTATAACCCTTCTCGCCTAGGGCTGCTATTCCATGCCAAGAAAGAATGCTCCACACTCATGGGGGTTAGAGTAAAATTGGGTTTTTTAGACCTTGGAAAGGGCATCATGCTTGTCATCTTTTGAGGACTGGGAAAGGAATTTTGCTCAGGTCAGTTTGGCAGTGAAGAAATATGGGATTTTTCACCTTCGTCTCAGCAGTTCAGGGACCCATGGGTAGGTTAAGTTTTAAAATCCATTTTGTCACAACATAGCAGGTTCCCTGTGTACATACTCATTCAATAGCACTGGATAAACCAGAATCTTAAACAGATTAGAAGAATGCTGGGTCTTCTGTTGTCTCGTACAGCAAGGAAACAACCTTTTCTCTACTCCCCCGACCCTTGTATGAGGGCAGTCAGGTCCCATCAACAGTACTGGTGCTAAGTTAACTGGGTGCGGGGATGACAGCCTTCTGCCATGTGGTATGAGTTACACACGAAATAACTTGCAAGGGATGAGTTATTGTTAGATAGTTCCCAGATGTGTGACAAAGTTGTGGCCCAGTTAACCTTATTCCTGGTGTCTAGTCTGTCTTCTTGCAGTGTTTAGGACAACACTGGGCTACAATTTAAACAAATGATTCCATTATCAATCTCATACCCTGATCCATCCAGTCCTTTTAAAGTTGATGTTTAAGTGGAAAATCTCAGCTATATTTGTTTTCACTAGATTACGCTTTTTTGAGATGATCCCAATGACAAAATTATGGAAATGTTTACTCCTTGGGTTTGGGAGAAAACACAGCCAAGGAACTCTTCGAAGTAGAGGATGTGGTTTTGGATTTAGTATGCATCAGGGTGACTTTTATTTCAAGACAACTCAAA
This sequence comes from Gopherus evgoodei, assembly GCF_007399415.2. Lineage (NCBI taxonomy): Eukaryota > Metazoa > Chordata > Testudines > Testudinidae > Gopherus > Gopherus evgoodei. The sequence continues at coordinate 93,335,079 of NC_044325.1, forward strand.
GTCAGTAGCCGAGAACACCTCAGTGACTTTGTACATTGCTTCAGCATGAAGTGCTTTATAGTTTAGAGTTCTACTGATTTCTTTTCAGGAGTCCTAGTTTGGCTATAGTAAAGGGAAGAACTTTAAACTAGGTTTAAAGAGGGCATGTGACAAAAGTCCACAGGCATCCAATAAAAAAAGTAACCTTGGCAGAGGGCTATATGTTGGGGGGGAAGAGAGGGTGGAAGTGGGGAGGATATGGACATTTTCAGTAGGGTCATAGGAACAACAAAAGTGAAATCAGTGGGGGAATCTGCTCAAAACCTTCACATCTATACACAAATAGAAGGATGTTGGGGGCTTATTCCTTCACCCTTTCACTTCCCTGGTCCTTCTCGCATGAACAGAGAGCAACAATACCCAAAGTCTGAAGGTGCAAATTCGAGGTTTATTGGGGTGAACTTTCAGCAAGCATGATTCCAGTTTCCTTCCTTAGTGTCCCCGTTCCCAGCTCTGACACCACACAGTCTTGCCTGTGTCCCTGTTCCCATTCCCTCACCTTAGCAAAACATGATTCCAATTCCCCCACCCCGCCATTCCTCCCTTACTTCTTGATTGACTGCAGACTGTATAGTAAAACTTGAGTTCTGTTTAGCTATACCTTAACCATTTTACTGAAATTTACCTAAACAATCCTAACATATTGTAACATGATTATTCAACCAATTACATCCCACCACCTTAATTGGTTTACATTCAACAAAAATTAATTATACAGCAGACAGAAACAATCACAGAACCAGACAGAGATTATACAGATAAACAATAGGGAAGTGGAGACTACAGTGCCACAAAATACAGAAATGAGGATTTCACATCCCAGCTATTGATAAGTGAGTTCTTGCCAGGCAGGATGCTATCAAACTAAGTTTCCTTTTACATCTTCTAGACTCTTCCCTGTCTCTGGAGCTGATAGGAATACAATCCTGTCCTGATATTCCTAACAGCCCAATAGAACCTTATTTCAATACGACTAGTTTGGAATGTGAGGATGTAACCATACACTTCCCAGTTAATGGCTGCCTTTGCTGCTTAGCCAAAGCCTTAGCCCAAGAACCAGACCTCAGACTGTCACATTAAGAGAAGGCTCTTACACAGACAGACAGTGATTTTGATTCTCTCTTTTATACCTCTATAACTAGCTTAGTGATAAGAATACACCTTCATTCTTAAAGTATAAGCCTTTGCAGACAGGCCTGAATATCTATATCCTAACAAAGGATTAAAGAGAATAAAACAGGAAGAACTGGAAGTATTAGTCCATAAGATGAATGATGACTTAATTGGCACAAGAGACTTGATAGGATAAGTCTCATGACTGAAATATTGATAGAAAGGCTACAGCTTGCTCTGGTAGGACAGGCAGGATAAAAAGGGAAGTGGTGATGCAGTATACATCAAGAATATATACACTTGTTCTTAGGTCCAGAAAGAGAAAGAATTGAGAGACAGACCAGTTGAAGTCTCTGGGTAAAGATAAAAAAGGAGTTGCATCATGGTAGTGGTCTACTATAGACGATCAAATCAGGAAGAGGTGGTGGATAAGACATTTCTAGAACAAACAACAGAAATATCCAAAACACAAGACCTGGCAGTAATGGGGGACTTCCCCAACAGATATCTGGATTGTTAAAGTAATATGGCAAAACATAAGATTTCCAGTAAGTTCTTGTATATATATTAAGAGCAACTTTGTGTTTCAGGAAGGGAGTAAGTAATGTGTGGGACAGCCATTTTAGACTTCATTCTGACCAACAAGGAGGAATTGGTAGCAAATCTGAAAATAAAAGGTAATTTGGGTGAAGATGATCATGAAATGTTAGATTTTATAATCCTAAGGAAGGAAAGCATGAGAGCAACAGAATGAGGACAACAGACTTTAACAAACTCTGAGAACTGGTCCGATTGGAAGAAAATCCAAAGGAAAAAGTTGTTCAGGAGAGTTGGCAGTTTCTCAAGGAGACATTATTAAAGGCACAACTGCAAACTATCCTGATGCAAAGGAAAGAGAGGAAAAAAACAGGAAGAGGTCAGTAGGGCTCGCCTCTTGCCGAGCTGGAGTACAGGAGTCGACAAGAGAGCGCTCAGTGATTGATTTATTGCATCTAGTCTAGATGCGATAAATCAATTGACCCCCCTGGATCAATTGCTGCTCGCCGATATGGCCGGTAGTGTAGACATACCCTTAGTTAGCAGGGATCTACTTCTTCCTACTTCTCAGTTGCTATTAGAAGCAGGCAACTCTGCAATAAATTTCCAGAAGGCTCTGCAAAAATTATCTAGCAACACATTGTATACTATGAATTTTCCCACTTCCAGATAAAGTGCCACTGCTGTAAGTACTCCTGATGGGAAGACACACAGTGCACTTTTAATACTGAACCTGAATATGTAGCGCAAGCAGCAGTGTTAAAAATGTAATAAGTTATTTTAATCTATAAAATGGAATTATTTTATTATGGAATATTCTGTAACCCTGTGATAAAGTGATGACAAAAATCCAGTGCAACTAAGACAGACAGCTGAAACAATGTTTAGTTTTTCTTTCTTCACAAGTTTCCTGCTGGCTAATTCTATAACTAATACAAAAGAGCAGGATGAAGTAATTAGTGCCATAGGCTAATGCCAATATTTTGCAAACATTTAACTATAAAAGAATTATAAAAAAGCCCTACCCATGTGAAAATATTGAGTTGGAGCATCAGGACTCCAGCTTAATGGGTGACAGTACAGCAACCAAAGACAGCAAGAGGCACTTCACCTTCAGAAAGATTGATGCCACAGCTGTGCATTTATGATTACAGCAGAAGTTATTCTTTTGGAGTCTTCCATTAAATATGCATTTTAGGCTTTTTTAAGGACTGCGGTTATGCAATAAACACAACCATTTAGCATTATCAACTTTATTATTTAAAAATGTCATGAGAGTTTGCTTAAACATAAGAAAAGATTTTGGGATTGTTCACTTCTGAAAGTGAATGGAAGTAGTTAGGTAAGTTATTATAAAGGATATTAAATATAATTAGGTAAGGACCAATAGTGTGTTTGGCACTGTACAGGATCCAACTAAGAAAAGATTTTGGGATTGTTCACTTCTGAAAGTGAATGGAAGTAGTTAGGTAAGTTATTATAAAGGATATTAAATATAATTAGGTAAGGACCAATAGTGTGTTTGGCACTGTACAGGATCCAACTATCTCCTGCCCCATTATGAGTACACTTACAATCTAAGAACCAAGGTGGGTGAAGTAACATCATCAGGTCTAGACCTGGGGAAGAGCTCTGGGTGGATCAAAAGCACGTCTCTCTCTCCAACAGAATTTGGTCCAATAAAAGATACTACCTCACCTGCCTTGTCTCTCTAACAGCCTGGGACTGACACAGCCACGACTACACCGGATACAATCTAAGAACCAGACAAATAAGACTAGATAATACCTAGCTCTTAATACAGCACTTCTCATGAGTACGTCTTAAAGTGCATTCAGAGACCTAAAAACAAAACTTGCAATCTTATTATTTTTCTCTCTCAGTAGAATTAGTTTTTCCTGATTTCACTCACTGTAATAATGGAGTAGAGAAAACTATTTAACTTTTTAGAATACTGAGGAAGAAACAAGTATATTAGAATGCTCTGAAGGAGGACAGCAGAGGTCTAGCATATTAGATACACCTCTACCTCGATATAACACTGTCCTCGGGAGCCAAAAAACCTTACCGCATTATGTCAAACTTGATTTGATCCGCCGGAGATGCAGCTCCCCCCCCACCCTCCGAGCGTTGCTTTACCGCATTATATCCAAATTTGTGGCCTTATATTGGGGTAGAGGAATATGTGGTGCAAGTATGTACTTGGCCCAACTCAACCATTCAGCCACTGCTGCTATCCATGCTATTGTGGCTACAAAGCTATTTAGACGTATGCTAGCTTAATAAAAGCAAGCGTGAGCATGTGTACGTGAGCAGGGGAATCACAGCCCTAGCTTGAAGGGTTATTCCTGTGGGAATTCTGCGCCACTGCACATGAACAATTTGCACAGAAATTAATGTTTTTTGTGCAGAATTTCCTTTTCCTCCAGAGAAATGGGCTATAGAGCTGCTGGCTGCCACTAGGGGCTACTGGACCCAGCAGAGCCCAGCTCGCACACAGAAGACACTGCCCGGGGAAGAGGGAGGGAGCTGGAGGGTTTGGAACAGTTGCAGCTCTCAGCATGCCCTAAAGGAAGGAGGCAGCCTGCAGGGAACTCCATACAGGCCTGGGACCCAGCATCACGCTGTTTCTCCCTCTGGATCCATAGGCTCTGGGTGTATGCGTGTGCAAATGTCTGAGCTGGGGGCCTGCAGATGGGGTCTGGGTGGAGAGGAAGTAGGGGGTGCATGCGAGTGATTGGCCTGGGAGTGTGCGGCTGGGCTTGGGGGAAAAAGAGTGTGGATTTCTGCCCCCCCTCGGACTCTCACGGGGAAGAACTGGATCATCATTCCTTAACACTCTACTCCTGGAGGAATTTTGTGTCTCTGTATTGTTATAGACATAGTTGCTGACAGGCATTTTGAAATAAATTACCAAAATAATTGAAACTGGTGTGATTACATAGAGTTATTTTGACAAATAAAATCTGCAGAATTTTAAAATATTGTGCGCAGAATTTTCCCAGGAGTTAAGCGCAGACATAGCTCTAGGGCAGGTGTCGGCAACCTTTCAGAAGTGGTGTGCCGAGTCTTCATTTAGTCACTCTAATTTAAGGTTTCGCGTGCTGGTAATAACTTTAACATTTTTAGAAGGTCTCTTTCTATAAATCTATAATATATATAACTAAACTGTTGTTGTATGTAAAGTAAATAAGGTTTTTAAAAAGCTTAAGAAGCTTCATTTAAAATTAAATTAAAATGCAGCGCCCTCCGGACTGGTGGCCAAGACCTGGGCAGTGTGAATGCCACTGAAAATCAGCTCACTTGGCGCCTTGGGCACGTGTACCATAGCTTGCCTAACCCTGCTCTAGGGAGCAAGAAGGAGCTGGAGGAGGGATGTAAAGAGAGGCTTGACATGGCTTTACTGGTAGATAAGGAAGAACTTTAACAGTTGCATTTTAGATGTACTTTAGAGGGGTGATATGGGTTTTAGGGAGTCCAGAGAGGAAGAGGGGTTAGAGTAATAAAGTCAAGAGATGTTTAGACGATAGGACAAAAGAGAATGGCAATATTAAAAATGTTGACTAGAAAGAAAAAGACAAGATGAGGGTGACAGGCTGGAGAGAAAAGAATTCAGGAACAAAATTAGCACTCATCTTTTGACAGCTCTCTCTTTGTACATGAGCAGACATACATAAACACAAATTAGATAAACTGTCCAACTATCTTTGTTTTAACCTCCTGCCAGATAAGTACGAGTGTTTCTTGGCCCAATTTATCCAAGTTAACTGGGCAAGAAGAGGAAAGTAACTATATTTTTACCTCACTGTTTGCTCAGGGAATGGGGAGGGAATTTCCTTTGTACTGACACTAGTACGAGCTACTCCTTCAGATTTCGTATCACATTGCATTTATTTTTCCTAGCACAAGTTTCTTTATGGTACAGCTCACTGAAGGGGTTTGACAGTTACTCTTCCACAATTTAGCTCTGCAGTTCTCTGGTGCTGTTGATGTTGCAATACATTTTCTGTCAGATGAAATTTACAAGCACATTACCCTGCTTGACAGAAACAGTGAGCCACAAGGATTTCCTGAGGAGAAACTCACACATGCTGTGCGAGACATTTTGCTGGCTTTTCTTTTGGCTGGGGTAACATTTTTCAACTATATCAATTACATAGCCACCCTGACACAAACTTTCAAAAACATAAAACATTGAGTGAAATGCGCCTTGACTCCAGAAGGAAAAATATCCTCAGTCTTTTTTCTGCAATTATTTAAAACCATTTGGAAGACTGTATATCAGTGGTCTCATGACCCACAACTGTGTTGTTAATGTAAGATTTGTCCAACATAGCATGTGTGGTTATAGAGGACAGGAGTCTGAAGTCCTTAAGGTCCAAGTTACAGGACTCCATTACCAAGAAGAATGGGCATATGGCTCCTTTGTTCAGTTACTGAAAACTCAGCACGGGGTAGCATGAAAACAATAAAATATTAAGCCCCTGGAGACTCAGCCAACATTTAGGATGCCAAGCTTCTTTAAAGGTTCAGAAAGGAAAAATTAAAGTCAAAATTAGAGCTATGGTTTCCCCACTGTATTATTATCTGATTTATCATTTGAATTGCAAACTTTTTAGTTTGGTAATAAAGAGGTAGCATGTTCCATTAATAGGACATCATGCTAGGCATCAGGAGATAAAGGTTTTGTCACTCATTTGTTGTGCGACTTAGTCAAATTGCAATCTGTGCCTCATTATCCCCCTTTTACCAATGGGGAAACAGAATACTTACATACTTTTGTCAAGTGGGCTTTATGTTAACATGCCATTATTGATAATTCGCAAATATCAAGTATTTGCATATAATTAATAATCACACCTGTAACACAAAGGTTATGAAACTTTAAAGAGAACTGCCTACAGCTGCAACATGTAATTTTAAAAATTGGATGCTCCATCACTTAGCTATATGCTCCACACTGAAAGTAACCAGTAATTTGATGAAAATCTCCAAAGCAACAATCTGCTCTCTCAAACATATCTAGCTGTGAGGCATTATCCTGAGAAATAATGTGAACACAGGAAACATACGCATAAAACAAAACACAAACCTAAAATCTAAGGGCTATATTCTGCTGTCTCTGGTGCACATCTCCTACCACTGTTAACAGAAGCCATACTGAAATTGCCTGAGGAAGAATCTGGCCTGTTTTGTCTTACAGATACCCCTCTCCCCCTTGTGTTTATTTCTCTTCCTTGTATTTAGGCTCATTGATAAAAATAACTGTCCTTTTCTTCCTGCTATCCTGGCAGATTAGGGTTTCTATAAATCCCACCATTTTCTCAGTATATCCCATATGCTGCAAGTCTAGCCGAACAAAGTCAGTTAACTTTGCTTAGGGAATCCCCCTTAAACCTACCTCATCAATATGATGCCATGAAGTCACTTTTTATTCCACAAGTGAAATTACCAAAGTGGTAACCCTAAGCAGTATGTTCTTATTCTTGGTTTTCACTCCATTTTGTTACACTAAATCCATGTGTCACAGTGAAATATGAGGAGAGGTGAGATAAGAGAATCTAAGAGTCATATCTACAGTAACTATGGATTTGAAAAAACAAAGAGCATTTATGAATAAGTAGGTAACTAATTGGGCAATTATTTTGGAAAATACCTGTCCTGCAACACCTAACATGAATGCTGAGCAGTGAGAATAGATCAAGTAGCCTATTCTTTAAACCTAAGTATAAATGAGTGAAAAAAATTCAGCGTAATTTGCAGCACATTGCTTTAGATTTCCGTTAGTTTCCTGACTGAATGCAGGGCCAAGTTAAAAAAAAGTGGTCATTTAATAGCTTCACTGGGAAAAATTCTAGTACACATCATGCTACAAAAATGAAGGGATCCAAAATATCTCTGTGATCTGGAATACGGACTATTGCTTGTGACATGGCAACTCACTATCTTAGTTTGCATTTGTAATAAGCTGATATTTTTTCATTCTTAAAATTACAGGTTCATTTTTGCCTGTGTTCCCATTTATTTTATATACTAGGATTTTGGCTCAGCATATTATGGTTGTAAAAATAACCTCCCAATGTGAACCAAATGTAAACTTACGCACAATTATCTTCCTGAATATGCAGACAGCTTTGATGTATCCATTGCTGTGCTCACAGCTTTGCAAAGCATCAGCAGAGTGGAATGGGCAAGATTGGTCAGTTTCTCTACTGCTGTTCAGAACAACTTGTGCAGCAGTGAAATTGTCAAAAAATCATTTCTATTACATACTGATGCTGGAACTAAAAAACAAAACAAAAAAGGCTAAGATGAGTAGAGTAGATACCAGTCTCCCCTAAACACCAGGCAAGCTGGGGGATAAGGGTTGGAAACGGCTGGTGGAAGAGAAAAAAAACAAAACACAAAAACCACAACCCTTTCTTCTCTGTTCCAGCAGACAGAAAGAAGCAGAGCTTCATGTTTATATAAACACTCACTAGATCCTGCTCTAGGAGATGCCCAGCATACACTAGACTCTTGATGTTACACTCTCCACACAACAATGCTGCAGTCTGGAGCCAGCTAATAGGGGTAATACCAGTGTTTCTAAAAAATAAATTACATTATGTGTGTGTGTGTAATCAAATACAATACATAATACAATTGCTGTAATTTATTAACATCTTATTTTATATTCTATAGGATCTCCTCAAAAAAAAAAAAAAAAGACAGCAATGTTGTTTAAACATTACATTACACTCAAGTCCATAGCCAGCTGACACAAGTCAATAACATTCCCCAAGCTTCTCTAACATGTCTTGGAGCAGAAAATCAGGGCACTAACATTTTTTTTGGTTCTTGCCTATTTCTTTACCCCTCTCCGTGCTGCTGGGTGAGGGAGGGAGCAAAGACCCATTCTGCAATAGGCACTTCCTACACTCAGGCAGTCAGTTGATCTCCTTGCCTGCTCACCCTAGGGCTCCTACATCCTAGCAGGGAAACAGGCAATAAAGTAGTCAATGATACTCTTCTCCGTTCCCTGTGACTCAGCAGGTGGCCAATGGTAAAGAGGTGGAGCAGCTGTAGCAAGAACTGAACAGTTGCTGTTCAGAGCACTTTAGCCTCACATCAAAGTTGCTTTGGGTGGCTGCAGGGAAAGCAGTTCAAATACCAAGGCCAGAGAGGACCATTATGATAAAAAAGGGACCAATTGTGGAAGCAGGGCCTCTTACTTCCTCTCTCTTGCAACAGAAGTGGCCCAGACACTTGAAAGGTGCACTGTGGCTCAGGAATTCATCTTCAGTTCACAATCAAATTGAAGTTCTTAATATAGTTGCCCAGAAGGGCCACATAGGTCAAAAATGGCCCCACCCACACGTGGGACGCCACTGTGGTAGATGTTACAAGCCAAGGCTCACAATCATGGAAAGATTCTAAAGCAGTTTAGCAGGAGGTAGGCCATGTCTGTTGGTCAATTGTAATGACAGTACATATATACAACCCTCAATTCTGAATCCTAAGTTTCAATGCAGTCATAAATGGTCCTGTCCATAACCACTCTCTCCATTTTATCTACAAGATCAGTAGCAATCCAATGAAACAAGAAAGAGAAGGCTAGTAGGGACAGGAAATGGCAATACATTCAGACAATTTTAATAGTAACTTCTCTCCCTCCTTCATGAGGATACTTTGGCAGATTCCTCAAGAAGGCACTTTATGTAAATAAGGACTGAAGGACTTATCCCTGAAATTAACGTTGGATCTGGCTGTAGAGTTGAGAGTACAGCCGAATACATGAAATGAGTGAATTTTAAAGTAAGCGGTAGACTTACAAATTTCAAAGGATACATTATGTAGTCCTGGAGGCATTCTGCACCAAAAAAATAAATTCTGCACACAATATTTTAAAATTCTGCGAATTTTGTCAAAATAACACTACATAAATCTCACCAGTTTCAATTATTTTGGTAATTTATTTCAAAATACCTGTCAGCAAGTATGTCTGTAACAATACAGACACACACAAAAATCCCCCCAGGAGTAGACTTAAAGAAACCCCTATGACAACCTAGTTCTTGTTTCTCCACCCCCTTCCCCTCTAGAGCCCAGCCAGGGGGCCAGACACCCACAATTCCTCCCCACCAGAGCCCAGCCAATACATCCAAACTCCTCTCCCTCAGTCATGGAATTCCCCTGGCCCAGATACCCACACCTTCTCCCCCGAGTCCAGCTGCAGGGATCCTCCTTTGCCCAGATACCCGCATCCCCTCACCCCCAGAACCCAGTCACTCTCTCCCTGAGCCCAGCCACAGGGCCACCCTGGTTTAGATATCTGCACTGCCTCCTCCCCAGACTCCTGACCCACCTTCCCCCAAGAGCCCTGCTGTGGCCCCCCTAGCCCAGACACTGCTGGCCCCAGAGTCCAGGAGGGAGAAACTGCCTGATGCTTGGTCCCAGGCTTGCATGGAGTTTCCTGAGTTTTGCTGTCTCCTTCCCTCAGGGCATGCTGGGAACTGCAGCTGCCAAGAACACTCTAGCTCCCCTCACCCAATCCCCCCCAAGCAGTGTCTTCTATGTGTGAGCTGGGCTCTGGGGGGTGGGGGAGAGGGTTCAGCAGCCCCTAGTGGCGGCCAGCAACACTGCAGCCTATTTCTGTGGGTGAAAGGAAATACTGCACACACATTAATTTCTGCAAAATTCTGCATTGCACAGTGGCACAAAATTCCCCCAGGAGTAATTATGGAGATGAGTCACAGAAATGGCTATTCCTTTGGTGGAATGAATTTTAAGTTTGCTTTGCTGCCTCAACTCCTGCCTGCTCAGAACAGGCTTGATTACATAGTTTTATCCTAAGTTTTATCCTAATTTTGTAATATTTGGACAGATATTACTTCCCTTTGACTTTTTTCCCCAAAGGCCATGAACAAGAAGAATGAGTTCTGGAATAGCGTGGTACTCTACCAGGAATAGCACTATACTCTTTTTGTATTCAGTTTATTCACACAAGGTTCTCTGAATGTTTAGAGGCTTTGGAGAAGAGATGGGAAAGATAGATAAATGGTTTGGTTTATCTTTGGTATAAACTTGGAATGGTAACACGTTATTTCATCATTGGGAAATACTGTACAAGAAGAGAGTCCTTCACCTAAGCTTGGATTTCACTAACCTACCTAGATGAGATGGCAACCCATGAAGAAACTGAAGGAAAATAATGCAATGAAGCAATGGTCAAACATCGTAACTCCAGTGGTTCTAAAATAGCAGCCAGGAAATAGCAGGCTCACATTCCAATAGTGAACAGGTTGTGGGATACAGATCTGACAATCCGTTCAAGTAACATTGTACAACAAATGGATGAAGAATGAAGTTTGCTAGAAAGGGCAATAAAACACTGAAAGCCATAAAACATTCACATTCTGCATGTGTTAATGATTTGTTAATTATGTGTACCTTACAAACTCCGTGATTCTCAATAAGACCCTTTAGCTGCAGTATTATAAACTTTACTTCATTATTGTGATGTCTCAATTTCTCTTTTGTGTTATTTAAAAACAACCTAAAGCAAACTTCAGAGAAGAAATAGCCACTTAATGAATCGAGACACAATCCTGCCTCTTCTTTATCTACAGCAGGTAATTTAGTATAGGGGAAGCAGGCAAGGGTTTAGGAGACATGAATATTATACACGCGAGGGCAAAAACCTTTCCTTTTACAAAACATATGAATTCTAAGATGTAAGGTTTGTTGACAGGAACAAAAACTTATTTACTCTTGTGAATTGCTCTCTCTCTGAGGCATTTTAGGTATGTAAGAAGGGGATCCTAGAGTGACACTTTATTCAGGTATGTAGCACAATGCTTAAAGCCTGGACATATTTCTCATTGGATAAATGTACTAAAGCTAAATGTAGCACACTGCTTTCCCCAACATTTTTTATATAAAAAAACTACATATAGTTAAGCTACTAATTACTACAAAAATTCTAACTAAGCTAATTTGGCAATCAAGGACAAGAAGATGCTGGTACTGAGACTGTAAGCACCAGTGATACAAGAAGCATTCAGAACTCTTATAAAAAAGACTCCCTCCTATAAGTACACGTGAAATGTGACAACGACACTCAATGTGAGCTCACCATACAACAGTTAAGCTGCTTTAGATTGTTCAGTGATTGCAAAGTATAGCAGACAATTCCTACAGTGAGAGTCCACAGAGAAAATTTTTTTAATATATTTTCTGAAGTAGTGCACATATTAGAAAATATAATACAAGGTTGTATTCTTTTTAATATGATATTCCTTCTTCTTAAACAGTATAAGGAAAAGTTGACCTGTGTGCATGTTTATTATATTTGAAACAAAGCAGCACTTACCTTTGGATCTGCCAATGCATTAATGACATTTCCAAGAGCTAGCAGTGAACGGTTAATGTTGGTCCCTTCTCTAAAACGAGCTCCTTTGGAATTTGTGGCACTGGCACGTTCAGATCCTGCCAGGTCAATGAGGGACATTTTGGCAATACGTACATTTTGACTGATACTTGCTGTTTTATCTTGCTGCCTTAAATAAATCTATAAAGAAAATAAATTACAAGGATTTAACAAAAAAAAAAAACACAACCAACCTCTACACAAGCAATGGCTCTTATTTAAAGGATAATACAATTCTACATCATAAGGATAGTTACATAAAAATGTTTGTGCAGGTGTTTACAATCTCCTTCCTGGAGTTGTCACTCTGTACATATTGAAGTATTAAGCAGACATTACTATTTAGGGGAGAGGGACAGAGTGAAATAATTTCAAAGATTATCTGCTCCCATCCAACAAGTCCTAATATTGTATGCTCCCCACCTTTACATAGTAATAAGAAAAAAAATCAAGTTTACCTGCTAGACACAATGCACTTTCAAATCAGTCTTGCAGACTTCAGATTAAAATGGCTTTTCTGTCTTCGAAATGAATATAATGTAAATTGTCATTTTAAATATAATGTGTCTCTTCCAAAAAGACAGAATACTTTTTAGATTCACAGTGTAGAGTCCCAAGTGCCATAGGAAAAGAGTGGATATTCGGATCTTCAGTAAAGAGAAGTTACTGGTAAGTAACTGTAGATCAGCAGCATTGTCTGTTCATTCACACTGTGGAAAAAACGACTGCTGACCTTTTCATAACTGTCGTTCTTCGAGATGTGTTGCTCATGTCCATTCCATTCTAGGTGTGTGGATGCGCCCACGCCCATACTCAGATTTTGTCTTAGTGGTATCCATAGGGTTGGCTGTAGCATCCTCTGGAGTGCCACGCTCATGCGTTGATATAATAGGTGCTGCCAACCCTACGCCTTCTTGCTGGTAACTCTGACAGAGGAGTAAGAGGGCGGGTAATGGAATTGACATGAACACCACATCTCAAAGAACAGTTATGAAAAGATAGGTAACTGTGTTTTCTTCTTCGAGTGCTTGCTCATGTCAATTCTATTCTAGGTGACTCACAAGCAGTATCCTCAGAGGTGGGCTCAGAGTTCATAGTCTAGAGGCATGCAGTACTGCTCTACCGAAGCCAACATCATCCTGGGCCTGCTGGGTAAGTGTGTAATGGTACATGAATGTGTGGATGGACAAGCAGGTGGCCACCCTACAGACGCCCTGGGTAGGCACTTGGGCTAGGAAACCTGCTGAGGAGGCTTGTGCCCTGGTTGAATGGGCAGTTACGATTGCAGGAGGTGGCAACCTTGCCTGATTGCAACAGCAAATGCAGGCAGTCATCCAAGAAGAAATTCTTTGAGCGGACACTAGTCGACCTTTCATCCTGTAGGCCACCACAACGAACAACTGCGTCAACTTGCAGAATGGTGTGGTCCTTTGAATGTAGAAGGCTAGAGATCCACAAACTGCAGGGTGTAGCTCGAAGATACTATGCCGAGCAATCAACGGTCCAAGGTCAGCTGCGACCAGGCCAATCAGAAGGGGTGCAAGGGGTTCAGGAAAGAGCAGGGTATGGATCCCGGGAAGTGGCTGAGGCGCCGTCCTCGGGTGCATGCTAAAAACGCTTGCTTCTGGCCTCCTTGGCCTCTGGAAGAACCAGGCTGGGCGGAGGAATAGTAAAACAAAGGGTGACTCTGTTTAAATCCTTTGTCTCTGTCCTTCTTTCTGTAGTAGCTGGACCAGAGGACACCCTAGGACCTTGAAGGAGGAGCGTGAAGGCCCAAGAACCGAGGGTGGCATCGGAGTCTTTAAGGCCATGGAGCCGTGAGGTCAGCTACAAAAAGAGCCCTGCTTCCTCAAACGGAAGGTCCTGAAGAATAGTCTGCATCTCCTGGGACAGCCCAGAGGATTGTAACCAGGAGCTGCATCTCATGACCACCGTGGAGATGACTACCTTAGCCGCCAAGTCTGCAGTGTACCAGGCCATCTGGAGGGCACTTCTGGTCACTGCTTTGTCAATGTCCAGCAAGGTGGCAAACTCCTGTGCTTGGTCATGTGGGAGGCCTTCCTTGAACTTACTAATGGAGTCCCACAGCTTGAAGCTATACCTGCCTAGCAGGACTAGATGAATAGACAGGCTGGCTTTCCAAATAACTAAACTTCCCTGCCAAACAAGTTCAGCCCCTTTGTGTCTTTATTTTTAGCTGTGACACTTGCCTGAGCCTTTCGTTGGCAGCGGACACAATCAGGGATCCCGCTGGAGGCTCGGTGTACAGATACTCTGATCCCTTTGCGGAGACACAGTACTTCTTTTCTGCCTTCTTGGAGGTAGGTGGAATGAAAAAGGGGGTCTGCCACATAGATTTAGCAATTTTAAGGACCCCTGGGTGGACAGGCAATGAGACTTGGGCTGGGGTGGAGAAGGGCATAACATTAAAGATGTCATTGGACTCAGTTAGCTCTTTGACCTCTAAGTTTAGGTTGGCAGCCATCCTTTTGAGCTGAGCCTGGTGCTCATTGAAGTTGTTGGGGAGGTGGGGAGAAAGGATGTAGGATGAGGGACCCACTACTGCTTCGTCCGGAGATGATGAAGATGACTACACAGCAGAGGGAGGGGCAGCTTCCCCGTGCTCGTACGGAGACAGCTCCTTGGGCATCAAGGCCCACTGTGTTGCTCCCATGCTGGATTCAGCACCATGATTCAACACTGGTGCCGGCTATGCTAACGGCAGCTTGTCTGATGTGGCCTGATAGGAATGGTGGGAGTATGGGACCGGTGTAACAGGTACACCCCACGGGTTCCAGTACTGCCACTGAGTGGGCCATGGCCCCTGCCTCCATGCTGCAGGAGCCACGCTGGTCTCGTGGGCCTGTGGTGATTTGCCTTTTATAGACCAGGGGCTAAATTCCCTTTCAGGCTCAGACCACTGTCCTTCCGGTGACTAGAGTGGAGACGCAGGTGCCCGAGTCTGCCAACTGGCCCTTGTAGGCAACAAGGAGAGGGCGAGGACTGGTGCCTGCCCGAAGATAGGTACCAGGGAGCTGGAGACTGGTGGAGAGACTGGAACGATCCCGCACCAGGGGGGGAATTGACGCTTAGGTGATGGTGGCCTGTGCTGTGGAGAACTCTGGCAGGAGGTCCGACAGTGGTATGGGGATCAGTACTGTGACTCAAGTGTCCCGTGCCTTGCAGACAAAGACCATGGTATCAGGGACCTGTGTCTTCTAATCAGGGATGCGGTGCCGGGGTCTGGGACACACTGCTGTTTTAGGGTGTAGTCCCATAACCGGCTTCCCTTAGATGCTGGGGCCTTGGCCGGGTCCGTCACCTGGCTCAGCATCTACATTGGCAGTCAACCTAGTTGGTTTTTGGCTGTCGGGCCTGCTTTGGATACGTGACTCTACTAGAGGACGGGACCCCCCGCCACTCCCACAAGTCGGGTTCCTGGCTGGACTACGGGGTCAGCCCGCAATGCAAGACAAGGAGCTCCAACCTTCACAGGTGGTAAGAAGGAACTGAGAGGGCAAAGGGTTGGCAGCGTTTAGTATACCAATACTGAGCGCAGCACTCAAGAGGGTGCTACAGCCAACCCTATGGATACTGCTAAAGCAAAAATCTCTGACAATTGTGCATGTGGCCGTCAGGGCCGGCTCCAGGGTTTCTGCCGCTGCAAGCAGCAAAAACCAAACCAAACCAAACAAAAAAATCCCGATCATGATCTGCAGCTCTACTGCCACCACTTCAGTCTTCAGCGGCTGGTCCTTTGCTCCGAGAGGGACTGAGGGACCCGCTGCTGAATTACCGCCGAAGACCCGGATGTGCCGCCCCTCACCATTGGCCACCCCAAGCAGTTGCTTGCTGGCCTGGTGCTTGGAGCTGGCTCTGGTGGCCACGCACCCACCTAGAATGCAATCAACATGAGCAAGCACTCAAAGAAGAAAAAAGGTACCAGTGACATAAGCTTCCAGAATCTTCCATAGAGCAGTGTCTGTTGGGGCCACTTGCTCTCCTTGGCCCTCTGCTCATGGGGAATTCTAAGGGTATAAAAGGTGAAGGAGAACCAATTCCTTCAGTTTCTTTTGCTAACTCAGGTACTCTTAAGCTAGGTGTCTGATTAAAATGGGGAGCATGAATACACAATTACTGGTCAGTAACTTCTTTCGCTTTTGACAACACCTCTAAATATTTCCACTTGTGGGAACTTAGTGAGCAGGACAACACTTTGGGAAGGTTAGTAGCCTAAAAGACTATTAAAAGCAGCAAAGAGTAACAGACATTTTCGAGTATGAGCTTTCGTGGGTGAATATCCACTTCGTCGGCTGCATGCATCCGATGAAGTGGGTATTCACCCACGAAAGCTCATGCTCCAAAACGTCTGTTAGTCTATAAGGTGCCACAGGACTCTTTGCTGCTTTTACGGATCCAGACTAACATGGCTACTCCTCTGATAAAAGACTATTTACTCTGATAACACCATATTTTCAGTATCTAACTTGGCCTAACGGTCATGTAATTCACTGATTCTCTAGGAATGGGCTCTTTACAGAGAAGTTTCACAGAACAGTCTAACAAATATTTGAACAGAGGAGCTGTGTTGTGAACTAGGTTCAAAGAACTAGGCTCTCATTTGGGACTAAGAGGCAAAGGGACAGAAAGAGAAACAGATAGTAAACGCAAAGTAAAGTAAACCCAAGCAAACGTTCAAGATCTAGCTCATTTACAAGGACTAATTGGATGACAGAAGTTGCAATGAATGTGGAAGAAACTTTGACTGGATAATAATCAGGTGATGTGATATCTTTGCAGAGATGGCATGGTATTTACCAGATGTGGTTTCTCCCAGGTAAAAATCATGTTTTTACTGTCCCAGGAAAAAACAAACAAACAGTCAGTCATAGTTTAAGGCATTTTCTATTTTAAAAACTTACTAATGCACAGCACATAATATTTAGTTTTATTTACATATTCAAACTATGGCAGTAGATTCAGAGATTAATTTAAGATTGTACAAATAAAAAATAAAACTGCAGTGGGTGTAATACTAATATATGTAATGATAACACTGAACATTGGAATGTTTAGTAAATATTTTAGTTAGTTTTTCTCAAGGAAGTAATATATGTCACATTGAAAATATTTGATTATATGAGAATGACAATAATGCAGAATTGTAAGCCTGAACTACTAAGCAATCAGAAGCATGGAGAGTTACAGACTGCCAATCCAGATCCACTTGGCCCTGCAGAATTCTGTAGCAGAAGACGAACTTTGATGTTGTCAGATTGTAAAGGTGTGGCCACTCGTGAGTGCTTCCTGCTGGCCAGATGCGTGCTGTGCTCTTTGTTTTTCAGTATCCTCTGACAGTAGTTTCTCTTTCAGATGGGTTTTCAGTGACACAGCCTTCCAGCTGAGTAACATGCAGTCTGTACATGAAACAGACTTAAAACAAACCCCTTCTTGGGTAACAGTCTAATGAAAGGTTGGCCCCTCCCCAAAGTTATCAGTCCCATCTCAGGGTCTGTTTAAAGCACCTGCACCCTTCTTGGGCTCCAAACAAAACATTTTGCCTCCTCGGCCCTTGGCCACTCTGTCTGTGGCCAGTGGGGGGACCCGGGCCTGCCCACTACTCTGGGTCCCAAGCCAGGAACCCTACGACTAGCAGCCACCTGCTGTTTAAGTCGCTATTGTTATTGCATTATTCTCTGGGCTGCTTCCCACTGTGTCCCACCAGCTTCTCGGGTCCTCAGCCTGTTCCATGTTTAAGTAGTCTCTCTCCCAGGCTTCCTTGCCTAGAGAGTCTGTAACAATTTCTGTCCCGTTTTTTCAAGGGTCCTCTCTCACATGTCGCTTCACTTGGTGAGCTAATAAGTCTCTGGCCTGTCTCATCAGGGTTCTCGCTCACCCAGGCCTCTGTGCCTAGACAGCTTCACATTCCTACCCCTGCTTATACAAGGTTTCTCCCCAGTCTCCCAGACTTCCACTATTTCTGGTCCCAGCTAGTGACTGCTCTGTCCAGCTGCTGCAGCTTCCTCAGCCAGCCAGGAACAGTACTCTTCCTCCTCTGGCTCCAGCCAGCAACTGAGCTGTTCAGACCCTGCAGCTCCTTTTATATGAGCCTTGTAGGCTCTGATTGGCTTCCTCCCCTGCAGCTTCTCTAGGCTGCTTAGAGGATCCCACTCTACTGCCTTTTTTCTAGGGCAGGGTGTGGTAGGACAGCATGGCCTTCTGGAGGGCCTCAAAGGGGCTAGTACACCCCATCATATGGATACACAATGAGCCTATACCTCAGTTCCGAATAGATGTATCCGAAGTTTAAAAAAGATTCATTCTATGCTTGCCAAACACTGATGCAATTGCAACACCAGTTCTAGAATGTCAGAATATTCACATTCTTCATATTTTCCCCACGTTATAAGGAAAACTTTTTTTTTGCGGGCAGATGAAAAACATTGATTTTGGATACAGAGATTCTTACTAGCATTTTAAAGTAGAACTATGTCAAAAAAAATAAGGATTTTTGCTGAGCAGTCACTGCCTTAAAATTTCTTCTTGTTCAGCTGACAGTCTCTTTCCTTCATATTTTGGATGAAGGAGGTTGGTCAACATAGAGTAATTACAAAAGAGATTTTATGAGGTACTTCTGTCTCGTGTGGTGCAAGCACTTCATTTATTAGTAGCTCCAATTATACCATGTACACAATAGGAATTGCTGATTTATCCCTATGGAGTGCATCAAGTGCCACAGCAACTGGTTTCACCTGACTGATCAAGTTCTTTGCTTCCAGGTAAATTGATTATGAATTATACTAACCACTCTATCTTCAAGTTCTGCTTAATGCATTGTCACTCACATTTCTGAGATTATGCAGCTGATTTTTAACATATGTTTCTGGGAAGTTATTTGACTGTTCCATCGTGTGTACCCGTTCCGGAGGTTTTACAGAAGTTTGGAATTCTTTGAACCAGGCTCTAGGCACATGGTGATTACAAAAGTATTTTTGTAAATCTACAACACTGTTCAAAGGACTTGGTATAAGAACTTGTCCAAGTAGATTTAGCTAATGTGATGCACAGCCATTCATAACCTAAGTGTTGTCATCTTGTTTCAAAACACTTCTCATATTTTGCATCTTTCAAATTGTCTGTTGGGTAGTTCTTGAAAAAACACAATCGTACAGTTCATTTGATAATGCCTTGGCTTCTCTTGCCAGCATAGCACAGTACTTTCTAGTCTCCTTATTGCTTCCAGAATCAACAGCTGACAGACATCATGGTTTTTCCTTATGTGCACACAGTAAGATGTCACTGAGTCATTGTACACATTACTCCAGCCATTTATTAATATTATGCTTTCCCACATAATTTGTTGCTTTCTTCCACCTTCAAACCATCAGTGACTGCATCTAACAATTCACCTGCTATCCTTCTTTCAACTGGGTGTTTTGCAGCCCAGCCTTTGGCAGCTGATTGATTGAAAGCTGGATTCTCAACAACAAAAAAAGAGAATATTAGAAGGCATAAAAATATTCAGCAATTTTCTAGTCTATTTTTTGTTTCAGTTCTGGAGTTATTACAAGCATATCCATGTGTGGTTGAAAAAACCATGATACTTCCTCTGTATTGTCTTTGGCCAACTTTCTTTTGATGTACTTAGCAGTGGCAATGCAGTATTATCAATACCTTCATCCTGACTCAGATTCTAATATTTGCATCTGGTTATCCAAAGTCAGTGGTTCTGGTGTCTGTTCCTTTAAATGCATTTTGCAAAGTGACTCTTCATATGGTCTGCCTTTCCACCCCCTTTTCTTTGCAATTTCTGCATCCAAGATTCTTTACTATCTTCATGAATTTTCTCAAAATAGCTATGAATTCGGTCAATGGGTCTTCCACTTTTGCTCATGTTGAAATAGTTTGACTCTAGTCACTGTACTCCCCGAGTTCAGTTGCAGCAGCTGCATTCCCGCTAGCCAGCTCAAGCAATGGATAACTGGACTGGAGAACTACTATGGCAGTTTCTCTCAAGCAGAAACTTCTAAATCTGGAAATTTCCCTTGTTTGTATATAAAGAACACAACATTTTCATTGCTAAAATAAAGAAGAGGAATTCCAAGATCCAGAAATTTCTGTTTGAGGTAGCCAAAGCAATAGCATACAGGTTAAGGCTTTTTTGTTTTATTTAATTTCCTTTTAGTTAATTTTAAACTGACCATATTACTGCAAAACTATTATCAAATTGCTTAAGATTTTTCAGAAAGATGTAGGTGAAATAATATTTTTTTAATTGAACCAACTTCTGTAAGTGAAAGACACAAGACTTAGAGCCTGACCCCCACATGATTCCATCTAATGCTATTAAAGGACAAAAAGGAAATTATTTTCCATGCCACCTTCCTTCTACCTTCTGCACCATATGGGTATATCTATGAGTATAACCTGTGTGCATATTGAGGCACTGCTTGAAGAGAGTAGAGGGAAGGTGACATAGCTGAGAGTAAATGGACTGTAAAAAGGAAGTAAAGGGCTTGTACATTTCAGCAACTGTGGAGTTAGCAGAGTAAATATGTGTGTGTGTTAATGGGGTGTGTTGGGGCACTGATGAAAGAGGGTAAAGTTAAAGTTGCTCATGCATTTGCTGGTTTTCAGATGAGTTTTGCTCAACTCTGTTCTGCAAAGGGATGACATACCATCAAAGCAACCTTAACTCTGCATTAAAGTATTTTTTGCCCCAGAATTTCCTAGTTTTTTTTAAAAGAGGAAAAGATACGTTGTTGTAGGAATTAGTAATCATTTAGGCAGTTGTACAGATCATTCTCGCTCCACCCCCAAGGAGCACACTGGGCCAAGTCCCCCCGCCCCCAAAAGAAAAAGAAAAAAAATCCACACACAGCAGCTGAGCCCCACCAGACCATTGGCATAACTCTCCAGCCAAGCTCCTGACCTACTCAGTGTATCTCCCCGTTCCAACTGGGTCCCTCCCCACTATTGTACCCAAGCCTCCCCACCACAAGCAGGGAACTCATCCCCTTAAATCTTCATATACAAAAATGCTTCTATTGCAGAAAATTGCCATATCTGCCTCAATGGCAATCCCCTATGACACCTTATTGAATTAAGTTTAACTGTCTTTGGGGTCCATTGTATAAAATAATGGTTTATGTAGTATTGTGGGCCGGGATTGTACGTAACCTCTCAAAGGGGGAGATGTGACAGATATGAAACCTGGGGTTTCAAAGGAATATATTGAGCATACCAGACAAGATTAGAATTTGGAACAAAAAAGTGTGACATTTCCTGGGCAATATTTTGGGGAGTGAATACAAATTCCCCATCTCAGAAAATGCAAAAACCCAGCCGATTGTTACACCCTGAAGAGGGGGCCTTTTTCTGCTGACCACCGGTTATCTGGACACCAAGATCAAAGGCCTAAGCTGTGTAAAGGAAAGACTGAACTATTCATGGTTGTTCTGGTTCTGAATGAGACAGTATTGAACTTGTAAGCAAGGAGAAAAACCCTATTGTGGGTATTGAAGGACTGATACCTACCAGATCCTAAAGTTGGGGTGACGTCTTGTACCCTTTTAAACGTGTGTGTAAGATTCTTTTCTTGTTTAGTATGTTTTTACTGTAATGCTTTCACATTAAGAATAAATGTGGCTGCTTATAAAGTGGTGTGTGACCATTATGCTGTTCATAGCCTGCAGAAAGAAAGCAAAGTGCATATGCTGGCCTGTTTGGGCAGTCTGGCTTGCTTGGAATATCACAGTGCAGACAGGGAATTGTGCAGTTTGGAAAAATGTCAGTCAAGAGGGAGAGACACCCAAGAAAGCTGATGGCCAAGAAGCCAGGAGCCTGGAGTCCGTGCCCTAGAACGACCATAGAAGGGAAATACAAGCTGCCCTGAACTGTGACAGCTGTTACTACCCCACCTCCTATAATCTGACTCACATGCAGTGCCTGGATTGAAGGACAATGTTACAGTACAGTGGAATAACGTTCCTAGTGGCATTTCATAATGGTTGGAGGGTGAGATTTGTGGCAAAGCTGGTGAGAAAAATTACAAACAGGATCTCTCTTCCAAAATACTGATAGGATTTATGTTTGAGAGAAACCCAGTGTTTGAGAAACAGAGGTGTCCAAGTCTGTAATTTTTTCTGTGCCATACAGTACACATTTTCCAGTCAGCCATGAACCATTCAATTTCCTGATTAATTTTCTTCCAACACTTTATTAATAGCTTTCATGCTGTGTTGGGGTGCACCAGAAGAGCTAGGGGTGCAATGTCTCCCACAATTGATCCTCAACCTCTCTTACCTCCCGTATGATCAAACCCACTCCCTATAAACCCCTTTCCACACTGCAGGCCTAAAGCCCTCTCATTTTCCCACATACCCCCCTCCTCCTATGAAGCATTCCCATGTCTAATCCCCCTTTCCCCAAACTACTTTGATGACATTCCCCCCAAAATGAAATTGCCATTTAGGACTCACAAATTGCAGCAGCCTCAAGGCAATCAGTTCAAAGTCTTTTTGTTTTAGGTGGGGGCTTGTGTTTAATTTATCCTTAGTTATGTTAGTGACAGGGTGAGTTCACAGCCATCAAGAGGTCTGTGATTCATCCAGTCATTAGTGTCTTAGTTTTCTTAAAAAGCATTCTCAGTTTGGGTCCTCCAAAGATTTAGGGGGTGCTATGGAATAGCTATGTAAAACTCAGACTAAGACCATGTTGACTTGGATCACATCAGCAATTTGATCTCTAGCTCTGGGCAAAAGGCCATCTAGAAACATTTTTTAAAACTGTTATTTTTTCCCCAGGGCTTATGTCACTGGAACCCCAGCTCAAACAATTCCAAATCTGGGTCACTAATCCCACCCTGCAAACTCCTGAGGCACACCCAATTTCAAAGAAATCTGACTAAACATATTGACTTTTAGAGAACTTAGAAAAGCTCATCTTTAAACAGAAGTCATGATGCAACTTTAACAGTGTAGAAGCAACACTAAGTTATAGTGTCAATGTATCTCAAATTTACTGAGACACTTAACTGATTTAACCTTTCATGCTTAAAAATGTAGACTGGTTTAAAAAAAAAAAAAAAAAAAAAAAAAAAAAAAAGACAGTCAATGCATTTTATGCACATGTTTCAGTACTACTTTTGACCCCAGGGTGCTCAAGGGCAACAACAGAACCCAAAGTGTTTTTGGAAAGGACAGGAAATACTCATCACAATGATATGCCTTGTTATTTCTTTCTATCTCAAAAGACAAAAAAAAAATTCACTAGGATCAGGAAATGTTAAAGAAATATTTAACACCAAGGATCTTGCTAAGCAAGTGGGGCAAACATACACATGCAAAAAGCCATGAAAGGATTAAATGTTTTGTCACATGCAGTAACTTACCCGTACCTCCTTTGTTGCATTCAGACACGATTTATCGATATTTTATAAATATTTTTATAGATCTTTGGAGTTTTTTGGTGTGTGTTTTTTCTCATATCAGTTTTTTAAAGCATCATGGCAGCTTCAAGCTATGTTTCAAATGTATCTAAAGCCTATTCCTGAGGGAACTTTATTTAAAGGATGTATTTTTTTGGGGGGTGGGGGGAGAGGAATGAACAATGCAGCTTTGTTTGCATAATATATTTCACATAAACTTTATCCCCAAATGCTGTGAACTAGATAACAGTTACAAAGTTAAAATAAGCAAATAAATTGAGAGAGAAGAACAGCAAAAATGGGCAGTATTTCTCTCCCCATACCCAAGCTAATAAAACAAGATTGCCATAGTCAGTTATTAAGCTTCAGAATGGCTAACTACTTTAAAAAAAAATCTAAAACTCACTAAGTCTCAGATATCAGCCATTAAACATGTTATATCAGCGGTTTTCAAACTGTGTCATGACCCCGAAGTGCTGGCGTTAGATTTGCTGGGGCTTGGGGCTTTGAGCCCCACCACCCAGGGGGAGCAGACTTTGGTTCCCCCCATCCTGGGATCACGTAGTAATTTTTGTCGTCAGAAGCAGGTCGCTGAGCAATGAAGTCTGAGAATCTAGGTGCTGTATCATCTTACCTGAAAGACCGCATGGGACCGAGAAGACGAGGCATTCATATCAGTGGGGTGCTGTGTTCTATTCTTGTTTCCATAATCCAACATCTGAAGGATCTCCTCTGCACATTTAGGCTACAAAGTGTTGAGATTACACAAGAAATTAGTAATCTTTACGAGATTTAATTAGGGAACAGGCTTTACATACAGTTGATAAGTAATTAATTGTCTTAAAATTCATTGTAAGAAGAGTTACTTGAATTGCAGAGGGAGGGAGGAGAGGGGAAGAGAGAATGAGAGAACTCAGTAAGTCAGAGGGGAATTTTCTTTTTGAAACCAAGTCACTTAAAAGAAAGTGTTTTTTTTTAAATTAAGAGAAAACCTTTGAATTTCTGCAACATAATGATATCTATTTTAATAAAAAAAAATACATAGTAAGTTTACATCTGTAGACCAGTGGCGCACAAACTTTTCCACTCGTGTACCTCACCATTAAGGGAATTTGTCCACCCCCTCCATTACTGCACAGCCAAAGCTTCCTCAGCAGTAGAACTTGTGCTGAAGGCAGAGTTGGGGGTGGAACAGGACAGAAAAGGAGCTTGGATGGGAGCGTGGTGCTCCTTCCACACCCCCTGTGGAGGCTAGCCCAGGCTCCACCTTACCTTCCCCAAAACATTCCTCTGTACCTCTTCCTAAAGGGGGCAGGCCCCACAGTTTGTGCACTAGTGTTATAGACAACTTTTTATAAGATTATTACAAAAACACAGAACTATATTATAGAAAGTTACAGCTGCAAAGCTAACCTCTCAAAAGTTAGGAAGTGCAAGAATTAAGGCTTCCCATGTAACCTTAACTCCACCCCTTTCTGCGTATGTATTGTAATAAGGTCTTTAATTACAGGATCACATACTACTTTTTTTCAGAGGATCTCACCTCATTCATAGTGGAGTTGACAGTGCTCAAGAAATGAATCAAGGTTGTGTTTAAATAAATCAGGTTAACGAGGCTGTTGTCTGTAGGATCCCTGATTCATTTGCTGCGGAAACTGGAAAGTGTTTAGTGAACAAGGGAGAGGGCTGCAGGAAGAGAAAGGACCACCCTTTGGTTTGAATTCACCCTGAAAACTGTATTCAATTCCTGCATCTGCCACAAAGGTCCTATGTGATGCTGGGCAAGTCACTTAAACAAAACTTTTCACAAATAGCCATTCAATGTTCCTCATTTTCTGGGTGTTCTCTAAATCTCCCCCCAGTATCTCAAGTCAGAAGTGCTGAGCAATCACAGCAGCAACTGAAGTCAGTGAGAGCTGTGCTCTGAACAGAAAGTGCTATAAGCTTTTGGAATGGGAGGGAGGGGAAATCAGACCATAGGAATCTCAAATTGTCCATCCAAAGTTAGCATATACTTTTGATGTTGAAACATCTATGCCATTGAAATGATATATTCTTTTTTTATGTATCTTCACAATTCTCCTGTGAGGTAAGGTCTATGAAACACTCAGATACTATAGTGAGTTGAGTGTCATAGAAAAGCCCATGAGGAAATTAATTCTGCATTCAAAGCATGATCTGAACAGTGTGCAATGAACAAGGCCTGAGGCCATACACTGAAGGACGAGAACAAAACAAAACATTGATTAGCTGCTCACTCAGTCAACATCCATCCATTTAAATGAACGAGGCAGAGGTCCTGCGGAAAAGTACATGATCACATAAAGACAATCATAATGCATATGAACAACAACAACGTACTAACGTTGCAAGGGAAATCTTATTAGCATTCTTTAAATTTAATTTTTTGGTATGCAATTTCTTAAACAACAGAAATTCCATTAAGTGCAACCATATTGACTCTCCCATGGGTAATCAGTAGGTTAGAATGTTTAGATCCACAGCTCAGACCTCTGCTAGTTGCATCAACAGAGTACTGATAGAAATATAGAAGAACCTCTGAGTTACAAAACACCAGAGTTACGAACTGACCAGTCAACCACACGCCTCATTCGGAACCGGAAGTATGTAATCATATAACAGCACAGATGAAAAAAAGCAAATACAGAACTGTGTTAAATGTAAACTATTAAAAAAAATAAAAGGAAAGTTTAAAAAAAGATTTGACAAGGTAAGTAGACTGTTTCTGTGCTTGTTTCATTTAAATTAAGATGGTTACAAGCAGCATTCCTCTTCCGCATAATACAGATTTGAAACTTTAGTAAGGGATTGTCTACACTGGCACTGTCATAAACAGATAGTTAAGGGTTAATGCCTCTTACCTGTAAAGGGTTAAGAAGTTCACCTAGCCTAGCTGACACCTGACGAGAGGAACCAATGGGGGAACAAGATGTTTCGAAAGGAAGGAGGGTTTTTTCCTTTGTTAGTTTTCAGTTTCAGCCGCAGTGAAAAAGATCAAGGAACCAGCCTCTTATCAGAGTAGTAAGTTTTAGAAAGGAATAAAGAAGTTTATGTTTATTTCTTTGTAACCTGTCTTGTGCAATTAGAGGTAGAATCAAATTGGTGTATTAATTTTCATTGGTGTACTAAATTTTTGCCCAGGAGAACATCCTCTGTGTTTTGAATCTGTTGTCTGGGAGAGTAGCTGGTATGCTAATCTCTTCCAGAGGGTTTTCTTTTACCTGTCTTTTCTTCAATTAAAAGCCTTTTTCTTAATACCCGATTGATTTTTCCTTGTTTTTAGATCCAAGTGGGTTGGATTTGGATCCACCAGGAGTTGGTGGGAGAAAGGAAGGGGGATGGTTAATTTCTCCTTGTTTTAAGATCCAAGGGGTTTGGATCTGTGTTCACCAGGAAACTGGTGAAGTTTCTCAAGGCTACCCAAGGAAGGGAGTGCTTGTGAATGGTGGCAGCCAGACCAGATCTAAGCTGGTAATTGAACTTAGAGTGTCTCATGCAGATCCCCCACATCTGTACTCGAAAGTTCAGAGTGGGGAAGGAACCTTGACAGGCACTTTACAGCACTGCAACATGAAAAAAACAAACAAACCCTAAGCCCTGCAAGTTTCACTTCCCAGAGCTGGTAGCTAGTCCCCTCATGGGGGTGTTTTTTTAATAGCGCTGGGAGAGCGATTACACAGCCACATTGAAGCACTTTAATGTTCTTGTGAACACATGCCTTAGTCATATTCAGATGTAAACTTTTGTAAAAAACTATAACGTTTTGTTCAGAGTTACAAACATTTCAAAGTTACAACCTCCATTCCCAAGGTGTTTGTAACTCTGAGGTTCGACGGTGGTAGGTTGTCATCCTCTGTGTAGGTTACCCATGAGAGGGAGATGAGGAACACATTTTGCCAATGGCTTTCACAGCTATTTGCGAACAGCAGAGAAATGAGACTCAGAAACTCTAGATTCTATTCCAGCTTCTGAGGGGAGGATTCTTGAGTAGTCACGTACCCTTCTCCCCCCAGCCCTACACATCATCCCTGACCCTTTCAGTTCCTGACCCCACCAGTTTATTTCATCCCAGCAGCCCCTAATCCTGTCCAGCCCTAAACCCAGCTCCTTACCCCAGAGCTGTATGGAGGCTATGTTCTCCTAATCCTCCACATTGGTTGGGTCCAGCAGGAGGAACACAGAGCAGATTAGAAGCAGTTGCTTTGCTCTTAATTCCTGTGCCTGACACCACAGCAGTCCCAAGGAGGAGCAATTGCAGGGAAAAATCCTGCTCAGTCCCTGAACCCCCTAGGCTGAGGCATATTTCAGTACAGATGCAACCTTAAGAGAATGTAGCTGTCAAACTAACACCTTCCGAGCCTGTGAAAACAGATTTTCAGAGGGTCATAATCTGTTCAAGTCTGGCCAAGTTTTCACGAGGATGGTAGAAGACACATCCCAGGCACCAGGAACACCCCCAGGCCAAAATTTCAAGTCTCTGCTCCAAAGCACAGATGTGCTAGAGCAGAGGTTGGCAACCTTTCAGAAGTAGTGTGCCGAGTCTTCATTTATTCATTCTGATTTAAGGTTTTGCATGCCAGTAGTACATTTTAAAGTTTTTAGAAGTTTATAGTCTTTCTTTCTATAAGTCTATGATATATAAATAAACTATTGTTGTATGTAAAGTAAATAAGGTATTTAAAAATGTTTAAGAAGCTTCATTTAAAATTAAATTAAAATGCAGAGCCCCCTGGACCGGTGGCCAGGACCCAGGCAGTGTGAGTGCCACTGAAAACCAGCTTGTGTGCTGCCTTCAGCACGCATGCCATAGGGTTGCTTACCCCTGTGCTAGAGCTTCTCAGTGAAACAGCTAGAGTTTAACATACTGTCCCTTAAACTCAATCTGAAGAACAGCTAAACCATTTTTGATGAAGTTTTCAAAAATAATTCAGCATCTGGCAGATACCCAGCATGGAAAATTTCAGCCTAGATGGTTAAAGTGTGGCAAAGTTATAAGCAACTGAAAAAGCATCTAATAAGTGTCAGGGAACACTGAGTGTAAGCATCGCTAGCTGTGCCACTTGTAATAATTGTAACCTGTTGGTTAAACCAGGATAGATGGTGTCAGAACTCTTCCGTTTTATTCCTGGCTCTGCAAGCATTTCATCAGCCTTGTTTACATTATAAAAAAAATTGATGCATTAGCTCTCAAGTGGTCTCCCCAATACAATGGTAACACCTTGCATTCATACACAAAAATGTTTCCAGCGATGCAAAGGCAATGCTATCATTGTGGGAATAGTCTTAACTCAAGCAAACAAACAAACTTCACTGCTGCATTGCCTGTATGAACAGAAATTACTTGTATAAAACCTTCCAACTGTGCACAGTCCTCTCATTCCACCCCAAGAAGTGACAGTGAACTTTAGGTGGCCTTTCTGCACTCTCACACACAGGGTTCAGGTTAGTTGAAATATTCTAGAAGCCCTTTCAAAATTATCCAGAAAACACTGCTTCAGGCAGCTCTGCTGGGAACTCTGATTGTTGCAGTATCACTGTCTGCCAATGAAGAAGAATGCACAGCAAAGCTACAGTGAACATGAAACCAAAACACCATGGCTAGTGGGAACAGATAGCACCACTAATAGTTACACTGATAAGTGAACTAGTGAAATAGCACCACCAGTTCAATTATCTAGCACAGAAAGCGAGTCATTGTATAACTAGAGGGCTTGACTACACTAGCGAGTTACAGCGCATTAAAGGAGCCCCAGGCGCACTACCTCACTACTCGTCCACAGTGGCAAGGTACGTAGAGCGCTCTGACTCCAAGGCTAGAGCACTCCTTGTACTCCACCGTGGCGAGTAAAATAATGTTTGCTGCGCCCCCGCTGGAGTGCCCCAGCGTTAGTGTGAACAAGGTGTTGCATTACTGTGCTCTGATCAGCATCTGGAAACGTCCCATAATCCCCTTAAGTCAAGTGGCTATTCTTGTCATTGTTTTGGATATGCCCCTTGAAAGCTCAGTTTGACAGCTGGCATGCTTATCTGCTCTGAGACAAAGCAACCATTACTGTGGAATGCTGGGAGTGAGAGAGACAGGAGCAGGGGGGCGGGAGAGGGGGAGGTCTGCTGCTGTCTGGACTTACAAGACAGCATGCTGACATGCCCTCAGCCCCCCTCAAAACACACTCTCTCACCCCCCCACACACATACACACTGCTCACTCCCTGACACACTCCACCCCCCCTTTGAAAAGCACATAGCAGCCATTTGCATGCTGGGATAGCTACCACAATGCACTGCTCTCTGTGACTGTTGAAAGAGCTGCTAATGTGGCCACGCAAGTGTGCGCGCAGCTGTCAGTGTGGACAGACTACAGCGCTTTCCCTACTGTGCTTTATGAAGGCTGGTTTAACTCAACGCGCTCTACATCTGCAAGTGTAGCCATCCCCTAAGCAATTTGCTTAGTCTCCAAGTCCGTAAAAAGGAAAAAGCTTCACCACAACATCAGAGGAGTTATGTGTCTTAGGCCTGGTCTACACTACAAAGTTCTCAAGGTAGCTTACATTGACCTAGTTGTGCATGTGTCTACACTTACATTTGTCTCCCACTGATGTAAGTACTCTGTCCCTGTAACGGGGCAACATCATCTCCTTGAGCTGTGTTGAGCCATGGTTGATGTACTGACTTTGATGCAGCGTAAGTGCAGACACTGTTACTTATATCAACATTAATAGACCACCAATAGTTGTCCCACAATGCTGAACACTGACCTCTTTGGTCATAATCTCAGCTACCCATGGTTCATAGACACCAGAAGGCCTCCGTGCCCTTTAAAGGCACGTCAAAAATTTGCAGGGCTTTTCCTTATTCTCCAACTTGGCAAGCATACCTAGAAGCTCTCAACTGTTACGTGCAACTACTTGGCTGACCATGACAGCTACACACTCTGTCTTAAGTAGACAGGAGATAGTGGATCTCTTGGGCCAGTGGAGAGAAGAGGCCGTGCAAGCACAGCTATGGACCAGATGTAGAAACATGGACATCTATGAGAAAAGTGTGTGCAAGTCAGATGCAGAAGTATGATAGAGACCAGAAGCACTGCTGCATGAAAGCAAAAGAACTGCACTAGGCATATCAGAATCCCAACAGTTGATCTAGTTCCGAGCGCAGACATGCTGCTTTTACAAAGAGCTGAATGTCACACTTGGCAGAGATCTCACCACTACACTGCACAACACTGTGGATACCTCCACAGACCCCAAGCCACAGGCTCCTGGCGTGAACAGTGAGGAGGAGGATGGAGGTGGGCCAGGATCCAGCTACGTAGTGAGCCAGGACCTGTTTGAGACTCCATCGCAGTCCAGACCAGTCCGTCCTAGCAGTCCAGCATGGGTGAGACTGATGCAGGGGATAAGTGTGTAATTGTATTTCCCATTCAAATGATGTACTGATGTCACACCCAACTGAACAGGACACAGCTATCAACTTTTCATTAAAGTTTACTCAGATGAGATAGCAGTACAATAGAGAGTTATCTGCTTTTCATTTCCCTGTACAGATAGGCGATGGGGAGGACCAAATGGATTAGTTTGTTTATGTCCCTTGAATCCTCCTGAGATCTCAATGAAAAATGTCATGGAGTTACTGTGCAGATCTTCTTCTGGCCATGGGGGTGGGGGAGTGAGGTGTTCCCTGGGAGGTCCCCTCCCCTCACAGAACACATGTGTCAGATAATAAAGGAGGAAAAAGAAGAAAGACTCAGGATGACATGTTCAGTAAGATCCTGCAAGTGAGTGCTGCATCAGACAGTGAGCAAAGAGCATGGAGGATCAACAGTGTAGACAGCCTGGAAAAGGAAAAAGATGACAAGAGAAAGGCCCAGGAGTCGTGGCAGGAAAAGGAGAGGGAGGTGTACCAGGACACAATGGGACTTCTTTGGTACCAAACAGATGCGACAGACTCTTGTTGACCTAGAGGTTTAACAATCATGGGCTTGCCTTTCTTTGTAGTCTATGGAGAATTCCAATATAGCAACTCTCTACATCCCTCCTCAACATTCCATGTGGTATCGGGGGCTGCATCCCTACTCCTACCATTCCACCCTGGGGAACATCACGGACAACCATAGCCTAACATACACTGATCTGTGAAAGCCACAGTTGCGTTATGTGCAAGTGCAATGCACATGAATATTTTCTCCTTGTTAAGTTCTGTTCCATTCATATATTACGGTTTTAATGTATTTGCTTTTAAATTGAACAGTTTTCTTTGCATTGATTTTGTTCCTGAATAAAATTCCATTATTTGGAAAATAATTCATGGTTCCCAACATATGCTGCAGAGTGCCTAGCAACTCTAAGAGCACCCACTTACTTGTTACTACACAGTGAAACAACTCATAGGATCAGTGACAAAAGTGTATAATGATAGATGTATAGCAAATGTCACCAAATTAATAGGTCTGCTAAGCATCATTCACTGATGCACATCAAGCACCACACAATTCATAACAGGACCCAATACACCTCAAAACATTACAGTGGCTCACTGTTAAAGTGCTCTTTCAAAGCCTGTTTGTGCCATATAGCTCCATATGGAGGTCTTCTAATACCTTGCATCTGGCTGTTCAAACTCAGCACACAGCCACTCCACCTCTGACACAGTAGCAACGTTTCCCCCTTTGCTTCACAGATATTATGCAGAACACAGCAGGCAGTTATAACCATTTTTTCTACTGAGGTCCAGTCTTGTGAGTAAATGCCAATGTTCCTTTAATTTACTAAAAGCTTATTCGTCATTATGCACCTGCTGAGCCAGTAGCTGAATCTTTTGTTGGTGTCAAGGTGGCCAGCGTACAGCCTCATGAGCCAGGGAAGTAAGTGGGAGGCAGGGTCCTCCAGGATCGCTATGCCATTTCCAATATCACCAATGGTAGTCCGCTTGTCAGGAAAGAAAGTCCCTCCTTGTAACTTTCTGAACAGTCCTGTGTTCTTAAAGATAGGATCATCATGCACCATCCATGACCAGCCAACAGTGATGAAGCATCCCCAGTAATACCTCATGCATACCTTTTGCATAACCATAGAAAAATAGCCATTTCTGTTGATGTAGTCTGTGGCAAGGTAGTCTGGTGCCAAAATGCTATTGTTCCATTGCAGTTCAGGAATCCCATTGCTGTAAATCAATCCACT
Source organism: Gopherus evgoodei (assembly GCF_007399415.2). Lineage (NCBI taxonomy): Eukaryota > Metazoa > Chordata > Testudines > Testudinidae > Gopherus > Gopherus evgoodei. The sequence goes on from NC_044325.1 coordinate 93,367,804, forward strand.
GTGTTCTGCAAGTTGCTGAGAGTCACAGTCCTGCATAGCTGAAGATTAATGGCCCTGCACACTTTCAGGACAACAGCCCCCACAATGGATTTTCCAAATGACTGGTAGCAATCTAGAATGGCAAGGTTCCACAGGGTGACCACCACTCACTTTTCCACTGTTAGTGCAACTCTCATTCTGGTGTCCCTGCATTAAGGACTGAGGTGAGCTTGGCACACATATGTAGGAATGTGACCATGTGCATCCAAAAGTACTGCAACTACTGCTCATTATCACAAGCCTGCATTACAATGCGATCCCACCAGTCAGTGCTTGTTTCTCGAGTCTAGAAGCAGCACGCCACTATCTGCAGCTGCTCTGTGAACTCCACCAGCAACCTTGAACTGGTTCTTGCTATGTCCCACAGCAATCTATCCCCCAAGAAGTGGTTGTATTCCCCACTGATTCAACTCTGCAAATACTGGAGGATTGCGTGTCCTGTGCTTGCAACACTTACAATGACGGAGACTGCGCAGCTCTGCACTACGCTTCTGTCAGAGATGGCAGACAGCGAGGGGGACCATGTGGGTTCATGGCATTTCTTTTTTAAAAAAAGGTGCAAAAATGATGGATACAGATGACATTATGGGATGAAGACAATTATATGCTAGGAAGCTGACCCTTTGCACCCAATCACCCCTGTGCAACTCGTTTCTGCTCCACAACGCATTGCCAAAAATTTCCCAAAAGAGTGTGCTAGCTGATTGCATACTGCATACCCGTAGTGCACCACATGGTGCACTGACACAAGTGGCAAGTACGCATAGCGCCAATGCAAGGAACCCAGTATATGGCTTGTGCACGACTACTAAATATGGCAGCTTTATGCAGACGCTGCTCTCATCTTGACCAAGGTTTGTAGTGTTAACATGGCCTTAAAATGAGTGATCTTCAGAGGATAGTGTTATGGAAGATAAAAGTATTATTTACATACCTGATGTAATGTTAATCCTTGAACTACCACCCCTTTCTGGGTATCTTCACGGACAGCCAGTGGTCCTGAATTTACTAACAGGTCACGGATCTGTTCATTGTAGACCTGCAGAAGAAATTAAAAACACTTTAAAAATTAAATCTTATTGTGCTTGAGATTTAACAATAATTTTGCTCCACTTTCATGTATTCCTGTTTGTTCAAACTAAAAACAAGCTTAATTCTGTAGGAGAAAAATTTTAGCCAACTCTTTCCCCAGGACTAATGCTCATCTGCAGAGTATAATTTATCAGTTAAATTGGTAAGTATTACAAATTATATCGGGACATCATGGTTTGCTAAAATTCAGTGAGGTATGTACACATTTGTTCAAGTCTTATTTCTTATTCTAAGGGGTTACATTAGGCTTCAAAATCTATAACCTTTACCACAATCTTAACGTGGAATCCTCTTTGCTACTGTTTATGAAAGTAGCCCTCTCCCAATTGCACTGGAGGCAGCAGCAGTGAAAGGGACACAATCCTGCCACTGTTTGGTGAAAAGGTGGAGTCTGACGGGGAGTTTTATGTAGCAGCAACATACGCAAACCTTTTTTGCCAGTGAAGCACTTCGGTAGAATGCAGCGAAAGACATGTTTATGTTTAATACAGAAACACTGGAACACATCTGTACTGATCCTACATGTTTTCTTTGTGCTCTAGCTGGAGTTGAAAGATCACATTGTTTTCATTTGTTACAGCTGCTGCTGCTCCTGAAAGCAATGGGAGAGCAATGTGCAAGAGTAGCATTGTGATACAGAGAAGGGGTCAAGTACAACCAACAACAGAAGGAGGTGGTAGTAGAGAACTTACTCTACAAGCCACTGGCAAAGCAGCTTCAGTTGAAATGCCCTTATCTTCAAAAAGCTGTTTTCTCAATTCCATCAGAGAAAACCTTTTAATTTAAGCACTACTGCAGCAACCTCAAAACAACTTGAAAAAGTCTCATAACTGATAGGGGAAAAACTGAGCCTGAATTGCAGTCAAGTGATTCCAAACTATTCATACGCATTTCAGTTGTGCTCAGCCCTGCAGTTATCAGGGAACTTAAGGATATTTTGTTGCACATAATGTGTGTGTATATAATTATAATATTTGGAAAATACTGATCATTGGAGTATTAAATGAAATCTTTAGAAAAAAAAATGTTATTACCGGGCAACATCCTATTTTAAGATTTACCCTAAAAACCATCTCCAAAACCGTTGAGCCCAGTTCTGCTCCATTTTTATTAGGACATCTCTCTTAAGCACCCAGTTTGTGACACTCCGTAATAGTTGCTTCACACAGGTTTCACTGTATTTTATATATGAAAATATTCTTTATTGATAGCAATACACAGAATATAGCTGTTAGCTTACCTCTAGATATGAAACTGCAACAGTACACAGTTTCTCTTCTTTTATTTGATCCATGCAATTGTAAAGGTCCATCATGGTTAGATACATCACTCCGGGTTCTTTAGGTGAGCCCAGCATCGTGTAGGTCTTTCCTGCTCCTGTTGCGCCATATGCAAGCACTGAATTTTCAGAAAGATTAGTTTAAGTATGAGTACCATATCACTACACCAGTTATGAAATCTACTATAATCCCAATATTAATTTCTTACAAAACAGGTCTTCTCCTGTGTCTGTAAAAAGAGAGACAAAATAAAAAGTGAAACTCCTGCCTCTGACTGCTAGTGATGAAGCTGCAACTGTTCAAAATCAATTTTAGCACCTAAGTGAGACTTCCAGAAATTAAATATGATTTGGTCAATTCATGGAGACAAACTGAAAAGTTACCTGTACAATTGTATCCATTTAAAAAGCCATCAAGCACAGTTTTGGTAGTGTGTTCAAAAACTTCTAATTGAGATGAATTTTCATCAAAAACAGCATCAAATACAAATTTGAGATCCTTGTTTTTCCTCTTGTTAATATCCCTACTTGCTATTTTCTTCCCATGAAAGAAGCTAACTTCTTCTTCTTTTGGATCAAAGACCAGCATGTGCTTGTCTACAACATGAAGCACTTTGCTGAAGTTGCCATCTTTTTCTTTTTGATTCTGTGGACGGACACGGACCACCACTCTCACATGATTGCAAATATCTTCCTGGGTAGCAGTAGACATGATGATACTTTGGTTTAATTCTTCTTTGTTGCCAAAAACAATTCTCCAGACCAACCAACTGAAATCTTTTCTGTAAATGAAAACAATTATTAGATGATTTTAGAAGTCAGAAAGTAGCTACAGCTTTACAATTAGCTCATATCCAAGGCAACAATATCTACCAAACACACAAGCTCAATTTTCTAATTTATTAAAAAGTTATTTTGTCAAGACTTAACAATATAAGAAATATACTACTTAAGATCAATCTACAGCCATTTGCCTTTTTTTTTTTTTTTTTAAAAAAGGCAATCAGATCAACTATTACCCTAAAAAATTACAGTATTTTCAACCTCTCCTCTTCCCCATATAGTATAAGTTATGTTTTTGTGTCAGGTTTTGACAGGTTACAGAAACCAGTTGAAGACTGCAAAACAGCTTGGCCCTTGAACTTTACTGCTTCCTGATGTTGCATTAGTTGATTGATGTATATACTACATGCTAATGAACCTATGCTGACTTAGCAGTACATATGTACGTCTTTCAAATCAAGTGTTGACCCATTCCTGAAAGCTTGTGATTTAAAGCCAACAATAATCAGCATTTTTGGTTTTCTTTTCTTGTCATTTCAGTCAGTAATAAATCAGAAATAAAAGTAGGGTTTTTTAAATTTATTTTAAACTAATTATTTTCTTTGTAGGACTGAAAGCAATGGAAACTGAAACCCAGTATATACATGGAACAAGTAGTAGTAGCTGCACAAGCTTCCCCACAGCGTGCTATCAAAGATCTTCAAACAAAGGGATCATATCCATATCACAATAATTCAGTATATCGTCCCATAGAATCTTTGGTTCACAATCCTACACTCAGCATGGATTAGCAGTTTTTGTTCTACTTTATTTCTGTTTATTGCTTGGTCTCTTAAGTATCTCCTCCGACGCACTGACCAGAAATCTATATGCTGCTTGAGTAGAAGTGGGGTAAGAGGGGGAGCATTCATACTTGTTACTCTTGCTTGAACTGAATGTTATAGCAGCAGGGAATTTTTAAGACTCCCTGTTCCAGGTGTTGCAACCCAGTGCACGTAGTTGCAGCATCACTCAGGTTTGGCCTGCCCATCCCTGCGTCATAGTCAAGCTAAATTTGAGTGGCGCTGTGAACAACCCAGGGCTCCAGGTTGTAACAACACTGGAATTTGATCTGGCCACTTGCCCTTCATGACAGCAACAGAGGGACAGCTGGGCCCAATACCAGAGTGGTGCTGCAATCCTGTGTGAAAGGTCACAAAGCCCAGAGTGAGGAGCTGGGCCCAGACATATAGGAGCTGCTGCCACTGTGTGAATTTTTCATTTCATATTGCAAAAAAGCCCAACACAGGGCTCTATTTATGCCCCAGTCCATTTAGCACAGGCAAACTCACATACCCATGCCAAGCTGCATGGAAGTCAACAGACATTGCACGGAGCAATTTACAGGAATGGGGCCTGAGTGTGCAGCCAGCCATATGTGAACTGCTCTCACAAGTAACTATGTCATCTCAAAATGGCAGGAGGGAAGACAACTTTTAAAGAATCTAAGCTGCACGTTTGCAGTAGCAGGGTAGATCTACAGTCAACCAACTTTCTCACTCTCTCTACCCCTTTCCTCGGTCCTATTCTTCTGAGCACTGTTAACACTCCACACAATGCCAAACGTAATAATCAGGTACCTGTAAGATCACCAAGTCCCAGCCAAAGTACTTCAGAGATCATTATTCAGGGTGGATTGATTTAAATCACCTACAGGAAAGCCTTAATTTATATAGTTGATTTTAGTCAACTTTTCCATTTGTACTTTAGCTATTTTTTAAATAAAAAAAGTCCATTCTCATTAATTTATAGAGCTATAAAAACAACTAAACAGAGCCTTTACACTAGATTTGGTACATCTTTTTGGTACTTAAAAGGTTACACTATATTTATATACTTAATATTTTCAGACTCTTATAAGTTGCACGTTTTTAGTATGTTAAGCAATATATCAATTTACTAAATAATTAAACTTTTGCTCATTATGTATGCGTATTAGGATGGTAACTGGAATGTAATTAAACATACAGAAAAGCATATAAAATTTATTTTTATTAAACAAAACAACCTTACATCTCTTCTCTTATCAAAAGATGTTTCATATTTACAACATATGTTGTACTAAATTTAGATTTAATTTTAAACAGGATTTAAAACAAAAACAAGATAAAAAAGATTTAAATAAAATGGGATGGATAAAAATTTTTTATAGTACTTGTTACCTAAATACTGTAAAAAACAAAAAAAATCCTATCAACTCAAGACAAATTTAGGTGACAAATCGGAAAAAAATCTAAAATTATATATATATATATATATATATATATATATATATATATATATATATATGCATTTATTCTTGATTTCTCTGCTAGGCCTTAATCCCCACACTATGATATCAGTAAGTGAATCAAAGATATTTGTTAGCTTATTATACTAAACTACTTGTGCTGATGAACAAGATACTATAGAAAGCCCATAAAATCCTGCTAACCATACGGCAGGAATCCAACACATTTTAGCTGACAGCATTGCAAATATCACTTTTTACCTTTTACGTACCAAGTGTCTGCCATCTAAATAACTAAAAAATAAAAATGGCAGTCTATAAACTATTAGACTCTTTACATAATCAAATCAGGTTGCGAGATACATCCAGCTATACTGGATAAGTGCATTAACTGGATACTTATCTTAAAACAGATCACCAATTAAATGATTAATGCTAAATAAAGAGACTGCTAGGAAACAATTTCAAATTAGTTCAATTAGCATAGCTTTTCCATAAGTATGGAGGGATCATAACTGGATTACAAATAATTGATCAACACTGGCCATTTGAAATTGAATTGATTTTTAAAAGCTGTGCCTTTCAACAGTGTAGATGGGTGTCTAAACAGAGGTATATTTAATTTAAAAATTCACAGCAAGGCTTGAAAACAAATTCACTCACGGAGAGGAAAAAGAACAGGAGTACTTGTCCACCTTACAGACTAACACTTATTTCAGCATAAGCTTTCGTGGGCTATAGCTCACTTCTTCAGATGCATAGAATGGAACACACAGATAGAAGATATTTATACATACAGAGAAAATGAAAAGGTGGAAGTTCACATGCCAACTGTAAGAGGCCCATCAATTGAGATGAGCTATCATCAGCAAGAGAAAAAAAAATGTTTGAAGTGATAATCGAGATGACCCATAGAAGGTGTGAGGAGAACTTCATGGAGAAATAGATTCAATTAGTGTAATGACCCAACCATTCCCAGTCTGTTTAAACCTTCGTTTATTGTATCTAATTTGCATATTAATTCAAGTCAGCAGTCTCTCTTGGGAGTCTGTTTTTGAAGAGAAGAAAGTTAACATTGGAAAGTAGGTGAGTGTGATGATGAAGGGCACTAAGCTATTGTTTAGTTAACATTTATTAAAGAGTTTTAGCCCTCATGATTATGAATATAAGTATACAAATGTGAATTGTTGCAGTGCTGTTTTCCTAAGGCCTTGTCTAAACCTGGATAAAAGGTTTTTTTATTTTTGTTTTTAAAGTCATTAGATAATATATTAAAAGCCTAAAGTAAACAAGGTTACTTATATTTTAACATATTAACTGGTAAAGATGAACTCTAAGTGACCACAGATTTCTATAGTTCCTGATGATGTGGGAAACTACAAAATAAATTGAATTTGTTTATCGGGCAGATTCAGGATTGGGAGTTTATAAAGGAGTGCTATTTCATCATCCTGAAAGTCTTTCTGTGATGCACAGTGCTTCTATGAATCCCATACACCCTACATGCTGGGTGAATGCAAACACAGATAGTATAACTTACTTTACATTATCTTCCAAAATAAAATCCTCAATTAAAAATGAAACATTCTAAATGATTTTAAAACATCCCAAAATAGTTCCAACCCTAGCATTGTCAGAATTCCTTAGAAAGCTCCAGTAAAAATGGATTATTTTAAAACAGTTAGGAAATGACTGCTACTGTATTTCTCAATTAGTCAGGCACCTTTACAGCAAGTTACCACCATTAATATCACCCAGTGAACCCTAATCTTAGTTTCACCAGATTTTTAAAAAACAATAAATATCACTTTATGTAAAAAATATAATGGCCTTGATTTGTCCCCTCTACTAACATTAAATCATTTGAGTATAAACAAACCCCAAACAAAATATTTAACATAGCGTATGCTCAAATAAATGTTAGTCTCTAAGGTGCCACAAGTTCTTTTTGCAGATACAGACTAACATGGCTGCTACTTTGAAACCTATAAAACTCTAGTGGTCTGGTAATATACAGGAACATTGTTAATTTTAAATTAGATAATTTCAAAGGAGTCAAAGGTAATTTCAGGCATTACACCTGTCCCCAAATTCTATTTGTTTTTGCTTTTAAAGTCTTTGGACCTGATCCTGCAGAGAGTCCCATGTTGCAGATTCTCATGACTCTTGCAAGACTGAGCATTTCAGAAGCATATTGTCTTTCTGACACTGTGTGAAAGGGCCACACAAAGGACAGGGAAATCTGATTACACAGGGGAAAGGAGGAAACTAGCTACACACAAGTGCTATCCAATACATTGAAAACAGGATTTTTCCTTTTAGAATAATCTTACGAGTTAGGTATGAAGTAAACGTTTCTCAGGCAAGTTTTAAACTGACAGCTTCCCTTTAATTCGCAGCACGTTTATCATGATGATGATGACCAGGCCTCTCATAACCAGAATACAAAGTCCTTTATACAGCAGCCTACAAGCTCCCGTCTTTAGGATATCACCATTATTATCTGCACATAGTGTCAGACAGCTGTAACAAAGCCTGGTCGCCCCGCCAGCGCAGGGCCGGGCTCCTCTGCGGGCGGCGGCTCCAGCCCGTTCAGACACCTTCACCCCACCCGCAGCTTGCCCGAGGTGCCAGGGGCTTCCTCCGCCGGCCAGGGAGAGGCTGGAGCATAGGGCAGTGGGGGCCGCACTCACCTGCGGGCGGGGGGGGCGCTACTGGCTCTGCCCGGGCCGCATCCCCGTCACCTCCTTCTCTAGCCGCACACCGAGCAAATTCAAACACAAGCGGCCCGCCTCCCCTCGCCACCTCATTGGCCCGAACTGCCATGACGTCTCTAGTGCGACCGCGCCGAGGGCAAGCGGGACTGGTTTGATCGGAGCGGGGATCCGTCCGGCCTCAGTTCAGTCCTGGTAGGCCCAGTGCTGGGGTTGGTGTTATTCTTTCTTCTTGGAAAACGTGCCCCCTGCCTAGGGATCTGTGCTTATGCCGCTTGTTCCTTTTGGGTGCTGTCACGTGAGAAAGGGGAATATAATTCCGAGAAGCCCCTTTCAGGGTCCTGGTCTGCCTGGGGTGGAGGGTGGGAGGCGGGGGACCAGCAATCCATCGTGCACAAAGGGGTGAGTGGGAGAAGATGCATTAAGCCCCCGGGTAGGGGTGCGCATGGTACTCAAGAGGCTACATGCCACGTTGTACAGCATTTTAGATGAATAAATCACAGATAGTTGTACAGGTAGCTGAGCAAATTTTATAACAATTAAACTGGTGAATATTGTAGAAATCAACTACATTTCATTTTAAAAGGCAAACGACTATTCGCAAACAGTCTTTTGCCCTATGCGGTTGTCTCCACATATTGCATACACAGGCTCACAGCAGGTAGTATGTTACACCCATGTAACCATGTAACGGGTGTAACCATGTAACATGGGTGCAACAAGCCCTGCTTCTAGCATCAAAATTCATTCAAGGATATTAGAACAAAGATTGGGAAACTAACAATAGTTTAGTATGTATGCCCACATGTTATTGCTGGATTGGACTAAAACTTTACTCAGCCTTAATGTTTGAAGTCGTGACTGGCACTTCTGTAGTACAGCTAGGATGTGTGCGGAGGCTGTGTGTGTACAACTGTAGTGCTGATTGTGTGGGTGTATGTGAGTGAGTGAGAAGAGGTTGGTATGTACCTGAGGTAGATTTATGCATATGATTCTATGCAGCAGAGAGATTGGTGTGGGGGCAGCAGGGGTTGTGATATTAATGACAAATACGTGTCGGAGATAAAACCCCAGTGCGAAACCCTGACCTGGGCAGGTCCATCGTACATACCTGCCACTGGCAGATACCCGAGGTGTCTTTTAAAACGTTCGCAACGTTGCATAACTTTTCATGCCAATAAGGTATTAGTGTATCGAATTGCATTGCATAAGACGGGATGATGCGTGTGGGTCATGTGCAGGAAGTGGTAGTATGCAACTGACAAGCGCGTTAGTGGGTTTGTCTGCAGTTGGCAGGCGTGCTGACTGGTGTTGCATGTTTCAAGGGGTGCGTAGTGTCTATATACAGGGGCAGGTGTTTGTATATGGCTGGTGGCGGGGGAAGCGGGCTGTGCACAGCTAGGAGCTGGTGTGGGTGATCGAGGATAGTGCCCCTGTGGGGAATGCGGGGGGGTACCCGGGGCGGGCTTGAGGCTACTGTAATGTGGCTGTTGAGAGAGGGATGCACCACGCTGGGGCCCTGGGGAGATCCTGAACGGTTTCTTGGGGGCCACTTCTCTCCGGGTGTTTACATCTCCCTGGTCCTTCAGGGACTCTCTGCTCCCACATGGGACAGGTGGGGGCTGCCGTCGCGGCAGCAACATGCAGGCGGAACTGAAGACACCGGTGCTTTGTTGCCAGGGGAGGGGAGGCCGGGCTGGCTGTGCACTGATACCCCGGCAGCGAGAGAGGGGCAGCGGCGTGATCTGCAGTGAGTACTGGGCCCTTGTTCCCCCAGTGTCCCCTGCCTGCGGGGGGAGAGGAGGAGCAGACTGGGGCGGCCCGGCTGGAAGAGGGGGGTTGGGCAGGCCGACCCTCAAACACGCTCCGGTGTAGAGACTTCGCAGCCTCGTTAGAGACGCGCAGTAAAACCAGACGCCGCGGAGCGTCCGTTGACGAGTTAACGTTTCCCGCGATGCTTCTCTCTCGCCCCCCCCTCCTTTGGCTAGAGCGCCCGTCCCAGCCGCTGTGGGATGGGGCTGTTATCCCCCGAAGCACACACTCACTCCTGCCCCCCTCCACGCCCCAGGTTTGGGGTGTGTCGCAAGCCCCAAGTGCTCGCTGAGGTTCATTCACTCTTCTGCATCGGAGACTGTACATCTGCTACATCTTCACTTCCTAGTTGCATTTCAGCAAATGACAGCAACGTTGTCACTTACAAATTCCCAGTCCAAACAATACATCGAAATGCTTATTGGCATGAATTTTAGAAGAAATATGACTTCTGCTTTTTTAAACAAAAAAGTTGCTTAAAATGAGAGTGCTGTGAAGTAACTTATCAATATATTTTTCTGGGATATGAATTGAGCTTGATTATAATATATATGTATAACATCTTGCTGGGTTCATATGACTACATAAAGCAATTCTGGTTAAGGATGTAGACAAATGATTTTTAATGTTGGCTCTGATCTTGTAGTGATTTTTAGGGGAGTGAAACAGTCTTCTTAGAGAGGGCTCACTGCAGGATCAGGGCCATAGTGTGAGGCACATTTCTGAATTAAATAAGGAGACAAGCACCTTTCAACAATTTTATCTCCAATATTATACATTTTGCTTATTTGCCCTGGGTGGGATAGGTCAATTGATGGTAGCTATTCATAAGTACCTTGTAGGTAATTTGATCCATCAGTTTCTTAAACAGTTTCTGGAGAACAAGAAAATATCTGATTACAGAGAACTTGCCTAATTTGTTTACCTTTTTAAACTGTGGAGCTATTTAACAAGTGGGGCATAGATTATAATGAAGGTAACTTTCCTAAAATGAGCATTCAGAATGTTCCCATTTTGTGGCAAACAAAACAGGTGACTGAATGATGGGTAGACCTGAATCAATAGAATATATAAAAATTGGACAGATAAATTGCATCATGGGATTAGACATTGTCTCCATTAATAATAAAAATACATTATGGCATATTGTCAGATGGCCTTATATCTGTGTTTTCTTTTTTGCATGGTAAGAGAGCATATGAAATGTGGGACTGAAGGAGGTATTTGCTCAGAAAACAAATGTAAAATTCCTGTAAATAAAACCCGTCTTTTTACCTCTTTGCAGCTAACTGCCAATTCATTCTGTTATGAAAAGAAAAGTTTAGCCTAAAGCAGTGGTTCTCAACCTATTTACCACTGTAGGCTGCATATGCAGCTTTCTATGTGTTATATGGGCTGCAGCCGCTCATATGTACTACCTGTATGGCCCCAAGGATGTCATATGGGCTGATTGGGCTGCAAGCAGCCTGTGGGTTGAGAAGCACTGGCCTAAAGGATATAGCACTCCACTACTAAAATAAAGAAGAGAGTAGGTGTACTCTTCTGGTTTGTCATCTAGGTATGATGTAGTATGAAAGAAGCGTAAGTCATGTTCACGAACAATATGAAACTGATGAAAATAGCTATTCTTGACCAGACAAATGGTCTGATGTTTCATGTCTCACCCAATGTTGGAACAGTTGACGTTTTAAAGTATGAGATTTGATTACATGATGTTATCGTTCACTGCTGTAAATGTTTTTATTGATCATAACATGATTCTAGCACTGTATTAAATCCAACTACAGTGTTGGACTCTCATTTTGCTATTTTAACTGGTTACAGGGAACACTACAAAATTAATTGTGCTGTGGTGTGCTGATGTTGAAAGCATGTTAACCATAGAAAGGACAGTAATACTTTTTTAAAATAATGAAGCCTGGCTTTACTTGTATACTTTGTGCTCAGATATGGTCACATATCATTTACCATATACTTCATTTTAATACTAGTATCCTCAATATGTCATGCCACAGTCAGAATCATAGGCTAGAGATGAGACAAAAGTTTTATGGTAATACGTAAAGAGAAGCATTGTGGCTTGAGTGGAGAGCCTTGGAGAAATCCTGAAAGGATACCACCATTGGAGATTATAATGGAAACTATATATCTAAATTTCTGCCAATGTAGTGTTTCTCTGGGACTTTGTACCATAGGTTGGGACAGGAAGGGGAAGTACAAAAAAGCAGTCACGCAACCCATTATTTAAAATACGTACTTTAAAATTGTTTCCAATATTTGTTTTTCCAGGTTGGCCTAACTACGGTATGGTGCTGTTTCGATATTTGTGCCAACTCTACAAACGATTGCTTCTGTCCAGTTTAGAAACTAGCTCAATAAATGTAGGTATTTGGGCCAGAAATATTCATTCTTCAGCAGAAAGGCTGGAAGTGACTTATGACTATGGTATTAAAAAACAAACGATATATAACCATGAAATTCAAAAGCTACATCAAAGTGCTGATGATGAAGATTATCGAAGACCACACATACCTGTGATGGTGAAAGAAGTTGTTAATTGTTTATCACCCCAACAAGGACAGGTGAGTTAAATGATTTCTTAGTCGTATATAATTTTTTCCCCAAATTTGGATTGTAACTCTGTATTGTCCTAAGATTATTTATTTGGTAGAGAAATAAAAATCACACTCTGCAACTTGTGCTGCTAAGAGCTCTACTGTGTTAAATTGATTTGTGATTCAGATTAAGGTTTTATGTTTACCATCACAGGATTCATTAATCTTGTACTCTGGAAAATCAAATTATAGTATTTGTCAAAATTATAGTAAATGTTTATATATTCCCCTGCTTCTGTATCCAGTCCTGACAGATGAGTTCTACTGGGTCACTTCTGCTCTACGTTCCTAGATACTATAGGTAGCAGGGAATTCTCAGTTAATGAATTTCTGATGAAATAGCTGCTTCTTGTAGGCTTCAGGGTATAATGCAGGACATATGTCCAATTAGGTCTTAAACTAAATGGTATATATCAGTGGTTCTCAGCCAGGGGTCTGGGGCCCCATAGGGAGCCGTGAGCAGGTTTCCGGGACTTCTGCAAGCAGGACCAGCCCAAACTCGCGGCGGCCCTCAGTAGAAAGCTGAAACCCCACTGCACGGGACTGAAGCCTGAGGCCCTGAGCCCCACCACCCGGGACTGAAGCCAAAGCCTGAGCAGCTTAGCTTCATGGGGGACCCCTGTGGCATGGAGCTCTGGGCAATTGCCCTGCTTGCTACCTCCTAATGGCTGGCCCTGGCTTTTGTATGCAGAAAGCTAGTTGTTGTGCCACAGATGGACCGCAGACTTTTTATAGCATGTTGGGGAGCTCAGAAAGAAAAAGGTTGAGAACCCCATGTGTATATATAATCATGGCAGGTTTTAGGTCTCTTTTATTAGATTTCTTTTTTCCCCTGGTGCTTGTGAAACTCAGTGGGACTTGAGCACCTAAATCCCTTAGGAGCCTTTGAAAACAAATCCTGTGTGTATAATATGTGTTTTTAATATGGTAGTGGCATTTAACTGCAAAGTACTTAACTGCCAAATCACTTAAAATAAATAGAATGTTAGGACTCAATCCACCAAACAATTAAACACGAGTAAAATGTTTGGGTCTGTGATATCTTAAATATGGTATTGAACTAAAAGGATTCTATTTACAGTGTTACATATTTACAATTCAGATGTGTTGGTCTGTGAAATTTAATTGTTGTTCTTTAGAATGTTGGCTTCCTATGAGTTTATTGTTCTTTTGTTATCTCTGTGAGGCTTTTTCTGGAAAAAAATTACAATGTAACAAGTGTTTAAATGATTTAAAACACTGGTTACTTACTGTAAATAGTCTGTTTTTACAATAGTTAAACAAGTGTCATCTTTCAAAATGACAGAGCCCAAGAATGGGAAAATGATGCACAGGGTTTGTAACATGTCCAGGAATCAAAAGAGTTTCCGAAGGTGAGGTGAAATCCCTTATAAAGCCATGATTTGTGACCTTCTGAGGATTGTTGTGGTCTTGAAATTGATGGGTCACTTTTAGATGAATTGAGATACCAAATATGAAAGAAGAGAGAAGAATTTATAATTGATTGAGTGTCAGTAGCATAACTCTTGCAATATGTGCATCACTAATTGCTTACTTTATACAGTTCAAGATATGCAATACATGCCAGTCAAATATACTTTGATAGAGTTTACAAATAGGTCTTCTGGGTCAGGGCTTTGGAGCGGAGTACAGAGCAGTAGAGCTGCAGATTTTTGCCTACAGCTGGAGTGGATCCGCAGCATAGCTCCAAAGCCCTGTTCTGGGTCAGAATTAAGATTGCTGTCAAAATCTGAGTGTTGAATTTTTACATGTGAACTGATAACTGAGTATGTAAACTGTAACAGTGATATCTGTAAAGTATCTGTTTTTAATAATAAACTGTAGTTTGCACAAGGGCTATATTACTTTAATAAATTTAAGTTGTTTTTGGACTAATTCATAGGTTCTAACTTAATGTAAAAATACTTGCTAAGTAATTTGAGAGGGAAGATACATTCCTATCTATAAAATGAGGACAATAAATCTTTCCTACCTTGCAAATTGCTTTGGGAATTTTTAGTGATAGGTTATAAATGTAAGGTAGTTTTATTGTTGTTTAATGTCAGCCATCCTAGCCCTCTATCAGGATGTTGGTGAATTCTCAGTTTAATGCATGGATGTTCAAACCTTTGTGACAAAGTTCCTCCTCTATCTTGGTGGGTCCTGCACTTACTGGTGGATTTTCTCACCTTACAGATTCACCATGTGGGTTGGGAAACAGCCCAGAGACCTTCCCCTCTGGTAGAAGCCACAGTCCAGCTCAATTCCTCCTGTGTCTGATCAAGAATTGGGAGCTTTGGGGGGAACCCCAGCCCACTCTATACTCTGGGTTCCCCCCAAACCTCCCAACTCCTGATCAGACACAGGAGAAATAGAGCTGGACTGTGGCTTCTACCAGTGGGAAAGGTCTCTGGGCTGTTTCCTGACCTACATGGTGTCTAGAGCTCCTCCTGGTACAGCTGCACGACAGCTACAATTCCCTGGGCTACTTCCCCATGGCCTCCTCCCAACACCTTCTTTATCCTCACCACTGGACCTTTCTCCTGGTGCCTGATAATGCTTGCATTCCTCAGTCTTTCAGCAATATGTCTTCTCACTCTCAGCTCCCAGCTCCTCACATGCATGCCATAAACTGAAGTGAGGTCCTTTTTTAAACTCAGGTGCTCTGATTAGCTAGCCTGTCCTAATTGATTCTAGCAGTTTCTTAATTGGCTCCAGATGTCTTAATTATCCTGCCTGTTTTAACTGGTTTTAGCAGGTTCCTGATTACTCTTGTGCAGCCCCTGCTCTGATCACTCAGGGAACAGAAAACTACTCATCCAGTGACCAGTATATCTGCCCTCTACCAGACTCCTGTACCCCACTGATCTGGATCTGTCACACCTTGTACAACTGAGGATCATGCTGAGAGCTTTTGATGAATAAAGGGACACAGTTTTCAATAATTGGAACAGATTGAGCTTGTCCTCATCCTCATCATGAACATGGAGGTGCAGCCAGTGGAGAATATAGGAATCCACATGAGTTGCTCCATCTGTGGATTAAGATGGAACTTTGTATGCTGGCACCTGCATTTTTCAGATTTCAGCTCTGTATAGTCAAGATGAAGACATCAGGAAACCAAATTGCATTTTAGAACTTGGTTGGACAGTTGGCCTACAAGATTCACTTTGGCCACACACTTGTTCAGTCGTGAGTACAAGTCATATGGTTTTGTGTGAGTGTGTATGTGTGTGTGTTTGTTAGCATATATATCAGTGGTGGGCAACCTGTGGCTTGCGGTCTGCACGTGACCCATCAGGATAATCTGCTGGCCAGCCGCGAAACAGTTTGTTTACATTGACTTTCCGCAGGCACGGCCACCTGCAGCTCCCAGTGGCCGCGGTTCGCCATTCCCAACCAATGGGAGCTGCAGGAAGTGGCGCAAGATGCTAGTCGCCGTTTCCCGCAGCTCCCCTTGGCCAGAAACAATGAACTGCGGCCACTGGGAGCTGCTGGCGGTTGTACCTGGAGAAAGTCAATGTAAACAAATTGTCTCATGGCCCACCAGAGGATTACCCTGACAGGCTGCATGCAGCCTGTGAGCCACAGGTTGCCCACCACTAATGTATATCATTACACATGCGCGCGCGCGCACACACGCACCCTCTATTAAAAGAACATTGTTAAAGTTGCAAAGTCCATCATTTGAAAGTTAGGAAATGCTAGTTTTACGATGGCCTGTCCAGCCTTAATTCTGATGCCTTGTGTATCTCTGCTCTGTATTATCTGAAGTGGGGATTGTGTATTGTGTATCATAATGTATTTCTTAAATTTTGAGTGGTTGTCTTTGCACCATAAACAACATTCTTGTAAGATAGGTATTTGTGCTTGTGTGTAATTTCTTAGGTTTTTTTTTTTTAAGAAAAAAGGTAAAACCAAATTCTTTGACTGTCAATGGGATTTAGGCTGCTGCGTACCTAAGTCCCTTTTGAAAATAAGAGCTAGGCTCCTAATCAGTTAGGCATTGCCACACTGAACACACTGATCCCTAGATACCTTTAAAAATCTGGGCCTTAATTTTTTGTGCAACCTGTTAGGCTCTCTGATTCAGTGGTCATCATCATCAAGGGAAATCCCAAGGGAACATAGCCTCCTTGCAGATTGAGCATCACTTAGGACATGTCTACACTACCCGCCGGATCGGTGGGTAGTGATCTATCTATTGGGGATTGATTTATCGTGTCTAGTGTAGACGCGATAAAATGGATTCCCGATCACTCTGCCGTCGACTCTGGGAACTCCACCGCGGCGAGAGGCGGAAGCAGAGTCGACAGGGGAGCAGCAGCGGTTGACTCGCTGCCGTCCTCATGGCCAGGTAAATCGACCCAAGATATGCCAACTTTAGCTGCACTATTTACGTAGCTGAAATTGCGTATCTTAGGTTGACATCTCCCCCTCTCCTCCAGTGTAGACCTAGCCTCAGATTGATCTCTAGCTAAATCCTTAAGATATCTGGCTGGACGTTCAGTCTCTGTCTGTCACTGGTGATCTGATAGTGCCACTGAGTTTTTTGGCCATAGAGTGGAATTCCTTGGTAAGCATGCTTTGCAATTGGCTTTTAATCCTAATAATATGTCTGTACGAAGACAGTTGCTGAAACTAAACCAATTCTGATAGAGGTCGTTGCTGGTTTCAGCTATAAATATTGTCATTGCTGATGTTATCCTGCCACTTATTGTGGAGCAGCTGATGAAATGAAAACATTAATCTACTGCTCCTCAGCCTTCCTCAGTACCCATATCACTGCTCTACTGTAAAGTTGGTATAATTGTGATTCTATAGATTCACAGATTTGTAGCAAGGTTGATGTCACAATGTCTCCACTGAGGCCACTAAATGGCTAGAAACATGAAGCAACTGCTGTTATACAAGTCTCCATGTATTTCGAGCATCCTCCAGCACTGTTTATGGTGTAAGCCAGATACTTGACAGTTGCCATCTGTTTGATATCCTGTCTAAAGAGGTTAACACTAAATTGGTTGTAATTTAGAGTTGAAGTCTGCTTAATGGTAATGGCCAAGAATTTAGTTTGGGATTAACCAAACCAATGCATGTTGTTTCTTGCCCAACCAGACTGGCTGTCAGCTGCTGTGATTCACTATATTGTGCGAACAAGACATTTTTTCAGTGTATTCAGGATCTCAAAGTATGATGATGTTCAGCTCTGTGTCATCAACTTTAAGCTTATCCATCAACCAATCAATACCAATACAATGATGGTGAAAGGATGCAGCTTGCCAAACTCCTGTGGAAACAGGAAACTGCCGTGTATCTACCATTACTTCAAACACATATGCTTCATTCTGTGATGGTGGAGATAACAGAAGTTTCTTATGTCTTAGAATGGTGCAGTTCATCAGCCAGGAAATGCTAGTGGATTTCTTTGGGTGGGGAGGAGACGGGAACTTCTTTTAAAAAAAACAAAACCATAAAAGGAACTAGAGCAGGGGTCAGCAACCTTTCAGAAGTGGTGTGCCAAGTCTTCATTTATTCACTCTCATTTAAGGTTTTGCATTCCAGTAATACATTTTAACGTTTTTAGAGGGTCTCTTTCTATAAGTCTATAATATAATCTATAACTAAACTATTGTTGTATGTCAAGTAAATAAGATTTTTAAAAAGTTTAAGAAGCTTCATTTAAAATTAAATTAAAATGCAGAGCCCCCTAGACCGGTGGCCACGACCCAGGCAATGTGAGTGCCACTGAAAATCAGCTCACGTGCCACCTTAGGCACGCGTGCCATAGGTTGCCTACCACTGAACTGGAGTCATGGTTTAGTGTGGAATGACGCAGCCAGATTAGTTGGGGGTATTCTACATATAAATCTAGGCTTAACTGAAATTTCATTTTAGCTTTATGGTTCACTGTTGGAAGACATCATTGCAAAACACAAAGAACTCATTTAGAAAGATTTATTGGGTTATCAAAGTGAACTGTTACTGCTGCTCAACTAAGTTCAATAGAAGATCCACACAATCCCATGTGCTTTATCTGGGATTCCACCATTGTTAATGGATAAGTGTAAACAACTTTTTTGTCACTTTTAAAAACCATAGTAGGTGTATCAAGTATTTGAAGCATCAAAGAATATCAGGTGTTCTAAAGCCTGCAGTTTTAGTTCTTTGCAAATAAATAGGATGAAGTCAGTGACAGTGGGTCAGATGGGTTATGCTAGTGCAAGGGTCAACAGTAAAATGTTAAGTTAAATTTAGAGTCTGTATATCACTGAGATGAGTGGTGGAACTTCACTCAGTGCTATCATTTATCATCTTGGCTGTAGAATCAGGGCAGTGTTGCATTGATTTACATTCTAAAGGTTATCTTCATAAACAGGCTACAATATTTGTGTGTGTGTTTAATATGTGTATGTAAAATATGCCAGAGTTCCTTAATATTTGGAACTTGTTTTTTTCCCACATAAAAGGATTTCTCTTATCCCTGCTTTGAACACAGTAGAGAATATAAAAGCTGATGTCAGCTTTTATTTTCTTCAGTATCTGAAAACGTAAAGGGTAAAGTAATACATGGAAAATCTGATAGGGAGTGGACACTCCTATTCTAACTTCGATCAGTCAGCAGGTCTTTAACGTTATTTATAGTGTTTCCTAACAACATACATGATGACTGAAAATTCATTCACAACTGAGAAACACAGAGAAAAGAGTCAAGTATTAAAAAACAAACAAACAAAAAGGCAGTTTCTGGGCATTTGGTGCTGATGAGAGAAAAAAGAGAACTTCAGCACTAATGATATGTTTAACACCCCCTGCCTCCGCTCCCATTCCCCCACCCCCCGGTAAATATTCTTGTTGGCTATCTCCTACGAGGAATTGGTCTGTCATGGATTTAAGCAATAGTATTTTCCAGTTACCTTCATGAGTCTCTTTATTGCTTTAGAGCCTGTTTCCTTCAAGTCCCTATGGTAGTGCATTCTCTGAAGCACACAGTATAAATGAGTCTCTATCCATCTAGTTCATTTTCTGTTCAATGAAAAGTCTGTTGTAGTAAATTCACAGAAAAGTAATTTCCTCTTTTTAAATTCATTATATTGACTAAACTGTATTTTAGGTTTTTTTTTAGTCCACCACTGTTCTTTACTCTTATTTGATAACTGTTGTCTGGACAACTTCAGTTTTCACAGTTCCCTTAATCTTCAAGGGTAATAAAAAAACAAGTGTAACTCCTCAGACTGCATATCTGATTCATCCACATGCAATTATTTTTCTTCCTAGCTTTCATCTTGATTTTTACTAGTTTTCCCCTTGTATGAATCGTTTGCTTTAATTACTCTCTTTTGCATCATAGATGCGCTGATATGAAAGAGAGTTTTACTATCAGTGACTTCTAATATATTTTCCAGAGGATGAAACTTTGATTTTTAAGTTATTCTCATATGGGACTTGTAGTAATATTTCTGGGATATTGCATATCCATAAGAAACTAACATTTGGAGTGCTTCAGAACAGACATCATGTTTGATGTGTAATATCTAAACTCCCTTTAAGACAAGAGGAAATGTGTTATATCTGATCTAGGTGTGAATAAGAAATATAATAAATTACTGCCTGATGACATCTACACTTCTACTTTAAACACAATAGCATCCTGGTCTAGGGTCACATGTTTTAAAAAAAAAAAATGCTTTCTGGTCTATGCCTGTTAGGCAAACTGTTAGGTTTTTTTAATGGTTTTGCCTAAAACTGTTGTGTCAGAGTTGGAGGCAAGGGGACAGTCCTTCAACTCTGTGATCCTTTGGTGTGTAGGTTTCTTGGTAGAAACAAAGTTAAATCAGATGCAAGTTTTATCAAATGAGACAATTTGTGTATACAGATAAACCTCATCTCAGAGCTTCCCTGACCTTGCTTCTCCTGGCCAGTTGGGACATTTTGCAAAGGCATCCTCTTTGGCTGTACAGAGAGTTCTGCAAGTCTGTTCCTCTCTATCTTCCCACTCTTGTTGAGGTTTTCGGTCTTGCTCCCATAGATGTGCAAAATGCAGCAAGCAGCTATAACATGAGGTGCACATTTTTCAGAAGCATCCAGCTTTGTCATAAGACACTTGCACCTTTCCTTCAGTCTTCCAAATTCACACTTCACTGTTATTTTACAACTTCTCAGAGTATAATTGGTCAGTTCCTTTCTCATATCCAAGTGTCCAGTAAGGATATGTTTACACAGGCTGCGGCAGCAAGTTCCAAAAGCGGAGTTGACAGACTGGGCTCATGCTATGGTGCTAAATACAGTTGTATAGATGTTGTTGTGGCTCCAACTGGAGCTCGGGCCCTGAAGCCTTCCCTAGGCTTCCAAGCCAAAGCCTGAATGTGTACACAGCTATGAATAGCATTGTAGCATGAATCTCAGTAGCCTGTCTCAGTAGCTGGCTTGCTGCTGCTCACTGTGTGGACATACCTTTAAAGGTTTTGTAAGCTCGGTCTCCTAGAGTGACAGGAGGAATATATATATATATATATTGTTTTTCATTTAAAAAAAATTGTAAGTTCTGAAGCTTCCCACATCATGGTCCTTTCCAGACTACCCCAACTTAATATTGGTGAATCTACCTCAGTGATCAACAGGAATTTGCACCACACTGGAGAAATACCCTTTTCCATTGATGAACTCTGAAGTCTGGTGTGTGGGGAGGCGAATAATAGACATGATATCCCCTTAATGGCTTCTATACAATTTGAGATCTCCTACTGTGCAAATTTGTCAGTAACCTATGTATTACCTATCTTTATCCCCTGAGGCGGTAACACCTCTTAATAACAGTGCATGCCTCCATAACAGTAGCCCAATAGTCGATCTGTCAATGTCAGTCTGGTTAGCTACTGGCTGATAGAAATTAGGTGGTGAGCTTCTAGATGGCAGTGATGGTGAAAGGCTCCTCCACACTGAGGGGAGCTCTCATGTTGGTGTTTTGACAGTGCAGCTCTGGGGTGAGCTCTCCACCAATCTTGAGGAAAATTAGTCTTTCGCATCGTGAAGTTCTGCTGCTACTGCTGGTCATCCCAGTTCTTCAGCAGTATCCTTTCCCACCAGGCAGTGCTGGTTGGCTGAGCCCAGAAGCAGTGCTCCACCAAATGAAAATGTCATGTAGAAAGAAGTAATTTCTCGGTTTCCCATCTCCCTCTTCCTCTTCCTCCTCCAACTACCCAGCATCATGGTGGCTATGCTGGTGGCTGCCTCCTGACTCTCTTCCAAAGCTGGCTGCTTGACATCTGGGCCATCCTGTTCATATTAATGGCTGCTAGGATTGCAACACTGAGCTGTGTTTCCTCAGTGCTGCCTCATAACAGTTTGAAAATGGTGCTGTATTACTAGTGATCAATGGCTCCATGTCTAGTTGGCAGCTGGTATTAAGCAGAGTGCCCCAAAAGTCGGTCCTGGGGGAAGTTTTGTTCAATAACTTGATTAATGATCTGGAGGATGGTGTGGATTGCACTCTCAGCGAGTTTGCAGATGACACTAAACTAGGAAGAGTGGTAGATATGTTGGAGGGTAGGGATAGACTACAGACGGACCTAGACAAATTAGAGGACTGGGCCAAAATAAATCTGATAAGGTACAACAAGGAAAAGTGCAGAGTCCTGCAATTAGGATGGAAGAATCCCATGCGCTGCTACAGACTAGGGACTGAGTGGCTAGGTAGTAGTTCTGCAGAAGAGGACCTAGGGGTTACAGTGGATGAGAAGCTGGATTTGAGTCAACAGTGTGCCCTTGTTGCCAAGAAGGCTAACGACATTTTGGGCTGTATAAGTAGGAACATTGCCAGCAGGTCGAGGGATGTGATCTTTCATTCTCCTCTATTCAGCATTGGTGAGGCCTCATTTGGAGTACTGTGTCCAGTTTTGGGCAACAACCTACAAGAAGGATGTGGAAAAATTGGGAAGAGTCCAGCGGAGGGCAACAAAAATGATTAGAAGCCTGGAACACATAATTTAGGAGGAGAGGCTGAGGGAACTGGGATTATTTAGTCTGCAGAAGAGAAGAACGAGGGGGGATTTGATACCTATTTTCAAAGGGGGTTCGGAAGAGGATGGATCTAGACTGTTCTCAGTGTTAGCAGATGACAGAACAATGAGTAATGGTGTCAAGTTGCAGTGGGGGAGGTTTAGGTTGGATATTAGGAAAAACTTTTTCACTTGGAGGGTGGTGAAGCACTGGAATGGGTTATCTAGGGTGGTTGTGGAATCTCCTTCCTTAGAGTTTTTTAATGTCAGGCTTGATAAAGCCCTGGCTGGGATTTAATTGGGGATTGGTCCTGCTTTGAGCAGGGGGTTGGACTAGATGACCTTCTGAGGCCCATTCCAACCCTGACATTCTATGAATCTATGAAAAGCAGATGAAGTATGGGATACCATGAGAGGAAAATCTGAGTTTGTTAGTTTGATCCAAAGTCCCAGAATTCTAGTAGGTATCGCACAATGCCTCATGAGAAAAATTCCAGAATACATAGAATCTGGTAGCAGAATATTGCACTATGGAATATCTGCCTAGAATGTTGTGTGGGGTTATTTTGAAAAAGCTCAGATTTGTGTGGGTGCAGTGATTCACATGGGATTTAGGTAAAGATGACATAAATGAAGCAGTGTGGATACTCTCTTTCACCATAGTTGTACAACTGTAATCACAGCAAAAAATACTTTCTTGTGTAGCCCAGCCCAGGTGACGAGGCACATCAACTTCTGTTTTGTGGTGGCTGCATCTTAGCAAGTAAATTGACAGAAAATGACATTTGCAGAATGCTGCCAAAAATATAAAGAGCCTCTTAAAATTGTAGGCTCTCCAATCTTTATATGACCACAATTCCTCCAGTTTGTGTTTGTTAGTGGAGTTTTTAGTGGAGTTTCGCATTAAGATTCACTGTCTCAGTTTGCCTCTTCACTGACTCGTGGTTGGGCTGGATGAGGAGAATGTGCATTGTGAATTCACAAAAGGGATGTGTAATGGTGTTTACAAACCCCATACTGACTAGGCAGAAGGGAGAGCAGAGTCTTCCCTGCTTGCAGGCCGTCAGGCTGACCACATCCCAGCACAGCTTCCAGAACTGACGCTTGTGGAAGCATGCACCCACAGCTGTGGTCAACAAAGAAAATGTGCCTCGCCATAAAGGGGGAAGGAGAGGCAGAAAGACTTGGGATAGCAGAGGTGCAACTGCCCCACACCAGGCTTCCTCTAAGAAACTGGCAAGGAGACAAAGGGAGACTGCAAACACTGGAGTTTAAGGGCTGATAGACCAATCTATAAATTCTTAGTCTAAATTGAGTTTATCTATTGGCGAATTGAAGGAGATCAGTTAGAAGAAACCTAGGACCTTTAGAGAGACTGCTCCAAGAGCAGTATACAATATGGTACCAGAAATGAGGGCACCTTTAAGTGCCCTGTAGAAAAGAGAAGCTTTTTTTTGCACGCGCGCTACAGAGGTGAATCAGCTCCTGCAATGGCTGGCTGATTCACAAGCAGGACAGCGACAAGTGTTTGAACAGATGGCGTCACACGAGCAACAGTTGTTACAATGAATGGTGGAATTGCTACAGACTGCTGCTCCTCAGAGTCCCGCTCCTCAGGGCATTTCCCCAAACTTCAGGGAACCACTCTGACCGTGTTGCTTCCAAAGATGATGAGAAATGATGACCTGGAGTCATTCTTGGTAATGTTTGAAAGGGTGGCCATGGCATCTTGATGACCCCCACTCAAAGAGCAGTCCAGTTTTCTGCACTCCTCATTGGGGAAGCCCAGACAGTGTATTGAGGACTTGACAATGCAGTGGCCTAGGACTTTGAATTGCCTAAAAGAAAGCTCAGTGCCCTTGAGAGAACCTAAACCAGACACAAAAGGAACAGGCACACCAACCAGTGGCTGTTTTTGCAAAGGTATTCTCCACTCACCCTGGGAAGATATGCATGGCTCACTGTCACATTAGTACCGAACCAGGTAAAGGTAATACAGGAAGGACTACTGACCGATTCCCAACAAATTGAGAGGGGCTGTTTAGAAAGAGCCCAGGACTGTATTAGAATTCTGGGTAATAGAGGAATCCTCAGAGTGACTGGAGGAGTCCTATTGTGCTGGTTCTAAAGCCAGATATTCACTGGGTTTCTATATAGATTTCAGAAAAATAAACAGTTTCAAAATATGATGCCCACCCCATTCTGTAGGTGAATGAACTCTTAGACTGGTTGGAAAATAAAACATACATCACCACTCTGGATTTGATGAAGGGGTACTGGCAGATCTCTCTGACCCCAGGCTCTGAGGAGAAGTTGTCTTTTTCTGTGCCACTGTGTCTATTTCATTTTAAGATGATGCCCTGCAGATTACACAGGCGGCAGTTGCTACTTTTCAATGTGAGATGGACAGATTACTCCAACAGCATAATCAACGTGTAGTAGCATACTTGTACAATGTAGTCATTTTTGGCAAGGATTGGGATTCTCATCTGGATAAAATATCCACTGTTCTCTGATCACTGAGGGAAGCTGGGTTAACCGCTAACACTGGTAAATGTGCAATAGGAAAACAGGAAGCCCGTTACTTGGGACACTTAGTTAGTGGAGGGCAAGTCCACTATTTGGTGGTTAAGGTTTATGCCTTATAGGCATACAAGCCTGCCATCAAAAGGCAAGTGAAGGCCTTCCTATCCCTAACGGGCTACTATTGCTAGTTAGTACCACATTTGTCACCATAGCAGCCCCTCTAACTGACCCAAGATGGGGTTTATGAATGTCCCTCTTGAAAGCGGTTTTCAAGAGCTCAAGGGCATATTCTGCTGTCACATAGTGTTGCATTGTCCAAACTTGGAGAAGGAATTTGTATTGCAAACAGATGCATCAAAGGTAGGACTGGGGGCAGTCCTTTCCCTAAGGGTAATAGAGAAGAACTACCAGACAGTGCACATCAGCTAGAAACTCTTTCCTCACGAGAGAGTGTGCTTGATAGAGAAGGACTGCGTGGCTGTCAGGTAGGGGATTGAGAACCTACAGTACTACCTCCTAGGGAATTAATTCACATTAGTTGCAGTCAAACCCCTTTGTGCTGGCTGATTATAATGAAAGAGAGAAACCCAAGAATCATGAGATGGTAGCTATCATTACAACCATGTGCCTTCCAGATATAACACTGGGTAGGAAGTTTGCATCAGGATGCTGATTTTCTGTCAAGAGAAGTAGCCTTCACCAGCCAAGGCCAGGCCAGGGAGAACATGAAGCAGCTTACACGCTCCTGCACATGAGACACAGCCCGCTGTGTGGAAGGAACTCCTGCCCGAGAGTGTTCTAGCCACTTGCCCACACTAGTGGGACCAGGGACAGCTTCCAGTGAGCCTGGTGCCCGCTCCAGTGGGCGGGGCTGGAGGCAGTACAACCACACCAGAGGAGCTGCTGGCACAGGGCACTGGCTCCTGGGAGTCGCAGCCTGACATGCTGCTGCTGCAGTTCTTGGTAGAGCCCTGCAGCTTTGCAGATATAGATTTATATTCCTGGGAGCCACACAGAGCTCTACTGATAAACTGAATTTAGGTTAGACTTTATGGACTAGTTAATTGTAGGTGAATTGAAGGGACCCAGTTAGGAGAAGGCTGGGACCTCTAGAGAGACTGCCTGAGGTGTACCAGTGAAGTTTCAGCTCACAGATATGTGGAGAAAAGGGTGACAGTGATTTTGTAGAATAGGGGAAAATGCATATGCTAATGAAAATTGACTGAATTCAGTCTAATCAAATAAAAAAAAATACTCTTAAACATTTTTCTGAGACCAACTGAAGATATTTTTAGCCCAGAAGAAGAATTGTTTTGGAAGGTTATGAGCATATGAAAATAGAGTGTCAAAATGGAAGCTGTTAGCAGTCTAGAGGGAGAAGTCCCTCAAATATAGAACGATGGGTATATTGAACTCTAGTCAGAGCCATTTTAAATATATATATTTTGATTTGAGACCACTGTGAAATTTACATCCCGTGCTTCCTCTTTTAGGATTGAGGCATGGCGGACAACTCCAGGGAGTTACAAAATACTCAGATTCTGGGTTTGTGACAGGGGCAAGTCTCTTCTTCCAGGGGTGTAGAGACTGGTCCACCTCCATGTTTTCTTTTGTATGGGACTCCAAGAACCTACTTGCTACTGAAAAAGGAAGCTTGGAAGGGTATAAGGAGGAAGAGCAGGCTGATGGCTGCAGCTCCACAGGGAAGAGTCTTCCAGTTACAGTTTCTGGCTATGTGACATGCCAGCAGGGACCTCTAATTCTCACCTGCAGCATGGCTCTCAGCAGGCAAGCCTGGCTCCTCTCTTTGACGACAGGAACATGGCAGCTCTCACCAACTTCCCTTCATGTTTCTCTACTGTAGAAGAGGAAGGGAGCCTGCAGCTGTTACTGCTGGAGAATAACAAGGCAACTTGGTCTGTCTACTGAGAGCCACATTGCAGATGCACCGGATTTCATTTCACTGTAATACTAAGCTAGCTTGTTGCTATCACTCTATCACATAACAGATGATAGTGCTTCAGGAGCCTATTTAAGGCACTGTGTTATAATAAAGCAAGATAGAATGCTTTTGGGTGACTCAGCTTGTAATAGTACTGTATATACTTTCTCTCTCTCTCTGTTGTGATAACATTAGTCTTTGCACCTCTTGGGTAAAACTAATAAAATTCACCAGAAAGTAATCTAAGCCCTTCAAATTTTAACTTGAGTGAGACTGTGGTCCCACAAAGGATGATAATATATGTAGCTACTCATTTCCTCCCCTTCTAGAACTGTATACCTTATTTATTAAGCTTTTTGGCTAACGTTGCTTATTAAATATTTGAGTTCTAGTTTGCAAACAGTAATTCAGTCATTCCCCTTTCCCCCAACGTACAAAATAGTATCAGGGTTCTAAGTTCATAGCAGGAGTGCAAGCGATAGCCACACTTTCCATTCTCACTTCTATTTCAGAGAATTCCAAGTTGTTTAGAGTTACACATATCTCACCATTGCTCATGCATAAAGAGGCTTTTTTCATATGATGGTGCTAGTGAGAAAACTAACAGGATCATTATCAGCTTCTTATAGCATCTGTGAAGGGATGAACCCCAATGTGCATGTCCTTGCAGAACTAGTCCTGTGCTGCTGGTAACTGGGGATTACATCCCCCATATTTGTACATCTTTTCTTTCCGTCTTAGGTTCTTATGAAACTTACATCACAGCATCTGATAACCTCACAATCTTAATGTATTTATACTTGCAGTGCCCCTGTGAGGTAGGATAGTACGATTCCCCATTTTACAGATGGAGAAACTGGGGCACAGAGAGACTTAAGTATCCAAGGTCAGACAGGAAATCTGGTGGAGCAAGGAATTGAATCTGGGTCTCTTGAGTCCTAGGCTAATGCTCTAACCAATGAACCATCCTTTCTATTCTGCCCAACCCTCCCTTCTCCCCAAAAAGAATGAACTTAAAGCCCCATGTATGGGTACTTTATTAAATGACAATTACATCTTTCCCCCCAAGATACCATATTTGCTCCTTGTTCATCTCTTAGTTTTTACGACTATTGGAATGTAAATGGCATTTTACTTAAAAGTTGTTAAGGGGCTTAGAATTAGTATTAGCATCTTACAAATTGGGGGAAAAAATGCTTTCATGTTCCAGCCCATATGTCCTTGTGCAGCTTTCTTAACTCCTTTTTAATAAAAGTATGGACTCTGGGTCCATTTTCTCTCAGGCATCTGCTAATCTAAACATAGATACATTTAGTTATGTTTATAGTGGTGCTAAACTATATTTGGTGACTAATTTGTAGTGGTTTGTACAAAGTCCATCCATTCTGCTGCTAGTGTAGTTTCAGTATAAAGATTGGCACTGTGTTGCATATTCTTAGTTTTGTATTGGGGTTTAAAATACAGTACAATCTGTCTCAAAGTTAATATAGCAGTTATTTAAGAATTGTGTGAACCTGAGGAATACTTGAGGCAATTCCTACAGAAGCATAATTATTATATGGAAGCAAAGATGCCTCATAAAGGACTTGTGCTTTCCAACTCTGTTGAGTAGTGAGTAACTCTTCTAACATTTACAGGATTTCTTTTTTTTACGATGGAGTGACTAATACTTGAGAATCCATTTCAATGGTAATTTTGCCTGAGTCAGGAGTACATAATTCCATTCCTAATGTATACTTCCATCTCTTAAAATAAGGTTTTATATATTTATTTATTTTATATATTATTATATGTTATTTATTTATATACATTTTAATTGTCACTGCTCAGAATTTACAATAATTCTGGTTTGGAACAGCAAGTTCAAAGAAAAACAGTTGATAGTTATAAAAAAGCACCTTGTCATAATTAGTTTTGTGCAGTAATCCATTAAGTTGACAGACATATTTCCGTTATCGTATCCAAGATGCTTTTTTGGTATCCATCTGGACTTCTATGCTGTAAGAGTGGAATAACCTGCAAAGGAGATTGAATACCTCCAAGAATGGGCAAATTCCACAAAGGGAGAGTAAATAGAGAGCTAATAGGGCTTCCATAGAAACCTACCAATACCAACCATAAGTGGTGCAAGGGGATAAACTCAGATAAGAGGTCTTTTATATTTATAAATTATCTGATTCTCTTTTAGAATCAAAAGTTCAAAACATCTAAACTTATGTGCCTAAACTTAGATAGCCTAATCTAAGTACATAACCTGAATTTCAGAGTTTTTAAGCACCTGCTTCTTCAGTCGACTTTAATGGCATTTGTGGGTGTTCAGCATCTCAGAAAAAGGCCATTTGTTTAAAGGTCTAAATGTCGATTTAGTTGCCGGACTTTGAGTATCCATGATTGATAATATTGGCTAAGGTTCCTAGTTTGTAAAGCAGTATTATCTAGAAAAGAGCGGCCAATTGTAAACCTAGAAATCAAGAACGTTCATGATTTATATTGACTTTATATTATCTTTTTGGTTGGCTGTCCCTAAATATTAAATAACAATTTATACTTTGTTTTAAATTCATCCTTAGTAAAATTTCCACTAAATTTTAATAATACAGATTTTTTGTTACAATTAAGAAAAGAAAGAATGGATTTTCCCTGAGATAGAGCTGATTTTCTCAAATATGATTTTACAAAATCTGGTGGCTAATTTAAGTTTGGAATTTTAAGATTGGAATTTTAACAAAGTTAGTTTCATTTTGGACATTTTAATAATCATGAATCATACTGTGGAAATATAAACTGAATGGAATTAGATTTAACAGCTTTAATAAAACTATTAATTAACTGAATAAAATGTATTGGCTGAATTTAATACACGGTCTAATTGTGAGAAGTGAGATCTAATAGAACTATATAAAGGAAGGTAGATGCTGTTCACTTTTGTTTCCTTATCTTCTCCACCTAGCTCTGCTATTGAAACTACTCTCTTTTTTTTTACGTCTTTTTTTTCTTCACACTTGTTTGGGCTCTTTCTTTTGTTTTACTTTTTCTCCGAGGTACATTTTTTTGTATCTTTTTTGGCTACCTTGAATTGACTTTTCTTTTTTTGGCAGTTTGTTCAGTTGAAGAAACGACTAGCATTTGGAGGGCAGATTTTATACTCTGTAGGAAGTGGCACATGACAACCAGTAGAGCATCTGATTCACAATCTATCTTGCCACCCTCAAGGGTCAGAATACATTAAGAGTTAATGGAGCTCTGCCAGTTTTGCATGAAGTCTAAGATTTAGGAGTGAGAATTCTTCAAAGAAGAAGAATTAAAAGCTAAGTAATTTCAGGTTGAGCTATATATGTTGGTTTGACCTAGAATATTGTCAGGTAGTGTAACCCATGAGAAACCATTATGCCAATGTTCAGCTCTCTGTGTCTTATCTATCACTCCAATTTCAGGAACACCTCAAGGTCCTAGTCCAGTGATACTCAATTAAACCTACCTGCAGGCCAATTGGAGAATTTTATGACAAGAGGCGGGCCATTTGTGCAGAAGGCTGACCAAAAGAAAAAAAACCTTCAACCACCAGTAAATAAAGACCTTTATTTCAACATAAGTATTAGTTTTTCAATTTTTTAACAAAGTTTATAAATCAACATTATTACCTGTGTTTGTGGCAATCTCTAATAGGAGAGGTGACATTGACTATCTCTGGCAAGCTCTGTGAAGCGTGGTTTGTAGGAATTCAGGGCAAGGTGAATGCACTGTGAAGATGCTCATCTGTCAAGCGATCGCAGTATTGTTTTTTTAAAAATGTTCATAGTAGAAGGCCCAGTATCACAGATGTATGTTAATCTGAACATCGTAAAAGATAGATGGCTAGATTCTGTCTATTCTGAAACTGACCAGCATATTGAGTCCAAAAATCACAAAGTCCCACTTCTCTGAATTTTGCCTTCAAGATATGAGTTCTTGAGCCTTACAATTTCAAATTGAAAGGCACCTTCATCAAATGAATCAAGAATGTTCTTTGCTTCAGACAGGCAATGTCTGTCGGCAGAGACAACGAATGGATCATGAACAGGTGAAAGCAAATCCTCGTAAAAGACGTTTTAAAAAGATGATGTTGCAAGCTAGAAGTTGAGCGTATGTAATTTGCTAATCGCATCACAATTCCTATTGTTTTTTTCAAGTACTCAGACAACTTACTGCACAAGACAGTCTCGTGAATGATGTAGTGGAGTGTATTTAATGAAGAGTGTATCGCTGCCAAACGTGAAGCAAAGCCCTTCTCTTTACCTATCATGGAAGGACCTTGGTCTGTAACAAGCAAGTTTACTTTCTGCAGACCTAAACTTTTTTTTTTTTTTTTCAAAAAAGCCATTTACCTTTTAAAAAATGCTGTCTCCTGTTTGTGTAGATTTCTAATGATATTAAGTACAAAAATTCTTCCTTGAAAATTTCAGTATCTTAAAATCTAACAAATAGTCATAGCTGGGCAGTGTCCCTTAAATCATTTGATTCGTCTGCTGCAAGAGACATGTATTGGTGGTGGTTTTTTTTAAGTTGGAAAGCAGTGCTGACAACAGTCATCGTAAATTACCTCCAATCTTCTAACTACCACGGAATCAGACAAGGGAACTTGCTTCACATGGTTCATTCACATTGTCCTCTTTGTTTTTATTTCTGGCAAAAAGTTCATCCAGCATTTCCATAATCCACTCCTTCACAAGCTCAGCATCCTTAAAAAGCTTTTTCATTTTAGATTCTAGCAACATTATCCAAAGAGAAGCAGCTGTTGCTTTTTCCTGTATGGTCGCTGATGTTGTGAGAATGACATTTAAGCGTGATATGAAGACTTTAGATTTTTCAATTTTGTCACGTCTTGTAACACTGCCAGAATGATAGGTCACTTTGAAGTTCTCTATGCTTTGATTCAAAGTGGCGCCTCGTGTTGATGACCTTACAGACAAAGTGGTTTGGCATATTAAATACAGAGGTTTTGCATGTAAATAAGGTGGCATAATAATAAGAAAATCCATTGTCCAGTTTGGATTAAAAGCTTGTTTTTTGCTGTTAACTTTCTGATGTTTAATCCCACTCAGATTAATGTTTGGCTCCATTTCCACTCATGAAAAATGGGCAGTATCCTAGCTCAATCACGGCCGATGCTATCACAAGAACTAAAGATCCAGTAAGCAGTTCTTAATTTGTACCAGGGCTGAGTCCTAGCACCTCTAGCCTTGATAGTTCATAGCTCCAGCACCTTTGGGCTCCCAACCAGCAGCTGCTGCTTTCCGGCCGCCTATCTCTGAAGACAGCGCCGCCACTAGCAGCAGGGTGGCACAGTAAGGGTGACGATAGCCCCAGCACCTCTTTCATTACAAATTAAGCTCTTCCAGTAAGTTATTTGCGAAGGAAGTCATAAGCATTCAATGATAGGCAGCATATCACAGTTTATAGAATTATAAACCTTATTTTAAGATGAGCTGGTGAATCACACAGGAAGCCTTGGTGGGCCACCTATTGAATATCTGCATCTTAGGGCAGGTCCAGACTAGAGCTTTAAATAGATTTAAACAGCTTTAAATCGATTTAAAGCTGTAACCGTCCACACTACAGAGTGCATAAAATCGATTTTAAGGGTCCCTAAAATCGATTTTGGAACTCCATCTAAACGAGCGGAGTAAACCCAAAATCGATTTCTTAAAATCGATTTTATGATAGTGTGGACGGCCATCGAAGTTAATGGCCTCCGGGACATATCCCACAGTGCTCTAGTGGCCGCTCTACACAGGTAAAGGTACTCTACTGCTGGCCAGGTAAACAGGAAAAGCCCCGGGAACTTTGAAATTCCATTTCCTGCTTGCACAGCGTGGAGCTCTCAGCAGCAGAGAGAAGAATGCAGTCTCCTGAAAATAAGAAAAGAGCTCCAGCATGGAGCACACAGGAGTTACAGGATCTGACAGCTGTATGGGGAGAAGAGTCGGTGCTTTCAGAACTGCGCTCAAGCAGACGAAATGAGAAAACCTTTGAAAAAATTTCAAATGCCATGCGGGAGAGGGGACATACCAGGGACTCGTTACAGTGCCGAGTGAAAGTGAAAGAGCTCAGACAGGCGTATCAGAAGACCAAAGCAGCAAAGGGCAGGTCAGGCTCTGCCCCCAAAACATGCCGGTTCTACGACGAGCTTAACGCAATATTGGGTGAACAGCGCAACGACGAACCCCCCCTTGTCTGTGGATTCAGAGGTGGGCATCGTGATTCCTGCCACTACGGAAGATTTATTTGATGGCGATGATCAGTATGATGAGGACCAAGAGGAGGAGGCTCCAGCAGAGAGCACAGAGCATTTTATCCCCCCAAACAGCCAGGATCTTTTCCTCACCCTTACTGAGGTTCCCTGCCAGCCATCTCAAGGCAGTACTCCAGAAAATGAAGCTGAGGGACTGTCCTCTGGTGAGTGTAATTTTTTTTAATAAAAGTTTCGGTTTAATGTAAGCCTTTTTTACTGGGTGCTTCAAATCACTACCTGTACTTAGAGTCACTGACCAAGTAGATTAAAAACCTTTTCTAAAACAGTGACCCATGAGGTGGTTTTTGGAAAAGTCTCCATTGTAACAGGGCGGATTCATCCTGCTTGTTCGGGGAATGGAGAGCAAACCGGGAAAGGAGACCAGCTTCGCCGCGGTTTGCTCTCGCGTTCCCCGAACCACCCAGCAAACCGCAGGGAAGGAGACCTGCTTGTTCGGGGAACGCGAGACCAAACCGGGAAAGGAGAGCAGCTTCGCCGCGGTTTGCTCTCGCGTTCCCCGAACCACCCAGCAAACCGCAGGGAAGGAGACCTGCTTGTTCGGGGAACGCGAGAGCAAACCGGGAAAGGAGACCAGCTTCGCCGTGGTTTGCTCTCGCGTTCCCCGAACCACCCAGCAAACCACAGGGAAGGAGACCTGCTTGCTCGGGGAACGCGAGAGCAAACCGGGAAAGGAGACCAGCTTCGCCGCGGTTTGCTCTCGCGTTCCCCGAACCACCCAGCAAACCGCAGGGAAGGAGACCTGCTTGCTCGGGGAACGCGAGAGCAAACTGGGAAAGGAGACCAGCTTCGCCGCGGTTTGCTCTCGCGTTCCCCAAACCACCCAGCAAACCGCAGGAAAGGAGACCTGCTTGCTCGGGGAACGCGAGATCAAACCGGGAAAGGAGACCAGCTTGATTACCAGTACAATCTACTACAGGGATTACTAGCCATTATTAACTTACCATTTTCTCAGGACACGGTCTGTGTGCTCCCCTGACCTGCGTCTGAGCAGAAATCTTTGTCCTCAGCCACAAGCAATAAGTATTAAAGGAATCCTAAGGCGACCTTGTGGTAAAGTAACATGTTCAAGGTTCGATAACAGGCACAGGTCAGTGAGGAGAAAGACTGTATGCATTGCTGTGTGAAATGTGTCTCTTATGATTCTTTTATCACTCTTTCCAATCCCCACCCCCCCACACACAGCTGCACATTTCTCCAGCCTCCCTCTCGCTTCTCCTCTATGTGGGGGGGGTATCATAAGAAGACTGAGGAAAGGAGGACGCGTGAGGACATGTTCACCGAAATTATGGCAGTAACCCGTACAGAGAGAGCTCAGCAGGGGGACTGGAAACAATTGGTCGCAAAGTACAGGGAGGCTGCCAGTCAACGCGAAGACAGGAGGGACGCCAAAAATGATGTCAGGTGGCAGGAAGATCAGCGCTGGCGAGCAGCAACTGTGGATCTTCTTCGTGATCAGACTGACATCCTCCGCGATATGCTGCAAGAGCTCCGTGGTTTCAGAATGCCCCTACAGCCCGTGTATAACCTCCCTCAGTACTCACCCTGTCCCACACCTTCCAGAACCAGGCGTGTAAGAACGCGTGGGGGAAGGCTCTCTGCACCAGCCCCCTCCACCGCTGCGGACACTCCAACCAGAAGGCTTTCATTAAATTGAAAAGGCCTTTGTGTCCTGTTTTTTCCCTCCTCTAATGATCCAAACTTCTCCCATGGCACCTTTGCCTCTTTTTACTCTCAGGTCATGCTATTAAGGCAGTGTGACAGTAGCTTGGTAATGAAGTAAAGCAAGCAGCTTTGGAAAGCTGCACGGAAGCTAGTTATCAGCATCAGGATTTGACAATTGGGGATATGGGTAATAAAGGGAAAACAAAGAAAGCAGCCATACCGTACCCTGGTCCATGAGAATTCCTGGTCTGTCTTCTCTGATGCACTTTCTTCTTTCCAACCTCCCTTGCCCTTCCTCCAAACCTCCCTCGCTCCGTCCCCCATGAACGCTGAGTTATGAAATTTCATGCACAGTATTGTAACAACAAGCATGATGCTTGATTGATGAAAGGGTCTGATTTTAAATAAAGAGCACAATTCTTTTAACAAATAATAGTGAC
This sequence comes from Gopherus evgoodei, assembly GCF_007399415.2. NCBI lineage: Eukaryota > Metazoa > Chordata > Testudines > Testudinidae > Gopherus > Gopherus evgoodei. The sequence continues at coordinate 93,403,264 of NC_044325.1, forward strand.
TTTATTTTTCAATAAAAAAGCAGTTAAGGGAGGTTGCAGGTACAGTGCCTAGCAGCAGACGGAAGCAGCTAATGGTGGAGGTAGGTAATAATTGGGAAATATAGAATTATATGTTTTCCAATGGACAGCTCTCGCAAGTAACCTAAGCACGCAATTGAGTAATGCTGCAGGGAAAGTATCTTGCAGCAGCAACACCGCATAGACGGGGAGGGCAGCAATCAATTGAAAGGAAAATCAGCATTCAAACTGTACCCTGGCCCATGAGGAAGCTACTTTTTAGTGCTTCTCTGATGCGCACAGCATCCTGGTGTGATCTTCTAATTGCCCTGGTGTCTGGCTGCGCATAATCAGCGACCAGGTGGTTTACCTCAGTCTCCCACCCCGCTATAAAGGCCTCCCCCTTGCTCTCACAGAGATTGTGGAGCACACAGCAAGCAGCAATGACAAAGGGGATATTGGTTTGGCTAAGATCTGAGCGAGTAAGAAGCGTTCGCCATCTCGCCTTAAGCCTGCCAAATGCACATTCTACCACCATTCTGCACTTGCTCAGCCTGTAATTAAACAACTCCTGAGCACTGTCAAGGCTGCCTGTGTATGGCTTCATTAGCCAGGGCATCAAGGGGTAGGCTGGGTCCCCAAGGATAACTATAGGCATTTGGACATCTCCAACTGTTATTCTCTGGTCAGGGAAGTAGGTCCCTTGCTGCAGCCGTTTAAACAGTGTAGTGCTCCTGAAGACACGTGCGTCGTGAACCCTTCCTGGCCATCCCACGTGGATGTTGGTGAAACGTCCCTTGTGATCCACCAGGGCTTGCAGAACCATCAAAAAGTACCCCTTGCGGTTTATGTACTGGGCACCCTGGTGTTCCGGTGCCAAAATAGGGATATGGGTTCCATCTATGGCCCCCCCACAGTTAGGGAATCCCATTGCAGCAAAGCCATCCACAATGGCCTGCACGTTTCCCAGAGTCACAACCTTTCGAAGCAGCAGCTTAATGATTGCTTTGGATACTTCCAGCACAGCAGCCCCCACAGTAGATTTGCCCACTCCAAATTGATTCCCGACTGACCGGTAGCTGTCTGGCGTTGCAAGCTTCCATATGGCTATTGCCACTCGCTTTTCCACTGTGAGGGCTGGTCTCATCCTGGTATTATGCCGCTTCAGGACAGGAGAAAGCAAGTCACAAAGTTCAAAGAAAGTGCTCTTACGCATGCGAAAGTTCCGCAGCCACTGCGAATCATCCCACACCTGCAGGACTTTGCGGTCCCACCAGTCAGTGCTTGTTTCCCGTGCCCAAAAGCGGCGCGGAACGGGTAGAACCTCACCCATAACCGTCAGGATCTCCAACGTGCAGGGGCCCGGGGTGTCAGAAAACTCGTTCTCCAGTTCGTCATCGCTGTCGTCCCCGCATTCAAGCATTCTCTCTTGCATTTCTGCATCATGGGTCAGCAGTGATAGAACGACAATGCGTGAAGTATTTACAGTATTCGCGATCAAGGACAAGAGCAGACCTGGATCCATGCTTGCTGCAAAATGGCATTTCCCTCACTGCAGCCAGTAAAAACAGCGCGAACTGACTGTGTGCCGTTTACAGGAAGGGGGGGGAGGCTGTACCCAGAACCACCCAGGACGGGGACTTTGATCCCATCATGCACTGGGGTAGTAACCCATAATTCCAAAGGCCAGGGACCCGTGCAGGAACTGTGGGATAGGTACCCAGAGTGCAACGCTCAGGGAAAAGATGGACGCCAGGGAACATGGACACTCAACATCGATGTAAGTAGCCCTAGTGTGGACGCGCAAAATCGATTTTATAAAGCCTGCTTTATAAAATCGATTTTAATAACATCGATTTTACACTGTAGTGTGGACGTGGGCTTAGTCCTTACGTTTGAATACTAAAGGGATGAGACTGAGCAGTTTCAGAGATTACGTCTCCCTTTGTTTTTTTTCTGTGGTAGTTTCTCTTTATAGAATCACAAAAGCTAATCAGTCTGTTTTGACTTGAAGGGGCCAGAAGCAGGCAGACCTTTTCAGTGATTGTCTTTTGTGCAGTTTACTAGAACAGTGGTTAGACTGAGCTTTAGTTTGCAATATTCTGATGTTGGTGCTGTGCTTGTAATTCAACAGGAATTTCATCAACAGCCAAGTCACTGTTCTGGTTCTGGCAACCTGCAACTGGAATAAACTACTGAGAATCAACTGTTTTGTTAGTTGGAAGCTTCATTGTTCTTCTTTATCAGCCTAATTCACTTGGCAGAAATTTTTTGTTATTTTAGTAAATTGAATCGTACTATTCTAGTATATCATGGCTTTTTCTTTTATTCTAAGACCTGGTCTGCACTTAAACATTTTGTCAGCATAGCTTTGTTGGTTGGGGGTGTAACTTTTTTTTAATGTTAAACCACTTCTGACCGACATAGCTATTTGAGCAAAAGCTCTAGTCTTTTTTGCTGGTATAGCTTATTTTGTTTGGGGAACTGGTATCAGCTGTACTGGCAAAAGAGTATGTTTTGTGTCCCCATTAGAGGGAGTTCTATACCTCTGTGGGAGTATCTATTACCAACAAACCCTTTCTAATCTAGGCAAAGTCTCACAGTCTATGAAGCCAAGATAAAAAAGACATTTAGGCTTATAGAAGTAGGAAAATACAAAGTGAAACACCTTAATCTTGATGCTTTAAATACAGGAAAAAAGTTAATGTGCTTCAAAAAAAAAAAAAAGAAGGGACTAGATTGCCCATTTCAAAAGAAATAGCTCTTTCAAGAGTGGTTGCGGTTGGCTTGTGCTTGTACAGGGTTATCTTGGACAGTAACAAATATAAGTAAATGTGTTCTTTTTTTCCCTTGTAATAAGGGATAGCAATGGTTAATATGAACTTAATGTGGTATGTGTGTTTCTTTAGGGCCTGATCTGAAACCCTAACTCTTAAACAATAGTTTTTATTTTTTGAGTAGGAGCAGTGACTTCAAGGACAGCTTATTTGAGTAAGATTTGCAGGATCTGGCCCTTCATTTGCAAAGTACTGTGAATAGGCAATAGTACCTATTTACAGGAGGAGTTTTAAAAGGATAGCTGAACTATCTTGTTGAATAACTGCAGGGACCACAACTAGAAAATCAACTTTTTGGTTGTACTTCTGTCAATAAAAAGGTAACAAATTATTGTAAAGATAATTCCTTTCTTTTGTGTTTATTTTCAATGGAAATATAAAGTTTTTACATTTTATCATATGAAAGGAATTCTAAATTAGAACAGCTATGCAGTTTTTTACATCATGTCTGTGTGTATGTATATAAAATAGTGTGTGTGCGTGTCTCTAATGACCTTAAAATGCCATCTATTCAAGTGTTCTATTTTTTGTTAACATATTCAAAAATATTTGCCGTTCATTTGTGTTCCTGATATCAATTTTTGGCTCTTTGCAATTTCTGATACTTTCTATGCAATTGAAAAAACCCTAAAAATAGTAATCTCACAGAATCTGTGACTGTGACTGGAGTTCTTCACGTGTGCAACTGATACGTAGTTTTAGTGTCTGCTGCTAGTTTAATTTTAACGTTAATTATTTTAACACACACAGAGAAGAGAATCATAGAAATGTAGGGCTGGAAGGGACCCTAAGAGGTCATATAGTACAATTCCATGCACTGAGGCAGGACCAAGTATACTAGATCATCCCTGACAGGTGTTTGTTGCTAGTGGTTTTTGAACGATGGGTTGGGACCCCAAAGTGGGTCATGACTCTGTTTTAATAGAGTTGCCAGGGCTGGCTTAGACTTGCTGAGGCCCAGGGCTGAAGCCCAAGTCCAAACCCCACATCATGGGGCTTGAAGAGCTTAGGCTTCAGCTTTGCTCCCTTTCCTTCCCCCCCCCAACGCCACCATCCAGGGCAGTGGGGCTTGGGCAGGCTCAAACTTCGGTCCCTCCTCCTGGGGTTATGTAGTAATTTTTGTTGTCAGAAGGGGATCACAATACAATGAAGTTTGAGAACCCCTGGAACCTGTTCTTAACTCCAGTGACAGGGATTCCACAGCCTCCCTTGGAAACTATTCCAGTGCTTAAGTATCATTATAGTTAGAACATTTTACTTAATGTTTAACCTAAGTCACCCCTGCTGAAAAGTAGGCTAATTATTTCTTGTCCTAAATTCAGTGGACATGGAGAACAATAGAGATCATCCTCTTTATAACAGCCCTTAATTTATTTGAAGACTGCCATTAGGTATCTCCTTAATCCTCTTTTCTAAGGGCTAAATGTGTCCATTTTTTTTAACCTTTCCTTAGGTCAGGCTTTCTAAACCTTTTATCATTTTTGTTACTCTCCACTGGATTCTCTCCAAATGTGGCATCCAGAACTGAACACAGTACTCTGGTTGAGGCCTCAGCAGTGCTGAGTAGAGCAGGACAATTACCTCCCATGTCTTTCTTACAACTCCCCTGTTAATAAACCCCAGAATATTAGGCTTTTTAGCAACTGCATCACATTGTTGACTCATTAAATTTTAATCCATTGTAACCCCTAGATCCTTTTCAGCAGTACTACTACTTAGCCACTTATTCCCCATTTTATATTTGTGCATTTGATTTTTATCTTCCTACAGATAACATTTTGCACTTGTCATTATTGAGTTTCATCTTGTTAATTTGACCAGTTCTCCAATTTGTGAAGGTCACTTTGAATTCCAATCCTGTCCTCCAAAGTGTTGGCAATTCTTCCCATCTTGGTGTCATCTGCACATTTTAGACTCTCCACTTCATTACCCAAGTCATTATAGAAAATATTGAATAGTACTGGACCCAGGACAGACCCTGTGGGTCCCTTAGATATGTCCCTCCAATTTGACAGCGAACCGTTGAGAACTACTTCTTGAATATTGTCGTTCAACCAGTTTTGCGCCTATCGCATAATAATTTCATCTAGACAACTTTTCTGTAGTTTTGTCATGTGAATGTGTCAAAAGTTTTACTAAAATTAAGGTATATCATGTCTACTGCTTTTCCTCGCATGTTAGGCCAGTAATCAAAGAAGGAATTTAGGTTGGCTTGGTGTGATTTGTTCTTGAAAAGTCTATTTTGGCTATTATTCTCCAGTTGCTAACCAACTGGTTATTTGTTCCAGTATCATTCCAAGGATCGAATTTAGGCTGACAGTTCTATAATTCCCTAGGTTGTCTTCGTTTCCCTTTTTAAAAATAGGTAGTGTGTTTTCCCTTCTCCAGTTCTCTGGGACCTCACCCATTCGTTCCTCAGAGTTTTTGAAGATAATGGCAAATGGGATTGCTTCAGCTAGTTCCTGAAGTACCCTAGGGTACACATCATCAGACCCTGCCAACTTGAATGCATCTATATTAATTGTGACAGTAGGAAGATATGGACAGAGCACTGCAGCCCTGGAGTTCTCTGTCCCTGGCAGGCATGGGGCCGCGGCTTCTCTCCAAGCTGGAGAGAAGCCGCGGTCTTGCACCTGCCGGGGACAGAGAGCACCGGCGCCCTCAGCCTTGGAGTTCTCTGTTCCTGGCAGGTGTGGGGCCACAGCTCCTCTTGAAGCCGGAGAGAAGCCGTGGCCCCACACCTGCGGGGGACAGAGAGCACCGGCGCCCGCAGCCCTGGAGTTCTCTGTCCCTGGCAGGCTCGGGGCCGCAGCTTCGCTCCAAGCTGGAGAGAAGTCACGGCCCCATGCCTGCCGGGGACAGAGAGCACCGGCGCCTGCAGTCCTGGAGTTCTCTGTCCCCAGCAGGCGCGGGGCTGCAGCTTCTCTACCCTGCTGGGCAGTAGGCAGTGCACATCAATGCACCGTGTTGGGGACCACTGACTTAAACTGACCGGCTTGAAACTCCACTATACCGCGACCCCGCATTTATCTTGATGGAATTTTTCGGACCCCAAGCATCACGTTATAGCGGGGTTTCACTGTATTTACAGATTTGTTGCTTCCAAAGAAGCAGTATGCCCCGGATTACCAGTTCTACCTCATATCACTACTCTTCTTAACGCACAGCGCTTACACTTAATTTCACTATAAATATATCTGTGTTCATTTGACAAAGCATAGAAGTTCAAATACCAGCAAGTATAGGTATTGGAAACAAATGATTATGTATAAAATAAAATCATAACACGCATTCTAGACTTAATTAGCAATATACTCCTATTTCTTGTAGAATAATGTTCACCCAAAATCCTTGCAGCGCTTTACAGCCAGGCTGGCTATGATCCTCTTCTCATGAGACAAGGACATCGTCAGCATGTCCTTCTCACTTTAAAATATACCAAAACAATCCTTCGTCTTTATTCATTAAACAGGATCACCTCCTGATATTTGTTTGTTCTTGTAGATTTTCCCTGTGGTAGATTTCACAATTTCTTAATTGGCAATTGTCTCAGTGAGCAAATAAGCATAAATTGTAAGGCACACAGTACACAAATGACCAAACAGGGAGATAGGTATCTGTTACCTATTGCTTGAAAAGAACATTTCTGAGATATGTCGCCTCCTGATGACCTGCCTTAATTCCAAGACCTTAGGAACATATTTTTTAGCATAGATACATAACTCCTTAAATGTTATCTGTATGTGCTACTGGCTCTTGATAGAAACCTTAAATGTCACGCTTTGGTGAACTATTATGCAGATATATGACCCCAGGATCCCTGTAAAGGCCTGAGCCCATACACCCTTATGCCCCCAGCGAGTTGGCACCCGTGGGGTCCTTGGATCACAATGTTCTCTCTCTCTCTTTTTTTTTAATTATTTTTTTAATGAAAGCAACTTTTGTAATTATGCAGAACTCTGTATTGACCTCAATGTAATTTCAAATGCCCCCCCTGTGTCCTTCCCAGTTTCCTGGTATGCTTTGCTTGTACACCTCTACCCTGATATAATACTGTCCTTGAGAGCCAAAAAATCTAACTGCATTATAGGTGAAACCATGTTATAATGAACTTGCTTTGATCCGCTGGAGTGCGCAGTCTCTCCCCTCTCCCCCCCCCCCCCCCCCCGAGCACTGCTTTACCACGTTATATCTAAATTAGTGTTATGTTGGGTCACATTATATCAGGGTAGAGGTGTACTGTGTGATAAGATCTTGTTAAGAATAATATGGAAAAGGCAATATATATTTCCTTTTTTATTTTTAGCTGATGTTGTCTAAGGGTACGTCTACACTATGGGATAATTCCAATTTTACATAAACCGGTTTTATAAAACAGATTGTATAAAGTCGAGTGCACGCGGCCACACTAAGCACATTAATTAGGCGGTGTGCATCCCTGGTCCAAGGCTAGCGTCAATTTCTGGAGCATTGCACTGTGGGTAGCTATTCCATAGCTATCCCATAGTTCCCGCAGTCTCCCCTGCCCCTTAGAATTCTGGGTTGAGATCCCAGTGGTTGATAGGGCAAAAATCATTGTCGCAAGTGGTTCTGGGTAAATGTCTTCAGTCATTCCTTCCTCCGTGAAAGCAATGGCAGACAATCATTTCACGCTGTTTTTCCCTGGATTGCCCTGGCAGACGCCATAGCACGGCAACCATGGAGCCCGTTCAGCTTCTTTTTGTTACAGGCACCGTATGTGTACTGGATGCCGCGGACAGAGGCGATACTCCAGCGGTACACAGCAGCATTCATTTGCTTTTGCATGATAGCAGAGATGGTTATCAGTCGTTCTGTACCGTCTGCTGCCAGTGTAATTTGGCAATGAGATGACGGTTATCTGTCCTTCTGTGATGTTTGCTGCTATCATGGGTGCACCTGGCTGAGATTGGCCGGGGACACAAAAGCAAAACAGGGAATGACTCCCGGAGTCAATCCCTCTTTATGGTTTCTAAAAATAGTCAGTCCTGCCTAGAATATGGGGCAAGTGTACTTGAGAAGCAGTGTATCAGAGAGCACAGCTGCTCCGTGTCAGATCCCGCAGAAATGATGAGCTACATGCCATTCACGGGGGATGCCCCTGCAACAACCCCACCCATTGCTTCCCTCCTCCCCCAACCTTCCTGGGCTACCGTGGCAGTGTTCCCCCCATTTGTGTCATGAAGTTATAAAGAATGCAGGAATAACAAACAGTGACTTGTTAGTGAGATAAAATGAGGGGGAGGCTGCCTCCCGGTGCTGTGACAGTCCAGGCAGGACATTAAGCGGTGTGGAGGAGAGGAGCCCAGCATGCCGCTGCTATGATAGTCCAGGCAGTACAGAATCTTTTCTTTACACAGGAAAGGGAGGGGGCTGATGGAGCTCAGCCCCCAGTTGCTATGATGAGGATGGTTACCAGCCGTTCTGTCCCATCTTCTGGGAATGACCAGGAATCATTCCTATTTTTACCCAGGCGCCCCTGAGGCCAGCCAGGGGTATTCAGCAGTTATCAAGCATGTTGTACCGTCTGCCACCGGGGAGGGAAGAGGAGTGGATACTGCTCTTTACTGCCGCAGTATCGCATCTACCAGCAGCATTCAGTAGACATAGGGTGACATTAAAAAAAGGCAAGAAACGATTTTTTCCCTTTTCTTTCACGTGGGGGGGAGGGGGTACATTGACGAGCTATTCCCTGAACCAGGCCGGACAATGTGTTTGAACCTACAAGCATTGGGAGCTCAGCCAAGAATGCAAATACTTTTCGGAGACTGCTGGGGACTGTGGGATAGCTGGAGTCCTCAGTACCCCCTCCCTCCGTCCCTCCATGAGCGTCCATTTGAGTCTCTGGCTTCCCATTACACTTGTCACGCAGCACTGTGTAGCCTGTAGATTGTTTTTTCAAACGCTTTGGCATTTCGTCTTCTGTAACGGAGCTCTGATAGAACAGATTTGTTTCCCCATACAGCGATCAGATCCAGTATCTCCCGTACAGTCCATGCTGGAGCTCTTTTTGGATTTGGGACTGCATTGCCACCCATGCTGAGCAGAGCTCAATGCTGGGCAAACAAGAAATGAAAATCAAAATTTCGCAGGGCTTTTCCTGTTTACCTGGCCACTGCATCCGAGTTGAGATTGCTGTCCTGAATGGTCACAGTGGTACACTGTGGGATACCGGCCGGAGGCCAATACCGTCGATTTGCGGCCACACTAACCCTAATCCGATATGGTAATACCAATTTTAGCGCTACTCCTCTCGTCGGGGAGGAGTACAGAAACCAATTTAAAGAGCCCTTTATATCGATATAAAGGGCCTTGTAGTGTGGACGGGTACAGCGTTAAATCGGTTTAATGCTGCTAAAATCAGTTTAAACGCGTAGTGTAGACCAGGCCTAAGACACAGCACCTTCTCCTACCTCAGTAACATTTTTCTTTGTTAAATTCAGCCCTAGTGTAAGTGGGAACAACTCTGTTTACTGAAGTGGGAATTGTGCATGGCTACGTCAAGCATCTAATTTATGGGCTGCAGTTCAGTTTGCATGCCTTAGGTTTTTTTGACAACAGAGTGGCTTTGGATGGCAAGGGCCAAACCTTCAAAAAGGGGAATAGTGTGGGGGGGAACGTTTGTGAGAACATTGTATATTTTGTTGCAAGTACACCTCTACCTCAATATAACATGAATTCAGATATAACATGGTAAAGCAGTGCTCGGGGGGCCACACACACTGGCAGATCAAAGCAAGTTCGATATAACGTGGTTTCACCTATAATGCAGTAAGATTCTTTGGCTCCTGAGGACAGCGTTATATCAGGGTAGAGGTATAATACTGTTATCCAGTGTTCATTTTCATGTTTTCGTGCTGCATACATTTGTGTAGTCATTTAGTGAATTAATACTAATGGTGTGGAATAGTAGATACACCTGCAAATCGATACCAGATCTTTGTCTACTGGTAGTCACCACAGTAGGTTTGATAGTTAACACTATGAATATGGGCTCTTCTGGTGTATGACAAGTTATCTGAGAGACCTTTCAAAGCTGTTCTGTTCTCTAACCAGCAAGCTTTATTGCTATAAGATCTGAAATGAACCCCTAAAATGGTGTTATTTTGTTTGTGTAATGGAACTGTTTTATCAAGAACTCTAGAGATTGGATTTATATAGCACTAGCAGTAGTGAATAAGGACATCTTTACTGGGTTTGAGCTCATAATAAAAGACAAGACCCCATCTGGGGAGGGTGAACATCAGTGGACATATGTGACCAAGCAACCTTGAATAAGTGAGGTATTGGTAAGGAGTTTAAAATGACTGAGATATCAAAAACTGAGTTTAGATTGATGTAGCTATGGGGAGGGAGGATGGGTAGGAAGAGGGAGTGAAGCATGAGCTGTTGTGATGCTTGGTTAATTCAGTTTTTGAAAGTAATTTTTAGCTATGTCTCTTTTCATGGATGAAAGTTAATTACATATAGCATAATTTATGCAGAAATTTTAGCATACTTGTCAGCATTTGAAAGGTCCAGTTAGGGATATTTTTGGAGAACATTAGAGACACATTGTTCAACATCATTGAAGTAAATTGGTCCAAGAGTGCTTTGTGAGAACACTGGAGAAATGTAAATATCTTGCTGAAAAACTAACAGAGTATGAGCCATTTACTTTTGAAGTACTAAACTGTCATTCATACCACAAATAGCAGTTCACTAGATTTATGACCATTATATTACATATAAAAGAAAAATCTGTTTAATATTTTTAAAATCACAACAGGTTTTCTTCCTATCACATAGAGAATCCAAGATGGTAGCCATGAGATGGTTCATTATAACAATTTAAGAAGCTATGAAAGGTTCTAAAACAGTCACCTAAGTTCTCTTCTCTGATGGAGGGAAGCTGAAATGGTGACAGTAATGTTAGATGTGTTGCAGACATTGTAAAATAAGTAAATTGTTTATCTGTACTGTTTTCTAGTGCTGACAGATCATTTTAGTGACTTTTCTCCACTACTCTTTTATTAATAAGCTGGTTTGTGAGTTGCTCTGTTTATACTTCTGATAATTTATTGGGGAATAACAGACAACTTTACAGCATGCTTATTAATGAATAATAGCTTTCATTTGGTAGACGGGACGTAAGAGGAAATATTATATTAAGATGATAAAATTATTTCTCAACATCCTTAAGTTTGGGGAAGGGTGATCGTTTGTTTACAAGGGTTTTCTGTTCTCTCTAGAGATTGCATACTGCTGACAAATCTTCAGAAACTTTGATTGTTTTCTTCAGTCTTAAATTTATTTACTTTCAGGATGGATTTGATTTAAATCACTAGTCAGGAAGACTCGATTTAATCATGGTTTTGTACAGAAAAGTACATTCTTGTTGGTTGATTTTTATCCACCCTGTTTACTTTAAAACACCCTAGATTTTTTCAGAAAGACTAAAGTACCCGAATTCCCTTTTTATGTTTAGCTTGTAACTGTATGCCTTAGGATCTGTTGTATGATCAAACAGGTGCTACTACTACTACAATTTGGGACTGTATGGAAAACTTGTGTCACACAGTAGACTGAACCTGACATTTAATCTTTCGTTTGTGTCATGCAGTCCATCAAAAAGAAGCAATTCATCAATTGAAAAAAAAATATCGAAAAAAACCCTGACTTTGAAAGCACACACGTAGCCCTACTGAATTGGATGGAAAATTATGTGCTTGCCAGGATGGAGATACTCATATTCAGCCTTCAAATCTTTTTAATCTGACCCAAGCAGTAACAAACAAAACAACTTGAAGGGTCCACCTAATTTCATGATGAATTGATCAGCTTACAGAGTAGCACGTTACAATAATCATGGCACAGAAGATTTCAGATCAACTGACAGAAATAAATCCCTCGCTGTAGACTATGTGAAACTAGTTTTTTTGCACATTTTTTGCACTTGTTTCAGAATTGAATTCTTAACTGTAAAGGCTTTTTGAAATGGCTAAAACTAACTTTATGTATGTATTTAATAATGATGAATGAACTCAAAAAGTTCAGCATTCAGGTTCACTTGGGATAAACGTTTTGAAGTGCAACTTCTCATTTGAAGCTTATCCAAACTATTTAAACCTCTTGAGTCTACAAAGGTTGCATGGGAATCTCACAAGTATAGACTTCCTAATGTGCTTCTAGTCCTCACCAGGAATAACAGCATATAGTTGTCCTCATGGTATTTCATCACTTCTGGCTCTAGTTATGTTCAGAGTGCAGAAGTTAATAAAAATATCCAAACACTTCAGAATATCAGGGAAAATCTTTATTTCAGTTTGATTCTAAAAATGGACAAAGATGCACTTAGAAGGATTAGTTGTTTTATCTAAATATTCTCCCATCTGTTGTATTTAAATTGTGAGGTCAAAGGTAACTCAGTTATAGAATGGTTTCAGAGTGAAAGCCATGTTAGTCCATGTCAGCAAAAAGAACGAGGAGTACTTGTAGCACCCTAGAGACTAACAGATTTATTTGGGCATAAGCTTTCATGAGCTCTAAGGTGCCATAGGTACTCCGTGTTCTTTCAGTTGTAGAATGTGTATCCTTTACAGTGGTGGTACTGAAAAGCTTTTCGATTTTATGCTTTGTATTTTCAGAAATCTCCTGTACCTTCCCTGTTCTTGATGTAGAAAATACCTTGAAGACTACAAATATTACAGCTGGCTAACTGCAGATCTTATTTATACATACAAAAAACTACATTAAACAAATTTTACAGTTTCCCATTATTTTTTAACATGGGACAAATGTATTCGCTAACCACCTTCTAAAAAATAATCTGGACTTTTTTTTTATTTGTTTTTTGGGAGGCAGGAGGAAAAAGTCAGCTGGAGGCAAAGAAATTTTACACCAAAGTGGTTACAATTTGGCAAAATTTATAAGCAACTGAAAGCAGGGTCTAGTAAGGGAAAGGGTCAGACAACCTTAGACATTCCTACTTGTACCTCTATAATAAGGCAAGTTTTAAAGACCCTCCACTTTTAGCTTCAATTTGTATAAACTAACATATTACTTGCAGTTGGGATTTTTCAGACATTTATTTAAAACTAAATCCTTTTAATATTATTTACTCTTTTTTTTTAAATAAATGAAATACTTACTTTTCCATCCACCCATACTTTTCAAATTGCCTCTTCCTACTAAACTTTATTAGGTCATTTTATATTCTTCTGGTCATCTAAATTTTGCTAAGAAGGTCAGTGAACCTGCTTTCCTTTTGATCTTGCATCCTTATGGGTGCTTGGATATTTCTTCTGTAAGAAAAGTTTTACTGGATGAGTCAGTGCACTGAGTCATAGGCAGCATGAAGCCTGTAGTGCTGTAGACTAACTAATTGGTAACAGTCTCAAATTTAATTAAAGCACAGTTGTCATCTCAGTGTTACTGATTGACATCCCATTGCAGCATTTTGTTTTTTGCAAACTTACTTTAATTGTTCTTTGGTATTAAATATTTTGTTTTAAGGTCTTGTTTCTGTTGAACAGATCTACAGTTGTCTTTATGCTTTCTACCCTATTAATGAACTGTATGCCATTTGTTTTTAATTTATCCCTTGCTATGTCTCATCTTTAGTAATTATGTTCTTTACCATGCTTCTGAATTTACAGCCTTTCAGACTCCTTTGAGGGAAATCTTTTTTAGATTTAATTTTTTCATAATCAGGACAGTCCTGTTAGCCATGATGAATATATTCAATATGTTCTCTCTTTTTTTTCCCTTCCCCTCCCCCACTCTCCTCTACCTCCGTGACATCATTGTGCACTATTCATTAAAAGTAAAACAGTAATTTTGTCCTGTGCTTATCTTCAGGATAGACTTTTTATAGAAACACATTAAAAAGAAATCATTGAAAAAGAAAACTGGCTGCGGTTCGCTGCTCCAGACCAATGGGAGCTGCTGGAAATGGCGCGAGCTGAGGGGTGTGCTGGCCACCACTTCCCGCCACCTCCCATTGGTCTGGAGCGACGAACTGTGGCCAGTGGGAGTCGCAATCGGCCAGACCTGCAGACGCGGCAGGTACACAAACCAGCCCGGCCTGCCAGGGGCTTTCCCTACACAAGTGGCGTCCCAAATTTGGGAAACACTGCATTAAAATAATGTAAAATTAATTAAAAACAAATAATGTCCAAGTAGAACATGTTTATTGCCAAAGTTTTAAAGAGAGTCAAACCACTGAGCTGGTGGCAGGCACTAGCTAAGCACCCAGAACCAGAGTCGGTTGAAGTGATAAACCAGTTTTTCCCAGCTGTAGCCTCTTCTGCAGGTACAGAGACAATGTTTTCTTCATTTTAGTTTATTCAACTAGTTCAGTTCAATAACTAGTTCATTTAAAGTTAAGAAAACGTTTGGGAGTTTGAAAGAGAAGGAAAGTTTGTTTTCCTCTTCCAATTTATGAATAAAAACAAGTTGTGAGAGGATAAGAGAGAGTTGTTCTAAAACCTTGAAGGACATTGTATCCAGAAACAATGAATTCAGTTAACTAACTACAGATTCCACCTTTGTTTAATAAATCAGCATTAAATGGAAAATATGTTTGATAAACATGTTTACTTTTCTTATGTATCCAGCACATTTAAGGCAACTTCAGTTCATTAATGAAAAACAATTTTAAAATCTTTTTTTGTGCGCTGATGTCTTCTAATTTCCATCCAAATGCAGCTTGACACAAATCATAAGTAAAAATTTAATCTAGTAAATAAGAAAAACATCCATAAAATTTAATACAAAATAAAAATTAGAATCTGAATACATATATGTTAAGCTTTAAAATTGCTTAAATAAATGTGTATAAACATAGTTTATGTTCCTGAATAATAAAGAAAAGAACTAAATTTAGTGCAAAGCCTATAGCTCAGAGGTCGGCAACTTACGGCACGCATGCCAAACACGGCACGCAAGCCAATTTTGAGTGGCACGCAGCTGCCTGCCGTGGTCCCGGCCCTTAGCCCTGCTTCTCCCTGCCCACCACTCTCCCTGCAGGGGCAGGAGGCAGAAGCTTGGTCTGGCGGCAGTCAAGCTTCCCCCCTCCCAGCTTCTTCCCTCAGCATGGTGCTTTCCTGCCCCTCCTCCTCTCATTCCCTGCGCCAATCAGCTGATGGCCCTTGCGAGGGGGAGGAGGCAGAACGGCAGCCTGCATGCAGCTCCATAGAGAACGCAGAGAGAGGTAGGGACGGAGCCTTGGGGAAGAGGGTGGAACAGAGCCTATCCCTTCCAGCCCCCTGCCATGAGCCGCTCAGGGCAGGGGACTGAGAGCATCCCTATGAGTTGAGCACTCCAACCCTCTGCCCTGACCCTCCCCACACACCCAGCCTTCTGCCCTGCACCCCCCATACCCCCACCACAGCCTTCTGCCCTGAAATCCCCAACACACACCTAACCTTCTGCCTTGCACCCCACACACACCCAGCCTTCTGCCTTGCACGCCCACAGCCCCATCCCTGTGCCCTGAACCCCCCTACACACCCAGCCTTCTGCCCTGCACACCCACAGCCCTCTGCCTTGATCCTTGAACCCCTCCCCCCCGCACACCCCAGCCTTCTGCCCTGAAAGCCCCTTCCCCCCCAGGTCTGGGGTCCTAGCCGCTGGCCCTGCTCAGCCCTCTGCCGGCCTACGTGAACAGAACCCCACGCTGGCAGCGAGCTGAGCAGGCTGGCAGCATAAGATCAGCATTTTAATTTAATTTTAAATGATGCTTCTTAAACATTTTGAAAACCTTGTTTACTTTACATACAACAATAGTTTAGTTATATATATTATAGACTTATAGAAAGAGACCTTCTAAAAATGTTAAAATGTATTACCGGCATGCAAAACCTTCAGTTAGAGTGAATAAATGAAGACTCAGCACACCACTTCTGAAAGGTTGCCGACCCCGCTATAGCTAGTTGCAAATCAACATGTTTTAATGGTTACCAACCAATGAGAATAAATATTTCTTGAGGAAAATAATTAAAAATATAAATGCAGAACAAAATTTAAAATAGTTGATTTAACTCAAGGTATATTTACCAATTTAAATCAGGAATTGGTGATTTAAATCACTTTGATTTAATTCAATCTATTCTGCCGAGAGCTGGATGAAAGCAGCTCTGGTGGTCTCTCACAGAAAATCATTAGGGTTCACAAGAAAGAACCTTTCGGAAGTTGTTTTGGACTAGCGGGATGTGTGATAAGAGACTTCCTCTTCCTTTATCACTCCAGTGGACCCACAGAGAGCCACTTAGGGCATTGGTCACTGATCCTTTGAAGAGGAAATTACAGCAACTGTCTAGTGCTTCTGTTGTCTCCTGACATTATTATTTACTCAGCTCTGAGACTTGGACTCTGGTTGTGGATTTTTGTTGTTTGCTGTATCGCCATTGGTCTTTACTCCTTCATAACCTACCAAATGCAACTCTTTAGTTGTCCAACCTGATTTTCCTTGCCCACTGGGCTTCTAGCTTTCCTCATCCTTTCACCCCTTCACCTCTCTTATTCCAACAATCCTTTCTCCTGTCTCACTTCAATCCTGAGGTTCCTCTCAAAGTCTCCATTAAGTTTTTGTAATGTAAGTTAATACATATACATTTGTTTTTAAAAGAATTACTTGGAACTCACGTAATGCATGCCTGCCATCATCTTGATCACTCAGTTTGAGATCTTGTGAGAACAGGCTTTCTGAGTGACCTTTGGCAAATCAACTCACCTATCTATGCTTCAGTTTCCTGTCTGTAAAATATGGATAATACTCACCTCATGTGGATGTTGAGTCATAATGCATTAATTTATCAAGGGGCTTGATTACTATGCTGATGAACGTTATAGGAATACCTATAAAAGAAATGCATAATAAAATTAGGGCATTGAAATATTATCTAGAGCAGAGGTAGGCAACCTTTGGCATGTGTGCAGAAGGCGGCACGCGAGCTGATTTTCAATGGCACTCACATTGCCTGGATCTTGGCCACTGGTCCAGAGGGCTCTGAATTTTAATTTAATTTTAAATGGAGCTTTTAAAATATGTTGAAAACTTATTTACATAAAACAATAGTTTAGTTATAGAAAGAGACCTTCTAAAAAGGTTAAAATGTATGACTGGCATACGCCACCTTAAATTAGAGTGAATAAATGAAGACTCAGCACACCACTCCTGAAAGGTTGCCGACCGCTGATCTAGAGAGATCTCCTGAACCTGCCCCATCTTTCACAGTGTTTTTTTGCTCTCTGAAAAGGTTTTAAGCTGAAACATCAAGCTTTCTAAACAATCTTAGACATTGCATAAAAGAAATCTTTGTTGAGGGCCTTCCATTTCTGGGGGGACTAAGGAATATCTTCCTTTAGAGCTAAAGCATCCTACTGTATGGAGAGGGAGGGCTTCAGTTAAAAAGTCATGTAACTTAGTCCCTGATGTATGAGCTTACAGTCTATCTTTTCATGTTATGTACAGTAATGACATTTGGTTGTTAAGTTTAGGAGGATAGCTGTCTGAAACCTGTGTACAGTCTCAAGCAGCTATAGCTTGGAAATATATTTTTCTGCTAATGTAGCTTTGGGTACAGAGATAAAGGCACTGGCACCAGTGCCGAATCTTGTTTCTTTCCCCCCACCCCATTTAATTTTTTAGCACTTAAGATTTCTGTAGGTCAGGGTATCGCTAGACTGAATGTATCTAATCTAAATTGGTGTACTGAGATGAGGAAATGAGTTTTCTTACCTGTTAATGGGATTTTTGTGTCTCAGTACCCCAATTTGGAACATCCTCTGGTAGTGAGATTCTCATTTACTTTAGTCAGGGGAAGTAGTCTGGAATCTTTCCATGCACCAATGATATCATGTGTTATAAAAAAGTGTTTGTGCAACACAAATACAGCTTGTTAGTTTTGGTTAACTTTGATAGTACATACTTTTTCCCCTTTTCTGTACTTTGATAAAATGTATGGAGTTAGGTAAGCAAAGTGTTGGAGTGTTACAGTTGATGATTTTAACAAATGTTGTAGAAAAGTTCTCTTGGCTTGTTCTTCCAAGTGGACGAGAAAAACACATGAGATGGGAGCCAAAATACCATTTTTGAACTATTTTTTTGAGTCTCTTGTCTGCCTGTTAGGAAAGAATAATTAGAGAATTAAGATTTCATTTCAACAACTGTTATGCAACAGTTCTCTCTTGGTGACCTAGGTCTATTGAGTGGGTAAGGGTAAATGCTCAAAACCTGATAGAGCTGGCATTTAGAAAATCTAACAGATAAAATTTAACACCCACTGAGGCATGAAACTGAAACAATTAAGGTACCGGTTCTAGAATGATTCCAGTCAGAGGCTTTAATTTTTAGGTTAATTTAACAAATCGTCCATGAGGCACATTTGGAAACATGTTCTGAGCACAGTGGGCTTTTTTGTTTTGTTAAAGGCTTTCCTAATTAATTTAGGAATCCCTCTTTCTCTCAGTAAGCCAACTTATTTGCATGAGGTTTTGTCTGTAAATAAATATATTAAAATAATTAAAAGCACAGTAGTGCTCATGAAGTTGTGCATTTAGTTTTCCAATTGCTTTTAAAAAGAAAAATATTAAATATAAAATATATTAAATATAAAAGATATTAAAATATTGTCATCCCAAGTATATCCATAACCTTCCTCTTCAAGAAAGAACAGACCTTATCTTACAATACCAAACTCAGTATTTTACTTACCTATAAAGACTACAGTAGATTAAAAATGTAACAAGTCTGATAAAGGAGATTTTTAGATTAAATATATTTTGCATAAAGGAGCATGACTTATGCATATGAAAATCCTATCAGCTTATCGATGTCACCAGTGGACAGAACACATGGGGCCAAGTGCATCCGACGAAGTGGGTATTCACCCACGAAAGCTCAAGCTCCAAAACGTTTATTAGTCTATAAGGTGCCACAGGATTCTTTGCTGCTTTTATGGGGCCAAGTGTTGCTCTTTCTTGCATCTATAAAGCCCAATTGAAGTTGGTGGGATGCACACACTGGACTGCAAACATTTATAGAAGTAGAGAGACAGTCATAGCATGGGTGTTCGATCTCTGTCTGTTGCTGTGAGATCAGCTAGCAGTGCTGCTTCTATGCCATGTCTAGGCCTGCAACCTGGTTGGAAGTATTTAAAATATCCAGTTTTGATGGAATTTTCTCGGTCACATTTTCCATAATCTCTGAGATTTTGAAGTCATTTGCAAAATCACTAGTGTTCGAATGTTGATTTCTTGGGTGTGAACTGGACTATTGCGTTTTGTCCACCTCTCCAGCAGGAATGGATTCATGTTCTCAGGCTATTACGAGTGAAAATGGGTATGGAACCATTTCTTGTGTGTTAGCACAGACTTCTTCCCTTGCTCTATGTATCTCTTCATGAGAGTATGCCAGGTGCTCACCTGTGATAGTGTATTTTATTCTTTGGACTCGTTAGCTGTGAAATCTACTGACTCTTCTGATATCTGTGCTTGTACCAGAATGAAGCATTTTAGGGTGTCAGTAGTGAACCACAAGAGCCAGTGTAAATGCAGAAAGGCTAAACATAATTTTGTAATTGGTTACTTAAAACTTATTCATTTGGTGAATGCTTCTCTACTTCTGATTTCACAGTGACATCAACACATTTCTGTGCTTGGCTCATCTTTGGGTTAATCTTTGCACTTCATCTTTAATGCTTTTCATATACTTGCTTTTTATACATGCCTTTTAACCACACATCACAATTTAGATGTGTAAGGATACTGCATGCATGTCAGATAGATCACTGCTGCTTTGATGTATATAGCTGCTCCTCCCTGGCCACCCATT
Organism: Gopherus evgoodei; assembly: GCF_007399415.2. Classification (NCBI taxonomy): domain Eukaryota; kingdom Metazoa; phylum Chordata; order Testudines; family Testudinidae; genus Gopherus; species Gopherus evgoodei. Next base: position 93,422,932 of record NC_044325.1, read on the forward strand.
GCAGTTTAAATATCACTGTAAAATATCTGTGAACCTTCTTGAATAGAAGAACTTGTCCACACTTACCAGCTATTTAAGATTGTCCTCTCATCTGCCCCACACAGGGACAATATTAAAGGTTTGATTTATATCTGGATTGCTGTCTCATTAAAAAGAGAACAGATGCTCTTTGTAATGATGCTGGTTCTGGTGGGACCCAACTGAGAGTGCCAATTCAGGACAAATTGCTTAAAGCAGGACAGTTACAGCCCAAGGCTGGGGTTTCTAACTAAACCAGCCAAACAGGAAGACTTGTGGTTAGCCAGTGGGGTAAAACAAAAGTCACACAAACAATTCCTTTAGGCCTTGGTTACACTGGCGCTTTATAGCGCTGCAACTTTCTCGCTCAGGGTGTGAAAAAACACCCCCCTGAGCACAGCAAGTTACAGTGCTGTAAGCGCCAGTGTAAACAGTGCCGCAGCGCTGGCAGCACGGCTCCCAGCGCTATAAGCTAATCCCCACAGGGAGGTGGAGTACCTGCAGCGCTGAGAGAGCTCTCTCCAAGCCGTGACCACACTCGCACTTCAAAGCGCTGCCGTGGGAGCGCTCCCGTGGCAGCGCTGTACAGCTGCAAGTGTAGCCATAGCCTAAGACACTCCAGCTTCCCAGTATCACCACCAGTGCTGCTTGTTATGGGGACAGTTGGTTATGAAAACCAATACCCCAGTAAAAGAAAAAAAATGGGGTTCTCTCAATCCCAAAGGACAAGCCCCAGGCCCAGGTCAGTATACAAATCAGATCTACCCACAAATCATGCTGTTGCCAATCCTTTAGAATCTAAAATCTAAAGATTTATTCATAAAAGGAAAAAGATGTAGATGAGAGCTAGAATTGGTTAAATGGAATCAATTGCATATAGTAATGGCAAAGTTCTTGGTTCAGGCATATAGCAGTGATAGAATAAACTGCAGGTTCAAATCAAGTCTCTGGAGTACATCCCCAGCTGGGACGAGTCATCAGTGTAGAGCTTCCATTTGTAGCAATGTCCCTCCAGAGGTATGAAGCAGGATTGAAGACCAGATGGAGGAGCTGAAGCAGATTTTTATAGTCTCTTGCCATGTGAGCTCTGCTTTCTTTGTCCCAAAGACAAGCTGTCCATCACATGGCATGGAGAAACCTCAGAGTTCTGTCCATAGGCATGTCCCTGCATACCTTGTTGAGTCACAAGGTGTGTCTGCCTTCTCTCATTGGTCATTGGACAGCTGATGGTCCTTAATGGTCATCAAGCATGGCTAGGCAGAGCTGACACCAACTTGTTTGGGGTGTCACCTAGAAGCATGCATAAGTTTGAAATACAGGGCTTGGCTACACTGGAGAGTTGCAGCACTGGTGGTGGCTTTACAGCGCTGCAACTCACTCACCGTCCACACTTCCAAGGCACATACAGCGCTGTATCTCCCTGGCTACAGCACTGGCAGTACTCCTCCTCGGCTTGGGGAATAACGATGGCAGCGCTGGTGATGCAGCGCTGCTCCGCCATTGTGGCCACCAAAAGCGCTGTTATTGGCCTCCAGAGGTATTTGGAGGTATCTCAGAATGCCTGTTCAGCCACTCTGCTCATCAGTTCGAACTCTACTGCCCTGGCCTCAGGTGACCCGCCCTTTAAATGCCCCGGGAATTTTAAAAATCCCCTTCCTGTTTGCTCAGCCAGGTGTGGAGTGCAATCAGTGACTCTCTTTCCAGGTGACCATGCCTCCACGCGCCAAACGAGTCCAGAATGCAGCAATGGCGATGTTGCTGGACCTCATCAATGTTTGGGAGGAGGAAGTGTGCAGGTCCCAGCTGTGCTCCAGACGTAGGAATTACGATACCTTTGGGCAGGTATCAAGGGCCATGCTGGAAAGGGGCCATGACTGGGACGCGCTGCAGTGCAGGGTGAAAGTGAAGGAGCTGCGGAGTGCTTATTGCAAGGCCCGCGAGGGAAACCGCCTCTCCGGCGCTGCTCCCACAACCTGCCGTTTTTCCCAAGAGCTGGACGCGATACTTGAGGGTGACCCCACCGCCAAGCTGAAAACCACGATGGACACTTAGAGCGAGAGCAGGGGGGGAGGAGAAAACCAAGAGTGAGGGTACTGGGGTGGGGGGAGACACACCGGAGTCCCTGGAGGGATGCAGCCAGGAGCTCTTCTCAAGCCAGGAGGAGGGTAGCCAGTTGCAGCAGCTAGTACTTGGTGGAGGACAAACAGAGGAGCAGGTCCTGGTTAGCGGCTTTTATTTTCAGGATGGAAATTTTTTGCGAGAGGAGGGAGGGTTCTGCATGCATGCATGCCTAGATGTGGAATAGCGAGGGGTGGGGGAACCATTGCTGCACACAGGCAAGCTGCATAGGGGCCAGGTGGAATCCACATTGCTGTAGAAGACCCTCCCACTCTTCCAGGGGACCCGCAAAGAAGAACTGCTGCAAGCAGTTATGGATCACTCTGCCACAGAGAATCAAAAAGTGCAGGACTAGAGGGAAAGGGAAAGCAGGATCCGTCAGAAAAACGCAGCGGCCAGGAAGAAAAGCACAAAGCAGCTGATAAGCATCCTGGCGTGCCAAGCAGATTCTATCCAGGCACTCGTAGCCACGCAGGCAGAGCACTACCACGCCACCCCTCTCCCCGTCCCAAAGCTCTTTCCCTTGTGCCCCAATGTCAGCTCAAAACCCCCTTCCCCAGCATGCAGGTTCCTACCACCACCAGCTGCCTCCAACACCTATATGTTCACCAACCAGCCCTGAGAACTACGACCCTTACCCTCTGCACTCAACTCCCATCACCATGCAGTATAGGCATCCTGAAGTGCAGCAGTCATTGCACAGCACTCCAGACAGGACATATTCAAACCTGTGACTGTACAGTTCCCCACCCCACCCCCCTGCCCTTTTAGGTTCCCAAAATGTTGTGTGTCTGTCAATAAAGTTATTTTCTTTTCAATAAATGAATTCTTGGCTTTGAAAACAGTCTTCACTATTGCTGAAAGTAAAAAGATACCTTAACCTAGGAAAGAAACATGCACTGCAAATCAGCTTAGGAAAAACAGATTCCTACTAACATTGTAACCACTGCACTTCACTCCTGTGCAAGGCACCAAACATTACTGTTGGTTTTCAGCCTCAAATTCCTCCCTCAAGGCATCCCTAATCCTTGAAGCCCTGTGCTGGGCCTCTCTAGTAGCTGTGCTCTTTGGCTGTGCAAATTCAGCCTCCAGATGTTGAACCTCGGAGGTCCATGCCTGACTGAATCTTTCACCCTTCCCTTCACAAATATTATGGAGAGTACAGCACGCGTGTATAACCTCGGGAGTGCTGCTTTCCCCCAAGTCTAGCTTCCCATACAGAGATCTTCAGCACCCCTTTAAACAGCCAAAAGCACACTCCACAGTCATTCGGCACCGGCTCAGCTGTAGTTGAACCGTTCCTTGCTCCTGTCAAGCTTCCCTGTATACGGTTTCATGAGCCAAGGCATTAACGGGTAAGCGAGGTCCCCAAGGATCACAATGGGCATTTCAATGTCCCCTACTGTGATCTTCCAGTCTGGGAAAAAAGTCCCTGCCTGCAGCTTCCTGAACAGGCCAGTGTTCCGAAAGATGCGTGCATCATGCACCTTTCCAGGCCAGCCTGTGTTAATGTCAGTGAAATGCCCACAGTGATCCACAGGCACCTGGAGAACCATAGAGAAATACCCCTTCCAATTAACGTACTCGGATGCTAGGTGGGGTGATTCCAGAATAGGAATATGCGTCCCATCTATCGCCCCTCCACAGTTAGGGAAACCAGTTTGTGCAAAGCCATCCACAATGTCCTGCAAGTTCCCCAGAATCACGGTTCTTCTTAGCAGAATGTGATTAATGGCCCTGCAAACTTGCATCAAAACGATTCCAACGGTCGACTTTCCCACTCCAAACTGGTTCCCGACCAATCGGTAGCTGTCTGGAGTTGCCAGCTTCCAGATTGCAATAGCTACCCACTTCTCCACTGTCAGGACAGCTCTCAATCTTGTGTCCTTGCGCCGCAGGGTGGGGGTGAGCTCTGCACACAGTCCCATGAAAGTGGCTTTTCTCATCCGAAAGTTCTGCAGCCACTGCTCATCATCCCAGACTTCCATGACGATGTGATCCCACTACTCAGTGTTTGTTTCCCGAGCCCCAAAAGAGGTTGTTCCACGGTGCTGAGCATTTTCCGTGAATGCCAGAAGCAATTTAGTGGTCATACGCATCAGGTGACTCGCTATCATTATCAGACTCCTCATCACTTTGGATCTTAAGGAATAGCTCAACTGCCAAACGTGTGCTGGTGAGACTTGTCAGCATACCCCTCAGCATTTGGGCTCCTTTTCCCACAGAAATTGCGCTGCACAGAAACTGTTGAGAGAGTCAAGATGGCGCCAAATATGGACGGAAAAACAGAGATTGCTGGGATGTGAAGCGATGCATCACGGGGCGTTGGGACAGGAAGCAGAATGACCTGCACCCTCCGCCCCCTTCCCACAACCCACGGCGCCAAAATGGTGCCAAATTGGACGATAGCTGCCCATATGCACCACTCCCAACACCGCTGCAATGCTGCAAATGTGGCCACACTGCAGTGCTGGTAGCTGTCAGTGTGGCCACACTCCAGCACTTTCCTTATACAGCTGTGCGAAGACAGCTTTAACTCCCAGCGCTGCAACACCTGCAGTGTAGCCAAATCCACAGACAGTATGGAGCCAATATTCATAACTTCAACTACAAAAATGATACACACACATAGACAGCATAGTCATAACCAGCCAACCATAACCTCTCCATAGACCCTTTACACAACACCTTTATACAATGTTTGTTGCAAATATATAACAGTGCGACAACAGTGATCTATACAGTTACAGATTATGGTCAATAACGTCACATTCTTCAGTGCCTCTTTGTAGTAAAAGCATCCAAATCCTTATTGTTAAGTAGTAGTTCAGAGTTATATGAAATAGTTCTATGGCAACAGCGATAGATGCTATCTCAAACTGGGTCTTCAGGTGGGTTTTCCTTTCTCGTCACTGATAGTCTGATCTGTTCCTGAGCTGTAAACAGGTTAAAGACCCATACTGCAAAAAGATTTGTGGACTTGCTAACAGAAGAAATGAAATTATCAGGATTTAAGATAAAGTGTCTGATCCCTGACACCTATCAGAAATAATCAAAATCATTCAGGAAGATGCGGGACAATATGATTTGTTGTTGTCAGATTAGCCCTCTAAACCAGAGGGCAAAATATCTGTTAGTAGTCACTCTTAGAACTGCAGAAATTCTTATCAACTGTTCCTTTTCTCCCTTTTTATACTCCTAAGGAACTGTAATCACCACATATTGTCTGATTTATATTATTTTGTCCATTCTCAGGAGCATAGAGACCTGTTTTTCATAACAGCAATCAGGTCTTCCATCCCATATGTGTTATCGTGTAAAGAGGAACTAATCACTGTTTTCTGACGGCATGTTTTTTTCAGTAGTACAGCCACTGTGCTCTGAATGAAATGTGAACTCTATTCCTTTGGCATCTTTTAAATGTAGACAAAGTTCTCCAAGAGGAGAACTGAACTGGAGAACAAGATGAGTTGATGGTGTTTGAAGTAGTTGGTTTACTTCTCAGCAGAATATAAAAATCCTACATAGACATGAAAGTTTGCCAAATGCCTCTGATCTGTAATAAGAAATATTAGTGATGAGTCACCCAAAGCTTCAGAAAGACGTTTCAGTCAAAATGGATTCAGTGAAGATGACATCTTACAGCATATTGTATATATGTGCTCCTACTGTTTAGTCTGTTTCTAATTCAGATTCTTTTTGAGCATCCTTAAATCAGCCATTCTACATAAAAGAATGTTTAAAACACAGTTCTACATTGAGAAGTGACTGTGAATTTGGGCCCATCTTACTGAAAGGCTCTGTCCCCTGTGTGAATTCAGAATCATAATGCTTTCTTCAGTGACAGAAGTTTTTTTCTACTGCTTTTTACTTTTTAGCTCTGCACAGCTAAAACAGCAGTGGTAGAAGGAGCTGGATTTGCTTCTTTATCACATATCAACAGAATAAATGGACACAAATCCAACATCAGGAATGGAACATACAGAAATCAGTAAGAAAACACTTCAATCTTCCTGGACATTCTATAACATATTTAAAACTAGCCATACTTGAATCAAAAAAACCTTCAGAAACAGAATTAAAAGGGAAACTACAGAAATAAAATTCATTTGCAAATATAACACCATTAATTTGGGCTTTAATAGGGACTGGGAGTGGCGGGCTCATTACAGAAGTAACTTTTCCTCTCCTGAAACTGAGACCACCTCATCAGTTATTGGAAGTGAACTACATCCACCCGGATTCTATTGGCCTTGTCAACACTGGTTCTCCAATTTCTGAGGTAATTCCTTCTCTTCATGTGTCAGTATAACAATGCCTGCATCCGTAATTTTTTCACCTCATGCAGCTGAAGAAGTGGGATTTTTAGTCAAAAAAGTTTATGCTCAAATAAATCTGCTAGTCTTCAAGGTGCCCCAGACTCCTTGTTGTTTTTATCAATAGAATTGTTAATGAGTCCTAATTTGCAGGGCCAAATTATTCCCTCAGTTACACCTATAAAGCTTCATTAAAGACATAAATGTTACCAGATTTTCCCGCTAGTTTGGGGTATGCTCATTTATTAGGGTTACTCTTCGAGGAGGAGGTATGGAGTGTTCTGTAATTCTATCAATGTACTCTGTGTTATGATACAGAGATCTGTCTCCCTGCTGCAAGTTCCCTCCCAATGGAGTTATGTCTGCAAGTTCCCCCCCCCCCCACAGTGCGTCTCAGCTGACCAGGTTAATCAGCACTCCCAAGCTGACCTCTTACATGTCCCTGGAATCAGCAGGTTGGGTTGAGCAGCATTTCGAAGCTGTCACCCTCATAGGCCCTTGGATTCAGCAGGCTGGGTTGAATAGCACCTCCAAGCTGTCACCCTCTCATGCCATGGGCACTTCACCGGAATAGAGTACTCCTGAGCAGGCTGGGTCGAGCAATACTTTCAATCTGCCACCCTCATATGTCTCTGGACTCCCAGACTGGGTCGAGTAGCACTTCCAAGCTGCCACCCTCTTATGGCCCAGGTTCAGCACATTCCTATCCCCACTTTCATGTTACAATTGTACTGGTAGTAACTCACTTTATGAGCAAACCCCACAGGATTTTGGGCACTGCAGGGATCTTTAGCTTAGATGTGAGGAATGCTGCTGCAGAGCGAATGATATAACTTTGGATCCATTTCCTATCTCCCCAATACTACCAGGATATTACTGTGTTATAAAAGTGTGTCAAATAAGGTCTTTTGAAAGCTCATGATCCACTGGTGATTTAATATCATTTTAAAATGCATGTATTAACACTATATGAGGAATTACAAAGACTCACTGATATAAGTCTGTGATCAAATAAAGGGAAAAACTGGTTTTCTCCTAGACAGCAGGGAAGGCAGCTATCTATCTGTCTCCAATGAAATTAAGCAAGGTGTTACCAAAAACAATGGAAGTCCCATATATGAATCTGCTGAGGGATGGGAAGTCCCCAGGAAGGGGAAAAAAAGCATGAAGTCATCCTGTATCTGGGGACAAAACAGTGAGATTGGGAAGTTATAAGGAGAAAGAAGAGCCATTTTGGCACCTGTCATTGGACAGACACCTGAGGGCAGAGCTCTTGCAAGTTGAGAAAGATGGGTCCTTCAACCAAGGAGCTGAAGTCTCTGGGAACTGGATATAAATGAAAATGTGCTTAGGCAGATATTTTCACCTAGGAAGACAAGGGAAGGTTCCTGACTGAGATAAAGTAAGCCATGGCTGGGAAGAAAAAGATTGGCAAGAAATCTACCTTGAACAAAGGCTGTAGCTTGTTTAGTTAAGTCTGAGTGACTTCAAAGCATATTTACTTTTGTTTGCTTGTAACCATTTTGCCTATGTCCTTTTGTTAATAAACTGGTTTTATTTATACTATAATCAAACCCAGGGCTGTTTGAATGGAAGAGGATTGTTAACGCCAGTTAAAGTGATAAACTGTGCTCTTGTCTCTTTAAGGGAGCAACAAACCTTATTAATTCTTAATATTCCAGGAAGGGCTGGACACTTCAAAGCAGACAATTTGGGAAAATTTGGGACTGGGGTTTGTTGAGGTTACCCTGGAAGTAGTAACTAAGGCTGGGTGAAGACAGAGTGGGGCTGCTGTGTTTTAAGCAGGCTGCTGGAGTGAAGAGTGGTGAACCAGGGTTGCGCAACACACAGACACTCAGTAAATGCTTGTATGTTGTCTGGGAGTTTCTGGCCTTAAAATCCAAGAATCTATTATTTATTTCTGAATATTGGGCATTAAATATTTGTGGTAGATTGTTAGTAATCAGTCTGTAGAGTGGAAAAATTGTAAATTGAAATATATTTAAGAAAATTGTGATCTGTTTGCAGTTGTTCTCAAAGCAGAAGATGCAACTAAATATGTGAGTAAAGCTAAGAGGTAGATGTGGATTTCAAATAAAAAGGCAGAAAAAAAATCTTAAGAAAGATAGGTCTTTAGAGTTTTATCAGTGCTGAAAAATGAACCCTTTTAAAACTTTGAACTTAAAAGACAATTTAGTGGTACAGTAAAAGTAAACGCTGTGACATATATCACTGAATTTTAACCTATTAAAATGGAAGTTTTATTTAAAGTGTAAAGCAAGGATGAATCATTAAATGTTTTATAGGCATTTACTATCATTTCACTAGTTGTTAGCCCTCTCTAATGATTAATAATTATGTTAGACCTGCCTTTACCTGCCTGTTCTGAAGAGAGAGAGATTTCTCAGAATTATGGAGTTGCTGGTTGCTTGTCCAAATTTAAGGTTCCAACCACGGTTTCATTGGAAACCAAGTTTTCAGTGCCCTTAACTTTTTATTGCATGAATTGACATAGTAGGCTTACTCTGAGGCCTGAGGAGGGTGTTGTTCCCCCCTAATTTAAAGGAAAGTGATCCAGCAGCTTAAGAGTTAAAGTCAAGTAAACCAATAAAGCTTTGTTTGAGTGGACTGTAGTCCCACTTTTATGTAAATTGCTTATTGGCATCCAACTTCATTATTTTATCTTCTATATGCAGTCCAGAATTACTTCTTGAATTCAGACAACCCCTACATCTCAGAAAGCTTAATCTACCTCTCTTCTATTAACAAAATATATCCTTAGCAGAACTTCCAACTATAGCACCTTGTTAACACTTAACGGTAGATGTGAAATTATACACCATAAAAATAGCTGTGGCTTTACTGGTATCCCCAAGTGAATTTATAGGTGAATCATAGGCAGGGATGGAGGGTCATAGTTACAGTAGTTTGTATAATATTCATTGCAAATTTCTGGATTTGAGACGCAATTGTCTCAACTGTTATTAATAGAAGCTTGTACTGTGCTATCTAGATACCTGATAATTCCCAAATTTCCGAACCTTTATTGTTTTAATGTTTTTGTTCTGCAGTTGTACTGGTGTCCTCCCCCCTCCACCCGCCGAATAACTATTCATTGTGAATCAAATGATTATTTAAGCAATGAAGCACAGTAGGAGGTGGCATTATGAATGTGAAATAATCATTCTCCTGTGGTGTCATGAGACAAGAAGTATAGCCTTTTTGTTTAAATCCTCAAGGCTGTGATTATTTTCTAACTGTAGTCAATGAAATTCCCATATTAACGCTATAGTAAATGTTTGGAGAAATAACATACATTTCCGTGCTTGAACTAAGATGTTGCCCATAATCAGAATACTGAACACTCGAGCTGTATCTTTCAGATGTAAACATCTCCCTTCTAAAGTTGATGAACAGTCATTCAAAATGTTCCTACTGAAGAAATTTATAAATGCCTCGTGTGAAATCCTGGCCCTTCTGAAGCGAATGGCAAAACTCTCCTTGGTGTCAGTGGGGCAAGGACTCTTAGTATATAAATTAGTAACTAGTAATTTAAAATTATGTAAATAGCTATTTAACTTAATTTATTTTAAGTTACTAATTTACTTTTAATACTTTATAAAAGTTACACTTCCATCCCTTCTTTAAAATATTGTAACTTTAAAATTACATTTAATTTTTTTATTTGTTGATTGATTCATTGTAGTGATTGGCATGATATTTGTTTTGGAGTTAATAGTTTTTTGTCACGGAATTTTATATAGGCTTCTCTTAAAGTAATTACACTGATAATTCCAACAAAATAGTTTGCAAGAGAGAGGAAAGGTTGGGGTACATCTTTAAGAAGAACAAGCATTGTTGGAGGAAATCAAATTACAGTTTATTATACTGCAAAGGATATATGAAGGTTAATTTCTTATTTAACCAATTTGTAAAGTGTGAAAATCCCCTGACACTCTCACCAGCTAAATTCTTTGGGGTTGTGTCGAGTGCAGATCAGGACAGAAATTTGGTCCAATAATTCTAGCAGCTGAACTCAGTTAATAAACTTAGCATGGATCAGAAAATGTTTTTATAGGGAGATGGAAGAGGTCTCTCCAGGACAAGTGAATTTAAAACCCCGCCTATAAGAGTATACAGTGCAGCACATTGCGTCCTTTGCAACTTCAGTCTTCCTTTTAGTGTATGTTTGAAGGTGTGCTCTGTCCCTAGCTTCTGAAGCTGGGAGTAGATAATGGGATAAATGATTGCCTGTTCTGTTTATTTCCTCTGAAGCTTCTGGCATTGGCTACTGTAGGAAGACAGGATACTGAGCTAGATGGGCCATTGATCTGACCCAGTATGGCAATTCTTATGTTCTTAAGATTTTCCCTGCATGTCTCACCCTTTGTGAGTTGTCTTCACCATTCCACTCTTGAAAGAAAAATGCCCATTTAATCATGTTTGTTTCTCGTCCTGGCCTTTACAGCTGTGCACCTCATTAGTTTTTTGCTTTTGTCTCATTTGACTCATTTCACCATGTCACTTCACTGGTTTTGGCCACCCATTTGTTCACTTTTCTCACATTGGTGGATGATCTTTTCCCTAGGCAAATATCCATTCTGATGATGGCAGTACATTTATTAGGTGCCCTTCGTCTGGTGATTTTTAAGGTGGTTACACACTGACCTCACCTAGGGTTGATGTTGCTGCTCTTGAATGGTTTCATTCTTTTCTCTTTGGGAGATCTAAGATGTGAGCATTGGGCAAATTCTTGTATACCACAAGAACTCTCTAATTGTTTATTATTAGGAGTAGTACTAATTTATTCTAGAGGCCTGGAGTCCTCAATCTAGATCAGGATGCCATTGTGCTAGGCAGTGTACACCAATGTAAGGAAAAGTATGTCTCAGCATTGATGATGGTGTCTTCAATATGCCTGTGACACCCAGCTTTGTATTTGTATTTTGATTCCCACCCAGCAGCTGAATGCTTTTCCTAGTATCTGACATGGGTTGGGGCTTGAATAAGAACAAGATGGCTGAGGAGAGCAAATAAGATTTAGGTGGTGATGGGGAAAGCAGCTGGAAAATTCAAACATAATTATCTGTTTTAGAAATGGAGTTTAAGTATCCTCCTGTTGTTACTTGTGTTCACAGCCTGAGTGTCTGGTTAGAGTCTCAGTTATTGCTGGAAGACTATCATTCTGCTACACCTAAGGCTGCTAGACTGCATTTTATGATTTGTGTCTGCCTTTTCTTTCCATTGTCGACCTCACCACCATGATTCATGTCTTTATCACCTTGATATTAGATTACTTTAGAGCAGTCTGTTTAGGGCAACACCTTTAAACCATCTGGAAGCTGAAACTAGTGCATAATGTAAATTAAGGTAAATTTAGGTATATGCTGCTTGGTAAATTGAGGGTATGTCTACACTGCAATTAAATAGCCCCTCGTGAGTCCCACAAGCATGAGTCAGTTGGCGTATGCCAGCTGCAGGTTTTTAACTGCAGTATAGACATACCCTTAGCGTCTGGTCAAGAGCATATTCAACCAGTGTTCTGTGAGCCACACTGGTTACCTTTGTGTTTCTGGGTGGAGTTTAGGGTGTTGATATTGCCTCTGGTTGAGATCAGCAGAAGTGCTCAAACTGGAGCCTCCTCATTATGAAAGAGAAGGATCTGTTGGCAGAGCAAAGTCATTCTCCGTGCATGGCTCCTTTCTTTAGGAATGAGCTCCCTTCTTCTCATTTGAAATAGCTCAAATCTGTTGTGCCTTGCAGTATGCTACAAATGTAATTTGTTTAGGTGGGCTGAAGAGAAATGGGGTGAAGTATAGAAGAGGTGTGGAATTGGTTCATTTTATTTTTATTGGTGATGCCTGATTATTTAGTAGTTATGGGTTGGGTTAGGTTAGTATTATGGGGCTGCTGATGTGAGTGTGTACGGTGAGTTGGTTGGTTTGTTTTCAGGTTGTGGTGTCTTTCCACCCCACCCTTTTCCCCTGTGTATGTATTGTATTTTTAAGGGGTGAGTAGAGTGCTCCATAAGGATTTGTTGGTTTTGTTTATTTAGATTTATAAAACTTAAACTTGTGACAGGAGAGAAAGGAAACTAAGAAAACTCATTATTTCTAAATGATTTGGAGCCATTAAGTTGTGCTCATTGGTTCGTTGAAGTGAATGGGATTACTGATAGGTTTAAAGTTACGAACGTGCTTAAGTGCTTTGCTGCACTAAAGTCGTTGTAAATTTACATAATTCTGTGAATCTATTACTATTTTCATCATTCTCTTTCCTCCTCTCCTTATCATGCTCACTTGTTTGATCTTAATAATAATAATAATAATAATAATAATGGCACTGTCGCTCTTTACAGAGCATGATGTGTGCTCCGATGAGGTCTTTAACGGCTGCTGAGTCTGATGTGTGAGTGACAGTCCCGTCCACAGGTAGGGCATACCCATGCACTAGCAAAGCTCTGAATTCTAGCAGCAAATTCTTTCCTCCTCTGAGCCTAGTCATCACAAATCTTAATACAATCTTTCTTGCAACACCTTGCTCCATCTTCAAGCTGGCTCTGCCAACCAGAATGGCCTTCTGCACTTCTTTCCCAGTCATCCACAGAGATTCCAAAGGATACTAAGTCATCCTTGCAAGCATCTCAAAATCTTCATAGCGATCTGCCTCTCTTTCTAGACCCTTTGCGAGCTTTAGAGTACAGCACACTCTTCAGGATCCTGTAATCTGGCATTCGCTTGACATGTCCAAACCACCCGAGACTTTTCTTACTAATCAATGTTCTCATGAACAACATACCAGCACGATTTAACACTTCCACATTTGTCACCATGTCTTGACATCTTATTTGAAGAGTTTTATGCAAGCATCCTGGTATGGAAACTGTTTAGCCTTTGGTATGTTTGGCATAAGTCGTCCATGTTTCTGAGCCATATTGAAGAGTTGGATAAACCACGTCTCATAAATACAGATTTTCACTTTAGCTGACAATTTGTTAATGTTCGAGGCTCTGTCTTGCAAAAGACCAAAGTTCCTGGTTGTTTTGCTGATCCTACTTGTGATCTCAACATCAAGATATACATTGCTGGTAACAGTAGAGCCAAAGTAGCAAAACTCATAAACAACATCTAGATGAATACTATCTAAGGTAGTATCTGGAACTGCTTCTGAAGAGCCTTTGTGCATAAGTCATCTTCCAGCTTATTGCTAGCCCAAAGATTTTACATGAATCGGAGAACTTGGTAATAAGATCTTCTAAGACACCAATACTGTGAGCCACAAGGGCCTCATCATCTGCAAACAGCAGGTCTCATATTATAATCTCTTTCACTTTTGTCTTAGCTGTGAACCTTCCAATGTTAAACAAACCTCCATCATGTCTAGTGCTCAGATAAACTCCCCTTCAAACATCGCAGAACTCATCTTGAAGCAGAAATGAGAAGTAAATGTTAAACAATATAGCAATGTACCTCCTTGAACCTACTGCTATTATCCTCATTCTCTTTCCTCCTCCTCATCACACTCGCTTGTTGGATCTTAAATGACATGGTAAACTCCTTGGGAAAGAACTGTATCTTCTTTGTCTGTACAGTGCCTAATACAAAAAAGCCCTGATAGTGATAAAGCCTTTGGATACTACTGTAATACAATCATAAATAAGCATGTCACCATAATTATTTCCCTGTATGTTTTGGTAAGACTATATACTGTTTGCAGGGATTTCCTTACAACTGTGTTCTCCAAACTATGGGATGGTAATTAACATTGCTTTGAGTTCAGTGTCAGATTGGCAGAGCCCCTGGGTTTGTTGTTTTTGTTTTCTGTTTTTGCCTTCCTCTGCAGCATGAGGCACTGGTCACTTGCAGGTTCAAACTAGTGTAAATGGTGGATTCTCTCTGTAACGTGAAGTCTTTAAATCATCATTTGAGAACTTCCGTAACTCAGCCAGAGATTATGGGTCTGTTACTGCAGTGGATGGGTGAGGTTCTGTGGCCTGCAATGTGCAGGAAGTCAGACTAGATTATCATGATGGTCCATTCTGGCCTTAAAATCCTTGAGTCTAGGCGTACTTTTCTTCCTGCATTTTAAGATAATAGTGTGTTAAATGTGGTTGCCAAATAATGTCCAAGATGCAGCATGTATTTAATTTGTATAATTAAGTTAGATACAGTGACTATGTGCTTTTTTTTTTATCCAGTAAGAATTAACAAAGGTAAGCTAAATCAGCTTATCATTTTGTAACATAATGTCACAGATAGTATTTACTCATAAACAAAGAGTGCTGTCAGAATGTGAAAAGGTTAGTACATTGCCTTCTGTTCTTTCCAGCTTTTGGAGAAGGGTAGATAGTGTCTATATTAACATGCTAAAATGATTAAGTTAAAATCTTTTATGTAGAATATAATGTATGGTGTGTGCTCATTATTTAAGGCAATGCACTCTTTATTCTTTATGCAATTAACTGCCAAAGGCCTGCATTTAAAAAATAAACCAAGAAAATCCAGAATTGATTTGCATAAATCAAGATGACATCTTGGAATTCAGTGGTCTTTAGAATCATGTGTATTATGTTGCAATATGTAAGTAATAAGATTAAGGATGCTGTCTGCATTAAAGATGAACTGAAAAGCTTTCAACTACCAAGATGAGAGATTGAGGTTCCCTGTTCCTCCTGCAGTGATTAATGCCATCACTGCCAATGTTTAAACCATTTCAGGGAATCACCATACTTAGTATGATTGTGTGTGTCTTATTGAGTAAAAAATTGTACACCTCATGTGAGCCAGTTGCAAAGCTGAGACTAGAATGTGGGAGTCCTGATTTTCGATCCTATGCTTTAAGCAAGAGACTCTGTTCCTTCTACATTTAATGTATTGAATGAAAACATTATAATCATGTAGGATTTCTAAACTCATAATTATTTGTTGCACATTAAAATTGATGGATTTTTTTAAAGATCTGTATTATATTTTGATAGCAATAATAATGCAGTAAAGAGTGTAAAAGTGAGCGATAAGCTATGCTGTTCTTGCTAGAAATTTGAACTTCATATTTGTGGTAAGAAATTAATCTGGTTTTAATTGCCCCATGAGTCTGAAATATATTCCTTTTGTAAAGCTGACCTCACATAAATATAAATCACTATAACTGCCTGTACTTTAATTATGCATTAGTGTATTGTACCTGCATACCTGATGAGAATGAGTATCTCAAGTTACGGTGTATTGGAGGTCATTAAATCTTCTCTGTTCTATGATGTCCAGTAGCACTGCATTTCTAATTACTGAAAAATGTACTATATTTATACCACTTCCTTTACAGTAGCTATGTTTAGCTACAGAAACATGATCACCTCAATTTATAAGGAACTGCATAGGTTATTTTGGCAACACAGGAAACAAATGCTGTAAAAACATACTGTAAAATTACAGAAATAATTATAATGTTTTTGCCATCAAGTAATTTAAAAATACTGTAGTGGGAAATCAAAATTTCTGTTGCAATTATTTCAAAATAGTAGTAGTTTACAAATATATGGCTAAAGTCTATCCCAGGGCATTTGTGCCTCGAGAAACAAAAACAGTGCACTCATATTCTGTGAAAGGAGTGGTGTTGTGCACCTGCCTTCTTGGTAGCAATAACCTCTTCCTATTTTCCCTCCCTCCATCAAGCACAGGTTATTGCTACTAGGAGTACAAGAATTTACAAACAGGACCCAAAAACATGGCAGGGCTGACTCGCTAGACCCTAGACTGGGAGTCAGAAGTCTTTGGTTCAACTTGTGGGTGTGACACTGAACTGTTGTCACCATGGACATCTTACAACTTTTCTGTTCCCTCTTGATGAAATTGACCTTAAATTTTATTTATTTATTTATTGATGCTCTCATGCCTTGTGACACATAAGGCATCCAATCTGTCCATCTCCGTCTACCTAATACCACATTTCTTGCTCCATTATAGGGCTTTTCTTTACTATTGGGGTAAGTCGACCTAAGTTATGCTACTCCAGCTATGTGAATAATGTAGCTGGAGTTCATGAAGCTTAGGTTGAGTTATCCTGATGTCTTCACTGCACTGCGTTGACAAGAGACGCTCTCTGGTCGACTAAACTTACTCCTCTCGAGGAGCTGGAGTACTGAGTTGACCAGAGAGCGTTCTGCCATCGAGTTGGTGGGTCTTCACTAGACCCGCTAAATCAGTTGCAGCAGCGTCGATCTCCCAGTAGTGAAGACAAACCCAAAGTCTGTTTCTGTGACAGGTGCTTCTTTCTCAATATGTGTCATCTGTTGTCCCCTCTGTTTTCTGTCTTCCAGAAGGTGGTATCCAGTCAAGAGCTTGTCTAGGAATGCAGTTTTTGGATCTCCTTACAACATGTGCAAACCTTTTCAGCCTTCTCTCTCAAATCATTATCTCTAGAATCTTCTGTCCAGTCCTTTGTAACACTCAGCATTGGTCAGTTTATCACACCAGTAGACACCAAGTATTCTTTGCATGTATCTCTGATGGAATGCATTAAGTTTCCTGTTGTGAGTTTCTAGTATTTGCCAAGTTTCAGAAGCATATAACAATGTGGGTATCACAATGGCATTGTACAACTTTATCTTGGTTCTTACATTCTAAGCCTTTGTCTGCTGTGGGATTTTGGCCACGGCCTGTCTGGAAATCCCTAGTGCAGACTATCTTTTTCAGGGTAAACTGTACTAGTAGTATACTGGTATAAATCATATTATGCTGAGGGCTTAGACTAGTGCACCTGCATCAGTGGCTAAAAAGTAGGCAAGGTTTAAGATCTGACTGAGACCTCTTTTGAGTGCAGATGAATTCTGATGATGTTATGAATTAGACATATAGTTCTTGTTTATGAATTTGCAATATTTTTGTAAGCTAATTAAGCTTCAAAGCCCTGGATACTGAAATCAGTAGGAGTTGTTCCTCTTTGTCCCACTCTTCTTCTTTTTTTTAATTTTTTTTTTTAAATAATACAAATACATTTAAAAAAAACTCTGTATGATTTAAATGTGCAGAAGTCAGAAAATGCAAAAGCTAAAGTTGCACAGTTTCTTATTGTGAATATGCATTATGATATTCTTTAATTGCGTTATTACATATTTTATAGATAACACTAAATAATCCTATAACATGTTTCTACTGCATTAGACATATGTAGCATCTTAATGTGGACTTATTTATGGAATACTATGAATTTATTTTTATCCTTTGGGAGAAATGGAAATTTGACAATGTAGCATTATAGAAAATAAGCGGAGTATGGGATTATTATACCAGCTGGGGCTATTATAGTACAAGATAGGTAAGAGTTGTCATACTGGTTTTGGTTTCCTCTTACATAAAAAATCTTCATTTCTGGATTCTGAGTTTCAGAAAATGATTTGTCCATACTTTAATGTGATGTTCAAATATGAATTATAAGGAATGGAATTCAACAAGGATAGTATCACTGTCAGGTATAACATGCTGAGTTGGTTGTTAGCATAAACGCTAATGGCCTTATTACGTAAAATATGTTAAAACAAAGATGGAAAACTTTTATATTACAATTCTTAATTTCATTTTATAGAAAAATATCACATTTCTATAAATGTTCATTTCTCAGACCAGGATTAGTGCAAAATAACTAAGACAACATTCTGAAAGAGACTCCCAGAAGTTTTTAGAATAGATACATTCTTCTCAAAAGCAGGCTGTTTAAGATGAGAGTTAGTCTGTTTCCTGTCTATTTTAAGTTGTAGCATAATGTAGTTTACCGTTCAGCCACAGAACTTAGTTTATTCTTTAAAAAATATTTACAATCATCTTTGTTATTCTGTTTAAAATTAGTGGACTGATATGTTTAGCTGACTGTGACAATATAGCAAATCAGTTAAAAAGGCAGATTAATGGAGAGAGGTATATGTGTTAATCTGTTTTCATTAAATTGTAGTTATAATTCAACAGAGGCTATTTTTTATAATTATAATTTGTGGGTGTTACAAGGCAATACGTTATTATCTAATGATTAGAGAACATCTGTGAGATTTATAGCCTGTAAGTTTTATGCATGTTGCAGTGAACAAGGACTGTAAACTTGAATCCAACCATGAATTTCAATTAACAGGGAAAAGACTCCATATATCTCTCAAATGAAAAGCGATCCTACTTCCATAGTCTCTCTTAAATAGATTGTTTGTACCATAATAAGATATTCTGAAATCAATACCAACGTTTTGGATTGTTCTGTGTAACTGAGCTGGTGTAAGTGAGTTTGTACACAGTTGGCTGTGGAGTAGTAATAGATGTTTTTTTCTGCGCCTGAATTAAATTTTTATCAGAAATATTTTTGTTTCTAATTAATGTTTTTATACTGTTCAGTTTGCTAATACAGCCAAATGTGTGAACATAAGAAGGCTATCATGCCTCTTCCTTTATACTATTTGTAGTATTTTTTAGATAAATTTTAGAATTAACCGTAAGGTTAACTAGACTTTTAAAATGAGAATTTATTGTAAATTTGTTGATAAAAAGGGGATTTGAGAAGACTTCTTGTTTGATTATTGCATAGTTACACTTCTGTAACACCTTTTTAATTATTTAAATGTAAAGTTTATCTTACAGGTATTTGTTAACTTGTTCTGGGCTATGTATCTGCGTGGAACATATATTAATAAAAAATCAATCGTCTTTTCTAACTTTTTTTATTTTACTTTTCCATAAATGTGACCTATTTAATTGTAGCGTTTTCAGGAGGTATTGTTGTAATGACTTCCACCTAGAGACTAATGACCAATAGCAGAACAGAAGGATTTTTTGCACACATATCAAATAAGTTTCTCAATGAAATGAAGATTTATTCATTACAAAACTATATTATAGCTTGTAAAAAAAATAGTTAGACAATCCCTCTTCATAGAGAAATATTGTCACTGATCAAAATGGTATCCCACAGTTAGAAAAGAGAGTTCACAAAATGTTGGTTGCCTTGACATAAAAAAAATATTATATGTGTTGGTGAGTTAAATAACCATACTGAAAGAGGCACTGAGGTAATAACATGGTAATTTAAGAAAAATTATTAATGAGAATTTTAGAATATGCATTAATTTACTGTGGACAATGGATGTGTCAGTTATTTTCCAAGCAATTTTAACTGAGAAGCTGCATCACAGAAGTTTTATGAGGATTAATTATTGTTTATGCAATACTTTGAAGCTGTAGAGTGCTATGTAAGTGCTGAATTTGATAATTACCATTAAAACTCTGACTTTCAGAGAACAAAAATTACAGGGAAGGAGGTTTGCTCTTCCTAAAATAACTAACTGCTGATGTATTCCAAAACAATATCAAATACAAAAAGTAGAATTAGTTCTGAAGATTCTGAGCCAAAGAAGCCCATGGCCTCCATGGCCTGTAGATGTGTTGAATAGAGTATATTCAACTATAAGCAGCTCTTTAAAACTCTCCCAAATATCAGCTTGAACTTAGAGTTAACATTACTATAACTCCAAGTTGTGTTTTCCAGTTTTAAACCATATGTAAAATATCTTGCAATTTTTGAGAATATTCCATAATATATCTGTCATCATACTTTGATGTAAAAGTTCTATTAATATTCCCATTATGATCCCCATACTCCTCTTCCCCAAAGACCCCTAATTTAGTAATATATATTTTTATGAAACATAGCATATTGCTAATCTGCAAAGTTAAAACTTGGTTTTCTTTCAAAGGTCTGAATGATTGCTTTATAATTATGAAAAAGTAGCACTCTTCAACATGGTTATCTTCTGATAGCTGTATAGTCTGATATGTATTGACATGAGGCCTAATCCAAAGCTCGTGAAGTCTTTGGGAGTCTTTTCATCTACCTGCAGTAGGCTTTGCAACAGACGTACAGGGTATAGGCTATGGAAGAAATGTATTCGTATGTTCTGCGGCCGAACAACTCCAACAGTGACAGAGATTTGGATTAGATATTGATAAAATATATTAGCTGAGTTCAAAAAACCTTATCTTTTTCATTTTGCTTGTAAAATCATTTGCAGTATAGAACAGATCCTCTCCCTCAGATGCAGTTTCTTATGATGCCAGTGCTAGAATGTTGTCTGAATGTACTGTATTTACTTGCATATTAGTTTGCTTATTGTCCACCATGAAAAAAAAGTGTTAACTGTAGAAGAGATTAACAATCTCATTTTAAAGTTTCACTGACCAGAAGGGTAGATTTTTATCATAATTTCTGTATTTTCTATAAAATAGTTGAATTGCATTTTATTTTTATGTAGAGACTTTCAAAGACTGGAAAACAGCTTTAACTTTAAATCCTCTGCTGAGTACGGAATAGAGAACAAAATTCTATAGTGGTAGTGGAATCTTTAAAGAAACATAGCTTCTCTTTTCAGTTTCATCAGTTGATCAATGGTCTTGTTTTGCTAGCAATTTAATTAATTGCTGGGTCCTTTTGTGTCCTAAAATCACAGCAGGGAAGGGGGGTGAGGGAGAAAGACACCTCAAATTAGACAAAAAGTTAATGATTAGGAACGTGTACTTTTTCACTTGAATATGTTTTTCAGAATTAGCCTAATGATGTACTTGGTTAAAATGGGTAAGGTGGGAAGCACTGTAAGCATCAGTTTTGCATTTGTGTATATGATGAGCAAAAATAATATACAGAAGGAAGCAAAAAGATAAGCGGAAGAGGAACACTCTTTTATAACTTGTTCACCTTGTGGTAGCATCTTGTGTTTCCTTAAAACTTAGGTTCTGTGGAGTGGAGTGGAGTGTGTGCATGTGTATACAGATTAGATTGGGAAGTAAATTTAAATTTTAATTATCTACTAGAATAAATTATTTTTTTCATTAAAAGTTGCACATACACACAAAATGTAAGATAAGCCAAATAAAATGTATTATGACAGTGAACATAGGCATAAATTTGAGCTGTCTGATTTTGTAATGTATATGAGATTTGAATGTCTTTATTATTTTTTCAGAGATGCTATACACTTGAGTCCCCAATGCAATGGAACATTCTGGTATGTGTATAACACCTCTGAAAATCAGGCACCATAATACAGACACTGATAAAATCTTGCTTTACTATTCCTTGCTATAACACGTGGCTAATGAACAGAATTCCTTATTTTGTAAAGGCATAACTTTAATCTTAAAATCACCTTCTCTCATTTTATATATTTTTACCTATTACAAATATTTTTTTAAACTTGATTTTTTTCTCTAGTCTGTTTGTTGTGGGCAATTTAGAGCACTTTTGTGTACTTTTTCAATGTTTTGGTGGGTTATTCCCTGGGAAAGAAAAAAGTTTTTAAAAAACTGTGGTTATGTAACCACAGAAATTGGTAGCAAGACATAAGGTAATTTCTTCTAAGTTTTTTTAATGATTACTTTTCAAATTAACTGTTTTATTAATAATGAAAAGTGCAAAAAGTGCTATAAATTGTTTTATGACCATGTAAATATTTCAGCTTAAATGATATACAGGTGGTGCCTAGACCTCCTGACAGCCTTCTGCACAGAGGTGAATTTCACCTTAAATATATTAAAATATTTAAGTAATGTGTTCTCGTCTTGATGTATTTGGAATTACATACATAAAATATAACTAGTCAAGACAGAAGTATCTTTATTAAATAGAAAAGATTTGTACTTGTTTTGTCAAGATACTGTATGTGGGTGTAGAGATTGTAGTTATTCAATTCTAATGCATGTCAGCAACTTTCAGTGAAAAAAATAATGTATTCCAGGAGAAAATTAAAACTTACTTAATTTTCTCTTTCTATGTTCAGTCTTGGTTTTCTTGAATCTTATGATTTAATTTTCCAAAAATTATAAAGGGTTACCTGCCCTTGTCAAGTGGTAATGATGAAGAACACACATGTGCAAGGTGGTCATAGTACCATGTTTTAGGATTACAATATTAGCATTATTGTTTTTGCTTTTTTTTGGAAAAGGCTGATTTTCATGTTGCCCACATTCTGTATTTTGTGACTTCAATGAATAAATAAGAAGTTAAGGCACCCATGCCTTCTTTAAGGCCCATCAACAGGAGTATTCAACCTTTAACAGCTGAAGAGCCATTTTAGAATCAGAAAAAGTCAAACTATAGAAGAATTAAACATGTTCAGAGTGCAAGAAGATTTGTAACAAATTTATAAGATAACTATGCCAGAGTAAACTGCAGATTTCAGATCTAAATTTTGAATACTCTTAAGTAGCCATAGCTTTTATTATCTGGAGTTTTGTTTAAGCCGCCACATACAGATAGGGACCATCTACAAAATGTTGATTTGGCACTGCACTTGGGTAGAGAGGTACCACACTCTGCTTCCCACGAGGTTTGCAGCAGAGGGTTGGTTTTGGGCCTGTCTCTAAAGGTAATGGTTAATTGAGTTGTCCAAACAGGTAAATCAATTTGAGTAGTATTATTTAGGGCTCTAACAGGCAAAGTCTCTCAGCTCTTTTGAAGACATTAAATTCTGTTTAAATGTTCCTCCTGTACGTGACTTTCTGTGGTTTCATTTTCAGTTGCCCTTTTTCTCCCCAACGTAAATTTGCATTCTCATGAAGATGTTACAAGAAGTCTTTATCAAACTTGAGAGGAAAGGCACATCGCAGGGTTATGAGGTTGGGAGTCTTCTGGATGACCTTCACCTTTGCCAGGTCCCGACTCCGAGCCTATACAGGAACTCCTCACTTAAAGTCATCCCGGTTAATGTTGTTTTGTTGTTACGTTGTTGATCAGTTAGGGAACATGCTCATTTAAAGTTGTGAAATGCTCTCTTCTAATGTTTGGGAGCCGCCTGTTTTGTCCATTGCTTGCAGGAAGAGCAGCCCGTTGCAGCTAGTGGTGGTGGAACCAGGGTGAACCAGCAGCCCCCCTATAAGCTCTCCACTCCCCTAAGTTCCCTGTGCAGCAGCTGTCCCTCCCCCCACTGCCATGTGTTGCTCCTGCCCTTTGCCTTGGAGCTGCTCCCAGATACTCCTGCTTGCTGTACCGGGGGAGGGGGAGGAGGGGGCCTAATAATGTCAGGTTGTCTCCCTCTCCCCTCTGCTGCTTCACCCCGCTTACCCCATCTTTCATAGAGCAGGGGGGACACTCGATGGTGAGAGGGAGCTTCTAGGCAGTAGCTGCAGTCTCAGCAAGCTGATTTAATTAACAAGGCAGTGTACTTAAGCCTGGGGTCAGCTACTTAAAAGGAAAATGCTCATTTTTTCCCTCACACACAGGATGTGTGTCTCTGTCTGCCCTCCCTCCTTTCCTGCTGCCTTGTACAGTGTTGTGAGAGTTAACCCTTGAGGGCTCAGTCAAGTGCTTGTTAATTTAGCAGTAAGGCTTTCCCTGGGAAATATCCCACCCTCTGACTCCTCCACTTCAACCAAGCTTCACAGTCATCATCACTGTATGCCAGTATTTTATACCGGGATAGATAGATAGATAGAGATAGATATAATAGATTATAGATAGATAGATAGAGATATATATAATATAGTCTTTTTTTGGTGAAAATAAATTCTTTGGAACCTAAACCCCTCATTTACATTGATTCTTATGGGGAAATTGGATTCACTTAACATCGTTTCGCTTAAAGTCGCATTTTTCAGGAACATAACTACAACGTTAAGTGAGGAGTTTCTGTACTTTACAAAGACTGAGTCTTGGGGGCAGGGGGCGTTTCCGGCCTGCTGATATGGAGAGACAGCTTTGACTCTTTCTATGTTTTAGCATCTTTGGATCTCATACACATAGGTGCTCTATCAGTATTCTGGAACTATTTGAAGTTCATTTGACCCTGCACACATGGGAGACTCTTCGCAAAGAATCCTTTTTCCTAATCTGCTGCAGTTGTGTCTAAAGCTTGTTGCTTAGGGCATAAGTCCTCCATTTTAATTTCTTGGTGGAGAAATAAGTTTTAACCCAAGGTGGGATCAAAACTCATGCTTGAGCACATGGCTGAGTATCCCCAGGGAGTGGAGCTTCCACTGAGATGTGTCTTCAAAGTTGTATCTTTGTTGGAGCTCATCAATGGTTGTTCGTTCACTATGTTCTTCATGCCTTTGTGTATAAAGGGAAATGGATACTTTATTCTTTTCCTTTATTCTGAAACTTCCCAGGAAAGTCAGATAAAACATGAAGCAAATAATTACAGAAGCCCAGACAGGAATGTCTTGGACCTTTTTGAGCCTCTCTGGTTCATTAGAGACTTCTATTCTATTTGGATCTTTTATTTCAAGGTCTGATACCCTTTGTCAACTGTAATGGCTGGAGATTGTACAAATTAGGTGTTTGAATGAATTTATCTCCACAGGAATAGTACTTGGCTATCAATTATAAAAGCGTCACTTGAAAGGCTTATTCTCAAATACATATATCTTTACTTACTGGAAAAATTGTTAGGTACCAGGAAATGTTTTCAAAATATTTTACTTTTTGCAAAAATGCTACCTTAACTTGTATCCCTAGTTTTTTTTTTATCTGAGTTCATGTCTCAGTTGTAATACAAGTGAAGTTAAAGTACGTGATTTGAGCTTACATCCTTCTGCTTCCCATCTGTCTTCCCCTCCTCTTTGAAGCGGCCAAGATTTTGGTTAGTGTTAGGTTTAATTCCGAAAGCAACTGTGAGTTCCTCCTTTGAGTTATCTTTTAGCTACTCTATGTAAAGCAGGATTTTTGGTTGTAATAAGGACACAAGGGGGAAAATGAGCTCTCTGTGCAATAGCTTCTGGGGCGCGGCACATGCCAAACAGATATTCTTATTTTATTTGTTCAGTACATATTTCATAAACCAATTGTTCTCAAACTTTTGTATTGGTGACCCCTTTCACACAGCAAACCTCTGAGTGTGACTCTCCGTATAAATTAAAAACACTTTTTTTATATTTAGCACTATACAAATGCTGGAGGCGAAGCAGGGTTTGGGGTGGAAGCTGACAGCTTGTGACCCCACACGTAATAATCTTGTGACCTTGCTTCAAGGAGTTTGGTAAAGTTAATTGTTGTGTACGTAGATTGTATAAGTTAAAGTTGATTGTTGTATAAGTAGGGGCATTGCCAGCAGATAGAGAGATGTGATCATTCCCCTCTATTCGACATTGGTGAGGCCTCATCTGGAGTACTGTGTCCAGTTTTGGGCGCCACAGTACAAGAAGGATGTGGAAAAATTGGAAAGAGTCCAGTGGAGGGCAACAAAAATGATTAGAGGGCTGGAACACATAACTTAGGAGGAGAGGCTGAGGGAACTGGGATTTTTTAGTCTGCAGAAGAGAAGAATGAGGGGGGATTTGATACTTACTTCCAACTACCTGAAAGGGGGTTCCAAAGAGGATGGATCTAGACTGTTCTCAGTGTTAGCAGATGACAGAACAATGAGTAATGGTGTCAAGTTGCATTGGGGAGGTTTAGGTTGGCTATTGGGAAAAACTTTTTCACTCAGAGAGTGGTGAAGCACTGGAATGGGTTACCTAGGGAGGTGGTGGAATCTCCCTGTCATAAACAGATAGCTAAGGGTTAACGTCTCTTTCACCTGGAAAGAAGTAATCTGAACCACCTGACCAGAGGACCAATCAGGAAACAGGATTTTTTTCAACTCTGGGTGGAGGGAAGTTTGTGTGTGAGTTCTTTGTCTTCTGCCTGTATGCTCTCTCGGATGAGAAGTTTTTCTATTTCCTGCTTTCTAATCTTCTGTTTCCCAGTTGTGAGTACCAAAGATCAGATAGGGATTTATATGTTCTTTTGTATTTACATGTCTATAATTGCTGGAGTGCTTTAAATTGTATTCTTTTGAATAAGGCTGTTTATTCAATATTTCTTTTAAGCAATTGACCCTGTATTTGTCACCTTAATACAGAGAGACCATTTGTATGTATTTTTCTTTCTTTTTCTATAAAGCTTTCTTTTAAGACCTGTTGGAGTTTTTCTTTAGTGGGGAACTTCAGGGAATTGGGTCTGCAGCTCACCAGGGAATTGGTGAGAGGAAGAAGTCAGGGGGAGGTCTGTGTGTGTTAGATTTACTAGCCTGATTTTGCATTCCGTCTGGGTGAAGAGGAAAGTGCTTTTGTTTCCAGGACTGGAATTATAGAGGGTGGACTCCCTCTGCTTAGATTCACGGAGGTTGCTTCCGTGTATCTCTCCAGGAGCACCTGGAGGGGGGAAGGGAAAAGATTTATTTCCCTTTGTTGTGAGACTCAAGGGTTTGGGTCTTGGGGTCCCCAGGGAAGGGTTTCGGGGGGACCAGAGTGCCCCAAAACACTCTAATTTTTTGGGTGGTGGCAGCAGTACCAGGTCCAAGCTGGTAACTAAGCTAGGAGGTTTTTCATGCTAACCCCCATATTTTGGACGCTAAGGTCCAAATCTGGGACTAGGTTATATGACACTCCCTCCTTAGAGGTTTTTAAGATCAGGCTTGACAAGCCCTGGCTGGGATGATTTAGTTGGGGATTGGTCCTGCTTTGATCAGGGAGTTGGACTAGATGACCTCCTGAGGTCCCTTCCAACCATGATATTCTATGATTGTTTATTTGTCATTTTAACCATCACATATTCCTAAAATACCCCCAAACAAACAAACACATAAAAAACCTTGTTGTGGCAGAAACTATAAACAAATGAGAAAACTGGCAAATACAATAGAAACAGTGAAACCTGTGATGCAAAAAGTGTTGTCAAATGCAGTCTTCTTAAAAATAAACATAGGTGTACACTGTAACAGTAGTTGGTAAAATATTTCCAGACATAGGTATGTGTAGGATGTTCTGTTTTATTGTTGTCTCTGTTGACAGTGTCTTTTAATTTATGTGAGATTTTATTCCTGTTTACCCTAGGCTGGAATTAAAATTGAAACCATTTAACGTTTCACAAATATGTAAAAAGGGCTTCCTCCCGTTGTTTACAAATTTCTGCAGTCCCTTCATTTGTGTAATATACTTTTCAGAGTGGAGGGTTAATAGAGCTATTTCTAAATTAAGGTGTGGATTATATTTTTAATTTTTTCAGCCTTCAGTTTACTTGGACTTTTTATCAGAATTTTTTTTCACTTTTTTTGTGTAAGATGTTAATAATATCTGTGGAAGAACTAGTAAACTTTTATTGAATTTTTAGACCTATTTGTAGCATAGTATTTTACTGAAGAGAAAAATATATTTAATATATCATCTTAGATAATGCTTTGGTATGAAAAGCAATTAACTGTCTATTATCATATGCCAGTAATCCACCTCAGGTACATGAGAAAATTAGCCCTGAATATGATGATGCTTATATAAAAATCTTTAAAGTGAATTATGATTGACATAGTGTCAGCTGTTTACAGAATACGTCATTGTAGAGTAACTCCTCACTTAGTTGTCCCAGTTAATGTTGTTTTGTTGTTATGTTGCTGATCAATTAGGGAACATGCTCATTTAAAGTTGTGCAATGCTCCCTTTTAACATCATTTGGCAGCCACCTGCTTTGTCCACTACTTGCATGAAGAGCAGCCTGTTGCAGCTAGCTGGAGGGGGCTTGGAACCAGGGTAGACCCGGCAGCCCCCCCATCAGCTCCCCACTCCCCTAAGTTCCCTGTGCTGCAGCCGCCCAGCAGGCTAGCAATTGCAGGCTAGCAATCGGCAGTTCAGCTTCTCCCTCTCCCCACTGCCATGTGCTGCTCCTGCCCTCTGCCTTGGAGCTGCTCCCAAAGACTCCTGCTTGATGTGCAGGTGGGAGGAGGGGGAGCTAATGTCAGGGTGCCCCCCTCCCCCCTGCTCCTGCACCCTGCTTACTCCTTCTCCATATAGAGCAGGGAGGGGACACCAATGGGGAGAGAGCTTGGGGCAGCAGCTGCTGTCTCAACTTCCTGATCCACTTAAAAAGAGAATGCATTTAAGAGTGGGTCAGCTTACTTAAAGGGGCAATGTGCATCTCTCTCTCTCTCTTCCACACACAAGGTGTGTGTCTGTCTCTCTCTGCTGTGCTTCTCCCCTCCCTCGTGTTCATGCTGCTTTGTGTGAAAGGCTACATTAACAATGTGTTAACCCTTGAGGGCTCAGCCGAGTGCTAATTCATCATTTAGCAGTAAGGCATTCCCTGGAAAATATCCCTCCCTCTTCCACCCTCTAACTTCACCACCTTAACCAAGCTTCATAATCATCATAGCTGTGAACAGTATTAAATTGTTTATTTAAAACTTATACTGTGTGTATATCTATATAAAAATATAGTTTTTTGTTTTGGTGAAAAAAATTTTCCTGGAACCTACCCCCCACTCATTTACATTAATTCTTTTGGGAAAATTGGATTCACTTTGTCCGAGACCAATGCAGGTTTGAGTAAGGATTTGATTGAGAGAGGAAAATCAAAACAAAAACAGATTGTAATTCAAAACCAGATGGTGGTTTATTAATGGGGAATGAGTTGCAACTTGGGCTGAGGAGGAGCACTTTTACCAACTAACAATACTATCAGAACAAGAATATACACACAACTTGAAACAGTCTATTTAAATCCAACAACAAGAAACCAAGCAGTCTATAATCAACTGCTCACTAAAAACTAGAGCAGATACACAAACCAAATAAACTGTACACGCATTAATTGAATACTATAAAAATACACCAACTAACCACAAAAGCAATTACTACAATAATTTGACTTTCATATACTATCTACACAACTTGGTACTAAGTAAGGGAGGGGAAAAAGGGGAGAAGTTAAATAAACAGAGTATTTACAGAAATTAAAATGCACATACCACACTCCAGGCGCAGCTGACCAGCAGTACAGACACCGAAGACGTGGCGAATTGGGGAGGGGAAGAAATCCATAGAACCAAAACGACACGACACGAGCCGGCTAAATCCGGAGGAGCCCCTGGCTGGAAGGGTGATCAGGCCTTCCAGCTAACACGTGGATACTCCTGCAGATTTTGGCACGAGATACGGTTTTATTTGTACACTCTTACTTGTGTCAGCGTCTGATTTGGTCCCAGGCTCCTTCGCCTTCCAGGTTCCGAGCTGGTGCCCTCCACGTCAATAGGAGCTGCACCTGGCACACTACTTTTGCACACAGCCCTATGCTTTTGCACACAACACCACTTGACCTTTTGACCAACAGAAGGATCGAGAACAGGCACACTGGTATTTTTGCACACGGCACTAGCCTGACCCTTAGGTGACCAGGGAAAAGAGCGGGAATAGGCACACGGCACTACGGTGTTGCACACGGTACCAGTGTGACCTTTTGACCAATAATTGGCCAAACAGGCGCCATGTTGGAGCATAGGCTCTAGGGCTGCGACACACTTAACATCGTTTCACTTAAAGTCGCATTTTTCAAGAACATTACTACAACGTGAAGCGAGGCATCACTGTACATCCAATACAATAAAAGGAGTTGAAAAAAAAAGTTGTAAGGCTGCTGTAACAATAAAAAAGAGGAATAATAATAGCCTTTTAAGTGGGATAATCATGTTTTTCTAAAGGAAAAAAGTGACTGAGCAGACACATGTAAGATTTGATTTAAACTGAGCTTGTAGCTTCTTTCTCTAATATATGATTATTTAAAAATATATCCTGTAAATGAGCATGAAATACAAGATTGCAAATAAAACCATTTCCATTATACATGTTTAGAAAACAAAAGTAATTGACAACAATGACAGGGCTTGGCTGCACTTGCGAGTTAAAGCGCATTAAAGCAGCCCTGGGCTCCCTAGCTCACTACCTGTCCACACTGGAAAGGCATGTAGAGCGCGCTGACTCTGCAGCTAGAGCGGTCCTGGTACTCCTCCTTGGCGAGTGGAATAACGTTTCCTGCACTTTGGCTACAACACCTGGGTGACAGCGTGAACAAGGTGTTGCATTACTGTGCTCTGATCAGCCTCCAGAAACATCCCATAATTCCTTTAAGTCAAATGGCCACTTCTTGTTTTTCAATCGCTGCAGGAATGTGGATACGTGCTTTCGAAGCTCCATTTCTGACAGCCAGCATGTTTATCTGCCCCGAGACAAAGCAACCATTACTTTGGAATGCTTTGTGTGAGAGAGAGAGAGACGCAGTGGGGAGAGGGGGTCTGCTGCTATCTGAACTTACAAGACAGCATGCTGACATGCTCTCACTCCCCCAAAAACCCACTTTCTCTTCTCCCACATGCACACAACACACTCCCTGTCACGCTCCACCCCCCCATTTGAAAAGCACGCTGCAATCACTTGCATGCTGTGATAGCTGCTCATAATGCACTGCTCTCAATATCGCTGCAAGTGCTACAGATGTGGCCACGCCAGTGTGCTTGAAGCTGTCACTGTGGACAGACTACAGCACTTTCCGTACTGCATTCTACGAAAGCTATTTTAACTCAAAGCACTCTACATCTACAAGTTTAGCCATACCCTCATATTATGCATCAAATTGATCATGTGCTGGGATGTTCATATATTTCGATTAGGAAAAGGGTCACTTACTTTCCAGTTTTTGTTTTTTTTTAAACTTAGACAACAATACATGTAAAATTAAGAGAGTTTAACAGTACAGTGAACCACAGATTTTACATATGTTTGGTTGTGTCTGCTCTTAAATACTGTATAATGATGAGATGTTAATAATGTTAAGAAGAAAGTCTGAGCAGTTTATATGTACTGAAATTTTATCATAAGTATCAGAGTGACTACAGGGTATTACAGATGTCCGAATTAAGTGTGTGGCTTGTATTTGCAATCTACTTCTAAGGAGTACAGGAGATTTCTAGGCAACAAAGCTAGTTTTCTGCTTCCTATATTATTGAAGATGTGCAGCGCAGAAGGGAAATCTTCTGCTGATATTCTAACGAATTTTATCATTCTTTTATTGAAACCTAGTATTTTGGATGAGTTGAGCAGTAGCTATTGAGCCCTATCGCTGATCTATAGTGAGGAGAAAATGCAGGCGGCTGTTAAAATTCATTCTAGAATTATCCATCGTCGTTTGTAACTGTATCGGTTCCAGGATATTAGAGAAACAAGGTGGACGAGATAGACAAGCCCTAAAAGATACTACACAGTGTGACAAAGTTCCTCCTCTACGTTGGTGGGTCCTGCGCTTATTGGCAGATTTGCTCACCTCAATGATCTCTCCCCACAGTCTGGATCAGCTCCTCCTGTGTCTGATCAGGAGTTGGGAGGTTTGGGGGGAACCCGGGCTCGCCCTCTACTCTGGGTTCCAGCCCAGGGCCCTATGGATTTGCAGCTGTCTATAGCGCTTCTTGTAAGAGCTGTGTGACAGCTACACCTCGCTGGGCTACTTCCCCAAGGCCTCCTCCAAACACCTTCCTTATCCTCACCACAGGACCTTCCTCCTGGTGTCTGATAACGCTTGTACTCCTTAGTCCTCCAGCAGCACACCCTCTCAGTCTCAGCTCCATGTGTCTCTTGCTCCTAGCTCCTCTCACACACACACACTTCCTCTCCTCTGGCTCCTTCCCATCTGACTGGAGAGAGCTCCTTTTAAAACCCAGGTGCTCTGATTAGCCTGCCTTGATTGGTTGCAGGTGTTCTAATCAGCCTGTCTGCCTTAATTGGTTTTAGCAAGTTCCTGACTACTCTAGTGCAGATTCTGCTCCGGTTACTCAGGAAACAGAAAACTACTCACCCAGTGACCAGTATATTTGCCCTCTACCAGACTACTGCACCCCACTGGCCTGGGTCTGTCACAACAGGCAAATTTTGTCACCAAACACTGCCTTTTGGTGACAAAACAGCAATAGCATACACACTGCAATGTGACTTTTTTCGGAAAAAAAACCTCCCAGTTTTGGCAACAAAAAACTTCCACCTCTGCCAGATACTTTTGTCTTTTCCCTTCTCTTTATTGTTGACAATCAGCCAGTTTAGACGCCACAGCTGGGTTTTTTTTTTTTCCAATTTTATTGGCCTCCAGAAAGTGTCCCACAATTCCGATGCTGCCGCGCTGGTCAGCAGTTTGAGCTCTGCTGCCCTGCCGCCAACCCGCCCTTCCCCTTTGCAAGCCCCAGGAATTTTAAATCTCATTTCCTGCTTGCTGGCTTCCCAGATGAGCTTCCCTGGTGAGCATGGCTGGCTATCGTACCGAACACACTCCCGCTTGGACCACCTCTGAGTTCTTAGGATCTGATCAGTATATGGGGAGAGGAGTCTGTTCAGTCGCAGCTACGAGTGACCCATAGGAATCAGGACACACATGGGCAAATTTCTCAAGGCTTGTTCGAAAAGGGCTATGATTGGGACACGCAGCAGTGCAGAGTGAAGATAAAGGAGCTGAGGCAAGCGTACCATAAAGAGGGGGAGGCAAATTGTTGCTCTGGTGCTGCATCTAAGACCTGCCGCTTCTATAAGGAACTGAATGCTATCCTCGGTGGTGACCTCCATTGCTGATAGCCCCATGGGTACTTTGGAGGCAGCAGAAAGAGGCAGTACCCCGGAGGCTGAAATTCTGGATGAAGAATTCAAGTTAGAAGAGGATATGGTGCTCCCAGTGGGGTCGCCCGGTGGGGCAGGCAGCCATTAACTTTTTTCCATTCCAGAAGTGCTCAACGGGGAGAAGAAAGCAGATGAGACTCCAGGTAAGTTGCTGTGGCTTGTGTAGGGAATTGAAAAGTAGGAGATAGGTAGTGTTTTCTGTGAGCTGGACATTGTCTCATGTAGCTAATCTGCATGGCCAAGCAGGGTGTGAGACATTGAGATCTGCAGGGAATCCTCCAGAGAGAGGCTCTTGAAAGTTTGAAAAAGGTACTTGTTAATTCTCTGCCGCAGATTCCAAGGGATTGTAACCTTGTTAGTTTCCCCATTGTCAGAAACTGTACCATGCCATTTAGGAATCACTGGAGCTGGGACCAAAGCAGCACATAGCTGAGCTGCATATAGGCCTAGGTGAAAGCTGCAAGCATGCAGCAGTTGTGCCTTGGTTTCCATTGTTACCCGCAGCAGCAAGATGTCAACCAGCAGGTTGGCTGCCCATGAAAAAGCGTGTAATAATTTTAGAATGAGTTCCCTGTAAAGCTGCCCTGCAAGCCATGACTGTTTTGTCCATACACACAACCACCTTGCCCCCACTCCCGACACTCACCATGATTGCAGTGTTTGTGGAGCTGTGTGCCTGCCTAGAGTCTCAGAAAGTGATTTCTACTAGCAAAAGCCCTTGTCACTAAAATGTTTCAGTCCTTTGCTGGAATGTAACAATCCCTCTTCTGTTCAGCACAGACCTCGAGGAACACACCACATTCCCATAACACCTAGTGATGGATGGTGGGCACTGTGGGATACATTCTCATAGTTCATTGCTCTCGTTGTCAACAATGGTGCCCTGAAAGTGGACATGATCTGTTGACAGAGGAAGAAAATATAGACAGGCTTTGGCTACTTTGCTTTTGTCAATTTTTTCTTGTCTACGTTAGTTTCATTGACAAAACTTGCCAATGTAGACAAGCCCTTATTGATGAAAGGTGAAAAAGACTTCTGTTGGTGAAAAAGACAAGCTTGTGCGCTAGACAGATGTTAAATGCCTACTTTACCTTGAATAATAGTCTCTTGCATCATGTGTTAACTCTGTTCCTGCTTCTGTTTAGCTGTGACAGAGTTCATCTCCCTGACCTAAAGAACAACTCTTTGTGTACAAAGATACTACTTCATCCACCTTTTCTCTACTAGAATTGTGATGACCATCTATAATGTATTACATAACTAGCAGAAGCACAGTCACCTTAACCCATTACAAACAATTCGGTTCAGCTTTTGTCCACACAACAGTTTTTCCTGCCATTGCAAATCTCTTTGTATGTTCCTCTGTGTGCGTCTGCCCTTGCCATACTGCCTAATTGTGTTTGTCCATTGTGTCAAAATCTAGGCACTTGTCTCATATTGCCTGTGCAGGGTATAAAGTGCCTGGAGGCTATGCATGCACCAGTAGCTAGTGAGACAATGCACTCTGGGTTATCATATCACATAAAGAACTGGGAAAAAGGAGGTCTGGACGTATCAGTTACATGAATGTTATGAGGTACTATCTGCACTGCAATAAAGAAGAGTTCTGAACCAATTTCATGCAGGGAACCATTATTCCAGCGTAGGACTCCCTTGGGGTGTACCAGGCTGTGTGTAGACAGACTATATCTAGAACCAGTTGTGCCAGTAACTGTTGTTTAGTTCTATTAAAAGTTTGTTAATGTGCACAGAGTATTACTGATGAAAACTATTTACAGAAAGTAATTTTAGTAAAAATATTATAAGTATTCCTGGGGGGAAGAATTGTTATGATAGAAAAATATTTTCTCTTTAATGGAACAGATTTTGTGTAAGTGTAAAAAATATAAGAAATCTGTTAGTCAGTCCAGCTTTTGGGGACCAGCCAAATAGTATCACCTCTGACCATTTGTACTAAATATGTCATTGTGACTACAAGCATATCAAATATCCATGGCAGTATACTACAGCAGAAAGTTAGAGCAAATCATAGGTATCTGAGCACAATTAGTCCAGGGATGGTGCAAGGATATTTTGCGCCCTAGGCAAAACTTCCACCTTGCGCCCCCTCTCCCCCGTCGCTGCGGGGGCGAGTTTGTTATGGAGGCCTCGCTCCCCACTCTGCACCGCTCAGCTGACTTCCGGGATGCCGGGCACCACTTTTTGGCGCCCCCAAATCTTGGCGTCCTAGGCAGCCGCCTAGTTTGTCTAATGGTTACACTAGCCCTGAATCAGTCACAAGAGAGGTTGAATCCTTTAATACTTTAATTTTAATGTATTTAAAGTCAATATGTTAAAAATGAAGCAAAGTGAAAAAAGAAGTTGAGTTGTGGCAATGAGCAATTTCTGCTGTGAATAGGAGAGAAATTTAGACAGCAAGACTAAAATGTTTGTGGAGTTTAGGCAGAATGAGTCATCATAGTAACACCAAGGCTTTGATAAGATGAAGGAAAAAATAAATTTATTGCAACATATTGTTTTGTTTGTGATGCAGCTTTTTTGTTTCTGGGGATTTTTTCTTATATAAGCCTATGAAATGGGTACAAATAAAACAAGAAAATGTACTTAGTAGACAGTTACTAGCAGTGCCTGGCAATGAGATGATAAATCAAGTAGTTTGGTAGCACCAGCTGGCAAGCAGGTTCAGAAACACAAGCAGACTAGTAGGCTAACCCTCTGTATTTACAGGCATACACTGTGATTCATTTCAGATGTAGAAAATGCATTATTATGACAAATGTCTTCTTGTCATCCTATTGAGCAGGAAAGATTGGTAAAACCTTAGAGAATTGTGTGATCTAGTCTTAATTGATTTGGAACACACCAATGATACAGTGGTCTGTCTTATCAGTGCAAAAATATGTCATTGTTCTAAAACAAATAATTTCTCGTGAATTTTTGTTTTTGTCAGGATATCCAGTATAAGAGTATGTCAAGATAAATTGTTGTCTTGACATTTGATATCTTAATTGTGTCAAATGGACAAAAAACTTCAGAGAAAGGTGCTAGGTATTTTCTCTGCTTTTGACCAAAAATCTGAAAGTTTACACTGGTTTAGATGCTGGATAATCATGATTTATTTTTTCTTATCTAAGTCTGTTGAACTAATTCAGTGTCATTTTGGTTTTTTGTCTTCTGTTTCCTTTTTAATCCTGTTAAAAGGAGGAAAAATGCATTAATTATTATTGCAAGTCTTTCCTAATTAAAGAGGATCATGCATTTTTTTTCTGGTTTTTGGACTATGGAAGGTGAGTGCCTGCTAACACACTCAGGAAACATGGTCTTGGTTAAATGAAGTATAGTCAGGTATTTCTTTGAAGCAAATCTCTTTATTTATAAAGAATATATAAAGTGCTGTTTCCTGGTACATTTGAATAGTTTGTGGTTTGTGTGCTACAGGTAGCATAATAAGTAGTTAGGTCTATATTATATTTTTATGTTGCTTTTACATTGTTATTTTTAGTATAATGGTGCACCTCTAAGATTGACTTGCTCTCCTACTGCCCTATTAGACTGTAGGTCTTTTGGCTGTTGCCTTTATTCTTTGCTTTATTTGTATGAGCCTCATAAAGTCTGTAAAAACGTACTAATTTTGCATAATGTGTGCTGTAACAAGTCCAGCTCAGCATTTCTTGAATATGTTGTAGCCCCCTTTGTTGATGTCAGGCTGTCCTTTGAAAATATCTTTAAGGTTGAAGCAGAGGGAGAAAATTAACATTACAAAAATGTAAGTATGGCTGTGATTATTTGAAAGAATTAATGAGTATAACAGAAACTATATTTATTAGATACAGTTTTGAATTTCACAAAATAGAACAGAGCATTCTGTTTAAAAGAAAACACACACATCCATATTAGTGAGAATGAAAAGCTTGTATTTTGTGCAGAATTTTCAAGATCAGTTTTAATGTTGTCGTTTCAATATGTGACTCTTGGGCTGAATCAGTACTGCAGGACTTAAAATAATTCAATATTTTATCATCACATTTTTTCAAATCTCATTTTGTTAAAAATTAGAAGAAAACTAATTACAAAGCCAACAGAGGGGTAGAGGAGTAAATTCTGCTGAAAGCTGAATGTTGTGGAGAATTACACAGTAGTTGAAACCACAATAATGTGATGTCACAAGGTATTTATCATAAGATTTTCTTTTCAATAGAAAATAATCTTGTATACAAAATTAAGAAAATGGAGCTTTTATAGCTGTATAACTATATTAGAGAAAATGTCATAAAGTTTCTATTTGCTGCCATCCATGTATCATGAAAGATCTGAATATTTTCTAAAATGTACAATCACAAACTGAACGTAAAATTCCTAAGGGGACGTCTTAACTACCTTAACTACAGAAGTGAAGATTTCATGTTGTAATCTTTTCTGGTATTTATAGGACCATGGGAATAGAATGTCATTTAGTTGTATTTCATTAGAAATAATCAATTTAGAGCAGCGGTTCTCAAACTATTGGGCGGGCCTAACAAGGAAGGCATGAGAATGAGTC
Organism: Gopherus evgoodei; assembly: GCF_007399415.2. NCBI lineage: Eukaryota > Metazoa > Chordata > Testudines > Testudinidae > Gopherus > Gopherus evgoodei. Next base: position 93,460,341 of record NC_044325.1, read on the forward strand.
AAGGGAGGTGCAAGCTATGTGCTGTTTTTTTTCTTTTATTTAAAGAGCTCTGGCTGTCAGTCTTTGATGGCTGGGGCTCCTGCAGAAGGGCCATGCACACCTGAGAGGTGAGGATAAAGGGGACAGCTGGAGCCCTGCCACTTGGGCTCTCCTCCGCCTCGTCCTTCCAACAGTCCCTCACCAGGAGGCGGCAAAATTCCATCTGTCAGCCCCAGGGTGACGGCAGCAACAGCACAGAAGTAAGGGTGGGAATGGGGCACTAAGTCAGCTGTGAAAATTGATATTGACAAATATCACTTTTCACATTGTCACTCTTATTTTTGTGCTGCTGCCGGCGTGGTGCTGCCTTGAGAGCTGGGTGGTAATATATGTACTTGAGGGGGTGGAGGGACGTAAACAGCTATGGAGACAAAGAAGGAGGATCCAATCAAATATGTTTGAGGACCACTGGGCTAGAGAGAAAGTGGAAGACAAATTTGTAAGTGACTTTTCTCTACTCCAGACATGAATGGAGGCCATAAATAATATATTGTGAAGTACTGTACTACTGTAATTTAGCTTGAACTCTGATTAATGCTCCAAAACAGTTTTGTTAATAATAAAAATTATTTTGTTTTGCTTGATACGTTAAGGCGATCATTTGTTTTCGGAGCCAGATTTTCAAACTTATGTTTCTGAGTAGTACGCCCAAAATTGTGGGTGACTTGTTACTAGTGCACACTTATAGCTTGTTTTACCTGTACCATTCAGGAATTGTGTGTGGAAAACTGTGCACTTTGTTTCTGAGCCAAAATGTACTTTAGACTGAAGTAGCCTATAGTGCACCTGGTTGGAGGATCACAGTAACAGTTTCCTATTGTTTTTTAGAGTGTAAGTTCAGTTTTTCATGTTACCACAATACAAATGAGTAAGAACAATAAAGCCCCTTTGGCAACCTGTTACTGTGGTATCAGAGTGCCAGATCTTAATTTTATGCACTAACCACAAGCTCATCCTCATTCTTTTCTTTTATCTTCTTTTCACCACTGATTATAGTTTTGTATTAACTTATATATATCATTTATAGTATAGCTCATTAATAGTCAATGTCACCAAAGGATTGACTAAGCTTTTGTTGAAATATGTGTTGAGCCTTCTTGACACATTTCATCCTATCGAAACAATTAAGTTCAATACAAGTGAACTTGTGGAGGGGAGAGAGAAAAGGTGTGTTTGTTTGACACATATTTGCACAGAGCCAGTCTAGTAGTCCTCAGTGAAATATCAGATCTACAGAATTTAGTTTAAAAAGCAAACATTTAAATGTTGTCGTGTTATCTGGATGTATGATGGTCAGTGTGACTTCAGCAACTGACCTTTCCACTGTTCCTCCCAGATTAAATTATACTAAACACCTGGTCAGAATTAATGAGAGAAAAGATGAAGGATCAAAATCTGTATAATAAAGTTCCAACAATCAAGTCAGTTAAGAGAGGGAGGCCTCTGGAGAAGAAATCATACATGGAAACAGATACAGAGGGGGGTTAATCCTTTTTTTTTTTTTTAACCACATGTGAAGGTTTCTTGTGACTTAAGTGCGATAAAATTGCAGCTGCAAATATAGTGAAGGAGATATAAACTATGATTGTGCTTTGACTTGGTTATAGAACTATTTGTGGCCGTTTGGACTGTCCCTGCCAATGTTGTAAGACTGAATATTGCCCTGTTTGAAGTATTTTTTTTTAAACTTGGAGAATATAATTCTATTTCTAGTATCAAGTAAGAGTGCTTCTTTGTTCCAAAGGCTCTTTCTATATACTGGCTTTTTAAAGCTAATGTTTACTTCAGAAGTGATTCATGTGGTGCTAGGAAATTCTTTCAAATTCTTGCAAAATCTAAATCTTTAATCTAATTTTAAAGTGACACTGAAGATTATTATGACCATGTTGGTTCCTGTTCAGGTTAATCCTATGTAAGGAACAGAAAGCACTGTTAGTTTATTCTCACATATTTCCTTCATATTTTTCTGTGGGGTGTTGAGACTGTTCAATAGATTATTAGAATCATCGTTCTGGAAGAGACTTCGAGAGGTCATCTAGTCCAGTTCTCTGCATTCATGACAGGACTAAATATTATCTAGGCCACCCCGACAGGTGTTTGTCTAACCTGCTTTTAATAATTTAAAATATCAATTTTACTTGTCATCATTTATGCTGTCAAATTTAGTTTTTGCTGTTTGCAAAACTAAACTTAGACAAATAAAACAAATTAACATTGTTTGCTTTGTTTTTTGTCATTTCTTTTAGGAATAGGAATACCATATTAGACTGTGTACTCCAGTTTCCTACGTAATAAGTATTAGATAGTTCAGAGGATGGTGTAAGAAATGCTGTATTGGACAATTAGGATCTAATTAGGCTCCATGAAATAATTTGTTCATTAGCGAACATTTTTCCTAACCCCCTATCAGTTAGTGATTGCTTATGCTCTAAAACTTCATGTTTTTTATTTGTATCCACAGTTTTGTTAGAGAGAATACTCTTTCTTTCTTTCTTTCTCTCTCTCTCATATACACGCATACATAACTGTGGATTTTTTTTCATTCAACTAAAAAGACATTTATATATTTCAGCTAAACTCTTGGACTCGATGGGTTATGCTATTGAGTTCCACAAATGCTTTGTTGTACATGTGTAAAATGTTTTTATTTTCAGTCACAGATTTGCTGCCCTTTAGGTTAATTGAATATCCTCTTGTTAGAGTAGAACATAAATCGTAGTATCCAATTTACCATTAATTATTTCATATGGTTGTATGGGTCCCAAACGTTAGGAGAGTGCTGCAAAGTGTGAGTAGGAAATGTGGTAGGGATATTTGAAACAGCATAGCTCCTCTCGGTGAGTTCCCACGCAAAGTCAGTCTGTTTGCGTCTCTTCTGTTCCCTGCTCCCTAGTTCATAACTGTCTGCCTTTTTATAAGGTTGCTGGCTCTAAGGCTGTGCCTACACTGCCACTTTCAGCGCTAAAACTTTAGTCGTTCAGGGGTGTGAAAAAACACACCCCAAGTGACAAAAGTTTTAGTGCTGAAAAGCACCAGTATAGACAGCGCTTTATCACTGGAAATCACACTCCAGGCGATAAAGCTACCATTCCTCGTTCGGAGTGCTGCAACGTGCACAGGGTAGACATACCCTAAGCAGTTTCCTCCAGCTTAAAACCACTCCTGGGTCACACTTCAATCAGTCACTCAAGGCCCACCTGGAACAAAGCGCTCCCAATTCACACTTTTTAAACAAACAAACACTTGGTCAAACAGTCCCTACAACTAGGACCAGTCAAACACTAGTCAAACAAAACGTCACAGCAGACAGAGGCTCAGATATTCACCTCACAGCACAGCCCCCCAATGCAGCATCTACCTCAGTGGCACTCATCATAGCTCCTCTCGGATAGTTCCCAGGCAAACTCCTATTGGCAACAAAACATCCAATTTGCTAATACATGGAGGATATAGGGTTAATAACTAGCAGCCAGCATGGATTTACTAAGAACAAATCATGCCAAACCAGCTTGATTTCCTTCTTTAACAAGGTAGCTGGTTTGGAGGATAGGGAGAATGTGGTAGACATAATATATCTGGACTTCAGCAAGGCTTTTGACACAATCACACCTAATATTTTGATAAGCTGGAGAAATGCAAGCGCAGTGGAACTACCATTAAGTGGATACATAATTGGTATCTTGATAAATTGGAGAACTGGGCTACAGACAACAACATCAGGAAATTCAACGAAGACAAATGTAAGGTGCTATACTTAGGGAAAAAAAGCCAAATGCACAAATACAGACGGGTAACTCACTTGACAGTAGCACTGCTGAAAAGGATCTGGGAATTTTGGTGGATCACAACCTCAACAGGAGTCAACAATGCGATGCTGTGGCAAAAAAAGCAATTGCAATATTAGGTTGCTTTAACAGAAGCATAGCTTGCAAGTCATGGGAGGTGATAATACCTGCTGCTTGGCCCTGGTTATGCCTCAGATGGAGTACTGTGTCAAATTTTGGTCACCAATGTATAGAAAGGATGTAGAGAAACCAGAAAGGATCCAGAGGCGAGCTGCAAAGATGATCAAAGGGATGGAACTCACGCCATTTGAGAAAAGGAACTGGGTATGTTTAGTTTGGAAATGAGGAGATTAAGGGGGGGGCATGATAGCAGTCTTCAAATACTTGCAGGGCTGCCATAAAAAAGAGAGAAAAGTTGTTCTCTTGTCACAGAGGGCAGGACAAGAGGCAATGGGTTCAAATTACAGCATAGCAGATTTAGATTAAATCTCTGGAAAAACTTCTTAACTGTAGGACAATGGAACAGACTGCTTAGGGAGGTTGCAGAAGCTCCTCCATTGGAGGTTTTCAAAAAGAGGCTGGATAGCCATCTGTCTTGAATGGTTTAGACAAAACAAATCTTGCAGTTTGGCACAGGGTTAGACTAGATGATCCTTGAGGTCTTACTAAATTTTAAAGATTTTTTTTTAAACAAAGCCTAAATTTGGATACTGAACTATCTATCTATGCCTCTTTAAAAAATAAAATAAAATAAATAATCCTATGCTGTGTTCTTATCCAGGACAGTAATTGTAAATAGAGGAGGGAGAGAAAATTTTGAAGTTTAATTATATTCATCTTCATGAATTTGAATGGCTAGAAATAGTCTGTAAGAATTATTAAACAGACTAGCTAGACATTTGAATCTTATTTCACTCATTTTATCCGTGCTCAATTGATTGACAGTTCATCAACATATTGATTTTTAGTGTTTCATTGATAATATGTAAACTTCTTCCATGGCTCGTATGTTCCTGTGTATCCTAGGTCATTCCAGTGCTCTATGTATATCACTTCCTCATTTGGTTCTGACTTTTTTCATGTAATGTCCCTTGCCTGTGAACATTCTCTTTAGCAATTCAAAATGCAGATTTCCTCCAAGTTTTTAAAAAACAAATTAAGGGCCAGGACCCATAAGATGAAGTCTCAGAGAGTTGTGCATGTATACTATGTCACAGAAGCCTGTCTTTTAATCCTGTTTGTTTGTTCTCCTCTTCTGTTGCTGTGGGTATAACTGTTTTTATTATTGTGTGTTAATGGGATAATATAAAATAAAGTATTTGTCCTTTTGTTTTTAAGTGCTCCTATTGTCTTGATTCTACTGGTTATTCACAAGATTAAAGGAGCAACATTAAGGAGTGTGGTTGTAGCGCTTGTCTGTGCTATTACTTGAATTTAGTGCAACTGTTTGTATATCATCACTTTTGTTTACTTTGGCCATTTGCACCAGCAACTGATCTGGCCTCTCAACTTTTACAGTTTTCTTTAATAGTATATGAAATTTGATACAAGTGGCTTGACCTTTTTGAAGCGTCAAGTATATATATATATCACTGGTCTGCACTTTATTCTTGTCACAGGGTGGCCGATCCTGCTGGATAGATGAGGCTCATCTCCCCTGGACCTGAGCAAGTGAGTCCAGTCCAGATAATTAAAGGGAACTGGACTACACCTGGACCTGTAAAGGGCTGCTAATGGGCAGTGAAAGGGGGATTGATTGAGACAGGTTGAGCCTGTGAGGGAAAGCCACAGTGCAGTGGAGTTAACTTCTGTGGTGCTTCCCTGGGAGCAAGGAGCCTGGTGCTCAGGGAGACAGCCTGAGGGGCTTCCCCAGAGAGGGAGCAGAACTGGTCAGAATTGGGAGGTGGCCAGAGGCCCTTAAGACAGGTAGAGATGAAACCTGAAACTAAAGACTGAGTTCAAAAGACCGTTTTTCTGTTTGTGTATTCGGTTCTAAACGTCCTTGAAAGAGATTTTGGTGTGGCAGTTCATACTTGGAGCTGGGGAGTAGCCCTGCTCAGTGACAATTCTGTTTGCACATTACAAGTATGATCAAGTCATGATCACTTATACCTAAGCTACCATTAATTTTAAGTTTTATGATCAGTTCTTCTTTATCTATCAAGACATGGTCTCATATAGAATTGCCCCATTTAGGATGCAACAATTTTTGAGTTAAGAGGTTGTCATCTATGATATTTAGAAATTCCAAGGATGTTTTAGTGCTAACAGCACGAGACCTCCAGCATATATCATCAATTTGAAGTCACCCAAGTTCACCCAGCCTTTTTCCTACCCATGATGGGTCCATAAGGAGACACTCATCCTGTTCCCTAGTGAGAGCTGATGGTCTGTAGCAGACATCAGCTAAGGCCTTGTCTACACTGGCAAGTTTCTGTGCAGTAAAGCAGCTTTCTGCAGTGTAACTCCCGAGGTGTACGCACTGCCAAGCCATTTAGTGCTCAGAAACTGCACAGTTGCAGCACTGTTAAAAAAACAAAACAAAACAAAAAACACCCACCCAGTTAGAGATGTACAGCTTTCTGTGCCAGGGCTACAGCACTGCAGTGCCAGTGTAGATACCCTGATCACTTGCAGCACTACGACTGGCCTCTGGGAGGTGTCCCACAATGCCTGTTCTTGCCTCTCTGGTCATCAGTTTGAACTTACTGTCCTGCCCTCAGGTGACCAACTGTGAGCCCCACCCCTTAAATTCCTTGGGAATTTTTAAAGTCCCATTCCTGTTTGCTCGGTGATGCATGCAGTGGTCTGAGCACATCTTTCCAGGTGACGACGACTGCTCAATGAACCAGGCGATCCCCCGCTTGGAGCAATGCCGGCTGCTGAACCTCATCAGTATTTGGGGAGAGGAGGCTGTCCAGTCCCAGCTGCACTCAAGCCGTAGGAATTACAATACCTACAGACATATTTCACAAAACATGACAGAAAGGGGCCATGACCGGGACACACTGCAGTGCAGGATCAAAGTGAAGGAGCTGCGGAATGCCTACCGCATAGCATGGGAGGCAAACCACTGCTCTGATGCTGTGCCCAAGAGCTGCCGGTTCTACAAAGAGCTGGACACAAAACTCGGTGGTGACCCCACCTTCATTGCAAAGGCCATTTTGGATACTTCGGTGGCTCTTGTGCCAGTCGAGAGCGGACCTAGCCAGGAGGAGGAAAATCTTGGACGAGGAGGTGGAGGGGGAAGGGGGGAAGGGGACCCAGAGGCAGAGGACAACTCGGAGGTCAGAGATGCATGCAGCCAGGAGCTCTTCTCTATCCCAGAGGAGGCTAGCCAGTCACAGCTATTGGAGCTCGGCAAAGCGCAAACAGGAGAGGAGGCCCCTGCAGTTCAGCCCTGCTGAAGTACAGTACCCGCTGCACTGGACTCCAAAGGAGAAGGCTGAATATGATACCTGGACATACACAAATCTTTAACTGTCCTGGGACCCCACCTGTGTTGCATCCCTATAATAGTCCTGGTCTCTGGCTGCTCATATTCAGCCTCCAGGCGCTGAGCCTCAAGGTCCAGCCGTGAGTGAAGCTTTCGCCCTTTCCTTCACAAATATTATGGAGCGTAAAACACGTGGCTATAAGCATAGGAATATTGTCATCGGCCAGGTCCAGCCTCCCATATACACAGTGCCAGCGGGCCTTTAAATGACCAAAAGCGCACTCAACAGTCATTCTGCACTTGCTCACCTCTTGTTGAACCGCTCCTTGCTGCCTTCAAGGTTCTCATGTATGGCTTCAAAAGCCACGACATTAAAGGGTTGGCAGGATCTCACAGGATCACAGTGGGCATTTTTACTTCCCCTGCGGTGATCTTCTGGTCCAGGAAGAAAGTTTCTGCTTGCAACTTCCTGAACAGGCCAATGTTCCGAAAGATTCATCAGTCATGCACCTTTCCGGACCAGCCTGCGTTAATGTCTGTGAATTGCCCATGGTGATCCACAAGCGTCTGGAGAACCATAGAGAAATACCCCTTCCTATTAATGTACTCAATGGCTAGGTGTTCTGGTGCTAGAATTGTAATATGTGTACCATCGATCACCCCTCTGCTGTTAGGGAAGCCCATTTGTGCAAAGCCATCCACAATGTCACAGACGGTGCCCATAGTCACAGTCTTTTGGAACAGGATGCGATTAATGGCCCTGCACACTTCCCTCAACACGAATCTAATGGTTGACTTTCCCATTCCGAACTGGTTAGCAACCAGTCGGTAGCAGTCTAGAGTAGCCAGCTTCCACAGTTCAATCACCATCCGCTTCTCCAGCAACAAGGCAGCTCTCATTTTCATATGCTTACACCGCAGGGCTGGAGTAAACTCATCACTCAAACCGATTTAACCCTGCACCCATCCACACAACGAGGCCCTTAATATCGATATAAAGGGCTCTTTAAACTGGTTTCTGTACACCTCCCCGACGAGAGGAGTAGCACTGAAATCGGTATTGCCATGTCGGATTAGAGTTAGTGTGGCCTCAAATCGATGGTATTGGCCTCCGGGTGGTATTCCACAGTGCACCAATGTGACCGCTCTGGAAAGCAATCTGAACTTGGATGCACTGGCCAGGTAGACAGGAAAAGACCCGCGAACTTTTGAATTGCATTTCCTGTTTGCCCAGCGTGGCGCTCTGATCAGCACAGGTGACGATTCAGTTCCAAATCCAAAAAGAGCTCCACCATGGACCGTATGGGAGATACTGGATCTGATCACTGTGTGGGGAGACAAATATGTTCTATCTGAACTCCGTTACAGAAGATGAAATGCCAAAGCATTTGAAAAAAATCTCCAGGCTATGATATAGAGTCCACAGCACAGTGCTGTGTGACAAGCGTAACAGAAAGCCAAAGAATCAAATGGACGCTCATGGAGGGAGGGAGGGGGGACTGAGGACTCCAGCTATCCCACAGTCCCTGCAGTCTCCGAAAAGTATTTGCATTCTTGGCTGCGCTCCCAATGCCTGTAGGGTCAAACACATTGTCCGTGGTGGTTCAGGGTATATCTCGTCAATTTACCCTCCCTCCCCTCCGTGAAAGAAAAGGGGAAAAAATCGGTTCTTGACTTTTTTCAGTGTCACCCTATGTCTACTGCATGGTGCTGGTAGACGGAGTGCCGCGGCACTGAACAGCAGCATCCTCTCCCCTCCCTTCCCCTCCCCGGTGGCAGACGGTACAGTACAAAACGACTGATAGCCGTTCTCATCATCATCCCGTGAGTGCGCCTGGCTGGCGTCAGGTGAGGTTGGCCGGGGGCGCCTGGGTAACAATAGGAATGACTCCCGGTTATTCTCGGCAGATGGTACAGAACGGCTGGTAACCGTCCTCATCATAGCAACTGGAGGCTGAGGTCCATCAGCCCGCCCCCAACCCCTTCATGTCTAAAGAAAAGATTCTGTACTGCCTGGACTATCATAGCAGCAGGATGCTGGGCTCCTCTCCCCCCCCCCACCGTTTAATATTCTGCCTGGACTATCATAGCAACTGGAGGCTGCCTCCCCCTCATTTTATCTCACTAAAAACTCAAGTGTTTCTTATTCTTGCATTCTTTATTACTTCATAACACAAATGGGGGGACACTGCCACGGTAGCCCAGGAGGGTTGGGGGAGAAGGGAAGCAACGGGTGGGGTTGTTGAAGGGGCACCCCCAAGAATGGCATGCAGCTCATCATTTCTGCGGGATCTGACATGGAGCGGCTGTGCTCTCTGGTTCTCTGATGCACTGGCTGTCTAGTACACTTGCCCCATATTCTAGGCAGGACTGACTCTCTATTTTTAGATAAAACATAAAGGAGGGAATGACCCGGGGAGTCATTCCCATTTTTGTCTTTGCGCCCCCCGGCCGACCTCAGCGAGGCCAGCCAGGAGCACCCATGACAGCAGCAGACGGTACAGAACGACTGATAACCGTCATCTCATCGCCAATTTACAGTGGCACAGCAGACGGCACAGAACAACTGGTAACCATCTCTGCTACCTTGCAAAGGCAAATGAATGCTGCTGTGTAGCAGTGCAGTACCGCCTCTGTCAGCAGCATCCAGTACACATACGGTGACAGTGACAAAAGGCAAAACAAGCTCCATGGTTTCCATGTTATGGCGTCTGCCAGTGCAATCCAGGGAAAAATGGCGCGAAATGATTGTTTGCCGTTGCTTTCACGGAGGAAGGAATGAGTGACAACATTTACCCAGAATCACCCGCGACACTGTTTTTGCACCATCATGCATTGGGATCTCAACCCAGAATTCCAATGGGCGGGGGAGACTGCGGGAACTATGGGATAGCTACGGGATAGCTACCCACAGTGCAACGCTCCAGAAATCAATGCTAGCCTCGGTACATGGACACACATCACCGAATTATTGTGCTTTGTGTGGCCGCGTGCACTCAACTTTATACAATCTGTTTTACAAAACCAGTTTATGTAAAATCGGAATAATCCTGTAGTGTAGACATACCCATAGTCCCATGAATGTGGCTTTCCTCATCCGAAAGTTCTGCCCCCCACTGCTTATCATCCCAGACATGCATGACGATGTGATCCCACCACTCAGTGCTTGTTTCCTGAGCCCAAAAGTTGTATTCCTCTGTGGTCAGCACCTCTGTGAATGCCACAAGCAGTCTTGTGTCGTAGCTACTACGCGTGGCGAGATCTATGTTGAACTGTTCTTGCCTCTTTAGTTTAAGGAATAACTCCACTGTTGCTCGTGTTAGTGAGAGCTAGCAGCATGTTGGTCAACAGTGCGGGATCCATTCCTGCAGAATGAAGAGGCAGAACACGCAGTACACAAACTGTTGAAAGATGGCACCAAATGCAGATGTATTCACAGGATGGGATTGCTGGGATGTGAAGCAATGAATCACAGGCACTGGGACAGGACCCAGGGTGCCCTGTGACGCTCTCTTCCTTCCCACAACTCTTAGCTTCAGAAGAGGAAGAGATGCTTTGTGGATAGCTGCCCAGAGTGCACCACTCCGAATATCACTGCAAGTGCCGTAAATGTGAACACGCTATTGCACATGCAGCTGTCAGTGTGAACACACAACAGTGGTTTCCCTTCAGCGCTCTCTGAGCTGTAACTGCTGGCGATGTAACACTGCCGGTGTAGACTTCCCCTAATACCCCAACTTCTGCTTTATCTGTTAAGGCATTGATCTAAATCAGTCAAGATAATTTTCTTCTGAGTTATCAGTGACTCGGAAACAAATTAATCCATATTTTATATAGAATACTACTCCCTGCTCCTTTTTGCCCTCTTGATCCTTCCTAAATAGCTCATAACCATTGATTTTAAAATTCCAGTCATGAGAATCATCCCACCAGATTTCAGTAATACCAATTCGATTAAATTTATGCTTATAAATGAGCAATTCCAGTTCCTCTTGTTTGCTACCCAGACTCCTAATGTTAGTGTATAGACAGTGCCTGGATTACAGTGTCTCTGTAAATGTGCTCCTTTAGACAAGCAGTTCCTTGAAAGCTACCAACTTTTCCTTCCTGTTTTTCTGGAAGGCCCTAATTTTGGAACAGTTCACGTGTTCAGTACAGAAGGGGTACAAGTACAAGCTTCAGACCAGTGGTCCAAATATCAGTTATTTTCTTTTTCTTCTGTAGGACTCTACTTAGCTTAAAGGAAACCTGCATTGCAGCTAAACCCAAGCAGTGTGTAGCCTTTGAATGAGAAATAAGAAGAGGTGCAACAAGAGAAAAGGAGAGAGATTCATGATGCAAAAAGGAAAAAATATATACATATGAAAGGGAAAAAAATGAAAAGGGGAATAAAAAGCAGATGCAGAAAAGTGGAAAGAGACAAGAGACAGCTTTAGTAGTGGCAGCATGTGAAATGTGGGGACAGCTTGTAAGGGAGTTCGTTTGCCAGCCCATCACAAGTTGGGATCCAGAAAAGAAGTGAACCACTGGTGTTTTGTACATACTCATCATCCTTCCTTTTATGCAAAATTCTACAAGTTGCTGAGTAATCCTGTGAAGTGCTTAGACCCTTCAACCTCCTTTGAAGTAAGGAGGAAGGGGAAAGGGGAGATATGAAGTTGCAGAGAAGTGACTGACCTCATCTTCTGCATAGAGGCTCCCCTCCATGTGGGATCACAATCTGAGCAAAAGAAAATAAATGTGAATTGGTTTGTGCTGTTCTTTGAAGCATGTTCAATGAAAATTGCTTTAAAATGTTTTCAAAAAAAGCTTGTGAAATGGATTTAATATTTATTCTTCCACACCATATTAGAGAGGTTAACTAGAAAAGGCTTAAATCAACAGTAGGTTTCTTTACCTTATATTATTAAGTAACAGTATTATTTCTTTTGCATTCAACAGCGTATGCTTGATATGACGTTTGGAGCAGGAGGTCATACTACAGCTCTTCTACAGAAAGTAACTGATATTACAATATATGCACTAGACAGAGACCCAGCAGCTTATAAAATAGCTCGGCAACTTTCAGAATCATATCCGTAAGTAGAATTCTGCTTTTCTTGTCTTATCTATGGTATTTATGGGGTGTCAAGCACCATACTTTATCTTTTGTGTATACATTTAAATGGTTATAGTACTACAGTATGTGCCTATTAGTTTCATTAAAAGAAAGAAACCTACCTAAAGTCACTTTTGACTTTTTTGCATGTAAGGCTTAAATTTTTATGAGACTGCTTGAATTTAATGCATTTTCTCTGCTGCTACTTGCCCTGTGTGCTTTAGCTAGTCACTGCAGTGTTTAAAACTGAGTGTGATCAGTTTAATTTGGGATTATTCTAGTAACAAGCTTGCATTTAAAAATTTTTTATTGCACACCAAATTAGTTTTGCCACAAAAGAAATCTTTCACAACAGACAAGAAATTGATTTAATAAAAGTTTAGTTTTTAATTAAATTATGAGCTAATTTAGCTGTGACTCATTTACACTAGACGGATTCATAAAAAACAAATAAAGATAATTTATTGAGTTTCAGTATTATATTTCCTGCTGTACTTTGTGACTTGTGCCGCTGGCTTCAGAATTTAGTCATCAAGTAAACAAGGTCACAATCTTACGTCACAGGATCTGCTAGCACAGACTCCTGTGCCCATATATTACTCAGATCTTAATTTGCTAGGCAGAAAAGGACAGGAAATACAATAGTGCTCTTAAGAAATGTATTTTAATAATTTCTTTGTTAATATTACAAATGTTATATTCTTTGATTCTTTTTTTAATAAAGAGGCGACTTATTCAAATCTATAGCAAAAATGCTTTTAGATTAAATGTTGAAGTCTTTCAGCTTCCTTTCTCTTTGTTGCACATAACATTTATTCTGTTTTCCCATAGCAATTTAATTTAACTTATATGCGCAATTCACGTCTCAGTTGTAACACAAGCATCTTTTTTTTTTTTGTTCTGAAACGCCTAATGTTCATCCCAAAGCTAATAGTTTACAATAATTACATTAGTACAGGTGACTGGGATAGATTATATAGTTTATTTCTTGATATCATTTGGTGAAATGACATTCTGAAGCATGAGCACTATCTCTGTGTGCTCAATTTTATGCCTGATATTTATGCTGCCCCATGTAGCAGTTCCACATTACTATTTGGAATTCCAGGAGACCTATTGCCTTGTTTCATAGAACTTAAAGGTAACTATTTGTGAACTCATCAGATGACATGGATAACTAACATTATCTTCAAAAAGGAGTCAAATCTTTGAACTCGCCTTGGAAGCACTGACTGACTGGGTGAGTGAAAACAGCCAGAATAGTGCTCCTACATTACTATCTGTATTGGGCATGGGTATATGTGTGAGCTAATAAATTGGGTTCAAAGCATAGTGGATGGAGAGGAAACAGTAATAGATAAAGAAGAAGAGGTGAGAGACAAAGGACAAGAAGCAGATGGGAGAGGTGAATTAGAAGCCAAGATGGCTTACAGTTTGTGGAAGATTCTGGAAAATATATTGGAAACGGAGAAGCCAAGTACACAAACTGGAGAGCACAAAAGACAGAAGGAATTCTCAGAATCAGAGCCTATTTGGTGAAATAAGTAGAACAGATGAAGTATATTAGGAGGCAGCAGAACATTAATTTGTGGGTAACTGTGGGCAGATAGGGAGCAGACATATGTTGTGTTGCCTGGAGTAGTGGTAATTTGGTAAAAGTAGATCAAAATACTAACCAGGCAACTCACCAGTGGTTGTCATCATAAGTTTCAGTGGTGTGTGCTGACATAGCATTGCTCCATCTTCAATGATGGGCCAAAGTAAAGGGAAGAGAATGAGGACAAAATAACAAGGTAACTGAAGGCAGTTTGGCCTCAAGTAGCAGTTCCATGGCCAGCCAAACAAAGAGCGTGTTGGCATGCTTGTACATAAAAGTATGCAAATGAGGAGGCACATTTCTAAAAATATTATTGTTTTGACTTGACCAGGATGTGGAAATTGCTTTGGTATAAAAAAAAAGATAAAACTGAAGTTCCTGGGAGCTTGTTCTGGAAAAACTGTTTTTTTGCGGGAGGGAAACTTCCAGCATTTTAGAAGACTTTACAGTATTTCAAAAGAGATTTTATGTAGTCTCTGTATAACCTGTGTATTAGATTTATCTTTCTTCCAAAGAAGAGAGGAAACTGAAGGAGGGACAGATCCTCCTTTAGGGGAGAGGAGACACCTGGCTTGGGCATCTCATCTTTATACATTCTCCGCAGCCCCTAAGATGCTGCTGCTTTACTGTTGAAAGGCTAGGGGCCTCAGAAATGACTTAAACAGCTATCAACTCTCGTGTTGCTTCCACTTCAGTGCCCCCAGCTGTTGAGCCCTCACCTCCTAGCCCGAGATGACTTCTGGAAGTGCAGAACTCTCCCAAGTCAGGCAGAAGAGGGGGAGTTTTTCATCTGAGTCTAACAAAGGGAAAGATTAGGTCTCCTTCTCCTTACTTTACTGCTGCTCATTATTACCCCAGCTTTGACACTGTTCAGCAGCCATTATATCAACAGGGAGGACAGTCCAGACATACAATCCCTTAACAGTCTTCCTCTTGATATTACATTGGGATAGTGAGCAGTCCCAATGCCTCTGATTTTAATTGGCACGACAGATCAGAGAACAGCAGATAGTGCAGATTACAACAATCCTATATTAACACTGTAAATAGTTAAATACAAAATAGCTGTGTTAAAAATACTTCATTTAGGTTGCAAAGTCAAGCACTTGAAAGTTAGGAAATGCCAGATGTAGGGGCATCATCTTAATTTTGCCTTCTCGTGAATCCATTCTAGCCACTGAAGGAGGTCCTGTTAAATAATAGTATGTAGTAATGTAATCAAGATTATCATAATGTATACGCACAAGGGAGGTGAATTAGGATTGCTCAGGCAACCTTAATTCTGGCATTTCTTAACTTCCCAGTGCTTCACTTTTCAACCCGAAACAACGTTCTTTTGATTTAGTTTTTTAAA
The DNA here is from genome assembly GCF_007399415.2 of Gopherus evgoodei. Taxonomy (NCBI): domain Eukaryota; kingdom Metazoa; phylum Chordata; order Testudines; family Testudinidae; genus Gopherus; species Gopherus evgoodei. The sequence goes on from NC_044325.1 coordinate 93,475,650, forward strand.
TGTAATTACAAGCTTTCTTTTAAAGGAACATGGTTTGTGTGCAACTCTCTGAATGAATCATCAGCAGTTTGAAAGCTGAACCTTCAGCACTGCAGCAGATGCTGCCACTGCTTGAGGTACACCGGACTAATTAGACTAGCTGGCATCAGGAGATGGCTATTATCCAAAGTGCAATGGATCTCTGGGTCCAAGTGTTGGGATCCAATGAGTTTGGAGCTGGGGGAAGCCTGACCATTCTGACTCTCTCCACTCCTGGGAATTGGCACTCTTGTCTCATATGGTGCTCCCAGAGGGGAAATTGGCCACGAGCACCACATGATGGGTCTTGGGGGTGATTGAAGGAAGCCTGGCCTCTCTCTTCCCCACCTCTGGGATCTCTGTCTACATATGGAGCCCCCAGTGTGGTGATAAGAACAGGAGCGGAAAGTTATGTGAGGAAGTCCAGCAAGGCTTCTCTTCCCTTCCCTTCCCTTCCCTTCCCCCCCCAGTAGGTACGGGTTTCCTGCCCCATGTGATGCCCACAAAGGAGCCTATATGATGAGTCCTGGAGAGGGCAGAGGCTGGCTTTTCTCCCTCCCCTCACCACACTGGCAACAGCTACTTAGACAGCTCCCACATGTTCTCTGTATGTTCATGATGGCATTAACTCAGTTCGACGCCATGTCTACTATACAGATGCTACAGTGGCACAGGTACACCTCCATATCTATGTCGGTGTAACGCCGTAGCATAGTCACAGACTACACAGATGGAATCTCCAACTCCCTGACTCACAAGGTTGCCACTAGAATAACAAAACCTTTCCTGTTAAGTCTTCTGTACCATTTTGTATAGAAGTATCACAAAAGGGAATAAATAGACTCAGCTAGTCCAAATCTTACATCCAGGATATCAAGGCAGCATTCACAAAACAAAGAGGAAGATGCCTACGCTGCTCTATAGATTGATAGTCCTCTGACTTAAAGTCCATTTTCCCCTAATGAACAGATACCCTACTCAGCCTGTTTTCTGGCGAGGTTTGCTTTCCCAACTAGATGAAAAGTTTTGGAAGTGCCAGGTATTATTCTACCCATAGAAACAAAAACTGTATTTGTTTCCAAAGTGGAATTCTCTTTTCTCCTCCCTTCTTCACTTTTGTTTACATAAGACATGCTGATGTCTAATCACAGAATTACAGCTGATGTAATTTATTATGACAATGTGAAATGCAGAAGGGCCTCCTCACTCCTCTTCATGTCAATAAGTTGATATGAAGCTATTCATATGGGCACTGAAGTTGAGGCTCTCAACGCTATAGACTCATGTCCATCAAAAGAATCTTTGTGGATTCTTTCTGAAGTAGCATATCTCGCAACCACTGTTTGAGAAATCACTACTTGACCAGCTAAGAGAGAATTAAATCACACAGTTAAATAGTTCAGAACATACAGATGCAGTCTTGTAGGGAGAAAAAACAAAACAAAACAAAACTCCCATTTATACAGCATTGGAATGAACTGATTTCCCCAGAGAGATAATAAATGTATCTATCTTGTTCAGTAGTTCATGTTCATAATTCAGATTGCCATCTTTAAGCAGAAAAACTGTTTCCTTATGGCATACACAGCCTTTATTAATCTCACTAGCTTTGGGGTGGCAGTTCTGCTTCACAGTTGTAAATTGAAATGAGCATTTTTGGTGTATGTATAAATTAAAATACATTTTGACTGGACTGTTCTTCAAGTGCTTGCTCATATGCATTCCATGTTAGGTGTGTGCATGCTGTGTGCACTGTTGCCAGAGATTTTTCCCTCAGTGGTATCCATTCAGCTGGCTCTGGTGCCCTCTGGAGCCATGCACTTATGCACCGCCAGCCCTCACCCTCTCAGTTCCTTCTTACCGCCCGTGACAGTTGCTGGAATGACTCTTCTTCCTTGTGATTTTTAGACTACTCCTTCGTTCATAGTTACCATAGTTTAGTGTGTATAGTTTTTACTGGTAGAGTTAGTGTATATAGTTAGTTCCTATCATCGAGAGACTTCTTTGCCCCAGAGGCTGGGCTTGCCCCAGTCACCAGGCTTCAAGCCTTGTTCCTCTTGTGGCAAACCTATGCCTGTGAGTGACCTGCAGTTTAGCTGCTTGAAGTGCTCGGGGTAACCCATGTGAGGGACAAGTACCAGATTTCTTGGGACTTCAGACCCCACAATAAAAATGACAGGGACATCAGGCTGAAGGTTGTCTTCATGGAAGCCACCCTCAGACAAGTCTTCAACTACGTATCTCCCACCAGCAGGCTTTGCTAGGGAGATATGATTTTAATCTGTGGGACTCCCTGATCCCAGAGTCAAGGCAGAGTAGAAGAGACTATACCCACCCCTAAACCTCCCTCTCCCATGGGGGACAATGCCCCAGGGCCTCCTTTGGTCGTACAATCATCATCTTCATCCCTCGACGAGGTGGTCATGGGGACTCTAGAGGGCCAGCCCGCAAGATGATTTTAAAGAACACCAGGCCCTGCTTCGATGGGTGGCCGAGAACTTGGGCCTAGAGGTGGAAGAGATGGACAAGCAGATGAATGCCTTGTTCAGTGTCCTCTCAGACCTCCACCCCTGCCCGTGTTGCACTAGCAGTATGACAGCATCCTCAAAATTGTGAAGGCCCTCTGGCAAACCCCGTCGTCCACCCCTCTCATCTCCAAAAGGGCTGAAAAGAAGTACTTTGTCCCGGCCAAAGGGTTCGAGTACCTTTTATACTCATCCACCTCCAGGCTTGCTGGTTGTCTTTGCAGCTAACAAAACAGACAAGCAGGGGCACGCCAGCTCAACTCTCAAAAATAAAGAGGCCAAAAGACTGGACCTTTTTAGAAGAAAAATTCCACTGCCAGCCTGCAATTTCTGGTGGCAAGCCATCAGGCCCTCTTGGGCAGATACAATTTTAATTTATGGGACTCCCTCCGTAAGTTCAAGGAGTATCTCCTGCAGGGTTTGGGTCAAGAATTCGGCACCCTAGTAGAGGAGGGCACCTCAGCGGCTAGGTGCTCTTTCCACATGGCGTGGGACACTGCAAACTCAGCAGCCAGTGTGGTCATCGTGGCAGTGGTTATGAAGCGCTGCTCCTCGTGTTAGAGTGCCGGCCTTTCCCAAGAGACGCAGACCTCAATCCAGGACCTCCCATTTGATGGGAATGATCTCTTTTCCAAACAGACAGATGTGATGCTGCACGGGTTAAAGGACACTCAGGCCACCCTTTGCTCACTGGGCATGCATATGCTGCAGTCTGCACAGAAGCAGTTCCAGCCGCCCCCGCCACCAAGGCCTTGGCAGCTTCATCAGGGGTTTGCAAGGAGAAGGGATAGAGACACGAGTTTTCGTTCTCGCTGCCCTTCCTCCCTCCCGCTCACCTGCGTAGCCCAGCCTGGCAAAGCATCCTGGGGGCCAGAAGTGCTCGTTCTGAAGTTGCGCTCGAGAGCAGTGCCGCTGTCAATTTCCCAGATCCACCTTGTTCTTCCTTTACCATCTTCATCCCTACCATTCAGCCTGGTTGCAGGTCACCTTGGACCACTGGGTGCTGAACATAGTATCTCGGGGCTATTCCCTGCAATTTTTGGCTGCCACTCCCTTCCACCTACCCTCTTCACCATCCCATTCAAGAGATTTAGAACCTCCTGTGCCTGGGGGCAGTGGAGGAGGTCCCTCGGGACATGAAAGGAAAAAGGTTCTATTCCTGCTACTTCCTTATCTTGAAGGCAAAAGGGGACCTCAGACAGATCCTGCATCTGTTTCCTCAACCAGTCTTGTAAAAAGTTGAAGTTTCGCATGGTCTCCCTGGTCTCCATTATTCCTTCCCTGGATCCAGGCAGGTAGAACAGGAAATGCCTATCCAAAGAGCTTCCTCTCCAATGCCTATCCAAAGTCATGGCCCACCCAATCACGAGAAGCTCGAGTGTGACTCAAGCTGCTGGGTCACATGGAAGCTTGTACTTTTGTGGTTCACCATACGAGGCTGAGCGTCAGGCTCCTCCAGATGTGGCTAGCATCAGTATACCACTTGGACTCAGTGCTCATGGTCCCTCCCCTGGTCCTCACCTCCCTGGACTGGTGGAAAAACCTGAGATCAGTGATGATGGGGGATGCCCCTTGTTATCTCTTAGATGTGTCGGCCTTAGGGTGGGGAGCCCACCTCAACAATCTCAGGACTCGGCCTCTGGTCCCAAGATGAATTCTCCCTGCATATAAACATCAGGGAGCTCAGGGTGGTACGCTTAGCATGCCCAAGTTCCTCTCCCAGATCTCAAGTAACATGGTATAGGTCCTGACAGACAATACTGCAACCATGTTTTACGTCAACAAGGAGAGAGGGGCTCGATCTTTGACCTTGTGTCAGGAGGCCATCCATCTAAAGGACTTGTTCGTGAAGCATTCCATTTATCTCAAAATGTCACATCTCCCGGACGTCTGGAATGTACTTGCAGATCACCTCAGCAGATCCTTCTCCTCTAACCACAAGTGGTCCCTTTACCCAGAGGTCACCAGATTCATTCCTCAAAGATGGGGTCCTCCCCAGGTGGACCTATTTACCACCAGGCAGAAGGAAATGCCATCAGTTTTGTTCACTGCACAGAGCCTGGGCTCCCTCTCCGATGCTCTTCCTTCTCTCATGGACAGACCCCAACTTTACACCCCAACCCCCTTACTTCACAGGGTCCACCTAAAAATCAAATGGAACAAGGCAAGAGTTATTCTGATAGCACCAGCGTGGCCGTGCCAGAATTGCTTTGACGTGCTCCTGGATCTCTCAGTGGGAGCTGCATTCTTGCTCCCACTCCATCCAGACCTGATTTCACATGCATGATAATTTCACCCGAACTGCGCCTTCTTGCATTTAACTGCATGGATGCTACATATATGAACCTTGAAAAACAGGTCTGCTTGGAACAGGTTCGGCAGATCTTGCTAAGCAGTAGAAAGTCTTTCACCAGAGCTACCTATTTGGCCAAGTGAAAGTGTTTCTCTTGTTAGGCTTCATGTCTCACTATGTCATCACCCAACAGGCCCGAGATGATGTCAATTTTTGAAGAGCAGTGTTGCAGTCAGCATGTCCATGAATTCTGAGCCCATCTCCTGGGGTACAGCTTGTGAGTGACCTAACACAAGGTGGACATGAGCAAGCACTCAAAGAAGAAAAAACGGTTACTAACCTTGTTATTTGAAATGTGTTGCTCATATCCATTCCATGACCCATCCTCCTTAGCCATCTGTTGGCGTTAACTGACAAAAAGGAGCTGAGAGAGTGCAAGGCTAGCAGTGCCCCTTATACTGACACATAAACGCACAACTCCAGAGGGCACTAGAGCTGCCCCAATGGATACCACTGAGGTAAAAATCTCTGGCAACGGTGCACGCAGCACACGCCCACTCAACATGGAATGGACATGGACAATACATCTCAAAGAACAACAGTTACGAAAGGTTAGTAACTGTTTTTTGTCTGTGATCAACTAAGAAATATTTTAATCAACTTTGAACTACTGTGGGGTGGGGGCAAAAACACCAAATGCAGTGCAGTTCAGTCTTGTAATTTGTCAAGCACTTTTGCCTGCATTGATTGAGCATCAGTTATACATGATGTACCTGAAAGATAACAAGGGATGGTCTAGATAATACTTAGTCCTGCCTTGAGTGCAGGTGACTGGGCTAGATGACCTCCCGAGGTCCCTTCCAGTTCTATGATTCTGTGGTGATGTGAATTTGTTTCAAGTAACCTGGAAGTTAGGTTGGATGTGTCAAGTATTTATTTAAGTCTCAGAAGACAGGTTCTTCATGAATGGAGTTCTTTTATTTCTGGCACTGGCCAGGAGATGGCCTAGATGATGCAATAGGCCTTTTTCATCTCTAGTTCTTACATTTAATTAGTAATGATGCTCAGTTGCATTTGCAATAATCAGTCCTAATGCCGTGGTCTTTAAGTGTTATTTAAAGTTGATTGCTATAGAATATTATTTTTATTTGTTCTCATTTGACTATTTTAATAACCTTAGTAAAATCATATTTTAACTGTGGTTATTTTTCATGCTTAATTTTTGCACACACTCTAGTATCATGAATACTGAGCTATGAGACCATTATTGCCCAAACTGCAGAAATATGCCCAGTGGAACAGTAAGAAAAGATAAGTAAAGCTAATTCATGGTATTTTTCCATAGTCAGCAATTATAAGTGTAGTCTTCCTCAGGCTTTGGCAAAAGACATCTAGAGCTGTAAATCACCAAATAAGAACATCGTATTCACAAAATCAAGAAAAAATAAATGTGTTCTTTGCATTTTAAATATGGTTTTTAGCACCTTGGAAGTGATTTAGTAAGAAATAAAAAGTAAACAGTGTACAGTTCCCACTTCAGTTCTTGCATACATTAGCTCCTTTTCTGTTTCAAGCATCGTCAAGATTCTTCCTCACCCCCCTCCAGAAAAAAAAATGTGTACTGATGCTTTAATAAGGAAAAAATGGGTCAGATCCTGTTAGATATTCAATGAGTGGGTGGGAATCCTTTGACGTGCTTTCTGGGGAAGCCTCTAACTTGACAGTTGCTGCTGAGATTCCAGAAGAACAAGATAAAATTCTGTCAACAGCAATATATATTACAAATAAACCCTTTTACGCCCACTGAAAGAGGCTAGAAAGGTGGCTGAAATCTAGCAATTAACCAGTATGATTGCATGCTTTTAAGGCTGAGAAACCTACACAGAGCCTACGCACAGGAGACAATGTGTTCTTTATATTACACTATGCTGTATGAGAAATCATGGCCCAGAAGTAAGAATAAGTAAAAGCAGTAATATAGAATTCCATATTTATATGAACTATAATATATATTTTTATTGGCAATGTAAAGTGTGTGGTGGCTGGGGTTGTGGGTTTTAGTTTCAATGTGAAATTAAGTTTATATGATTGGATAGAATTCTAAATTCAGTAGCTTTTGAACGTCTGGGGAAAGTTTAGAATACAGATTATAGTGCCCCAGAGGGAAACCAAAACACTGTTTGTAAATTACAGTAAATTCATTTTAGTTAAACTTTTACCTATATGTTTGTGATTTTTATCTGTGTTTTCAGTGTTTTGATTTTGATGCTTTACTTTGTAGGTTTGTTACTTTTGATTACAGGATGAAGGATGATATTTTTCTACTCTATAGGCATGGCATATTGAAAGTAATCATGTTTATATGTATTATATACTATTGCTGTTACATTTAGCTCCAATCCTTTCTAAAGTAAAAGTTATCACTGTCTGTGCAAGCTAACCCTGGCTATCTTCTCAATAAAGATAGGATAGATAAATTGATGGGACAATGCCATTTAGGTCTCTCAAGGTCACCTTCAAATGTCACTAAATTAAAGGCTAGTAGTGTTTTTCCACTGTTTATTTTTTATCTTTTCCTAAAGGTTGTGTTGAACTTCTTGGGTGCTACTCCCTCCTCTGTTGTCGTTCTAAATTCCAGCTATCTAGACTCCATCATGTATAGAGTATTGCTGCCTGCTTTCGTACATAAAATATCACCTCCTCTAATACTTTCTCTGGTTCTCTATTCAGAAGTCCCCTAATTAATAAAACGCTGAGCTGGCTTAAATCAACCTACTTCTGACAGACCTTACTTGCTTGTCCTCCCTTTCTACTCTGTGTGTTCTCTTTATTGCTAGCCTTCTTCTGTCCCTTCTCAAAATTTCACCACTATTTGAGTAACAGCCTTCTCTTCTGCAACCATATATGTTTCATCCACCCTACAACCCTTTTCAAATCTCATCTTAACCTTTTCTCATCTATGCTTCTTAATTTCTCTTTCCCTTCACTTACTGACTTCACTACTGCACAGTTTTTGAAAAAGTGTGTGCGAGATACTGGCCACTGCCCTAATATTTTATTCTGTAAAGAGTTTGGGAATACAATTTATATTCAAGATGATTTATAAAAAAAAAGTTATACTGTACTGACGTAATCCATAACAGTGGTCTGTGGCCCTGAGCATGCTGGAAGCACAACAAACCTGGCATTCAGTACCAGCCATTATTAGCTAACCTATATTTCTCAAAAAAAAAAAAAAAAAAAAAAAAAAAGGAAAGCAATTGCTAAAAGGGCAGGTGGGCCAGAAGACCCCCCTTCCTGTCCCTGCCTTCCATCCTGCTGCAAGGGAAGGACCTCCTTACCCGTCCCTGGTGGCCAATGTATTCCATAACAAGGGGAGAAAGAAGCATGCCAGTCACCTACAGTAATATAAACCCACAGACAGCAAAGTGAATTCTCCTGTTTCCTTCTTTTAGGCCATCGGCCAGTGAGGTTATTTGAATCCTCCGTCTTGTCCAATGAACCCACCCCAAGGAATCTTCTGGCACACACTACTCAGAGGATTTTGTATTCTGAAATGTTGTGCCCTGTTGAACAGTTCCTATGATGGTGAACCAACCCATCTATTAAATGGCAAAAAAAATTGTTAATGCAGAGTTAAGGTAGCCCGTTGATAGCCAGTGCCCTTCCACTGTGTTGAGTTCAGCAAAACTCAAACGTGTGAAAACCAGGGAATATAGAGTTAAGGTAAACATCCACGTAGCCTTAACTCTGCGTCTCCCCTCAGAGCTATCAATAGCTGTTAGGAATTACCTGAATGAACTCCAACTGCATTCAGTGTGTTAGGTGTAGCTGTATTGAATGGTGGAGGAATAAGTTGGAGCATCTTGGATGAGCTGTGATTGTGATCTCAGGAGCTCAGGTTCTGAGTCCCCTCGTGTGTTATCAAAGGAAGGAGGCATATATGCAGCTTGATGCTCTAGTCCACATCATTTCAATGCACAATTGTGTAGCTTATATCAGTAGCAGGGCACTGGGGTCTTCTTACCATGAGTATTGTCAGTAGTGAGGTGAGATGTGAGAGTGGTGTATGGATTTTATGATGAGTCAGAGAAGTATAGGTTTAGCTGTGTTCAAGTGTGAAAGGGCTGTAAAAGGTTATGAAATGATTGTTTAAATTTTACAAGTGTGGTATTCTGTCGAGGAGCAAGCTCAGTGTTTGAGCATAGGGCAAGAGCAGCTAGCACCTGCCTATTACAAAGAAAAGGAAAAGTGGGAGTGTGTGTTGTGGGCATATTGGGGCATCACTCAAAGAGGCAGAGATAAGGTTGTGTGGGCTTTTACCTTAACTATATTTCCTGGTTTTCACAAGTTTGACCTTTGCTGAATTTGATGTTCTAGAACGGCGTGAGCTATCACTGGGCAACCTTAATGCTGTGTTAATGAAGATTTTTAAATTTAATTTCCTGGTGTTTTAAACTGCAAGAAAAATGTTTTTTGGTAGGAGTTAATGGTCATGTAGGCAGTTGTAGTTTGCACCTAAGTTTACAGTTGATATGCTACTGTGGCTAGGTAATAATCAAAAGACCTCGCTTTTATATAATACTTTTAATCAGTACATCTCAAAGCACTTTAAATCATTATTCCCATTTTACACATGGGAAACTAAGGGACAGAGAGGCGAAGTGACTTGCTCGGTAACCAAGCAGGCTGGTGGCAGAGCTAGGAATAGTCCTAGTGCAGTGCTTTTTCCACTATGTGTTTTCAACACATGGTTGCTATGTGATTACTCAGTGTCCCCCCCCCGCATACATTTTGTTACAGTGGAATGAGGATAATGTTTTTCTTTGAAATATTTGTTATGTATAGTTGCTAAAAGGGCTGGTGAAAGAAATCTCATCCATGCTCTAGGTCCCAAAATCTTTACAATTTTATTACTTAGTTGTTACAGTAACTTTAAAGGTGCAAGAGAAGACTGGTGTATTTCCCTTCTTGTCCACCCTCTGCCCCACTGTTCACTGCAGCATGTAGCTCCCTCCCAACATTTCTAGCTGCCCCTCCCCTTCCCAACCCATTAAGCCATTAGTCGGCACTCTACAAGCCATTAACATTTAAGAAGTTGCTCCTTGCTGTCTCCTGCCCTATGCTACTACATGCACACATCACAGGCTTGCTGGAAGGTTGCACACTACCTTGTTTATGTAGCCTGAGCTGCACATTGAGCTCAGTCCCATTAGTCACCTCTAGCTGGGACTCCTGCCCCTGCTTCAGCCAGCTTCCCCCAACCATGCCTCAGGTCTTCCCACTCCGTCCTTCCTCCAGTCTGAGCCCTTCCCCCAGGGGCGGCAGGTTTGTATAATTTTTGGTGGTGCCCAGAACAGGTCCAAGTCCCACCCCCTCACACACACCCCTAACTTGTAAGCCAATATATATTTTTTTTAAATAATGTAAAAATGTGAGATCGCTTGGGTGGGGATGAGGGGTTTGAGTTGTGGGAGGGGCTTGGGCAGAGGGCTGGGGTGAGGGCTGTGGGGTGGGGCTAGGGCTGAGGGGTTCACGGTGTAGGGGGCTCAGGGCTGGGGCAGAGGGTTGAGGTTTTGGGGGGGTGAGTGCTCTGGCTGAGGGTGTGGGCTCTGGGGTGGGGTGGAGAGGGGCTGGGCCAGGGATGAGGAGTTTGGGGTGCTGGCAGGTTGCCCCTGGCTGGGGCCAGAAAGGAGAACTCCCTCCAGCCTTCCCCCCCTGGCAGCAGTGAGCTCCGGAGAAGAAGCCCCCTCTCTGTCCCCCTCAACTCCCTCCAGGCAGCACAGTCACCTCGCACTACTGTCACTGCATGTGCTCCTAGGGGCCCCCTCATGTTTAGGAAGCCTCCTCGCCTCCCCTGTGTTGGGTGTGGGCTGCCATCATGTGTGTGCCTCCTCCCCTGCTGCTGCCCCTCATTGTAGCCTCACTGGGGGTGGGGGATGGGGCTGACCCTTGCCCAATGTGGGGCAGGAGCAGTGACTGCAGGCGGGGAGGGCTCCCTGTGCTGGTGGAGGGTCCCACCGGAAAAGGGAAGAGTCTGTCCGTCCAAGGTGGAAGGTCAGCCTGCCCTGGCACTAGCGGTTGAGGGGCACAAGGACCATGCAGCAGCAGTTGATTCCAGGAGCCGGCAGAGCTGAGTGCAGTTCGGAGCTACAGGGTGCAGCCACCCACTGCCCAGGGCGCAGGCAAGGGCTCTTGGGGAAGGTGTGCGGGGGCATCCCCAGTGCCGAACACTGGTGGAGCTGGGCCCTGAATAATTCTGGAGCCCAGGCACCACGGGCCTATATAACTTTCCAGCCCTGCCCTCCCACCATGTCATCCCAGTCCACCTACCCCACACAGGAGTGATCTATATCTAGTTTCTGGATTTTATATGTTTAAATTTGTATTATCTTCAGCCCTTTTACCCGAGATCCTAATTCACACAAGGGGGCAGGGAGAGGGGCTCAGACCCCTGCAGAAGGGTAGGGCTCCCCTAGATTCCAGCACACATGGAAGGGAAGAATTCAAAGCTGACAGGCTAACTTCACCCCTAAACTCCCAATTTCTTCTGCTACCCCTTATTCGCCAGCCCCTACATCTTATCTGCTCCAGCTTCGTACCCCTCCCTCTTACCTAAGCCCTCTAACCCCCCTAACATCAATGTAATCTCAACTCCTCACAACCTTATTCCCTTCAATCCCAACATGGCCCTTCCCTTCCTATTTTTCTTACAGAAATACTTTGATTAAATTTTCCCATAATTAACATCCCCACCTCCTGCAACAGAGACAGATTTTAGCAATATGCCTCCAAACTTTTTCCAGATTTTTGCCCAAGGTGGGACTCAAACTGAGAGTAGCTGGCTGGGTCGGATTCAAAAGACTACTGCTTATCCCCTTGAGATATCTCGATGGTGAGAAACACTTTGAAGGCTTACAGTCTTGTCAAATCCTTTTTTCTGTGCATGCTTAGCATAATCGGTTAGGCTTGAGAATAAGCACATGCTTGTGACAAACCTAACCAGAGAGGCAAAATATTTTTCAAATACTGTTTTAATTTGATTTCCACTAAAGGGCTGTTGGGTGCCATGCACTCTGTTGGGGTAACCCTCAAGCACTGGTGACTCTGGTATGATGATATGAGCCCTTGTTTGATCTATATGAGCACAAATGATCACCAGAATTTGTCAACTTTAAGAAAAGCTGGTTTTGTTTGTTTGGGTTTGTGAGGAGGGAAGGGGGGAGGTTTGCTGTATCACTGGGACCCTTTTGTTCAAATGGCCTCAAATTTGGATCACTAACAAAAACCCCACACACCATAAATTTCTAGGCAGTTTGAGTAACCATGTAGATTTTAGAACACTTAGAACAGTCAAACTTTAAACAGAAAGCTGGTCTTAACCTTAACTATAGCAAAGTTGTCTTTCTGCTATAATACATAGTGTAAAGTGTTTTGGAGACCCATTTGGGGAAAGGCTATACATAAATGTTAGATCATTATAATTAACTGTAGTCTTAACATTAAAGTATATTATAGTGACACTGTTTCATCTGCACTCAAATTCATTGACGTTGTAGTACAGAGGAAACTTTTAACGTAGCAAATTAATTATTAAATGAAGGTGGCTGATTACCTTCTTGTTTTATTCATGGTATTTGAAGAGGAGAGGAGAACATTCAATTATTGCTTGCAATTTTGTTATAGAATCTTTATTTTGACCCCCCAGAATTTCCCCCTCCCAGGAAGCATATAATACAGTGTTCATCCTTTAAAGAAAAACATCTTATTACAATTTACATTACATGCATGTGTTTACTAATTGTATGTGCACTTAGTATCAACCCCTTCTTGCGTAACTAACCATACTAAATGTCTGAGCTGTTCCTTTGTGTTTTTTTCTGAGTCACTTTTAATTAATCAAATTTGACCATTAAGAACCCACCAATAGGAAAAAAGTGCAATATAGTTGTGAAAGCTTTCTTACTTGAATATATAAATGGTAGTACATTTTTGCTAGAGAAATGTATAATTCAAGCTTAGTGTTTTGCCCTAGGGAATTAGATCAGAAGATTAGGAGTCCAAGGAGATCCAACATAGATGTCATTGTAGGATCAGGGCCTTAATGTGTGATTTTTCTCAAAGTCCAAAGAGTTCATACCTCACTTCCCTTTTATAGGTCATTGGCCACTGAGCAGGGCAACATCTGCGTTGGCTTTTAAAGAACATCAGCAGTTCTTTTGGGTACTCTAGAAATCAAGATGGATATTGGAGTTTCCATTAAAGGGAGTAACTAGATTTACTCTGTATTGTCAGTTAAAATTGTAGATAAAACTACAAAAGCAAGAAAATAAAAAGTTAAACCATCTAACACATCCCTCTCTTCCTCCACCCAGAAACATTCCTCACCATTTGAACTGCTATACACCAGAAAATGCACCATGAGCTAGCATTGTAGGTAGATGCCTAGAGGGATTTTCAAAAGCACCAGAGCATATTAGATACCTAATTCCCTGATTGGGTGCACTGAAAATCCCACAAGGTGCCTGTCTGTAACTTAAGGTGCCTAAATACCTTTGAAAATCTTGCCCCACAACCTTAACTGTGTCTCAATATGGATGCCAGCCTCTCAGCCTGTTCTTTGTGATGTTTATCAAAGATCTGCTGTTCTGATGCAACACAGATACGGAACTAATAGGTCCTCTAGCTGGGAAGAACCAAGGATAGCAGGCTAAAGGCATAGCTGGAGGATGGATGGACTCTTTAGACTGAAGCCACAGAACACTGACAGCCACAGTCAGGCAGAACAAGGGAGCCACCAAGCCAGGGGTCTGTCAAAATTGTTGTAGTTCACTGGGTTGCGTATCACAAAAGAACAGTGTTGTAGTGCTATCCTAAATTATTTATAACGTTTTTCAAGTGTAGCCTCAGAGAACAGAAATGGCTAACATAAAACCTGTTATCCATTGGCTACACATTGCACAAAAGTTTTCAACAATGTGGAAAAAATGCCTGTTTTTCTTTGGTAAGGAATTAAAAAAATTATATATTACCAGAAACAGACTCTAACTCTCATTGGATACAAGCTTTCTTGGACTTTCTATGGTCCATAGTTGATAAACAAAAGAAGCCTGAAAAATCATGTCTCACAAAGTCAGTTTTCTTAAAGGTTTCATTAACATTGTTTATAACTATTAAAACTAAATCAATTAACTTGAAAATCTTCAGAAAATTAGTCTTTATTCCTAGATTATGTGCTGTAAATCAGGAGATGATTATACGCTTTTTTCCTGCTCTAAATGAAGACTGAACCCAACCTTAACTAGAGATACCCACATCTGAAGTGCCACCACCTGTAGTATAGAAGCACAGCAATTTTCTAATAGAGTACACCAGCACTATATAATTCATAATACTAATATTTACTGAGAATCAGCAGGTTTATTGGTGCAGCACAGACATAGAGGAAGATACTGTCCTTACCTCAGAGTTTTATAATTTAAATCAAATATAGAAAATAGAGTACAGAGTAAAGACAAAGTGAGAGACACATTGAAGATCCAGTCTTTGAGAAGTGCAGTATTTTCTTTCTCCAACATATTCTTTCTCTATCTTTGTCTCTCTTTTGGGGGATTAATGATGAGTTCCACAAAACAGGGAGACAGAAAGAGATTTGAAAAAGGAAAGAGTTAGTGCAGGGGTTGGCATGCGGCTCGCCAGGGTAAGCACAGCAGGCCGGGCCAGTTTGTTTACCTGCCGTGTCAGCAGGTTTGGCCGATCGCGGCTCCCACGGTTTGCCGTCCCATGCCAATGGGGGTGGCAAGAAGCTGCAGCCAGCACATTCCTTGGCCCATTGCACTTCCCGCCGCCCCCATTGGCCTGGAACGGCAAACCGCAGCCAGTGGGAGCCTCGATTGGCCGAACCTGCTGACGCAGCAGGTAAACAAACTGGCTCAGCCCTCCAGGGTGCTTACCCTGGTGAGCTGCGTGCCAGAGGTTGCCGACCCCTGGGTTAGTGACTGACACACAGAGACAGTATTACAGTACAAGAACTGAAGAGGACTTTGTCCTAGTGAATCTTCAGGTTAATTTACATAGGCAGTATTTAGTTAGGACACTGTGACTAATACACCGGCTTTTATGAAAATGATGTTTATTTATGGGTGCTTTAAACCATTGATCTTAGGTACATAAATTCTTTCACTCCTCTAAGCTTTCTGCTGTAATATCCTTTATGGTGGGTCCTCTTCTCTGTTATCAAAACTTCAGTCTCACCAGTGTTGCCTCCCAGTCTCACCTTCTCAAAACTGTTGTCACTGTTCAGAATAGTTTAGCTAGGGTCTAATAATCTTCCACTTACATCACTATATCACCTGTCACCAGCAAACAGGATATTACAAGGTGGCTGTCTTCATATATTGTCGCTTATCACATCTATGACAACTGCAAACAAAAAAGGGCTCAGTGCTGACCATGATGCAGTCCACCATTTACTGAGCATTCTCTGCTGTAGCCCCATTTTGTTTTGACTATGCTAATTACTCCATTATACATATCCTCCTAGTCATTATATAGCTCATCATAGGCCAAATGTTTAGCTGCCACAATCCTCCTTTGCCTCCTTTTTTGCTTTCATGTATGCCATTATAGAACGTGGGTGATTGGATATTGAGGTCAGCACCAGAAGAGCAAGAGCGGAAGAAACACTTGGAAGAATGAACAACTGATGAGAAGGGACAGCAATATGAAGACTAAATTCCAACTCTTAAAACCTACATTTGGTTGGGTTAAATTGAAACATAGACATTCAAACAATAATAAGGAACTACAGTCCTTCAAACTACAGTGTTATAGAAGTATTCTGAAAATTTCACAGATAGACCTGCATAATACTCAGCAAACACTAATCAGAGATCTTATGTAAAGAAATATTTGATTTATAGGGCACATTTTAAGAGATTCAGTGGGTGATACATGTTTATGGGCACTGGAAGAAAAAGTTGATGGCAGAAGAAGATGAGGCAGAAAAAGAAGAGCCTGACTGGACAATATGCTATCCTGGTTGGATCAAAAGTATTATTAATCTACAAAGAGATTATACAAAATGGGCTATGAATGATTGCAAACCTTCAGTAATAGAGATGCCACATAAGAAGATATGTCATCTTATAACTTCTCAGCTCACTGGCCTGCCATTTTTTAAAGATTATCTTTTTCTTTTCACCAGATTGTTTAGGTTGAGGAGTCTTTCACCAATTCTCCTTTTTAGCACTGAGTTCATCACTCCTAGGACTTCATGTGCTGTTTCCAGCAACATTGGATAGTTATTTCTTCCCAACATGCTTCAACACTCATCAGTCAGTCTAACTTTCTGGTAACCTCTATCATATGCATGATTTCATCCAGAATAACTCCAGTCCTATTTGAGGAGGTTGAACTCCCTGAATAGTAAATTTTATAACCCTCCATTAGCATCTTAGCTTTACAACCTTTCCATTTACTCTTTTTACGTATGCCACATCTATCCTTCTACTTAAGGCCTCTCATAGCACCAAGCCTCTTCCAATTAGCATTCCTACATTCAAACTTGCATTAATCTCAGGTCATCCCACTTACCCACTGGCTTCTTTAATTTCAGCAGTTCTTGCCCAGTTACAGTATTCAGGCAAGGCTGTTTTATATCACGTATGAGGAACGCCCAAGCCCCCTGAGATAAACTTGACATGGACATGAGTTCATATGAACATATATGTTTGTCCAGCTTTACACAGTAGCTGTCCAAGCCTGACATCCTAGGTTTGAAATCAGAGTTTCTCTTCTCCTGGGTGAGCTGCTTACCGAGACTACTGAATCCCACCTGCCCCAGTAAGACTTATTTTAAGGCAGTCTTTATTCACCTCGATATGTTCGTCATAGGGCCAATGCAGCATTTGATAGAGGTAACCTCGCTACCAGCTACCCCACTACACCCTGCTGAAAGATGCTGTCAGCTGGTCTGTGACCACTTATTGGATATTCATAGCTGTCGTGCATCTGCAGGACGTTCCCTTATTCACTACTCAGGGATTCACCTGCTGGGAGTTGGTACTTGCTAGATACTTACATGACTCTATTATTGACACATCTGAGTCCTTCACAGTCTTTAATGTATTTATCCTCACAACCTGCCTGTAATGTAGGAAAGAGCTATTATCCCCTTTTTACAGATGAGGACTGAGGCACAACAAGATTGTGACTGTAAGCACGTCACTTATAGGAAATTTTTGGTGAAGAATTGTCACAGGAAGTCTGGCAGGGAATTCCATTCAGATCTTGTACCTAAATCACTGGACCATTCTTCCTCACTGAATTATATATAGCCTTAAAGGTGTGGTGACAAGATTCTTAAATTTGATGCAGTAGTACAGTGTTTCCCAAACTGACAACAGTTGTGTACCCCTTTTGAGACATTTGTCTTACCGGCATACCCCTTCTCCAGTGAAGATTTTTATTTTTTTTTGTGGGGGGAGCCACATTTTTATAACTCACCTAATTCATTTCATTCTAGGTTAAATGTTTATTAGAAGTAAATACAGTATTATATTAGATACAGTTGAAACAAAACTTTAAATAGAAATAATAGTTACATATAGAAATAGTACTAGAAACAATTAAAATAGAACGAATCAACAGTCTGGCAGAACAGTGTGTGTGTGTGTGTGTGTGTGTGTGTGTGTGTATATATATATGGTGAATTCATATCATTCTGAAATTAAAATACGCTGGTTTGGTTAGGTTAGTGAAGAAAGCACTAGTTTTAATACTTACTGTTTTGGTAATGAAAAATTTTCAGTACAAACCAAACTAGTCAGTGTGAGGAATGGAACTGTTTTTGACCAGACACCATCGCGAGGATATCTGGCTTGATGTTTGTGATCTTAAGACGAAGATGGGGTTCCACGTCAATAAGACGGTTTCGTTTTTTTGTTTTGATGCCAACTAGCGTGGAGAATCCGATATCGCACAAATACGACGTGGGAAAAGGCAGAAGATACTTGACAGCTTTGTCCAATAGAACTGGATATTCAGAACTAACACCCAGCCAAAATGACATGAGTGTATTTTGCTCAAATTTTGTTTTCAGGAAGCTATCTGAAGCCAGCTTCAAGAACTGTTCTTCTTTTGAAGCAGAGAGATTATCTGGCAATGTTTGAACATTAATAATAAAAGGGTTCCTTATTCATTCAAAGGTGCCATCCGGTTCAGGGAAATACTTACAAAGATCTTTCTGCAAGCTTCCCAGATGCAGCTTCATGGTTTGCAACACATCACTATCAAGTTCGTTATTCAAGACTAAGACATTTATGCCACTGTTTCAATTTTGCGACCATGGCACTCACTTTGTCTTGAACATGGAATATGGATATGAGTTCCCCTTGCAAGGATAGATTGAATTGTTTAAATGAGCAAAGATATCAGCAATATATGCTAGTTTGCGTAGCCATTGCCAGTTGTGTATACGGTCTCACAGATTAAAGGTTTCATTTAAAAAAACTTGCACTTCTTCTCGCAGTTCAAACAGGCAATTCAGAATTTTTCCACACGAAAGCCAACGCCCTTCAGTGTGAAATAGTTGTGTGTAATCACTGCCCATCTCATTACAAAGCTGAGAAAACAGCCGGGCGTTCAAAGGGTGGCCTTTCACAAAATTGATTATTTTCACAGATTCATCGAGTACTTGCTTTAAATCTGCATGCATGTTCTGAGTGGTGAGTGCTTTCTTGTGAAGGGAACAATGAGAGGATTTTGCTTCTGCCTCAACAGCTCGAATACGTGCAACAACTCCTTTCTTTGAACCAATCATGGCTTTGGTGCTATCTGTGCTTATTCCAACACAATGACTCCAATTCAAATCATTGTTTTTGATAAAGTCATCAATAACTTTAAAAATAGCTTCTCCAGTTGTATGTGTTGGTATAGGTTGGCAGAACAAAATATCATTGTGGACTTCATTATTCAGCTCATATCTGACAACAACAAAACAACAAAAGATTAGCTAAATTCACAACATGAGTGGATTCATCCACTTGCCGTGCATAGTAGCGACTCTTTTGTATACTTGACAATAATTGCTGCTTTATGTTTTCAGCCATATCTGTGATTTACGATGAACAGTGTTATTTGAGAGGGGGACACAATCTATAGCTTTGCTAGCCTTGTCTCCAGTCATCACTTGTACCATTACTTTGGCTGCAGGTTTTACTAATGTCTTGCCAATCACTTCAGCAGCTCCAGACTATGAAATTAAGTACACCACACTATACAAAGCTTCCAAAGCTTTCATATTTTCACCTCCTGTCACATTACGAATTGTTTTCTGGGACTTTGGGACATCTTTGCGCCTATTTTTGAAGAATTCTACAGGTTTTTCCTCATATTCTTTGTTTGCTATCGAAATGGTGTTTTAGGTTGGATGGTTTCATACTTTCATTTGTGAGAGGCTCGTAACAAATCACACATAGTGGAACAGGCTCATCTCCTCATCTCCAGTCCATGAAAATCCCAGTTTAAGATATTCTTCAATATATTTGCGGGCTTTTTTCATTTTCTTTGCAACTGCTACATCCAGTAAACTTACAGATGATTCACACAGTTCACTAATTTTGTCATCACAATTGTCTGATGTAGCCAAATCACTGCATTTTTTGGCATAATTATCACTAACATTCGTATTTCCTTCATCATTTTCTTTTGTACATTTCAAACTTCCCATCTTTAACCAGCAATCCTTTGTAAATGGGTTTAGCAAAAACAAAAAAAGAAAAATTTTGTATATTAATACACACTACTTGCTACAATCTTTAGATTACTATGAGTAGTTATTCACTTTTATCTTTTATCCATCAGTATGACTTCTGCGCATGCCACAAAGGCAAGTGTGTTGCTCGAGCAGCTGTAATACGCACACGTGGTTTGCGTCGGCTCTGCTGTGCTATTAGATGTTACTGAACGCTATCGTATTAGTTTCTACTGTACAAGTGTACATCATTCTTATATATTAAATTTTAGTTAACTGTTTTCTGCTGCTAAAAAAAACTATGATAAAGTAAAATAAAAAATTCTGCTGCATACCCCTTGAAACCCTTTCACGTACCACCAGGGGTCGCGTACCACACTTTGGGAAACACTGCAGTAGTAGATGGGGAGCCAGTGGAGATACTCAAAGAGGTAAGTTACTTGATTATTCTGTGCAGGGAAAATGAGTTGAGTAACTGGTTTTTGTGGTCTGAAGCAGGTTTAATGTCTGTTTGGGAAGCCAAAGAGTAGGATATTGCATAATCTTATCATGGTGGGACCATGAGGGTTATAGATAAAATGTAAAATCAACAGCTTACATCTCCATCAGCACACATCCCGTAGCACCATGTCATACCACTGTTTTAATACTAACTGAGAGGGAAAATGCTACCCACTTGAATCGCCAAAATTACCTCCTGCAGAACTCCTCTTTTCTCCTGGATTTAGTACTGCCCTGGCCTGACCTTGCTTTATCTTATGAGAACTGTTAACTCATGCATTGTGTGCCATGGCTGCAGACCATTTGCAACATTAGTGGCTGAGTTTGTTTCATGGAAGTTTTATATAAAGAGAATTCCTCACTTGTATTGGTCAAGTCTCTAAGATCTAATGAAAAAATAAGGCATCTCTTAAAAATGCCGTAGCTCTACAGGATTTGAAAATTGGTCTGTGTTTACTGAAGCACCACAGTTCTGTTGAAATTGTAGCTGAGGCCATAATACAGGAATATATACATTTGGGGAATAAGTAAATGCCTTCCAGGCTATCAAGAGTCATTCCATTTACTGTATTCTGTTCACCTTTCATAACCTATTTTTGGTTTTTGAATGACACTCAAGTGTTTTTTGTCTTAGCAATATTGCCTGATAGGCTATTTCATTCACTGAAAAAGTGCTTTCTGACATCTGTCCTAAATTTGTTTTCTTTCATTTTCATTCATGACATCTGTTGTACCAATGCCAATTTTAGGATTGTCTCCAGTCAGATGAGTCACTGATTTGGGAATACACAATTTACAGCCATCTTGATCTCTTGAAAATCTTGAGAGAAGTAGCATTCTAGCATTATTTCACAGGGAAATATCACAGGAACAATATTCCCTGCCAAGATTTCAGGTGTGAATGTCTTCTGTAGCTAGACCAGAATAACAAAAGTTTTTTTATTTGGTTTGGTTAATAGGAAGCAATGAAAAAATATATTTCTTTCCTTCACTAGGGATATTCTGTATCTACAAGTTATACAAAGGCTGTATCTGTTGTATCCCATATAATAGACTAAAAAGGATTTACTTTAATACTGTGTTTTTTTTTTTCTCTAACTACACTTTTATTAATCATTTACCTTTAAATCTGAAACAGAAATAGCCCTACAAATGAACAAACACTTCAGCTTCTTTAGTCTCTCACAGTAAAGCTGGTTTTCAGACCTTACATTTTTCTTATAGCTCTCTTCTGAACCTTGTTCAGTTTGTCAACATCCCTTTTGAAGTGTGGACATCAGAACTAGACACATTATTCCAATAATGGTCTCACTAATGCCATACACAGTAGTAATATTACTTCCTACCTTCTACGCAACACTCCACTATATACATATCCAAGGATCACATTAGCTCTTTTAGCCACTGCAATGCACTTGGGAGCTCATATTGAGGACTTTTTATTCCCTGACCATGACTCCTCTATCCCTGTCAAATTCATTGCTTTCCAAAATGAAGTCCCCCATCCCGTGTGAACTGCATTCTTTGTTCCTACCTGTATAAAATTGCATTTGGCTATAAATAATATCAAAGGCAGCTATTCAGCAGTCCTTAACTAGGAATATTTTTCACACCATTGATGAATAATATATGGTATTTCCCACATAAGATGTTAATTTTTTGAATGCTTATACTATTTATGCTTTACCATTAACACTTTAAATACTATTAGAAACCCATGTTATTAAATGTTGTCTGGCAAACAATTAAAGTAACCAAATAGGCCACACTACAGTGTTTTAACATTGTTGTAAGCAAAGTTGATTGGAAACACCAGAGGAACATATAGCTTGGCAATATCAGGAAAAGGGGCTTTTTTAAATTTAAGTGAAGGTGCCCTGATTATTCTAGTTGATCAACATATTGACACGAGTGTGGCTCTGTATCGGCTCAGGGGTCTACTCACACTAATCAGGACCTTCCTTATTATCATGGACATTCTAGACTCCAATTATGAATGATATTGTGATCCAGAACATTCATTTAAATACTAGGAAGGTAGAGGAATAAATGTGGAATCAGGAGAAGTGAAACAAAAAAAAAAAAACCAACCCAGTATTTTGGTAGCATTTGTCATAGGATTACCACCTAGATTTTCAGTTTACGATTTTGTCATGCTGCTCATTTCTGATACTGAGCCTGCTATGGCACAAAGTATGCAGTGATCTTATGTCTAAATTACAGGAAAGTGAAGCCATTAGACCTATACCAGAATTGAAAAAAAATTTATGTAATTTTGCCTAGCAAATTAGTTTTTTCACCTAGTGTTGAAACAAAAGGGGTTTCATGAATTTTTAAAGTATTTTGAACAACAGTTGTTTGAAACTTTTCCAGTATGCCAGTCACTTGTGGTAACTGTAAATAACAAGCCAGGATTATTTTTTCCTCACAATGATATAATTCTAAAATACCCAAATACTTTTTTTTTCCCTTGGTGCCACTTCAGATACATCAGTGAAATACCTTCTCTCTGCTGTGATGCTGAAAGAAACCAGCTAACTTGTAAATAACTAAACTGAGGGGCAGTAAGGAAAAATCAATACTAACTTATCTATTGATGTAATAACAAAAACAAATGTACTTTATATATATGAAAATGAATATTTATGCATATAAAAACCTATATATAATTTAATTAGTTCATCTACCTTTTGTACATTGCTTATCTTCTGAGCCTGGTTAAGACTTAGAAGTGTTACCAGTATGACTACTTCAGTTAGGGGTGTAATTTTTTTTTTCCAAACCAAAATAATTACACTGGTAAACGTCCTAATGTGGATGCAGTTATACTGGTATAAAGGTGTCTTATTCCAGTATAGTTATTTCCCTTCTGTGAGAATAGCTGCACTTGTATAAAGCACTGTTATATCAGTAGAGCTGTCCCTACACTGGGGATGTTGTATTGCTTTAACATTAGAAGTATATTTAAAGTGGTACAACTTTCTAATGTAGACTGTAAGCTTTTCTGGGTGCTCAGCACAGAGTCCTTGAGCTGATTAGGCCTCTGGGCCTCACTTTGTAATATAAATTGAAATAGTTGTAAGTACTGTGCTTTTGTTTCTATGCAGTACTGAGAATCAGAATTGTGGTCTTTGTTCATTATTTTTTTTTTCTTAATATTGGCATTGAGTGTTTTTTAAGCTAACTGATCCAAGGGAACCAATATGATCACCTACAGATACCTCTGACTCAGATCTTGGAAAACAGAAGTTCAGGGCAGTAACAGTCTTAGACAAGTGGGTTTCAGACACAGTCATCAAAAGATACTCCATAAACTACCAGAGTTCCTTTCCACAATGGATTTTTTTTCCAGTTGTGTGTCTAAGAGCCCTGTAAAACATGCTTAGATGGTAAAAGCAATGGTAGTAGCCCTCAAGAAATAAAGAGAACAAAAAAATAATCTTTGTTTCTTCCTAGTCTTGAAATATTCAGAAGGGATGAGAGACCATGTGGATCCAAAAGATGTTTGCAGGTCATTCGAGAAAACAAAACTGAATATGCATTAGTTGAAATACATCTTAGAAGCTATCTCAAGATCTTCATTTAGTCTCAAAGAGGCCTGTGTATACACATCCCTATTGTTCCTTGGGTTCTTTCATGACCCAGACAATTGTCAATTCAAAACATTACTCTTCAGCTGTTTAATGTCTTCAGAAGTATTTGCCAAGTGCTAGTTGTCCTGATAACTGTGCTCTTGCAACAGGCTACACAGTCATCCTGAACAGAATGCCATCCAGGGAGAACATACTGGATATGGATTGTACAATCAGATTATCTCAGATCCATGATCTCCCAATATATTTTCTGAAAAAGTCAGCTCTCTCCCTCTCAGAGCACCTAGGAGTCGTCACTGATGCTAATTTGTACAGAATATTGCTCTCCGTGGTAAGAAAGACTCTAATCCGCAACATTATTCTCTTATTTTCTCCTAGGAAAATCCATGTTGATGCTATCTTCCAAAATAATAAACTCTAAAAATCCAGGCAATTTTTCTTCTTTGGCATGTTGCATTAACAGTTCATTTTATGGCACTTATCATTCACACATCAATAAGGAAATGATAGTTGCACAAAAACTTGTAAAAATAGTCCCTGAGGAATTTTGAGGGTTTGTGTACACAATTCGGTTTTTATTCTTTTCATGTTTTCATACAAAAAAGATTTCACATCACTTTTTCAATCTACAATAAGTATCGCCTCTAAATATGTAGCTTCCATGTCCAAGGTCTAGTTGCCTATTGTTCAAATTATTCCTTTTTGGTCTAACCATTCTTATGCTACAAATGCTGCTATTCTTACCCTAGCAACATATGGATAATACGTATAAGTGATATTGACCATGAAAATGGATTACCTTGAGTTTATGAGCAGGTAATTCTATTTTTCTCTTAGTCATAATAATAAACATTATTTGCATTTCAATTTGATCTTGGCCTCTGTGACTCAGCTGTGTCAAGTGTAATATGGAATATTCAAAAGACTAAAAGTAAAATCTGCCAGTGAGTTGCTGACTTTTAATTTAGAGAAGTGCAGAATATAATAATGCATACTGATGTGAAAATAGAGACTCAGGTGGAGGGAGTTTTGTACAGCTTGTTTTTGAGATCTAGGTGGGGAAAAAGACAGGATAAAGCTGCTAAATAGATGAAATAGTTGTGACTCTGAGCTTACTGAAGTAATAAAGTGCCTCAACACACATAACTCGAAACACAAAGATTTAGAAGACTATTATAATAGTGACTGTAATCTTAATATTAGGAATAATCCATAATATTAATATAATTAATTATTTACTCTATTGAGCTTTTTTTGTTTTGTTTTTTTACTTTGCTAGCATGGAGAAGATAAAAGCAATTTTAAGATACAAAGTGGCTGCACATTCTGACAATGGAACACCCTCTGGACTCTTGCTCTGTGTCTGTTCCTTTTCACCTTGCTCCAGTGACTGTATATGAAAATTGGTGACTGATGTAATGTCAGAAACTTCATTGAATAGAAGTGATTAGTGCATTGATATATGTAGTCAGAGAACTGTTAGGAATACTCTGCCTTGAACAGCACCACAACCAAGTGAAGAGTTCTTCCACACAGGTTGACAAAACAGGGCTGCCCTAGATTTTGCAGAACTCTGTGCAAACTGACATGCAGGATCCTATAAAGCTCTCTCCCCTATTTATGGCAGGGGTCCCTATGTAATGTGGCAAGGCACCTTCTCGGTCTCACCAGCCTCAGCTGCTTTTAGCCTTGGCGAGACAGGCTTGGGTAAAACAGTCCCTCTTGGTTGCACAGGGGAAGTTCGTTCACCGGTCTTTTGTGCTTGTTTTTCTCTCTTATGGTACGGAATGCAGCCTCCCCTTCTGGTGAGTCTCACTGCTGCTAACCTACTGGCAGCATGTCTCCTCCTTCTCCCAACAGGGGAGAGGGTTTAAAAAGATCTCAGGAAGCACTTAGTTGGAATCAGCTGATCCTAACTGACCTCCGGTAACTCCCTCTCAGCTGATCCTAATTGATTCTCTGGTAACTCCTTCTCAGCTGAACCTGATTGACCTGTAGTTACCTCTCCTCAGTTGATAGGAAGGAGGGCCTTTTAACCTTCTGGGTCTGTTTTCTACACACACACACTTTGCAGCTGTCTGTCCCTGCTACTCTGTTTTCTTCCTGCTTTCCTGTAATCACTCATACTGAAGTAACTGTCTCCTTAGCAGTTTTTTAACATGAATGGTCTTTGACTATATGGACTGGAAAACCAGTAGGTGGAGCTTTCCAGATATAGAGCAGTGGAATGGTATGCTGCATGTATCATCACTTTTAATAGCGTTTCAGTCCAGTCCTCTTAAGGCCTAAAAATTATGCAGTCACCTTTCATTTTTTTGGGGGGGGGAGGAGATTATTCTTTCTAAAATATTTTTTGATAAAACAACTGGGAGAGTCCATGCACAGAGCAAGATATCCTGTTAAGTCCCTTAATTACTCTGTAAGAGTAGCTTGTTTGAGGTCCATACTTGTGACAAACAACTGCAAGAAAGGGCTACCTACAGATAATATTGAGCTCCCAAGGGAGGCCACCCAGATTTAATGTGGAGGAAAAGTCTTCAACCCTGATTTGGAACATTTATTAATACACATAGAGTTTGGAACTAGGCCAGGAAGGACACTGGACCAATTATTGGAATGGTTTGTCAAAGGTAATAGTAGGAGACATATCCATAATACCCCTGACTTTGAATCAATAGTGAGTGGAAAAAATAATCTGAATTTGTTGGTTTGGCACCTTAGAAAAAGATAGTTGATACATTGTTGATTCCTAAATGTGGGCATGGAAAGGGTATTGTATTCATTAACTAGGTTGTTGAAAGAGAAATAATTTTATTGAAAGCAACTAAAATTTATAGACTGGATGAACAAAGATCAAGTAAGCTGAATTATACGTAATTGTTCCCTCTGGTACAAGTCCAGGGTATTACCCCACCACTTGTGCCATAAACATTTTTATTGTACATAGTATTACCGAGGAAGGCATGTATATTAACATGCATATGTGTTAACACATCTTTTGAGTTAGCAGGACCCATAACTCTGTAAAGAATTTTCCAGGAATCATTGATACTATCAGTTGAGCTTTCCCACTGTAACAAGTTAATGAATTTCATATTAAAATTAATTATGGAAGCAACATTACCCAGTGGCTTGGAGAAATTAACAGGCATCTTCTTCTTTAGTTCAGAGCAGCAGAAATTCTTATGAATAACCTTCAGTTTTTCCACAGAAAAGGAAATCTAGTGAAGATGAATCTGTTATGTCAAAATACCCATTTTAAAGAATAAAAGAAACAAATTAATGTTTTGAAATTTATAAGGCTCACAGTAAAGCTTATGACAAATGCTCAGAAAAGGAAAGGACTGAATAATGAGACTAAGCGATCAAAAGTGCACTGCCTATGTATATATATTTATCTGGTACTTCTATTCCTTTTAACAAAGGGGACCACACAGAGGGTGAGTACAGTACATTTAAAACAGGATGATTGTCTTCTGGTTTGTCTTCATGCTCTACCACAATAATGATGATCTTATTCCTACTGTGGTCTAAAAAAATTGGAAAGCAGACTACATTGGAGAGAAGGTTAGTTTTCTGATTAAAAAAAAAAAGTAGTAGGATTAAATACTTTTACCCACTACCCCCCAAAGTGGTGGTTTATTGAAATCTGAAAAGATTAAAGATTGTATTAAATATTATGGTCTGGTTGCAGTTGCTGAATACTGATAAATTATGATATAGCTTGCTGTGTTTCCCCAGCTTTTTTCTGTTTAT
Organism: Gopherus evgoodei; assembly: GCF_007399415.2. Classification (NCBI taxonomy): domain Eukaryota; kingdom Metazoa; phylum Chordata; order Testudines; family Testudinidae; genus Gopherus; species Gopherus evgoodei. The sequence continues at coordinate 93,503,091 of NC_044325.1, forward strand.
AGTGCATTAATATTTTCATCCTTTACTCAACAATATCTAGGAAGCAGGAAAACTAATTCTTCAAGTAGTGTCCCTATGGATGCTCCACCTCAGGTGCACATGCCCCTCCCAATCCCTTGATCGGAGATTTCTAGCTAGCAGTGCCTGTTCAGACTGCTTATGCACCCTGTGCCTCTTTGTGGCAGACCCCAAGGCTACATATGGGTGCATGGGCAAACAGCTCTCCGTTCCTTCTCTGCCACCTTGGCTTGAGACAGAGCATTTTTGTGTCTTCCTTCAGAGTACTCAGCCTTCTCTTTACTTCTGTTAAAAGTTAATTTAGCTTAGCATTTTGTTAGTGTTAGTATGGTTGGATATTTTAGCTGAGAGGACTGTTTTTTCCTCTTTTTTCCCTGTGAGTTTTGTCTTGTCCTGGCTGGGTGTGCCTGATTCCTCAGGCTTCAAACATTACCTTTCCTGCTGAGAGGCCATGTCAGTGAGTAGCAGACACTCCACATATGTCCAGTGCCCAGAAGAGTCCCGTATCTCCCAAAAGTGCTCCTTTTGTTTAGCCCTTAAATCAGGGGTAGACAAACTTTTTTTGGCCCGAGTGCCACATCGGGGTTGTGAAACGGTATGGAGGGCCGGGTAGGGAAGGCTGTGCCTCCCCAAACAGCCTGCCCCCTATCTGCCCCCTCCCATTGACTGCCCCCGACTGCCACCCTCGGAACCCCTGACCCACCCAATCCCCCCACTCCTTGTCCCCTGACCTCCCCTTCCCGAGATCCACCCCCCCGGGATCCCACCCCCATTTAACTCCCCCTGCTTCCTATCCCTAACTGCCCCTAATCTGCCCCCCTCCCAGGATCCCTGCCTCTTTCAGAATGTGGCCCTGCGAACATGGGCGGAGGACTCAGGAGGAGCAAGGGCAGCCACTCAGCTGGAGAGAAGTGGCACTTTCCCCTTCAAAGCGCCACTTCTCTCCGGCTACGCGGCCGCCTGGTGCTCCTCCTGAGTCCTCTGCCTGCGTTTCCCACAGTCCCGCCACCTGCACCGCCCGCCTGCTCCCCTGCCCCCACAGTGCAGCCGCTCCCCCCCCCATGGGGGAGGCGCTGATGCTGAGCTGCCTGAGTGCCTGGCCCTGGGTCCCCCTGTTGTTGGGGGGCCTGTGCTAGGGCACCCTGTGTTCACTTGTAAATCTGCCCCTGAGCCGCACAGCCCGGCTGCTCCGCTGCCAGCATGGCTAGCTGAGGTTACAGGGGAGGGGGGACAGCAAGGAAGGGTTCGGGGCCAGCCGGGAGCTCAGGGGCCAGGCAGGATGGCCCCATGAGCTGTAATTTGCCCACCTCTACCTTAAATCCAGGGCTAGGAAGAGCAGCGAGATAAAGCTCAGACTGTTAACAATAGAATGTTCCCTGCAACCACTCTCTGATCCAGGTCTGAAAACCTCCCCATACATCTGTCCGCAGACAGGCCCAGTGCCATGGCCACCATAGGACATGCTTCCCCTAAGAAAGAGAGGCTTTTGGAGCACTCTGGGAAGACTCCCAAAAAGAGGAGTTTGCACACTTTGTCTAAGGAACCAGCTGCAAAACAGACCAGGTCCCCGGTCTCTTGGGGTACCGTGGAGGCCAAGGAATCTTCCTGTGGTAGCAGGCCTGCGAAGCCCCAGAGCTCCAGGGAGAGGAGAAACAGCTCCAATAGGACACCTGTACTCTCCTCTAATAAAGAGAAACACAGAGTACCATCCAGCTTGGCCCTGTCATCAGCACTGAAGTATTGTGCTCTGCTATTGGTGCAGTTGCCCGCCTTAACCCAGCCATTGGTACCAGTGCAAATAGTTCAACTGGGGTTGCCTATACAAGTGGTACCCTCAGTACAGGCAAGCATCAATGCCCAACAAAGCCTGTGGAATGCTCAGTGATACTAGTACCGTTGGTTCCAGCCACAGCCACTTTCGCTATGGTGTCAGTACATAGGTCCTTTCTGGTACTGCAAAGTGTTGGATGAACCAGAGTCCCCGTTGCTATCGGATACCAAGCGTCCCACAGTACTGAGACCTTAGTCTCTGAGTGGACCCTCCCTGGCACAGGACTCTCTTCCATCATCGTTGACTACCCCCCATGAGAGGACGTGAAGGAAGAAAAAGAAGACTCCCAGTCAATTTCCTCCATTTCTGTTAGGGATTCTCCTATACACCCCTCTGGGAATCCATCTTCACCCAAGTAGGACTTTGCAGCACATCAAGTATGGTGGAATACCCCTTCACCTCCATGGAGCCTCACAATGGCCATATTGGGGCATGTGGGCTGCCTATCAGCAACAGTTCAACAAACCACTAATATCATCCTGAATGGATACCAGGGCTCCACATTCTCCCTCTACCCTTTCAGTGCAGGAGGAGAGGTTTGAGGAGTTAGAACTTAAGTTAAATGAGGAGGTCACCCCTGAAGGTCCCATTACATCATCATCGCTGGATGATTCACTTATGCCTCCTCTTCCTTCTGTCACTTATGTTTTCAGATAATTCCAGGACCTTATTAGAATGATAGTGGACACTCTGCAGATCTCTGTGGACGAGGTCCAAGACCAGCAGCATAAGCTCCTTGACATTTTGCAGTCAACACCACCCTCCAGGGTGGCACTCCCTAATAATGAGACTCTCCTGTATCCATCTAAGATGATATGGTAGATGCTTGCCACTATTCCACCAACATGCATAAGAGCGAACAAAAAGTTTTATGTGCTCTCTAAGGACAGTGCCTTTTTTTTGTTTTCCCACCCATCCCTAAATCTCAGTTTGTGGATGCTGTGAATTAATGGGGAGACAGCACATTTCCAGGACTATCCCCTATAAAAAAGAACAAAAGTGACGGGACCTCCGAAGATGAAAATCTTACTCATCCACAAAGTTGCAGTTCTCTCGGTACCAAAGACCCATGGAGCCTCCCCGCAGAACGAGAGACGGATTTAAATGAGGGGCATCCAGCTGCCCTCCATGATCACCCAGGTATCATCCATACAGCAATTTTGAGGGTTTGAATCATCCCGTTCCTCTCACTTTACAGTTGTGCCCCACCTCCCTCCCCTTGGGTATTGCATTACCCATTTTCACCAGGCTTCGGAGTGGATCACCACAGATCAATGAGTCTTGGAGGTCATAACATCAGGATACACCATTTAGTTTCTGATGCTACCTCCCTTCCACTCTCCTTGCCATCTTTCTTCAGGGACCTATCTCATGAGCTTCTACTACGGCAAGAGGTGGACTGTCTCCTCTGTCTAGGATCTGTAGAGCCAGTTCCTTTCCCTTATAGAGGTAAGGAGTTCTACTTAAAATACCTCCTAGTAGCAAAGAAGGGTGGAGGTTGGAGGCCCATCTTGGATCTCAGACAGTTGAACAAGTTTGTGAAGCTCCAAAAGTTCAGAGTGGTGACTCTCTCAACTATAATTTCTGCTCTAGAGGAAGAGAATTGGTTTTTGTCCCCTGCCTACAAGATGCCTACTTCCTTATAGCCATTCACCCATTGCACAGGAAATGCTTTCTATTCACTGTGGGCCAAGATCATTTCCAGTACTGAGTTCTCAAAGATTCTAGCAGTAGTGGCGGTTTATCTTCAACAAGAAGCAATTCTTGTCTTCCCATACCTCAGCAACTGGCTTCTCAAAGGACATTCTTTTGATGCAATGTTGTCAGCCACTTGAAAGGCCCTTACTCTATTCTGAGCGTTAGATCTACGACTATACGTAAAGAAATCTGTGTTTGTATCAGTGCAGGGAATTCAGTTCATGGAGGCGTACTTGGACTCAGTGACAGCCAGAACATACCTCCCTGTTGACAGATGTGTGATTCTGTCAGAACTGGTAAGGATGATTCAGGGAAACCCTCAGGCATCAGTAAAGAACTGTCTTCACCTCCCTGACCATATGGCAGTGTACATTTTTGTGACCAATCATTCAGGGTTACACCTCTGCTCTTTCCAAGGTTGGTTGAAAATTGCCTAATCTTTGATCAGGGACATCTTGGACAGACAGGTGGTAGTCCCCTTTCATGTAAAGAATTCCCTGAACTGGTAGAAAGAGCAACTTCATGTCTGTGCAGACGTGCCTGTCTGCTGCCCATCCACGTCAGTGACTCTGCTAACCGATGTATCTCTGTTGGGGTGGAGAGCCCACCTCAGTGCTTTCATGGTTCAGAGTAGAAGTTTGGCCCACAAGTCCAGTCTCCACATCAAATTGTTGGAGCTCAAGAGCAATCAGGAACACTTGCCTCCATATGCTGCCTTTCATCAAAGATAGAATAATTGAGGTCATGACGGACAACATGTCCTGCATATTTTACCTCAACAAACAGGGAGGAGCAAAATCCCCTTCCTTGTGTGCTGTAGCTATAAAGCTCTGGAACAGGTACATAGCAGGCTGCATCAAGATTTCAGCAGCCTACCTTTCTTGTATCTGGTACACCACTGCTGATGCCCTCAGCAGACGCTTCTCCCACAGCTGCAAAAGAGAACTGGATACTCAGGTCTTCCAGGACATATTCCAGAGATTTGAATGGCCAGGGATTGATCTTTTTGCCACCTCCAAGAATAGGCAGTGTCCTCTCTTCTGTTCAAGGAAGAGTCTGGGTCACCACTCCCTGGGGGACACCTTCCTTCTACCATGGAAGAAGTATCTGTTTTATGCCATTCACACAACCCTCCTAATCTAAGGGTGATGAACAAGGTCAGGCAGGTCAAGACCAGAGTTATTCTCTTAATACCAATCTGTCTAAGACAAGCTTGGTACCCTTACCTGCTTCAGTTCTGTGTCAACTGATCAAGTTAATGACCATTCCTCATCTCTTGTCTCAGGATGCAAGTCAAGTGCTCCACCCTGAACTAGGAGTTCTGTGTCTCAAAGCCTGGCTTCTGGCTGGTTCATGGGAATAGATGTCTCCTGCTCTACAGATGTAGAGCAGGAGTATTACACAGTAGGAAGACATCAGCCTGCACTACCTTCAGAAATGGAGAAGATTCATCCACTGATGCAATTGTCATTACTTCCGCCCTGAGTTGGTTCCACTTTCTCTCATCCTGGATTACTTCCTGGAACTGAAGACATCTGGGTTACCAGTCAACTTGGTCATGTTACACCTGGCTGTTATATCAGCCTTTCACCCCCCAGTCGAGGGATTTTCCATTTTTTCTCATCCTGTGTCATCCAGATTTGTCAAAGATTTGGGTAATTTGTTTCCCCATATTAGATTCCCCACTCCTTCCTGGGACTGCAACCTGGTTCCCAACCACCTTACGAGACCTCCATTTGAACCAGTGGCTAATTGATCCCTTCTTCATTTATCTGTAAAGACAGCCTTCTTGGTTACCATCACATCAGCCTGTAGGATAGGGGAGATTGGAGCTTTGATGACAGATCCCTCATTTACCATATTCTTTTGTGATAAGCTCTCCTTACATCCATGTCCTAGGTTTCTCCCAAGGTTACTTCAAATTTTTATCTTAACAGATCAATCCATCTACTGGCATTTTTTCCAAAACCTCGCAGTTCTTAGCAAAAATCCTACTTCCATTCTCTGGATGTTAGAAGAGCCTTATCCTTCTACTTGGATATGACTAAACAATTTAGGAGATCACCTACACTTTTTGTATCCTACGTGGTGTTACCAAATTTACTGATTACTTTGGGGTATGCTCATTTATTCAGGTTACTCTTCTGGGGAAGGAGATTCTGTAATTCTATCAATGTACTGCTTGTGTCACTTGTGTTTTCCTATGGAGCTCCACTTCTCCCTTCTGCAAGTCCCCTCCCAATGGAGCTATCCTGCAGGAGCTAGGTTCCCCAAGGCTGGGCTTCTCCAGCCCCAGAACCGGATGAACACACCCACACCCACACATACATTAACAGAGCAAGTCTGAGCGAACCGCGTCAATCAGCACTGTCAGGCTGACTCCTTATATGTCCCTGGACTCACTGGGCTGGATGATGCAGCACTTTCAAGCTGCCTCTCCTTATATGCCCCTGTGCTCCATGGACTGGGTCAAGTAGCACTTTCAAGCTGTTCCCCTTGTATGTCCCAGATTCAGCACGTCCCTATCCCCACTCTTATGTCAAAATTGTACTGGCAGTAACCTACTTGATGAGCAAACCCCACAGTATTTTGGGCACTGCAGGGATCTTTAGCTTAGGTAAAAGAAGTGTTGCTGAAGAGTGAATGAGGGAAGCTAAAAACACAAAAGAATAAAGTTCAAGAAGAGAGAGAGAAGCAACCAATTTAACCATAAAAGTTATTTATTTAATAATAGTGATAACTACACAAGGAAAACTAAACCAACACAGCATAGATTATTAATGGTTAATACCTAAGGTAGAAAGGAAAATGAAAAGAAAGAGAGAGAAAGAGAAGGGGGTCTCACCGCTCCCTGAAGCTTGAACTGGTTGGAGTTCCCAGATGATGCTGATAGCTGAGGGTCCTGAGGGCAGGAAACAGGCAGAGCCTCCAGCATGATCAGTCAGGAGAGATGGAGTCCCAGTGGAACTGAGGCACAGTTTGGATCTAAGCATCAGAACCCTGATTAGAGGGTGAGTAGGGATTTTTGTAGAGAAAATACAATTGTTCAAGGGAGAACAATAGATTTGTTTATAGGTAAGCTGATGACTCAAGGGTTTTCTTTAGACTAGACAATAGGAGCTGATCACTCTTGGCTATGGGTGGTATTTTCTTCCAGGGAGCTCACAATGCAACTGGGCTGCTTCACTATTTGGATATCAGTTAAGGATTCATTACTAGAATTGGTCTGATAATTGCTGAGCTGGGTGTGTGCAGACATCGGTTCATTAGCATCTGGAGCAGAGATTTCCATGATGCAGTGCTTCCTTGCTTTTTCTGGTCCCAGAATTCAGTGTGGTTCTCTGTTCTCCATTCTGTATGTAAATTGAGATGTCTTCCTGTCCCATCTTTCATGCAGATGAGGCTAGGGGAGTTGTCTCTGCTCTCCATTCTGTATGCTAATAGAGATGTCTTAATCTTGTTACCCTTGTCAGGAGGGGTCTAAGTGTGTCTCCCAACACCCTTCACTGCTCTCTGGAAGTTTTTTTTCTCTGATGGGTTTTGGTTTAAGCAGGGGTGGGGGTGGGGGGAGGCAGGAGTGTCTTTCATGTGTCAGGCTGGATACTGCATCCTAGTTCCCCAAGAACACAGAGGTGTCTGGTATCAGTGGAGAGGTCTAAGGGGACCCCATTTCTACTCAAAGACTTTCTAAATGGATATCAGATTGCATCTATACCTGTTATGAGTCTGCAGTTAGTTAACCCCTTATGGGGTGAGAGCTCATTCAGCCAGATCACAAGTGAAATCTATGGCATTTTTGAAGAATATACTAGCTTCTGAGGTATGTAGAACTGCTCCTTGGACTTCAATCAGTGCATTTTTCAAAGCATTACTCCCTGCTCCTTGCAGCCAGTTCCAGTGCGGCACTAGGCACTGCAGTATCATTTCCCGTTCTGGATCCTGCTCTGAAGCCCTCTCCTCCTTCTGGCAATGCTGTGTGGAAGTCACCCAGAGTGGAGCACCCATAGGGACATTACTAGAAGAGAAAAGTGTTACTCATCCTGTGGTGTAACTGTAATTCTTCAAGACTAGTGTCCTTGTGGGTGCTCCACTGCCCTCTGTCCTCGTCTGCTTCAGTTGTCCCTTAAGAGGATGGTTGGGTGGAGAAGGAACTGAGGGCAGTTCTCCTGCAGACTCCTATGTGGCCTTGATGTCTGCCATGAGGAGGCATAGGACTCATGCATGGGCCAAACAGGTGAAATCTCCAATCAAGGGTTGGAGAGGCTCATGCGCACCTGCAGTGGCACACCCATAGGGGGGAGAACTACAGTTATTGTACAGGGCAAGTAGCATTTCCTTTTTCTACCTTCCCTATACACTATTTCTTACTCAAATGCAAGAGTTCCACATGTTTATGACCAGTTCATACCTGCTTTGATTCTGTGAGAAAATAATTGTTGAATTTAGATGCTGGTTTTCATAACAATGCGCAGGTATATGGCAATTTGGACCTACATAGGGCCAACAGATCTGAAATTACTTTATAATTAATTACAGCGGCGCTGAGATATAGGTAGGTATTAAATACATTTTATAGGGAGATGACCTAGGGCAGAAAAAATTGAAGTGACTTCCCTTAAGTGTCATGCCAAGTCGGTGTCAGAGTTGTAACTAGAATCCAGGAATCGGGATTTTCTTGCTCTTACGTCTATGCCACACTCTCAACTTCCTTAAGTAAAATATCAGTTTAAAAAACTACAATCTTTAATTATTAAAGTCTGTAAAATAATATAAATGTCCTTAAGGAATGCAATTGCATGTAGCAGGTAAAAGGTGGCTAAGTGTCTGCAAAGAATATAGAGGAAAAATTGGTGATATATTTATAGATTTAGTTTTGAACCTGCTTGGACATTCAGTATTCTGCTATAGCTATGATATAATGCTCTCTAATCTCTGTGACAATTATCATAATCTCACATTTGAGGTTGACATTTCAACTGTTTTTCAAAACAAAAAGGAATGTTTGAGGTTTTGTCATTTTCCTTTTAGCGCACAATAATTTCTGGCATCAACCTCATCCCAAATAATACAGAAATAGTTCAGAGTACTATGAGTTGAGCATAATGTTTAATGTTTGTGCATAATTATAGTGTTGTCATTTAAGACACTGTAATCAAGGCTCTGTCTTCATTTATATTACAAACTCCCTGTTTTCAAGGGTTTGTAAGTGAGATTGATCAGGGTGAAAACTGACAGTACAAATCAAAACATATTAAGTGTAAAAGCAATTCATAATACAGAGTGATTACTATTGGCATTTTGAAAACATAATTGCAGAGTAATCAGGCTTGTAAATTATGTGCAGGGTAACTTACTTGTGGAGGAGTTCAAAAGGGCTGTGTATACTAGTATGCATCTTAAATACTCTAAAAATGGATTGTAGGCATATCAGGTGCATATTTTCTTTGTAAAAGAAATAAACTACATTATTTTTTTCTTAAAGATCAATTAAACTAAATTAAACATGACTTAAAGTGATAGTAGAATAAAGGATGAGCACACTAATATTTTTTCTCCACTTGACACATGATGGACCTGAGTGCACTAGTTTGAGGGTTAATCAAGGGGTAATCTCATGTCTGCTGAAGGAAAGCGACAGATTACATTTCCTAAATCCTCCACTGCTGCCATGAGTATGAATGTCACTGTGTGATTCTGTATGATTTGCATATTTATGCAGCTCCTCTGGTCACCAAAGGTGAATCTGGATTTGATGGCTCCCCTTGTGAATCATGCAGGCAAGGATGATTTGCTCAATATGCATGATTCTTTGTAAGATTAAGGACATTTTAAAGCTTAAGAAAATACGTAAAACTATGTCAGATATACACTATCATATTCTTGAAATGTTTGTGCTTCCTGTTTCTATAGGCTGCGTTGTTCGCCTTTGCCACCAGAGGTCTGAGTAAGCCCTTTAACTGTTTGTGCTCTCTTGTGCCTGTCATCACTATTTCTGTTTCCTGTGTGTAAGGGCAGAAGAGAGAATGGAGGTAATCAGTTTGTAGAGGTGTTCCTCACTCAGTATGTGTTATGTTCAAAGCAACCAGTAAGTGTCCAGAGAGATAGTCACGCCCCTGATGTGTCAGAGCTTCTGAATGCTTTTGAAAAATCTGACTGAACATCCAGCCCCTTAGCCATGCCCCAGACCTATCCTCCTTGAATGCTCAACACCTTGAGTTCTCAGGAGACTTTAATGAGATAAACAAATTGTTCTGAAAATCCCCTTCACACCCAAACATGCACTGAGCCCAGTTACAGTACAACAAGCCACTTATGTCTTCACAAGCTTTTTTTTTATCAATGTTTTTAAATAGTTATTCTCAAAAGCAACTATTAAAACAAGTATACTTTACCTTAGCGTTTTTATCATTACATGTAAAAGAGTATCACTTTGATGATTTTTTTTTAGAAAACATAAATTTAATGAGATTGTCAACATATGGAACTATAACTGTGTTTCAGTTAGCCAATGTATTGTAGTTAGTATTAGTATTTTAATATTGTAATGAAAATTTATGGAAGCTCTGTAGGGCAGAGGCTGTCTTTTTGTTCTGTGTATGTACAGTGCCTAGCAAAATGGGGTCCTGGCCCATCATTAGGCCTCTTAGGTGCTTTGGTAATAAAGATGATTAATAATAATGTTATATTACACAGCATCCCCTGGAGAGATCTTGATTTCATACCACAAAAATTATATTATAATTTTATAAGAAGGGGGGAAAAGCTTTAAAAAGAGATTATCTGCTTCTCTAGTGGTCTTAAAAGACAGTGTTTTTATAATTAACTTTCTCTTCCATGGGAAACCTTAATATTGCTGAGTAATGTGTTTGCTTTTCCCCCACTAACTTTTTCTGTTTGTCTGGAACCAAATACTTCCACTGGTTTTTGAACTATAGTGTATTTTCCCTGAAAAGAGACAGTAAGGCTCACTGCTGAGATGTGTAATGTTAAGATGAATGTGAAATCATTAATGTTCTCATTTAAAAATAGAATACACAATAACATGGTGTAATATAAAGAATTTATTGGCATACATGTTAAGGTGGTAGCTTTAGTCCTGAGTGTCAAATCAATTAGTTATTCAGATCATTCCAAATGAAGTCTCAATAAAACCTTTATACCCCAGCATCAGGTATTCTGCATACACTGTAATTTTAAAGTGAAATGTTTTAGGTTCTGGTTTGTTTTGTTCTGTTTATTTGAAGCTTGGTTCTACTTTTCATATTCCTCCACCAATGAAACCAGTCTTCCAAAATGCCAGGAGTACAGCAACAGGAAGTTTAATTTAAAAGAAAAAAACTTTAGAAATGTCTAAAAATGACCTATATAGCTTTTCCATTTACAATAATGTCAATTCTAAGATATACGTTCTAAGACTGGAAACAAATGCTATTTATCCCGTTGTGAAGAAGGTGAATCTAATGTTTCCAGTGGTAAAAGCTTCTGTTTCTTATCCTGATAGATGAAATAGTGAGATATTGGACCTTAAACTTGTCACTGGTGCAGAGCTGAAAATTTTCTGTTGTTCACTTCAGGCCATATAATTCTGGTTTGAGAGAGGAAATTCTACATTTGGGGAAGAGGTTTGAAGCTGCTCACAGATTTAGAATGCTAACTATTCCCAGAGATTGATAGTGGGCAAAATGCAGATGGGGTGGTCAGTGATAAATCCATTTCTCCCACAGCTCTGCAACCACCTATATAGTGCTAAAATTTTAATCACTGACCTTAGTTAAATATTCAGTTCAAAATAATTTTCAATCTCACCAATGATGCAGGCATCATAGGGAGTATACATTTAAATTGCTGTATGTAAGAATGTGTGAGGGGACACTCATCTACTCTGTTAATGTAAACAATTGAAGTTAATTGGAGTGAAATCATGAATTGAATTTCAGGCTCCCATCTGAGGTTTACAGATGGAATAGCAGGGACTTTCAGCCAAGGCCAAAATGTTTTAAACAACTGTGGAAATAGAATACAGTTATCTTCTGTGTTAAAGTTTACACAGGGTCTGGAGTCAATGGAACTGTTTCCGTTGATTTTAAGAGATGTTGAACAGCAGACTGAGTACTTAGATTCATCTATGGAAATTAAACCAACTACTTTTGAAGACCATTTTCTCTCTTCTTCAGGGCAGTAAACAGTACTTCATATTTGAACCTGCAGGTGCTCAGCATCTCCAAATCAGACTTTTTTTCTTAAATCTTAAAATGAGCTATGGTTTTACTTAATTTTTGGTATCAGTAACAGAGGCACTTCTAAAATTTCTGTGGACTCTCTCCATGAAGATCAGGTCCTCAGACACATCTGGTATCATCTTTTCCACCATCTAGATCTCAAAAACCTGAACAGGGAACCTGATGCTGTGAGGAGTTGAGTCCTCATCTCTCTTTGAAGTCAGTGGCTCTTGAAGTACTCAATACCTTGTAGAATTGGACCCAAGATTTCCAAATATGCAAACACATTGTGTGTTCTGATTTTCTTGTACTTCCCAGCTTCTGTTTTAGTGGTTTATTTCTTCCTGTGGTAAGTTTACAGTAATGAGAGAACCAAATTCTAAGAAAATATTAAATATGTGACATAGATCATATTTTAACAAGTACATAGAAAAACATTCTTTAGAAATTTCAGGTAAAAGGCTTAATTTAAATTGCAACTTTCATTTATAAAACAAATAATCTTTTAATCCTCCTAAACTTAAACAGTTCAAATTGCCCATGACAAATGTCAGTTCTCACTTACATTTTTACATGTTCTAAACTTCAAGAGAACTTGGTGGGGTGGGATCATTGTATCCCATGTACTGTAATGTTTAAAAAAATGTTCTGTTACAGTTAGTTAAAGCCAATCATCTGGAGCAGCAGTAGAAGAAAGATAATGGTTTGTTTGTTTTAAATTAAAACAAATAAAAAACTCCCATCAAAAGAATATTCAAAACTTATTTGAGGTACTCATTTATTTATTTCCTGATGATTTGACCATCATAAGAATGGCCATACTGGGTCACACCAATGATCCATCTAGCCCAGTATCCTGTCTTCCAACCGTGGCCATGCCAGGTGCTTCAGAGGGAATAAACAGAACAGATAATCATCACATGATTCATTCTGTTTTGCCCATTTCCAGCTTCAGGCAAACAGAGGCTAGGGATGCTTCAGAGCATGGTTTTGCCTCCCTGCCCATCCTGGCTAATAGCTGTTGATGGACCTAGCCTCCATGAACTTAGCTAGTTCTTTTTTAACCTGTTATAGTCTTGGCCTTCGCAACATCCTCTGGCAAAGAGTTCCACAGGTTGACTGTGCGTTGTGGGAAGAAATACTTCCTTTTGTTTTTTTTAAACTTGCTGCCTATCGTACCAGGAGCTTAATCAAAAGAGTGGAACAGAATGCATGTGTTTGATATAGTTGCTGTTGGACTCATAATTGAATTATTTTACTCCTCTAAAGAAGCTCAGAATTAAAACAGTGGAAAAACACCATCTTAAATGCTGGTGAACCCACAGATTACTGGAACTCATTAGAAGTAAATGTGTATGTGTGTTTTAACAAAACTCTGCTACTTTCCCTATCCTATTTATTAAACTGATGTGTTATCATTTTAAAAAACAAGTTTTGAAGTATGATTTGTAGTCTTTTTTAATGACTTTATATAAAGTGCGAGGTATGATAGACCAGTGGTTAATTGTGGAAAGCACAGTTGTTTCTCTCTTCACAGACTGTAAATCTGATTTAGAAAAAGCTGTCTTGGCTTTAAGTTTAAACATCCTCTACTGACCTGACCCTGCTGATACCACAATACACAGCAACTGTTAGCAGGAGGTGAAGCCCCTCCTTAGAATAGTAGAAGACTCCATAAGTTTTGTGGGCTTTACTTTTAATTACAAAATAAATTAATTTTAAAATAGTGTTTTTAAAACATAGACCTTGGTTGATCTGTTATTCTCATGAATTCATCAGTTTCGTACAGAGTAAGATTGGTGTTTCCAGACACTTTTTAAAGGTTTTATAATAGAATTCAAAAATAAATTGTGTAAGATATTTTTGTCTGTGTTCTCCTGCTGTAAATGATCAATCCACTGACAACCTTTTACAGAACTGACGCACATCTGAAGCAGTAGGGTCAGACCCTCTGAACATTTTAAGCTTGAATGGCAATTTGAATGGAGTTTCATGGAAAAAAATATGTACCATGTATCTAAAACTAAAACAAATATTCTCAGTGTTTTGGCTTTCTGACGTCTTTTTGCCCCATAATCAACTTTCAAAGGTACAGCAGGTGGCTTGAAGGTAGAATGTTTTAATGATTAGTAAGGCTTTACACAGGTTTTGCGTCACTTTTTATTTCCAAATCATTTGCTAACAAGTCACCCAAGGGCTTGAAATCGACCAGGAAAATAACCAAAGGGAGCCTGCAGTGCAATTGATACTGATGAACAGAGAATGGAAAGTATAGAAAGAAGAGTAAGAATTATCTATTTACTTAGCTGCATTTGGTGATGTCTGATGTTTGATTTTTTTTGTACTGACTATATGATAACTATTCAAAATAATGACTGCCTGTCATAACATTTTTCCCAGATCTGGACCTTAGCGTCCAAAATATGGGTGTTAGCATGAAAACCTCCAAGCTTAGTTACCAGCTTGGACCTGATAATGCTACCACCAGCCAGGGATTTATACAGTGCCTAGCTCACTGTGGTCTCCCCAAAACCTTCCCTGGGGGACCCCAAGACTCAGATTCTTTGAGTCTTACAACAAAGGGGAATAAACCATTTCCCTTCCCCCTCTTCCCCTCCAGGTGTTCCCTCCCTGGGTTCCTGGAGAGATATACAGAAGCAAGTTCCGTAAATCTAAACAGAGGGACTCCACCCTCCCTGTTTCCAGTCCTGGAAAACACAAGTACCGAGAGAGCTAATCTCCGCCCCCCCCCCCCCTTCACCCAGAGGGTATGCAAAGTCAGGCTAACACAAAGAGATTTTCCCCCTGACTTCTTCCTCCCACCAATTCCCTGGTGAGCTGCAGACTCAATTCCCTAGAGTCCCCACTAAAGAAAACTCCAACAGGTCTTAAAAAGAAAGCTTTATATAAAAAGAAAGAAAAGGACATAAAAGTGGTCTCTCTGTATTAAGGTGACAAATACAGGGTCATTTGCTTAAAAGAAAAAAAATGAATAAACAGCCTTATCCAAAAAGAGTACAGTTTAACACATTCCAGCAACTACACACATGTAAATACAAAAGAAAACAATATAAATCTATGGTCTTATTATCTTTGTACTTACAACTTGGAAACAGAAGATTAGAAAGCCAGGAGATAGAAAAATCACTCTCGTAGCTGAGAGGATCAGACACAAGACAAAGGACAAAGAACTCACACCCAAACTTCCCTCCACCCAGATTTGAAAAAGTCTGTTTCCTGGTTGGTCCTCTGGTCAGATGTTTCAGGTTACTCCTTCCAGGTGAAAGAGACATTAACCCTTACGCTATCTGTTTATGACACTGCCCAGTTGTAATTTTGTTATGTTCTAGACTCCCCTTTTTATATTGAACAAAGTTGTATTTATTCAGTATAGCCAGCTTTGACATACTTTTTTCTATAAAACATTCACATCCCCAGTAATGTCAGTGTAATGGATTTTTCAGTAGACTTAGTGAATTTTCTCACTGATTCTATACCTAGAAATCCCTTTGAAGGTTGTCTCTTGGACAATAAGGCAGACTGTCTTCACATTTTACA
Source organism: Gopherus evgoodei (assembly GCF_007399415.2). NCBI lineage: Eukaryota > Metazoa > Chordata > Testudines > Testudinidae > Gopherus > Gopherus evgoodei. The sequence continues at coordinate 93,518,415 of NC_044325.1, forward strand.
GAACTAGGCAAGCAACAAAATAAATGACTGCTGTTGCCACTTGCTGTATAACTTGATTGTCCCTGTGCAAGTGGGATGGCTTTGTGTATTTTCACTCAATCCTTTTAAATTGTAGCTTTCCTGACAATAAGGTTGACCTGTATATATTGGACCAATATAAGCCTTCTGGAGTGGCATAAAATCTCACAAAAGATGAGCTATATATTTTCATTTTTCCTTTCAGCCCTCTATAGGATGCCACTTGCCTCAGATTGTATGTAGGCAACGCCTACTTTTCCAGCCAAATGTAGGGACAATTTTCCTCTCTTCAAAATTGTCCTCACATCTTCTATATGTAAATCAGATCTTACATGTTTGACCTGATCTACATTCACAGCACTCAGTTTGCACACACATTGTGCACAATTTGCCCATAGGCATAGGACCAGTGCACCACTTAAGTCCTCTCTGATACTTAGGTGGATTAACTGATGCTAGGCCTTGAACTAGCCCCTCTGTAAAGTAGTGAATTTTATCCCTGATAGATAAACCTGCAAAATATGTGTACATCTTCAGAGACTGTTTGGAAGCATCCTTAATGGACTGCCCTCTTTCTCATATTGTTTAATTTAATATTGGAATACCACAAATAACGGATATGTTTACATTTCAAAATATCAAATCTCTTATTCTTCAGTGTTCTTCAGTAAATATGATTTCTTCACATTTTAATCTAAAATATAAATCCTTGTTTTAACAGATTTTATTAGAAGAAGAAACCTATACAATCATTGGCAGATATAGTGTAAATGCTAGACTATTAAGAAAGCTACATTTTTGTGGGAGGGGGATGGGAAAGGACATAGTTGTTCAAATTGCTTCTTATCAATTTGCAATACTTTACTTTAAAAAAAATTGCAAATTGAGGTGCACAAATTGTTAATGAGCTGCATGTTGTTTATAAATGGGCTGTGTATACACCTAAAAACATCAGGAGTCAAACACAGCTCCTCAAGGATCCCGTTGGTCAAGATAGGGTCAATCATATTCAGCATCCATTGCCAGAATGTATGCTCAAATTCTCTTTCTGAGTGTGGTTGCTGACACTTTTTGTGGTACATTGGATATTGAACAAGTTTGGCCCTATCCAGACAAGTCAGTAAACCACAATTGAGGGGTTTAATGAAGCGGTGTGGTCTCCTGCCACCTCAGAGAGGGACAAGCCCCTCTGGACACCAGAATGGACGGGGCCAGAGAGCTCCGAGCCGGCCACCCAGGGAGACAGGCACAGGATAGGAAGTAGAAAAGCAGAGGGCCAGAGCTCACTCAGGGCGCAGCTGCTGGACAGTTCAGATGCCTCCAGCCTAGCTCCTGGCTGGGAGATCCTAGCAACCGGCAGCGGACCCGAAGACTGACCCGTCTGACCAGCACCTGATGTTGACCAGAGCCCGTGGAGCGTCAAGCTGCCCCTCGCCAGTTACTCGGAGGAGCTGTCAAACCTACCCCTCACCAGTTACCTGGAGAGCTGCTAGAGCCTGCACCTCACCAGTTACCCTGAGGACTCCATGGTGCTTGACCCCCCCCCGAGGATACCGTCCTGACCCAAGTATCTCTAGAGGCGGAAGGTTAGGAAGTGGCCCATGTGCAGCTGACCCTCGTCGGCTGCAGCACTGCCAGAGCTTATGTCAGTGTGTTGCTGCCAGGATCCTCACTGACTCAGCATCAGACCTTGTGCCGCTGCTAGGGCCTTGGGCTGGAGCCAAGAGCCTGGGTTTGTTGTTAACTTGTCTGAGCTCAGCCACTGACTCCTTGCTGCCATGCCTTGACCCAGGGCCTGGGGCCTGTTACTTATAAACTGCCTAAGGTCAGAGCCTTAGACTCATTGCCGCCCCCACCTGAGCTAGAGCCTTGGGCTTGGTAGTTGTAGAATTGTTGCTCAGCCCTGCCTGAGGTCACCGCCCATGATTGGGCTCAAATAACTGTTTTGTGGCATCTTCCCTGGTCAACTCTGTGAGAGACTCCCACGACCGGACTGATGCCATGCCAGCCACGGTGAGGACATAACGAGGCAGTGTGGTCCCCCCGCTGCCCTGGAGAGGGATGAGCCTGGCTAAGCCCTCTCCAAGTGGAGACTAGGAAATGAATCTTCTTAACATAGCTGTTGAGCTGCATCTAAGCACTGCTTCTTGTATTTGTTTATCTTTATGAAGGGTGGTGAGAAGAAGCAGTCCTTCAATAATAAATAAATATAGCTGTGTTTATACACACACACCGAGTGCCTTCATAATCTGTTGAATGAACTGTGATTGCATATTAATGATTATGTAACCTAGAACTTTAAAAGAATAAGGGAAGTTGGGTTGCCATAAAAAGTCTGGGCATATGCAAACCTAATGGTTTTTCAATGTGGAACTGTAAAAGCACAGCTAAATGGATTTTACTTTTAATACTGTATTGTGTTTTCATTACCATTTTAATTTAACAAGAAGGTTAGTCTTAGAAATGGTACTTTGCGTCAAGTGATCTTTCCTGACATTATCTTATGAATGAACTGAATATCTTCCACTCATCTTCATGGAGCTACATTTGTAACTAATCAGATGTAATTGTTTTCATCCTAATAATTCAGTTAAAAGTTAGTGCCCTAGCGTTTTCATAGAGATCCAAATTATCTTTAGTCTCCCTCTTTTATGTGGTGAGCACTCCTAGGATGTGCCATGTACAGTGCAGTGTCCATCGGAGTGACATTTGCATCAGCTTTTAATGTGCGCATTGTGGGATAACATTTCAAAGAGACTCATGGAGCTTTAGCTCTGTGACTGCCACTGTTTGTAAGTGAGAGACATGCAATTAAAACTCTGCATGATACATTGAAAATGTAGGGTTATGTGTCTTGCTCCTGTTGCTCTAGTCAAAATAATTCCTCCCTACTCTGCAATACACGGTCCTTGCAGGGGTGTAGTACACAGTGTTTAAAGTTGTGTAACTGCCTGATTTCTACAGTACTTGTAGAACAGCTGCAGTATTCTAAATTGATTAGCTGGTGTTACTTCACATATCAACTGTCTTATTAACATGAGAACTGGACGCTAGCAAATTCCAGTTATGAATTCCAAGGCCATGACAGTTGGCCTTTGGAATTCATAACTGGGGGGAAAAAATATGTAGACTTTGTCTCCATTGAATTGTCCCTTACATGTCACTCAATAGTCCAATAGTCATACACTCTTATAAAGAGTTTTCTAATCTAAGAAATTTTCTATGGAACAAGGAGATGGACATCATAACCTTTTGAGGGTATGACTACATTAATTATTGAACAGATCCATTGTTTATAAACTATCCAGAAGTGACCAAATATTTTTGGGATTATTAGTGATATAGAAGCATAGAATCGTAGGACTGGAAGGGACCTTGTCAGGTCTTCTAGTCAAGTCCACTGCACTCATGGCAGGACTATTATCTGAACCAGAGGTCGCAACATTTCAGAAGTGGTGTGCCGAGTCTTCCTTTGTTCACTTTAATTTAAGGTTTCGCGTGCCGGTAATACATTTAATGTTTTTTAGAAGGTCTCTCTCTATAAGTCTACATATTATATGTAATTGTTGTATTGTAAAATAAACAAGGTTTTCAAAATGTTTAAGAAGCTTCATTTAAAATTAAATTAAAATGTAGATTTTACACTGTCGGCGCACTTAGCCTGCTGCTGGTCGGGTTCTGTTCACCTAGGCCAGCAGCGGACTGAGCGGGGCCTGCGGCCGGGACCCCGGCTGGCAAGGGTCAGCAGCAGAACTCCAGACCGGCAGCGGGCTGTGTGGGACCAGCGACCAGGATCCCAGACCGGCATAGGTCATGTTTTCTAGACCTTTAATCATTTTTGTCGCTCTTCTCTGGACATTCTCCAGTTTGTCCACATTTTTCCTAAAATGTGGTTCCCAGAACAGGACTCAGTTGAGGTATAATCAGTGCAGAGCAGAGTGGATGAATTACTTCTCATGTCTTGCTTGCAACACTCCTGCTAATACATTCCAGATGATGTTGCTTTTTTGCATGGTGACTCATATTTAGCTTGTGCTCTACTATGACCCCCAGATCCCTTTCTGCAGTATTCCTTCCTAGGCATTTCCCGTTTTGTATGTGTGCAACTGATTGTTCCTTCCTAAGTGGAGTACTTTGCATTTGTCCTTATTGAATTTCATTCTATATACTTCAGACTATTTCTCTAGTTTGCCCAGAACATTTTGAATTTGAATCCTATCCTCCAAAATACTTGCAACCCCTCCCAGCTTAGTATTGTCCTCAAACTTTATAAGTGTATTCTATGTGCCATTATGTAAATCATTGATGAAGATATTGAACAGAACTGTATCCAGAACTCATCCTCATGGGACCCCACTTCATATGCCTTTCCAGTCTGACTTAATCGCTGATGATTATTCTCTGGAAATGCTTTTCCAACCAATTATGCACCCCTCTTACACTAGCTACATCTAGGTTGTGTTCCCTTAATTTGTTTATGAGAAGATCATGTGAAACAATATCAAAAGCCTTACTAAAGTCAAGATATACCACATCTACTGCTTCACCCTTACCACAAGGTTTGTTACTCTGTCAAAGAAAGCTATTAGGTTGGTTTGACATGATTTGTTCTTGACAAATCCATGCTGACTGTTATTTATCACCTTATTATCTTATAGGTATTTGCAGATTGATTGCTTAATTATTTGCTCCATTATCTTTCTGGGTAATGAAGTTAAGCTGATGGTCTCTAATTCCCCGGGTTGTCCTTATTTCCTTTTTTATAGATAGGCACAATATTTGCCCTTTTCCAGTCCTCCAAAATCTCTCCCGTCTTCTATGACTTTTGAAGATAATTGCTAATGATTCAGATACCTCCTCAGTCAGCTCCTTGAGTATTCTAGGATGTATTTCATCAAGCCCTGGTGACTTGAAGACATCTAACTTGTCTAAGTAATTTTAACTTGTTCTTTCCCTATTTTTGGGCCTCTGATCCTACATCATTTTCACTGACATTCACTGTGTTAGATGTCTGATCACTACTAAACTTTTGGTGAAAACGGAAACAAAAAGGTCATTTAACACTTCTGCCATTTCCACATTTTCTGTTATTGTTTTTGCCCCCCTCATTGAGTAACAGGCCTACCCTGTCCTTGGTCTTCCTCTTGCTTCTCATGTATTTAAAGAGTGTTTTCTCATTACGTTTTGTGTCTCTAGCTAGTTTTATCTCGTTTTGTACCTTAGCCTTTCTAATTTTGTCCCTATATACTTGTGTTATTTGTTTATGTTCCTCCTTTGTAATTTGACCTAGCTTCCACTTTTTGTAGGACTCTTTTTGGAATTTCAGATGATTTGAAGATCTCTTGGTTAAGCCAGGGTGGTCTCTTGCCTTGCTTCCTGTCTTTCTTACACAAGGGAATAGTTTGCTCTTGTGCCCTTAATAATGTCTCTTTGAAAAATTGCCACTCTCTAACAGTTCCCCTTAGATTGTTTCCCATGGCATCTTATCTACCAACTCCCAGAGTTTACTAAAGTCTGCCTTCTTGAAATCCATTATCTTTATTATACTCTTTTTCCATCCTGCTATTCCTTTGAATCATGAAGAGAATACCTTGAAGAGAACAGTCAGTAAGGTTATCTGATTACTTTAACTGGGAAAAGTATTACCAGTTTATCATTTATCTAAGATGGAAAGCATGGGAGATGATAGAGAGCCTAGTGCAGCCCAAGAAGTGGATGGTGCTGGCTGGTGGCGGTAGAACGGCCTGCAATCGAAGATGCATTGATTCAGCACAACCCCTAGGCAGCCTACATCAGCAGCACTCAACTATAACCTCCCCTGCAACTATAACTGTTGTTTCTCAGTGGAAACTCCAGGGTTGAAAAAATCACCATTTGTTCTCTGTTGAGATGAATTTCCGAGGGCCGTTGTACTACAGGAGGCCCAGCAGGTGCAGAGAGGTATAACTGTAATCGGCACTTCAATCTGCCAGCTTACGTGAATGAACTTGGTGGTGAGAAATAGTTTGTCTCCTTGCATTTTTGAACTGTAGTATTTTAAAAAGTGTTAGGCATTTTTCACTGCATACTAATATTTTTTTAAAAAGCAGTAGTTTTATTTATTCACTATAACTGCATCAAGAAAAATATGGCATTTTTTATTAAAAGAACTAATATCTGTCTAATATTTGTAAAAGAAACCACAAAATCTTTGTTGTTCATAACTACTTGGTGCCTTGAGAGAGCAATTACTATTTATAAAAATATTTAACAGCACCACTCTCTGGAAGGAAAAACAACTTCTTATAAATTATATGCAGTAATTAGAGCAATTCTGCAACTGGAAAAGGGCACAATTCACTGTATAAAAGGTTCTTGCAGGTGGTTTCTGCTTTGTGTCTCTTCCATGCAGAAATCAAGGAATGAAAATGGTTTAGATAAGCATGTAGTTAAGTTTAAAATAAAAATGTAGATGTACACAAGGAGAGCAAATTTTCTCCAGACCACAAATACTTCTGATCATTTACATATAGGAGCTCTATTTGGCAGCTTTTTCATTTAGTACTTGCATATTTCACCATGTTTAAGATTAACTGTGCAGATGCTGTATTTTGAGAAAGAACTCTTGTTAAAATAATAAAATACTTTAATTGGAGATTACATATACTGTATTTGGCAATGTAAATACTTCTTAAGCTCTATAATGAAAGATTAATTGTCTTAAATTCTCTGAGGGATCATATAAGTATATGAGAAGAAGCACAGAACACCTCTTTGTTCAAATAGTTATGCACTTTATTAGAACTCAGGGAGTGCAAAGACATACTTTTGGGGGAGTATTAGCCTTATTTAAGACTGAGTATAGATTTATCTTGTCTGCATAAAAAATGTTGTTGGAACAAGATCTCAAAAGCAGGCCATAAAGTTATGGATGGAAGTTTTTGTATGTACAGTTTTTGACAGGCCCAATCTCACAGTCTGATCTATGCATTGGCAGACCCTCATTTTTCATGTGAAATACTGCAATCTAAATGACTCTGGTATCTTTGTCCTATAGAGGCTCAGTCTTGGATACCCTATGTAAAAAAGTAATATTATGAAACAAGTTTGACTTTTTGGCTCATCATTGATGCATAAATGTCCGAATAAAATAATGTTGAACCTGTCATATACTTCTACAAGGAAGAGTGTCTTCACTAAGTTTTGGGAAAGTCTTTTTAATAAGAAAGTTGTACATGACTGAAAATTTCCTTCTAAGCATGCTTAGAATGTGCTAAAATTTTAGTGGAGCTTAAAGGTCCCCTTCATAACAAATGTAGGATGGAAACAATGCACGTTCTTCCAGAAAACCTAAAGACACAGTCACTTGTGTGGGCACCTGCTGGGACAAATTGTACCTCTGGGACAATTTAGATGAGGAAGACTTGTGACTGGCTTACTGAACCGTGCATAAAACTTTCTTCAAACTTTCTTAACATCAGGGGCTTACTTTAAGAAAAAAATGTTTCTATTCCCCTCTTTTTTGTTCCTAAAAAACCCCTGTTAATGCAATTATGTATAAAGGGATGTTAAAAATTATACATTTAAATTCACAGAAGCCAGGAAACAAAAAAGTACTCATAGTAATGACCACTCACAATGTCCATTTTAGTTGCCATCTGGGTGATTGACCATTACTTTAAGAAACTTAAATGTCTCATGTCTTTATTTGTTTAGATTCATAACCTTCATATTTAATTCCTTTAAAAATAAAAAACTGTTAAGAGAATGTAAAGTCAAGCACTCAAAAGTTAGGATATATCAAAATTTAAGGTTTGTTCCTATGAACTAAATGTGAAAGGTCTCCTGTGGAAAAAATAGTATGTGATCCTGTAATTAATGGGTACGCACAAAGGGAGCCAAATTAAGGTTGTACAGGCAACCTTAAGTCTAACATTTCTTAATTTTTGAGTTCTTAACTATGAAATCATAATTTTTTTTTAGGATAGCGTTTATTATTGTAAATTTCTAGGTGTTTTTAAAAGGAAAACTGAAAAATCAAAAATTTCATCACAAGGAACCATAATGACTCTCACATAGGTTATCAGTAGGGTTGGGACCTTTACATCTACAGCACAGACCTCTACCATTTGAAACTTTGAGTAATTGGTAGCAGTAGTAGGAAGTTATCCTCTATGCGGACCAGCCACTAGAGGCAGATGAAACCCAAAATTTGTGGCGGCTTTCAAAGCCCTTGCTGACAGCAGTGGGATATTGATATTGAGGAAACTTGGATTCTGTTTCACGTTCTGGAGGGATGTGGGCTCTAATGTTCACAATCCCTTCTACTAATGTCCACCCAGCCTATCCCTGTCTTCCCCCAGGCCTGCCCACCCCTCTCCCCATCACCCTCCCTCCTTCCATGACTCATCTACATTTAAGTCAATCTTCCACCTTTATCCTTCATCTTGCTTGGGCACCAGCAAGAGAAACATTCAACACAAGAAGGACAGCCTCCCTGATCTCAATTCTGGTGGAACAGTGGATTTTAGCAGTCATGATGAGCAATTGCTGGGAAGGTGCTGCTCAGCTGTGGCCTGGACCATGCTCATTGACTCTTCAGTTCATTTTGTTGCACTCCTCTCACTAGCCTCTACTGAGCGTTTGCAGAATATGTAAACTGCATAATTTGCCCAAATAAAGGGTGGATTTTCACGGGGACAGCAAAAGAGTGCACATTTCTAATCCAAACGACGATCTGAATGTCATGTTTCAGGTCCCTGCTCCAAAACTGGCAGGCACTGGATCTGTACAGTGAAGTGGTTATAAAAAGTTTTAACTTTGACAAAACAATTTACTTTTCCCTAATCTCATTCTCAGAAATGGCTGGACATTATTTTCTGAAGATTTCCAAAACAATTCAACCTGAGGCAGTCACCTGGAATGGAAAATTTCAGCCCAACTGGTTAAAGTTGGCAAAACAAGGAACTCAAAACAGAGTTGTATAATGGAAAGTGTTAGGCAACCTTAGCAGTACCTGTTATTAGTACCACCGCCTATAACATACATTTTGTTTTGTTTAAATTTACATATTCATAATATGTTATTAAATTATGCTCCCTACTTATCACTCCAGAAAAAGCTCATTCTCTAGTTAAAATGTTCTCTAGAGAAGGCATTAAGGACATTCTGTAATATGTAATTTAGCAATTCTTTATGAATGACTTTTACGTGACTATATTCTTGGTCATGAAAGTATAAATGTTTTAAAAATGCCACTCACTGGAAATTACTCAGTTTTTGGCAGTTCCTGCGAAGAACAAAAGTGAAATAATATATGCCTCATTTTTTTAATCTAAAACCGAAGAAATAGGGCATTGTGAGCCAGAAAATACTATTTTTGTATCATCTATCACCTTTGTTAACATTTTATTGGACATAAATCATATAGTGTCAGGTTGCATAGTGACAATGTGGTTCACCATGCATTCTATTTTTATAACTTTATTTAAAACTGACATGTAACATGCTGTACCTGAAACCCCAAGTGAGCCAGTTATTGGAGTGTAACAAAGTTTTGACGTCAGAACTGCTATTTATTCCACTGGCAACCATTAATGGTGCATTACCCTTTGGCACTCGTGTTTTCAGAAACATACTTAAATGTTTATGACTGGTTATGGCCAATTAGGGTTCTTTCTCAATATAGAATAAGGAAGGGGGGCTTTTCTATATCACATTAAACATGTAGCTTCTCAAAAACAGCAGTATATAAAACTGAACGATTACAGTGAAAGTTCCCCGCACTCTTACCAACCCCCATTCACATTAATAATTGTATATGTATATTTCAGAGTAAGGAGTTATGATAGGCCGACTTGTCAGGTGTTTGAAATCTGCATTAGGATTAAATCTAATTACTGCTGAGTCATGCTAACAGATGACTTCTGTTAGCACCAATGAGGTTATAATAGAGTTTTGAAGCCTCTTGGGGTAAAGAGAACTAGGATCTGGACACAGAGATTCCTACAAGAAAGCGCGGGGAACAGTCAAACTTATGGAAAAAGTTTGGGTTGAAGGTTGAATTGGTTGTGTGTTAAATTTCCTTTAAATCTAAACTCCAGGAAGAAGGTAATTTTGCTTCAGAAAATGTACATAAACTTCATTCAAAGCAAGGTGGAAACAACTTCTGCTTACAAGAGTGTTAGAGGAATTGATATTGTTCCTATGTGTTTGTTTACCATCGTCCCTCTGCGTTTTGAAAAAGAGAAAAAAATGCCACTGTGTACAAATGTAACATAATCTGCAACAGACACATTTTCCTCTTGCATACTTTTCAGTGAGCTTTTCTATGGGGTATTAAAATATGCATTGTGCATCCATGCATAAAGCTGTAGTCTACAGAACCAGTGCAATGCTAGCTTAGACACGTTTCCTAAATTACTATTAAAGGATTAAAATTGCAATCTTGCTAAAGTGTAGCAGTGTACTTTATAATGAATAACACGAAGAGCCACAGACAAAATTGGGTGCCAAGATAGGCACTTAAGTCCATTTTTAGGCATAGAAGTGGCTTGATTTTCAAAGGTGCTGAGTATCTGCAGTTTCCATTCCCAATGTTGCCTGGAAAATTTTGCCTGAGCTGGCTGACTTCCTGCTTTGGCTGCTGGGCTGCTTGCTCGGTAGCCATAGTTGCTTCCCAGGCACTCTATATTCTGTGTGGGACAGAACCCAAAGCAGGTGCAACACCACAGATCTCTCCCGCCCCAACTACAGTGCAATCTCTCTCTTATATGCAAATATCAGTGCTTGATATTAGGTTTCATAACCAGATGGCCTCTGTATCAAGGGAGACTAGGCGCTGTAGACCACACTTCAGAAGTTGGGTTGGGCGCTCTTCTACCACATGAGTTATTGTGTGCAATGCCACCCCACAGTCACAGTGGCAGGAAACCAGGTTATGGCAACTCTGGTTGAGCCAGAGAGTAGCCTGTTGAATGTGGCCCAGGACCTATGATCAAGTGGACAAGGAGACAGGTGCAATAATGGACTTTTGAATTTACTGAGTGTTAGATCCTTTTTCTCACCAATGCTTCTGCTCTGTAAGGACATAATTTTTGGCTTCCTGGTAGCACTGGTTGTCCATGCAAGGTAAAGGGCCAGTAGCACTCTTGTCAAAGTGTGTGTGAGCTGTTGTAGCAAAGAAGTAATGAGAGCTCAGGCATGGTGTTACTGTCATGAATCCATAGGATTGGTGCTATGCCTGCAGTTTTAGATCAGTCTCTTGGATGTGCCAGACCCCAAGATGTCTCACTTTTCATTCAGGGTAGGCCATTTGGCCTCACCAACTCCTGAAACCAAACCTCCGGGGCTTCAGCACTCCTGCTTCATGGAGCTCTGTTAAGCGAGTCCAACTGAAAAAGACTCCTGGTAGAGACATGTACAATCTACATGATTTAACACATCTCACCAGATATTTACAGTGACATTCAAACAATGTTTTCAAAACACAAGGGTTTATTAGTCAACTGGAACACAGCATTAGGTTAGCACAGAGAAATGAAAGTTAATGCATAGTGCATTTTGGAAAGCTTAGTGCCTCAGTCAAGCTGAAGTGAACTCCATTTTCAGGCTTTGTCTGTGTATCTGTCTCTGACTGATCTCCTTAGTCAATTCCCAGCAGCTCAAGCTTCTTCCCAGAGCTCAAATTTATCCTCACACCTCTCAGGCTTTTGTTCTTGAACTGGGGTCTTTGCTCAGTTTCTCTGCTTAAAGGCGAGGAAATCCATGGGTCATTGGAGCTTGTTTTCTCTCTAGCTTCCTATTTTGATGTGGGTCAGTTTCAAGCAGTTTCTTAACGACTCTTCATTCCACCGAGACAGGGAAGTGACACACACACCTATGTCTCTTACCCTATCCTATGAGCCAAACTTAATTCTATTCCCCCACTGGGTAGCCATGCAACATATAGGGAAAGCTCAGGCACACACACAGATCTCCTAAAAATACTACAGAAAATTATCACTTCATCACAGTTATACTTTGAACCACAGGAGGGGGATTTCTCCTCTGAATACGAACAGACCTTCAAGTTGTTGCAGTGTATTACTCCCTGTCTGAGAGTTGGGCATCAGTCAACTGTAGATTTAATAGGTAGATTTTATCTGTTGCAGCTCTCCACACAGACTTAACAGTAATGGCATCTTATCGAAGATCTGGTGGCACTATGGACACTAGCACATAGAGATTGGCGGTTGATGTATAAAGTTAATAAAAGAAGTGGCTGACTTCAGCTCCATGTTGACAAGCTGAGTGTGGCAGCTGTGCCACCAGACTGCAGTGCAGTATTCAGCTGGAGCAAACACCACAACTAATACAGATGTATGAATGACCAAAGGGTTTGTTCCCCAGGAGGTTCCCGATAGTTTTTGTATCAAGTTTGGGGAGTGATCTTCATTTTCAGGTGTTCCAGGTGAGGCCAGTATGTCAGGATGTGGTCAAGTTTACTCCGAAGTATATGACAACTGGGTGGAATGGAGTAGCTGTTCTTGGACGCAAATTGACATGGATTGATTGGCAAGATGATTGCTTAGATGGAAAGTAGTTGCCATTGTCTTGATTTCATTGAAAATTACTCTCCATTGCTAGAAGTAAGTGGACAAAATATCCATGTCTTGATTGAGATTCCCTTAAATCCTCTGGAAGTCATTTCCAGTGTCAGCAATATTGATGTCATCAGCATACACATAATTCTCAGTCTGCATGTCAGGAAAGTCATATGTGAATATATAGAACAAAATGGGGAGCCATAACTGAACATTGCTAAAGGCCAGTGTGGAGTTTTTTAAGGCTACTGAAATTCTCTCCAACTTGCAGGATGAAGCTTTGATAGCTGATCACTTCTTGAATGAACTGCACCATCGATCTACAAGGAATGACTTATAGCAGCTTGGCAGTCAGCCTGATGTGCCACACAGTGTTGTAGACTGTTATCAAGGACTGCACTAATTTTCTTTCCTGACTCAAAGGCATCTCCTATGTCTTGAGTCAGATGAAGTACCTGATCTTGGGTGCAGCCTGAAGATAAAGCAGCTAAGCTTCAACTATCCCATTAATTTGCATCAGGATTAATCTTTCCATCAACTTAAAGGAGCACACAGCAGAGAAATCAACTGCGAGCTTTTGGGGTCTGTCAATGGTTTCCGTGGCTTGAGAACTGATATGATCTTTGCTCTGCACAGGGCTCTTCCAGCCATCTAATTTAACTACACTTTATGAAAACATTCTATGCTATAAGTGTAATTGCCTTCAGTTGATGCATCACATAGTTGATCCTAGTTTTTCATTTGTACAATATATTCTATTGATTAACATGAATGTGCTTAATTTGGTTCCTAATTATTGTTTGATGCAAAACAAGTGCAGACCATCAGTAATTGGGTTGTAACATTGTCAAATAGGAAATGAAGAAAAGAATAAGAGCAGAATGGTTAAGAAGGGAAAGATTTTTCTGCTCCAAGATAGGAGAGAAAGCTATCAAAGTCATGTTTCCTATAGTAGCTACCCAAGGTTGTGGGAGTACTGAAGAAATAATATGGAGAGAACATTGGAAGAACAGCTTTGAGGTCTTGGAGAAGTGGGGATACAAGCGAGAACAGGGATGCAGAAACATTAGTACAATTCAAGAGTTTAGAACTCAGAAAAGGACCAAGAGAACAAAGGAGTAATAGAGAGGTAGGTCTTGAGCTGCATTTGATGTTTGATAAGAAAGTTAGACAGTCATAGGAGTATCAACAGCCAGGTAAGTATCAAAAACATAATTCAGGAGTTAAGAGTTCTGTGAGCTACACCGGAGGTGGTTAGATGTAGCCTAGATCAAAAATGATTGCTGTACATCAGATGCAGAAAGCTTGGTGAACAGCATAAAGGATGAGAGGGATGGGAAAACTTTAAGAGGAGTAACAGAGTCAGAGACACTAAAGCAGGGGCGGGCAAACTGTTTGGCCTGAGGGCCACATCGGGTTTTCAAAATTGTATGAAGGGCTGGTTAGGGGAGGCTGTACCTCCCCAAACAGCCAGGGTTGGCCAGGCCCCTGCTCCCTATCTGACCCCCCCTCCGCTTGCCCCCTTATGTCCCCCCCCGGGACTCTTGCCCCATCCAACCCCACCCCATTCCCTGTCCCCTGGTGGCCTCCCTAGGAACCCTGCTCCATCCACTCCTTCCTGTCCCCTGACCACCCCCGGACCTCCCACCCCTGACTGCCCCCCGCCGCCCCATCCAACTTGGGACTCCTGCCCCATCAACCACTCCTTCTCCCTGACCATCCCTAGAACCTCTGCCCCTGGCTGCCCCCCTGCCACCCTATCCAACCCCCCTCCTTCCTGACTGTCCCCCCACTCGGACCTCTGTCCCCATTCAACTCCCCTTTTCCCACCCTCTGACTTCCCTGACCCCTATCCACACCCCCACCCCCGACTATCACCCCAGACTCCCCTGCTCTCTATCCAACTCCCCCCCCACCGCTCCCTGCCCCCTTACCATGCTGCCTGGAGCACCGATGGCTGGTGCTGGTGCAGCCACGTCGCCCAGAGCACCAGGACAGGCAGCTGCACCTCCCGGCTGGAGCCAGCCACACCACCATGCAGCACAGAGCACCGGGTCAGGCTGCAGCTCTGCAGCTGTGCTGAACGACAAGACCTCGCAGCCCTGTTACCTAGAGCATTGCACCAGTGGCACAGTGAGCTGAGGCTGCAGGGGAGGAGGGAACAGCAGGGGAGGGGCCAGGGGCTAGGCTCCCAGACCAGGAGCTATGGGGCCGAGGAGGACGGTTGGGCTGTAGTTTGCCCATCTCTGCACTAAAGATAGTGGGAATGGTATAAATATGAAGCAGAAGGCCAGGAGATCAGTTGGTAGAATCTGAATATTGATGTATCAGTATAACATCAAAACAGGTAAAGGTTGTGGTGAATTTGGGGAGGCTAAGATTAAGATGTTGAGAGGAGGACAGATTTAAAAAAAAATGTTTTTAAAGGAAGAAAGAACTTTTTTTTAAAACCAGAGAACTTCTTAGAGTGACTGTAACCTTCAGTATCACTTAATCTTTAGTTTTTCTACACATTTAAAATATTCGCCAACTTCTACAGTTGCCATGGAAAGTAGAGTAGCTTCATGCCTCTTTATCTGCTTCGTCATGAAATCAGTCAATGGAAACACTTTTAAACATATGTTATTCCTTTTGTACTGTGCCATGCTGCAGAGGACCCAGCAAATGGAGAACTCCTAGAAGTGAGCTGCCTTATTTTCCTCAGAATACAGTAACTGATTCATTTATTTTCTAACCCTATGTATAGCTATAAAATAGCATTCTTAATTTGGGATGTAGCTGAGAATTCCCTATTATCTGAACCAGGGTACTTTCTTTGATTATATAATTCTTCATTTACCAAAATGTTTCTACTCTTCCCCATGACATTTTGCTAAGCAATAGATATCATTGCACCATTTTTTGTGTGAGAGCACACGTGGGAGTGAAAGAATGGAGAAGTCCAGGCGTGAAGATAATGATTCAGGATTCTAGCTCTTCTAAGAACTCTATGAAATCCAACCCTGGGTTCTTAGGCAGTAGTCTCAGCCTAAGTGTTTATGTAACACTTTGGACATGTAAAGTGCAATATAAATGCTAAGTATTATTATTTATAATTTATTGGAATGAGGAATACAGGCCTAAAATGCATAAAGCGCTCCTCTGTTCTTGGGTTTATTTGTACCCAAAATGGAGCCTTAAACAGACTGAAAAATGTCCATTGGCTAATTAAGCTGATGTGAGTGCTTCATGCTTTATATTTGGGTACTGTCACAAAGATAACAAATTGCAGTAGCTGATGCTGGTAGAGGGAAGTGGCCTGGGACATGTTAGATCTTGAGAGACTAAACAAGTCAATGAAGAAAATGCAGTTCAGGATGGAAACTGTAGCTTCCACTATAACTACTTTTTTTTTCAGGAATTTTACTTATGTTGGAGGGTTAAGCAGAAACTTATCTGCCTGTTTCCATCAGGCTCTGTCATCAAGAATTTCTCCAGTCCAACTATGGAAATCACTGTCACCAATATAAAACATCTTTTTGTCTGTCTTCCGTCCCCAGGGCATCCACAAAAGTATTAGTAGTGACAATGAGAAGACTGGAAACTATTTTATACCCCTTGGCATATAAATCAGAATATTGTCCCAAGGGATTTTGTATGGGATGTGATTTAGAGGACTCTCCCTACATTTCTGGCACCGGATAAATGATAAATCTCAGATAAATCTAAAGAAGAGCTCCTTCATCCCCTCTCAAAGGAGTGTCCACCTAGGAAGTAAGACAACCAAACGGTGCCAGTGTCTTCCTAATTCAGAAAAGGTTTGACAAAATCCAGACACTGATCTCCACAGTGACACAAAACCAAGTGTCATCCATTCCCCTTTATATGCAGCTTGTAGGTAGTTTGGATTCATACATATAAGTTACTTTCTGTGCAAGAGTGTGCATGAGTCAGTTTCAGTTCTGGAACCATTCCCAAAAAGAGATGCAAAGCAAAGATACTTTGCAGAATGGTTCAGTCCCTTGGTAGGTGGGATGAGGAAGAGGAAAAAGTTCCTTTTTCACAATTTAGATACCAGAATCCTATATATGTTTCAGGATGGCAAGCATACCTCAAAAACACACAAAGGTCAAGGGATATACAAGCTCAAGATCAAAGAGTCTTCAAAGTATCAACTTCCGAGATATGAGAGCAGTTTGGCTGGCCTTCAGGATCACCTGAGGAAGGATCACGTTCTGATTCATTCAGACTACATAACTATCATCTATCAGAAAGGAAGTATAAGGTGATGTAGCCTAAATGCTGAAATAATACAAATTCTTTCCTTGCCCACTGACTTCTTCAGTAGACTTGGAATCAGGTCTTACTTTCCATCAGGATGAGCCACAAAGAAGAGGCATTGAACAGACAAAGGCTGATAACTAATCTGTCCGCAGATAAATATATCTGAGAGGTACCTGAACTACTGACTCCAGCAGAAATCCAGGAAAACGGCTAAATCTATTTCTTTACACATTTCCTCCCTCCTTCTTAAGAAGAAGGCTTCAAAAGATCAGAAAGGAGAAAGTTACTGTAATTCTCAAATTGTCCAGACATAGTGCATATGTCTCAGAAGTCCCCAAATCATCCTCCTAGAAGACATGATCTTTATATATAATTGTATTTATCTAGTAATAGAAATTCTATGTAAGGAAGTAATGATCAGGCTTGTGGAGAGAAGGGGTGTGACCAAACCTTGAAGTATCATGGATAAGTCTGAGCTGCTTCCAGTGTTCTCAGGAAGAGAGGCACAGACCAAACACTCAGACTGCAGAGAGGGCAGTCTCAGAGAGGAAATTTTCAGAAAATAAAGTTTCCATATTTCTTATAGATACAAAATAGTAAATATTGGGGTTAAATTTCTAGATCAAATGTTACTAAACATAGTCGGCCAAATGCTGCTATATTTGCACAGCATGAACCCCACTGAGGTCAATGAGGATGCACAGAGTATCAATGAGGACAGAATTCACTATGCTAAATTCATTACTGTGATAATTCCATTAATTTCAAGAGTTACATCAGTCATAAATTTGTCTGAATAGAAATTGTATTTGAGGCTTTGTATTCCAGTTATGCAAGTACTACACCTTTTTAGTGTCTTTTTTATAGAAACCTTTCAAAGGGAATTGTATATAATATTTTAGTACAGTATACATAGTAATTGCATTTCAGAGAAGAGTATGTTTTAGATAAAACATACTTTACATAACTGAAATAAAATGCTACGGTATTTCTACAGTATTTCCCAAAGGTGAATTGAAAACATTACCAGACCACATTGCAAGAACATTAGTGGAGCCACCCTAGTCTCTCTCTATAGGTGGTTTCTGTAACAGAATACCCATGGTTCTTCCCTGGCAAAGAGCAATTTATTCAAAACAAAGTGGTGAGGTTTATTTTCCTGTCAAGCGTCATTATTTGGATTTATGTTGGTGCTGATAATCCAGCTTTCAAACACCAACATAGGCACTTTCGTTAGGGCTGTACAATAACAAAAACTGAACTTTGAAGTCTGGGCATTACAGTACTCTTATCAGTTGTTTATTATGGAGTTATGCTGCAATAAGGAGCTTGTGGCAAGTGAAGAAAAGTGAAAGGCACAACCTTCTGAACGCTCACAAACTTGCCCTCACAAAGTGGAAAGCAGTAATTTTGAAAACATGCATAAATGCAGAATTCTAAAAATAAAAATTTTCTCTAAATACATTTTCTTTTGTTCCCACAGCTAACAGTAAGTGCTTATTTTAGTAAGTGTGCTCCCTTAGGCTCATGTCAGCAAGAACTTTAGATGGCTTACCTTAACCCAGAGAATGCTGTTGTTATGGAAAGTGGGTGTACGTGATGGAAATATTTAAATAATTTGGGTTTGGTATTGTTTTTTTAATCCTGTGATTCAGCTTTCTCTATGTCAAAGATTAACATAGAGTGATTTGTCTCAGAAACAATTACTTTACCACAAGGGTAAAGCTACGTTTGCCCTCTGGTTTTAATTTGAGGAATGCCCACTATAGTTCTGAAAAACTCCTAGTCTCAAAGTAACAATGCCTTATGGTGATATTGCACCATTCATCCTAAAGTATTCAAAGTCCTTTACCAACTTTATAAGCTAAATATTTTCTAGGTGTTCATCTGCCAATGAATGGCAGCAACTTCTGGTTACATAAAAGCAGACAGCAAGAATACAAGACAAAAAATGAATACATCTAATCAAACTACAGGGGAAATTTAGAGAAATGTAACAGCCCCTTCTTGTGTAAAAACTATCATGAAATATTTAAAGTCCAAAATTGATCAGGACTTCCGTTTTATGTACATTGAAAAGATGGCATCTGTAGGAGAACTGTTTCCCATAATGCCATGCTGGGGTATCATTAAATCCCAGGGAAGAGTACCCCTTTGTTGACTCACCGAGATCACTTCTTATATCACCCTGGCATCTTTTTGGAAATCTCCTGTTTAAATAATACTTACACTCACCGTACTTATCTGATAAAACCTGATGAGATCATACACTGTATTTTCTGACAGCCTAAGAAGATATTCTGTTGTATATGGAAGATATTAGCAGTGTTACCACCTTAAATTATTTGGATCATAAAATCTTTCTCCCTTGATCAGGATATAAAATTTATTATCCAAAATTACAAAAACTATTTAAACTGTAGGAGGAGAACTACACTAAACAAGCCAGCATTTAATCTTCTTCCTTCTCTCTCTCTCTCTTTGCTGGTAGATATCAAAGCTACCCATATATTTAAAGATACGTAATCCTCAAACTACAAAGTAATAGACCAGGACACTAAAAATAGACTTAAAAGATAGGCACATCCTCCTTTATCCAGGATGGGAAAAAAATAGTCAAAATAACAGTGATGACAAGAATTCTTCATGTATTACCGAAGCTCACTTTTATATAACAAGAAATCTTTTCCCTTGCAAATCATTTTGTTCAATGTCTAGAAAAAGAGATCAGTTTTAAATATCTACTTCCCTCAAATGCACAAGAGCAGAGTGTGACGTTTCACTCAATATTCTTTATGAAAATATGCTTATACTATGGATATGACATAACTGAAATATACTTTATGCAAGATGGCTCATGTAAGATATCATTAGAAAGGGTATGATTTACTCAATGTGACTATCCTATTTGTATGTCTGTACCATTTCTGTATCTGAAGTTAGGAATATTAACTATGTATCTGTATTTAAAATTTATTATTTTGGGGGTCATCCCCAACTAGCCCTTCAGGTTCAACAGTGAGAAAACCAGACAGGGCTAATGGCCCATTAGCAAAGAGAATTGACTGTAAAAGAGCTTAGTCTTCCTGTGGACCTTGGTGATAGCTTATAAGCAATGGCGGCCACAGCCATGCAGAGACATGGGTCTGAGTCACTTGGTGCTGGATATCTCTCCTCCCCTTTTGAAATATCAGTGGTTTTCCACTGGAAGACAATGGGTTCCCACTTTACACAAGAGCTATATAAGGCAAGGGAGTGACATCATCATGGTTCTCTGTCTCCTCACCCTACTAGACACTGAAAAACAACTGGAAGCAAGACCTGAACTGTGGGGAGAAGGGTTGAGCCCAAGTTGGAAGGGCCTCCAGCTTGTTAGTAATAATAACTGAGGTTTCAAGCTGGAGACTGGTGCCTTTCAAGACTTTCAGTAATCTGCCTGCAACAATATCTAGGGTGAGAAATTACTACTTGTAATCTCTTTAGTGAAACAAGCTTAGTTTGCATGTTTGGTTTTATATGCTTAGTAATCTGCTTTGCTCTGTTTGCTATCTCTATAACCACTTAATTTCCACCTTTTCTAGTTAATAAACTTATTTTGTTTATGATTGAACCCAGTTTGTGTAATTTGTAACTGGGGGGCAGGCAAGAAGTCGTGCATGTCTCTCTTCACATTGAGGAAGAGGGCAGATATTTATAAGCTTGCGCTTTGCAGATTTTTCTATACTGTATACAGTGCAAGACAGTATTATTTTGGGTTTATCTCCCAAAAGGGGTGTGCACCTGAGTGCTGGGGCAAGTCCCTCAAGACAAGACTTCCCAGAACTGATCTCAGTGTCTGTTTTGTTCTGCAATTGGGTGTGGCCCTGCCTGTGTGTTTGCTGGAAAAGGCTTAAGAGCCTTGCTCAGCAAGACAGGTAAAAAGGGTGCCCCAGCTGGCATAACAGGCAGGCTCAGTGGTATCTCAGCATATCAGGTGGCATCCGAAGGGGGACAACTCATTACACAGAGTTCCTCAGCCCGACCCTCACAGGGGTGACAGCCTCCGTCCCTCTGTTTATGACTAGAAATGATTGGAAGTTCTGATTTTTCCCCTTGTAATATGGAGCCACTATATAATATCTTTCCCAAGGTGAAACATTAGAAGTGAACCTGTGATTTACAGTACCATTCTCCTGTTCACTGTGGATAGTCCCAGATAATCTTTCATGGTTACAAAAATTGAGAGAAAACAGTCTTCCCTTTATCATTGTTAAATTTGATCATCCAATTTCAAGGGGATTTGGGAGCTTAACTTCCTTAGGATTTTGAAAATACCAGTTTTAGAGGGTGTGTGTGTGTGTGTGTGTGTGTGTGTGTGTGTGTGTGTGTGTGTGTGTGTGTGTGTGTGTGTGTGTGTGTGTGTTTAGAACCTATTGTCAAACAAGCACTAGACAAATGATCTGGGTAAATGCTATGGTGTAGATTTCTGCATGAGGATTAATCATCGCAAAGACATTAATAGGCCTGATATTACCATTTTCTCTAGGTAACCAACTTTTATAAAAGAAAAAAGACTTTGTTATATTTTCTTCTTATGATCACTCCTGAAATATTTTGTCATGTTATGTAGGACTGGGAGTTGCATAAGGTAGCTGCCATTGTTGATCTAGTAGCCCTGGAGCCATCTTTCAGCTTTATACTTCATTTCTTCTCTACTGCATCTTTGTTTTAAACTGGCAGCCTTTTGTCCCTGCCTTTACCAAAATCTTCAGCCAAAATTAGAGATCCCTTTTATTTCTTAATGCAGTCACATATTAAAAAAAGGTTAAGTACGTGCTCCTGAAAATCAATAAAAATGTATACTAAAATGTAACTTTATTCAGTCACCATGCTACTCTGTGTAAACACTGAAGTATTGAGGATTATGGAGGGTTTTGGTTTATAGATTGCGCACTGTGCTTAGCTCTTCATTTCTTCCTTGTTCCTTAGATCTTTTGGTGGTGGATGCTTAAGAGCACAGACACTGACAAATTTGATTATACCTGTGTGTCTCTTTGTATTTCACAGGAATACTGCATTTTGCAAAATAAAAACCCCATATTCTCCAAAAATTGTTTTAAAAACATATTAAATGGTATCTCAACATTATAACACACGAAATAATTTATATTTACCCAGTTAGATGATAATTAAGCTGTTTACAATTAATTAGATAATAATTAGGATGCCAAATATATTTAATTTAATACTATGCTTACTTGTGCAAGGAAGGGTTTGCAGGATTGCTAATTTAAGGCAAGATCTGGACATTATGGCCTAGCCCCAAGCAAGGGGCAGCATGTTGTTGCACTGCCCCTGAAGCAACTTGAAAGAGGGATTTATGATTTCCGATGTCACAATCTCCTCCTCTTTTTCTGAAGAAGGATCATACTGCAGCAGACCTATAGGTGATGTTGCATTTGTTCCTCAGTGTGCCAGTATAGTTACACTATCAGATGTACTGGGGAAATGGAGTCAAGGCTCTGCTCCTTCCAACCCACGTGCTAACTAAACCTCCACACACCAGAAGCAGCAGTATGGTGGATGAGCACAAGGGAATAAAAGGGCATTTTATGCATGTGCACAGAATTGGCTACCATCTGGCCCCAAAATAGTATTTCAGGTCTCAAAAAAACAGAACTTCTCTTGGGAGCAGTGCCAAGTTTTTGTATAAAACTTGGTATGTCAGACTGTATGTTACTGTAATGAGAACATGCCATATATTTCAGTAAGATCTTTGATTTAATCCATGATCTATATGTCACTAGGAAATCATTATCTATTTAGCAGCAGTACAAACAAACAGTATATTTTTGTAGACTTGTTAATATTTTATTAATTTACAAGAACAAACTTGATTTGTAAAAATTCATTACATTCTAAAATATAATTTATTCACACTAACTATATCCATTCCCTGGGCATATAGTTCCACTAGTTCAGCAGATACAGTACAAGCTGAATAACCTTCCTTAAGCTTTTTTTTCCTGTATCTTAAGAGGAGAAAAATAATTCTTTGAATGCTTGCTCATATTCATTCTAGTTAGGTGTGCGCGCACCGCGTGCACGTTTGTCGGAAGATTTTTACCCTAGCAACACTCGGTGGGTCGGCTGGACGCCCCCTGGAGTGCCGCTGCCATGGCGCCGGATATATACTGCTGCCGACCCAACTGCCCCTCAATTTCTTCTTATAGCCCGTGTCGGTCATTGGAACAGTGGAGCACGGCTTAGCTGATCTCCACCTCCCTAGCTACTCATAGTTTTCTCGTTGTTATTGTGTATATAGTTCAAATTTTTATACTTGCAGTTAGTTTATTATTTTCTTTAACATAGTTAGTGTATATAGTTAAGAGGGGTTTGGGGATTAGCCCCTTCCCCTCACCCGGTGCCGAGGCCCATGCCCAGTTCACCAGGTTTCAAACCGTGCTCAATCTGTCACAAGCCGATGCCTACAGGAGATCCTCACGACTCCCGCCTAAAGTGCCTCGGGGAATCCCACCTTGCAGATAAGTGCCGCATTTGCAAGGCCTTAAAGCCGTGGACCAAAAAGGAGCGGAACTTTCGTCTCAGACAGCTCCTGATGGAGGCAGCTCTTACTCCTCCACCCTCAGCACCGAGCGCCGGACAGTCCGCACCGGGGAGAAGTGCATCTTCGGCACCAGAGCACACTGGTACCACTAAGGCCCCTCGGCACCAACCGTCGCTGGCCCAGATGTCTGCTCGGCACCGCTCCCTCTCCCCACGGGTAAAAAAACAAAAGACTCCTGCGGCTTCTGTGTCCACGCCACAGTCGGAGCACCCACCTAAGTCGGACCGCCCGTGGCACTGTGGCACTGACAACTTCAGCACCGTCAATTCCAGTCCCGCAAGAGCCGTCGAATCCGGTGCCTGACAGCACCCCGGCACGTGCCGTGGTTGAACTTACTGTTCTCTCCACGCTGGAGACATTCTCTACGGTAAGGGTACTGATTGCACTCACAGAATCTGCGCTGCCTCAACCCCCGGCACCGCCAATGCGGGTTATACAGTCCATAGGCAAGCCTGCCCTACTGAGACCATCCTCCGTCGGCACGGCTGAGAGGCACCGATCACGATCGCGGTCCCGCCAGCGTTCTCGGTCCCATCGCCGATCCTGGTCCCGATGCCGCTCGCAGTCCCGGTACCATTCTCCACCTCAGTACCGGTCGCACTCGCAGTACCGTTCAAGACCCCGTTTGCCAGCCCGGTACTCTCGGTACCGATCAAGCTCCCGGCATCACTCCCGGCACCGCACCTCTCACAGCCACTCCCAGCGTCGAGCTTCGAGGTCCTGGTCGACCTCCTGGCACTGTTCCGGTCGCAGGTCCTGGTCTCATTCCCGGTACTGGTATAGCACCCAGTACTGCTCTCCGCTGCAGCGTACAGACAGGCTACCCAGAGATGGAGACCATTCTCAGCGGTTTTCAGCTCCTCCTTGGCCATCTCGCCATGCATCTATGCCATCCCATGTGGACAGTGCTTCCTATGCACAGGACCGTGACTTAGATGTCCCCAGCCATGTCTTCCAAGAGACCCAGGCTCAAGACCAAGGACCTCATCAGTGGTCCTTCTGGATGCCTTGGGCATATCACCAAGCCCAAGGTGGACCTCCAGTGCCATCACGCTCCATACCGCCGAAGCACCAGGTGCCGGAGGCTACTGTTAGCTGCCCCCCTCCTGCGAGTATGGAGCACGCTCCTATTCAGGCACCAGACCCTCAGGTCCCACCAGAGCCGGACGTCGCCCAAGTCCATGAGACAACGGAGGACCCGATTGTCCCTGGCCTTTCCTCTTCCTCTTCTCCAGATGAAGCGGGGGCGGGGACATCCTCCTTGGGCCCTCCTCCAATTGACCTAAGGTCACATCAAGACCTCCTGACATGGGTGGCCCTGAATATGAACCTTCAGGTGGAGGAGGTTCCGGAGATAGAGGACTCGGTGGTAGATATTTTGTCAGCTGACACTCCCACAAGGGTGGCCTTACCATTTATTCGCACGATCCAAGCGAAGGCTGATACCATCTGGCACTCTCCAGCATCCATTCCGCCCACGGCTAGGGGAGTTGAGAGGAAGTACATGGTGCCCTCTAATGGGTACTAGTACCTGTACGTACACACTCCTCCCTGCTCCCTCGTCGTCCAATCGGTTAACAAAAGGGAGTGCCATGGCCAGCAAGCCCCTGCCCCAAAAGCAAAGGAGGCTAGGCGCATGGATTTATTGGGACGTAAAATCTACTCTGCGGGGGGCCTCCAACTCAGGGTGGTAAACCAACAAGCCCTGCTTAGCTGCTATAACTATAACACCTGGGCTGCGGTTGAGAAATTCAGAGTTAGTCCCCCAAGACTCGCATCAAGAGTTTGCGACCCTTTTGGAGGAAGGAAAGAAGGTGGCGAGAATTTCTCTCCAGGCCTCGTTAGACGCAGCCTACTCCGCAGCCAGAACTCTGGCTTCAGGAATTGCCGTAAGACGAATATCATGGCTTCAGGTGTCAGGCCTTCCACCTGAATTGCAGCATACGATACAGGACTTGCTCTTCGAAGGTCAGGGCCTATTTTCGGAAAAGACTGACCCTTGGCTGCAGAGTCTGAAGGACAATAGGGTGATCATGCGCTTGCTCGGGATACACACACCGCAGACTCAGTGCAGACCTTTCCGGCCCCGCCTCAGCACCCTTACCCCCCACCTAGACAGTGGCAGGACTTCGTCAGGAGGCGTGGCCGAGGCAATTGTAGACAGCAGTCCCCAAGGGGGTCAGAATCACGGCCCCGCCAAACCACCTGCGGGACCTAAATCAAACTTTTGAAGGCGTGCCCGAGGGCAACGTACCAGTTGTTCAACTGGATCCTTTCCCTCCTTTTTGCAACCACCTCTCCTTTTTCCTCCCTGCGTGGACCCAACTAACTTCAGATCATTGAGTCTTACCACACGGTAGAATTTGGATACTGCCTTCAGTTTATTTCGCCCTCCCACCCCCCATCCTCGTCCCCCTTCAGGGACCCCTCTCCTTGCCATAGGAGCTATAGAGGAGATTCCGGAGGACTTGAGGTGCAAGGAGTTCTACTCCCATTATTTCCTAATCCCCAAGGCGAAGGGAGGTCTCAGACCAATTCTAGACCTGCGGGGACTCAACAAGTTCTTGATAAAGTTGAAGTTCTGCATGGTATCCCTGGGGACCATCATCCTATCCTTGGATCCTGGAAACTGGTATGCTGCCCTAGATATGAGGGACGCATATTTTCGCATTGCCATTTATCCTCCGCACAGACGGTACCTCAGGTTTGTGGTCAACCATCAACATTTCCAATTTACGGTCCTTCCATTTGGCCTCTCCACAGACCCAAGAGTGTTCACATAGTGTATGGCTGTAGTCGCTGCCACCCTCCGTTGTCGATGCATACACATCTTCCCGTACCTCGACGATTGGCTCCGAGACCCAAGTAATGTGGCACGTGGGCATCGTCAAGGACCTATTCATCCAACTAGGCCTGATGATCAAGCTAGAGAAATCTGCTCTGGTTCCCACACAAAGAATAGAGTTCATTGGGGCCATTCTGGACTCCAATCTCGCCAGGGCCTGCTTACCACAGCCGCAGTTTCACGCAATGATATCTATTATACAAGGCCTACAAAAATTCCCAACCACTTCGACTCGAACTTATCTCGGTCTCCTGGGTCACACGGCTGCCTGCACATTCATGACCAAGTACACCAGGCTACGCCTACGTCCCCTTCAAACTTGGGTCTCCTCAGTATACCACCCGGGGAGACACAATATAGACAGGATCCTCACAGTTCCCCCGAGACTCCTAGGCTCCCTCGACTGATGGTTGACGCCCTCCCTGGTGTGTGCAGGGATGCCGTTCCATCCACCCCAGCCTTGTATGGCCCTGACGACGGATGCGTCATCTCTCGGCTGGGGTGCTCACCTCAGACATCTTCGCGCTCAAGGCCTTTGGTCATCTCAGGAGCTGGCCTTCCACATCAATGTCCAAGAGTTGAGAGCAGTCTGCCTTGCATACCAGGCTTTTCAACAGCATGTGCAAGGCCGTTGTGTCTCAGTGTTCACAGACAACACAACGGCCATGTATTAAGTAAACAAACAGGGGGGACATGGTCCTCCGCCCCCTTTATCAGGAAGCCATTCAACTCTGGTACTTTTGTATAGCCCACTCGATAGACCTGGTAGCGTCCTTTCTCCCAGGGGTTCGGAACACTCTGGCGAATCGACCCAGCAGATCCTTCCGCTCTCACGAGTGGTCGATCCATTCAGACATTATTCATTCTGTTTTCCGGAAGTGGGGTTTTCCCCGCATAGACTTCTTCGCTTCCCGCAAGAACAGGAAATGCCGGATGTTCTGCTCCTTCCAAGGTCTCTCCCTGAGCTCGATCTCGGACGCTTTCCTGATATCGTGGACGAGCCAACTGCTTTACACCTTTCCACCATTTCTGCTGGTTCACAGGGTCCTGCTAAAGCTCCGCAGGGATGGAGCTCGCTTGATCAAGGTCACCCCTGCGTGGCCCAGGCAGCACTGGTACACCATGTTGCTCGACCTGTCAATAGCCAGCCCAATTACCCTGCCTCTTCACCCAGACCTCATAACTCAGGACCATGGCAGACTTCACCACTCAGACATGCAGTCCCTTCATCTCACGTCATGGCTCCTGTGTGGTTGAGCCAGTCAGTGTTACGCTGCTCTGCCTCAGTACAACAAGTACTCCGGGATAGCGAGAAACCTTCCACTTGATCTACGTATCTGGCCAAGTGGAAGCGTTTTTCCTGCTGGTGCGAAATGCAAAATGTTACTCCCACCGAGGTCTCAATCCCCACCATCCTGGAATACCTCTGGTCTCTCAAACAGCAGGGCCTAGCGGTATCATCATTGAGGGTGCACTTGGCGGCCATTTCTACCTTCCACCCAGGGGAGAGTGGCCACTCCGTGTTTTCACACCCTATGGTTTCAAGGTTCCTCAAGGGCTTGGAGCGCCTATACCCCCAAGTATGCCGCCCTGCCCCTACCTGGGACCTCAACCTGGTCTTAACCAGACTTATTTCTCCACCATTCGAGCCATTAGCAACTTACTCGCTGCTATACCTGTCCTGGAAGACAGTTTTCCTCGTAGCCATTACATCAGCCAGACGAGTCTCTGAGCTTTGGGCGCTCACAGTGGACCCATCATATACTGTGTTTCACAAGGAAAAGGTGCAGTTGCGACCACACCCAGCGTTCCTCCCTAAAGTGGTATTGGCCTTCCATATCATTTAGGACATCTTCCTTCCGGTCTTCTTCCCGAAACCACACTCATCACGGTGGGAGCAACAATTGCACTCCCTAGTGTCCGTAGGGCACTCGCATTTTATGTCGAACGGACAAAGCCCTTTCATAAATCGCCGCAACTCTTCATCGCAGTGACCGACCGAATGAAGGGCCTACCTGTCTCCTCCCAGAGGATCTCCTCTTGGGTGACGGCGTGCATCCGCACTTGTTATGACTTGGCTCATGTTCCCTCGAGCCATCTCACCGCACATTCTACCAGGGCTCAGGCTTCATCTGCTGCCTTCCTGGCTCATGTACCAATCCAGGAAATATGTCATGCAGCTACCTGGTCCTCGGTCCACACCTTGCTTCGCATTATGCTCTGGTTCAACAGTCAAGAGATGATGCAGCCTTTGGCTCAGCAATTTTGCATTCTGCCACATCTCACTCCGACCCACCACCTAGGTAAGGCTTGGGAATCACCTAACTGGAATGGATATGAGCAAGCACTTGAAGAAGAAAAGATGGTTACTCACCTTTGTAACTGTTGTTCTTCGAGAGGTGTTATTCATATCCATTCCAAACCCACCCTCCTTCCCCACTGTCAGAGTAGCTGGCAAGAAGGAACTGAGGGGCGATTGGGTCGGCAGGGGTATATATCCGGCACCATGGCAGTGCCACTCCAGGGGGCGCCCAGCTGACCCACCAAGTGTTGCTAGGGTAAAAATCTTCCGACGAACGTGCACGCAGCGCGCGCACACTTAACTGAAATGGATATGAGCAACACATCTCGAAGAACAACAGTTACAAAGGTGAGTAACCGTCTTTTATTGTAAAATAACATTAAAGCTGTGATGCAAAGAATTAAAAACAAATAAGCCCTTTTTTAAAAACCTGTTTGACTCAAGGATGGAATTTCATCTTTACATGATTTCCCTGCCTATTTTTGGTATGTCACATGTTATGCTCTTTGAACATGTGCAGTAGCATTTTGTCTTTTGGCATATTTAAACACTGCTCTGTGACACTATACTGCAAAATTTGATTAATAAAACCTTTTTTTAAAAAAAGAAATGGTGATGGCCAAAAGTAGAAGACCGTACAATACAGTTAAAAGTACTAAGACCAAACTGTGCTCCGTTTACTCACAAAAGTAACTCCACTGACGTCAGGGAGGCAGAATTGGGCACTGGGGACCTGATTCTCAGTTACACTAAAGCGCTTTTCTAATGCTCTGGCAGTGTAACAGGTCTATAGAGTAGGCATAAATGTAAATTTGCACACACTTTACTCTTTACTCTGTCAGAACAGCATACAGGGACATTAGTATAGCTGTGAATCAAATCCACAGTGTATTGTAAAGAAAATTAATACCAGTAGCTTTGCTGTAAAAGATAGAAGTACATCGTGTGATAATAAACAGCTGTTCTATCAAGCATATGAAATATATAGAAGCCTTTGTCAAGTTCTGGGGAACCTTTCTCATGCTTCACACTTCAATTAACCACCTCACAGTGGCTTGTGGTCCACCCTTTCCTCACATCCTATTGCATTTTTTCCTTCCTAAGTAATAATGGTACAGGTCACATTTTTATATCTATATGAATATATTTCCATATCTAAATAAAAAATTGTGTGTTGATTTAATATTTGTGAAAGATGTTAGCATGTCAGGGCTGAAGACTGAACTCTTCTAGCTACAGAACAGGTATGACAAGGGCAATTACAGTTGAGGATTCCCATGAGGGTGCCTTTACTGTGACCAGCAGGGTGAGAGGTTAGGCTCTTTCGGAATGTGCATTCATTTCTTGGTCTTGCTTTGAGACTTCCAACAATCGTGCCAATTCTCATGATAGATTTCGCAAACTGTACACTGCTCCACTTTGGACTAGCAAGTCACCAAACAGCTATCAACAAGTAAGTACTATAGAGCTGGATCCTGTTCCTATATAAATCATTAAGAGAAGGATTAGGTCCTACTTAGCCCAACCACAACTGGATTTGAACTTAACATCCTAAAGTTGAAAGATTCCATATCCTGTTACCAGCCATGAGTCATTCAGTCCCTTGCACTCCTAAGTCACACATTTTAAAAAGAGCAACTGCTGTATACTGTTAGATGTTCCCAGAAACTGTCTCCTGACATCATAGCAATCCAAAATAATATTGTTCTTGTTCATAGAAGACTTTTTTTCCAAGCATGATATTTTCAGCAGCTTTGACTTCCATAGCATTAATAGCTATTGTTTGATCTATCTTGGTAGCATCTTAGAAAACGTTTTTTATGTTAGTTGGGTCATCTGTTGCTACAAGTTCAGGATCTAAATTTAGATGCATTTAGATAAGTGGAACAACCTAAGAATATATAAAACCTCAAATTGTTAAAGTGGTGTAATGGGTTTAAGTAGTGTTGTCTTATATTTCCACGATTTATAAATATGTACATGTATACAGAGATGGGCAGGAAATGGTTTTTCCATCCCATGACAATGTTAGAGATTTCAAAACTTGTCCTGTTCAACATTGGGATGAAACTGAGATCCTTTCAATTTTTTTTATTTTTATTTTTTATTTTTTTATGAAGAGACAGTGAAAGACTGAGGCCTGGTCTACACTACAGTTAGATCAGTGTAAGGCTCCTGGGCTCCCTCCTCCCAGCTGGGCTGTTGCCTGGGCTCCTCGCTCTCAACTGGACTACTACCTATGCTCCCGCTCCCCACTGAGAGCCCAGCTGCTCTGAGGCTCCCCACGGGGAACCTGGCAGCTGCACAGGCTCAGAGCATGGAACTCCCTGCCTGGAGCCTGGGCGGGGATCAGAGAGCCTGAGGGGTGGGGGGCAGCTGTACTCCCAGCAGGGAGCTGCACGCAGAGCTGAGAGCCGGGCTCTCAGCCCCCACCACTGTCCCTCTTAAGTCGGTGGAAGTACTCCTGGTGAGGATGTGCACCACCAACAGAAAGAGGATAGTGTGAACATGCCCTGAATGCCCTAACATAGGTCAACTTAAGTTTGTAATATAGACATGCCCTGAATGACTGACTGCAGAATGGGGGATTAGGACATGCTGCTGGGATGTGGGAGACCTAGGTTCAGGTCCCTGCTCTGTCATTCTCCTACATTCTGGGTGAGTGCCTTAACCATTAGGCTATTCTGGGGTCTCTTGCACTTCTGGTTTTGGCCAGAAATTCCATCCTGGACCTGAAAAATCTTTCCAGTGAAGGTTGTTTTAAATGAATCAGCATTTCCAAGCAAACGTTTCATCGAAAAATTCCTGACCAGCTCTGCACATAACTAACTACTTTGAAGGAGTGGCATGCAAAGACATTTCAGCTTAACAAATCTGAGAAGCGTTTCATCTCAAATAGTGATAAGAGTTCATTCATATAAATGGAAGTTAAACTGGGGTTTCATCACATGGAGGGTTTGGTTTGGTTTGGTTTGTAGGCTAACCTTTTTACCTAGGGTTACCAGATAGCAACTGTGAAAAAACAGGGCTGGGGATGGGAGGTAATAGGTGCCTATATAAGAAAAAGTCCCCAAAAATGAGACTGTCCCTTTAAAAATGGGACATCTGGTCACCGTATTTTTACCTAATGAGACAGACAGACATACTTGACATGATCACTCTTGCTCATGCAGGGAAAGTGTAAGTTACATGCCCCTTCTTATCCCATTGTGTTCCAGTGAGGTTTCTACACCTAACAAGGCAGCTTTAAAATCTGCCAGAGACTACATAGGAGCTCTGAGGGTGGAAACTGCTTAGTGGATGCATGGAATTAGTATGTCACTAGGTTCCCTGGTCATGCTCCTTCCCTAGACAGTGACACCTACTTTTATAGCAATGCTACCTCCTGTGGGCCACATGAAAGAGAAGAAGTCGTTACAGTTAATGAGTGTTCTAGTCCCAGAGAGTTTGCTATCAGTCTTCAGTAGGTTCTGTGTTCAGTCTTCCACAGCTGTGTGGATCAAGCCAACTATTTGAGTTTCTGAAGATAAAAGCTTCTAGGGTTTGTTGCTTGGACATTTTGCTGAAAATAAAAAAAGGTTTTCATTTTCACATTTAACTAAAAATATTCTGTACAATGTCTGGATAATTATGCAGGAAGAAAGTCCAGTTGGCTACTTCATCTTATATGAGCCATACACAATAGAAATGTGAATTCCATAAACTCTTCATGTCGGAAAAGCTTAGCACTGGTAAAATAAATATAGCACAACTAAGAAAAGTTCAAGAGCATTATGAATGTGAACTGTTGCCAAATTCTATTTTGTGATATTGATTTAAACCAAAGGTGTTTTTATGAAAACAGATAATCTAATTTTTGTATAACTCAACAGTTATTGGCACAAGCCTAAATAAATATAAACCTTGATTATCTAAATTCTGATTAACTGAAACTTGGTTATTTAAAAGTGGGATACATCCTCTGAGATTTGACTAGAGTTTGGAAATACTGACATCCTTAAGCTCTCATTATTTTGCAACGCAGCACATGCTTAAGTTCCATCAACTATAATGGGACTTAAGTACATGGCTTCCTTCCGAGTATATGCTCTGATCAAGGGGGTACTAAGTGCTTAACCATGCGGACAGTATGTAAACTCATCAGAAGAAAGCATAATCCCACAAAATGAAATAATTATTCTAAATTAAAGTGACTTTTATTCTAGAATAGTGTGTCCAGACAGGGAGCCTTTCGAAAATAACTTATTCGCCTATACCTATCCAGTC
Organism: Gopherus evgoodei; assembly: GCF_007399415.2. Lineage (NCBI taxonomy): Eukaryota > Metazoa > Chordata > Testudines > Testudinidae > Gopherus > Gopherus evgoodei. Next base: position 93,551,279 of record NC_044325.1, read on the forward strand.
AATAGACTTTAGTCACAGTTGGGACTAAGTCCACCTTCCTGGGAGGGCCAACCCACTTTATGAAATCATGATGGAGGCATAGCTATGGGAGCAGCAAAGTGGACTGTGTGATATCTGGTATGATGGTCTTTACACTTGAGAATTTTTTTTTAAATCTTTGTGTTTTGAAATTAATTGGTAATCATCTGGGCTGCAGTTCCTTTCTATCTTGTCCAGTTTTAGGAAACCTTGTTTGTATTGTCTATGCCCTTTTAATGCAATGGTTATGTGAGTACCTATAAAAGAAATCCAGCTACATCACCTGGCAGGCAGCTAAGTAGTGACAGATGGATCTAAGCCAGAAGTGGGCAAACTCTGGCCCACGGGCTGCATCCAGCCCATAGGACCCTCTTGCCCAGCCCCTGCCCTGGTAGGCTAGCCCCCGGCCCCTCCCCTGCTATTCCCCTTCCCCTGGAGCCTCAGCTCACCGCACCACCAGTGCAATGCTCCGGGCAGCTGGCTGCAAGCTCCTGGGGCAGCGCAGCTGCAGAGCCTCGGCCTGACCCAGTGCTCTGTACTGCATGGTGGTGTGGCTGGCTCCAGCCAGGCGGTGCAGCTGCCTGTCCTGGTGCTCTGGCTGGCATGGCTGTAGTGCCACCAGCCACTGGTGCTCCAGGCAGCATTGTAAGGGGGCATGGAGCAGGAGGGTTGGATAGAGGACAGGGGAGTTCGGGGTGGTGATCAGGGGGCAGGGGTGTGGATAGGGGGTGGAGAGGTCAGAGGGCAGGTAACAGGTGTTGAATGGGGGCAGTCAGGAAGGAGGGGTTGGATGGGGCAGCGGGAGGGCAGTTGTACAGGGGTTCTGGGGCAGTCAGGGGATAGGGGGGTTGGATAGGGCGGAAGTCTTGGGTGGCCATTCAGGAAGAAGTGGGGGCTGGATGGGGCGGCAGGGGGTCCGGGAGCTGTTAGGGAACGAGGTGGGGTTGGATGGGGCAGGAGTCCCAGGGCTGTCAGGGGGCGAGAAGCAGGAGGGGTTGGTGGGGGCAGGGGTGGGCCAAGCCTGGCTGTTTGGGGAAGCACAGCCTCCCCTAACCGGCCTTCCATACAATTTTGGAAACTGGATGCAGCCCTCGGGCCAAAAGGTTTGCCCTCCCAGGTCTAAACCCAAATCCCTTAAAGGGCCATCCCACTGTGTGACACCACCTTAAAGTTGTTTAGTTATGTGAGAGTACATTAGCTTGGATGTATCCGCTCTCCCCAAACTATATTCCAGTCCTCCATGTCCATATCATTCTTGGTGACAGCATCATTTTTGCCCAGGGAGGTCAGTAAGGGTTCATCACTCGGTCAGTACATTACAGCTGCCTTCAGAGGTGGACTGGTTGAAGGTTCACCCAGAGATCTCATGAATGTCCCACCCCCTCGATAGGGAGGCATTGGGCCATTTTGCTCCTTCACTTGTCTCTACTTTTAGATTGTTCTTTCAGTGTTAACAATAGGGTTAGTATTAGAGACAAAGAACATGTTTTATATTATCTCGTGTTTAAGCTGGTGATCGGTCTTTTAACCATTATAGAGCACCAGCCAGACCTGTTTCCTAGAGTTGCATGGGTATTAATAAATGGTGCTATAGCAGGAGGAGGAGGAAGGCTAGTTGTTCTGTCTTACTAACAGAGTGCTGCACCCTACCTACCTCCGTCTTTCCTGACTTACGTTATCAGTTTGCTTTTCCTTCAATACCTCAGGTTGGTCTTCCCAGCTAGGAGGATGTAGAAAAGGAATGTGACACTCTGTGCTTAGTGGAGGTAAAGCTGTTTGATGCTGAAGCTAGGTGAGAATTAGGAATGTTGGACTGTACTTACCAGAGACAGATTGAGTTGATAAGAAGAAAGATCGGAGCCAACAAAACTGTACTTCTAGCCCAATGATGCTCAGCCTTACTGTCCGAAGTGTGAAATGCAGAGTCAAACAAAGAAGTAGTTGGTGAAGTAAAAATCCTCTAGGGCTTTGTCAGGCAACTTGATCAACTTCAATAGTTATTGGAAAAAAAAACCGCGTCTAGGGCTCAGATTTTTTTTCTCGGTTGTATCATAGTGCTAGCACTAAGTTGCAGGGCCCAGACCTGCATTGGATTAACAACATTAAGGTTATGCAAATATATTCTAAGTATCAGTAGTGGCAGATCTGTCAAAGCAACAATTATGAACAATTTTGAGCAAGCTCTCTCCATGACTAGGGCTCTTTAGAAAGTCAAAATTATTGATATGGAAAAAATATTGTATACATTTGCTTAGCTAAAGAAAATGTACTAGTAGCAACATTTATTAGCTAGTTCCACAGAGAGGATAAGAGAGTTTTACATACTGTATCATCTGTGTGTTTATAGCAATCTTGCAAAATGTAAATGAAATTGCAATATGAGTCACATATTAAAACACAATTGAATGTGTACAAAGGAATATTCTGTTTTGACAGTCCATTTTCTGTTACTTGCTAAATCATAAATGCATGTTTCATGAACTCCAGGGCTGTGTTTTATACACAGATGAGTGTGTTGAACAATGTAAAATAAATGCAAACTTTAAAACCTTTAGAAATAGTACACTAAACTGATACTGTAATTATAAGTAGGATTTTTTAAATTATCCTAGGTGCAATGTTTACAATTCATGTTCACACCTTTTCTGAGATATCTTGTAAACTTAGTGTAAATTGATAATATTAACTTGTTTTATAATAAATCATTTGTGGAAAGATGGCTGCTAATGGTTTGGAGTCATGGGTTTGTAAGAGGAGCAACCGTATAACAAAATTCTGTTTTAATTTGCTTCTATTAAAAACAGTTATTTAATCTGATTTTATGTTATGGACAGAATCTTTACATATTGATCCACACTGTGCAGACAGCAGTTAATTGTTATTGTCTGTATAGATGGACCAGTGACAGTATGCCAGCACAAAGGAGGATGGTTCAAAACGGTCAAGGAGACTGAGGGCTTGTCTACACTTAAAAGGCTGTATCTGCACAGGTGCAGCTGTTCTGCTGTAGCGCTTCAGTGAAGACACTACCTAAGCCAGCAGAAGGGTTTCTCCCATTGGCCTAGGTAATCTAATCCAGCTTTTTGAGAGGCGATAGCTATGTCGAAAGGAGAAGCCCTCCCAATGATATAGCACTGTCTGCTCCAGGAGTTGAGTCAATATAACTGCATTCCTCAGGGATGTGGATTGAGTGCACCTTATTCCTCCTTTAAATTCGAGCAGCAGGTGTTTCTTCAAGCATTTATCTCCTACTGTGTATAGCAAACAGGGGTTCTAGGAACCTGAGCAAAACTTCAGACTGTGAAAGACCACAATCTCTTGGTCATGATAATGTAACTGATCATTCTTAAGCAATCCTGTCCTGCTTCTGCATCCTCTTCCCCACTAACATGACCTCACATCTTCAAAGTTTCCTCTGTGGTTTAATGCTAATAAACCAAGGATATGATTTTTTTTTAGATTACATTGTTTGTACTGTGTGTTTTTCTGATAATAAAACAGTAGGTATGATGATTGTTGCTCTGTGAATGGCCAGATTCTGCTATTTGTCTACTTATGTGCTCTGAAAAAGTGTTGATACATAACTCTTGTTTCTTATGTTTTTGTAATTCACATTCTTTTCATGTATTTCCAGAATTGCATTACATCTTCTAGATCAGTGATTTTCAACCTTTTTTTTCATTTGCATACCTCTAAAAAATTTCAAATGGAGGTGTGGCTCCCTTTGGAAATCTTAGATATAGTGTCCATGAACCACAGGTTGAGAACAACCTTTCTATGGTAACAACCTTTTGTGGACCTCTTAGACATAGTCTTCAGACCCCTGAGATCTGCAGACTACAGATTGAACACAACTATTCTAGACTGAGATCTTACTGTTGTTCTAAACATATTAAAGTCTTACTGACAATAAAAAATGTAAGAATTAGACACTAAAGTTGCTTTTCCATGTAGAAGTCAATTCTGGCATTAACATTAGGAGCCTAACCTTGCTCCTATTTAAGTTCAGTAGCAAAATTCCCATTGACTTCAATAGGAGCAGCACTATGCCTTTAATATGAGGGGTTTTTAAAATACCTTTTTAAACTAGTGCCATAAAAGGAATAAGGAAATAGATAAGGATTATCAACTCAAATTGAAGCTGCTCAGTTGATGAACTAGTGAAAAATACCCACGGATAGGGAAGTGAGTAAGGTGATGAATGTGTAACCCCCTACCTGATGATGTTGGCAGCAGCAAGAACCAGGTTCCATATCTACATGTTCCTCTTAAAATTATGAAACAAGCCCATCTTAAGCTTCCACCCAGAAATCTTGGAAAACTAATTGCCGCTCCTAGGTTCTCTGAGGCTATGCTTCCCCACTCTAAAGCACTGAATATATAAGAAGTATATTAGAAAATAAACATTCGTTAAGAGGAGAGGGATCATAGCATTAATTTTGGAAAACAGCAACAATGACTGAAAAATATGCAAACAATAATAAGCACCCACCTCCAATTACCTTGGGTAGTAGTCCTTTGCCTCAGCTTTTGGTGATTTCACTGAGGAGCTTGGAATGTCACTTCTGCCTCCCCTGCGTTGTCTTGCACCAGAACACTGTACCCACACTATGTCTAAGCCTGAGCCCCAAGATCAACTTATCAGTGATTTCAGCTCTCCTGGTCGCTGAGAAGAAACAAGGACTATCAATTGATTCTAGTTAGCTCTTTCTTTAAACACTGGACGGAGAGGGTCAAACGGCAACTAGGACCTTTTGAAAAGAGTCTTTACCACTACATAAGACAGCTGCATCAATCTTCCCTGCCTTTCACTTGGATCTGGCATCACTAGGCCATACTTAGCAAGTAAGATTACATTTAGGGTGACCCTCTCAATTAGGGCATGTTAAGTACAGTCCTCTGCTCTTCAATCATACAATAAGGATAACAATATTTCATTATCCCTGCTTCAAAAATTTGATTGAATTTAACCCAAAACAGCCCAAACGGATCACTTTGGCAAAGCAGGTATGTTTGCGGATCAACTAGGCAAAGTAGGTATGTCCGTGCGAATACAGTCTCACATCTTTACCCTCAATTCATCAATAGGTGGCAAGAGTAAGCTCACTTAGATCACTGGCTTGCGAACAGTCACTTCTTTAAAAGTGATTTTACTGCTGTCAGTATTACCTGTTACAAGAGGTAAAGATGATACAACTGTTGTTGTAACAAATGGCAAATCAACTGTTATAGACTTCAACAGATCAGTTGATTGCTTATAAGCAACGATAGCATCTGCTACTGATGTTCTTATAACTATGTATAACACAGATTACTCGTGTAATATGCTTATATCATATATAAATAATTTATTAACTTTTTACAATTTAAAATAGAATGTTAATGTTTAGTGTGACCATATTATCTAAAATGCCAGTGCAGGTTAATGTTTATTGTGTTGGAGAATAAGTTCACAAAGGCACTTTCATAGCATGCAGTAAAAGTGTCCACATGGAAAGTTAGTGAGGAGTAACTAGCATGCTGTAACTTCACATCCTAACTTGCCTGTGTAACTTCTCATGTAAACAAGCCCTAAATCTCTTTAAAGATAAGTTCAGTAATATAAGAGCATAATTTACTACCCTTTATTTAGCAGAACTTTGCAGTACTTATGAAACTAGCAAATACATTTTCTCAAATTACGATGAGGCTCATCATTTTCTACTTTGAAAATTGACCATGTAGTTACCATCTGGGATCTGAAGAGTCTATTGATTTTGAGTATACAAAAAATGTTTATCTTCTTGACCTTTAATTTAACCAAAAATAAAGTTGATTCAGTACTGACATTTAAAAAATTTTATTTGATAGAATATGCATGCTGTGGAATAAATATATTGTGTTCAACAGACCATTCCTTCCATAACTATGCTTTAGAATGACTAAATACATTTTCCTATTTTAAAAAAGATAAACATTCAAAAAATAGTGTGTCCAATAGAGGTTTTTTGGTCTATCTAGGTGTCTGTGTGGTCCCCGTCACTGTAGCATCTAAGCACAGGCCACATGGTCCATTATATAAAATCTGGATGTTTGGTGTTGTCTAGCTGAAATTATGCTAACACACTGTGATGGGGTGGACAAGGTCAGAGGCCCCCTGCTGGAGGCCTCAGGGTCCTGCCACACCCTCCCCCAGAGAAGAACAGAAGGGAAGTCCTCCCATCAGACGAACTGCGCCCAGTCAAGGTTCAGGAAGGCTGTATATAAAGGAGCAGCATTGACAGAGTCAGTTAGTTGCTGCCTGGAGCTGGAAGAGAGAGGACTATGTTCCTGGCTGGCTGAAAGTGCAGCAGGACCATGGACATCTCAGTGTGGGCAGGGATAAGGGGGAGGCCCTGGCTAGCTGAATAAAGACTGAGCTCAGGGAGGGCTGCAGGAAGACTGTCTCTAGGGAGGAAGCCCTGGGGTATGGTCCCGTATCTGAGCCGGGAAAGGGTAAAGACTATATGCCCTTAAGGGCTTTGTTTTGTTCCACTTATAGACGATGTGTGAGACTCGGCGAGAGGGCTGAGTCACTGAAAACCTGCCGAAAAAAACCATCAACTGGGGGAGGGGCCACTCGCGAGGGGCAGGGGCCACTCGCGAGAGGCAGACGCCACCTCATTCCACAAACTGAGTGACTGCAGTCAATCAGGTGGGCGCTCGCGAGAGACAGGTATTGATCCTGTTACACACATCCAAAGCATGGAATGGGTATGTGTGGAATTTATACATCTAAATAATCTACAAAGTGATTTTGTCTGAGGTAATCTAAAATCTCAGACAGCTGTTTGGGGATGACTTGGCCAAGAGGTTCTATACGCATCACTCTTTGGGGCTGGGTTAAATGTATCTTGAAGAAGGGCAGCTGTATCCTGTAGGTACTGTTGGGTGATGTGAGGAGGAAGAGGGGAAGCTCTGTTGTTTGGAGGCTAGGAGAGAACAACTGAGGTAAGAGGAAGAGGCAGCACGAGTTGAGAGGCAGGCAGGTCAGAGGAGGTAGAAAAAAGAAAATTATCTAGGCAAGTATACTCATCTTTAGTTCAGACAGTGTGAGACGGTCAGTGTTCTACATGTTAATTTAGGAAGTTGACTTGTTTTTGAATCTAGAGTCTGCCACTCAAAATACTTCATTCTGTGAAGAATCTTATTTAACCTATACTTGACCTCTTGAACATAATTTATTTGGGAGTTTGTGATTATTAAATGTACAGTCCAGTTCGTACAGGGCATCATCAAACAATTACAAGCATAGTGATGGGGACCTCATATTGAAATAAATCTTTCCTGAACCCCTCTTCTGATCTTCAAAGAAGCTTCCAACCTCTCCAAGCTTATCATCAGAAGCAAGCTCCCCACAGACCAGGACACACCAACTCAAAGTAGCACCAGATCCTATCAGAACAACAGATGCAATAGCTGTAGACATATCTTCACTGTGTCAGTGGACAACACCCCCACAGCACACCTTTCAAGATTCATGGGCCCTACACATGCCTATCACAATGTGTAATGTGCCTCATCCAATGCACTAAATGCCCGAAATCAACTTTGTGGGTGAAACAAAATCACTGCACTCTCACAGAAAAATGATAAAAGACAAAAACATCATATCACCTGTGGGTGAACACTTTTCACAAAGCAATTACTCTATATCTGACCTCACAGTCCTCATCTTCAAAGGAAACCTGCACAACACCTTCAAAAGACAGGCCTGGAAGTTTACATTCATAACTTTGCTAAATACTAAAAGTCATGGACTGAATAATATCAGAGGGGTAGCCATGTTAGTCTGGATCTGTAAAAGCAGCAAAGAATCCTGTGGCACCTTATAGACTAACAGATGTTTTGGAACATGAGCTTTCGTGGGTGAATACCCAGAAGCCTCCTACTGCAAGACAAACCCAAGAAAGAAACCAACGACTCCACTGGCCATCACATACAGTCCCCAGCTAAAACCCCCTCCAACGCATCATCAGGGATCTACAACCCATCCTGCACAATGATCCCACGCTTTCACAGGCCTTGGGTGGCAGGCCAGTCCTCGCCCACAGACAACCTGCCAACCTGAAGCATATTCTCACCAGTAACTGCACGCCGCGCCATAGTAACTCTAGCTCAGGAACCAATCCATGCAACAAACCTCTATGCCAACTCTGCCCATGTATCTACACCAGCGACACCATCACAGGACCTAACCAGATCAGCCACACCATCACCGGTTCATTCACGTGCACGTCCACCAATGTAATATACACCATCATATGCCAGCAATGCCCCTCTGCTATGTACATTGGCCAAACTGGACAGTCTCTACGGAAAAGGATAAATGGACACAAATCAGATATTAGGAACAGCAATATACAAAAACCTGTAGGAGAACACTTCAACCTCCCTGGCCACATAATAGCAGATCTTAAGGTGGCCATCCTGCAGCAAAAAAACTTCAGGACCAGACTTCAAAGAGAAACTGCTGAGCTTCAGTTCATCTGCAAATTTGACACTATCAGCTCAGGATTAAACAAAGACTGTGAATGGCTTGCCAACTACAAAACCAGTTTCTCCTCCCTTGGTTTTCACACCTCAACTGCTGGAACAGGGCCTCATCCTCCCTGATTGAACTAACCTCGTTATCTCTAGCTTGCTTGCATATATATACCTGCCCCTGGAAATTTCCACTACATGCATCTGACGAAGTGGGTATTCACCCACGAAAGCTCATGCTCCAAAACGTCTGTTAGTCTGTAAGATACCACAGGATTCTTTGCTGCTTTTATGGACTGAATAGAGACACTGGATTTATGGTTCATTACAGCATCCTCCCCTCCATGACAGGAGAGGTGTTAACAAGCCTCTTCTTCGAGTCATATCCCTCTGGGTGCTCCACTGTAGGTATGCTTGCATCCCTGCGCTGCTGATTGGAAAATTTTGGTAGCAGTGTCCGTTGGTCACACACGAGATGTCTCTCCTTGTGCTGCACCAAGAGGCTAGACAGCACACGCGGGCTAACCCTCCTCAGTTCTTTCTCTACTGCAGAGTCAAGACAAGAACTCCAGAGGGGAAGGGTGGGTTGTGGAGTACCCATAGACATCCTATGTCCTTTGAATTACAGTGGCAGGTTGTTCCTTCTGAGATCTAAAAATGATACATTCGAGAATTCACATTTAAAGGTGGCAAGTTGGCAAATATGTGTAATTTCATTTCTTTTCTTTTGCTAAGATAAACATTATGGTAGCATTCTCTCAATCTAAGGTTGTTTAACTGTTGGATGTTACTTTAGAGAATGGAGGATTATACAGAGGGGGGATGTTTTGCTTAAAACAGTCCTAACAGTTTGGAATGATGAGGCTGAAAGGCTCAAGAAATTAGAAATTGGATACAGAGCCTTTTATTTCTAGGTCACTGGTTTGAATCCAACTCAAATCAATACTGAGTCAAAATCATTGCTGTTTGACAGCTAGCTGTTCAGTGGCCAAGATGACATTAGTCAATGATATAAACTCAGCTGTAGGCAGTTGTTCATTACAGTTGGCACTCATTGGCACTCGTGTCAGCAATCTCAAAAGGCAACCGCCCGTTAGAGGTACATTAAGCGACATAATTACAGCGATATAAGCACTAGTGTGCACAACACTGTGTCAGCAGGAGAGCCTCTCCCGCTGATATAGCTATCGCCAATTGTTAGAGTGGATTAACTATGTCGACAGGAGAACGCTTCTCCCGTCAGCATAGAATGACTACACGAGAGATCTTACAGCGGCGCAGCTGCATCGGTACAGCAGTGCACTATAAAGTCTCTAATGTAGACATAGCCTAAACTGCTGCCTAAGATTGTATACTGTTATACAGCTGCCATGCATCACTCCAGGTTGATTACATTTCACTGTGTGACGGGATCCCTACAGAGCATTTCTTATAAAACAAAACAAAAAACTTCCTTGGGACATAAGATGTTATGTAAATGTAAATCATCATTAGAAATTTTTTAAAGCCATTGTTTTTAGGTAACAGTCTTTCAAGAATGTTAAATAAGATTGGCAAACAAAGAATCTTTTAAAAGATCAGATGTTTGGAATATGAGAATAGCCTGAGTAAGCAGCATCAGGATGATTGTAGAGAAGAGAAATGATGTTTTCACAGTTACAGGGCAAACTGCACTTAACACCCTTTTAATCCCTCTTGAGTTGCACCCGTTAGGTGGCAGGACTGGCTTCCTGCACCTCACTCGGTGTGTTACCGGATGGTCCAGCCACCTGGGACTGAGTCACTGGGCCACAGCCTCTTAATGTATGAGGCCCATCTGTGGTTGGGACCTCAAACCCTTTTCTTTCAGGGACCTGTGACTAGTGAGTTGATTAAAGCAACTGAAAAACAGTGTCTTCAGAACAAAGCATTATTTATTAGGGCTGTTGATTAATCACAGTTAACTCACGCAATTAACTCAAAAAATCGCATTTAAAAAAATGTATCATGATTAATCACAGTTTTATTCACCTTGTTAAACAATACAATACCAATCGAAATGTATTAAATATTTTTGGATGTTTTTAAACATTTTCAAATATATTGATTTCAGTTACAACACAGAATACAAAGTGTACAGTGCTCACTTTATATTATTATTTTTATTACAAATATTTGCACAGTAAAAATTATAAACAAAAGAAACAATATTTTTCATTTCATCTCATACAAGTACTGTACTGCAATTTCCTTATCATGAAAGTGCAACCTAGAAATGTAGATTTTTTTTGTTACACAACTGCACTCATAAACAAAACAATACAAAACTTTAGAGCGTACAAGTCCAGTCAGTCCTACTTCTTGTTCAACCAATCGCAAAAACAAACAAGTTTATCTCCCATAAATGTAAACAGTGCTTCCTGCTTCTTATTTAGAATGTCACCTGAAAGTGAGAACAGACGTTTGCATGGGACTTTTGTAGCTGATATTGCAAGGTATTTACATGCCAGATATGCTAGACATTTGTATGCCCCTTCATGCGTCAGCCACCATTCCAGAGGACATGCTTCCATGCTGATGATGCTTGTTTAAAAAAAAAAAAAAAAAAAGTGTTTACTTAAATTAAATAATTAAATTAAATTCTCCTTGTGGGAGAATTTAATGTGTCCTGCTCTATTTTACCCTCTGCCACATATTTCATGTTAGCAGTCTTGGATAATGACTCAGCATATGTTGTTCATTTTTAAGAACACTTTTGCTGCAGGTTTGACAAAATGCCAAGAAGTTACCAATGTGAGATTTCTACAGCACTCAACCCAAGGTTTAAGAATCTGAAGTGCCGTCCAAAATCTGAGCAGGACAAGATGTGGAGCATGCTTTCAGAAGTCTTAAAAGAGCAACACTCCAATGTGAAAACTACAGAACCCCAACTACCAAAAAAGAAAATCAACCTTCTGCTGGTGACATCTGATTCAGATGATGAAAATGAACATGTGTCAGTCCACACTGCTTTGGATTGTTATCGAGAGGAACCCGTCATCATGGAAGCATGAACCCTGGAATGGTGGTTGAAGCATGAAGGGACATATGAATCTTTAGCGTTTCTGGCATGTGTCAACAGTGTCATGAGAATGCCTGTTCTCAATTTGAGGTGACATTGTGAACAAAAAGCAGGCAGCATTACCCCCTGCAAATATAAACAAACTTGTTTGTCTGAGCGATTGGCTGACCAAGAAATAGGACTGAGTGGACTTGTAGGCGCTAAAGTTTTACATTGTTTTATTTTTGAATACAGTTATTTTTTAACACAATTCTACATTTGTAAGTTCAATTTTCATGATAAAGAGATTGCACTACAGTACTTGTATGAGGTGAATTGAAAAACACTTTCTTTTGTTTTTTACAGTACAAATATTTGTAATAAAAAATAAATAGAAAATGAGCATTGTACATTTTGCATTCTGTTGTAATTGCAATTAATATATTTGAAAATGTAGGTAACATCCAAAAATATTTAAATAAATGTTATTCTATTATTGTGTGACAGTGCGATTAATCGCACTATTAACTGTGATTAATTTTTTTAATCGCTTGACAGCCCTATTATTTATTCCTTCCTCCGAAGGTGCAAAGCACATATAGCAAGGGATAAAAACAATAAAAAGGATAACCCTTAGCCTGGATCTTACTTATCCTTAATCTTTCCTTGCCAGCTTTTGCAAGTTTCTCTCAGCATAGCTAATCCCTGTCTCTGGTTGGGAAAAACAGACTGTCCTGTTCACAACAGGTCTCCGTCTTTGTGTATTCCCTGGCCAGCCTTTGATATCTGTCATTTGAGCCCTAGCAAAACAGCTATGTCACCACAGTTGGAGTGGAGGAGTCTTTTCTTGGCTATAAACCTAGCTATTATTTCCTGCTTGTTCCTCTAACAACCACTTTTGATGTCACTCCATAGGAAGTAACCCATCATAAACTCTCACACAGAGGCATGCACCATATTCATAACAAATAATACAGATATTCTCACATTGTCACATGTCTAATTGGTTTTTGGATGATATTAATATGCTAGCTGGAAAGGGTGCTGGGGGAAAATGATAAATTTCTCAGAGTTGTCTTAAATGTAAGTTAAAATATTGAATGTCTGAGTAGGTATACCAAATGAATCACCACTTTTTTCAAGGCTAAGAAATCCTATTCCTAGTATGCTGAACATCAGTATACGCATTTAATGATGTATTGTACAGTTTTATATTTAGGGTGTTTGTGTGTGGGCAAATAACCTTCATGTAAGATTTGTTCGTTCCCTTTTTTCTAGTAGTAAGGAACGGTGATCATAATTATTGTGATAGAATTTTTTTATATGATTTTTGTTTGGTTTTTTTAATGTTCCTGTTTTGTTTTGTTTTTTGTTTCTCATTTTTCTTTGTTTGGATGAATAAAAGTAGTGGGCCCTTCTCACTTATACTAGTTGAAAACTGGAGTAACTCTGTTGCAGTTAGTGGTGTTGCATTAATGTAAATCTGGTCTGAGAGGAAAACTAGACCTAAAGTAAAATTTTGAAAAGTGCCGGAGTCCTGTTTTCAAAGTGACTTATGTGTCTACGTGACATTGGGACTTTGGCTCCTAAATTCCTGAGTCTGTTTTGAAAATGGGACTGAGACGCCTAAGTCACTTATATGCTTTTGCAAATTTTACTCCAATTTTTTGTTCATTTCCTACTTTAAAGGGGAAGAAATATTGCACTATTACATGCACTTTTTATCTGTGATTCTCTTATAGGAAACAGATTCAGGCTCTTCTAGGGCAATTTAGCCAAGCAGAAACTTTGTTAATCTCGGCTGGAGTGGAGCCAGGAATGCTAGATGGAGTTCTTTTGGATGCTGGGTGTTCCTCTATGCAGCTTGATACTCCTGAAAGAGGTTTTTCCCTGCGAAAGGATGGCCCTTTGGATATGAGGATGGATAGTGGCAGGTATGTATTGATCAAACGTTTCTTCTCACAACAAGAAATCAATTTCTCAACAACACTCTGAATTTAATTTCCTTTTTAGGTTGCAGAATTCCCATCACACGCCCACATCTAACTCTGCACATACATAATACATCAGCTTTGTTCTTTTGCCATAGAGGCTCATCTAGTTCTCAGGATTTAGGGCCAGATTCCAGTCTCACTTACTGCAGCATAAAGTGAAGGTACTTCTGGGTTTCAGTGGTGGAAGGTCAGAATTTGACTATTAGGCTTTCCATACTTAAGGTTAAAAGCAATGAATAATAACAATAATTAAAACAAGCATTTTTAATTTTGTTAAGCAGACCATGATGTAGGATATAAATGAAATTGTTACTGTGAGAAGGTAGTTTATCATCTAGGTGAAATGAGGATGCTGAAGTATAAGTGAAGTTCTAACAAACTTCTTTTAACCTTGGTAGCTACTCAGAAGCTGGGCATATGCTTGTCATGGTATATTTCCCCAATCTGAACCTTAGAGTCCAAAAAAATGGGGTACCAGCATTAATTCCTCTAAGCTTAATTATCATCTTAGATCTGATAAGCTGCCACCAACCAGGACTTGGAGTGTCTGGTAAACTCTGGTCCCCCCAAAACCTTCCCAGGGGACCCCCAAGACCCAAACCCCTTGAGTCTTACAACAAAGGGAAATAAACCATCCCCCCTCCCTCCTTTCTTCCTTCCAGATCCTTCCCGCCCTGGGTACACTAGGAGATCACCGTGATTCAACCTCCTTGAATCACAACACAGAGAAATCAGGTTTTTTTCTCCCCCTCCCTTCTTTCTCCCTGTTAAGTACAGACTCAATTCCCTTGAGCCTCAACAAGGGAAAAAATCAAACAGGTCTTAAAAAGCAAAACTTTTAATAAAAAGAAAGAAAAAAAGTAAAAGTTGTTTCGGTAATTTAGATGGTAAAAGTTACAGGGTCTTTCAGCTTATAGACACTAGAAAGAAGCCTCCCCCCAGCAATATACAATTTAAAATACTTCCAGCAAAATACACATTTGCAAATACAGAAAACAATCAAAAGACTATAACTGCCTTTCCTACTTAATACTCACTATTCTGAATATATAAGAGACTGTAGCAGGGAGATAGGCAAGAAACCTGGTTGCACGTCTAGTCCCTTCCAGGACCCAGAGAGAACAAAGCAAAACCCCAAAAAAATAAACAAAGGCTTCCCTCCGCCGAGATTTAAAAGTATCTTGTTTCCTGATTGGTCCTCTGGTCAGGTGTTTTTGGTTCCCTGTTTGTTAACCCTTTACAGATAAAAGAGACATTAACCCTTAATTATCTGTTTATGACAATGCTAACCTCTACAAAGAAACGGCAGAGAGCCTATCAATTAAATTACAGTGGCAACTCTGCTTTCAAGGTATTAAATATTCTGCCACTACATGCATGCTTACTGTAAGCAATTCATTAACTTTGTCCTATGTTTCATAGCAAGCAGATCAGAATGACTTACTTTATACTCAAATTAACAAGTAGTAAAAAGAAAAAAACCTTTATATTTAATTGATTAGAGTCAGTGCTGACTATAATGTGGAAGGTGGATTGCAATTCTAATCATAAATACTAATATTTTCTATGTATATTGCAACTGTCACCTCAAAGGGACCCAGTGCCTTTCATGGGGAATATGCCTTATTACAGAAAATTTGCAGTCACCTCTGTTGTATGGATGATGGTAATTAGCTGAGACATAGCATGCTGCACACCTATAAGGGAATGGGAAATTCTGGCCAAAAATAGTGGGACAAACTTGTGTTCTTAGAATATGAGCCATGGTATTGTTAATGTTCACACATAGCCAATGATACCTCAGTTTCTAAGAAACTGACACAGTAAGCTGCATGATACACAATTTAGTCAACTCTAGTATGAACAGCTGAGATCTTACTGGGTTCAAGCCTACGGTTTCAAGGAATGTAAACCTGAGGTTTTTGCCACTAAAATATCCCTGCTGGTATATGAACTTTCATGATAAGAATAAAGAATGACTGGGATAAAATAGGCATATACTGTACAGTTGAGGATAAATAATACAGGGCAAATAGTATGTTAAATTTGGTTATTTTCTATAAGATATTGTGGGGAAATAATAAAGTACTGAAAAATATTCTGCCTATCAGTCCCGTTGTAAAATAGTTGAATCAGATTGAGCAGTCTCTGCAAATTACTGAATACCTATGCAGTGTATATAAAAGACCTTGAACGATTTCAATAAAGAAAGTTTTACAGGTGTAAAAAATATTGATGACTATGGGATATTTTGCCTTTTGGTAGATAGTTACAAATACCCTTTTCTTTCAAAATACTTTTGAATTTAAATTGAGATACCTTTAAGTGACAGTACAGGAAATTGTCTTCATAAGGGATCATTTTTCATAGCACTGCATATAAGGGGAAAGACCCTTGAGATTAGTTCCTCTATATTCTGAGTGGAAAACAGAACAAATAATGCAAGCTGACTAAAACCAATACATAAGAAATGAGTTCAGATTTTGAAGATATTTAAATAAAGGCAATCTTACAGCTTTTCAATTTTAGAAAAATACTTGAACCACAGCTAATCTTTGTCAACTCATTAATGTTAAAAGTTGATGGTAGTGCTTGAAGTTTCAGCTATTCTTTATTGCTAATTAATGTTAAGGAAGACGCTCCATCTGAAGTAATAAGATGGGATCTAAAAGGTAGAAGCTATTTCCGTTTCACAGGATTGCTTTCTCTTATTTTAAAACCTCAAAGGCACTTGCATGCAGTGTGTGTGTTTGACTTTATGTCTCAATGCTATGAAGCTTCACCTCTTGTCAATGAAAACTGACGTCAGTGAACTAATTGGCTCTTCTTGTGCGTAGGTATCCTGACATGCCCACCGCTGCTGATGTTGTGAATGCTTTAGATCAACAGGCGCTTGCGTCCATCCTGAGAACATACGGGGAGGAAAGGCACGCCAAGAAAATAGCTTCAGCAGTCATTCAGGCACGCAGCATCTACCCCATCACCAGAACTCAGCAGCTTGCCAGCATTGTTGCAGGTACCCTCATTAATTCTGAACAGTGTCTGAGAGAGAAAAAATATTAATCCCCAAAGTCCCAGAGGGATCTATTTGTTCTTGAAATCATGCAGGATCTAATCTTGTCTATCCTTCTCTGATGTCAGCTTTTTGTGTTGTTTTGTGAGCTCCCTTTTTTTATATACTGTGGCTTCCTGATTAGTTTAATAATAGATTTTACATGAAGTGATTTATCATTTTTGCCCCCCAAGGTGAAATATTGAATGACAACCACAGAGGGAATTCTTTATCACTACTGTTGATAAACCCTCAATTATCAGATCTACTTTATATTTTGGGGTGGTGGGAGTGGTAGTACCATGACACTGAAATAAAATACCAACAACTGAAATAAAATAGATTAGCTCATATTTTTCTTCTAAACAACCAGCTAATGAAGAGTAAAATGATGCATAGGTTATTTCACTTTGTGAATGCTAACTAGATCAGCCTGAAGGGCTTAATGAAACACTTCATCTTAGTTGCTGTTCACCATAAACCTCCTGAACTGAATGTAGCTAGGAGGTGCTTTGTTGCAGGCAGGAATTGTTTCATAGCTGTGCCCTATGATGAAAGTTTTCCAAGTCAAAATACAACTTCTGTAGCTGCTTAAGACAATTCCATTGGAGAATCCCTAGTCTTGTCAGAAATACATCTAAAGGAGTGAAACTCTTGTATCTGTAGCTAGGGAAACTATCTTCTAATGTAATGTATTATGGTTTATGGTTGCTGTTGGCTTATTAATAATGGAGAAGTTCTTAAGTAATCTTAGAACTCTAAAATGAAAGGTTTAGCACCATTTTAATAATACAGGCTGTTTAGGCAAGTTATATGGTGAAATCAAATACCCTGAACTTTAGTCATAAAAGACATGAAATGATTAAAGCTCTGGAAGAAGTATGAAGACACTATTGCTGTAGAAAGATCACATTGTAAGCATACTATATGAAAACAATGTAATGACAAAGAAGTAGTCAATATATAATATATAAAGCTTAAATAAAATCTGAAAATTCTGTATTTAAAAAGTAGCCATTACCACCTACATTTAGTGGTAATGATTTAATTTGCTTGTCAGACACATGCTTCTTTCTAGAGCTGCTAATTAAAACAGTATGTCATGTACTTAAAGCAGCTACCCTGATGCTGTGTTAACTTTTTAATAAGCTGTATGTCTTAAAAATACACTGCTACCTCGATCTAAGGCCACCCGATATAACACGAATTTGGATATAACGCGGTAAAGCAGTGCTTCACAGTGGGAGGCAGGGCTGCGCACTCCGGTGGATCAAAGCAAGTTCAATATAACACGGTTTCACCTATAACGCGGTAAGATTTTTTGGCTCCCAAAGACAGCGTTATATCAAGGTACAGGAGTTCTATACAAGTTAATATTGTAGCTGTTATGAACTAAATAAAAGTGTCAGCACATTAGATTACATTGCTCTACAGCCAAAATGCTTCTGAAATAAATGTAGTCCAACTTTACTAATTCTGGGTCACTGAAAACGAAAATGATGCTTAAAATTGTTGATTGGCTCTAGTTTTCAAGAAATACTATTGGGTCAGTATATACAACCCTTGACTTTGGAATGGCGGAGGATAAGTGAGTTATAAAGGGAAGGGATCTCAATTTAAACCAGAAATGACTAAAATACATCTTTGACTGGATCTATGAATAAATCTATGACTGGGTTTGGACAGTACTTGCTTTTGAGGCAAAACAATGAATGGTGCCATCTGAAGCTAGTATTGCATCATACATGATATGAATTGCATCATGTTATTCCTAGAAGTCATGGATGATGCAATCATAACGAAGCTTACATCACTCTGCTAAACAAATTGCCCCATAGCAGCTCTAGAAATCATACACTCTCGTGCTGTCTTCTTTGTCAGTGTTTGATTTTGCAAAGGGACACATTTCTGTTTAGCCAAAGTGAGCAGAGATGCCTCGTACTTGTGTGAACAGTGCAGATAACTTCTGCTATGTCTGTGGTGAAGTGACTTTTGCATCATAAAAGCGCAGTATAAGCACTATGGTTAAGAAAGCCTATCACCTTTCTTTTGGCTGCAAAATTGGAGATCAGGACAAGAGGTGGGCCCCACACATATGCTGCAACACTTGTGCAACAAATCTTCGCCAGTGGTTGAACAGGAAAATCTATGCCTTTTGCAGTGCCAATGATTTGGAGAGAGCCAACAGATCATACCAGCAATTGTTACTTCTGCATGGTGCCTCCAGTTGGGAAAGATGTGTCAAAGAAGAAAAAATGGACTGTGCATTATCCAAACATTCCATCAGCTATATGCCCAGTACCCCACTGAGAAGGACTGCCGGTTTCTGATGCACCAGAATCATTCTCACTTGAGTCAGACAAGGAAGAGGAAGAGGATGAAACTTCTGGTCCTGAACCATCAATGTCACAGGACCCACATTTTCTCCCATCCTCCTCCTCTGAACCACACCTCATAACACAAGGTGAACTGAATGACCTTGTCAGGGATTTGGAACTACCCAAGAGTAAGGCAGAGCTGTTGGGCTCCAGACTACAGCAATGGAATCTTCTGGCAGGCTATCAGGGCAAATGGAGCCCATCAATGCTTGAAGACTATTGCTGGACAGTGACAAGAGATGCTCCATTTAATGAATACAAGAGACAAGCCAAGAAGCGCCGAGTAGATACTGAATAGGACTAAACTATGTACATAATAGTTTTTTGTCTTTTGTTTCATAATACATTTTATTTATATAACCCTTCTGCTGATTTTTAAAGTGTTACATAAACAGTACAGGTGAAATATTGTCATGTAAAGCAACCATAAACACATGAAAAGACCTAGGTTTACAATTTATGATTAAAACTCTACTATCTACACAATAGACATAGACATAAAATGTAAAAACTTAAATATCTTAGAAACAGTAGCCAATCAGTTGTTTTAATTGTCATATTTGAATTCAGCACATCAAAATACATAATAAATATCACATTTTATCTCTGAAGCAGACGACTTCTCAAAAATTGTAGACCAGTGTTACCAGTTCCAGGTAAAAGACAATGGTCAAATTTGTGGCAGTGTTGTATCGGTTACCTATGAATCATAGCCTTAACTGCCACTTCTTCTGTCATTTTAAATCCCTTGCTGTACATTATGTAGTTTTGACAGGTATATCAATATGATAAAATGCATGCCAAAGAAATTTATCAAATGATATTTTATATCAGGATTTTTCCTTTTAATAAGTACAGTTTCTGTCTACCAACATGTACAAAACACGTATACTTACCAAACATCTCTCTATATAGAATAGGCAAGTAATTAAAACTGGTTTAGCCCATTCTTTCAGTCTATGCTTAGGGAGAACTCCCTGGATTTCAGTGTGAATCTGCACAGAGTAAAAAGTTCAGGACTGGCTCTTATTAAGTTTTCATTAATTGTTTATACCTTAAGGTATAATGAACAGTATTACATATACGGTATAGAATTTTTTTAAATGATTTTTGTTTGTTTTTTTAATGTTCTTGTTTTTATTTCTTGTTTCTCATTTTTCTTTGTTTGAATGAATAAAAGTAGTGGGCCCTTCTCACTTCTCAGGGAATTCTTCTACCTAATTCTAGGAGCTTCCATGGCTTATAGTTCGGATGGTCTGCTGCATGGCCACAGTGGGCCCTACAACACATGAGACCTCTTGGAGCCTTCCACGTATTGAAGTAGAATCTTCAGGAGAACTACCTCCCTTTTTCCATTCACTCTCCCCGCTCTCATCCTGAAATTGTTGTGCAGGTGTCAACATACAAAAACCCTCACCACAAAGAATCCCCTCACAGAGACTGCTGCAATGCAGGTCACTATGGATGCTTTGCTCTCAGGTTGAAGAGCACATATGGTGCACAAACATCACTGAGTAAATGGTCCAAATGAGAGAGAAAACAGAACATCAGTGGGTTAGAACTGACAGCAATTGGCAATACTGTAGTTTAATCCTTCACCTGACATCCAATCTGTCCTTCTACAAAATAACCGCCATGCAGTGTTTGTCAAGAAAACAGAGCCTGAGGGTCAGGGAACATACAGAATCCTTCTCTAGATAGAACAGAAGAAACTCTAGGTATCTAAGATTCATATCCAGGGTAAATAAATGTAGAATTAAATGGGTTAAGCCGTCTAGCCTTCTGTCTAGAGGGATGAAAACGCAACCACATAATTAAAAACTTGTTGTTCAGGATATTAGGGACTGCACCTCCAAAAGCAAAAAGAAACTAATCACTTTTTGCAAGGCACTGGAAAAAGAAAATGTGTGACATTGTTTGAATGAGAGAATATCTATCTGGAAAATGGATGTACATCATCCCATCTTTTTCTCAGCTGGCTTGAGTGGCCAAGAAAAATCAGGACAAACAGTGCTATTGTAGCTACCTATTAGTTTCATGGGCCCTCCACAGATTAGCTAATCTCCCAAAACTTTCTGTTTCAGTGGTGAGCAAACTGCAGCCACTGGAAGCTGCGGGTGGCCGTGCAAATGTAAACAAACTGGCGGCCCACCAGCAGATTACCCTGATGGGCTGCGTGCGGGCCACAGGTTGCCCACCACTGTTCTATATTAAGAACATAAGAAGATAAGAATGACCATACTGGGTCAGACCAAAGATCCATCCAGCCCAGTATCCTGTCAGTGTTGGAATATTGGATCTCATTCTGGCATCCATTCTGGCATAACAGTTAAAAGGTTATTTTAAAAACTGGAAAGGATTCAGGGAAAAACTACAAGAAATTTTGGACTGGAAAATATACCTTACAAAGACCAAAAGAGTTAAATCTATAAAGTTTATCAAATAGAAGTTTGAAGCACCAGAGGAAACACCCATGAAGCTTAATCAATTGTCAGTATTTGAACACAAGTCAAAGATTGTTTAAAATGTAACCATGTATCTACACACAGAGAAGATACCTGATATTATAGAGCTCTTAATTCAGGAAAGTTCTATGGCCTGTGTTATGCAAGAAAGTAGATTAGAATCGATTAATATAGCAGACAAAGGTAGAACAAGATTCAATGCTGGAAGCTGAAGACAGCAAAGTTCAAACAGGAAATAAGATGACATTTTTACTAGTTAATTAAGCATTTGGAATATATTTTAAATGATAAATTCTCCATCACATGGAGTCTGTCACACTGGATGCTAGATGCAGGAATTACTGGGTACATAAGAACATAAGAATGGCCATACTGGGTCAGACCAAAGGTCCATCCAGCCCAGTATCCTGTTTGCTGACAGTGGCCAATGCCAGGTGCCCCAGAGGGAGTGAACATAACAGGTAATGATCAAGTGATCTCTCTCTTGCCATCCATCTCCACCTTCTGACAAACTGAGGCTAGGGATACCATTCCTTACCCATCCTGGCTAATAGCTAGGAATGGACTTAACCTCCATGAATTTATCTAATTTTCTTTTAAACCCTGTTATAGTTCTAGCCTTCACAACCTCCTCAGGCAAGGAGTTGCACAGGTTGACTGTGCGCTGCATGAAGAAGAACTTCCTTTCATTTATTTTAAACCTGCTGCCCATTAATTTCATTTGGTAGCCCCTAGTTCTTATATTATGGGAACAAGTATATAACTTTTCCTTATTCACTTTCTCCACACCACTCCATACCATCTCTATCATATCCCCCCTTAGTCTCTTCTTTTCCAAATTGAAAAGTTCTAGCCTCTTTAATCTCTCCTCATAGGGGACCCATTCCAGACCTCTAATCAGTTTAGTTGCCCTTCTTTGAACTTTTTTAATGCCAGTATATCTTTTTTGAGATGAGGAGACCATATCTGTATGCAGTATTCAAGATGTGGGAATACCATGGATTTAAGGGCAATAAAATATTCTCTGTCTTATTCTCTATCCCTTTTTTAATGATTTCTAACATCCTGTTTGCGTTTTTAACTGCCGCTGCACACTGCATGGACGTCTTCAGAGAACTATCCACGATGACTCCAAGGTCTCTTTCCTGATTAGCTATAGCTAAACTAGCCCCCATCGTATTGTATGTATAGTTGGGGTTATTTTTTCCAGTGTGCATTACTTTACATTTATCCACATTAAATTTCATTTGCCATTTTGTTGCTCAATCGCTTAGTTTTGTGAGATCTTTTTGAAGTTCTTCACAGTCTGCTTTCGTCTTAACTATCTTGAGCAGCTTAGTATTATCTGCAAACTTTGCCACTTCACTGTTTACCCCTTTCTTCAGATCATTTATGAATAAGTTGAATAGGATTGGTCCTAGGACTGACCCTTGGGGAACACCACTAGTTACCCCTCTCCATTCTGAAAATTTGCCATTTATTCCTATCCTTTGTTCCCTGTCTGTTAACCAGTTTTCCATCCTTTACCAGATCATAGATAAGCCCCAGGTAATAGGCAGAAATTTAAAGTTTAAAAACTAGAATTTGGATTCACCACAGGCTGGTGAATATTTTGTTCCAAACCAGAAAGCTATTTACCTCTAACCTTTAATACAAGACCTAGGAAGAGCATGTGCAGTTGTGCCCATGAATGCAGTTCCACAAAAGTAAATGTGAAACATTTTCTTCAACTTTCTGCTGGGAAGCTACCAGAAAGAACTGTGCTGTGGTTGTGTAAATGAGAAGGTCGCAATACCAGAAGCTCTGCAGTTTTTGCAGGAAAAAGGGAGACTTGCAGGTTTTGCCCCTCTCTCTTTAGAGTCAGTAAAGCTATTGACCATCGCAAACATCTGGTTGCCCACAGGTAATCTTACTCTTGATCTTGAACATCTGATGAAACTCACTATGAAATGTCATCAGAAGTCTCCTTTACTTTTTATAATTTAAGGGGTCCATCATCTCTTCCTGAGAGCAAGCAAACTTCATGCCATGTCAGCAAAAAAAACCTTTTTTACAATTATTTGCCTCAAACATTGATATTTTACTGCAATAGGCATTCTATACATACTTTATATCATGGGTTCTCAATGAGGGGGTTGTGAACACGTCCACAGAGCTGAACAGGAGACACTACCTTAGATAGATTTTTGCCACAGTTACTTGGAGGTTAATAGGTATACATTAAAACTTACTGAAAAATATAAAGGTTGAACCTCTTAAAATGTAGCTTTAGTGTTCTTCTATTCTACTGATCAACAATTCTTATATCATTTCAGTGGATGATATGCCTTGTTACCTATTAGCTTAAGCTAGTAACTTAATTTTGCTTGGTTTCATTTAGATTTATAACCCATTGACAGATCATTGTGAGAGCATGTAGTCATCTGGATTTAACTTGAGACAAGTTGGAGATTAGATGATAAAGAAGTTTAAAAAACCCTTAGTGGGTAAAGCCAGTTTTATCCAGATCTATTCAAGTTCACAGACTTTAATTAACAGTTTGAAATTTATAATATTGCTTGAATTTTAGATGGGTGTGAATTAACACTGTGTTAAGGGAGCCTAGACAAAAGGACATGAGTTGCGTCACAGAAAGTTATTCAATGTGATGCAAATTCAACAGATGAATTCCAGCAAACAGATGCACGATCTGAATTAATTTTTAAACTCCACCACTCTCATACACTCAGGGGACTTTAGTGCCTCACATTGACAGGCACAGCACATTGCTAATTTCATTCACAAGCTTAAAAAATTCAATACATTTTAACATATGAATCTATTAGATTTTAAAAAGTGTAAGTAGCATCAGGATATCCCAAAACTAAAAAAGATAATTTCTCTCAACTGGGATTTCAAATCAGTAATCTAGCTAGAAGGATTATGTTTTTATAAATGAAACCCGTTTTACACACTTCCCATACAAATTTTGTTATATTATTATACATAGCAATGCCTGTTACTAAGCAAGATTTTCTTTTACTGTTAGGATGGTTTTCATCTGTGACTTAGCAAAAAGCACAGGATTTCCTGACTCCAGAAACGTTACTGACTCAGGGGACTGAGAATGGGATTATTATAGCCTTTCAAATTGCTGATTCAAATCCAGTTTGGATTGTTAACAACTGTTCCAAATGGATGGCTGTCCATATGAAAAAAATCACCACCATCAAAACATTCATTAGTTGTTGACAATCTCAGCAGAGAAACCAAGGATTCACTGGGCTTGGAGACTAAACTGTCTTTTCACTACATACAGCTGGTACATGATCTGAGCATAAACAAGCCTTTTCTCTAGAGTTGTTAGTCAAGGACCTTTCACTTTATCATCAGCAACATTTGTATCACACCCTTCCCTGGACAACTTACAGTCTCGATCAGGCATGACATACAAATAAGGGTAATGGAAGTTAATGGGATGGGAACAGGTCAGGGTCACATATGAAGATCACACAATAACTTAGATTAGTCATGCATAGTTCCTTAAAACATTTTGTTTGAGCTTCATCCCCATCATCAATATTCACCAAACTCATCCACTTCTAAAGAATGCTGCAGCATTAAACTCACAGGTACTGTTAAACAAGCATATACATGTATACATGCACAAATACATTAAAAAGGGAAAATTGAAAGAGAAAATATTCGCTGCAAGTTTGGTAGTAAAAATGCTGTATTTCTCGCCTCAATGTGGCAAATATAAAGTATCTCTTTCTGATGTAATGCAGCTATATTTTTTTACTGATTTACTGAATTTTAGCATTACATACTATAACATATTTTCTGCCTTGCTATTTGTGCATTGTATTCCACAGATGCCACAGAGGATTGTGTTATATATGAAAAATATATATGTTGGCAGTATTTACTTATTTTTATTTCCTATATTACTATAATAGATTTTTATCCTAAGGGCCTGATTTTCAAAACCAGGTTCTTTTTTTGCTCATGCAAATATTTATAGGCACAGTTAATTGTCAGAAAAAATTATGGTATCTAGATACTGCATTGAAATATCATGTTAATGGGGATTATATAAGATCCAAGATAGATACAATTGAGATTTATCTCTAACTGCCATATATGCCAGCACAATCTGGTAGCTAGATATCTAACTGCTCTCATTTGCCTGCTCCAAATTTCAGTTGCCGAATCAAAGACTAGTTTTCAAGATCAGATCAAGTCTTGCTAAAAAGCTGTCTAATTACAGCAACATCACAAAGTGGTACAAGTGGGCTCGAATTGCATCTTTCTTTTTTCATATGCTTCTAAATTAGTGAAGCTTAAGATTCTTATTCTACTCCCTTCTGCTTTTTCTTTACCTCCCAGGGCACAGCAGGGTGTCCAGTTTATTTAGGTTTAAAAAATAGTTTTGAAATTGTACAAATGTTTGTAGGAGACTTGTTAGTGCAGATAAGTAAAAAGACAAAGATTCTCAAAATATTTTGATGACATAGAAGATAAAGCTGTTGGGATTTTTTCTACTGAGTGTAAAAGAAAGCTCAGTTAGACTAATATACAATAGAGATGGGCTGAGGAAGCCAAACCCAGATATGATTAGAATCTGTTTCCATTTACCCAAACTACCAAAGTTTAAGAACGTCGGATAAAAGATTCCAGTTTGGGCATATTTCTAGTGCTGGGATGACTGTTTTACTTTTGGGAATTGATCTAACAGTAAATCATGCCTTAATTTTAGCATAGATCAGTTTGAAATAGACATTAGATTGGAACCTCTTGCCCCAGCTTGAAGGCATGCTCTATAGAGGGTGGATCCAGAACATTTTATAAAGAAGTTCAGATTTGCATCTGAATTTTATCTGAATTCTGTGGCTTGGCTCCATCTTTAATTGTGATCCTTACAAGGTACCCTTTTCTGGGACTTGGGCAGTCTCTTGGCAACAGAAGTGAACCGAACCCCAGCAAACCATCAGCAAGTTCAGAGAATGTTTTTATACTCCTGATACTACTCTGTGGTACATATCAAATGTGGCTTTTTGTTCTGAGAGGTGATAATCAGCTCTGCAGAACAGAGTCCAAAAGTTATACTGTTTATAGAGCCTGTACCCTAGAGCAGAGGTTCTTCTTCAAGTGATTGCTCATATCCATTCCAGTTAGGTGTGTGCGTCGTGCGTGCACGTTCGTTGGAAGATTTTTACCCTAGCAACTCCGGTGGGCAGGCAGGTCGCCCCCTAGAGTGGCGCCGGCATGGCGCCTGATGTATACCCCTGCCGGCCCGCCCGCTCCTCAGTTCCTTCTTACCGCCATGTCGGTCGTTGGAACTGTGAAGCACCCTCCTAATGGAAGCAGCGCTTAACCCTCCAGCCTTGACGCCTAGTGCCGGCTCCGCTCCGGCACCGGACCGCGCCGGCCCCGGGAAAACGCGTCGGCACCGGCCCTCCCGAGCAGTGGGCCCCGACGCAAGGCCTTCGACGTCTGCCACTCCAGCCAAGCAGACTCGGACGGAGCACCCGGCACCAACTACTGCCGCGGCACCGATGGCAGGGATTCCGTCAACTCCGGGCCCGGGAGGTCCGTCGAGTCTGATCCCTCACAGCTCCCCCATAAGATCTGGGGTTGAGCTAATGGTCCCCTTGACGCCGGAGACATTTGCTTCGGCTCGGGACCTGATTGCATTGACTGAGCCTACGCTGCCTCAACCCCCGGTGCCTCCGGTGCGGGTTCTACAATCAAAAGGCAAGCCTGTGGCCATGCGAGCACCGTCTCCGGTTTCACCGAGCCGGCACCAGTCCCCATCACGGTCCCGGCACCGTGGACGATCTCGATCAGGGCGCCGTTCGCAGTCCTGGCACCGCTGTCCGCGGCGGTACCAGTCGTACTCGCGGCGCCGGTCCTCTTCATGACAGTCCCGATACTCCTGGCACCGCTCTGGCTCGAGCCACCGCTACCGGCGCCGAGATTCGAGAAGCCGCTCACATCGTCGGCATTCTACATCCCAGTCGACCTCCCGGCACCGTGCTGGTGGCAGGTCCCAGTCTTGATCCCGGCACCAATATGACTCCCGGCACCGGTCCCCGGCACCGAGGAGGTCTCCGCCGTCTAGACCGAGGAACCCATATCAGTCCCATTCAGCTCCACCCTGGCCGTCCCAACAGCCGTCTGTCTCCTCTCAAACAGACAGCGCGTACGCTATGGACACTGACAGGCCTGCTGCTCTCTTCCATGATCCCCCCTCCCAGGAGCATGGACTGCAGCAGTGGGGCTTCTGGACTCCCTGGGCATATCATCAAGCCCAAGGGCCACAGCAGGTTCCCCCGCATTCAACGACATCGGAACACAGGGCTCCGGAGGCCACATTGTCTCGTCCTCCCCCTTCCCCTGCAGAGGAGGGGTTGTCTCGCCATCGGGATCCTGATCTCCCTCCAGAGCCGGAGGCACTGCTCCAGACGGAGCCTCCTGCAGATCCACTCCTGCCGGGTGTCTCCTCATCATCCTCCCTGGATGAGGCAATGGCTGGAACAACATCCACCAGCCCTCCTCCGCTCGACCTCAGGGCGCATTAGGACCTCCTCAGGCGCGTGGCGCAGAACATGAACTTACAGGCTGAGGAGGTCTCAGAAATTGAGGATCCAGTGGTGAGCATATTATCTGCAGATGCAGCCACTCGGGTCGCCCTTCCCTTTGTCCGGACCATTCAGGCCAATGCCACTACTATCTGGCAGTCACCGGCGTCTGTTCCCGCTGCGGCACGCGGCATGGAACACAAATACATGGTGCCCTCGAAAGGGTACGAGTATCTCTATGTTCACCCACTCCCGTGCTCCCTCGTCGTACAATCTGTGAACGAGAGGGAGCGTCACGGCCAACAGGCCCCGGCACCAAAGTCTAAGGAAGCGAGGCGCATGGACCTGCTCGGCCGAAAGGTCTATTCTGCGGGCACCCTCCAGCTTCGGGTGTCCAATCAACAAGCTCTCCTTAGCCGCTACACTTACAACACCTGGGCGGCAGCGGACAAATTCAAAGAGTTGCTTCCGCAAGATGCGCGTCAGGAATTCGCGGCGATCCTTGACGAGGGCAAGAAAGTATCGAGAACTTCCCTGCAAGCATCTGTGGATGCCGCAGATTCGCCACCAGGACTCTAGCTTCTGGCATTACCATGCTCCGCATTTCCTGGCTACAGGTCTCTGGCCTTCCTCCAGAACTCCAGTACACCGTACAGGATCTCCCGTTTGAAGGCCAGGGCCTGTTCTCGGACAAGACTGACCCCAGGCTACAAAGCCTTAAAGACAAAAGGGTCATTATGCGCTTCCTGGGGATGCACACACCAGTCACCCAGCGCAGACCCTTCCGGCCTCAACAGCAGCGCCGGCCCTACCCCCAACCCCGCCAGAGGCAGGACTTCGCCAGACGTCGAAGTAGGAACAGCCGGCGTAGACAATCGGGCAACCAAGGAGGGCAAACCAGAGCTCCTCCAAGGCTCCCTCTGGCCCAAAACCTTCATTTTGAAGGTGCGCCCGAGGGCGCTGCACCAGTTTCCCTCCTGGATCCATCCCCTTCTTTTTCCAGCCGTCTTTCGTTTTTCCTCCCAGCGTGGTCCCGACTAACATCCGACCGATGCGTCTTATGCACATTGCAAGCTGGATACCATCTGCAGTTTGTTTCGCACCCTCCCTCCCACCCCCCTCCCTCATCCCTCTTCAGGGACCCCTCTCACGAGCTACTCCTCCTTCAGGAGGTGCGTACGCTCCTCGACAA
Organism: Gopherus evgoodei; assembly: GCF_007399415.2. Classification (NCBI taxonomy): domain Eukaryota; kingdom Metazoa; phylum Chordata; order Testudines; family Testudinidae; genus Gopherus; species Gopherus evgoodei. The sequence continues at coordinate 93,580,462 of NC_044325.1, forward strand.
AGTTGCCATAGAGGAGGTCCCAGAAGCCGAGCGGGGCAAGGGGTTTTATTCCCATTACTTTCTGATCCCCAAAGCCAAGGGAAGCCTCAGGCCTATCCTAGACCTGCGGGAACTCAACAGATACGTGATGAAGTTGAAGTTCAGTATGGTATCCCTGGGGACCATTATCCCATCCTTGGATCCTGGAGACTGGTATGTCGCCCTCGACATGCAAGATGCAAACTTTCATATAGCCATCTTCCCGCCACACAGGCGGTTCCTTCGGTTCATGATCAACCGCTGCCACTATCAATTCGTGGTCCTCCCGTTCGGCCTCTCCACGGCACTGAGGGTGTTCACCAAATGTATGGCTGTAGTCGTCCCCCACCTTTGTCGCAGTTGCATACATGTATTTCCGTACCTCGATGACTGGCTGATACGGGGATCATCAGAGGCACAAGTCCTCAGCCACGTCCGCATGGTCAGCAGTCTTTTTGCGAGCTTGGGTCTGATCCTCAATATAGAAAAGTCAACACTAATCCCCACTCAGAGGATAGAGTTTATCGGAGCCCTTCTGGACTCTACTCTGGCCAGAGCCGTTCTTCCTCTATCAAGGTTCCAGACCTTGACGGCCAGCATACGACGACTGCAGGCAGCACCCTTGACCTCCATACGCACGTGCCTGACTCTATTGGGCCATATGGCTGCCTGCACATTTGTCACGGAGTATGCGCGGCTTCGCATGAGGCTCCTCCAGTCCTGGCTCATCAGTCAGTACCGTCGGGCCAGGCACCTTCTGGACACGGTTGTTACCGTTCCCCAGGACATATTAGGTTCCCTGCTGTGGTGGCTGGACCAGTCGGTGGTGTGTACGGGGCTACCATTCCATCCGCCTCAGCCCTCGGTATCCCTGACAACGGATGCCTCAGATCTAGGTTGGGGGGCCCATCTCGGAACCCTGCGGACGCAAGGCTGGTGATCACCTCACGAACTAGCCCTCCACATCAACGTACGGGAATATAGGGCAGTCCACCTTGCTTGTCAAACATTCCATCATCAACTTCAGGGTCGCTGTGTCTCGGTATTCACCGACAACACAACGACCATGTATTATATCAACAAGCAGGGCGGCACGAGGTCTTCTGCCCTGTGTCAGGAGACCGTAAGGCTCCTGACACCTCATTCACCTCACTCCATTCACCTCATCGCATCCTTCCTTCCCGGGCTTCGGAACACGCTGGCGGATCATCTGAGCAGATCCTTCCTTTCCCACGAGTGTTCCCTTTGCCCGGACCTCGCCCTTTCGCTCTTCCAGAGGTGGGGATGTCCCCGGATGGACCTCTTCGCGTCCTGAGGGAACAGGAAATGCCAGATGTTCTGCTCCTTTCAAGGCTGGGAACCCGGTTCGGTAGCAGACGCCTTCCTTATTCCCTGGACAACACATCTGTTCTACGTATTCCCTCCGTTCCCGCTCGTCCACAAGGTCCTTCTGAAGGTGCGCAGGGACAGGGCCCACTTGATCATGATAGCTCCAGCGTGGCCCAGGCAACACTGGTACTCCATGTTGCTGGACCTGTCTCTGGCCGACCCTGTCCCCCTGCCTCTTCACCTGGACCTGATCACCCAGGACCACGGCAGGCTACGTCACCCAGACCTTCAATCACTGCACCTCACGGCGTAGCTCCTGAGTGGCTGACCTGGTCTGAACTCCGTTGCTCTACCCCAGTGCGGCAGGTGCTCCTGGGCAGCAGGAAGCCTTCCACTAGAGCGACGTATTCAGCCACATGGAAGCGCTTCACCTGCTGGTGCACAGAACAGAGTTTCCTTCCCACCGAGGTCTCCATTGCCATTATCTTAGACTACATCTGGTCCCTCAAGGAGCAGGGCCTGGCGATATCATCTCTTCGGGTTCACCTGGCAGCCATCTCCACCTTTCACCCAGCGGGGGATGGCTGCTCGGTGTTCTCTCACCCTATGGTAACTAGATTCCTTAAAGGCTTGGAGCGTCTCTACCCCCAGGTTCGACGCCCTTCCCCTACCTGGGACCTGAACCTAGTTCTGACCCGGCTCGTGTCCCCTCCGTTTGAGCCATTAGCGACTTGCTCCCTGCTCTATCTCTCCTGGAAGACTGCCTTCCTGGTGGCCATCACCTCAGCCAGATGGGTGTCGGAGCTCCGGGCCCTCATGGTAGATCCCCCGTATACTGTGTTCCACAGGGACAAAGTCCAGCTGAGACCGCACCCAGCCTTTCTCCCCAAGGTGGTCTCGACCTTTCCTGTCAACCAGGACATCTTTCTTCCTGTCTTTTTCCCAAAACCCCACTCATCCCGCAGGGAGCAGCAGCTTCACTCACTGGACGTCCGTCGAGCGCTTGCCTTTTATATAGAGAGAACCAAGCCGTTCCGCAAATCCCCCCAACTCTTTGTGGCGGTAGTGGAACGTGTCAAAGGGTTACCCGTTTCCTCTCAAAGAATCTCCTCGTGGGTAACATCCTGTATCCGAGCCTGTTATGACTTGGCTCATACCCCTCCGGGTCACGTGACTGCGCACTCTACCAGGGCTCAAGTGTCATCGACAGCTTTCCTCACCCACGTGCCCATCCAGGACATCTGTAGGGTAGCGACCTGGTCCTCCATTCATACTTTCACTTCCCATTATGCCCTGGTCCAGCAGTCCAGAGATGACACGGCCTTCGGCTCCGCAGTGCTCCACGCCGCGACTTCTCACTCCGACCCCACTGCCTAGGTAAGGCTTGGGATTCACCTAACTGGAATGGATATGAGCAATCACTCGAAGAAGAAAAGACGGTTACTCACCTTTGTAACTGTTGTTCTTCGAGATGTGTTGCTCATATCCATTCCACACCCGCCCTCCTTCCCCACTGTCGGAGTAGCCGGCAAGAAGGAACTGAGGAGAGGGCGGGCCAGCAGGGGTATATATCAGGCACCATGCCGGCGCCACTCTAGGGGGCGACCTGCCGACCCACCGGAGTTACTAGGGTAAAAATCTTCCGACGAACGTGCACACGCGGTGCGCACACCTAACTGGAATGGATATGAGCAACACATCTCGAAGAACAACAGTTACAAAGGTGAGTAACCGTCTTTTCTCAAACTGTGGTCCGCGAGCTCCATTCAGGTGGTCCAGGGATATTTCCCTCTAAGGTTTGCACCTGGGTGGCCCGCACACAAGAGAATGAAGGGCCACCCACCTGTGTGGCTCCACTAATTAGGTACCTGGACCCTGGAGAAGATGCACATGTATGGTGAGGTGGTGGCCTTGGGGAGAATAGGGGACAGGTAGCAGGGGGCAGTGGGGTGAGAAGAGGGAGCGGGGGGGAATTTGGGACGTGCAGGGCTGCGGCGGCCAGAGAAAGAGGTGACTTTCCCCAGCTCGAAGGCTGCTGTGGTGAGGGAGTGACCCCTCTCCTTCCCACCCCCAGTTCGGGGGCTGTTGTGGTGGGGGAGAGAAGGAGAGACCCCCTCCTTCCCAGCCCCAGTTTGGGGGCTGCCATGGCAGGGGAGAGAAGTCACATCAGGGCCAGCGCAACACATTAGGTGACCTAGGCTAACTAGGGCGCTAACATTTGGGGGGCAGCGACCGCAGCGGCCGGATCTTTGGCTGCCCCGGTCGTCGGCGGTATATTGGGGGCAGTATTTCGGGGGAAGGACCTTCCGCCGCCTAGGGTGCCAATAACGCTGGTGGCGCTCCTGGGTCACATCCGTCGCATTAGAAAGGTGCTACTGAGTTGTGGTTCATCCTCTCTAACCACTCAAAACAGACTCCAAAGAGAGCCTGCTGAACTCAAATTAATATGCAAATTAGATACAATTAACTTAGGTTTAAACAAAGACAGGGAATGGTTGGGTCATTACACTAATTGAATCTATTTCCCTCTGTTAAGTTCTCACACCTTCTATGGGTCATCTCAATTGTCACTTCAAAGGTTTTTTTTTCTCCTGCTGATGTTAGCTCATCTCAATTGATTGGACTCTTCCAGTTGGTATGCATACTTCCACCTTTTCATATTCTCTATGTATAAATATCTCCTGTCTGTATGTTTCATTCTATGCATCCGAAGAAGTGAGCTGTAGCCCACGAAAGCTTATGCTGAAATAAATTTGTTAGTCTCTAAGGTGCCACAAGTACTCCTGTTCTTTTATACTTGAGGAACTCCCACCAGTGCCTCCTGCTGCTTCCTTCCAAACTACTGCCTGGCTCTTTATGGAGGCAGGATGCCCTCTACCATGCCCATTATGAGGTACTAATTAGTCACAGATGAACTGGACCCATCCCCTTTAAAAGGGGATAGTCACCCTATGAGAGCAGGTCAAATAGTTGTAGATGTAACTCATTTGTCCTTCCTGATATTCATTCTTGCTATCACTTTACTCTTTTCAGACATACATTATATGTTTTCTTGCCATTGTGTTACTGTTTCTTCACAGCGCAGAATGAGCATGGCTGGAATATTCCATTACCAGAGGCAGAAATCAAATGATTTGGTTCATGCCAGGAAAGAACCATGAGATCACAGTGTTGCTGCTAAGTGTTTGGGGGTGGGTAAAATGCTGCTTTCTCTAATATGTATATTAAACAAGATGCTGCACAATACATCAGTAGCCAGTGACCACATCTCTGGCTCCACCTCAATCTGTAGAACTCCCCACTTTGTCTCAGGTAATCATTTATGCAGCTCAGCAGAATTTCTGTTTTCTTACCTTCAAATCTTACCAGAGGAATGTACAGCAGAGCCAGTAGTGTAGAAACATGTCATACCATCTTGGAAATTATCCCAGACTGGAGCAACTGCTGAAAGAAGCTTTGCAAGGTGCTGCTGACATCACTTGCAACCACATAGCCGCCCCAACTGTAAAGGTAGTGCAGTCTAACATTTACATCTTTAGACATTTTAGTCTGCAAATTATTGCAGGTTTGGATAGCATGCAGCTGTTTCCTGAAAACCTTTGTCTCTGTTCTTCATTTCTACCCATACATTTACAAATACACAGTTTTCAACATGCTTCACAGCTGCAGGTTGGCTCCTTGTGCAAGGAAAACGAGAAAGGGAAACACGGAGGGGACAATGCTGAGTAAGTTTTCTGTCCTCCATGGAAGTTAGTTTATGAAGTCCACAGTACACAGCTGAAACCATGGACCATCAGGCCTTAGTGTGTAAAATGCTGTACTTACTTAAAGCACTATATAAATAATTATTGTTGATAGGAAATGTGTAGTGAGATGGGCAACAGTTTTAAAAAATGGTACCTCTCTCCACCTTTACCTGTATGCCCAGTCATCATTTTTTACACATGCATATAGGATGCAAAGGTTTTGTTATTTTCATAGACTCTGGTGTTTCCAACCCGTAGCAAAGAAAATTTGGAAAGAAGAGTGGGCTTACAGAATAGGTTTGTTTTGTTTCTTATCCCCAGTTAATATCCTCTCTTCCAGATCAAGAATGGAGTGCCTCATGCAATATCTTGAGATGATGGAAAGAGTTTCTTTTCCCTCTTCCCCACGAGTTTTAAATTCTTAAAGAAAGTTATCAGTAGGGAATACCTTTCTGCTAAAGCCAGCGCTTCAAGTATCATCCAAACTAGTACTGTTTTTTTCATATAACACAAATCAGAAAATCCTTTCCCCACTTTTATAGTTGATGTTGAGTTTGATTAAGGGATACACTCAAACCCTTAGTTCTTCTTTGAATGCCTCTGCATATTCTCACATGTGGAATCAAGGTCCCTGAGACATAGGATTCCAGAATCTTCTGGGATGCAGTGTCTATCTTGGGCTGCCTATCCTCAAAGAGTTCAGACAGTATCAAAGGGGGAGCAGCCCCAAATGCTTTTCAGTTCCTGCCATTAATTCAGGGATTCCTAACCTAAAACTCGGAAAAAGGGGAAATCTGGATGTGGAGTTTGGATTAACCAGTTGCAAGGAACAGTTCTGTCCCTTTACCAAATAACATTATTGCTTTCACTTTCCTGAATCAGGCTTCTGCATTCATCTGGCATAATGGTTTGTAAATTGGGTTCAAAGTCACATCTCTTTTAAGACTCTTTTGCACCTTAATATGCTTTTTTTCTTTAGCCCAGGCTTCATTAGCCTTATTTACCCATGCATAGCCACTGATGATATAAAGCTAAATTTTGTAAGGTGAATAATGCCAAAAGAGGTCCAGAAAGTATTACCTTGGTCATCTTTCTCTTCTGAATAGTAAAGAGGATGATGCAATTCCTCCAGGAGTCAGTGGACAATATAGATTAGTTAGCAGTATTTAGAGCTATTTGTCCAACAAATTCACACAGTGACATTAACCGGAAACAATCTAACTACTTGAGGTGGGAACAATATCAACTGTTCCCTCTTAACCCTTCTATCTTAGAAAATCAAAGAATAATAAAAAAATAAATTTGGAAATTTAGCAGCAGATGCATAGCATGAATGCAGCAAGGATGCCTCTTGTAACCCTCAGGAAATTAATACGAGGTCAGTCGATCACTTGCCTTATCTGTGCAAACAGGTAATGTGAAACAGAGCAATGGTCTCACCCACATACAGTTTAATCAAATACTATGCACTGGGGTTTCCATAGTTTCAGCCTATTTAATTCAGCTCAAAATCTGCAGATTAGGTAACCTCCAAAAAATCTGATTGGGACATGTTCCCAATGGATGCCCGTTCATTTAGTTGGCATGGCTACTTCACATGGACCCGCTTTCCAGATTTCTATCCATAGAATATAACCTAGGAAGAAAAGAAGCCCTGTAAACAACACCTTTTAACCTCAGTACTCTCTCACATGCTGACAACTCAACATTAGATCTTAGACTTGCTTTCCTTCAAATACCATTTGTCCCAGTTCAAGCAGACTGTCACTAATACCAAAGTATGAACAGTGAGACCATGGAAAATTTAGGCTAAACATAGTACTAAATCTGCCTTTCTTGTCATTTCTTTTCTATCTAAAATTCATGATCTTGTGTGGAAATTACTATGTGGTATGAGGAGAAAAATATGAACTTTAAATAATCTAAACCTGCATTTTTCTCTCTATTTGTGCGCTTTAAATACATAATAAAAAGATAAAGATAAGATCTAAGTAATGTATAATAAATCTGTATTCTTGATTCTTTGTATGTGCCCATTTAGGCATAAACAGTGCTAATTAACATATGATTATCTTTATATAAAAGATTTGCCTTGAAACATATGTAATATTAGTACAAACAGGAAATAATATGTGTGTGGTAATATGTAACACAGTCATGTTGTACTGGAAAAGGAAGACTGGTTGTACTATACCAGTGGTCATCGACAGGTCGATTGCGATTGACTGGTTGATCCTAGAGGATCTCCTAGTCTATCGCAATCTACGGCAGTGTAGTGTGGCTGCCGCTGAGGCAGACTCCCTGCCTACCCCAGCCCACACCACTCTTGGAAGCGGCCAGCACAGCCCCGTGGCCCTGGGGGCAGGAGGGGCAGGGGATAGGCAGGAAGAACTGCAGGGGCAGTGCTTGCAGAGGGGGGCAGTGTGCGGAGCCACGTGCCCCCGTCCCTCCCCAGGGGCTGCAGCAGCATGTTGGCCCCTTCCAGGAGCGGTGTGGAGATGGGTTAGGCAGGGAGTCTGCCTTAGCAGCAGCCACACTCAGTCTTGCTGCACCCACTGCCGAACAGGAGTCGCCGGAGCTACGTGTTGCCCGGCGGAGGCTGCACCCCAGCCCGGAGCCAGCACCCAAACCCCTTCCTGCACCCTGTACCCCCTCCTGCACCCCAAGCCCCACCCTTACCCCCCTCCCAGAGCCAACACTCTGTACCCCCTCCTGTACCCCAACACTCTGCCCCAGCCCTGACCCCCAACGCAGGGCCAGCACCCTGTACCCTCTCCTGCACCCCAACATTCTGCCCCAACCCAGCGCCCCCTCCTGCACCCAAACTCCCTCCTACGGCTTGCACCTCTCACCTCATCCAGCCCCTCAACCCCATACCCCAAGCTCAGCTCAGAGCCTCCTCCCACATTGCAAACCCCTCAGCCCCAGGCCAGAGCCAACACCCCCTCCCGAATCTCAACCCCTACCTCAGCCCGATGAAAGTGAGTGATGGCAGGGGAGAGCGAGCGACTGGGGAGGGCAGAGATGGAGTGAGCGAGGTGGGGCTTTGGGAAAGGGGACGGGCCTCAGGGAAGGGGTGGGATAGATCCTGGTTGCCCTTAGATTCAAAAAGTGATCTTGGGCGTAAAAAGGTTGGAATTTCTGCAATAGCTACAATCAACTATATCCAAATTCATATATAAGAAATTATTAATCTGTGCAATATCTAAAGTAGGATTTATGAAAGCTAGAGATCCAGCTCTATTCAGTGTCGTCTTCTTAAAATGTAATTATATAAATAATTAAATGAAGTGCATACACTACTAGAAAATATTTCCTTTTAATGTTTTATTGAGTGGATAAAGCAGTTTTGTAGTATCACAATTAGATATCACAAATAGTATCATAGTATCACAAGTTTTGTAGTATCACAATTAGATTCACTAAGCTTTTAATACTGTATATGGTTTGCTCATTAAAGTTTAACAAGTAATAGTCTTATTTCTTTAAACTAGAAAAAGTATTTAATTGCAGTTAATTAAAATAGAATAATTATTTAAATCCCGCCTCTTTGGATTATGGCACAATAATCTAGAAGATGAGACTTAATATTTGCTTCTGCTTCTGCATAAGTTACCTGTTTTAAGAATCTCAGACAAGCAACCAAGCGTGCATGTCTATCTACAATCGTCTATATATGAATGTAGTGAGTACTATTTCTAATGAAGATATAGAAAACTAATTTTTTCTGCAGAGTTTTAGGGCATTTTATCTATCTACCCTGTCTATATTTTTTAATTTATCGCAGTTTCACGGCTGTTGTTTGTATTCTAACTTGCAGCTTTATTTTTCAATTCTGTGAAGGATTTGAGGTGCAGTTTGTGTGAATGATTCCCCAAAAAAAGGGCCTGATCCCGCAATAGGACTGCTCAGTTGAACAGGGCTTACTCATGTAACTCCTGGGCAGGTCTTAAATATGTATTATAAAGGGAGGAGGTCACTACTCATTGTTCGAAGTATCCTTTACTTTAAAGTCAGCACACATCACTGGATTAATGTCAAAAGTAGTTAATGGCAGGTACAAAAAGTTTATGGAATAACCAGATTTTTTCTAAAAGGTAGCAGGTTCCAGTGCAGGAGAGCAGTATAAATGTACTTGATGTCCAAACTTTAATCTCCTTTCTCTCTTTCTTTAATCCATAACAGGTGCTTTTCCAGCAGGAGCTTTGTATGCCCGAAAAGACTTACTTCAGAGACCTACACATGTTGCCACCAAAACTTTCCAAGCCTTGCGTATATTTGTGAATGATGAGCTCCGTGAACTCTATATAGGGTTGAAGATAGCTGAGAAGTTTCTGAAACCTGGAGGTCGACTTGTAGCCCTTTCTTTTCATTCACTAGAGGATCGTATCATCAAACGATTCCTTCAAGGAATAGATGTTTCAGAAAAGTTCAACCTTAACATAAGACAGAAGATAAGACAAGGACAAAAAAATTATTCAGAACAAGATGTGGAAGAATTCTCCAGTGAAAAATGCAACTCAAGGTGGACATCTATACAGAAAAAAGTGCTTACTCCCCAGGCTGAAGATGTTCAAGAGAACCCAAGAGGACGGTCTGCCAAACTAAGAGCTGCTATCAAACTGTAAAATAAAATAAAATACTCTGATTTTCTCTTTATATTAAATATGCTTTTGTAAATTTTCATCATTCAGACGGTACAGAAATGGTCAGATTGAAGAATAAAAGGAAAGAAAATAATTGATATCTTAGGATAGAGTCTGACTTCTATCTTCAATCTTCAGTTTTAATTAAGCTGGGGAATTGAAACGTGGAGCATCACGTGGTAAAGCAAGTCTAAATGGGCATAACTAATATTATTAATTTCTTTAGAAAAACAGTTCTTGAAACATAAGGCTCAGGTGTCTATAATAGCAACACTTGTATGTACAACTTAACCATGTAGGGCTCTATCCACCTACTAATCCGCAACATAAACTCCCATTGAACTATTCCAACATCAGTTCCACAATTGATCATGTTGTGTCTTATTGTTTGAACATATACATTCTTTAAAACAGCTAAAATTTGAAGTCTATTTAAAACTTCTTGTATGAGAAACATCATAGATTGAAAATTAATATTGGCTCCTTTTACATCTCGTTAAACAATTCATTGTTTTTAAAAATGATATAAAAAGTAGCTTAGGTTTCATCTACTTTAACTTTTTCCTCCCTTTATAAAAGAAAAAAGAAAAGAAAGAAGTGTTCTCTTTATTTGGACAATTAAAATGTGTGGCAGAATTTCACTTCTGATGAGTCAGTAGCTTGGCCAACTAGAAGAGGAAACATGATTTCTGTCTCTGAATTTGAATAGTTATTACACTAGCTTGTAAAAGAAAACTGGCTGCTTTTAAAACTCCAGACCTGATTCTGATCTCACCAATTTTATACTGGTATAAGCTCAGTACATCAGTAGACTTATTCCTGATTCAGATCTGAGCAAATGAGATCAAAATTGCATCCTCCATGTGTAATAAATTGAAATAGCAATATCCTAATTAATTCCTTTGGTAACATTACACTGATATTGGCAAATTTCTCATAAATACCCAGAGATATGACATTGGATGATGCAAATCACTGACAGGAAGTAAGAGATGAATAATAATGGGCGCGTTATACTTTTCTGAAAGTGTACTGTTTTTCCTAGTTTTCATTATACATAGTATTAAATATAAATACAAACATTCCACTTCAAATAATAATACTTAATATTGACATCTGTTAGAAACAGCAGACTGTATTTAAATAGATATTTTCCCCTCCAAACATTATATTTGAATAGTTTGTTATTTTTGGTTAAAGTTGTACCTTGAACTGCATCCCCATTTGAAGTTTTTAAAAGATTTTTATGGCTGAAATATTTAGGTTCAGAACAACGTGGTGCTGTACTGTGGTGTAGGTAGAAGCACAGAGAGAGATGTGATTGCAACAAAGGTAAGTGCTGCATTAATAATATCCCAAAAGAGTTATGGAAGAGTCCGTGCTGCTTCTGACCGTTTGCATAGGGGTATCTCCAAAATGCCAGCCCTTCCATTTCCATAAGTATGGTTGCTCATACCAGTTGGGTCAATATATCATCAACATAGGGAGAACATATGTCCCACTGCAAATATTCTTTCAATCTGGCTTATTTTGTGCTCGCCTGGAGTTTGCCGAGTCCCATAACAATCTCTGGGTGGGGTCAGCTGAAGCATGCCTGTGTATCTTGAACTGTTTCAGTTTCACTCAGTAGATAGAGTAGCATACATTTGGATACCACTTTGAACATCTTGTTGTATTATGGTGCAAGTAGGGGCCCAGAGCACAGAGAGAATGTGGGGTTGCAACAAAGTTAAATGCTTATTCAGTAACAACCTTGAAGTGATATGGAAGAGTCAGCAGTATTTCTGGGGATAGTGAGGCCTAATATTCTCTCTCAGATTAAGTTCTGTCCAGTACACAGAGAGGTAGTAGTGTATTTTAATTCCCTTACGGTGGTGTGATCTAAATGTGTTTCACTTGTGGAAAATACCACCTCATTGAAAATCAAACAAGACTTCTCAGAGGATGAAAATGCATATATATCTTTTCTGGAATTTTTACTTGCAACCTGAACAACATGCATTTCAACACAACCAAATGCAATGTCATACATCTAGGCACAAAGAAGAGAGGCCACACTTACAAGGAATGCAGATATACTAAGAAGGTCTTGGGGGACATAATAGATATCCATTTGATCATGAGCTCCTAATATAATGGTATAAAGGGCAAACAGGATCCTCGTATATATAAGCAAGACAATAACAAGTAGGAGTAGAGAGATGGTATTACCCATGTACTAAAGTACTGTGTCTTTTTCTGGTGTCCACACATGAAAACGGATGTTGAAATATTGGAAAGCATTCAAGAAACAACTCCAAGAATGATTTGAAATCAGAAAAACGTGCTGTATAGCAAGAGACTTAGGAAGTTCAATCTATTTTGTTCACCTAAAAGAAGGGTAAGAGATCACTTGATCAAAGTCTGCAAATACCTACATGGAGAAGAGACAGCTTTTTAATCTAGCAGAAAAAGGCATAACTAGCTGAAGCTAGCCAAAGGTGCACATTTTAAACTGTGATGGTATTTAACCATTGGAAGACTATACCTAGGGATGTGGTAAATTTTCCATTACGTGAAATCTTCAAATCAAGACTGAATATCTTACTAAAAGTTCAAACAGAAAATATAGGTTTGATGCAGAGTTTATTGGATAAGGTTCATTATGTCTTTGTTGAAGGAGGGTCAGATTTAGATGCACATACTGGTCCCTTTCTGTCCTTAAAAATCTATGAATCTATGACAGCCTGATGAGAACATATCCTATTTTATTGTTATTGAATAGATTTTATTTAAACCTTTTGGGAAAAATCCTGGGCCAGTTGAAGTAATTTATGGTTTTATTGACTTGAATGGGTAAAATCCTGGTCTCACTGAAGTCACTGAGGGTTTTGCCATTGACTTGAATAGGGTCAGGATTTTGCCCTTTCAGTTTTGTAACTGAAAGCATTTTTAATTATTATAAAGACTAACATCACGTGAACTGCCTAACTTCAAGATATTGTGGTTTTCTAGAAAAATGTGTATATTTACCTTTTGATATTAATTTTGCTGCAGTACACATGTTCACTAAGTCACATAATCAGTTTTACTCATTAAAAAATTAAAGCCTCGATCCGGCAATCCATATTCAAGCAAAGAAAGGAATGCATGTATTATCCATTTTTGTGTTTGTTGTCCATTACTTTGGATAAATTACAGTCAGTCATTTGCAAACCTATTTACAGAGTTACTAATAGTTTGGTGAAATTATAACCTAAAATGTCAATATTTATCCATAGTAATTACACTGTGGTATCTGAAATACTTTACAGAGTAGCAGTCATATTAGTCTGTAGCTGCAAAAAGAACAAGAGTACTTGTGGCACCGTAGAGACTAACAAATTTATTTGAGCATAAGTTTTCAGGGGCTACAGCCCACTTCATTGGATGCATAGAATGGAACATATAGTAAGAAGTTATACATACAGAGAATATAAAAAAGTGGAATAGCCATACCAACTGTAAGAGGCTAATTAATTAAGCTGAGCTATTAGCAGCAGGAGAAAAAAAACTTTTGTGGTGATAATCAAGATGGCTCATTTTAGACAGTTGACAAGAAGGTGTGAGGATACTTAACAGGGGGAAATAGATTCATTATGTATAATGACACAGCCAATCCCAGTCTCTATTCAAACCCAAGTTAATAGTATCTAGTTTGCATATTAATTCAAGCTCAACAGTTTCTTGCTGGAATCTGTTTTTGAAGCTTTTCTGTTGCAAAATTGCCACCTTTAAGTATGTTACTGAGTGACAAGAGACGTTGAAGTGTTCTCCCACTGGTTTTTGAATGTTATGATTCCTGATGTCAGATTTGTGTCCATTTATTCTTTTGCGTAGAAACAGTCCAGTTTGACCAATGTACATGGCAGAGGGGCATTGCTGGCACATGATGGCATATATCACATTGGTAGATTTGCAGGTGAACGAGCTGCTGATGGCGTGGCTAATGTGATTAGGTCGTATGATGGTGTCATTTGAACAAATATGTGGACAGAGTTGGCATTAGGCTTTGTTGCAAGGATAGGTTCCTGGGTTAGTGTTTTTGTTGTGTGGTATGTGGTTGCTGGTGAGTATTTGCTTCAGGTTGGAGGCTGCTCCTCATTTAACAGGTGCCACAAGTACTCCTATTCTTTTTGAAATACTTTAGTTTCTCTATTCATAGAGACAAAAAGGGGAAACCATTCTATTTCAGAAACTACTATTTGTAAATTCCTGCTTTTTAATAGCACCTATAGAACAGGAGGCTTTCTGTGCTCCATTTTTCCTAGAATAGTGCTGGTTTTATTTACTATAAATCATTTATATTACAATGGTACCTAAAATATTCCTGTACAGACATATTGGAAGACACATGGTTCTACTCAAATGGCTTATGCTCTAAGGAGACAAAGCAAAAGAAAGAAAAAATTGGGAAAGGGTTACAGCACATAAACATTGGCATGTCTTGTTAGATCCATGTTGTTGGCTTTATTATTATAATCCAAAGTAAAGAAATAGCTAAATGTCAGTGTTGACTCATTTATTGTAGGTGTTAAGTAGAAGTGTGTCATGGAGGGGAAGGGGTTCTGAAAGAAGAGTGTAGTAACTTTACACAACAATTGGTTGCCATTATTCCATTTTATGCTTAGTTCCGGAGATGGTATTAAAGGATTCATTCTTGCATTTCTTGAGCTCCCAAACTTCCCAGGGCAGGGCCTTCAATGGAACTTTGACAATTTATACCAGCTGAGGATCTGCTTCATATTCAACTACATATGTATATTGAGAGACCATGAGAGATTATCGTTTGATCCAGGTGTGTGGGTGTTTTTACATGTAACTTACTTACACTGTTATGCATATAATTATGTCAGGAGAATATTCAGATCTCAGTGCACAGATCGTTGTGTACTGCACACTGAAATTAAAGTATATCTCATAGACTAAATAAGACCACAGTGACATAGCTAATATCTTAAAAATCATTTAAGTGGCTTTAGAAGAACGTTCTTTTTACCTGGATGGGAGATAAAGAGGGCAGGAGGAAATAGTTTGTTTCATTAAAAATGTAAGTTAAATGCAATAAAACTGAGCATTAGCTCATAGTAAATCAGTTTATGGTGAGGGTAACTTTGATAAAAATACATTTTATCAAAAACACCTATATTACTACTTTGTTCTATTTTCTCTTTTGTTCACTGTCTATTCCTGATGTGTTACAAAAGTGGCTCTCAACCTTTCCAGCCTACTGTACCCTTGCAGGAGTCTCATTTCTCTTGAGTACCTCCAAGTTTCACCTCACTTAAAAACTACTTGCTTACAAACTCAGACATGAAAATACAAGTGTCATAGCACATTAGTACTGAAAAATTGCTTATTTTTTCATTTTTACCATATAATTATAAAATAAATTGATTGGAATATAAAAATTGTACTCACATTTCAGCGTATAGTATACAGAGCAGTATAAACAAGTCCTTGTCTGTATGAAATTTTAGTTTGTACTGACTTCACTAGTGCTTTTTATGTAGCTTGTTGTAAAACTAGGCAAATATCTAGATGAGTGAATGTACCTCTTGGAAGACCTATGTGTTCCCCTGGATGAGAGCCACTGTGCTAGAAGAAACAGTAGAATGATGTACTATATTTTATATATATATATATATATAATATAATGGGAGATATACCAATCTCCTAGAACTGGAAGGGACCTTGAAAGGTCATTGATTCCAGCTGCCTGCCTTCACTAGCAGGACCAATTTTTATCCCAGATCCCCAAGTGGCCCCCTCAAGGATTGAACTCACAATCTTGGGTTTAGCAGGCCAACGCTCAAACCACTGAGCTATCCCTCCCCTGTGCATATGAGTGAGGAACATGGTTTTATATGCATAATTTAAGGCAATGGTGGAACTAAATCTGGATCTTTAAATCCAGATCCATGTTTACTTTTCTCTGCCTCTATACATTTAGAATTGTTATAGTATTTGAAAATATTTTTTGACATTTCAGTTTGTGTAAGACGATCACAGACTAAATGAAGAAAGCAGAACCTTTTCTTCCTCAGAAAACTATAATAATAAATTATCTGCCAGTTGTTAATCAGCATGCTATTTAATATTTCTGCTTTATATAAAATATTCTGTTTTATAACATATGTCTTACTATTCATAATGCTGTCATTATATCATTGAAGAATAGCATAAAAAGTGCATTTATTATTCAACAGAAGTCTGGGGTAAAAAACATTTACTGCCTAGAAATTTGTTACTGTTCCAGCCTTGCCAAGTCAAAAAAATGTAAACAAAGTTTAATTTTCATTTTGTTCTACCCTGATCTTCGGGCAAACAATTTACTTGAGACTTTTAGAAGTTATTTTGATAGTTTACATTGCATACAATCAAGAACAACTGAAGGATTTTTTTATTTTTCTAATATTATTTTGAAAATTAATAAATTTGACAATAAATTGTTACAGATGTTTCTTTAAAATGCAAAACTGGAGATACAGCTCCCTCTGTCTTCCTTGGGTATATAAGTGTTTTGCTTCTTTACCTGCAAATTACCGTGAGTACTGTTTCACTTTTAGAGGTGGGCAATTAGTTGCCGATTGTTATCACAAGAAAAAACAAGACAAACACATGTAGGTGCCTTCCTATACAGGACTGTTGTTGGTTTTTTTAACTTATTGTATCCAGAATTGAAAAAGATAAAGGTCACATAACAAATGAGAGCTGTTTTGCCACCCAAAAATCCTTCAGTTAAGGTGTCTAACTCAAAAGGCCAAAAACTAAGGTACTCAATAATAATCACAAGGCCCAAAATAAAACTAGATAGAATATACATTAGTGAAAATGTCTAGCCACTTTTTAGTAGATTGGCTGTCACTAAAGAAGTACCATTGGAAAATTTGTCTTTTTCTATAATGACCATTGGCATTTACAAGTGGAGGCATTTTTATGTTGCTGGAAGAATCCATGTAAACAGCAGCATATTAGGACACATGACTGATTTTGAAATCAAAATAAATGGCACATAATGAGGTACATCTTAGAACACTCATTTAATTCCAAAATATCTGATCAGGGACTTATGTGTCACTGTACTCCTGTGTCAGATATTTGATGTCAAAAAAGAAACATTTTGGGCAAATCACACCCTACAGAGATGTGGTTGTAGCAAAAGCAATGTGAGCGGTTTCCATTGTACTTTCTCAATTTCAGCTTATGTGTAATTTATATTTGCAATTAATAGTAGTAATCAGAATAACGTACTAACTTCATCAGTTTTGTGAAACTTATTAAAAACCAATCACCGCAAAAACAAAAAAAATTAAAAGAATAGCATCAAGAAGTTTAGGCTCAAAATATTGAACAAGCTAAATGATTTCTTGTCTTACAGAAAGACAGCAGTCTTTCCACAATTAAAGTTGAAACCAATTTTCTATTTTAAGCCCTGTTTTCTGCATATCACAACCCCAAATCCTTCTAATTTCTGGATTTCTTTTTCATTTTAAAAGCCCAGGAAATTCTAAATTAAGTTGACAACTTCAAATATGCTCTTACATTTTTTATGATATGATTGTACTGTTAAAATTAAGGTAAACCCACCTAGAGTATACAATAGGCACTTTTCTGTTCTTGTAGTTGTTAATAGGAATTGTTTACCTGCTGCGTCCACAGGTTAGGCTGATTGCTGCTCCCACTGGCCTTGGTTCGCAACTCCAGGCCAATGAGGATGGCGGGAAGCAGCACAGGCTGAGAGATGTGCTGGTCGCCACTTCCTGCTGCCTCCATTGGCCTGGAGCAGCGAACCGTGGCCAATGGGAGCTGCAATCAGCTGAGCCTGTGGACACAGCAGGTAAACAATTCCTATTAACAACTACAAGAACAGAAAAGTGCCTATTGTATACTCTAGGTGGGTTTACCTTAATTTTAACAGTACAATCATATCATAAAAAGTATTTTAAGTATACGGCAGGTAAACAAACTGGCCCGGCCCGCCATGGTGCTTACCCTGGTGGGCCACATGCCAAAGGTTGCCGATCCCTGTATTAGATATTCAATTCAATGATTCCATAGAGTTTAAAATCATCAAATTTTGGTGTAGACCCATTCATAAGCTGACCCCGCTCTTTAATGCATCACTTTTTTGCCAAAAATAGTTGGCTCATGAACGAGTATATACAGTAATTTAATGTTCGCGATACAGAATAAACATTGACTACTGAATAGGGCTACTGAATATCATACTCCCTTTAAAATATATTAACCTGGTCAACTTCCGACCATTTCATTACAGGTTCATGAGTTTAATGATCCTTCTTAAACATATGTCCACCTTTTGTCTGTCTTAATTTCAAAACAAGACTTCACAGCATCTTTGCTTTAAACAGTTCTTTCTTTTGTCCTAAACAATTGTGGTAATTTTATTATAACAGTTCTATACTTAAAATCAAGGACCAGCTCCATGCTGCTCAAGTGAGCATATCAGATTCAATGTTGATGGTTCTTGGGATTTTATTGCAAGTCTAGCTATAATTGCCCTTTTTCTTCTCTTGTAGGCATGCCAATACATGGAAATCTCATCTGTCTGTAAAAAAATAGAGTAAGTTTCTAGTTCTTGTGCTTGCAGAAAAAATCTTGAAAATGTGACCCAAGTATGTCCTAAAGACTCACATACAAAATAAAAGAACCCTAAATGTATAACTTAAAAAAAACACAACCCTCATGATTTTTAAGCCAACCTTATGATTTTTTGAGCGAAGCTCATGATTTTTGAATGTGTGGCGTTGGCAATGCCACAGAATTAAAAATAACATTTTAGGGAAATAATATGTGGGTACTTGGGCAGCTGCCCATTTTCTGAATGCTCCACTGCCTGTTAACATACTTGTTCCCTACTTGACTGTTCATCTGCAGCATGGGTCCCAGGTCACTTGGTAGAATCATCGGGCATATTTCATACAATCAATTTCCCACCATTGGGCATTGGTGCACCTCAGTCTTTTCTTTTTTCTGCCCCTGTAGCACACACAGCTTAGTCTCCTGAGGGTTCATAGAATCATAGAATATCAGGGTTGGGTAGGGACTTCAGTCTAATTCCTGCTATTGAGCTCATTGCAGGGGTAACTGAATGGGGTTTAGTGTCCTAAAATGTGCAGTAACTCAGACTAGATGATCTGGTGAACCCTTCTACCCTTAAGTGTCATGAAACTATGTGCAGGATTTGCGTTAAAAAAATGTAACAGACAGTGGAAGAAAACGCAAAACTGTTTGTGTAATTTATCAGTTCTGTATATTCTGTTGTTTCTCTCATGCTATTCACTTGTATTATTTCAGTTACTAAAGAACACAAGCATCAATTAATTAACAATTTAAATGGAATTGTTTAAAAATCATGTAATTAGGAAAATGCCTGGATTAAATCTGAATGTGCAGTTAGGTACCTAATTATGTTTAAAATGGTTGTACACTTACATAGATTACTGGCCCTGGGCCATCCCAGATGGTTTTATATTCATTTGTCTGTACATATTAGCTGCTCTTCTATGGTGCACCGCCTCATGGAAATTTTCAAGCACTTAGCGCATCAGTTGTCATTGTTGCTGCATAGGTTACAGATGTAGACATGCAACTTTTGTTTTAAAATTAGTCCATGGAATTTAAAAACAAAATGCAACACTTACGGTTTTCTTTCAATTGTTTTCCTATGAAATTGAGTCCTGAAGCAATATACTTAGGGGGAGCACCAGCAAAGTCTAGGGGCTCAGGTAAGAGTGAGCAGTAGGGTACCACAGACCTCCTGGCCTAGGATGGGGGTGCTGCCACCCAGGGGTGGAGTGGCAGGAGAAAGAGGACACAGGCCCACCTAACTCCACCATGTCCCAGCCCAGGGCCCTAAGAATGGAGGAGTGGTCCACCACTAGGTCAACGGTGATCTGCCTGCAACACGCTGACCTAGTATCAAGTCAATGCTCATCCAGATGGTCATCTAGTTTCCCTGAGCTACTTCCTACTTCTCTGGGATTTGGTGCCTCTATACCATGGGGTTTTCCTGTCATCTCGGGGAGCTCTGGCCAATTCTCAGGCAGCAGCACTGGCAGCTCCTTGACATCTTGGCTAGTCAGCAGCCCCAGGAGCTCTAGCCAGTCCTCAGGAGGCAGCCCAGGCAGCTCCTCTGCTGGCTCTAGCAGCAGACAGGATGCATCTGTCTCCCATGGCAGTTCCCGCTTAATCGAGCTGTAGGGCCCACCTTTTGTACTTCCACTTTTCTGTTCAAACCTTTGTGGGGACATTCTTATGTAGATAAACCTGACTTATATTGTTTCATAAGTTTGTAAGGCCAGAAGGGACTGTTATGATAATTTAGTCTGGTCTGCATAACAGAGGCTGTAAAATTTTACCAAGTGATTTCTGCATCAAGGCCATAAACTTCTAGCTGAGCTAAATCCTATCTTTTAGAAAAACATCCAGCCTTGATCTGCAAATGTCAAATGACTGAGAATGCACCATATCCCTGAATAAGTTGTTCTAGTGTTTAAGTATGCTTACCGCTAAACTATTGGTTTAGCTTTTATTTGTTAGCTAAACATGCAAGATAAACTGATATAAGCCAAGTTTAAACTGATAAATACACATACAGAAAATGGCAAGTGGTTTAACTAAGTTGGTTTAAAAATCACACCTTTAATTAAACCAATACAGCTGTGTTTGTAGACCAGGTCACAGATTACTCATAGCTGGGTCTCTATTTATTGCTTATCTCTCTATCCGCCTATCCTACGGTTATCACTGTACCTCTTCCATTTTACTGTATTAGACAACCCCATTCAACTTTTACTTGTTTAATTGTTAAGGTAGCTTTTATCATATTTTGAGTGGTCAGTGGTACAACTCCCACTCTCTTCAATGGGGTTAGTCTTAAGCCAGTGATGAACATTTGAACCCTCCTGTCCCCTATATACACACAATTAATGTGCCAGTTTGGGGCACTAATATTCTTCACAGCAGGACAGACTAAGGAAGAATTAAGATTGCAGATTCATGACATTTAAGGTAAATCACAGGTCTAGTGACTAATATACTGGAATGGTAGCCAGAAGATGTGGGTTCTGTTCCCAACTCTGCAATTGAATTCGTGTGTGGCTTTGGGTTACTTACCTTAGCAAGGGGATGATTATATCCCCATGCACACATTGGGGGTAGTCTGAAGCTAACTCTACCTGTTTTTATTAAAGTTTTTTCAGAACTTTACATAAAAGGTGCTACAGAAGGCAAAGTATTATTATTCACTTTCAGACAACAATGAGTCCTTGTAAGGGATTAGGCTGATGGTGAATGGCAAATAAAATTTAATTATTTTTTTAATGGCTTATCAATAGAAAAAAAAAGCTGTCATTGAATTCCAAGGCACACTGTCTACTCAGCTACTTTCTTCTTGTGCCTTGTCCCTGAATATCTTTAACAATTTTGTCAGGTCCTTGAGGATTATTTGAAAGCCTGTTTTCTGAGTGACAGTGGAGTACACCTCTAAAGCTACATAAAATCAATCTCCCATCAAACCTACAGATGTAATGTTGGCAAATACTAGGCTCTTTTTGTCCCGTGTGGTTGGAGACTAGTAGAATCTGAATCCTTTATGGGAAATGGTGATGCAACCAGTCTCCAACAGCTTGACGATGACTATTCATCAGTTTTTCTGAGATTTAATCTACTGGAGGATTTATCATCCGTGGCAGATGTCTGTAAATACGCAAATGTATTGACGTAGTGTTCATTTTCTGCAAAAATATTGTACCACTAACTGACAAGGGTGCTTATTTCTCCTGTCTTAGGGATGTCAGGGTGCAGAGGAGTATTTTGAACTAAAATCTAGTCTATTCTGTATGAAGTCTGCAAATCTGAAGGTTTGGAAATGTGTTGAATATCATCAGATAGGCTTAGGCTGGGAGTGTGAAAAGAAAAAGCCATTTCTAAGTGACTACATCCTAGATCTTCAAAGGTATTTCTGCACCTAACATTGACTTCAGTGGGAATTAGGTGCCTAAGTGCAAAATCCTTGGGGCGGATCAAACCCTCTGTAAAAGGACCACTCCTGACTCAGCAGGCACAGGATTAAGGAACAGCAGCCTGAGCTTCAAAATGTTATACACTACCACAAGGTACAGGAGTTATATTAGTGAATAAATGCTGCTGCTCCCTCAACCCCCGACATCATTTGGCTAGTGGAAGCATATAATGCAGGACCACTTTAAGATTTTCTTATGGGGCCTTGGCTTACCATGCAGGAGAGCTTGGATAGAAATCCTGAGTAAGAATAGAGATTAGAGCTGGGCAAAAACTATGGGAAAATCCCCAATGAAGGTTTAATCAAATTCTGACTCATCTGGGGATTTGTCCATGTTCACAATCAGAGTTGGATAAAAATATTTTATTTCCCATGAAAACGTCTATATTTTATCAAATTCTAACAGAAATATTTCAGCTGAAAGCTGGTTGCCTCATGTCCCCATTCTCTATGGGCTGGGTTCCCTGGTTGGACTACGTCTCCCATGGTTACTATGGTCTCCCCTCTTGGAGAGAGAGTGTAGTGCATCATGGCAGGTGTAATCTGGTTTGAGAAATCTGCCTTTAGAGGAGAATGGGGACATGAGGCAACCAAACTACAACATGAAGCACTAGGAGAGCATATCCAAATCAAAAGATTTCAGTTTACTTGTGTTTGATTTTTCAAAGAAAAATCAAAATTTTCTGTGGAGACAAGACACTGTGAAAATTTTTGCTTCATTAAAACCCAATTTTTCATTGAAAAACAGATGGAAAAATGTTACCTAGTCTTATTTGCAGCCCCGTTTTATCTTTTGCTTTCCCACAAACATTAATGTGAGCATTCTTCATTCATAACAGTTTGGGGAGGAGCTGCTGTTAATGTGTTTGTGGGCAAACAAGCATATTTGTGCAAAGGGGCTCTCCCCACTGCTAAAGTGGATTGTCTTTGTGGGTTTGAGAAGTGGAGGTGGTCAGAGATTGTATAATACAAAAGGTGATTTATGTCCTAATTTCCAGAGGTGTTGAGTGTTCGAAGCTACTGGGGAAGTCAGCAGTAGCTGTGGGTGTTCAGCAGCTCTGAAGAACCAGTCAACAATAAATAAATAGACAACATGGATCAACCTGAGCAACAACATGACTCCATCTCCTTAGATGTAAGAGGAGGAGGAGCACGTCATCCAGTAAACTGACAACAACAATTTGCTCCTAAAGATTAAACTAATGCTGCAGCTTTGCTTGCAAAACATATATCAAGCTCCGTTTGGTATTCAGCCTATTATTTAACTTGTCCACTAAGTAAACAAATATAACATTTTGTCATGATCAACATAAGTTTTGAAGATGACTTATGTGCAGAACCCACATCTTTCCCCATCTCAGCACAGGGTTCCAAGGTTAAATATTTTTATGACATGTATATGTGCATTTTAGTATATACAATGCTCATTAGAACTGGAGGGGTTTACTCTGCGCAGATTAATATTCAATCAAATAAAAGTGCCACCTACCACAGTGGGTGGGCTTGGTGGAATAAACTTTGTCTGCTATGTTTAGCTGGATAGAGCAATGCTCGCTAACCACAAAAATGTGTTTTCTGAACACTAAATTTGAAAAGGCAGGAATGTTTATTTCTTAACAAGCTTCACTCACCAAAGAATTGAAAACACTTGAGGGATGTAATTTATCTGAAGTCTTTTCAACTGAAATGTTTTCATTGGACCAGGGCATTTAAGCCTGTGCAGTGAATGAAAATTAGTTCATGCAAACAGCTATCAAGAGGAAGTTGTTATCCTGTTTTTAAAAAGCCAACACAATTTCATTAGTAGAATAATTGATTCAGACCTGTATAATCTCCATTTTATAATAACAGACCAAAACAAAAAGCTCACCACTGGTATGTTTTATTATCCTTTTTTAATGTTGACATGAGCCTCCAGTTTTACAATGCAGTTTCATAATTTCCTTTCATTTACCCTAAGTGCCTGCTTTGGGAAAGTTTCCGTTCTTTGAGAATTGGCACAGGAGCTTGTTTAACATGTTTCTGAGCAAAACCTATTATTTTCTTTTGTCATCTCGACAGAGAACAAAATGCAACCATGTTTCACCAGTTCTGTCTTCCCTTCCTTATTTACAACAGCTTGCCTACGGCATTGAAAATAAGTCTGTTAACACCTGTATAAGCAGATTGCTTTCTGTAGAGCTCAAGGTCTGTGTTTAAAAATCTGCTTTTGGTCCTTCTGACTGTACGAGAACATCCTAGACTCCTTATTTATAATTATATTAGACATTTCCAGTGTAGCATTCACAGTAGTAGTAAAGCTCCATGTGTTCTCAAAACTGAAGTACTGCCCTCATGGAATAACTCATAGGAAGTAAACTATTTATTTCTAAACAAAACAGAATGTATATTCCAAGATTAACATTAGCAGTAACTTTGTGTAATTCGTTCCCATGTTATGTAGGAAAATCAGTTATCTGAAATGTAAAGATAACCAATTAGGAAATACTGTACTGTAGAAGGTAGAAGAACTGCTATAGCATTGAACACAGATTAATGATGTAAGCAAATACTTGCAAATTGAGTGTTGGTTGAGTACTAAGCAGTGGAAATCTTCATTGGTTACAGTGTCGCCTTAAGAGCCAGGGCTTTGGGTTCTACTCCCGGCGTTGTTACTGTCTCAATCTGTAGCCTCAGTGAAGTCATTTAGGTAAAAATGTTCCAATACAGGTGCTGAAGGTTAGCAACTTCAATCCAGATTGAAGATCCTAAATAAGCAGCTTGATTTTTCAGGGGTGCTGAGCACTCACAGTTTCCACTCAAGGCAAGTGGAAAATATAAAATTTTAATTCTCAAACACAGAGTTGTAATATTTTTCTGACACTTTAACCCACTCCACCTTTTGTGTTATTTTGTTTAGTCATATTTGTTGACCAGGAAAAAGTGGTTCATAAATATTGTACAGTAAATACTAAACATGATTCTAATTGCATGTAGCTGTCAAGTCATCTGAAAACAAACCCTTCATTAGTGTAATTGGACCTCAGCTCCTGCCTGCAAACTTGACATAACAACAGCATTCTCCATGGAGTATCTTTTCTCTAATTCAGTCTCAGTGCATGTGCTACATTACCTAAGAATGAAGACAATCACCATTTGATTTGGTAGTTTTGTTATTTATGTGAAAGTTAAGTAGTATAGTAATATGAGCAAAATATAAGTTGAAGACTGAAGTATCAATTAATGGCATCTGGTAACAAGGGTACTAATTGTTGAGGGTCGGGGTTATGATGTTGACACTTGTTCCTTTTGATATAGACTGAGACAGACAATTATTTTCACATAGGTCACCAAATATTTTTATATTATTTATATTCTTGTAGCACTTACAAGCCTTGGTCATGGACCCATACCCTATTGTGCTAGGTTCTGTACAAACACAGAACAAAAAGACTGTTCAGATTTACAGCCCAGCCTGCCATGCACTACCTCACACTAACCTGCTGTGTACCATCCTTGTGGACCCAGTGCACTAAAAGTTCTCTGGTGCAATTTGATCTACTCCTATTTCAAAGTGGGGTAGTTCAAAGAACTTTTAGTGCACAGTAGTGGGGTCCACACAGACACTAAGTATGTGGCAGGCTAATGCAAGATAGATTCACGCCGCAGCCTGCTGTGTTCTAACTTTTCATCTAGATAACCCTCCTCCCCCCAGCCCCCCAGAGCGTACAAGTGAAGTATAAGACGTGACACTTCAGAGGGATGCAGACAAACCAAAGGGAGAGGGCAAGGAAACAATGAGGGCTGGTCTACACTGCGGGGGGAAATCAATCTAAGATACGCAACTTTAGCTACGTGAATAACGTAGCTGAAGTCGAAGTATCTTAGATCGAATTCCTACCTTCCTCACGGCGCGGGATTGATGTCCGCGGCTCCCCATGTTGACTCTGTTACCGCCGTTCGGGTTGGTGGAGTTCCGGGATCGATAGGAGCTCGTTCGGGGATCGATATATTGCGTCTACATGAGACGCGATATATCGATCCCTGAGAAATTTATTGCTACCCGCCGATACGGCAGGTAGTGAAGACGTAGCCTGAGACAATATTGGTCAGCATGATAGACGGGTCAAACAGCCCTCATATGGTAACACCTTCCAATCAGTGCTAATGCAGAGCTGAAATGTTGTTTCTCCCTACTGCCCATCACCAGTGCTATCCTCTGTGATGACCATTTAGTTGAAACAGCATAAACTGATTCTTCACTGCCCTTATCCCTTGTGTGGACATTTATACCTGTGTTGGTTAGGAAATGGTAATCATTTTCAGTCCAAAAATTGTATAGAAAACAGAAGCGATCATAGGTTTAAAAAACAAACAAACTGCAGATGTTTTTCTGATTTTAGGATAAAAACATTTTTTCAGTTTTTGTTTTTCATTGAAAAGCAAAGTTTTCACAAGAAGTGAGTATGTGAAAATGTTCACTTCCCAGCAAAGGATAATTTGTTTAATAATTTTAGTGAAAATATTTGACCACCTCAAATGCAAAGTAGATGTAAAACATTTGTGGGCTACTGTGATAGCTTTTAACACCCACTTTACAGAGATGTGAATGGCCACACAAGGGACAGTGCAACAGAGAAGGCCTGGAAAGTTTGATCTCGGGTCATACACACTGTAGGGCCTGGTTCTCCTTTTCTTTACATGCGTCACTTTTGCACTGGGATATTGCACAGACCTCAGTGAAGTTACTCCTGCTTTACACCATTGTAAGTGAGGAAAGAGTTGAGATGTGCAATTAACATGATATCTAGAAATTATCTTAGGCATTTCCAGTGTGCCCATCCCCATGGTATCTAGCTATATTATCCACAGTTTACTTGATTATGGTCTTGACACCTAGTGCAGAAATGAATGGAGAAATGCAAATGTGTCAGTAGTACAGCATAGGAACACTTCCTATATTATCTACGTAATTTACAGAGCCATTGGCATAAAGTTCAGCATGCTCTTATCTCTACAATTTGTCACACGTTATCTTTATTTTCTTGTTCTGTATCTCACCAAAATCTCAACTTCCCATCCTACTGCCTTAGGCTACTAGTGTTATACAAAATTCTGAACTGAAAACAATCTGAAAGATGAGAAAAATGAAAGTAGCACAAACGTGAAGTGCCTTAGTAACAGCTTCTTCCATAGGTGACACGGGCAGATGTCATAGGATTGGGACTGTCAAGTTGTCCTGCAGTGGCTCAAAGTGCATGTACCAACCTCAGGGCAGACTGTTAAGAAGCAGAGCACAAACCCCAAATTGGTTGTGAGTTCTATACTTAGATTTCCTCAACCAAGTATCAAATGTAAATTCCTAGGAACTATAACAGCCTTAACATGGAGTCACAGACAGCCCCCTTGGGTACTCTGATCTATCTTGCAACCCAGGTAAGCTTACCTTTGTGATAGATGGTTCCTTACACCAAAGATTTCAGCAATGTGCAGGTGACTCCCAGTCCCAAAAGACCAGTCCCTTACCTCAGGTCATTTGCACCTTAGATCTCATACCAGAGACAATGCTTGAAGCCAATCCTATAATAATTTATCTAAAGATTTATTAATTAGGAAAAGGAAATGAGAGTTATTAACAAGGTTAAAGCAGGTAAACCTATATACGCACACATGAATTCCAATCTGAAGTTTCCAAAATAACAGAAAGTTCTATAATAAGCAAAGTCTACGTATCCTTTAGGGGTAACCCAGGCCAAACACTGGAAACCTTTGGCTTATGCATAATTCTTGGCCCTCGGAGTTCAAGCAGCATAAAACATACAGTTCCTCCTTGTTAGGGCTTTTTATTCCTTCCCCAGGCCTTCTTCGAGTTGCAAATTCAGCTGTTGGGAGGAATTCATTTGCACATCTCTTCATGGGACAGGAAAGGGTGAAGCAACCAACAAAGTCTTTTGTACCCTGATGTTCCACAACAGTTTGTCTGACGTTGATGGGTCTCCCTTGTTGGGCAAGATCCAGCCAATGCATGTATAGGAGTTGCCTCCCTTACCCTTACCTTGACTCTGGTTATGGACATTTCATCTCTAGTTGGGACCTCACCTAGGAAAACTATGATTGGACATCTCAACAAGATTTGGCTCTCCACATAAATGTACAGGAGTTGTGGGCTATTCATCTGGCCGGTCAGGCTTTTCTCCCTCACATCAAGGAAGACACTCTACAAGTCCTCTCAGAGAACACTGCATTGATGTGTGAACAGAAAAGGAGGAGCCAGATCAGACTGTCTATATCATCTTTGGGATACATCTTGGGGAGTTTTGTTTCACCGATGCAATACATTTCAAAATCTCGCACCTTCCTGGTGTTTAGAACAACTTGGTGGATCACCTAAGCAGATTATTCAGTAGAGATCACAAATGGTTTCTCAGGCCAGATATTGTGAGATTCATTTTTCAAAACTGGGGTGTCCCTCCTATAGACCTGTTTGCTATTTGTCTAAATTGAAAGTTCCTTATTTTTTATTCCAGAACAGGTCCCAGTCATTAGTCTCTCACAGACACTTTTTTACTGTCTTGGAAAGATGAACTGCTGTGTGCCTACCCTCCCACTCTGCTCCTTCCCTGGTTCAAGCTCAAGCAGGATCATGCTCACATGATCCTAATAGTACTGGCATGGCCTTGCTAGCATTGGTTCTCTAGTCTGCTGAGCCTCTGAGCCATGGCTCCTTTGACACTACTTACAGAACCTGAACTGATCTCCCAGAACCACTGTCCCCTATGACTTTTCAACCCAGCTTCTCTCCATTTTAGGGCCTGGATGCTCCATGGTTAATTCTTCAGGATGCATAGTGTTCAGGGAATGTGAAAAATGTTCTCCTGAATAGCAGGAAGACATCTACTAGATATGCTTACCTGTTGAAGTAGAAACACTTATCCTTATGATTAAAACTGTTTCGCCAGTCCAGGCCTCTATCCAGCATATTTTTGACTATTTGTTCCACCTGAAATAACAAGGCCTATCAGTTAGTTCCATCAGAGTTCCCAGGCAGCTATCTCCGCTTTCCCCCTACCAATTGCAGGCCACTTTGCATATTTTCTAATCTGATGTCAATCAGATTCTTGAAGGGTCTGAACAGGTTATATCCCCATGTCATGGATCCCATTCTTCACTGGGCCCTAAATCTGGGGTTAACAAAGCTGATTTGTCTACCCTTTAAAATGATGGCTATCTTCTCTATGCTTCTTCTCTCTATGAAAGTTGATTTTTAGGTAGCTCTTACCTCTGTGAGAGGGGTAGTGGAGTTACATGCATCAGTAGCTGATCCTCTTCACACAGTTTATTTTAATAAGAACAAGGTTTAGTTACATCTGCATCTAAAATTCCTGTCTAAAGTAGTTTTGGAATTCCACCTCAATCAAGCCATATACAGACTCATATTCTTTCTTAATCTCTGTTCTCATTAGGATGAGGAAGGCTCCATAATTGGATGTTAGAAGGGCCGTTGGTGCTTACATGGACAGAACCAGGTCTTTTAAGTCATTATCACAGTTGTTCATCTCAGCTGTGGGCAGGATGAAAGGCTTTTCAGTCTCAGTGCAGGGAGGTTTCATCCTGGATTTTGTCCCACATATGCCTGTGCTATTGCATTGACCAGTGTACCCCCTCCAACTAGGGCAGACTCTACACAATCTCATGCAGATTCCACAGACATTTTTAGCAACTTGGTCTTCAGTAGATACTTTTACTTCTCATTGTGCTACATCTCAGCATTCCAAATATGATGCCAAGTTTGGAAGAGTAGTTTTTCAGTCCTTGTTCAGGTAGACTCCAAAACCTACCTCCAGTTTGAACAGCTTGTGAATCACCTGAAATGAAATGGATATGCACAATCACTTAAAGAAGAAAAAAACCTGGTCACTATTTTGTAACCCTTGTTCTTCAAGACATGTTGCAAATGTCCATTCCATGACCCAACCTCCTTTCCCTCTATATGGTGTCTGACTCATAAGAAGGAACTGAGGAGAGTCTGAGGTGGTGCTGCTTTTTATACCATTGCACAGCAGCATGAACCTGCATGTGTTGC
This sequence comes from Gopherus evgoodei, assembly GCF_007399415.2. Lineage (NCBI taxonomy): Eukaryota > Metazoa > Chordata > Testudines > Testudinidae > Gopherus > Gopherus evgoodei. The sequence continues at coordinate 93,610,330 of NC_044325.1, forward strand.
CTCAACAGAACCTGAAAGGAAAAGTCTCCAGTGCCAGTGCTCTGGATGCACAAATACCTGAAGTGGAATGAACGTGTGTAACACATCTCGAAGACCAACAGGTTAGTGGCCATTGCTTTCTTTGATCATGTGGATATATTGTCAGTGCATGTTGCTTAGCTGAGCAACCTGGCAACTTGCCTTCATGCTACTCACTGGAATCATATAAGTTGGAGACAGAATATAGGTTAAGAAGTTATTGGCTCTATTCCTGCTCTCTTCTCTCTCTCCTATTTTTGGAATAAAAAAGCAAGAAGCATCACAATCCTCCCCTCCCTCAGAAAACCAGAGACTCTTTCCCTGCCAGTAGTGATTTTTTTTAAAGAACATTTGTTAACATCTCTATTTCAGCTATTGTGTCACATCCCTGTCATTTGTCTGAGAATGTGATGCATGTATAAATGGGGTTGGATGAAAATGAGTCTGGATGAGTAACTGAAGATGATTAATGGAGTAACTCAGCAATTCTTTTCACGAGTAATGTATTGGCAGACACATTGTTATCACTAGAAAGGGTGCCTTGCTTTACACAGCTTAATTTTTTGCAATTTACTTAGCATGTCAGAGGCCAGAAAGAGGTTCCAGTCCCTACTGAGTTCTCTCCTAACGTGTAGCAGAGTGTTGTCCCCATTTACGCATGTGACTGGTGCTGTAGAGGAAGATGGATTATGGTAAGTCATCAAGAAGTGCAAACAAGGTTAGAAAGTGTTCCTTGCTCTAAAGACACACTCTTCATTTCATAATGCTCTATTATATACATGCTTCATATTTTTAATAGAGCCACAGAGAGCTGTTTTCTGAGAGTCACTACCGAAAAGTCCATTTGAGTCACACACATGAAAAATGTAGGCTTTGCCTTCCTATTCACTGACTAGGCTTGTGTCCATTGTTCTTTCCGCTGGCTGTTACTTAACAATATGCCAACTCCTTCCACGAAGGAGCCTCTGAATCAGTGCTTACATCCCATTGCCTTTGAACTATTCTTGTTCTGAATGTCAGTTTGGAGATTTAGAAGAGTTTATTAAGAGATTTATTTGAGAAAATCAGACTGTTAGGTACTTTTGATATTAGGTTCCATACTGGAAAGGTCACTTTCATTTAGAACACAAAACATTCTGAGACTTTCTATTTTAAAGTCAATTATGAAATAAACCTCATTGAAGTCTTGGTGATTCACCTCAGATAAGCACCCAGAAGTTCAGGTGTTCAACCACTCTGTTGCAAGCAAGCTGTAAAATTGGGCTGGGAATCATATGGGAACATATTTTTCTTTTGATGTTTCCATTAATTAGTGCTTTAAATTAAGCCAGAAGTACTCTGAAATCAGCCCCATAATCTGATATTTCAGCATTTTTTATTTTAACTAGAACCCAGAAGCTGGAGAAATAGACAGCAAGAACTAGATTTAGAGAGATATTTAGGTGCCTAAAGATGCAAGTAGGTACCTAATGGGATTTTCAAAAGCAGCTAGAGGTGCCAAATTCCCATTGAAATCAGTGGGAGTTAGGCATAACATCAATGGAAGTTAGGCACCTAGTTGTTTTTGGGAATCCCATTTATTTGTATCTTTAGGTCCCTAAATACCTTTAAAAATCTGGCCCTAAGACATCCCCTGTGAGGCAATCTTAAGTGTCTTGAATGTATGTTTGGGACCAAACCTGGGTAAAATGATCTATCCCTAAAGCAATTTGGCCACCTTTGCAATTTGCCTGGAAACCTGAGGCAAATAACTTTTAACTCCAGATTCATGAAGCTGGATAACTTGTTGTGCCTGCACCTCTTCAGGGGTGGGTGTTTGAGGCTTAATTTCCATAGTTAATATTTGTCCAATGTTTTGAAGATGTACAGCTCTGTTATGTATGTAAGTAAATACTATGTACTATTTTGTTACTTAGTGCTGTCAACAAGGCAACATTTTTCAAGATCACACAGATCTAATATTTTAATGCGTTGTAGCATATCCTCACCTACAGTAAATCATTAGAGCTCAGTTGAAGTCAATGCAAATATAAATGAATGAATATTAGAAAATATACAGGATATACACATGACTGTGCATCACATCTCGTCCTTGTAGTCATGCTATACATGTCCATTATAGTAGTGTGTGTGTTCTTCTTAAGGCACTCACTATATGTTAGCTTCCAATGAGCTGCCCACAGTTCTTGTTAGCAATATAAAGGAATACAAATGAATAGAGTTAAGGATTTTTCTGTTTTAATTCTGTATCTCCCATTCTCTTTTAATTACTGTGCTAAGGAAATGACCAATAACACACTTTGTAAAGTACCAAATAAGATACTGGTTTTTCTTTCAGAATATACTGGCTCTGCCTGAATGCACTGAGTTCCCACAAGGGAATCCATAGTACATGTTGGTATTTCATTATGTGTCTAGATGTGACTCTCATTTGTTTTAACTGAAAAAAATCCACACACTATTAATTCTCATTCTAGACAACACTAGTAATTAAGCACTGTATGCTAACAAGCTTTTTTATGTTGTACATATGGTACTATAATACCACTTCGTACGCCATTTCATTAGTATTTATAGTTTATAGGCATTGTAGTAGCACCTAGATGCCTTTTCATTTTGGGGGGAGATTTTATTTATTTCCTTTTGTTTGTTTGTGCCTGTCGCAGACTGTAGATGTCTCAAACACATTAAAAATACAAACTTCACCACCATACCAAATAAATCCCATAAATCTTACAAACAGGCCTCATTCAAAAGAAGTAAGATAGCCATACAGGTTTGTTGTCATTGGCTATCAATCTGATAGGGGTGGTTACATATAGTGAAAATTAAAAGCTACTAACAGAGTAGCAGAGTGGATGTCAAGTCCTTTTATTACATAGAATTCTGACAGTGCTTGGTCAGCACATTGGTCAGCACATTGGTACTGAGAAGTATGGCCATGATTTGTGCTATTTGTGTTTACTTTTCTCTATGCAGTTATTTGGCTTGTTGAGCTATTTGGCTTTTTCCCAATGGAACTCCCTGTGAGGATACCCAGAAAGCAGTAGTGCTTGAGCTCTCCATACCCAGGGGGCTGAGGACACTTGGTTGATTTATGTTGCTCATTTTCAATAGAGTAAATGTATAGCTATATAATGATATTTTGGGTCACTGGATCCCTCTGGATTTTGGGAACTTTGAATTACCTAAATAACTGGAACATAGGCACTGCTATGTTACTCTGGAGACCCACGAACTGAAGAGTAAAAATTAATTCAGATATGCGTCTAAGCTTCACTAAATTTTAATCTACCTTTCTACCAAATTATTGACAGTTATTTTTGGAATGAAAGAATTCTGTGATGAAAAAATAGCGTGGGACAAAATTCCATTTGACGCAATATGAAACTGACAAACTCTGTGGAGCTTAAGTGAGTGGACAGACCCCCCCACCCAGACAGCATTTTTGTTTCCTTTGTGAGTTAAAAACCAGAAGTTGACAGGATTTTAGGTCAGGTTTTTTGCTTTCTATTGGTGTTATTAAACTTACTTAGGCTTTCTGCTATTACATATAAGACAAGGAGAAGGAGGCTAAATCTAGCTACATGTTTAGCTTGTGTCAGTCACAGTAGATGCGAAGAGTAGAAAAGCTCTCACACAGGAGGGCCCATTCACATACGGATGGTTACATCAGAGAGATACACAGACAAGAAGTATTCCCCTGTAAAAATCTTTTAATTCACCTCTTCAGTCAGAGCTAAAGCTAGTGAGTGTCAACAGGCTGCCACAGAGCATAATAAAATTGTGCCAGCTCTTCTGGAACTCCCTGTGCCCAGGTCTGAATCCCTGATAGTTTCTCCATGAATGTATGAATGTGTTGGAGCTCTCTGTAGCCTCCACTTTAAATGCACAGAAAAGCTATAAGGATGGTTGACTTTTCAAAATACAAAACTCCTTTCTCTGACCGTGGGAGCAAGCTGTGAGCTGTGGAGGGGGGTGGGTGGGTTAGCGGCTCTGACTTTAGGCCTGATCCTACTTAGCACTGAGATCCCGTTGAATTTACATAGACCCTTCCAGCTGAGAGATTAACGGGAATTGAGTGCCCTTAGCACCTGGAGTGACTGGGCCTTTAGAGAGAGTCATTAAGCTGGGATAATTGCTGATCTGTAATCTCTTGAATACCTTCTGTATTTTCATCATCACACTGTTTATGTGTCTTATATTATGTAATGTGCTTTTGTTCTGTACATAACAGTAATTTGTTGCCTTCTAGATACTTTATATCTTTGTTCTATATGGATTGCATTAGTGCTTAGGAGCCTTGGCTATGCAGTCAGAGCTCCATTGGGTAAGATGTTGTATAAAAGATCCAAGATGCAGTGTTTAAGTTGCCTTCTCTAAATGCCTTGAAATTCCCCTTTCAAGGCACATTGTGGTGAATATTATTGCTCAGCTTTTCACTCTTCTCTTTTATTGTGTGTTGAGTATTTTGGGGTCTCTTGGGCTCTCTCCCCATAGTATTACTGTAGATGGGTAACTTAGCCTCTTTATGGCTCTACCCATCTTATAAAAAGGAGGTAATACCAAACTCAGTTCTTCTTCTAGTGCTGGTTCCTATAGGTATTCACTGTGGGTACACATCATGCACACATGCACTCCATTTGATTGAGACTGGATGATTTTTTCACTAGCAGTGTCTGTTGGTCCACACCTGTGCCCTACAACACCTCATGCTCTGGACTGAGGGCATAAAGGGAGGTGCCAGCTGACTGATTCTCCAGTTCCTTTCTACTGCTCAAGGTCTGGTGGAACCCTTCAGTGTCTGTGTCTTCTGCTAGTGTTTGTGCTTGAACTTCTTGGGTTGTTGTAAGTAACTTATTCTTAGATAGTTAGTTGCTGGTTAGTGTTAGGTAGTCCCCTCTCAAACTCCCCAGCTACCTATGCCCCTCCACACACACCAAAAAGGGAAGAAAATACATATTTTGTTCCATCCAAGGGTACATAATATTTATTCTCCCACCCTAATCCAAACTCTTTAGAGGTCCAGGCTGTGATGGAATGTAATAGGCTGCACCATTCTAGGTCTACTGCTTAGGACAAGGGTGCCCAGGAGTTAGTTCTCTTTGCCAGAAAGAATTTTTCATCAGCCACTTATTCCCTGTAGCAAATTACCAGGCATGAATGTCCAAATAGGTCTTTATTAATTATAATAAACTGTCAGAATTTACTAATAAACTGCCACAGGAGTGTAGTCCAGGCCATACTTGATGAAGGGAAGTTAGTGGCCAGATCATCCTTCAGACGTCCTTCATCCTTGATAAATTGGATCCATTCATGATCCATTGGAACTTTGATCATTATGAGGCTGGTCTGGCTGCAATCCTCAGAGATACATTCATAGAAATGTAGGACTGGAAGGAACCTCAATAGGTCATTTAGTTTGGTCCTCTGTGCTGAGGCAGGACTAAGTATTATCTAGACCAGCATTTCTCAAACTGGGGTCCACTGACTCCTAGGGGTCCCCCAGTGTACTCCAGAAGGTCCGTGGGCCTCACTGATCACCTAATCCCCCTCCCTTCCTAAACTCCTCTCCCTCCCTCCCAGCGCCTCCTGCATGCTGGGGAACAGCTATTCAGCAGTGTGCAGGAGGTGCTGAGAGGGAGGGGGAGTAGCTGGGATGGGGTGCACTCAGGGAGGAGGCAGAATCATGTCTGGGGCAGCTGGCTCCACTGATCAACTCCTCCCTCCCCCTCCCAGCGCCTCCTGCACACTGAGGAACAGCTGATAATACTTAGCCCTGCCCCAGTATGCAGGAGGCGCTGGGAGGGAGGACTCGGATGGGGTGTGCTTGTGGGGAGAGATGGAAAGAGGCAGGGAAGAGGAGGGGCATGGTGGAGCAGGGGCACAAAGAGCTGCGGCAGGGTCTTGGGAGAAAGGGTGGAGTGGGGGTGGGGCCTGGGGCTGAACTGGGAACTTGGAGGTCCCTGAAAAATTTTAAATCAGAATTGGGGTTCTCTGGTTGCTAACGTTTGAGAACCACTGATCTAGACCATCCATGACAGGTATTTGTCAAATCTGTTCTTACAAATCTCAGTGACAGAGATTCCAAAACCTCCCTGGATAACATGTTCCAATGATTTGCTACCCTTATAGTTTGGAGGTTTTTTCTAATATTTAACTTAAATCTCCCTTGCTGAAATTTAAGCCCTTTACTTCTTGTCCTGTCCTCAGTGGATAAGGAGAACAATTTATCATCCTTCTCTTGATAACATTTTACATACTGAGACTGTTATGTCCCCCCCATATTCTCTTCTCCAGACAAAACAAACCCAGTTTTTTCAATCTTTCCTCACAGGTTGTGTTTTCTGTTGTTCTCCTCTGGACTTTCTCCAGTTTGTCCACATCTTTCCTGAAATGTGGTGTCCAGAACTGGACACAGTACTCCAGTTGAGTCCTTATCCATGCCGGGTAGAGTGGAAGAATTACTTTGCATGTCTTGTTTACAACACTCCTGCTAATACAGCCTAGAAAGATGTTTGCTCTTTTTGCAGTAGTATTCCATTGTTGATTCATATTTAGTTTGTGATCCACCCCTAGATCCTTTTCCACAGTACTCCTTCCTAGACGTTCATTTCCAATTTTGTATTTGTGCCATTGGTTCTTCCTTCCTTGTTCCCCAAAGAGGTCCAGGCAGAAGTAGAAGATCTTTCCTTCTAGGGCAACAACCTGTTTAGTGAGAAAATAGACAAATTGCCCTGCTTCCAATTCCCTGATTAACTTGCATCCTCAGGAAGATCAAGCAAGACAAGGCAACAGTAATCCTGATGGCACCATGGTGTCTGAGACAATTTTGATTTACTATTCTGTGAATGACCTTTTGCCCATGCATTCACTTACATCTGTTTCTGACAAAAGTTGGACCAATCCTCTGTCTGGCAGCCTGTTTTTTTGATGGATTAGCCTAAAAAGATCATACTCCAAACATGTCTAGTCCATACATAACAGCAGAAAACCCTCTACAAGGAAGTGCTATGCTGTCAAATACAAGTGGTCCTCCATATGATGTCAAGATCATAACTTGCCTTCAGAAGAGTCTAGGATCCCTCCTAGTTTGGACTGTCTTCTGTCCTTGAAGACACTGGATCTCTCCCTCAGTCCATTATGGGTGCCTCTGGCTACTATCAGGGCCTCCCGTTCTCCTGTGTTGAACTGCTCAGTTTCCTCTCATGCCACAACCATCGAATTCTAAAAAGGTATCATGAGAACCTTTCCATTGGTACTACAGCCTACATCTGAAACTGGTACTTTTGGCACTTATGAACCCACTTCTTGAGCTTTTGGCCTTCTGTTGTCTTCGTCACCTCTCCACGAAAGTGAGCTTTCTAATGACTCATAGACTCATAGACTTTAAGGTCAGAAGGGACCATTATGACCTCCTGCACAAAGCAGGCCACAGAATCCTACCCATTCACTTCTATAACAAACCCGTAACCTATGTCTGAGTTGCTGAAGTCTTCAAATTGTGGTTTGAAGACCTCAGGCTGCAGAGAATCCTCCAGCAAGTGACCCATGCCCCACGCTGCAGAGGAAGGCGAAAAACCTCCAGGGCCTCTGCCAATCTGCCCCAGAGGAAAATTCCTTCCAGACCCCAAATATGACAATCACCTCTGCAAGGACAGTGGGTGAGCTCAGGGCCATCATGGCAGAATACCTCCCCCCCCCATAGTATTTCACAGGGATAAAGTGTCCTTTAGATTACACCCCAAGTTCATTCCAAAGGTCCCCTCTGATTTTCACCTGAATCAGACTGTATACTTTCCCATCTTCCATCCAAAGTCTCACAATAATAGGGAGGGCAGGAAATGTCATTCTGTAGCTCATCTGTAGCTCTCTAGCCTTTTACTTACAAAAGCTATTTAGGAAGTCTTCAAGACACTCTGTTTCCATTGCTGAGAGAATGAAAGGGCAGGCAATCTCTTCACAAATGAATCTATGGGTGCATTCTTCTCTGCTCTGAGTTTATGGAAATCTCTGCCCCTCAGAGTGTCAGGGCACACTCTACTACAACACAAGCCACCTTGGTGGTCTCCCTGCCAGAAGTTCCTGTCTTGGAAATCTGTCGATTGGTGACTTGGGGCTACATTCACACCTTCATCCTGGCATTATGTCATGGGTCAAGCATTATCATTGGCGGTCTCCTTTGGAGCAGTGATCCTGCAATTGGAGGTGCAACATACATCATAGGATCATAGGACTGGAAGGGACCTTGAAAGGTCATCTAGTCCAGTCTTCTGCACTGATGGTAAGGCTAAGTATTATCTAGGCCATCCCAAAAAGATGTTTGTCTAACCTACTCTTAAAAATCTCCAGTGATGGAGATTCCACAATCTCCCTACGCATTTCCCATTTTATATGTGTGCAACTGATTGTTCCTTCCTAAGTGGAGTACTTTGCATTTGTCCTTTGTGACAAAGTTCCTACCTTGGTGGGTCCTGCACTTATTGGCAGATTTGCTCACCTCAGTGATCTCCCCCACAGTCTGGATCAACTCCTCCTGTGTCTGAGTTGGGAGGTTTGGGGGGAACCTGGGCCCACCCTCTACTCCGGGTTCCAGCCCAGGGCCCTATGGATTTGCAGCTGTCTATAGTGCCTCTTGTAACAGCTGTCTGACAGCTACACCTCCCTGGGCTACTTCCCCAAGGCCTCCTCCAAACACCTTCTTTATCTGCACCACAGGACCTTGCTCCTGGTGTCTGATAACGCTTGTACTCCTTAGTCCTCCAGCAGCACACCCTTTCAGTCTCAGCTCCTTGTGTCTCTTGCTCCCAGCTCCTCACACACACTTTCTCTCCTCTGGCTCCTCCCCATCTGCCTGGAGAGACCTCCTTTTAAAACCCAGGTGCCCTGATTAGCCTGCCTTGATTGGCTGCAAGTGTTCAAATCAGCCTGTCTGCCTTAATTGGTTCTAGCAAGTTCCTGACCACTCTAGTGCAGACTCTGCTCTAGTCACTCAGGGAACAGAAAACTACTCACCCAGTGACCAGTATATTTGCCCTCTACCAGACTCCTGCACCCCACTGGCCTGGGTCTGTCACACCTTATTGAATTTCATCCTTGCACCCTCCTCAATAAGTATAGCTTGGGACTGACCCACAGTGTATATCTACAGGAACCAGCACTTGAAGAAGAAATGGAGGTTACTTACCTTATAGTAATGAGTTTTTTGAGCTGCGTTGTCCCTATGGGTATTCTGCAACCCACCCTTTTTCCCCTCAGCTCAGATCATCTCCTGATTCATAGCAGAGTATGAACTGGAGAGTTGCTTGGTGCACAACTCCTCTTATTCCATTGGTTCAGAGTACAAAGGGGCATAGGGCACTAGCACAGACAAATGGATACTGCTATTGAAAAATCTTCCAATTTCAAGCACATGGAACACATGCACCCCCACTGTGAATGTCCATAGGGACAACACATCTCAAAGAACTTATTACTTTAAGGTAAGTAACCTCCATCTATATCATGAAGATTAATTTAACTCTTTAAATCTTTTTGAGATACATAGCATCTTTCCTCTGAGTAAGTACAAAGTTCTGTTGCTGTTAATAAGAATTTCATCTGGCAGAAATCATTCGTATTGCATCTATTTACGCTGAATTGACTGAGGGTCATTTTTTAACTACTCCAAATTTGATATCTATTCTTTCTATACATTATTCTTTCTCCTAGTTACGTCACAATCTTGGTCATGAAATTCTCATGTCTATTCTAAAATATATATATATATATATATATATATATATATATATATATATATATGTTGTCATTGCCCCTCTTTTAATATGTATTTTCCCCCGCACATTTATGCATGAGTTTAGTATTGTTAAAATTGTTATAGATATTCTCTGTTTGACTGAAAGTCAACATGCTTTTTCTGTGATCATTTTTAACATGAACTTGCCTCTAACAATTTTTTTTTATTGAACTGTCTTAATCATCTGGCTGTAGTATTGTAACCACAATCTTTGCAAGATGCAGGTTTAATTTCTCCTTTACTTACCCAGTACTGTCTTGACTTAGTCATCTTGTTCCATTTATTTATCACCTAGACAGATCCAATTTTTTTAAAGGAATATTCTTTAAATCAAATTTGAAAAAACCCCAAACTATTATTTGTTGTTCTGATAAAAGTGAAATGATTTTGAAAAGCAAATTGACATACCATTCATGTGTATGTTTACTTTTGCATTTCACTCATTGACTTCAATCAGTAATTCAAAAAAGAAGCTGCTCTGTTGTTAAAGGCACTGGAACAGGACTCTACAGATCACAGGTCAATTCCTGACTCTGCTACACAGTCCCTGTATGACATTTGGCAAGTCCTTTAATCTCTCTGAAAGACACTTCCCTATCTGTAAACAAGGACTGTAATAGTTCCTTTCCCCTATTTCTGTCCGTCTATTAAGACTGTAAACTTGTTGGGGGCAGGGGCTGTTTCTCAGGGTGTTTTTTCAGGGCTTAGTGCAATGGGTCCCTTGTTTTTATTGGGGCTTCTAGGTGCTACCCATCTGGACATGCATGGATGCACAAGGGGACAAAAAAAGCAAGGACTCTCTCCCCTTGGATCTCTGAAACAATCTCAGTCCATTGGGTTGGGCACTATGGCAGTGGTAGTCTCTACAAAGCAAGCAGAAAGGGGATGGGGCCACAGTCCCACCTCCATCCCAGACTCATGCTGATGTTGCTTGGTAGGAAGTTGGAGAATGGGTTCTTTCATCTGTAATCCAATAAATTTAATCTGGAAACAGCTGAGTGGCAGAGAACATGGAACCCCACAATGCCATGTTTACACATTCAGTTTTCTGAACATAGCTTCACATCAGAGTTACAATTTTGCCCAAAATAGGGAGAATCTCCATAGAGAGCACAAGTCTTCATTTTCTTTTATATTTGCTCTCATTTGAATAGCTACCATGTATTTGACTATTCAGCTAATTACAGTTTTGGTATACAAGCTTCATAAGGAAAAAATGCAAAATTAATGCCAAGACAAATATTAGCAATATGCAAACATTTTCCTATATGTGAACATATTGAAGGTCCTGATCTTCCTTACAAATATGTTAATGGAGCCCAAAATATAGCATCCTATAGGTAATCTGTAAAAATGTACACTTTTTACCCTTTCAGTTCCTTTTATTTTTGGTTTTGCTTATTAAGCATTGAACAAGCTGTGGTTAGGTGTGTGGTCTCTATGTGGCATTTCTATTGTACCAGTATTGGCAAGCACACATGTCCCCTTTCAATAGAATTCATTTAATAGCAACACGTTAGTTTACAGGTTTAACCCATATGATATTTATTGGCTGTCATTCAGAGACTGACAGGCAGCCAACACACTATTTGGTGGACTTTTCCACCCATCTGTTTATCCATCTGTGACTTGAAAAATATATTGCTTTTTTCTTCTTTAAAGCATTGTTTTTGCTGGCCAGTGAGATGAATATATATTGATGTATATTGTTTGCTGCAACTGGATCACCTACAAGATCAACTGGTGTCTTGATATTTTTAGAAAAATCATTCATGCATCCCTGGTGTGATATACCTGCCATTGCATCACTAGTATAAACACATAATGGACTAGTTACACACCTAATACTTTCCTGTAGCTTTTTAGACCATGCCCATAGTATTTGAGTGGAAGTCAGTGATCATGAAGCAACATGATTGGCCCTCGTCACATGTGGTTCTTTCTCTGTCCCTGTCCCTGTGGGAAATATTGCATGTGGGTTTTTAACAATGCTTTATTTTTATTGATAGATGAAGTTATATGATTTCATTTGTGAAGGCGAAACTGAAGTTAGCCTTAATGCTGGAATGGAAAATGAAGAGGATTGGGGTGATTCCTTGAACCTGCAGTAGTGAGTTTCTCTGTTTTGAACTAGTCCCGACACTTGCTTGTGTCCTGCACAAACAAGCTTTACCTTTCCAATACACAATTACAAAAAGCCAGTGCAGTGGAGTTGTCCACCGTGGGTCTTGTCCTAATGTGCAAGGTGATCTTTTAGGTATCGTGGGCCAAGATCATTTAAAGACTTTAATGGATCAGGATCTTGAGCTGGACTCAATATTCTACAAGGAGGCAATGTAGAGAGCAAAGGACCAATCTGATGTGCTTGCAGTAACTTATGCTACTGAGGACATATGCTGGTACCATGATTAGAATGTTCCCTGAAAAAATGCTAACTAAAATGGTATCTGATTTTTATCTCAAAGCTAGTGTTCCTTTAACACTAGCTTTATGGAATGTTTAAATGAGTGAGTAGCAAGGTACTGCTCCCCAGGTACATGCACATGTCCCTGTGCCCTGTTCCAAGCCTCAGCCCTTTTAGGCTGAGGTGACTAAGCTCAGTGAGCACATGACCAGAGTCACATGACTGCACCTGCTCTAGGGACAGTCTTCCCTCCATAATAGGAGACCCAAGATCAGGGGAGGTATGCAAAGGGGCTCTCAATAGTATCTGCAAAAAGCTACTTAGCGGGGGCGGGAAAGTGGAGGAGGATGTGTCTTTTCCCCTTCCTAGGTGGCAGAAAACAGGAAGTATCTATTACTATGTGTTTTGTATTACTTTGTGCCTTTTTATTTAATAAAAGCTATCCTGAGGATAGAAATGTAGAACCTGATCTGAATGCTTGGGTATTATTAGGATTTCTCTAGTTGGTGAATCTGTCCACCAGCTTACGGAGAGATATACCAAAGTAGGATGATCAGATATTAAATTATGGTCACTGATAACTATAATACTTAAGCCACCTTCCCTTCCCCTGCATCCCAACACATACCATGCTGGGACAACTAGAAACACCTTTGTAGAAGAGCTAACTCAGAGACATAGGATAGATGTTTTACTAAATCTTTAATATTGCGTGATGTGCTATTACACTGCTTTCCTGTGATGCCATTTAATCTACAATTTCAAATATTTCTATCATATTCTTTATGATGGTGCATCATTCTTTAGTAACAAATAAGTTGAAAGCTTTTCGCAACATTACATTTTTATAATGAATATGAAGAAACAGATACAGTGTTACTCTTAAAACAGTACTGCAGATGAGAGAGTTATGGAATGTGTTCATGACAGGTTGCCTCCCTTTGAGGTCCACCCGATGTACTGGGATACCATTGAGCCCACCTGTTCCACCAGCCTGGGCTCCCTTTACCCTGTCTTGCTGAGCCAGGCTCTTAAACCTCTTCTAGCACACACACAGGCAGGGCCATATCCAGCTGCATAAAGACATAGTCACTGAGATCAGCTCTGGGAAGACTCAGCTTAAGGGACTTGCCCCAGCACTCAGGTGCCTACTTCCCTTGGAGTGCAGACCCAAAGGTATATTGACTTGCATTGTATAGAAAAATCTGCACAACGCAAGCTCATAAAAATTCGCTCTCTCCTTCAACGTGAAGAGAGATATGCATAGCTTCTTGCCCCAACCCCCAGATATGGATTGCACAAACTGGGTTATGCTGTAAACAAGAAATAAGTTTATTAACTACAAAAGAGATTTTAAGTGATTATAAGGGATAGCAAACAGAACAAAGCAGATTACAAATAGGTAAAACCAAACATGCAAACTAAGCTTGATTAACTAAAGAAACAGGTTACAAAATGTAACTTTTCACCCTAAATGTTGAATTAGACAGGATGAAGAATTTCTGTAGCTTAGAGCTCCAGTTATCTCTTTTTACAGACTGGTCCCCTGTCTCAGTTTGGACTCACCCCTGCCTTTCCCCTCGAGTACTTTCAGCAGTTTTTCTTCTTGGGTAGGCAATGGAGGAGAGTCCAGATTAACCCTCTCCCCAGCCTTAAAAAGGATTTACCTAAGGCAGGAAACCTTTGTTTGATCCCCATCCCCCTTCAGAGGAAAAGTACCAGCAGTATCTTATCACCTGACTTAGCAGTGTCACAGCTACATCCCAGGACACCTCTCAGGAAGGAGAGAGATTAGTATCTTCACAGTCTTATTGTTTCTTCCTAATGGCCCATCAAGGCTGTGATGGCTGGTTGTCTAGTGTGCGTCTCCCAAAGACACAAACAGTTGTAATTGTTACATAGTCAATATTCCTAACTTTAGATACAGAAATGATACATACATACCAATTGGATTCCAATCACGTTCAGTAAAACATAACATATCATTGGAAAGATTACATAAGCCATCTTGCATAAGGTGTATCTTAGTTATGCCATACTCATATACTCATATTTCTATGAAGAATATGGGGTGTAACATCACACTGTTGGTTTAAGATAAGTAAGCACTGACATGATACTGAGGTGCCACTGGTGTGTGCTTCATGAACAGGTGAAAAAGTGAGCTTTCTGATAAGTTTCTGTTTAATTTTGTGAGTTTTCTCCAATGATGGCTTTAGCACTGTTGTAGCAGGTGTTACAGGTGAAAGACCAAGATTATGGGAGAAATGAAAAGCATGTATGGAAATAGCCCAACAGTGCTGATAAGGAATACTTACATGGTGAGAATTATAGGTATTAAGACCTTGATCCAGCAAAACCCATCAACTGAAGATGGAGTGATATATATGGTGTGCAGTACATGTGCAGGCAAACTCACTGGGCACTTTTTATTTGAATGGGAGTGCAGGATCAGCGTCTATGTGATTGTTTGACAATGCAGGTATATTGTGAAATGTGGAACCTTTCACAGGCGTGTTTTTGGAAAAAATTTCATTGGGGAATCTATCCATTTTTTACATAATATAAAAACACTTTTAAGCCTGAAAGTGGTAAGGAATATAGCTTCCCATTTTCCCTTGACAAATAAATACTCAAATATATTACATAGGGTCCTTTACTTAGGCAAAACTTCCATTGCATTCAACTGCAGAAGGTATAAAAACACAATACTCATGTAAGCTATCTCACCTAACATTTTCTCCAGGTAAATTCTCCTTTTCAGCATTATTGTGCAATCTATTGCTAAGGGGATAAGAAACATATATTTTTTAAAATTTAATTGAATTTAATTTGAAGGCATTAGCAGTGATTTGCCAAAAGGTATCAAGTTGGATCAATTTTTGTCCATAGATATCGTAGATATCACTAGTATGAATAATCTTGTTAGGGGAGCTAGGTACAGGATATTTCATCTTCTAGTCCTGTCACATGGGATGGCAGGAAGATTGCTTACTGTACAATGTACTTACACAATGGGAGATTGCACAAAGAGAAGGTTTATTTGTTTAATCACCCTGGTTTGTCCTACCCTCTAAGTGTCTAGGCAATATTGTGGCAGCAGTAGTATGAGACAAAAAACAAACAAACAAAAAAACTCCACGCCCTTGCCATAAGCTAACTAGGGAAATATGGTCTCGATAACATTACTATGAGGTGGGTACACAACTGTTTGAATGGCTGTATTCAAAGATTATTTATCAATGATACACTGTCAAACTGGAAGGGCAACCGGGAGAATTGTTCTGAATTCAATAAGATGAAATTTAATAAAGAAGTGCAAAGTAGTTCATTTAAGAAGGAAAAATCAAATGCACAACTACAGAATGGGGAATAATCGACTAGGGGGTAGTATTGCTGAAAAGGACTTGGAGGTTATAGTGGATCATAAATTGAATGAGTCAACGATATGATGCAGTTATGAAAAAGGCTAATACTCTAGGGTGCATTTAACAGTAGTGTTGTATGTAAAACAAGAGAAGTAATTGTCCTGCTCTACTTGACATAGGTGAGCCTCAGCCTGTACAGTGTCCAAAGGGTGCTGCACTTTAGAAAAGATGTAGACAAAATGGAGAGAGACCAGAGGAGGCCCACAAAACCGATAAAAGGTTTAGAAAACCTGACTATGAGGAAAGGTTAAAATAACTGGGCATGTTTAGCCTTGAACAATTGTAATCAGCTGTTTTCCATGTCCACTGAAGGTGGGACGAGAAGTAATTGGGCTTAATCGGCCGCAAGGGAGATTTAGGTTAAATATTGGGAAAAACTTTTCAACTATAAGGGCAGTTCCACTCTGGAATAGGCTTCTAAGGGAAGTTGTAGAATCCCTGTCTCTGGAGATTTTTAACAGTTTGGACAAATGCTTGTCAGGGAGAAGCTGGGTTTACTTGATCTTGCCTCATTGCAGGGGCCTGCGTTTCTATGATACTATGAAAATAGTCTTCTTTTGGCCAGATATTGGTCAGTGATAGGGATCAGAGAAAGACACAAGACAGGATTCACCAAAGGGACTCCGAGAAAATACTGCTCATTTTGCCAGTGGGTAACTAAAAAACCAAACAAGTTTTGAAATGTTACAACCTCAGTCTTGACAAATACGTTCTGAGAGTGTGAGAAATAAAGTTGAGTTGCTTGCTCCAAAGAACATAAACCTGTAAGGTCACCAGCAAAATCCAAGAAGAAAGACCTTCCTAGCACAAGAGCGTGCTTACACAATGAAAAGAGGAAACTGTATAATGTACATATTGTGTTGCAGAAAGAGAAAAGTACAGAGTTTAATATTTTGGGCCCTGGAAATGTTGATATGAACATCAAAAAAGGGAAAGCATGTTGTACCATTTTGCTATTCCTAAATTGCCATCCTAAATAACAAAGGACACATTTTGGCTAATGCTGAGCTCAGATGAATACCAGAAATCCATAGCCACCAGCATAATCATGTGACAGAATCTGGCTGCCCTTATTCTGACCCTACTGAAATGTTATGGAGAGTTCTATCTGACAGCCTTCCATAGCTGGAGCCACAGATTGGCATTAAAGTGGGTGGCAGGTGTGTATTCATGTGCACTCCTTAACCAAGTGGGGTCTGACAGGAGTCAGTCCTGGGTCTGATACTATTCAATGTTTTCATTAATGTCTTGAATAATGGAGTGGAGAATATGTTTATACAGTTTGCAGATGACACCATACTGGGAGGGGTTCTTGGACCTTATTCTTTTTTAATGAATGTCATCAGCATGGAAGCATGTCTTCTGGAATGGTGGCCGAGGCATGAAGCAGTATACGAATGTTTAGTATATCTGGCATGTAAATGCCTTGCAATACTGGCCACAAAAGTGCCATGTGAACACCTGTTCTCACTTTCTGGTGACATTATAAATAAGAAGCGGGTAACATTATCTCCAGTAAATGTAAACAAACTTGTTTGTCTTATGGATAGGCTGAATAAGAAGTAGGACTGAGTGGACTTGTAGGCTCTAAAGGTTTACATTGTTTTGTTTTTGAGTGCAGATATGTAACAAAAAAAATTCTACATTTATAAATTGCGCTTTCACGATAAGGAGATTGCACTACAGTACTTTTATGAGGTGAATTGTTTCTATTATTATTATTATTATTATAAATATTTGCACTGTAAAAATGATAAAGTGAGCACTGTATACTTTACTGTACATTATTCAGTATATACTTTGTATTCTGTGTTGTAATTGAAATCAATATATTTGAAAATGTAGAAAAACATCCAAAAATAGTTGTTAAATTTCAATTGGTATTCCATTGCTTAACAGTGTAATTAAAACTGCAATTAATAGTGATTTTTTTTTTGCACTTTCTCACACAAGAGATTTCAGTGATAGCAGAATTAGGCCAATACTGAGCAATTTTGAAAATCCCATCTTTCTGCTCTATCTGCGCCCAATACAGCTCAAAGTCTGAAATATGTTCCAGCATGAACTTTAAAAGTCACTGGTTATACTAACAAGAACAGAATTACTGAAAGTCAGTCTCTGTATTATTCTGTTTGGGCCAAAAAGAGTATCTATATATCTATCTAGGCCAGATTCTGATATCCTTACTAATTTTGAGAAATAACCTACTCCTCACATAGACCCAGTGGAAATCAAAGGAAGATCGGGAGGAATATTTGTGAAGTAAGGTATTACTCAACAAGAACAATGGTATGATAATACAGCCCAATGTTTGTACCCAGTTCTTCAAATCCTCCTTCCCCTGTAGCTATATTTCCTTCTCTATATACTGTATTTATGTTTGAGATTAAATATGGAATTTTGGTTCTATCTCTGCTGCCTTGGCAATGTCTTATTTTTAAACACAGTACATGTTGAATACCTTTTAACAGCATTTTATTTCATTTTTACTGCTTTCTGTGGGTCTGACTCCATTGTGCTCTCTCCTGTTTTTCCTTTGATTTTATTGATCAGAAGACACTGAATTTTCAGGATCTCTTTGTAGTCAAATCCTCTCTCTCTTTATCCATTGTGGTCTGTGATATTGATAGTGAATTACTAGATCAATATTAATATCCGTATTTTAGGACATCTTTCCTGGAAACACGCCTCCTTACAGAAACAGTTACTTGGAATGTTACTACAGAACCACAAGTGTTGTACTTCCTGGAAGGGAATCTGCAGCTACTAAGCAATAATTGAGTTCTATGCTTGCTTCCTTATAGAAGATGCAAAAATATAAAGGACAATATAAATAACTCAGTTCCATACATTGGCTTCCACTCCACTAAAAGGTATTGTAAGAAGCAGCTGGACTTTGCTGCTGCTATGTCCTTCATTTGCATTATGACTGTATCCAATGGTAAATGTGCCTGCTCTAATTTATCCAAAACTGAAGTACCGAGCACCCACAAACATCAGCATAAGAAAATTTACAGAGCAAAAACATGCTCGCTTTCCTTGTAGCCATATTATTAAAAATCCAAGACAGATGTGCTTTTGAGCAGGGCAGGTAAATAGTCACACATTACACCAGTGCTAGACCATTTCCTGGCTGCCCGTTCACTCCCAGGTGAAATAGAGGGGGCTGATTACACACTATAAAATTCTGACTTATTTAATACCCCTGTTAACTCTGAGATAGTCTTTCACAATGACCTTGCCATTGATTTCACAGGACTTTGGGTCAGGCCTTGTATACCTATCATGGCACCTACATGTGCCAGGACTCTTGTTGCTGCACATTCTGAGAGAGGAGCTCATATGAGATTGGCAGGGCTGACCTTACCATGAGGAGAACTGAGGTGGCCGCCTCAGGTGCCAGACTTGTGGGGGCACCACTAGGACCCAGAGTGTAGAAAATTGTGTCTCCTGCTGATGCATATGTATTCTCTCTGCTCTAGATGCACAACGATGGTGGAATGCTGTGCTGGAGGAAGGAAGGCACAAGAGACATAACAGGCAGGCAGGAGAAAAGCTGAGAGGGAATAACAGAAAGCAGCAGGAGCTGCAGAGAGAGAGAGGAGGAGGAGGAGCCTGGACTGATTAACACCAGCTTCTCAGGGAGCTTCCTGTTTCCTGCTGCTTCCCTGAACCCACTTGAGGAGAACAGGCAGTCAACTGAAGTAGTAGGAGCCAGTTAGTCCCTTTAGATGCTGATATCTTCCCTCACTCAGGGAAGTGCTACCAGCCTGCTTATTTGTCCCCTTCAACTGAGTGTTGAGAGCCACTGTAGCTGGCACAGAACAGAAGCCATAAGTGAAAGAAGAAAACGCCCATCTGGGGCAGCATTCAGAAAAAGAAAGAAAGCAAAGGAAGCTTTTCTATCTAAGCAGGAAGGAGCTCTCCTGAAATACATAGACACAAATGTTCACAGTGAGCCTTCTGGCCCCAGTGAGGATGTGAGTGGTGAGGAGATGCCTGATTTTCCAGTTAGTCAGACCTGGCAGCTACAGCAGCATCGATATCTCCATCTCAAATGAATGTAACCATGCACATTCCTGAAGAAAAGTGTAGATCAGAGAAGAGTGTGGTGGAGGCACAAGAAACAGTTGCTGCTGAGTTTAGTTCCTTAAGTCTAGATGATCCAGGACTGTGGACCCACTTGAGCAGTAGCCTGAAGGACTTCCTTGTACTGCCTGGGCCACAGCCAGTGAAAAACTTCATGTTTCCCAAAGACAATGAAAATAGAAGTTTCCATCCAACACATTACTGGCGTGAAATCCCCAGTGGTGACAAAGTGGAGAGTCCATGGCTTATGTACTCAAAAACCCAGAATGCTGCATACTGTTTTTGTTGCAAACTCTTCCAGTCTCATCTTCCAGTCACATTGGGTTCTTCAGGAGCAAAGGACTTGAAAAATCTGGCTAGAAATCTGGCATGCCATGAGAAGGCAGCAAATCACCAGAGAGCATTCTATAGGTGGAAAGAGCTTGAGATGAGACTAAAGTTAAAGGCCACCACAGATGATCAGCATCAAGAGATTAGGTGCTCCTGTGCAACTTGGACTTAAACATAGATCTCTGTTTGTGATTCACAAACTGGGAGACCTCCCTTATAACCTTTATCCCAGTAGATAGAGTACTCACCCAGCATGCTATGATCCCTTAGTTCAAGGGGCCAAGGTTCTGCCACCTCGCGGGTGAGTGCCCTAACCACTAGGCTATAGACCTATTCTAACTCTTTCTTTGGTCCATTTAATATGTAATTTAATATTAAAGGAGAACAACTTCAGTAGGAGAGTTTCAGGGAAACCAACATCAGAATATTCCATAGCCCCATGGTTAGGGCACTCACCCAACATGTGGCAGGTCTAGGTTCAAATCACTTCTTATTAGGCAAAGCTGGGGACTTGAACTGGGATGTCTCCCACATCCTGGATAAGAACCATAACCACTAAGCTGAAGGTTATAAGGGAGGTTATTCTCTTCTTCTCTTCCCTTCCCTGCATCAGCTGTTTTGTGTGAACTTGCCCAAGGGGCTTGCCTGCCAATTCAGGCCCTCACCCAATTTAGGCAGTTGCTGCCTGTCTCCTTCACTTTGTGAGTCGCTCTAGGGCTCAGGCAGGAGATAGGGCTCAGCCTGGGTGACTATTGTGAGGCAGCGGTTCATTTGCCAAAGGCAAAAACTTAGGTGCTAAGTGAGTTAAGGCACTTATAGGGTTAGGCAATGGCTGAGTGAGAGTTTTGTGGATTGCAGTGATATGTAAAAAACGGACTTAGACACCTAAGTGCTTTCATGGATCCCACCTTTGTGCACGTAGGAGAATTTAAGAAGGGATCATTGTAAAAACTCAAAGAATCTACAAGAGTCTGAACCACTGTGATAGGAAATCAGCCATTACGTTATCATTGAGCAGTTGAATGGTGGTTATAAAATATAAAATTAATTAGTCTCCATTTAGGATATTAAAATGTCAATCTGACTATTTTTGCAACTTTCCCAATAATATTTATAACATTGTCTTTACGTTCCAGGACTTGGAGGACAGACCACAATAGGATTTTAATAACCCTGTGAAGAAATTCAATTTATATGCAAAATAGAGTTATTTAATACATATATGCAAGAATTTTCCAAACGACCAAACTTTCCCTTCTTCTCCTTGGTGAAGGCTGCTCTGAGTAAAGTGAATTAGAGAGAGATGTAAGATTAGCTTCCCAACACTTTGAGCCCCACAGATCCATGTAATCCTAGAGATGGGTGTTTTGAAGGCAATCACTTACTCCTGATGAATGATTCATGCATATAAGGAGCTATTGTATGGAGTTCATTTGATAGAGCTGAGCATTACTGTGGACACTAATTAGCAGTACAGATGGGCAGAATGGGTTCAGAAACTACTGATATTTCTGATTCTATACACACTAGTCTAGGTGTGTTCACAGCAGAGAAGTATAAGAGAGTGACTATGGCCTTCTTGTTCTATATGATTCATTTTCTAATTTAGATAAAAATTACACTGTTTTTTTTCTACTGCTATATCATTTGGAAAACATGTCTAATCTGCTGTACTCTATAACTCCTATGTTTCTTGTGGAATTATTGCTTCCTTAGTTTCTCCCTTTAATTGAATATTATGTTGTGGGGAGTTTTTTAATTGAATCAAAAGATGCACTATGAATACCTGAAATGAGAGGAAAGAAATAATTTGATGAATTGTTTCAGCTCCCCAGTTATGGGGTGCAGGAGAATTGTGACTCCAAATTTGAAGTGGATTCAGTTTTGCCACAATGAAGTCAGGATGATTAATTGTTTGTAAAGGGCCTATATTTACCTGGCCTGAATTACAGAGATTAGCATAAAATTCTTCTTAGTGATTCCCCAGTAGGTAGCAAATAGAAGACTCAGAAACAGATAAGATTTCTCCAGCATGGTTAATTTCCCAGTGAAACCTTCGGTGTATGCAGAAGGCAGTTCTGTAACCATACAAAAGCTTTTGTAGGCCATTGATCTTTTCTGCTGAATACAATGCAACACAACTTCATTTTGTATAACATCTTTCACACAAGCTGTATTCCAAACCAAAGCCTTAGAGAGTTAAACAATAGCAGACGAAAGAAATTAAGAGGTAAAAGACAAGTGGGAAGGGAATGTTTACGGCTGTAATTGGATGTGAGGCGAGTCAGTGAAGCTCAGAGACTCAAGAAAGCTCTTCCAACTGTAACCCTTCTGCCCCTCTGAGTTGGCAGCAACAAGGGCCGGGTTCAGTATCCAGGGGTTCTGTTTCAGTAACACAATGCATAACCGGCTCGAGCCACCACCCAGTGACCTGGAACACTCACATACCACACCCCCCTGGGCGCCTCTAGGAGGCAATACTTCCCCTCTCGCAAGCACGGAGTCTGAGTGTAGCAAAATCTTTTTAATAAAGGAAGGAATCAATCCGGCATCCTATTGGAGAAACACCACAAACAGGGTTATAACACAAACCATAAATAAAAACCCACCTCCAAGTACGTTTGGCACTGTCCTTTTTCCCCTTAGGGTTTTAAGTCCAATCACCCCAAAGTCCAACAATCCAAAAGTCTCTGGTCAATGCCACCCCAGAGTTCAAGGGTTATCTGTAGAGGTCCCTCCCCCCAGCCTGGGTAGAAAGGGGCACCTTACATGGTCCGGGGCCAACTGCCCTTTCTCTCCGTGGGTTCTGCTTCTGCCTTCTCCACGAACTGCTCCGCTTTACCAGCTGCTCCACTCTGCTCCTCCAGCCGTCCTCAGGAACTGCTCCGCTCCACCAGCTGCTCTGAGCCATGAGCCGCTCTGCAAAACTGCTCAGCTCCACTCGCTCTGTGGGCCGCTCCACTCATCCCACAGGTACTCCGCTCTGCCAGCCGCTCTGCTGCCACCAGCTGTCCCGTGATCCGCGCCAGCCATCCCCACAACTGCTCCACTCCACCAGCTGCTCTGTTCCACAGTATATCTTCAGGCTTCCCCACTAGTTAGCACAGTACTCACAGCTCAGTCATTTCAGCTCTTTCGTGATTTCAACTCTTAGTGATCTCAGGTCTTAGTGGGGGAGCCCCAGTGCTAGTGCACCATAAGCCCAAAGTGCATTCAGCTCAGTAACCTGTATTTAGATTCTTGAGGGAATAAAAAAAATCAACTCTGACATTCCACAGTGGAGAGAGAATGGGGTGCAACTGGTGCTTCTGGCTCCACAAGGAGCCTGCACCACCAGGCACAGACACCTGTCCCCAGCCTCTCTCAGTTCACTGGGTTTTGGAACCCATGTCCCTTGTTAGCAAGTACCACCCAACTGAGGGTGAGTCATTTGTCACCAAGCAGTCCCACCGCTCAGCAGTCTGGGATAGGGTAGGCGTGCCTATGCAAATACACTCTCTGACATTCTTTCCACCAGATGTCAGGGTAGAGCTTATCCTGACTCTGCTTACATCCTCCCCCCAGCCAAGAATTTGTCGTCCCGACAAATCACATTCCCTACTATACCAACTTATTGGTCCCCTCCAAAAGGCATTAGATAGCCCACTTTAGCTTTCACAAACCTGTGTGCCAAATGTATAGGCTCCTCACTAATCACCCCAGGTGCATCGTAAGTTAACCGTTTCACTGGTCTTATTACCCTGTCTCGCCTATTGAGAATCTCTGTTGCTATGTTAGGGGGGACATCCTCTTGAGTGCCGGATGGGGAGGTTTCCTGTGAGTTCCCCTCAGATACTGGCATAGGCTCCTGCATTTCTAGTTCTATCAGTGGAGGGTCGCAGGTGCTCTGGACATCCTCCATCTATATGTCACCACTGTCCAATAGCCTGTGTAAGTCATTACATGAGGGTCCCACCAGTGGCTCAGGGATGTCAGGAATGGGCCTAAATACTTCTGCCATGGGGTTTAGGGCGGAAGAGGATGTGCTCTCTTCTGATTCAGCGGATCGAGATTGAAATCTTGTCTTCATCCCAGGATACACCATGGTTGTGTCTTCCTCCTCAGACTCACTGTCAGATGTGCCGAGTAGGGGCAGGTTAGCTGCAGGAGGCCGGCTGTCCACATTGGAAGGCGGCTTTGGTACAGCACCTTCGTTCTGCCCAGTTGCCCTGTTGTGGCCCATCTCATAAGGGCTGCCTACCAATTCTCCCACAGGGAGCAAAAGGTTTCTATGCACGGTTTTGGTCTGCCCTGGACCCTCTTCAGGTTTGATCTTGTAGACCGGCAGGTCTCCTAGCTTTTCCATCACTAAGTAAGGTATTGCCTTCCATCTGTCAGCTATCTTGTGTTTGCCAGCACAAATTTCGCAGCACGACTCTGTCCCCTGGCTGGAGCTCTTGAAGACGCACCCTAGCATCATATCGCTGTTTGTTGCGGTCTGCATTCTTCCGAGCTGCAGACGTAGCTAAGTGATAAGTATCCCGTAGCTTTTCTCGTAGTCGGGATACATATTGCTGATGGTTTTCATAGCTATCGCCATCCTCTGATACCCCAAAGCACAAATCTATGGGTAGTCTTGGTTCTCGCCCAAACATCAAGAAATATGGGGTGACCCCCATGGCATCGTTCTTTGTGGCATTGTAGGCATGCACCAGAAATGCAACATGTTGGCTCCAGGTTGCCTTCTGCTCTGGCCGCAAAGTCCCCAACATATCCAATAGGGTTCGGTTGAACGTCTCTGGCTGAGGGTCACCTTGTGGGTAGTAAGGCGTTGTCCTCGACTTTTTAATACCTGCTATCCTCAGCACCTCCTTCAGAAGGTGACTCTCAAAATCTCGTCCCTGATCTGAGTGTATCCGGGCTGGGAATCCATAAACTGAGAAATATTTTTCCCACAGTACTCGAGCGACAGTGGTGGCCCTCTGATCACGTGTGGGATATGCCTGCGCATATCGCGTTTAATGGTCGGTCACTACTAGGATGTTTCCAATATTCCTCTTGTCCACTTCTAAAGACAAGAAATCAATGCAAACCAGCTCCAGAGGTTTGTTGCTGGTGATGTTCTTCAGATATGCAGCCCTCGTGGGCAGAGTTTTCCTTTGAACACATCGCGCGCAGGTCTCACATTTCCTGCGAACATCTTCAGCCATCCGTGGCCAATAGAATCTACTGCGGATAAGTTCCAGGGTCCTCTCCATCCCTAAATGTCCAAAGTCATCATGCAGGGCCCTCATGGCCAGGGCTCTGTAATCTTTTGGCGGCACTAGTTGATTCCGTTGCTTTTGTAGAGGGTCGGTGGTCGTGCGGTGTAGCACTCCCTGAATCAGTTTTAGTTTGGTCCATTCTCTCAATAGTAGTTTGCCCTCTAGGGTAGGTGGGACAACCTCAGCTGGGCCTCGCGCCTCTCTTTTGGCAAGTAGTGTATCACGAATGTCAGTATCTTGCAGTTGGGCCTCTTGCCAGTCAGCCGTATTGAGCATGGGCAAGGGAGATTGGTCCAAAGCAATATAGTTTACTGAAGCAGAAGGCACGCATTCAGGGGGTAGGCCAAAAGTTTCAGCAACACATCCATGAAGGCTCTCATGAGCCTCCGGCTCTCAGCGACTTACACTGCAAATAGCTCTCACTCCATCCGTGGGTATCACAGCAAGTCGTGGTGCCTGTGGACGCCTGGACAATGCATCTGCATCTACATTGCTTCTCCCTGATTGGTATTGAATGCTGAAGTCATAGCTAGCCAAAGCGGCCACCCATCTTTGCCCTGTAGCATCCAGTTTAGCACTTGTTAACACATAAGTCAGTGGGTTGTTGTCTGTCCACACCTGGAACTGAGCCCCATACAAGTAGTCTCGAAATTTCTCAGTGATGGCCCATTTCAAGGCCAAGAACTCCAGCTTGTGGGTGGGATAGCGGGTTTCACTATCAGACAGTCCTCGGCTAGCAAAGGCTACAGGTTTACGCTTGCCTTCCACCTCCTGGTACAATACTGCCCCCAGACCCTCCAAACTGGCATCAGTATGCAGGATAAATGGCTTGCTTGGGTCAGCAAATACTAGGACTTGGGCATGAGTTAGACAAGTAATGATTTCTCGAAAAGCCCTTTCACATCTCTCATCCCACCGTGGCCCAAAGGGTTCGAAGGGGCCATAGTGTCTCTGCACGGAAGGCCTTTTATTCTTGGTCTTAGATTTGTCCTTGCTGGGCTGATATCCCCTGGTAAGATCATTGAGGGGTTTTACAATTGTAGCATAGTTTTTCACAAATCTGCGGTAATAACCACTAAACCCAAGGAAGGTCTTGAGTTCTCTGTAGTTGCTTGGACGTGGCCATGTAGTGAGTGCTTCTATTTTATCAGGATCAGTACTCACACCCTCTTGGGACACGATGTGCCCCACATACTTCACCGAGGTCCTGCAGAACTGGCATTTGTCAATTGAAAGCTTCAAACCATAATCCTCCAGCCTATCAAGCACTTTAAGAAATCTTTCTTCATGCTCCTCCAAAGTTCTTCCAAACACAGTCAGGTCATCCAAATAAACTAACACTTGCAGTAAATTCATGTCTCCCACAACTTTCTCCATAAGACATTGAAATGTGGCAGGTGCTCCAGAAATCCCTTGGGGCATGCGTTCGAACTGATAAAACCCTAATGGGCAGATGAAGGCTGTCTTCTCCTTATCTTCTTCACCCAGAGGGATCTGGTAGTATCCACTCCGAAGATCCAACACAGAGAACCACTGGCTTCCCAGCAAACAGTCTAAGGCATCTTGAACTCGAGGCATTGTGTACTGGTCAACCACAGTATGGCGGTTTAGGGTGCGGTAGTCAATACACATCCGGATTTTCCCAGTCTTTTTACGGACCACCATAATGGGCGAGGCGTATGAGCTGCGGGACTCTGTAATGATGCCATTTGCAGCCAGCTCTTGAAGATGTTGTCGCACATCTTCCATCTCGGAGAGAGCAAGCCTCCTAGATCTCTCTCTGAAAGGTCGAGAGTCTGATGTTGTGCTCTACTCCTTTTGCACATCCCACATCCCACTCATGCAATGAGAACACCTTGGATCTTTCACAAAGTTTCCTTCTTAGGCGATCTTTCCACTCCTCGGACAATGGTGAATCTCCAAAGTCAAACTTTGCTGGGTCTATTGTTGGCACTTGAGTCTCACACTGGGGTTTTACAATTGATTCAGGCTCAAAGAGGTCTGCTATCTTTTGTTCTTGCCTCACAACAACATCTCTACTTGTTTCATTAGTAATCAGTATAGTCACTTTTTCCTGGGCTTCAGCAGGTAGGGTTATGACACCACTGGGAACCAGCACTCCTTCTGGGAGCTCTCCTTTAGCCGGCTGCTCTATCATTGCTAATGCCCCTTTACTGCCTTTCAGCCTGGTACTCATGACAAGTATTTCTTGCTCCGTCCTTGCAGGCACTACTAAGGGGGTTGTACCCATGTACTTCAGTGCCCCAATCGGTAGCTCAGATGTCTCCTTTTTAGCGCTCTCAATCTTCCTATAGGCTTCAGCACAAAGCGTATGGATCATCAGGGTACTCAGGTACTGGTCCCCAGCCCGTTGTCTGCAGTAATCTGAGAGCACCTTGAAGAGGCTGGAGTTGGTCCCTATCAGCACAGACACATCAGAAGTCCCTTTCGGGTCAGGGCATATTAAGGCAGCAGTGTCCACCTCTTGCTTTACCCCAGCAACCTCCTCTGGGAATTCCAGGTGCACTATGACATACCCTTGATAGGGGTATTCATCCATGCTGAGGCCACACAGACCAATGCCAGTCAGTGGCTGTATGGGCAGGTGCCTAAGCATCTGTTGGTAGAATGACTGAAATATAATAGTCACTTGAGATCCAGTGTCAAGCACGGCTTTACACTCCGCCCCTTCAATCCTCACCATGACCTCTGCTCGAGGCCCTATCAGTCCTGCAGGGATCCCAGCTGGTTGGTCTCTTCTGGGGGAATCTTCAAATCCTCTAGGCCTAGGTGGTCTCCGTCCCCGGACCTTCTGGCAGCTACTGGATCTCTCCCAACTGATCCTCAGCTTTTCATACACTAAGGAGGGGTTCTCTTCCTTATGGCAGTTAGCAGCACTGTGCCCATCCTGACCACACCGTTAGCAAAAGAAGTGTCCTTTCCCCATTCGGCGAGGTGGGACGGTGACTCTAGATACTGACTTCTCTATCATCACAGTCTGAGGCTTCTTATTCCTGGAAATCTTAGCTCGGTCAATGATGCTTTGCAGCTCAGCTATCCGTTCTGTCAGGACCTGCATTTGTTGGGCAAGTTCCTCTGTGGTGCTCACCATCAGTACACTGGCCATTGGCTGTGGCGTCGTGCTGGCTGGTTCCTATGTTTGGGCTTCCCAACACTTGCTGGCTGCCTGCCTTTCTTCTTCTTCCCTGACCTCCTTTATCAGCTGGGAGTAACTTGGGGGATGTTCCTGCCGTTCTCTTAGTTGGAGATGAAGTAGGATTGGGTTCCAATACTGAGTCCCTCTTACAACTTGAGCCAGTCTGGTCTGATCCATCTGCTCAGCAGTCACTGCTCCCCTCATAACAGCTCTCTGAAGTAGTCTCTCCAGCCTCTGTATATAGGCTGAAATTTTACACAACCACAAGAACTGCAGAGGAGAAGATCCTTGCATCGACAGAAATGAGATTTTCTGCATGGACACAGGGGAGGCTAGTGCTGAATGAATAGTTTAAAAAAATAGTGCAAAAGAAAGAACCTTAATATTAAATAAAAAAAGAAACAACCCCACACTATTTATTTCTAATTTGTTTAACATAACAGAAGATATTTAACAAACACATTAAATGGTCTGATTGCCATATGAGGTGGCCAGAGGTGGGGGAGATGGCCAATTACATTCAGTCACTGTGAATGATGGGGAGATGAGTAACTGTGTGGGACAAATGAGCATCCTTTTTTATGCCTCACCCTAAATATTATGCAAGACTTCAGATTCAAGAATGAGTATGAAGAATGATGAGAGTGTCTGAGTGGATACTCATTACAAAGCGGTGTTAAACAGTACAATCCATACACTACAGTTTAGAGCAGTGACTCTCAAATTTTTGTACTGGTGACGCCTTTCATATAGCAAGGCTCTGAATGTGACCCCAGCCCCCCATAAATTAAAATGCTGGAGGCAAAGCGAGGTTTGGGGTGGAGGTTGACAGCTTGCGACCCCCTCCATGTAATAACCTCATGATCGACCCCCAGTTTGAGAACCCCTGGTTTAGTGTATCCTCACATAGATGACAGCATTTATTACCCTAGGAGAAAGGTGTCATTTGAGATGATATCAAAATGGTGTTAAGAGCATCATTATACTCCACTGTCAGGGGAAGAAATTTACTGGGCTATATTGAGAAGTGGTATGTATATTGAGAAGTTAGACCTTTTTACACTCAGACTTCCTTTGACCTACTTAGAGTCACTCTATTAATGTGAAAAGTAGACTCAATTAGCATGAGGAGGTCTAATGTCACATTAGATAACACCATACTTGAATGTTGTGTCATAAACAGATAAGAAAAGTTAATAGCACAGAAGTACTTTATATCTCTTTGACTATAAAGGGTTAACAAGTTCAGTAAGCCTGGCTGTCACCTGACCAGAGGACCAATCAGAGGACAGGATACTTTCAGATCTTGAGGGGGGGAAGTTTTTGTGCTGTGTTGTTAGTTTTTGGAGGTTGTTCACTCTAGGTGCTCAGAGGGATCAGATGTGCAACCAGGTTTCTCTCCAATCTCCCTGATACAGTTTCTTATAGATCCAGAATAGTGAGTACAAGGTAGATAAAGCAAGTTAGGCTTATGTTTGTTTTCTTTATTTGCAAATGTGTATTTGGTTGGAAGGAGTTCAAATTGGTATTTTGCTGAAAAGATTTGTACTTGTATACTTAGGCTGGGAGAGTATTCCCAGTGTCTATAGCTAAAAAAACCCTGTACCTATTCCATCTTAAATTTACAAGATCATTTTTACTGTTTTTCTCTCTTTACTTAAAAGTTTCTTGTTTAAGAACCTGATTGTTTTTTCATTCTGGTGAGACCCCAGGGAACTGGGTCTGGATTCACCAGGGAATTGGTGGGGAGAAAGGAGGGAAGAGGGAGAGAGAGGCTGATTTCTCTCTGTGCCAGGATTACTTTCTCTCAGGAAGAGTCTGGGAGGGGGAAAGAGAAGGAGGGAGGAAGGTGAATTGTCCTCTCTGTTTTGTGATTCAAGGAGTTTGAATCACAGTAATCTTCCAGGGTAACCCAGGGAGGGGAAGTCTGGGCGAGGTAATGGTGGGGGAAAGGGTTTTCTTTCCTTGTGTTAAGATCCAGAGGGTCTGGGTCTTGGGGTTCCCCGGGCAAGGTTTTGGGGGAACTAGTGTGTACCAGGCACTGGAATTTCTGGTTGATGGCAGCGCTACAGGTCCTAAGCTGGTAATTGAGCTTAGAGGATTTCATGCTGGTACCCCATCTTTTGGAAGCTAAGGTTCAGAGTGGGGAATTGTACCATGACAGTTGCCCACTGTCTCTCCAACCAACTGTTTAATGAGAGGTAAATGATGGTCATAACAGTAATCCTTCACAGGTTTCTGTCCACTTTCTTTGCCTTTGAAAGGGCACAGTCTATCTATGTTGGTTTGGTTTCTATAGTTATTATGGGTCTTTTACAGCCCTAACAAGTCCTATATGGCTTCTGCTTAAATGTAATACGTTGATTGTGACAATGCCAGAATAAAAGTTAAAGAAGCCAGCCAGGAGTGGTGGGGGGAGAGTGAGTGTTTTAAAGAAAAGATTTTCTCCAGGTTTTCACTGGTGAAGAAACCAAGTGGTGGGTTGGGATGAATGTGAATGGGGAGAATATCTAGATAAAGAGGGAATCAAGCACTCAGTCTCACCATCATCCTTCAGAGTTTTAATGTTTCCTTGTATTTTGTCCAGAACTGACAAATAAAAGCTGGGATAACAACTGTACAAGCAGATTTTTTCTAATATATATATGTTGATTGAGCAGAATATGTCTTGCTTGTTTGAGAGAGGTGGTGGGGCTGTTGAACCTCAGATGAATAAGACCTGTCCCCAAACTGTTTGCTGTAGATTTTTGTCTATCTTTTGGGATTGCTGAGACAGTGATCTTCTGATACGTTAATGAGAGGAAAATGCAAATCCTGATCCCATAAAAGTCAATGGGAGTTTTGGTGGAGTCTCAGTCCAGTCACCAGTGTCACCATCACAATTGTGCCTTGATGACAATCCTGTCAGAGAGGTTAAAGGATGAAAGGCTCATGGGCCCCAGGAGGTGGTTTCTCCAATCAGACCTGATGAATGTTGACTGGGCAGTGTGTGAAACCGTGCACTATTACTGGTGCTGTACCTATTTGATGAATACATGAAGCATGGTAATAGCCAGGTTTATCAAGCTGAAAGGTTTTGTAAGCTCTTTATGCAAAGGAAACATTTTATTAAAAAAAATACAATAAAGCCTTTTCTATTTCTTGTTTATTGATAGGTACAGGAGATGGCCATATGCCAGTGCTTTGGTTTTTAAATAGAAAAAGAAGCTCTGGCTTAAATACTGTGCAGGATGGAGACCTGCCATCTTGGAATTAAATGCTCAATTGTCCCTGTATCTAACATTTCACAAGTTACTGATGTTTGTCTTATATGGCTCCATCAATATAGCGAATGCTATTGATAGATGCACTAGCACGATTCAGTCAGAAACAGTTGTCACCATTTAAAAAGTCAACATTTACCAACTGTTATCGCACCATAGCCTCTGTACTAGCACAATGTGAGCATGATCCTTGGAGGATTCACGTGTTAGGTGCTTATTGTCTCAGGTCTACTTTTTCCAAAGTCAGAATCAGAGTTGTAAATGGGAAATCTTTAGAAGGTGCCAACTTGTAGAATTCAGAGTTACAAAATGAGCCAGAAAATAGCTATTACATGTGCATCAGATCCTGCAGTTATGAAGAGTTTTAAAATCTGTGCACTAAAACTTAAATCCTGTTCTCGGGGATAGGATTAGCCAGTGTGATTGGCTAGCTATTCTATTAGTATTGCTCCGGTGCCTATGGGCCAGCGTGTATGAGAATTCTGACTTAGAGGGGAAAAGAGTAACACAAACATTACACTGCAGTATGAAAGCAACAGCTTAAAACAGTGGGTATCGGGCCCTTAGGTTACACTGAATAGCTGGGGTTTAATGAACAATAAGGGGAAGTGTATGAAATACTGTAGGTAACTAGACATCCTGAGGGAATTCAGGAACTCAGCTGTGAATATGTACCCTGAGATTTTCTTGCGTGACCTCCCAAGACACTAGGAAAAATCATTTGTTTAGCAGAGAAGAATTTGAACCAAAGGCTGCACAAAGTTTACTAGAAACTTAGGAGATACATTTGTTGCTTAAAACAGACATAGTTTTGCCTTTTGGAGGAGTCCTCAGGAGAGGGTTTTAAATGATTTTAATACCAAATGATAGTAATAAGAAAATAGAATTCAGTGACTCCAATATTTCCAACTTATCAATATGAGTTATTGTATTTTGGAGTTGGATGATATGGATTTCTTAATATTTTAGAATCTTGAATTGGTTTTTTATAGCACTATATAGACTCTAACAGAATCAAGGCATTCTATACAGTTAAGGGTTTTGGTTCTTTCTTTTTTTTCCCCAAATGATATTCTATTTTTATGACTCCAAACTTTTAGTTGCTGCTATTTTTCAGAAAATATTTCCATCTGCTATGTTAAAAGCTGTCTGTTACAGGTACAACAACAACAAAAAAGTCCTTGATCATTAAATTCTTAAAAAAAAAAAAAAAAGCAGCCAGCTGGATACTATGCTAATCAGAACAGAGCTCATTCTCTGCAAACTGGAAGGGGGAAAAAAAAAAGATTTCTCAATGAACCACTTTGAGGTTGAAGCTATTTGAATGAATTTTTTGAGTGACGCAAGACTGAGCTCATGAGAGTTAGATCAAATCCAACTGAAGAGACTAAGATTTTGAGGGAGAACAAGAGTCCAACTGGGATTCCTGCTATTCACAGACTCACAATAAAAATCTTGATAAAATATGATTCTTCTGAAATCCAGGTTCTCCAGGGAAGATAAAGCAATTTAAATTGAGACAATGAATAAAAGAAACATTCCTGCTATTGAAGTTTGCTGCTGGTAATAACCGAAGCCTGGTAATAGAATTTGTTATGAGCTTTTATTTGATTATTTACATCATATATTTGAACTGTGAAACTACTTATTTCTTCTAGCTCAGCATCACTGCAATTCTTAAACTTATACCTTTTTAAACACTTAAAAAGTAATCAACCAGGAGCAAAGTCACAAAGACATTAAAGATCCAATCCAATGCCCACTGAAATCAATGGAAAAGCTTTTATTGACTTCAGTAGGCATAGGGTGGATTAGGTATGGACCATCTATGCTTTTATTTTTGCTTCAGATAAAGTAATCCTTTAATACTTTGAATATAAATTGCCAAAACTAAATTTAGCAGGTACTGTATGGTATTTATTTATCAACTATGCATTATACTGTGTGTACTTTACAGAGCTGAACTGATTGTTTATTCCAAACAGTGGCAAAATGATTTTAAACCTTTGATGGAGAATCAGATTAATAAATCCAGATGTCAGAACTACAAAGGCCATACTCACTTGTTATTGACTCCACTTGGGTTGCATGTTAATACATAATTCAGACAAGAAATTATGGACTAAGCTAGGACAAATGGGGCAGAGGACCTGTTGAAAAATCAGTATATGATCATGAGACTAAAGACTGTCTCATAATACATGCAATCAAATGCACAGAATTAAGATTAATTGGGCAACCATAAATCTGACATTTGACTTTCAAGTGCTTGGCTTTGTAACCTAATTTTTTTTTCTAATGTAGATTTTAAGCGTAGTTTTCTAGTTTTTTTAAAAAATAAAAATGGCAAAACCAAATTTTTATATATACTTGTAACATTCCCTACCCCATTCCCATCGTGAGTCATCATAATGGTTTAAACCTTCAGTATGACAGTATAGACTACTGTTTGAGCTACAGAACTAGCTTAATTAACTGGTAGCAAGTGAAGATGCTCTTTTAGAATGGGATTGCTAGTGCCCTGTGCTTGGTCCAGGAGATAGTTAGGTAGAGCCCAA
This sequence comes from Gopherus evgoodei, assembly GCF_007399415.2. Classification (NCBI taxonomy): domain Eukaryota; kingdom Metazoa; phylum Chordata; order Testudines; family Testudinidae; genus Gopherus; species Gopherus evgoodei. The sequence continues at coordinate 93,644,616 of NC_044325.1, forward strand.
CCTGACTTTCTCCCTCCACATCCTGCCACCACCTGAAGGAGATGGTGCCCCATGTGGTACTCCTAGAGGTGGAGTTGCTATGGTGATATCTTGAGGCAGAGGGATATGGGTTAAGAAGGATAGACTGGTCCAACTCATCTTCCTCCCACCCCATGCTACAGCTACACAAGCAGGTCCCAAGTGTTCCCAGTGCAGAGTGTGCTTTGGGGGTGGAATGGCCCCACCCTGAGATTGCTCATTTGTTTACTTGTTTTGGCAGGTACAACACAAGTCAGTGAAGAAAAATGGTGAGGTTTATACCTCAGCTAAAGCTGCAGGCTTTCCCCCTACCAAATTGCAGAGGCTTCTGCAAAAAATAATAAGAAAAAATAAAATAAAAAAGAAGCATTTCAGAAAAAGTTGCAAGAATCTTTGGTGATGGAATCTTTGGTGATGGTTAGGCAGCCTAAATATAGGGATGGTTACCAGCTCCTTCTAATGATTTTGTGCTTTGAAATAACCCTGGAAAGCTCTTAACTTTATGTGGTACTTCAGCCATGGACTCTATCTGGATGAAAAGATAGGGGTAACAATAGTAACACTGTTAAGTTACAAATACGATATATATATTGCTGTTGGGAAAAGCTAAAGCTATGCATAGAAGCACCTCCAATGTGCATATGGAGAACATTTCAGTGGGTTTATGTTTCTATCTTACATAATACCTTGTATTCCCAAAGCACTTTATCATCTTAAAGAAGTGAACTACAAGCTATTAACAAGGATCACTTCATCTCTCTCTGAAATGCCCCCACCTATGGGATGAACAGTGCAGAGCAACTGTGATAAATGAAGTGTATGTGGCGGGCTAGCTCCCTTTTATGGATCCAGCCAGGATTTTAGCTATAAAATTCCTCTTAGTAGCTGTTCTCTACTTGTTTTAACTGTAAAAGGTTAAAAGACTCACTGCGATGCATAGGTAAAAGGAAATGAGTGGGTACCTGGCCAAAAGAGCCAGTGGGAAGGCTAGAACTTTTAAAAATTGAAACAAGACTCCCCTTTTGTCTGTCTGTTGTTGTTCTCAGGGAGAAGCAGACGTAAAGAAACTATGCTGTAAGAAACTTGGTGCCAGGTATGAAAAATCATCAGTATCATATCTAGAAACTACTCATTTGAAATCCCAGATATATAAGTACATCAGAAAATGTCTAGGAAGATGCGATTAGGTTTATTTCTTTTTATTTCTTTATGGCTCATGGACTCCTCTGTGCTAACCCCAAATGCTTTTGTTTTGCTTGTAACCTTTAAGCTGGACCTCAAGAACATTATTCTTGATGCTTAATCCTTCTAACTGTTTTTTTTTAAATCTATCAATAGCCTGAATTTCCAGATGTATTTTCTTTCTTTTTGTTTTTAATAAGATTTACCATTTTTAAAGAACAGGATTGGATTTTTGTGTCCCAAGAGGTTTGTGCACATGTTGTTTAATTATCTGGTGGCAACAACTGATTTCCGTTGTCTTCTTTCTCAGCTCTTCCTCGTGGGGGGGGAGGGGGAGTGGGAGGGGGTGGTGAAAGGGCTTGAGGGTTCCCCACAGGAAGGAATTCCCAAGTGTACCTTCTGGGTTCTCAAAGGAGTTTTGCACTTGGGTGGTGACAGCATCTACCCATCCAAGGTCAGAGAAAAGCTGTAACCTTGGGAGTTTAATACAAGCCTAAAGTGGACAGTATTAATTTTTAGAATCCTTGTGGGCCCTCACTTTCTGCACTCAAAGTGCCAGAGTGGGCAATCAGCCTTGACAGCAACACTGCAACACCAGTTTAGGGTAAGAAGTGAAGAATGTTGGTGCCTCTTTTTGATGTTGGGCTGAGATTCCTTGAAGGGATTCAATGCATGCTGTTTGTGAGCATCTCTGTTCCAGGACTGATGTATATGTGTAAAATATGTGTACTTATCTCAGTCCAACACCAATGTCCTGTTCCCAGACAACAACTCTGCCCTGAGAATTGAGTCTACCCAGAGACCAAGGCCAAAAGCATGCTTAGCTTACTTTCCAAGAACCACTGCCTCTGTCCGGGATAGTCAATAGGCAGACTGTGGGCCAAATCTGGACCGCCAGATGTTTTTGAACAGACTGCACTATCTTTTTAATTACTTATTATTATTATTACTGTTATTGTGGTCTGAAAAATGTTTCTCTGGAGTCTGGACCTCATCTATACCTTGACCAAGAAATTTGGACCTTGATCAAAAATAATTGACTACCTACACCAAACCTTACATGACAAAAGCAGGTCTTCCCAAAACTGAAGCTTTCCTTGCACACAAAGAAAAATAAATTCAAAGAATGTGCAACACTACCACCTGATGACACCTTCCCCATCTTAATCAACCAAGTTAGAATTTGGTAACCTGAATTAACCTCTTTAATGACCACAAATGGTCACAGATTCCATTGTATATCTCATCCTAAGAACAGCAACTTCATCAGCACAGTGCCGTTTAGTGCCATGCTGAAGCACTGGATCAGTGCAGGCTGAGAGGTAAGAGTGCCACTTGTTGAATCAGTGTCACTTCCTGTACTACTCCGTGTTTTACTTGTTGATCTCCAGTCCACCTAGTGTTAACTAGCGTAATTACAGCACAAGCTATAGTACTATTCTTGCAGGCCGTGTTTATAACGTAGCGATGTTTGTACGCTTTGTTTTCTGAACAAGTAATCAATGGTTACTACAGAGTATGTATTTTATTAAGGTAACAGTGCCTACATCCTTTTATCAGTTTATGAAGACCTGGCACCTTTATCGACAGAACAACAATTGTTAGAACTGTATGAATTAAGGACAGATTGTAATAATTAATTTAGATAGACTAATCAATAAAGTGCCAATTATTGTTAACATCTAAGCATTGAAAAGAAGCTACTCTTAGTTGCATATTATTAACTGAATGGTATTTCTGAATTACCATGTAAGTATGCAACTAATTTTGTTAATACTAAGTGCCTTTAGACTGGTTCATGTTCTTGGTTTTTCTTATAAAACTACTGCAGATGATTGTGTGTGTGTGTGTGTGTGTGTGTGTGTGTGTAAAAATGGATTATTAGCAAATAATAAAGTTTTTGTCTAAATCCATTTCCAAACTGAAATAGTGATAACTATCCATTTAAACACACACACACACACACACATACATGCACAGTTATGATTATCATAGTTTGTTAATGGATTTAGACAACAATTGTATTATTTGCTGATAATCCATAATGACACTTTTGTAGGTGCTGTGAGCATGTTGTACAGTATGCCTATATGCCAATACTGAACATATTCATGTTAATGATCAAAATTCTCAGTGTGGCCAGTAATATTTTCCCCCAAATTCCATAGCTCTAAGTTTATTTCCCAAATAGAAAAGTAATGAGCCAGTGCACTTTTGTGCACATTTGTTTTTGCAAAATTTTGTTTTTAATGACCAAGACAATTTTCAGTGGGAAGAGCTCAAAGTACCAGAAAAAATGCATATAAAAGCCACACTTTTCATTGAACTATAGCCAAAACAAGTTTATAAATGCCATTTTAACCTGAAAAGAGGACATTGTGGAGTGTTTTACTCAGTCAAATTCTAAACCGTTCAAATTTTGTTTTATGCTGTAATGAACAAGTTTCACAATGAATCACAGAAGGTGACATTGCCTCCTGTTTGCATGGAGGAGATGCCAGGCAACTGTAACCATTGCCAAGACGACCAATGGGCATTTTTTTCCTGGCCTAGCAGAAGCCTCTTGGTGTAGTCTCTGTGGGTGTCTACACTGCAATTAGAAACATGTGGCTGGTCTGTGCCAGTTGACTTGGGCACACAGGGCTTGGAATAAGGGTCTGTTTAATTGTGGGATAGATATTCAGCCTAAATCCTGGGACCCTCCCACCTTGCAGGGTCCTAGAGCCTGGGCTGCAGCCTGAGCCTGAACATCTACCCCACAATTAAACAGCCTCTTAGCCTGATTCAGCTGGCGTGGGCCAGCCATGAGTTTTCAATTGCAATGTAGACATGCCCATGTGGTTGGCCTGCATTAGTTTAGCAGGAAGTGATTGGATGGCTTGGGGAGGCAGGGGTTAGCTGCTCTACACAGAATCATCCCTTGCCAAATGTGTGGCAGTTCCAAACCTACTTCTCTTTTTTTGCTGCTAATTCTAAAATGGCCTTGAGAAAACCTCTGGTCCAAGAACCAAATCCTGACTGATGCTGAGCACCTACTGATATCAAATGACTTCCAGGTTTTGCCTGAGTAAATACTGAATAAAAACTGCATAAAGACTTCAGAATTTGGCCCATTGCTTTTTGCGCTTAATACCAACTGTAGTTTAGTCTTTTCTTATATTAGACTAAATTGTTTCAATGGGGCAGGGAGGCAAACAATCATTCTTCCACCTTTTATATACCCAGAAATGGACTAAATGCAGGTAGTTTTACTGAAATCCCCACTTATGGGGAATGACTGTAGTGATGGAGAAACATGGAGGACCGAAGTTTGCAGCAATTTGTCTCCTCAGCAATCCCTCCAAACTCAGTGGTATCAACTGCTGCTGAACGTGACACTTATCTGGAAGGAGAGGTAAGTGGAAAAATTCTTAACAGGTAATTTTTGTTTGTGAATTGTCCCTGAACAGCTGGCATAATTCTTAAATTTATTCTGTTATTTGAAAGATTGAATTTCTTCAGTGAATAATTCCTGGTGTGCAGATCATTCATAGTTGTGCATATTCACAATTTGCCCTGTGTTTGATTAATTGCAAAATTGGATGACGTATGTGAGTAATCAGAAAAACTTGAGTTTAGTGTATTATGGTGGAATAGTCAATTAGCAGTCCATGTTGTGTACTTGAGGTATCCAGTCAGGGACAGAAGTGATACTATGATGCTGTAGAAAAAAATAGGTGACTATGTTTCCACTACTGCATCACCACTGATGGAACACCACTGTTGCACAATTGAGATAGATTTGATACGAAATGTGCCTTTTAAGGTATTACTGAAAAAGTTAAAATCTGCTAAGTATAATTATCCTATTTGAATGTGTGTATCACCATTGTGTATGAAGTTATGAAATTTTACCGTGTGTTCATTACTAAACATGTTGTGTTCCTGGATAGGACCCACAAGACAGATTTACGTCAAGACTAGCTGGCCATGTGGTGATGGGGCATTAAGGAGAATCAGCTCTTTCAGAGGACACCTCAGAGAGCGTATGGACAGTGGAGGCCCAGTAACTCATCAGGGCATGTAGAACATGTGATCCCTGAGTCCATGTTTGAGACAGTAACTTTCCATGCACTTGGACAGGTGGATATAAATTGTAGACTGTGATATCATCTCCTTGCCTCATTCCTGCTCCACATCTCTGGACTTCTAACAAAGTGATTTCTAACAAAGGGAACTTTGAACAATGGACAGAGGACTCTTTTGGATGTACCTACCAGAGAAATTTCTTATAAACTGTCAGATTTAAGATCACTATTATCCTGATCTACAGACTCTGAAATCAACTGCAACATATATGATTCACTTTAATGGTTTAGTAACTCTCTTCTCTTCCTTTTTTATTAATACATTTTTAGTTAGTTTACTAAAGGATTGGCTTCAGTGTGGAATTTGATGAGATCCTGAAGTACATATTGACTTGGGGTGAATCGGTTCTTTGGTACTGGAAGAACCTAATATATGTGATTTCTGGTTTTAATAATCATTTATCACAGAAGTCTGGTTTGTCTGGATGGTGCATGAGGAGCTAGAGGCCTTGACGGGGGCTGTCTGTGGCTTCCAAATAATGAGTATTGTATTTTGGAAGCACACATTTGTTACTGGTCTGGTGAAATCTTATAATAGAGTATACCACCTTTTTGGGGTATATGCCCTGTATTCTGGCAGTCTGACCTGAGATGGGCATGTTAAGCTGTTTCCCAGTGTGATAGATACCATCTGACTTAAGCAGCCAGCCAACAAAGCACACATTTGGAATTGTATATTCCATTGCAGTATTCCCTATATGCTAGTTTGGTTACTTATATAGTCATATGGTATTTTTTCTGCTTCCTGAAAGGATGACTTAGGTAACTAACCATCATAGTGTGACTTATGACTTTTAAAATCAAATAAACCAGTCAGAAATTAATTTTCAACAAATATTTCAACATTCAAATGAAAAATACTTATTTTTTGTGAATATTCATGCTAGTAAAGATTGAGCACTCCAATATTTATGGAAAACAAATTCCAAAGGTCCACGAAATGCAGGCAAAATTAAATTCACTTTGTGAATTTAGCACATATTCATGGATTTTTTTTTCCAGCTGTGATCTAGTTGGAACTCAATTATATCTCCTCTTGCCTGTCTCAGTTCCTCATCTCTGGGACAGGTCTCAAATATACAGCATGCAGAAGTGTTCTCCTGTTTCTGATGCATGGGATATCCATTCTTTTGTCTTCTAGAAATACCATTCTCCTGGTCACTGGAGTCAGCAGTAAAAAGTTCATGGCGACCACAAATACATTTTTTCTCCTCTCCCTTCGACCAGTTTTCCACCGTGCTACCTAGACAAGAATATCAGATTTCTTTTTCTCTATCATGAAAAGAAAATATTTTCCATCAGTCTTCATGCATAAATGGGTTTTTAAGGCCTTTATTTACTACTACTGGGGCACTTGACTGCAGAACAGCATTGCATATTTGAAAGCCATTAAACTCTTTATTAGACACAATATATGAGCTTCTTTCCATATGTACTCTCAGGGCAAATCTGTTTTAAGTTTTTCTGCCTACTCACATTCTGGCTTTTCAGATCCCCATTCCTTCAAGCCAGAAACTAACTTACGACTTGTAGCTGCAAATGTCTTGTCTACAAATACATACACCAAATCTCAGATGGGCCAAAAACTGCATACACACTGTGCTGCCATTTTTTCCCCTACTCCTTAGTAAGCCAAAAATCAGTTTGCCATTTTTAATAAGGTTGCATTCCATTTCATACCCAATCCCTCACAACAAAGCTTTTCTATACAAGTTTGTTTCTGTGTATCCACTATTTTTATTTATCTGTATTGTAGTAGCACCGAGAAGTCCCAGCCAGGTCAGAACCTCATTTATTAAGACAAAGTAAAAGACAGGCCCTACCACAAACAGTCCCTACTTGTTTTTCACTGAAAATCTTTCGTTTTTCACCAAAACCCCCATCACACTGAAATTTTGGGGTTTTTTAGGGTTTCACCTTTCAAGACTTCCTGCCCCCCATGCCCTAGCTACTATATATCAAAGCCTTTTGCACTCTCCCATTTCTAGGTGGGAAAAGCTGAAAAATGTTTGGCTTTCATAAACAAACTGGAAAACTTCAAATGACTCAAAAAAGTATATTGAGAGGAAACGGATACTTTCTGGCCCCCAAAATATTGAAATTAAAAATTTTGAACAGCTCTAAAAATAGTGAGATCATGGGTTGTGGTAACTGTGTGCATAATATGAAAGCACAGAGGTGTGGGACACGTTTTGGTCAATCAAGACAAATAGGCTGGTCAATAGGCAGCAGCTTTAGCTGGCCACATGTCTAGCCACTATCAGTTGACTGCGCTCATTAGGCATGACAGTAGTTTTGAGGAGGGATTTGAAAGAAGTTAGGGTGGTAGCAATATTGATTTTTATAGGGAGGGTGTTCCATGTGTAAGTGGAGGCATGGAGAAAAGGGTGGAGGTACTTGTGAGAGAAATGGATAAGCAGACAATTGAATCTGGCATCACTGTGGTAGCAATGGGGAAACTTCCTCTGTTAATGACCTGGGAGCAGACATGCTAAATCCATGAAAAAATGCAGAAATTGGGCTTGTTTTTGGCTTAATTGGCTTGTGAGTTGCTTGTTGGCTAGTTTTTGGTTTGTGGCTTGTTTGGCTTGTTGCTTGTTGTAGCTTATTGCTTCTTTTTTTTGATGGGCTCCCAGAAAGCAGGGACAAGGTGGGGAGAGTCAGCACAGCGGGCCCACTCCAGTCCCAGACTTCACACTGGGGGAATCTAGTCACAAAGAGTGTTGGGGTTCTGAAGGATTGGCTTGTTCTGGCCTTGTTTTGAAATGGGATTTTTGGTTTATTGTGAAAGTCGGGGTGCTTATTTACCACGTGAAAGCTGGGAACTGTGCCTGGGAGCACCACAGAAACACTCCGCCCTGTCAACTGAGAGCTGCCTGGGAAGATGTATGTAGCTCTGCAGCAAAAACTATTGTTTCTGCCCCTCCCTCAGGCCAGGGCTGGCTAGAGAGATGTATGTGAAGAGCTGGCAGTTCTACCTTCCTAGGCCTGGATGAAGTGAAGAGCAGATGATACTCTCTCCTGCTCCGGACTCAGATGGTGTGGAAAACTAGGTGTTTCCTGAACAGCAAGGTGAGGAGGAAGTTTTTAGAGAGTGAAATACAGCTGGGAGTGGGTGCTGAAGAGTCTGCAGGAAGATTTATATAATGAATTCTGAGGGGCCTGGAGTAGAAGTTTACAGAGTGAAATGCTGGTGGTGGAGGTTGAGGGGGCTGGGAGCAAGAGAGAAAGACAAAGGATTGGGTAGAACGAGAGACAGTTAGGGAATATGCTTCCCTCTCCCATATCTGAATCATTCACAGTTCTAGCTACTCCCTCCCACAGTTACTCACTTCTCCTTCCTCACTTCATTCGCCCTTCATCATTTTAGCTTTTGAACCCTCCCTTATTTCTCTCTGTCCCCTCCTCCCCCTGCCTTAGCATGGCAGCCTCTCTCTCCTCCCTCAGGACTGGCATTCTGTATGCAAATTTATATAAATTGAATGTATACTATTCTTTCCTTCATCAATGTTAACAGGTAGGCACGTTTATTTGCCAGATAGCAATGGCATCCTGGGACTGAAGATTTCTGGGTGCTGCTTCTAGCCCAGAGAGAAGTGGTGTGTAGTGTTTACAGACAGCAGACACAATCACATACATTTTACACATAATTTTCAACAGCAGTGTGGCTGAGGCATGCATCTGAGTTATAAGTAGGTTGGCAGAATTCAGTTTTTTATACTTTTAACAGATGAAAATGTTTATTTTAAAGCATTTTTTAAAAATTTTATCTATTCACATTTTCACATGTACAAATGTATGGATTTTAAGCATTTAATTTTTAATTTTTATCTATTTAAATTTTTACAGTTGCAGTAAATTATGAGAAGGAGATCAGACAACAATTAATGACAGTTGACTTTGAGATTCAAAAAGTTCAAGCTTTATAACTGCTAAAGGACAAATTGTCAACATCGCATCTCAAAATATACAACACGGATATTCTTAAATCAAACTTAGATAAATTCTCAAGCAGCATTCTTCTTACTTTTCCTATCTACATTTTGATTATTATTGATGGAAATATTTTTTCATCCAGTTGTATGTGTACAGAGAAATAGACATTTACCAATGAAAATCTAATCCTCCTAAGCCTAATTATAAAGGCTGTTGTGCAGATTACATGGAAAAGCTGAGACTAAAACTTCTGGCTCCTGGCTCCAAGCCTACCTCTCTTTTCGTCTTGTCAAAGAACTGGCTACTTCTGCTGCTGTGACCCATCGGAAGCTCAAACTTTGTGGAGCCTGGAGCATACTCAGTACCAAGGGAATTTTCAAAAATTTAGCAGTAAGCCCTCTGAAATGCTTTCTTAGCATGGAGAGGCTTCTTAGACTTGGTCTACACTAGAAAATTAGGTTAGTTTAACTATGTTGGTCATGAGTGTGAAAAATTCATGATCCCTCAGTGGCATTTGCAAGCCGACCTAAGTCCCTGTGTAGAGAGCACTAGGTTGACAGAAGACCTAGCTACCTTCTTCCACCAACCTAGCTACCACCTCTTGGTGAGGGTGGATTACCTATGCTGATGGAAGAACCCCACCTTTCATTATAGGTAGTGCCTATGCTGTAGTGTTTTAATTGTAGACATACCCAGCTGCTTGTAACTGGCCATACCTGTGGACATTTTTTATGAAGACAGAAAAAGGCACATTCTTGATCCCAGAGCAATCCTCAAATCAAATTTCAAATTCCTACTCAAACCTACAGAGGCTCTTCAAAAGCAGTGGAATAGTTTTAACATTTTTTTGATAGTGTGAAAACACCTCTTGTTTCTGCAATCTCATTCTTGGAAACACCAGAACCCATTTTTCTTTGTTTCTGTTTAATCTGTTTGAGGCAAAGAGCAAGTGTGGAAAAATTGAGCCCAAATACTGAAAGCTTTGCAGAATTGTAAGCATCTGAAAATGGACTTATAATGGAAAGTTATAACTATGGAGGTCACTATGAGCTCCTGTTCAATGTGTGTGTGTGTAATATGCCATCTCATTTCCCCACTTCTGCTCACCCCTCTAGACCACAGGTACAAGAATGAGACCAGATGGTCCATGTTTTTGAACTATAGGATTGTAGTATGAGAAGGGAGAGCCTGTGCAGGCAATCCTAGGATACTTTTCATATATGATAGTTAGCAGCCCACTCTAACAGCTAGTAGCCTTATAATAGCTTGCAACCATTAGGAGAAATTGGACACCTCATGGACACAGTAGCCTGAACTTTTGAACTGTCTTTCCTTATCAATCTTGAGGCAGTTGAAGCTGGTCCAAGGCTGGTTTTTGCTGAGCAGATTGCAGAAGTGCAGGGTTTGCTAACCACCAATCAAATGCTAACATGACTGAAGCCTGTGTGTGAGTGTGTATAGAAGATTCTTGGTTTTTGTATGGAGTAGAGTTTTTTTGTACCAAAGTACAGAACTCTCCTTTCTTCTGCAGAATAAAGCAACCTTTCCTTATCCCTGTCTGGCTGTCATTGGCTCTCAGCTAGGTGGACCCGACATTTCGGTAACACTTGCATATCTTCCTTAATGTCAAGAAAGCCATAGTCCTCACTGGTGAGAGGTCTCCCAGCTCTACAGTTTTCTGACTTTAAGCTAAAAAAAAATCTTTTTCTTCCAAAAATTTCAAGACATTCTATTATTTTAGTAGATGTTAAAGGGCCAATGTCAGTTTTAAAAAAAATCACATGTTCTTACTTGTGTTATTAATGTTAGGTTTGAACCCCATTTTATAGCTTTAGACAACCCAAATGTTAGTTGTTGGTACTGAACACTGTGGTAATCCCTGTAAGAAAGAACAATCAGAATTCTGATCAAACAGAATCAAATCAGTGCTAAGCAATGAAGACTGGCTGGTGTATTGTACAAATCAAAGCCAATTCTCCATTGTCACAGATACAATAGAGTAGATGCATCTGTATGACAGATAAATTATAGGGATGCTTTACACACACATTATCTTGTCACAACATAAGAACATCCTGCTATGCTAAAATACAACCTTCAGAAGTAACATGTAATTTCCTATTACTGTTGAGGAGGGTTGCAAGGGAATTTCTTCTATCTTATATATTTCCAGCGTCCATTGCAGATATGAGACAAAAGCAAGACATTAAAATATATATTTTCTGGAGATCAGTTAATTTTACTTTCTGGCCCTTTAATGAAAACTTCTTGTTAGCTTTGGCTGCCACAGCAATTACTGAAGGAAACCTGTAGATTTTTTTCTTTTAACAATGATAAATACATGTATCAAACTCTTGAGAACTTATATTTGAAAGCTTTTGTTTTCTTCAAGTGCTCCACTCTGGAAGGCCTTTCCCTTTATCCCATGGAAGGTGTTTTAGTTTCCTTCTTAGGTTTGTTGTTGACATGGGAGATGTCTGTTGTATCTTTGGAGGAGTTGTTCCTGGGAGCATTTATGACAACAACTCCATGGTGGGATTTTCAAAAGTGTTCCGTCTTAGTGAACACCATTGATTTCAACTGGAGCAGAGGTAAGCCAACACTTATGCTTTTGAAAATCTCACTGCTAGTGTGTGTTGAACCATGACACCTTTTTTTAAAGCTATGTGCTAAGCCTAGTTTTGTCAGGTGACTTATAATTAACTTTGTGTTGTTATTAGTAATGTGTCTCAGCTATAATATTTTGACCAAGATTTGATCTTGTGCCTGTGCAAACATTGGGGTTATTTGTACCCTGGGCTTGGTTCAGCCCATTATGGAGATAAGGAACAGCTGCAAAATTCAGATGCAGATTCACATTTAGATCCAGAAACAGCTCTCTTCTCTTTGTGGTGTTTGCATCCAGGGTTTTGGTTCAGGCATCTGTTGTTTTAATATTGAAAACGAAAAAGCTTTAAATTAATTATTCAGTCTCATATACAACTCCTACCCCACTGTTGAGGCCAGAGAAGGCTTGGAATGTAATGGTCTTAATGTGGCTCTTCTGAGCAAGGGGAAGAACAGAGGTTATTTAAGGCGTTTCTGTACAGTCTACACAGCCTGTTTACTGCAGAGCTCAACTCTGCAGAAGCCCTCCTCTGCATGGTGGCAGATGGATGGTGTGTGCCTACCTTAAGTGAGGCAAGCATATAGCTGACTACTAATAGTGTGTGATGGGTCATCAGCGTCAGTTTGAGCAGGGGGCAGAGGGTGGGGACAGGCTATGTAAATGAAATAACATTTATTGGCAGTAAAAGAAAAATGAGGGAGGTGAGAAGTAAATGTAGCTAGTGAGTGGAGAAACAGAATTTCAGTGCAACCAATTCTTCATGATTTTATCATAAGTCTCATGATATTTGCTCTTTTACAGCCCCATCTTCTGCAGCCACGAGGTTATGCAAGAATCACAGCTTTAACAGGCTGTTGGGGGAAGGAAGTATCTAGCTCTCAAGGTTTCAGAAAAAAGCTTGAAAATGTGATTTGGTGCACCCCAAAGCCAAATAATTATTGTGCATAGTATTTTAAAAGATCTTATGATTTTTAAGCCAAGCTCAGGATATTTTGGGGGAGGGGGCAGAGCTGACTCCTGATTTATGAATGTTTGAGGTGGGCTGTACTGATCCTTCATAGGTAATTGTCACATAAACTGGATTCTCCATGGCTTTGTAAGGACACACAGTCACGCCCCCGGTCTCTTTCAGGCAGTTTTAGTCCCAAACTGAAACAAACCAACCAACAAAACAGTTTGTCAGCTCACCCTTATGCATCTCAGGTCTTCAGTGCCTCCCCTCCAAGGCAACTTGTCAGTCCAATTTCTGGCCTCTGTCTGTCTTCCTCTCCCTTAGCTAGTTCCTTCTCACTGCCAGGCTTTCGCAGGCACCCCTCTAACTCTCTGTAGACCAAGGTAAAGCTCTGCCTCCTGAACTGGCCCAACTGAGAGCACCTACTCTGGCACAAGGGAGTTGGACCTAGTTCAGTGACTGGGGCCAGCCCCCTATGACAGGAACTTACTGTTATTTTGCCTGAATGATGTTTCTTCACCATCTCAGTCTCAAGAAAATATTTCTTAGTATCATTACACAAAGTGGTGGGTTACTGTATGCAATGACATGGCTTCAGATATCTTCTGTATATTTGTGCCATTGCCCTGTACTGTCTTTAGTCAGAATTTTTATGTGTATTACTAAAACGAAGTAAAATTTTAAAAAATTTTATTAATGAGTCTTATTTGAATTTTTAATAGGTGAAGCTCTGTTAACACAAAACATTTGTGAAATAATTTTATTCAGCGAGCAGTTATTGAGAAATCATGATCTGCTTGTGAATGGAAAAAAGGGCTAGCTGATGAATAAATTGTGGCTGCAAATAATTTGCCTAGCTATAATCTTGAATGGTATTTTCTAGTAGCAGTGGGGGTGGAGGTCTCTGTGTCTGGAACAGGAAGATCTGAGTTCTATACCTGCCATTCCTGTGAATCTCCAAAATGATGATATGTAGCATGGTGACAACTGGGATCTCCTAGATGGTTGCAGGTGTAAATAAGCAGAAATAAAAATAGCATAACAAACATGGGTAGAAATTAGAGACATACTCCTATTGCCATTAATTCCTGATGAACTGTTACAATATTTTACACATTGTTTTAGGTGATCAGGTATTTGCCTAAGATGCCTTCGTAATTACTAGACCTTGATAGACTGGTTTAGAAGAAATGTGTTTGCCCAGTCAGCTCTAACAGTTTGGTTCTTTCATCAGGAATTAATGACAATAGTCTATATGTCTAGTCATGGTCATAGTACTAATTTTACATCTCCTTATTTATGGGAAGGTTTATTTGTAGCTTGTGGAGTTGATTACACATTCAGAAAGGAGCTTCAGTACAGTCAAATAAGAACCCCACACAAGTTGAAATTTTGCCCTTCTTGCCTTGCGGCATCTTTCACATTACAATAGGGTAGTGACTAACTAAACTGATATTCTGGACTACACTAATAGCCAGTAGAGCAAATCATGTGAGAAGACAAACTACCATGATTTCATGATATGGTCTGCTGAATCCACAGACACTCTTCCACTATGAAATCACTATGAAATCGCTCTTTTGATCAGCAGTTCTGTTTGATATTTATCTACTTTTTGACATTTAATCTGACAGCACTTGAAATGTGTGTTTGGCTTCTTCAGTTGTTGTAGAACAGTCACTGAAATAGATTTTTATACTCACTGCACATTTTTGTAAATAGAGTAAGGCAGCTCTGAGTGTACAACACAAGGATGAATGTTATGTATTAACACCTTTATAATTTTGGAAGCCAAGCAATGATTTCAATTCTTATACCGTGCCCATCGTTAACTGAATAACTATTGAAAAGGAAATATTTTTTACTTTTCCATTTACAAGAGAGATTTATTTTCTGCATTGCTCAATATATTTTTTTATTTATTTTAAATTAGATAGATATTAATTGTGTCATCTTTCCCACCCACCCCTCACACCTTGTATCTTCAGTTTCTAGTCACCTGTCATTGATCACATACAATATTTATCTGCAGCATGAAGACTGGTTGCCATAGAAAGAATTGTGATGTCTTAACTGAATACATATTGTGATCAGAAAAAATTCAACATTATTCTGACATTGATTCTAATAAGGTAGCAGAGAAAGGCATTAGACACAAAGATAAGTGAATAATGGAAGAAAATAGTTTCATACTCAGCAAGTATCATTATTATATTATATAATAATAGTGTTATACACAGAGAAACATTAAACAATATAATATTAAACTGTACAATGTAACACTGTATTTTTACTGAGTGTTTCTGAAGAGTAAATAAACCAGTAAAACAAAACTGGAGTAGTTTGTTCTTGGCAACTGAAGTCTAAGATAAATATCTCAGTTTCAACAGTGTTGGAAGGCTGAGATATATGTGTGAGCATGTGCATACATAAAGTAGTTGCATATTTTATACTCCTTTCCAAATGATTTCAGTATCCCTATGAATTATGCATTGTTGTTACATTTTGCTGCATAGGTATTTATTCTTCTTGAAAAAATTGAGATTTTAGATGCTATTTTAAAAAAATAGACCATTCATTATTTGCGTTATGAATGTGATTGTGTAGTGAGGATATTGACAGGCATGTATCTGTACAGTATGTTGCAGATTTGAACCAACACAGATTTGATACTATTGTCACTTGGGTCTGTTTAGCCGATATTATAATATGGAATTTGTAATTGAAGAGTAAACATGCAATTTTGGTTAAACATGCTGTTTATTTAGAGTGTTTCTAGACTTCATAATTTAGTATTATTTTGATGTTATTTGGAAAAAAAACTTAATTGTGCCTCTCGGGGTTTCTTAGAAATAATTTACTTTTTAATTAGAATATTACTTTTTCCACTGGACACGTTTAATGATACAAGGGGCCAGATCCCATTTGTCCTGGCTTAACAAAAGGATGTAGTTAGGCACGTGTGGCTGAATGTTGCTGTGCACTGGCAAGCCGCAGCCAGCCCCAAAAACATGGCAGGCTCAAACATAGTCAACTTTACATCCCATTTTCATATCGAGATCCTATGCCAAGTGGCGCTCAGCAAGATGCAAGGATCAAACCCCCAGTATTGGATATTCCTATAGATATCTTCCACAGATCGACTGTTTTAGGATTTTGTATTGCTAGTGCCACCTATCATACTCTATCTGAGTGCCTTTCTTTCCCATAAACTAGATGAGAAATAGGTTTTTGTTTCTTTTTGTTTCTGTTATTGGTGTTGTTATAGTGGAGAGAGGGCTATAACAGCAAGGGGAGAAAGAAAGATAATATAGATGGTCTTCTGGTTATGGTGTAAAAACTTTATCAAATAGGACCTATACTATAAATGCCTGTGATAAGGATAGTTTATTTTATCAAGATTAAAAAGTACTCACAAGCTGCTAAATGGTTTTAACTATGGTATCACTATTTAAATTATTCTCTCCAGCTTACTCCCAGACAAATTTATAGTCAAAGGTCCCTGCAAAGCACTTTGACGGCAGAATTGGGAAATCACGCGCATTGTCATCTGTTTATATCTTTGTAAGAGGCATACCAGGAAACAAGCAAATACTTTGACTCTAAGGTTTTTAATTTTAAACCCTTCAATTTAAGAGTCTCCTGGATGGAACACAGTCCTAATGCAGCCAGCACCATTCTATTACTTTATCTACTATTACAGCTACATTCCATCATGGTCTATTTTGGCTGTTAGATTAAAAAAATAAGAACTATGCATCAATAATTAAAGGTACAATCACAGCTGAAGCGTCAGTTACTTATTTTTCTCCCTTCCTGACATTTTTATGAGTCAACAAAACCAACGACATCAATATGAAGCAGATTATTTTTAGCAATTTTTCAACTCTAGTGCACTAACTTGGAATTAAACATTGACTTTGATTATTGTGAAATATCCAGTTTCTCTGAAATTTCAGTGATAAGGAGTGTCCATATTCATGATACTATTTTCCTTGTTATTTTGAGAAATAATTTCTGTTTGTGGGTACTCAGAGGTAAGATCCAGGGAACAGAATTTTTTGTGAGCTTGATTTGGAGTATTTATGCAATATCATTGTTCATATTGCAGTAATGCTGAGAGGGTCCGAAGGAGATTGGGGCCCCATTGTGCTTGGTGCTGTCCATAGACAACTGAAGAATGCTTACAAACTAAATAGACAAGACAGACAAAGAGACGTGGGATGGGGAAAGAAGTTTTGTTACCCCACTTTATTGGGTGGAGGGCATTGGGGCACAGAGGTGTTAAATGCCTTGCTCAGAGTCAACACAGGGAATCTATAATACAGCCAGGAATTGAATCCAGATTTCTTGAGTCCCAGTCCAATGTTTTAACCACAAGACCATCTTTTGTTTCAGTTGGGATAGAGGATATTCAGCTAGAGTTTAACCATTGTAGTCAATACATGAGGAAAACATGTCTGTTATCTCTGTCGACTACATAACAAATCGAAACTAATTCCCAAAGCTCAGAAATGGGCACCACAAGATAATGAGATAAAAGGGAAATAGACTGTTGCAGTGTGACAGCAGCAGAAGTAAACATGGCGTGCACTAGTAGCAGTTACAGGCAGAAAGCAACATGGATAGCGAGCATACAGGCATAATGTACAACACTTAATTATTCTCAGTGGCTCAGAGTTGCTATAGTTCTGAGAAACTGGAGGAAATTAAAACTACCCAGGAGGATCAAGAAGTGTTTCACAGTTAAAGGTACAAAGATGCATTTTTGGTTGGGATAGTTGTTTAAGGGCTGTCCCATGCATGGTGAAGGTGTATCACTCTTGACCTGGTCACCTAACATATTGAGCAGATTATTCTGTCCGATAGAGGAATAGTCTAGATGCATGACAATATATGAAGCAGGTTTGAATATTGGCCAATATGCAGACTACTTTTGTAGGATTGTGTATTCATAGCTGCACAAAAATCAATTAGAGCCTGAATTTGGCCTCGAAAGATTGGCAACATTGGCTGCTTTTAAAAAAAGAAGGGAATATCAGTCTGATTAAAAGTGTTTGTGCACTGAGGAATTAAAAATGTTTTAATCAATAATCAAGCCTTTATTCAATTTGTCAATATTAGTTAGACTTCACAGTCTGTAGGCCAAAGCCTGCAACCTTTCCACAGTTCTTACTTAAGTTAAACACTCATTATAGCCAAATAGAAGTTTTGTCTGAGTAAATTTTAAAGACTGCAGGATTTGATCCTATGTGTGTATATTAGAATGTTGTCATCACAGTGAAAACCTGCATACTGAATTCCAGTGATTCATATGTTTTGGATTTTGCTTCAAATGTCAAGTCCTTCTAACTGTTTTTGTATCAATTTTAGGGTGATTTACAGTAACAAGCTCCATTTTGTTGCATTTTAAGTATTCATTATATTCTGCCAGTGCATGACTTGGTCATTCTGGTACTCTTACATTCAAATATTTTGAATCATTTTAATAAAGTGGGAATAATTAAATAACTTCTTCTTAAATGCAGTTTATACTTTAATATAGTTAACAAAAACTACCATTACACCATAACAAGCAACATAAAATATTTCTAATCACTTTGGGGGTTTACTGTTCCCAAAAAGTCATATGTGCTTCCTGACAGAGATAAAATGTCACTTGGCTGAGGAGTTTACAGACTAAAGACCTGATCCAAAGCTCACTGAAATCAATGGGAGGCAGTCTTTCCATTTACTTTATTGGAATTTGAATTAGCCCCCAAGGGTGGCTCTAGGTATTTTGCCGCACCAGGCATGACAGGCAGGCTGCCTTCGGCGGCTTGCCTGCGGGAGGTCCCTGGTCCCACGGATTCGGCGGCATGCCTGTGGGAGGTCCGCCGAAGCCGAGGGACCAGCAAACCCTCCGCAGGCATGCTGCCAAAGGCAACCTGCCTGCCGCCCTCGTGGCGACCGGAAGAGCGCCCCCCGTGGCTTGCTGCCCCAGGCACACGCTTTGCGTGTTGGTGCCTAGAGCCGCCCCTGTTAGCCTCCAATGCCCTGGTCCAGCAAACACTCTTACATCTGAATTAGGGATGTCACTGAATCACAGTTAACACAAGCGATGAACTCAAAACAAATTAACTTGATTAAAAAAATGAATGACGATTAATCACGGTTTTAATCACACTGTTAAAAATAATTGAATACCAATTTAAATTTATTATAAATAGTTTTGGGATTATTCTACATTTTTAATATATTTAGTTCAATTACAACACAGAATACAAAGTGTACAGTGCTCACTTTATATTATTATTTTTTATTTCAAATATTGCACTGTAAAAAAGATAAAAGAAATAGTATTTTTTAGTTCACCTCATACAAGTAGTATAGTGCAATCTCTTTATCGTGAAGGTGCAACTTACAAATGTAGAATTATAATTTTACATAACTGCACTCAAAAAGAAAACAATGTAAAACTGTAGAGACGACAAGTCCGTTCAGTCCTACTTCTTGTCCAGACAATTGCTAAGACAAACAAGTTGGTTTACATTTACAGGAAATAATGCTGCCCTCTTCTTGTCTACAATATCACCTGAAAGTGAAAGCAGGTATTCACAGGGCACTGTTGTAGCTGGTGTTGCAAGGTATTTACATGCCAGATATGCTAAATATTTGTATGCCCTTTCATGCTTTGATGTGTAGATTGCTCTTTAAAAATGTTTCCTCTGAAAAAAGAGAAACAAAAACAATAATAAAAAAGAGAGCACCCTACGCTTTATATTCTGAATTGTACTTGAAATCAATATATTTATTTGAAAATGTAGAAAAACATCAAGAAATATTTATAATAAATTTAAATTGCTATTCTGTTATTGTTTAACAGTGCAATTAAAACTGCGATTAATCACAATTAATTTTTAAGTAAATTGACAGCCCTAATCTGAATAATTTTTACTTACACAAATCGTGTAAGTAAATTTTAAAGACTGCAGGATTTGATCCTATGTGTGTATATTAGAATGTTGTCATCACAGTGAAAACCTGCATACTGAGTTCCAGTGATTCATATGTTTTGGATTTTGCTTCAAATGTCAATTGCTTCAATCCCATTGATTTTTAAGGGAATACTCATGTGAGAAAAGTTAGTCACTTGCGTTAGAGTTTGCAGAACTGGAGCTAAATGAGGGAAAGTAACAAGACAGCAGGGAAGGGCAGAGGAAGGAGGAGTGGTGTAACACCAATAAGATTACATGATTACTCACAAAGACTGGTGCACAGTATGGGAGAGCAAAAATATATCTATATCTGTATACCAAAAAAATATTTAGAATGGTCAAGCTTCTTGTATCAGTTACAGAATCATAGATATTAGGGTTGGAAGAGACCTCAGGAGGTCATCTAGTCCTATCCCCTGCTCAAAGCAGGACCAACACCAACTGAATCATCCCAGCCAGGGCTTTGTTAAGTTGGGCCTTAAAAACCTCTATGGATGGAGATTCCACCATCTCCCTAGGTAACCCATTCCAGTGCTTCACCAACCTCCTAGAGAAATAGTATTTCCTAATATCCAACCTAGACCTCCCCTACTGCAACTTGAGACCACTGTTCTTGTTCCGTCATCTGCCACCACTGAGAACAGCCAAGCTCCATCCTTTTTGGAAGTTGAAGGCTGCTATGAAATCCCCCCTCATTCTTCTCTTCTGCAGACTAAACAAGCCCAGTTCCCTCAATCTCTTCTCGAAAGTCACGTGGCCCAGCCCCAAGATCATTTTTGTTGCTCTCCACTGGACTCTCTCCAATTTGTCTACGTCCCTTCTGTAGTGGGGGGACCAAAACTGGACAAAGTACTCCAGATGTGGCCTCACTAGTGCTGAAGAGAGGGGAATAATCACTTTCCTCGACCTGCTGGCTATGCTCCTACTAATACAGCCTAATATGCCGTTGGCCTTCTTGGCAACAAGGGCATACTGCTAACTCATATCCAGCTTCTCATCCATTGTAATTCCCAGTTCCTTCTCTGCAGAACTGCTGCTTAGCCAGTCTGTCCCCAGCCTTTAGCGGTGTGTGGGATTCTTCCTTCCTAAGTGCAGGACTCGGCACTTGTCCTTATTGAACCTCATCAGATTTCTTTTGGCCCAATCCTCCAATTTGTCTAGGTTACTTTGGACCTGATCCCTACCCTCCAGCATATCTACCTCTCCCTCCAGCTTCGTGTCATATGCAAACTTGCTGAGAGTGCAATTAATCCCATCCAGATCATTAATAAAGATGTTGAACAAAACTGGCCCCAGGACTGACCTCTGAGACACTCTGCTTGATACCGGCCAGGGCTGGATCCAGACGCTAGCAAACCAAGCACGTGCTTGAGATGGCACATTTTCAGGGGCGGCATTTCGGCCATTTTTTTTTTAAGGTTTGGACAGCAAAAGCCTAGAGCCGGCCCCGGCAGCAGCAGCACGGGGGGTGCTCTGGGGCCTGCAGTTTGTGCCATGGGGGAGCAGCACCTGCACCTTGTGGCTGGGCCTGGCAGGATCCGGGTGGGAGACACTCAGGCTGGAGGCTGCACCATGGGGCACACGGGCCGCCTGCAGGTGCTTCAGGATGGCTGCCCCCCAGCACCATAGCTGGAGCTGGGTGAAGTGGCCTGAGAGGCCCAGAGACTGTGGCAGAGTGGCCGAAGAAGCAGCAGCAGTGGGGCCAGAGAGGGTGGGGCACTGCCATGAGGGGCCCACATCCCATTCTTTGGGGCTCCACTCCCTCTGGGGCTACCCTGCCATGGCTCCTTGGTCCCCTGCCGGGACGGTCCCCTGGCTCTGCCATCCTGGGTCCTGGCGGGTCCTGGAGACGGGAGCCCTGGATGGAGGGACTCTGGGCTGAGGTGCAGCCTGGGAGCCCCACTGTTTACCCCAACCCTGCTAGCACCCAACTGGCTGGAGGCAAGGGGGGAATGGGCAGAGTCAGCACTGGTGAGGGGAGCCCAGGGCTGAGGTGGCAGAGGGTGTGGGTGTGGGGGGAAGAGAACAGCGCTGGGGTGGCAGGGGGTGCGAGTGGTGGGGGGAGAGAGAGAGCCAAGGGCTGGGGCGGCAGGGAGTGTGGATGGGGGAGGGCAGTGGTAGTGGTGGGTGAGATCCCAGGGCTGGGGTGGGGGGCAGCCAAAAATTTTTTTGCTTGGGGAGGCAAAAAACCTAGAGCCAGCCCTGATACCAGTTGCCAACTAGACATCAAGCCGTTGATCACTGCTCATTGAGCCCGACAATCTAGCCAGATTTCTATCCACCTTATAGTCCATTCATCCTATCCATACTTCTTTAACTTGCTGGCAAGAATACTATGGGAGACTGTATCAAAAGCTTTGCTAAAGTCAAGGTGTATCACATCCACTCCTTTCCCCATATCCACAGAGCCAGTTATCTCATCATAGAAGGCAATCAGGTTGGTGAGGCATGATTGGTCCTTGGTGAATCCATGTTGACAGTTCTTGATCACCTTCCTCTCCTCCAAGTGCTTCAAAATGGACTCCAAAATGGAGTCAAGAGACAATAGATATTTAGAAGGAATTTAAAATAGAAAGGAGCAGTGATTTTTTGGAAACATTTAGAAATAAGTTGCACTGGTTGAGTGTGTGTACTTACAGGAAGGCAGACATATTCGTATCCTGACAGATGGGGACCTTGAAGACCGGTATGTTTGGGAATCAGATTTTAGCACATATTGGATAGGTGGAGAGACAGGTATGAGGAAATGTCTTTTTTTGGCCATAAAAACTGATCATATATTTTATTTGGAAAAAGCAGAGAAAGTAAGTAAAAAAGGCTACACTGTGTAACAAAGAATAATTTCAGAATAAAAAATGCCTTTACAGAGACAGTAAACAGAACATTTCCTTTCCAAATGCAAACGGATGGACATCATACCAAATGGACTAAAGGTAAAAAATCTGCTGCTATCTACATACTGCACAGACCACAGTGAGAGATTATGTCATACTCTATCAAAAAAACTGAGGAACCACCTGATCAGCATCCTATACAGCAAACAGGAAAACATCAAAAAAGAGCTCTCCAACCTGGAGACTCTCATTAATAACCAAACTTCTATACAAACGGACTTCACTAGAATAAGACAGGAGATCTACATTACTCACTTCACCGCTCTTCAAAGGAAAAAGGACTGTAAGCTGTCTAAACTCCTACCTGCCACATGGGGCCACAACAGTGGTACCCCTAACCCACCCAGCAATATCGTCAATTTATCCAACTACACACTCAGCCCAGAAGAAAAGTCTGTCCTATCTCGGGGACTCTCTTTCTGCCCTGCCACCCCCACCAACATGATACAGTTCTGTGGCGATCTGGAAGCCTACTTTCGCCGTCTCCGACTCAAAGAATACTTCCAGGACAACACTGAACAGTGCACTGATACACGGGTGCCCTCCCACCAACAGCACAAGAAAAAGAACTCCACATGGACTCCTCCTGAGGGTCGAAATGACAGCCTGGACCTATACATTGAATGCTTCCGCCAGCGTGCACAGGCAGAAATCGTGGAACAACATCGCTTGCCTCACAACCTAAGTCGTGCAGAACGCAATGCCATCCACACCCTGACATTATCATCAAAGAGGCTGATAAAGGAGGTGCCGTTGTCATCATGAACAGGTCTGACTATCAAAAGGAGGCAGCCAGACAACTCTCCAATACCAAATTCTACAGGCCACTTCCCTCAGATCCCACTGAGTAATACACTAAGAAACTACAGCATCTACTCAGGACACTCCCTACACTAACACCAGAAGAAATCAACATACCCCTAGAGCCCCGACCAGGGTTATTCTATCTACTACTCAAGATCCACAAACCCGGAAATCCTGGATGCCCCATCATCTCGGGCATGGGCACTCTCACTGAAGGACTATCTGGATATATGGACTCTCTACTCAGACCCTATGCCACCAGCACTCCCAGCTATCTCCGCAACACCACTGATTTCCTGAGGAAACTACAATGCATTGGTGACCTCCCAGAAAACACCATCCTAGCCACCATGGATGTAGAGGCTCTCTACACAGACATCCCACACACAGATGGAATACAAGCTGTCAGGAACACTATCCCTGATGATGCCACAGCACAACTGGCTGCTGAGCTCTGTGCCTTTATACTTACACACAACTATTTCAAAATTGATGACAATATATATCTTCAGATCAGTGGCACTGCTATGGGCACCCGCATGGCCCCACAATATGCCAATATCTTCATGGCCGACCTGGAACAACGCTTCCTCAGCTCTCGTCCACTCACACCCCTTCTCTATCTACGCTGCATTGATGACATCTTCATCATCTGGACCCATGGGAAGGAGACTCTGGAAAAATTCCACCATGATTTCAACAGCTTCCACCCCACCATCAACCTCAGCCTGGACCAATCTACACGGGAGGTCCACTTTCTTGACACCACGGTGCAAATAAGTGATGGTCACATTAACACCACCCTATATCGAAAACCCACCGACCGCTATGCCTACCTTCATGCCTCCAGCTTCCATCCCGGGCACATCACACGATCCATTGTCTACAGCCAAGCACTGAGGTACAACCGCATCTGCTCTAACCCCTCAGACAGAGACCAACACCTACAAAATCTCCACCAAGCATTCTCAAAACTACAATACCCACACGAGGAAATAAGGAAACAGATCAACAGAGCCAGACGTGTACCCAGAAGCCTCCTACTGCAAGACAAACCCAAGAGAGAAACCAACAGGACTCCACTGGCCATCACATACAGCCCCCAGCTAAAACGCCTCCAACGCATCATCAAGGATCTACAACCCATCCTGGACAATGATCCCACACTTTCACAGGCCTTGGGTGGCAGGCCAATCCTTGCCCACAGACAACCTGCCAACCTGAAACATATTCTCCCCAGTAACTGCACACCACACCATAATAACTCTTGCTCAGGAACCAATCCATGCAACAAACCTCGATGCCAACTCTGCCCACATATCTACACCAGCGACACTATCACAGGACCTAACCAGATCAGCCACACCATCACTGGTTCATTCACCTGCACATCCACCAATGTAATATACGCCATCATATGCCAGCAATGCCCCTCTGCTATGTACATCGGCCAAACTGGACAGTCTCTATGGAAAAGGATAAATGGACACAAATCAGACATTAGGAATGGCAATATACAAAAACCTGTAGGAGAACACTTCAACCTCCCTGGCCACACTATAGCAGACCTTAAGGTGGCCATCCTGCAGCAAAAAAACTTCAGGACCAGACTTCAAAGAGAAACTGCTGAGCTTCAGTTCATCTGCAAATTTGACACCATCAGCTCAGGACTGAACAAAGACTGTGAATGGCTTGCCAATTACAGAACCAGTTTCTCCTCTCTTGGTTTTCACACCTCAACTGCTAGAACAGGGCCTCATCCTCCCTGATTGAACTGACCTCGTTATCTCTAGCTTGCTTGCTAGCATACATATATATACCTGCCCCTGGATATTTCCATTACATGCATCTGAGGAAGTGGGTATTCACCCACGAAAGCTCATGCTCCAAAACGTCTGTTAGTCTATAAGGTGCCACAGGATTCTTTGCTGCTTTTACAGATCCAGACTAACACGGCTACCCTCTGATACATTGGCTCTACAAATTCTCATTGTCTCTTATGAGAATGATTTGTGTTTGAAAAAAATATAAAATTGTGGTGCTTAGCATCAATACAATATGGAAATGATGCAAACCTGTAGCAATGATAATAGGCAGTAATGGACCCTATTCTGCCTGCAGGTGTGCCTATGGGCTCCCATTGAAAACCCTGCTCAGAGATCACAGGAAGTGGTAGAAGATTGTCTGCATGAGGAAGTTTCAGATTAAGATGACCTAGTGTTTTGGGAGATTTGTTCTAGAGATCAGCAGGAACATAATGAAGTGATTGGCTTTCCATTCCTGTAGGAGGGAAGTGGTCAGGAGCATGGGATTCCCAAGAGTAAGAAAGGAGCCATGGATTTCTTGGGCCATGTCTTAGTACTGTGCACATTTATTTACACTTCAAGGTATTCCAGGTACATGAAGAAATGTGAACAAGAAGGGTAGCCTGCTGCAAGTTAGCCTGCAATGTCAGTCTTGAGGGATAGGATTGGCTTCTCCTACAGGGACTCTAGGTGTTTGTACTGCACCTAGCACAACGGAATTATGGGCTTTGGATCAATGCCATCTTCCCCTAGAATGCCAGCGCTTTGTTGCCCAGTCTATCAGCAAGGCAACCATATCCATAAACGCAATAAAAAAAGGGCAAAGGCATTTTTGCTGGCATTTGACAGTTATTGAGTGCTAATTAGTACACTAACTGATATCCTAGACTATGTAATATGGAGAACATGGTTAGGTTACACTGCATACTTTGGAAAAATTCTTGGGTTTATTTGGGTTGTTACACTAGCTCTTCTGAATACTGTGGTTTAAGCACAGGTTTGGCCTAGTTTAAGCCCTAGGTTTGGCCTAGTTTTCCAGATGTTTGGATTCTGTGGTTTAATCATTCTACAGTGGGTGCAAGAAACAGCCTGCTCCTGGCTGCTCTACAAAGTTTTGAAGCAACTTTTGCTCTTGACTCTTCTGCAGACAGGGCTGCCCAGAGGATTCAGGGGACCTGGGGAAAAAGCAATTTCAGGGGCCCCTTCCATAAAAAAAAGTGGCAATACTATAGAATACTATATTCTCGCGGGGGCCCGGGGCAAATTGCCCCACTTGTCCCCACCTCTGGGAGGCCCTGGCTGCAGTAGATGAAGAGGCTCCTACCACATGAAATGGGGAGGGGCATGCAGGATGAGAAATCTTGTCAAAAATCACAGGTGAGGCTTTGTATGATTTTAATTAAAACCGATTATTTGTTTTTGAAAGTGTTTCTGTAACAAAACTGCAGCCTGATCATGAGAGCTGTCTTGTGTCTCACTAGCTTTTTCAGTATTTGGCATGATTTAAAACAGATGAATAAACCATCCAAGTGCCCCAAGTAGCTAGCATCTAATGAGACACAGCTATTGGCTAAAAAAATTTTTTTTCTCTTTTTCCTTTCCTTGGCAAGTTTTGACAGGCACATATCTCTGGTGTGCGATCACTCAACTTCTCCCCAGCAGATATGTTTTCTACTTTCTTCTGCCTGTATTTGTGAATAACAACAATTTGAGGGTCTTCTTGCATCACTATGCCAAAACCTGGTGGGTCATTAACAACACATTTGCTGATACTGGCGTCTCAGTACAGTCTCTGAGGAGGTTTTCTATTAGATTCAGCCTATGTAATTATTTATTATCTGTTATGGTACCATCACAACTGGGAGCCCTGTGGTAGGTGCAGTACAAACACATTGTACAAGATGTTCCCTATCCGGAAGAACTTTCAGTCTAAAATAATAGAACAGAGAAAAAGCGGGAGAAAGGAAGTAGTGGTATCCCCAGTTTACAGATGGGAAAGTGAGACACAGAGAGATTAAAGGCCTGATCCAAAGCCCCTTGAAGTCAAAATGACTCACCTAAAGTCGCACAGATGGGAGTTGAATCAAAGTCTCCTTTTTTTTGTCGCAGTCCTGTGACTTAACTACAGAGCAATCCTTCTTCTCCAATGTATGTTTATTTTGTATTAACAAAGTACAAAATGTAGCAAGTGCATTTGTTAGTAGTTCAACAGATGGTGTTACTTTCTGTTTCTATCTTTCCTAACTGCAGAATTCAATTAAAAATATTTTTTAAATGGAGCTGAGGTTTCACGTAAGCCCTTTTTTTTTAAAAAATAAAGGAGACTTTTACAATTTGTTGTGCGCACCACTACTGTTGCCCTATGGGACAGCCATGGAGCCTTATAATTCCACCTGTTCTGGTGGAGTTTCCCTCAGGTGAAGTAACTATTTGCTGGAAACTAACGTTCAAAATGCAGCTATTCTTTGTTAATAGTTCCCTTTGGAGATATGATGACGTCTCCCTACCTGCCCAGCCTATTTGAAACTGTTTTTGGGGACTCTAGCTGGAGGGACCCTGATTACTTCATTCTCTCCCCCACTTCTTTTTTTGGCAGGACTTTTATTTATGCCAAAGATGGCAATCCACAAGAAGCACTGCACCAGAGGCAGCCCCCAGGACACTTAGCAGGAGAAGCGCTGCTCTGCACACATGCACACTTGGACAATAATTCCGCCTCCTAAAAAAATTAATACAAAATCCCCATTTAGCCACTGCACCAACGTTTTGTTTGAAGACCAGATGGATGCAGCCTTAGGCCTTCTTTCTTTGGATCCGTATGGATGCCTTAGACACCAGATTTGAAGATCAGAAGGCTTCATTTTTAATTTTTTTAAATTGTTCCTTTTTAGTTTTTTTCCTCATTTGAAAATCAGTATTACTTCATACTGCCACTGGCTTGCCACTGGCTTGCTTCATTTGTAGCTCTTTTGGGCTTCCCATTGGGGAACATTAGCACTTGAAAGATTTTCTAGGCCTTGCTGTAAAGAGTGTTGTGATGAAGTGTGGGTCTCACTGAATATGAATTTTTCCCTCCTGTTGAAGTTTAAAATATACAGATTATTATGAAGCTCTTAGATAGCACAGTGAAACTATTGGGACTAAATTCTATGCGACAAAGACCCGAGAAACTTCATCCCTATTTCATCCACCACAGACAAGCCATAAAAATATGTTTTTTAAAATGCTATATTGAAGTGTGCCTGTTGCAAAATCTAACATATATCCAGCTTAAAATATTGTTATAAGTTATTTTTTAAAATATCTACTGGGACAGATTCTCCTCTCACTTAGTCATTTTCCATTTATGTAGCTTTGTTGACCTTAGTGGAATTACTCCAGACTTATACCAGTGCGAGTGAGAAGAAAATCAGCAAAGCAGTAAACATTGTGTTCTGAAAGTCAATACTGTGTTAAATCCTGCCGTAACACTGATACTGTATCTAAAAATCTTGAATTGTCATTTAATAAAAGAGTCATTTGACAATACCATTGGATGACTCTTTTTATCAGTTTTAATCGGCTGGAAAATGCCCAGAACTATGGGACTCTACAGACCCAGGGAGAGAAGCTAGATTATTTATGAAGCCTGACATAATAAGAGTGGAGTAGTTTTGAAGTATCATTTGAATTCCCAACAGCTCTAAGACTTTTGTATCAAGCAAGAAAACCTTCCTGGGAAGAAAAAGAGCACTTTAGAGAGTGTATGGTTATGTGGTGTTCCTGTTCCTTTTCCTTTCCTTGTGGTGACATTTTTCCACGGTCCAGAAACAGAAGCTTGAACCTGGAATGGAGATTGTAGGTCCTGTAGCATTGAGATGATCTCCCCCACTGAAGGCATCCCAGTTGTCTTTGTGGCCAAGGCTTTGTCAGATAAACAGGCTGAGTTAGGGCTGAACGTAAAAAAAAGAAAAGTTTCCTAAGAGAAGTTGTGTCTCCTTCACCCATCTATTTCAATATGAAAGCTGGGTAGAGGATGTGAGTAGACAGACCATGTCTAAGAGGAGCAGACGTACAATTTGTAGATTCACATCATGTGTCGGTGAAAAAATATTCTTTTTTCACTGTAAGACTGTATTATAGGAAAGGGGAATCCTTTGGCCTTCACCTTAATGGAACTAAAACACTAGTTATACTAAAAGAGTGGTCGATTATTGCCTATTAGATACATATTACTGAATTCTATTTGTGGTGACATTGTCTTTCTCTTCAGTACGTGTTCAGCTTTACCTTTGTTGTCTCACTTTACCCTAAAGAGCAATTTCTTTTTAATGCAATATTCAGAATGATTTTAAATTTCCAAATGTTTGGCTCTTTTTTTAATCCCAGTAGCTATAGCATTAAGCAGTGAGAGTGAAAGAGGGTGGAAGTGGGTCTTAAGTAGTGCATGGGCCTTGTGCTAACCCTCTGCACACGAATGAACTTCACCTAACAGAGTTATTGTGACAAGTGGGTACATTTTTTGTGTGAGTTCCTATACTGGTTTGTTTAAGTTCTTTGAAGATATTCTGATCCCAGCACATTAGCTAGAATGTGGTCCTTCGGCGTTCTGACTAGTGATGATTTTGAATGTATGTAAAACCAAGGCAATAGTGATTGGCTCTAGATGATGTTTAATTGGAGCTGCTGGTTTTTACTTGTATTTTGCAAAGAAAAGAAAAGTAATTAATGGAGCAAATACTTTTTTTAAAGTCATGCATCATTTAATCTCAGCCTTATAAAAGTGATGTATATACAGGACAGATCATACTAATAGAAAACTAAAAGCATAATAACAATGAGTGAAAGGTGGGAAAATAACATTAGAATTCAAGTTATTACAAATGTGAAAAGTGGACCTTCATCTAATTTAAGAAACAGATTTCCAAAGATGAAATTGATGAACTGGAAAGGGTTTGCAAAAAGCCCTTAAAATGATTATGAAATGTTCATTTATTCAATTGACCAGGCACCATTTGCAGCTAAAATACTGTGTGCTCTAGTGTGCTAAAAGAAAAGAGATTTAAGTGAATCTTTTTGCAAGTTCACTCTAGCTCAGAAGAGAGCTACTGAGGAGCTGGAAGCAATTAATGTAATATTATTATTCAAGTATGGGTCTAGGTACAGGCTCAGGAATCACAAACTAGTTGGGCTGACGTCAGCAGTGGGTAATGCATAAGAAACTATTTTAATGGATGAATTGGAGAACATGCTGTTTGGCTGAGGTCAGTCAGCATAACTCAAGAAAGGGAAAAGTGATGCCTCACAAACGTAGTGAAATTCTTTCACAATAAAAAGAAGTGGATATAGTGGCTACCATTTATTTAGATTTTAGGAGAATAGATGACTGGAACATAACTCCATGCTAGGAATATGTTACTTAAATACTTTAGAACATTTAAAAAGCCAGGCCTGAATTCTTCTCTTAGACTGCCTTATGGTATGAATAAGGATGTGATTCCTGACAGTGTTTCCTGGTTACGAGGAATGTGTTAGACTTGGTATTGATATTCACACTAGTTTGTGACTTATATTAAATAAGTAACCAAAGTATTGTTTGTTTTCCCTCCTTGGATTATTTATGTCACTATCCAGGATAGTGTGAATTTAGAATACTACAGTGAAATTTACACTTTGAAACTGGCTTCTGGTGGCTATTTGGGGGTTGAAACTTAATATTCATTCTTTGCAAATGATTGTGCTAGTAAAGCTTGACTTCTTGAAAGTGAATGTGAAAAGATTATGGATGTGACTGAACTGAAGTTGTTAGGAACATTTAGGGAAACTTTTTTCACTGTTTGCTAAGCTCTAGTTGTTTTCTTGGTCCATGAAAGGCTTCATATATGGAGGGAGTGGGGGAAACCAAACAAAACTCCAAACTGTTCTTTGTTCCACCCTAGGAGGCAATGTCAGTAGAGAGGACTATGGACTGAGTTAGCACAGATCCTAAGCTCTCTTCTGGTCCCAAGGAGTGAGCCTTCTGAGTCATAGCAGAAGCCAGGGGACAGGTTATGTTGAGTAATATTTACTGCTACTGCTTGTGCTGTACTTGTGCACATATTCTTTACCTTCTTATGTAGTATGTCCACATGCACTGATTTCATGTCAAGATCAACGAAAGGAAAAAGTTGAAATTAACATTATGTTTGGCTTTCCTAAGCTGTTTTAGCTGTGAACTATATCAACATTTTCATGTACACCACAATATCTCTGTGATAAAATGCAAATCTCTAGTGGAATAATTAACAGATTCTTAACAACTACATTTCTGCAGTCCTATTCCCCAAACCCAAGTTACTCTCCAGCTGATCAAATTAACAAGGTTAATATTTGTTAAGTGCTCTCCTGAGGTTTATTTGCTTTGCTGCCTAAAATGGCTATCCACCTTTTAATACTTACGCTCCAGTTTTACTGTGGCACTCTAAGTTCTCAAGAATGTGGCATTGCTTTGGCTTTAGCCACCTTTCTTCTGACTTCCCTACATACTTAGCTTCTTAGCTCACAGGAGAAACCATGTGAAAATAGTCTGTGTATGTGAGTGAGGGGAAGCCAAGATTGATTTTTAATCTACAAGGATAGAAGGAAATAGAATGAGGTTGGGGTTGAGTCTGAGAAATGATGACCTACCAGTCCAGATGTTTGGGTCTGTAATGGTATAGCACGTTTTACAGAAAACAAATTAATGAGGGGAAAATTCCCCTTTACCACATTTGATGAGATTTTGAGAATAAAGTTTCACTTGAAATTGTGTCCTGAATATTAGCCAGTAGCAGCTTTCAGTTTGTTTCAAATAAATAAATAAAATTAAATAAAGCAAAAACACTCAGATACAAACTATACTTACAGAGCCACAAACATATGCCTTTCTTACTCTTCTTCTCACTTCACCACGTGTATTTCTACTCTGAAACAGAAAAGGTATGCGACAATGGGGAAAAAAGTTTACTTTCCTACAATTTTCAGTTTGGGATATGTTTGAGGGATAAACAAAGATTCAGGTTGGCTGATATTTAATCCAATCTGATTTACTTATCCCTGATACTTAATTTGGTTTATGGTAGGAACACGTGCTGTGTGTTGGAGGAGTATCAGTCAGAAAAACGACTGTATTATCTCAATGGTAAAGTAAGAGGTCACTCTGTTTTTTCAGATTAAGGGACAGACTCCCTTCTGTGTCCAGTTTGTGCTGGATAGGGTAGCTGTCAAGGAACCCATTTCTGCTCCTTGATTCTCTGCCTAACCCCTGCCCTGGCATGAAGTACAGTCTAGGGGCTGCTCTAATGTGTGCCTGATTGGCAGGGCTGGCTCTAGGCACCAGCAAACCAAGCATGTGCTTGGGGCAGCACATTTTCAGAGGCGGCATTTCAGCCATCTTTTTTTTTTTTTTTGCCTTGGAGAGCAAAAGCCTAGATCCAGCCCTGGAAGCAGCAGCGTGGGGAGTGCCCAGGGGACTGCTGTTCGTGCCGTGGGGAAGCAGCCCCCACACCTTGTGGCTGGGCCAGGCAGGCTCCGAGAGGGGGACACTCAGGCTGGGGGCTGCCCTGCAGGGCACATGAGCCATCTGCAGGTGCCGCAGAGCGGCTGAACCTCAGTGCCACAGCTGGGGCTAGGCGAAGCAGCCTGAGCCACCCAGGGACTGCGGCAGGGTGGCCAGAAGTATCAGCGGGGCCATAGAGGGCGGGGCATTGCCATGAGGGGCCCACGTCCCATTCTCTGGGGCTCCACTCCCTCTGGGGCTACCCTGCCATGGCTCCTCAGCCCCCTGCTGGGAAAGTCCCCCGGCTCTGCCCTCCTGGGTGCCGTCCGGTACTGGAGGTGAGAGCCCTGGCTTGAGGAAAACCTGGGCTGAGGCATAGCCCGGGATCCCCGCTGTTAACCCCCACCCTGCCAGCACTGGAGCAGCTGGAGGCGAGGGGGAAGTGGGCGGAGTCAGCACTGGTGGAGGGGAGCCCAGGGCTGGGGCGGCAGGGGGTGTAGGTGGGGTAGGGGAGAGAGTCCAGTGCTGGGGTGGCAGGGGGTGCAAGTGGTGGGGAAGAGAGAGCCCAGGGCTGGGGCAGCAGGGAGTGCGGGTGGAGGAGGGCACTGGTGTGGGGAGAGTGAGAGCCCAGGGCTGGGGTGGGGGGCAGCCAACATTTTTTTTGCTCGGGGTGACAAAAAACCTAGAGCCGGCCCTGCTGCTGGGTATTGTCCCTTACGGACCGTACACTGCTTGGGAATAGCTAGAGACATCACACTCCAATCACTTCCCCTTTCTGCTCCATCCAACCGTGATATCCTGGCTGGGATATCCTCAGCAGGGTACTTTAGTGAGGCAAAAGGGATGCTTCGGAGTGAAGAATATGCCTCTAAAAAAAGTATTGATGGAATTCAGCTCATCATTTGATGAACTGCTGCTTTTTAAATTTTGGTTGCTAATAACATTTGAATTCAGGGAAGAGCAATGTGAGCCATAGAAATATCAGTGGAACTCCCTCTGCTCCTTTCTTTTCCTTTTCCTTTGGTGGCATTGATAGTTGTTTTCCTCCTGCAGGAAAAAAAAAAACTGCCACTTTTTGCAGTGCAAGTGTAGTGGAGGTGAACCTCATGAATAATGAAGAAGGTATGAAAATGAATGCGGTTCGAGAATATTTAAATTGGTGCCAAAAAGCTTGCGGCCTAGTACTGAGCATTAAACGCAGACTATAAATCTTTATGGAGATTCTTGTGCTTCCCCTCTTCAAAACACAAAAACATGATTTAAAATAGCTTTTTATAATATCCTGGCTAAATGCTCAGACAATATGAGCTTAGCCAAGTAAAACACTGTACTAAAATAACATTAAAGATGTGACTTAAATACATGAGAGCAAGAAACACAGGCACCGGTTGAATTTAAGGGCAAGTGAGGTCATTTGCAGTGCTTCTTATCTAATTTATCAGAATGAAATATGAAATTGTCACAACCTGAGCTGGGGAAAAAAGTCCAAAATAGTTTAATGAACAAATTTAAAAAATTGAACTTGTGTTCCTTTGGAAAGTTCTTTGGAACCTGAATTATTTTAGTTTTGTTTTTTTCAAACTTTTAATCGGAAACATTGTTGAAATGGTTATCAACATTATTCAATTAACAAAAAATCAGGTGTATTGCTAAATGAGAATTTGTCCATTAATAAAATTTTTTTTAATTTTTTTGTAATGCTTTCACAGTTAGTAGTATGTGTTTTCAGAGGGAGATTCATCTAGACTTTTGGTTAAAAGGACTATGAAATGTTAAAATAAATTTTCTTTGTCAAATATTTAATTTTCTAGACATTGTCAGAGGAGATTTCTGCTGTTTATTTCCATATTTATGTATTTAACCCATCCAGATTTAAAGCACTTTACAAACATTAACTAATGTATCCTCACGATAACCCTGTGAGATTACTGTTATTACTGATACAGTAATTCGGATGTGCAAGGTGGGCTAAATTTTCAAAAATAACTAATTATTCTTAATGCCTCAGTTTTTGAGTGTCCAACGAGACACTTTAATGGAGTCTGATTGTCAGAAAGTGCTGATGTTCTCTGCCCTCTGAAAATCAGGTCTGTTTATGAGGTCTCAAGTTGAGAGCCTAGATATTTAGGCATCCAAAATCACCAGTTTTTTTAGAATCATAGGATTTCAGGCCAGAAGACCTGACTCACAGGAGACCAGACTATTTTGTGCCACAGGCAGAGAACAGGAGGACCAAGGTGCCCCAGTGCCTGAGGTCCAAGCAATGGCAGTGAATTGATTGACTGAGATATACTCAGATAATCCTGGCAGGTGACTTGACCTACACCTGCCAGCGCTTCAGAGGAAGGAGAAAACCCCAAAGTCACTGCCATTCTGACCTGGGGAAAGTTCCTACAAATCAGCCAGCCAAACACTTCAGAATGCAAATGCTCAGTATCACCTTCGAGCACTGGCCCATACCATCCTGTGTGTCATGACCCATGGGTCTTGAACCCAGGTCATCTGGCTTCTTTCGGGGCAGGAGGTGTCATCAGATTCCAATCCTCCACTTGATAGCTTGCTGGCATCAGTTAGAACTGGATCTCCTTTGAAGTCCAACTCAGATGGGCCTACTTAAGCCAAAAGGAGGAACAAGAACAGAAATACGAACTGTCAGGGGCTGGGACATAGGTGGCTGGGCCTAGTAGTTAGTGGTTACGTAGGGACCTGATGATATGCTAATCATCAGGCCCGGCTACCTATGTCCTGGCCCTGACGCAATGTCCCGTCTTCAGCCACGGCACCCTTGATGCTTCAAAGGAAGGAAATCAATGCTCCTTTCCTGCAGAATACGGTAGTCTCTCAATTTTTACTGCTAAAGAAGCAGACTCAGAGAAGTGAGTGACTTACCCAATGTCATGAAAGACATCTGTGATAGAGCAGGGATTAGAATTTAGGAGTTCCTGAGTCCTAGCGCTGTGCTCAGTCCAGGACCATATACTTTGTTACTCCAGGGACGAGGAATGGAAGAGTAGCACATGCTTTTGTTTACATCTCCAAGTGTGACTGTCGCTCTTTGACTGGCTTTGACCTTGTCAGATTGTAATTGTCAGATTGTAATATGTGATGCAAAGCAGTCAGAAGCAAATGGTGTCTCTTCTGCAGCTTAAAAATGCATGTCATTTGTCAACTTGCAATAGTATAGATCCATCTTTGAACATTGCACTAGAGTTTAAAAATATTTTGGAGCTGAATATGCTATTCATAGATATGAAAAACTAGTAGCAGTGGTTAAGGACAGATTTAGGGTAACCATATGTGGTTCAATACTGAAACAGTATGCTGGCTTGGTGAATGTTTCTTGGTCCACACGCAGCCAGCCCACGTAATGTGTGGCTCCTCCCATATGGGAAGGACTCCTGGCTCAGGAAGTAATACTGGCTCTGATTCAGCAACCATCCCTACTTAGCAAAGTACATGGAATTTAATGAGACCCAAGCACTTGTTTAAAGTTAAGTAATTTGATAAATAGGGATGGACTTAAGCATGTGCCTAGGTTTTGAACTGGGGGTCTCTGAGAGGAAGTTAAAGGATGTATCTGTTTTTCCTGCCTTTTAGAGATGAATGCAACAGCAAAGACAAGCAGTAGGGGGGTGAGCGGCCTGTGTACTGTCTTCCAGCAATAAATAGAGATTCTTTTGTTTAATGGGCATGTGCCTGCTGTTATTTTTCTGGTGATTGTGCATGTTTATGTTATCCCACCAAAGAGCAGACTGCGAGGTCACGGAACAACATTTAAGACTCCACACACATCTTTGTCAGTATGTTTAAACCATAGATTGCTAAGCTCATACTTGAAACTAGCCTATTGTACTGTTATACCACCCCTTAGAAAAGACATTTTTCCCAAATTATGTTTTGGATTTGTAATGTAATTAAATGTTCCCCACTGACTAGACCAAACTCCTTTCATGTGTGGATTTGGATCCAGGCCTCCAGACAATCCATGTTCATATATACACCCACTATTTAGCCCTACTACTCTGGAAGTGCTTAAGACTGAACCTCTGAAGAATTGAGTTTTGAGCGGACAGGGCAGTTTCATAACCCAATACCATAATTTACACTCTACAATTAATTAAATATGCCTCAATAGCCAAAAATACCATTCACCTATTTCCACCATTCTCCTGTGAAGGAGTGATTCTCCTTCTGAAATAATGTGACAGACTGGCACAAACCAAATATTCTTGATGGGTTAAGTTCCCCTTGCTGTGTGCAAACTGAACACAGATGTGAATTATAGGAAGTTGGCCAGTTTTTCTGTCAACCTTGGCAGACCATTTGTGGAAAGGTTTACGGTAGCTGGCAATTTTGGGGACTGTTAAAAAGATCAGCCATACTTCTACTATAGAAATGTGTATAATAGTGTCCTTAATTGGATTTTTTTTCAACTTTTACTTATAACATGAAAAAGTGTCTTGTATAGTTTTAACCTATGGGTTACCTTGATTACAGTAAAAAGTGATATTTGGTATTATATTATGTCAAAGATAAACATGATTTTTCTACAGTTGATTGAGAAGAAAAAGAGTAGAATTGAAATGTAAACCAGCAAGCAACAGTGAGAAATATGCTGCACAGTTTAATGGCATTTAAATCACAATAAAATCAAGTCTTGGGTATAGATTTTGCAAGGCAGCAAAATGCTCTGTAGAAATTAGATCTACACGCTTCTGGCTGCGTACAGTCATAGATCTGCATCTCTTTAACAATTCCTTTGATTTTGTAATGGTAATAGTATAAGTTTAGAGGTGGTGTTCTGTTTTCGCTGAAGGATGAAATGGGCTGTAGGTAAACATGGCAAATGTTCTTCGTAGAAATAAGCAAAGTCTTTATAATCAATAAACAGCACTTAGTTTAAACCACTAATAATCTACATACGTTTTTCAGGAATTACAACTTTGTTACGCTTTGGTAAGATGTTGGAACAAATTGTGGCTAAGCCTGTCAGCACACTACATCACAGCCTTGATTTTTTTCTCTGATTTTTGTAATGGAATCTACACCAACACTGAAATGTTTAAATGAAAGAGAAACACATCTGTAATGAAAAATATAGCTCTCAGCTTGTCTGGGCTTTAATATGAAATGATGTCTCTTGTGAGCTAGTGACTCAAAGGGTAGAAGAAAGGAGAGCTCTCAAGTAGAAATCATAAATACGCTGAACTGTTGTATTTCCACATGTTCTAAACACATCTACATAGTATTTTAGATTTTTGTGTGTGTATATCACTGTGCTGGCACAGCAATGTATGGGACTCCAAACAAAACTTTGAAGTGCTCACCCTTTGCCATCAATTCAATATTATCCCGCCTCCCCCTAAAATTCATCACTGCTCTTCCATCCCATTTAACTTTTGGTGGTGGCAGAGTCAGCTCTTCAAAGCTACATGGCTGCAGAATCCATCTCAGATCTTCCCTAACCCGAGGGCCCTTAGCACTTCAAGAGGAAGGGGGTGGCTGGATGAGATATGGCAACAATCTATAAATATTTCAAGGGTATAAACACCAAGAAAGGAGAGAAATTATTTATCACAGTGCAGGAGGCTATAACTAATGAGATGAAATTTTGAAAAGGGAAAACATAGGCTGAATGTCAAGAAAAACTCTTTGACATGTTATTTATGAAGACTGGGAAGCTCTCTCCTAAGGGAATGAGTGGAACATTTAAAACTAGACCTGCACAAAATGGCAGAAAATGTTCTGTAGGGAGCAATACTGCCCTAGCAGGACAATGGACTGGATGACCTAGTGTCTTTTCCATGTCCAGTTTCTATCATTCACAGCCTCCTGAGAGCAGTGGCCACCTCAGCTCTTGCCTGAGCTAAGTCTTCTTAGGTGTTTATAACCTTTCAGCTTTATAATCCAACTTCTCCTCCCTGAGTCAAGCCTACTCATTTCCTCACAGCCTAATGGCTCTTCCATTTCTGGGGCTGAGAGGCTTCCTAGAGTGCTGGGCCTTTATGAACTGCAGAAGTAATATTTTTGCCTATTACTCCCCTTCCTGATTATACAGGATAGAACTTGATGGAGTGTCTAAGATATTGCTCCAGCAACACCTAGCATTTGAATTTTATTATTGTAATGTTTTTGTATAGAACTGGGGCTGAATTCTGCAATTGTTACTTATGTGAATAGCCCTTACTCATGTAAGCAGTCCCATTGAAATCAATGAGATTACTTGCATAAGAAAAGGTAGAGCGGGCCATTACTTAGAAATCAAATCATTTGAACAGATGTAATTTTTATGGCATGAAAAAATGTAGTGTCAGAATATAGGGAAACATTCAATGTCCATCTCCTTAATTTTGATTTTTCATTGATGAAGAAACCAGAATGGTAAATTCAATCTGATTTTAATTAAATTTTGCATCCATCTTGATCTTGGTTATTACAAGTTAGAAGATGAACTCTGTTCACTTCTGTACCAAATGTATTTAAAGATAAATGTTCTTGCAAGTCTCCTTATATTGCTATTGCATATAATCAAACAATATGAGCACCCTCTTGTGGCCATAATTACACCTCAAAATCCCCCTTGTCATTAATCCAAGTCTGTTTAGCTAAATAGATAAAGTATCTGTCTTTTGTTTTAAAGGTTTCTTGTCTAACTCCTGGAATCCTTTGAAGAATAATTTCCTGATGTCTCGGAGTATTGATAGAAGAAAAGATTTCCATAAAGCAGCACAAAAAAGGAAAAAAGCAAAAAGACTGAGGGTCACACCTAACAACAAAGTAAAGCTGCTGTAATTGAATCATGTTCAGTAGCCTGAACAGCCATGCCAAATATATAATCGAAGAGTGCATAGTCTAACAAAATAAGACATGTTTCTTGGCCATAAACATCAAGAACAGAAACATGTTTTCATTGAGAAGGAAAGAATAATTAAACAACTTCTGGGCTGACAGACACTGCAAAATATGCCCTAATTTTAGTCATTTAATAAAGGCTCAGAAAATTCTTAGAAAACTGTGGAGAAAAACAATCTACCTACACAAAAATAATACTCAGGAAGTGATAACTTAGTCATTATTTTACAGGTTGTGGACCAGAGTGTAAGTATAATTGATGATTGTTTACCCAGATTACCTTTTCCTACTATTCATGAATCATGTATATACCAGTATAATGGCACTGAATTTGCTCTGTAAGGAATTAATTTCATGTGAATCCTAACCAAAGTTTACAAAATATCTTAGAAAACTGGAAAGGAGGCCCCAAAAATATTACCTCTGGATTGCCAACATGCTTTTCATGCTGTGAAAGGAAACCATATTGCCAGTGATATTGCACCTAATGCTTCACAGTTCTTATGCTTCATAGATCTACTTAAAATAATACATGAATGAATACAGGAATAGTCTAGATAATACTTAGTTCTGCCATGAATGCAGGGGACTGGACTAGATAACCTCCCAGTCCTATGATTCTATGAATTAAAATAATACATAAATGCTGTGAAATCATTGTCCATATTAAATAGACACTTGGTATTCTACTCCTGTGATTTTAAATGGACGCTTTGCTTAGGATGAAGTCATGTTTTTTTCTATCAACTGAAGGACAAAACTGTGAAGGAATCATATTGTTCTGCTCTGACCAATACAGGTAATTCTTTGATGGCTATTGACATACATTGACCATTGTTATTGTGAGATCTTGAAATTTGTATTATGGACAGTCATTTATACTGACACTGACCTAAACATTGTGGTAAATATCCTGTAGCAGCTTTTGCATCATGTTACCACAGAAATTGTAAAGAAACCTCTCTATTTGTGTTACTTTCCCCCCAGAGAGAGCATGCAAAATTCTATATTAATAGTATATCACACTCAGTCCAATTGGGAAGAGTGCATTGTAAAACAACATCAAGAAAAAAAAGAAGTCATGGAAATAAAATTTCATAACTATAGGCAGGGTTACCAGATAGCAACTGTGAAAAAACGGGACGGGGGTAGGGGGTAATGGATATCTGGTCACCCTATAGGGCTAAGTTACATGCTGCAGCAACACTGCCCCATTTGAGATCTGAAATGGGTGACCCATTAGGACCATACTATGCTTTGAACCAATTTATACATGAGAATTAAGGATCTAAGAGAAATCCCAAAGAGAGGGAGTGAAAGCACACAGTTCAGAGTAGTCAGCTATAGCCTTGGCCACATTTAGAGCAAAAATGCAAGGGTGTTGCAGCATGGCTCTAAAATGACTTCTATGACAAGTGTGAACCAGTATCTCATTTTAAGTCAGGAAACCATTCTGGTCAGACCTTCCAAACTTCCACACAATGATGGAAAGACTAAGTGTGCCATGCAGCTGATGGCACTATTTGGAACAGTTGTGAATATTCTTCACAAGAGGAGAATTTCTATAGAGATAGTCCACAGTCAGCAGCTGAGAATTCCTCCACTGAGGATAAAGGACTTTAAAATGTGGATAAAGGACAAAACCTGTTCTGGATTAC
This sequence comes from Gopherus evgoodei, assembly GCF_007399415.2. Classification (NCBI taxonomy): domain Eukaryota; kingdom Metazoa; phylum Chordata; order Testudines; family Testudinidae; genus Gopherus; species Gopherus evgoodei. Next base: position 93,685,924 of record NC_044325.1, read on the forward strand.
AATTAAAGAACTTGTTTAAAATTTTAAATGGTAGAAATGTTCTCTCCCTCAAACTATTTAACTTTTTTAGTTATTTGAATCACTTAATCTGAAAGAGATCTTCTGATGACCCAATGTGTGCTGTGGAGTGCAGAAGAAAAATCTTTAGCAGTTTCCCTGGAATAAAGTGATATTAGAATTAGTCTGTAGCGATCTGTATTTATCTTGCTGACCCACTTGATTTGATAATGGCAAGCATTTTGGTTTTCCTAGATTCTAGCAGCTTTAGCAATATGTAGCTCCTTAATTTTATCACATTTATTTGCCCTGCTTCTCTATTTGTTCTTTTGCTTCATTCCCTATATTTTTCATTTTCTTATTTCACGTAGTTGTTTTTGTCTTTCTTTCTCTTACTCTTACTTCCTCAACTACTGTACCACGTGAAGCCAGTGAAAACCTCTTTAGCTGAATAGCGTTGCTTAGCAATGTCATGCATCTCTTGGTATCTCCCTTGGAGGCATAGCAGCCTGGTCTTTCTACAAAGATTGCTATATTATTATTTTCCTATATGTCCAATGTTCCCCTAATATTCATGATAAGAGATGATGTGGCCACAGGTTACATTTTTATCTGTTATAACATAATTAGACCATACCGTGTTTTCTTACCAAAGCCCATCAAGATTTCATGTTTAAAAGGTCAACAGCTTTTTATTTCATTTTTCAAAGATAAACACCTTACATTGTGCTTAATATGTAGAGTGCTGAGGCTGAAAGAAAAGGAACTTAAAAAGATTTTCCCCTTTTGTTATATCATTCAAAATAGACATTTGACAGTGAAATAAATCCAGTTTAATTCCATGAATCATAGAAGTTAGAGATAGAAATAGTTCACCTGTGTCCCTACACAGTGCAGGATTATTCACTGAAGCGTATTTTCTAGTGCTGTGTCCAGACTAGCTTTAACTATCTCATGTAATAGGATGTACACTTCTTACACTGAGACTCGACATGGGCTAAAATGTTATGATTTGTTGTTTGTATTATGATAGCAAATAGAGACTTCAACTGAGATTAGGACCCTATGGAGCGAGGCATTGTGCAAACAGGAGGAGACAGTCTTTGCCCTGTAGTGCTTACAACCTAAACAGAGAAGACAAGAGTGAGGGTCTACATTGACACATGGGAAACTGAGACACTGAAAGAGTCAGTGGCTGGCCCAAGGTCACACTGCATGTCTATAATAGAGCTGGGAATTGAACTCAGCTCTCCTGGGTCCCAGTCCAGAGAATTAACCACAAGGATCCTCTTGACCAGCAGGCTTTAGGTTTCACTGTTAAGTATTTTTTTTTATGAGCTTTGTCTAAAATTTACATTTTTTTAATTTCATCTCATCACTCTTTGCTATGCCCCTTTTACCATGCTAAATAACCGTACATACACCATTGAAAAAATTCTTATCCTGTCTCCCACTCCCCTCAACCCTACTCATTCATTAGCCACGCTGTACTTATAAATTATGTTCATTTTTCCTCTGAGGCCAGTCCCGTCAGCCCCCTTTTTTTACACTTCCTTGACAGGTTTAAGTTTTAAAATATAGTAATATTTGTTTTAATCATGTTACAAAATCCACAAAATAAAATAATAAGAATGACTAGGTCCACATTTTACAAATGAAAGGTTTTTCATTTACCAAAACCCAGTATTCAAAAATGGTTTTCAGTAGATGAAAAATTTTGGTAAGCATTTTTCATTAAAAAAAAGACAAAATATCATGAAAAACAAACAGAAAGATTCATTTCAGTTACTTCAAAATGAAAATGTTGACATTTCAACATTTTTCCAAATGAAGGTTTTCATTTTGTGGCAAGTTGTAGTAACAATAAAGGAAACCAACAATACATACTAGAAACAATTCACATCGGCATTCTCTTAACTTTATTTTACATACTCCATCCTTTACTTTTCCTTGTCTTCTGCAACTACCCCTACCACACTGTTTTCTAGCAATGAGGTGATCATTGTAAAAAAATTTGGGAGCCTTTATAACAAAAGGGGTTCTATTCATGTAAGGCAATCCATTATTAAATACTCCTTATCAACATGGGATAATACATCTATCCTCACTTGCCCAACCAACACAGTATTTTCAGATTTAACATTGAGGTAAGAGGAGAGAAAAATGGCAGCAGATTTCAATATGTTAGCAGCAGCAAGAATGCTAACAGCTCACTATTTAGGGGAGAAATAGAAGCCAATGTCTTCAGGCTCAGACATCTGTCTCATATGATTTGCCAAGAAATGCTGTAACTATGAGTTCTAGTAACATTAATGAACATAACATAGCTGTTATTGAAGAGAAGTGATCATTCTAAAAGGTTAAAGAAAACAGTGCACAGTATATATCTTGTCTATTCTGTGATATTCTTCCAGATGCATAGACACTAGATTGTATCTTGGCTTGCAATTTCATTAATCTCTCTTGTAATTACCCTTATTAATTAATTTAATCACTATTTGTAACATTAAGACCTGATGATGCTGTAATGATTGTGTGCTATACACCCTATTTGTCTGTAGCAAACTGCCCAGAGATAATTAGTTCTGTTAGGCACACTTATCAGCCACTGATACAAACTTTTATACTACAGCACACTTGTTTGTTGTTCAGTCAGCTTTATCCAAGACTATGTTGCCCTCCAGCCAGCAATGAATCAGTAAGTTAACACAACTGTTGTACCAACTGAAAGTTAATCAAGGAAACAATTGTTTTATCCTACTTTAATTCCTCATATTCTTTATTCTATTTTCCCTTCTGTGGTAGTGACTCTTCGATATAGGATGATACCAAAACAACTGCATTGCAAAGCAGGGCCTCCCAGAGGGAGGCGGCAAGTAGGGCAATTTTCCCCAGGCCCCGCAGGGACCCCCCATGAGAATATAGTATTCTATAGTATTGCAACTTTTTTTTAGGGAAGGGGCCCCAGAAATTGCTTTGCCCCAGGCCCCCTGAATCCTCTGGGTAGCTCTGTTGTAAAGTCCTATAGAGCCCAGCCATTGAACTGGAAAAATGCACAATTAAAAACAAATAAATATTAACCATGTCTATAGACTTTTTTTTAGAACTTCTAGTCTTCAAGCTTTCCTCTTTACTGTAATCTCAATTCCTTGTGCAGTGCCTCAAACGCATTGCAAGTAAGCAACTCATATTTGCCCAGTGAAGTATATTGGATCAAGATATACTCTTACCATGTTGCCCTTTTTCTCTATAGCTCTCTATATAATCTACTTAGTGCAGTCAGTCCATATATCAAATATTGCCCCTCATAATCCTTTGAGTCTGCCATTGTAGGCTAATTAGACATTGAAGATAAATGCATTGACTCTGGTTCTTTATCCTCTTTTTATTTGCCCAAGCGCACTTCTGGCTCAAAAAAACATCATAATAGTAAGGCATCAAATGACTAAATCTATATTAAGGGTTTCTAAATTGATCAATCTGTATTTATAGAATGCTAATAATTAATTATTTTTAGTTAGGCCACAGATACTGAGGCAGCAGCAGCTACTCCAGGCAGCAAATCCTACTAGAAACATTTTTTCCTTGTGCAGCAATCTGTTATTTGTTATATTTGTCACTGAGTTTTTAATAGATCTAGATCCTCTGTATATCACTGTTCTGGCCCACAGGAGTCAGAATCCAGGATGTGGCAGACATTGCAATACCTAGATTAACATCCTGCTGGCCTCCCTGAAGTCAGTGGGGGTTTAGAAGTGGAACTAGGATTTCACATCTAGAGACTGAAGCATGTATTTCACTTCTGTCAATGTGCGACGTTAAAAAATAAGTTAAACTGTATGAAAAGTCTTTATTAAGACCAACAAGAGAAGAAATTAACTCTGAGTCCTAATCTATTCAGAAAAGTGGTGGGTTTTTTTTGTTTTTGTTTTTTTTTTGGTGGGGGCAGGGGTTGGATTTTCTTCTCTTCTTTGGGGGGGTATAAAAACGTGTCATGGACTGTGAAATCTGGTCTCCCCCCCTGTGATATCTGGTCTTTTGTGCACTTTTACCCTATATTATACAGATTTCACAGGGGAGACCAGCATTTCTAAAATTGGGGGCAAAAGGAAGTTGCAAGGTGAGTTAGAAGGTTATTTAAGGGGGGTTGCAGTATTACCATCCTTACTTCTGCACAACCTTCAGAACTTGGCGGCCAGAGACCGGCAACTGTTGGCCGGGCACCTAGCACTGAAGGCAGCCCCCAACCAACAGCAGCACAGTAGTAAGGGTGACAATCCCATACCATGACACCCTTACTTCTGTGCTGCTGCCTTCAGAGCTGGGCAGCTGGAGAGCGGCAGCTGCTGACTGAAGGCCCAGCTCTGCAGGCAGCAGCGCAGAAGTAAGGGTAGTAATACCATACCATGCCAACCTTCCTTCTGTGCTGCTGCTGGTGGTGGCTCTGTCTTCAAAGCTGGGCTCCTGGCCAGCAGCTGCTGCTCTCCATCTGCCCAGCATTAAAGGCAGTGCTGCCGCCAGCAGCAGCACAGAAGGAAGGGTAGCAGTACCACAACCCCCCTTAGAATAACCTTGCAACTTCCCCACAACTCCTTTTTGGGTCAGGACTCCTACAATTACAACACTGTGACATTTCAGGTTTAAATAGCTGAAATCATTAAATTTACTATTTTTAAAATCCTATCACCATGAAATTTATCAAAATGGACTGTGAATTTGATAGGGCCCTAAGTATAACCTAAGATATGGATTTAAACCAATATATAGTTATATCCAAGTGCACATTCTCATCCTGCTATAAGCTGGCCTTTTTGGGGGGGAAGGGGAGTGTCATGGTGCTCCAAAAAGCCACTCCTATGCTAGAATAAGCATCCATATGGTAGAGGTTAGAACTAGCTGAATAATTACATTATGGTGAGTCATAAACCCTGTCTATGTAAACAAAGTCTAACATTACAACGTATGGAGACCAATAGACATAAGGAATTAGTACCAAGAATTAGTATAGAGAGCATAAAGTAACCAATTCCCTATTTAAAAGCCAGAAGTAGCAGTCCACATGAGAGAGACAGAATGGTCTTGTGATTAAGGCACTGGCTTTGGTCTTGAACGATGTTGGTTTAGTTCCTGGCTCAGCTACAAACTTCCAATGTTGTCTTGATCTAGTCTATCAGGGCAGGTCTATACTGAAAACACTGCCGTGGTGCAGCTGCAGTGCTGTAACTTTTCAGGGAAGACGCTACTATGGCAAAAGGAGAGCCTCTCTTGTTGGCTTTGTTAATCCACCTCAGTGAGCGGCAGTAGCTATGTAGACAAGAGATGCCCCCCCATTGACACAACAATGTCTATATTGAGGGTGAGGTTGGTATGATTCTGTTGCTCAGAGGTGTACAGATATAGTGTGTATATATACAAATATAGTGTAGAAACTGGCCTCAGTAACTCAGTTCCCCATCGATAAAATGAAGAAAATATTTCCTTCCTCCCATGCTTTGTCTGTCTTAACTAGTCAGCATTTGTCTCTTATTATGTGTTTGTACAGCACCAAGCACAGTGGGGCTCTGCTCTCAGTAGAGAGAATAACAATAGAATAGAATAGAAAGTTGTCCAGATTGTTAATTTGTTATAGAAAATATTGTAACCAGAACATACAAGAATACAGATTTATATACATATATGCGTAGATATGTGATTTGGCAAGAACAAAATGATAATGATTTGTATAATGACCAGGAAAAAAAACCTGCATGGTATGTCAGTGATACTAGTTGGTTTATAGGAAAAATGCAATAAGTTGAAAGTGTTTTATTTTGTAGTATATTTTATCCAGCAAGATATTTTCTTGTAGTTTTAGAGGCCTGCTCCTAGTAGGCAGGATATTCCATATGCACCAATATAATTAAATCACATTTAAGCAGTTTGATTATGCAAAGTAATAGAGTAGAGTGTGTCTCGCCAAGAGTCTTCCCAGTTAGCTCAACTCAGCTCACACAATGAAGTTCTTTCTCTTTCACCCAATCAGCAGACCAAGGGTTGGTGTCAGACATCTGATTAACAGAGAAAATGCCTGCTGAATCATTTGATTGTTATTTCAATAAGAATAAAGGGGACCATAAAATACAGCATGAATAATTCAGATAATAGACTTTCCTGAGTCATTTTTTGAATATGTGATTTTTTTTCCCCTTCAGAATTGTACTTTTCTTTCAAATGCCTGCGTGATAAAAATACATTTTTGTAGTTGCAGAATCTCCTTCCTCTTTGACTGTTAATTTTATAATGCAGAAGTGTCACAAATCTTGAAAATAGGAAGAGGGACAAAAATAAATCAGAGTTTTCCTTACCAGAAAGAATAGAAGTAGAGTGTGAAAATAAACTGACTTGTTATTCCAAGGGTAGTCACGACAGCAGAAAAGTGTACTTTCAGCAAAGAGCACAACTAATTTTTAAGAGCATCACTCTGTCACCAAGTGTACACTAAGCACTTAGAGCCATGTCCTCTCTCTTAATGGGTATGTCTATTCAGCAGCTTAGAAGGGTGTTTCCCAGTGTGGGTAGATAGACACATGCTAGCTTTGCTTGAGCTAGTGTGCTAAAAATAGCAGTGTAGCTACCGCAGCATGGATGGAGGCTCAGGGCAGCTGCCTGAGTACAAACCTGCTCAACTCCCTGAGTATGTCCTTGGGCAGCTAGCCCAAGATTCTGCCCTTGCCACCCCTGGCTGGCGACATTGCTATTTTCAGCACATCTGTCTATTTGCACAGGGAATCACACCTCCCCCAGCTGCTGTGTAGACATATCCTTTGTGCAGCGCCAAAGCATCTCTACCTGGGAGGTAAGGGTAACAGAACCCTGCCCTAATCTGCTCCATGACTGTACTAGATTTCATGTTTGCTACACACCCCTGTATTAAGGGTGGGGAGGCAGATTTGTGAATCCATGTAGCCTCATTTCAACTCCCTTCTTTGCATTTACTATGTAAGCCCTATCTGAACCTCTGCAGACGGAACTCCTAGTGTTTCAGTCACAAAGTGTGAAGCTGAATGCAATTTAAAGTTGAACAAGTGAACCTTCATTAAACCCTGTGGATTGTTCTGTCCATGTGGTTAAGTTGCTTAATTTCCTGTGTTCCCTGTTCCACTGGTGCCTGCCACTAACAATCCTTCCAGGGAACATTGGCTCTCTGACACTGGATTCACTGATCATGATGCATCGTTCCTATTTTACAAACATTTCAATATAAATATTTAAAATAAATAATTGACACCCAGATTCCCACCCTCTGTTCCTTCGGCCAGAGGTTGCCAGCACATGGCCAAGCTGGAGTCCTCTCTTTACCACAGACTCAGCTGGTTATAGCCTTTGAGATAGTTTGGTTTCCTCAACAGGTGATCACGCTGGGAGTGACCTCTCTCTGTCTCCCTATTACCTGTCTCCAAGTCTAGCTAACTATCTCTCTGTTGAGTCTCCTTCCTCTTTGTGGGGTTGGCCTCCAGATGGTTCTCAGTCTCTCTGTTCTTGATAATCACTATCTCTGTAGGCTGTCTCTGGGTGTTATGTCTTCTGGCTCACATCTTCTGTTCACTGTCCTCTTGTTCTTGTTGAGCAGTCACTTTGTATGATCTGGGTGTCATTGGATGACTTCTCGTACTCTAGTGCCTGCTCTTTCTGATTGTTGGCCATCTCCTCTCGGCAGTATCTCTATCTCTCTAGCTGCAACATTACTCCCCTCACTGGTTGGAGGGTTTTGATCCTTCATCTCATCTGTAATTGCACTGGACTGTTTTGGCACTCCTGTGATGGGGTATTCCTATATGCCAAAAATGCTAACAAGGGGTCTTAACCAGAGGAAACTGCCCACTGACCATGGGAAAAGGTGAGACCAGAGTAACAGAGTCTCTTTCTGCTGGCAGTTATTGCATGATGGCAGGTGTCACACACTTCTACCAAGGAGAGGAGTTGTGTATTCATTACTGACCAGTAAGCACACTCTTGAGGCTGCCTATGACAGCTATCAATGCCCAGGTGTGAGGCATATATTTTTTGCATGACATCCTTATGTAATGAGGTGGAGTGACAGCTCACTCTCTTTGAAATAGGATTCTGTCCTGCGCACTCAGCTCATCTTTAATTTGAAAATAGGGTTGTCTTCCTACCGGTACTTGGCTTTTTTCTTCTGGCCACCCTGCCCGTATCTCTGTCTTGATCGCTTGTAGTCGGATTTCCTATTCAGTAGCCTCTTGGATTTCCATTAGCTTTGCTGTTGAATCTGGGAGATGGAGTATTAATGGATTCAATGTCCTGATCACTTTCCCCCAGCTCACTGATGCTGGGTATATATGCCTCGCTTAGGGTGTCAGCTAACACCAGTAATCATCTGGACAATGTCTGATCTCTGCCTGGTAGCACTGGAGGTGCATCAACATGTATTGGACTCTCTTTGGTGCATTAAGAAGGGGCTTTGCCATGATTGTCTCTAGGATTTGTAGTCTGATTACACTATTACTGGGTGGCCCTAGGTATACTGATGGAATAGTTCCATTCTAAATATCGCAGCCAGAAGCTCTTTTCTCTATTTGGGCATACCCTAGCTCAGTCTCTGGCAGGGCTTTGGTGGTGTAAGTGACCACTCCTCCTGCAAAAGAGTTACATCCAATCCTTTCTCCGGTGCATCACTGGAGTGTCAGTGGCTTTCCTGGCTGGTAGTACTTCAGAACAGAAACATCTGTTATTAGTTGTTTCAGTTTGTCAACTAGTTGATGTTGGGGGCCTGTCCAGTCCCACTCAATGTCCTGATTTGTGAGCTGACATATGGGTTCCGCCACTGCAGCAGGTGTAGATAGAACTTGGAAAGAAAGTTTATCATTCCTATGAAACACTTGTAACCCTTTCCAATCCCCTGGAGCTGGTACCAGGTCTCGAGACTCTGACTGTTGCTGGAATCTGTTTTCAGTCCCTCTGCTGTGAATGGCTGTCCAATGTATGTCATTTCATGAAGAGTCCCATTTTTTCTGAGTTGAGTTATGTTCTTGTCCCTGTATCACTGTGAAAAGCTTATATTTTTCTGTTGTTGTGATATTCAGCTTCTGTATCATTGCTCTTCACCTAGAATGAGGATATCATCTGCAATTATTTTCACCACAGTCAATCCTTCCAATGTTTGGCTGAATCTTCTCTGGAATATCTCTAGTGCAGGGCTTAGGCCCACTGGCACATTCAGCCATCTGTAGTGACCAAATGGTATTGGAAAGGTTGTCAGCACTCTGAACTCTTTATCCAGTTTATGTGCCAAAACCCATCCCTCACATGACAGACTGGAAAGTTCTGGCATGTAGGAAAGTTCTGCCAAGGTGCCATGAATCGTGGGCAGTGAATAGTAGCATCTTTTAAATGCCTTGTTCAGTGGTTATGGGTCTATGTAGACATGTAATTTTCCTAGTGGCTTCTTTATCACCATTGCTTAGCAGGCTGTACCAGTCTCTATGAGTGTTATGAAACCTCGACTATGCAGACTTGCGAGTTCCTTGCATATTGGATTATGTTATGCCACTGGAATTTTCCTTCATGGTAAGCACATAGGTTCCACCGCGGGATCTGCTTCCACTTGCAGCTTTCTTACACGGCACCAATCCTCTTTGAAAACATCCGTACCTGATTTACAGTTGTCTCCATTGTGCATGGAACTCTCTCTATTGCTTCTTGTACTGCAGCTATACAATTCTGATGCTACACCCTGATTATATCCATAGCTTGCTGGACTGTAGTCACTAAGAGGGGTCTGTGGTGCTTACCATCCACTACCACAAGCTTCAGCTGATATTTTCTGTTGTTTTTTGGTTTAGTTACTATGAGGTCCCATTTTCTGAAGGGTCAAATTATGTTCTTATTGTTCATTATTAGATTGCATCTGCTCTTTGTAATGGGCGTGTTCGAGTCCAGTTCATCTTGAGGAATCACATTGAAGGAGGCCCTGCTAGCCAGTTGAAATCACACAGGGCATTTCCCTATTGATGTGGTTGTATGCATGGAGGATGAAGTTGTCCCTTGTTTCTTTTCCAGTCATGACAGCCTGAATCTTATATGCTCTCGGACTCAAGGAGTAAGCTGTGAAGACATCACTGCTGTCTGATGTGCCCTTCTCCTTCTGTACAAATCTAATTGAATGTTTCTGGAACCATTCTCTGCTCTTGCACACATAGGGAAAAAGGTTCAACTTGCTACATTCCTTGCAAGGCTGTCCTAGTGCAAGGCACTTCTCTTTTAGCTGCTCATGCTGTCTTCTGCATGATAGGTACAGAACCCTGGCCACCTGCTCTCTTTTGCTGTTATCTCATTGCATTTACTTCTGGGGGTGTTGGGCCCCCCAAAGTTTTCATCCTTTCTTTTGAGGTTTCTGCTGTGCACCTCAAGTCTATGCATCTAATTTGAGATCACTGACATGGAGCAGCTGTTCCGGCAGGTGGTGATCCCAAGTGCCACAGATTCTCCCAAATCGGGGCGTATGTCAAATCCCCAAAATTGCGTATAGCAGCCTGGAGTATGTGGGTGGAAGTTCCTTGCAGGTGTGTGTGTGTGCACAGAGGGATGAGAGGGAGATACTGAGACAGGGGAAGCAGGAGACAGACAACTGCAGGAGAGTCCTGGGAGTTTCTATCTAGCTCCAAGCCTATTCCAACCTCTTCAGGTCCTTCTCCCTGCTCCACTGCTCAGTCCCAGTCTCTGCAGCAGTCCCTTTGGTCTTGCTCTCCCTCTCCTTCCTGGGTGTGCACGAGTTTATAAGAAGACAGAATCCTCCATGATATTGCGACTGAAGGGGTGCTAGCCCTCCGCAGTTGGCCCTGTGACCTCTGTAGAGCCAGTGGGCATAAAGCTGTAACACAGAAGCACTATTCCCTCCCCATTCTGCTTTGGGAAACAATAAGTCTCCAGCACTCCTAGGACTGGGGTGAGGCTTGAGGCAGCAGCGAGCTTCAGTGCTGCAGACCTCTCTGCTTTGGTCCCCAATAAGCTTAAGTAACAGTTTCGCTTTTCTGCTGTTGTCGTCTCCTGCAAGGTCAGGTCTATGTACAGTTAAAACTCCTCCTTCCACCGGGACCACTGCTGGGTTTAGGGTGACCAGACAGCAAATGTGAAAAATCGGGATGAGGTGGGGATAATAGGACCCTATATAAGAAAAAGACCCAAAAATTGGTACTGTCTCTATAAAATCAGGACATCTGGTCACCCTAGCTGGGCTAGGGCTGTGTCTACAAAATCCAGGGCTTCAGACTGAGTTCCATGGCTCACGCTGCCAGCTGCTGCACAGCAGACAACTCACAGCTCTTACACTTCCACCAAGTTTCACTCACAAAGAGTGAAGTTGAATGCAGGTTAAATTGAACAAGTGGAACTTTTTTAAACCCTGTGCACTGCTCTATCCATGTGGCTGAACTGCTTCCAGGCCAACTCCCTGAGTTTCCTGTTCCCCCAGTGTCCCATCTGTAACAGTCCCTGTAGGGAACATGGGCCCATTGAGTATGATATACCCATGAAAAAGCTCTATGGTACTTGACGTGTTAACCTTTTCCCTCTCTTTTGCCCTTTTGCAGAGGAGCCCCGCTGCCCTTATGGCCCTGTGTGACCATAAATATCAGGGCAGAACCATTAAGACTTTCTGCTGACTGAGCGGACCAGTCTTACGTCAGCAGAGGGCAGCATGATGAGTCTGCTGCTCTTCTCTGTTCTGCTTTGGAGGGTTATAAGGAAGTGGAGAGGAGAAGGCTCTGGCTGGGGCAGTTGGAAGGCAGTAGCCCGGGAGTTGGTACTGCTCTCTGGTAACTCTTGAAGCCATTGTGTTCCTTTCATTTACACGGTCTGTTTCTGTTATTTGGGCCTTATCTGCACACAAACGGTATCCTGCTTTAACTATACGGGTAAAAATTGCACCCCTAGTGAGATAGCTATATTGGTACAAAAACGGTGTAGACTAGGCCTAACATGAAATGTGTAAATTATCCTGGGGGCTCAAAGGCTAGAACCTGTGGAGTCCTATGCTAGATGCACGTACAATAATCGTTTCCAAGTATAAAGAGCAGGCTAGCAGGCATCAGAAGGAACTGGTGTTCCACATAAGAACGGCTATACTGGGTCAGACCAAAGGTCCATCTAGCCCAGTATCCTGTCTTCTGACAGTGGCCAATTCCAGAATAGGAAATGAACAGAGCAGATAATCATCAGGTGATCCATCCCTTGTCACCCATTCTCAGCTTCTGGCAAACAGAGGCTAAGGACACCATCCCTGCCCATCCTGTCAGCATTTGCAACAATACTCTGCAGTGGGGTCAGCTGCACCTTGATTGCTTACAGGACACATGTAAAATTAATAAGAAGAAGAAATGAGTGACATAGTTAAGGTATTGGTTGACTTGTTACTTAGTCCTTTCTAATAGTAGAAAAATACCATACTTTCTAATATGGACTCCTAATGTAAGAGTTTGCTTTTCTCTTCTCTTTTTAATTACCAGTCAAAAACCTCTGAAAAGAGTTTTTATTAGAGTCTACAAGTTATAACTTTTGTTGCAAGCAAGGGAATTTACAACCCACTGAAAAAAGAGGCAAGTCCTAATTTTCAAAAATTGCAAAAATCCCCTGAAAAGCTCCCAGAAATGGTGAAATAAGGGGGTGCTCAAGTTTTTTTTCTTCTCTTCTTCATTGGATCTATTGATAAAAAGCTCAAAGGTTGCTTGCCAGTGACCTCAGTCCTTTTCATAGGACCAGGGGATGCAAGCTGGAAGCTAAAGCTTGCCTTTATTTAGTGATCTGTGAATAACTCTCAGTCCCTCAATGACGTGAGAGAAGCCTCCAAAGGGAGACAGTGAGTCAGAGAGAAGGAGGCATAGAGATTGCTTGAACAACCATTAGCACGTCATTGGTAATCCCAGCGACACCTTTCACATCCCTGGCATTTGTCTCAATGCTCTCTTCTGAAGGCTGATACTATGTTTAATTTAAGGCTTTCTCACTGCCTTCTGCAGCTGTGTGTGTTACTGAAGTCTGACTGATTGCTTGTCTGTTATGTTTACAAACATTCTCAGATCTTGTTAGGTGGTGTATGTGGAATTCCGGGCATGGCTACGTACCCATTCACTGAATGTGAAGCATTTATGCAATCTTTAAATTATTATAATAAGGAACAGAAAGTTAATTTGATTTATTTCAAAGTGTATACTGTCTCTCTCTCTCTCTTTCTCTCTCTCTCTCTCTCTCTCTCCTCTAATTTGTCACCTAATATGAAAATTTTGGAACATGTAAAATACGCGTACTGATTATGCTAATTGTATATATTTTATGTCTGTCAGCTGTTTCTTTAAATCTCTACTTGAAAAGAAGGAGGGGATTGGGGAAGGTTCTAGGCAGAAACTGTATAGTGATGCAGAGTTAGAAAGGCAGAATAGCTTTAGGGACAGCACTGTTTTCTTATTCTGATAGCTCCTTGTTCAGTGTTTGAAGAAAAGTTCAGCTCTCTACAGGACTTTCAGTTTGATAAGCCCATGGAATGACCTGATTGGAAGATGCTCTTCATCAGATTCTAAGTACATGTCAGCTCATTGACAAGCTAAGTGGAGTGAAAGTTAAAATGTTTATCAGGATACCCGGTTCTGCTTTGCTGGGTGACTTCAAGCCAATCACTTCATCCTTGTGCCTCAGTTCCACATCTGTAGAATGGGGATGACGATACTGAACTTTGTAGAGTGCTTCAAGATCTATTGATGCAAAGTCTGTGTACGAGCTAGAGACTATTGATTATAGATCTTCACAGAGGGCTGGTCAACATTTTTCTGTTGAAACAGATGTTTGATGAACCAGAACTTTTCTTGAAAAGTATCTGCTTTCTGTGGGAAAAATTGATTTTTTTTGTCAGAAAGAGTGCCCCCAAACCAAAATATTTTGGCCGAAAACTGCAATATTTTTGCATTTTAGTTTGGCTGTGCTGCTCCAGTTATAATTTGGTTGCCTCCTACGCCCATTCTCCATTATGGGCCAGACTCCCCAGCCGGACTACAACTCCCATGATATACTGCCTCCCCTCTCCAGTGAGATATATTATTATAGTATTGAAGACCCGAAAATAGAAGCAGGGTCAACCCTTTCATCATCTGAAAACTAAACTAGACAACTCTCGGGACAATATATCGTAGGTAGGGCCCTACCAAATTCACTGTCCATTTTGGTCAATTTCATGGTCAGAGGGTTTTACAAATCATAAATTTCATGATTTCAGATATTTAAATCTGCAATGTCATGTTGTTGTAACTGTAGAGGTCCTGACCCAAAAGAGGGCAGCGGGGGGGGGGGGGGCGGGGAAGGGTGGAGGAAGGTGTCACAAGGCTATTGTAGGAGGGTTGCAGTATTGACACCCTTACTTCTGCTCTGCTGCTGGTGGCAGCGCTGCCCTCAGAACTGGGTGACTGGAGAGTGGCAGCTGCTAGCCTGGACTCCAGCTCTGAAGGCAGTGCAATGCAGAAGTAAGGATGGCATGGTATGGTATTGCCACCCTTACTTCTGCACTGCCGCCTTCAGAGCTGGCCCCTCAGCCGGCAACCACCACTCTGTACACCCAGCTCTGAAGGCAGCACAGATGTAAGGGTGGCAATATCATGACCTTTTACAATAACCTTGCAACCACTGGAACCTCTTTTGGGTTGTAACCCCCAGTTTGAGAAACGCTGGTCTCCCCTGTGAAATCTGTATTGTTGAGGGTAAAAATACACAAAAGACCAGATTTCATGGGGAAGACGAGATTTCACGGTCTATGAATTCGGTAGGGCCCTAATGATAGGGATTAAGCCTGAGTCATGCAAGCGATAGACTGATGACCTAGCACCAAAAGCAATCCTAGTCACTCTGGTGTCCTAGTCATTGAATGTAGGGAGTGCATCATACAAGTAATAAAAGAGCCTTTTTTTGCAGTAGAAGGGAATTGCTTTAATAAATCTATGTCCATATAATAAAACATTGGCTAGATTTTTAGCAAAAATGCTAATAGAGGATTAGGAGGGTTTAAATCAGGGGTCAGTGACCTTTCAGAAGTGGTGTGCCGAGTCTTCATTTATTCACTCTAATTTAAGGTTTCATGTGTCAGTAATACCTTCTAAAAACATTAAAATGTCTCTTTCTACATGTCTAAAATATATAACTAAACTATTGTTGTATGTAAAGTAAATAAGTTTTTTAAAATGTTTAAGACACTTGATTTAAAATTAAATTAAAATGCAGAGCCCCTCAGACCGGTGGCCACGACCCAGGCAGTGTGAGTGCCGCTGAAAATCAGCTCATGTGCCGCCTTTGGCACACATGCCATAGGTTGCCTATCCCGGTTTAAATCTTTATGCTAAAAGTAAATATTTTACATAAAATAATTGTAGATGAAATGTGATTTACAATCTTACTGGCATGGGGTCTCTCGAAGCAGGTGAGATCCAGAAACATATATATATATTGTGACAAAGCTCTGAGCCTGTATTGGTGAGTCCCGCACTTCAGTGGCCTCCGAAGCTCACTAAGGCCCTCAATGTGACCTCCCTTTTTCAGTACAGTGGCAAAGATCACAGCTTATTGAGCTACTTTCATCACAGACCGGTATGTAAGGTGGGAAGGTGGAATACCCACAGTCTCTGTTGCTCCTTAGAGCTTAGTAGGCGCAGTTTGACCTCCTGCCTGGACCAAAGTCTGCTTCCCTTCTCAAGGGGATCTCTGCAGAGCATGGGGGGAAGGGAGAAACCCGGGCCTGCCCTCTACTCCTCTTTCCTTTTTTCTGTCCTGGGACTGCAGCGGCAGCGAGCAGGCACTGGTTTTACAGGCACCCATGATTGCCCGTTTCCTCTTCCCTCCCTTGGACTTGTCCTCCCTCCCCTGCTGCATTTGGCTGATGAGCTCCCTTTTCCCCTGCTTCACCCTCTGCCCTGTCCTTGCAGCTGTTTGCCCCCTTTCCTTTTGCTGCCTGCCTCACCCTGTTTGCTCCGTTTTGCCCTACCCTGCTGTTTGTGGGGCGTCTTTCTTTGTGGGTCCTTGGTTAGTTTGTCCCACAGTGCAGGCATTGCTGCCGGCCCCATTTCTCCTTTTTTGGAATGGTTGCTTATGAGCCCATTCTGTTTTCTATTCCTTGCCTGTGGCATACTCATTCCACCTGCCCTTCATTCTGGTCCCTTGCTACCCCCACTCCTTCCCCGCCCCTCCCCGGTTTGCCCTCTTTGCCTGCATGCCCATGTTCCATTTTTGGTGCTTGAGATTCCCTTCCCTTCTTTGGTTGTTCCCTTCACTGATGCACACTCCTCCATGATGTTTTAGTTCTCCCTTCCTTTCCTTAGTGCAGCCGAGGGAGTGGTTTTTTTCATCCTGTGCCAGGAGTTGTGTTCCTTGTTTTCCTGTGTCCCTTTCTGTTGGCGCCCTCCTGCCATGCTTTCAGCCTAGCAGAGGAGTGTGGTAACCATTCCCCCCTTCCTCCCTTCTCTCCGTTCCCTTTGTTTCCTGCCCTAAGTGGCCATCCCTATCTCTCCCTTACTGTGGTGGGTGATTCAGGGGGTGGAACTTCCCTGGACGCCTGAGCAGCTTCCCTCTAGTCTCCCTTCCCACCCTTCCCTGTGCTGGCTACCTTGACCGCCACTGCCGGGTTGCCTGCCTGCCACTGAGGTACTGGCAGCGGCGGGCACAGATAGGGACTCCCGAGACTCTGCTGCTGCTGCTATGACCTCTACCGCCCCTGCTTTTGAGACCGCTCCCTTGGCTTGTGGGAAGGGCCAGAGGACGAAGAAGGGCAAGGGCCCCACCCAGAAGGCGAAACCTCCTGTGGCAGCGGTTCCTTCTCCTGCTGTGGACCCGCTGATGGGCGCGGCTCCCTCATAGACTCATAGACTTTAAGGTCAGAAGGGGCCATTAAGATCATCTAGTCTGACCGCCTGCACAATGGCCCCCTCTCTTGCCTGACCTGTTGTTCACTCCACCAGCCCTGGAGGTGCTGTTCCTTCGGCCCCCAGGGCGTACGCCCAGGCCCAGGTAGCTGCGACCTCTCCGTGTGCCGCTTTGCAGTCTGCTCCAGCCCCCTCCTGGAATACCATTCCCGGAGGCCGGGGCCCCTTTCCCACCCTCACCAGGGAGCCTCCTGGTGTCAGCCTCACCCCACGTGGAAACCTACATGCAGGTGATGGTGTTGGTGGTGGGGCCCAGGGCTGTACCCAGTATGGTGACGGCTGACGCTGAGTGGCTGGGCTCTGAGCCCAAGGGTGCCTTTCCCTGTGAGGCAGGGCGGCAGCCCTTGCCCCCCCCCCCACAGTGCTGTAATCCTGGGTGCTTCATTTAGCTAGACACCTGAGCCTAGCACTGTGGGGGGCGCCCCAATCCATTGCTGCCCTTCTAACCACCATGCCCTGTAGAGGGGTGCCATGTCCCGGTGGCTTTGCCACTCGGGCCCCTGATTTTGTCCTGACCCCAACCCCAATCCTTGGTCTGTGTCCTGCCTCTGACCCCGTTCCAGCCCCTGCTACTGTCCTTAACCCTTTTTCCTTCCCTCCTCCTGTTGCTGCCACCCCTGGGGTTGCCTCATTTTCCTTTTACGAGGGCCCCCGGGCAAGAATTTTGTTAGCCTTTTAAAAATAATACACTGTAGGTTTTAGTCACATACTGGTAGAATTCACTTCTGTACAGAGGACCAGCGGTTTTGGTTTTTCCCTCTTCTGAACAAACCAGGGCTGCAGTTCTCCCTCCGCCACAGTCCCCTGAGCTGGGGTCAAGCTGCGGGGCTGGTACGGGGACCCAGTTGGGGGATGGTCAGGGGTCTCTGCCCCCTGTCCCCAGGTACCACGAGACGAGCTGCGCTCTTTCTTACTGGATACATGTGGAAATAGGATGCAGATCACTCTCCAGCACTGGGGGTACTTTCATCTTGTCCTCCAGGCCGTGAAGACCATTTTAGGGGAGGGTAAAGGGACTGAGAGGCAGGACACTGCAGCCTGCTAGCAGACCCATTGCTTCCATGACTGCCTGATGGCTTTTGGGGTTGGTCAAGGTTTACTGCAGGGACGAATGGGGACTGCTAACGGGACTGCCTGTAAGGATCTTCCCTAGCCCTCCTTATGCCAATGACCATCTTTGCCACTTTGAACACCTGAGGCTGTAGGGTGAGTCTCCTCCGCAGGTGTCAGGTGCCCTCCTTCCTTTGGGAAGGGGGGAACTTGGTAATTTCCCTGCAGGAGACCCACACAGATCTGGCTGCCAAAGCTAACTGGCAGCTGGAGTAGGGGGACAGGGTGTATTTTAGCCACCTTTCAGCTTGTCAGGCTGGAGTGGCTATCCTGTTCTCCCCCGACCTATAGCCCTAGGTTCTGGGGACAGCTGAGGTCATGCCGGGTCGCCTGCTGCACCTCTGGGCCCTGGTGGAGGGGCTGACATTGAACTTAGTCAACGTCTATGCTCTGACATTAGGCCTGGAGCAGGTGTGTTATTTTCAGCAGGCTCTCTAGATCCTCACGAGTGTCTGGTCCTAGGCAGGGATTTTAGCTCTACCCTCAAGGAGCGGGACTACACGGGGACTGAGCAGTACCAGGCCTTCGTGGACATCCTCCGGGAGATTATAGATCATCATTCCCTGGTGGACGTCTGGTGCAACCACCACGTGGATGATGACTCCACCTTTACGTATGTCCGGGTGAAGGTAGATCAGTCATGCCACTCCCAGTTTGATCGTATTTACTTATCTTGTCACTATCTTTTGTGGGCCTATTCCTCCAGCATCCGGCTGGCCCCATTCTTGGACCACCATCTGGTGGTTGTGAAGGCCTCTCTTACTCCAGAGAAGCCGGGGCTGAAGCTTTCTGGAAGATGTGAACTTTGTGGCATCCTTCTGGGAGTTCTGGCTGGCCCGGCAGCCTTTCCCTCGGTGCAACAGTGGCGAAATGTGGGGAAGGTTCATGCCCGGCTCTTCTACCATAGTTACACCTGGGGTGCCAGCCAGCAGAGGGATGTGGCGCTAAAGCAGTTGGAAAAGATGGTTACTCACCTTTGTAACTGTTGTTCTTCGAGATGTGTTGCTCATATCCATTCCAGTCAGGTGTGTGCACGCTGCGTGCACGTTCGTTGGAGAAACTTTTACACTAGCAACACTCGGCAGGTCGGCTGGGCGCCCTCTGGAATGGCGCCGCTAAGGTGCCGAATATAAACCCCAGCCAACCCGGCCACCCTTCAGTTCCTTCTTGCCGGCTACTCTGACAGTGGGGAAGGAGGGTGGGTTTGGAATGGATATGAGCAACACATCTGGAAGAACAACAGTTACAAAGGTGAGTAACCGTCTTTTCTTCTTCGAATGATTGCTCATATGCATTCCAGTCAGGTGATTCCCAAGCCTTACCTAGGCAGAGGGGTCAAAGTGAGATGTGGCAGTATGCAGAACCACTGCGCCAAAGGCTGCATCATCTCTAGATTGCTGGACCAGCGCGTAGTGCGAGGTGAAGGTGTGGACCGATGACCAGGTCGCTGCACGGCATATCTCCTGGATAGGCACGCGCCCCAGGAAGGCGGCTGATGACACTTGAGCTCTAGTAGAGTGTGCTGTAAGGTGGCCCAAAGGGACATGAGCTAGGTCATAGCATGCACGGATGCATGCAGTCACCCAGGAGGAGATCCTCTGGGAGGAGACTGGCAGACCTTTCATCCATTCCGCGACCGCCACAAACAGTTCGGGAGACTTTCGGAATGGCTTTGTTCGCTCAATGTAGAAGGCGAGTGCCCTGCGTACATCTAAGGAGTGTAGCTGCTGCTCCTGCCGAGAAGAGTGGGGCTTTGGAAAGAAGACCGGGAGGAAGATGTCCTGGTTGGTATGGTAGGCAGACACCACCTTAGGGAGGAATGCCGGATGAGGTTGCCGCTGTACCTTGCCTTATGGAAAACAGTGTATGACGGGTCCACTGTGAGAGGTCTCAGTTCGGAGACCCGCCTGGCCGATGTAATGGCCACCAGGAAGACTGTTTTCCATGATAGGTACAGGAGCGAGCAAGTTGTTAGCGGCTCAAATGGCGGGAGCATGAGCCTGGGTAGGACCAAGTTAAGATCCCAGGTAGGGGCAGGGCGACGTACGGGGGGATAGAGACACTCCAGGCCCTTAATGAACCGAGAGACCAAGGGGTGGGAGAACACTGAGTGGCCGCCCTCGCCTGGCCAGAAAGTGGATATGGCCACTAAGTGCACCTTCAGAGAGGATGTCGCCAGGCCCTGCTGCTTAAGGTACCAGAGGTAGTCTAGGACCGTGGGGATCGAGGCCTCTGAAGGAGTAACGCCCTGAGTTGCGCACCAGCAAGAGAAGCGTTTCCACTTTGCCAAGTACGTGAAGCGGGTGGAAGGCTTCCTGCTGCTGAGGAGAACATGCTGAACCGGAGCGGAACAGCTCAACTCCGCCGCGTTTAGCCATGCAGGAGCCATGCCATGAGATGGAGGGCTCACAGGTCTGGGTGACGAAGCCTGCCGTGGTCTTGTGTGATCAGGTCTGGGAGGAGAGGGAGGGGAACTGGGGTGTCCACAGACAGATCTAGCAGGGTGGTGAACCAGTGCTGTCTGGGCCACGCAGGTGCGATCAGGATCAGATGCGCTTTGTCCTTGTGGAGCTTTAACAGGACCTTATGCACAGGGGAAACGGAGGGAAGGCATACAACAGGTTGTGCCTCCATGACAGGAGGAATGCGTCCGTGATCGACCCCGGAGAGAGACCCTGAAAAGAGCAGAACTCCTGGCACTTCCTGTTCGAGCGGGAGGCAAACAGGTCTATGCGGGGAACTCCCCACCTCTGGAAGGGTGAATGGATGACTTCCGGTCTTATTGACCACTCGTGACATAGAAAGGACTGGCGAAGCCGATCCGCCAGAGCGTTCTGGACCCCCGGAAGAAAGGACGCCACTAGATCTATCGACTGGGCTATACAGAAGTCCCAGAGTCAAATGGCCTCCTGACACAGGGGAGACAAGCTGGTCCTTCCTTGTTTGTTGATGTAGTACATGGCCGTTGTGTTGTCCGTGAACACCAAAACACAACGGCCATGCAGATATTGTTGGAACGCCTGGCAGGCAAGGCGGACTGCCCTCAACTCCCAGACATTTATATGGAGTGTCAGCTCCTGGGATGACCAAAGGGCCTGGGTACGCAAGTGACCTAGGTTGGCCCCCCAACAGAGGGATGACGCATCCGTCGTTAAGGTCATCGATGGCGGCTGTGACTGGAACTGCATCCCTGCGCATACCAGGGATGGAGTTAGCCACCAATCTAGGGAGCAGAGGGGGTTGGGGGGAACTGTCACCAGGACGTCTATTGGGTTCCTTCCCCGGGCGGAAGACCGAATGGAGCCACGTTTGGAAGGGTCTCGTGCGGAGCCTGGCATACTTTGTCACATAAGTACATATGGCCATATGCCCCAGGAGTCCGAGACAGGTGCGAGCTGAGGTGATTGGGGAGGCCTGTAAGCTTCGTATGATCAATATGATCGCTTGGAAGCGGGGCTGAGGCAAGTAGGCCCTGGCTTGAGTGGAGTCCAGCGTTGCCCCTATGAAGTCCAGCCTCTATGTGAGGACCAGGGTGGACTTCTCAGTGTTGAGGAGTAGTCCCAACCAGGAGAATAGGTCCGTAACTATATTGACATATTGCCGTACCTGAGACTGAGAGGACCTCTTGAGCAGCCAGTCGTCCAGATACGGGAACACATGTATCTGTTGCTGGCGGAGGTGGGTGGCAACGATGGTCATGCACTTTGTGAACACCCTCGGGGCCGTGGAGAGGCCGAAGGGGAGGACTGTGAATTGGAAGTGCTGGTGGTTGGCTATAAAGCGAAGGTACTTCCTGTGCAGTGGAAAGATGGCAATATGGAAGTACGCATCCTTCATGTCGAGGGCGGCATACCAGTCTCCAGGATCCAGGGACGGGATAATCGTTCCCAGGGAGACCATGTGGAACTTCAACTTGAGCATTCATTTGTTGAGTCCACGCAGGTCTAGGATAGGTCTGAGGCCTCCCTTGGACTTGGGAATCAGAAAATATCGGGAGTAAAACTACTTTCCTCTCTCCTCTAAAGGTACCTCCTCTATAGCTCCTGCAGTGAGGAGAGATTGGAGAGGGCTTGCTCGTGAGAGGGGTCCCTGAAGAGGGACCGGGAAGTGGGGGGGGAGGGTGGTGATGAAGCAAATTGGAGGTGGTATCCTTGCTTCACTGTGCACAGAACCCAAAGATCCAATGTCAATTGGGACCACGCCGGGAGGAAGTGGGAGAGGCGGTTGGAGAAGGGAGGGAAAGGATCCTGTCCTGAGGCTGGTACGCCGTCCCTGGGCGCACCTTCGAAAGTTGGACTTGGGGCCCGGTGGTGCCTTAGAGGGCCCGTGGTTTTGGCCCCCTTGGAAACCAGACTGGCGTCTGCGGCCCCCCTGCCCGCGCCTTCTATTGAGGTCCTGCCTCTGGCGAGGTGTAAAATACGGACAGTGTGCTTGGGGCCTGAAGGATCTATGCTGGGTTACGGGGGTATGCATCCCCAACGAGCGCATGATGACTCTATTATCCTTCAGGCTCTGCAGCCTGGGATCAGTCTTCTCTGAGAACAAACCTTTGCCATCAAAGGGTAAGTCCTGGATGGTGTACTGCAGCTCAGGAGGTAGGTTAGAGACCTGGAGCCAGGAGATGCAACTCATGGTAATCCCCGAGGCCAAGGTTCTGGCTGCTGAGTTGGCTGCATCTAGGGAGGCCTGGAGAGAGGTCCTGGCGAGTTTCTTCCCCTCCTCCAGGAACGCGTTGAACTCCTGGTGTGAGTCCTGGGGTAGCAGCTCAGAGAACCTACCCACCTCCGCCCAGGTGTTATAGTTATATCAGCTCACTAGAGCCTGTTGGTTGGCCACACGGAGCTGTAGGGCCCCCGCTGAGTACACCTTATGACCCAGGAGATCCATCCGCCTGGCCTCCTTGGACTTTGGGGCAGGCGCCTGCTGGCCATGTCGTTCCCTTTCGTTGACCGATTGGACAACTAAGGAGGAGGGAGGAGGAAGAATGTACAAGTACTCATACCCCCAAGAGGGTACCATGTACTTTCTCTCAACTCCCTTTGCCGTCGGTGGAATGGAGGCTGGAGACTGCCAGAGGGTGTCGGCAGTGGCCTGGATGCTCTTAATGAATGGCAGCGCTACCCGGGTGGGAGCATCAGCGGAGAGGATGCTCACTACGGGGTCCTCAACTTCCAGGACCTCCTCCACTGGGAGGTTGATGTTGAGGGCCACTCTGCGCAGGAGGTCCTGATGGGCCCTGAGGTCTATCGGCAGGGGCCCTGATGATGAGGTCCCTGCCACAGCCTCATCCGGTGAGGAGGAGGAGGATACCCAGGGAATGAGGGGGTCCTGGACGGCCTCCTGCTCCTGGGATGGTTTCTGCTCCAGCTGCCCCAGGGAGTCTGGAGGATGTGTTACGTGCTCTTCCGACTCAACCGCAGGGGGGCGGGAAATGGTGGCCTCTGGTGCCTGATGTTCTGAGGCAGCAGAGCGGGTCTGGACCAGAGGCGCACTCTGGGCTTGGTGGTACGCCCACGGTGTCCAGAAGGACCACTGCTGAGGTCCTATGTCCTGCGGCCAAGAGTCCTGGAAAGCCCCCGCAAGTACCTCTGTATCCCGGTCCCGGTCGTAATAGCTGTCCACCTGCAAGAATGCGGACATGTGTCTGGATGGTCAAGGTGGAGCAGAAAAACCTGGAGCCAAAGTTCCGACTGATCTCGCACCCCTTGATCGTGGGGACCGGTGCTGGTACGCAGAGCGGTACCGAGAGCGAGACTGGGATCTGCGACCGGCCTGGTGCTGGGAGGTCGACCGGGATCTCAAGTCTCTACGCCCTGATCTGCTCCGGGAGGTACGGTGCCTGGGACGGTGCCGGGAGCTGGAGCAGTACCGCGAGTAGCTGGTTGGGGAGCGAGAGTCCGACCGGTGCCGTGGTGAGGACCGGTGCCGGGACCGAGAGTGACCTCGAGATCGGGAGCGACGTCTCGACTCAGAGCGGCGGCGGGACCGTGATCTTGATCGGTGCCGGTCTGCTGCGCTGACCGATGGCAGTCTGGTCAGGGTCGGCTTGCCCAGGGACTGCAATACCTGCACAGGCGGTGCCGGGGGTAGGGGCGGTGCCGCTTCAGTGATGGCGATCAAGTCCCTCGCCGCGGGAGAAAATCTCCAGGGTAGATAGTAAAGTGAGCTCTACCATAGCCGGTGCCGGGGAGCTGTCAGGTGCCTGACTCAACTGCCCTCGTGGGGCTGGAGTCGACGGTACTGGTTTTGGCTGTGCCACCGCAGGTATTAGTGCCGGGAGGTCAGACTTAGGTGCAGTCTCTGGCTGCAACACTGGTGTTGCCGTCTGAGCCTTCGCCTTCTTCGACCTCGGGGAGAGGGAGCAGCGCGGAGTCGATTTCGGTGCTGGCGGTGGCCAGTGCCAGGAATCCTTAGGCGTACCGGCAATGCCCGGTGCCATAGGGGTGCCTCTGCTCACCAACTGGCTCGTGCTTGGTGCCGAGGGCGACGGTGTCAGGGCCGTTTCCATTAGGAGCTGCTTCAATCTAATGTCCAGCTCCTTTTTTGTTCTTGGCTTAAAAGCCTTGCAAATTGGGCACTTAGCTGATAAGTGCGATTCCCCTAGGCACTTCAAACAGGAGTCATGGGGATCTCCTGTTGGCATCGGCCTATGACAGGCCGAGCACTGCTTGAAACCCGGTGAGCCAGGCATGAGCTCCGGCACCGGGTGCGGGGAAGGGGCTATCCCCCGAACCCCGCAACACTTACTAATTAACAACTATAACTATGAACTATAACTAACTCTAATGAACTATATCTATATATATACAATAACAGTTAACTATACTATGAATATAACTAGAAGAGACTACGAGTAGCTAGGGAAGGTGGAGGTCAGCTAAGCCACACTCCACTGTTCCAACGACCGACATGGGCGGTAAGAAGGAACTGAAGGGTGGCTGGGTCGGCTGGGGTATATATTCGGTGCCATAGCGGCGCCACTCCAGGAGGCGCCCAGCCGACCCGCCGAGTGTTGCTAGGGTAAAAGTTTCTCCTACGAACGTGCAGGCGGCATGCACATACCTAACTGGAATGCATATGAGCAATCACTCGAAGAACGGGAGGTCTTAGAGCTGGAGAGGCATCTGGCCACCAGCCCCAGGGATCCATCCCTCTGCAGAGTGTGTCGGGAGAAACGGGAGGAGCTCCAGGCCCTTAACAATCTCCAGGCCTGTCTCCTGCGGGAGATGGATCGCGGCTCCTGCTTCTTCTATGCCCTGAAGAAAAAGAGGGGGGAGAAAAGCACCTCTGCCTTTTGGATCTAAGGATCCGGTGGAGATGTGTGAGAGGGTCAGGGTCTTCTATGCTGACCTTTTCTCCCCGGATCCGACCGAAGCTGATACCTGTGGAGTGCTTTGGGACGAACTCCTGGTTGTCAGCATGGGCGAATGGGAATGGCTAGAGCTGCCTTTCACTCTGGCTGAGTTCTTGGAAGCCCTCCATCTCATGCCCATTAATAAGTCTCCGGGCATGGATGGGCTGACTGTGGAGTTCTACCGTATGTTCTGGGACATCCTCCGCCAGGACTTTGCCATCGTCTGGGCTGAGTCCTTGGGGAGCAGAGTCCTCCCTCTGTCATGCAGGTGAGCAGTGCTCGCTTTGCTTCCGAAGAAGGGGGACCTCCGTAACCTTAGGAATTGGCGTCCTGTCTCACTCCTCAGCATGGACTATAAGGTTGTGGCAAAGGCCATCTCACTGCGACTGGGGTCTGTGCCAGCGGACGCGGTCCATCCAGACCAGACTTACATCGTCCAGGGCTGTACCATCTTCGACAATCTTTATTTGGTCTGGGATCTCCTTGAGCTTGGGAGTAGGGCTGGTCTGTCATTCACCCTTCTTTCCCTGGATCAGGAAAAGGCGTTTGACCGGATGGACCATGAGTATGTCCTGGGCACTCTGTGGGCATTTGGCTTTGGGCCCCATTTTGTGGGTTTTCTCCAGTTGCAGTTCGCTTCGCGGAGTGCTTGGTCAGGCTCAACTGGACCCTGACTGCACCTGTCAGCTTTGGGTGAAGCGTGCATCAAGGCTGTCCACTGTCAAGCCAGTTGTATACTCTGGCCATTGAGCCCTACCTCCATCTCCTCCAGAAGAGGCTGATGTGGATGGTGATCTGTGAGACGCGGATGTGGCTGGTCCTGTCAGCTTATGCCAATGATATGCTTCTTGTGGTCCAGGCCCCAAGCGACCTGGTATGGGTGAAGGCCTGCCAAGCTGTGTACTTGGCGGCCTCCTCTGCCTGGGTCAATTGGGTCAAGAGCTCTGGCCTGATGATCGGGGCTGAGTGGCAGGCGAGCTCCCTCCCACCCACGCTTCAGGCCATTTGGTGGAATGTGGGTCCACTGCTCTATCTTGGAGTTTATCTTTCTGTCACACATCCTTCTCCACCAGAGAACTGGCATGATTTGGAGGGCAGGATGGTTGAGTGGCTGCAGAGGTGGGCAGGACTGCTCTGGTGTCTCTCCCTTTGGGGGAGGGCACTAGTGCTTAGTCAGCTAGTCCTGTCCATGCTCTGGCACCGGCTCAACACCCTGTGCCCAGCCCCAGGGTTCCTGGCCCGGCTCCAGAAGTTAGTTCTGGAGTTCTTTTGGCCAGGACTGCACTTGGTCTCTGCAGGGGTTTTGCATCTTCCTCTGGAGGAGGGAGGACAAGGCCTGACGTTATTGCACATGCAGGTCCGTGTCTTTTGCCTCCAGACCCTGCAGAGACTCCTTTATGGTGCAGGTAGCGTGGTGTGCAATACGTTGGCGCATGCCTTCCTCCGCTGCCTCCGAGGGCTC
The DNA here is from genome assembly GCF_007399415.2 of Gopherus evgoodei. Lineage (NCBI taxonomy): Eukaryota > Metazoa > Chordata > Testudines > Testudinidae > Gopherus > Gopherus evgoodei. Next base: position 93,712,793 of record NC_044325.1, read on the forward strand.
CAATATGACCAGCAGCTCTTTTATCTCCATCCGAGAGGTCTTCCGCAAGACCTCTCCGAGCTGTCAGACTTCTACCAGGACCTCCTCCAGACCTGGAAGCTGGTTTTGGCAAACAGGTCTGTGGTGGCCACCGGTGGGGGGGAGGGCAGATCTCCATATGGAGCCCCTGCTACACAAATCCCCATCTTTGTGTGAGGGTGGTGGAGTCCCCCTCGGTGCGCCAGAGGTTAGTCCTGGTGGAAGCTACCAGGATTGGAGACCTCCTGGACTATGACCGGGGGACTGGGTGGATCCCTATGCCTTAGCAGGCATATTTGGCTCTCGCCCTTGGCATCCCCCGGCGCGTACTTTGGGAGGTGGAGGCAGCCTTATTGCCCGCTTCTCAGCTTTTCCTCAAGAGGATATTCCTCCTGCAAGAGGGTATTCCCCGCCCACCCCTTACCCTGGGCCCTCCAGATCGCTTCATCAGGCCCCTGCCCCGTAAGCCTTCAAGACCCCCACTCCTTTGTACCCCGAGCTGGCTGCGTGATTTGCAGCCAGTTTTTTCTGAACCGCACCATGGGACCATATCTACATTCTCGTGTTTCACACTCTTCATTTCCCCAATATTAAGTGGTGGGACCTTTTGCCAGCTGCAGAGGGTGGAGGACCCTGGTGGGCTAGCTTGTATTCCATCCTGGTTCCACGGCCCACCAGGGACATTAGTTGGCGGCTCCTTCATGAAGTCATGAACATGGGCATGTACCTGGTGTGGTTCACCCCTCTTCCCAATGCTTGCTCTTTTTGAGGTGTGAGGGAGAGCCTGGAGCATGTCTATCTGCAGTGCACCAGGTTGCAGCCCCTCTTCTGGCTCCTCCAGAACCTGTTGTTGAGGTTCTGGCTGCTTTTTTCCACACACTTTTTTCTATGTGCTTACCCTATCCATGGCCCCAAGAAGTCGCAGGACCACCTCGCTCTGCCCACCCACTTCCTGCATATTAACAGGGCTACTCTCTTATATCCTTCTGGTCTGAGTCCATCACAATATATATTCTGTATTTAACTATATATATATATATATATTTCTGTATGTTAAACCAGCAACACAGTAACTCTAAAATGCATCGTAATTTTTGCATATATTTATCTTCATTTTGCAAAAGTGTTTTGTCATGTGCATGCGTATATATAGCTGCTTTAGCTACACTCACAGCTAACGCAGGATTGTTTGGCTGAGTGGGAGGTGATACAAGATTGTGCTATTAGTGCTCAGGTGGTGGGAGGTGACTGAGGCTGATGGGCAGGTGGGACACAGTACTGTATGTATATACATATGTTGACAGGTATTTTTAGATGGGATAAGAATATGGAAATGCTTGTTTAATTACAATATTTGCCTTGTGGAGTGTAACTAGAATGATGTAATATTACTCTGAGAGAGACAGTGTAGTATAGTGGACTGAGTATGTGAGTTATGAGTTTTAATCCTGGCTCTGCTACAACACCCATGTGGGAGGGAAGTTCCCAGAACCCAGGCTACAGTCCACGCCTTAACGTCTACATTGTAATTAAATGGCTCTGTAGCACAAGCCTGAGTCAGGTGACGCGGTCCAGCCATAGGTGTTTAACTGCAGTGTAGAGATCCCGAGTGAAAATGTTATCACCCCGATGTGCAATCTGGATGCTTTGTTAAAGGAGTCCTGCTACAAAACTGCACGCCTAGTGGCTTTCCACAAATGTCTCACAGCAATCTTTAGAAGACAATTAGCAACACACAGTGATGGCCTTGGTGTGACTTCATATGGGGAATATGCCAGAACCCTTCTCCCAGGTCTCTGTACCCCATGTAAAGGCCAGTCACAGGGAATGTCTACACTGCCATGGGAGGTGTGATTGCAGCACATGTAGACATAGTTGAGTTAACTTTAGTCCATCCAGTGTGAGTACCAATAGCAGGGACCACAGCAGCATGGGTTTCAGCACAAACAGTACACATCCACCTGGGACCCTGGGTATTTATTTGGGCAGCTAGCCCACTCTGAAATTTATGCTCCTACAGCATCACTGCTATTGGTAATCATGCTAGCAAGATTGACTCTTGCTTGGGTATGCCAACACTTGGTGCATACACACATCGGAAGCAGATCCAAGGTCATAGGAGAAGCAGGCTGCACCCAATGCTAAAGCCTAAATTTGGCCTTAGACAATGTAAATCATATGACTGAATATACCAATTTTTCACTGCAGAAAACTGTGGATTTTCTTATGCTTGTTGCCATTTATATCCTTAGGACTCAATTCCAAAAAACATGCCCAGCTGCAAGCTAGGTCCTCCAGTTTGAAATAATAATTGATCCAAGCATCATGTCTAATTTGTAATCTTAGATGATGACTTTTTAAAAAACAAATGTGGCAACCAAGCTCCCTAGTCTGTTTCAGTCCTTGTGCAGCTTGTTTTTGAGTAACTGATATAGAATCTACAAACTTGACAATTAGGCTGCGGGCCACTCCCCAGCCTCATCCTAGCAATAGATTTCTTTCTTTCTTGTTTTGAATTGTCTCCAGTACAGAACAAAGTTCATTTGTGCCAGTTCAATTTATGTATGGGTCCTTGACAATCAGAGCTTTCAAATGACAGCTTGGTTACTATCTTTAGAAAAGCAATATTTCAGTTTTTCAGCTAACTTGTGTGCCACAGTATAAATACTGGGAAAATATGGATCAGCATTGTTTTTTTTTTGTACTTGAACACTATGAGTCCTCTGTGCTATACAATCCATCTACCTACTCTTAAGGAGCATCCCTACTGGGTGGGGTTCATACTCAAAAGTTTTAATTTTGGGGGAGGGCAGGGCATGGAGATTAAACAGCTTCAAGGGACCTGGCTGTTCAGTTTTGGACAACTGTGGCAACTATGAACCAGCCCTCACTGGCTTTCTTTTGAGTGAGTCCATAGTTCTGAGATGTCTCTTACAGCTCGTGTAGTCCAGGGAAACTGACCACCTTTAAGCCTCCAGAGTTAGGGGGCTTCTGGGACTGGTTCAGGTCCCAACATAAGAAAACAACCCTAGGGATGCTTTAATGTATGCCTAGGCTGCTATGGTCCCCAAGGAACTATTCAGCATCTCAGACTAGCAGTGCACACAAGCCTCACTCCCAACCTCTCCCAGTATGTCCCCTCATGCCAGAGCATGCCATTATACCAGGATTTCTGAGGTGATCTGGGGAAACTGCAGGGTGCGGGGGTATCCAGCTGTGACCTAGCCCTTTTATATCTCAGGAGTGATATGAAAGGGCTGAATAGCAACAGATTGAAGCCCAGCATTGGGGCTTGAGTTTTTAGCAGCAGAAAATTATTAGGCCCAAATGAAATCAATATCCTATTGCAAATTAATCTGAGGAGGAAAGGAGTGCTAGTGACTACTGCAATGCACAACAAAGAGTTCTGTAAGTATATTGAATATTAACATAAGGCACAAGAGAAAATAGGTCCACTTTAAAAAAAAAAGACAAGGACTTAACTGACTCATCATAGGCCATGGAGATAATGATATAGTCAAGAACACTGGCTTATACTTGTGCACGAACTCTGAATGATGAGGCTGTCACACTGGCAGTGAATGTATGCAGCCTAGATAGGAGATGAACATACAACACCAATGGCTCCAAGCAGCAACCTAATCCCACTGCCCAGTTGCCACACCCTCCAACAAGCCCTCCACCCAAAAGAATCAAATACATTCACACAGGAGAGCCCATCACAGCTGCTGGAGCTGCCTCCTGCTTCTGTCCACTGAACCCACAGCAACTCATTACTTGATTATCACCCAGGAGCCCTGACCATGAATGACTTCCTTAACCAGTAGATAATACCTGACCTATACTAGATAATGTGCATGCACAAGTCTGAAAAGGCAGAAATGAGCATGGTATTCACTGATATTTTGAGAAGTTCTCAGATGACAGGTCAAATTGTGGAGGACTGGAAAGTGATGAACATAACACCATTGCTAAAAAAAAAAGGGTACGGGTAGTGGGTGGGGGACATGAAAGGCTGCTGGCAGTTGTAGACTGGTTAGTTTAAAAAGCAAGTGTGGGGGGAAATAAGAGACAAAAACCTCGTGGGATTCGGTGAGGAAACACTTCAAAAATATAATTTGATTAGGACACAGCCTTGTGATTCAACGAGGAGGAGGTATTGCCTGGAATATGCATTTGTTAAAGTTTCACTTAAAAAATTACTAAATAATGGTGACGAAGCTATGCTGTGGGGGCCCAAACAGCTTGTGGAAAGACAGCTTTTAGAAAAACAGAGTGAACTGCAGCTTCTCTTGGGGAAAACTATGAAAGAAACTAGGTTTATGAAGTTACTCTTTCCTCAGGGTTCACCAGCACGTATCATCTACACTGCCTCCCAGTCTGTCATTTTGGTCCCAGCCGTATATGGAGCTCCATATGACGCTCCACTCTCAGTGGATCCCTGCACAGGTGCATGGGCCACCCATGGAGATCTACTTTATGGGGCAGTGCCTTACATTATAGCCTCTGTGGGACAAGGCCAGTCTCTATTTTGGTATATTGTGCATCACTGAGCACTTTGTTGTTGCCCAACAAATATTGCATATGGCAATAGCCTGGTTGAAAAAATTATCACAATAAGATTAAAATGTGTTGATTATTATTATTTTATTTTATTTATTTATTTGTTTTACTGTATCATTTAGAGACCCCAAAGGGAAATGAACAACACATAGGAAAACAAAACAAAACAGAACAAAGGAGTTGCTGGAGGTGAAAGAGGATTAATTAGAAATGAGAGATGAGACATTTTTCACCTTGTCAAATTCCACACTGAAGTCACAATGCTGCAACTGGATCTGAGCCGGCAGACTTCTGCGCCATTACAGAGCTCTATTAATTCAATTGTCTGTATTACAGTAGTGCCTAGAAGCCCCAACTGAGTTCAGGAATCCATTGTGTGAAGTGCTGTACAAAAGCATAGTAATAGTCAGCACTTGTCTCAAACAGCCTATATTATAGAAAAGCTGAGAGAAAGAAAGTATTAGCCCCATTCACACAGATGGGGAACTGAGGTGCAGAGAGGTTAAATGACTTGCCCACAGTTACCCATGAAATCTGTGGAAGAGCCAAGAGTTGAGCTCAAATCTCACAAGCTCCAGTCCAGTGTCTTAACCACCTGCACATCTTACTTCCTGTAATAAAACAGAATATTATCAGAATATTAAATAATATGGAATAACTCAACCTGATGGAGTGAATTTGGAACCTTTTAGGTGACCAGACAAGTGCTATACTTATGATGAACATAAAAAAGCAATATCTGGGGTCAATTAATTATGAAGGGGTATTCTATGGAACCATCACCTATGCAGCATATTGATCAAATTAAATATTATGGGGTTTGTGCTGGAAAAGTCCTTGAAACCACTGAGGTTGCAGTGTAAAAAACAGTATACATGCAGCGAATGGAGATGATGCCACATTTTGGATGGATTCTATTTTTCATGTGTTCCACATTTGCATTTTAATGCTCTCACTGCACAAGCCCATTATTCTTTTGAACTCAATCACAGCACATCTGAAGAGCACAGGGGTTGGAGAGGGGTTTCTGAGTGAGCTTTCCAAGAGACTGCTGTTCTGACCCAACACCACCTGAAAACTCTCTTCTGCTGGAGTAACCTCAGTGGTCTCTTTAAGATTGTTTTCTGCCTGCTAGGCAGCACAAAGGTGGAGTTGGGGCTGAAAATCTGTCCCTCTATGTGTAATTTTCAGGTTGGATAATCTTGTTACCTGCAAATTGTGTTTGAGTACCTAATGGTACTGTCAAGTAACAGGTAGTCTGATTCCAGTTAATCTCTATTATGTCTAACCTATTCCTAGTGATGTGCTATGAGTCAGTGACCAATGTATTTATCATAAATGAATCTTTAAATTGGTGAGTGCACCTAGAAACTACAGGAGTTGGGTAGGTTTGGGAATGTAGATGTGATGGAGGAAGGATTCTCTTTCTTTTCAGAGGTTATGATAACCACAGGGAGCCTTAAGGGAAAATACACAGTATATTCTTGATAATCATGTTACTGCACAATGTTCTGTGATCCAGAAAGAATAAACTGTCTTAGCATTGATTTATCTTGATGAAACGACAAAAAAGTAATGAAGCATTACAATTTTAATACCTCTTGACAAGCTGAACTTTTTTTGCCCTTAAACTAGATGTTTAGTAATTTTAGGGCCTGACAGAAAGCTCAGTGAAGCCAATGGAAAGTTGCTCATTTAGTTCAAGGCTTTGGATAAGACATTTACTTAAGATTTTTGATTAGCATTCAAGGCAGTCATTCTATAAGGGGGCCAGTTTACTAACATGGAAGGACATAGCCATTATGTTTGCCATGTATGCAAGCTGAAAGCCTAGTGCAGTTATAACAGCAATTATACAGATACAAGCTCCAGTTTTATGCATTAGGATCCAAATTCATCCCTGATGTAATTCTTTTTGCTAATAAGGACATCTGAAAACCTTATAACCTTTCCTTCCCCCTGAAACTGTAGATATTTTGTTTACTATATTTTCTATTTCTCTGGCGCAAGGCTCTTTAAATTTCATTTGCAGACACATAAATCTGCTATTTATCAAATTTGTCATCACTGCAGCATTCTGTTTTGTTGACTATTTTTGTCAACTACAAAAATATGTCTTTAAATGTATATTTATTTATTTTATGTAAAATAGTTTCAGCAGTTCTGATTGAATGTGCCATCCATAAAAGAGTCGGTGTCGAAATGTTAATCTATGTTTGACATTTTCAATGACTAAGGCCCCAAATTAGCCAGCCATGCTAGTTAATCACGTCTTAAAGTACTTTGCTGCATCAGGGCTTAAAGTCTGAGCCATTGTCTACTGAAGTCAATGAGACTCTTTCCACTGACTTCAGTGGGAGCTGAATCAGATCACAAAAGCTTTATACAGAAATCTAGCTTATAATATTCCTGAATTACATCATATCTAGCAATTAAAAAACTATTGGTTCAAATTGATATGTTCACAGCAATTTAGTTATGCTAGGAATGAACTGGACTATTTATCTATGTGATGGGGTATAAAAACCTCAGACTGGGCCCAAAGCAGTTAAAAGACAATACTGGGCACAGGTAGTTCCACACATCCAGACCATCACTGGAGGAACAGCTTAAACGGAGTTCAGAAGCCCAGGCAAAGGGTGGAAGACAGGCCGTAGGAGAGAGGAATCCTTCTGCAGGAAACTAGACAGAAGGTGGCACCTGAGATGGGACTGCAGAATGGGTAAGACCCTCCAACCACCACATTCATTGAGAACCCAGTAAGTCCTGCAGAGGCCTGCTCCTTTGGATTCTTTTATTTGTTGAGTGGCTGAATGTTTGGCCTATAGGGATGCCCCAAACTGAAGGAATCTACTGGTAGGAAGTAGCCCAGGGATGTGAACTTACACTTGCTGCACAGATGGTTGCTTTCCACAGGGCCCTGATCTGGGACCAAACTGAAAGGTTGGGCATGGGTCGTCCTACCACATCCCCTTAAGGGCTGAGGCCCAGATGTGGGTGGAAAACTGAAGGTTCCTAACTCAAGGTCAGGAACAGGCATCTCTACTGCTTCTACAGAGAGGCAAGGGGCTGGAAGTTAGGTATGCTAACCACTAGACTGGCTGGCCCTCCAAGCCACCTATCACAATCTTTTACTTTTCTTTATCTTCTCTGAACAAGCCATTTTTCTGGCTTTCTTCACTGCTGTACCGTAAAGATGGGGGACTGGTTTTTCCTGTGTGTGTGTGTTTCTCAAACAAACTAGGGAAATACAGCATAGATGGAGCTAATATAAGGTGGGTAAAAAACTGGTTGTACAACTGTTCCCAGAGAATAGTTATCAGTGGTTCACAGTCATGCTGGAAGGGCATAACAAGTGGGGTCCTGCAAGAATTAGTTCTAGGTCTGGTTCTGTTCAATATCTTCATCAGTGATTTAGATAATGGCATAGAGAGTACACTTGTAAAGTTTGTGGATGATACCAGCCTGGGGTGGGGGGGTTTGCAAGTGCTTTGGAGGCTAGGATTAAAATTCAAAATGATCTGGACAAACTGGAGAAATGGTCTGAAGTAAATAGGATGAAATTCAATAAGGACAAATGCAAAGTACGCCATTTAGGAAGGAACAATCAGTTGCACACACACAAAATGGGCAATGACTGTCTAGGAAGGAGTACTGCGGAAAGGGATTGAGGGTCATAGTGGACCACAAGCTAAATATGAGTCAACAATGTAATGCTGTTGCAAAAAGAGTGAACATCCTTCTGGGATGTATTAGGAGGAGTGTTGTAAGGAAGAAGAAGTAATTCTGCTCTACACTGCACTGATTATGCCTTAAGTGGAGTATTGTGTCCAGTTCTGGGTGCTTCATTTCAGGAAGGATGTGGACAAATTGGAGAGAGTCCAGAGAAGAGCAACAAAAATGACTAAAGGTCTAGAAAACATGACCTATGAGGGAAGACTGAAAAAATTGCATTTATTTAGTCTGGAAAAGAGGAGACTGAGGTGGGACATGATAATAGTTTTCAAGTATGTAAAAGATTGTTACAAGGAGGAGGAAAAAATTGTTTTTCTTAACCTCTGAGGCTAGGACAAGAAGCAATGGGCTTAAACTGTAGCAAGGGAGGTTTAGGTTGGATATTAGGAAAAACTTCCTGTCAAGGTGGTTAAGCACTGGAATAAATTGCCTAGGGAGGTTGTGGAATCTCCATTATTGGAGATTTTTAAGAGCAGGTTAGACAAACACCTCTCAGGAATGGTCTAGATCAGTGGTTCTTATAGCCGGTCTGCAGCTTGTTCAGGGAAAGCCCCTGGTGGGCCGGGCCAGTTTGTTTACCTGCCGCATCCACAGGTTTGGCCGATCGCGGCTCCCACTGGCCACAGTTCGCTGCTCCAGGCCAATGGGGGTAGAGGGAAGCAGCGGCCAGCACATCCCTCGGCCTGCGTGGCTTCCCGCCACTCCCGTTGGCCCAGAGCAGCAAACTGTGGCCAGTGGGAGCCGCATTCTGCTGAACCTGCAGACGTGGCAGGTAAACAAACTGGCTTTCCCTGAACAAGTAACGGACCGGCTTTGAGAACCACTGGTCTAGATAATACTTAGTCCTGCTACGAGTGCAGGGGACTGGACTAGATGACCTATCGAGGTCCCTTTCAGTGCTGTGATTCTACTTTCTCACAATTAATTCTAAAAAACTACAGCAGAAAGTGCAGTAAAATGATTTTGCGGTGTGTGTTCAGGAGAATACAAGATATAAAATATCAAAGTAGATATAGCTGCAGAAATTACCTTTTGGTTCTGATTTTGTTGAGAAATGAAACAGTGTTAATGGTGTCAAAACAATGTGAATCTCTTTTCCATATGAGTAGATTGAATCTGCAGTTGTATGTTTTCTTGTAGCTTTCTAAAATAAAGACAAGTATGATAATTATTGAAAAAAACTGTTGTTACTTCACAACTGCACCCAAAATCTGACATTTCAGGGCATAGTTTTCCAAAAACCAAAAGGTGCTTCCCTATTAACACATGGGCCAAATTATGGCAATAGGGTGTTGTTAATTGATATATTCTGAAACAGCTATTAGAACAAGATTGTATAATATGTGACAAGTGCTTAGAACACATCGTCGGCTAGGAAAATAATGCAAAAATGTCAAAAACGGGTGCAAAATTCTGCCAGACTCAGAGGTGCTTGACTAAAGCCATCTTACATATTTTCTCTACTGAAGCCACTTGAAAATCAGGACACCCCTTTCCCCTATAAGTCCTCTCATGCACTACCAAAACCTACTCAGAAATCTTTTTGAAACTAGAGATGATCATTATACTCATTATGCTGTTTCTCTTGAAGAAAATATGAAAAGGTTCACGGAGGGAACATAATTTAAGAATATGTAGACTCTGAAAACTGCATGAGTGTCTTGATTTTCACAATTGCCATAAAAACTAAATTAGATAAAAAAGAAAGAGGAACTCAAATAATAATTTACCTATATTATATTTTCTGCCATCTTCTCCTATTTCTTTTTCCTTATCTTATCAGGAGGCAAGGGCTGCAATGAGACTACTCATCTGAGTATGGCTAGGTTTCACTGAATGTACTTTTAAGTCTCTGGACAAATATGTCTTTGTCAGTCCCAGAAAGGATGGATGGTGAATCTGACACTTCTATTTCTGACACCTTTGGGGAGCAAACAAACTTGTTAATTCTAACATAAAGAATTTAACTTACACAGGCTGATAATTTATGATCATTTAAACAAATACATTTTGTAAGGTGAACAAGCCTAGTCTTCACTGGAATACTAAGGCTTGATGCTTGGATCTGCTACTTGATTTCAATGTGGCCCCTTTGCTTCATTCTGCTTACACAACTGGACTATAAACCTGGCAAATCTGCCCACTTGGGAATTCTTCCAGTGTTCAGGAGGCATAGAGGCAGCGTAGTTGCTCTGTGTAACCCTTCCTTGCAGCCTATTGTAATTAGGGATATGGCCAAGGGAAAAGAAATATGGCTGTGTGTTTCTAAATTTAACAGAAAAATTGAGATTTCTTTATCTGCCTTCTGAGAACACACATTATCAGTAGCTATGAGGACAACTTAGTTTGTGTCCTTGTCTTCTTTAGCGGCAGCCTCAAATCCACTTGCAAACACTGCAGGAATATCTTGTCTGAGGGTGGTCTGTGGCTTCAGTACCTTTGACAGAAATACAAAACAGCAAACATTTTGAACTGTTCACAAGATTCCTAATAAAAATTAAGAGTTTACAAGAAGCTTTTTAAAAAGACATGAGATTGTGAGACTCATGATAAAACCATTAAAATGAGGAACTCTTTTAATATATCTCAATTCTGTTTCTCATAAATTGTAAACGATTATTTTTTCCAGCCAGTAATTATTTTCTTTTAATATTTAACCTAAACTAGATATATACACATATCTGGCTTTAGAAGTGACTGGGATTTTTTAACCTTTTTATATTCCTTGTACTTATCTTTTCAGGAAGAAGCCTTCCTTTGAGAAGTCCTGTCCCAAGTGTAAAAGCAAATATCATATCTTGCAAAGAGGAGAGGATGCCATGGGAGAAGTCTCACAAGGAATTAATGTAATGTATTGTTCATATCTACAAATCTACAAACATAAAATCGCCTTCAATCGTAGTCTGTTGCAGCCCAAATGAGTAATTTTGGCTGCTAGTTTGAGCGCCATGAGATAATACATTAATCTGATTTTCCTGGAATAACCAGTTCGAGCTGGCCTCCCACAGAGAAATCATACATAATAATTAATACCTAGGCCTTGTATAGTCGTGTTCATCAGCAGATCTAAAAAGTGCTGCACAATCTTTAGTGTACCTCTCTGCACAAAACCTGCCTAAGGTTTACAAACAGAGGGGAGAACTGAGGCCCAAAGAAGCTAAGTGACTTGCCTAAGGTCAAAAGAAATCTGGAACAAAAGAAGTACTCCCGCTCATGTGTAGTAAGGGTACTAAATTACTAAACAAAAAGACTTTTATTTCTCTTTGTCCTTCCATTCCTGCTTCCCTGCCAACTTCAAAGATAGTATGAAATTACTATCCGGTAAACAGCAGGTAGGACCTGTGGATGCACTTTATAAAACAATATCCATAGATAAATGAACACTTCTGGGGCTCCCGTACATTTTGAAACCAGTTTGGCCCATCTCCCTATTCCCAGAACATAAGTGAAATTTTAAATGTGAAATTGGCATGATGCATAGTTACTGCCAATTCTCTCCTGTAAAGCTTCAAAATAGATTTTAAATGAGTTAATAATATTTAAAATTTTAATCTTTTTAAGCATTATTACAATTGCCTTTGGCAAAAATCAATAGTACATTGAGCTCCGCATGACTCAGACGCAAAACATTTTTTGTATATTCAGTACTTTGTGAATCACCACTTCTTTGTAGAAAAGCCTTGAATTTTTAAGTATTTTTGCACCTTTACACTATTGAGTACATGGTTAGTAAGAACATCTAAGAAATTCATATATTCTTGGATGGCTACAGACATATTTTCCCAGCTAATCAGGGCAGAATTACAGAAATGAAACTTATCCTTTTTCTTTCTGGCCTCCAGACACTTACTACTCTGAGTAATGGGATTTTTGGAATTCTATATTGAGGATGCCTACCTATTCAGGATGGATTGAAGAGTTTAAACATAGCCCAAAGAGATCTTTGAAGAGTGTAGCATGAACCCAATATACTTTGTCAAGGTCAGTTTGATTCTTAAGAAACCCTTCCAGTCACCTAATTGATCTTTTTCTATAATACACTGGTGATATATATATTGGTAGTCTCAGAATAATCTAATCTATCTATCTAATTGTTGTTCTGAGACTACCAATATCAAATCTGAGGTGATTTGCAAAACTCCATCCCACCTATTTCCATCATGCACACTCATCAAGTATAAACAGTAAGGTCTGTGTTCTGTCACCTTTACTCGTGGGGAGAGGTACCTTGCTGTACAAGTAGTCCCATTGAAATGAAACTTTTGCCACATTGCTGCTCTGAAACATGGCTCTTTGAAATTTTTTCTTTCTCTGAATCCCTTTTATTACTAATCCAGTCTGAAGTTACAGAACAGCACTGGTTTGTAAAGTCTTCTTTTGCCCTAATCTGCAACATTCTAATCAAACGATGTGGGGACTTGTTCATACTTTCTCTAGATGGGATTTCTTCAGGCTGCTTCCAGTTAGGGCGACCAGACAGCAAGTGTGAAAAATCAGGATGGGGGTGGAGGGTAATAGGCTCCTATATAAGAAAAAGCCCTAAATATCAAGACTGTCACTGTAAAATCAGAACATTTGGTCACCCTACTTCTATTAGACACTTGTAGGCAGTGGCCTAATACATTATGGCCTAGATCCTCACAGGCATTTCAGTGCCTAATTCCTATTAAAATCAATTGGCGTTTGACACTTGAATATCTTTAAAAATCTGGCGCTATGTTTTTTTGTGAACTCTCGCCTCCTGCCTCTGAATACTGGTGTCTGTCTCATTATTATTTTATATGTATATACAATTATATCCCAGTTTTACAAGGGAAAATGTATTTCCCTGAGATCCTAATTTTGTTTGTGTATCAGACATAAGGTCAAGTATCTGCTGCAGAGGCCCAGGCACTCCTGTCATTATCTCAGTTCCTAGGAAGTGCCTCATTATTTTATATCATGGTGTGTCAGGAAAAAAATAGCCAGCTAAAGGTTAAGGACTATCTGCATGTCACAAGACTAAGCAAGATATTTAAGGAAAGGTCGTGTCCTCCTTCCTGGGGCAGTGAGAGGCAAGGGGAAGCCTCTGGGGACTGCAGCCCATATTCTGCAGGGAAATGGTGTTACTTGTGAGTTTTCTGTTGAATCCATACATTGTGTCCTGAGGCAAAGGCCTGAAATAGACTTGGGCAAGGTATTGGTTCCTTCCTGGGTTGGAGAACTAGCCCAGGAGCTTACACTTGACCTCCATTTTCAGGCTACAGTGCGCTGGGCAGCTCCTGGTGTGAACACACACATAAAAATAGAAAGAACCACAGATACTCCTGAGACTACACAGATATAAAGTTAGAGTCTTCAGTGATACTTCGTGGATTGGGTGAGTGGTTGACTTACCTGGTCTCCAGTCTGTGGATCTGAGGAATCCCTGCTTTTGACACTGCTTAGAGCTTGTTTACACTGCCCTGCAGTTTGGATTATGGGGGGTTGGGGTGGGGCGTGAATAGTGATATGCGCTTAAGTGCTGTGCTGTAATGCACCTGTATGGACAGTGCAGGTGCAAACTAAAAAGTTCCTAGTATGTGTTAATGTAGTAATCTTCAAACAGGACTGCACTGATGCAAACTAGGGAACTCCACGAGGGGGAGTTATTGTGCAGCACTTTAGTGCACACTGCTATTCACACCTCTGTAGTCCACATAGCTCAGTGGTTCTCAGTTGATTTACGCATGTGGGCCACACATGCTGCTCTCTATGTGTTATGTGGACCTCATCCATACAATATATATACTACCTTTATGGCCCTAAGGATATCACATGGGCCACAGCTGTGTGCTGATTGGGAGGCTGAGAACCACTGACATAGCCTAAGTCTCCTCTCCCACCAAGTTACCAGCCTACGTTAATCTCTTTTCACATAGGATGAAGAATCTCTAAGTGGAAGATAAAACAAAGACACTGCCCTTGGACCCAGTCCTTGCTTTGTGAAGTAACACCCTTGGTCTCTAGGAAAGAACTCTTCTGACCTTCTTTCTGTTGAGCTTGGGTTTCAGTACCAAACCAAAGTCCTGCCAGTATAGTCATGGTGTTCCACCCAGGAGTAAACCTGGTAGCAACAGCAATAATGTTTCAGAGCTGACTTTGCAGTGTGAGATAACTGCACCTGTGTCTAAGGTCCACAAAGGGCTTGTGAAGCTGGAGTCTTCAACATGAATGGAGGGAAGATCTTTAAGGTATACTTCCCAAACTCCTTTTCTTTCTCCAGCACCACAGAGATCTGGCAATCTTGTTTTCGATTGAGATAACTGCAAGCACAGAAAGCTGTCATCTGTCGTGGTTGAACGCAGGATATTCTTGATCAGTTTCATTCTGCTGAAGCTCTTTTCAGCACCAGCGACAGTAACTGGTGTGGTCAGAAGAATTCTGATGCAAATGCAAAGATTCGGATACATCTCCTGAAGGCTGTTCTTGTATATGTACATTAAAAAATTGTTTGCCGTGACAAGTCCTCTCTCTTTCTCGATGACATAAATAAAACGATTCAATTCCATTATGAGTTCGTTGGCATCAATGTCTCCCATTTTTCTTTCAAAATTTTTGCTGTGATTCTCCGGTTCATTTTCTCTGTGACCCTGCTTCAGGCTGCTAGCATTGTACAGAAATCCAAACAACTTATACCACTACACGAGTTGGTCAAATTGCGACGAAACAGAAGATATGGCCTGATCAGTGAGAACAAGAAAGAACTGCGATTTGAATTTTTCTTCGGCAGAAAGACGACTCGAATCATCAGCACATTTGTAATCAAACATTCTCTTCTTACGGAGCACCCTGGTTTCTGGAAACACCAGCTCAATACCCATATGCTCTGCTATTTCACATGCATTTGTGACCACAGAGTTATATCCTGTATTTCGATAGTCTTCCAAAAACTTCATTGTAGCACCGACTTCTGCCTACAGTACGTCAATTGACACATCTGGTGACTGAATTAATTTGCTGGTTTTATTGACGTGAAATAGTATATCGTACCATGTGTACACAGTCAGAACAAAAGGCCAGGTAGTAGCATGGTCTAAAAGAGCACCGGCTTCTGTTGCTGTATTGCCATCTTTCTTTTCGAGCGCATATTCTCACAAAGATGACAAAGCATTGCACAATTCTTCAAGGTGATAACACAATGGCTTCACAGCATCAGTTCTCGACTCCCAACGAGTGTCCGATAACCCTTTAACAGATATTGGCATATGTTCTTGAAGTATATCCCAACATGAAGGTGAAGAAGAAAAGATAAAGTATATACTATTAATCAGACCGAAAAAGTCAACGGCATATTTCAATGACTTTGCCGCGTCTGAGATCACAAGATTCCAAGTGTGAGCTCCACATGGTACATACAAGGCATGGTCATTTATTTCTAGCATGAGGGCTTGAACTCCTTTATTCTTTCCTCTCATATTTGTGCCTTTATCATAAGCTTGGCCTCTCATGTCAGCAATGTCTGTTCCTAAGTTGTTTGCCTTTTCAAGAAACGCTTCCAATAAGCCCTCACCAGTTGTATCATGAACATTAAGAAAACCAACAAACGCTTCACGAATATTTACACCATCTTCACCGTTGCACTCAACAAAGCGTAACACCACAGACATCTGTTCTTCATGTGACACGTCGGGAGTACAGTCCAAAATAACTGAATAATATTTTGCTTTTTTAAGCTGCACTATGTTGGCCTCTTGAATGTTACTGGCAACAAGTTGAATCAGCTTGTTTTGGATCTGTGGTACTGAACATGTGTCTCTGCCTTCTTCATCCTCTGTAAAAGTTTGCTGAGGACAGTATCATACTTTGCAAGCAATTCAAACAGTCCCCAAAAGTTGCCATTCGAAGGATCGCCGAGCTTTTCATTACTTCCTCGAAATGCCAAGTTTCTTTTGGACAAGAAAATAACGACATCAGCCATGTGTTTGACAACATTTCTCCAGAAATCTCTTTCTTTCAGAAAAGCCTGCAATTCGAGTTGGTCAATAGATGTATGGTTTACCATGCCTGACCGAAGGTCAAACCATTTCACCATACAGTCTTGATGACCTTTGCATGTTTCATGCTGCTGAAGTCTTTTTGACAGTGCTTTCCAAGCAGATGTTCCATGACGTAACGGTATGGCGCCAGTGCCAAATAATTTACAAGAAAAACAAAAAATGGCGTCTTTCTGAACTGAGTACATTAACTATGAGCGTCTTATTTTCTCGCCATTTGCCATGGTTTGATAGAAATGAGTACTTGTGAATCTCCGTCTTTCCTCGTTAAATGGAAATTCGTAACTTTCATTCTGCTGCGGTGGGCCACGTGCAACAATGTCACACACTTGCCTGTCCGATATTATAGACGGCCAATCTCCTGGATCATCAGTCAGTGGTTCAGATTCAGATACTTCTTTCCCGGCGGCAGCTGGAATATCTGTCACATTTTGTTTGGTAGAACAACTGGCTTCACCTTCGACCTCACTTGAAGCACTTCTGGATACTTCTGGATACGATTCATTGCTGCTAGCGCTGTCCGTTTCATGTGCCTGTACCTGTACGTTGGATTGCAGTGCAAAATACGTTGACAACTTTGGAATTTTCTCAGGTTCCTTCTTGGCATCTTTTGCTGCCTTTCTTTTACTAGCTCCGCTCTTATACATTCTCTTAGACATCACAAAGCACGCTTCTGCTTTGGAAACGATAAAAAACTAAACAACTAAATTAATAACATTTATCCGCCGACTGCCATTATGAACGCAAATACACATTCTTTGAATGGGTCCAACTAAAATTCGAAACTGACCGACAGACAACTGATGTAGCCAATAGCATTATGATGTATCATAATGACTTCACGGTTTTGTCAGTAAAACCGACATGGATTGTGCAATAGCGTCAATAAATGTCACTTACCTAGTTATACCTTACATTTTTTTTGCCACTTTTAGGGGCTCCCTTCCTTGCGGGGCCCCCTCCGGTCAGAGGGTAAGGAGGGCGCTCGCTACACCTCTGGATCTAATTGCTGCTTTAGAGCCTATATCAGGAAGGATGGAAGCCTTACATTATTTTCATTTTAAGAACGGGTGATTTGCTTCATTCAGAAGGAAGAAGAAACATTTTTTTGTCTATTTGAGATATCAACTTTCTCTTAAATTGATATCAGGTGTGAATGAAAAGGCCCTTGGCTCAGATCTTCAAAGGTAGTTAGGCTCCTGACTTCTATTGATTGCAGTGGAAGTCAGGAGACTAAATACTTTATAGAACCATAGAAATATAGGCCTGGAAGGGAGCTCGAGAGGTCATCAAGTTCAGCATCCCATACTGAGAGGACCAAGTATATCTAAACCTTACCTGAGTGGTTTGTCTAACCTTCAATTATGAGGATTCCACAACTTCCCTTGGAAGCCTGTTCCAGTACTTAACTATCCTTAAAGTTAGAAAGTTTTTCCTAATATCTAACCTGAATTTCTTTTGCTGTAGATTAAGCTCAATACTTCTTGTCCTATCTTCAGTGGACATGGAGAACAACTAATCACCACTATCTTTATAACAACCCTTAACATATTTGAAGACTGTTTTCAGGTTCCACCTTCAGTTTTCTTTTCTCAAGAGTAAACATAACCAGTTTTTAACCTTCTTCTTCGAGTGAGTGCTCATATCCATTCCAGTCTGGTGTGTGCGCCCCACGTGCACGTTCGTCGGAGAAACTTTTACCCTAGCAACACTCTGCGGGTCGGCTGGACGCTCCTTGGAGTGGCGCCGCTATGGCGCCGGATATATACCCCAGCCGACCCGGCCACCCTTCAGTTCCTTCTTACCGCCCATGTCGGTCGTTGGAACAGTGGAGTGCGGCTTAGCTGACCTCCACCTTCCCTAGCTACTCGTAATTTTTCTTCTCTTTGTTATATCCATAGTTGTAGTTAATTGTTCTTCTATATATAGTTTGTTAGATTTAGTTATAGTTCATAGTTATAGTTGTTAGTTAGTAATTGTTTGCGGGGCTCGGGGAGTAGCCCCTTCCCCACACCCGGTGCCGGAGCTCATGCCTGGCTCACCGGGTTTCAAGCAGTGCTCGGCCTGTCACAGACCGATGCCAACAGGAGATCCCCACGACTCCTGTCTGAAGTGCCTCGGGGAATCGCACTTATCTGTTAAGTGCTCAATTTGCAAGGCTTTTAAGCTGAGAACTAAGAAGGAGCGGGACATCAGGTTAAAGCAGCTCCTCATGGAAGCGGCCCTGACACCTTTGCCTTCGGCACTGAGCACGAGCCAGTCGGTGAGCAGAGGAACCCCTACGGCACCGGGCATCACTGGTATGCCTAAGGACTCCCGGCACCAGCCACCGCTGGCACTGAAATCGACTCCGCACCGCTCCCTCTCCCTGAGGTCGAAGACGGCGAAGGCTCAGATGGCCCCGACAACACCCGCGTCGCAGCCAGAGACTGTGCCTAGGCTGGACCGCCAGGCACCAATACCTGCCGCGGCGCCGCCTAAACCGGCACCGTCGACTCCAGCCCCATGGAGGCCGTTGAGTCGGGCGCCTGACAGCTCCCCGGCACCTGCCGTGGTAGAACTCACTTTGCCGTCTACTCCAGAGACATTTTCTGTGGCGAGAGACTTGATCGCCATTACCGATGCGGCATCGCCCCTACCCCCGGCACTGCCGGTGCGGGTACTACAATCCATGGGCAAGCCGACCTTGACCAGACCGCCGTCTATCAGCGTAGTGGACCGGCACCGCTCAAGGTCATGATCCTGCAGATGCTGTAGGTTGAGACGTCGCTCCCACTCTCGACGCCGCTCCCAGTCCCGGCACTGTTCCTCTCCACGGCACCGGTCGGACTCGCGGCACCAGTTGGACTCACGGCAACGGTCAGTCTCTCGCTCCCTGACCCGCCACTCACGGTACCGCTCCAGTTCCCGTCACCGACCCAGGCACCGTATCTCCCAGAGCAGATCATGATGTAGAGACTCGAGATCCCCGTTGACCTCCCGGCACCAGTCCGGTCGCAGGTTCCAGTCTCATTCTCGGTACCGCTCTGCGTACCGGCACCGGTCCCCATGGTCGAGGGGTGCGAGATCCGTTGGGACTTCGGCTCCAGGCTTCTCTGCTCCTCCATGGCAGTCCAGACAGACATCCATATCCTCCCATGCAGACAGCTATTATGACTGGGACCGTGATACGGAGGTGCCTACGGGGGTTTTTCAGGACTCACGGCCTCAGGATGTAGGACCTCAACAGTGGTCCTTTTGGGCACCCTGGGCATACCATCAAGCCCAGGGTGCTCCCCTAGTCCAGACCCACTCTGCTGCCTCAGAATATCAGGCATCAGTGGCCACCATTTCCCACCCCCCCGCTGCTGAGTATGAGGAGCTCGCGACACATCCTCCGGACTCCCCGGGACAACCATCCCAGGAGCAAGAGGCCATCCAGGACCCTCTCATTCCCGGGGTATTATCCTCCTCTTCCCCGGATGAGGCTGTGGCAGGGACCTCATCATCAGGGCCCCCGCCAATAGACCTCAGGGCCCATCAGGACCTCCTTCGCAGGGTGGCTCTCAATATCAACCTCCCAGTGGAGGAAGTCCCGGAAGTCAAAGACCCCGTAGTGAGCTTCCTCACCGCCAATGCCCCCACCCGGGTGGCACTGCTGTTTATTAAGACTATCCAGGCCACTGCCGACACCCTCTGGCAGTCTCCAGCCTCCATTCCACTGACGGCAAAGGGAGTTGAGAGAAAGTGCATGGTACCCTCTCAGGAGTATGAGTACTTGTATGTTCATCCTCCTCCCTCCTCCTTAGTTATCCAGTCGGTCAATGAAAGGGAACGCCA
Organism: Gopherus evgoodei; assembly: GCF_007399415.2. Taxonomy (NCBI): domain Eukaryota; kingdom Metazoa; phylum Chordata; order Testudines; family Testudinidae; genus Gopherus; species Gopherus evgoodei. Next base: position 93,732,943 of record NC_044325.1, read on the forward strand.
TGACCAGCAGGCGCCTGCCCCAAAGTCCAAGGAGGCCAGGCGGATGGATCTCCTGGGTCGTAAGGTGTACTCAGCGGGGGCCCTACAGCTCCGAGTGGTCAACCAGCAGGCTCTACTGAATCGATATAACTATAACACCTGGGCGGAGGTGGGTAGGTTCACCGAACTGCTACTCCTGGATTCACGCCAGGAATTTAGCGTGTCCCTAAAGGAAGGGAAGAAAGTGGCCAGGACCTCTCTCCAGGCCTCCCTAGACGCGGCCGACTCGGCAGTCAGAACTTTGGCCTTGGGCATCACCATGAGGCATATCTCCTGGCTCCAGGTCTCTAACCTACCTCCTGAGCTTCAGTACACCATTCAGGACTTACCCTTTGATGGCAAGGGTTTGTTCTCAGAAAAGACTGATCCCAGGTTGCAGAGCCTGAAGGATAATAGGGTCATCATGCGCTCGTTGGGCATGCATACCCCCGTAACCCAACGTAGACCCTTCAGACCCCAAACACACCGCCCATATTTTACACCTCGGCACAAACAGGACCTCAGTAGAAGGCGCAGGCGGGGTGGCCATAGAAGCCAATCCGGTCCCCAAGGGGGCCAAAACCACGGGCCCTCTAAGGCACCACCGGGGCCTAAGTCCAACTTTTGAAGGTGCGCCCGGGGACGGCTTACCAGTCTCAAGACAAGATCCTTCCCCTCCTTTCTCCAACCATCTCTCCTACTTCCTCCCGGCGTGGTCCCAACTGACTTCGGATCTTCAATTTGCTTCATCCCCACCCTCCCGCCCCCCGTCCAGGTCCCTGTTCAGGGACCCCTCTCACGAGCAAGTCCTCTTACAAGAGGTACAGTCTCTCCTCGCCGCGGGAGCCATAGAGGAGGTACCATTAGAAGAGAGGGGGAAGGGGTTTTACTCCCTCTATTTTCTGATTCCCAAGTCCAAGGGAGGCCTCAGACCCATCCTTGACCTGCGAGGACTCAACAAATGGATGCTCAAGTTGAAGTTCCGCATGGTCTCCCTGGGAACTATTATCCCATCCTTGGATCCTGGAGACTGGTATGCCGCCCTCGACATGAAGGATGCGTACTTCCACATTGCCATCTTTCCACCACACAGGAAGTACCTTCGCTTTATGGTCAACCACCAGCACTTCCAATTCACAGTCCTCCCCTTCGGCCTCTCCACGGCCCCGAGAGTGTTCACGAAGTGCATGGCCGTTGTCGCCGCCCACCTCCGCAGGCAACAGATACATGTGTTCCCGTATCTGGACTACAGGCTCATCAAAGGGACCTCTCAGACTCAGGTCCGACAGTATGTTGGCATAATCGCGGACCTATTCTCCCGGTTGGGCCTACTCCTCAACACCGAGAAATCCACCCTGGTCCCCACACAAAGGCTGGACTTCATGGGGCAACGCTGGATTCCACTCAAGCCAGGGCCTACTTGCCTCAGCCCTGCTTCCAGGCGATTGTATCAATCATCCAAGGTTTGCAGGCCTCCTCAATCACCTCAGCTCACATCTGCCCCAGCCTCCTGGGACATATGGCCGCATGTACTTATGTGACCAAGTATGCCAGACTCTGCATGTGACCCTTCCAAACGTGGCTCCATTCGGTCTTCTGCCAGGGCAGGGACCCTATAGACGTCCTGGTGACAGTTCCCCCGAGCCCCCTCTGCTCCCTCCATTGGTGGCTAACTCCATCCCTGGTATGCGCAGGGATGCCGTTCCATCCACAGCTGCCGTCGCTGGCCTTAATGACGGATGCGTCATCCCTTGGTTGGGGGACCCATCCAGGTCACCTTCGTACCCAGGGCCTTTGGTCGTCCCAGGAGCTGATGCTCCACATAAACGTCCGGGAGTTGAGAGCAGTCCGCCTCACGTACCAGGCGTTCCAACAACATCTGCACGGCTGTTGTGTTTCTGTGTTCATGGACAACACAACGGCCATGTACTTTATCAACAAACAGGGGGAGACCCGCTCATCTCCCCTGTGTCAAGAGGCCATTCGACTCTGGGACTTCTGTAAAGCCCACTCGATAGACCTGGTGGCGTCCTTTCTCCCAGGGGTTTGGAATGCTCTGGCGGATCGGCTCAGCCGGTCCTTCCTCTGTCACGAGTGGTCAATAAGGCCGGATGTCATCCATTCGATCTTCCGGAGGTGGGGATTTCCCCTCATAGATCTGTTCGCCTCCCGCTCGAACAGGAAGTGCCAGGAGTTTTGCTCCTTTCAGGGTCTCTCTCCGGGGTCGATCACAGACGCATTCCTCCTGCCGTGGAGGCACCACCTGCTATATGCCTTCCCTCCTTTTCCTCTGGTGCACAAGGTCCTGTTAAAGCTCTGCAAGGACAAAGCGCATCGGATCCTGATTGAGCCTGCGTGGCCCAGACAGCACTGGTACACCACCCTGCTAGATCTGTCCATGGCCACCCCAGTTCCCCTCCCTCTCCTTCCAGACCTGATCACACAAGACCACGGCAGGCTTCGCCACCCAGACCTGCGAGCCATCCACCTCACGGCGTGGCTCCTGCATGGCTAAACACAGCGGAGTTACGCCGTTCCGCTCCGGTACAACATATTCTCCTCAGTAGCAGGAAGCCTTCCATCCGCTCCACGTATTTGGCGAAGTGGAAACACTTGTCTTGCTGCTGCGCAACACAGGGCGTTACTCCCTCGGAGGCCTTGAATCCCACGGTCCTAGACTACCTCTGGTACCCTAAGCAGCAGGGCCTGGCGACATCCTCTCTGAAGGTGCACTTAGCGCCTATATCCACTTTCCAGCCAGGCGAAGGGTGGTCACTCCGTATTCTCCCACCCCTTGGTCTCTCGGGTTCATTAAGGGCCTAGAGCGCCTCTATCCCCCTGTACGTCGCCCTGCCCCTACCTGGGATCTCAATTTGGTCCTAAACAGACTAATGCACCCACCCTTTGAGCCACTAGTGACTTGCCCGCTCCTGTACCTATCGTGGAAAACAGTCTTCCTGGTGGCCATGACATCAGCCAGGCGGGTCTCCAAGCTGAGAGTGCTCACTGTGGATCCGCCATACACTGTCTTTCATAGGGACAAGGTACAACTGCGACCTCATCCGGGGTTCCTCCCTAAGGTAGCGTCTGCCTTCCATACCAACCAGGACATTTTCCTCCCGGTCTTCTTTCCGAAGCCCCACTCTTCTCGGTGGGAGCAGCAGCTACACTCCTTAGATGTACGCAGAGCACTCGCTTTCTATATTGAGAGGACGAAGCCCTTCCGGAAGTCTCCCCAGCTGTTTGTGGCGGTTGCGGAATGGATGAAAGGTTTGCCATCTCCTCCCAGAGAATCTCCTCCTGGGTGACAGCATGCATCCGCACATGCTATGACCTAGCTCATGTCCCTTCGGGCCATCTCACAGCACATTCTACCAGAGCTCAAGCATCATCAGCCACCTTCCTGGTGCATGTGCCTATCCAGGAGATATGCCGTGCAGTGACCTGGTCATTGGTCCACACCTTCACCTCGCACTATGCGCTGGTCCAGCAATCTAGAGATGATGCAGCCTTTGGCGCAGTGGTTCTGCATACTGCCACATCTCACTCCGACCCCTCTGCCTAGGTAAGGCTTGGGAATCACCTAACTGGAATGCATATGAGCAATCACTCGAAGAAGAAAAGACGTTTACTCACCTTTGTAACTGTTGTTCTTCAAGATGTGTTGCTCTTATCCATTCCAAACCCACCCTCCTTCCCCACTGTCGGAGTAGCCGGCAAGAAGGAACTAAAGGGTGGCCGGGTCGGCTGGGGTATATATCCAGCGCCATAGCGGTGCCACTCCAGGGGGCACCCAGCTGACCCGCCGAATGTTGCTAGGGTAAAAGTTTCTCCGACGAACGTGCACGCGGCGCGCACACACCTGACTGGAATGGATATGAGCAACACATCTCAAAGAACAACAGTTACAAAGGTGAGTAACCATCTTTTTTGCTGTAGATCAGGGTTTCTAAACCTTTTATCATTTTATTACTCTTCTCTGGGCTCACTTCAATTTGTCCGTATATTTTCTAAAGTGTGGTGCCAAGAACTGGACACAGTACTCCAGCTGAGGCCTCACCAGTAGAAGAGGACAGTTATGCCTAGTAGAAGAGGACAGTTATGTCCCATGTCTAACATATAACACTCCTGTTAATACACTCTAGCCTTTTTCACAACTGAATCACATTGTTGATTCATATTCAATTTTTGATCCACTATAACCCCCAGGTCCCTTTCTGCAGCACTACCCCCTAACTAGTTATTCCTTATTTTGCATTTGTACATATGATTTTTTTCCTTTGCTCTTGCCTTTATTAATTTCATCTTATTGATTTCAGACCAATTCTCCAATTTATTGTCATTTTGAATTCTAATCCTGTCTTCCAAAGTGCTTGCAACCTCTCTCAGCTTAGTGTCATTTGCATATTTTAGGCGTGCTCTCCACTCTGTTATCCAAGTTAAAAAAATATTGAGCAGTGCTGGACCAAGACATATCCCTGTGGGACCCCCACTAGATCTGTCCTCTCAGTTTGACAGTGAATCATGGAGAACTACTCTTGGAGTGCATGCAGTCTTTCAACCAATTATGCACCCACCTTTAGAGTAATTTTATCTAGACCACATTTCCCTACTATGCTTTTGAGAATGTCAGGTGGGACTGTCTCAGAAGACTTACTAAAATCAAGGAATATCTACTGCTTCCCCACATCCTGTAGGCAAGTAATTAGGTTGGATTGGCATGTTAAGTTATTGGCAAATCCATGTCGGGTATTACTTATTACCCAATTATCCTCTAAGTGCTTAAAAATAGACTGTTTAATAGTTTGTTCCAGTATCTTTCCATGTATTGAAGTTAGTCTGACTGATCTATAATTCCTTGGGTCTTCTTTTTTCCCATTTTAAGGATAAGTATTATATTTACCCTTCTGCAGTCCTTTGGGATCTCACTCATTCCCCAGGAGTTCTTGAAGATAATTTCTAATGGTTCTGAGATTGCTTCAGTTAGTCCCTTAAGTACCTTAGGGTTGATTTTGTCAGGCCCTGCCAACTTGAATACATCTAACTTATCTAAATATACTCTAACCTGTTCTTTCCCTATTGTGGCTTGCTCTTCTCCCTTGTTAATATTAATTGGGTTAAGCTTCTGGTCACAATTTTTTTTAGTGAAGACTGAAGCATATTAGGCATTAAACACCACAGTCTTCTAGATGTCCTCTCCTACAAGATCTCCCTCTCCATTAACAAGTGGACCTACACTTACGTTTATCTTTCTCTTGCTCCAAATTTATAGAAAATTGACCCTGAAGAGGTCAGATTTCCTTTCTTTGTAAATAGGACTTTCTATCCAATCCGAAACCATATTTTCATCTAATGACCTCCAAAAGCTAAGTAAATAGCCCACATATAGAAAAATAATGCTTTATTATTCCTGAGGTATAAATGTAAATATGCAGTCATCTTATATCAATACCAGACAACACACAGAGGTTCCACAGTATATATTCATACAGCTGTTTATCCACATATGGAAAGTGAAGAGGAAAGTGAAGTGAAGAGGATTAAGACTGAAAGCAGTATTGAAAGCATCATATATGTTAGAAAAAGGAAACATTTTTATATACCTGTAGAGCCTATGGGGATATTATTCAGACCAAATATCTTAAAGGACCCGTGCAATGCACATGGAAGATACTAGAGTAATAGAACAGGAGGCTGAAGTCCTTTCTGTTTAATCCACAGAACCGGTATAACATGAACAATGGTAGCAAAAGCCTCCCCACAGTGGTTTACTAACTTTGTTCCTGATATCTTGGAATGAGAGAGTAGTTTACTCTTTATGCTAATCAGCTCTGGCCTATGCTGAATCTGCCAACTACTGTATGTTGATAATATGGTGTTTCCATGATGGAGTCCTCTATCTATCAAAAATAGAACTGAGAACATCAACTCATCTCACCTAGGCCATTGACCAGCCATCAATTGCTTTTGGTTGTCTTTCAGTCTTTTGTTACTAACACAGGCTGTATCCACATCTGTCTAGAGAGGAAAAACTCAGTATCTCATTACAGCCCCACTGAGCCATCCAGTCACTTCTAATAAACATTTGAGAGAGTCATAAGACAGTTTGTGAATTTCAAGGGATTGTTATCACTGTAACATGGAAGCAATACAGCCGGTTGGAGTGTAATCAACTTAAAATTATATAAGCATAAACAAACTATGTAATTATTACTTTATTAAATATGTAAATCACTTTTGTTTTCCAGAATGACTTCTTTTAGCAGATTTTGAGATGAATATTTAATGAGAGATGACTGACTTTGCAGAGCAGAAATTTGATATAGCCCCCTCTGTGCAGGAGTGAGACTCTCTTTACACTATGCGTAGAAACATGGCTCCTCATTCTGCAGAGTTAGGCTTCCTTGGCGTAGTTCACAGTGGAAGCTGTTGTTCAAATTTGAAGATAATCCAGCTCTGTGTTGGAGATTTGATGACAGATCTGTATGGTGACTCTGGGGATAGACAACGGTTCTCACATGCTGTCTTAAAACTTAAAAACTCCAGTCCCAACAAACACATTAGATGTTCACTCATGGTTGGGGGAGGGTAGCAAACAAACATGCTAGGCGTGTTGTAATTGTCTAATTGCCTTATCTTTATCTTCATACTGATTTGTGTGAGGATGGTCTTGTAGTTGAGGCACTGGAATGGGTTTAAGGTTCAATTCCTGACTCTGCCACAGACTTTCTGTGTCACCCTGGTTAAGACACTGTGTCTAAGTTCCATTTTCAGTTCCTTTATCTGTCTTTTCTATTTAGCTTGTATGGTCTTGTAACTCCATGTTTGTACAGCACCTAGGCTACCGGGGCCCTGATCTTAGTTGGGGTCCCTAGGTATTACTATAACAATACTAGTAGTAGCCTGAAACAAATCATAACCAAACAAGAGACATCGACAGAGTGGGTGGCATACTTTAAAAACAATGGCTTTGCAATACCTGTTAGGCATTTAGTGCCCTGGCATGCATTAAAAGAAAATTTATTCTGTATATTCATCATCTTTCAGGGGCCAAAAAGGGGCATTTTCAAACAGTTTCTAAAAGTTTGTCACATATGGTCTGCATATTCTCAGTTTAATAGTATATTACCAATTCCTCTGTGGCATCATTGGGAGCAAGGCCCTCTTCTCCGGTACTGCATGGAGCATAGCCAGAAGGAATAATTCAAGCTCTGCAGATGAGGTACAGAAATTACTGTAAGATTAGAAGCATGCTTTGACTCCATGAAAACTAAGCCATGGAATCCCATAGAATGTACATAAGGCAAACCTTGCAAGTGTTGCCAAATACGGTATGGAACCTTCACCAGCCACAGTAATCTTGTTTCATATTGGTCACATGCAGAAATAGTATGTATAGTGTTAACCTCTTCAGCTAAGAATTATATTCGATATTTTTGCTTACAGTAATTTCAGTATAACTACATCACAATTAGATACATCTCTTCTTCTGATCTCTAATGGCTTTCTTTCAACTTCCTCGCCTAATGCAAGCTTCTCATTCTTTTCTTCAGGCTGTGCACAATTCCTTCCATCCCTACAGCTCTGTTTTCATTTCCTACTACTCCTTCCTATTCAACTTTGCTTCATCAACAAATCCACTCTCTTCTCCTTCTTTCTCTCATTTCTGGATCTTCTTCCATGCTGCCTGCTATGCTAAGAATGAGAGGTGTAAATCAGGACCAAATTCTCTTATTTTATTTTATTTTATTTTATTTTTAAGACTGACCCAAATTCACTCTTGATATAACTCCATAGACTTTACTGGAGTCACATCACAAGTTTGGTTCACTGGACCTAAACAATAACTAAACAGAGCTGTTTCAGTTATATTTTGTAAGTGTTCCATATATAGATTCATTTTCTAGGACTGAGCCATCCTGAAATATTTATGTCTTTTGTTTTATTGGCATTGAAATGCCAAGGATTTCTTGAAAAACCAATAGAATATCTTGCTATGGAAATAATATTTATGTTTTTACCCCACTGTTAAAAATTTTAATGAAGAAAACAATGTACATATTTTTACTAAATATAATTCTGATGTGCTTCTTTTGGCTACATAGCCATCACTAGGCCAAGTTATTACCAGGAATAGTCAAACGACATTTTTGTTTCATACTCAGCATTTTAAAAAAGCAAACTGTTTTAGCCACTAGAGAGAAACATCAATAGAAAAGAGACAGATGTTCCAATTTTTTTCTTTATAAAACTAAAGAACTTTTCAAGTTCACTGACTAAAATGCCACTGAAGAATGAGCTAGAAATATTGTACAATGATGACATTGTCCTAAGCAGATGAAGAAAATGTACTATTTAAATCACCAGTAATGCTCACTAGCATACTTGAAATAATTAGTGATTGTATGATCAACAGGCACACATAGTAAAGGATACATAATTCCTTCCTACCATTATAGTAAAGGGAGATTACATATAAATGTCTATTCAAAGGAGAGGATACAAGACTTTTGCCAACAGTTGTAATAGAGAGAAAGAGAGAAAGAAAGTTTAATTAACAAGTACTACCCAGAGAGAGATTTTGTAGGAAGAATGACTCATAAGATAATAATGCAACTTTGCCAGTGACCAGAATAGGAAGGGAGAATATAAAGGAATAGCTTGCACTTAACGAAGTAGAAACAGTTGCTATATCTTTAGGAAGTTGAAAATGTACCTTTGTCGTCTCCTTACTCATATCCTTGCTATACATTTCTAGTTTTTTAGGTGGGGGGGCAAGGTTTTAGTTTGCTCTAATGCTGTCTGGCAAGGACAAAAGGGCTGCAATATGTGTCTTCCTCAATAGAAAGAACTCTTTGTCTGTATTAAAAATAGTATCAGTGAAAATGTAGAGTCAGAAGACAAAGTAACATATTGTCCAGGATTGCCTCTTGTTCCAAGTTTCATGTACTTTTCTGCAGTTTTAAAATCCTTAGGAAAGTATTAGTTTTTCAAAGGTGCTGCTCTTGTATTACTGGAGAATGTGCAAAGTCAACCAGGAACTTCAAAAATAGTCCTTTGCGGAGAACTATGACAACTATTGAGAGCAGATGTTCCTATTTTACCTCACTGAGGCATTTCCATTGAGAGACTATGATGGCATCTCAGAAGAAGACTATCTTTGTTCCTTGCCACTCTCTGGAATCTGGGCCCCATAGAAGTCAGTGAGAATTTTACCATTGACTTCAGTGGAGCCAGAATTTCACTTTGAGAGTCATGATGGGCCTCATTTCTGCCATGGATAGTTTTGCTGCAAAATGATTTCACGTTGCTGCTTAATTAATTGAGCAATAAGTCCATCCATACGAGGAATGACTAGCTTTCTTCAGAAAAAAAGGATTCAACCAATTTTTTATCTTTACCACTCCCCATCTTCAGAGGCTCAGCAGTTCCTGCCTTCTTCTGGCTAAAGACAGCTAGAGATGGTCCCACCTGGAGACCACTGAAGTTGTTCACTGAGGTAGCTGAAGAGGTATATGAGAATACTAGACTGTCCCTAAAGGGGTGAACATGGTGTTAGAATTAGAGACTACTTTAGGTTCAAATCTGCAGTTAGCTTAAGAAAATATTTTGTGACAGCTTAGCAGATTCTGTAATTCCACACTGGCTGAATCCATAGCTGGCTGCAGAATTCCATGAGCGCTGCTGTTTCACCATTACAGAGACAGGCTAGCCCTCTTTCCCCTATAGCTTCCACAGTGCAATTCAGGAAATAATAATATAGTAAAATATTTTATTAGGTAAGTGATAACATTTTGTATCAGCTGAAATGAATACCTGAAATGTTCACCTGAAATGAATACCTAGCCTCGTTAGCTGTCCCATAATGTGCTTTGAGAAGCATTGGATTTATATATTTTCAGAAGGGGGAGATGAAGTGAGTTTCAATATACTTAATGTTTTTCCAAAAGGTTTTCTCAGATATCAAATTCACTATCTGCATTGAAAAGACAGGTCACGACCATATTGGATACAGTAGTTTATGACTGGGATTTCTTTACATTACAAGACAATATTGAGGAACATTATTGTAATCATCAATGTCCCCCTTCCTTCCTGGGGTCTCCAGAGTGATAAGGTCACTTCTTTGCCCTGGAACAGTCAAGGTAGCATCCTCTATGTTCTGATTCTTGGGCAAATGCTCCAGTGGCTAGGCCTTTAGGCTTTAGCACCTGATATGTCCCAAATATTCAATTGCCATGCTGTTCTCAAATCCTTGCCTGACCCACTCCTCAGCAACTGTCTTAACATCACATTAAATCACCCCCGTAATGCTATAACTCTGTAGGTGCAAGAGGAATAAGAACAGCAGATTCTGAGAAGGAAGCATCCTTGCATCTACTTACTCTATATTGAAGTCTTAGTGCCAGCAAGGAACTCTACTCTTTCTATGGTCTCTCCAGCCCCCTTAGTTCTGAGTTCCTTGTCTATTGCTCACCCTAAGTTCATCCCAACTAACAATAGGGATCTAGTCCTCTAGAGCTGTCTCGTCCCCCTCTACCATAGGATCACCATTTGGATCAAGTTCTTTTGGCAGAACAACCCTTTGGGATTTTGTGTCATTGTCTGACTAAGGAGGAGCTGATAAGAATCACACCAGGATATTGCATACCAGAGGCCAGTTCATCATAATGGGGACATACCAGTGCCTGCCCTGGCTTGGTCTTCTGATGCCTGGTGGTTCAAACACCTTGCTGATTTGAGTACACTCAAAAATGTGCCCAGTCTTGTTGTGATATGTTGCTATACTTTTGGATAGGTCAGGTAGGACTTTAGGGGAAACGCCTAAACAATGTTGGATTACGAGTCCCACATATGTCTCATTAACTTTCAGTAGGACTTGTGTTCCAGATCCATGAGGAACTTTTGAAAATCCCATTCATTGCCTAATACAATGCAGGACAGAGGCATTCCCACCCAATAACATGAGCTAGTTCATAGAGTACTTCTTGGCTACCTTGTGCTACTATAGAAATTTTGCATTCGAGCCCCTCTTCCATTTGTGTTCCCTGAGCCAAGCTGGTTCTTTCTTCTGGTACTCCTGGGTGGATATTCTTAGTCCATAGTGTTCCTTTTGCCTCTGAGTAGTCTTTGGTGATGCTTTACTGTTTGGCCAGCTGTGCTGAGAATGCCTACTGAGTGGGTTACATATAATGTAGGATTAATATATCCTTCTCTCACTGCCTCATCCAGCAATTCTAGCATGAGGGTGATTCTTATGTCTAAACATGACTATATGCTAGTTCTGTAGGGCATTGTGACATAGATTTCCCCCTCCCATCTCCATTGTTTGGCATCTATAAAATATGACAGCATAGCTGTTAGCACCCAGTTCAGATGTTTGTGGGTGGTAAGTGGTGATATGGGTCTTATTATCTCAAATAGGTCACATGCCTCTCAAAAGAAGCATGATTCAAAGTTTCAGCCCTGATCACTGTGCAAGGAGTGAGACACACTGTACTGACAGCTATTATACGTTTCATCAAAGCATTTTCTAGACTATACTATGTTGCTAAAACCATCTTAAAACTTGTGGATTGTGTGAAACGAGTTTTAGAGTAGTTTTTCTGTCTTACATTCTGTCTCTGTGTTCTGTATTCTTACAACATCATGGTTGTTAGAGGCTCCTGAATCTTTTTTTGAAGGGGGAGGGATGATATAACCTATACTGTTAAATGAGATGACAGGATTTTCCCATTGTCCCTTTCTGTTTACAAGTGTTGGACACTTGCAGAGAGCTGAGGGGTAAATATTGTTGACTCACTGGAGCATGTGTGGCTCATTTGACTCCAGCATAATTCTAAGAGAGGAGAGAGAGCTCTCTGGGAGAAGGAACTAAGTTCTAGGATAGATGGGTTGACCCCGAGGGAAGAGAACTTAAGAGCAGCAAAGCCCAGAAAGAAGGGTCAGGCTGGAGGTTAATGTTATTTTGGAAGTGTGTGTCTAATAAAACCAAATTCTAGGAGAAGAGACCATTTCTACAAGTAGGATGTAGTTTTTGTTATAAAGTAGGTAGGGAGGCTGGCAGCATATGGCACATTTCTTTATAACATTTTTCTATATTTGATTGTTTTTCTTTTATTTAGAAAATCTTTTAGGACATATGTTTTTCATAAGTAACAATAACAAATATAATTGTATAATGATTGCCCATATGTTGCAAATCAAATAAATCTTTGGTATGTTGGACTTGAGATTGAGGTTTCCTAATTTCTTCTCAGATTTTTGAAATTATTATTATTGTTGCAAAGCCACCACTAAAGGGAAGTAGGAACCCTAGTGTCCAGGCTGCCTTGGACTGGGTGCAGGATCATAATACAGTGCTGAAGAAAGGGCAAAGTGAAATGAGCATGCCTGGTATCTGACTGGAAAAGCGCAGAGAGTTCAGAACTCTGGTGTAATTTCTGCTCCTTTTATTTGCTTAGTATCTCTCTGAAATTTATTACAGGGTAGATTTACACTATGATTCTCTTCTGGTAAGTTAGAACATTGGCTTATTGGAGAAAAAATTGAATAAGTAAACAGGCAGTTTGATAGTCAATGTGACAAAGGCCTGGTCTACACTACGCATTTAAACCGATTTTAGCAGCGTTAAACCGATTTAACGCTGTACCCGTCCACACTACGAGGCCCTTTATATTGATATAAAGGGCTCTTTAAATCGGTTTCTGTACTCCTTCCCTACGAGAGCAGTAGCGCTAAAATCGGTATTACCATATCGGATTAGGGTTAGTGTGGCCGCAAATCGACGGTATTGGCCTCTGGGTGGTATCCCACAGTGCACCACTGTGACCGCTCTGGGCAGCAATCTCAGCTCGGATGCAGTGGCCAGGTAAACAGGAAAAGCCCAGCGAATTTTTGATTTTCATTTCCTGTTTGCCCAGCATGGAGCTCTGATCAGCACGGGTGGCAATGCAGTCCCAAATCCAAAAAGAGCTCCAGCATGGACCGTACAGGAGATACTGAATCTGATTGCTGTATGGGGAGACAAATCTGTTCTATCAAAGCTCCGTTACAGAAGACGAAATGCCAAAGCCTTTGAAAAAAAAATCTCCAGGCTACACAGTGCTGTGTGACAAGCGTAACGGGAAGCCAGAGACTCAAATGGACGCTCATGGAGAGAGGGAGGGGGTACTGAGGACTCCAGCTATCCCACAGTCCCCAGCAGTCTCCAAAAAGTATTTGTATTCTTGGCTGAGCTCCCAATGCCTGTAGGTTCAAACTCATTGTCCAGCGTGGTTCAGGGAATAGCTCGTCAATTTACTCCTCCCCCCAAGTGAAAGAAAAGGGAAAGAAATCATTTCTTGACTTCTTTCAATGTCACCCTATGTCTACTGAATGCTGCTGGTAGATGCGATGCTGCAGCAGTGAAGAGAAGTATCCGCTCCTCTCCCCTCCCCGGTGGCAGATGATGCAGTAGGACTGGTAACTGTCCTTCTTATCAACCCGTGAGTGCTCCTGGCTGGATTTAGGTGAGGCTGGCCGGGGGTGCCTGGATGAAAATAGGAATGACTCCTGGTCATTCCCAGTAGATGGTACAGAACGGCTGGTAACCGTCTTCATCATAGCAACTGGGGGCTGAGCTTCAATCAGCCCCCTCCCTTTCAAGTGAAAAGAAAAGATTCTGTACTGTCTGGACTATCATAGCAGTGGGATGCTAGGCTCCTCTCCCCCATACTGCTTAATGTCCTGCCTGGACTATCATAGCACCGGGAGGCTGCCTCCCCCTCATTTTATGTCACTAAAAACTTAGTGTTTCTTATTTCTGCATTGTTTATTACTTCATGACACAAATGGGGGGGGACACTGCCACAGTAGCCCAGGAAGGTTGGGGGAGAAGGGAAGCAACAGATGGGGTTGTTGAAGGGGCACCCCCCGTGAATGGCATGTAGCTCATCATTTCTGCGGGATCTGACACAGAGCAGCTGTATTCTCTGATACACTGCTTCTCTAGTACATTTGCCTCATATTCTAGGCAGGACTGACTCTATTTTTAGAAACCATAAAGGAGGAATTGACTCGGGGAGTCATTCCCAGTTTTGCTTTTGCGCCCCCGGCCGATCTCAGCCAGGGGCATCCATGATAGCAGCAGACAGCACAGAAGGACAGACAACTGTCATCTCATTGCCAAATTACACTAGCAGCAGACGGTACAGAACAACTGGTAACCGTCTCTACTATCATGCAAAAGCAAATGAATGCTGCTGTGTAGTGCTGGAGTATCGCCTCTGTCCGCGGCATCCAGTACACATATGGTGACTGTAAAAAAAAAAGATGAACGGGCTCCATGGTTGCTGTGCTATGGAGTTTGCCAGGGCAATCCAGGGAAAAAGGGCGCAAAATGATTGTCTGCTGTTGCTTTCCCGGAGGAAGGAATGACTGACGACATTTACCCAGAATCACCCGTGACAATGATTTTTGCCCTATCAGCCACTGGGCTCTCAACCCAGTATTCTAAGGGGTGGGGGAGACTGTGGGAACTATGGGATAGCTATGGAATAGCTACCCACAATGCAACGCTCCGGAAATCGACGCTAGCCTCGGACCATGGATGCACACCACCGAATTAATGTGCTTAGTGTGGCTGCGTGCACTCGACTTTATACAATCTCTTTTATAAAACTGGTTTATGTAAAATCGGAATAATCCTGTAGTGTAGACGTACCCTTAGTGCCTAAGTCACTTTTGAAAATGAGATGTAGGCTCCTAAGTCACATAGGCCTTGGAACACTTTGAGGGGCAACATCTAAATACTTTTTTTAAAGCTAGGTCTAAAGGACTAGAAGATCTCCTGTTTGGTTGCAAGAATGATTTGGGTCTGATTTAGTAACATTTTACACTAGTTTATGCCAGTAGTGAATTTGGACCATCGATGAGTCTTCAGTGAGATTCACACAAGTTATGCAAGCAGGACTTAGCCCTTAGTTATTAATTAATCTCTTCAGGTTGTCTTTTGTATATATCTATAAAGTACTCAGTACACTTATGGATACAGCTGGTTGGAAATTTTCTCACAGAACATTTTTTCCAATAGAGCCATACTGGCTCCTGTTCGCCTGGCTGGCTCCACAGGCTCTCAGCTCCTTGCTGCCAGGTGGTGGGCTGAAGTGGAGGTGGAAGCCTGGAGGTGTAGCTACCCTGGCTCCCAAACTCTCAGGCTTGCAGATCTGTGGCAGCCCAATCTTTTAGGGCTTCGAGACTCCCAGCATCTTGGCAGCCCAGGCTCTCAGAACTTCTAGGATTCTGGCTCTGGGGAAGCCTACCAGTTAGGTTGCCTTAGAGTTGGTGCTTCCAGGGTCCCCAGGTTGCCAAACTCCCTGCTTGATGGGCTGCCAAGGCTCTGAGCAGTTTGGAGAGACTGAAATGTTTAGAAAAGGTCAAAGCAAAATGTCATTCTACCTTTTTCTAAATGAAATTTTGGAATTCCCATTCTATGGGAAACATCAACATTTCATTTTTTTGTTCCATTTTGGAATGATTTCAGAATTTCTCATGGAACGGGATTTCCAACTTCTGGCCAGCTCTATTTATGGAAACTGAAGCCTTCCTTCTGCAAAGCACTTCAGCTTGTACTTAAGTCCATCCCTTTTTAATAAAACATTAAATATATGTTTAAGTCCTTGACTTCAATAGGACTTAAAGTGAAACTCATATGCTTTGCTAAACAGAGGGCAAAATAATAAGATAATAGTGTGGATTTGACCATATTGGAGTATATTTTTTTACATTTTTTTCATTGGTTTAATTTTTTTTTGGCTGAAAACAATCCCAGACCTCACTGCATGTGAGTGATGAAAGTTACCAGGGACCCATCCCTTCCCACCAACATGTGTTTACAGGGCATTTTTGAAATCTTTTAATTTGAGGTCTTCCCACACTAAAAACATACTACTTAAATTGTGTTGTGTTGGGGTGGGTTTTTATCTGACAGTTGGACAGCCAAATGTGTCCTGGCATTAACAAATTATCTTGTTGAAAATTCTTCAGATTAATGTGGGTTATAAGTAGTTGAGGGGGGAGGGGCAGAAAACCACGTAACACAAAAACAGGTTTCTGATAAGATGGCTTGTATTTCTCAGGAAAGAAGAAAATATTTAATTAAATAAGGTAACATTTGTTTCTCTTTACATTCAATTGGTTACCAAGCAGCTATGTTTTTTTAGAAAAAATATTGTACATATTGTTATTTAACGTTGTGTTTCATAGGTAAGTATCTTGCAGTTTGCTCGTCACTGCTGGTATTTCTGTACGTCACTGCATATCCATAGATCATAAAAGACTATATTAAAGCCACATTTCTTTATGTAACACATGTACTTGCATAGGCGCAACCTCTGAGGTCAACACATCAGAGAATGATCATTGTCAACTCAGCCAAATGTATTTCTTAAGCCCATCTTTTACAATAATAATAAAAAAACCCTTGTGCGTTAGAGATATTCCATTTTAAATAGACTATAATTTCTTGATTCAAAGGGACTGAGATTTCTCTGAACTGAGCTCAAACACATTTTGAAGGCATCTAAAGAAGTTCAAGAAAGTATTGTAGCAAATGAAGATGTCATGGTGATGCGGGCTATAAAAAACAAAGCTGAAGGACTAACACAAAGGTATAAAATCTGACTCATTCTCCAAGAGCAGAAGTCATGCTTCACTATCCATTTGCTGAAAAGTTATAAGTAGCATGCTGAAAAATATTTAAAGTGTAAAAAATGTGAGAAGGGAACAAGTGAAATAAGATCATTAAAACTACACAGAGAAGTCATATCACATCAGGAATGGCCTTTCAGGTTACCAGTAGCAACTAGCTATAGATGCCTTCCAGAAGTTGGTCTATCTGTACAGGTAGTAGGTACAGAAGCATGGAAGGCAAAGAAGGCCCCCAAAACTGACTCTGACTGCTGCTTTTTCTGGCTATAATAGTGTAGAGGATAATTGGGACCCTATTAACAGAGACAGTTAACATGTCTTTAGAAGAGAGAATTCACTTTCTACCCCAACACACCTACAATCTGACTGCTAATGAAGGGATGAGTATTTGATGTTGGTGACCTTGTTAGTTATTACTGAGGATCAAACCTACATTTTCCAAGCAAGCTCATTAAACAGCTAGACAAAACAGATTAAAATGCTGGCCAGTTGACTCTGGATTCCTCCAAGACAGGGTTCAGCCAGTAATTTGTTGCTCGGTTGGATTATCTTCTCCTGCTCATTAAGAAGGAAATGATATCTATTCCCCAACTGGATCTCTCTGTGGCTTTTCTGCTTTTGATACTCTCAATTAGCAAATATGCTTTTCATGCCTCCAAGAGGCTGTATGGGTATGTCATGAAACAGCTCAGGCCCTACCTCTTGTTTTGAACTCAGAGGATACCAGGGTTGGAAGGGACCTCAGGGGGGTTCTCACCCCCTGCTCAAAGCAGGACCAATTTCCAGACAGACTTTTGCCCTAGATCCCTAAATGGCCCCCTCAAGGATTGAACTCATAACCCTGGGTTTAAGCAGGCCACTGCTCAAACCACTGAGCTATCCCTTCCCCAATAGACATAGCCATGATAAACACACATCCTCTGCTCCCAGAATCCTCACGTGCTGTGCCACAATGCTCAGTCTTGTTTCCCATCCTGTTCAATGTGTGTATGAAGCCAGAGGGGGAGCTGAATAGATAATTTGGACTGAAATGCCAGAAATTTAGAGATGACTCTCTGCTCTAATCCCTTTTTACAGGGCTCCCAGCTCTCACATTGCCTAGCAGAGCTAAGCACTGAGATGAAGAGCAGCTCTCTAAAGCTTAACTCAAGCAGCACAATAGTGATGCTGTAAAGAGAGGGAAACATTCTGAAGAAATTGCTTCCTTCTAAACATGCCCCTCTATTATGGGTGCTTTCTCATTGATTGTAAATTCAGTTCACTGGGGGAGGGTGCGGGAATGCTTTTGGATGCCAAATTAACTAGAGATGTGAAAAGAACCAATTTCCTCTTCGTGCTGGCCAGAAAAATGTACCCAAATCCTCTTGGACCATTTTTGGTCATGGCGATATATGCATTTAGGTTCAGTTACTAAAACTCATTGAAACTAGGAATGAAGCCACACACCCTGAAAAAGATTCATCTAGTACCAAATGCTATAGCCTGCCTTGTTAGAAAGACAATTGGTCATGAACACATCAGTCCTGTTCTTTGCTGTATGTACAGGCCCCCATGAAAAATACAAAGTCTAATTCAAGGTCTCTGTCCTGATGCTCAAAGCTCACCATAGAGCTAACTCATGCTTGAGAGCTCACCCCTCCCTCTCTGACCAAGTTCTTTCACAATAATTGAGTTACACTCTGGAGCAATGATATTGTTGAGCAACAGAGAGAAGCAAGTTAGTGCAGAAAATAGCACTTTCATAGAAGCCAGACATAGATTTTGGAACATCTTCCCACCGGAGATAAATGACCACTGACCTCACATACTTACAGTATCCCACCTGTACATACTGACAGAATTTGAAGCACTCGCCTAAATTTTGGCACCTGACGTTTGAAGATGGAAATAATTATGAGTGAAATTTTATCCACCTCATTTCCACCCACACTTCGTGCCACTTATCTATCTAAATAACTGATTTGTGGTATAATCAGTTACCTAAGCATCTAATGAGCTAACTGCAAGTATAGACTAATGGGCAGAAAAATAGGGTGGTCAGTGTTCATTTTAGATATGAACTCCAAATTTTGTATTGCAATAATGGGCAAGACCAAAGCCTCAGATCTGAACACGGTCTGGCTTGAAGGGGAAGAAGAGGGCGGGAATGGGGATAGGATTCAAAATCAATCCTAATTTGCATTCGTCCAAAGTGGGTTGAGCTGCAAAGTCAGATATGACCATTTTAGTAAACCCTTTAGAATCTGAAAAACATTGTAGGTAGGTGTATTAGTGCCTGCTCACTTCTCTAAGGATTACAGCATCCTGAATTACTTTACAAAGATGTGTTATTGCACAGAATAAATTGAACTCACAGTCCCCAGTGCTGTAATTGTGACACAGACAGATTACACTATTTGGGGCTGTCAATGAATGTTATTACTCACTAACAAAAATCTCAATAATGTATCTTCTATAATTAATGGATTCTTTATTCATTTCTACTGATCAAGATACATGGAAAATATCTTCAGTGTTCATGGGTTTTCTCCAGGTTAAATAATTAATATTATTTTCTGGGAAATTGTTGACAAAATAAAAATAATCTGTTCTTGCTGTTTCAGCCCTAAAATAACGAACTTTTCAAATGTACAGTTTTCCACTAATGACTGGAAATTGAACTCTGGTCTACAGTTTCATTAATTAGCGAAGGATTGTAGATTTTTTTTGGGTTAAATGTAAAACAAATCAAATAAATGCAGACATTACTTTGCCAAACAAAATCTTTTCAGCAATTTACTGAGTGTAGTGAAAACACATCATGTGGGTGGTAAGCATGCCATACTCACCGCTACAGCCATACTAGAAAGAAAACTAATGTCACCAGTGGTAGAGAATAATAATAGGCATGGCAAGGCCGGATGACTTATCTGGGAAACCTACAAGGATTCATTTGTGTGCATATAACTTTGTGTGCATCTCAGTACAGTTAATAGATTCTAAAAATTATATGAAGCGGTGCAAACATTTTCATGAGCAAGATCCACTTGAAAAATTGAGGGCCTGACTGTAGAAAACTCTCTCACGTTGGTGAATGTTTACACACAAAAGGAGTTTCAATCTCTTTCATGAAACTTTTCCTGTAAATGCTCATCTGCATGAGTTCCACCATGAGGAACTGCATGCTTAGATGTTAGAATCCATCACCACTTGTATACATATGTTAGTGACTGTTAAAAGCAGGCTAGGGTCTGTAAATATGTAAAAGGTAGCAACACCATTTATGACTTTAACATGTAGCTTTGCTGAATGTTCTTGCCAGGACTGCAGCCTTCTTTATAAACACACAAGTCCACATAACTTAGAGGCACCGTGGTCCCGTGGTCTGATTGCCCCCAAGGTTTCCTGAATTGTAATCCTATTGTCCCTATTGTGTGCCCTTGGGTAAATCACTTTACAGTTCAGTGTCTCTGTTTTCACTATATTCTGTCAAATATAGCTAATGATTACCAGTCTCAGAGGTGTTGTGAAGATGAATTGCTTACAGTTTATACAGTACTTTGAAAATATAAAGCACAGTAGAAGAGTTAAATATAATTCAATTTAACATATGGCCAATAGGGAATGCTCTAAACTTCCTTCATGTTATAAATGAAGCATTCGTGACTATTACGGTTAAAGATGCAAATGCATTTTTTTTTCTAACTCCCTGTTTTCAGACACTGGTCATTTACCGAAAGCATTCACCTTTCAGGTTGAAATTTCCTAGTGAGCTCTCATCCTGAGGTAATTTTGTTTTTTAAAGTCTGAGCAAAAAATTATGCCCAACCATTTTGACTAGAAATCTGTAGAAAATTTCCAACGTTCTCCTTAATGAAGAGGGAAAAAACTAGAAAATTATATTGTTTTATTTGAGAAGCAATATGTGATCATGTAATAACACTGAATCATGATGCACATGAACAAGGAGGCAGAGTTAAGGTTGCATGTGCAACCTTCATTTTGGCATTTCTGGCTTTTCAATGCTTAACCCTGTAACCTTTGCATCTTTTCTATGTTCTGCTTTGTGTGTGTATGGCATATCTTATAGACATTACATTATATAATATGCAAGTGAGAAAGAACATTGAATTATGGCATAACTTTAAGTGCTTTGAAAGATGCTGATCTAATGTGACTTTTTCATGTTTTCTTATGATGCTGCATAAAAGAAGTTGCCTTGTTACATGCCTTAAACTGAAAGGAATTAAACAAATTTTAAATAACAAATATTCCAGATCATTATTACTGACTGACAGTGAATCCATGATGCTTCTAAGTGGTGCATATGTGTTTATTCCTAGTCTGACTGAAATTTTAATTCTGAATTATGAGGCACTGAAACAGTCAGTTGACCAGAAAACAATTGGTATTACCTTACTGAGATAGCACTGTGTGAATCTCTCAAGGATTATTACAATATTATATGTATTATTGTACTTACAGTCTTGGAATCCCACCTGTCCTGCAGGAGATTTCCTGTTCTGCAGGGAGAATTTAGATGAAAACCACCAAATTCCTGTTTTAAAAGTAAAAGATGCACTCCCTTCCTGCTGCCCAGGAGAAGCATTAAGGCTCCAGGAATGTTAAAGTTGCAATTTTGCAAGTGAAACAACATAGTTTCTTTGGTGTGATTGAATTTGGTGCTCCTGTGCACATTATCGGATGACAACTCTGGCCAGAGACGGCTGTATGGCGTCTGCCAAATGATGGCCAGATACTAGAATGGACTTAGCTAACTAATGCATGTAGCCATTCAACAGCTGGGCTGTCTGTGTTGGGTTCTGCATATTGATGTTTCTAGATGCAAATGACGTACCTGTAGTAAGTGAGCTGAGACAAACATTCTTGTCTAATGGCTCATTAACTGTACTTCCATCCTACACACTTGGCGATACAAAAGTGCTAGAACAGTGCTTGCCAACTCCCATGACTTTCATCATTAAGCTCACAGTAGCTGATGTTTTTCTTAAAGCCTCAGCTGTTGGAATCAAGAGATTGTATGAGTATCTCAGCTTTCACATGCTAAAGAAATTAAGTTTATAGCCTTCATGAATGTAGAGAAGGCCAGAGAAATGTGCAAATTCAAAGCAAAGCAAATGTGACCCTAAGGGATCATTTACTGTACACCAAATATAAAGAACCCAACATTTATTATTTTTAAATAATGGCATGATTTTGAAACCAGTCACATGATTTTTTCAGGCATGAATTTTCTCCTGACTTTTGAATGCTTGGGGTGGGCAATACTGCATTCAGCTCTGGCATGATGCGCTTCAGTCCTGGCAACCCACACTCCAGTAACTCAGGTCTTTCCTTTACTGAAACCTGCCAATAATGCAGCCTCAAATAGATAGAGATCCACTAGTGACTCAGGCTGCCAAACCTGTTTTTACTTGTAACTCACATTTGAACTCATAACCCCAGACGTAAAAGACTATTATATTAACCCATTGCCCCATCCAGTGCCTAATCACAGCAATTCCTCAGTAACTTTGCTTATCAAGCATGGATAGTTTTTGTAGTATTGTATTACTGTAACAGCGCCATTCCTTTGCTAAGTGTCAGCTATATATATATATGCTATACACATAACGGATCAATGTGATGATTATAAACAACTCTACTGGCTTTTACAATAAGGATTTTAAAGGAGAAATGACAATATGCATTCTGTGGATGACAGATGTTCCAGCAAAAACTATAATTTTACTCTTCTGTAAAGCTGGTGAACCATAGAAGGCAGGTTTAACTAAAAAGAAAATCTACAGAGGCCTCTTCTGATAAATAAATTAGTATTGCAGTATGTTAACAGATTGAGTTTTAATTTTAGTTTGTAGATATGAGCAACCTGTAACACAGCACCACCGTCAAAAGAGAGCACATGCTTTGTTGCAATACCTTTACTTCTTTGTAATACTAGAGGTTTTGCGTCAGAGACTAATGTTTCACTTTATTAAATATTTACCAACAACCTATTGGCCATATGTCATAGAGTTTGCATGGTGACAGACTCAGTATTCGTCACCTTTTCAAGCTGATTCTGTTAAATCCACTGTGTTATGCAGGCTCACAAAGCTCTTTCAATAACCCTGTATTTTGTCCTCTGTCCTTTCTTTGCTAAACTGGTGTCAATATCTCATTTGTGTTCTATTGAAATGTTTTGCAGGAATGAGCTTGTCAAGGCTTTTTTATTGGGGTGCCATGGAAGATGTCAGCATTCCTTTCTCAAGCCTTGTTTATCTGACAGTGTTTGTCTTCAATTATTTTCTAACTGCAGAGATACTTTCCATGTGAAAATGAATTTAGTCAAATGATATGATAGTACTTAAAAAGTCTCTTTACATTCTCCCCCCCCCCCGCTCCCGCTCCCCCAGGAGGATTAGTCTGAGATCTGGTTCATTTTACATTTTAAATAAGACTCACCTAAAACATTTGTCACAGGTTAGGTTTTTATAGGCTTCTGATTAGGCATGTGGTTTGTGTGCATGTAGGAGGCACTCAGTGCTCCTGTTAAACTGATAACATGAATATTTTAACTTTGTAGAGTTTTAAAATCTACTTGTATTTCTATCATCAAATCTTTCTGAATTCTATAGAGTTTTTACTAAAATAAATTTGTATTTTCAAGTGCTGTTTGCTTTTTTATATAATAGTAATTTGAAGAGTATAAATTAAAAATGATTTGAAAATATTGGAACCAGTCATCTATATGATTTTGTGACTAATTTTGACTATGTAAGCATGCATGCTTAGATACTATGGTGATCGGAGCCAAACAAGTACCTATATAGGAAAATACCATATGATTATTAGATAAATAATAAATATTATCTTCCTCACATGCTCAGGGTTTAGCTGATCACCATATTTGAAGTCGGGAAGGAATTTTCCTCCAGGGCAGATTGGCAGAGGCCCTGGGTTTTTTTTTTTTTGCCTTCCTCTGCAGTGTGGGGCATGGGTCATTCCCTGGAGGATTCTCTGCACCTTAAAGTCTTTAAACTGTAAGTTGAGGACTTCAGTAGCTCAGACATAGGGGTCAGGGGTTTGTCACAGAAGTGGGTGGGTGAGATTCTGTGGCCTGAGCTTTGCAGGAGGTCAGACTAGAAGATCATAATGGTCCCTTCTGACTTTAAAGTCTGTGCATCTATGAGTCTATGAGCAACAATTGATTTATCATTATGCAAGAATATGTCGCCACTTTATGCCTTGTTATGTATAGAATATGGGAGAAGTTCAACAGTGGCCTCGCTTGAGTAATATGACAGATGTAATATTGTGGTTCAGCTACCTGAAGTAAAGGTGGCTTCGTTTATGTTGCTTCAGCAATATTTTCTGATGTTCTGAAATAGTTAAAATCCCCAGGGCAGATTCTGAGAGGTTGTATATTGTAGTAAATGAAATTATGACAATTTACACTCTTTGAGAATCTGCCCCCATAACTCTTGTGCTGCCCCAAGACCCTTTCTCTTTTCAGTCTATAAAGGGATTTTTAGTTCTTGTTGAAAAGTGCTGGATTAAGAACCCTGGAGACTGAATTCTTCATACCTACAGAAGAAGTGCAGCACAGGGTGGGGACAGTTTAAGATGTTGATGCTGGTCTGACAATATGTCTCAGCCCTGAGCTGGGAGCACTGTCACTAGAAACATGAGGATGCTTCAGTCTATATGCTCGTTCAGTCCTTGGCCTCTGCTAAGACTAACAATTCATGCCTACTGAGGTGGTGGTTTTGTGATGTGCCTATCTCTCTGCTAGGGATGGGAAGCCAAAAACCAATAGGTCATTTCATATATTGTAGACCATTAGATAGTAATAACCATTGGTCACTATCTAGAGCAGTGGTGGGCAACCTGCGGCCCGCAGGTTCCATGCAGCCAGTCACAGTATCCACTGGTGGGCCACGAGACAGTTTGTTTACATTTGCATGGCTGCCCACAGCTTCCAGTGGCCAAGGTTCACTGTTCCTGGCCAATGGGAGCTGTGGGAAGCGCCGGCCAGCACATCCTTGCGGTTGTTACTATGCTGCATATCATGGCCACTTGGAAAAGCACTGCAATAGCAGAAATATAATTGAGATTGTCCAGCTATGGTGGAAGAAGGACAGGAGACACAGAATGTGGTTTAATTAGGCCGCACTTTATTCTTAAATGTCTGGGATCACTCAGCAAACAAAAGGGTACAGTGCAGGTAATGCCATAATCCTTTCAATATATACACAGGAGGCTTCCGTCAGCCCTCCTACTTACTCATCCTGGTCTCCTTCCAATCTGCTGGTGGGACCTCACCATCCTTCCTCCTCAAACGGGAATTACGGGGGGGGGGGGACCTTTTATCTGGCAGTGAGGCTCAGCCTCCCCTCCCCCTCCCCTCTCAATGAAAGGAGCAACTAGCACAATGCTCACAGTGGATCCTGACGGTATTTCACCATTTCCAAGGGTGGGAGAATGGGTGCTTCTCTGCCTGGTCCAGATAAAAGAGGGCTTTTCCTGCACTAGCATGGCCCTATATAGTACCCCCTCTCTTCCAGTCACCTTGGGGAAGGATGGGTGAGAGTCTCCACACTGACCTGGTCTGCAGCTGCAGCAGAAAGTCACTCCTTGGCTCTCTAGCCCTTAAAAAGGCACACACCTTTTCCAACAAGCCAGACAATGGAACCCACCGCCATCATCTTGCCCTCAAAGCACAGAGCGCTCAAACTTGGCCTCAGGAGAATCTTCATTCACTGTTAGAGCACAGTCCTATGTAGTTCTGATTCCATCTGGTACAGGGGAGCCAGTTCATTACATGTATCCCAAAGTTTTGATTTAGCTGAAGTTTTTAGAAAATGGCAATACAGTATATATTGAACATCTTTTCTGAAAAAGATCCAGGAAGCAAGTCGAGCCAAAGATTAAGATAGTTGAAAGACTGAGATTGGTTGGCTTTAACCTGTAGGAGATGAGATGTGACTATTTCCACTTGTTTCTCATTTAGACTTTTAGCCTATATGCAAGCAATTAAGCTTTATTTTTTTAACTTTTTATAGGATTAGCATATAAGTGAGACATGAAGTCAAATTCCTCATAATATATTCTCACCAAAGTCCTATCCATACTGGTAGCAGAACTACAATATATTATCTACAATTGGGCTTAAACATGGCTGTTTGTTTGTAAACTGTGTAATAGAAATACGGTACTTGATTTATATTTTAACTATTCATATTATATATAATCCTGTGTTTCAAGTGTAGTTAAGGTTAGGGAGTAAATGGTTAACACATTACGAGAAGTTTATCTATAGTTTGTGTGTGTGTAAAATGTTAATGGGGAAGAAACATGGCTGTTGGATGCAGGGCGCTGCCACGGTTTTCATTGCTAACTTGGACAAGGTTTAAAGAACAACTGGAAACATTTTAGAAAATTATGGACTCATGGAGTAATCTATAACATACTTTGAGTAGTACTGTTTTCTGAAAAATATCCCTGTGAACAGTATATAAAAAGCCATGCAACAATCCTGTTACAAAAGTGTAACTTAAGTGCCTATGAACTGTAGTGACAGGTCCTTTACAAATCAAAGGCCATGGATAGATAGATTAGATTGTCACAGCTGTAGATAGCATGGATATCGTCTCAGCATGTACAAGGTCACAGTCTAAAACAGAGGTGCTTAAATACTACAAAACCAGTATTTTATCTTGCACAAATATTTGGGGAATGGATGACCGTCACACAAATATCCATTTTGGTATGCCAGCAATGGTATCCACATGCAAACAAGAATATTTGTTATTCATCATTTGCTATTTATCATTTGTTAACCAGCTGTCTTAAGCATCCCATCAAGGAGCAGAAACAATACCATGTGGCTTAGGTAACTAACCATATTCTACCAGCAGCAAAGCAGAGACAGTTGAAATGAACAGATTAGAAACAACCCATTTTTTCATGTAATTTGAAATTTGTTCATGTTAACTTATCATACAATTTCTAAAACGGAATTTAAGTAGTATATGTGAAAAGCTTTCTGAATGATTCTCAGGCAGAAAAAAGGGCTAAATTCAATGAATAATTTATTTGCAATTAATCATTCAAAAAACTTTAGTCTGACTCGGTCTGAGAATTCTGGGTAGATAATTTTCTTTTTTCCTATTTGTTTTTAATTACACAATAAGAACAGTCAAAGATAAGTGGGCTGAATCTCTGCTGGCACTGGATGCTCTAGAGAAGGCTTCCTGTGTTACTTGAATCAGAATAAAAGGGTTAGAAAGTAAATTAGTAGAACTGATGGAAAAATCAAACATTTTGAAAATTTTCCATTTTTTCAAAAATTTCAATTTTTTGTTTTTTCAATAAGAAAACCAAAAACTAACACCCAAATTATTTGCTTTTCAGATTTGATTTCCTCTGCTCTCCTACTTTCAGTTGCAAAATGGAAAAGGGAGGAAATGAGCAAAATGAGAAAAAGAGGAAAAAGGGGGAGGAGTGGATAAATAAAACTTGAAAACAATTGTTTTAATCTGTTTTGTTCTTTAGTTGGAAAAAAGGAATTTTAAAAAATGAATATTTTTTGCAGAAAATGTTCATTTTTAAATAAAAGTAATTTTTTGACAAGTAAAGTTTCAGATGAAAAATTTCAGCAAGCTCTACTAATCAGAATATTTTGTGAGCTGAGGATCCTTAATCCTATTATCTAAGAATCTATATATCTCTCTGATAATATTTAATATTATATAATATTTCTGATCAGCCCAATTTGCAGTAAGAATCTTTGCAAGTGTTCATAACTGCCATCTCTGGATTCCATTCTTTATGGATGAAGCTATTTTTTACAGTGTTCAGAGCTTTTGGATATGTATTCCACTATGAATCCCAGCATCTTAATGCCCATATATAATTCTATGAACTACCTGCATAGCTAGTGTTCTGTAATTTATGGAAAACAGCCTACATTATTGTGAGTGTACACATTACTAAAGTGATGCTGGAACTATACAGTGGAATTTGTACTGTATATAAGGAATGAAATCAGCATTCCCTCAAGAGCTTTGAGTAACTTTTGATTTCATGGCTGTTGATGTTATCAAAACTTGCTGACAGAATAATTCTGCTGCCTGTATATTTGTCTTTTTATATAATACAGATAGAACTCAAGCTTGTTTAAAGTTTTTTAAAAACTCAACAATGCTAATTTAAGGCAAGAATTATGTTAGAAAGTATTCAAAATTTTTATTTAACATTACTGAAAAAAAGTTTAAAAGCACATAGCTGCTCAGCATAATTAGTTACCAAAAGGACCAGGTCATTATACCTGAAAGTTGGAAAGCTGATGATTAGCTTCCTTTATAAACTATATTTTTGAATCCCTATTAAACTTAAGTAAACAAAATAAGTTAACTCAGTGAAATGCTTGCTGACTCAGGGGCCTATGTGAAATGGTCTCCATGGAAATGGTCTCCCAAATGGACATTTGATGGTCTCCATTCAGTCCTCCATGGGCAAAATGTTCATGTCAGAAAAAAACACTGCTTCAGTTGACAACTTGTAGTGTTTGAAAGAGAGAAGCTAAGGACTTAGGGCATAAATCAACACCTATTAAAGACAATAGGAGTCTTTCCATTGATTTCAATGGACATTGGTTCAGGCCCTTAATAAACATGTCACATGAAATATCTCTACACTCCTAAAGATAGTCACATTGGTTGGGACAATGTGTGGAAGCTTACACTATTTGTACCATTACTACACTTGTTCTGTGAATCAAGGAGGACCTCATTTTTCAGAGGTGATAACCAGCAAATTTCATAAGAACAAAAACATCGAGTAAAGTTTATACATTTAAAAAATTGTTTAATTGTATTATACTGTCCAAACTTCTGCCCTTGATCTGCATGTGGAACTCCAGTGAAATCCCTGAGAATTCCATGCCTGGATCAAAGGCAGTAGACAGCTTTTATGGTTCTAGTCAGCAGAAGAGTTCCATGGTGTTCTTGAGTGTGCAAGCCTATGGAATGTCTCATAGCAGGTTCTTGCCCAACTCATTCATCAAAAATTGCTGTGGATAGAGGAAAAAAAATTGGTGTAGTTTGTCATGATGTGCAGACAACAAATGAGGATTGAAAGTTCTTGTGTCAGTTGGAACAGTCACTCAATAATAATCTTCTCTACTCTCCATGACCCTGTGGGCCCAATATGTGCCCAGTTTATTCCCTTGTAACTCCATGGACTGGTAATGGAGGGTAGAAGGATTCTTGAGACATTAGCTTGTTTTAAAATTGTTTAAAAGTTTAACAAATGTAACTTAATGTCCATGAATAAGAGATTTCCAGTGAAATGTAATCTGACTTAACTTTTTAATGTGTATCTTTTTAGGGATACTGAGCATCTGAGCCGTATGTCTTCCTCCCCTTGTTCATTCTGATGCTTGCAGAAACCAGCTTAGGACAGAGAGACCTTGTATATCAGTAGTTCTCAAACTTTTGTACTGGTGACCTCTTTCACATAGCAAGCCTCTGAATGCAACCCCCCCTAATAAATTAAAAACACCTTTTTATATATTTTACACCATTATAAATGCTGGAGGCAAAGCGGAGTTTAGGGTGGAGGCTGGCAGCTCGCGACCCCCCATGTAATAACCTCACAATGCCCTGAGGGGTCCCAACCCCCAGTTTGAGAAACCCTGTTGTATACCATTCCATAATCATCCTGTCTTGAACAGAAAACACACAGAGGAACTTCTCCTCCTTTGCTGCAAGCAAGATCCAAGCAATGTAACATAAATGGGCTTCCTAAGGTCATATTCGGGTATGCTTCTTCAAGTAGAATAGTTTCCTTCCTAAGTTGCACAACTCCTTCCAGTGTATCAGCAGATGCATAGCATAACATTTCCATGGCCAGGAGAGCTAGTAGCTATCTCCAAAGCTGTAAGATAGATTCCAAACCAATCCCTGAGTGTTAGAGTGATTTGGTCTGCCAGTGTATTGAGAGCACCACCTGATATGTGCAGTTTGAGTTTTTACTCAGGCAAATCAGGAAGAAAATTAAAAAGGAAAAAGATTAATCAATCTTACAGTCTGGCATACTGACAGATCTTGAGAACCTTCTGTTCTCTGCCCTGTGGCATACAATTGTCTAGTCTCCTGAGGGCTGTTATACTCTGGTCTAATTTCAGTTGGATTTAGTGTGCAGGTGCTGGGTGGTGATGGTGGCCTGTGATATACAGGAAGTCAGATTAAGTGATCTAATGATTCCTTCTGGCTTTAAACTCTATGATTCTAGCACTATCACCTCACATGCTAAGGATTGTCATATAAATGAGTGGACTCAATAGTTCAGTGGTTGTTAGGGTTGCCAACTTTGGTTGGATGAATTCCTGGAAGTTTCATCACATGACATTATCTTTAATTAAAGGTTAATCTTTAATTCCTTGAGACTCCTGGACAATCCTAGTGATTGTCTACACTCCATAGAAAGGCCTTAGGTTAGGAGTGAAACTAGACATTGTAGTTCTTTAGGTAGGCTGTGGTTACTTACAGCCCGGACAACCTGAAGAATTGTATTTTCCAGTTTCATGCCTGTGCCTGCACATGAGGTAGGAAACTGTTGTGCTGCAGAAGATCAGCCCATTGATGTGATAATCTTTTTGCTATGAAGTGTGACAGTCCATTCAATAACATAAGAACATTGAGATTCTCAATCCTTTTCCTCCTCACTTTATTTTTTTAAACAATGAATAAAAAAAATGCAGTTGGGCAAGAACACGTACCTACCTGGAGTTTGCTGTCTGTTAGTCTTTCACATTGCCATTTTCACTTAATAATAAAATGTTGCAACATTCTTCAATAGTAAAGGGTAAAATGAAATGAATTTGTGTTAACAGAGACTTTTAGAAGCATGGAAAATTTGCGTCTTCATTAATATGTTAATTCATTTCAACTCTCCAACAAACAACAAAAGGCAGAAATTTGATATTTTTTTCTATTTTGTGGAAACATGAAGGCTATTTTTATAGTACTGCAACAAAGAAAAACTTGACACACTCTCTGTAGTGATTTAGAACACTAATGTTCAAGTCGCAGATCCTTGTCTTTAAGGAATTTCAATTCAAGCTATAGACTGGTGGTCAAATGGTGTTTGTTTCCTTTCCCAAGCAATGAGTATTTTTGCATTGCTGGAATTACTCTTGGAACAAGATGATACAAAAACACAATATGTTAATTTCATTAACTTTAAAAATAAATGTCACTCTGGAGCCAGGAACTTCTTGCTAACTGAGTTCAGTCATAGATAAATCTTCAATGATATTCTTCCTTGCCTGGCATAAACTACATCTCTAATGAAACAGCCAAAACTTACATAGTTTTGGATTGATTTGATTTTTCAAACATTAAAAAGTAAGAGATGAACATGAATAAGAATCTATAATCTCAACACTCCTAAATTTTGAGGGGTTTGTTTTTAAAATTCAGACCACAAATTGGATCTGAATCTTTCATTAGTACTTATAATGGGCGCATAGAGTCATAGACTTTAAGGTCAGAAGGGACCAATATGATCATCTAGTCTGACCTCCTGCACAATGCAGGCTGCAGAATCTGACCTACCCACTCTCGCCACAAATGCCTAACTTATGTATGAGCCTTTGAATTCCTCAACTTGTGGTTTAAAGACTTCAAGGTGCAGAGAATCCTCCAGCAAGTGACCCATACTCCATGCTGCAGAGGAAGGTGAAAAAACCCCAGGGCCTCCGCCAATCTTCCCTGGAGAAAAATTCCTTCCCGACCCCAAATATGGTGATCAGCTAAACCCTGAGCACACGGGCAAGACTCACCAACCAGACATGCAGGAAAGTAGTAACTCAGATCTAACCCCATCTAACATCCCACCACAGGCCATTGGGCATATTTACTGCTAATAGTCAAAGATCAATTAATTTCCAAAATTAGGCTATCCCATCATACCATTCCCTCCACAAACTTATCAAGCTTCTTTTTGAAGCCATATATGTCTTTTGCCCCCACTGCTCCCCTTGGAAGGCTGTTCCAGAATTTTATTCCTCTGATGGTTAGAAACTTTAGTCTAATTTCAAATCTAAACTTCCTGAAGGCCAATTTATATCCATTTGTTCTTGTGTCCACATTGGTACTGAGCTTAAATAATTTCTTTCCTGACCTGGTATTTATCCCTCTGATATATTTATAGAGAACAATCATATCTCCCCTCAGCCTTCTTTTGGTTAGGCAAAACAAGCTGAGCTCTTTGAGACTCCCTTCATAAGACAGATTTTCCATTCCTTGGATCTTCCTACTAGCCCTTCTCTGTACCTGTTCCAGTTTGAATACATCCTTCTTAAACATGGGAGATCAGAACTGCACACAGTATTCCAGATGAGGTCTTGCCAGTGTCTTGTATAATGGTACTAACATCTCGTTATCTCTACTGGAAATACCTTGCCTAAAGCATCCCAAGACCACATTAGCTTTTTTCACAGCCATATCACATTGGTAATTCATAGTCATCCTGTGATCAACCAATACTCCGAGGTCCTTCTCCTTTTCTGTTACTTCTAACCAATGAGTCCCCAGCTTATAACAAAAATTCTTGTTATTAATCCCTAAATGTATGACCTTGCACTTTTCACTATTAATTTTCATCCTATAACTATTACTCCAGTTTACAAGGTCATCCAGATCTTCCTGTATGATATCCCGGTCCATCTTTGTATTGGCAATACCACCCAGCTTTGTGTCATCCTCAAACTTTACTAGCTCACTCCCACTTTTTGTGCCAAAATCAGTAATAAAAAGATTAAATAAGTTTGGTCCCCAAACCAATCCCTGAGGAACTTCACTAGTAACCTCCCTCCAGCCTGACAGTTCACCTTTCAGTATGACCCCTTGTCATAAACAGATAAGAAAAGTTAATAGCACAGAAGTACTTTATATCTCTTTGACGGTAAAGGGTTAACAAGTTCAGTAAGCCTGGCTGTCACCTGACCAGAGGACCAATCAGAGGACAGGATACTTTCAAATCTTGAGGGAGGGAAGTTTTTGTGCTGTGCTGTTAGTTTTTGGTTGTTGTTCACTCTGGGGGCTCAGAGGGATCAGATGTGCAACCAGGTTTCTCTCCAATCTCTCCAACACAGGCTCTTAGTTCAGACTAGTGAAGTACTAGGTAGATAAAGAGAGTTAGGCTTATGTTTGTTTTCTTTATTTGCAAATGTGTATTTGGCTGAAAGGAGTTCAAATTTGTATTTTTACTGAAAGGATTTTAATTTGTACTTGTATACTTAGGCTGGGAGGGTGTTCCCAGTGTCTATAGCTGAAAGACCCTGTACCTATTCCATTTTTTAAAAATTTACAAAGATAATTTTTACTGTTTTTTCTTTCTTTAATTAAAAGCTTTTCTTGTTTAAGAACCTAATTGTTTTTTTTATTCTGGTGAGACCCCAGGGGACTGGGTCTGGATTCACCAGGGAATTGGTGGGGAGAAAGGAGGGAAGACGGAGAGAGAGGCTGATTTCTCTCTGTGCCAGGATTACTTTCTCTCAGGAAGAGTCTGGGAGGGGGAAAGAGAAGGAGGGAGGAAGGTGAATTGTCCTCTCTGTTTTGTGATTCAAGGAGTTTGAATCACACAGTGATCTTCCAGGGTAACCCAGGGAGGGGAAGCCTGGGAGAGGCAACGGTGGGGGAAAGGGTTTACTTTCCTTGTGTTGAGATCCAGAGGGTCTGGGTCTTGGGGGTCCCCGGGCAAGGTTTTGGGGGGAACAGACTGTACCAGGCACTGGAATTCCTGGTTGGTGGCAGCGCTACAGGTTCTAAGCTGGGATTGAGCTTAGAGGAATTCATGCTGGTACCCCATCTTTTGGACGCTAAGGTTCAGAGTGGGGATTATACCATGACACCCCTTTAACCAGTTCCTTACCCATCTTTCAATTTTCATATTGATCCCCATCTTTTCCAATTTAACTAATAATTCCCCATGTGGAACCATATCAAATGTCTTACTGAAATGGAGATCCACTGCGTTTCCTTTATCTAAAAAATCTGTTGCCTTCTCAAAGAAGGAGATTGGGTTGGTTTGGCAACATATTCTTTTTGTAAAGCCATGTTGTGTTTTGTCCCAGTTAATGATGGGTGGATATGGAACCTTGAATCCAAACATCACAGAAGCTTGAAGAGTTGAACTCTAAGCCTGCCCTAAGGTTTCTGGCAGGGCAGGGGGCTGAAAACAGCATGTGAGGATGTAGGATAGGATAAAATTTCCATTCTCCTCTCTTATGCATGAGTAATTACCATTATTTGTTTAATGAAAGAAAATACTCCAAATCTCAGATAGGAGTCCTTTAGGCCAAATGGTATTCCTGAACAAATTTTCATGCTTGAGTAATTATAACCCCTTGAGAGTCAAGCTTTATAATAGAATTGCTGACAGATTCACTGCTAGCAGCTATTGCTTCAGTCCATTCCATTCTACTCCTAGATATGAAAAGTATCTATTCACTTCAAGAACTTTGCTAACAATCTATTTCACTTTGAAATGTCAAAGTCTAGAAAAGTATGGTAACAAAAAAAATCTTTCTTTGTAGAATTGGGTAAAGACTGTTTACCATAATGCAAAGGAATCACTTGGAGTTGATTGAATCTTTTTTTTCAAAAATATTTTTTAACAAAAAATGGCCTTTTCTCAAAATAAAAAAAAATTAATTTTTGTTTCTTTCAATTTTTTTTCTGAATTTTCAATGATTCCCCCCCGCCCCCGGTTTAGTATTTCATTGAAAAAAAATCTTCAAAATGCTTGAAAAAAATATTTTTTTCATTTCTTAAGAAATTTGTCATTGAACATACTATTTTGAGACCAGTCTAAGTGTAATAGACTTGTTTGGAAACAGTTATATTTATATGATGATGATGATATTCGTGTCTAGCTCTTGTCATCTCAAAACACTACAAAAGAAGAGCGAGTCTCACCATCTTGATTTCATAGATGATGCTTGTTTCTGTTTTGCAATATGTTTTGTGCTTGTCTGCAGGTGCCTCATTCAGCTAAAAAGCCAAACAAACTTTCTGTGAAGCATCACTGATTTGCTTGCATGTGGTTGAGGGGTGAATGAGAAGACTGGGGAAAATGGGAAACTGCTTTGGCAAACTCTGATGCTGCCTTCTGCAAAGAGCATCGATGAGAAGAGGTGAAGGTAAGCTGGTCTAATCAGTTTTATTATGGTCTCCACCTAACTCACAAAGGTAAAAAAAATGAGCCCCCCTCCACCCTAAAACTTTTAATTTAAACTTGCTTTAATGAGCCAAAAGTAATTGTATCCAGAGGTGGATTAATCACTATGTGCCTGTATTTGACAACCAGTTATATAACATAGTAATATAAATGGCCCCAAGGACTTTGCAATCTAAATAGACAAGACAGACACAGGATGGGGGAAGGGATGTAACATACAAGCAAACTGAGCAATGGATGGCAGCAAACATCATGTTAGTTCCACAATTTTTTGGGGGGATGGGTTTGTTTGAGAAGAGGCTAAGCATAATGGAAAGAAAAGTAAAGGGGGATGGGACTTTGAAGGGAAATGTAAAGGGCACAGAGCACGGGAGAAAAGGGGTTGGTGAAGAATGAAGCTAAGGTAAAGACTCTGTGAGGGTGGGGGAGAGGAGGGAGATGGTTGAGCAAACAGCCAATCAGCACAGGACAGAGAAGTCCAGTGAAAAGTGTAGGAAGTTCTCCGAATGTTCAGAGGTCCCTGGTTCAGCAGCTGCTCCTACTGGCTGTAGTGTATAGCTGATTTTACTCTGAAATTTTTCCTCAAGGTCATGTGATGTGGGGGAGGAGAGCTGATTCCTAATTTCCTACTTTGTGGGGGTCTCCCCTTCATAGTTCTAGATCCAGGAGATGCATGGGGAAGGGTGGCCCTAGTTGGGCCCCATTTTACCGCTTCTCTCTCTCCCCGTCCCCCCCACCTCCAGTGCAGCAGTCTCTGCTTTGGCTGCTCCTTTTGGCTAGAGTTTCTGACTGGTTCCTCTCTATAGTTCTTGATACCTTGACAACAGCACAGCTGGCTCTTGTCCTACATGGAACTCAGGTAGAATGTAATGCTTTCTTTCCCTTGTGATAAGCACTCTGTGTAACAAAATCAACACTTTCAGTAATAACGTCTTACTGAGTTTTGGCAAAAACATTTATCATTATGTTGACAGAGAAATCACATAACAGTACAAGGGAAAAGAATGAAAGAAATAGAAACATCTGTGTAAACATTTCTTTTTCATTGCTTTGGTAGATTTTAGATTAACACTAAGAAACAGGATTATAATAGGCACATCATTAGTAAGGGAGGAAAATCTTTAATGTGAAGCCACAGCAAATATCCATTATGAGACATGTAAAGCATTTGTCAGAACAGAGGTTGTACATTGTTAGGCTCATACTTAGTGTCTTTGTTAATAAAATGACAGTGAGAATGCTGCAGGATTTGTTCATATAATAGGATCACAAGCAGCCATTGTGCAATAAAAATTGCTCATAAGTAAAGAATAAACATTTTTTGTTGCATGACAGTTGACTAATGCACCGTGTATTATTATATTTAATCCATATAAAGCTCTGCCCCTATTCCCACAGGGCTACACAGTGACCCTAAGGGGCAGGATAAAGGTGCTTCCTTTGCACTGGCCTGCTGAGAGGGATGAATACAACATAAGGAAAAAGCCACAAAGGCCACAAAGGTTTAATG
Source organism: Gopherus evgoodei (assembly GCF_007399415.2). Classification (NCBI taxonomy): domain Eukaryota; kingdom Metazoa; phylum Chordata; order Testudines; family Testudinidae; genus Gopherus; species Gopherus evgoodei. The sequence goes on from NC_044325.1 coordinate 93,769,391, forward strand.
AACTCCCTCTTATAAGCTGGGAGTTCTGCACAATTTTCTTGGTGCATCTCCACACTGCCCTGGGCTGTCCCTAACAGGCACAATCTAACTCATAATGATGTACTGGAATCGTTAGGCAAGGTATAATAATGAACTAAATAAAGAATAGGTTAATTGTGGTAATTGTACACAGGTGTAACTTCCATTACTACATGGCTGACTAAACTACGTGCCATCTATCTAAAATTTGATGTAATATATCGTACCAGTGCAAAATTAATGTTTCCAGTAGCACAGATACAGGAGAATGCCATTTTTCTCACCACTGAATACAATAATAATTATCCTTACTTAGTCCTTACTAAGATAAAACTCTTGTTGAAGTCAGTAAGATCTTCATCCGTGGAAAGGCTGAATAAATCAAACTGAATGAGAACTTTTAGGTTTGGCTCACTAACAATAATAGTTACTATTGTCAGAAGTGTTGTTGTTAGATGCACTACCGGTGTGGTGCTCTGCTCTCTCTCTGTTGGTATCACTCGGCTGCGTGTGTGTGTTCCCTCTGCGTGCTGTCCCAGCTCTGCAGATAGCTGATACAGCAGACCCGACGAGAACCCCCAATGACCACAGAGACTAGTAAGGTACGAAGGCACGTCGGCCAGGTTTATTGCGCTCGGACACACTTGCAGGATCCCCGTAGAGTACTTAGTCTACCGGGCATACTGCGACAGAGTGCCTCTTGTCAATGGACTCGGCTCAGTCAGTGGCGGGATTTTCCACTGCCCCCTAGGCCGGACAAAGACATTGCCCCAGGGATACATTTTTATACACAGGTACAAACAAGTTACACATCACTCCTGACGTATTGAGGTGCAGCCCCTCTACGCAGCAAGGTACAACCCCTCTACATAGTAAGGTGCCGCCTCTCACCTTGTACATGTTGGCTCGATCAAAACAACTCTATCCATCATATTACCCTTTTGCCCCTGTCATTGGGATGGGTCAGTCTGTTCCTTGTTATTTGTGTGGAATGTAAAAGTATGTGAATGTTCTGATTTCTAGTGTTCAGTACCTTTTAGGTATGTATCTTCTTGCAGCACCAGCCCTTTCCTTGCCAGCTTCTGTGAGCAAGGCCTGCCTCTGGCTCACAACTTCACTTTGCTTTATGTTAGTAAAGTCTTGACCATTACTTTAGTTCAGGCCTCAGGCCTCATACTGGGCCTTTATCAGGGCCTTCACTTACTACAGTTACTAACTTACACTGATATAGAATGTCACCAACCCTATACATGCACCAGCCAACTGAAATAGGGCAGAGAACAACAGCTAGCTAGTCCACAGCCATCTCCATGATAGGAGAGGGACAGAAGAGTTTTCCTGAACGATACAAGAACAAATTTCTGTTCTTATAAAAAATGATATGGGCTCTTCAGTGTTCAATCAGAGCTGAAGGTACCAAATTTTTAAAGTGTCATCTGAATTATTCACACCTAATTAAAAATGACCTTGGTGCTTATTCCTAGTGTATGTTTGTCCAGTTTATAAAGCTATTACCTAATAAGTCAGGGTTAAGGTAGATTAGCAGAACTGTGTGTGGAATTATTCCACAGTATCTATTGTCTAACCATTTTTCTCCTTGCCTCACATTCATAAGCACCACAGTTTTAGGGAGTGAAATTCAAAACTAATAAAAGGAAATATTTTTTTCCACACAATTGTTGTTAAACTATGGAACTCATTGCCACAGGAAGTAACTGGGGCCAAGAATTTAACAAAATTCAAAACAGGATTGGATATTTATATGAATTGCAAGGATATACAGAGTTGTTATAATGAATAACAACAGACATTTTGGAAGGGATATTAAACCTTGTGCTTCTGGGTTTAAGACAATCTCTGCCTATCAGAGACCAGGCAGATTATCCCACATCTGCCTATTGAGGGAGTTCTTACACTTTCCTTTGAAGCATCTGAAACTAGCCCATTGTCAGAGACAGATACTGGATTAGCTGGACCATGGGGCAGATACAGTATGACAATTCCTGCGTTCTTATGAAAAACTCCTTAATTAGAACAGCACAAGTACTAATGGGAGCTGTACATTTTACTCTATATTTATCAATGTAAAAACAGCTGCCTTCAGCATTTAATAATTATTCTGGATGAGAGAAAATAGCATAATTAATTTCCTTTTTTATGTGTAACAAGAACGTGAACATTTTATTTTTTAGTGGCACTGAAACAATTACAACAATTTTCAGGGAAATGTGTATGAAGGCTTTTTTTTTAAAAAAAAGCTACTATACAAACCAAAGAGGCAAATGTATAAAATCACGCTTTAAAATAGCCAGACAGAAAATACCACAAATTATTGGAATTCTCTAGGAATTATATGAGTTCTTTGAGGAGAGATGCAGTTTGCTGGGAGTTATGTTTGGATTATCTAGTTTTCTGCAGAATTTTCCATTTTATAAAGCTGTTTCAAAAGAGGTGTACAATTTTAACAATCCTAAATATCATTGTTCTCTGGGCACTGAGAAAGAGAGTTTTATATGTGTCGAGAAGCCTTTATACTAATTTATTGCCCTTTCAAGATCTAGGGGCTCAGTGCTGTTAGAATATTTGACATATTTTCTCTATAATTTAAAGCAAAGGGAGCTGTGATGTGGTCAATCAAAAGAAACAAACAACCATCCCACAGCACATTAACAAACAGTAAGCAGAATTGGAGAATTGAAGCTTGGTTTTTGTTTTCTTTGTTGCCTTCACCTTTTTCCACCAACAGACTTTATATAATTCTAATCTGCCTCTGGAAAGGCGAGGCTTTATATACTAACAGGTTGTCAAAGATATCCTTACCATAGCACATTCTCCCCTAGGGAAGAGAAAAAGGGCATTTAATGAGCCTTCTTAGAAGCCTAAATCTTTGGTACCCTTAACTAAATGCCTCTTCTAAACAGACCATGGATTGAGAGTTCATTTTGTGTCTCAGGGCCAGAGTTTTTAAAGTAGACACCATTGCTTACATGCATGAAACCCAGCTCTGTGTCCTAGCCAATGAAAGCATGCGCATAGAGTTCTCAAATCTGGCTTAAGTGGGCCTAAGTATGTATGTGCCATCTTGTGTATCCCTAACAATGGACATTTAGGTGCATAGCACAAGACTATAATTACACACTGCTGCTGGCTGTTTTCCTCTGATGAATGTGTGATCCTGTGCTCATCCTTCCGGTTCAGATTATTAATGTATGTAGGTATTTTTTCAAAGTCCAGCAGGGACCATTGTGATCATTTAGCCTGACCAAAGTAATTCCTAGAGCATATTATTTGGCAAAACATCAAATCTTGATTTTAAAAATTGTCAAAGATAGAGAATCCACTACAAATCTTGGTAAATTGTTCCAATGGTTAATTACTCTCACTATAATTTTATGTCTAATTTCCAGTCTAAATTTCTCTAGTGTCAATTCCCAGCCATTGGATTGTGTTATACATTTCTCTCTCAGACTGAAGAGGCTATTATTAAATATTTGTTTTCCATGAAGGTTGATTATAGACTATAATCAAATCACTCCATATCTTTCTGTTTGTTGAGATTAGTAGATTGAGCTCTTTGAGTCTGTCACTATAAGGCATATTTTCTAATCCTTTAATCATTCTCATGGCTCTTCTCTGAACCCTCTCCAGTTTATCTGCATCCTTCTTGTGTCTCTAGCACTGTGTCACTCCTGGCTTTAAGTGGTGCATTCACAACTCATCTTAAGCATGGCTACGTTAATGGTGTGTGTATGTGTGCAGTTTCTTTGTCTTACTTTGTGTGACTTGGCATGCATGAGGGGGTGGTTCTGAAAAAAGCGCTCTCATTCTGGATGTGTGCATCTTTTCTGCATGCCTCAATGACTTACAATTCTGGCTTTCTCTGTCCCCTGAGAGGTGTTTTTTCCCCCATTACTAGTCAATTGACTTCTCAGGTTCTAAACTCATACGTCACCCTGTTACAGGAACCTGAACAATGCCAGAAGAAAGGAAAGACACTCGTGAAAAATAAAACTGACTTTGAACCTTAATTAGTTGTTTGTATTGCCAGAAAGCTGAGGAAAACCATTTTCTGTGCCTTCATCTGCTGTGACCAGAAGTACTGGGTAATTCTGCTGTGACATTGCAGAAGGAAGAAAAAATAGCATTGGAGCACCCCAAACTATAAATGTTCAGTTGACTCGAGTGCAGTTTTCAGGCGGCAGTTGAATTCTTATTTCTCATTGAAATGGCACAATGCACAGTGTATTTCATACCCTTCATATCCTCAAACTGAAGATTTATATTTTGATCTGGTAATAAACAAACCTTTGGTTGAGGTGATTACAGAATTGGACAGCTGGGAAAACTGTAGGGTATTAATAATTTGATTAAGCACACCTGCAGCTTAAGGATGATACCATATGATAAACAGATTTGTACATAATTTTATTAATTTGTCTTCAACATAATCAACATAGAAACTGATCAGCTGTTGCTTTCTCGAAGAGAAATTATTTATTTAGTCACTTGGTTGTTGATTTTGATGACTGTTTTGGAGGAATGGTAACATTTTACTAAGGAATTAGAACTATTCTTTATAAACAGAGGCTGATGGCATGCTTTCTGCTTTATTATGCCTCATCAGGTAAGATGGATTTGTGGTTAAAGCAGAAGATCTGGAATTGGAAAATCTGGATTCAGTTCTAGTCTCTGCAAAATAATTCCTGGGTGACCTTGGGAAAATCACTTAATCTCTCTGTGCTTTAGTTCCCAGTGATTAAAGTATTCCCCTGGAATATGGGAGATTTGGGTAAAATTTCCCCCTCAGGCAGAGAAGGAGAAAGGATTTGAATGCAGGGGTGGACAGGGGAGTTCTTGCCACTTACAGACATGCTTTCACCAGTGAGTTATGGCAGGGCTGCCCAGAGGATTCAGGGGGCCTGGGGCAAAGCAATTTTGGGGGCCCCTTCTATAAAAAAAGTTGCAATCCTATAGAATACTCTGTTCTTGTGGGGGCCCCTGAAGGACCTGGGGTGTAGGGCAAATTGCCCACTGCCCCCCCCCCCCGCAAGCAGCCCTGAGTTATGGAATCTCTCCTATTGAACCTGTTCCACTTTGGATAAATAAAGATTCATTAGAGGCAGGGGACTGGGTCTCCTACTTCCCAGGTCAGTGCCCTGACTACTGTCCTATAGAATGGCTTTCTCTTGCTCTCTCTCTTTCTGACCCAGTGACTCTGTAAGTATTTGTACACGGTACAACAGCTTCAACAGGAGAGTTTGAGGGCTTCTCATATCAGACTCTCCCATAGTCCAGAGAGGTGGGAGACCCCTCTTCAAATCCTTACTCCCCTCTGCTTGAGGGATGAATTGAGCCTGGGTCTCCCACATCCCAGGTGAGTGTGTTAACCACTGGGATAAAACTTATAAGGTGGGTGGCACTACCACCTCCTCCTCTGGTCATTGGTGTGTGGAGTGAGGCAGGCACTTAACTCATTCATGCAAGAATTGCCTTAGGCTTCTAAGCAGTCTGACTCAGGAGATGGGTACCTATATGTGGACTGCTAGTAGAGATAGTTGCCTTCCTGCAACCCAGACCCGGGCATTGAACTCCCTGAGTTAAGACACACCCCTCAAGATTGGATGTTTTGCCAAACAATATGCTCTAGGAATTACTTTGGGGAAATTCTGTGGCCTGTGTTATACAGGAGGTCAGGCTCGATCACAATGGTTCATGGTAGACTTGGAATCTGTGTGTAGGCATGAATATGCAGCAATCTGTTAGACTTTGAAAAAAAACAACACCAAATACATCAATAATCTCAACTGGAAGAGTGAGCACAGGATCACACATTCATCAGAGGAAAACAGCTAGCAGCAGTGTGTAATTATAGTCTTAGTTAAGCTCCTAAATGCCCATTGTTAGGGATACGCAAGATGGCACATACATACTTAGGCACACTTAAACTAGCCAGATTTGAGAATTATGTGTGCGCACTTCCATTGGCTGAGACACACAGCTGGGTTTCATGCATGTAAGCAATGGTGACTACTTTAAAAGCTCAGAGGGGTAGCCATGTTAGTCTGTATCCACAAAAACAATGAGGAGTCTGGTGGCACCTTAAAGACTAACAAATTTATTTGGGCATAAGCTTTTGTGGGTAAAAACCCCACTTCTTCAGTTTTTTACCCACAACAGCTTATGCCCAAATAAATGTGTTAGTCTTTAAGGTGGCACCGGACTCCTCATTACTTTAAAAGCTCTGGTCTTGAGACTCAAAATGAACTCTCAGTCCATAGTTTCACTATCTCCCATGACCTAGCTTAAGTGGCTCCTTACCGAGCCTGCTGGCTTTTGTGGCTCACATTCTAATATGTCTGTCTCTTCACATGCAGTGCCTAAGTGAGGCTTTATAGCTCACATAACTGTTTCATTGATTTTCTAGGCACCTAAAAGTTGGGTGTTGAATAGCCTAAGTCCCTTTGTGGTTCTGAATCAGAGTGCCTGGCACAATGAGAACCTAATCTTGGTTGGGACCTCGAGTTGCTAGTGTAATACAAATACAGTTTTAGACTTGCATTCTTGTCCTGCCTTCCAATCCAATTAGGGAAATCACATTCAAAATAAGTTTGCAGTACTGCAAACAGAGATGATGGAGGGAACCAAACAAGAATATTATTATGCCATATGGTGGCAAAAGAGCTAATGTGATTTAGTTTGCATACAGAGAAACAATGCATTGTGATCTCTCTGTCAGGCACTTGCTGAGACTCCTCCTCCATTGGACACTTCAGACCTTAGAGGAGAGAAAAAAAAAACATAATTAAAGGGGTAGAGGGACTGATCTGTTTGGTGAGATTAAGGAACTGATGTAAATCCCATTGAAGTCAATGGGAGGCTTTCCATGACTTCAGTGGGCCTTGAAACAGGACTCAAAAACCTAAATGTGTTCCTTCTCCTTATGTAGGATCTCCATAACTGGAGATTTGCAGCCATGGTAGCTCATTCTGTACAATCCTCTTCTCATTTCTTTGTGGATGAATAGTCCTTTTGATCCACTCAGGATTCTATATTGTTCATCCAAGAAAGAGTATAGTTGGCCACAAAGCAGCTAACAGGACTATAGATGAGAACTCCCTACAAAATAGATGAAAGGTGCAAACAATGAGATGGAACGTAATTTCTTAGGGTACCCCAAGAGCATTTAACTAGGAGTAATGAGATATAGTTAAGCAAAGGAAAATTTAAGGTAAAAATTAGGAAAAAAAATGTCTAACACCACTAACCATTAGACTGAAATAGTCTCCCAAGGGAAATGAAGGAAGGAAGAGACATCACTAAAACTATGGTATAAATTATTGGTAAGGACAAAGCACTGAAATATATACAGCAGAAAACACTATCAGTTTATTATCTGAGCAGCTGGTCCATGCTACCTGCCCTAATGGAACATGAAAATAAATGAGACAATGAAGAGATAAAACCAAAAGACCACAAAAGAATATATAAATCAGAGTCTATCCCATCAAAAATTAACAAATCTATAAACAAAATTTTTACTATATTTTTATATTTTCTTGCCACAGGATGGCAAAGTAAAATATTGAGGGCTTGATCCAAAGCCCTCTGCAGCCAGCAGGAATCTTTCCACTGAGTTGAATGGGGCTTGGACCAGGTCCTAAGTTACTTAATCCTGTTTTGGGCTCATTAATCTCAGTTTCCCTTGAAAATCTATATGGCCAGTTTTTGTTTCAGATTTACACACTCAACTTGCCCTGGTCAAAATCCTGAAGTCCTTACTATAGCAAAACTGTCATTCAATCTATGTCTGTGTTCAAAATTTGTGTGCAGAATTCAGCTCTATTTTTTGTTTGTTTGTTTGTTTTTTGTTCTTTTTTTTTTAAACCCATGTAGTAGTTCCAAAATGTTTGGCCAAACATCTTTAGCTTTTATAAAAGTTCTAAAGGTTTCCATAAGCCTCTGATTTTCTGCAAATCCTCATATCTTCGGCTGACATGAGGTAAATCATAACAACACAATGCATTTATAAATATGCAGCTCTCTATCTTTTTCTCTGAAAGTGTTTCAGCCTCCTGGCCTTTTATGTGCACCTAACAGCCACCTGTTTTTCTTTCTTATTTCTCTATGGCTTGTATAAACATTACACTTAATTCCCTTTGTAAAGGGGGTTGAGAAAACCTTTTTATCATCACGTTTGTGTCAGTTTAAATTCTGTTTTTCTTTCATGTGGTTAGGCATGACTGTTTGGGAACAGTACTGCTTCATGTATCTTTGAGACATTACTGATGGCATTCTACCAATTGTATTTATACTGGGCAGATCATGCGGACGTGTTCCAGTCACAGACCAAAGCATGTAGTTTGGAAACTTCAGGCAGTTTCACTTTAGGAAATATAAAGCTAAACTCCTGATAGTTTGGTGAAGTGTTTCTTCCCCCTACTGGTGAATTACTGTTTCATCTAATATACATATTTTGTAGTTGATGCATGGAAGCATTTGCTCCATGGTATCCTTTTTCTTAGATTTCCAGAGTCAGCACACACTCTGCAGCAGTAAAGCTTATAGCAGTGGGCTTTGGTATTAGCAGGATTCCAGTATCAGCGTCTTATTCAGAATGGCAATTTATTAAAGCATAAAAGTTCAAAACTCATTTCTGATTTGTATGCCATATGCATCTAATGACTCGAGTCACTAATAAGTGGTATAAAGATTGTCTATGGTTTATTGGCATTATCAGTACAGTGATGTGAAGTGCAACAGGTTCAGTTCAAAGGGATTAATGAAAACCATTTCTCTGGGTTTTGATCTGCATGAGTTCTCATCCATAGAATTTCAGGCTCGTGTAAACCCAAAATTGTAAGTTAATACTGTGTTGAAGTCACTGAGTAGCAAAACTGTGATTTCCTCATGATTTTGTGACACATCCATCCAAGTTTACTCAAAACTAGGCTCATGTTTACCTAAAAGACTGGTGCGTCTTCAAGAATATTTTTCAGAAATGCAATCTGAGTTTTGAGTTTGTAACAAATCATGAAACTGGGGGAGTCATGTGGTTAGGTGTATCCTTGCAAAATTTCCCCTCAGTCAGTATTAGTTATGAGTATTATCACTAATCATACAAAAAGTTGTGGGTATTATATCCCATATCATGCCTGGATGCAGTAATGAGAAAGTGATGTTTATACTGAAAATCAGTGATGTTAACAAGTGTTAACTCATAGAATCCTGGGGTAATGCTGTTGTATTATATCACATTAATGGTAAAATTAATACTTGTCCCGTTGTATTTTTCTAAAAATAACAGCAGTACTTAGTTGAATGGGAGCCTGGTCTAGCTGAGGAGCAAGGTCAGGGTCCTAGCAGGCTCATGTACATGATGCAGTAGAAAGTGCAAATCTGTTTGGACTCAGAGCTCCAGTAAGGTGCACCTAATACCAGGTCCCCCTGGCCCATCCTGAGCCATGCTGCCCTCTGTCATCAGAATGGATCTTGGACCATATACATGCGACCACTCACAGAATAAGGGATTACTCACTACCAGGAAGGGTTGCAGAATCTGATCAGCACAACTCCTCTCCCTTTCACTCTGCATCTTTTCTAACAGTGAGGAAAGGATTTTGTCCTTAAACTTTATGTTGTTGTTTTTTTTTAATGGACCTATTTGATTTGAATACAGGGCCCACTGACTAGCTGGGCTAAATGCCTTTGGCTTTGACTAAGGCTTTCAGCTCCTTCTGCCAAATAAGGCATTGCCTATTAGACATTAATATTGCTTAAATGCACACATACATCAAATATGCCCCCTAAATGTGATGCCGATTTACAGGAATTGCAGTGAGCGTGATTCCTTTCAATCCTCTTCTTACCCCACTGTTATATATTGCTAAAACTTGTATTTATTTGATGCCAGCTGCTACTGCTTTTAATGACAGCATACACTAACTGAGGTTCCACAACCTTTCTCTGCCTGGCAATGGTGGCTGGTACTGATCAGGCCAAGCCCCACCAACTAAGCCCCTTAAAAAACAGGTTCTGCTAACTACTTCCTCCACAAGTGCAGTCTGGGTTGGAAGAAAGAAAAGGTGGCTAGTGGGGCAGGTGGTGGTTAGCCCTTTGAATGCAATCCAGAGAGAGAGAGGAGTTGGGAATATCTAGCCCAAGGAGAGCAGTGTGGAGAGGGTGGGGCTTGTGATTTCCAGCCCTTAAGAGAACTTGCCCCGTACTGAAATTACAAGCAGAGCTAAGACGAATGTGTTTTCCCAGGCTGAAAGAAGGCTTGCCCCAAAGTCTGAGCAGCCCCAGTGGAGTGCACCACCTCCACCTCTGTAGCTGTACAAGGAGTATTCATGGGAGAGAATGAGGCAGAGGAGCTGGTCAGCACCATCCTTTGAATTTGAAGAGCAGAGGAATCAAGCTGGTCTTGGGAGTTCCATAGACCAGAGCAGGCCTGCAGGCCAGTGGGGCTCTGCAAAGATCTCCAGCTTGGTAGGAAGAAACTCTGCAGGAATCTGGTGACTGATGAAGGCGTGCTGGTGCTCTGCTGCCCAGTGGAGAAACACTTCAGCTGATGGGAGGGGGGCTTTTCAGCAGTACAGGGGCTCTGCTACCTGATGTGGGTGTGGGCCAGTGTGGGAGAGGAGGTTTCTGTGGCCATGCAGAGAGAAGAGGGGTCAGCGAGATTTTGAATGATGGGGACTATGGGATTACAGGAGGAGGGTGTAATCTGTGCTGCCCTGGGAAGCAAACTTTTGGCCATTGGCAGCAAAAAGGGGAGTTTTGCTGCTCTGTTGAGGGACAGAAGGTGCATGTGGGGACGGGGAGGGCTCTGGTTATCTGTGCTGCCTGTTGGTGAGGTTTTTGTATCAACAGAGAAGGGATTTGGGCGGGGGGTGCTCTGCAGCTTGGCAATGGGTGATCAGAACCACCGCTTATTTTGGGCAGCAGCTGTACTGTTGCCAGGTAATAGACAATTGTGTCTGGTTAAAAAAAATTGTGAGGTAGCACATGAGTCTCCTTCTGAGCTAGTTGTATCTCATTTTTAACTGCTTTAAAAGTGATATCTGCTGTTCTAATCTAGCCCTACAGTAGACAAGATCCTGGATCTGCTGAGCTTGGTGCAGGACCTGGGTGGTAAAGGAAAAAGGTGGACCCCAGCATAAATAGCTCTCCTGTTATGCACCTAGGGACTGCTTTTCCACCCAGTGCTCACCAGGGCATGGGATTCCCAGCTGGCCTAGGAGGGCAGGTCTCCCCTTTGTCTATGACTATGTCCCTTTGTCTCAATGTCAGCGAATTGTGGTTATTTTATTTTTAAATTGGTATGAATGATAATAATAACTTTTCAAAGATAACTAAATAACACAATCCATGTTTTTCTCCACCTTGATAGTTCTGATTCTTTTCCTTTATTATCTTAATCTGGCATCAGTCAGACTTGTTTGATTGTGGACTTTACCCATTTCAGTTTACCACCACAGCTACATCCCACCTCTGTGGACCAGACAGAAGTTTCTCTGATACAAAAAAATTGGGGAAGTGAGTTTTTAATTTTTCCAGACAGAACTCTGAAGGACCCCACTATTACTAGATGAGAGAAGGAGAGCAAAAAAGAGGTGACGCACACAAATGCTGAGATCAGAATGAAAACTGGATTTCTTGAAGACAGCACCAGCTGAGGTAACTGAAATTTTACCTCTGGCAGTTTATTTGAAGCTGTAGTTGTCTTGTTATGCTGCAGCAGCTGCATTATATTTTCATTTCCAAGCTGCGGTTGTGTTGTTCCATTGAAAACAGACTTCGTCCTCTAAATACGCAATCCAGAGGAATTGTAATAACGCACTTTCTTACATAACGGCTTTGTATTTACTCTGCCTCTCTTTGAAGAAGTAAGTGTTCAGTTCACACTGTGTATTCATTTTACTTGATTTTTATAGATCTTGAAGATAAAATAGAATCTAAATGGGATTGTATTCAAATTATTTCCCCCTCTCAGTTTTCAGGCTCTATAATGCTAGGCCTCAGAAGATCTTTCTGGGAAAAAAACTGTCTTTTTCTCGCCGAACATACCCACTTGACTCCTTCTATTCCAAGAAGCAGCATTTTCAGCCCCCGGGTTGGAAGTGGTTTGATGGACCTCAGTGGTACAGATGTAGCTATGACTCCTTCAGTCTTACTTTTTGATGTGGACACAGAAACAATGAAACGGACACCACCTCCGTCTGTAACTAATTCAGTGAAGCTGAAAATGATGGATAAATTGGATAATGACAAAACTGGTACTAGCAAAATGTTAGTATATATTATTGGTGATGATTCTCTATTCTCTATCTGACCCATAAATTTCAGCATCCATTTCAGGCTGCAGTGGATTTCCTGGTGCTGAATAGCTTTCTTCTGGCTCTCCTTCAGCCTCATCAGTCACGATAGAGTCTCGTAAGTTTTTTTAGGACTAGCAAGTCCCATGGTATCTGTGTACAATATATGTGGGTACACTTTGAAAGGACTATTGAATTTTTAGCCTGATGTATGTAATAAGGCCCCAGTGTTGCAAAGACTTAGCACACAAACTTTAGTTCATATGAGTTTTCCCATTGATTATCCATAACCCTAAGAACGTAATTGCAGAATTAGTGTTTGGCAGCTTCTGAAGACCCAAAGCTGACCAGCTCAAGGAGATATGGCATTTTAAAGAGAAAGTTATTTACTCTGCTACCTTAGGAACATTTATTGTACCAGATATTTGTATGTAAAAAGACCACAGACCTAAGGGATTTTCCCCCTGGTACTTCAATGGTGTTATAATAGTGTTTTTCAAGGACAGTCACGTTGGACTTCCTCCTTAATTACTCCCTCTTCTTCCTTAAGTTCTCTTCCTTATATATATAAAACAGAAGCAAGAGAAAATTAAATAAATAAATTCATTCTGAACTTCAAGAGAAATTGTAAGTAAGGAAAATGATTTGAGTTGTAAGTCTACTATACTTTTAACTGCCCATTTCCACAGAGAATTACCCAGTATCTGTGTGCAAGTGAAGGTATTATATGTGCAAACACATATGTCTGCAAAAACTGCACACATAGCCATGACCCTGTGAAACTGCTGGAAAATCTGGGTTCAATCCAATGCCCAATGGAGTCAATAAAAGTTCTTCCATTGACTTCAAGTGTCATTGCTTCAGGCCCTCTGTACATATCACTGTGCAGGAAAGGTGAATCTCCTTAATTTTCTGTATCACCACTTCTTGTTAATATTTTTAAAGAAATTGCAGAGACAGGATAGACTGTATCAGATAAATGCACAAAACTAACACTGGGCATTAGGATTGGGATTGGTGGGTGATTGAGGTCTTTCTTGAATGTAAAGGAAGGATAATTTCATGCAGCCTCATTCAGGACTTTGACCTTAGAAGTGCTTAATGGTGTTGGCCTAGGGGAAATAACTCAAAGGAGAAGAAGAAACCTCATTTCTCCTGATCTTGATAAGGCCTTTAAAAATATAAATAAAAAGAGTAAATTATCCCTTTAGGGGATCCCCCACCCAAATCTTGACCTTGTTTTAGCAATAGTATTATAAATGTATGTCTGGCATCCTAATTCTCAGTTCTATCTCTTTCATTCACCAAGTAATGGATTACTTTAATTTAAAATTAGAAGTCTTGCTACAAAGGGAAATCCTGCTTTGATACCAACATGAAAAGGCACTTCCATACCCAAAGACAACTTAACTATAAATAGAGAGCAATGACGTTACTGCAGTTGAGGAGATTTCATTCCATTAAAAAATTCACTCAAGAAATGTAGAGAAATGTTTAATAATTAATGAATATGATTGAAGGCCATTTTATACTGCTGACATTTTTCCTATAAATATTATAGGAACATTAAAATTTTAATCTCCCGTAATTCTGATGAATGAATTTTCCTGACCCTTACTGAAAACTATACCTATAAAAGACTTCAGTTTACAGACGCTTACTCAGTGTTAAAGGGTTCTGTGTTTCAAAAACACTATTTTTTCTTTTGTTCATAAGATAGCTTTGTAATTTCTTTTTCAAATGATTTTTAAAACTGGCAGTGTTATGTCATCCTGATAGATTTGTTGGGCAGTATCTATTTCTTGGAAGCTATTGCTGTAAAATAGCATTTTGCTGGTTTAATTAAAGAATGTAAAATTTCATGAGGATTAGGGTTTCCCTTCATTACCTAAAAGTTAAGTAGATTTTCCAGGGATTTCACTCCTGAAAGAGGTTAGAATGAATACAGATAATGTATAAAGGCTGCAAATTTCCTATTCCCTGAAGACTTTCTCAGCCACTTGCAAATAGCAAACTTTTCCATGTGTCCTGAACCTTAGCTTCCTTCTTAAGTTTTTCATTTGAAATTACTACAACTTGTATTCCCCTATAAAGTAGAAATTCCAGTGGAGATTTGGGCCACCATAGTAATCGACAGTTCTTGTTCCAAAGAGTTTACAGATTAAAAAGACAAGACACGGGAGACTGGACTTTTTATCACCATTTTACAGATGGGGAACTGAGTCACAAAGAGGCTAAGTAACACATCCAAAGTCATATACCAAGCTTTTGGAAAAGCTGGGAATTTGAACTCAGAATTTCTGATTTTTAGCCTAACACTTTAACCACAAGATCATGCATCCCCATTAGGAGTCCTGCAATGTGGAATAAGGGGATACTATGGGTAATATTTTCAAATGCACCTCACTTCCATTTTCAGGAGTAAGGCAATTTGAAGTGATACTGGTCTACACTACTGCACTAATTTGATCTAAATTATGCAACGTCAGTTACGTGAATAACGTAACAAAGTCAACATAGTTAGATCCACTTACCGCCATGGCTACAGCATCTCCCATCGAGTTCCCTTCCTCTTCTCAGGGAAGTGGAGTACACAAATCGATGGGAGGTTCTCTCCTATCAATTTAGCATGTCTTCACCAGACCTGCTAAATCGACAGTCACTGCATTGATTGTAGCAGTGCCGATCTACCAGTAAGTATAGTATGCCCTTAGTCTCTCAAGTGTTTAAAGGGCAGATTTTTGAAAGTATTAAATGTCTAAAGATGGGAAGTTAGGTAGTTTTGAAAATCTTAGTAGGATTATCTGCATCTTTAGGCACCTAAATACTTTTAAAAATCTGGCCCTAAGTCACTTATGAAAATGGAGCTTAGATGCCTAAATCATTAGAAGCTTTTGAAAATTTTATCCTATGTCCCGAGGTCTGGACAATTTGAAGCCTACTCTTCATTCTGGAAATAAAAGGTTGTGAGGCTCTTTTTTTAAGTTGGACTCTGTTCTTGTTTATTGGTAAATGTACTGTGGTACCCTTCACAGGTTTCAAAGTGCTGTGCAAGTGTAGTGACGATTTCCTATGTACATGGATCACTTAACATATATGTGAAACACAGCTACTCCTAGAGTTCAAGGCAGCAGCTTTTCTAAGCTATCTGCTGCAATTTGTCTGCTAGAGCATCTTTTGATCCATGAAGAACTTCTATTTTGGCTGAATTAGTCCAGCAGAAAGTCATACCAGTAGTGGAGACAAAGTGATGTCTTTGCCCCGTGCAGGCATTTTCTTTGGAAACAATTTGTATGGATTCACAAGGGTAGGTGTGGTTTCTCCTGCACAGGTTTGGAAGGAGAAACAGAGGTCATAAGGAGGCCTCTCTTCCTCTTGCCATCCCGGGCAGCAACCAGGGATGTGGGAAAACTGGACTTTTATTTTTCTCAGAATAATAATTGTTCTAGCCACACCTCTCCTGGCTTGTTGTGTAGGTTGGCCTAGACTGGACACAAAGTGGTGGAACATTTATAGGAACAAATATTCCTCCCCCACAAAGATATACAGGGACTCCAATGAAGATGAGTAGTGGAGCTCTTTAGGAACTTTCCCTGTGTTCATTGGTTCATTGTGTGGCCACAGCAGAAGAAAAACAGGAGGCAACAGATGTGGTTTGATTAGGCCACAACTTTATTCACTTAAAATATCTGGGCGTACCTGGCAATAAATTGTACAGTGCCAGTCATAGTGATTTCCATGTAATCCCTAACCTGGTCCCAGCCATCCTCTTGCTGGGAATCTGACACCTTCCCCTCATATGAGGGTTTAAGAGGACTATAAAAGGAAAGAGATTGGCTGTCTGCTGTTCCAGACATAGGAACCTCAAACCCACACTTTCCTCAGTTCCTTTGAGGGATGTTTTCCCTTAAATCCTTTTCCAATCCATTTTTATCAGATAACTGTATTCCTTCCATAATTAGTACCTGAACTGGACATCCTCCACAAGAAGGTGCAGGCAATTTAGCTTAGCTGCCTTCCCCCCACATCCTTCTTCAAGTTCTCAGATATATATTGATTCCTTCCTTAATATCAGACAAAAATATATTTGTTCCCTAATTAAATAGGTATACCCCATCCTTCATAAATAGCTTGGTCAATAAAGAATCAAGTTTCCTGCACCAACTCTCAAGTTTTTTTTTTCTTCCAAAGATGGCTTCTTCAGAACGCCTGAGATATAAATACCAACCCCCTCTTCTGGTCAGCTGGAAGGATAGTCCCCATGACCTGGTCCAGCTGCTTTCTGCTCCTACCTGCTCCATCTGGCTAAATTTTCCTCTTTTTTTTGCAGCCAGTTGCATAGGTAGCTCTTTGTGGGGCAAGAACCCCATTTCTCCCTGCCAGCCATACAAGGTCTCACTGCATACAGTTGTGGTGAGCACATGTTAGGGTGTGCTAGGAAATTCATTGGATCTCAGAATAGGTAGATTCATTGTCTGATGTGGAAGGTGTGAGCTTGCAACAATTGTGGGCTTGCTGGCACTCTCCCTCTGATCCTCATGGACATCCTCAACACATACAGGGTCCAGGATTTAGTCTGGCACCTAGTTAATGGTGCAGTGCTGTATGTTGTAGGAAGGTGTAGAGGTGTGGACTCACCCCTGCGGTGCCTCCTGCTGGTGACTTCCAGGAATTAGCTCATTCCAGCTCTGGAGCACCCTCTGCAGGCCAGTGATCCACCTGTCCTCTGGCCCCCATGTCCCTCCCTGGACCCTGGTGCCCCTTTACCTGTGGTGCTGCCCCCTGTCAGTACCCCACCGATCTGGGCCTCCCCCCTTCTAGGGGAACTCCTACCCACTATCCCCACTTTGCCTCAGTCTTGGCTATTGCCAGTCATCACTTAGCTCCCATTCCCTGGGGCAGAGTGCAGTGCATCAGCTACTCATCACAGGCAAGGGGGTTTGGACCTGCTGCCTCTACCTACCCATGGGCTCCCCTTTTTGCAACCCCACTACCCAGTTGGCCTTACCCTGGGCCTGCAGCATGATGATTTCCAAGCCAGAGCTCCACAGCTCCTCTTGCCTTCTCCCAGCCCTGCTCCACCTTAGGTACCCAGATATGCTCCCTAGCAGCCAGGCCCTTCTCCCTCTAAAGGCAGAGAGAGACTGAGGCTGCTTCAGCCCTGCAGATCCTTTATAGGGCCAGCTGAGTCCGTTTGGGGAATGGCCACAGCTGCGGCTGTTTCCCCACTCAGTCTGGGTTGTTCTCCCAGCCTGTCAGCCCTCTCCCAGGGCTGGTTCCAACCCTGTCAGAGCCGGAGCGGGTCACCACCCCGCTACGAAAGGGAAGAATGTTTCTTTCTGAGCCCTGCAAGTGATGAACTTGTACCTAGAAACATATGATTTTATTAGTCTTATCTTTGAGAACACCTGGAGTCAAGTGCTGTGTTTCCTACTTGAGTAAACCCTTCAGTAGCATCAATAAAGACTGAATAGAGGATACAAGATTCGTCCTGTGAACTGTATCCTTTTCCTCCTGACTCCTCTCCTGATTCCCAGTGATGAGCATGTTTTCCTTAGTCTAGCTGAGGCTTCATTGCACTTAGGAAATTCACAAGAGTGGGATTAATTAATAAGGGATTTTTAGTGTGTGAAAATAAATAATAAATGTTACCAATGTTTCTACCTTTGTGAAATGTTTCATCCAGTTTTGACAAAATAATTCTCCTGTATTGATGTTTCTAATTAGATAGTTCTACCCTGGTGGGAAATAAAAGCTAAGTAGAAGAGAACTGCTTCAAGCTATTCAGCTATTATGAATCTTAAACCTAAGTGAAAGTCTGTGATGGTGAGGATAGTTTCTTTATCATAGTGGAAATATTATAGTGATATTAGATGATGTAAGCAAAGCAATGAAAACAGTGGTCAGGAAGATAGCTGTCTTGTAAATCCAGCTGTGTGAAATGTTCACAATGAAATCTGAAATGACATGGAACTTGTCTGCTTGGTATTTTGTTACAGTCTTGAAACTCAGCCAAGGTTCACTGAAAGGTTCCCAGATGTAGACTCTGTTTTGAGCAGATTTGGGGGTTTGAACTGAAGTGTACAAGTTTCTTCTGAATTTCATTCTAAATGTTTGTATTTTTTTCTAGAGCTGGCTGAAAATTTTCTGTCAAGCTTTTTTGAACAAAAATGGCTTTTTTCGTTTAAATGGAAATTTCTGTGGGAAATGTTTGCAAATAAATTTTATGGTTTTCCTGGGAGAAAACCCCTAACCCCCTCAAATTGAACATATACTGTGTTTGGCTGATATTTTTCACATTTTGGTTGTTGAAATGTGTAAAGAATCTGGTTTTCAGTTTTTTTGGCAAAACCCACACAAAATTAAAAGAAGAATTTTGAGAGCAGTGTAAAATTGTTAATTTTTGTCTCATTTTTTTCATGAAATAAAGAAACATTTCCCAAATATTTGTTTCACTCTAGAACTTTAAGCCAGCTTCTGGTAACCTTAATCAAGCTATCAAGCACAGTAAGACTACTCATGTCATAAAAGTGTTGTTCAATAAGATTACGGCTACCAGAAGCTCCCCAAAATTAAGAATAAAACAAATTTAAAAACTTAAAGCAGAACTCAATAGAAGCAAACTTCATGGTAAAATTTAAGGAGGCTACAGAGAATGAAACAGAACCAGAAGTTCGCTTTGACCCCTGCGAAGTAAACCTTGGATTTTGCATGGCTCCCCTTGTAACAGATGTTTGAGCAGAGCTGACCTTTTGCAAGGAATGTTATTATCACCTATTTAACTACCCATCTATTAACAGAATTTTTTTTGTCAATTGCCTTCTGAAAGCTAGTCAGTATGTATTCTGGAGACTGATGGATGCTGCCTTTGATCTGTGTGAATTTCCCATTGATGTTAGTGGCAGTCTTGTATATGCATGAAGGGCAATATATGACCCTAGATATAGGTGAATTTTGGGTGAAATCTTCAGTTTTATCCGAACAGATTCCAACTCTTTAGGAGATATGAAAGTGTTTCAGTAACATTTTGATTTTTGAAATGTTTACCTGTCTGCATTTGCTGGTTTTTACAAGGACTAGAAACAGGCATAGCATGAGAGGCTCCAATATCTCCAGCTCCTCATAGAACCAGAAAATGTTATGCTCTTGTGAGTCTTTCTTCTAAGGGCTTAATCCTTTACCACTGCAGTCAGTGGAAGTTTTACTATTGACTACAGTAGAGTTGGAGTAGGATCTGGGCCCTAACTTCCAGAAGATTCCTGAACTTCATTCCTTCTGTGCCAAAATGTCCTGTTAATTTCAGTAGGAAATTCAGGACTGGGACCCTAATTGGTTTAGAGATGTATCCTAACATTTTAGTGCCTATTCTATCCTCTGAACCTATTTGAAGTTCACTCAAATGAATATATACCAGTCTTTGGCTTATTTTATTTGATTACATAAGAGCCAAATTTTATCCTGGTAAAACACACTCATCATAAACTTCATAGCTTTCAGTACAACATTTGACAATCTCTATTGCAATTTACTCTGGAATATCTTGAAGTGTTGTAGTATGCCAGTAAAAATAATTAACATGATTAAGGCTCCATATCAAGGTGCAGCTTGCACAATTAAAGGAAATACAGACTTGAGTGAATGGTTTAACATTGACACTGGTGTCAAACAAGGATACATTCTCTCACCTCTCCTGTTTAGCACTGCCATTCTCTACATTATGAGAAAAAGCTGTAGACAGATACAGCATATGCATCTAGTGGCTCAACACCAGAAGATCTAGATTTTGCTAAGTGACAGCTAAATGAAAGAATGAAAGACTGTCAGGCATCACAAAAAAGATGGAGTTAATAAGTTATGAAAAACACAAATTTAATGAGCACCCCAGTAACTCCCAACTCAAGCACTAAGAAGGCAAAGGAATATGAAAGATGTGTCAATTCATATACATTGGCAGTAATGTGCAAGCCATTGAGAATGTCCTGGAGGAAATCATGTCACAAGCTGGCAGGGTGGCAGCTGCACTTACCAGCTTAAACAAGATTTGGTATTTGAATAGACAAAGCTATGAATCTTCAACTCAATTGTTATTTCCACCTCAGTATATGGTTGTGAAATCTACCAAAGATAAAGGCAGATGTCTAAATGCCTTAAAAAGAAAATGCCTCAAGAAAATATTAGATATTAAATGGAGTGAATTCATAACAAATGTTGAGATTGATCAGAAAGTTCGACAATTTCTTTTATCCAAAATTATCCAGAAAAGAACATGGAAATATCTGCACCTGTGTTAAGAATGAAGTCAGAGCATCAGCCATGGCAGAGGTGCCCTTTGGGCAGCTGGAGGAATAGGTAAAAGGGGACCACCAAAAGAATCCCTCCATTGAACAGTACTTTGAGTGGGCAAACTTATGGGACTTAACTCAGAAGAAATGCAAAGAGCATCCCAGGATAGATGGAAATAGCGGAGTCTTTTTCGTGTGACATCTGACAACATGAGAAGGAATCAGATTCAGAAATGTTACGCTTACATGTGCATATGGAGTAGAGTTAGGGTGGAAATGGATTTTCTATTCTGCAAAAAATTTTGAGAATAATTTTTTTCCTATTCTAGCCTGGGATGAAAACTTCAAATCTCAAATTTTAATGAACTGAAAATCCCATGAATATATTGGTTTGGGATAATTAGTATTTCATTTCAATTTTGACCATTCAATTTTTTTTTTTTATTCTTAACATAAATTTTGAAATGAAAAGTTGGTTTAAAACAGAAAATCAGCTTTTTTTGTTTCAAAAATAATTCCTAACCAGCTGTATTATGGAGCTCCAGTTGAAATACGAAAAGATCCCATATCAAGCATCCCAGAGAATAATCTGGCCCAATATGTATTTATTTCAAGTCATATGCCAACAGCATATTTCCTTCTAGTAGTCAAGATATGTTGCATAAATATCAGTAGGGCTAACAGTGTTTTTTGTTTGCTTGTTTTAATTTGCGGTCTGGCTCCTTCCACCTAACAATAAATAAATGTTTAATTTTGCAGTTGTAAACATTAATCACTTCCCAGTCACCCAGGCTCATTGGTGGGACCAGACTTGTCATCTTGATGGAACAGCTCACGTTTACCACCCCCATATGCTCTTAAGGACAAGCTAGGAAGTTGCTCTTTTTTGGTTAATTGGCAAGGGCTCACAGGACCAGTGCCCTTTTCTACTTTGCTCTCAAATGTTATGTTTTACGTCTGGAAGGCTGACAACTAGCATCAGAATGACTTGCTAAGAATAAAATATTCCTGGTGAAATATTGATTTCATTTCTGATTGAAGGTTTCACCCTTTCCAGTGTACTGCACATGATCTTAACATTCCACATTAATTTTTTCTGCTATTGGTCTGTGTTCTAATAACATGAAATAGAAGGCAGTGCAAAAAGATATTGTTAGGCCTAAGGAGGAATACAAGCCCTGATCCTTTTGATCATGTTGCTCCCTTCTAGTACTAATACATAATAATTAATAATTCTATGGCCTCTGTTATGCAGGAGGTCAGACTAGATGAGCGTAGTTGTACCTGCTGGCCTTAAAAATCTAAATCCTCTGACTCTTCCTTGCACATCGTATGAAGTTTCTTGTCCTTATGTTCAAGTTCCTGCACAACTCTGTCACAGCCTCCACTTCAGCTCTTTTTCCTTGTCTCAGTTCCCTTCCCTTTCTTTACTCAATCCATGGCAGTGTCCTCCATGCCAACCCATTCCAGTTAGGGATTGTCTCTTTTGTCAGTATTTATACAGAACCCAGCACAATGAGGCCCTCAATCTTAACTGGGGGATTTGGGCACTCCCATAATATTTACTACTACTATGCCCCCTTGTTTTCTTCCTTTATCTGTCTGACTTCTTCCATGCTGCCCCCTATTCATGGAACAATCTCCCAAGCCTAGTTTGTGAGGCTTCTACTCACTTTTTATACAAATTCCAACTAAAACCTATTTTTCCTTAATGTCTACAAACAGGGAAAACTAAATCAAACTAAAATATAGCCATGCCAACCCCTTCCTGTAGGTCTCCCAGTGTACCCTCTATCATTTGTCTTTTTCAGATTGCATTGTAAGCTCTCTAGGCCAGTGGCCCTTTTAATGTGTGTTATGTACACTACTGAGCACATCACTGGCTCACAATATTAATAAATAACTTGGCCCATCTGTTCCCATTGACATCAATGTCAAAGCTCCCAGTGACTTCAGTGGGAGCAGCTCTGTGCCTGTGTGAGAAAAAGAGCTTTGAAACTATTGTTACAGAAAGTGAGAATTCAATGTTAATGTATGATTTTGCATTAAAGAGCCCAATACAAAGTGCAACTATGAAGTTAGGGTCTAGAAATGTCAGCAAGGAAAAGCCTTTTCCCAGCTCCCAGTGATATGGTTCTCACAAGTAGAACATTATAAGCAGAAGATCATGAGTTCTGCTGCTGAAAATGCATGCTGCTAGCCTTGAAGGGCCAATAGCCCACCTAGTGTGTGGGGGATGCAGTGAAACAAGATGTCCACTACCCTCTGCTCCATCGGGAGCTCAATGTAGCCTTGAAAATGAGAGGGCCTGGGCCTGGGTTGTGTTGTGAAAAAGTATACTGGAGATGTAATGATTCAGCACTGGGTCTGGAAATACAGCACCTACAAGTTCTTTGTGTATAGAACTGGTAGGTGTATTGTATAAATGAACTGGGATCGGGGAGTGCTTGAGAACGCTGTGAGAGTAAACAGAAAGGTGACCCAGAGGCTAGTAATAAAATGCTTCAGCTTTTCACAGGCAATGCAAAGAGTTACGAACAACAGCATAAGGAAAAGCTGTCACAGGTGGAAGACTATCTCAGCTAGATGTTTGGGCTAAAAATTGTTCCTTCAATAGGCCTAAATTTTCTCTATTCTACATATCTGTGAGACTAAATTTTTTTAGCACCCTCTCTGTTTTCAATAAGTCATTTGGTTAAGCCTAACTATCTAGGGCTGCAAGACTCAATGATGGTACGGGAGATACCTATTTTACTTACATCCTGGTAGGGTTACACCTTCAACATAATGGACAGGGATTTGATTGCATGGCTCCCATTAATGTTGCTAGTAGTCTAATAGCTAAATCCCCACACACATTGCTGGAGATGTAACCCTCCAGTTAGAACTTGACGTAAAGACTTTTAGCTTGAGACTGTATATGGAAGTTGACAAACAACAATCTGTGATCAACCACTAGACAAAAGGGAGGGAAGTATAGAGCAGGGTCAGAAAGACACAGTGCTGCGTGCAAACCAGCTTGTACTTGGCATGCATATTGCATTTCCTCTGCACCATCAAAGTCTTGTGCATCCTAGAGAGGATTATCCAGAGTCCACTGTCACCCTCCTGCAGGGTGGAAAAATGGAATTTCTTTAGTTTTTGACAAATCTATTCATTCTGCAGAAACTCTGGCCAGGCCTTCTCTATCTTCCCACTGGTCAGGCTGTGCTGGTCTTCTGGTGGGAGGGACGTGGCTGTGGCTACTTTATAATCTTATTCTCCCTTTGCCACCAGAGACCTTGGTTAAAGTTTTCTGCATCAGCATTGGCCTAAATTTCACATTTAAGCAAAGCTAGGCTATATATACACCAAAAGAAATATGTGTGGACATCTCCCGAGTCCTCTTCACCAGCACTGAAAATGTTTTAATGAGGGCTGCCTCCCTCATTATATTTCTTTATTTTTCACATTTTCCTGTAAAGATGGAGAGATGGAAAACCAGCACTATGACTTCTATGAAGAATGAGCTAGGAGATGATGGGACTCTCATCTCTGTGCCTATTGTTTGTTGCCTCTTCTCCTTGTAGCTCTCTCCTTGTCCTTGGGTGAATAGCCTAAATGACTGGTGTGGAAGTGATTTACAGTTAATAATCTAGCTTGGAATCTGGAGAAACAGTTGCAGTGGTTAGAGGCCTCAACCAGCACTGACATCCCATTGTGCTGGGTGTTGCAGAAACACATAGTACTTGCTCTAAAAAATTTACCGTTTAAGTGGGCAAGACAAAGAACAGAAGAAAGAGAGACAACATCTTCTTCTTATGTGGCACCTCCATTACTGCAAGTTTGCAACCATGGTAGTCCAATCTGTATCAACTAATATCTTCATGGACAAATAGTCCTTTTGATCCAGCCAAGAGCTTCTTTTTCTGTGCATGTCCTTCTGTCATCAACTTGCCCTTCCAGTGCTTGAAAACATGCTTAGCTCACTGAACCCATTAAAATGTGCCCTGTAAATAGAATCTTTCTTTTCCTAAGATCTCTGACTAGCATATGCTTAGTTCCAGTCTTCTCCAATACTTTTTTAGGTGGTCTAGCTGTGATATTTTCAGAATTCTTCTGTACCAATTAGAAGTTTCACAATTGTAATTTAACACAGACCAAATGTAAGTTTTTAAGAGCTGAATTTTAGTTTTCAAAGATACAACATACAAGCAGAAAAATGAGAACTAAACTAAGACTAAATCACAGATTAACTGGCTTTCCCATAGTCACCTAGGAAATCTGTGGCAGAGCAAGACAGTGAACTTAGGTCTCCTGAGCTGAGCCCAGTGCCTTAATGAGAGGACAATCCTCCTTGCATCTTTGTAAAGAACTGCCTGACAAAATGTCTCTTCCTTTCTCAGGGTATAATAATAATAATATAATAATAGTTCAAAGTTTAAAATAAAATAGTACCCCCTTCTGGGGTTCAAGCAGGAAAGCAGTTTACTCTCCATCCTTAGCTTGTTTACTCTCCATCCATAGTGGATGCGGCTGGTACACAAATCAGCCTGGCCCGCCAGGGGCTTTCCCTGTACAAGCGGCGGAACAAGTTTGGGAACCACTGCTCTAGGGAAATAAAGAGTTGGGTTGGGACCACACATGTGGAGCCAAACTTCAACCATCCTCAGGGTCTCACAAACCCAGAGGGATAATGCATCCTGTCACCCCACCAAAGACAAGTAGTTTAAAAATATTCACTGCTTTGAGATGGCATCTTAGATGTATATATCTTGTATGTTAGCTGTGTTGTCTCTGCCTCCTTTGGATTTAGATGTTAAGGTCCTTGGGGCAGAGACTGTGTGTTCCTCTAAATTTGCTGGTCATATTGACAGCACTTGTTACATAATATTTAATAGTAATCTTAAAATGGACTGTAAGAAAGCAAGCCTTGCTTCCACTTAAAATAGCTTTGGTAAGAAAAGTTAGGGGGGTATGGGAGGAGGGATATATAAAAGGGAAAAAGATCTTTAAACAGAGTGTGTTTGAAAATGATCCTTGTCATGAAAATTCTTCTCAAATGTGCTACTCATGGAACAGATGGAGAGGAAGAGGGAGTGGAGGAGGAAGGCAAGAATGACGGAGTATATAAATCTAGGGAGTGATTCAGGGAGGTTCCTTTTATTTCATGACAGTTTTATCAACCTTAAAAAAACCCCAGCCTACAGCAAAGAAATACTATAGGCCAAAGGAAAAAAGATTGGGAGAATGATAGAGGAAGAAATCCATTTTTAAAAGTTGTGCCTTTAACATTTTGTTCGCTTACTTTCAGTATATAGTCTTGATCCTAGAATTGAGTAGGAGTTTTGCTATGAACTACTACGAGAATAGAATTGGGCCCCAAAAGACTCCTACAAATATATTTTAAAACAGTTGTAATGAACAGTAGAGCAAAAAAGACTAACTATAAATATTGAGTCAGAAATTTTAATAAATCATAATGAAACATCTCAGACCGCATATAAAGTGCCTTATTTGTGGCAATTTTTGCACTGGGCAGACTCAGATAGGTGTCAGCTGTGACCAAATATAAAACATATAGCTAGCAAAATAATGACTAATGCAGGATCTGAAGTGTAGCATCATGAGGTTCTTTCATATGGACCCAAACAGTATTAGACTTCTTCCAGTTATGTCTTCCACCTACAGCAGCTTTTCCATACATTCTTATGGAAGACAGAATATAAAGTAGTACAGTGCTGTACACTTAATTTACTCAGTCAAAGTTACTTACCATTGCAATAAGGGGAAAGTAAAAAAAAAGGGGGAAACAAATTTCAGCAGAGAGCCCAAAATTTTCTTTATATCAATATTGAATTTGTTTATTCTTTCTGTACAATCCAGATAAATAAGTAATAAACAAGAGCAGTGCAAGTGTCAACAGCAAGTTGGATGGAAATCCTTAGTGTCATATGTTTAAAACATTTCCTGAGATATTCTTTATGAAAATGTAAACTAAAAATCAGGAGTATGTAAGTACATGGAATATTGAGTTTTAAAAAATTGTGGACCAGATTGCAACCTTCTTCCTGACATTGCTGAGTAGTTACTCCATGGCTCCTGTAAGACTACTTGAGTGAGTAAAAATATGTCAAGGTTTCACAATATGGCTGTTTTTTGATGTCCGAGTGTGTCCACTCTCTGGCAATGCGTATGTTAGTATATTGTATATTGAGAACTATTGATCCTAACTGTGTGTTTAGGACACTGTTATAGAACCTGAGACAATTTGTGTGGTATGAGGCTGTGACTGGATCTGTTACAATGCCTGCCTTTACAAAAAGTCTTCATTCAAAAATTCCTTTCTCCATCCTGCAATCTGTAGATTCAGTGGATTGCTCCAAGTTCCTCTCTGCTTCTGTAGGTGCCATAGAATGACAGTTTCCACAGGTTCATTTCCTGACAGTGTCATTTGAAACAGAAATGTCTGCTTCTAAAGCAGCTGTCTGGATCCCTGCTGTCCAGGAGGGATCTACTAGGATAGCCTGTGCAACCTGACTGGCATCAAAGACCATGGCAATTTCTGGCATCTTTGACTGTGGAATCACCGCTTCTTAGTGCTGTCCACACTGCTCTGTATAAAATGAGTTGATGGTCTCAGTTTAGTGTCTAATAATTGGTGTCCATGTCGCAGATCCTATCATGGTAGATAACGCTAATTGGCTCAATTGTTAGCCGTGTTAGCAAAGAGTTTGAATATTCATTCAGTATTAACAAGAGGCAGTCCTGTCAAGTTTAGATTTGAAGCAAATTTTGCTAGGGTGTTGAGGAGAACCTGCATTGTTGCTGCCAACTACGTGTCAGTTTTGTGGATGTATGGAGAGCTTCAAATTCCAGGGCTATTAATCAGTTACTTTTCATGAACACCAAATGCATTAAACGAAAATAATTTATTATTATTATTATTTTATTTTATTTTATTTATTTTATTTGAACTAGATGTCAGTTTCTAATGCTACTAATATAGCATTTTTCACCAGCACAAAATGACTGACATATTGTCACAGATTCAGGGTAACTGCACCCGTATTTTCCCTCAAGGACACCCTTTTCTGGTTTAAGGCTCCCAGTTGTCACCTGCACCTTGGGTGGAGATCTGTGTCTCTCTCTCCCACCTGCCCGGGCTTTTAAGGTTGCAATTTCCCCAGTAAACCAGCCTGCCCAAAAATCCAGTACCTGTGAATTTCTTTCTCTCCAAGTCTTATGAACAGCATGTTGACACCAGTTACAAGTGACCACAAAGCACTTTCTAAGCAGTCAGCTTTATTCTTAAGGCAAAAGCATTACAGACAATATAAATAAAAAAACAATAAATGTTCCTATATGCTGCTGAAAGCTTACTACAGGTCATTCATCAATCTCATAGGGCCTTGATAGGCCAACCCTTCTGTGAGGATTGTGACTCTTGGATAGAAGTTCCTGCCTGTTTGTGGATCAGAAAGAAGGCTCTGAGTCAATTTAAAAGCAGGCTTTTTAAGCCAAAAGCCCTTTCTTTGTTTTTCTTGTCTCTGGAAACCCATTATGAACCAGTATATGTGAACCTTCCCAGGTGGTACCTCTCTGGAGGTGTTTACATTGTGAGTGATTCACCATAGTCACCCCCCTACTGAAAGAACTGTGGTAACCCTCTCCCATGGAGTAGAACACAATCATACATACAATTTCTGGCTCACAGTGATATAACCCAATATGGCCCCTCAAAAATGCTCATGTGATTGCAATATCTGTCACAACATGTGCCTAGCATTACTCATTTCCTAAACATCTGTATGGAAAATGAAGTTAGGGAAAATTCCAAAAACTAAAACGGGTCAGAGAAGGGGGAGTGAAGACACTTGAGAAATAATGAAAATAAAATTGAAAGTGGCACACATCACAGCAAATGGTTTAGACATGCTCAAATTCTTTGTTTCATTAACAGCTACTTTATACAACATGAAACTTCAAAGGGAAAAAGATAAGTCTGCAAGAAAAAGCTTTTCTTCACTTGGGCAATGGCCCATATTGACCTTAATATCCTGTTTGGTTTTGAAAGCATAATTTTTTACTTCACAATATGCAAGCTGAAAAAGGAAGGTAAGCCCTACTGAACCCCTTTTCAAAGACTTATCACGGTAACTCTGCTAACACTTGTGTTTAGCTGAGCAGCCAGAGCAGTGTAATGCTACAATTAGTTTTATCGGCACTCCTTAGTTATTTCCAGAGTATGAGTAAACCAGTAAATTGCCAAGAACATCCTTTTTAAAGAAAGAGGCTGTGAACTTAGGCAAAGAGCAATTCCTTAAAGTTGTATCCCTTTAGCTCTGAGGTAATGTGCTGGTGTTTTTGAAAGAGAAAGTGTTCAGAGGAAATGTTTAAGTAACGTGCTGTCAAACATCTATAGTAAGTCATAAAGGTTGGCAGTGGAAAATGTTAAATCGACATTTGTTCATGACGAACACTGAGGTGCTTTATTGTAAGAGAATGTCAGGTAAATAGAAGGAAAGGTTAAAGGGAGAGTTTTTCTTTTAATAGGTAAGGAAGAGTAAATATCTTAGTAAATCTTAATAGACTCATGAAATGTTCTGAGATTCCTAAAGTCAAACCAGTATAGGAATGAGGCACTGGACCTTCATCACCCCCCAGCACAAGCCAAAACAAGTGAAATTATTCTGTTGCTCTTTACAGACTCTTAGCTGTTGGGCTAGATTTTGCCTACACTTGAATGGGTAAGTAAGGGTGGAAGGAAATATCTTTTTCTCCTGCCCCTATCTTTATCTGAGTGCGAGAGTTAAGTGTAATCCTGGTCCTTGCTTTTCAGGTGCTCAGGATCTTAGGAAACTGGAACTGACAGCAGAATTAGCTCCTCAAAGCATGTATGAAGGATTGGTCTGAGGGTAGGACCATAGTCCTGCCTTGTCTCCACATCAGCCAGCAGAACTACACAGGCATGGGAGTAGGAGGAGAAAATATGTTGCATCCTGTGCATCAGCATTCCCAAAAGCACTGAACCAGAGTATAGGCATTGGCACAATCTTATCCTTTTATCTTTAAAACCTTCAGAGCCTAGAAAATACATGCTTGTTTCTGAACTTGTTTGCATCCATTTTACATGGATGTAAAACCATTGACTTCACTAGAGTTACTCCTGATATACAAAACAGTGCAAGAAGAGAATACATATTTCATAAACTGAAAGAAATGCTTGCTCTGAATCCCAGCATATTAGAATATTTAAGGAACCAGCTGAAGAGATCTCTGAGCCATTAGCAATTATCTTTGAGAATTCCTGGAGAACAAGAGAGATCCCAGAGGACTGGAAAAGGGCAAATATAGTACCTATCTATAAAAAGGGGACTAAGGACACCCATGGAATTATAGACCAGTCAACTTAACCTTGATACCTGGAAAGATAATGGAGATAATAATCAAAAAAGCAATCTGTAAACACCTAGTAGATAATAAGGTGATAAGTAGCAGTCAACATGGATTTGTCAAGACCAAATTTTGTCAAACCAATCTAATATCTTTCTTTGACAGGGTAACAAGTGCCTAGGGAGAAGCAGTAGATATGATATACCGTGACTTTAGAAAGGCTTTGGATATTGTCTCACATGGCCTTCTCTTAGGCAAACTAAGGAGATATAGCCTAGACAAACCTACTATAAGGCACGACTAGTTGCAAAAGCATACTCAAAGTAGTTATCGATGGTTCACTGTCAAGTAGGAAGGGCATATAAAGTGGGGTCCCACAGGGATCTGTTTTGGGTCTGGTTTGGTTAAATATCTTCATAAATGATTTGGGTTATGACACAGAGTTTGTGGATGAAACCAAGCTGGGAGGGGTGGCTCTTTGGAGGACAAGATTAAAATTCAAAATGATATTGATAAATTAGAGAAATGGTCGAAAATAAATTGGATGAAATTCAGTAAGGATAAATGCAAAGTACTATAATTAGGAAGGAATAATCAATTGCACAAATATAAAATGGGAAGTACTGCAGAAAAGGATATAGGGATAGTGGATCACAAACTAAATATGAGTCAATAATGTAATACTGTTTCAAAAAAAGTGAACATTGTTCTGGGATGCATTAGCAGGAGTGTAGTAAGCAAGACATGAGGAATAATTCTTCCACTCTACTCAGAACAAATAATGCCTCAGTTGGACTACAGTTCTGGGCACCACGCTTGGGGAAAGAAATGGACAAATTGGAGAAAGTCCAGAGGAAAGCAACAGTAATCTCTGAATGTCTGGAAAACATGGAGAAAGACTGATTAAATTGCATTTGTTTAGTCTGAAGAACAGTAGACTGAGGAGGGGCAGGATAGAAGTCTTCAAATATGTAAAAGGTTGTTATAAAGAGAAGAGTGATAACGAGAATCATTTATCTGCTGAGGCCAGGGCAAAAAATAATGGACTTAAATTGCAGTGAGGGAGATTTAGGCTAGATATAAGGAAAAACTTCCAAACTGTAAAGGTAGTTAAGCACTGAAAGAAGTTATCTAGGGAGGTCATGGAATTGCCATCATTGCAGGTTTTTAAGAGCAGGTTACACAAACAGCTGTCACAGCTGGTCTAGATAATACTTACTCCTGCCTCAGTGCAGGGCCCTGGACTAGATTACCCATCAAGGTCCTTTCATGTCCTACATTTCTATGATTCTTTGTTAGTTAATAGTCCACTTTAAAATATGATAGAATGCTGAATTCTTTTGTAGAATTGAGCCCAGCACAGTTATGTCTCTGGCTTTTTTCTGTATGGAAAATTCACTTCATGTTAGAAAGACCAGCTTAAACTATATTGATTTTCTTTTTCTTTTTTGTACATGAACAACTAGTGCATTTTGGGGCATGTTGGGAGTATTTTATAGGTTGCAAGGACCTTAAAAGTGTAGTATAATTTGAAGGATAATAAGGACTTCAAGGGGAGAATGTAATTGGTTCTGTAATAACTGGGGTTTTATTTATTTATTTATTTATCTTACATAAAAAAAGTTTCAAATTAAATGTTTTCATTTTTGTGGTCAGCAGCAAGTTGCTGTATTAAGGAATTCGGTAGAAGAAATTACTTCTCTATGTATGGCTGCAAAACTTGCCTGCAATAATTGCCCTTAATTTCTTATATGAAATCACTTTTGTGGAGCTGTTATTACAAAGGTGGCCATTTAAATTAGTATTATTGAGGCATAAAGTGAGAAATGGGTGCTATGAAGGCTTCTCTAAGGTGTAAAGTTGAAGGAAACAACTGAGCTACTAAGAGCTGTATAGAATAGACACGAAGGTGCAGTGAGAACAGCAGTTCCCAACATGCTCTGAGGAGACAGCCTTGAATCTACTCATTAAAGGACTAATCCATCACCACCCACTCAGCACCTCTCAGGATGAAGCCCTAAACCTTTTTACAAGGTTCCTCAGACAGTTGAACTGTATTACAGGTTTTAATTTACGTTAATAAAAAGGGAAAAATGTGAGCTTTCTTCCCTGTAAACCATTAATCAGAAATGTAGAAGAGAGAATTAACACTGAGCATCCTGTTATCTTAGCCTTTTAACTACTCTTTGCAATATAAAAACCGAGAATGTGTATATTAAACATAGAGCAACAGAAGCAATATAGACTTTATTTCATAGATCCAATGTATAAATCTAGAACAGTTATACCCTACTTGACTAAAACTACACATTGAAGAAAGGCATTCGTTCCTGGTGTTCAGAGCACGTGAATTGTGGGTCAGGATATATGGATTTTTCCAGTTCCACTCATTTCCTGTGTGACCTTGGGCCAGCCTCTTTATTCCTCAGTTTCCGCTTTATATAAAGTGCAGATAATACTTATTACCTCACAGTAGTGTAGGGGATTATTAATGTTTATAAAATGATCTAAGATTCTTGACTGAAGAGGAAAGGAGCTAGAGTAATATATTTTTTTTTAATAATTCCTCTACAGGCACATTTTCCAATTGATTTTGAACTTGTAGTGCTAGCTAGAGGCAAACACATACAATGCATATGTAATCCATGCTAACAGTGTAAATCTTTTTCTACTAGCTGGCCCATAAAAGAGGTTAATGGGTCTGCTACAACTGCCAGGTAAGTGAAGCTCTTAGCTCAAGTGATACAGGCTTGTGTTAGCTCAGATGGTCCAAGGTTCAAATGTGGCTGCTAAAATGAATGTGTCTATTACACTGTGCAAAGCTTACCACAAAGTAACTTAAGCCTAACTTTCTAGGGTGAAATCCTGGCTCCATTAAAGTCAATAGGCATTTTGTCATTGTCTTCAATGAGGCCCAGGTTTTCACTTCTGTCCAGAACTGGGTTTCTTGGGCTGAGCAATTGAATTGGCTTAGAGTTTACGTAGAATCCTAGAAGTGAAAGGCTGATACTTTAATTCATTGCACTATGCAACTGCAACTTTTTTGGAATGTACTGCTGGTATTAGAGCTAAGCAAATTATTTGAACAGTGTATTCAGTAAATTGAGCCTCCATTTCTGCACACGGAATATCTGCAAACAAACTGTGAAACCTCCTGTTTGTTCATTATTTGAATTTATTGGATGACTTTATTTTCACACTTTTTACTCCATAGATTGTGCATTTTGAAATTTGAGCTCTCTTGGTTAGCTGTGATTGGACAGATAAGTTGCATGGCGTTGTTTCTGATTGATGAGTGGCAAGCACTTCTTGTGATTTTAAACTAAATTTATGTGCATGAGACTTTGAAATTTACTTTCCATGGACATTTTTGCCAGTAAAACCTGGTCATTCCATGTTCCTGGAAAACAAGCACAAAAATGATGCAAACATGGGTGAGATGAATGTATTTAAAATGTATATGATTGCTCAAGGGAAATTGTTTGCATTATTCACACATTTCCAACTGATGTGTAATGTTTACTGGACTCTTCATTCAGACATGTCTGGGGTGATATTAGATTTGGTCAATTTAATAAATCCCCAAGAAAACTATATAATAAAGAGCCTATCTAATATTTGTTTTGCTTTTAATGGATTATAAATCCACAAAGTGGAAAATGCTTTCTGAAAATTCAGGTGTTGGATTTGGTCTGGTTACATACATCAGCCACCTGTACATACTTACTGTGCAATTGGTGCTGAAGTTACTAATATTAGAAGAGAAACCAGGTTGCTTTTATAATCACTTTACTTTCTGGTTCTCTCTTCCCCCATCTATCTTAGGTCCATATGGCCCCCTTACCATACCTCACAATCCTTCATACCCCACAAATACCTTACAATCCTTAATACCCCACAAATACCTCACAATCCTTAATATATTTATCCACACAGTAATATCCCTGAGGCACAGAGGTGCTAAGTGACGTCTCCACAATCACACAGCAATCCTATGGCAAAGTCGGGAATCAAGCTAGTGCTCTCTGTCTTAATATTGTTAGATTTATTATATGGTATAGCAATAGAACATTTGTATGTAATGTTGTCATAAACAGATAGCTAAGGGTTAATGTTCTTACACCTGGAAAGAAGTTCCTGAAACACCTGACCAGAGGACCAATAAGGAAACCAGACTTTTTTCAGATCTGGGTGGAGGGAAGTTTTGGGTGTGAGTCCCTTGTCTTGAATCTATCTCTCTCGGCTATGGGAGGATTTCTGTTTCCTGCTTTCTAATCTTCTGTTTCCAAGTTGTGAGTACAAATATAGTAAGACAGTAAGGTTTCTATTGTTTTCTTTGTATTTACATGGATATAGTTGCTGGAGTGCTTTGAATTGTATTCCTTTTGAATAAGGCTGTTTATTCAATATTCTTTTAAGCAAATGACCCTGTATGTGTCACCTTAATATAGAGAGACCATTTTTATGTATTTTTCTTTCTTTTTATATAAAGCTTTCTTTTTAAGACCTGTTGGAGTTTTTCTTTAGTGGGGAACTCCAGGGAATTGAGTCTGTACTCACCAGGGAATTGGTGGGGGGAAAATCTGTGTGTGTTAGATTTACTAGCCTGACTTTGCATTCCCTCGGGGTGAGGGGGGAAGAGAGATTAACTCTCGGTAATTCTGTTTTCCAAGGCTGGGAACGGGGAGGGTGGAATCCCTCTGTTTAGATTCACGGAGCTTGTGTCTGTGTATCTCTCCAGGAACACCTGGAGGGGGGAAGGGAAAAAGTTTATTTCCCTTTGTTGTGAGACTCAAGGGATTTGGGTCTTGGGATCCCCAGGGAAGGTTTGGGGGGACCAGAGTGCCCCAAAACACTCTAATTTTTTGGGTGGTGGCAGCTTTACCAGGTCCAAGCTGGTAACTAAGCTTGGAGGTTTTCATGCTAACCCCCATATTTTGGACGCTAAGGTCCAAATCTGGGACTAGGTTTATGACATGGTGGCAGTGGTGGGATAGATACAATCCAGAAGCCAGTAGGAATATTATATTTTTCTTTTCTCTGCTAGGGGCTTTTTAGCAGAGAGAAACAGTTTGGTTTTAAAAGGGAACCAGAGAGAATTTTTTTTTCTTCTGCTCTCTTTGGCAGTTTTTGGCTTTCATATTAAGCAAGGAACCATTAAGCTGTGACAAACAGGTCTTTTGTCAGACAATAGCACTCCCATTAGGAGGCAAATACCAGCACTATATACATGCAAATAAAGTGGTTTTTCTGGTTTACTTTACATTGAAAAAATTAGCTAGAGGAAGAAAGGGAAAAAGGCACTGTTGCTAGGCAGACCCCAGGAGGCAACAGAGCCTGCAGTTCAGACAATAAACACCGGAGGACACCCCAACACAAGAAAACAGGAACCATGACTTCTAAGGCAAAAATGGAGGCCGAAGAACAAAGTAAAGAAGCAGAACACAGGCGACAACTGGAAAAAAGAGAGAAAGAGGTGGAGCTGAAAGAAAGAGAAGAACAGATCAAACAGGCAGCCCATAAAAGAGAACAAGACGCCAAAAATGCAGCCCACCACAGAAAACTAGAAGAAGAAGAGGTGGCCCACTGCTGAGATATGGAAAAACAACAAAAAGAGATGGAACTCCAGAGGGAAGGCCACCAACAGGCCATGGAATTAGAAAAGGCTAAGCAACAGGCTCCAGCCAATCCTAACAACCCTTCACCAATTATGGTTCCACATCCCAGGAAATTTCCCACCTACAAGGCAGGTGATGACACCGAGGCCTTCTTGGAAAATTTTGAAAGAGCCTGTCTTGGGTACCGCATCTCTGAATACCAGTACACGGTAGAATTGAGGCCACAACTCAGTGGACCTTTAGCAGAGGTGGCAGCTGAAATGCCTAAGGAGAACATGAACGACTATAAACTTTTTCAAACCAAGGCCAGATACAGAATGGGGATCACCCCGGATCATGCCCGTCGGCGTTTCAGAACCCAAAAGTGGAAACCAGATGTGTCATTTCCCAAACACGCCTACTACGTTGGGAAAAATTCTGAGGCCTGGATATCCGGACACAATGTTAAATCCTTGGAAGAACTGCATCTCCTCATACAAATGGAGCAGTTCTTGGATGGTGTTCCTGAGGACATAACACGGTACATACAAGATGGAAAACCCAAAAATCTTGCTGAGGCGGGGAAGATTGGAGCCAGATGGATGGAAGTGGCAGAAAGCAAGAAAGCTACGGTCAAGGGGAACGAATACCCCAGGGGGCACACCGATCATAAACCCTACAACTGAGGACAGCCAAAAATCCCACCTACAACCCAAGTAAAGCCACAGACACAGTATTCTTCCACCTCCCCAGTCTCCAGTAACTCACCTCGACCCAGTGACCCATCAGATGGAAGATGCTATAAATGTAATGAACTGGGACATATCAAGGCCAACTGTCCAAAGAACGCCATCCGAGTGCAATTCATTACACCACCATCACCCAAAAGATCCCCAGGCCCGGATGCCTCTCAAATACCCTTGGAGCGAAGGGAAAATTTGAGAGTGGGCGGAAAGAAGGTTACTGCGTGGAGAGACATGGGAGCACAAGTGTCAGCTATCCACCAATCCTTCGTAGACCCCAGATTCATCAACCCAAAGGCCCAAGTGACAATTTACCCCTTCATGTCACAAGCAGTAGACTTGCCTACAGCTGAACTGCCTGTCCAATACAAAGGCTGGTCAGGAATGTGGACTTTTGCAGTCTATGACAATTATCCTATCCCCATGCTACGGGGGGAAGACTTGGCCAGCCAGGTGAAGCGGGCCAAGAGAGTGGGAATGGTTACACGTAGCCAAACCAGGCAAGCTTCCAGACCCATTCCTGTTCCTGAGCCGTCCAGAGACGCCCCGTCTGTGTTACCAGAGACCCAGACAGAGGTAGTGGACCCGGATTTCATGCCAACCACTGAAACAGCCACAGCACATCCAGTCCCAGGCCCGGAACTGGAACAGCAACCAGCACCAGGAAGTGTAACCACATCTTCAAACTCAACGCCAGAAGGCGCCAGCGAGCCAGAACTGGCAGAAGCAACAGAAAGCCATACCCAAACGGCTCAGCCAGAGCCTGAAATACCCTCAGGTGCACCAGTGGAGAGCAGTTCACCAGCAACGGAAATGACCCCATCACCTACATCGCTTCCAGAGGGGCCAAGCCCAAGTCCACAGTCTGAGGAAGAACTGGTGACCCCAGCCTCAAGGGAACAGTTCCAGACTGAGCAGGAAGCAGATGACAGCCTTCAGAAAGCTTGGGCGGTGGCACGGAGCACCCCACCACCTCTCAGCTCTTCTAATCAATCCCGGTTTGTTATAGACCAAGGACTTTTATAC
The DNA here is from genome assembly GCF_007399415.2 of Gopherus evgoodei. Lineage (NCBI taxonomy): Eukaryota > Metazoa > Chordata > Testudines > Testudinidae > Gopherus > Gopherus evgoodei. Next base: position 93,806,746 of record NC_044325.1, read on the forward strand.
AAGGAGATTCTTTCTGGTGGACACCGGGAAGAATGGCAGCCGCAAAAACAGTTGGTGGTTCCAACTAAGTGCCGGGGGAAGCTCTTAAGCTTAGCCCATGATCATCCCAGTGGCCATGCTGGGGTGAACAGAACCAAGGACCGGTTGGGGAAGTCCTTCCACTGGGAGGGGATGGGCAAGGATGTTGCCAAGTATGTCCGGTCTTGTGAGGTATGCCAAAGAGTGGGAAAGCCTCAAGACCAGGTCAAGGCCCCTCTCCAGCCACTCCCCATAATTGAGGTCCCATTTCAGTGAGTAGCTGTGGATATTCTGGGTCCTTTCCCAAAAAAGACACCCAGAGGAAAGCAGTACGTACTGACTTTCGAGGACTTTGCTACCCGATGGCCGGAAGCAGTAGCTCTAGGCAACACCAGGGCTAACACTGTGTGCCTGGCCCTAACAGACATTTTTACCAGGGTAGGATGGCCCTCCGACATCCTTACAGATTCAGGATCTAATTTCCTGGCAGGGACCATGCAAAAACTGTGGGACACGCATGGGGTGAACCACTTGGTTGCCACCCCATACCACCATCAAACCAATGGCCTGGTGGAAAGGTTTAATGGAACTTTGGGGGCCATGATATGTAAATTCGTCAACGAATACTCCAATAATTGGGACCTAGTGTTGCAGCAGTTGCTGTTTGCCTACAGGGCTGTACCACATCCCAGTTTAGGGTTTTCACCGTTTGAACTTGTCTATGGTCACGAGGTTAAGGGACCATTACAGTTGGTGAAGCAGCAATGGGAGGGGTTTACGCCTTCTCCAGGAACTAACATTCTGGACTTTGTAAGCAACCTACAAAGCACCCTCCGACACTCTTTAGCCCTTGCCAGAGAAAACCTAAAGGATGCTCAGGAAGAGCAAAAGGCCTGGTATGACAGACATGCCAGAGAACGTTCCTTCAAGGTAGGAGACTAGGTTATGGTCTTGAAGGCGCAACAGGCCCATAAGATGGAAGCATCATGGGAAGGGCCATTCACGGTCCAAGAGCGCCTGGGAACTGTGAACTACCTCATAGCATTTCCCAATTCCTCACTAAAGCCCAGAGTGTACCATGTTAATTCTCTCAAGCCTTTCTATTCCAGAGACTTACAGGTTTGTCAGTTTACAGTCCAGGGAGATGATGCTGAGTGGCCTGATGGTGTCTACTATGAAGGGAAAAAAGACGGTGGCATGGAAGAGGTGAACCTCTCAACCACCCTGGAACGTCTGCAGCGGTGACAAATCAAGGAGCTGTGCACTAGCTTCGCCCCATTGTTCTCAGCCACCCCAGAACGGACTGAACGGGCATACCACTCCATTGACACAGGTAATGCTCACTCAATCAGAACCCCACCCTACCGGGTGTCTCCTCATGCCCAAGCTGCTATAGAACGGGAGATCCAGAACATGCTACAGATGGGTATAATCTGCTCATCTACCAGTGCATGGACATCTCCAGTGGTTCTGGTACCCAAACCAGATGGGGAAATACGCTTTTGCGTGGACTACCGTAAGCTAAATGCGGTAACTCGTCCGGACAACTATCCAATGCCACGCACTGATGAGCTATTGGAGAACTTGGGATGTGCCCAGTTCATCTCTACAATGGACTTAACCAAGGGGTACTGGCAAGTACCGCTAGATGAACCTGCCAAGGAAAGGTCAGCATTCGTCACCCATGCGGGGGTGTATGAATTTAATGTCCTTCCTTTCGGCCTTCAAAATGCACCTGCCACCTTCCAGAGGCTGGTAGATGGTCTACTAGCAGGACTGGGAGAATTTGCAGTTGCCTACCTTGATGATGTGGCCATTTTTTCAGACTCCTGGCCCGAACACCTACTACACCTGGAAAAGATCTTTGAGCACATCAGGCAGGCCGGACTAACTGTTAAGGCCAAAAAGTGTCAAATAGGCCAAAACAGAGTGACTTACCTGGGACACCAGGTGGGTCGAGGAACCATAAACCCCCTACAGGCCAAGGTGGATGCTATCCAAAAGTGGCCTGTCCCAAGGTCAAAGAAACAGGTCCAATCCTTCTTAGGCTTGGCCGGGTACTACAGGCGATTTGTACCACACTACAGCCAAATCGCTGCCCCACTGACCGACCTGACCAAAAAGACCCAGCCAAATGCAGTTAAGTGGACTGATGAGTGTCAAAAGGCCTTTACCCAACTTAAGGCAACGCTCATGTCTGACCCTGTGCTCAGGGCCCAGGATTTTGACAGGCCATTCCTAGTAACCACGGATGCATCTGAGCGTGATATAGGAGCAGTTCTCATGCAGGAAGTAACAGATCACAACTTCCATCCTGTCGTGTTTCTCAGCAAGAAACTGTCTGGGAGGGAAAGTCACTGGTCAGTCAGTGAAAAGGAATGCTATGCCATTGTGTACGCCCTGGAAAAGCTACGCCCATATGTTTGGGGACGGCGGTTCCAGCTACAAACTGACCATGCTGCACTAAAGTGGCTTCATACTGCCAAGGGGAACAACAAGAAACTTCTTCGTTGGAGTTTAGCTCTCCAAGATTTTGATTTTGAAATTCAGCACATCTCAGGAGCTTCTAACAAAGTAGCGGATGCACTCTCCCGTGAGAGTTTCCCAGAATCCAGTAGTTAAAAAGTGTTCTTAAAATGTAGAAGTCTGTTAGTTATATACTTAGTGGTATGTGTAAAGGTGCATGTGTTGTATTCGTCTGTTTATTTTAAAGTTCTAGAAGGAAATCGCCGCCAGTGAGCTTCCCCACTGTCTGCAATTTGGGGGGCGTGTCATAAACAGATAGCTAAGGATTAATGTTCTTACACCTGGAAAGAAGTTCCTGAAACACCTGACCAGAGGACCAATCAGGAAACCAGACTTTTTTCAGATCTGGGTGGAGGGAAGTTTTGGGTGTGAGTCCTTTGTCTTGAATCTATCTCTCTCGGCTATGGGAGGATTTCTGTTTCCTGCTTTCTAATCTTCTGTTTCCAAGTTGTGAGTACAAATATAGTAAGACAGTAAGGTTTCTATTGTTTTCTTTGTATTTATATGGATATAGTTGCTGGAGTACTTTGAATTGTATTCCTTTTGAATAAGGCTGTTTATTCAATATTCTTTTAAGCAAATGACCCTGTATGTGTCACCTTAATATAGAGAGACCATTTTTATGTATTTTTCTTTCTTTTTATATAAAGCTTTCTTTTTAAGACCTGTTGGAGTTTTTCTTTAGTGGGGAACTCCAGGGAATTGAGTCTGTACTCACCAGGGAATTGGTGGGGGGAAAAATCTGTGTGTGTTAGATTTACTAGCCTGACTTTGCATTCCCTCGGGGTGAGGGAATTAACTCTCGGTAATTCTGTTTTCCAAGGCTGGGAACGGGGAGGGTGGAATCCCTCTGTTTAGATTCACGGAGCTTGTGTCTGTGTATCTCTCCAGGAACACCTGGAGGGGGGAAGGGAAAAAGTTTATTTCCCTTTGTTGTGAGACTCAAGGGATTTGGGTCTTGGGATCCCCAGGGAAGGTTTGGGGGGACCAGAGTGCCCCAAAACACTCTATTTTTTTGGGTGGTGGCAGCTTTACCAGGTCCAAGCTGGTAACTAATGATAGGGAAACCCCCCCGACCCCACCTTACCCAAGGCCCCAGGCTTTTTGCTGAGAATAGAGTAGGCCCTTAGCTAAAAGCAAGAGTTTTAACTCCTGCTAAACTTGTTTTTCTGTACAAAGGGCACACTGAGGCAAAAAGATGTGGTCAGGGCCCCAAAAAGAGGAACTAGAATTGGATAAAGGGGAACCAGGAGATCTGTTAAGTTATAACAGCTGAGTAATAGAAAAAGTAATAGAATGGTCAAACCGCAGACTTGACTGGCAAAGACAATAACAGGAAAACCCATAGATGGAAGATTGGGGTTTTGCCATAGATGGAAAATTAATTGGTCAGCTTGCTTGTTATCATTATATTCCAAATAAGGCAAATAACGTGTGTAACCAGCGTGCTACGTTTTGCGGTTTTAACCTTTATAAGCCTGGTAAAATTTGTAACATGTAGAGCACCAGCCAGCCTCTTGCGTTTGGTCTATGCTGTCTCTCCCTGCATATATGCTTGTATGAAATAAAGGCGTCTCAGGCTGTCTGATCAAATCATTAAAGTGGTGGTCTTTTCGCCTACACTAAGCTTGGAGGTTTTCATGCTAACCCCCATATTTTGGACGCTAAGGTCCAAATCTGGGACTAGGTTTATGACAAATGTAATTAAATAAATTCTTCAATAGCAAACTCACATGATACATTCTCCAAATGTTTGTCCTTTTGAATACCTGAAGAACACAGTCATGTTCAACTAAAGGAATCTGAAAACCTATTGCTTTAAATATGTGACTTGTAAACTGGTAGAGAAAAAGATGGATGAACTGTGAAGATAAGAAGTTTTAAGCCATGTGAGTAAACTTTCCTAGAATGTGGAACTTTCCTAGAATGTTAGTCAAGGAAGAAGTGAACAAATGTTGGGTATAGGTAACATTAGGAATATTCATTCTTAATTAAGACTATCCCTTCTCTTTGCATTTAAGTCTCTTTCCCATTCAAGATCTCTCTTTGTAATGTTGTGGGGAATACTTATTTGGTGCAGAGATGATCAATAAAGTTCAAATGTATATACTTCAATCTCAAGTCTTGATACACTGATTTAAAGAGCTTCTGGGTCAGTTAATCAGGATACGGATACAGATACAGATGTTATCTCTTGAGTGGGCTAAATGAAAACTATAGATCCAGACAACTGAACTTTGGAAGATTCAAAGGGCCAGGTCCTCAGCTGTCCTAAATCAGTTTCATTGACTTTAGAAGAGCTGTGCTGATTTATATTAGCTAAGCAGTTCACTCCAAATCCACCTCCAGTTATGAATTTTACAGGTCAAGTCTGTTTCTCAATATGGAGTAACAGTGATTCGCCTCACTTCCTCCTCCAAAAATGTGAAATTTGCTAAAATAAAATTAAAAGATTTTTAAGAATTCAAAATGGTTCTGGGATTTCCCATCTTAATGATTTCTTGATCTAACCTTGCAGTTCACAAATTCTGTTATACCATGCTAATATTCTTGTAGCAGAATGTTTTAGAATCCCAGCATACTGATGGCAGTACTTCCTACTACAACATTAATTTATATGCTCATTAATTTTCTGAGATGGTCATTTTCCTTTTCTTCTTTTGTCAGACATCTCATTTGACTGTAATCAGTTTTCTTTAACCTTTATACACCAACTTTGATGATATGGTTATTCTTTATGTTTCATAGCACTAAATGACCTTGATAAACTGTGACAGAGCCTGATCCTAAAAGGTGTTTGAATGCCCTTAATTCACACTAACATTAATAGCAGATGAGAGTGTTCAGCACTTTGCAGGATAGGGCCCTTAGAATGTAGATGTTCCTAACTGCGGAGTTTCTTTGAGTCAAATTGGAGGCAAAAATTTTAAACAGTTTACTTCTAACTAAAAGCTCATATAATCATCCTGATGCATCACTGGTGTCACTCTACCTACTTCAGTGGACTTTGACCGGTGATATGAACCAAACCTTTGACTGCAAAGTGTTTCCTGAATCACTGGATGATAAGAGCAGTGGGAAGCTGGGAGCTAATAACCCATCGTTATGTTCCCAGTTCTGCCACTGGTTTCCTGCTACCTTCATTAACCTATTTGTGCCATATTTTAATCAAAAATACTTACTTCAGAGGACTATTGGACTTTTTCCTTCTCCTGTTCATGCTAATGGGAGATGAGCAAGCCCATTGCAAGGCTTAATTGAAAGGGCACCATCAATTTGAAATATAGTCAGTTTTAAAAATTCAGTTTTAAATCTAGACAATTTCTTGTTGATTTCAATGGAGTGAAGCTCTTTTACACCTCCTATGGATCTTGCCCCATATTTGAGTTTAATTGAAAATAGTTTCATATTGAACCAACCTTCCTCTATAAGGGAAAAAAAAGGATGGCCAACTAGTTGCACTATTGCATTCCATAAGCAGAGATGTCACTTAGATTTCTTACTTTTTGTATGCCAGGAAATTTTCTCAAAGTATTTTTCTTAAGATAAATGAACATACTCATCATAGCTTACTGATGCTTGTTAAGTCTTTGTGTGAAATATTTCATGAGGAAATATGTAAATATTTTGACTGGTTGTGCCATTATTTTCAGAGTGTGTTGCAGATGACACATGGATGTATCAGGATGAAGCTATGGCAGCAGAAAGCATGCAAGAGATTGTTAATGTTTTTAGAATTATTATTATTTTTTTGTTAATGGAGCCAACACAGTGAATGAAAAAACACCCCTTATATAAACAGAAAAGAAGAGTAACACATACCTAGCACAGACATATTAAGGCTAACAGGACTATGGCAGAGATATTTAAAGACGTCATTTATAATATAAGAAGAGACATATATGGTAACAAAACTGATGGAACTGCTTGTACTTTTATCTATGCTTCTAGGCAGCAGATGTGTTTACAAAAAGTTTAATGAACAGGAGACACTTGCCAAAGATATGCAAAGAATAACATGACACCTAAATATGTTTGTTTAAGGTACTGGACACTGTTCAATCAAATCATCTCATCTCATCAATATATATGGTCCAGCTACTTTATTCCTCTAATAAGAATAATACCTACTTTATCCTTTTCAGAATTAAGTATTTAAATGCACATATATTGTCTTTCACTGTAATAACGAACATTTCATCTTCAAGGGTCATATAACACTTTTTGATTTCTATATCTACAACACTAATAAAATGCATCATCTTCGAACTGGAGAGTTGCAACTAGCCAGCACAACACTAGAGTTGGAGGAAATTCCTACTTTTACATAAAATATGATGTTTTTTTTATTGCCCATACACATTAGATAAGATTTCAGTTTTTAAGGTCCCATCCAATAGACAGTGACACAGTAACCTGCATAGCACTTAGTATATCTACTTTGGAAGGACAAAGGATTATTCTGAAATCCTTGGAGCTGAGCCAGGAGTCCCAAGATATTGCAAAGCTAATGCTCAAAGCCCCCATCTGCCTGTGAAGAGCTCATACAAGTAGAAATATGGAAACAGGTGTTTTAAAATTATTCCTGGAGACCGGAAAGGATCTCTTCTCATCAAACTGTCATAGATTTTTAAAGCCAGAAGAGACCATGACAATCATGTAATCTGACCTCCTGCATAATGCACGCCAGAGAATTTCGCCAAGTAATTCCTACATCAAGTCCTTAGCTTCTGCTTGAGCTACAACCTAGCTTTTAGAAAGATAACAAGTCTTGATTTAACATTTCAACTGATGGTGAATCCACCACATCCAGGTAGGTTGCTGCAATCGCTGTTAAAAACATGCATCTTATTTCTAGCCTGAAACTGTTTAGTGTCAGCTTCCAGCCCTTGGATTCTGTTACACCATTTTCTGCTAGATTAAAGAGCTGTCTACTATCAGAAATCCCTTCATCATGCAGGTTCCTGTAGACTGCAATCAAATCACTTCTCAGCCGTCTCTTTGATAAACTAACTAGATTGAGCTTCTTAAGTGTCTCAATATAAGGCATTTTTCCAGACATCGAATTATATCTGTAGCTCTTGTCTGAAATCTTACAATTTTTTAACAATCTTATTGAAGTGTAGCCACCAGAGCTGGATGCAACATTCCAGTAACAATCTCACAAATGTCACATATATAAATAATACCACCTCCCTACTCGTATTGGATATTTCCCAGTTTATATATCCAAGTATCATATTGAGAGATTACATACAGTTGGTTATGTTGAACTTGTATTACCTCCTAACTTCTTGTTGGTTTGTCTCTTTTTAGCTTTTAGTTTTAGAACAGGAATAGGCAACCAGATGAAACAGATTTCCCAGCCCTCTTTTACTATGGCCTGATTCAGAAAAGTACGTAAAGGCATGCTTAACTATAACTAATGACTTCAATGAGACTTAGGAACATGCTTAAAGTTAAGCCCATGTTTAAATGCTTTCCTGAATTGGTGTTTATATGTAAAGATGTTTGTGTTGCAATATTTAATTACTGTCTCACAATGCAAACCTCATTGTAAGGAATTAAAATGTAAATGATAGAGATGAGCTAATAGTGGAAAACATTTTCCCACAAACAGTGAAAATGGACCGGTTGATTATCAGTATGGCTACAGTACAGTCATGGGGTCTGATTGCAGATCGTGTGGACATACCTGAACTAGGTTTAATCCATAAGTGTACATTTTAATCTAAGGAACTGGAGCAGTGAAGCTGCAGCAGCAATGGCTTCCCATGAGCTAACCACTCAAGTATTTGCCCAGGGCTGCAGGTGGGCTTGTATGGTCTATACTGAAGCCCACGCTGCTATTGCTTCACAGCTACTGATACCTGAGCTAGCTAGATTAAATCTAATGCAGGTTTGCCTACATGAGCTGCGGTCATACCCCATGATTGCAGTGTCGACATACTCTATGTCTGTAAGTCATGCATGTTTGCCTTCCACAAATATTAAAGCAGTGGTGGGCTGGCAAAATTTTAACAAAGAGGCTGCATCAAAATTTTATTTAATTGGTGGTGATATATGTGACATTCCCTGCATAAAATCCTACTTCCCCTTTCAAAAGATCCATTAATTCCTTACCCTCTGAACACTTGGGACAGGTCCTCAGCTGGTATAAATCAGCATAGCTCCATTGAAGTTGATTTACATCAGCTGATCTGGCTTTATGGATGGTGAGACATATTTTCAGCCAGTCCTTCACTTAGCCTTAACAATCAGTTGCACACATACAAAATGGGAAATGACTGCCTAGGAAGGAGTACTGCAGAAAGGAGTCTGGGGTCACAGTGGATCACAAGCTAAATATGAGTCAACAGTGTAACACTGTTGCAAAAAAAGCAAACATCATTCTAGGATGTATTAGCAGGAGTAATGTACGCAAGACCTGAGAAGTAATTCTTCCACTCTACTCTGCGCTGATTAGGCCTCAACTGGAGTTCTGGGTGTCACATTTCAAGAAAGATGTGAACAAATTGGAGAAAGTCCAGAGAAGAGCAACAAAAATCATTAAAGGTGTAGAAAATGTGACCTATGATGGAAGATTGAAAAAATTGGGGTTGTTTAATCTGGAGAAGAGAAGACTGAGAGGGGACATGATAACAGTTTTCAAGTACATAAAAGGTTGTTACAAGGAGGAGGGAGAAAAATTGGACATAAAATGATGGGTTTGAATTGCAGCAAGGGCAGTTTAGGTTGAACATTAGGAAAAGCTTCCTAATCGTCAGGGTGGTCTGGAATAGATTGCCTAGGGAAGTTGTGGAATCTCCATCATTGGAGATTTTTAAGAGCAGGTTGGACAAACACCTGTCAGGGATGGTCTAGATAATACTTAGTCCTTTCTTGACTGCAGGGGACTGGACTAGATGACCTCTCAAGGCCCCTTACAGTTCTATGATTCTATGTGCATCTGCAGACTGCGCATGTTTATACCTACATCTGTACTTTGCTGGAGTTTAGAGATCTGCTTAACCTGCAAAAGTCTGATGTGGATGTGGATTTTGAATAGCACAAAGTATCCAGAAATGGGGGTTTGGTTCAGGCCTGGATTTAAGAGATATTCATTTGTTCTCATCTCTATTTGAAACTCAGCTCTTGGCTGTAGTTTTATCCCCTTTGCTTGTGCTCAAAGGAGAATGTCATTTTGTTCAACAGTTACTGTGGTTGAAGGAAGAGGTTGAAAGGGGTGAGCAAAGTCGCAAACAAACATTTGTACCTGTGGAAAGGCTCTTTGCAAGTTTTGTTATGACAGTGACCAAGGCCAGGAGATGTTTAAAGCAAGGTAGTAGAAGAGAAATACTAAAGAATCTTCTGTAAGGAGCTCCAGTATATAAATGTGCAAGCACAGTCCTTCCATAAGACATCAAAGACATTTTCTTCATCAACATTCACCATATCATCCAACAAGATAACCATTCTAAACACACAGATATGAAGCTGGTTGTTTATTTTTCTATTGAATTACCTCATTCACCTCCTTGATGTTTTGCAGCCTGTTTGGTTCCTTCTTTATCTCCTTCACTGGTTATGTCTGCATTACAGAAAATGTAATTACCTATTCAAAATGGCTTTTCCTAGTGCTTTTTGATCTCCAAAAATAAGTTTTGTTTCTTTTCTCATGTATTCTAATTTGTATGCAAGAGATTTTCTCTTTGCTCCCATTCTCTATTACATAGTGTGAGTACTGGATCATTTTATGAAAGCTATCAAGTTCCCACATTTTCTCTTCCACCATGAACCTTTCTGTATTAAATGTTTTTCATCACTGACCAGTTAATGTAATTTTTACTGTAAAGTCAATGTTATGGAGGCATTTTTTAGTAAACTAGCATAAAAAAAGTTGGGTTTTTTTATAGACAAAAATTACCTTTTTAAATTTAAAAAATACAATATTTTACATTCTGTTATGGTTTTTTTTAAGAAATAAAGAAAATGAAGAAATTTTTTTTTAAGAAATGAAGAAAAATACTTTAAAAGTGTAATAAAAATGCAGTTACACATGGTTATGGTACATGCTTGTCATGTTTCAAGGGAATTCTATTCTGCTATTTTCTAGCCAATGCTCTTATGCTGGTCAGTAGATTTGGATGGAGAACAGTTCTGAAATATTTTACATCTTCTATTATGAACAGACTTATACAGTTTTCACTAGGAAGGAAGAGATCACTGTGAAGTAACCCTGACAATTTCAGAAGATGGAATTCCCATTAGTGAAAAATGGTTGTCTTGGTTGACCAAGACACACTGTGTTTCAGTTCCTCATCTCTAAATGGGAATAACGTTTTCCTTACCACCTTTTATCTGTCTTGTCTAGCTAGATTGTAAGTTATCGGGGTCACAGACTGTGGGCTAGTCTTCAAGGGCAACGTTAAAGTGCTGCCACAGCAGCGCTTTAATGTGGCTTGTGTAGTCGCGGCAGAACACTGGGAGAGAGGTGTCAAACCCACCTCCATGAGGGGCGTAGCTCCCAGTGCTGGTGCACTGTCTATACTGGTGCTTTACAGCGCTGAAACTTGCTGCACTCAGGGAGGGGTGGGGGGTTTACACCCCTGAGTGAGAAAGTTGCAGTAAAATGGCAGTGTAGACAAGCCCTGTCTCATTATGTGTTTGTGCAGCTCCTAGCACAATGGTGGTCTGGTTGGGACCTCTAGGAGTTTCTGTAATAGTTGGTAACAATAATCCAGCACTGTATCTCATCTGATAGGCAGGCCCCTCTGGTTGTGCCTGATAGATTCAAATCTGGATTGTGTGCCCCAGAAGAAGGAATAAGAGACCTTTACTATATCAGTGTCAGTACAGGACAATATGTATACAAAAGCCATCAACTTTGGAGCTTTCAAAAAACACATTGAGTGTGTTCATTCTTACATGTAAGTGTAACCACAAACATTTCAGACTTCACACAGCTTTTTGTCAAAAACCAAAAAACCCGAAAACCCACTCCTGCACTTATTTCTTCTATTTTGCCCTACAGTGCATGTGGTTGGCTACAGGGAAAGTGTGTACTCCAATGGTTAAAGAATAGGGAGCCTTGGGAGGCCTGAGTTCTATCCCCTGCTCTGCAGTGGTTCAGTTTCACTCACCTTCTCTGTGCCCCAATATTCCCATCAGTACATGGGGAATACCACTTATGTATTTCAGGATCCTTGCTTAAGTTTTGTACATAAACTGCTTTGATGCCCTTATATTAAAGAGACAAATCCAGCCTCTGGCTTCACAGGTGCAGTGTTCCCACTGGCAGTGGAACCAGTGCTATATCTCTGCACAAAGGAGGAGAGAGCTGGATGAAGAGAGGGTATATAGATGCATGAAGCCCAGCCCAATGGGGCTCCCTGTGTAGCAGCATCCAGAGGATGGGCAACCTGGCCCGGGTGGGCCACAGGATGTGGGGGTAGAGGCCTGAAGTGTTCCTTACAGAGTGAGCTCCTTCCAGCTTGGGGGGTAAGAGTCTACCATTCTCTCTCTTCCAGAGATGCTCAGTGCACAACCTGCTACTTAGGCTGAGTCCCTGGAGTTGGCTCTATATAAGTGTAAAATTAAGTTGCATATTTTTTTCTTGCTGTGGAAGTGATTATGATTTTTTATGAGAGAGTCTCACTTTCATATAAATATCCTTTAATCTAAACAGTCAATTGAGAGACACGTAGAAAACATTACATGACCAGAAATCAATTCTTTCTAAACAGCAATGTTCAAAGTTTTCTGTGCGAAGTAGCAGCAAAAGCTCCTTGAGGTTCATCTTCGATATTTGTTATAAAATGAATGAGCCATGTTAGCATATTTTGGTTTTGGTGAAAGTTCTGAAGAAGGAAAAGATCTTTCTGAGTTGGACTGAGCTGCACTGGCTCTGTTCTTTTTCAAAGAAATTATACTGGAAGGTAAATGTCACTGACAATAATACTGTGATGAGTAAGGCAGGTATATGTGCAAAATAAAGTTAAGGTACAACTAGTAACTGGTTCTGACAGGGTTGCACAAGCTGCAGTCAGTGAATTTAAGTGATATCTTTTCTCATTATTTCAGAGCAGAAAAATACAGAAGAAAGTGAAAGAAAATTCTTCCATATGAGCAGGGGGATTCCATTCTGACAATAAATTCAGCTAACATGAAAACAAATGGCACATTTCTCCTCGTCACACATTAGTCCCGTAGATTTCTCTTCCCTCTTGTTATGGTAGCACTGTGCTGTAAGGACACAGAAAGTGAGAGCCCTGCTGCCCCTGATGATAATACAAATTTCGCAACTTAAATATTTGGGTTCCAGGCAACCTCCATATTGCAAGCCAAATACACAGGGGATGAAAAATGACTGAGGACAAGGAACCATGAATCCCTTCCTTCTCTTGTGTTGTGTTTCCAAGAAAAGTACATAATTACCCATATATACAGTGTGATGGGGTATTAACCCTGCACTTTCCCTGAGAGCATTAGGGCAGACTGAGAAGGGGGCTAATTAACCCAACAGGCCACAGATGAAGTGAATCTGACAGCTAAGCAATCCCCTGATTGCAGGGCTGGCCCACAACATTTTGGCACCTGAGGTGGGGAGCTCAAATGATGCCCCTTGCTTGGGCCAAAACTTTGAAAGGTCTCAATTTTGCCTTCTTCCTGTTCTACTCCTCTCATGGTACTGCTCTGCTACCTACCCCAATAAAGGAGAACTAACAACTTAAAATGCCTTGTTCAAAATTTTTAAGTAACATTTAACTTTCAAATGCCGTATAAGCGAGTGGCCTCACCCCTGTGGCACCTCCTGCTGGTCGTCTCAGGGAATTAGCTTGTCCCAGCTCCAGAGCGCCCTCTGCAGGCTGGTGATCTACTTTACCTCACTCTGGCCCCCATGTCCCTCCCAGGACCCAGTGCCCTGTTATCTGGGGTGCTGCCCCCTGGCAGTAACCCACAGTTCTGGGTCTCCCCCTCCTAGGGGTACCCCTACACACTATCACCAATTTGCCTCAGTCTTGGCTAGTGCCAGTCATCACTTAGCCCCCATTCCCTGGGGCAGACTGCAGTGTATCAGCCACTCATCGCAGGCAAAGGGTTTTGGGGCTGCTGCCTCTGCCTACCCGTGGGCTGCCTCTTTGCAACCCCAGTACCCAGTTGGCCTTACCCTAGGTCTGCAGCCTGGGGGGTTTCCAGACCAGAGCTCCACAGCTCCTCTTGCCTTCCCCCAAGCCCTGCTCCACCTTAGGTACCCAGATATGCTCCCTAGCAGCCAGGTCCTTCTCCCTCTAAAGGCAGAGAGAGAGTCCTTGCTCCTGGCTTTCCTGGCCTTTATAGGGCCAGCTGGGTCTGTTTGGGATGTGGCCAGAGCTGAGGCTGTTTTCCCCCAATCACCCCAGCTTTTCCCCTGCCACAACCCTCTCAAAGGGCTGTTTTAAGCCCTTCCGGGCAGGAGCGAGTGACCACCCCTCTACACGCCTGAACAGCAAATGTAACTTTTCTTGTCTGCATAGTAAAGTGTGGCATTTTTATCTGTTTGAATAATCAAAGTGGTGCTTTCCATGCCTTCTTGGTTGCGAAAATTTGAACTGCTTCCTGAAAGTCCACAGTCTGGGTCAGCTCATGCGCTATTGAGATGGTTGCAAGGCCAACCAGCCTTTCCTATGTCACTGTGGCGTATAGATGTGTTTTTAGTAACTTCAGCTTTAAAAAGCTGTGTTCTCCACTAGCAACTGTTACAGGAAGTGTTAGAAGTATGCACAGAGCAACAAAAGCTTTTGGAAAGAGGGTGGTCATCTTATTTGTGCACATATATTCCAGAACAACCTTTGGAGTTGATACTGCTGAAATGTATCTTGAAAGGGCTTTCAGTTCATCACCTAAATCACTCACATCAATATCACGCATGTCATCATGTGTCAACACTGTCCCTAGTGCCCTGCATTGCTGGTGTAGGTTTTCTTCAGGTATAATGAGGAATTTTGGAATATCATACAACATCCCAAATATACTGCTGTGTTCCTTGAGCTACTTGAAACGTTCTTCAACTGAATGTATTGCACAATCTAGCACCTGGTTAAAGAATTCAACTTTGAATTGTTGTTTGGGGTCTCTTATGGGATTATCCCACGCCTTGTAATCTTCTTCTTCGGTGATTCTTGTATTCTTGAATGGATGGGAAAATAGTTTCAGTGTGAAGTTCCTCTGCCAACTTCTGTGCAATCTTCAGAATATTTTGAAATCCCTCATCTGACTGTTAATACTGTAGGTGTGATTTTGCTTTGTCCAGTTGTTCCATTGCTTCAGATATATCAAGGTCAACACTTTGAAGTCTCTTGCTTACAACATTTATTTCAAACAGGATGTCAGTGCCACAATACTAAGCCACAAATAAACTTGAAGTTATGTATGTTTCTGGGGATTCCATTATCATAGCCCTGACCTCTCATGTCAGTTATCGCAGTTTCCATATCTTCCAGCTTTTTAAGAAGCACATTTGTCATACCAGCGCCTGTAGTATCATCAATGTCAATAAATTCTAGAAAATGCTCTCTGACAGTCACCATTGCAGGGACATTTTCACTAGATTCTGTCATTATTACAAAATGCACCATTAAAGTCATTTGTTCTGTATGGCTGATGTCAGGTGTGCAGTCCAGAATAGCAAAGTAATATCTTGCTGATTTCAGATCTGCCACAATCTTCTGTTTGACTTTTGTTGCCAGTAACTATATGATCTCATTTTGAATTGTTTTTCCAAGGTAGTGGTGTGTGTACATTTCTTGAGTGGTGACTCTTCTTAGATACTCCTAGAGTACGGAATCAAACTCAGTCATCAGCTCCATAATTTTAAGGAAGTTTCCATTGTTTGGCACATACAGCTGATCTGAAGTGCCACACAGTGCTAGGTTTTAGGTAGCAAGCATTCTCATCATGGCAATGAGCCTTATCAGAACATTTTGCCAGTAAAGAGATTCTGATGCAATCTTCTCTTGATGCTGATCATCTATAGTGGCCTTTAACCTTAATCTCATCTCAAGTTCTTTCCACTATGAAATGCTCTCTGGTGATTTGCTGCCTTCTCATGGCATGACAGTTTTCTAGCCAGATTTTTCTAGTCCTTTTTTCCTGTACCCAATGTACCTTGAACATTAGACTGGGAGAGTTTGCAACAAAAACAGTATGCAGCATTCTGGGTTTTTGAGTACATAAGCCATGACTTCTCTACTTTGTCACCACTGGGGATTTCACGCCAGTAATGTGTTGGATGGAAACTTCTCTTTTCATTGTCTTTGGGAAACGAAGTTTTTCACTGGCTGTGGCCCAGGCAGTACAAGAAAGTCCCTCAGGCTAGTGCTCAAGTGGGTCCACAGTCCTGGATCATCTAGACTTAAGGAACTAAACTCAGCAGCAGCTGTTTCTTGCGCCTCCACCACACTCTTCTCTGATCTACACTTTTCTTCAAGAATGTGCATGGTTACATCATTGGAGATATGGATGCTGCAGTAGCTGCCAAGTCACCTGCACTCTGACTAACTGGGAGATCAGGCATCTCCTCACGACTCACATCCTCACTGGGACCGGAAGGCTCACCGTGAACATTTGTGTCTAAGTATCTCAGGAGAGCTCCTTCCTGCTTAGATAGAAAAGCTTCTTTTGCTTTCTTTCTTTTTCTAAATGCTGCTCCAGAGGGTCATATTCTTCTTTCACTCATGACTGTTGTTCTATGCCAGCTATAGTGGCTCTCAACACTCAATTGAAAGGGATAAATAAGCAGGCTGGTAGCAGGGCCTGAGTGAGGGAAGATATCAGCATCTTAAGGGCCTAACTGGCTGCTCCTACTTCAGTTGACTGCCTGTTCTCCTCGAGTGGGTTCAGGGAAGCAGCAGGAAACAGGAAGCTTCCCTGAGAAGCTGGTGTTAATCAGTCAAGGCTCCCGTGGGTGCTAGAGAGGTACATAAGAGGTTCCTCCTCCTCTTTCTCCCTGCATCTCCTGCTGCTTTCTGTTATTCCCTCTCACCTTTTCTCCTGCCTGCCTGTTATGTCTCTTGTGCCCTCTTTCCTCCAGCACAGAACTCCACCATCTCTGTGCATCTAGAGCAGATATATGCATATGCACCAGCAGCAGACACGATTTTCTACACTCTGTGTCCTAGTGGCACCACCCTACATTCTGGCACCTGAGGTGGCCGCCTCAGTTCTCCTCATGGTAAGGCGAGCCCTGCCTGATTGAATGAGGAAGTCCAGATGAGGAGGCATTAGTTGGTTTGGGACTATAAAGACAAGAAATTGGAAGCCAAAGAGGCTGCTGGGAAAGTTTTCAGTTATTCCTTGGGAGAAGAGTTAGGGGGTTACAGGGACAGGTAACCTGAAGTTGCTTCCTAGTAGGAGGGAGTGGTGAAGTAGGTAGACTCATAAAAGGAAGGGTGAGCCAGAAGGTTAGGAAAAGGTTTAGGAAAATACAGCAAGGTCTGGGGAGGAACAAATATTGACTGGTGACTAGAGGGTCTCTGAGCTGGAACCCAGAGTAGAGGAGGATCCTGGGTTCTTCTGCTAGCCACTGAGGGAGTGGTTCTATGAGACAATAAATAAGAAAACTGCTTGAGCCTGTTTGTAGGAAGAGGCTTTCCAGTCCTGGAAGGGGAAGCCATTTGGTGATCTGGCTAGAGGGCTTAGTCATGAAGAGGCAGCAGCAGCCCCTGGCATGAGAGAGGGGCTGCTGACCAAAGAGTGTGATGGGACAGTGGTCTAGTGAGTTATTCTCCAGAATGGTCATGAGGAGGTACTATCCTCGAGGTGACTGGTTCACCTGGTCACACACAGACTGCAGTAAACTTGGATAACAGATATGCTCCTCATTCACACAAGAACAAAAGGGACCTCCCAGGGCTCCTAGTCTTATAAAGTCAGAAACCTTTATGGCTCCTACTAGCCACACAAACCATTGCTGTGACATCAGCTAGCAGCCAGCCTTTCATTGACAGCAGCTACCGTGGGAGGCATAAGAAGGTACTAGAGCAGGTAGAAGAGACTGAATGGTTTGCACTTGGTGAGGGCATATTACATTTTGTTACTGGAATACATTACCTGATTCTAGCTGTAAAGGTAGCAATGGATCTGCAAGCACAGCTATATACTAAGTTATAGATGCAGCATCTAATTGGCTGGATAAACTGTTAAATTCTGCCATGCCACAAACCGTGGTAAGATGGGCTCATTGTTCAACATGCATTTTAATACAGCCAAATGCAAGGTCCTATGTCTAAGAACTAAAAAAGTAGATCATATTTACAATAGGTGGTGCTGTATTTTGGAAAGCAAAATTCAGAAAAGGATTTGGGGATCATGGTAGATAAGCAGCTGAATATGGGCTCACAGTGCAGTGCAGTGGGGCTATGGGAGCAAAAGCTCATTAATCTCTAAGTGGTCTCAGTGTCACTAGAGGGGACAGAACACCACACCCAGAATGTGTGTGGGTTACATACGTTCCCTACCTGAGGAAGCACATCCAGAGCTTCAGAGACTCCCAGTTAATATCCCAGACGAGCTCCTACTTGTAATGCTGACAGACTCCAGGTGGCGGTGGACAGGATCAAACCTGGGACCTCTGGGAGCTTAGTGTATGAGCCTTTACATAGTATTTTAAAGAAAAGGGGAAAAAGTGATCCGAATAACTATAGGCCTATTAGTTTGACATCTGTAGTATGTAAAGTCTTGGAAAAAATTTTTAAGAAGAAAGTAGTTAAGGACATTGAGGTCAATGGTAATTGGGACAAATTACAACATGGTTTTACTAAAGTTAGATTGTGCCAAACCAATCTGATCTGCTTCTTTGAGAAGGTGACAGATTATTTAGACAAAGGAAATGCAGTAGATCTAATTTACCTCGATTTCAGTAAGGCATTTGACACGGTTCCACATGGGGAATTATTAGTTAAATTGGAAAAGATGGGGATTAATATGAAAATTGAAAGGTGGATAAGGAACTGGTTAAAGGGGAGACTCCAACGGGTCGTACTGAAGGGTGAACTGTCAGGCTGGAAGAAGTTAATAGTGGAGTTCCTCAAGGATCAGTTTTGGGACCAATCTTATTTAACCTTTTTATTACTGACCTTGGCACAAAAAGTGGGAATGTGCTAATAAAGTTTGCGGATGACTCAAAGCTGGGAGGTATTGCTAACACAGAGTAGGACCGGGATATCATACAGGAAGATCTGGATGACCTTGTAAACTGGAGTAATAGTATTAGGATGAAATTTAATAGTGAAAAGTGCAAGGTCATGCATTTAGGGATTAATAATAAGAATTTTGGTTATAAATTGGGGACACATCAGTTGGAAGCAACAGAGGAGGAGAAGGACCTTGGAGTATTGATTGACCACAGGATGACTATGAGCCGCCAATGTGATATGGCCGTTAAAAAAACTAATGCAGTTTTAGGATGCATCAGGCGAGGTATTTCCAGCAAAGATAAGGAGGTGTTAGTACTGTTATATAAGGCACTGGTGAGACCTCATCTGGAATACTGTGTGCAGTTCTGGTCTCCCATGTTTGAGAAGGATGAATTCAAACTGGAACAGGTTCAGAGACGGGCTACTAGAATGATCTGGCTTTAAGACTAAGCTTGATAAGTTTATGAAAGGGATGGTATGATGGGATAGCTTAATTTTGGCAATTGATCTTTGATTATCAGCAGGTAAGTATGCCCAGTGGTCTGTGATGGGATGTTAGACGGGATGGGATCTGAGTTACTGCAGAGAATTCTTTCCTGAGTGCTGGCTGGTGAGTCTTGCCCACATGCTCAGGGTTTAGCTGATCACCATATTTGGGGTTGGGAAGGAATTTTCCTCCGGGGCAGATTGGCAGAGGCCCTGGAGGTTTTTCGCCTTCCTCTGCAGCGTGGGGCATGGGTCACTTGCTGGTGGATTCTCTGCAGCTTGAGGTCTTCAAACCACAATTTGAAGACTTCAATAACTCAGACCTAGGTTAGGGGTTTGTTATAGAAGTGGATGGGAAGGGTTCTGTGGCCTGCTTTGTGCAGGAGGTCAGACTAGATGATCATATTGGTCCCTTCTGACCCTAAAGTCTATGAGTCTATGAGTATGAACTAAAAGCCACATGGTTGTTAGCTAAGGGTGTAGCAGATTCATTAATCTCTGAGTGGTTTCAATGCCACTACATGGGACAGAGCACCACACCCAGGAGGTGTGTGGGTTACACTTACATGGGAAGATTTCTGATGGTAGAGAGCTCTTTAATTTGGAAGTCAAAGGCATAACAAGTTCCAGTGTCTGGAAGCTGAAGCTAGACAAATTCAGACTAAAATATGGTGCAAACATTTAACAATGATAACTAACCATTAGAACAACTTAAGCCATGAGAATTTGTAGGGATTCATCTGCATATTTTTAAAATAAATCAACACATTTCAAATGTTTTTCCATAATTAATCTGGCAGGGGGGTGGATGGGAACTGACAACCTTAGGCCTTTTGAAAGTAGCATACAACACTGATGTCAATGGGACTATTAGTGTCGTAAGGTACTATTATGACAAGCAAGGATGGCATAATTGGATCTTGATTGAGTGTGACATGGGAATCCAGATGTGTAGTATTATGATAATGCTAGGTCTTCAACAACAGTTTGCAATATATCTAAACACCTATAAAATTGCTGTTTTATGCATGCACATATACATATATGTGGATCTATCTGTTTCTTTGCTTGGTAGATTTGCATCCAGCCTGTGACAGCTGGTAGCCAGGTTAGGGAACATCAGCCTTATTTTATATTAGTGACAGATAAATACATTTTTTCTTTACAATATAGCCATAAAATAGCCATTCTTCAATTCTTTCTCTTGAAGACAATAAAGCTGTTAGTGGTTCATGTAACTGCCTCTGGCTATCACCATCAATTGGCTAGCTTTCTCTACTCTGACCTCCTGTACAAAATGCAGTGCAGATGCAGTATAAAAATAGATTATGAAGCTGCCTGTGGTGACTCCATAGTTTAAGTTGCAGACAGGGACCCATTATGAGCCCTATTTTTAGTGTCCCTGTAGCATCAGCAAGAAACTTCCTTTTAGTCTGAAAATTGAAAAAACAGATTCTGCATAATAACAGAAGAGGGAAGATTTTAATTTCTTTGGTTTGTTCCTTGCTTGAAGAAAGTCCATCTAGCTGTCTTGGAGTTGAAGAGATGTTTAAATGTATGAGTGTTTGAAATGCTGGCAAAAAAAAAAAAAATCAAATGTCCACAAACAATATCCAAGATTAGTCTCATGACCTCAAACCACTTTTCAACATATTTTAGCCAGTGGAAACTGCAGATTCACATGTTGTAAATACAGATATAGTACATAAGGCCTCACTGACTACAAATGTAGACTGAAATCCACTTAAGCTGCCCATTAACAATGGAAAACTCCAACATCTCATGTCTTATCCTTATCTGTCGTCTAAGATCAACAACGTATCTTATCCACAAATCTATTGTCAACCCAAAACTCTGATCTGTCTCCCACTACAAAGCTAGTCTGAATAACACATTCCACACATACCTCTTAAACTTCCTCACTTTAACTCGTTTTATTCCCAAAGTCACCGATGTTCCACACTAATTTGGTGCCTCCTTCACTTTATTGTTGAAAATTCTTTACCGAAAAAATAATCATTAAATTGAGATTACAGAAAGAGCAATTTACAATAAAAGGCATGAATCCCACAGCCTTCAAACTGTTCTGCATTATTACATTTTTGGTGTCCCTTATTCTGAGTCTGTTATATATTGAATCCTATGTTGGCCTTGTCAGGTTGAGAGGTAAGACTCTGGTATTCCACCCTTATTCACCTTCTTAGTATAACAGAGATCTTTATAGTTTTCATATGAAAGTTATCAACCATATTCTAGTAGCCATAAGTGTTTTAGGAGTCAGTGCTAAAGTTCTGAGAGAAGAATTGTATGCGTGTGAATGAAAAATTTTTAAATAAATATACTAAATGTAAAATGTTTATAATGTAAGAACACTAGATAACTTAGGACCTCCTGAAAACTTTTTTTGTCATGTTTAAATTGTTCTTCTAGTATAGTGTCTGAGGACTTAGACACAAAAGTCTGTAACAATAACAGGAACTACAAGACTGTTTCCCCAGCTCTGTGCTAAATATTCTCCAGACAGTAAATCCGTTTATCTTAGCATATTTCCTACTGTATATATTTGTTTTGATTTAGCACACTTAAAATGAGATGATATAGGTTTTTGGTTTTTTTTTTTTTTTTTTGCAAATTATAGATATATTCCCAGGACACAGAATGTGGAGATCGGTATGATTATGATAACTGTATCTGGGGGTTCCTTACACTCCAGCCAAGTGCACTATCAAAAAGGAACGCATGTAGACTACAATAATCAGCTAAAGAAAAATTGCATTTGAACTGAATGGTTATATAATAGCAGTTTAGTGTCTAAAGTACATTCTCCCAACTTGTTGTTAGTTATCCACTTTACATATATTTTTATTTGGTAGTAGCTTATCTTTGCATATTTTATAATATAAAGGCCATTTCAAGTATATCTTACATCTGCATTTCCTGACTTCTAATGTTCAATTTTTTAACATCTACATTGTACTAATGTTAGTTTTATTGCAAGGTTTATAAAGTGTGTGTATTAGATAATTTTAATTGAAGAAACATCCTAAATTATATGGATCACAAAATCGGAATCTTCAGAACAAAATGGGACAGATCCTCAGCTGGTATAAAGAAAAGAGCCATAAAAATGATTTGAGGGCTGCAGAAAATGTCTTACAGTGAGAGACTTAAAGAGCTCAATATGTTTAGCTGGCTTATTGAAAAGATTGAGAGGTGACTTGATTACAGTGGATAAGTATCTTAGTGGGGAAAAATACTGGGTACTAAAGGGTTCTTCAATCTAGCAAGGAAAGGTATAACAAGAACAGTGGCTGGAAGCTGAAGTCATAATTTCTAATGAGAAGTAAGCCTCACATTTTAACCAAGGGATCAGTCAAACAAGGTGATGGATTCTCCATCTGTTGATATCTTCAGATCAAGACTGTCTGCCTTTCTGGAAGTTATGCTTTAGTCAAACACAAGATTCCCTTTAATCACAAACTAGTAGATACTTGGCTCAATACAGAGATAACTGGGTAAAGTTTAGTGGCCTGTGATATACAGAAGGTCAGACTAGATAATGTAATCGTCCCTTCTGGCCTTAAACTCTATGAATTTTTAAATTACACTCTACGGTATAATTTGGCATAGTTCCTTTGACTTTACACTAGCTGAGGATCTGACCCAAGGTGTCAAAATAGAGAAAATCATTTGAAAACAAAAAATAGAAGTTAGTTATGGCTCCTTTATTTCCATGGCAACTGTATCTAATGTTGCCATCTTTCTTCTTTCCTCTTTTTATTTCTATCTTTAATGCTTTTTTCTTTTCCCTCTGTTCCTTGCTATTTATATACTCACATGTGATTCTATTGTATCTCTTGACCTCATATTTTTTTAATTGTATACACTTCTGTGAGGCAACTAATCTTTATGGTAATTGCAATTTTAATCAACGGTTTAGTGGTAGATCTGAACTGCTATGGCTATATTACGGGTTATACCCCCTGTCTGGGATGCCACATGATGTGCTGGGGTCCCACTAGTTCTGCCCATTCCACCAGCCTGGGTTTCCTCATCCTCTTCTAGTTGTGACAGGCTCTCAGGCCTTCTTCTCCAGTACACTCACAGAGGTAGAGACACACCCAGCTGCAAATGAGCACACAGACACTGAGATCAGCTCTATGTGGGAGGAATCAGCTTGGGGATTGCCCAGCACTCATGTGCACACCCAAAATAAAATTGTCTGCACTGTATAGACAGGTCTGCACAGTAGAAGCTCATAAAAATTCTCCCTCTCCCTCAGTGTGGAGAGAGATAAGCACAACTTCCCCCCCCGATATGAATTGCACAAACTGAGTTTTGAAATTAAGAAGAAATAAGTTTATTAACTACAAAAGGTAAATTTTAAGTGATTATAAGGAATAGCAAACAACAAAGCAGATTGAGCAAATAAAACAAAACACACAAACTAAGCTTAATACACTCAAGAAACAGGTTACAAAATGTAATTTCTCACCCTAAATGTTGTTTTAAGCAAGTTGTAGAGCTTCTGTAGCTTAGAGTTCCAGTTATTTCTCTTTACAGACTGGACTGTGTCTCAGCCTGGACTAAACCAGGCCTTTTCCTTCAGGTGTTTTTAGCAGTCTTCCTTCCTGGGCAGGCAATGGAGGAGAGTCCGATGGCCTTGCTTCCCAGCCTTAGGTAGAATTTTTATAATGTGGGAAGCCTTGGTTTCCAGTAGTGTCCAAGGTGGTATTTTGTACCAGGTGACATTATCACATGACTTTGCAGTGGAAGGGCAACCATGATACCACGAGACAAGGTTTATTTGCAATGTCCACAGGAAGAAACTCTTTTCCTAATGGCCCATTAAGGCTGATTGCTTACCTTCTAATGGGTGTTTTCCAAGTACACACCCACACAGTTGTAATTGTTACATAGACAATATTCCTAACTTTAGATACAAAAATGATACATGCATACAAATTGGATAATCACATCACATTCAGTCAATCATAACCTTTTCAATGATACCTCGCATGACCCATCTTGCATAAAACATATCTGAGTTATGCCATATTCATATCATAACAATATTTCTATGAAGAATATGGCGTGTAATGTAACATTACCATCTAGGTACAGCAATACATCATACATCAGCTATATCTAGGAGTTCTTTGCTCATATCTTCACAGGGAACTCTCTCAACATTGACTGGCTAAAACCAGTGCTTAATAACAACAGGCTAATTATTGGGATGTGCAGGAGGAAGAGATGCTTTGCTTTACATAAAACTTTCACCTTTGGAAACACAAAGCTGTTACTTTGTAGCTGTTTGGATGAACATAAGTCAGCAAGGAGAATAATTTAGGAGAAATGGCCCAGAGAAAAACAGAGGACAGTAAAGAGCAGGCCTGGAGAGCACCTAGCTGGGTCAGGGTGAGGAGGGATTGGCTGTGAGAAAGAAACATGCAAAAGACTAGGAAAGCTATTAGAAACTGGGGGTTCAGCTTGTAGGGTTATATTAACATCACAGAGGGCCAGTGTAGTCAATAGGTGAGATCAGGTGAAAGAGAGAGCAGCTGGGAGAGCCAGGCCAATATCACACAACACTGGAAAAACTAGAAACAGTTGGGAAATTGTTAAATAATAACCCAGGGAATATCTGGAGTGGATTGTTAGAAAGAGCCAACTGGAGTAATCAGGAAACTATGGATGAGGACTAAGAAAAGATCTGATTGGGCAGGGTTGGTAAATTAGAAGCCCAAAGGACACATCAGAGGGATCTTCTAACAGGATTGTGAATTCAACTCATTTCTGGTTGCGAGTTTAACTCTTAGCTAAGGACCTGTGCAAGACTCTAGGTAAAAGACCTCATCAGTTGCTAAATACTGAAAATACCATGACTAAAAATAGAGAACAGCCACCCACTCACCAGGAGGAAAGGAGTGCATGCTCCAGGGAATTACATATTTGCTTGGTAGAATGTTCCCTACCTCTCAGTCTAATAAAAGTAGCGAGAAGGCCTGGGAATTGCTAAATAACTTAAGGAAAGTTTCTGATCTTTGTGTTTTTAGGGTTATCGGTAATGAATTTGATGGTGTACATGTTTCATTAAGAATCAAGGCATGGGCATCTCAGACCTTTGAGTCAACAACGAAAACACACAACTACATTCCCAAGGTGCAGTGACTAATGCTTCCAGTGAGATCTCAGCATTCTCTTTATAGATCAGGTGTTAATGTACACTGACATTCCAACTTGCAGCACAGAAAATTAATACCAGTGTGGTGGGCTAAATAAAGTACAACTCTGGAGATGCAAATACATTGGGAAAAAGGGCAAGTATTTTAAAGCTTTTTTTCTGGTAATGTTCAGTCAAAGCCTTTGATGCTAAAAATAAAAGATTAAAAGTGTTCATGAGGTTTTAGTTTGTTTATTCTTATAGAGATGGTGCTGAAGTGAAACAGATCACAGTGCTACAATATCTGCATTACAAAAAGGAATCTGTTAAACATAGTTCATGGACAGACAATTTGTTTCCATTTTCATACTTAAAATATAATGATTTCTCTTGTATTTTTCTCTGAGCCATAATGGTGCTCATTCTTCCTTGCTCTTAGAGGCATTAAATTATAGAGATACAGCATATTTTGTTAGAATGGTTGGTAATATGACAATGTGCCTAACAGACCATGGCTTATACTGTATGAAGTGTTGCTACAATGAAAATGTGTAATTAGTCTACCTGAAGGTGATAGGATCCACTTCATCAGAAGTTACCATAGCAGATAAGGAATCACAAGTCCTCCAGTGCAGAGGCAGGGAAGATGGGCTAGGCATCTGGAATCATGGACTCATGCAAGCCTAATTGCTTCCACATGCATATAGATTTACCTGATAGTCTAAGTTACCTTTCTTAATTTCCAGTTATACCTCTTTGTACCTTCCTATAATTCCCATCTTCATGTTTACATCCTTCAAATATTTGTAGACTGTGTAATTAGGGTCCAGAACTGGGTAAAGAGATATCTTTTACATTCTTTCTCTTGGATGTGACTCCTCTGCAAATGCAACCTAAAATGGCTTTGGCTGTTTTTGCTGACATACTGAAATGCAAACTCATATTTAATTTGCTGTCCACTATCACCCACAGTCCGAGAGCATAACTGCTTTCCAGGTTTTCGCCTAAAATATATGTGCCCAGGATCATTATTCCCCAGATATAATTAGTTTGCATTTTTACAAGATGAATATCACTTCATTATTTTCTGTTCACATTTCTAATCTTGTCATTACCCCCTTTGTTTTACTCTCTGTAGTGTTATTTGCAATTCCTCCCAGTTTTTCCTCCTTATGGTATTTTAAGGCATTTGTAGTGTCACTCCAGTGTGTCAGCACCAAAGCCATGTACCATTAGTGTAGTCTGAATTTCATTAGTTTGATGTTTACACTGTCAGCTCATTAATAAAAGATGTTATATAAGACTGGACCAAACACCAGGCCATCAGTAACCCAATAACCTAACTTGAGACTGTTATTTATTTTGTTTACTCTTTTAGACAGCTTTCGATCTATAAATTAGTATTACTGTCCCAGGCAATTTAATTATTCTATATAAATCATTGCCAGTGGTAATACTCATGATTGCAATACCGTCCAGATTGTTAGTGCTTTTTTGCCTACCCATTATATTATGTGAATATATTGCCATGGTGCCCCTAGTTGGGTGTGAGAGGAATTTGTGGCTACTGAACGTGCATGATGTAGGAGGAAATTGGGACATGAATGCTTCATAGATATAAGCAAAATAGTTTGGATTATCTTGTTTTCATTAAGCTCCTTGCCAGGGGATCTTATACTATAATGTACCTTACTATGTGTTACTGCAGATGTCAGTCATAAGACTCATCATTTCAGATGGGTATAAATGATTTATGTTACCACAGCCTTAAAGGGAGTCTCATAAGGGTTGAGAATTTAATCTGTCACCATGATATTCTTGGTTCACATTTTGCCTCACTTCCTTGCCTAGCCCTCCCCCTCTCCCTCCTCCCAATGCCTGCAAATAGAAAGTATATTCCCTACACATGTCCTCACATATATTTGAAGTTAGGATCATGCATTTAAAAGCTCTATAGTTTTCTTTTAAGCATCTAAAGTTATGAGAAAGTTCACCTGATTTTTTTGCTGATTTGATGCTGTGAAACTATTACTGATTATTTGTATTACCACAGTCCAGGTGCTGCATAAACACAGAAAACAAGGATGGTCACTGCCCCAAAGAATGGTATACATTTATGATCACTTCTGTTCTGAGTTCCATGGGTATAACTCAATAGTTGCTCCATTAAAGTCAATGAACTTATTCTGAAATTGCACATATGGTAACAAGACCAGCTATTGACAAGCCAGAGTGTACCCCTTTCAGCTCCTACCGTGCTATACTATTTCCACTTTCCTGCCAGCTTCTAGTTTCTGAATACAAGCAGGTACATTATCTCAGACATGTTTCTTATCAGAAAATCTTGGCTCCAGGTGTCAAGATGTTAAGATGCTACTGTATAAACATGTATAGCTGAGATAAAATTAATCCATTTGGGGAGAAAATCCCACAGAAAAAGCTGACGCAACAGCTTCAGAGTGATTCAGCTGAACTTTCTCTTACTCTTCAACTTTGGAACAGTTAATGTTTAAAAATGTATTATGGCTCCATCTAAATGGACGTAGAACAAATTCTCTTGCTATCCAAGCCTGTAATTACTTTTTTCCTTCTGTTTTCCATTTGTGTGGCTGGAGCATCAGCATGCACTGGAATTGTCTTGCAGACCAGCTGAATATGATGTGCTAACAGAGAGGGGACACTGCTACTGTAACTGGACTGAGTCAGAAACTGGAATTTTTGTTCTGAGGGAAATTCAGAAATTAAAACCAGGATCATTCCAAAGCAGTCAAGTTCCAACATTTGTTTGATTTGGACCATCAAAATCTTTTGTTTAGATAATGTCAGCATATTTCCTTTTTATAATATTGATTTCAATTATATTTATATCTTATTAAAATATTATACATTATATATCATAAATATAAGATATAATATTATAGTGTAATATCAAAATAGAAATGAAATACATCTAAATATTAGTTAAAATGAAATTTTTTTACCCTGCCAAAACATTTTGACAATATGAAAATGAAATGAGTATGTTGAAACAATTAATTCTTACTTTTCGCCATCAAAAATATTTCCTCAAAATTGCAACATTTCCCTGAAATGTTTCAGTTTCAGTGAAACTGCATCTTCCAACAGAAACCTGTTCCATCAACTTTTGTTTTGACCATCTCTAATTATAAGCTAATGCAAACAGTGTTAATACACAGCAAAGGTTTTTTTAAAGACTGTCTGAATATATGATGTGCAAACTATACATTACACTTCCATCTGCACTTTGGGACCTGCAGTTACCCATGATTCTAAGGAGTCCATCTCAAATATACACCTATGAGATCACATTCACTGCCCAGGTCTTACTGGTTTTCTCTGTTGGGAGCCACACATTGGCAAAAGTCCAAGTGAAATGGTAACAGAGCTGGCTGGCACAGCCCACAGTGTATATTGGGCTGGTTAGGGAGAAGATGAGATCACACCAGCCAGATCCTCTGACTCAGTATATCTCCCAGGCAACCTCCACTTGCAGTTTAAAGCTGTGTCCCTAGCAGATGGTGGTAGCAATATCACAACATGTTATCTCCACCAAGCATGTATTCCTACACAGCTTTACCATTTTATTTTTACACATTTTCTGAACAATTTACAGCCCTGCTTATGCCCCTATTGAATTTGGCTCAATAACTACATCCAGCATCTCCTTTCAGCCATATACAATTACTTTAATATTGGATTTTGCCTTACCATATAGCAAAACTGCACTTAAGTAAAGTGGGCTTGTCCCAGGTCCTGACAAATGGCTGAGTGTGTAAATATTTCTTTCATATTAAAAAATAAAAATAAAATCTTCCCTCCCCCATTGAGGCAACACATGCAGAATATTAATCCTCTTTGGGACATTTATTTTACTTCTAAATGTATGGATCTTCAAACACAATCAAACTAGAAAATAAGCATACAAAACAGATGGACTCATAGACTTTAAGGTCAGAAAGGTCTGACCTCCTGCACAATGCAGGCCACAGAATCTCATCCACCCACTCCTGTAACAAACTCTTAACCTATGTCTGAGTTATTGAAGTCCTCAAATTGTGGTTTAAAGACCTCAAGGTGCAGAGAATTCTCCAGCAAGTGACCAGAGCCCCATGCTGCAGAAGAAGGCGAAAAACCTCCAGTGCCTCTGCCAATCTTCCCTGGAGGAAAATTCCTTCCCAACCCCAAATATGGCGATCGGTTAAACCTTGGGCATGTGGGCAAGACTCACCAGCCAGCACCCAGGAAAGAATTCTCTGTAGTAACTCAGATCCCACCCCATCGAACATCCCATCATAGACCATTGGGCATATTTACCTGATAATAATCAAATATCAATTAATTGCCAAAATTAAGCTATCCCATCATACCATCCCCTCCATAAACTTATCAAGCTTAATCTTGAAGCCATATATGTCTTTTGCCCCCATTACTCTCCTTGGAAGGCTGTTCCAGAACTTCAGTCCTCTAGTGGTTAGAAATCCTCATCTAATTTCAAGTCTAAACTTCCCAGTGTCCAGTTTATATCCATTTGTTCTTCTGTCCACATTGGTACTAAGCTTAAATAATTCCTCTCCCTCCCTCATATTTATCCCTCTGATATATTTATAAAGAACAATCATATCTCCCCTCGGCCTTCTTTTGGTTAGGCTAAACAAGCCAAATTCTTTGAGTCTCCTTTCATAAGACAGGTTTTCCATCCCTTGGATCATCCTAGTAGCCCTTCTCTGTACCTGTTCCAGTTTGAATTCATCCTTCCTAAACACGGGAGACCAGAACTGCACACAATATTCCAGATGAGGGCTCATCAGTGCCTTGTATAATGGTACTAACACCTCCTTATCTTTACTAGACATACTTCACCTGATGCATCCCAAGACCGCATTAGCTTTTTTAATGGCTGTATCACATAGATGGCTCATAGTTATCCTGTGATCAACCAATGCTCTGAGGTCCTTCTCCTCCTCTGTTATTTCCAACTGATGTGTCCCCAATTTATAACCAAAATTCTTGTTATTAATCCCTAAATGCATGACCTTGCACTTTTCACTATTAAATTTCATCCTATAACTATTACTCCAGTTTACAAGGTCATCCAGATCTTCCTGTGTGATATCCCGGTCCTTCTCTGTATTGACTCCCAGCTTGGTGTCATCCGCAAACTTTATTAGCACATTCCCACTTTTTGTGCCAAGGTCAGTAATAAAAAGATTAAATAAGATTGGTCCCAAAACAGAGCCCTGAGGAATTCCACTAGTAACCTCCCTCCAGCCTGACAATTCACCTTTCAGTATGACCCGTTGTAGTCTCCCGTTTACCCAATTCCTTATCCATCTTTCAATTTTCATATTGACCCCCATCTTTTTCAATTTAACTAATAACTCCCCATGTGGAACCAAATCAAATGCCTTACTAAAATTGAGGTAAATTAGATCCACTGCCTTTCCTTTGTCTAAAAAATCTGTTACCTTCTCAAAGAAGGAGATCAGGTTGGTTTGGCGTTATCTACCTTTTGTAAAACCATGTTGTATTTTGCCCCAATTACCATTGGCCTCAATGTCCTTAACTACTTTCTCCTTCAAAACTTTTTCAAAGACCTTATATACTACAGATGTCAAACTAACAGGCCTATAGCTACTCACATCACTTTTTTTTCCTTTCTTAAAAATAGGAACTATGTTAGCAATTCTCCAGTCGTACAGTACAACCCCTGAGTTTACTGATTCATTAAAAATTCTTGCTAATGGGCTTGCAATTTCATGTGCCAGTTCCTTTAATATTCTTGGATGAAGATTATCTGGGCCCCCGATTTAGTCCCATTAAACTGTTTGAGTTTGGCTTCTACCTCAGATGTGGTAATATCTACCTCCATATCCTCATTCCCATTTATCATCCTACGATTATCCCTAAGCTCCTCATTAGCGTCATTAAAGACTTAGGCAAAGTATTTGTTAAAATATTGAGCCATGCCTAGATTATCCTTAACCTCCATTCCATCCTCAGTGTTTAGCAGTTCCACTTCTTTCTTTGTTTTCTTCTTATTTATATGGCTATAGAACCTTTTACTATTGGTTTTAATTTCCTTTGCAAGGTCCAACTCTATATGGCTTTTGGCCTTTCTCACTTTATCCCTACATGTTCAGACCTCAATAAGGTAGCTTTCCTTGCTAATCCCTCCTATCTTCCACTCTTTGTAGGCTTTCTGCTTTTTCTTAATCACCTCTCTGAGATGCTTGCTCATGCAGCTTGGTCTACAACTCCTGCCGATGATTTTTTCTCCCTTTCTTGGGATGCAGGCTTCTGATAGTTTCTGCAACTTTGACTTGAAGTAATTCCAGGCCTCCTCCACCTTTAGATCCACAAGTTCTTCAGTCCAATCCACTTCCCTAACTAATTTCCTTAATTCTTTAAAGTTAGCCCTTTTGAAATAAAAAACCCTAGTCCCAGATCTATTTTTGTTTATCCTTCCATCTAATTTGAACAGAATTAGCTCATGATCACTTGAACCAAGGTTGTCCCCTACAACCATTTCTTCTATGAGGTTCTCACTACTCACCAAAACCAAATCTAAAATGGTGTCCCCTCTTGTTGATTCTTCAACTACTTGGTGGAGGAATCCATCAGCTATCACATGCAGAAAAATCTGAGCCCTATTATTATTACTAGCACTTGTCCTCCAGTCTATATCTGGGAAGTTAAAGTCTCTATTCATATCCAAATCAGATCCTGGAGGGCTGTAGCATACCCCAAGCAATATCTCAGGGGAGGCTTTAGTAGCTTTCTTTCTCAATGTTAATTTTGCCCAGACAGACTCTGTCATATCCATTCCATCACTTCTTATTGTTATACAGTCTATCTCATCACTGATATACAGTGCTACTCCACCACCTTTGCCTTTATTTCTGTCTTTCCTAAACAGCACATAGCCTTCAATACCTGTACTCCAATCATGACTACTATTCCACCATGTTTCTGTTATCCCTATAATATCTGGTTTCACTTCTTGCACCAGTAGTTCTAGTTCCTCCAATTTGTTACCTAAGCTTCCTGCATTAGTGTACTGTAGCGAGGCGGTGTGGCTCCCCTCCCCCTCAGGGAGGGTCGAGTCCCGTCAGTCATCCAAGGGGGTGTGGCCTCTGGGCGGAAGTCCCACCCCTCAGAGGGTCAGGCGGCGACCCGGAAGAATAAAAGCTGGGCCCCAGCCTTCAGTTGCGGCTCGGCCACCGGCAGAAGCAGACGTGGCTGCTGACGCTCGTGACTGGGAGGCTGCTGGAGCCAGAGGCAGGGACCAGGAGCTGCTAGAGCTGCCTCAGCCCTACTACAACGAGGGGCTGCCAGAACTGCCTCGCCCCTACTACGGCCCCGAGGAGCCCCCAGACCAGGCTTGGCCCGCATTCCCCGAAACTTTACCGGACCTGCCACCCAGCCCAGATTGGGAGGAACCGATGGTCCTGGATGTCCCTGGAACAGAGGCCCCCGACCAGGTAGGAGTAGAGGGAGAATTAGGAAGTAGCCCGGGGGCAGCTGACTTCAGTCAGGCTGCAGAGCTACCTTTGCCCATGTCAGTGTATTTCGGTCAGGACCCCACTGACCACCGTTAGCGGTGACAGCTGCTACCAGGACCCCGGGCTGGAACACAGAGGAGTGGGAGGGCCTGCGTTCCCCCTGCCACCCGTAACCGGGTGGCAGATTCCCCCTCTTCCCAGTTGAAGAGGCTAGAGCTGCTTGTTACTGTGTTTGGTGCCCCGCCTGAACCATGGGCTGGGCCCCTTTTGACTCTGCCACTGCTCTGCCCTGCTTCAAAGGGCCAGAGCTGCTTGTTACTGTGTTTGGTGCCCCGCCCGAACCAAGGGCTGGGCCCCTTTTGACTCTGCCACTGCTCTGCCCTGCTCCAAAGGGCCAGAGCTGCTTATAACTGTGTTTGGTGCCCTGCCCGAACCAAGGGCTGGGCCCTCTTTGACTTTGCCACAGCTCTGCCCTGCTCCAAAGGGCCAGAGCTGCTTGTTACTGTGTTTGGTGCCCCGCCCGAACCAAGGGCTGGGCCCCTTTTGACTTTGCCACTGCTCTGACCTGCTCCAAAGGGCCAGAGCAGATTGTAGTTGCAAGGAAGACAGTGAGGCTGGTGTGGCTCCCCTCCCCCTCAGGGAAGGTCGAGCCCCGGCGGAACCCGTCTACATGTACAAACATCTTAATTTTTGCTGTTTGGCTTCACTGACATTCTTTACCTGATTAGGCACAGACATTCTACCACCAGTATCACCTATTAGACTGGTATCTACACTACCCTTCCTCCTTATGTCCATTCTCCTACCTGCAGCTGTATCTATTCTTACTTTGTTTTCTTCCCTCTCACTGTTAAATTCCAGCGTGGAGATTGCCTGGATATCTCCTAACCATCTCCTCCAAATTCCTAGTTTAAAGCTCTCTTAATCAGTTGTGCCAGCCTCCATCCTAGAAGTCTATTTCCCTCCTTACTCAGATAATGTCCATCCCAAGAGAACAGTCCTCTGTCCATGAATGCTTCCCAGTGGCCATACATCCCAAAACCCTCCTTATAACACTGCTGCTTGAGCCATCTGTTGATCGCCATAATCTTGTCACACCTTTGTTGCCCTTCTCTAGAAACAGACAGAATCCCACTGAAGATCACCTGAGCCTCGATTTCCTTAGGCATCTTCCCCAGTCTGGCATAGTCTCCCTTGATACATTCCAGACAGAATCTAGCCTTATCATTAGTCTCCACATGAAGGATAATCAGCGGATTCTTTCCTGCTCTCTTTAGGATCCTTTTCAGCCACAGGTCCACATCTCATATCTTAGCACCTGGCAGACAGCACACCCTTCTGTTCTCTGGATTAGCTCTAGTTACAGGCCTGTCTATTCTTCTCAGTAAGGAGTCCCCAGTTGCTTAGACCTGCCTTTTCCTGGTGATGGTGTGATTCTCCAGTCTATCCCCTGTTCTCTCTGGCTGCAAGTCCTCTTGATTTCTATTGTCCCTTGCAATCCTCTGCAACCCATCCTGTATCCTTCCGCGGCTCATATTTGGTGGTGTTGTTTCCATTGACTCTTCCCCTCTTCCTTGCCCTCTCACCTTCAGCAACCACCTGCTCTGCCCCTTCTTCATTTTCCAACTCTGCAAACCTGTTCCTGAGCTCTATTTCTCCTTCACTGGCCTGTCTTTTCCTCTACCTGGTTCTCTTAGTCACATGCTTCACTGTTCACTTTCCTCATCCAGCAGTCTCCCTTCAGAATTCTTTGGTCCTGCTTCCATCTGCAAGTCTGAGCTTTTCCCTTCAGCCTCCTCATGTCTGTGCTCCATCACCTGCTCGAACCCCCTTCTAAACTCAACCAGAGTTTCCACCTGCATCTCCAATCCTCGGATCTTTTCTTCCATCAGCTCTATCAGGTGGCACTTCATGCAGGCAAAACTCTTTTCAGGTACCCCCCTCCAGGATCACATACATGCTACAGCTTCCACATCCAGTCATCCTCATAGTGTCTTTCACTGCTGCCTCTGTATTGGTCATAGCCTTCCCACCTAAAGCCTGTTAGTCCAGGAAACACAAACCAAAACAAACCACCACTACCCACAACAAAATAAACCCCCAACAGGCACCAGAACACTGGCAGACCACCACCCGCTCCCTTCACTAGCCTGTCTATTCCTCTGCCTAGGTCTCTTAGTCTCTCCCACAAACTCCCCTTGCAAACTCCCACTGAAACTTCCCTGTTTACAGCTCTGTTTGCTGGCTCCTGTGCTGCTGCAGCTGTCTAGAGGGTTAACTCATTATTGGATATGGAGGTGCTTTCCTTGTATATTGCTACAGGGGTCATTATTCCTAATTTGATATTCTCATAAATATTTCCAGTTCAAGTGTACCTTAAATAACATTCTTGTTGCTTGCAGATCATAGTTGTGAAAACTGTTAGCAGCAAATACTAAAACTAGACAAAACTTATCTAAGCTCAGTTTTTGTTACAGACTAAATACCAGATGTTAGCTGGTAGAAATCGTCATAGCTCTATATACTTTGATGGAACTATATCAATTTATACCAGCTGAAAAGTTCACCAAATTTACAAGTGCTTTAGACTGAATCTAGTTTCAAGCAAACCTGCCATAATTTATGCATAAAAAACCATTACAATTTTTATTTCCCCCATGATTGTGATGTGCTACATGACAGATCTGATGGAATTTCACATGAGATTTTGTAATTTTGAACTCAAAGCAAAACTTGTAATTATAACTCTACAGTAACTGAAATGAATTGAAATTTCTTTCAACTCCTGGTGAAGTAAAACCACTGAGTTTTGACTCAGTAATTTTACTTAACAAAGTGTTATACGAACATGTTGCCAATACATACACGTGGATTTTTACTAGATTCTCTCTTGATATAGTACCTATAAAATCCAGCATTCTAAGTTAGTTTATGCCACACAGTGCAGAGAGACCATGTGTCTTTTTAAAAACACGTACACACCAAGGACCAGATCCTTGGCTGATGAACATTGGCATAACTACACTGAACTGGGAATCTGACCACCAAAATGTAACAGCGCATTTGGAGCTAGGTAAATCATGCAAAATATTTTCCATAAATATTGGTTTGGATTTTTAAACAAATTAACATTGGCCACACTTGGTTCCCTTGGTCTCGTGTTCACTTTTGGAGAACATTCAAGCAATCAAACTGTACTGTCGCAAATGCATGCAGAAAGTAAATTGCAAAGTCAAATATGTTAAATGTTTGCCATAATTGAATGTTTAGTTAGCACAAGCAAGTTTTGAATTGTAAACACTAGCAAATTCATCTAATCTGGGAATCGAAGCAATATCATGTCCCCCTGACCAGCTGCAATGAAGCAACACTGCTCAAATTTTGAATATTCATGATCAATATATCAATAAGAAATTTCTAAACAAATCCCTATTCTGTCAAATTAGCTTGGCATAGACACATGCCAGAACATCTCTTATTTGTACACATCCCATCTGTGAAAGTGAAGCTGTTGAAGTTTCATAGATAATCAGTCCAAAGGCAGCTGAGAGATTTCAACTTGATAAAATCGGTATCTCAGTAGCTTTCAGGCCAATTTACAATTTACTGAAAATTGCCATTTGTAGATGTTTCTTCTGTCAACTGAGAAAAAGGAGTTTCATTATCACCAGAGCACCTGTCTCAACAGAAAGGTCAAAGTCAGAGCGAAAGAGGAACTCATGTATTCTGCTGTCACAGGCTTTCATTTTGTTAATGCAAGGTTACTGTGTGATGTTCACTGTATCTTGCACTCATACTAGTTAGGCATAACTGATGTGTTACTGTATGGTTTCACTGTCCTACTCTTACATTGTTTTGTATGTGGGTGCCTTAAAGCATCAGAGACAAATTCTGCTGTCAATGGTACTATTTACACAGATGTAACTCCATTGATTTCAAAGGCGTTACTTTCAGGAATCAGGCCCAGGGTATCAAACTCTGCCTCAATTTTGATTGTTAATCTAGTGTAACTCCATTGACTCTCTGAATATTATTAGACAAGATGATCCATGAATCTTCACTGAATAATTGAAGGAGAAGGAGATGGGAGGTGGTGGTCAAGGACTTCCTCCTCAAGGGAACTGAGTCATCTATCTGCCATCCTGACTGGGGAAACTGAGAAGTCTACTGCTTGCCAGGAGCTAGGATTCACGATGTGATGGATAGACTGCCAAGTCTCATCAAGTCCTCAGATCACTACCCCTTCCTGCTTCTCCATGTGGGCATCATGATACTGCCAAGAATTACCTTGAGCAGATCACTGCAGATTACGTGGCTCTGAGAAGAAGGATAGAAGAGTATGAGGCACAAGTGGTGTTCTCGTCCATCCTCCCTGTGGAAGGAAAAGGCCCAGGTAGAGACCGCCAAATCATGGAAGTCAACGAATGGCTACGCATGTGGTGTCAGAGAGAAGGCTTTGGATTCTTTGACCAGGGAATAGTGTTCCAAGAAGGAGGAGTGCAAGGCAGGGACGGGCTCCACCTAATGAAGAGAGGGAAAAGCATCTTTGCAAGCAGGCTGGCTAACCTAGTGAGGAGGGCTCTAAACTAGGATCACCACGGGAAGGAGACCAAAGCCCTGAGGTAAGTGGGGAAGTGGAATACCGGGAAGAAGCATGAGCAGGAGAGTGCAAAAGGATAGGACTCCTGCCTCATACTGAGAAAGCAGAACAATCAGCAAGTTATCTTAAGTGCCTATACACAACTGCAAGAAGCCTGGGAAACAAGCAGGGAGAACTGGAAGTCCTGGCTCAACCAAGGAATTATGATGTGATTGGAATAACAGAGACTTGGTGGGATTATTCACATGACTGGAGTACTGACATGGATGGATATTAACTGTTTAGGAAATACAGGCAGGGCAGAATAGGTGGGAGAGTTGCATTGTATATAAGAGAGCAGTATGACTGCTCAGAGCTCCGATATGAAACTGCAGAAAAACCTGAGAGTCTCTGGATTAAGTTTAGAAGTGTGAGCAACAAGGGTGATGTCGTGGTGGGAGTCTGCTATAGACCACCAGACCAGGGGGATAAGGTAGACAAGGCTTTCTTCCAGCAACTAACAGAAGTTACTAGATCGCAGGCCCTGGTTCTCATGGGAGATGTCAATTATCCTAATATCTGTTGGGAGAGCAATACAGCAATGCACAGACAATCCAGGAAGTTTTTGGAAAGTGTAGGGGACAATTTCCTGGTGCAAGTGCTGGAGGAACCAACTAGGGGCAGAGTTCTTCTTGACTTGCTGCTCACAAACAGGAAAGAATTAGTAGGGGAAGCAAAAGTGGATGGGAACCTGGGAGGCAGTGACCATGAGATGGTCAAATTCAGGATCCTGACACAAGGAAGAAAGGAGAGCAGCAGAATACAGACCCTAGACTTCAGAAAAGTAGACTTTGACTCCCTCAGGGAACTGATGGGCAGGATCTCCTGGGAGAATAACATGAGGGGGAATGGAGTCCAGGAGAGCTGGCTGTATTTTAAAGAATCCTTATTGAAGTTGCAGAAATAAACCATCCCAAAGTGTAGAAAGAATAGTAATATGGCAGGCGACCAGCTTGGCTTAACACTGAAATCCTTGCTGATCTTAAATACAAAAAAGCTTACAAGATGTGGAAGATTGGACAAATGACTAGGGAGGAATATAAAAATATTGCTCAGGCATGCAGGAGTGAAATCAGGAAGGCCAAATTACACTTGGAGTTGCAGCTAGCAAGAGATGTTAAGAGTAACAAAAATGTTAGCAACAAGAAGAAAGTCAAGGAAAGTGTGGGCCACTTACTGAATGAGGGAGGCAACTTAGTGACAGAGGATGTGGAAAAAGCTAATGTATTCAATGCTTTTTTTTTGCCTTTGTCTTCACGAACAAGGTCAGCTCCCAGACTACTGCACTGGGCAGCACAGCATGGGGAGGAGGTGATCAGTCCTCTGTGGAGAAAGAAGTGGTTCAGGATGATTTAGAAAAGCTGGACGAGCACAAGGCCATGGGGCTGGATGTTCTGCATCCAAGGATGCTAAAGAAGTTGGCCGATGAGATTGCAGAGCCATTGGCCATTATCTTTGAAAACTCGTGGCGATCAGGGGAAGTCCCATATGACTGGAAAAAGGCTAATGTAGTGCCCGTCTTTAAGAAAGGGAAGAAGGAGTATCCAGGGAACTATAGGCCAGTCAGCCTCACCTCAGTCCCTTGAAAAATCATGGAGCAGGTCCTCAAGGAATCAATTCTGAAGCACTTAGAGGAGAGGAAAGTGATCAGGAACAGTTAACATGGATTCACAAGGGCAAGTCATGCCTGACTAACCTAATTGCCTTCTATGGTGAGATAACTGGCTCTGTGGATGAGGGGAAAGCAGTGGACATGTTATTCCTTGACTTTAGCAAAGTTTTTGATACAGTCTCCCACAGTATTCTTGCCGGCAACTTAGAGAAGTATGGGCTGGATGAATCGACTATAAGGTGGATAGAAAGCTGGCTAGATCGTCAGGCTCAATGGGTAGTGATCAATGGCTCCATGTCTAGTTGGGAGCCGATATCAAGCAGAGTGCCCCAAGGGTCAATCCTGGGGCAAGTTTTGTTCAATATCTTCATTAATGATCTGGAGGACGGCGTGAACTGCACCCTCAGCTAGTTTGCAGATGACACTAAACTGGGAGGAGTGGTAGATATACTGGAGATTAGAGATAGCATACAGAGGGACCTAGACAAAAGAGGATTGGGCCAAAAGACATCTGATGAGGTTCAACAAGAACAAATGCAGAATCCTGCACTTAGGATGGAAGAATCCCATGCACTGCTACAGACTAGGGACCGAATGAGTAGGCAGCAGTTCTGCAGAAAAGAACCTCGAGGTTATAGTGCACGAGAAGCTGGATATGAGTCAACAGTGTGCCTTTGTTGCCAAGAAGGCTAATGGCATTTTTGCCTGTATAAGTAAGGGCATTGCCAGCAGATCGAGGGACACTGGACATTGGTGCGGCCTCATCTGGAGTACTGGAGTGTCCAGTTTTGGTCCCCACACTACAAGAAAGATGTGGAAAAATTGGAAAGACTCCAGTGGAGGGCAACAAAAATGATTAGGGAGCTGAAGTACATGACTTATGAGGAGAGGCTGAGGGAACTGGGATTGTTTAGTCTGCAGAAAAGAAGAATGAGGGGGGATTTGATAGCTGCTTTCAACTACCTGAAAGGGGTTCCAAAAAGGATGGATCTAGACTGTTCTCTGTGGTAGCAGATGACAGAAAGAGGAGTAATGGTGTCAAGTTGAAGTGGGGAAGGTTTAGGTTGAATATTAGGAAAAACTTTTTCACTAGGAGAGTGGTAAAGCATTGGAATGGGTTACCTAGGGAGGTGGTGGAATCTCCCTCCTTAGAGGTTTTTAAGATCAGGCTTGAAAAAGCCCTGGCTGGGATAATTTAGTTGGGGACTGATCCTGTTTTGAGCAGCAGATTGGACTAGATGACCTCCTGAGGTCCCTTCCAACCCTGATAATCAATGTTTCTATGGCTCCAGTAACTTTAGTGGAGTTACTCCATATTTACACCAGTGTCAGTGAGAGCATAGTGTGGCCCACTGGGCTTGCTGTCTTCTTAAGAGAAGCAGAAATCAATGCAGTTGCCCTGGAGATGACTGAGTACAGAATAGAAAAGGATTTGGCCCTTGTTTTTGACCATTTTATTTAGCTGGATTTGAAAGAACCCCAAAGTATTACCAGCAAGTCTAGTTTCACAAAATGTGTTGCTTCCCAGCATGCAACCATTGCACAGTGAGGGAGAAGAATTTAAGATAACTTACCACCAGAATCTTTCAAACATAACAGGATACTATATAGTACTCAGATACATAACTGGAGTTTAACAAATCCAAAGTATTAACAATTGCCCAGGTCTTCTACTTTTATAAATTGTAGCCCAGTTGATGTCAGTGGAGTTCTGACAGAGGAGCTGGCCCAGTAAGTATAAAAAACACTTTAACTAGTTTTGTAGAATATTATTTTTATTGTGACAAAATGTAATTAATTTCATTTGGACAACCACTTATTGTTAGAGGGCACAAAATACCAAATTTTGCCACTCATGCTAATGTTGAGTAGTAACTTGATTTCAGAGGGAATACTTGAGGATTAAGGTACTGAGCAACATGTAGAAAGTGACACAATTGAGACATTTGTCAGTCATTCACTTTCATTGTTTATAATAGATGGAACATTTCATTTAAAATGGAGCCATTCTGACCTAGACTCTAATCTTATTTACAGGCTACGTCTTCACTACCCGCCGTATCGGCGGGTAGCAATCGATTGCTCAGGGATCAATATATCGTGTCTAGATGAGATGCAATATATCGATCCCCAAACGCCCTTATATCGATTCCGGAACTCCACCAACCCCAACGGAGTTGCGGAGTCGACATGGGGAGCTGTGGACATCGATCCCGCGCCGTGAGGATGGTGAGTAATTCAATCTTAGATACTTCGACTTCAGCTACGTTATTCACGTAGCTGAAGTTGCATATCTGAGATCGATTTTCCCCCGTAGTGTAGACCAGCCCAC
This sequence comes from Gopherus evgoodei, assembly GCF_007399415.2. Taxonomy (NCBI): domain Eukaryota; kingdom Metazoa; phylum Chordata; order Testudines; family Testudinidae; genus Gopherus; species Gopherus evgoodei. The sequence goes on from NC_044325.1 coordinate 93,848,202, forward strand.
GGTGTTGTAAATTGACTTCAACAGAGTAACTCTAATTAAAAGAGGGGCCTTCTGGGACTCTTATGGACACTGCCAGTGCTCTGACAAAGGGAGGATAAAGTTGGCAAGCAAAAATATTTCCCTCTCCCCCTCCACTCCTTGAATGCCTGCATGAACACACAAAGTTGATAGACTCATTAGACACCACCCGCAATTCATTCAGGACCAGATTCTACCATCTCTGGACACAGAGTAATACCTTATTTCATTAATATTCTTCTTGGCATCAAAGTTGTACAGTATATGATATATTAAATAAGGGCCAGATTTTATTCTCATTACTTATGTTTTACCCTTTTCTAATTTCCTTTGATATCCTTTATATTTTATTCCTGATGCTCAGTCTCCTCCATGAATTTTGTTTAACTAAATGAGATTAGTTCTAGAGCAAGAAGAGAGAGAGATGGCTTCAGCGTGATAAAAGGTCAAAATGTTTTCCTATAATTGAACTATCTGATCTCAATGCAATGCCTTTTTATTTGTTCTTTCATCTTCTTTTCTAACGCCCTAGATAGTGACATGCACACACTCACAAAAGAATCCCAGCAAATATATTTTTTCCTGGAACTATTGTATTTACAGGAACATGGGGAGAAGTGGGGAAAGAAAACATGAGTCATCAACCAATTAGAGTGGCTGAAATGTCCCAAGGGGATTGGGTTGGACCAGCACTACCTGCCCAGGAAGCTGCGTAGGCAGACTTCTTAAAAAAAGAAGCTTGTTTAACAATTGCTTAGTGGTGCAGACACAAGCTTTTGTTTATTACAGAGGATCTGGCTTTATTTTCTCCCAGAGGTTTTAGTTACATCTTCTTTTAGTTTCATCTAGTTGGAATGAGGTATCCTGAGCATTATTTCAGCATGCATGAAAATAAGCAAAATAGGCCTGATTCTGTTTTCACTGACATAGGTGTAAATCAGTTTTTACTCAGTTGAAAGCAGTAGGCCTCCATTCTTCTCTCGTACCTCAGATTTGCGCTAGTATAACCCCAGGGTCTGATTTTCCTCTCATTTACACTGTGTCAATCAGGAATAACACTACTGAGGTCAGTCGAATTAATCCATGACGAGAGGAGTATCCAGCTCCTGTATATGTATAAATTAAAGAAAAAAGTGAACATGCAAACCTCCTTGGGTATTTGAACCTGATACTGAATATGTTGCATTCACTTCTCTGTCTGAGCAAGGACAATTATTGGGATTGGTAAATGATCTTAATTTTAGAACAAGTTAGAAAGAAAAGAAAATGCCTTTGTCACTTATTTAATTTTTATTCTTTCTTAAGGAATTTGTTGTTTTTTTAGAGAGTTTAATGTGTACCTAATTTAAAAGAATAACAAATCTCAGGCAGGTTTTTATTATCTCGAATGAAGATGCCTACAAAATATTTTAGTAAGGAGAGTGTTTGGAGCAAGCATGCAAAATGGTTTGAGAAACCCACTAGTCAGCTGAACACTTATTTATACTCCTATGGCTTTTTTGGCTCAGAATAAAAATTCATGAGGTACGGGAGTGTTTGCATTCAGAGCCAAACTGTTTGCTAACACCTACGTCTCTCTAAAGGGATTTTAATATCTGTGTTGCTTATAGATTGAAATTTAGAGATCCCATTCTATCCTTATGTCACAGAGCAAGAATCTTTTTCATTTTTAACAGTGACTTCTCAACCATAATGTTCTCTAACGATCTTAACACACAGTTGTCTGCCCTGTTATGAAAAAGAGAAAATCTTAACTAAAGGGCCCATGTACTGAGGCCTAGATACTCTTAATGTAATCCCCAAGGGAATCTACATAATAGCTATTCCATGTTCTTGTCAAAGCTCACAAATGTGTATTAAGCAGTGCTTGGTTGGCTTAGACCTAATTATTATAGTTCACACAATAACAAACTATAGTGAAGGTTATATCAGGACTTGCATTACCTTGTTTTCACATGTGCATAACTGTCAGAAAAAAATCTCTTTGAGTTGGAACTTTCTATGCTTGCCCTCAGTAAGTGATTTTTGGAAAATACTATATAAGCAGTTTATGATGTTTTTATACCCCCGCCCAAGGAAAGAGGTGGTTCAGGTCTGAAGAGGAGAACGTACCTTGAGGGTCCTTAGGAGGGGATATTTGGTGGACGAGGTTTGGGGAGAGAAGACAGATAGGTTGGAGGAAACAGGGGAATAAGGAAGTGTAATAGAGTGCTGAGAGTCAGTAACTGACCCAGCATTCTTATTACTTAAGTATTAATTAGCTATACCAGGATATGGACAGCGTACTTAATTGCATAAGTAGACTGGGAGCTAAGGTGCTAATTATCCCTCCACCTCGGAAGGCTAGTTAAAAGCAGAGGAAGGCAGTGCTAAGGAAGGAGGGGCTAGGAGAGCCTCCGAGAAGCTAACGTGCTTCCCGGAGAAAGGGCTGAGGGTTGAAGGATGCTGTAGTTAGAAGTGCTGCATGGAGATTGTGATGGGGACTTGGTGGTGGTAACATTAATAAAATTCACAGAGATCTTGACAAGCAAAGGGTGTCCAAGATTGTTCCTGAAGAACCCCAGAGTGGGAGAGAAGACTGCCCTGTCACAGGAGGTTTTAAGGGAGTGTGGGAAAGACAAGGCAGAAGGAGAGTGTTTGGGGGCAGTGGGAGAGAAGTGTGGTTTTGAGGACAGGTAGGAGAGGAAGGGGAACAAGGGCAGGGAGGGTTGGGGAGAAGAGAAGAGATGGGATTTTCAGAGAGAACGGAGGACAGAAAGAGAGCCTTTTGTGAGAGTTAAGAAAGGCCAAGGGTTTGGTGGGGAAGTGTGAGTTGGGGATGAGAGAGGGAATGAAGTGCAGAGAAGAGCCTTTGGATCCATATAGAGAAAATTCACAAGTGCTCGGTGGCCAGTTTATAATGACAGAGAGATTATTCAGTTGTGTCACATGCTATTTTTTCAGCTGTCTTTCAGTAGAGCTGTTTGAACAAAGTGCATCAACTTCACACTCAGGCTCAGCTTTGTGTTTGTTCCATATTTATAATATTCTGCAACCCACAGATGCAAAAAGTCTGCAATGTCTAGGCTGAGCTTCCTGAAAAGGTTTTCATAGCCCCAATCTGGCTTCCATTCTTCCCCTATCCCAGTAGCCATCTCCAGAACCAACCCAGGAACTTCTTAGTTAGCTCTGTTCAAAATAAATCTATAACCTTTAAGTTTTGTGATGTTGAATAAGAAAACTTCTTTTTCTTTTTCAGCACCTAGGCTTAAAACTTGAATGCCATTTTTAAAATCTTTAAAACACTTGTATATCTTTTTTTTGTTTCTGCATAGATGTTTGGGGGGAAATTCATAGATGTTTGGGAGATGTTTGAGGGAACAGCCTAAAGGAAAGAGAAAATATTTTACTGACTGTATAATCTCTATAAAACAGAGTTGCCAATTTTGGTTGGACGTATTCCTGGATGCATTATTGCATGACATAATCTTTAATTAAAGATTAATCTTGAATTTCTGAAGACTCCAGGACAATCCTGATGGGATGGCAACCATGCTATAAGGCCTAACATCAATGAAAGGAAGAGAAAGGAAGGTATACAGCTTCAGTACTGTAAAGCAAACAAGAACATAACAAATGTGGTGTTATGTATGTACCATACATACTCGTTCATTAGCCTGTTCATTTATAAGATGACCCCCCAAGATGGTTAGGTAAAAATAGCAAAAACTGTATGATTCTTTCATAAACCAACCCTATATTTCAGGGGTTGGCAAACTTTGGCTCCTGGCCCATTAGGGTTAACCTCTAGTGGGCCTAGACGTTTTGTTTACCTGGAGCATTTACAGGCACAGAGCCCCTCTGCTCTCAGTGGCCGCAGTTTGCCGTTCCCAGCCAATGGGAGCTGCAGGAAGTGGCATGCAGGAAGTGGCATGGTCACAGGGAGCTGAGGGGCTCCATGCCTGCAGACGTTCGAGGTAAACAAAATGACAATGTATTAGACATTCAATTCAATGATTCCATAGAGTTTAAAATCATCAAATTTTGGTGTAGACCCATTTATAAGCTGACCCCATTCTTTGATGCATCACTTTTTTGCCAAAAATATTCGGCTTATGAACGAGTATATACAGTATTCAGGTTTATTTAAAATGGACCTTATTTTTCATCTTAGATACACATACCAAAAATAATTAATTAATGCCTGCAATACCAACCAGACCAATAGCAACAACTCAAACTAAAAGCCTGATTCTTCTCCATGCAGGTGGAGATTAGGAGTACTATTTTGCTGAAGTCACAGGAGTTACATCAGCATAAACCAGTGTAAAGCACAGGCCTATGCCTCTCCCTTCAAATAACTTTCACCATCTATAAACAGTTAAGCAGCTTATTGGATATTTCTGGATTTGTTATTCTTGGCAAAATGTCTGTATGTTTATTAGATAATAGATTTGCTTTAAGTTGCATTGCTTGTGTTTCTTAGAATAGCTAGTACTATAAGAACATTTCAATTTTCTTGCAGATACTGATTTAACTGTTCTTAATATAGACAATTTTAGCATTGCCAAGCTTTATTCCACTATCTTTTACTCTCTTTCTTCTACATTATTGGATCTCCATTGTCCTCTTTAATAATAATTGGGGCTTCATATTCAAAAAGGACCTCCACTTATGTAGACACTTATTTGAATTCACTCTCACTTGCATCCAGAAATTATTGATTTTGAGCATACAAATCCCACTTGTATCCATACATTTTGCAGAAACTGAGCAAAAATAGTTTTGTGGCAGGTAAATGGATAATCATTGTGCACAAGTGGTAGTACATGTTGCCTTATTGTTGTGGTAGCAGACATTGGAGCTTTTGTAGGTCTGCTTCCTGCTAATGGCGAAATCAGCGACATAATGTTTGGTGCAACTTGTTTTATTTGCATATACACATCAGTCCTCAAACTGATATGCTCATCATTTTCAGGGGATCTCAGCTCAACCACCAAAGTCAGTTCCCAGGGAGCATCTCTGCCTCAAGAAAACACTCTTAACAGGAGAGAGTAAGACAGAGGGGAAAAAAATATGCTATTTGCCACAGCCCTATAAAAAAGCTGCCAACAGCAGACAAGCATTTCTTCCAAGACTAAAATCATGCTTGTATCCCAAGGGCTTGTCTACACTGTGCAGATTACAGGGTGTGTGTAAATTGCAGATCACATTAAAGTGTTACATGCTAATTGCTTCATGTGGATGCTGCTGGCATGAACTAAAAGGTACCTAGTGTGCAGCAGTTTGGTGCATTCTGCAATTCACGCCCTGTAGTCTGCAGTGTGGCATAGTATTGACATAGCCTAGGAAGCAGAAATTATAAGACCATATGAAGAAGGACCATTTAGTGATACTTGCCACAAGAGTGAGCAAAAATTGTGCATACAAGTAATTACTGCTTGCAAAGTTTTGTATGAAGAACTGAAGCCTGATTTGAGTCATCTTTAAGAACAGTCCTTAAGAATTCTGTATGTTGTAGGTAATGGGGCTCTTACACATACATGCACATACTCCTTTTTCTTTATGATTAAGACCTTTTCCCTTGCATTCTTCATAATCTTAACATTTGCTTTTTTGTCTCTCCAGCTTTCAAAGGGAGAATGCTACTTTTGCTTTGAACGAGACAGGCACATTTGTTTCTCTCTTTTTAAATGTAGAGGGGCCTGATTTGGCCAATATGCACAACAAAAATGTATTGCTCCCAAAACTGTGCAGATAAACAATTTACAAGCAACAGTAGTCAAGCAAATTAAAGTCAAATGAGACCAATGACAGGTGATAGAAATGTCATAAAAGTTCCTCCATATGTGGGAGCTGCTAAGGAAATTACTGTGAAAACAAAAAATGTGATCAGTATATGCAACAATACAACAACCAAGAGTTATACCTCAGAGCAGAACAGCAGCCATGGATAAGATCCCATGCAGTGAATGCTGAACAAAAGTGTTGCACACCTAGGGTGATCAGATGTCCCAATTTCATAGGGACAGTCCTGATATTTGGGGCTTTTTCTTATATGGGCACCTATTACCCCCCACATTCTGTCGCAATTTTTCATATTTGCTGTCTGGTCACCTTATGTTCGCCCCTTGGAAAATAAGTAAAAAATCAGAAGAATAGGCATGGTCAGTAACATAAAAGCCAGTGCTATTTGTTACTCAGGCAGAAGAAGAGCCAAATTTAAAGCTTCCATATACTCTAACTTAACCATATATAAAACTTTTTATCTATTTTAGTATGATAAAAATAAATACAGATCCGATTCTCTTTTCACTTACTCCCCTGTAGTCAATGGGATTAAAGTAGTATAGAACCAATGTAAGTGAGAATGAGATCAGGCCCAAAGTAACCAAGTGTAACTAGAGAAATGAAAAAGTACCAAAGGGGTTAAGAGTCCTCTGACAGGCTGTGACTCATCCAGTAGTCTCAAACATTCTGTGTTGTATCTTGGCACTAACAGAAGAACAAATTCACACAGGTGAGATTATGAGTGTGAGGCCATGTAGCACTATGAGTTTTCCAAAACATGTACCTATTTCAGGAATATTTGCACTTCAAAACAGCTGTGCGCTGCTCCTCAGTGAAAATGTAGAGAACGTTCAGTTACATTATCTAATAGAATCTTTGGTTTTTTATTGGGTTATACCATAAAATTATAGATATAATAAAATGTATTTGGTGCTCACCTTCTAAGGGATTCTCAGCATCCCACCAAACAAATAGAAATTACTACAGTGATTCTATGTAATATGCCATAAATGTTAAAAAGTAAAATAGTACTCTTTACATCTGTTAAAAGAGTAGCTAAACTGAGGGAGTGGATGGCTTGAAGTGAATGGACTATGAAAGGTTTAACCTTTAGATCGCCACTTGCAATCCATCCTAGTTTGGAATAGTTGTCAAAAGTTATTACTGTGTGATGACTATGTGGTCTTTTAGTGAAATGATTTGGTGGTCTTAGTCCTGTTTCGGTTGCACAAGTCTCCATGTCACACAACAACTCTTGTGTATTATCATCTCCTGTGAATAAATGGCCAAAGTCAACTTCCAGCTTGGTATCCTTCACCTTGCTAAACTCAGATTTAAAATAAGGGGCTAAATCCATTGCACTTCTCAGGTGATGTGACTTTTTTCTAAAATACTGGGGCTCTGTGAGAGTCAGGAATCCATGAGCAATTATATTGACCAACAACCTTCTTATGAAGTATTTTTATTTAGGATTTGGAACACAGCATTAGAGAAAAATTATTTTAATACAGCCAACTGACTGCACACATTTTGTTTAATCTTGTGCATCACTACAAGCTAAGTTAAAGGGACTTTTTTCTTAAATTACAGGAAAAGGACTGAACTAATCCACCTGTTCTTAGCAAGCCCATATTCTTCTGTGACCCATCTTGGTCACATCTGTGCTGCCTCCTTGTCAGAAAAGTGTCCTAATAAATAAAGGAGAGACCTTCACATTCAAACAGGAAGCCATTTCCAAATTGTTCAGTCATTTTCTTTGTTTCAGGGCCCACGTGAGAAGCCTTCTAGTGCTTCAAACAGGGTTTCTCCTGCTTGGTTATCAAAAAGCAAGTCCTCATGGTGGCTACTACATTGTTTGGATGTTTAGACCAATTTGGCCTTAATGGGGTGTAATCGGTGGCCTGATGGCTGTGTCTAATCTGTAGGTGAATATGTTCAAGAACTGAAATTTGATTTGGTTAACTCACCACGATTTTCACATCATCAAGTAGGGGGTAACCCCCTCAGCAGTCTTTGTTAGTGTAAGCAGAGTCAGGATGAGCGCTACCCTGACATCTGGTGGTGAATTATGGGAAGTGTGGAAAGAATTTCAGGAAGTGTGAAATCTCAGGTATTTGCATGGACACACCCAGCATAGCTCAAGGCAGCCTGGGATGGTTATTTTGACAGCTCTGGAATCCCCAATTTCTTTGTTATTGGGGCAGGATAAATAAAGTGTTGCCACCTGATTATGTGAATGAGGAACTAGGAGACTGCTTTATGACAGAGATGTCTTAATATAAATTAAGTGACACTTGCTAGACAAGGGACATGGGTTCCAAAACTCAGTGAATGGAGAGAGGTTGGGAACTGGTGTGTGTACCTGATGGTATGGGCCCCTTTTGAGGGCCTGGAACACCAATTGCACCTCCTCCTCTTTCCACTGTTAAAGAGTAGAGCTAATTTTGATTCCATTAGGAGTCCATCTAGAGACTGCTGAGCTGAATTCATGTTGGGCTAAGGGTGCACCAGCACCAGGGCTCCCTTACTAAGAGCTGAAATCACTGAAAGAGCTGAGCTGAGATCACTGAGTGCTATGTTAACTAGTGGGGGAGCCTGAAGACCTAGCGTTAAGCGGCTGGCAGAGAGGAGCAGTTTGCAGCATGTTGGAGCAGCCCATGGAACAGTGAGCGGAGTGAAGCGGTTTTCAGGCATAGCTGGAGGAGCAGCACAGCTGGCGTAGTGGAGCTGGTCGTGGTGAAGGCTGCAGCAGAACTCCATGAAGAGGCAGAGCAGTTGGCCCTGGCCCACGTAAGGTGCCCCTTAATACCTTGTGTGGACTCCCCCCCATTTCCACCCAGGCTGGGGGGGGGTGTAAAACTCTGCAAATAAACTTTTGAATTCTGGGGTGGCACTGACCAGAGACTTTCGAGTTGTTGGACTTTGGGGTAATTGGGCTTAAAACCCTAAGGGGGAAAGGACATTGCCAAACATACTTGAAGGTGGGTTTTTGCTTATGGTTTGTGTTATAATCCTGTTTGCGGTGTTTCTCCAGTGGGATGCCGTACTGTTTCCTTCCTTTATTAAAAGGATTTTGCTACACTCAGACTCCGTGCTTGCGAGAGGGGAAGTATTGGCTCCTAAATGTGCCCGGGGGGGTGTGGTATGTAAGTGTCCCAGGTCACTGGGTGGGGGCTCGAGCCGGTTATGCATTGTGTTATTGAAACGGAACCCCAGGATACTGAACCCAGCCCTTGTTGCTGCCAACTCAGAAGGGCAGAAGGGTTACATTAGTTTATCATACAATCTTGTAAATCATGCACATAAATATAACTTCTAAGATGCAGATCAAAATATGCAATTAATACAGATACTTATCACAAATTGTCACACTCAGCAAATTTTTGTTTAGTTTGTTGTTTGTAAGTAGTGTCTTCCCATTGCAGCAAACTGGCCAGTATATCAGCATATAAGCAAAGTGCCCAGCCATTTGATAGCATCATCATCAGCCAGGTGGAGAGACAGTAGGCCACCGTCAAAATAAGTCAGTGGGTACTTGTGAAGGATATGTGACATAGTCTGAAGTTGACCGCAGCTGCGTTGCAGGTCATTAGAAAAACGCCATTTAAACAGATTGGCCACACAGCTGTCCTATTCTATTTTAAATTGTTTCAGAGATGACCATAAGTGCCAGGTAGAGCAAAACCTGGTGGACAGATGGCTGGATGGGTGATGAAAGAGTGATTAACGACTGTCATCATTGACCACTAGAGGGATTTGATCTTCATTACTGCTTGCTCTTCATTACTGTCATCTTAGTAATTTTCAACTTCTAACTTTGCACAGAAATTTTAACAGCCAATGATCCAGACTCCTACCTGCATTTGGGTTGTCTTTCTGCTACACAAAGTGACCCAGAAGCCTTCATAACTAGCTATGGTAGAATCACCTCAGCAAAAGGAGAGCCATGACTGTCACTCTGGGGATGGAATGGAGGTAGGGTGCTGTGGCCAAGGTCTGTGTCATTTAAAGCATCCTGAGGCTGCTCTAATTTTTGACAATGGATTGTCTCAGGCTATATCTACACTTAAACTGCTACAGCAAGACAGCTTCAGCACCTCAGCTGAGCCACAATAGCGCTTTAGTGTAGCCATTCAATACTGCAATGGGAGGGGTTCTCCCATTGCTGCAGTTAATCTATCTCCTTAAGAGGTGGTAGTTATATCGATGGAAGAATTCTTTTGTTGACCAAGCACTTTCTACACTGCGAGGTAGGTTGGTTTAACTACGTTGCTCGAGGGGTGGATTTTTCACACCCCTGAGCAATGTAGCTGGATCAACCAAACCTTTAGTGTAGACCTGGACTCATGGCACAGTCCCTCCAAGTTTAAAGAAGCTCAAAGCTTAAAGATACTTTTGCAATTCCTCATCCTAACTTGTGTAGCATATTCCTTAGCCACATCTGAGGATTTGGGTAAAAAAACCAACGTAGTAGAAGGGAAATTTCTTTACTTCCCTGAATCTAAGTACTTGTAATTTATCTGGTGACGTGATATTAAATTGTGCTTTGCAATTGTGCTCTCAAAGTATAGCTAGTAGAATTCTGTATACTCTAGGTAATTGGCTTAATTTTTTTTGGTAGGGAGAGAGATTCTTGCCATGTACTCCCTAATAAATTATGTGAATTTGATAGACAGCAGAGGCAATAAACTAAAGCGCAATTATATTTATATTCTAAATCTGGGTTATTACACATGCTGTATATCGTTAACTCAGAATGAACTTCATTACTATTTTCCAGCCTTCTTTACTCTGAACTCTGCTCTTTCCTTGTCCAAGTGACTAAAGATAATGTGATTATTTTCTCATTCTCCTTCAAAAAGTCTTAGTTTCTTAGCTTTAAAATGTAAAGTTTGTCATCTTCCAACTGACAAGCATCCAGTTAATAACCACATCCAACACCATGCTTTCACTGTAATAACCCTTAACTTATGTAGTGAAATTCAGGGGCATATGACATTTTTTCTTTTCCAGAGTGCAGATAAGAAAATGTCTAGCTCTCTTGAAGTGATATGAAGCCTAATGTCCAGAGTTCTTTAGGCATCATTACTTAATTAAAGATAGACCAATAGGAATCTGAATTAGATTTTGGGTAGGGCTTGAAGTTTGTGTTGAAAGATGAAACTGATGTTGAATAGTTTGTTAGATAAAACATAATTAAAATCCCCTGAGCAGTTCCTGTGACATTTTTGTTTAAAATGATGAAAATCTCACAGTGCTTGTTGTTCTGCTGAGACTTCTTCCAAGTTGCTTCATCTCCAAACTGGATCAAGAAAATAGCACCCTTCTAATTTTGGATCTATCCCGGAATCACAGCCATAACATAAGTTTTGAATCTGGGATCTGAATCTGAAAATTCTCCAGACCCACCACTGAGATTGAAAGAAATATTGTATTTGATGTTCCACTTCAAGTCCATCTCATCATATAATGTTCAAAGTTATACCTATTATTTCCATACACATGATGTGCTTATATTTGAAAACTGAACAGTGTGGATCAGATTCTGATTTCTTATACCATTTTTACTTCTCTGTAACTGCACTCACATTAGTGGAGTTATTCCTTATTTACACCAAAATAAGAGACAGGAAAATCAGAACCTGTAAATAATTTACACTGTAACATAAATTTACATTGTTACATTTTGTGGATTATACTGCATTTTGAAGTCCCTCCTTCTTCCACTCTTACAGCATATATTATTCTTGCAAACGTGGTACACCTAATATTACATATGATAACATTTTTTGATTCTGTATCATTTTCATAAATTCTAATTAGTGGTCTACAGAAACATGCTGGAGTATTATGCCAGCATAAAATTTGCATCATAGTACTCTGTCCTATAAAGTATTTATATCATCAATATTGAACTCAAATTATGTATGGCCAGTAACTTCTCGCCTGTGTTAAATATAAAGAAAAGCAACGTGTAGGTTTTCATTATTATTCACACAAGAGTTAAAATATTTTAATAGATGAATGGAAATCTCCAAGAAAATACCTATTTGTCATAAAAATTTACAATGAAATGGAAAGAAATAGCAATGAAATATTTCAAAGTAGGGATAAAATATTATGCATATAAAACTTTTATTATGATGCAATTTAGAAATTCTTTAAGACACTAAGAAAATAAATGAATGAAGATGAATGGCATACACTCAGATCCGTTTTATTATATAAAGTTGAATTCAGAAAAAGCCATATCTTATTTTGTTCAGCAAAGTTTGCAGCCTTAGAGTTGTTGACTTTTGTGTCTTAATCTTTATTGATCAAGTTCACTGGGTGAAATCCTGGCACCACTGATGTCAATAGCAAAACTGCCATTGACATCAATTGGGGTTAGAATTTCATCTGTTATGTTCTTAATTGTTTTAATTCTGATCTCATTAAACTTGGTTTTGCACTGTTATAGTGACTTCAGTAGAGTTACACCTGATTTACAATAGTCAGATCAAAACTAGCCTCAATTATTGCTTTGTATTTTAAAAAATTGGGAGTAAGAAATCCTCTCCAGTGCGAACAACCAAGAATGTAAGAATGGCCAAAGGTCCATCTAGCCCAGTATCCTGTCTTCTGACAGTGGCTAATGCCAGGAGCCCCAGAGAAAATGAATAGAACAAGTAATCATCAAGTGCTAAGGAAGATGGCAGAAAGGGAAATGTAGATGTCATTTTCTTTCTATTCCAAATGAGAATAACTTTCATTTGCAATATAGTGTTGCCCTGGGTCATGGAGAAGTTTCTTTTAAATTTTACAGAGAAGCTGCCAGATCTGATACCATGTTGAAAATTAAAGAGTGAATGTTAGTGAATTGATTGCCTCTTTAATGGAAACCAGAAAATGCTTAGAAAAAACATTCAAATTCTTTTCTTGTTTACACTCCTACAGCCTCATTGAAGTCAAAGAAAGTTTACAGGTGTCTCAGAGGATGGAATTTGGCTCTCTAACTTATTTTATTTATTTATTTACTTACATCTCTTTTCTTCTTCGCTCATTTGCATGAAAGCAAAAGTCTCAAAAATCATCAGCTGCTGCTGCTTACTCCCCATTGGAGGCATAATCCTCTTTTAATTACATCAAATGGGCAGTTGCTGATGTCACATTTGTTTTACACTGAATCCACTGTTTCCAGCAGAGTCACCTCAGGTTTATAGCACCGTGAGATCAAAGTCAGACGACAGATCTATAGGTGTTAATATGGAAAATGAAATTCTAATTAACCTAATGATAGGCAGCAAGAAATCATTCATTCAAAGGTACACTAATTTTGCAACCATTCTTGCAAATGTATTTATAAGTCAATAGAGGTCTATATAAAATACAATCGATTTATTGTTTTGTCTTTCTTGTATCCTTAACTGTTCAAAAATTCCTTGTTTGAAAGGGTGCAAGCTAACACACCCACTCAATGGCCTGCAGTTGCTTTTTAAAGACCTATTACCTTGCACACTCAACTTTTGTTGCAAATATTTATTTCCATTACTTTCAATATGTTGAACGTGAGCATTGGTAATGTGATCTACCAACTGCTAGCATAATTACCTTGAAAATAGTATCCATATTGGTTCAGCTGTTCAATGCCATTTACCATAATGGTGCTCCCATGACAGACAAGTGAAACACTAATTGGAGCTATTATATGTGTGTTTTTTTCAGCCACTAATTTGAAGATAGGTCAATGCCCTTCATTTTTCTCTTCAAGGAAGTAGAAAGAAAAAATATTGTATAAATCAGGAATACTCTTTAGGCTTTTCTTAGTCCATTAAGCTTCTTCTCAAAGTTGAGGGTTTTTTTTATGTTTTTGTGGTGTAAAATTAAGGAAATTTCTCAATTCTATTGTCACTAAGAGTTCTGCCCTTGTTTTCATATGGAGTATACTCTTTCCAAATGGGGGACTCTGTGTTATCCTTTTGTGCACAATACTGGCGCAAGTAACCAAGAAAAAATAGCTGGGAATGCCACTTATATGGGAGTCAGGCTGACTCTGTACAACGCACCTGAACAATAAAGCTTGTGAGTTTAAAAGGAATTTATTGAAAATTAAGAAAGACTATAACAAATAGATAACTTCTTAAAAAGTGAGCTTTTGTCATCTTAGTCCTGGCTTCCTGCTTTCCTTTACAGAAAGTGAAGAGAATGTAGAGCTATATTGAAAAAGGGACAGAAGCACCATAGTGTATTTTTTATAAAATAATAGCATTTCCTCAGTTGATGTACTGGATCCAACTTTGCTTGCTTCACCTTAAAAAGTCATTCACCAGACAAATTTAATCAAGGCTATAGCCAGACTGTACTGCCCTTTGGTCATCATGACTTCATGAATTTGAACATTTAAACACACGATCTCAATGCTGGATATGTGGAAGGTAAGGTCTCTCTACATATCCCTCACAAGAATGTTAGAGACTCCCCACCCCACCCCCAAACGAACAGCAAATGTTGGAAAACAAATAAATGCAGAGTTAAGATGATATTGCCACACAAAACAACTAGCCACAAACTTTCCCAGCGAAAATGGGCAGTTCAGAGACTTCTGCTGGGAGTAGAGTGTATAATGGTGGGAGGAGGTGTGGAGTTTTGCCAGGATAGCCCCGCTTCCCTCTTGTCCCCTTATGGGCAAAGCTGCACAGCAGGAGGCAGCTGTAAACATGCCACAGCTAAACAGAGTGACGGACAAAAACTAAAAATTCAGGCACTTGACTGCAGCAAAATGGTGACTTTCATGCCATAAATAATGAATTTGGGGGCATCCTGGGAAAATGCCAAATTACGCAACAATGGAAGTGTGATGCTCTCAGAACCCTGACTGAGATGAAAAGGCAGGACACACATTTCCGAGCTATAGTTTCAGTCTTCCTGCAGAAACAGGCAGAGGATATTGCTTCAAGTTACACTCGGTTCATGTATTTGAGGTTTTCTCTGCAACCGTAAGGACTAGAAATATAATTGTTTTTTAAAAATGGAAAGGTCAGATTCTAAAGCACATTTCTGCTGCAAGGTGTGATTTCAGTGAGAAATTGTCCACTGAGGTATTTCTGTATAGGTAGGGCCCTGGCTCAAGAGAGGCTACTCTATAATCCTGAAGCAGAGATTGAAGAACTCCAGCAAAGTGCAATGAAGATGTTTAAATCAAATATGGCAAGACTTGGTTCCATACGATAAAATACAGAGGTGGAGATTATAATATTTATTCTGGAATTAAAGAGATGGGTTGGAGGCGGTTTGATTATGGAGGACATAATGAAAACTGCTCAAACCTATCTTTTTTACCTTATGCCTCCATAGCAAAACAAGGAGACGAATTAAATTATAGAGCAATAAATTTAGCACTAATAAAAAGATACACTAGTTCAAATAGCATGTAGTCAACCTGTAGAATTCACTGTCACAGGAGGTCATAGGCTCAACTGCTATGGTGGATTTTAAAAGACCTAGATAATTTTATGACTGCTAATAACAATTAGAGCTTTGTAAGCTGAGGATGAGTGTAAACAAATTTCACGCATCAGGATATAAATTGGTTATGACAGGGGTCAAGAAAGGAAAGGTTGTCTACATACAGCATGGCATGATTAACAAGGTGTATTAATGAGGGGTTTTAGCTTCCTCTGAAGCATCAGTTATTGTCTGTTGCAGGAGGTAAAATACTAAATTAGAGGGACCAATGTTCATACTCAGCATGGGACAAATTGCTGTATTTTCCTCCTTTTCTTTAGACCTTATTTATACCAGTTTTACATTTGTGTAACTCAACTGACATCTGTGAAGTTATTATTAATTTACACTGATGTAAGTGAGATCAGAATTAGGCCATCTGTCTCTTTGATAAGTGAGCCTCTGTATCAGAAGCCAGCAAAAGAACCCTACAATATTTTTTTAAAAGTCTAATAAGGTGATACAATGATCTTATTTTGAGGGTAACATTTGATTTGTGCTTGTGGAGCCCCCTGGTTTTTGTTTGCAGTGACCTGCCAAACTTCACCAGACAGGTGGAAGTCACCCAGATTTGCAAACTCTATGGTTTTCTTGGAGTTTTTGGGTTCTCATCAATTTTTGAAAGCTACAGGTGAGCCTCCCACCAAACCCAATGATACTGATTCCCTCTGCAATGAAATTGGTGAATTGTCATACAATCACAATATCCCCTCACTCCAGGAAGCTCCAGGAAAACTCCCATCAACCTCTCACATATTACTCTGGGGTTTTCCTATTCACACATATATTCCAGTATGCATCAGGACCAAAAATGAGATAAAGGTAGTCAACAGCAGTAGGACTAACAGCAGTATACACAGTCCCACTCCTGCTTAATGGGAGTTGAGGGAATGAAAAGGCAGTCATGTCACCAGAGACTGTTTAACTATGTTGGGGAAGCAGGCTTATGTTGTGAGCCAATCAAAGAGAAGGAGAAATGGCCAGATGATTACCCCAATAGAGATAGGAAGATGAAGGCATAGGACAACAGAATTCCTCTGATACCACAAGAAAATTACTACAGCTAAGGGGGCACTCTAAGGCCTGTTATGGTGGTGGTTATGTGGAGAAGGAGAAGAGCAGTTACATCCTCTTAAAGACTCAAAGTGAAATCTGAAGCTATTTGTTTTCAAGTTTCTTTATGGAAGTTTTCCTCCGCTTTGCTTGTAACTGAAATACTTCACATAACTTTATCTTCGGAGTGTGACTGGTTTTAATGGCTCAGCAATTTGATTATATGTGATATATAAAACAATTTTCCATCTAATTTTACTTTTCGTCACAGAGTGAGGGGCAAGGTGGAATAATCATATGGGGTATAAGTTAAGAGTCCAGAAAGCTTGCTTGGAAACTTACTTCATGGAGCTGATTTTAGACCATACGATGGGAAGTCTGGCCATGGCTGATGTGGAAGTTCACTCTTTTTTTTTTTTTTTGTGATTCCACCAATAAATGACCTTTCAAAGCCCTAACTCTTCATGTCCTTCATTTTTCCTCTGCACACATGCTCTTTTACCATTAGTGGAGAGGGCTCCAAAAGGTCATTGAAACAAAGGACATGTAAATGTGGCATATTTAACAGCTTGTTGGGGAGCTAGGGAACTTGTTTTTCTTTTTAAACCAAATTTTCTTACTCATCAAAGTGCCCGTTTGGCATCCCTGGAGATTGAAGGTCTCTATCTGCAGAAAAGAACAGGTTGGGAGTGGAAGCTTAGCCACAAACCCGGTCTCAAGTGGGGAAAAAGTCAACTTCAAACTCATTCAATTCTTAACCACTATACTGAGTCTTCCAACAAGCACACCACCTACTAGTGACAGAGATGGTAAGACTGATTCTTCTCTCAACTGCAGTGAATTAGGAATAACTCAATTAAAATCAGAGAGGTTACACCAGTGTAAAACCAGTGCAAGTAAGAGGAGAAACAGGCCTGGTGGCTTTTATAATCAGGACATCTGTCGACCGGCTGGGAATTTGACTGAATCCATCAATTGAAATATCATATTGTACCTCAAGTCATGGCTCCCAGTCATCAGAAACTAATGACTCATGATCATTATAATGCACTGGGACTGATCAGAATCTGCAATTGAAAGGTTCTAATTCTCATTAGAAATCTGTTGAGGCAGTTAGTCCCTCTTATTGAGCTTATTTCTGAAATAGTGATTGCTAGATAAATTTATGGGATTATCATACCCTAAATTTGGCATAGTTGGGAATGACAGAGTTGACTGATTGAATGAAATTATGGATTCCCATATATTAAATTTTAGCAGCTTTTCTAGAAAATAGAAACTCTTTCAAGTTAGATAATGGTATCAGCTGTTCGGTAAGAACTATAGGAATCTAGGAAGCATTCGAATAGGTAACTAAATGACTTTTTAGGTTGACCTTTTATGGCTGACTCTTTGCATTGATGGAAAATATTTAAATGATGTTAAAACTGCAGATGAGTAACCTATTAGAACTGGCTGAATTTATTGGCATTTCAAAATCTATTGTTCTGCAGCAGAGTACTCAACTTTTATACCATTAAATATTTATTTAGGGAATAGATTTGGTGGTACCGTTACTGGGAAAAAAGCCTTTTGAAAACAAACAAACCAACTACAAAAAGAGAGTCTGACAAGCTATATATTCTCTGTATGAATTTTTAGTTCCATTGCACAATAGATCCTTTCATAAAATGTACTGTTGAAATTTAAGGTGAAGGAAATAGTTAGGTCAGTATGAGCATTTTCAGAATATTTGGGGGGTGGCTGAATTAAGGTGGATTAATGTAGTAGCAATCTGGGGGAATTGCAAACCCTAAATAAACCCTTTTTTCTTGTCTCAGGTAAAACTTCAACTGCAGTCCAACTTTGCTAGAACTGAATTGCACAAATTAGACTGTTTATGTTTGAGCATTAATTTTTTTTCAGGATTAATGTAAATAGTTATGTTGATATAGATAATTTTACATGAATGAGTTGATATATACCCTCACATGAATTTTCAGACATGATCCATTATCTTATTTCATTCAAGGTTCACGATAATTTATAAACAATAAAACATATAGATAGAATGGGTTGGCTCTACCAGCATTGGTAGGGAGGTGATTTACATATATGCATAACTCAAAAATAGATGAAAAAATGTTACTCAAACCAAAAAATAAAAATGCAGAAAGTGGCAACCAGAAAGGAAAATGTTTCAGGAAATTATGAAGCCATAAAAGTCATTATAAGAAAGGGACTGCTGTAAACTTAATTATACCAGCTCCCCACTCCCCGTAGAGTTTGTGCAATACGGGTGACTCAATGTTATTAAACTTAACTTTTGCATTCACAAACAATTTTGTGTTTAATTATGTAGCCTTAATTTTGCATTAATGTCAATTTTGCATTTCATTTTTGTGTGTTTTTATTAGTTTTATTATTTTAAATAAAGCAAAGAAAAGGAGAGAAATTGCATTTAAAGTGTCATAACTAGGACATTAAGATCCTACTCCCTTGAGGTAAATGATATTTTGTGAGTAGACATAACACTCTGTAGTGAATGAGATACAGTATGCAATTGTAGGTCTCATGTGACTTGCGAAACAGACGCTATGCTAATGAGATGATGTCATGCTAGTGTGAGGTGGTCTATGCTACAACCTGAGTTAAGCCTGTGAGCATGCCTGGAGTGAAGTAGAGGTTTCCAGAAGTCTTAGCTGACTCAGTCTGTATTGAACCTCCTCTCTAACTAGCTGGCCTCCTGAGTGCTTATTGTACATTACAGTGGAGAGGAAAGTTCACACCTTTGTTCCTGCTTGCTGGACACATTTTTCTGCATGACTAGGAAACAGCACACATGGAAAAGCAACAGACAAGTAACGTTCACAATCCAAACTCTTAGAGGTAAAACCTTTATATTGCACAGTCCATCATAGTATTCTCTATATTCACATGTTGAATTGCTTCAATCTTGCAGTCCGATCTGTACAGGTGCAAGGATGACAGGATTGGAGGTATCATTTATTTGTTCACAGTGGTGCACTAGAGTAAATGTCTGTTGTTAAGTAGTAACTTCAGTGTCATGGGCCAAATCCTGCTTACCTCAAACTTCAAATAGCTTACAGAGCTATAACCAGAATGCTACAAAAATCTATAAGTAATTGGATGGTGATGAAAAGACACCTTTTCCCTTGCTAAACCTTTTAAAAATTAATATGCTGTGTGATGTTGCTTTAAGAGCTTTGTTGGGGTTGTGTGAGTGTGAATGGTGATGTTAGTAAAGTTCCCTCCTAATACAAAGCACATGAGGATTTGTTTACAAGGTTTTATTTAAATGGAAAAGTTAAGCTTTGTATTTTGATCCAAACGCATATGGGAAAAAAATCTTTAAATATTAACAAGAGGAACATACAGCTAAATGATACGGGGAAAGCCAAGAGCATAAATGATTAGAATTAATTCTAGTGGGAAAAGAGTCGGTATTGACCAGCAAGCAGTTGGTGGGATCTAAAGATCTTTTCCCCTTTAAAACAGACCTGGGTTTAATTGGCAAAACTTCACTCATTTACAGGAAAATATATTTTATTTATTTGAGTTTAAATATAATTAAAAGCAATTTTAAAATATATCTCTGCTGAGGAACAAACAGGTAGTTAAGAGGGGGCAGAGGTTTAATTTGCTAGCTAGTCTTTCACCTCTCCTGACCTGAGTTTAAATCTAATTGAACTCACAATTCAAATGAGTTTTATAATGTCAATTAACATCCCAAGCAGAATGCGAACAGTTTGCATTAGGAAGCCATTGTGTAAATGTGCAACACTGGCTGAGGAGCTGGTCAGGGCTGGAGTAGCGGTGGGCTGCTGTAGGCCAGCATAACAATGTATAGAACACAGCACGGCTACAGGTTGCATCATATTGCTAAACATACATGTTCAATGAGTATATAAGGACCTAGCACCATATCATCTCCGTTTGTCCATGAGCAGAGGGCTGGCATCTGGTGGGGGTCTATCCTAGGGATCATAGATACACAGAGTGCCATCTCCACTGCGGGCGCTGGGAGATGGCAGCACCTGGAAACCTCTGGGATGTTAATGGGAAAATCATTACTGATCCTCTCAGTAATAATATACTAAACTTCTCCCTTTAAAATGTGGACCTGCTCTTTAAAGAGGACTTTCAGGGTGCCCATAAGATCTGTGCTGGAAGAGAGCTGGAGTGAGACAGGAGAAGCAGGGACCTAGCGAGGAGAAACAGGACCTCTGTGGATCCCTAGATGCCTATGGATTTAGTGTCTGAAGCCTCTGTCCATCTGTGCAAGTGACAAGGCCTGCTTTTTTTGGAACAGTTCCAGGGAGTGATAGCGGCCCAGATTATCTGTACCACCAAGCTTTCAGGAGCGTTGTGACGGGGCTGCTTGTAGTTTCCTGATTCTAAGGGTGAATCTAGGCCACCTTGAGCCCTGGAAGAGGTCAGAGCAGCTTGGAGGATGTCCTAATTACCACCAACTTGCTAAATTACCTAAGGGACTATGTGGCAGCTGAGAATATCTGGAACACGGTGCACTGTAGTCCCACCCTACTATGTCTGCTGCACCAAAGCCAAGATATACCAGCTTTTTGCTAGCTGAGAGCTCTCCCACACTGGAGGAATTTTCCATTGGGCATGTTTGGCTGCTTTCCAGCCCCTTTGCAACATGCAGGTGGCACAGAAAGGCTAGAACATTATGACAAATCTAGCCCAGCGAGTCCAAATGTTCAGAATTTCCAAGCTCTTAGGTGGAAGTGAGCCATGTAGGGGAAAAATTTTAGCTAAAAAATACTAACAAAGAGCCATGCCATCATTTGGCAATTTTACATCTGTTTAAGCTTAGAGTGAAGCTAACATGAAAATCTCATCTCTGTGGAAAAAGACAGCAGATAGAGCTGTACTTCATTTAATTTCTGTATCCATCATCAAATGTTATCACTTGGATTATTGCATTTCATTTCCTACTATAAATGGAATTAGAAAAGTTTTAGATTTGTCTGACAATAGTATCTGAAGTCAGTGGCTGATTCTCATTGGTTTTCCCACACAGGACCCCAGCTCTCTGGGAATTCACATTAGTATAATTTCCCCTTCGGTCTTCCATTTTATGTTGATTGCTTTCAAGAGATCCTCACACCAACTGCCTATTTCCTCTGGGTCACTTCCTCTTCACATGGGTAACTTAATTCATAGGGAACAGTGGAGGCTCACTACATTTCATTTATGTTAGCAGAGGATAATCCATGACACTTCATTCTGAAATTGGTCAGACTGCTGCTGAGAGGGGATTTGTGAACTGGTGCCTAAATGTTGAATTTAGGGGCCTAGAGTGGCAGTTAGACACCTAAGTGCTTTTGTGAATCTAGACCACTTTGCTAATTTTCAATTTGCAGGCTACTGAACCCGAAACTTGATTTAAAAAGACTTAGCATGCCCATGCAACAAAGATGTTTTTAAAAAGCACTCATTGCTTTAATAGACTATTTTATATAAATTATATATCTTTATAATGATATTTTTCCTCCTTTATAAAATGTGTCAGGATAGTGCTGTATAAGAGAAAAAGAGTACTATTATTTAGTGTTGTTGTTTCTGAAAATGTGCACACTTCAGGAAGACTTTTTAGCAGAAAACTACATAGATACAAAATGAATAAACAGCGTTATGCCCTTTACTGCAATTCATGCTGTACTGGTCTGTTTTATTAGACACGTCCTTATGATTGTTGATGATACCATTTGAACACTGCAGCTCTTAAGGGAATCATAGTTTTAGAGCAAGAAGTCTCGAGAGCCTGCAAGTAGGAGGAGGAAGTCAGTGGGCGGATACTGAGAAAAACACTGATGATTGACAAGCTGTATTGCTTTAGAGCATATTAACTTATTTCACATTTTTAAAAGAACCAGATTAATTCAGGAGCATGTTTAGAATCCTAACACCAAGAGAGATAGAAAATAACCTTTTTTTCTCCAAAACACTGCACCTAGAAAGGAAGTACCAGAGGCATCTTTTAAAGGCTAAAAAGTATGTTAGACCATTTTATTCCACTCAGCAAATTTAACACTTCTCAGAATAGTTTGTCGCTTTCCACAAATCAATATGCATCTTTATAGCTTTTTGGGTTTCCTCTTCAGTAAGATATTCAGGGAGTAGTGTATTTTAATTACAGTACATACAGTATGTCATGGCATAGTGCGTCAAGCACAGCTATTTTTTGTCTGTACCAAAGTTCCAACTTTAGATGGACATGCATTATTGCTGTAAACACCTGCCTCAGCTTCATTAAAAGTGGTAAAAATATCGCATTGTGGGAGGATCATAAGCTGTGGTTTAAGCAGTTTGTATGCGATCTCTGAGTACATCATGTGCTTCATCTTTCTCACTGTCCATATGATTCAACTGATGAGCACAATGTGATTCTGCACCCCCACCGCAAAGTTCCTTAGTGTATACAATCCCTTGCTTCTGTTTTACAATACTCCAGCCTTTTTGTGGATGGACTGAACCGGATTTAAAGCATTAAGAAGGAGTTCAGTTTCTTTCAGAACTAAGCTGCACAGACCTACTACACTTTTAAGTTGCCTTTGTTTATGTATAATTTCAAAGAGAACTAATTAGTAAATTAAAATGAAGGTGCTAGATTGCTCTCACTGGAAGTGCCTGAAGGAGGGCACGTCGGTAATTAAAAAGAAACTATTCTTAAGGTTAGAGGAAGAAAGATTAAATTAAAATGTCTGTATATAAGGCCCAATTCTGCAACCTTTACTCATATGGGTAATCCTTATTCATGAAAGCAGCTCCATTAACTTCAGGAACGGTCCTCTACCAGACTTGTAAATAGCAATGTACAGAGCAATGAACACAGGAAATCTAAAACACTTTTTAATAATATTTTCCATTTCTTTGACTGTTTAAAGCTGAGGCCTTTAATGTACTGTACAAACATTAATTAAGTCCTAGAACATTTCAAAAGGTGTTAAAACCATTTACAAATTGGTAAACTGAGGTGAGGAGAGCTTTGGAGAGCATTGGAGCTCAATCTGCCTCAATGCCCTTTGATTTCTAAAGGGGTGAAGAATGCTCAGGATCTCATAAAAGTAGTCCCTCAGTGACTTGTACAGGGTCACACAATGTCAAACCCTGCTCTCATTGAAGTCAAAAGGAACTTTGCTATTGATTTTCATTTGCAACAGGATTGGGTTGTGTGAATAAGTGCCAGTGCCAGTGGAATAATCCAGGGGTATGGCCTCTATGGGTATGTCTACACTGCAGCTGGCAGCATGTCTCCCAGCCCAGGTAGACAGACTCGTGCAAGTAGAGCTGAAGCCACCACACTAAAAATAACCATGTGGGGATGCAGGGCTGATGGCAGCTCAGGTTAGCCATCCAGTCTCCAACCTAAACCAATCCCGTAGGTCCGAGCTATGGTGACTAGCCTGAGCTGCTGCCAGTGCCACATTATCCATACTGCTATTTTTAGTACACTTGCTTTAGCGGCGCTAGTGTAAGTCTGTCTACTTGGGCTGGGAGGCTTGCTTTCAGCTGCAGTGTAGACATATGCTTAAATTCCATGCTGTAGGACTCAATTCTGTAAGGGATAGGATGACTCAGAAATGCTGAGCTGTGCTGATTGAATGTTTTCTAAATTCTGACATTTTGGTGAAAAACAAACAAAAAATCAACGACACTTTCACAAACCTGTTTTCACCCAGGTGCAGTGATGAGTGACTTCAGCTCCTGTTGAAGTCAGGACTTGATTGAGAGTTGACAGTGCTCAGCCACTCTCAGGGGCCATTCAGTACCTTCTGGAATTAGGCCTTTAATTTCTAGCACACACTACCACCCATCCAGGACACTATTCCTATTACCACTGAGATCAAAACCCACTGATTTCTGTGGAAGCAGGATCAATGGAAGCAAAGGAAAATCAATACTGGATAATCTAAATATAATGTATGTGCATGTAAATAATACACTGGCACGGTGTATGTGATCAGGGCTACTCCAGCAGTTAACTCCAGCAACTATTACAACCGCTTGCTACTTTCTTTCAACAATAGGAATTCTTTAGATCATGGGGTAGAGACCTGTGCCTTTGGTGTAGAAGAATGTGGGTTTGATCCTTGCTGTCCATAGCCACATCTCATTATATGGTTTTCGATCCGTTCCTCATAGACTTTTTATTTACTTTGCTCTCTCTTGTGTAAATCATGTAATAAGAAATGCAGTGGTGGCTCACATCCACTCTACAATGTGGGAAAACAAAAATAACCCTGGGTGCTGTAGTCACTTTGGAACTCAATCCACATCTGACATGTTCTGTGAATGAGATGGGAAATAGTTTCAAGACGATTAAGCTCTTGCTTATCTAAAATAATAGTGCACTGGCACATGCTGGTTTGGGATTTTACAGTTATGGTTAGTGTCTTGCCTGTGTCAAGTTTGTTTTTTTGTCTTTTTGTTCTGCGTTTTTGCAGCATTTAGCAGAACAGGATCCCAGTCCATAACTAGAGCTTCTAGATACTACTTCAGTTCAGATAATAAGTAGTACAATTGAATCTTGACAGGTGATTTAAAATCAATATTCCTTGACATGCGATTAATGGAAAGGCCAAGATTTACCTAATGAATACATAACCAAACCAAATAAAATTACACCCCTCTGCCCCAAAATCAAATGTAATAGAAGCAGAGTGGAGGCTTTAATCATTAACTACTCTGTTACATCAACGTTCTGATTTCTTTGTGTTGTGGGAGCTGAGAATCTGACCCGTATGCTTCTCCCCAGGAAACGGAACTAACTTCAGCACTATTTTTTGCAATATTATTGGTATAAATAACAACACATCCAACTGTAACACTTTTTAAACAAAAATGTCCACCGCAATACTTGAAACTCAACCAAAAGATGGGATTCTAACAGATGTTTCAATAAAAAATGGCCTTTCTCCTGGAAATTGTTCAGTAATACAGCTTTCTATTTTCTTTTCCATAAAAACAATTTTTAAACTATCAATCCTCTCCCAAATTATCCCTTTTCACAATAACTGTCAACATTCAGCTCTAACAATGATCACAATAATATCTAAATTGCTAAACTAAAGTATCTTCTGTCAAAATCCGTACTGTGTTTATTTGCAAAGGAATCAGCATAGGGAGAATCACAGAAACATACTACCAAGAGTTCAGGCACATAACAAAGCAAACACTTTTCTGCTTCCATTACCATTACTGAAGGCATTGATGTGACTGAGTCAATGAACACAAAGTAAAGTTTAGTACACACCAGCAGTGTCCACACAGATAGTGCACCACAGCTGGTGTGCACTAATGCATTGTGTAGACAAGCCCTGATTTCAACCAGTTTAAAAGATATTAGAATGAAGTCCTCTTTCTCCAAGAAATGGGCATATTCGATATGATAAAAGCTAAATTGTATTATGGAATGAGTTCTACTAATATGACTGTTTTAACACATCTACAAAAGATAGTAAATTTGCTTCTGTATGATGATCTTTGATAGCTTTTGACACTAATGCCATAGATCAAATCTGAGACTTCATTCATTTGAAATTATGAATTATTTTTATACAACATCAAAGGTGTAACATATTGTACACATGCCAGTTTATAACAGAATAAAAGGAATTTAATTCTAACTGCTCTAACATTCTGAGCGGTCAGAGGATCTACATGAGCTAAGGACAATGCTACTACTATAATAGTTTGACCTAACTGCTCCATTAGTGAATGACAGAGAAGCAATGTTCAGTAGGATGAGGACACCAGTTAGGACAAGTGAATGATTATTACTCTGCTATCTGTTTGTTTTGGTCACAGTGCTTGATTCTCTGATGAAGTTGCCTCTTGGAGCCAAACTTGCAAAGTGCTGAGCTCCCTCAATGCCTGTTGAAGTTCATGGGAGTTGAGGGCACTCAGGACTCCACAGGATCAGGCCTTTTGTTCATGTTAGTGATTTTTTTGCTATTTACTTTATAATGTGAGTCATGCTCATAAGTGTATTCTTATAACTCCTTTGAATTTTTTTCCCTCCTCAGGCTGTCATCTTAAAAATGGGAAAGAAATTAACTTTGTCTTCTGAAATCCAGTCAGTAAATCTTCTTGGGCTGGAGAAATATAAAGGCAGAGTATTGAGAAATTCTGTTTTCTAGGTATTTAATCCTAATTTTGCCCTAGAGGTTATACACACAGAGGTGGTATCAAAATGTGCTTTCCTTTCTTGCCTCCATGCACAGTAAAATGCTTTCGGAGGGCAGAAAAAACCATGAAGACCAAGGGAAATGGAAATGGCTATCATGTCTGATTTGGTTTGTGATTAATAGTTGTAGATAGTTTATAGGAGGAAGGAACATGATTTCAAGCCAAACAGAGGCCAGTTCTCAGCAGCTGTAGGTATTTCAAAGGCAGGAATGAGCAAAAGAGAGAGTGATGAGGTGCCTATAGAGTGCTGAAAATATTGCAAATCTGCCCTCATCCCTGCCTTAAATACCCACCCAAATAATACACTTTTCCTTCATAGGTACATTTTTAGAGCAATGTGTGAGAGGTACATTTAGAAATTCTGTTGATGAAATATTTTGTTCTAACATCATCTACACACACCTTTGAAATGTTACCCCTATGTGTTTTCTATCTCTGCTGTTATTTAAGTAACAAATGCCTCTGGCATCTTCATCTGTTTTGTCTCTCTCTCTCTCTTGCCCCATGACTACTTCATGCTAAACTAGCATCCGTTACATTTATCTCCTCATTTTATTTCTCATAACTCGGACTGAATTTGTTAAAAGCACCTGCACGACCTTTAATGTTTGCGCTGAGTGATCCTTAGTGGCAAAGTGGGATGAGTATGGCTCTAGTTCCCTTGTCTACAGATAGGAGGTCATCCACTAGATCCACAGTGCTGTCTCTGTACTGTACTGTGATCTGAAACCTGACCTAAGAGGGATGTAGGCTATTGACAGATGACAGGTAGCACTGGTGAGTGGTTTTTACTAGCATCTCAGCTAGCTTTCTTAGAGAAGTGAGGTTTGATGCCAGATGGTAGTTTGTAAGGTCTTTAGTTTTGAGTGTTCGTTTCTTTAATTCTGGCTGTACCATTGCACATTTTAGGATGGGTGATGGATTCACCATGTCAAAGGAGGTCCTTCAGTGGGGATCCCAAAACTTCTCTATTCCCTTTTAATGTCCAGGAATGGGTCAGACACAGATTGTCCTTGTTATGTTTCACTGCATACAACAGAGAAGTTACATAAAGAACATAAAATACTCTTGGCAGAAGGCTTCAGTGTAACACAACTTTATTTTTTATAATTCCAAATGATAACACACAAGAATTCCTCTTCCCCATGGAGGGCAGGGAGAAGGGAGGAGTGAGAGAGAGAGAGAGCAGGCTGCTCCCTAAAACAGAGAGGCCCAACTCAGCCCAACTTATTGTAGGCTGTCTATCTGTAGACTAACCACAGCTAGGCTCAGATTACACATTTCCCTACAGAGCCCCTAGCCTTCAAGCAAGACCAGGAATGTCACTGAAATTTGTAGTGACAATGTTAAATTTTAACACAGTTGTCAATACATCATACTCCTGAATGACTTCACCACTTCCATGACTTCACGTAGGATCTGTTAAATATCCCATTGCACTTTTTAAAGGAGTTCCTGTTTCTATGATTATATTCTGCCTTTCTACTTCTCCCAGTAATGTTTGTTGACTATGGAAATCTATATTGTGCACTAGTTTATTGTGCACTACCCGACACCTGTGCAACTCCATCCAGAGGCATCCTTTGCATATAGTGCTTTGGGATCCTATGGGTGAGAAGTTTTCTCAGAAGTAAGAAACAATTTTTCATTTATAAGATACAAATGAAAGTCCACCCAAATTTAGCACTGTCAAAGGATTGCATGAAAACAAAATGTTTCTCTTTTCAGAACTCCTATTGTTGAAGTTATATGTGTAGTCATTGGGCCTTCCATAGCTTGTGAAGGGCTATGGACTACAGTGTTATCAGCAATATATTGATGATGCTCCACTCTAAAGCCAGATTTACACTAAAAGGTTGTGTCAAACCACCACAGCCGCTGAGAGACACATTTAAACTAGATGAACCTCTGGTCTAGACAGCACTAGGTTGAGAGAAGAATTCTTCCATCAACCTAGATACTGCCTCTTGGGGAGGTGGATTAACTCCAATGATGGGAGAAGCCCTCCTGCTGCTGTAGAGAGTGGCTACACTCAAGCACTATAGAGGTGCAGCTGCACTGTAGCCACTCCCTACACCTATAGGAGGGCTTCTCTTGTTGGCATAAGTAATCCATCTCCCAAAGAGGTGGTAGCTAGATTGACAGAAGAATTCTTCTGTTGACCCAGCATTGTCTACACTGGGGCTTAGGTCAGTATAGCTGCGTCTCTCAGGGGTGTGGATTTTTCACACTTCAGAGAGATGTAGCTACATAGCTATACTGAAGTAAATTCCTAGAGTAGAAAAGGCCTGAATCTCATTTTCTTCAGGCCCAGATAAAACTGCTTCTTTGCTCTCTCCTTGTATACTGAAGCTAGGGACCAAGACCAAAGCCAGGACTGGCTTAGACGCAATCTGGATAAATTGGAAGTGATGTTTGTTAGCAGGGAAGCATATTGAGGAATGGGCAGACACTATGCCTGTTGCTGACTTGAAGGTACAACTATATTGTCCAAGTGGTTCACAATCTCATGGTTTTACTAGACTCCTCCTCATTCCTCATCACCAGATAGCAGAGGTAGTCAGAAGCACCATCTTTCACCTTCAGTTGGTCAATAAATTGTTATTTTTCTTCTCAAATAGACATTGCAGGGACTGCACGATCCACTTTGCTACACAAAGACTAGGCTCTCTAGGTTCTTCTTCAACTTCATGGAGCCTGCCCTACAAAGCAGTGACAAGAAACTTTCCAAATGTGAATCCCACAACACTATAAAGGCACACATCAGCTCTGATACTTTTTTCTTATTGATAGAAAATTGATCTAAAAGGCCAAGGCATGGAAACAATTATACTGCTACCTAACGGGCAATCCAGCCCCACTAAAAGCTTGCTATTGTCTGTTTTTTCCCCCTCTCAGATTAGGGTAACTACTGCCTACCACATGAGTGGATGTGCTTCAATGTCTTTCCTGTTGTGGGGAGTGTTACCTTGTTTATTTTTAAGATTTGAGAACTGACCTTTAAGGATGTATAAGTAGCACCCTTGAGAAGAGAGGTAAAAGCATGCCTATTCATATTTAATAACTCTTTTTCTTACTGATATTGTTCTATATTTACATTTTTAAAATCCATTAAAAACACTTTATGAATGTGAAGCACTCACAAACAGAATGTTTCTAACTGTACATGTGCATATGCTGCCAAGAGAGAAGACTAAGTTTTTTATCCAAAAAGAAAGAAACTTTGACAGGGGTTATATAGGGACTAGAGGGACACAGTTAAGAACTTGTGATCTGATGTTCACCCCATGCTTGCCCTAAAAGGGTTAATGTAGGCAAAGAGGAGGGGCAATTAACCAGAATGGCCACAGCTGAGGGGAATCAGGTGACATAAGTAATCCCCTTATTAAATAATGAGGGAGCCCAGCTGAGGAGGAATGAGCTGGGTAGACTTTATAAAGACAGGAAGTTGGCAACACATGGGGGGTGTAGGGAAGAAGTCTGCAGTCACTACTTGGGAGAAGATGTGTTTGGAGGCTAGAGAGCCAAAGTAGTCTATATTTAGATCCTATGAAAAGAGAGTTTTGGGGCTGGCAAACCTGGAGAGCCAGGTGGTTAGGAAAGGCACAGGGAAAAGGCAGTAAAGTCTAGAATGGAACAGACCTTGGCTGCTGATTAGAGAGTCCCTAAACTGGAACCCAAAGTAGAAGCTGAGCCTGGATTCCCCTATCAGCCATTGGGGAAGTGGCACAGACCAGGCACTGGAGAGTGCACTTCCTGGTACAGTTTGTCCTGAAAGATGCTGATATCCCAGAAGAGGCAGAACATACATGATGCCCTGGCCAGAGGGCCATGTAGGGAAGAAGCAGCATCTGAATTTGCAGAGACAGGTGGAGAGACTGCCATAGAAGGACTCAGCACCTCAAAGGAGCTAATCTCTGAAAGCGACTCAGAGAGTGGACCCTGTGACAGAACTATTACACTTAAGTGAAAGGATATTTTTTTCTATCTCAATTAATAATGTCAAGCAGCACTCACTCACTTACACATGAGTGTAACGCCACTGAAGTCAGTCAGATTACTTCTGCTTCTGACCAGCATAAGTGAGAGACATACCACTCAAATGCTCCTAATTTTAGTCCCAAAGTTACCTGTGTCCCGCACACATTTATTGTGGAAAATTATTTACATTAGATCTAGCTAAACTAAAGGAATGTGTAACCCTCAAGGCTTGTGGCCTTCAAGGGCAACTCTATTAAGAAAGAAATGTTCATGACCTGGGTGGGCCCTGCAACTTTTAAGCTGAACTGTTTGGATCAGGGAAGCGGTAAGGGGCACCTAACACTTGCCTGCTGCATTGCAAGGGAGGAAGGGAAGAGTGGTTATGGCTGCTCCATAACCAGCTTACCTGTTTGGCTGTGGGAGTCACAGATATGTGGAAGCAAGATAAAAAACTTCTAACTGGCTGGGGCTGGGCCTGAGCCAAAAAAGAGCCTATCAAAGGCTTCGCACCCCCACAGAGCCACCCAGGAGAGGGAGAAAACAGAGGAGACACTGAGAACCAATGATCAGTTTTGCCTCCTTGATTCTCTTCCCCAGTCTAGGTTAGAGAAGACTTGAGGGATGATCTAACTTGCATCTGCTGGCACCTTTTCTCTAGTGATCATATGTCAGCCGAGGATAGCCAGAGTGCAGAGTACTCCAGTCACTCTTTTCCCCAACTCCTGCAGCACATGCTGAAGTGGGAGAGGCATAGAAGCTGATTGCTTGCCTATCGTGGACTTCTCCAAACCAAGAGATTGCAGGTGGTTCCTGCTTCCTTTGCCCTTCCTGAGCAACAAAAAAACGAGTACAATTGATCATGCTTCTAAATGTTGCTTACCTCCCTTAATTGTTTTAACCTATGTTCTTTGACAATATTCAAGGTCTTGGGGGTTGTTCCTCTTAGGGAGGGGAAATGATAGTGGAGTCAGGTATTTCTGAGATGCATTCTTCTTGGTTTATTTACAAAGAATGTCCAGGAAATCCTATTTCCTGAGCAGGATAGGAATCAAGCAACAGGACACAGTTTCTTTGCTCTATTTCAAGTCTCTTTCTAGCAGCACTCTACCCAAAAGTCCTCGTAGCTTTTTTTCATTTGGCAGCCTCCAGGGCTTCTGTGCTGCCTTCTCTGTGTGCATTGTGGTGTTTCTTCTGCTTCTCTTGCTCTCACATGCAAAACATATGCAAAACACACACATGCAGAGTTCCATCAAACAATACGTAGATCCAAGGAAAACATATCAGACCACATGGCTCAACTAGTTCAGCCCTGCATATTGCCTGTGTTTTGGGCAGTCACTCTGTTATTGTTTGTTATCTATTCCATAAAAGAGCTTCATTGCTTTCCATATTTATACTGAATGAAAGGTGGCTGGTACGCCCACCAGCTTCAATGAGGTTTCACCCAACCAAACCACCAGTATATGTTCAACCAAGAGACTGTACAGGTTGGACACCACTGACGTCCAGTGTATAATTGTTACTTACAAAGAAACCACTAAAGCTGGGGAAGATTTTGCTTGTGTTTGGGGGAGTGGTGTAATGAAAAAATTCAAAATAAAACAGCCTATAATTTTGTATAGAATTTTTCATTTTCTTATTTTTTCCACAAAAATATTTGAAACAATTTTAAAAACAAAATGACAACTGAAAATTTTTGTTTAAAATGTTTGTTTTTTCCCCCCTCTTGCTCTCACTTAACTTTTTAAAAACTCTCTTTACGCACCACTACAACTTTGCACTGAGTACAGAACTCAGCTGTGTTCATTCAGCACTTCTGCAAATCAAAACTCACGTATCTCATGCTGGACAACAGGAACATGAGGAACACACACTTTGTGGCCACCTGTGAAAAGTTTGGTTCAAGTGGTTTGCCGAGCATTACCCAAGAACTCTGTGGCCCAGGCAGGCATAGAATCCAGTTCTTCAAGGTGCTATTCAGCATCCTTAATGGTGACAACATTCTTTCCCTTCATGCCTGATTCACGACATACCTAACATTGAAAAGGTCTTAGAGCAGTTTTTAAACTAAGGGCTGGGGGAAAGCCAACAGGTACGGAAGAGCACAAGGCTTGGACATCCCTTAGGGGATGATTTATTAATAGAGAATCTCTATGTCCTAGTGAGGATGAGGATGCAAGGATGGAAATGATAAAACTTACAGGCATGGTCTGATCAGAAACAGTCAAATTAAAAAAGAGTGCCAGTCAATTACATTGTGTAATGGCAGACAACTAAAAGGAGCCAAGTTTTTAAAGTGCTTATATACCAATGCTAGAAATCTAAATAATAAAATGGGTGAACTAGAGTTACTCATATTAAATGAGGATATTGATATAATAGGCATCACAGAAACTCGTTGAAATGAGGATAATCAATGTGATACAGTATTACCAGGGTACAAAATATATTGGAAGGACAGAACAGGTCATGCTGGTGGAGGAGTGGCATTATATGTGAAAGAAAGCATAGAATCAAATGAAATAAAAATCATAAATGAATCAAACTGTACCATAGAATCTCCATGGATAGAAATTCCATGCTCTAATAATAATAATATAGTGGTAGGGATATATTACTGACCACCTGACCAGGAGGGTGATAGTGTCTATGAAAGGCTCAGGAAGATTAGAGAGGCTATTAAAATAAAAAACAATTGAAATCCCCAATTATTATTATTATCCCCATATTGACTAGGTTCATGTCACCTCAGGACAGGATAAAGAGATAAAGTTTCTTGACACCTTAAATGACTGCTTCTTGGAGCAGCTGGTCCTGGAACTCAGCAGAGGAAACAAATGGAGCACAGGATCTGGTCCAAGAGGTGAATATAGCTAGACCGCTTGGTACTAGTGACCATAATATAATTGAATATAATATTCCTGTGGCAGGAAAAACACCACAGTGGCCCAACACTGTAGCATTTAATTTCAGAAAGGGGAACTACACAAAAATGAGGAGGTTAGTTAAACAGAAATTAAAGGGTACAGTGCCAAAAGTGAAATCTCTGCAAGTTGCGTGCAAACTTTTTAAAGACACCATAATAGAGGCTCAACTTAAATATATACCCCAAATTAAAAAACATAGTAAGAGAACTAAAAAAAAGCCACCATTGCTAAACAACAAAGTAAAAGAATCAATGAGAGGCAAAATGGCATCCTTTAAAAAGTGAAAGTTAAATCCTAGTGAGGAAAATAGAAAGGAGCATAAACACTGGCAAATGAAGTATAAAAATACAATTAGGAAGGTCAAAAAAGAATTTGAGGAACAGTTAGCCAAAGACTCAAAAAGTAATAGCAAATTTTTAAGTACATCTGAAGCAGGAAGCCTGCTAAACAACCAGTGGGGCCACTGGATGATCGAGGTGCTAAAGGAGCGCTCAAGGATGACAAGGCCATTGCGGAGAAACTAAATGAATTCTTTGCATCGGTCTTCACAGTTGAGGATATGAGGGAGATTCCCAAACCTGAGCCATTCTTTTTAGGTGACAGATCTGAGGAACTATCCCAGACTGAGGTATCATTAGAGGAGATTTTGGAACAAACTGATAAATTAAACAGCAATAAGTCACCAGGACCAGATTGTATTCACCCAAGCGTTCTGAAGGAACTCAGATGTGAAATTGCAGAACTACTAACTATAGTCTGTAACCTATCATTTAAATCAGAAATTGCAGAACCACTAACTGTAGTCTGTAATCTATCATTTAAATCAGCTTCTGTACAAGATGATTGGAGGATAGCTAATGTGACGCCAATTTTTAAAAAGGACTCCAGAGGTGATCCTGGAAATTACAGGCCTGTAAGCCTGACTTCAGTACCAGGCAAACTGGTTGAAAATATAGTAAAGAACAATATTGTAAGACATTAAATGAACAAAATTTGTTGAGGAAGAGTCAACATGGTTTTAGTAAAGGGAAATCATGCCTCACCAATCTACTAGAATTCTTTGAGGGGGTCAACAAGCATGTGGACCATGAGGATCCAGTGGATATAGTGTACTTAGATTTTCAGAAAGCCTTTGACAAGGTCCCTCACCAAAACCTCTTATGCAAAGTAAACTGCCATGGGATAAGACGGGATAAGATGGTAAAAAGATAGGAAATAAAGGGTAGGTATAACTGGTCAGTTTTCAGAATGGAGAGAGGTAAATAGTGGTGTCCCTCAGGGGTCTGTTCTGGGACCAGTCCTATTCATCGAGGTGGCAAAATTTGCAGACGATACTAAATTACTAAAGACAGTTAAGACCCAGGCGGACTGCGAAGAGCTACAAAAGGATCTCACAAAACTGGGTGATTGGGCAACAAAATAGCAGATGAAATTTAATGTTTATAAATGTAAAATAATGCACATTGGAAAGCATAATTCCAACTATACATATAAAATTATGGGGTCTAAATTAGCTGTTACCACTCAAGAAAGAGATCTTGGAGTCATTTTGGATAGTTCTCTGAAAACATCCACTCTATGTGCAGTGGCAGTCAAAAAAGCGAACAGAATGCTGGGAACAATTAAGAAAAGGATAGATAATAGGACAGAAAATATCATGTTGCCTCTATATAAATCCATGGTACACCCACATCTTGAATACTGTGTGCAGATGTGGTCGCTCCATCTCAAAAAAGATACATTGAAATTGGAAAAGGTTCAGAAAAAGGCAACAAAAATCAGTGGGGTATGGAACGGCTTTCGTATGAGGAGAGATTAATAAGACTGGGACTTTTCAGCTTGGAAAAGAGATGGCTAAGGGGAGATAAGATTGAGGTCTATAAAATCATGACTGGTGTAGAGAAAGTAAATAAGAAAGTGTTGTTTACTACTTCTCATAACACAAGAACGAGGCATCACCAAATGAAATTAATAGGCAGCAGGTTTAAAACAAATAAAAGGAAATTTTTCTTCACACAACACATAGTCAACCTGTGGAACTCCTTGCCAGAGGATGTTGTGAAACCAAGACCATAACAAGATTAAAAAAAGAGCTAGATAAATTCATGGAGGATAGGTCCATCATAGCCCATTCTACCTCAGGGATACCATATGAGACCAGAGCTCTCTCAGCTCCCTGAACGAGAGGCAGGAAGAAAGAGAGAAACAGGCCAGGCTCCTCCCAATCACTCCTGGCCCCAGTACCAATTTCCTTCCCTTGGGATACCAAACATTTCAGATTTCCCGCAGCTCCCATGTGGGAGAGTCAGAGAGAACAACCAAGATGAGCTCCACACCTGAGATCCAGCACCTGGACACAGCGGTCCATCGTTCCTCTGGTATAACAGCCTTCTCTTTCTGCCAGCTAATGTATTTAGTCTGTATTGTGATTCTGAAGATACAGAGTGGCAGTATTTGAGACGATCCATGAAATGGGGCAGGAGTTATTACAGTTTAATATAATAAAATTTGGTTTTATCTCTTTCCTTAAAACAACAACAAAAACCCCACACAAACCAAGGAAACAATATAAAAAAACCCACCACCAGCAACAACCAATGATGGTTGTTTAAGTTGCAAAGTCAAGCACTCAAAAAATTAGGAAATGTCAGTTTTATGTTCATCCTTAGATCTGGCCCTTTGTGCAATACATTATGGAACATTCTCTAAGTATATAATCACAGGCTCTTTTTCTACTTCTCTCATTCAGGGTACAAGATGGATGCACATGGGGCAGAACGAAGGCTGCATGGGCTATCATAAATCGCATTTTCTAACTTTTGAGCGCTTGATTTTGCACAATAAATATTCTTTTAATGTATTTTTTATGTAATGTGTATAATTTCCCCATCACTAGAAGAACAGTGTAGTCAGAATACATTTCTTTTACTTAGCTGTATTTTGTAAGTGTTTCATAGCTCGAAGCAGAATCCATTAGGGTTGGAATCTCTTTTTCCTCTAACTGGACTTGGATTACTGATTTCAGCAGCATCAGAACTTTGTTTTTTAATGAAGTGAATGACATTTATTAACTTTCCAATGATGAGTTCAAAATAAATCAGCAAAGTCTGAACAAAATAAAAAATAATTAATCTGCAGAGATCGTTGTCTTTTGTGAATCATCTAATGCCACCTACCTGTGATTGGCGCTTCAGCAACCATTAGCTGGGGATTTTCCACTTTGTGACATGGCACAGTTACAGCCGATATGTCCAATTAGTGCTTTTTCCAGTAGACAAGGAATGCTAATTATTTTAAGTGGCTGAAAAGGGGTATTTGTTAAAGGATCCTATGAAATATTTCTTTTCTCCTTCATACATACATACTGTACATATAGTTCTAGTTCCATGATTGTAATCCTTAAAAACCCTTAGTGTAAAACACCCAACTACTATAGCCAGGCTAAATGTTATTCTGAAGTGAAAATATGCCCATATTTGTATCTGTTAAAGAAATGTCAGTTTAAAAAGTAAATTGTAAACTTCTTCAATAAAACTAATACTCTGTCACAAAGGTACAACAAGGAAGAAAGTGGCATATAGAATTTATGAGTTATGTAAAAAT
Source organism: Gopherus evgoodei (assembly GCF_007399415.2). Classification (NCBI taxonomy): domain Eukaryota; kingdom Metazoa; phylum Chordata; order Testudines; family Testudinidae; genus Gopherus; species Gopherus evgoodei. Next base: position 93,885,251 of record NC_044325.1, read on the forward strand.
CAAATTTATATGCACAGTTGTTGATTGTCTTCAACAGGTATGAAAACCAGTATTTATTGTGTGCAGATATTCACTGGGTGAAGTATAGTTCAAATTTATCCTTCCAGCTTCTTATTATTATCAGCATGCCGATTTTTAATTGTGCCAATCTGACTTTTTTTAGTGCAATTACGTTTGTACAGAGATGATATTACACATAAGTGTAATTAATTCTCAGGACTGTACATAACATACTGTGAAGGCTACAGTATTTCCTGCTAAACAGCATCCCACCTGCTGGATGGAATATTTTATCTGAGAGCAGTAATGGACTTACCGTGCACGGGGGCATGATACTACACATTCTATTCAGGCAAAATTCCCATTTGATGAGTTCTGCCTGAGTAAGCAAGGACTGTGATGTGGGTCTGCCATCTGTTTTCAGTTCAGAACACCACCCCAAAGCCCACATGCTAGTGTGAGATCTATTATTCACTGTCCACAAAATTAGACTGGAGGTCTGATGCTTCCTAGGCAAAGCTTGTCCTCGAATTACCAACCACCAGTTGTAATACCTAAAGACTGTTGATTGTTTGAAACAAACACAATCAATCTTTGTTTTTCAAGCCACTCTCAATAACTTAACAGGTAACTGATTCAAAGAATAACTGAATCTCTTCATCCTTCAGCAGTTCTTATGTCCACCGATGACCAAACTCCTGAAGACATGTCCACATTGCATCTGGGAATGAGCCTCCCAGCCTGGGTCCACAGACTTGCACTAGTGAGAGTCTTCCTTGCACTTTAGGCTGGAGATCCAGCTCTCAAGTCCATTCCTACTCCTTTAAGGGGACTGTATATGGGGTTGAAAGACTGGTGAGTTTCACCAAATCTTCTTTTTCTAATTAATTTAGTTTGTAGTCATCAATGTCCTATTAAGTGACAAGCTGGAATTTTTGTCACTTTTGTTTCCGAAGATGTGGCACAGGAATAAATTTTCATTTGTTTTTTTCCATTCCTCATTTGCAACAAAGGTGAATCCTCTTCTCTTCTCAGAGCACAGCAAACTGTCAGGAGTGGCTACTGCAGAGATTGCAGAGATCCAGCACACCATGGTTGGGGTGAATGCAAGACTTTTATTTCTTGTTTAAACAGACTTTCACCTTCTTACTCTATGTCCCCTAATGGCTCCTCAAAACAGTCATAGCTATGAAGGCATTTAATGGGGCTGTTACACTATCCTATGTGGCTGAACTGTTCTTTTTGGGTCTTTAACATGATGGTAGTAGTTGCCATTCATTTATCTGCTTCTCCTCAACCATTTCAACATTTTTTTTGTAACTGCTCCAAACATCTGGAACATATTGGCAGAATTTATCTGTAAGGCAAAGGTCATCTTATCTTCCAGATCTCTCCATAAGACCTATTTGTTCCATGATGCCTACAAGAAAGAATAGATTAAGGGCAATTGAGTAGAGGTGAAGTGTTTTTATTCACTCACAGTGCTGCTGAAACTTGCAGTTGTATCTTCATTCTTGTTATATTTGATTTTTTTCATAAAGCCCCAGCTGCTAGAGTCATGTGATTATATAAGAAGCTCAGCTTTGTTAAAAAAAAGTTTATAGCTTTAATGGGTGAGGAAAAAAGCCTGAAAACGCGAACCTGGTAGGTTAAAAAACCCACAAGCAAATCAGAAGAATCCCAAATTTGTTAATTTAAATCTCATGTGTGTTAGTTCAATCTCATGATTTTGAGGGACCTGTCTCATGATTTTTGAATGACTGGGTTTTTGTGGTGTTTTATACATTACACTTTATTTATTTGATCATAGTCCCCTCCTCGTCCTTTATATCTCGTGTGCTGTCTTAGCCTGTAACCTCCTTGGGTGGGAGCCTAAAATAATGTGTACCCAATACTGATTCCTGCCTCTGAGCGTTGACCCAATACAAATATAAAGTGAATAGCAGGACACCAGGAAGTGGTTTTGATCAGATTTTTGATGGGAGTGAAGAAGAATTTTGAGGTAAGTGATGGAACTGATTGACCTTTAATCATGCTAATGGAAAAAAGCTATAAAGTTCTAATGAAAATAAATGTTAACTAAAATTAAATCTACTATTTTTGAAATCAGAAACTGCAAAGCAGATATTAAGTATTAAGGACCAACTCTACCTTGTGAATGAGCACCTCCAATTTCCATAGAAACAAATGGTACCACTCCCATGAAACAACATCACTGATTCGAATGAGAATACAATCTGGCTTTTTGGTAGTTGAGGGCACCCAGGCTCTCACAAGATCAGGTGCTGAATTGGCATAGGAGGATTTCTCTTTGGGCCTGGCGCAGGGTAGGCTTGGTCTTTGGAGTGTTCAAGCACCAGATCTGAAATTTGCCACCTGATTATGTGCTTGTGGGCCAGGAGCAAGGACTATTGGGAAGAAGGAAGCTGGAGAAATGGCAACTCCTGTATTTGTAAGGGGGAGAGCTAGAAGGATCAGTAGGAGCTGGCAGAGGTTCTCCAGCAACTGTAGTAGGGATGGCAGTGGTTCCCTATGGGAGTGAGCTGGAGAGGGCCAGCAGCAGAGTCTTGCTGTGAAGGAAAGAACTAAGGAAGGTGGGCTAAGGAAGCTCCAAGGGAACTGGATGGGCAGGATGGGCAGTGGCTTCCTATGAAGAGGGAGCTGACTAAATCATGCTCAGTGGAACTGGAGTCAGAGAGCCTATGTTCCCTGAAGATACTGTTATGGATGAGACATGAGGGGAACAGGGAATGGGCGGAGTTAGGCTGGAAGAAACTCAGCCACATGGACAGAACAGTGCAAAAGGTTTAATAAAGTTCCACTTGTTCAACTGAACCTGCATTCAGCTTCAGTCTTTGTGAGTGAAACTTGGTGGAACTAGCTGGAAGCTCCCAGAACCCTAGATTTTTCAGATACAAATCTAGCCCAGCAAGGAACCACTGGAAAGAAGAGTTCAAGCTGTACACCAACCTGGTTGTGCAGGAGAATGACACCAGCAGAAAGTAAAACTATTATTTAACGTTATTTGGGAACAAGGTTGAAAGATCTGCACCACTTTGAAGCTCACCACTTCATCAATAGGTGAGAAGCAGACATAGGATGACCAGATGTCCCGATATATAGGTGATTGTCCCGCGTCCTGACCAATCTTCGCAATTTGTCCTGATATTTCGCTCCACCAGCAATACTCATTTTTTTTTGCTCCGCCAGTGGACCCCTCATCTAGTCACCCTAAGCAGACACCAGCTATTTGGTTGACTTAATATGCCACACACACACGCATGCACACACACACAAGCTTATTAGGTCTACTTTAAGATGAGGTATGAGGTCAAGGGGTGCTGTTACCATAGAAACAGGGATAAACAATGACACCATCAACATGTTAAAATGATCACTTCAAATATTTGCATTATTTTCTCTTTGTTTAATCACTCTATGTATTATTACAAGACATAAAATTGGATTTCTTTAGGACCACAAAGCATCAAAACAACAATCTAAAGGGTAAAACAAAATCTAATAATTGGTGCAAGTATCATTGAAATGTAACAGTGCTTGTGACATTTCTAGTCAACATAATTATCATCATGTTGTTCATCATTATGATCTCTGTCATGAGTGCTTGAGTTACCACAGTCCTCACTGGCATGTACACAGTTCTGTGCAGAGAAGTTTGTTCTGACTATGGACATTGTTGATTGTGCAGTGACCCCTAGTGGTACACGCACCAATAAGATCATGTAGAAGCTCAGTTGCCATTGGACCCTTGAAGAATATAGGAAGTAGTTCATCATCCACATTTTTCCATCCATGTTACAATGATGAGCCAAGATCTAGTTTCCTGATGTGCAAAGACACCCAAATCTTTGTTTGCCAAAATGTTTTTTAACATGCTTTTCAAAATTGCCCTCACATAATGTGAGTTAAGCCAGTGACTTGTCCGTTTTGATGGCTAGATTGAGGAGCAAGCAATTCAGGTCTCTATGGGTCTCTTTTTCATTCTTGGTCTGGTCATACAACACTGCTACCAACTTTCTTGCTGCAGAAATTATGGCTTGTCTTCACTCTCCCAATTTGGCAAGACCTCTGAAACAGTAAGGTCTTTTTGTTTTGACAACATTAAGCATAGATTTTTTTCCCAATACTAAATAGGGATGATAAGGTCACAGCCCGTTAATGACTGTACAGCAGGAAGTATGTTGCAGAAGTCAGAAGTGAGTGCTTCATACATTGCATGCACATTGTGCTGATAAACGGTGCCTGTTTCAATCCACATGTTACGTGTGTGTTCCATTTTTGGAAAGAAGTGAACGGCAAGGATCAAAACATTTATATCAGGTAATTACTATGAGTCCTCTGACAGCAAGATATCTAAAAGTCATATTGGCACATACAATATGCAGAAGCATCTTTCTGTCCACTTCTTCTTTAGTACAGTATGGGTCTTGAACTTCTTCTCCCCCTGATAGCTGGTGGACTTCACTAATTCACCATTGGAAAAGACTCCAGAAAGGAATGTTTGTGTTGGGTTTGCTCCTACACTCTCAGGTGCATTTTGAACCATATAGTCACGGAGGAATTTTACACGTGACTGTTGATGGCATGTTTAGAAACTTTTTTTCATGAAAGAACAGAGTGTCCACCATTCACCTGGTGTTTTTTGCATATAACCCTAGGTCCTATCTGGTGCTGTCTTTCTGCAGTTTTCACAGTCACTGTTGTCATATCTGTCAAATACTTTAATTACAGAATTAGCTTTATCAAATCCTTTTAGGACCTGCCTGGAATAGCTTGCAGTTTCTATATCTGAGGGAACTAAGGCTTTATATCTTTGTAGCAGCTTGGACAGAAGAGCCTTCTTGTATATAAGATCATTGAAGAGATAGACAATAAGCTGATAAAATGCAGTGTCATAAGGTCACTGTATTGTTTCAGTGTAACTAGATGCTTTGATTCATTTTACTCAAGTAGGAAGAAAAGCTTGTTGAATGATAAACTGCATCCTTAGCAATCAAGTCATCCCAGATCTTCTGCACAACCTATCATCATCTCCTCTTTGAAGTGGCACCCCACTTAGTTTGATTGCTCTCTCAAATGTTTCAGTTTTATGAAGTTTCTTGTATGTCTTTTTTTTTTCTTCACTCAAGCAAACAATGCCACAGGACCAATTGCTGGAGGACAGGCTTGCTCTGCTGGCTATAGAAGCAGGTGAACATGATGCTCTCTGATTAGATTCATTCTGTTTTTCCCTGCATTCAGTACAACTCTGACATGTGCCAAATCTGACTTTCTTGCATATTTCTAAAACCCCTTGTCACAGGGTAGCAGGTCCCTAAGCATAGGCTAAACCCAGTGCCCCTGCACAAGAGCAGGTGAGCCCAGTCCGGCCAATTAAAGAGTGTTGGGCTGCACCTGGCCTATAAAGAGCTGCTAATGGGCTGTTGTGGGTTGGACAGAGACAGGCTGCACCCTGGGAAGGGAAACCCATAATAGCATGGTATTAGCTCCTATGGTGGGTCCCTGGAGGAAGGGGCTTAGGGAAGCAGCCCAGAGGCTGCGGCAGGAGTACCAGAGACTCCTGGGAGGGGTGTCCCTGAAGCTTAGTCATTAAAATAAAGTTAGGTGATGAAATACATTGAAGTAAAATAATTTCCTTACATTACTTAAGTTTTTTCCACACATTGAGGCTCTATTAAAGTACTTTTTGAATATGATCTTGTTTATATAAATACACAAAGGGTGAAATTCACCTGGAGCATAAGCATTGTGCACAGGGATAACCTTATAGACTCATAGACTTATAGACTTAAGGTCAGAAGGGACCATTATGGTCATCTAGTCTGACCTCCTGCACAACACAGGCCACAGAATCTCACCCACCCACTCCTGAAACAAACCCCTAACCTATGTCTGAGTTATTGAAGTCCTCAAATCGTGGTTTAAAGACCTCAAGGTGCAGAGAATCCTCCAGCAAGCGACCTGTGCCCCATGCTGCAGAGGAAGGCAAAAAACCTCCAGGGCTCTGCCAATCTTCTGTGGAGAAAATTCCTTCCCAACCCCAAATATGGTGATCAGTCAAACCCTGAGCATGTGGGCAAGACTCACCAGCCAGCACTCAGGAAAGAATTCTCTTCACCCCAAGAGAATAAATGTCCAGTGTTTAGCATTGCCAGAGTAATATTCTTGATTCCTCATTAAGTTCAGTCCTGAGTAAGTAGTGTTCTGTTACCTTCCTGTTCTTTTCTAACTTTGGCTTATCATTATCATGAATAAGAATCATTTGTTGCTGAATAATTGATAAGTGTTTTGAACACAGCTACTGTTTATATGCAGCTTTATAGCTTTATTTTATACATTCCAGCCATGGTGTTAGCTAAAACACTCTTATTGCAATGATTTTTTAAAAAACAATCATGTTTTAAAAAGTCAATAGGTCCAAGAATAGTTTTACTGCTAGAGCTATAAACCCATGCTCTGTGGTGACATACTAGTCATTGAATGTCCCCTGGCTATCTTGAAGGCATAGAATGGCATGAAACCTCTAAACTTCACTCTACAAACATTTCCTAGCTAACATTGTTATTACAGATACTGCCTCTGGTTCCTGTGAGTTCCATCCAAATCAGGACCCCCATTAAAATCAACAGCAGTTTTACCACTGACTTTAATGAGGCCAGGATTTCACTTGGAAATGAAGTAGCAGACAGTGCATAGTGCATACGTAACATGCTCTTGCCAGTTTGTCCCAGCTCTGGTGCCTGGGATGGACCACAGTGAGAATGCCATGCTCAGGGCAGATTGCAAGGAATAGGGCAGACAATCCCCAAACCGGTGGCTTATTTTATAATTAGATTCACCGAACCAGTATCAAAAGAGTTTCTGAATCACCACACTGGTTAACAAGAAGCTAAACACAGTCCCCTTCAGGCATTCCAGCCCTTAGCTCCCATCTGGACAAATCAGTCCAATATAGTGAGAGGTTACTGAAAACTCATTTCACCATATCTGAGGCAGTTGTGTTCTGCACGAGCTGAAACGGCAGAGTCAACATCATGAGTGGCCATAGATAGAACGCACTGCATTACTTTAGCCTTGTGGTGCCTCAGGAGTGGAACACTGTGTGGCCACTATAATTGCAGAAGTCAGTGGGATGATTCATGAATAGGACTGCAGTGTCAAGTCCTTTGTAAACCACCTGTTCAAAAACAGTCTCTAACACTGCATCCTGGATTTTCCAGGTGAACTCTCTTGTGGGTGCAAATAAAAGGTTGGCATCCAAGGACCTTATTACCTCTACAAATCAGATAGAGATTAACCATACATTTTACTATTTGCACTTGCTACTGACTTGCGCTTACAAAAATGTGAATGCAAATAACTATGGATGTACTTCTGGAAGCTGGGTTTGGGTGGCCATTTGACAATCTGACCCCTCATATTCAAAGTGCGTTACAATCCCCACAAAAAGTCCTATGAGTTGGCAATTAAGTATTATTCCCATTTTGGACACTGGGAAATGGAGGTAGCCCATTTAAGAGACTTGCTCAGGTGTACACAGTCAGGATCAGAGCTGGGATTAGACTTTCAGATTGATCCACTACTTTTTCCCATGTTTAAATCACTAGACCTTATTTCACTCCAAAGCAATGAACAAACTATTTGCTTTCTAAGACACCTATAAGCTTGCATTCGTAAGGAAGCTTTACTGAAATTACAGTATTTGTATATTTGCCAGAGTTTGAATCTCTGGGAAAGTGCTCAGAGCAGTTCTGATTTTAAAAAAAGGATCATGACGCAGTCACTATGTCATTCTGCGCATCATGCTTTGGCTTCAGCAGCATAATGATATTTTCCCTGTCTCCCTCACTTTTTGATCTTAGCATTCCTCCCACACCTCAGAAGAATAATTTGTCAGTGCTGCATGTTCAGGATTCATCTGGAGCTGAAGAGAAGGTTGCAAGTAAATGCTAGAGCTTTGGCAAGTGAAATGGTAGGGACTGACCATAGTTAGAATCACTGGCAAAGATTTTGCAGAATTCTAAGAAATGGGGCAAATCCAGTATATCACAATGTATAGCAATAGCTATAAAATCTAGTGTAGTATAGGACCAGCAGTGTTTCCAGTGACTGGTAGAGCCAGTGATTCTTTTTTCTGTTGGTCAGGAGAAAGTGAAGTTTAAGAGCATTGGGAATTTTTTTTAATTCCTGGTGCTCTGTGTGTGAATGAGTGAGGAGGCATGGAGAGGGAAGGAAGCTGACTTTAAATCATACTTCAAGTATCATCTGCAGCTCTGTACAGTATTATAGTTAGACTTCACTGACCAAGACAAGAAAATCCTGGTAGTGAACAAAATTCCTATTTTTAAAATAAAATTACATCCCCCAAATTTGCCAGTTATGATCAGGGGACAATCTTCCAATCAAATCAGTAGAGAAAAATTTTAAGCACTTAAATTAAAACATGGTGGTCCAGATCCTTCACTGGTGTAAACGGGTATATAATGATGACAATGGAGCTGTATCCATTTATATCACCTGAAGATCTGATCTTTTTCTCTTTGTTTTGGTAATTTGCTCTGTCAGAATCCTGCACCAAAATGATTCTGGAGGGAGAAAACAAAAGCAGATTCTCCATGGACTGCGTTGTTGTTATTTCAAACACTGAGTGACTCTGACGTTCTTGCACAGCCAAAATCTCCACTTAAATCAGGAGGAATTATAGGTGTGTAAAGAATGAAGGATTGGCCTAAGCTTCACCCTGAGACTTCCACTGTGCAGCAAGCTGGTGCAGTGTAGATTCACACCCTGCCTTGCTGAGCAGTAAATTGTGATGTAGACATACCCTCATTTCTATTAGAGTGCAGGCTGCAATCTCCTCATGCAGCAAGTTAAGCAGCTGCCTCTGATAAGTGTAGGCAGCAGCAGGAGGCAGAGAGATTCTCCTGCCTGCAGCTAGGCACTCTGGGGGGCCCTGATGTTCCTGTGAATCGGTCTTTTCCCTTCCTTTGCTCAAACAACAAAGGAGTCTTCAGAGTTACAGTATTCTTTATTCATACCTTAACTTGCAGTGTTAATTTCTGTAACATTTTTTAGGATATGTAGTAAACCTCCTGCAGGTATGTCAGGATCTTTTATTAAGGCTGATGGGATGTCATCCAGATTAACAGGAAACCTCTAGGAAACACAATGGCTTGGTTAAATTGATTAAAAATAACTGCATTAAAAAACTATGAGCTAACAAACACGATGGAGAAATGCTAAGGTTTAAAGTTTAGGCTTTAAGTCATTGTGGCTCTCTTCAGGATTCTTGGAAAACAAGGAGCTCAGATAATTTGTTTATTGATCAAATAATGGAATGTTTTTAAAGGATAGAATTAGTGGCAGTTCAGGGATTTCCAAACCTCTGTGCTCTGTAGTCAATCAGCCTTCTTGTCAGAAGAAAAGGATGCTCAGAAATGAGCAGGAATTCAATATTCAATAAGAGTAGGATGACTCAGCAAATCAAAATCTAGTCTAGGACTAATAAATGACAGTCCAGATGGAGTAAAAGAGTCAGGAATGGGAATCTTTGGTTTTGAAAGATGTGCAGTGAAGCTTTGCATCAGACTAAGAAAATTGCCAACACGGAACAGATCCTATGGCAAAACATTAGAGATGGTCTATTTTCTATACTAAGAAGCAGGGTACCAGATGCATAAAGAAATTTACAGAAGTAATGACCAATGAAAAGATTCTCATAAAGAATTGGTAGGTACTGAACTCCCAGGGCCTAATTCTTAACTCACTCCCACCAATTTTACATTAGTGGAACTTCACTAGGGATTTTCCTGGTAGACTCTTAGGATCTAAGGGCAAAGTGTTGGTGGGTCTAGAATATGGTGCTGTGGGGTCTCTGACACACCAGGGTCATCACCAAGGGAGATAGATGAAGCAGTACCTCACCAATCCCAGAAGGTTGGGCCCCACAGGCACGACTATCAGAACACCCAAAGCATGTGGTGATCTGATTGGCTCACACCCACAACTTAAGCCAGGAACAGAGGTGGGTGGGATGTTTGAGCAACTGTGCTGCATGTTGTTACTGCACTGGACCCTGCTCTTGCCTATCTCCTGTATTCTGCACCAAGTTCCTCTTCTGCTCCCATCCTGTTCCGGGTTTGGTCCTGCCCTTGCCTTCAGTTCTTGCCATGCTCCTTCTCTTGTCTCTGACTCCTGTGTTTCCACTCTACTCTTGACCATTGGCTACCAGTCCCAATGCTGACTTTGGCTCTGACCATTGTCTGAACTCTTGACCCTGACTCCAGTTCTGACTACTAGGTCTGACTGCCTACGCTCCAGTTCCTATACAAATAAGTATAGAATAAGACCTCCAGTTTTTTTATCAACTTGAAAATATACTGCCTTCTTTGGTCCTGGGTCACTTGTTGATAGGCACTACCATGTTTTCTGATTGCTGTTGGAAGTAATACCTATAAAGTTTTCACAGATTTAGACCTGTCTTCACAGATTAGACATTCCCTATTGTCACATGCTATGTGGTCTCTGTGAAATACACTGCTTTGACAAGTGATTTCTATGAAGTGTTGCAGTACAATTCACAGACAGATCTTGACTAGTTGTCCTATCTGACCACATCAAAATACCCTTGTACTGAGAAATAACCAAATGTTATGCACTTGGAACAGCTCTTCACTTACTGAAATAATCCTACTTATAAAGTTCACAGCAGAGAAGATCAAAGTCTAGAGTTGTTGGAGATGTCTGCTCCACAGGCCTAAATAAAACAGAATAGTGCAGGCTACCAAGGAAATAATAAAACTGTCAGCTGTCACAGTAGGTGTCACATTGTCAGCAGCCATGAAGTAGGTGGATGGCCTCAGGTGAAGATACTCTGATGTAGGAAAAAGGCTTTGTATCCTGATACTCTGAAGAGTACAAATGAAAGACCTCATCTGAATTGTTTGAAAAAGAAAAGAATCACTATCTCCTAATTTACATTTTGTGGGCAGAAGCCATTGGAGCTATCCTGATTTGCACCAGCTTTGGACCTGGCCCACTATGTTTAGAAACTAAAAGACGGAGGAAAAGGCATGTGTGGGGCATGGTAAGACATAATAATATGAATGATGATGATGTTTGTTCACAATTTGTAAGAATCTTAGGCTGACCAGACAGCAAGTGTGAAAAATCGGGATGGAGGTGAGGGATAATAGGAGCCTATATAAGAAAAAGCCCCAAATATTGGGACTGTACCTATAAAATCAGGACATCTGGTCATCCTAAAGAGTCTCCCCTGGTGTAAGGCCCACCCCTAGAAAATAGAGTGTTCAGGTTACCCAGAGAGAGAAAAATATAGTTTGTCTTTTCTCCTAGCCTGAGTATGGCTGCAACACACCGTGTAGCTGCAACACACCGGAAGGAATTGGGGCTCAGTCTGCCTCCAATACCAGCTCCATTGCCCAACTCTAACACCTTCTGGGCTGGAACCCCCCTGCTCCTGGTGCAAAGGGAGGAAGGGAGTGTATCATGGGAGGGGGCATTCCAAGAAGGCAAGAGAAGGGAAGGAGCTGTCCTAGAGCAAAGCTCTATTTCACCTGATTCTTTACTAGCAGAAAGCTTTCCTCCAGCAGTGTAAGTTTAAACTTTCCTTTCCTACACTGTGGCCAAGTGACTGAGATTTGGGGAACTGAAATCTGCTCCCTGCCAGACCCCTCCTCTACCCAATCTGTAGTTAGGAGCAACAGAGAATCAAGAAATTCACCCAATGTGCTGACCCTCTGTTAGTGTGTTAGCAAAGGTGCATTTTCCCTACTGATCAATGGTTTGAATCATGCTAATCATGGCAGCGAATGCTCCACGGCAAATTCTGTGGTAGCAACTCTTAAATTCTACAGCAATGTTAATGTTATTCTATCAACCATTGCTCCTCCCCTCCACCAGCTACCCACTCAAACTCTCATACCCTCCCACTCTAAACAGCAACAGATCTCCACACTAGAAAAGCATTAGTTTAAAATAATCATCACTATGGGGTTTAAAGATTATTTTCATGGATGGTTTGTTTTTTTCCCCTCACTGTGTCCTAAATGTGTTCAGCTCCACTCTTCAGGTCTTGCCTCCCCCAGTATTCTTCAAGTGGCCTGGCACAGAAATTTCTTCCCCTCATATACCAGGCAAGGAGGGACTTGTACCATACCTTACTGGGTCAGGTCCCTCGCTCTATAGACCTCAGCTGCTGTGCTGATCTCCAGGTAGCTGACTTCACCAGGCTACACTTCTGGGTTCCTCCTTCCCTGGCTACAAGCTGGATGCCAAACTTCTGGGTTCCCAAACTCCTCATTGCCTGGTTTCGTGGAATAGCCTGAGGATGGTGTATTGTAGTACAATTAATTCCCTCTTGTGGAGAATGGTGGTCAGCCAGAGTCAGCTGCAGGCAGATTCTGTCAGGGTAGGAAGAAAGAAAACAAAATGCTGGGCTCCCAGCTATAGCAAAATGGCAAATTCCACAGCAAAAATGCTGAATTTTGCCTTCTGGGAAATGGCCAAATTCTGTGACTGTGGAAAGGGACTATGTGGGCCCGGATTAAGATGGATAGGACAATTGACACCAGTTGCAGCTATTGTGTCAGGCTTTCTGCAGACTTGGGCAGATGTCCCTGCATCAGTTCCCAAGAGCTAGACACATTTATTTAAAATGAAAGCTAAGACCACGGAGCACAATTCTGCAGCAAGAAGTCAATTCCACATAGTCATAGAATTGTCAAGTAAATGGGGCCCAAATTATAACAGGAATCCAGAAGAAAACCAAGAGTTCAAAACAAATAGACTTGCATCTTCCTCCTTTTAGGGATTTAAATCTTTGTGACAGAAGCTCAACTTTAGGGTGAAATTCACCCTAGTGTGGAAGACTTAACTGGCACACAAGGCCCTATTCAGGTCACTTCTTCTATGATTTTCACTCAGTGCAATGTTCAGTATTTGAAAACTTTAAGGAAAGAAGCTGGTTTTATAAGGAGGAGGAATAGGATGTTTTCCTTGGTCATCTGAAAGCAATTGGAAGTCATATTTTTTCATATTTCTAGTCAACAATTGAGTGATAGTAAAAATAATAATTTATGAAGAGTTAGCCAATGACAATATTGTCAAAATTCACAATGAATATGATTCACAACAAATAATTTGACTATCAGTTTTGACATTACATTAATTATAGGAGGAGCAGGTAGCAACTTCTATATTTACACTTTACATTATAAAGATTCTTGACACCTCTGTTTGGGTTTGTTTTTGTTTGTTTGAGACACTTGAATACTTCCAATGTTTGCTGCAGAGCTTAGAAATTCTACAGGGAAAAAGCACTTGGAGCAGAGAAGTGCATTTTCTTTGTCTGTGAATAGGATTGCCAGTTTTGGTTTGATGTATTCCTGGAGGTTTCATCACATGACATAATCTTTAATTAAAGATTAGTCTTTGATTTCTGGAGACTCCAGGACAATCATGGAAGGTTCACTATCTGTGAAATTCCATTCAGATTACCTGGAATATATGCTGATTAAAGGAGCCATGCCCTACATGAAAGCAGCAGCAGCACACGTATTGGGAATGGCTGGGAGTTCCTAGATCACCTGAAGCAGCAGGAGAGAGAGTTGAGCCTGCTACATGGACCCCTCTGATCTTGCCCCCACCTCCATCTCCACCATTGGGAGCACCAGATGGGGCAGTGGCTCCCAAAACATATGTTAAAGATTGTGAAGTGCTCAGATATGGTAATGGGGCTGTATAAATACCTTCGATAGACCTGGAGCATTCCCCTTCCAAAAAGATCTGAGGCACCAGACCTCCCAGCACACAAAAATTAGGAAATACCAGGTTTTTGCCCATGCAGCCTTCATTTGGCCCCTTTTGTGCACTTTTATAAAGCCTTTAATTACCTGATCATAGGACCCCTGTCTCATTCAGAGCACAGTTTGGAAGCACATGGGGGTAGAATTAAGGTTTACAAAAATCAACTTTTGGGCACTTCAGTTTTTCAATTTATAAAACTTTGTTGGAGGAAAGGAAGAGAAACAGAACTGCAGAGTAATGAGCAAAGTGTTGACATCGCTGGAGAACAGTTACGCCAACTTTTAGTGCTTTTTAAGACAATCCCAGCTGTAGCTAGTTTTTATTCAGTACTTACTCAGGCAAAATTTCCAATGCAAAACCACCAGTGGTGTATCTGGGAGTTCTGCTTGAGTGACTAAAAACTGAGCAAAGACTTCAGGGAGCATGTCTATACATTTTAGAACAATTTGGGTGGCAGGGAGGAGAGGAATCTTGAATTGCCAGACCATGGCATAATGAATGGAAAAGAAAAAAAACAGAAGTTGAGGTTTCCATTAAAATAAGAAAATTTTAGAAGAAAAAGTAGAGGGACAAGATATTAAATGAATAATCTCTTTAGCTCATGGAAATTTTAGAGATTAAAAAAATTCAGGAATCAATGAGCCAAAGCCAAACGTAATCAATGTTGTGGGAGGTATCACTAATTAAAAATGTCTAAAATTGCCATGTTGGTTTATATATAGAAATTCTCCTTCTCTAAATTAAGTTAGGTGACATTACATACAGTGAGGCAACAGAAGTGCTAAATCAAAAACCCAAATTAGCAGCACACTCTACTGGTGTTTTGTACTAGCAAATTAAAAGAACAAACTATCTCATCTTTGTATTATACAAATAAATAACCCAAAGTGGATGACTGTGATATATTTGGCAATTTTATAATAAGGTTATTTTATGATGAATAGTAACCTCCCCGTATATAGAATGAGATTGACTGACTGGTATTCTTCTCATTTCCAAATTTTTTTAACAATTTTCATCAAAACAGTTTTAGGGGCTGATCATGAGCAGTCTGTTGGGCGGTTTGAGGGTTAATTTTAGTCTCCAGGATCTGGATAATTTTTAATATGCCCTGGAGTGCTGCTGCTTCATCTAGCAATGAGAATTCCACTCTTGCTGCTCTCTCAGTTGCCATTTCCACCATTTAAAATTATAACCGATGCTGACAGGGAGCAAAAGATGCTATCTGGCCATCTCCTCCTGTGTCAAAGTTAGGTCTAGAAGTTAAATGCTATAAGTAGAATTGCTTCAATTTTTTTTTCTCACTGCCATTTTGTGCCTTTAACAGATATTAGATTGAACGGAGATGCAGCCTGCCTCGGTGGAGGTGGGAATGGGGGCAAATGTACGTGTGGGGTAGCCTCTTGAGATTCCGTCCATCCCTACATTTTTATGATTCTATGATCTACTGTTAACTCACTCTTGTGTCAAGTTCTAGGACCCAGCATGATGCAGAGGTGTTCCACTGGCTCATACTAGTATCCGGAGGCCGTGAGTACTATTGACACCAATCCAGGATATAAAAGATCTTGAAAGTATTTATGAAGCAAATGGTGGAGATACCTACAAAAAATTGCTATAGATATTTATACACCCTGGCACAGCATGATATGACATGAGATGCATACTAAGGTTTCAGTGCTGCTCTTGCTGAGGTCAAGAGGAGTTTTGCTTTTGACTTCAGTGTGTGCCTCATTGGATCCCTGTGCTTTTGATAGTGGACTTGCACGTATAATTAATTGAATATTATCAAGGAATGCTGTAAATCAGGTGTAATTTGATTGAAGTAAATGGAGATAATCTGGTGGAAAATCTATCAGGGCATATTATGTGATCATAGATTTGGAATATATCAAATTAGGCTATAGATTTGGTTCATGAAATCCAAGTCATTTTAAGTCCCCAGGCCTCTCCTGGAAAACTGGGGAGTTTTATGCACTGTATTTCCTGTGCAATAGTGTGTGTATACAGTTAATGAGCAGGCCTAGATAAAGCACATACTTTAGAATGATGAGTGCAACGTCTGCTGAAAAAGAAGAAAATATAGAATTAGAAAATTTTTTTTGCTGCCTCTAAGGTCTTTATTAAATATTGTGCACAAAGAATATTAAACTGATGGCAATGGCAGGTATAGCTTCTGGGTCACTCTAATTGACCAAGCATGGATTTCAGCCTTAGCAGTTTTAAAATATGAAGTTCATTAACGTTTGCATTCAGAGTCTGCATATAAGGTGCAGTAGATATTAAAGGGGCAGTACAGGAAGGCTTAAGATTTTCCCACACTCTTGTGTTTAGACAGAATCAAATGGACTTGAGTCTCATCTCACACCAATATAAAACATGAGCAATTCCATTGAGATCAGTGGAATTATACCATCATAAACCAGATGTTAGTGAGATTAGAATTAGGCCCTGTTACTTTGAAATTCAAGGCTTTCTGAGTTCACTTAAGACCCAATCATGTGGGAGCTGAGTGTCTCCTAGAGCGTGTCGAGTGCCCTCAACTCCCAGAGTTAAGCACCTTGCAGGATTCGCCCTTTTAACAGGAGTTGAGCTTGCTGAGCAGCTAAGCACCTCACAGAATTAAGTCCTAAATGTTTCATCAAGCATCAATACACATTACAAGCCAGTTAACAAGCTACCCATTTAATATTGTAAGCTTCCCAAATCAATGGAGTCACTGATCAATCCAGAAGAATAAAATAATGTGTTTGGTGATAGTCTGTTGTCAGTTATGGCCCAAACTGTGTAATTTATGGAACAGGTAGCACAGTCCTATTGCTAAATGATTCTCTGCCATTTAGTAAAGAGCATGCCACTTGGAGAAAATGTCAGTTATATGAAGATAATGTATGTTGAGGAAACCATTTCCTCAGTGCAAAGCTGAGTACTTCAGATAGGCCACAAAGCTCTCTGCAAAAGGGAAAGATGGGAGGGAATCCACCTGACTCTCAAGTCTGGGGAGCAACATTAAACTTCCCCCTAATGGCCCGGTACCTTCCATGCCCCTAGCACCCACCCTTATCTCTGTGAAGGTAAAAGGACAGAGTTCTGCCCTCCCTCCTCCCCACAAGCAACCCTGTAGTACAATTGCAATCATAAATGTTTCCCACTATCTCTTAAAACTAATTAAGTTGTTTGGCCCTACAACCCATATTGGCAGGCTGTTCCACAGAGCTCTGGTGGATAGAAACCTTCTTTTGATTTCCAGCCTCAGTTTGTTCGTGGCCAGTTGATATCCATTTGTTCTTGTGCCAGCATTATCTTTTAGCTTAAATAGCTCTTCACCCTCCCCTAATGTATTTACCCCCCCACACCCACCCGAATGTATTTATAGAGAGCAATCATATCCCTTCTCAGCCTTCTTTTTGTGAGACTGAACAAGCCAAACTCTTCCAATCTCCTCTCATAAGACAGGCCCTCCATTCCCCTGATCATGTTAATTGCTCTTCTTTGCTCCTGTTCTGGTTTAAATTAATCTTTCTTGAACATGGGATGACCAGAATTCTAGATAAGGTCTTAGCAATGCCTTGTACAATGGCCTTAATACTTCTCTATCTCTACTGGAATGACTTACCTCACATATCCTAGGATCACATTTGCCTTTTTCACAGCCTCATTACATTGGTTGCTAATAGATATCCTCTCATCGACCCACACACCAAGGTGTCTCCTCTTCTTCGTCACTTCTAATTGATGACGCCTCCCACCATATAGCAGAAATTCTTATTATTAGACCCCAAGTGCATGACCTTGTACTTTGTACTATTGAATTTTATCCCATTTCTGTCACTTCAGTCTTCAAGGTCATCCAGATCTTCCTGTATAATATTCTGATCCTTCTTCAGTGAACATCTGTGTCCCTGTGAGTGTCTGAATGTCTACTCATGCACAGTATAATGTCAGCCAAACTGAGGTAGATGGCTTTCTCAAAATAAAAACAGCTAATGTGCTTACTTGAATGTCCTTGGGAAATTGTTCAAACTCTTGGTAAACATGTCAAATGCAAGCTCCTCTTGACAAGTTAAATTCTAAATAAATATATCTTGCTTTATACTGCATGTAACTTTAATCTTGCAATCACTCAATAGTATTTTACATGTGCTTGTAACTCTTTTTAAGAATCAGCATTGATAAATGCAGCTGTTTTTTCCCTTTAAACCTCTCCAGTTTCAGAGTAACCTTATGGATAATGACCTATTCTTATTTTCTAACTTACCAGTTTTTCAAAACTTTGATATATCCTGTGTGCTATTCAGAAATTCTCAGGAAAAAAAAGAATACATTTGAACAAAAGTCTAGAAAAGAGATTGGATTTTTACTTTGGCTATTGGTTAAAATAACAGGAGAAATAATAACTAATAATGTTCTGAATTGAAAACTAGCTCTGAGAGTCTCATTAAAACCTTAACCGCTTTAGGCTTTCCCTTCTCTCACCTGCCTCCCACTGTTGACCTATGAGTCACCAACTATTTCAGCTTTATCTGAAATCTTTATTAAATTATTTTAAACCCTAAAGCCCTATGTGATAAGAAAAACAACTGATCAGATTTTATATTTTTTAAATGATATTCAGTTTTAGATAATAGAAATTTTAATTTTGCATAACTATATATCTATGCTATATAATATGTATATTTGTTTAGTTTAAAATCTAATTTATAGAAGACTTTTAGTGCTCTTAATAGAGAAAATCATGATAAATAAATTATTTTTTAATGATAAACAACAATAAACACAGTCAAGTTCAAGTCTTTTCAGAGGGATAACTAGAGAGCCTTCCAAGGTTTGCAGGGTATCTGTGTCTTTACATTGAACAAGGTTAGAAAATCAATTTTCTCCTATTTTTCATGCCACTCCAGCTGGCTGTTGATTTAAAATAATCTTTATGCAGTAATATAAAATAAAGCTCTGGCATCATTTTGTCTGTTTTTCCTTGATCCCTATGCTTTAATTGTTGCCCTGTTCTTTTAATACTTATGCCATGTGAGTAACTTTACATTTGCAAGTTGCCTCATTGAACTCAATGGGACGATCCATATGAATAAAATTACTCACATGTATAAGTGTTTGTAGAATCAAGATCTATACAAAATGAGATTGATATTCCATCTGGTATATCACTGTCCATTATGGTCAATGATAAGTTGTAGTATGTGGAATGCCATTCTTCTTTTTCTCAGTTTCCCTCACTCTATTTCTCTGAAATGGTGCCAAGTTTTGTACATTATTTTAGGATACAAAGTCTTTTTTAACATGAGAAGATCTCTGATGTAATTAAATTTAAAAAAGCTTTTTCAAAAGAGAGTATCTATGTATTTTTCCCCACTATTCTAGCATCAGAGCACCTCACAGTCTTTAATGTATTTATCCTTACCACATCTGTGTGGTAGCAGTGCTATTAGCCTCTCTGTGTCTCAGTAATATGGGGTAAGTGATTTGCCCAAGATCACACAGGAAGTCTATGGCAAAGCAGAGAATTGAATCTATATCTCCTGAGTTCCAGACCAATAGGCCATTGTTCCTCCTTTCTTCTCTAGTCTATGGAATGGTGACTTGGTTTAAGAATGAGCCGGAAATTTTTGCCAAAAGTTCCAGAACCAGGGAACAATATTTGTGATGTCATCAGCAGAATGCATGGTGGGTTGTTTCAAAGATCAGAAAGATAACAATAGCTGATGGACTGATACTTCGTAACATTGTAATCCGTCTCAACCAGTACCTGGTAACATTGTTTTGCAAACAGAGTTAGGCCTCAGTCCACTTAAGCATATGTTTAATTTCAAGCACGAGTAAATTCATTGAAGTGCATTAACTTTACGCTTATGAAAAGTCTATGAGTTTTGCTTAATCAGGGCCTTAATCACCACATAGTCTTTGTGTCTTCATAACAGGTAATCAGACTGGATCATTTTATCAACATTTTTTGTAGAGCTCCTTTTAACTATAGATCTATGTGACACGTGAGTTACAGACAAAGGCACAGCCAAGAAGATGAGGAGAAGATCAATAGTAGCACCAAAACATAACCTTTTCCTTCTGTGAACTAGAGAAGTTTATATACCAATATGTGTCTTCTGCCCCTAACAGGCTATTCTTGCCTAGTCTGAACTGGAATTCTGCCACAGCACACAGTTTTCTTTGTGTGATAATTAAGTGAAAGCTGGATGTGATTCAGCATTGCATTTTAGGATAACCTTTACTTAAGAAGAATTCTGATTCTGATCATCTGTTCAGGCTGCATCCTGTACATTGAATAAAAATGGAATCAATTGCACCCATTGTGTCTCCTTTTATAAAAATTACCCCTCAAAAACAAGTCATAATACTCCTTGGAACCAAGAAAACCCAGTCCTCCAACTGACTAGTTGAGCTCTCCTGCTTCCTCTTCTCCTGATATTTATTCTTTGTCTCCTCTAAGTATCCCTGCTGCTCATCCCCCCCCTTTATTTCTCATTTCCTCCACTATCCCTTTTACTCTGTTGTCCTCTTACTCATGCTCTTTAGGGGATGTGACTATATAAGAGACTGACTCTCTCATCTTCTCCATATCTGATGTATCTCCTCCTCAGCTTTCTTACTTGTGCTCAGAAATGGGGATATGCTACTTCCATACTCTACAGTCCTTACTGGCTTCAAGACTATTTTTTAATCCATTATATAGTTTCCTTTGCTTGTAAGTTATAGTGCTGGTGCTGGGAATTTCAAAATTTCACATGCCCCTATTGCAATAATAATATATCCATGACATCCTGCTGGTGTCCTAAGTAATTTCTGTTTGATAAAGTTTTGAAAGCTAAAACCTGTCTTTGAAATCCCCCTCTCATCAAAAGTTCATTTTGGAGAATCACAGAAATGTCTTATCCACAAAGCTCTAAGCATTTTTTTAAATAAAGCTTCGATTTTATATACTTTGTATCAGAGAACTCAGATTTAAGGAAGTTAATGTATATGCCTATTTTAACAACCTAGTTAGATAAATGCACTTTACACTGTAGCTATTGATTTGTAAGTAATTAGAACACAGTAAAATATGGTTGTGGCCCACTGCTGCATCATGGATATAAGTTACCAAAACAATATAGTGTTTTAAAATTAATTATTTGCAAAGGTCAACATAATTTATAGGGCATATTATGCAGATCAAAGGACTTCAGTGCGTCTCTATATTTCTAAAAATGCAGATAGTCTCAATTGCTGACCTTCAAAAGACCATATTTGACGTCACCAAGTCCTCCTAAAATGACTCCCTGCTTATTAGGTTCACAGCACAATACATTTTCAAAGCCTCACACCCAAGTAGATTACACTGTTGTCTTATAGACTGCTGCCCTTTCCAAGCAGAGATCCACTTTATCAAACGCTAAGCACCACTATGGAAAAGGCAGATGTTATCCCTCTATCAAATTCCTATTATAAACTTCCTCCAGTTCCAAAGTAATCAGAACAGCAGAAAAAAAACGCAACTAAAAGTATATCAGCGAAATCTGTTCGAAAGGTTCTAAGGAAAAAATGGAAAGACTTTGTATTGTTCCAATCTAGCCATAAAAACATAGTTATTATGTGCTGAGCAGAGGGCAGCAGATAGTTGCACTGCCCTGGGAGCAAGGAGGAAAGAGTCACAATTTCCTCTTGGTTTTTCTAGCAATTAAGTATTTCTGCTATTGATCTAAAACAACTTCTCCCTCCATGCTAGCTACCTGCCTACACCTTCCCCTCCCTCATAGATGGGTGGTGAGTAGATCTACAAAGGCTTCCTTCACCCTCCACCTGTACTCAGTGTGCACTCAGGTAGCCCTAGGAAGGGTCATAAGGGCAGGTCTCAGTCCTGACCTTATTTGTTATTTCCCAGCACAGACAGCTTGATCTTGCAGCAGCTCTCGCCTGTGTCAGGAACTCAGCTACATCTGGGTTTGATTGCCTACCAACCCAATGAGCTCGACTTGGCCCAGTAAACCTTTACTAAGTTACTGTGCTCCCTGATTGGTTAGAAGAGCCAAGAAGTTGCCGTTTAAGCCCTGACACAACAGCAGCATATTGGATGTTCAATGTGTTCCATGCCTGCGGCTGAGCCAGACTTGCTTACAAGCCAGTGCTTGCTCCGTCCCTTGCCTGCTCCACTCCAACCCTAGTCCCTGCCTACCTCTGAACTCCTGGTACCTAACTTCTGTCTTGTCTCCTGATCACAACTCTGACTCGCCCTTCGGTTCCGTTCTGGCTCCTGACTGCTGGCTTGAACCCTTGGTTTGCCTCTTGACCAAGCCACTGGGTCTGCCCTCTGATTCTGCTCTGACCACTAGGTCAATCTCCTGCTCCAATCACTAGGTTTCACTGCCTGCACCTGAGTGTCTGACTGCCAGGGGAAATCAAGTAATTGTGAGAAATGAACAAAACATGAAAGGTTTCAGAGTAGCAGCCGTGTTAGTCTGTATCCAAAAAAAGAACAGGAGTACTTCTGGCACTTTAGAGACTAATAAATTTATTAGTGTCTAAGGTGCCACAAGTACTCCTGTTCTTTTTTCAAAACATGAAAGTCACTTAATTGATCAGAGTCTACAATAAACATTACAAAGAGTTTCTATCTCTTTTAATACCTTGTTTCCCTTTAAATTAGATGTGCTTATACAGCTTTGTGTTGAAATATAGATGCTCTAAAGTAAAATCTGGGATCTGTCTATAATTCAGATGTCATCGTATAGTGGCTAGGCAACGTGGCAAGCTATGATTCCTGTGACTGCTGCTACCAATTATCTTACTAACATTATGAAATGTGCACACAGCTTGGCTACACTAAAACAGCCTGTTATTACTCTTATTCTATCCTCCCCACAGTTTATCTCACTCATTTGTTAAATCTTTTGGAGTGCCTGCTCTTTGAGGCAGGGGGCTGTCATTTACTATGTCTGTAGCACACCTAGCACAGTGGAGCCTCGAGACATGTCTACACTTACCTCCAGAGCAATTGATCCAGCAGACGGGGGCACAGGCGGAGTCGATGGGAAAGCATCAGCAGTCGACTTACTGCTGTGAAGACACGGCAATAAGTAGATCTAAGTATGTCAGCTTCAGCTACAATATTAATGTAGCTGAAGCCGCATAACTTAGAACACTCCCCCTACAGTATAGACCAGGCCTCAGTTCAATACTGATACAAATCACAAACATAATAAAATACTAAGTGGAACAATATCTTGGTCTCACTTTGTTCCCATGTATATTCAACTGGGCTACAGTAAAACTTGTTTCTAGAACTGGATCTCAGCAGAGAGGACTGTAGAAGGCCTAAGGAAAAGGAGACAGGAGCCACTTGGAATGTAGATTAGGATAAATTGGGTTTGGCAGAGGCTGAATATTTAGTAGCAATAGTATTTACTAGATATACGTATTGTGAGCACAGTTGTGCCATTCTTATTCACAGTGAATTGTACCTTGCTACGTACACTCTCCTATTGATTTCAGAGAGCCTAGTCCTATGGTAAGATACTACTCACAGTGAATAAGGATGGCCCAGGCCCTAGATAAGTTCCATTTTCATAAAGGTTATTGGTTTCCTATTGGTTTAAAAAAAAATCCCGAAATGGAGATTGACTTAGCTTCGGTTTGAAATGTGTGAGTACTTTGTCACATCACCAGTAAGTACACATTATGTATGCCAATGTATTTGCTTAATCACACCCTATGTACTTTAATCTCCTGATTTACATTGAACCCCCCCCTTTGTAGTTAAAGAAGACTGGACTCTTTTGGGGTGTGTGTGTAAATTCATAAATGATTGTGATCATATTCTGTCCTTAGCATAGCCTGTTGTGCTCAGACAATGCATTTCATACAGTATGTTATGACCAGGCACTGCCTTGAAGACTTTCTGATGAAGGTCTGAAACCAGTCTAATCCTCTCACATCCCCCATGCTGCTATGAAATGCTGTGAGAATGCTCCCTAGTAGTTCTTGTTCTTTTGCTGTAGCTCAGTGGATCAGAGAAGCTGATTGGATTTCTTGGTCCTATCTCAACTGCCTCATGTTATCCCTTTTGATTCTGATCCTTTATCGGTTCCTGCAGGCACCGTGATTAAATGTTCCAGGCACTCATCTTGGTTTTCATACTGTATAGCCCTTATCTTGGATCCAGTCTTCTTTTGACCAATTCCGGCTGGTTGGTGAGCATTTGTCATAAACAGATAGTTAAGGGTTAATGTCTCTTTCACCTGTAAAGGGTTAACAAACAGTGACCTGCAACACCTGACCAGAGGACCAATCAGGAGACAAGATACTTTCAAATCTCGGTGGAGGGAAGTCTTTGTTTGTGGTTTTTGGTTTTGGCTTTGTTCTCTCTGGGTTCAGGAAGGGACTAGACATGCAACCAGTTTTCTTGCCAATCTCCCTGCTACAGTCTCTTATATATTCAGAAGTGTGAGTATTTTTAGTAAGAAAGGCGGTTATAGTCTTTTGATTGTTTTTGTATTTGCAAATATGTAGTTTGCTGGAAGTATTTTAAATTGTATTTTGTTGCGGGGGAGGCTTCTTTCTAGTTTCTATAAGCTGACAAACCCTGTAACTTTTTACCATCTAAATTGCAGAGATAATCTTTTACTTTTTTTCTTTCTTTTTATTAAAAGTTTGCTTTTAAGACTTGTCTGATTTTTTCCCCTTGTTGAGGCTCAAGGGAATTGAGTCTGTACTTAACAGGGAAGGAGAAAGGTGGAATCCCTTTGTTTTAGATTCACGGAGCTTGAATCTGTATTGCCTCTGGGTGAGGGGAAAAGGGTGGGGGGAGGTAACATTCCTCTCTGTGTGGTGATTCAAGGAGTTTGAATCATGGTGATCTCCTAGTGTACCCAGGACGGGAAAGAGCTGGGAGGAAGAAAAGAGGGGGAAGGGAAATGGTTTATTCCCCTTTGTTGTGAGACTCAAGGAATTTGGGTCTTGGGGTCCACAGGAAAGGTTTTGGGGGGGACCAGAGTGCCCCAAAACACTATATATTTTTGGGTGGTGGCAGCTTAACAGATCTAAGCTGGTAATTAAGCTTAGAGAAATTCATGCTGGTACCCCATATTTTTGGACTCTAAGGTTCAGATTTGGGAATTATACCATGACAGCATTTCTGACTTTTCCAGCTGTCTGACTTCTCTTTGCCTTTCCTTTAACTTTCCCAAGTTGCTTTGGTGGGTACAGGGCCTAACCCTCATAATTATATTTGGGTTCCTGGCATATGGACTTATTCATTTTGGGTTGAAATACAGAAGTTACTCTTCAGGATTTGCATAGTTCTTCCTAATGTAAAATTCTCAATGAATTTGACATAGTAAGGACTTGGGGATATGCTTTGGTCCACTGTAATCTGAATTTTAAAATAGCACCTTACACCTGTTGCTGAAATTATCTGTACCATTATCCATGTATAAAAATAAAGGTTAGATTCTCTATTTGGCCAAGTCCACTGCATACTGCTCAAGTGGAACCAGGTACTTGTGCCCCTCTTTCAACACAAAAAGAACAGGAGTGCATGCATCTGATGAAGTGGGCTGTAGTCTATGAATGCTTATGCTCAAATAAATTTGTTAGTCTCTAAGGTGCCGCAAGTACTCCTGTTCTTTTTGCGGATACAGACTAGCATGGCTGCTACTCTGAAACCTTCAACCACAAACACTTTAAAAAGTATGTCTATTAAAATAATAAGTGAAAAAGGGGACAAGCTCTATGTAGTATTTAATTTCCTTTTATTAGGCTAACCATGGGAAATGTGACATTTCCTGAGCTACACCAAAGCTAAGGCTGTGTCTTAGCCCACAGACGTGTGCAGTCAGTGAGTGGGCAGTACTCTAGCTCCGTCTTGCCTGAAGGGTAACTGCACATCAGTGAGTGTATCTGTGTCTCCCTCTCCCTTTAGCCAGCTCACTGTGCCTGAAGCCTCTTTTCATTTGTATGTTCTTCCTCTTCTGAAATCACCCTCCCTGGAGGCCCACAGATGCCCAAGGCCAATGTCCAGAGATGACAAAGCAATCTCAGTGTGACAAATAAAATAAACTCTTTCTGCTAAAATAGTTCTATTTATGTATTTATGTAATTTTTATTAAATTACCCTTAAGTACACATGCACTATTAAAATCTACAACAACCTATAGACTAAAGTAACTCCAAATGTGCTCTTAACTCCAAAAAATAATATTCATGGACTATACATACCCTCTGCTCTCCCAACATCCCTGAGCCTAAGGCCTGAGAAAATGGATGGCCCTATACCGTCCTTAATTGTCAGTGACTATAGGCACTGACAGACGCAGGTCGTGGGAAAAGTGATTTCAAAATAGAAGACCCTCTACTGGGAACAACCTTCCTTCCAGCCCCCAGATGTTTAAATCTAGGGACTTGCTGGCCTCAACTATTGTAGCAGCACACAGAGAGAAAATGCACATACAAATACTTGGTGCAGTGGCAAGGAAACTTAACAATGCTTCCCCATGGAGTTGCCTCTGAATTATTCCATCCATGGAATCAAGGTTTGTTCTCCACAGAAAAAACATGGGATCTGACCAACAAACCTAGCCAATTTCCTAAACCCCAACTAAACCTCAGGCTCTACTGGCAACCCTGTGTCTGCATCAGTGTTGCCTCCTTAGCTTTTGCACCACAGAGAAGGCCCATAGGGAGAGTGAATATATTAAGTGGTGTCCTATAGAATAAATCACTGTACTGTCCTCTCTGATATCATCTAGGTGCTAGGGGGACATGCATGTTCCCCTAGCCTCCTTCCCAGCCCACATACTCCGCAAGGTTAAACATGGGTTCAAACCATAAAATTCAGACTTGGATTTCAGGTGTCTGAAAGTTTGGGTTTGTTTGTTTATTTCAGAATACAGAGAGAGTGGCCTGCTGTGAATATGAGATTGGATCTAGTTTTGGACCCCCAAATTTCAAGGGCATTTAGATTTGAGATTTTGGTTCATGTCTAGCTCTAGCCATAGTTGATAGGCTCCTAGGCCTGACTTTTCTGTTTGTAGCGCAGAAATCTTCCCTTAGGTCAGCAATTCTATCACATTTAAAGTTCCACTTAGTTGGCCACGGACAATCTCATTCACATGTTTGACTTATAGAAATCACCAGCGTCAACTGTGGAGCAGCCCCAACTCCCATTGACGCCAAGCTTCTTGCAGAAGGTGCTCTGCACATTGTAGGATCAGGCCCTCAGGCCTTACTCTGGCAAAGTTTAGTCAATCACATCTTCTGGCACTACTGTTGAGGCTGTGTCCATGTTTCAACTTAAAGATTTAAAAACAACATGAAAGGCTTTTCTCTCATTGGTTGTAATAACACTTTGGAAGCATGAAACTAAAAGTTTTAGGGACTCTGCTATAGCTAATGAAATCAAGCTTTTAAGCACAGATATGGTGCTCTGCTGTTTTATATTGTATTGAGTGAATACAGCAAAGCTGGCGGGAGTGGTTATTTGTCCATGAAAGCTTCCTCCTCACAGTGCAGTTGTGAGGATAAAATCCTTTCATGTCTGTGAGGTGATGAGGGCCATATGGAGTACATACATAGAAGATCATTTATTATTTTTTTTTTACACCGAAGAGTATGTTAGGTAGTGTGCAGAAAATGGCAAGGACACAGATTGTGTCCCAGAAAGTTATAACCTAAGTGGCACAACAAGTTAGATTAAAATTAAAATAAGGTAGGGAATGGGAGCTAGGCACTGCAATAACATGATGGAGTTTCTCAGTAAGGTGTGCAGACAGGGTGGTACTTTGTCAGTAAAAGGAAAATTCTTAGTAATGATAACAGAGACATGAGCCAAGTTTGTTGGCTTCATACTAGCTGTGTCACCCTGTTTCTTATGGAAATGGATGTTAGGGGATTTTATCAGGGGCTGCTCTAGGTATTTTGCTGCCCCAAGCATGGCAGGCAGGCTGCCTTCGGTGGCTTGCCTGCGGGAGGTCCCCGGTCCCGCAGATTTGGCAGCACGCCTACAGGAGGTCTGCCGAAGCCGTGGGACCAGCAGACCCTCCGCAGGCATGCCATCGAAGGCAGCCTGCCTGCCGCCTTCACAGCAACCAGCAGAGCATCCCCTGTGGCTTGCTGCCCCAGGCACACGCTTGGCATGCTGTTGCCTGGAGCCGCCTCTGGATTTCACCTACACAACAAATATTAGCCACGTGAAAATTCAAAATAAAAGACAGTGTGCCCCTCCCTGCCACCCACACGCACCGAGGGAGAATGATAGTGCCCCTAGGAAAAGGTTTCTGGATATAATTGCACATCATAGTTAAACAACATGTTGTTTTTAAAAGATATGCCCCTATGCTGCAATGTGAAGTCAGTGGGGCTCCTCAGTCCACACACATTGCTGAATCAGGCCATACAGAGCATCGAACAATCATTCCAATGGATAGACTAGAATAATGGCATATGTCCCGGGGCAGGGGGGAAAGGTCTCATTCTGGATGTGAAAAAAGAGCATTCCCAGACACCCAAATGAATAGAAACAGTGATTGAAATATTAGATGCTATTCTAAGCTATAGGAGATGCTTTGCCTGGGTCCTTGCAGATACATTTGAAAATGGAAGTATCCCTCTGGGTCATCTGTCAGGGACAGATATTATGTACATGTGTGTCCATATTACATGGGGTAAAATCACATGATGTACAGATTAATTAAAGCACTACAAATAACTCAATTGTATGGACTGATACTAAACAGGAGAAAATGTCAGTTTCTTTTGAGGGAAATAATGTAGTAAGGACATCATTTTTCTGCTGCAGTTGTACACTTACACTAAAATAAATGGCAGGCTGTGGAAAATATATCTAATGTAGTGGCTAGAGTGAGTGTAGCTTTGCCGCCCAGGCACATGCAAGCAACACAATCCCTTCTGGGATGAATCAGCACCGCTATGAAGAGCGGCACCAAAATTAGACAAGATCATTATTCTTGTTTGTGTCTATGAAAAAGGAAAGCCATAAAAATTAGTCATAAAAGATACCTAGAAATTGAAAACTATAAAAGAAGAGCTAATGAAACTGTTCATTAGACAAACATAAATAAAGTCATGGAGGACTGAGGAACTTATATCCTGAATATTCCTCCAACCCACTCAATGAGTCAATGGTGGTAGAAACAGTGGAGCTGCGGGTGCTCAGTTCAGACTCGTTGCATGTATATCCATTAGAAAAGAGAGGGACAGTGTTAATTCATTTTAATGGGAAGAGGTTTTGTTCATTATTTATTAGGAGTCCCGCTTTGCTAGGGTAGTGATCACACCACCATGCAGTATAACCATGTTGTCTAGTTATGGAGCCTCAGTAGTAATAGTCATAGATAATAGTCCGCAGTTTTACAAGAGAAAGAATTAAAACATTTTCTCAGAGTTCAGACATTTTATTTGCCACTGTAGCATCAAGCAAATGACCAGGTAAACATAAGATGGCTGAAAGACTGCAGAGAAAAGGATCATAGAATAAATCAGGTCCTTATTTGGCTTCACTGGTCATCATACAGCAACATTAGCATTGGCAGTATGCAGTGCAAAAGAGAGCTATTTACAGAAGATACAAAAGACACTTAATGAAAACTCAAGAGATACTTAAGGTTCAACTCTACTTTATCAAGTATTACAGGTGCAGAGGCCTATGAAGGTTTCAGGATCTGAGCCCTATAACTATAAAAAGACTAGTAGCATCGACTAAGAGATTAATTGCAAATATGTATCCAAAACAAGGATGACAAAATCAGTAGACTTAGTGAAATTTTCCAAAGCACTCAGCATTGGTCTAAGTCTCCTCCCAAACACTGAGTGGTTGGCATTTAGTCCAGATAAATATGCAATATAGACTCATAGACTCATAGGTCAGAAGGGACCAATATGATCATCTAGTCTGACCTCCTGCACAAGGCAGGCCACAGAACCCTACCCATCCACTTTTATACAACCCCTAATCCAGGACTGAGTTATTGAAATCCTCAAAACTGGTTTGAAGACCTCAAACTGCAGAGAATCCACCAGCAAGCGACCCATGCCCCACGCTGCAGAGGAAGGCAAAAAACCTCCAGGGCCCCTGCCAATCCGCCCTGGAGGAAAATTCCTTCCCGACCCCAAATATGGCGATCAGCTAAACCCTGAGCATGTGGGCAAGACTCACCAGCCAGCACCCAAGATGGAATTCTCTGCAGTAACTCAGTTCCCATCCCATCCAACATCTCCCCGCAGACAATTGAGCAGACTTATCTGGTGATAATCCAAGATCAATTGCCCAAATTAAACTATCCTATCATAACATCCCCTCCATATATTTATCAAGCTTAGTCTTGAAGCCAGATAAGTCTTTTGCCCCCACTACTTCCCTCGGAAGGCTGTTCCAAAACTTCACTCCCCTAATGGTTAGAAACCTTCGTCTAATTTCAAGTCTAAACTTCCTAATATCCAGTTTGTACCCATTCGTCCTCGTGCCTACATTAGAACTAAACTTAAATAATTCCTCTCCCTCCCTAACGTTAACGCCCCTGATATATTTATATAGAACAAGCATATCCCCCCGCAGCCTTCTTTTGGCTAGGCTAAACAAGCCAAGCTCTTTGAGTCTCCTTTCATAAGGCAGGTTTTCCATTTGTCGGATCATCCTAGTAGCATGTCTCTGGACCTGTTCCAGTTTGAATTCATCCTTCTTGAACATGGGACACCAGAACTGCACACAATATTCCAGATGGGGTCTCACCAGCGCCTTATATAACGGTACTAACACCTACTTATCACTGCTGGAAATACCTCGCCTAATGCATCCTAAAATCGCATTTGCTTTTTTAACAGCCGTATCACATTGGCGGCTCATAGTCATCCTGCTATCGACCAATACCCCAAGGTCTTTCTCCTCCTCCGTCGCTTCCAACTGATGCGTCTCCAACGTATATCTAAAATTCTTATTATTAATCCCTAAGTGCATGACTTTGCACTTTTCACTATTGTATTTCATCCTATTACTCTTACTCCAGTTTACAAGGTGGTCCAGATCTTCCTGAATAGTATCCCTGTCCTTCTCCGTGTTAGCAATACCCCCCAACTTTGTGTCATCCGCAAACTTTATTAGCACATTCCCACTCTTTGTGCCAAGGTCAGTAATAAAAAGGTTAAATGAGATCGGTCCCAAAACCGATCCTTGAGGGACTCCACTTGTTTATCAGGAAATCTCACACAAAGTAGGTATCTCATGAGAGTCACAGTGCTTCTTGGAAATACTTTATAGCAAGAGCAACATTTTATTAGTTCTACTGACATCCAAACATGAAAGTGGAAAGGCACTGAAAATGAAAAACACAAACCTGAAAAAGTTAACTAATTTTTTTCTGAGTTTCATTGAAAGTTTGGTTTGACCCTCATAAGATGGGAGGCAATGGAGAATCAGGCCTCGAGTCTAAATCTGAAAGTGAAGATTTTATGGTTAGAGTTTCATTGTATAAGCTGTGCTCATAATGTCAACTGGATAAAAGGGAGTAGCTGAATTTAGCTCAAGTAGAAGTTATAGACTTGATTACTGGGTAACATTCTATGAGGTGTATCATGCAGGTGGCCAGACTATATGATCAGAATTGTCCCTCTGGCCTTAAAGTCTATGCATGAATGTGCGTGTGAACAGCCACATAAACTGTGGCCTCTAGGCTTGCTGCCTTTGATATCTATGGCAAAATTCCCATGAATGATAATGGTAATAGTAGCAGGCTTAATAAGGAATATGTAAACAGCAGTGGGAATACCGAAAGAGCAAATGGCATGAGAGTTAATTAAAAGGACTGGGGCTATCAGTGGAACTTAAAGTAAGCAGGGTGGGGTCTAGATATGACATAGCTTGGTGAAAAGAGGAGCCTGGAAGTGGGAGAGAAGAGGAAAGGCATCCTGGAGGAAGGGACAGTCTGGAGATAGGAAGGGCTAGCAGCAGAAAGGGATATGGCCTAAAAGGGAAAGGAAAGGAAAGGACAGGGCAGGGCAGGGCAGCATAGAAAAGCAAGTCTGCTAGAGAGTGGCTCTGAGAAGTAGAACCCAGTAGTAAAGGTAGAAAATTCTGAATGAATGAGGATGGTAAAAAAGAAAATAGAGAGTGACAGTGATAGAATAATTGAATTCCTGAAGCTGAGCGAACAGCAGCTTGGCAACAGGTGTCCGTGAGATACCTTGACAGAGAGAAGGAAAGAGAAATTGAGCGAGCATGATCCTTTTAGTTGCTGAGCATCTTTTGTGAGGCTCTTTGCAATCTCCAACTGCCGCTCACTTCAATGGGAGTTGAAGCAGCAGAGCACATTTCAAGATCATGCTCACCAGAACCTGGGGGTGCTTAGTCTTTGTAGGACACCGAAAGCACAACTGCATGTACACTAATGCTGCTTTTAAGAGAGTATTTGTGTGACCTGTAAGAGAAATAGACAAAAATCTTCTCCTGGATGGGTCACTTGGACAATATTCCTAGCCTCCTGTTAGACTGGGAAGCTGATGTCTGAGTGAACCCAGGTCTAATAATGAAGTGAAGATGAAAACACTGTATTAGTCTGCCACAAAACTAATGGTATTTGTATTCACCAAATTTAATAAAAACTTGTAATCAGTGAACAACTAAAAATTGACACAGAAAACTGGGATTTAGTGTTCGAATGACTCATGCAGTAATTTTATGATTTTGCTCTGTGCTTTAGGAACTACTCTCATAATCACACATAATTATTTTAAATATTTTATAAACTACAGTGAATTTCTTAATGCTGTTTGCTAATTATGCAATATAATTTCTAGAAAGATTTGCTGACTGTTGTAGTATATATAGGATGAGTTATTTATCACCAAAAGAGTGTGAAGAAATCCTTACTCCTATAAATAAGGTCAGAAATGTTATACACGTAAGTTTTCACTTGGGATTTTCTTTTTTCTAACCTATATATTCGGGGTTTTTTACAAATATATTGATATGTAATATAAATATTGTATTAGTAAAATGCCAAATTATACAGGTTGCTGTACACAGTGTGTTCTATACATGCAAAACAAAGATAGCAAATTATCCTTTTAAACCATTAGCCTTATTTACATTATAAGAATGCCTGGAGGCCCCAACTGAGACAGAGACCCCATTGTGCTAGGTGCTGTACAGACACAGAGCAAGAGCATGAATAGAAAAGAAGAGCAAGTCTAAATAGGCTAGACAAAGAGGTGTAGAGGGATAAAGTGACTAGTACAGGATCACACAGCAGGTCAGTGGCTATATTGGGAATAGAACCCTTAGAAGCCTTAGACGCCCACTTAATTCCATATCATTGCGGTGGCTCCAGACACCAGTGCCCCAAGCGTGTGCCTGGGGCAGCAAGCCATGGGGGGCGGCCTGCTGGTTGCCATGAGGGCAGCAGTCAGGCTGCCTTTGGTGGCATGCCTGTGGGAGGTTGGCTTTGGCAGCAATTTGGTGGCGGGTATGCCAAATGCGCAGGACTGTCGGACCTTCTGCAGGCATGCCGCTGAATCTGCATTACCAGTGGACCTCCCACAGGCGTGCCACCGAAAGCCACCTGACTGCTATGCTTGAGGTGGCAAAATACATAGAGCCGCCCCTGCATATCATTATTATTTATTGCAGTAGTGCCAAAAGACTCCAATTGGGATAGAGTCATCAGGATGCTGTGCACTCAGCAAACATAGAAAGAAGACAGTCCTGAAGAGGTTACAGCAATCAAGTACAACAAATAATTGGAGGATAGGTCATAGAGTTGCCACCAGATTATCTAGTTTGACCTACTGTATATCATAGGCCACCAACACCATCCACCCCAAACCCAACAACCAAAATGAGACCACAGGAGACTAGACCATTGAGTTAGATAAGCAGAGTATAGGAGGGATCAAGGTGCACCAGTGCTCAAAGCCCCTGCAATGGCAGGGAAATGATTAAGTGAGATATAGCCAGAAAATCCTAGCAAGTGTCCTGCACCCATGTTCTGCAGACGAAGGGAAAAAATCCCAAAGTCACTGCTAATCTGACTGGAGGGCAAATTCCTTTCTGACACCACATTTGGTGACCAGTTAGACCCTGATTATGTGAGCAAGAACCAGCCATCCAAGTACGAGAGACAGAGAGAGAGAGAGAGAGAATGCTTGGTGTCACATCAGAGCCCTGGATCAATGTCCCCCTTCCAGCTGCGGCCAGTGCAGATGCTTCAGAGGAAGGATATTAAAAAAAAAAACCTCCCAGAATCCACTGTGAGGGGGATACCTCCACTCTTCCTCCAACTGACAGGCCTGAGGAAAGGAAAAGTAATGAGATCATGTGATTACATAGGCTATTTATTACTAAGCATTATCAATAACTCAGTGCAGTACAAGAGGCAAAATAAAGAGAGGCTTTTATTCTAAACTCATTCAAGGTTGTTAAATATAGCTGCCTAAAATTATGCTCATAAAATCCTATTTTGGCACCTAAGTAAATGACCTCCTAACAGCTCCAACTGAAAACAGTGGGCACTTAAATATGGATGTGGAACCCTAACTTTAGGCTGCCTCCCTTTTGAAAATCTTGGCCTAAGTTTTAATTTAAGAAGAGGATCATGGCCAGTTATGGTTCTTCCTTTGAGGCATCTGGGACCTTGGCCCACTTTGACAACAAGAAACAAAAGAAAATAAATTCATAATCATCTGGTTATATGCTGCATTCACAGCTGGTAATTGAACAGCTTAGTTCCTGATTTAACAAGGTATGTAAGCATATGCATAACTTAGGACATGTCTCATTTAAATAAATGGGATTACTCACATGCTTAAAGTTAGGCACATGCTTAAGGGCATTCATATGTAGGAACCATCAGAAACCTTAACCGAAGTTCTTTACTTAGAGGATGCAGATTTCATTGCTTTGACAGCAATAAGAAAAGGACAGAGTAAGTCCAAAAGGGCTTTTGAAGAGCATCTAACAGAGGGTTGCAATGCCTTTACCTAAAGTTCTGGCTAAATGCTATTGTTGCTGATGGCAGGTAATTGATGTATAAGGATGTATTCCTATTCATCATACAGGTAACAAGTATTTTATGTGTTAACTCAGAAAGAAAGATCAGCCTGATTCTTCTTGATAGTTTAATAAATGAGTCAAACCAGATGATTTTTTAACATTAATTCACATCTTTCCAAATGTTTCTGTGGATTTAACATCAGAAAAATACTGTTTAGGATAGTATCAGAATTGCTAATCTTCATACTCATTGCCACTTTGAGTCAGATTATTCTGTAATACTTCTGCATTGAATAACACACTCGTGCCAATAGTTTCTGGCTCTCTAAACAATTGCCATTGTCATAGTAACTAGATGAGGAAGGAAAACAGAGGAGCCCCTTGCATAGTGTTAATTATGCAAACAAGAAAATGAAGGAGTATTATGCAAAGCTACAGGTTCTCTGGTTTGCCTACAGAAATTAGAGACATAATAATCAATCATTTCCCCAGTTTACATTTTTGATATGACACAGGAGCTGGTATGAATTAAATGGATCATGTATAAAATTTAGAGATTTTGTACAGGGATATTCTTCCTAATAAAGCTACTAGATATGAAAGAACATTTATTCCGTATTTAAAGAGTGACTAAGATTTTTAAAAGACCACTGATGTGTGCTGATTGCTTACTCTGTAATGTGGATTTTTCTTATGGGAATTTTTATGCCATTGTAAAGGAAATGGTAGATTAAACAAAAACAACAAAACCTGGATGGTAATAACTTTAGGATAATAAAACCAAACATATTGCTTCTCATAACATAACTAAAATGGGCTATTGAGAGATCAACAGAATAGAGGGGTTGGTTTAATTTTGTAAAATATTTAGTCTATAGGAAAGAGTAGGAAAAGAAAAAAAACTAGAGGTTATGGGGCTATTGTTAGTACAACTTAGGTGGAAATAGCATCAGTAACCTCAGACAGGTGAGCTCTTAAAAAATAAGTTGTCACTAAGGCAACTCTCTAAATAAACCAGATTCCTGCTGAGGTCAGATCTGCACATGACCTTGAAAAAAAATGAGTGTCTTTTGATAAACTTACAGATATCTGGGAAGTAAGGAAGAATAAGAAAGACCAGAAATAATTACTCTGAAAATACTTTGGGCTCAATCAGGATGTTGCAAGGTGCTTGAGGGTCTCTCTAAAGGTGCCATTAGTTTCACTGGGAGCTGAGGTTGCTGAATACCTTGCAGAGCTTGCCCCATATCACCTTTGATATTCCAAGTAAAACAAATGACGTAATATAGACCTTGAGCTTGAAAACCCCACATTGCCTGCAGTGTGAATTTAACTGAGAGATCCTTCACTATAGGACAGATGGAAATATTAGATTCCAGGTTTGCACATATCTCTGTCAGAACTATATTCATGATTTTTAATATATAGAGATATAGCTATCTCATAGAATTGGAAGGGACCCCAAGAGATCATTAAGTCCAGCCTATCTTCACTAGCAGGACCAACTACTGATTTTGCCCTAGATTCCTAAGCAGCCCCCTCAAGAATTGAGCTCACAAACCTAGGTTTAATAGAACAATGCTCAAACCACTGAGCTATCCCTCCCCATGATTACTAGTATGCTTACAGAGTAAATTAAATTGACAGTAATATCTATTACAGTATTGCCAAACCCAAACACTCAAAAATCATAACTCTCTCCTCAAAAATCACGAGCTTGTTGCACAATAATAAATGTTGGATTTATTGTATTTGTCTTCGGATTTCTGAGCCTTTAGGGTGCACTTTTTAAGCTTTTCTCTGCAACTATGAGGGCTAGAAATTTACTTTTTTTTAAATCAAGGCTGAGATTCTTAACTAATCACAGGAATCGGGGGGGCTGGAGCTTTAAGAAAAACACCAGATATCATGTGAGACACATGACAAAATCACAAGAGCTGGCAACACTGCTATTATTATCATTCCATGCAATATAATTACAATATTATTTTGTCATCTCTTCTTAGAAGACATCACCATTCAGAGAGACTCATTTGAAAATTATTTTAATGTAAAAAAATCAAGATTTACTCATGTCACAAAAGTTGCTCAAATACTGGTGTTTCTTTCTGTAAATGTACAGGATCATCTAAAATATAAGCAAGCTAATGTGTGACATTATGGAAGAGCATTTTAAGGGGGAATAGTGAAGGAAAAGCCAGGGATTGTTTTATCTTTGCTCTCGTCCTAAATGAAAGATCATTTTTTATTAAAACAGGTGAATTGTGGAAAGTACCTCATTCACATCCCTTCCCTCCCCCTCTTAATTTTGACAGAAGAATGCAGGAAAATGGAGACAAAAATATTAGAATATTGTTTTAATATTTGATGGTTATTTATTATAAATTATTTGGCATGACCAAATCACAGGCACAGGTGAAACACATGAAACAAATACTTTATTTTACAAATCAGCTGAAGTTAAAATTAAATTCTCTGTATATCATTTAAAAATGCAATTTATTGGAACCTCTTTTTCTTGGTCATTTACTTGCTTTTCAGAATTCATATAGCTTTTGTCACTTTCTGATATAATACAGTTCTGTTTTGGAAAACAAGATTAACAAACAAATGTGTCATGTTGACCTACATGGAGCAAACAGTTAGGTTAAGGGGAAAATAGATTATTTCTCTGAGCCATTAGGAAATAGTGAGCTGAAAGAGAGATTTACTTGGCAGCAAAAAGGTGGTGAGCTGTAAGGCTAGAGTTCCTCAATGGAGTTTATGGCAGTTAAGTGCCCAACTCTTATTTCAATGGAGGTGGAGTTCTAAGTCCCTTAATCTCTGTGATGGGGTAGTCTGCCATGGAAGGTAGTAGTGACTAGTGGTTAGCCTACCCCATCTCCTGGCATAGCCTTTTAAGGGTTTGGAAAGGTCCAATAGATATAGGAATGAGTGGTGCTAGGGGAAGAAATCCTGACAGCCTTGCAGAGAGAGCAAGGTAAGGCTTCCCTCTCACCCAATCAATGGGAGAGGAGTTGGGAGAAGGGGACTAGCATAAAAGCTGCCTTCTTGCTCACAGCAAACAGAGGCTGATAGTTGAGGGATGGCCTGCTGACCCCTCTAGCTTGGAAGGCTCATTAGAGCAGGTGTTCAGCTGAAGGTAGCTGGCAAAAAGCTTTGTAGCTGGATCTTCTGAAGCAAGAGCCTGGAGACCCAAGCCCAAGTTACAGGAAGAAGGCTGAGGTGAAGCTCCTATTTGAATAAGGGGAAGAGAGACTATCCTTAGGCAAGAGGTCTGAGATACAACTCCCAGCCCCAGAGAGAGGGTTGTGGGTGAACTCCTGTCTAGAGGAAGGAGATATTCATTATTTTAAAGGTGAGAGAGAATGAGCTTTGAGAAAGTACCTTTGTTGCTAGTTAGGGAGAAGCTGTGAGAAACCACAGATCCCAGTGGGGTTAGCCAACTGCAGGGACCTAATGAAGCTGTCAAAAAGTAGGATGAATGTAGAAGCAACTCAGGAAAGTGGTGGAACAGTCCTTATCTGCTTAAAACAGGGTCCCCTGGCAAGAACCCAAAGGTGAGAGTGGGCTTGAATTCCGCTGTCCTCCTCCAGATCAAGAGATCAAGTTATGAGCACCAGAAATGGAAGAGTCCAAGAACTGTGTGGCACCAGAATATCTGAAGGGGGCATTAGATTGAGAGAACCCCTGCAACACCCCATTTGGACACTACGGGACACTGTGGAGGTTGAAGGTGTGACTACAGACTCTTTTGGAAATCCAAGGTTGTGTTGATATGAACCTAGGAGAAGGAATGGGGGAAATTATCTTGCAGATGATCAGGGAGAAAGAACCACAAGATCGGCTGAAAGAACTATTTCTAACTAGTTTAGTAATAGCCCAGCTGGTAATGCAATATGATGGCAATAGCAACCACTGGCTGTGTTGAATGGCAATGAAGAGATGGCTCTCTCCTTTGGCTATACAGTTACATGTTATAGGTAGAACCTGTATAACTGCTATGTGAGATAGGGGTGGGATAGAGTTATATGAAGAAAAAGGCAACAAGGAATAAGACCTGTCAGCATATCTTGAATAATTTATTTAGGAGGGCTAAAACACCTTCTGGGAGGGCATCTGATGAGCTGAGAAGAACCCCATGAGTTTAGGCACTAATGTTAGAGTTCAAAGGTTTAAGGAAGAGTCCGGGCATCACTAATGATGAGTGTTCCTCCTCCATGAAAACAGAACATCTTTTATTTTACTTTGCAAAGGCTGTGTTTGTGGTACAGAAATATACCCTGTAAACTGTGTGTTTGTTTGGTTTAGTTTTCATGTTTGTTGCATCAATAAAATCTGCACCTGTTTGTTCTGGCACCAGCAACAGTTAGTTGTCTAGTCTATATAAATATTCCCACCTGCCTTGCTTAGCACTCTTCCAGTGATTCACAACCAATTCAATTGCTGCGGGTAATTAGCAGGCCAGCTAATTCAGGAGAGTCAGGTACTTTTCTTTGGATATCTGCAAACAGGTATTTTTACTGCCAGCACATCTCTACCGGAAATTCTCCTAAGATATATAGGAGAGAGAACTGAGAATGAATTTGTGGGTGATGTGTGTTTTGAACAGGCATTAATAATTGATGTACATGGTGAGAAAGACGGCGGTAGCCACTCAGAGGGATTGTGATGATATCATGGTAAACATGAGAGCAAAGCCCAAGTGCTCTCTGATGATGATAGATATGTGCATATCTTAATACACACTGTTAGATGTTTTATATCTAATGGCTCATATAATACCAGCAGTCTATTTATTAACTTCATATATACATGTGCTCCTGGAAGTTTGTCAGGGGCAAGACTAGGCCAGGCACAAGTGCGCAAACAGGGGCAAGACCAAGGAGTCTTTAACTCCTCCTTGGCACAGAAGGCAGGTGAAATTCCACTCCTTGCACTCTGCTAAGAGACTAGTAAAGTTAGCTGGGCTGGCAGAGGGGAGCTTACTGCCCACTATAGAAAAGGTGGTGGAGAAAGAGCACTTCCCAGGAGCTCCAGGCGGCATTGTTTTGGACATATAGGAAGAAAGACAAGAGGTCACAACTTTACTAGCTGAACTCACCTCAGAACTCTTGTATAATGCAGGTCATGATTCCTCTATTAAACACTTCCACCTAGGGGGAAGGCTGATCTCCACTTCTCCACAGCTGGTCCCAGCCCATTGCTGGGATCCCATTGCCCTGCCCTCCTACAAAGTTTGAAAGGGTAGGAAAAGGAGGTTTTCTTCACACTGTACCAGACATTAAGGGTTCCAACATCATTCAACTTCTGTAGGGGATGTCTTTCTCCCCAAGTCCATTTCCAAATCTAGTTTATCAGGAAAATGTATCCCATCACCTGTCACAGGGAGGTACTAGCAATTAACTTGGTTGCTTTCCCACATCCCACAGGCATCTCAGGTAGTTCACGGTCCCTTCCCTAACACCAGGGTTTTAGGCTCTCGGAGGGGTGGTTTCTGTGAGGGCTAAAAAGAATCAACAAGAGAAGATTTAGATAGACTTTTCGAGTTTAGGAATTTGCAATGGAGGGAGGAATCTGACACCCTGACTCAGTGTCCAAAAATTGATTAAGGGATGGTAAGGTGAATCATAGCCTCCACACATTTTTTAGTACTGAAATTGGCCCAGTCAGAGCAGTGCAGACTTGTCTTGTGTAGAAGTCCTGATGCCGGGTAACTCTTTCCTCACAGGAAGAGGAGTTACCTTGGAAATATAAATTTCAGTCCATGGTGATGTCAAATTATACAGATTGTTGAAGTTTCCTTGGTGAAGTGGGATTCCTTTTGTGCAGGATTGGAGGGATTAAATCTACAACACTATGACGTTGCAGTCTATATGATTTTATAAAAATTTGATAATGAGTGAATATAATGTAACTGAAATATGCTTCATACAAAAGGTCTCTTGTAAAGTATGATTACAAAGCTTATTATCTACTGAGTGTGATCATCCTATTTGTATAAATGTACCACACTTGTATCTGAAACTAGAAATATGAAATATAACTCTGAGGGCCTATTGTAATTATGCAAAGTGTGGGCCATTAATGGTGGTTTGGAATCTTGATGACTCCCGTTAACCAGAACAATTGTCTGCAGATGGGTGTATTTTACCTGCAAGTCTTCCTGTATGCGTGTGCTGGTAAGTGGGCAATGAAGTCTTGCAGTGACATGTGATCACCTGAACTGGAATCCATCTTTAACCTGGTGTCTTTCCATTGAGAAGGAGGGGATGGAAACCCAGAGAGGGACAAAGGATTTCTGCCTTATGCAAAAGATATATAAAGGGGTGGAATAGAACAAAGGGAGGAGAGAAACCATCATGAAGAATCCCCTAGCTACCACCTGAGCTGGAACAAGAGCTGTACAAGGGGAAAGAATTGTGCCCAGGCCTGGAAGGTGTCCAGTCTGAGGGAAAAACTTACTGAAGCATTTGAGGGTGAGATTATCTGTATTCGGTTTGATTAGACATAGATTTGCGCATTTTATTTTATTTTGCTTGGTGACTTACTTTGTTCTGTCTGTTACTTGTTGCAAGGTTTATTTTGTGGAGGGAAAGGTCCCTCTCAAGGGTAAAGGCTTGTGGCATTTTGGGGGAAAAAAAGGTGAGGTTTAGAATCTATTGGGAACATAATGTGACCCTCCTAATCTGTCTGGCTACTGGAGGAAACTGTGCTGCCATTGCCTGTCACCCCTACTTTTATGCTCTACACATCCACAGGATACCAAGGGAAATGGAGTGGTTTTTGCCAGCTCTTAGGGAGAAAAATGTCAACTACTTCCCTCTCCATGAGGGTTGGGAACTTCCAAACTATTTTTTCCCCATGCCTTTGCTTCTTTCTTGGTGAAGAATAAAGGAGACACAGAGTCCTTCAGGAATCAAACTGAACTGGTTCTGTTCCTGGAAATATTCAGATTTTGATCAAAAGAAAGCCCTCATCCATTTTAAATGTCTGTTTTGCATTAATCCTTTTTACTACAGGCTGAGAAAACCATTATAAGAATTGGCAATAGCTTTCCCATTAGAAAAAGTAGGACTAATTCTATATGATATTCTCACAAAGCCAGCATTTCTTCTTTTGGAACGATAGTGATAAACATATGCAGTGTTTATTACCTAATAAGCAAAAGGCTTTTCCATTGTATCGAAGTCAGTAACAAACCAAACTGTCTTTCTGTAACTGCTTTGTAGGGTAATTGTTCTTTAAGGACCAGACACTTATATTTAATAATACCATCATCTTTGTGCTTTAAATTACTCTTGTTAGGATTATTTCTCTGTCTCCCATTTGAATCTTAAAGCATTTTGCTCAGAGACTGTATCCTAATCTCTGTATTCACATTTTTATTATTTAGTTTTAATGTCAATTTCTCATCTCATTAATTTTTTCCAAGGATTTTTTTAGTTCTTCCTCTTATATTCTATCAGAGCTTACACTGGTTGGTGTCCCCTCTGTAAAACACTTTTGGTTTCCTGTTCTTTTAGTCTATTTCTGTTGTTTATATTGTCCTGTAAAAGATATTTCAGATGTAACAGATAAATTATACAATGATCAGAGGGCGTTCCACTCACCTTCCTGTGTGGTTCAACACTACATTGATTCACAATATATTTTGCTGAGCTGTGTGAAATATTAAATGTTTTGTTTTGTAGAAGTTTCACTGGGAATCTGATAGATTTCATACCCAAATCTACAAAAATCTGATTTGGCTGAGTTTTCTCAAAATCATTCCTTTCCCTCCATTAACTTGGAGTTGTTTTCACGTTTCAACAAAATTTCAGGGAGGGAGAATAAGGAATGGAAGAAATCCATACAAAAAAACCCTCCATGTCCCATGTGTAACAAAATATTCAATATGAAACATTTTAGGAAATAATCTTGCATTAGCAGCGGAATGGGAGAGGGGCCTGATAAAATGCACTGAAGTCAATGGAAGTCTTTCTATTAGAAGCCTTCCCGTTCACTTCAATGGGTTTTGGATTAGTCCCTGAATGACTTACTCTAACAATCCTCTATCATCTAGTTATCTACATATGCTAGGGTTTTC
The DNA here is from genome assembly GCF_007399415.2 of Gopherus evgoodei. NCBI lineage: Eukaryota > Metazoa > Chordata > Testudines > Testudinidae > Gopherus > Gopherus evgoodei. The sequence continues at coordinate 93,928,192 of NC_044325.1, forward strand.
GGTAGCACCCAACACCATAGTATCTATTCACTTCCCAGGTTCATTAGATCGGCACAATAATATTAAATTACAGTATTCCTTGTAATGCTAGACATATTAGCCAGCAGGTACTTTAAGTAGATGTTACTGAAACGTCCATTGTAAATCTCCAAAAAGAAAACTTTAAAAAATCCTCAGTAAAATTACTAAAAGAATATTTGATACCATTTTAGCAGAAGCCTTAAACATAAAATTTATATAAATATTAAGAAAAGAATGTCTCACAACAATAAATGAAAGTAGTCTAACTTATTGCCTCATTTTTGTGAGCCTATTTTCCTGATTTCAGGAATGTGTCAGTGCACGTGTACCCTATATTAATAAAAACAAGGAATATTATACCTTAAACTTGAACTTTATTAATGAAGAAAATTTGAAAAATAAAGATCAAGACATTTCATCTTGAACACATAAACCAGCTCTTGTGCAGATATTGTAAACTTCCAGCGCTAACAAGGGAAGACAGTAATTCCAATCCAAGTCTCAAGAAAGTTAAACTTTTAATTACCGTAGTCGAATCCAGACACACAATTGTGCCAATTTCCAGCTTCTTAACTATAGAAACTCTTAACGTAATAGACTTAGCTTGTCTGTATCTAGATTCTTCCATTTCCTGAATCCTGTGGCTCTTCTCAGTCCCAAACTCACAATTCATATATTATAAAGCCAGAAGGGATCATCTAGTATGATCTCCAGTATAACATCGGCCATAGGATTTCCCTGAATCAATTTCCATTTGAACTAGAGCTTATCTTGTGCAAAAACATCCAGTCTTCATTTTAAAATTTTCAGTGATGGAGAACCCACCACAAACTTTGGTAAACTGTTCCAATGGTTAATTATCACCACCGTTAAAAATTACACTTTGTTTCTAGTCAGACTTTGTCTAGCTTCATCTTCCAGCCATTGAAATTTGCCTTACATTTGTCTGCTAGAGTGGAGAGTACTCTATTATCAAATTAAACTTTGCCATGTAGGCCTTCATAAACTATGATCAAGTAACCTCTTAACCTTTTTTGGGGTAAGCTAAACAGATTTTTCGTGAAGGCATTTTTTCCAACCCTTTAATCATTCTCATGACTTTTCTCAGAACCCTCTTAAATTGATAAATTTATCAGGCTGCTTCATAAATACTGTATGCAAATGAAGGAATAATCAGATGATGATTCTGAGTAACTGTTGAAAAGTCTTCTTTCAACTCTTCTTTCTCAACTCATGCTGTACTTCTTTCACCTTCCTATTGCAGAGAAAATGTTTTCTAAATTATGCAAACCTTTAAAGAGTTCAATATAGAATTCAAATCCAAAGCATTACAGTTTAACATAAGTGCATATAATTTTATCACAAATATTATACATCACATCACATCATCACACAATACAAACATCACAAAGTTTACATGTTCTGTAACCTAAACCAAAGATGTAGTGAGAGGAACCATCCAGAGATGATGAGAGCTGTACATTAGAACCAAGCTTCCAGAGCATTCACAGTAACAAAAGTGATCTACTCACAAGAATAAAGCACACACAATAGCTGTAGGCAATCAAACTTATGTTGATTAATGATAGACCAGTGATGAACATGACTCCGACTATCCAGAGGACAATCCTTTAAATTTCTCCACTGAACGTGTGAAGCCAAAGCCAGCATAGGCTTTCTACTCACCTATAGATCCCCAATGTGCAAAGGTTTCAGAAAATATTTTGTTATAGGTGGTGATGAAGTGCCTTAGAATTTATTTAACACCCACTTACAGCATTTGGACAACATCCTCTCTCTGTCCACCTAGGACTTTATTATCATGTCAAGTTTTCAAAACTGGGGACTAGTCTGATCAGGCATAAGACAATCAGGTATCTTCTATTCAAAACAGTTGAGTTAATTTGGCCAGTGTATCTTTTGTTGTTGCACTATAGATACTTTTCTAGTGTTTTTCCTTCTATTGACGGGTTTGTTCTCTGGCTCTATAGCAGTAGTTCTCAAGATGCCTGCTAATTTAAAAACATAGAAATTCCATTACCCATTTTCTCTGAGTAAGGTTCAAGGTGAACCTAGTTCCAAGAATGGAAGAACATTCTTTTGTTTGCTCACTTCTCTGCATCAGAAACTGTTTTTAAGAGTCACACTAGCATGTTCATGGTGCCCATAGATAACATTATGAAAGAACCAATCCCATTTAGTACCAATGTGATGTGCCACAGAGTTCTTTTTTCCTTTTAGTTGAGTGAATTATGCTGCCCTGTTAAACCCATATACAAACATATATCAGAGAAGTGCAGTGTGCTTGCAAAACTTTTCTTTATTACCAACCATGGCATAATGACACTGAATCAGTGAAATGTAGGGGTTCGTGTTGTCTGAAGTTATCTCATATTTAGATTGTAAGTTCTTTGGGGAAGGAACTGTTTTTTGTTTGTTTGTTTGTTTGTTCTGTGTTTGTGCAACACTTAGCACAATGGGATCCTGGTTCATGATAAGGGCTTGTAGGCATTATGGTGATCATAATAATAAGTAATTGTAAACTGGCAGTTTGTGTCATCAGCAGTATTAACATTCCCGTGCACTCTTTTTAACACTATGATGTTACATTTCTTCTAAGTAAATGAGAAGACAAATCAATGGGGAGGTTCAAGTCCACTTTGAAAGAATGACTGCAATAAAACCTTTGTTCAGTTTAATGAAGAGTATCTCTTCCTAAAGGTTGACCAAGATCAACTGAGATGTATGCTGTTTCAATGAGTTGTGTAACTACCATTAGGATAATGAAAACTCCAAACAGTTTCAGCATCACTGTGACGCACAGAACTCCTGCTGATCCCTGTAGGCACCTACACATACATGGTACCTAAGTTTTGCAGTAAACATTCCCTGGGTGCCTATGTTTCTGCCTCTGGGCTTGCACACTGCTGTTTCACTCTATTTTCACACTTAGCTTCTGCCTATCCTGAGAGTGATTCACAGACTAGGGGAATATAGGCGACTGGCAACTTACATCATATGCAGAACTCAACGCAACACTCTCAGATCAAGGCAACTGGGTCGGGCATGCTGCTGCCACCATTTCCTAACTTTTAGTTCCGGGGCTGGGAAACTGACTTGTGATTTGAGGGATCCCGAGTTCAAGTCCCCCCTCTACCTGAGTGGGAAAAAGTGAGTGCTCTAACTATTTAACTACAGGATATTCTGATGTGGGGTATCCCTCAGGCTACATCTGTACTTGGAGCTAAGGCAGTGATTCCTGGCTCATGTAGGATGCTCACACCAGCTCTTATAGAGCTAGCACACTAAAAACGGGAGTGTAGCTATGGTAGCATAGGCAGCAGTGAGCAATGGCAGAGACTAGCTGTCCCGAGTATAAGCCTGCCTGGACCCATGGGTATGTCCTGAGGGTGGCTAGCCCTTGCAGCTGCTGAAGACTGCCCTTGCTATTGCAGCTACAGTTCTATGTTTAGCATGCAAACTCAATGAGAGCTAGAGTGATTATGTCTGTGTAAACTAGGAATCACCCCCCTAGCTCCAAATGTAGATGTAGCCTCCTCAGTCTGTCTTGTTCAAGGTATTGCACTCTGGATAGATAATTAGTTATCTGAAAGCGAGAGAGCATGAGATTGACTCTATAGCCTGCCGGTTAGAGCATTCATCCAAGATATATGACATCCTGGGAGATCCAGGCCTTCTGCTCCTCCAACTCTTTCCCTCCCTCCCTTCCCACCTTTTTGCAAAAACAGCATAGGCATCTACATACAAAGAGGATTTCCAGCTGCCAATCACTAGCAAAGATAGGCACCTCCCCTGCAGCCAGGTCTTAGATGCCTATCTCTTTGAGAGGGGCACACATCCATATAGTGACAGTCAGTATCTCCAGTTAGGCTAGCTTAGGTGGCTCCCTGCCTGGTGTGCTGGCTTCTATGCATCTCAATCTAAGGTATCTATCCCTCCTGATTCATTGTACAAAGAGCATAGGTGCCTAACTCAGGCTTTGTGATAGACCGTGATTTTCTAGGAGCCTTAAGTTAGGTGCTGTGATGCTCTATGTCACAATGATGCATCCAGGTCTAAGTTACTGTTTCCACTTAAGAATATACTTCCATAAATTGCTTTGCTTCCTATTTTCTTGTTTGGTTTGCAGAGTAAATGGTTAATCCATAGACTTATAGGACTGGAAGGGACCTCAAGACGTCATCTAGTCCAGTCCCCTGCACTTATGGCAGGACTAAATATTATCTAGACTAGCAGTTCTCAAACTTTAGTAACCAGAGGATCCCCATTTTGATTTAAAAAATTTGCAGGGATTCCCAAGTCCCCCCACTCACTCCTTCCCCTGCCCCTGCCCCTAGGCCCTAGGCCCTGTCCCTGCCCGGCCCTTTCTCTGAGGCCCCTCTCCCACTTCCTCCATTGTTCCCTCTCCCTGACCCTCACTCACTTTCACCAGGCTGGGGCAGGAGGTTGAGGTGTGGGTTGGGGTGTGGGAGGGACTGTGGGGTTTGAGCTCTGGAAGGGAGTTTGGGTGCGGGAGGGGGTAAGGGGTGCAGGCTCTGGGCTGGGGCAAGGGGATGTGGGAGGGGGTGAGAGGTGCGGCGCTTACCTCAGGACGCTCCCGAAAGTGACTGGCACATCCCTCTGGCTGTGGTTCCTAGGTGTGTGTGGGGAGGAAGGTGGCAATGGCCAATGGGAGCTGCAGAGTCAGCACTTGGGGTGGGGACAGTGTGTGGAGATCCCCTGCCTCCCCCCCCCCGTGAGCTGCGGGGACATGCCCGCCACTTCTGGGAGCATCAGGGAGCTAGAATAGGTAACCCTCTCCCCAGTGTAATGGAGGTGTGCCTGGGAGGGATGGGGACCATCCCTGACAGATGTTTGTCTAACATGCTCTTAAAAATCTCCAATGATGAAGATTCCACAACCTCCCCAGGCAATTTATTCCAGTGCTTAACCACCCTGACAGTTAGGAAGTTTTTCCTAATGTCCAACCTAAACCTCCCTTACTGCAATTTAAGTCCATTGCTTCTTGTTCTATCCTCAGAGGTTAAAAATTACAATTTTTTTCCCTCCTCCTTGTAACAACCTTTTATGTACTGGAAAACTGTTATCATGTTCCCTCTGTCCTCTCTTCTCCAGACTAAACAAACCCAATTTTTTCAATCTTCCCCCATAGATCATGTTTTCTAGACCTTTAATCATTTTAGTTGCTCTTCTCTGGACTTTCTCCAATTTGTCCACATCTTTCCTGAAATGTGGCACCCAGAACTGCACACAATACTCCAGCTGAGGTGTAATCAGCGTGGAGTAGAGTGGAAAAATTACTTCTCGTGTCTTGCTTACAATATTCCTGCTAATACATCTCAGAATGGTTAGCTTTTTTGCAACAGTGTTACACTGTTGATTCATATTTAGCTTGTGTTCTGTTATGACCCCCAGATCCCGTTCCACAGTGCTCCTTCCTAGGCAGTCATTTTCCATTTTGTATACGTGCAACTGATTTTTCCTTCCTAAGTGGAGTACTTTGCATCATAAACTGTACTGTAGCCCCTTTTGACCTGCGCACCTAGTCAAAGTTTTGGGCCCTGAGGGTATTCCAGTTGGGCGTAAAATATGGTGATTCTTTTTAAATAAACATGCTGCATTAAAGAAATACCTAAATTCTGTGTCTCTGAGAGCAGATGGAATCAAATTGCAGGAAACAGCTTCAAAATACAGCATCAAAAATACTCTTTTCAGCCTGCCCCTGCCCAAAATATTCTTCCTAGGTTTCTTCTAGGGATAGCCACTATGCTTTCAGCTGTTTCTCTTTCTCATCCCTTCTCCATATTTTTGTGTTCTGCCTCCCACTCCACCTCTGCCCAACCCCTCACCGCACACAGTTCATAGATCCACAACCCTCCTGAAAACAACACTCAGAAAATCTGTAGGGCAAGTTCACACTCTGCTTTTGTCTTAGGTGGGCCTTATGCTTACAGTTAACTGAAGGGTGAGTGCATGCCTTACAATCCCATGCTAAGGTTTCATCCAGCTCATCATTGTACTGTTTCAGAGCCTATCAACTCCTCATTCTCTTGTTCTCATCCTGCAGCTCCCTCCAGCAAACTTCAACACATGTACCTGGAACCTTCTCCCATACCTGTAGATCAGAGCCCTCCACTCCCGTTGACTGTCTTGAGAGTTAAGATGAGGGTATTTGATCAAGCCCTACACTCTTCACTCACATGGTGATGCACTCAATGCACTTTGCATCTCTACCAACCAGGATCCTGTTTAAAACTGAAGAATTGTTTTTAGTTCTGGCACACATTTTTTTAGAGTTCTCTGTTAACATTTAAACATTTTATGCTTGCTGATGTGAAAAACAGAAATGCCTGCTCAGATTTGGACCTTCCCCTCTGTTCTTATATTTATGAGGGGCTGATAATACTTGTTAACTGCATAGATTTGAGTGATGAGGTGGGAATATTTTTGTAATATTTTGTAGGTCCTGTTTGTGCCTTAGTTTTGCCCATATGCTGTACTGCTATCCACTGGGGGTGCAAAAGGAGTGTTTGCTCTGACCCAGATTAGGAGATGCAGGTCTGGGTGTTACCTAGCTGTCTGGGGTTAAGTCCCCATATCAATGCAGCATTTGAAAAGGCAACACCAAATCACATGGACATTGACACCTAGCAATCAACACAGGAGAGGGAAGAGGATATACTCACCTATTCACAGGAAGGCTTAACAACATTCCCCAGCTGGACAACAAACGACTGGGAAGGTATGAGTTGAGAAGATAAAAGTTGGAAGGACTCAGGGTTCTCAACTGACATCTGAGGACAGAGGTTAGGCAGAGAGACAGACTGAGCTTGAATTAAGGAATTCATTACAGCTTGGCTGGGCTTTGGGCTAACCAGAATGGACTACACTTTTTAACCTTCAGTGCTCTATGCTAACCTAAGGACTTCCTATGCTGTGTTCCACTTAATGAATAAACCCTACTGTTTGATAATGCTGTGTGAGTGTCTCTGCAAATGCTTGGTCAGGTGCATTAATCCCTGAAGAGTGCACAAGTCTCCAACAGGAGTCTGTCTCAGTTGCACTCGCTGAACAGAGCTCATGGGGTGAAGCAGGAATGCTGAAGGCCCAAAGCCCTATTCTAAGAAGGCAGTGAAGCCATGTGGCTTACCCTGGAGGAAGGGTGAGACCCATGGAGGTTCTGGCACACTGAAGAGGTTCCTCCTGGGGGCTGTTTCAAAGCTGTGGATCTGTGACAGTTTGATGTTCCACTTCTGGCAATCTAAGACTCCCTACAATTTACTTACATTCCCTGTGCCAATATGCAGACCACCAATCTGGGACCATTAGTTACTGGAAGAACAACAAAAACAAAATTTCAACATATTCTCCAATCATTATTGCACAACCAAAAATAAATGTGCATAACATTCAAAGAAGGTCACCTCACTATGAAAAGAAATTCATTCCTGAACTCTATTCTCCAGGACAGAGAACTACCACCAGTGGGTAAGACATGTATATAATAAACTCATTATATGAAACAAGCTAAGGGCCCAGTTCTTCAAGCCTTCCACATGCAGAGTGCTTAGTGTGAGACCTGTGGGCAAACAGCTTGGCAGGATCATGTCTAAGGACATCCACATTGATCTTTCTCTACATGAAGTATATATATGGCATCCTATTACCATAATATCTGACCACCTTACAAGATTTTACTTATTTATCCTTGCAGCAGAAGTACTATTATCTATGAGGAGAGAAGTACTATTGTCCCCATACTACAGATGGGGTACAGAGACAGCAAATGATTTCCCAGGATCACACAAGAAGCCTATATAGAGCAAGAATTTGAACCCAGGCTTCCCAAGTCCTAAGCTAGTGACATAACCACTAAATCATCTTTCCTCTACATATACAAGATGCCTACCAAACAGCCTGACCAAGACAAGTTAGTTAAGACAAGAGATGATGAAATTATTCATTGCAAGTAGTTGTTCTATGGAATTTAGAAAAGAGACGCACCGTTCCATTTGTTTATTAGAAGTAGATGCAACTTACTACCATCTAGGAATCCAAGGTCAGAATCTGGGCTTGGACCTTTGCTCTTGGCTCACCAGGGGCTGGAGGCTTGCAGAAATAAAGCAACGCTCCCTGTGAATATGCAGCGTATTGTATTACTCTTTAGACACAATCTCTAGTATCATCATTCAGTAATAGTGATTGCCTGCATTGTGGAGCTCAGTAGCTAACAGCTGTCATATAACTACATTTTCCTTTTCCCCATCTGCTGCTAAATGTAAGAGAGGGAACCCTAGTAGAATTGTTGACTTTCTCTTCATAATCCAAAAAAAGCTCTTTAGATTTCTCAGGTCTCCTCTCACGTTGTGTAATACTGTAATTTGTAAATCCTTGCAGACAACTGCCAGCTTTTACACTGTGCAAGCAAGCAGGGAATTTCTTTTACATAATAATAAAATAACCTTACCCCATTTTAATATTCCAGAGAGTTTCTTTCCCAATTTATTTTCATATCAGCAGAATTTCTCTTTATACCTTGAAATAATGATTCCAAAACATCCACTCGGAAACTTAAAATAACCAGTCATTTGTCTGGGCTCATATAGCACCTTTGGGAAATATGATAGGTTTATCTTTCACCGCATCACTGTGTATTATGTTTTCAGTTCTCATTATAGTTCATTTAATTCTATTTCACCCATTTATTTCTAGTTCTTTGCAATTCTCTTTCCAGTTACAAACCATTATCTCCTTCTTGTTATAATACTTTCCTTAATTATCTTCTATCATCCCTTTATTTTATCAATTGTCTTTTTGCTCTTTGATGTCTTTCAGTTTTAACTTCATGTAATTTGACCTTTTTTGTTAATTCTTTGGTTTTTCACTGACCTATTCTCTATTCTTTTCCCATCTTTCATCTTTTCCTATATATTGAAATTCCAACAATTGTGTGATTTAGCTACTGTTCTGCCAGTGATGAACTTCAGAGAGCTGTCCAAACATAAGGATGCTTTTCATGATAAAGAGTAGAAGAAGAGCTTGCATGAGATTTAAAAACAAAACAAAACAAAACAAAAACAGCTGTTACAGGAATTGGAAAATTGATCACAACATAAATAATTGAAAACCTAATATGTAAAATGTCAAGCACAAAGTTCCATTCATTTTACCAACATATGGTATCTGGTATTTGGCTTAATAATCAAAATGAAAAACATGTATACTTTTCTGAGACTATGGCCTGGTCTACACTGGAAAATGAGGTCAGTTTAACTATGTCCATCAAGAATGTGAAAAATCCACACCCCTGAGTGGCATTGTTAAGCCGACCTAAGTCCCTATTAGACTGTGCTAGGTTGACAGAAGAATTCTTCTGTTGACCTAGCTACCACCTCTCGGGATGATGGATTACATGGGCCAACGGGAGAACCCCCCCTGTTGGCATAGGTAGTGTTTATATTTAAGCACTACATCAGCGCAGCTATGCCACTGTAGCATTTCAGTTTCCCCGTCTATAAAATGAGGGTAATATTAGCATTTCATAGGAGTCCTGCATGGTTTAACTAGATAATATGTGCAGAATTCTTTGAGACCCATCAATGGAAGGTGCTAGAGAAGTGCAAAATATTATTGTTTAATGCACAAGCCTCTCATCTCAGAGACTATATTCCAGTTAATACCACAAATAGAAGTGAGTTTGGATGTCTCATCCTAATTCCACTTAGATAGTTCTCTGTACCACAAAACCACCACGCAGTTTGGTGAGATTAATAGAAGTCTCAATAAAGAGCAATGAGGATGCAGGTCAAGGTGTTGTTGCATTGGTAGAGTCGAAATATGTGCAGAGTACCCCACTGCACTACAATATGCTTGAATTTAACCAGTGCTATGAGTCCTTCCCTAACTTTCACCAGCACCCGATTTCAATTTTTTATCACCTCTCTGCCTCTATCACTTGACATGGCTGTATTCATGACAAATACAACAAGAATTCAAGCATTCAGCTAGCACAGAAATTAAACAAAAAGGTGTGATGGTCTATTTTCACATTAGCTAGCATTTCCTATGAGTCAGTAATACATCTCTCTTTCTTCACCGATTTAATATCTGATTACTGTACATCATTTAACACATAACGTGGCTTGAATTTCCAGGCACAAATAAACAGTCACATTTTTCTGCTTTGGAAATCATCAGAAAAAAATTACGAAAAAAAATCCTTTAGTTTCTCCAATGTATATTATAACTTAGGAGCTGAGAAGGTACAGTATTTCATTTTAAAAATATGTTCTTATTTATGCTGATGCTAATGAAAAATTATTGTTACTGTAGCAACTCTCTAAGATACTTAATTTCCATGGGAAAAACACACACACACTTTCTTTTTTTTTTTTTTTTTTGCTTTCTACACTGTTACTCTTATACAGTGCTCTGAAATTCTTTCATATGGGTTAAAATTGTCTGTCTTCCTACTCCATTCAATATGTCTGAGAATTAGGCCATTTAGTTTCCCCACCTTCTTTCTTCGTGCGCCCCCTCCACCTCATAAGAATGAAGTTATTGGAACAAAGATAGTGACTCACATTTGAAATTATTTGCATGATTAAGGGTCCACAGTTGGATCTCTAAAGAAGAGTGGACTGGTTTGGATAAAATAAGAACTGATCCAATTCTTCACACAACACTTGAAATAAATCCTAGCCAAAACTTTAATCATATTTGAGAAGATTTGGAAAACTTCTCTCTGTCTTTAATATTTGAATAGCTTTTTTTTTTCTAGTTACCACCAGTCTTTCACTGACTTCAACTAGCTTTGTATCAGACCCTAGCAGAAAAAATACTTAGGTCAGATCCTTGGAACATCTAAGTAAGCATAGCTCTATTAATGTCAATGGAACCATGCAAATGTACACCAGCTGAGGATCTGGTCTCCCGGTCTTGACATCCCTATTCTCGTCAAATTGCAAGTGCAATTTGTGCCATGATTTAAACAGGAATACTTGCATCAGTAAGGTTGAGCACGTTTGTGTAGATGAGTTTTGTACATTTGTGTAGCAAAGGTGCTCTCGTGAACTACAGTAGGAAACTGCTGTTGTGTTTTGGTTGCCAATATTTCAAGGGAACATTAAATGCCTGCTTTCACTGAAACACAAACATTTTTGTTCCTGTTGGGATCTGTGAAGCCTCCAACACCTTCCCCCATCTCTGATTTTTAACTAAACCTAAATCTAGGATTGAAGGGCTGTATCATGAACACTGAAGTCAATGGAAATTTTGCAGCTGACTTTCATGAGAGCATTAGCATGTTCTAGATTACTATATGTATGTGGTTTATTTAGAGTTTGGTCTTGCGAGTTGCTGAATGCCTTCAATTCCCTTTAATTTAAATGGGTTTTGAGGGCATTCAGCTTCTTGCAAGCTTGGGCCAATGAAAAATATGCAGGGAACTGAGGGACCTCAACACCTTTGAAAATCAGGTCTTAGGTGCCTCAATTTGGACACCCAAAAGTGGAGGCTCCCCCAGAATGGGTATGATTCAGTTCCACATTGATTACAGGAGCAGGCATTATAGCTGATTGAAGCATCTCATAATGATTCCCATACAATTAACTGCTGTGAAATAAGCACACAAATCTTTTCTCTTGGGGGCAATTTCTGCCACCCTTAGTCATGCTAAGTAGAACTATCCTTATTCCATGAGTAGTTCCTAGAAATAAATGGGAGTACTCACAGCGTAAGATAACCATTTAACATATTTTGGCCCATAGTAAAAACCTGTCAAACTCTTGGCCTCTCTGAACTAGATTTTGCCTTTTATCTCTTATGGGTACAACTGATGCTAAACTACTTGGCATTAGTATATTGTTATGCATGTCATTATTCTCTAGAATTTGCTTGAGGTTTTTTTTTTTAGCATTATAATTGGCAATTTGGCAGAGTGTATGGTATGAGCTAATGAGTTGCGAGTACAGATTGTACTTGCAAATTCAAAGGATTTACACATGAAATGTTATCATGAAAATAAGCGCTCCAGCTCAGGGCCAGATTCTGCCCTCTCTCACACCTGCACAACCTCATGCTTGGACCTAAGGGTAAAAGTTCTCTGATAAATCTGCTTGTGTAGATACAACTATTACCTCTCACCTTGAGAATTTAGTACAAAGTTTTACATTTACCAACACTGGGCTAATTTCTAAGCTGTGGCAGAGCAGAGCTCAATGTAGCTCTGGGGTTGCAGGCAAATGAGTCTTTCTGCCTTCCCTGATCCTATGCCTGACTGACAGCTGAGCTATCTGCTGCTACAAGTTAGAGCACCTTAAGGAGCTAAAAACAGCAGTGATGATACAATAATACAGGCTTCAGAGCAGGCTGTACAAACTTGCCCATAACCCTGGGTATGTACTTGTGTTCCGAGTCCATGCCAGAGTCCATGCTACCAGATTTCCACTACTATTTTTTAGTTTCACTAGCTGTACTATTTTTAGTTTCACATGTTGCAATCACACCATGGATTGAGTGTAGACATCCAGGAAGATGGAGGAAAGAAATAGGAATTTATTTATTTGTTTGAGTTGGATTCTTTTTGGTGAGAAAGTGTTATATATCATATTACATCCTGGGCAAAACTGAGAACACTAGTGATAGTGCGATGTGGAGTGTGCAGGAGAAGTGGGTTAATCAACTGAAACTGTAGTACCAGAATAGCACAAAATGGGTGGATTTGAAATTCCTATCTCAACTTCCCAGACATGCTGGAGACATGTATGATGTGTGAGAGAGCCCATACTTTAATGCCTGCACTATCCCTTCCCTCTGTGGCAAAAATGACAGCTCAATTAAACCTCTGCTATTTGTTGCTACTCTCTTTTTTTTTAAATTCACTGTGTACTTTGTACTCATAAAGGATATTACAAATGAAATATTTTCTGTGATTCTGCTCACGGGCTAGAAGAAAATAGTGAGAACATTTAATTGTTGTCATAGATTTCCTTGATAGGGTAAATCCATGTTCTAGGAGCCAGTTAGAAGCGAAGAAAAAAGCAGTTCTGACCCAACAAGTCTTTTGTGGCTGGTGTAACCGGAGTATATCTCTGAAAGCAATTTACTGTGACCCTCACATTCGCTAAGCTGGCCATCTGTTTTAACTCTCCTCTTAAAAGAGCTGTCAGAGTGGAGTATTGTAGCCAATGCCCCTCTTTTTTATAGATAAATATTATAAATCAATAATGGGTAACATTTTCTAAAGCATTTAAGAGCCTAAGGAGCTTAAATCCCATTTTCAAAAGAGACTTGGGACCCAAAATCTCAATGAAAGACAATAGGATTTAGGCTCCTAACTGTCTAAGTTACTTTTAAAAAATAGGCTTCTCTGTTATTTGGGAAATTTTATCCAATACCTCTCTGCTTGGTGGTTGTAGTGTATGCATAATTGCCAAAATGCCATTTGTGCTTTTGAAAATCTACCCCTACGTATCTAGCTATGTGTATTTTTGAAAACCGTAAGCAAAGTGCTTTGGGAGATTAGGTTCTAAGAGGTTAACTGAGATCAACAGTTTCCAAACTTCAGATGAATACCAACAAAGATTTGGGGCCTTGTAAAGCCTTTTGCAAATTAATGTAAAGCCTTCATTACTATAACCATCAAAATGGGGAAGGTTTCAGTAATTTTGTTTGTAAAATACATAAAAAATGATGCAGGTTTTACTGATGAAAAGGTTTTACTTCAGTCTTGAAATGTCATCATCCAGCTATTAAAATTAAATACCAAAGTTTTCATATTAATAAATTTCACACTGTAATAAAATAGCAAACTATTACAATAGTTCAATTTGGATGACTTGTGTAAATGCTGCATATACAGAAAGTCACTTCAACTCAACTCAGCTGCACTTTAACCTAATATTTTGCGTTATCTGATTTGATTCTAAATACTGTAGATGGATTTACCAGGTAAATATATAGGAAGACAACTATCTTGCTGATGGGAAAATATGTGTCTTTGCACACAGATATAACCAAATTTGTTACTGAACAATCCACAGGCTGAAAAATATTGAGTTTGCTTAGTACTAGGTTGAAATTCTGACCTCACTGAAGTGAATGAGAAGCTTGCCATTAAATACAGTAGAAACAGGATTTCATCTCAACTGTTTAACAATAGAACACATTTCCAACAGTGGCCTGTAGAAAACATATTATAGCTAATTAGCTGCATTAAGTTAAAGCACTATATTGTGGGCAGTGTGGAGCCAGTGGGAACTCCATGAGGTAAATAAAAGATATAGAAGAGATAAAGTGTGTGCAGAAATGAGCAACGAGAATGGTTAGGAGTATGGAAATCTCTCATAAAAAAAGACTGAAAATATTGGGACTATTTACTTTATTTCCAGAAGTAGGGAATCTAAGAATCAACATTAAGAAACCCTCATGCTTTAAAATAACCTCTACTATAGAGTGATTAGGAAGAAACTTTCCCTATGCACAGGTTGTTCCTACTACATAGTGGCTTGTACTTACCCTCCATGGCATTTGCTACTGACCACTGTCAGGGCCAGGAAAATGGATTTGATGGGACACTGGTTTGAATATGTTTGTCTTGATAAACTCCCTGATTTTCCAGGCAATTAAACTTCATTAAAAGTAATTACTTTTTTTTACACATTCACACATTTTCTTAGCATCACTGTCAAGACTCAAGAGACTTAAAATTAACTATAGACATTTTGTTTAGAATCACAGCCATAAGCATGCCAATATTCCTGCTATCCAGTATGTTTTGTGCCTGTGAGGAGGCAAGCAGATTGAGAAGTACAAGCGCCTGCTCTTCCATGACTTATGAGAAGGCAAAAATATTATATATTTCAAACTCTGCCTGCTCAGGAGAACAGAGTGCTAAGGCCAGCTTGATAGGTATATTTGCAATCCCCAATAACCCCCCTCGGTTTGGTCATGGTGAGTTTCCTACCTAAAATGATTGTATTCTATCAATATTGTAATGCACATTATGATGGGGCTATTTTTTTTTTAAATAGTACTATGCTTTTGATTTATTCAGACAAAGTGTCCCTTTAAAGTGCAGCCAGGTTCAAAGCGTTGAGCATATATACCTTACAGGAGCACAAATACCTTTATTTACCTGAAGGCATATAAATGTTGGGGTAGTTTCCTTTAAATTTACAATAATGTTTACCCTCCTACGTTGCTATCCAATTTACCAGAAAGAGAAAACTTATATTGACAGGAAGGTAGTGTTATAGGGGTGGAAAATATATATTATCCAATCAGTGGAGCGGGGTGGGGGGGTAAGAGGAACAGCTGTTTCTTAAGTAATGACATATAAGTGATATCAGTCCCATTGGTTTAATTACATTGTATCTTTAATTAAAAAACATCTGCTTCCCATGTTCTATTCCCAAAGGCCCTGACATTTTCGACACAAACTTTCTTATATTCTTAATGATCAAATACTTTTGAAGCATCAGTTCTGATCAAAATAAACTACTCTGCTAGATATAAAATAACAAAACTACACGGAAAAAAAGGATATTCTTCCTTTCCATCATTTCTTCAGTTCTGATTTCCTGGTTCTTTGCAAGGGAGTGTGGAGTACCCCCTTTCAAATGCATATATATATATAATTTTTTGCCTCCCACCCAATAAATGTTGGAAAGAACATGAACTTCATATAATCATGAAATGTGTGTGTGTGTGTGTGTCTAACTTCATTTTCCATCAACTCTGTTTCTCTTATAAAAATAACTAGTGATTCACTGTGCAGATATCAGGCATATTTTTTATATTTTCTTGTGTTTTCCTTTATCTCTGTAGTACCCCTACAAAAACAACCCATTTTTAGGTCTTGTACACTGGCATATGATTAAGAGAGTGGGAGACACAGCATAAGCCTATGCACTGTACAGGAGGTCTGAGTGAATCATAGCACTAGGAAAAAACTTCAGGGCAAAGATTTGTTTTATAATAAACCTTATGGCATGAAAAATTGTGTTTGTAAGAGAGAGAGAGATTCCAGTGATGTGTTCCCTAGAAATACCTAAATAAGACAGGGAAGGTATGTGGGAAAAGAAAGCGAGTAATCCAGGTAGCCTTAAAAATATAAATATAAATTTATCTTTTAAGAAGGAACTTTTATACAGGAACTGTTATTCATCCTGTGGGCAGGAAATCCCTTGAAGTACAGGTGAAAATAGAGATGGATAGATTAGATATAAAATATACCAGTCCAAAATGCAGTGAAATTCAATGCTTTCATATAGTCTTACACAAAAAAGTATGTTAGAAGAGAGTTAGGTTGAGCGTATCTAGCAGTAATTTAAGGGAAAAATACTAAAAGAATATTGTCATTATTCCAAATTCAAACATTGCAAACACAGGAAATTCAGGATTAAGGTTAAACTTCAAAGACATCCAAACATGTAAGGTAGGAAAAGGCACAACTAAGGACCCAAACACCTTAACTTTGTCCTGTAGTGATGCTATACAATTATGATTAAGGCATTTTAGTGTTTGTGGTCCTGGATAGATTTTTACAAACACATTAGGTTCTGTTTTCAATTTTTTCCTTTCATGTTGTCACTACAAAGCAGGGTTGAGGTCATTTGGTTGCATTTCCACACAATATGGTAGAATGGCTAACTCCAGTTTCCAACCATTAGATTATGTTATTCTGGATTAAAAAATCCTCTAATATGATACCTTTCTATGAGAGTAATTAGAGATTAGGATCAAGTATCCCCTTAACTTTCTCTTCAATAAGTTAAACAGATTTAGTTCCTTAAGTCTCTGATTGGAACACATGTTTTACAGTTCCGGAATCATCCTTCCGGCTCTTTTCTTCTCTGTATCCTCTATAATTTTTCAAGTGTGAACACAGTAATGTAGTAATGGTCTCACCAGTACTGTATACAGAGGTATGATCACCTCTTTAGTCCTATTTGATGGTCTTCTGCTTATATAAGGATTGAATTAGATCTCTTAGCTAAGTATCACACTGGGAGTCATGTCCATATGGATATCTATCATGACGCCAAAATCCTTTTCAGAATCATTGCTTTAAAGGACACAGTCACCAATCTTGTAAATACATACATTGTTCCTTACATTTGGCTATATTAAAATGCATGTTATTTGAATGATTCTCGCTTACCAAGAAATCCAGATATCTCTGTATAAGGCTATGTCTATACTTCCAGCTAAGGGTGTGATTCCCCAGCTCACAGGCACATACTCGAAGTGAGCTCTGGATGATAGCTAGTTCTATTATAAATAGTGTAGCCCTGGAAGCCCAAACAACAGCGGAGGAGTTTAGTCATGCTGAGTACAAACCTGCTTGAAACCCATGGGTATGTACTATCTAAGCATATCTAAGTCATGCCTCCACTGTCTGTGCTACTGCAGCTACCCACACTAGCTCTCACTGAACTACTGTATGTGTATGTAAACCACACCCCAGCTCATAGTGTAGATGCAACCTAAGTGTTCTGTCCCCATTTTTACTTACCACTCCACTAATCTTCGTGTCAACTGCAAACTTTATCAATAGTGACTTTATATTTTCTTTCAGATCACTGGTAAAAAAATATTGAATAGTGTTGGCTGAGAACCAAGCCCTTGACCCCCTCGAAAAATATTCTCATTCGCAAATGGTTTCCCATTTACAGCTGTGTTTTGAGATCTGTCAGTTAGTAAGTTTTTAATCCATTTAATATACATCATGTTGATTTTTGCACAGTTAGTTTTTTAATCAGAAAGCTGTTTACTACTAAATCAAACACCTAACATAAGTCTAAGAATATTACATTATAACAAACTGTAAGCTCATAAAAATGATACGGTATTTGTTTAACAGCACCTATATTCCATTGCCATCATTTAACTCTTTTATTTATTGAGTCCTGTACCAGCTATTCCATTATTTCCCCTGGGTCTGTATGAAAAGCTATTACTATTTCTACAAAAATCCTTTCTTGGAGTTAGCCTGTGGATCAGACTACATGCCTGTACAGGCAAAAAAAAAGCTCTGTACTGCTCCATGGTTTACCCAGACCTTGAGCCCAGGTTCCCACTTATTCAGCTCCTGGAGAGGCTAGGTGAAGAGAGGCAGAAATGGGCAGTGCCTTTGCTGTTCTCCCAATGTGTAGTCCAATACAGATGAACTGGTACAGGGGATGTGGTAATTTGGTGATGGTATATGCATGAAACAAAAGTTAAGTAATATATATTCATGCCTATGTGGATACTACAACAAGCTCCATTTATCTGGCTGACAACCATTTAAATTATACAATAATGAGAGACTCCATTTGGCATGGCAGAAAAAAAGTTCTGTTTTTCTCACAGCATAAAATGTATCTGCCATTCCAAGCCTGATTCTAATCTCAATAGCTCTAGTATTACATAAGAGATAATTCCATCAAAGTCCTGATGTTGTGCTTATGTAGAACGTGTATGAAGAAGGAGACTCTGACCTGTTAGTTAGTGGAGTTCTTCTATTATTTTTCTCATGTAGCTAAAAAATACAATATTCCAGTAATGGAATGGACAATGGACCAGAGTCTCAGCTGTTGCAAGCTGTCATAGCTCCACTGAAATCAATTTGCCCCAGCTAATTACCTGATCCTATGTGTGTCTGATCCACAATATTCAGAGCTGGGTTTTGTGGCCTCCCAAGTTTGGAAGTGTGCAGATCTACGATTTTGGTTTTGCCAAGTATAGAGTTGGGGGTCTGCCTTAAAACGTAGATCTAGATCCCAATTTCATTTCCTAGTCCTTCCCTGAAAATTCAGGGTAGGTTGGATCAGGAAAATTTGTTCACTTTCATTTCTAAATAAAAGCAACTGATTGTAAAACGTATTGAAATTTGAAGGAAAAGTACTACTGAAGTAGTTTTCATCTTCAAGGTAAGGAGTGGTGGGGATGTATTCACATCTCAACATTTTTGTCGCAGGCCAGAAAAGTGACAAGTAGTTGTATTAGGATAGTCTGAAGATTTTACTTTTCAAAAAGAGCTGATAGTAAACTTTAAAGAAAAAAAAATTGATGAAGTTCACTTCTCCTGCTGACAGTCTAATAAGAAA
This sequence comes from Gopherus evgoodei, assembly GCF_007399415.2. Taxonomy (NCBI): domain Eukaryota; kingdom Metazoa; phylum Chordata; order Testudines; family Testudinidae; genus Gopherus; species Gopherus evgoodei. The sequence continues at coordinate 93,947,328 of NC_044325.1, forward strand.
TTTGGTGAGTAAAGTGCAAGGAGGTTCAGGTTCAAAATCCAGTTCATGATCTTGGCTAGGGTACAATCTCCCCTCCCCATCGTACCCACCAACTGCTACTGCAAACTATAGGTTGATATAGTTGCAACAGCCCATCTGTATCTTTTAGGTTGGGTGCCAGGGTCATTGGAATATTATAATCATCAATCTCATGGCTCTTTGTAGGCCTGGTCTTGAGATTCATCTTCAAGGAAGCATAGAGGCCACAGAGTTCTGCCACATGGCTGCTCTGCTGTGGAGTTTAAGATGCAGAGGTCATTACACAGGATAAATTTTGACCACTGTGCTTAGCTTGGGACACATGTATGTTATTGATCTATGAAAAACGGAACCGGGAGAGGCAAGAATGAAGCTCAGATGCATTAATGGTGCAGTTATTCAGCTTCACTCCTCAGTGCTTCATTCCTGCTTTGGTCTTTGAATTTTAAAGATATTCCTATTTTTATGCAGAGCCTTTTAATTAAAGAAAATCCCACAAATGGATAGATTGTCTGTCTGAAACTTTCCACAAGAACAAGAATGATGCACAGCATTTTAATCTGGTGAATATTGGTTCTCTTAGTGAAGACCACTATGAAACCCATTCCTATTCAAGGGCCCAATCCTGAAGTATTTACAGTGCCGAGGCAAATCTCCCACCCAGGTCGGTGCTTTTTCCTGAGGACCCTGGGATCAAGCCACAAATTTGTTCCATACTCTTTTTGCAGAATATTGTGTGACCCTCCAGTGACAAAGCTAAGCATCTTCATTGTATGATTCCAAATGTCCGCATATTAGAAGCGACGTCTGTTGTCAGACTGAGTTCTCAACTGGCATTTTCCGTGGTATTAGGAGTTACTACATATATCTTTAGTGTGTGTGGGTGTCATGACATTAAAAATGACATAAAGCTTATTATGTAGACAGAAAATAAACATTTTCTTCCTTTAATGAATTTAAGATTGATGGATAATTACTTTGCTTGCCACAGAGAGCCTTCCATAATCAGTATAAATCATAAGGTCATTAAATTGATAGGGCAATGAGAAATAAATCAGTGCCCTGAAGATGGTTCGTAATTGCTTGTTGTAAAAGACATGGCTGCATGATATTCTGTAAAGACCATACTGTGAATCTATCTAATCATGTTGGATGTGTTAGTGAGTCTATAACAAAGTCAACAGAATAAGTTAAAGACCACCCACGGATGAACCAGATGACTTACGTGTCTGTGGAAGACTCAAAAAAATCTGTACTTATTGCTCCACCGCAACTCTATCAGGAACTTCATAGGCTGGCTTTAAAATAAGAAAGAAAGAAAGAAGTTAAACTAAAGGTTGATGCAATTCATTTTGTGTAATGGTGTTTCTAAAACCAACATTTCTGGGACAAAACTGACGTGCAGTAATAGTGACAGCTTGCTATTAGAAATGTTCTGCATGTACATGTGCATAGCATAATTGGAATCAAATGACCAGAAAGTGACACATCTCCCCACAAGCAGTTTCAGTTCTTTAATTTTTGTAGTTGACTGTGATAAATTATTTGAAATCAAGTTCTCATGAAATTGAGACTCTGCAGTTCAACACCTTTTAGTACTGAGAGTTTATCAGTAAAATACCAGCAAAATTATCTTAATCACTAAAGAAAGTCAGGAAACAGTTATTCTAAAATTAGAACATACTGTATTATAGGAACACAAGAGGGCTTTACAGTTTGGATAACTGCATTGAGTGCATTTTACAGCCTGGAGAGAACATTGCATTTACACCCAATTGTCCTTTTGTTTTACCCAACAGTTGCTGAGCCATTCTGGTCTCAGGGCTTGTCTACATCAGAAAGTTGCAGCGCTGGTGAGGGAGTTACAGCGCTGCAACTTTGAAGGTGTACACATCTGCAGGGCATCACCAGCGCTGCAACTCCCTGTTTGCAGCGCTGGCCGTACTCCCGTTTTGTCTGGGGTGTAGAGGATCCAGCGCTGGTAATCCAATGTAGACACTTACCAGCGCTTTTCTTGACCTCCGTGGAACGAGGAAGCCTCTGGTAATCAAGCTGGTCTCCTTTCCCGGAACCCCGAGCAAGCAGGTCTCCTTCCCTGCGGTTTGCAGGGTGGCTCCGGGAACGCGAGAGCAAGCCGCGGCGAAGCTGGTCTCCTTTACCAGTTGTGTCAATCTGAAGTGACTCCACTAAAGACAATGTAATCTCTCTACTTTTATACTAATGTAAATGAGAGGAAAACTTGCCCCAATTGAGTTCATTTTACTTTAGTACAGCAGCCACATTTGCAATTTAGTTAATTGAAAAAGCAGAGAGCTCATATAATTATGTTGCCTATTCTGTGTGTAATGTAAATAATATTTAGCATATGAACCTATTTTGCATGTAAAATATTTATTGCTATTATTATTACTTATTTACTTAACAGTAGTGCCTCCTGCTCAAGCAAATGCCCATGGGAATGAATGCCATAGTTTTGTTAATTACATGTTGTTGGTGATGATGTTTTTGGTTGGGGACAAAGGAAGAGGGTGGTGGAATGGCAGGAATGGGGGAGTTAGTAACAGTAAGGAAATAGGATGAAAAGGTGAGGGGAAGAGGGGCAGGCACTCACTGCCATCACCTGCCTCACCACAGTTAGAAGGCTGGGTTTTGTAGGCATCATGGCAGAGGTGAGTCTTTAGGTGGGATTTGAAAGAGGGCAAGGTAGAGGCTGTATGGATTTTTAGGGAGTTTCTTCCATGTGTTAGGAAGTTTGGGGTTGTTTGAAGGTGAATCTAATGGTTGGGTGGGAATGTTAGCAAAGCAGATGGTGAGTGGCTGATGTCACAGTAAGTTACAAAAGCAGACAGTGCTTAAAGGTAAAGACAAGAAGCTTGTGTTTGCTGCGAAAGTGCAGGGAGGATCAGTGGAGGTGCTGAAAGAGATGGGTGATAATGTCTGAGTGGCAAGCCAGAAAGGTGACCTTACCAACATTCTTCATGGACTTTAGGGGGACAAAGTTGCAAAAAGTAAGGCCAGAGAGAAGAAGGTATGTATTAGTCAAGGCACAAAATAAGGCTCTGTTTTGGTGGAATCATAGAGGAAAGGCCAGATCTTTGAGATGTTAAGTAGAAAGAAGGGGCAAGATTTAGATACTGCTTGGATATGTGGATCAAGAATGAAGGGCAAATCAGAGATGACTTTTCAGTCTAAACCATGTCAATCCTTTAATGTTTGTGAACTTAAGTCTAGATGAGAAGTTGGAAAGTACTTAGGAACACATATACACACACACGGCATAAAGTACTCAGATCACTTAATTAACCTGGAATTCTTTTTTTACTAAGTTTTTCTTCTACAAAAATTGTTCCAAAAAAGAAGAAAAACACTTAAAATTAAATAGATCACAAATGTCACAAAGATTTTTCAGAGGAATAAATGTATTTTAAAAACTCAGATGCAATATGCTAACTTTTGCATGATGAGTACAGGGAAGATGTTATCAACATAAAATAAATTACAAGGCAAAATATACTATTTCTCCCCCACCTATGGGCCATGATCCCTACCAGTTTCTTTCTAATACATCATAGCTGCTTCTATATTCCAAATATGGTTGTGTGAACTGCACTGAGGTCCCAGTTTAGCAAAGTGCTTTTGCATATACCTAACTTCAAGCTTGTGATGCTCATGTGGTAGACATGTGCCTGAGTAGGTTGCTGAAATGGGCCAATGCATGCTTAGAAAATTTAGAAGGATGGACGAAGCTCTCTATAAGGCAGTTTGATAGTAACTGTTGTATTAATCATAGCTGTAAATAGAGACAGACCCAATCTGTAGTAAAGGTGTGACACAAAGGAGTGCTAGTAAGAAAATGGTCTCTATTTCCTGATGCTGTTAACTGACATGGGTTAGGGTTACAAAAGGTTTATGCCCTAGTCCATGATTGAGATCAGTATCCATAGTCTCCTGTGCCTAATGTCATCCACCCTAAATCACTCCATTGAACTACTCTGAATGGGGCAGTGTTCAAAACCCAAATATTGATTTGGATCCAAAATTTGCAAATGGCCCCTGTTTTTATAAATGGTCAAAGCAAAAGGTGCATCTGAACTACTCCAAGCTATTGACCAAGCTAGAACACGTCTGCTATAAATCAATATCTATTTTAAGAACAAGTAATGTAGACTCAAATTTTAGATTTAGGGTTTATTGACTTTGGTTGGTGAAAGCAAGACTTTGGTTTTAGAGACACCTCCACAGTAGTTAATTTAGTTCTAAATTAAATTTAGAGCCTGAAGTTTAAAATCTGAAAGGGGGAGAAAACAAATGAACAAACAAAAATATTTTGCATCCTGGTCAAATTTCAGAAAAATCCATTGGCTGATTTTAGAGCTGACAATTCAGATTTCTTGCCTGTTCCATGACCTTCTTTTGGATGAAATAGATGACGATTAAGAACCTAAGTTAAGGCCCTCAGAAAGAGACTACAAAATGATTTGAGCTCTATGCCACCAGGGTATTGACTCCTAGCAATTATGAGATATACTGCGATGCCAGCCATGATCAATTTAACAAGTATACTTCAGTTCATTAGTCACAATATCTGAATGAAATTGCTGTGCTGAACAGAACAAAATAATAATATCTGCTCTATGGCTTGATTATATTCTATCCTCACTTTCACTTACACTTGAACCTTTTCCAAACCCTGTTTATATATATATATATATATATATTTGCTGAACAGCTTTAATTAATTGTACATTTTGTTTCCAGTGAGTAACAATGACAGAAAGTGGCCATTCTCTTCAGGAATGATGTTTCCATGCCTGTTCCTTAGAGAACATATTGGGCCGGATTCCTGAGCTACTGTAAATCAGTGTTGTTTCATTGACTTCAGTGGAGCTATGCAATTTATGACAGTTGAGAATCTGGCTCATTTAGTATAAACAGGCAGGTATATAGTTTCATGTTTCATTGATCTTGTTACTATCACATACACAGAACTAAATCATGAAGGTGAAAATTTTCAGACGTGACCTCTAATTATGGGTGCCTCAGTTTGTGGATGCCCAGTCACAAAATGTTCAAGCAGGGGTACTTATTGAGGCCACATCTTCAGCTGATGAAAATTAGCATAGATCAAGTGCACTGGATGGAATGACATCAATTTTCACTAGCTGAGAGCTTACTCTTGTAAGCATCTCAAAAGTGGGCATTCTTAAGTTGAGGCACTGGAAGTTAGATGCCACTTTGGTCTGAAAGCTTGTAATTCAGATGACCAGGTAAGATCCAATAGAAGGCCAAATCCAAGTGTACCCTGAAAGCCTGAAGCAAACCCCATAGCAGCTTAAAATATGCAGGCTTGCTGCACAGGGAGGAATAGCATGCCCTGTTTGGTTGTTTACTGAGTCTGAATAAACAGTTACAACACTGATGCTGTAAGGTGAAAACAGGAGAAAATTAGCTAAGGAGGCTGAACTACACAGTGGACCTTTGAGCCTTATGGAGTTTGAACCTAATTAAATGTTTTAAGATAAATATTGTAAAAAAAAAAAAGACTGGCTTTTAGGAATATTCTGTTTGGAAAAAAGTATGGATGGGTTGAGCAAAGAGGGGAGGGATAGGTGATCTGCTGGGGTATGTATTCTTACATCCCCACAACTCTGTGGGGCTTGAGTAGCTCCCATTGAACAGATCCCTTCCAATGAAGTTCATGTCAGAGTGGAGGAGGGACACAGCTCTCTTCTCAGAAGCCAGCAGTGGCCACAGTACACTCATTTTCTATGACTAGCCTTAATGTTGTGAGGAGCACAAAATCACCACTCTGAGGAGGAGACCAGACTGACAGCCATTTTAAAAGCCATTTCATTCTGCTTCATACCACCAACACATTCCTTTTCTATCAGTTCTGCTGAGGCCACAGTCAGACCAATGAGAGCTTGGCAGAGACAACCTCATTACCACCATCACCACCAAGAGGAGAAATATCCAGAGGGTGTGCCAAGAGCCTGTTTCCTAGCCCTGTGTTAGGAATCAAAGTTGAGGTGAAAAACTGTTTTCCCCATTGGCCTGTGGTGAGTATAATGTCACTTGCCCTGTTCCTCACTAAAGCAAATGCTCACTGAACCACAATGGGTCACTCTTCTCCACATTAGTGCAGAAAATGAGAGTCTACTGTGTAGTTTAGTATATGGAAATATTTATATACATGTATTTGTTCCAAACAGAACACATGCTTCTAAATCAGATCATGAAGGAACACATATTCTAATAATACAGGTTATAAAGATATTTAACTACCTTTTTCCCTCAAGGGAGAAAGCCAAGCAGACAAGGGGGAAGGAGATTCCACTTCTTGTTTTTAGTGTGAATTTCTGGCCCTCTTTGACTCGTCACCCCCTTCACTCAAAAATAAAAATACATTACTATTTTGTGACGCGTATTCTCATCCAAACTTCATACATATGCATGGCCATATGTTTCACACATCTTATGCTTCCTTAGCTTTATCTTCAGATTCAACATCAACACTCTTCCCTGCACACTTATATACACATACTTTGTTCATTTCACACATCTTACCATGTTTGCAGAGAATGTATAAGACATCCTACAAAGTAGAATCGAAAAAGAAGTTGAATTGTCTGCACCTGGTGAGATAGAAAGATAACATAGCATTCTGCTCGATCCTTCCATTGTCATCCTTACCTCCATTCACTGTTTTATTGAAAAGAATAAAATGAACTTATTAACTGACTACCTGATACTGATCTCACTGACCCAGATTTTGCAAGGGTGCAACTCTATCATCTCCAGTGGAGCTACTCCTGAATGGCACGGGTGTAACTGAGACAGAATCTAACACTGTAGCTCTCTAGATGAATAGACAAATCTAATGATTATTTACTGAGGACTAATTGCACACAGTGCTGTACCGGACATGGAGGTAACAGTTCTTGTTTTAATAATAGGCAACACATAAAGCATCAGGAAAGCTGATGATGGAATCATTACATAGTGATTCTCTAGGTGTTTTGTTTTAAACAAATAAGTAACAGCACTTTTCTTGTGGTAATTAAACACAGGTGACAAGCTTCCTGGAAGAGGTGTGTTTTAATGAGGACTTTGAAAGGAGACAGTGGTTGCACCAGGATTAGGAGGCTGTTCTAAGCAAAAAGGGGTCACATAGAAGAGGGTATTAAGATAAGCATGGGAGCAGGGTTACAAAGGAAGCAGTTAGACATGAGTATTATGCAAAGCAGTACATTAGCAGTATAGCTTAAAACCATGAAACACTCAGAACATTAGACACTGAGCAGTAAGTGTGAGTTTTTAAAAGTGTCAAATGTATAATGAAACATAAAAAATAAAATCAGGATGAAGCAAATTTTAGGTATTCTCTCTCCTCTTAACAGTCACTAGCCTAGTCGTGTAAGCCCCTTCTGCATTAAATAGATAGGACCTCATTCTCATTAGCACCAACGGTTTGTCTATACTGAAATGACTGAACGACACTCCCAGTCTGGGGCAACAGACTCACACTAATTCTGTGCTAGCTAAAGTGCTAAAAATAGCAGTATGGACATTGCCAAACGATGCCATCCTTTCCCCCTCATCTGAGCTCAGGTATCTAGCCCTCCAGAACTGCCACCCATGCTGCAACATCCCCACTGATACCTAGATTGAGAGGCACACTCCCAGCAGTGTAGCCATATCCAATGGTGTCTTTACACTATCAGAGCCATGTAAAAAGGGGCGTTTGTGTTTGAGAGTCAGGCCCCTAGCAACAGATTCTGCTAACTGGGAATTCAGCCCATATCTTAGACTGTAAGGCCGAGATTCTCAAAAGTATTTAAGCACCTAACTCCCATTGATTTCCCAATGGGAGTTAGGTGCCTAAAAACTTGAGGCTAAGCTCTTTGAGGCTAGAGCTGACTTTTTGTTCTGTGTTTGTACTTTGTACAATGCCTAACACAATGGGGTCTTGGTCCATGCCTGGGGCCTCCAAGTTTCTACTCCAATACAAATACTAAATGATTATCATGAAAATCACTATTGCTACAGTGGAATGCACCATCTGTTTTGTTAAGGATTTGTGCTAAATCCAAAACTGATTTCCATCAAGCCCCTGCACTTAAAAGTAATTTCAGGGTTGTTACTGATTTACCACTATGAACAGGTTGTGCAAAGGTATTTGTCTAAATTTAGACACATTGTATGTGGGTGTAATTCCATGGAGTTCATTGAAATTGCACCTGCTAATACCAACTCTGCATTTGGCCCATTAAATCAAACAGAAAAAAGTAGCTGAAAATCCTGTCTCTAGTATAATTTGAGTTAGACTATATTATATGGTGGAGATTGGTGGAAGAATACTAGTTGAGTCCATACACCATTATTCACAGTTAAACAAAAATTCCATATGTAAACATAAAAGACCACATATGAAAGGCACTTAATAAAGGGGGAATCCTGTACAGTCCCCTGTATGCCAAGCTACTCAGAGAAGCTGTGCACTATGCCCTACTTGTTCTGTAGCTAATTCCAGTTTGAACTATAAAGCAATAAGGGACAATAACTACGTGGCTACAGATGTGAATTACAAATGCCCATAGACTTCTGTGGCGGTTCCAGGTGTGGAACAATTGTTCTATTAGTCAAGAAATGGTGAGTTTTACTGTATAAATATTTTTGAATATATTTTTGAACATTTCCCTTGTCAATTTGTACTTCCGTGACCTTTGGGAAAATGACCATGCACTACAATTAGGGATGGTCTTAAGTATTGAGTGCTACTACTGTTGTGTTTCCTTGCTATAAAATGACTTCCTTAATATACTCTGCATCTAGAGACAAAATTTCAAAGTAAGGCATAATTGGTGCAACTGCGAAGAAAGTGCCCACATCCATCATAGAGCTAGATTATGGCATTTAGCCACAGCCTTGAGTAGGGGACACTCCCTCTTGAGTGTGTAAAGGGACTATGTAAATTGCCTATACTTTTGGGCTGTCTTCTCTTTAGTCTGAACCTAGAAAAACATCCCTTCCCTCCCACTCTCAATTTTTACTAGCAATGAGTATTTTCCACACGGCTCTACGAACAATCACCGAGCTTCTGAAAAACACAAGTGTGCATGTGTGTGCTCACGCAAAATTACATCATTCCTCATGATGGATCTCTGAGCAAATTTGGATGTGGGAAACACAAGAAAATGATTTTTTTAACGAGCTAAAAGTGGCATATTTCTTCACAACTAGGGTAAAGCCAAACAAACAAAAATACTAAACACCAGCTGTCATGTACAGCTAACATTTGGGGTTGGGGGGGAGGAATATAGTGTTGTGTGGGCTGAGGGTAAAAGATGCCTTGGGAAGATTCTATCTGTAAGCTGCTAACTAGAGCTGCTATCGGCTACCAAAGCCTGCATGCCATCAATGTCTATTTCTCCAGATTTCTGCAATCACTCTGCCCATCTTCTCCATTAACCTTTGAGAGGGTAGGCACCTCCTTTGAACATCACCTAGTCAGCACCCTAAATATCAGAGGAAACACCTTTCCTTTGATATTTATACAGATAGGTATAGAGTTTCACATATTCTCATTTGACATTTATGTACAGCTACATTATAGCTGTTCAGATAAATGTCAAACGAAAGGTTTCCTCATTTGACATTTTTTAACAGGATGCCTAAAAGCATTGCGGTCAAATGAAGGACTGTGATTCATGTGACACTTAGAACCATATACCTGTCTCTCTACATGTGAAGATGAAGGATAATGCTTTGCTAAACAGAAACTGGTGTGATAGGAGGTAAGCATCTAACCAAATAACAACTGAAAAGCATCAATACAATACAGTAATGCCAGTAAAAAAAAAAATATATCCATGTGTAATAGTCTAATCCTACCTATCAGAGAGCTAATAAACCATATAATCTTTTCTGTATATCGATTCCTTCCTTAATTCCTGATCACTTTGCAACATCTCTTCCTATACAATTAGCCATCAAAATGACACAATAGTCAAAAATGTTTCTGCTTTTCATAGTACGAGACTTCTACTCTTCACAGTGATAGTAAACAGCAATTGACAAAGTAATCACTTTGTCCCGTCTTCCTTCCAGCAATATACAATACCTGGCTTAGCTCCTACCATAGCACTAAGAAGAACTTCTGTGCTTTTCAATTCTCTGTAAAAACTAACTAAAAAACCAAAATTATTCCAGCTGTTCTTTTGGACATTTTATTTAAGTACATATGTCCACCTTTCCTGGTAGCTTGTCCAGTAAGGTTTGCATTCCATGGAGGGTTTCTGTGTTGGCTGAAATTCTTCTGAGTAGTAGTGCAATAGTAGGTGTCCAACTGCCTCTGCCTTCTTCTGCGCTTCCTCCCAATGTCTCTACCAAAATGATGCCCAACAGAGCCTCTTATGCCTCTCCTCTGACTTCCATTAACCATCACTGAAAATGTCCCTGGACCTTTCTATCTCATGTTTGATTTTATATATTAACTGTTCTATGCAATTGCAATTGGATAAGGCTTGATTTTGACTGGCGCTTTATGCTAACCACCCTATTTGTGGTTGCGGTTTTACACCCACAATCTGTATGAACACACATGATGTAGTTTTGATGTGTAACTGTGCTACTGCACCCACTGAAATCTCTGTTTGTAAGGAAAACATAGAAATGCAGGCAGACATGGAGGAAAGAGTCAAAATTTCAGGCTGGCAGCCTGAAGAACTGAATGGTAGCTGAAAAATGGCACTGTAGTGGTTTTACATAGCATTTTATGTAAAAATATTATGGATATTTGTGTGATTATTTATACAGGACCCTGAAGATGAGATCAGAATTTGACCGATTATTTTTAAAAATAGGCAAATAGTTTTAAAACCCATTCTTTGATAATTATATAAAAAAGATTTCTTTCTCTTTAAATAATAATTTCAAAGCTGAATCATATAACATCTTGAGATGGGCTGAACTCCTACTATTGACATTTGTAGTTGGTTCATGAACAGGAGTTTCACCCATCACGACTCTTTAGTTATATTGGCTCATTGTTACAGTTTATCAGCTGGGACCTACCAGATTATTTAAAGTAGAAATAAAATCTGTGTACTGTGGAGCTGTTACATCATTATGATGTATGTTCCAGTGAATGGTGACATACCAGGGTATCAGACTGTGAAGCATGGCATGAGGAAATGTAGCAGTTTTCCCACTGGAAACAATCACAGTCATATCAGCTCCTATTCTTGTTCTTGAATGAGGAATTGTAGGTGGGAAGGGAGTATCTTATATTTTTGGACTTCATATTTGACAACTGTTCTCCAATTCTTTTTTATTAAATAAAACACGGTGTTGTTATTTTGATGTAGTCGCATCAATGGTTCTCAACCGATTTACCATTATGGGCTGCATATTAATGATCTGGATGAGGGATTGCACCCTCAGCAAGTTCGCAGATGACAGTAAGTTGGGGGAAGAGGTAGATATGCTGGAGGGTAGGGATGGGGTCCAGAGTGACCTAGACAAATTGGAGGATTGGGCCAAAAGAAATCTGATGAGGTTCAACAAGGACAAGTGCAGAGTCCTGCACTTAGGACAGAAGAATCCCATTCACTGTTACAGACTGGGGATCGACTGGCTAAGCAGCAGTTCTGCAAAAAAAGGACCTGGGAATTACAGTGGACAAGAAGCTGGATATGAGTCAACAGTGTGCTTTTGTTGCCAAGAAGGCTAATGGCATATTGGGCTGCATTAATAGGAACATTGCCAGCATATTGAGGGAACTGATCATTCTCTTCTATTCAGCACTGGTGAGGCCACACTAGGAGAACTGTGTCCAGTTTTGGTCCCCCTACTACAGAAAGGTTGTGGACAAATTGGAGAGAGTCCAGCAGAGGGCAACAAAAATTATTAGAGGGCTGGCGAACATGACTTATGAGGAGAGGCTGGGGGAACTGGTCTAATTTAGTCTGCAGAAGAGAAGAATGAGGGGGGATTTGATAGCTGCTTTCAACTACCTGAAGGAGGTTTCCAAAGAGGATGGAGTTAGGCAGTTTAAAGTGGTGGTAGATGACAGAACAAGGAGCAATGGTCTCAAGTTGCAGTGGTGGAGGTCTAGATTGGATATTAGGAAAAACTATTTCACTAGGAGCGTGGTGAAGCACTGGAATGTTTTTTAAGGCCTTGCTTGTCAAAGCCCTGGCTGGGATGATTTAGCTGGGATTGGACTAGATGACCTCTCGAGGTCTCTTCCAACCCTTATCTTCTATGACTGTATGGTTCTATGATATGCAGCTCTCTGTTATGTGGGCTGCATCCACACACACACACACACATATATATATATATTACTTGTATGGCCCTGAGGATGTCACATGGATGACAGCTGTGTGCTGATTGGGCCACAAGCAGCCTGCAGGTCACAGGTTTAGAACCACTAGAGTAAAGAAAGTTATAATGAAGATTAGGGGCTGATTCACCTCTGTGTCATTCTAGTTTCCACCAAGGGAGTTATGCCAACATAAAACTGGAGTAATGCAGAGGCAATTCAGGCCCCAAGGTCCTTACAAGCATGAGTAGTCTTACTGAGGCTTAAAACATGCTACAGCTCCTCGATGAATCCAAGCAAAGTGTCTCCTTCTATTAAAAATAAATATACACTATAAGGGCAGAAATACAGGAGCAAATTAAAGACAATTAGGGGCTAAATTCTGGATTTGGTTAATCTAAGCAAGTGTTTTGAATTCAGTGGGGTTACGTAAGTGTAATTATGATCAGGCTCTGGCCCTTAATGCAGACTATTAGAGGTGGGCCTGATAGCACCATCTATTATTGTTTGTCTGACAGTTCCTATTATTAAACCCTGTTTTCAGTTGCTTATAATTTTGCTAAACTTTAACCATTTGAGCTGAAATTTTCAGCCATTGGTCTTGGTGTCTGTCTCAGGCTGAATTATTTTTGGAAATTCTCAGCTTAAAATGGTTCAGCCATTTCTGAGAATAAGGTTAGAGACAAATATATTGCTTTGCCCATGCTAGAAGCTTCTGTTGACCTTTTCTTTGAGAAGTTCTAATGCACTTATGCTTTGGAGAATGGACTCGACATTTTTCTGGATGTGGCCTTTGTGTCAGAATGCCTTTGCCATCGCTGTGAAAATCTATCCAAATTTGGCCAAGTTATAAACATCTGAAGAAAAAAAATCACAGTTCCCACATGATCAGTAGAGACTTGCTAGAGTTTAGCATCTAAAATCACCGAAGAGACCATCCATCCTCTTAATCCTCTTTTGAATGAACTTAATAGATTGAGCTTCTTAAACCTCACTATCAGGCATAATTTTTTCAGACCTCAGATCATTCCTGTAGCTCTCTTCTGAACCCCAATTTTCAACACCCATTTTGAAGTGTGGACACTAGAACTGAGCATAGTATTCCAGCAGTGGTTTTACTAATGCCATATGCCTAGGGAATACCACTTCCTTGCTCCAACATTCTTATATATCAGAGGATCATATATGCCCATTTAGCTACAGCATTGCATTTAGAGCTTGAGTTCATCTGGTTATCTACTGTTATCCCTAAATCTTTTTTTAGTGTCATTGCATTCCAGGATACAATCTCCCCATCTTGTCTGGCCTAAGTTTTTTGTTCCTAGATGTATGGCCTTCATTTGGCTTTATCAAAATGCATGTTGTTCAAATGAGCCTACCTTACCAAGTAATCTAGGTCAGTCTGTGGGTTTGTCTAGATGAACAAATAGTGCGTGACACAACAGTGTGCTGTAGATTTACATCCTGGCTTGCCACACACTAATTAGCTGTGAACCCTTCTATAATGCACTAGCAGTTACCTAGGGCACATTGACCTGTATCAGTTAACTCATCTCCAATCCATTTAGTTTCGGCTACAGTGATTTCTTGTATAGTGCTTTTGTTTGTTTGTTACTGAATCCTACTCGCTATAGATTATTTGTTTGTTTTTCATTAACAGCTTTAGCTTCCTTTGTCAATTGTTTGCATTTCCTAACTGCTGATTTCCACTCACTATCAGCTTCCCTATTTTTTTGTATGCTATTTTATAAATTATTTTTCATTGATGTTTTCACATCTCTTAACCAGGATAGGGTTTTTACCCAAAGAAGCACTCTTTTATGATTATGAAATTGTTTTTTGGACATCTATTACAACATTTCTAAACAATTCCAAATTATCATTATTCAGAATTGTTCTATGGAGTGGGTCTCAAGCTGTGGTCTGTAGTTCAGCAGTACACCATGGAACACTTGTTACTAGTGTACACAGAACCAGGAAGTCACATGTGGTTGGCTTCCTGATTGTTTCCAGCTATTTTTATAAATGTCCAGATCTTCAATGCACAAAAAGTCACATTGGAAACAAAATAAGAAGCTAGCAAAACTGCTACCTTTAGGGGATACTGCTACATATGAGAGCAAGTGAGGAAACAAAGGCCCTTCCCAGGTACTACAACCACCAGCAAGACTGTATCAGTACGAGCTGCCAGCAGAAGAGAGATATGCAGAAAGAAGAGAACTAGAAGGCTGGAAAACATATCCTGGAAGAGCTGGGAACTAGGCAGCTGGACATCCTGTATTTGGGGAAGGGAGAACCAGATGGTAGGGCAGCATGTCCTTAAGAACAAGAATAGGAGGAAGACCAGGTGATGACTTCCAAAGTTATTGAATATCTTATCAACTGAGATTACTTGGCAAAAACTTTCAAGTAGTGGAAACCTTGAGAGATCAAGATCAGTTCATGAAAAGACAAATGGGCTAATTGTGCTGGACAATTTGTTTGGGATGCATAATTTGACCAACCTAAAACTGAGTCAAACATAACTTATTTTTATTTACTACAACATTGAGCTTTCAAACTTCAATACCAATAACTGCCATCCCAAATCAGTCCAAACTAATAAGAAGACCCTTTTACAGCAAGAATAAAAATGTATCTGTACTAGGCATTAGTGCTTAGTGAGGGGAATCTCTAGACCTCCAAAGAGAAGGAAACTTAATTATGGAAATCTTTAGAAAGAAAGGATGAATAGGAGGTATTTTACAGTGATTACTAAACCTTACAAGAGGGATATGACAGTGACACATATTAGAGTGTTTAATATAAATCAGCTACAAAGCCCTACGTGTAAATAATGCGATGGCCAAAAGACAGACGTATAAAAGCCTGACACTAATCCTGCTGTCCTTCTGCTCCCACTGATGGGGTGCAACACTTCATAGGATTGGATCCCTGTTCTTGGGCCTTTGCTCCCCCACTCCACTGCCCATTGCAGGGATGAGAAAACAAGGGTCAGATGAGGCAGAGAAGCCGAAAAGGAGCAGAAGGAATGTCCATAGGTCCATTTCATACCACTCCATGTGTTTAGGGCTCATGACCCTGGGAAGAGAGAGTTGAAGTGGGGTTAGTAGTCAATTTACACAGTATGTTCCCATATCAAAGGTGCAAAAGTAGCACTTCTGATGTGCTGCAAGTGTCTTTTGCCACCAAGGAGGAAGAATGAGGTGCATCAAGTGGAACATGGATGGCTGGTGGCAACACAATTCCTGGGTGAACCATGCTACCAAAAGCAGGAGAAGCCCTTTGGAGCTGGAAACTTTTCCCCTGGATCCTTTGGTTTAGAAGGTGCATCTTGAATCTATTTTCCAATCCATCATGAAGCTTCCTGCTCAGGGATAATTTGGTGAAGACCTCAGAAGGTGAAACTTCTTTTTTAATCCACTGTCCCTCCCATAGGTCTTACCTTTAGATGATAAACTTCAGGCCTCTGAATTTAAGGGTATATAAACTACAGTAGGTGAAATGGGATGAAATTAAAAGGAGGATAGGTCTGATGTCTCTAAAAGTTTCCTACTGGAGAAATTTATAGACTATTGAAAAGAAAGTGACGGAGAAAGCACTGGAGAATATAGTCCAGGGATTAATACTGCATTGTCAGTTGAGTTACAATGTTGTAAAGTTTGAGAGATCAGAATTAGGCCCATGGTTCTCATTGACTTCAAGGGGAGCTGACAGAGGGCAGAATTATGGACCTTTTCTACAGAACCTGCTTTCTTAAAGCTGCCTTTGTTCTACAAGTAGAGTTAGGCTTCTATTTGATGGCAGTTGCATACAAGGAAGAAAACCCTTTTTAATGGAACTGTTAGAACACCCATAAATATAGCGGTGCAAACTCTAGAAAAGAAAGAGCAACACAAATTCTCTTGCATGAGATCATGTTGTAATCCAAATATTACACTTCTATTTTACATTACTTTAATTGCAATTTGTAAAGCAAACACAGATGGAAGAAGATTATATTTGCTTTTTCATATCATTAAATGCTGAATTATACTATTAATAAAAATGAGTTCTTTTGATCTACTTGCAGGAGTACTAAAATATGTTTGGAGACAAATGCTGAAACAATTAAAATTGCAGTTTTTAGATACTCTTGATTATTCACAGCAGTCTTAAAAAATATTACAGATAGTACACTAGTTATACACTCTCATGTAATTTAGATTGCTATTTTAGATGAACTAAAAATGTGCAACTGTTTTTAGGCATCAGGGAGCCAATTAAATGTAAATCTTTATAAAATAATAAAACTCTTCTGCAGAAATTTTTGGGGCTAAATGACACCTTCAGTGACCACTGAAAAGACTGTTTAGCTAATACATTTCTTAGTCTGGGAGCATAATGTAGTAAAATCTCATTTTGTGGGTAGGTTAGCTATAGAAAGATAAGGGAGGTGTCATTTGATTTTTGAATATATTTTCAGTGATGTCACCCACTGTGGCATGGCAGAAGTCTTGTGGCCCCCTTCCCACCTGGATCCCATTTCTAGGTCCTCTGGTTGGTGGAAATTTTCATAATATTGTTTTGTAGGAAATGGGTCAAGTTGGATATAATTGAAAAGCCCTTTCTTCCATATACCCAATGGTACCAAACATGATGACCTAGAACAATTATGCAGATATGTATTCAAGAAAATGTTAAAAACCAGTTTTAAAATTATACTTTAACACATGGATGCATTGCTTACATTATAAAGACTTTGATAAATAAATGTTTTCAGTCCTACGGGTCAAGGCTGGCTTCCTTAGTATTAGCCAAGCTCAAAGTCATCATCAGCATCCTCTCCATCTAGGGAACTACCAGACGTGTTGTCACACTGATCCTCATCCATGCTATACCTCTGTACAAGGCAAGCTGCTGGCCAAACATTTGCAGGGTGCTGAGCATCTTTTGATTGATTTGGAAGCACACTGTATTTTATGCATAACTGGTGTGACTTGTCCATCCTCCAAAACCTATCCACGCCTGATAGGGGAGGGTAGTCTTGGATGTGCTCAATCATCCCAGAGCCATTCTGTGGCTTCATAATTTGCTTTTTTGATAGTAGGTATAAATGCACCCCTTGCTGGTTGAAATACTCAGGATGGGCAGAATGACATTAAAAAATCCAAAACCAGACCCCCAAAATCTGGCACTGTAACTTTTTCTTAATCTCATTTTTTGAGCCAATCCCATGATTTTTTGGAATCTGACTCAAGGTTTTTTAACATTTTGTCTTAACAATTCTGAAAACAGCATGATTCTGACACACTCATCTATTATTTAGATCTGACAATATTTTACATGTAATGCAAACCAAAAAACTTGTTTGACCTGAAACTAAACATTTCATTTCAATTTCAAACTCTTCTAAAAGCTTTTGATTTTAAAAAATTTGAATTAAATTCCAAAATTCATTCTAAAATTCCTAAAAGTTATTCTAAACCAAGAAAATCAATGTATTTATTTTCAAGAATGTTGAGACAAGTTTTTGACTTTTTCAGAATTTTTGGAGTTGTTTTTGGAATGAAGAATTTGGAAAAACTGACACAAATTCACAGATGTTATGATGTTGCTGACTCTGTATCTTTTACCTTGAAAATTTTAGTCAAAAAATGTTAACCAGCCTCTCAGAACTGTAATTTTAAGATGAATCTAATTGAATATCCTCTTTTTAAACTGATAAACAAAGCAGTCATGCATTTTTAATGAGGTAAGGAGATTTCTCGCTGTGCAAATGTGCCAAGAGCTGTCAAAATGCAAATGTTCTTTCTAAATAACAGAGAAAATGACAGTTTTTTGTCTACACATCATTTGCTGAGAAGGCTGATCCAGTGAACCACATGCAATCAGGTTGAACTGAAGAGTCACAAGTGTCCAACCTCTGCACTGGCATCTCTTTTATGACCATCTGTAATGCAGGAAGCATAGCACTGCTTCTGGGAGTTGCATTGTTTCACTATCTGGATTGTTTTAATCTCATTAGCATACTCTTCCAATTTCCTGTTTGAGTAACAAAGCTTTAAAAGATGGCACCTTTTCTCTTTATTCTTACCAAACTTTCATATCTGATAATATGAATGGAAAACAGGACATACTGAAACCATTACATTTAGTCAACATAACCTTATCTAGAATAATTTTTTAAAGTAAAGGTGATTGTAGGTTTAACCACTGGTCAGTGGTGTTAGCATTTTACAAGGTTATATGGGTTTGTTACAGCTACCAGATGCAAAAGTTGGTCCTTTAGCTCAAACTCTAGTGATTCGTGCTTTTTGTTCTGGAGGTCCCTACTTCAGTAGTTGGTCTCATCCAAGATAATGGTCATCACAAAAGTGGGAGATTATCCAAGAATTCACTATTGACTGAATTGTCTTTCGTAAGTAAGATAGACTAATACCCTCCCAACTCTCACCACAATTTTTTGCACATACATAGCTCAAACATTTTGGAAGGGTCATAAGTGTTCAGTTAAGAAAAAATAATGAAAAACAGTTTATTGTGTTGTCTCTATAGTGCCTTGTTCTAGATAGGAGTGGAATTGAAAGTGCTGAGATATTGCAAGGAAGGCTTTTTTCATGGCATATGTAAACACATTTTGAAAATCCCCCCACAATTGGAAAATGTGGTGAAACATCTGAGCTTCTGGGTGCTTATCTGATACATGAACTCAAATTTCAGAGGTTTGTCCACACATAGTGATAGAAGAACCTCAAAAGATCAATTTCAATTGTGGTGTTTATCCAAACTTATCTGAATCTGGTTGGTCTGGAAAACAGGATGGCTATATATAAAATATGCGGTCTTGTGAGATTTCTAGTGCTCCCTGGTGTCATCTGGGCCAAGTCTCTATTGCAATACTTTGATACTCCAGGTCCCCGCTGAAAATGAGAGGAATAGAGTTGAACAGTTTTACTTATTTCCAAAACTTCACACAATATCTGAAGTTCAATATAGTTTGAGGTTTCTTTCTTCCCTTTTTAAGGCAAACTGGTTCCCCACACCTGCACTTATTACTATCATTTATTTTTAATCATGGTATGGTCTAGAGGTCCCAATTTGGAACACTATACTACTACAAACAAAAATTATAGAATGGTACCTCTCTGAGGAAATTATTATCTAATGTTATCAGATCACTTTAAAAAAAGATCCGGTCGAATGTGTATTATCATTTTACTTTTTCATGTATTTGTCATATTTACGGGGGTTACTCTTAAGTGATTCGTAAAGTTAGAGTCCTAAAGCAAATATCTTTCTGATTTGAAGCAAAGCAGTAGCCAAAAATAAATAAATATCATGTCAAGTACCATGATTGGTAATAATGATATAATATGAGCAAAAGTTTTAAGGAAAAGCATTTTAGCCAACATTGTATTTTTAATATTTGAATTCATGCTTTGATAGAGTGTAATAGATTACTAATATACAGACAGATTTAAGACAATCTTGGCTATTGTTTTTCTTTCATTTCCTATTTGTTGGAGAACAATTTTCATAAAAGCAATGATGTGACAAGCTGTAGCTGGGCTTTAACAGGTTGCTAGTATTACTAAAAATGCAGTTACATTTCATTAAATATGCAGCAATTTCAGGACAGTATTTACAGAAACTTTCTTCAGGAACACATTTTTTCTAAAGATGTAAGGCTAACTTGTTTGACCAAGGAGCAGAGCTAATTGGTAATAAGGAATGCTGTTTATAATATGCACACTTCAGGCAAAGTCAAGGGAGCAGCCTTACAAGTGTTAAATATAGTGCAAGCCCCCTATGATTTTGTAATAAACCGAGCGCTGCCATCTTTTGTTGGAATAGACTAACTACAACTTTAAGTTGCCTTACTAAATTTCAGAATGCTGGAGGATCAGTTCAGATATGCGTATATTAATTTATATTAAGGATATGCCAAATTGATGACAGGCTAAACTGTCCTTTAGCACAGCACAAGAGGGTTTTGATGTACAAAACAAGGAGAGAGAAGATCTAAAAGAACATAATTATGGATTACAGTAAGCACACCTACCAAATACACATTTTAATTGGAGGGCTGTGCTTTTATGAATGAAACCATTTCAAGGAAAATCCATGAGTGCAAGAATGTTCTAATTTGGGACCAAAGCATGCATCCATATTTGATCTGTAAACAGTTTGCAAGATTTTATTAAGACTGAAATAAGTATCAGCCATGCACACTCACAGGAATGTTATAAACAAGAGAGAAGGGCAGGAGCGGCACTCCTACAAAAATCTGTATATGACAACAGTTTCAACAGCATCATACAGGTATTGTAAATAATTACCTCCTTGCTAGCATCAGTCTGCTGCCAGGGTCTCTCAAAGTTTCAAAGCACTTACATTTTCCTAAGAGTATCATTTTGTGCAGCTGCCAGAATGCAGGGGAATACTGATTGGTTGAACAGTTTTAGTTTTAATCCTCATGGAATATTCCATTAGAGTTCTGAGTCAAGGAAAAAAATCTCCCCTTTTTAAAAAAAAGTGAATATAAAGCATATAAAATTAATTCCAGTAAAATTTTATGAGTTTTTGGAAAGTGCCTTTTATAAGCGTCCTCTCCTATTCACTGCATGTCTTGGCTGTTTAAAAAGGGATATTGCTGAATGTTAACATAGAATATTAGACATGGACTGAACTAGTTTAGCACAGGTATTTATGAAACTGCAAAACTCCATGCTATAAAATAGATACCTAAGCCTCACTGCCCCCAGTGGAATAACTTGCTGGCTCAACGCCTATGAACATTTTGTTTTTGCTTTGTATGCTACTTCTGCCTTGTTCATCTAGGTCTGTCTGTTTAGCTTTGTGTTTGTTTCTGCCACTTTTTTAAATTGGTCATACAAGGTTGCTAGGATTACACTTGAGCACGCTAGTGTCTCTCACTACCATAGCTTGACCTCAGTAAAAGCAGGAGAAAAAAAGTTATTGGATATTTATATATAATAAGGGCCTAGTGCTATGAAGTCTTTCAACTGCTCTCCCTAGAGAAAAGCAGATTCACAGCTGGCAGTTCATGACTGTGGAGGATTCCCATGGCATAGGGTAAACCTAGCTTGTATAGAGTCATTGTAACATTTCCTACCCCACCTTCCAAGGACCTCCATTGTAGGGGGAAAGGCGCATGGTGCATTGGTATCCTGAGACCTGGTCATCCCTTCTGGGGGCTGTTGGCCTGGAAGCTACTCTGATCTACACTGAACCTGGGCTAGCACAGATCCAGCCCTAAAATCAGGGGCTGCAAACAAGTCCTTTTGCGCACCCCCCTAGGATGCACTGAGTACTCATTGGGCATAGCTGAGACTCTGGCCTCTACACCTTTGCTCCATGTTGTATGTGCCCAAATCTCAGCCAAACTATCAACTTTTCGACTTTAAAGAGGGAAGAGGAGGTTTAGGCACTCAGGGTTTAGGGAAAACAAAAATTCTTTCCCTCAGGTTGCTATTTAATCCTCACTTAGGCCTGGTCCACACTACGCTGTTAAACTGATTTTAACAGCGTTAAATCGATTTAATGCTGCACCCATCCACACTACACTGCTCTTTATATTGAATTAAAGGGCTCTTTAAATCGATTTCTGTACTCCTACAAAATGAGAGGAGTAACGCTAAAATCGATATTACTATATCGATTTAGGGTTAGTGTGGACGCAAATCGACGTTATTGGCCTCATTATTTTACCGTAGCTACCCGGAGTGCACCGCTCCAGAAATCGACTCTAGCCTTGGACCACGGATGCACACCACCGAATAAATGTGCCTAGTGTGGACGTGCACAATCGACTTTATAATATCTGTTTTATAAAATCGGTTTAAGCTAATTCGAATTTATCCTGTAGTGTAGACGTACCCTTACAGTATCATCTGCAGCCCTTGTTCCCTCCCTCTGCAGAGGATAAGGGGGGGTTTGGCTGAGAGATCCATGTAATTACAGAGGCATCAACTCCAATCCTAGCCTCACGTGGCCCATCCCACCAGAATACCACCCCTACTGCTGTCATGAGTAAATTGCTGGGTGACTGAAGCTGACCCCATACTTAGGAGACAGTTCCGAGGTGTGGCTGGAGAAAAGAGGGCAGAGCCAGGGAGCTGCAATCTCTGACTCAACTCCATATGCCAGAACTGGCCCTGGGAGAGTGTAGAACTGATAAATTGTTTTCAATTGTTCACTTTATTAATGTAACTTCTGTTCACCATTCACTACACTTGCCTATACTGTAACTTCTGTTCCATATTGTAATTCAAACCCCATTTTAAAACACTCACTCCATTTTGTAAAAGCTTCCTCCAACCTTCATTTTTGCAAACCCTGCTGTAATCTTATTAGTTTAGTTTAGATGTGTGAATGAGGTATGTATGAATGATGGAATCAACCTCCAGCCCCAGCCTGTCCTGATGACATAAAGTTCAAATACCAACGGCTGAAGACCTAGACAACAGCCCTAAACAAAGTAAGAAGCATCCACCCTAAAAAGAAAAGGACAACAGAACAACAGAAGGAAGATCAAAGCCAGGTCCAAGGCTGAAAGTCACGCCTGCAATTGATGGGTGATCAATCTAAACCCAGAGGCAGCGTGACACAGCAAGACCTATAGACTTTGAATCCAAACTAAAAGCCTATAAAAAAGAAGGGTGAGATGAGAGACTCTGGGTAACATTCTGCTGCCAACATGGAAGAACATCGGTGCCTGCCCAACAGAGATCCAGCTCAGCCTTGTGCCCAACTTTCCTGGCCAGTTAGCTGCCACAAGCTAAGAACCCAAGCTGGAAAATCAAGCCATGAACTTAAGCTATCTTCAGGACTGGTAACTATGCAGCAGCTGCAGAACACCTGATGAATGTGGGTGTGTGAATGTGTGTATGTGTGTGTGTGTATAGGTATTAGGTATAATGTGAATGTGTGTGTGTGTGTATGTATAGGTAATAGGTATAATGTGTGTGTGTATAAGAATTAAGATATTAGTTATTAGTCATAAATTATCATAATAAATGTGGCATCTTTGCCTTGTCCCCTTTAATAAGATCCTGCTGTTTTTTTACTGGTCTAATATAATTGGCACAACAGGGGCAGGCAGGCTGACTGTCTAAGGGTATGGCTACATTTGGAATTTCGAAGCGCTGCCCCAGCAGCCCTGCGGGAGCGCTGCCGCAGCAGCGCTTTGAAGTGTGAGTGTAGTCGGAGTGGCAGCGCTGTGAGAGAGCTCTCCCAGCGCTGCATGTAAACCACATCCCTTACGGATGTAGCGTGCAGCGCTGGGAGCCGTGCTCCCAGCGCTGCAGCACTGATTACACTGACTCTTTACAGCGCTGTATCTTGCAGCGCTCAGGGGTGTGTTTTTTCACATCCCTGAGCGCGAAAGTTGCAGCGCTGTAAAGTGTGAGTGTAGCCATAGCCTGAGGCTATAAATCTGCCTTGCGCTGAGGAGCAGTCTGTCACCTAGCAGACCCAATATTTGGGCAAAGCAAGGTTGTCACATAGTGCCAAGAGCTTCATGAGGCAAAACTTATCTGAATCCAAAGCTGTAGGCCTCACAGCATAAAGTTCTAAACATGCATTGGACTTTTATATCAACCGTCTTTCTTAGAAAAATGGTAACCCAAAAGCTTAGTCCTTTAATATTAGTCATCAATCTTTATGTATTGATGGCTTGTTGATCTCTCAGCAACACAAATACCTAATACTGTATATCCACGTCAGGAACATTTGAATAAATTTGCCATGGCCAAGTGATTTTTTTGCCTAAAATTAAATAATTTTTACATGATAAAGTACTCTGAAATTCCTGGAGTGGTTGAATATTGAGAACTAAATGGTAACATGTATGTTCCTGCACTAGCAGGGATATGGTCAGTATGTCAACTGAAATAATAAATGGAGTTTGTCTATTGAAACAGATTAGCTCATACCTAACTTTACAAAGCAGGCAGATTTTACTCTTTTCTACTGCAGTAAAATATAGAAATCTTACTTATAGTAAATAAAGAGCAATCAGATAACTGGGCTTCCATCGACACTTCAGATTTTGATATAACAAGAATCTAAGTCATTTTCAGGTTCCAGCCTGCATCTTTCAAAAGCCTGCACAATGTAGCAATTAGGAATTTTTAGTTCAAAATGTTTGTAACAAGTTTGCAACTCTGACGCTGCTGAGTCAGGGAATCCAAAATACGACATGGTGACATAAGTAAGTAGTACAAATAATATTAACAACCACAGGGTATTTTCTTCAAATATTCTAATTTTCAAATTGTCAATCCATACAACATTGAATGGGAATAGACTAGCAGTCTTCTGTTTGGAAATGGAATCTAGGGGAAACTAGTAGTTTCAAATAGCCAGAAGTATTCGAGTGTATGCCTCAGTTCATTCATGATCCTGCAGTTCCCTTACTAAGTTCTGGTTCCCAAGTAGTTGGGCAAAATCCACTTACATGCAGTAGACTAACCTCAGTCTCATGCATTCATACCTCATTTCCTCACTTAATGCCCTTTCAGTCCTGTTATTTATTTTCTTTAATATTACATTTCCAGCTATACAGCCAGATGAGTCACACTCATTGCCATCCCCAGCAGCACTCTCCAAGGCCTGTGAAACATAAGGTAATTTATAAAAGCTTTTCCACACAAGTTATATACAATCATAGGAGCTAACCTTTATTAGAGTGGCATTTGAATTAAGACAAAGTTCCATTCAGTGAACAATTAGTCATAATAAACTCCAAAAAGAATCCTTAATTTTGTATGGTTTCCAAAACAAACAAACCCCATAAGATGCATCATTTATTCATTCAGAAATTTTTGAAAGAAATTAATCACATTTTCAAAGCATTGTTCCCCCTTTCCCATAGAAAAGGGGAGATCAAGGTCTGAAAAATCCTTACATTATACAGTAAATATGGAGTGATTGAATTATTTACATTGCATCAGAAAAGTCATTTCTCACCACAAAATAATGTCTTCCTCTGAATTGTAAATCTATCCCTTGTAGTTCAGCCATCAATGTCCACCTGCGATCATTATAGATAATTTGCTATTAAAATTTGGGAAGAGAAAATAAATGTTGATTTCCTGATTTCTGTTTACACAGAAGCTAAACAATGCCCCTGAGATAAAAGATATAATCTCTTTTGCCACAGAAAGCACAAGCTGACAGTCAAAAACAAAGATATATAAAGCCTGAAATACAGAATTTAGGAATAATCTATTTACATACAACCTTAGGGGTATATTCTATATTCATTCCATGAATGGAATTACCATTGACGTCAATGAGATTAAGTGACATCAGTAGGGGTATGGTTTGTGAAATGTGGACTATGTTCTTTGCTCTCTCATTTTACTTACCAATCTCACCTTTTAGATTCTGATGGAAATGAAATAAATAGGACTATGACATGAGAGAAGAGTTATTGGGCCAAATAGTACTTTGACTTGTCCCAAAAGCAAATCTAGACTAACTCTAGACTAATTCCTTAAATGGAGTTACATCAGTGTAAATTAAACAGATGTGGACTAATTGAATGCAATGGTGGTTGTCATATTTTTTGTCTGGAGTAAGTTTCAGGATGTTGGCATCCTATAAGAGTTCTGTGAAAGCATTTGCTGCAGATATTGGGCCAGCTATTCAACTAGTGTAAATTGGCATAGCTCCACTGATTTCAATGGATCAGTATGTTTACTTTTCAATAACTGTAAAGCATAATAATCTCTGTGGTCTGCTTAATAGAGAGCAGTTCTGTCAACTACTGGCCTCAGAACTCCACCTCCAATATACTCACCACTCGGATTGTAATATGGAAATAATAAGGTATTTGGTGAATTACACCTGTTTGTCAATTCTTTGTGAACAGATCATGAACTTCTCAAATGTATTTGCTACTGGAAATTATTCACCAAATATTTTCTGAGAGTATTCTTTCCTATCTGCAGATCATTCTTTAATTGTGAATATTTGTAGTTGTGTTAGTTACTTATATAAACCACATGGCATTATTAATATTCATTTATTTGATGTAAATTTGATGTTGCTAACCAATACAGTGCACATTGCAAATTTTACAATTGTATCTTAAACTTGCATTTGGTGAATGTTTGAGAATTTCAGCTTAACATTTGCTTTTGGCAAGTATTCAGCTAGTAAACTTTGGACACAAATCTCCATGGAAAGGGTCACAAATATGGCTGACCCAGTCACTTACCCCTTCCCATAATCTGCTAATAGAAGGGTTCCCTCTTAAACTCAGTTATAACCCTGCGGAGCTCCCATCAAGACAAATACCTCGAATGTAGGTATACTATACATGAATGGTTCACCATTCTGCCTCTGACTTGACTTAGCCCATAAACAGGAATCATTCTTAACTTATTCTCAATTTTACTAATAGTAAAATAAAGTTCAGGGTGACAGTATTTTTGCTGAAGTCTAGAAGGACAAACTTCAAGTCAATAGCAGAGCTGGAAATAGAATCTAAAATTCTTAAGCTAATACTCTACCTCCAATAAACAGGGCTCTAGTCCTTACCAACATAATGGAGGGGGAAAAAAAGGCAATTAACAAAAGTCTCCCCTGCTACTTTCAAATATGAAAAACTTTTCACTTGTCAAAATGGCTGTGACAGATCATTGCATAAATTTGCATGATCATAGAAAACAGACCAAACATCATGATGGAGAGGGGAATTAAAATGCATTTTCATACTACCAGGAAACTCTACCAATTTCTCCTCTCAGCATTTTTCCAGTTTTTGTAGAGTAATTGTTTTTTTCCCCCCATGGCAAATATTTTGAGAAAAAAAAATTGTTGGCTTCATATTAGCTCTGAAAGTGTACAATACTGTGGTTGCATAAGCTACATAAAATTGCCATGCAAAATGTATACTGCAGAACATGCAAATGTATTTCAGTTCCATCTGAGACTTGTAATGAAGGGTCTATGTTTACCATATAATATAATGTGTTTAAGATTGCTTTACAATAAATGTCCTCCATTTTCTGTAACACTCCAAAAGCAGTCCTATTTTGATTTGTACGCTGGGCCTGTGGGTTGAGTCCTTTACAACAATAGAGTATATTCTCTAATTTACCTTGAGGCTGAAGACTCTTTCGAATGAAGATGAGTCAGGCAGCACTTTTGAGAATGTTTCAGCATTGGAAATGCTGATTGCCATTCCTATGAATACTATCTTTTGGAGGAGGTATGTCAAGTGTCAGCAATGATGTCAAATCATGCTTGTTGAAGTACCCAGAGTATAGAGGGGTTTTTGAGGATGTTGTTGGCCGATGTGTTGCTAATTTCGAAGTGGAACAGAAATCCAGGATGACAACATGGGACCAGAACTATAGATGAAGGAACTATACAATGCATGGACTAAACACTTGGAACAGATGTTTCTGACACATCACCTTTCATAACTGTTTAGATTTGGGCTAGATTCAGAGCTCAGTTACTGTAGTACACCCAGAGTCATTCTATTACTTCAATGGAGACACTATGGATTTACACCAATGTAGCTGAGATCAGAATCCAGCCACTAACAATACTGGAGAAAACATGTTTGATTTTTTTAAAAATTCCAATACAGAACTATAGCTGAAAACAACTAAATTATTGAAAAATGTATTAATAATAAAGAGCCTGATCCTGAAAAGTGCTGAGCTCTGACAGCTCCTATTAATCTTGCTGGGAATTGTGGGTGCTCAGCGTTTCTCTGGATCAGGCCCTAACACTGAATGCTTGTATATTGATTCGCAAGATCTTCTCATATTTTAATGAGCTAAATGGCACTCCACCCATCTCACATATGAAGATCGTCAACACCTAAATTGAAGGCTCTTCCACCCCTACATTTAGATTTAGAAATGGCTGAATGGTTGCTGTTTGGATTATATAAAATACAGCCCAGTACTAGAATGGAACCAAGCCACAACTTCAAACTGCTTTGGAGGCATGACACATTCTGATTAGCTTTTTAATTCCTCCCCAACTCTTACATTTTCAGGCCATGGCAGAGATTGG
Organism: Gopherus evgoodei; assembly: GCF_007399415.2. Classification (NCBI taxonomy): domain Eukaryota; kingdom Metazoa; phylum Chordata; order Testudines; family Testudinidae; genus Gopherus; species Gopherus evgoodei. Next base: position 93,975,721 of record NC_044325.1, read on the forward strand.
AAAATAAAGTGGGAAATTCAAAAAGAAGGACATTAAGAGTTTCCCCTGTGGAAGCAGGAAGCTTTGCAAGCCTGGTGATGAAACTGAAAATCAGAAGGAAAGACTGTATTTGGGGCTATTGGATTATTATGCATTGAGTGAGATCTGGTCAATGGCCTGAGTGGGTTGAGTTCTACTCAGTTCTATGTGTCATACTGAGTGTCACTGATGAGGAGAAAGGTTGTATCTGACTCTTGGAAATCTCATTTTTAGCTGTGCAAATGAGTATGAAGAGGTGACATAGCAGTCTACTGATTTATTATTCTCCTTGAAAAGAGGAAGCCCCCTTTGTACGGCTTCAGTCATATTCTGAGAAGCAATATGATTGGAATGAAATGATTACCAAGGTAAAAGGAAGCATAATGATATAGAAAAGGAAGTGAATACATTTCTAAATTGGAAGAAAGCTTTTCATCCAGTAATCCAAGTATCCTTCCAGAGGAAGTTTTTTCTTATTGATAATGATGTTGTGGGACCTACTTACAATGCAGGTTATGATGGAGTTGTCTTCTTTGAGCAGAATCTTGGCTCAACTTTTCTGATAGCGTGAGTCCTTTATTTTTGTTGGTGAATTCATTCAAATAAATATATCAGGCATGTGTTCACAGAGACTGTAATTTGGAGCAATGTGGCTAGAGACAACAAACCATACTGATTAACATGCATTTTCTAATGAGACAGATCAGGCAGTTAGAAAAAAATCATTGAAGGCATCAACCCCAGTAAGTAAACAAAAAGACACATAGGATGCATCCCCAAAGGGAAAATACATGAAGATTATGGAATCTTATCTACACCATAAACAAAGGAAAAAATGTTGGCAATATTGCTTTCTGCTATCCTTGCAAGAGATCTGAATTTGACTCGGTTTCTTGGGGCCTGATCCAAAGCCCATTTTTTAAGTCAATGGGAGTCTTTCCATTTACTTTAATGACCTATGGATCAGAACCTTGATGTCTAAGATGAATACACGAGATGGGGACTGCAAAGTAGGCTGCCATGGAAGGGATTTGTATCCCGCTGTGTTAATCTGGGAGAATTATGGATGCAATGTAGGGTTTCTTGGGGGGATGTTTTAAGAGACGTTGATTCCTGTGGGATACCAAACATTCCATGCAGGAACTAAGAACCCCTACACGAGAAGAGGAAAGTAATTATTGTATTTTTTTTAAAATGGTCAATCCTTTTCTGAAATACTTACGTTAATGTATGCCACCTTTCCGTAGGAAGGATATTTTAGCTTTTCATTATGTGGTTAGTTGATATTTTTCAGAATATTCATGAAAGGAAAATCCTAAAGGATTTGAGCTATTTTCACTTGGGAAGCAGGGGAGAGAGACTCCGAGATGGTTTATTGTTAAGGAGTTTGAAATCCCATCCTATATTTCTTTCTATTATATCAAAGATGCCTAAAATTTAGGTGTAGAAATCCCATTGGGATTCAGTGGGAATCTGAAGCCTAAATTTCTTAGACTCCTTTGAAAATGCCAGCCAGAAGGTGAGGTGCTCAAAACCTGGGTGCACATTCTAGAATATAGGAAATTAAGAGTAAGCAGCCAGTCCCATATACATTAACAAACATGCAAAATGACATGCCAAGTAAAGGTACTTGAACATACCACTTTAATGATCTTAAAAAACAGGTAAATCTTTTTAAAGCTAGGAAGGAAGTGAAAGCATGAGGTGAAGTGAATGAAATTTAAAGGATACAAGTTTGTTTGGTCAACTGAATTTTTCCTGGCCTGTAGTTTCTTGCACTCTCAATAATATTACCTGTCTGTATCTAATGAATGATACATAAAGGGCTGCAATGAAGCTGTAGGGAAAGATTTTGTTCTGACTCATGAGCAGCACGGAATTGTAGACCTCTCCTCATTAATCTGATTACATGCATGGCTCATTGTGACCAAGCTGTTTATGGAACTTTTTAATAACACATGTTGTCTGAGAGCTTGTTAATGAATAAAATATACAATATATTCTATCTTTTACAAAATTTCTCATGAGGTTTGTATATTAATATAGTATTTGCATCATTAAGTATGCCATTGACTATATATGTGCTGCTGTCCTTACAGAGTTGAAAATTCCTCAGTACATATTCCTTGTCATATTATCAATTTTTTGGTATGATTTTGATTTTTTGGAACTATAGGTAATACATATTTTAAAGACAGACTTTGCCTTTTCTTTATGTCCATTTTTAAAAACAACATCGCACAGAGGCCTTTGCTAATAAACTCAGTATATACATATAGTTAAAGGGGAAAAAATCTACACGACACATTGGTCAGAGTGATTGGGTGAATGCCACTAATGCAAAGTATCTCACTAATGCAAAGTAGTTGTTAGTCTGATGAGCAACCCCCCTTCTTTCACTGGGACCACTCAAAATTATTCTTGCTATTATGATTTTCTGGATAGGGGTCTAAAGTGGGTAGTCAGTCACTCACAGTCACACACAAAATATACATTGACATTAATATTTTCCTCAGGAAATAGCAAATAGATGCTCTGTAAGCTTAAAAGTTAATCTCGTTCACCAGCAGAAGTTGGTGCAATAAGATGTTTACCTCACCCACCTTCTCAATTTAAAAAATAAACTGTAATGCTAATATCAACTCTGTATCAAAAGGGAAAATTTTAAATATTCTAAATCTCCTAACTTCCATGCTTTGATTCAGCTTGCCCTCAGAACAACTAGTAGCATCAGCTTTCATAGAAGCTCATGACAATCCAAGTCTTGTCCACTCAGGTCTCCCTGTAATGAATCAAAAAGTTGATTTGTCACATCCTGAAATCTCTCATTGCATGTGCAAAGGAACAATAATGAAAATTCTCCTTTCAAAATCCAAGATTTTGCATTTGTAAAATAAAAATCTGTGCTGACAGCTTGTCGTGTGAGGAGACATATCTGGAAAGATTGCAATTGTCTGACTCTCAGATCATTTACTCAGGTTCTGCACAACCTGTTTCACCAACCCAGTCACAATTCACTGCAAACCATTATTTCTAATTGGGAATTGTGATTTACAGAAGGATTCTTGGAATTAGGAGAAGCCATTGGTGTAGAAAATTCTCATCCCAGTTGACTTTAGCCATTTTCAGTAAAATTAAAGTTACACCCTCATTTCTCTGACACAATAAAACACTGTTCATGCTGGCAAATATTCTCAAAAATTTAGCACATTTAACAGAGTACTTTAAAAGCAAATCCTGTAGGTCAGCCTAAGATTAAGGAAAATCAAAGTTACTGAGATTTTCTGTCTTCCATTATGTCATTACATCAAACCAAATTCTGAACATGTTTACCTGCACAGCAGACCGCTCAGTGGAGCTGAATTAGGACAGAGGCGAAAATGAGTAAACTCTTCTGGATTTGGCTAATTGCCTTAAATTTACCAACAATTTTACTCATGATTTTATTTCCTTGAACACCAAATTTCTTCCGTTATCTTCATGTAAAACAGATGTGTGATAGAACACTGATAAGGGCCTGCATAAGTGGGAAATCTGATAGAGGAAAAATTTCCCATCTTCAGGACCAAAATTATTTACACAGAGCTCTAATTCCATGTTTCAAGAAGTGTTCAAGTCATATATGGATCAATTAATACCAGAATGTACACCTTCTGTCCAGCCTGCTCAGGACTCAGAAAGAAGAAAATACATAAGCCAATCTGCTAACTCAGTATGGTCATGGGAGTTTACACATCTACCCCTTGGATGAAAAGTGAACATTCACAGTGCAGTAAAAGGATCAGATTTTATAGCTGCAAACTGGGAGTAAGGCAGCACTTTGATTAATTATCACAATCCAAAATGATGCTGCATATCCCACCCCAACCTTAAAATACCCTTTTACTCTACTGCTGTTAGTGGGGCAGGATGGTTGACTAGACAGCTGGGAAAGAGAGAAACTCAAAAGCATGGGGGAGAGTGGGGAGTTCTGTCTTGTCAGTGCCCCCTTCCTTTGATTCTCTGCTAAGCCATTAGTTGTGAAAAAGGATGGGGCCAGCTGAGAGGCTTGGGTGGGCACATAGCAGCCAATTTAAGCTAAGCCTAGGCTTTCCAAAAGCCCCTCTCTCTGCAGTAAACTGCCCCAGTCTTCCTCCCCGTAGCTGTAGATTCAGAAGGGTGCCATTTATTATTCTGCAGGTCTGACCAACTGCCTGCTTTTAGGGATCAGAAAGGAATTTTTCTCACTGGGCCAAATTATGTGGTGTGGTGGGTTTTTTTGCCTTCCTTAAAGCCTTCTAGAGGTATAGTTGGGTTAGATTAAAATTACTGATTGATTGCAACTTGTGGCTGGTGTCCAGTATGGATAAAGACTAAAAGGACCAGCTCCCAGATGGTAAATGAAACCCAAGATTATGCAGTTGAACCTTGTGCTCACTGGGGCGGGAGAGAAGCCTGAAGTCTTTGTGCACTGAAATTTTCCCCCGCCTCCCCAGCCTTGTAGCCTCTGTCACTCCCCCCCACCCACATACACACACCCTTTGTGCAATGTGGGAAAGAGAGGTTTCACAAATGAGCTGAGTCCATGGGGTAGAACAGGGAGGTTATACCCCGAGTTATTCTTTGGTTCATGAATAAAACTCTGTAACCTGCATGGGAACCAACTTACTGTCTGGTACATGAGAGCACGGGACAGGCAATATTTTTATAATTAATATAGTTGAGGCCTGTTGTTTAAACCTATTCCATACATCTGTCATTCATTTACATGCTTGTCCTGGTCAATTGCCCTTGACTTACCGCCCTCTGTAATTGCTCCCCTCTAATTTTTGCCATTTTCCTTGCCCTGTCGCCCACAGACAATTTCTCCTTCCTCCAAACAGGAGAGATGCTCTACTCTTTGTATGGAGGATGAGCTAACCCTGTGAGGTTTGAAAAGGCTACTCATGAATCTGTTAGCAGAGGAGCATGCAAATTCATGCATGATATTAGCAAAGTAATTAATGCTTGAAAATATTGACATTTAAAACATATTTTAGTCAGTGTTTTGATCTATGAATATAAATACTCTTATATAGGACACCAAGGATTTAACTAAAAAAAAATAGCCTGGTTAACAGGGATGAAAATTCAATAAGTCTTTCCTCTCAAATACACATAGGGAAGTGAGTAATCTGTCAATTACCTAGGTGTTTGACACCTGAACAAATCTGCTCCATATTAGTGAAGCAAGGTGGGACCAATGATAGTGCCAGTACCAGCATTTTCATCACTACTGACCCAAGGGAGATAAAACTCAGAGTGCTTAAAGGGATGGCAGATTAAGCAGAGTGGTGTAAACAAACACTCTCAAGTTATTGACTGTTATGAACAGTCTCTCAGTCTCCAGCCACTTTTCACTTCACTTCACCTCCTGGTCTACCTCCTCTTTGTTGTCCCTTTCTGTGTTTTGTCTAATCTTGTGAGGTTCTTATTTCCCTTGTCTCCCATTGCCTTGTCTCCCATTGTTCAGCAGCCTGTAGAATGAAATCCTTCCACTGTAAACTCTTTGGAGCAGAGACTTGTAGTTTATTTTTTCTGTAAAGCACCAGGCCCTCTATAAAAATACTTATTACCTGCCCACTTACCACAATTGATAAGTGGTACTGTATGTACTCCAGATAGCTCACCTACCAAGCACAATTAGTTTTATCTACAATAGCTGGAGCACAAGTATTTGATTTTGTCTATGTCAACTAGCATTAAATCAGACACACTTTAGCAGTATCTTCCCATTAGCATACATGAAGAGAACTGTACAATAAGCACACTCAACAAGCTAACCGGGGCTTTAGCCACCATCTATCTCTGACTCTGAGTCATACCTGATCACTGACAGTTCCTTGCAACTAGGAAGAAGGTTGTTTTGGCTGATTTCATTGACACTGCAGCTGCAAGGTTCTAAAGATTTTGTTATTCCTGCATCAACGATTTGGCTTTTAATAGTATGGTGAGGATTCCACCTCCATCACTACACCCACTCTGTGCACTTAAGTTGGTCAAATAAAAACTTTCTAAGCAGAAGAAAACAGAGATTTTTTATATGTGGGTATAGAGTTTATTGGAGCCACTTCAGTTTGTGATGCAGTACAATGAAGTTAGTGGGGAATCTAGGATCAGAAAAATGATGTGACACCAGAGACCCCCAAGCCACTCCAAGTATATTCATATATGGTTTCTCTTACCTCATCATCTTCTAGGATGTCTAATTAGCCTGACATTCCTTAGGATTGCTATTCAGAAATCAAATCCCAGTCCAGTTGAAATTAATGGAGATTTTGCTCTTCATTTGAATAGGGCTTGGAATTGGCCAAAAATCATCATTTTTATTTCACAATTCCTTACGGCCATACTGGGGAAATGCATGTCTATTTAGTGATAGAGTAAATAAATATTTATTCTGAGACTGATTTTTAAAAAATATTTAGAACTACTTTTCAATGCTATAGACAGCACCTAGCACATTTAATGTGATAGTGAAATACAGACAATAATGATGTTCCTCTATCTCTAACAGATTCAATGGTGTCTCAGTGGAAGAGGGGAACCTGAGATTTCCTAGCGGGAGAAGTAAGAACGTCATGTAACAATAAGGATTTGCAGGCCCCATTTGAGATCATGGGAAAATCAATAGTTCATAGTTGTTGTATGGTAAGTTCAATTATGATTCTTATTAATTTACCACTTCTACATTAAGTGAAATAGTTATAAATCAATAATTTTTCCTAAACTTTTTACAATTTTGAAAGTCTTTGCTTTCGTAGATAATCTACTAGGAGCAGCCTTTCAAGAGAAAAATCTGCTGAACCACCAAAGATAGAAACAGTTAGAAAGAGCTACTAAGAGACATTTGCTGTGGTTGAGGGAAAGAATCTGGACAAGGTTGAGCTGTGGTGAATTAACCAGTGTAGAAGGACCTGTTAAAGGAGCAGTGGGAGAATTGATTGAGACCAGTGGATTGCTTGGGAGCTTTTATCTGGGCTGGGGTCATTTGGGAGATTTGCTCAGAGCCAGGTAATGTGTTGTTGCAACCTCCAAAGATAAACACAGTAAGAGATATATTTTATAACAATAGACTCTAGAGTTTTTGAATGATGAGGTCAAATGGCATAAGCGAGCACTCATCCAAACTGATTCCACTGGGGGTTTCATGTTTGTAAGCAAAGGTTGAATTTACTTCATAGCCTTTGATCATAGTTTTATTGACAGTGGCATAATATATTAAAGAAAGAACAAAACACATTTATCCACATCTCTGAATACCTAGCAGCTGTTCAACTCTATTAGATACTATTACTTTCAGGAGGGAAAGGAACAGAGATTATATCTTGTATGTTGATTTCAAGAACAGTTTATGTGCATGTAGAGATCAGCAAAGTGGCGCACATGAACTCCAGGTGCCAGGGTCTATATATACAGACTGCTCCATTTACATTAACATAAAACACACTGTAACTTCAGAAAAAGATACAATTGTTTTAAAATAATATTTTATATGTGTATAGTGTCTTTTCTCCCAAAGGATCTCCCCTAGTCCTTTGCACCAGCCGGGGAGCCTGGCCATCATGGGAGAGGGGAAACATTGTGGCCAAGGACACCACAGAAAATTACTACTTTTACAAAAGTAGGATCTTTAAAACATATGCAGAGCAGACAAGGCAGTCTCCTTTTTAAGGTGTCAATCAAAAGATCCCCACAGAGTAAAATTTATGAAACTTAATTTGTCAACTTCAGAAGGTAAAGGGTTTAACCAGCCCTTTTGTGATATGAACCTGTGCTTCTAGGGAGACAGCTTTGCAAATATAAACTGTAAACTTCAACACTATCCCTTCATTATGTGAGACTGTTTTTATCACCAATATTTAAAAATGATTTTGAATGATTCTTCCCTTGGGCACACTCCAGAAAACTGTTTTCACCTCTTTGTAATGGGGTCCTTCCAGATCAGAGTTGAGATGTATAGCCAGCAGATTTTCTCTGCTACATTCCCACTGCCTTTGTGATCCTTGTTCTGGAAACAGAGTGTTTCACTTTCCAATATCAGCCTTCTCTCTCACCAGCATTAAATTCACTTAAAATAATATAAAAGCTCTAAAGACAATCTGCCTTTTTGGCTCCTGATGTCTCTTTCTTTAAACCGTGGTTGTCTTGCTTTAGAATGCATTTGTAAACTCGTGATTTACTAATCAGTGACATCAATCTTACATCAGAATATTTATCACTTATAAATAAGCCTTTGGCTAGTTAAAAACAATATAGGTTTAACTCATACTTTTAATAGATTCAGTATATAATAAATTGTTAATAAATGGCATGTCAGTGTGCAATATACAGGATGAATGACATTTTCCAAAACATACATCTTTATCCATCTCCTCAGAAGTAACAGATGCCAAACCCATGGAAGAAGTTGCCAAAAAGGAGATCAAAGTTGTGTTTCAAAGTGTTACTCACTAAAAGAGCAAGTATTTTTGGTTTCTACTGAAGGGCGTATTTACATAGTGATGCAGAGCTGGCAAAGATATTTAGTTCCCTGTTTTAACTGAAGCGTTAGTCACTCTCATGGACACCTCTTCCAGATGCCTCAACTCTACATTAATTTTAAACTCACACTTATGATGTCCATACTAGAGTAAAACTTGTTGGCTTGCCTTGCACTTAAAATCAATGGGATTCCTTAGATGTTAGGAATGGGACTCAAACACTTTTCTGCTTCCCCTGGCTATTGAGGGATGATAGAACTGTCCATAGTGTGCACACATCAGTAGCTTGCCTTCTAGAAGATCACCAAGAGTGAACTCTGATAAAACAAAGTGCAGACTAAAGGTCTGCAAGGGGAGAATTCCAGAGGTGGAATTCTTTAAACAGAGACTCCTCTCTTGCCAGTCCCAGAGAGTTCAACCTCAGGAATAGCTCCACAGCCAATCTGAACTGCCTTCACGGGATACAGGATGAGAGACACTCTCTCAGGTAGTCAAGTCCCTGACCACTCAGGGCTTTAAAGACCCAAAAATAATCAGAAAACCAGCAAAGAGACTTGAGAAGACACACTCAGGCCATTCACAGAATAGCTGTGTTCTCTTTCAACTGAATCTTCTAGGTAGACTTCACGGTTAGGTCTAAGTATGGCAATCTAGCTTGGGGACGACCAAAGCATAGAAGACTATTGTGATGTTCACATCTAAGAGGAATGGTTGCTACTTCCTGGCTAGCCACAGATAATGAAAGGCACAGGGGCCACCATTAAAAAGCCAGTATTTGCCAACCTATATCCCACACTTCATACATTTTTTTTCCTCTTGAAACTATAGAAGAAGATTCATATTAACAGATTTTAAGGCCAGAAGGGACAATTGGATAATCTAGTCTGACCTTCTGTATAACACCGATGGTAGCTCTGAAATTACTGTGCAATAACTGTTAGCAAATATTGACTTTTTAATGGCAATCACTATAGCTGTGAATCCAGGATCAGCAGTGGATCCACTGGAGATCAGAAGCTACTGTTTCGCTGAGGGAGAGGTGTATGCCACAATAGCTAATGGAGCTATCAATGCTGCCACTTCCTGCAGGCGTTTGCTCATGTCAAGAAGCATCACTTCCACCCTGCCTGAAGTGAGAGAAAGCCACTCTGTTCTCAACCATGCCCATATCTATTTACTGGGAAGCTTTTTCTGTGTTGCTTCTTATAGAATTTTCTTAAATAAATGTTTCTAAGAATGCTGGTTTATTTATTTTACTATCATTATTGTTCTATCTTGATTTCCTGTAACAGCAGCTTTGGTAATGTAATTCCTGTTCACAAGTAGGTGAATATTACCCTCTCACCACACCTGCCTGAACCTGCAGGCTCTACCCAGCCGTTGCTCAGATGCCATTCCAAAGATGATTCTAATAAGAAAACTAAATAGAGAAATACAATATAACAACCTTGCTGAGAGAAATGGAACATTCGTCCCTTGGGTAGTTTGTTGAGTTACAACAATAGGTCGTACCTGAGAGCTGTGATGGACAGACCTCAGTATGGATGCAAACATAGCAATAAACTTATTATAACTTAAAAAATATTTTAGGTCATTAGAAACTTGTTTCAGCCTTTAATTAGTATTCAGGTATCACTACAAGTATGGTATAGCCAGGATGCTTAAAGGTGTACAGTATTTGTATGGGATTAGTTATAAAATGTTCAAGCTTATTTAAGGAATATCAGAATATTTCTGTTCTGTCTCCCAGGGACAAGCAATCATCAAAAAAAAAAAAACCTCCTTAGTTGTAAAACCATGTAAATTATTTATATTTTAGGAAGACTCCTAACTGTAAACAGGAATTTAGTGTGTGTTATCATAGCAAATAAATCTAGGGTGTAAAGTTCACTATAACAACTTCCACCCCCAACCCCGATCCCAAATCAAAATCTGTTTGTGTTTTTTAAAACTTTCCAGGAAAAAATGTGTAGATGTAACTGTTTCGAACTTTTGTTTATTTCTTAAATGTTGAAATGGCAAGGACCTTTGTGAAATACATACTTGCAGATATGTTAGCTACATGCAAAGCTCCTAATCTTATTGCTATGTAAATGGTAAAATGCTTTACGTACCAACATGAAATCTAGTGATCTTGCTAAACTAATTACCAATGTAAGAAGCCATTTAAGTATAGAATTTCTATATTAATGGAATATATAGAACTCATATATTAACACTCATCCCATTCAGCAAGACAAAAAAAATCATCTTTCCAAAAATTGTCGTGTAGAATCAACAACTTAAGTTAAAGATTTTCTAAGAATTATTTTGAGAACTAAAAACTTTTATATCAGCAACAGAAATGTTTGGACTTTCTGAAACAGAATTTCATTTCCTGTTGAACTCTGATAAAACTGAGGGATTAGCTTAGAAAACAAATTGAATAAAAAGTAAGATTTTAACTTTAAAAAGTTAGCTGGGATTTTCCTACCACAAGAACAAAGGCAATTAAAGAAATGTTGCATATTCATTAGGCAGACTGCATATCCAGAAGCCAAAGATGTCACCTAAGCCAACCACAAAGGCATGGAGCCAATAAGAGAATGACAGCAACCAACTTTAAATCTGAATAAGTCTAAAAGACATAGCTGGCAGGTATAGAGGCCAGGGAACGCTAAGCCTCCCCTGTGACACAGCGCTGACCAGCTACCTTTTGAGGGCGTGGACACCCTCTCACTCACATATCCCCCTTCTGCTATCCTGCTTAAAACAGCAAGCACTCATTGACTTATCCTGTCCATCTCAACAAGAAATCTGCCACAGATAGATAAGAAAAACAGAAAACTCAATAAGTAATGAACCCAAGAAAAACCTCTCCAAAACAGATTGATGAGAAAAATGTTAACTAAGATACTACCCAAGGGATTAGATTTAAACTCTTGTAATGATTTTATTGGAATATGAAAATGCTGAAATACTAACCAGTTGTCCTGCTAATCCCCAGGTGGTTACACCATGTATTCCTGCAGAGAAAACAGGAGCTCAACATTGGTAAATGGAGAAATACTGTGATTTAAAATTCTTAACATTCATAATTAGCCTGTTTTCAGATAGCTCTTTAAATGGCTTCTTCTAACTGATTTAAATATTTTCTTTGATTTCATACAATTTAGTTAAGATTGTTTACTTTCCCCAGTCATAAACTGTTTAAATTATTATTAGAACTAAAAACAGATCCACCTTAAACAAATTAGTTTGCCCACATATTACCAATTTTAAGTATCTAATAAGATACTAAATCTGGGTTTGCTATAATTTTGGGAAACAATATACTTTGGTCTCAATTTACCAAGGAAAAGTGGCCCACTTGCAGAGATGTAATCTCTGCTAACGGTCTCCACAGAGACACATACAGAAGAAATTGTAATGGAAGTAACCAGTTTTTTGTCTTTTGTGTTGTTTCTTTCAATATCTTCTTTTCTTCATTTATTAATTAAATAGCCCTAATTAATAATTGTGATCATCTTAGTTATTGCATCCCCTAAAGTATATAAAAGAACCCCTGTGACTAAAACAGTAATAATCACACCCCAGATTTGGTGGTAAGAGAAACAATTAGTAAGAGCTGACTTACCATTTTCTTGTTTCTCTGGACTAAATATTTTTAAAACACAAATTATTTTGTGTCCAATAATTTAAAATGACCCCTTTCTACCACACAGAATCCAATTCAAAATATAACCATTCATCCCCTTTATGAATGACTCTCACAAATGTTAAGGAGTTGAGGTAAGCTTATCTTAATAAAATATTCATAAGCCACCTTCTTTCAGTCATTTCACATCCACCCACGCTGACATTTCACAAACCAAACTTTGCCATAATACCTTTCAGCACCAAGCTTTTTCCACACATTTGTTCAGGTCAGCACAAAAATGCTCATACTTTTCAAAGGTTTTAAAAAAAAAATAAAAAAACTTACTCCCACACCTTAGTACAAAAGAAAACACAAGGTCAAGATTAAGAAAATGGCCTTACTTCTCTTGTCCCTTCCTTTCATGAATTTGAACAGCATCTTCCTTCACCTAGTGGGTGTTTAATTTCCCAATGGACTCGTGCAACTCTTTCAATTCATTGTCCTGCTTTATGCTAAGAAAAATTACATTACAATTGTTGACACTCGAGTGAGTATCAAATGATTTTCTGTATCTCTCATTGCAAGAATACTGACCCCTAGTAGCCAAAACTAACTTTGAGAAATTAAATAGTAGGTGTTAAAAGGTATGAGTCTTATCTACTATTTAGTTATCTGGACTGTACCTCATTTACTCCCAGAGCCACTTATCATCCATAATGCTCCTTTGTGGCTACTGGATATATAGATATTTTTGTACTAACTTATTATGAGGTCTCATCTCATGTGAAATTTTACAAAAAGAAATGTTATGAGTATGCACAGTTCTTGGTCTAATCTATAAATGAGACAGCCTGGCTGTACTTTTCCAAAAGACATTTTATGCCATAATCCTAAAAGGAAAGCAAACAGAATGACAACCGTGGTGCAGAAATATACATATACGTCAATATACCACCAGCAGGGGGATGAACTGGATAATCTAATGCTACAGATCTTTTGCATCTCTAATTTCTAGGAATCCTAAAGTGCAGTCAGTCATGCAACATACAGTGGATGCTATTAAAAATTGGACATGTGCTGAGTGTATTTGTATGGTATTTGTGGCATTTTCACAAAGAATGCTTCAAAAAGCACAGTACTTATAAATATCAATGTCCGGTATACATTTATATATTAGTGACATCAGAGATCTACAACACTGAACTAATTTAATGAAATACATGGCACATTATGTCTTTAAAGCACATTCAATGACATTACTTAATTAACCCTCACAGCCACTCTGAGCTATTGTAGCTAAGCGTTATTATCTCCATTTTACAGATAGGAGGTTTGAGGCAGAAGTGAAGTCACTTGCTCAAAGCTTGCCAGCATGTCAATAGCAGATGCAAAGATTAAAATGAATCAGTCCCAGACACTCATTCACGTTACAAAGCTACTCATTTATGTAACATTGTGTTACAAACTAAACATGTAATTTAAAATCAAATGGATGTTAAGTGGAAGCTGAATAAATCTGAAAAGTTTTGTCTCAGCAGAGCACTAATAACTGCTAAAAGACTAGTACTACAAAAATGGAAATCCAAAAAGCAACCAATAATTGAAAACTGGAGCATAGACATCATAAGCTTGGCCACAATGGAAAGAATTGTTTACCAAAACAGAAATACCCAAGAATGTCTCAGAGATATGGGATGCTTTCCTGGAAGTATCTGAATAAGCCTATTAAATGCATGGCCCCCATCTTCCCTCCCTGTCCTCTCTATCCACTTTCTTCCCTCCCCTTTTCTACCCACCTCCTCTGAATTTTGCTTCTATTCTTTATCTTAATATTTTTTCTTTAAATATTTGGATTTTTATAAACAAATTTTGTTTATAAATTTGTAATACAAATAATTGATTTATATTTTAACCATTTATATTTTACATATAGAATTAAATGTTTCAAGTATAGCTAAGGTTAGGTAGCAAATTGTTAATATATCATGAGAACTTTATGTATGCTTTGTTACGTTTGTTTTTTCTGTATATACAGTATATTTAAAAAAATAAAAAATTAATAGGAAAAAAAAGATAGCAAAGCCAACCACTCAAGAGTTAGTAAATGCCAGAATTAAGCTTGCTTGTGCAACCTTAATTTGCCCCCCTTCCTCATATACAGTATGATGTAGTCTTTAATTACATGATCATATACTACATTTTCCCCACAGGACTCTTGCCTCAGCCTGTGAATGGTGTATAGCTGCTCACTATTTCATTTGTATCCGCTTCATTCAGCATGTGATGCTAGGTCTTATTTACTGTGCATCATTCAAACTCTGCACTGAATACAACTGCTACTAACTTCCTCCTCAGCAGTTCTATGGCACTCTCATCCTAGTAGTTGAGTGCTTCACAAACATTAATGAATTTATCTTCACAACCTTTGAGTTAAGTGATATTGTTATTCTTTTTGTATAGTTGAACAACTGAGGAACAGAGAAATAAAAACCAAAATTTCAAAGTCTCCACTAATTTTGGGTTCCCAACATGAGATAATCACATCCTCATTTTTCAATGCGTAATTGATACGGCAATTTCCTTGAAAAACTTTATTGAATGAAATTTAAATATCTTTGCAAAGTTTATGTATTATTGTGGGCCGGGATTGTATGTATCTCTAGGGGAAGATCAGAAGTAAGGCCTGGATGTTCAAAGAACATATTGAACAATGTGCCAGATAATAATGGACTTTTGGAACAATACAAGTGAAGTGAATGTCCTCAGAAATATCCAGGGGTGGGGGTGTGAATGCAAATTCCCCACCTTACCCTGAAAAATATGCAAACACTTCGGATGTTAGGCACAACCCTATCTTTAAAAATTGATTGAATGATTAAAGTCTGTCAAAGTTATTGTCACAGATCAGAGCACTTGCACCTCTCTTCCCTCTTTATGGTTCAGCAAGGGCACCCACTCCTAGGCTTCTGGCTCCTCAGCCATCACGTCTGTTGGATGGAAACATGTGTCTATCTCGCTACTGTCTAGGATATTTCAGGGCTGCACAGCTCCCTGACCACACTGAGAACTTCCCGACAAAGTCAGACTGCCTAAGCGAGCCTGCTTTGCTTTTCTCCTCCGAGATGATAAGACACACAGCTCTTCCTAAGCAGGCACAATTGTTCTTAAGGTAAAAGCTTTACAGAGAAACATATTAAAACAATAAAAGACCCTGAACATGCTAATAAGCTCATCAGAGTTCCAACCTTGGGCTCTGGCTGGTGAACAGTCCTTCAAACCCACCAGTGGGTTTTTCGGTGGATACCAGTTCATAACACTTGGCTCAGAACCAGCACACTCATAATCTGAGAGTTACTCCTTAATGCTGTTTAGACCTTTTGATGCTGGGAAGAGGTAATCTGTAGACAAATATCCCCTCCCAGGGTAAGCCTTCACAAGATCAGGTCCAGAGTGGCATTTGTCTTCGCTTCCTCCCAGGGCTTCCGGGGGGGGAGGGGGTAAATGGGTCATAACAGATTGCTATGAGTCTGGTGTGCTTTTTTCATGGTCTCCATCATAATGTTTATTAGAGGAGTATTTAAATAAATGTATGTTTTCACAGAGGTTCATTTTTTGTCTGTATATTATATACAGTATATTTTATGGACCAAGTTTCCTAAAGGAACAACTACTTTTTTTGTGAGCACAAACTGTGCCTGTAAGTTTGTACCCACACTTCCAACTGTGGGCGTAAATCTAAGTAACTAGTCAGTATAATTGATTCTTAGCTGTGGCTGTGGTCATGTCAGGGACTGTGTATTTGATTCTGCTGTGACATTCTCACCACACATTACTACCCACCATCACAATAAAGTTTATTTGAAAAAAATGTACAGTAGCATTAAGTTTTAAGAAAGACACTTATTTCATTCTTAAAAGTTTCCCTTATACAAGCTTCTGTGGTTTTTATTAGGGATTTGGACACCAATCTAGGTAAACACTGAAACACATGCATGACATTCAGAAGCTGAATAGTGCTAATTAAGTCAATAGAACTACTTTTGTGCTTAAACTCACACACATGCTTAAGCACTTTGAAATATGGGGAGCTTGAACATGGTGATACAGGACTTTACTGGATGAGGAATGTGCCCCAAAATGCTAACATTTTTATCAAAGGTGTTCAGATACCCCAGTGATTAGTGCTGTATAAAAATATAGATGGGAGATAGACTCTAACTGCTCAACTACACGAAGTAAACAAAACCAAAAATCAAACTTTGCAAAAACACACATAAATAGCACACATGTATTAAGGAACAGCTTAACTATAATTGCCTCAGATAAATCTGTGCAATGCCCATGGAACGGAATGTGTGAGTTTTGCCCCTATGTATAACCCATCTAACGAGTTGAAGGGTACCAAATTATATTCTGGGGAAAGCCAGCATGTCTGATGCTTTCAGAGTGGATACAAGTCCCATCTTCTGTCTAGTAGCAGGCAATGGATGCATCTGTATGCATTTTGAAATTGCTGAGCAATGGTGAATCATAGGTTAATTGTACAGAATTATCTGAAGAGGAATTAAATCTGTCTGCCTGTGATCAGTTTATCTCATCTGAGTCTTGAAGTCCCAGGTCCATAGAGCCCAGATCTGGTTGTACTAGATTTGGGAAAGGAGAACAGAGTACGGCTTGTTGGGATGTAAGGGATGGCCTAAGAAGGAAGAGCCTAAGAAAGCTTAATTTTTCCTTCTGTAGCCCTTCTGTCAGGTTCCAACAGAAGCAACAAGGGCTAGGTTCAATGTGCCTAGGGGACTTTTTTTAAAAATAGATAAAACTGGAGACTTTGCCCCTCACCCTGAGCTGTACTCTTATTTCTGGCTCTGGGAATTTCCCTGGTTACCTTTGCAAACAGTTTTCCCCCTACTTACAAGCTCTCAAGTTTGTTGGGAACATGGAACACAAGTATTTTTTATTTGGGGGAAAATGGGGAAACAGTCAAAAGAAAAATGCCCCTCTCCCACCCCAACCCCCCACATGTGTGTGTGTTTGCATATACAGAATTGAGAAACTCATATTAATATATTAGAGTTTGGTCACACATACACCATCACTGAGTTCCAAAAATTAAATGTCCAGTTGATGGAGGTCCAGAACCTGTCTCACCAAAGCTCCATCCATCAAAACCCTGCACAATTCCAAACATCCTGTCATTAGTACTGTACTGTTAAACTGTTATCACATTTACACATCACAGCAACCAAATTCCAACCAAAACAACACAAGGAAGCCATTCAGAGCAGTTTTTTTTCCCTGTGTCCCCAACAGATGGAACATAGAGTCCATACCTCTGGGTCTTTTCGCCATGGAACTTATGCAATAGAAGAATTCTTTTTTCTTTGTTTTTTCTCTTCTGTCCAGCATCCCACGTTGTCTATTGCCTCATGATCTTATCTTCTGCCTATCCAGTGATCCCATCAGTCAGTGTTGCTATAACCTACAAGAGAGACAAGGAAAAGACTTCATTTCACCTGCCCCTTGGTTTAATTTTGTTTGGAACACAGTTACCACTCACAGAAATGTTTACAGTGCAAAGACCCCTCCCCAACAGAAATAAAATGGAGCATATCTGATTCCCAAATAGTCCAGTAAAACTGTACTTCCATGCCTAACTGTTATGTTCACAGAACTAGAAACATGGCAAAGGGAAAATGTAATAATTAAAATAGAACTAACTGAAAATCACACAGTTACATTTTGGGTGCTCATCTCGGCTCTCTGAGCTAACAGGTGAAAACATTATCTAAAAGTTGCATCTCTCTACTTAATATGCTTCTATGGGAAAAGAGCCAAGGCCCAAATAAAAGATCAACAGTCATTCCAATGTACTTCTAAAAACGTACAATGAATTTGATGTCTCAATACCAACTGAGGGAGAGCACTGAGAAGTGAGTCATAAAAACAAGAAAGATAATGTAACATTTCTGGCTGTTCTTGTCCCAAGTGTGCCAATCATGAGGCTAAAAACCTGTAAGTGGTTAGGTCTAGTAAATAAAATATACATTATGAATAGAGAGATTATGAGTTCTAAAAGAAGGAGTATTGTGGAAAACACAATTATACAATGTGCTCAGGTACGTTCATTAGAAAAGGATAGTGAACTAAGCCATTACAAAATATAAAGTAACCTTGCCACTCCTGCAGCCCGGAATGTGCCTCTGGCTTTGATGAAAACCAATGCAAAGAGCATGACTTATCTGATTGTGTTGGGGATAACTAAAATGTTTGAAAAGCCCACAGAGAGAGCATATTCTTTAGTTATGGTCTAAAATAGAAGAATACTGTACTCTAAAACAGAATCAAATATTACAGCTGGAAAAAAACCTCATAGGCACTCCAGCCCATCTCCCTACCAATGCAGGATTGTACCTTATGGTACATTTTTGAGTATTTTTTTCATCTAATTATAAATTTCTCAAGTAATAGGACTTCCACTCTTGGGATACTGGAGTAGAAGAAGAGAACTCCTTGTGTTAGAGAGTGGAGAGGGTAAAATAGGTATTGTGTAACCAAAGCCATCAGAGACAGAAGAGCTGGCTGCTCCTTTTCCTCCCCCTGCTGTTGCTGCTGAATTTCTACTTTTCAGACCCTTTGCTTCCTCCAGTCCCATATGTTTGGGAAATTCTGTGAAGGTCTCAAGTTCAGATGATTTTCCTAAAACCATGGGACTGGAACCATCTGCCCCAAAAATCTTAATTGCACTGTTGCTGAGACATAGAAGGAATGCTTAAGTAGGATTTTCCCCTAGATCCATGGTGCTGCTGTCAACCAAAGGTGACTCCTGTATCTCTCTGCTACTGCACATGAACAATTCATTGTTGAGTGACGGGATCTCTGCATCACTGATGAGTGAAAGTACCGGGATGTTAGAGTTATGTCACCCACATTTTCCACTTTTCCTCTCATTCTCTTTCTTTTCTTTTACCTTTGAACAATACAACTCTGTACACTGTGAGGGATGAGACTATGATTTCAGGAATAGATGAATGATGCGATGGGTAGACGAAAGAAAAAGAGAGAAAGAATGAGTTTAAGACAGGCAGGCATGGTATTATATTAAAAAAAGATTATTTTGATTAAATATTTTTATTAACCGAACACTAAATCTGAATAAGAAAATCCGCACAGGCTTAATGTAGTTTAACTAATCCACTTTAAATTCTTACCTTGAGTTAATTTGGATTAATTTTTTGGGGTGTCCCTATGTAGACAAGCCCTCGGACAGCTCTCAGTGTCCCTCTCATTTACCCTACCCAATATTTGCTTGCCACAGAGGAGAGGTCAATGCCAAGCAGGATGGCTTTTTTATACATCTTTACAGCTCAGGGAATCAATAGAGCAATCTGATGCATTTGTCAACACCACCCTGTATGATCATAGAGGGCCACACTGCAACACTACAACAGTGCTTCTGAATACATTTCCTGAGCAAATTGTTTCTATGCTTTTTCAAATTTTCCTCTATGGTGCAAGAAGCCAATAAAGAAAACGCAGCTGAGTGGGTTGATATTTGACTTAAATTGTTGATATGTGGGTTTCAATCACTTGTATTTTATTTAATAATTCTGATCTTCCAAGGTTCCCAATGACAGACAGATTCTATTCCCAACAAAGGTATCTCTAGCTAGCAACTTTTCTGTCCTCCATCATTGTAGCATCTGTGCACCATATTACATTAGTAATGACTTTATCTTCCCAATATTCCTGTGTGGTAGGGAAGCATTATTATATCCACCTTACAGATAGGGAACGTGGACACAGGTAAATTAAGTAACTAGACCACGGTTACACAGTGTGTCCAGGACAGTTCTAGGCATTGAAACTAGACATCATCAAATCAAGATCCTTGCCTTTTCATCTGTTTGTATAGAACTTAGTGCAAAGGGGCCCTGATCATAGCTGGGGCATCTGGGCATTAATGCGATTCAAATATTGCATGGATAGTAGGATGGTGAAATGTTCTACTTAACATGCTATTTAATGCATTTCACTATCTTACTAACCAGCAAGAGTATGGGACAGTCATAAAGAGTAAAACTTAGGACAGGAGGTTTAGATAGCTGACCTGAGAGTCACCAGACCAGCTCCTGGCTTGCAAATTGGCTGGAATCTAGCAGCGAAATGACTCATTGATGCATGTGGCTTAATCAAGCTCTAGTTCAGGCACAACTCATCACCTTACACACCACTTTTCCCCTCAGAGATTGGGAAAAATCTCTGGATAACCACAGCAGTTGCTTAGCTGGAAAATCTTTCATATTTTCCTAATGTGATTTTAGTTATCTTTACTCCAATTTTGCAGCTTGAAAAGCAGCGTTGCTTAGTGATACTGCACTGGATGTAGGACATAGGAAATCTAGGCTGTATTCCTAGTTTTATAACTGACATGCTGTGTGCCTTTGGGCAAGTTACTTGACCTCTCTCTGATTTGGTTTCACCTCCATCCCTTTGTATGTCTGGTGTGGATTACATTTATTTATATTGTAAGCTCTTCTGTCTCTACTAGCCATAGTAGAGAATGTTAGTGAGATAATTACATGGAAGAGACCTTTTATGTCATGTAGCCATGGCCCTGCCAGTCCAGGACTATTCCATGCTATATAATTCCAATGGTTTGTCTAAGACTAGCTTGAAAATAAAAAGCTCACTGTGAAATTAAATTGGACTACATGAAACACATCCCTCTAGATGTAACTGCTGGAATTAAATGTATTTTGATAGACAGATACACATTTTAAAAACAAAAAAGCCCTTGGCAGTGATCAAAGAAACATTTACAGTGCATGTATAAACATAAAAAACAATTACCTGTTAGGCATAATCATTTTCCTGCTTATCCTCAGCCTCCCATATTTCCTTTGAGTTTAAAACATTATCAGCCTGTGCATGTTGACACGGCAGTAAATGAGGTGATACATAAATTGTAAGTGGCATGGCCACTAGGCTGGAAATCCACTAGGGTTGAGGACTGACATCCATCCACTACCAACTGTTTCATAAATAATTCTTGTAATGTAACCAACTCACAAAAATGGCTCATTATTCCTTATCTTAGATTTTATTCTTCAAGAAATGCCCACCTAAGAAGAAAAATATGCTATAAATGTAGTTCTTCACTCAGGCAATGAAATGAAACAGTTGCCTTTTGAGCACAGCCAACAAACACATTAGTCCCAGCACAGAGGTATCAGAATTATTACATATTTACATACAAGAGGAAAAATGGTCCAGTGGTGTGGGTGCTAGCTGGGACTGAGGATACCTGGATTTAGTTTCTTGTTCTTTCTGTGTGACCTTGGCAGGGCTATGAGAATTAAATCATTAAAAAATTATGAAGTGTTAGACACCATAATAAGATGGACCACAGAAATATTTAAAATATATGACTTAAAGATGGGAGGACACTTCTGAAATTCTGACCATCTCTCATCCACTATTTGTTACTTTCTTTTTCTTATCTGCTTAATTTTGATAAGAATTAAAAAAATCATTGATAATTGCAGTCAAAAAGTATAATGGTAGTTAAGGGAGATGGCTTAAAAATAGTGAGCTAAGATATGAGTGATAAATATATGCTTGCAGAAAAAACAAATCCTCCATTTGTTTTTAGATCTGGAAATACACATTCAACACATAAATCAGCAAGCCAGTCACTTCGTACATAATAGGTGAAAACCCTGGTCCCATTAAAGCCAATGGCAAATCTCCCATTACTTCAATAGGGCATGACTTCACCCGATATAATGAGCTGTTCACTGCCTGTAATGAATATCTGTAACTCAAGATAATTAAATAATACTTATTTCATCTTAGCAAATGCTTCTGTTTTCTTGTATTGAAATGTTTACCTACTATTGCAAAATACTTTAAAATATTCCCACGAGAAACTTAGAACAAAAGGCACCCATTAAATTTGCACCTCTGCAGTAAACATTTGAAATTACTTAAACTTTCTCAGTTTTCAGAGTTGGATGGTACAGCAGAATGAAAATATGGTAAGAGTGTGGGTGGCGTACTTTGCTTTTGGGATAGAAAAGTAAACTCTCTAATGTGAAAAAATCCAATGAGTCCAATTTCACCTTTATTATCATTGTTCGTATACATTACCAGAACAGGTGGTTAATAATGTATTTCATACACTTATGTTTGAAAATTCACTCTTATGCTTTCAAATTTTTCTGTTTTATTACAATACAAAGAATTTAGGACTGGAAGTGTGGGAGGCATACTCAGAGTCACAAAGAATATCAAGTTATTGATCTGTAGACAGAAGTAAATTAAATATGGGATTCTCTTCTCATTAAAAAATAAGCAACTTTGCAACAAATCTGGAAAAGTCCACAGAAGAAGTGGATTTTATATATAGGTGTTAAACCAACTACTGCACTGTATATATTTTTTGCTGTAGTTACATTCTCCGAACAACACAAATGTAAACATCTATCATAAGAGTACAGATTTTTTACTTTCTTTGCTGACTTTAAGCCCTGTGCCTACACAGACACAGAAATATTTTATAGTTGTGACAGCTAAAATTATTACCTTATCTCTGAAAAGAAAATTTTCCCTTTACACTCTACTCACTGACATAGCGTCTTAATATATTCTGCTTTGTGGAGGTTTTTCTTCTTTAGGATTTCTTGCAAGTGTCTCTGTATTTCATCAGAAGTCAACCTAATAGCTGGACAAAAATCAATCTTTATTTTTCCAATGAGAGTTATAAAATCTTTTTTACAACTAAAGGGCTGAACTGTGTTAATCCCATACATTTTATTGCAGTTCAACATCCACTAGGGGTGGATGTTAAATTACCCTGTCATTTAAATATGAATCAGCAGTATTCTCAAGTGTCTAAATTCCCATCTATACTAAGCCTGGTTTCAGTGGTAATTTTGTTTCTGAACACAGCAAAAAGAGTAAAAAGGAAAAAAAAATTGATAGACATGAAACAAGATAGGTTAGGTAACATCTTTTATTGGACCAACTTTGGATATTGGAAGGTACACGCTTTCAAGCTAAACACAGTTCTTCATCTTGTCTTCTTTCTGAGCTCTATGTAGCTCAAAAGCTTGTACCTTTCATAACAAATGTCGGTCCAATAAATGATATTACCTCACCTACCTTGTCTCTCTCATATCCTGGGACCGAAACGGCTACAACAACACCACAAAAAATATTGATGGGACCATGACACTTAAGCACTATAGGCAATATCCAAACATCAATAAATTCAGATGCAGAGAGACTGACCAATGTAGGAAAGCAGTCATAGCATATAGAACCTTTCACTTTATGTCATAGGGTCAAATTCAGCTTGGGTACAATTGAAACTGGCTACTACGTGATAGATATTCTGTGGCTTATGTAAAATTAATTGGTAGTTTCCAGTTCTCACTAAATAAGCACTAAATAAGTTTCTTTAAGAAAGGTTTGCTTTTCAACAAAGTGGAAAATGAAAAAGTTAACCTTTTCCAGCTATTTGTTCATTGGGTTTCTTTTTTTCCAGTCTTCTCCCTTGCCTTCCCCATCCCTGCCATTTTTCAATGGCAAAAAGAGGGAAAGCAGGAACAAGTTGGGAAAAAAAGAAGAAGAAGAAGAGGGGAAGGTGAAGAAGAAAGGAATGGGCAGGAAAAAAGAAAAAAGAAAAAATTGGAAATGAAAAAATCCACTTTTTTTTTTTGGAAAAATGCTAAATAAAAATTTAGATAAATAAAGAAAATTTGTTCTTTCTAAACCTGGGGAATGAAAATGACTGAAAATTTTAACACAAATGTTTCTATTCAGCTCTCTTTGGTATCTTTCACAGATACTAAATTCACAAAACAAAAACAGGTTGGAAGTAAGTTCAATTTTGATATGCACACAAAAAGCTGCATGAACTCTGGACTACCCACCAGTGCTCAAAATCTTGAAAAACAACTCTTTTTGCAATATTTCTAGTATCTATTGCTTCATGTTTGGCCAGAAATACCACAAAAAGCAGACTCTCACATTCTTCTGCTCTTCACTTGGTTCCTAGCAAGAACATGAGGGTGCAAAGATATACACAGATAATAAGAAATAATGGGGAAGTGGAAAAATGATATCTGCTTTTCCAGACCTCCAAACTGATTCAGTTTGGTTCGGATTTTGAATAAAGGTTAGAGGGGACTTTTCATTTTATATTGACTGGTTTACCCTTGTCTATTTATATTACTGAACCCAGGCTCAGTGTGTCATTATTGACATTGCTTGGTATAGCCATGGAATAATTCACATTTCAGGACAAAGGTGATGCTCTTTTTACTACATTTTTTACACAAAGACCAATATTTTCAAATGTTGGTGCCTACCTTTAGGCACCAAAATCCATATTTAGGCACCTAATTAAATATGGCCCAGTATTCCCAGCTGCTAAGGAACCCCATGACCATGTACTGGGACTGTCTTTTCATTATGTGTATGTACAGTGCCTAGCACAGAAGGGCCTCAATCCTTGTGGGGAGAGATTCCAAGAGAGGAAAGATGGTCCCGTGGTCAGGGAGCTGGGGCTTGGGTTCAGTTCCCTGCTTGGTTACAGACTTTCTGAGTGTCCTTGGTCAAGGCCCTTACTATCTCTGTACAGGTAGTCCTCGACTTTACAATGTTCGACTTATGATGAACGGCACTTATGATGTTTCTGAATTGACACCCTGATTCAACTTACAACAACTGGTTTCGACTTTATGACACTCGGTCTCACAATGGAGTGGATTGCGGTTCTGAGTTACAATGTTTCGATTTTCGGCACAATTTTCAGGAACCACTTGTGTCATAAGTTTGAGGGCTGCCTGTACTTCAGTTCCTCCGTCTATAAATTGGGTATAATAGCACTGCTTTATCTCACAGGGTTTGTTATAAGAATATATTATTGTCAGCTGCTCAGACATTAATTGAGCCACATATGTGCAAAGATAAGTGCTATCACATTAAATGAAATGGATTTAAAAAAGGAGAAGTCATATCTGATATTAAGCATCCATGAAATCTTCCATTGCTATTTGTACATTACTTATGAGTGATGAGCAAAATAAGAGGAGTGTTTGCTTTTCCATACTCTTCCTCCATGAAGTAGCCTACTTACAAGTCATTAATTTGTTTCCCACCCATCTGGAACCAAGCAGTACTAGAAACTACAGAAGACTTTCTCATGAGGATTGCTCTTGATTTGTCCATCCAGAGTTTTATAAAAACATTAGCATCACTATACTGCGTCTTGGTAGAAGAATTCAAAGTCCTGCATGTTTTTGGGGTGGGTGGGAGAGAAAGATGGCTGCAAATGTAGACATTAGAAGCTAGCTGAAAAATCATCTTCTTGCTGTTTTCTGTCATGTTTAGCTTTTCTATAAATTTCCCATGTGCTCTTTTGGCTGCACCATGTGATATTTCTCTATTGCTATTTTCTACACTTGCAGCAAAACTTAGTATTTCATTGTAAACAAATACCGTTAACACTTGTGATGCTTAATGTTTTGTCAGTTTGCTCAGCAGGTGTGAAGAAAATGCAGACACTTCCAAGCCTTTTTTAATGCTGCCAGTCTTCACTAAATCCAGTCCCAAGGGATGCTCTTGTATGCTGTATTTAGCTCAGTTCTGAAAAAATTAAGAAACAAAACTCATCTGATACTAACACACAGCTCCAGAGAGCTGAAAACTTCTGATAAAACAGGGGCAGGTGATAATGTAGCAGGATTTGTCCTATTCCATGAGAAGCTCAAAAGCTTCAGACATTTTAGAGAGATAAGATGGGTGAGGTAATATCTTTTGTTGGACCAAATTCTGTTAGTGAGAGAGACACAATTTTGAACTACACAGAGCTCTTCTTCAGGTCTAGGACATATTTCACTGCTACAACAAGCCTGTTTATATCTTAAGTCTCCTAATTCAGCAAGGTACAAAGCACATGTATTACATTTTTTTTTTAAACAAAAAGAAGCATACTTTTTTCAATAAAATGTATAACAAAAATGTTTGCTGTTTATGACCAGCTTATTAAACCAGTTTAATTTTTTTTGAAAATTTGAAATTGATGAAAATTTGTGCGAAAACATGGCAAAATATTTTTGAAAAATTTGTTCCACTATTTTTCAACTAACTCTCTCACAGATCATTCTTATAGAGGGAAAAACAAGAGGGCGAGGCCCTAAATGTCTCAGATAAATTATTCATAACAAAAAATTCAACCAGTTCTAATGCTGTCTATGAATTATTCTCTTCAACAAATGTAGGTCATGTTAAGGAAAAATCAATATCAAGCTGATGCACAATATCCACCATGCTGGCTGACACAGTTTCAGGACTTTAACACGAAGTAGTCAAACAAATAAGCCTGAGGCTATCTCTTCATTTCCAAAAGTGAGTACTTGAGGTGTAGCAAGAGCCTTGAACATGCAGCAGCAATCTGCTATATCTTTTATTTTGTCACTAACTAACCCAAAACCATGTGCAGATTTGAAGCATTGCTTCACCTCTTCTTGAGGTGAAATATCAGAAGCCACTCACATATTCTTAGCATTTAACCAACTATGAGAATGACTGATCTGCTTCCTTTACTTTTTCAAGCATTGCTCTAAGCAATATTTTACTGGTATATTAAGCCATGAACACTTCTATAAGATTACCATTTGTATCTACTCTTGCTACAGGTCCACAAGGGGGTGCGGGAATGGTGCTTTCAAGACAATTAAAACTTGGGTCTGTCAAAGGAAGAGTTTATTGTCAAAAAGCCAGTCTCCCCCTATTATTATTAGTAGTAGTTTTATGGTAGCACCCAGACACTGCAACCAGGACCAAGACCAGTTGTCATATAGATACTTATAAGAAGGTACAGTCCCTGTATCCAGGAAGCTTAGAACGCAATTTGACACAAAAGGCAACAAGCATTGAGAAGCCTTCTAGGGGAATGGGGAGAGTGCTTCTTTCACAGCCTGCAACTCTCTTTCCCATATGCTTTGGAACCTCCTTTACACAATCTCTGTGAGGTTCCAGTTCCTCGGGTGGGACGAGAGCAGAGGAAACCTAGTTAAGTTCTGCCAGAATTTCCTCTTCCCCTTCAAAAACCAAAACTCACAGGAAAACCAAAGACTGACTGCAATCAATTACACTGCTCCCCTCTCAGTGGCTTGTAACCATTGACCCCACCAGATTTCCTACTGAAGCTAAGGAGAGCTTTGCTGAGTAAAGACCTCAGGTTTCAGCCCAATGGTAGGGAGTGGGAGCACAAAATACCAGTTAGAAAAGCCTGAAGTACTAGCATTGATACTCACACCACTGATTGAGGGTGACATTCACCTATGGGGCGAGGATAAGTACAAGGCCTGGGCACCACTTGAGCCCTATCTGCTGAGGAGACTGCCAAGAAGATGCCAATTAGTCCAAATGTAGTAGTGGTTTTAGTGATGTCAACATCAGAGCTTTTACACAAGGGCTACCTCACAGACATCAGATAGTAACTAATTTTGATCACTACCTGCTTATTCTTGAGATGAACTAGCAAGATAGAGGTGAAATGCTCTGTATCTACATTCCCAATCCCTTGAGCCACCTGTCCTCATTGGGCCATATATTTCATTTTCACCTTGGGCACTAACCACCTGCCCTTATGCTATAACCCACTATGTGACTGATTTTTATTCAATGTTAATGAATTAATCAAACTATCGCACCACTATGAACAAGGTGAAGCATTATGTTCTGATCAGTTCAACCGGGAGGGGCACCTAGACCAAGAAAGGTGATTTCTACACGTACATCCCCAAGGAACATGTGATCATTTTACTCACAACAGTCATTAACAAGCCTCTCACAACAACATTGTGTTTTCTTTCTCAAATATGGTGTAGCCCAAAGATGTGACATTGAAGAAACATGGGTCCAAATTTATCTCTGGTGTCAGCACCCTGAAGCCAGTTAAATGAAGTTAACAATCAAATAGCAGCTTACTAGTATTTAGTCAGGTTTTTCCCTTTTTCTATTAAAGAAGTGAAGCTCATTGATAATTTCCGCACTTAATCAAAATTAAGGCAGAATTTGTGAAGTGAAGATGGCTTACCTCCTTTCACTTTGAGATACACTGATGATATTGCTGTACTGACATACTGATGATATCACTGTGGCACTTTCCCTTAAGGCAGTTAAATTTGTCTTCAGATGTCTTTTCAATACTTTACACAGACTGTGCCAGTGGTGGTGGTGGTTTTTGTTTTTTAAAATAATCCTACATAATCCAGGGTGTCAATAGATAGCAAATGGAGCTACCATCACAATAAGCTGGTTAGGAAGCAGATAAAACAGGGTCACTAATGAACTACACTGGAAAGTTACATATTTTCAAAACAAATTAATAATAAATAATAATAATGAAAGATTTTACATAACATTAATGTTTTGACAAGAGCAAGAAAATTCGAAGTTAAGACCAAGATTCCTCCTTGCAGCTGCAGCAAAAAAGTCATCTTGTCATGTGGAGCCATGTAGTGTGAGGTTGCTGGCTTTTGTTGCTTTGTATTAAAATCTAACCATGATTTTCAGAAAGTATTGCTTTGTGAACTTTCTTGCTTTTTAAAAAATGAATACCAGCTGATAGAATTTTTTTTTCCATATAACAAACAGTTCTTTCCCATGAAACTAGAATTCCTTTATTAAGAAACAAGGACCAAATTCTGATCTCAATTAATCAAGCATAAATCTGGAATAACTCTGACAAGAGCAGGGGATGTGGATGGATCAGCTAGCCCCTTGATCTTCACTGAGGCCTCTGGGTACTACTTTAATTGAAATAATAAATAATAGATTACCACTGGGAGCAAATTCCAAATGCAGGCGCTCACCATTGAGAATGTCCTGCCCTCAACTCTCACAAGCTTCACGCTTGAAATAGTTAGATGAATGCAGGGAGCAGCATGTCAGAGAATGAAAAGTAGCTTCTTAGGTAACTTGGATCTAGGCCATTTATGGTTTTATAGATGGTAGCCAGATGGTAGCCACTCTAGAATTTCATCTAGAGTGTAGAGCACAAGCATTATGTGCTCTCTCACACTCCATAAGAGAGCAGCTGCCAAAGCTTCTGGGGGGCTGTTTAAAGGAAGTTGTAGATAAGGGGAGGCCAACCTGTGGCTCCAAAACCACATGTGGCTCTTCAGAAGTCAATATGCACCGACTCCAGGGCTGGAGCTACAGGCGCCAACTTTCCAATGTGCCAGGGGGTGCTCACTGCTCAACCCTTGGCTTTGCCACTGGCCCTGCAGCCACTCCACCCCTTCTCACCCCCTCTCCTGAGCCTGCCGTGCCCTCACTCCTGCCTGAGCCTGCTGAATGCCACAAAACAGCTGATCGGGAGATGCAGGAGGGAAGGGGAGATGCTGATTGGTGGGACTGCCAGTAGGTGGGAGGCGCTGGGAGTCGAGGGGAGAGCTGATGGGGTGCTGCTGATATATTACTGTGGCTCTTTGGCTATGTACATTTGTAAATTCTGGCTCCTTCTCAAGCTCAGGTTGGCCACCTTTGCTCTAGATAGAGAGCACTGCAGCAGTCTATAAGTCTGGAAATGCCTGCATCTTTTAATACTCAAAAGGTGGATTTTTCCTCACACTGGTTAAGGGTGGACAAGTGATCACCGTGATAGTCATTAGCTAGTTATATGCAGTGTTTTTGTAGCCATGTTGGTCCCAGGATATTAGAGAAACTAGGTGGGTGAGGAACTAGGTGGTTTATTGAACCATCTTCTGTTGGTAAGAGACAGAAATGCTTTTAAGCTTGCACAGAGCTCTTCTTCAGGTCAGAATTGAGACTTGAAGAAAAACAATTAAAAATTCCTCAGATAAATTTCATTTATAGTTTCCTGCTGCTGATCTTTTCCCTTGTATCTTTTTTCCAGGTAGTACAAAATTATTTTCAAACAGTCCTGGATATCCTTTTACATAACATTGTCAATTTTAACCAGACCTTTTTACCCAATGAAAACATTTATTATCCTTTATGAGCATACTGGAGTCAAGGATCAGAAAGCAATTTTCCTTCTTTCCTGTTCTCAAACCTATAATGTTTTTTAATAAGGTTAAGCAGCACCTTTTCAAATTCTCTATGCTTGATGTGTCATCCGTCGATGAGTCAAGCCTGTTATGCTGAAACACTGCATGTAAGAACGGTCCATCTCTGCTGAAAGTTTTGAAAGGAAATATTTTATTGTTTTCAAAGAGGAGTTTGAAATATATTCATCCTTTTCTCTCTAGGTGTCATGGCCATACCCAATGAGAAGAGGGGGGTTTCATACTCACACTTCTCTAATATATCTACTTCCATCACTATCATGGTTAGCACTCTATCAGCCTTCACCATCCAAAGTTCTTCTTGACAAATGCCTCTGTATACGAGTGCAGAACAACCAACCCAATGTGGAACAGCTAGAATTTCTTTGTACTCACAGAAACATCTGCTTTTACATGTCAGTCTATAAAAGAAATTAAGGTGTTATTTTACTGTCAAGAATTTAAACATGTATACAAAGTGACCATTTCTGACAAACGGAAAACTTTAGAAAGGCCAGGTCCGCCTTTGCAGTAATGCCTAATGGATACATATCCATTGTTTCAATAAAAACAACTCCATCAATTACACAAGTAGGCTGCCCTGCTGCATTTTGCTAAATGTTACTCCAAACAATTGCTCTCCAGTCCACATAAAACCACATCTAATAATTAAAGTGTGGGTTTTGCCACTCTCACTCACACTGAGTAGTACCTTGGTCCATGACCAATCCCATTCAATTAATGAGCCTGTTTGTGATGCAAGATATTACTCACTATGAGTCAGGGTGGAAGAATCTGATCAACTCAGATTCATTTAAGCTTGTAAAATGTTTTGAAAATTAAACATATGATATGAGTGCTATTGGTACTAATTATTTATAGTCATACATATACTATTTTGAAAAAAACCAAAAGGAAGGTCACAAATGAAAATGAGCACCCTGATTTTTAAAGGTATTTTAGCCTTTGCTCTACTCAGTGTTGCAAGGACTATAGAGGGCTAAAGTCTCATTTTCAGAAGTGATTTAGGCACTTGGGCCCAGATCCTCAAAGGCATTTAGATGACTAACTCCCATTGAAATCATCCAGAGTTAGTCACCTAAAGGATCTGGGTCTAAGAAGCCCAAGTCTCATTGGAAGTCAATGGAATTTAGATTCTTAAATCTGTCACTTTTAAAAATAGGATTTATTTTAGTCTCTGAGACTCGATTTGGATTTTCAAAAATGTCTAGATGCCTAAATCCCACAATGGGAATTATGCTTCTAGGAGCTTTTGAAAATCCCAGAGATGCCTATCTACATCTTTGTGTGTCTAAATACTTGTAAATATCAGGGCCTAGGTTCATTAAAAGAATGGTAAAGCAGTGTTAGGAAAATATTCCAGCATCAAGGTGCATTAAGATCTCTTTTGGGGAGAAGCATTCCTCATCATCTGAAGGCTCCCCATCATGGTTGTAGTGTAGGTAGCTATTAGACTGTGATGCCTTTTGTTTTCTGCATATTGCACCTTTTAATTTCTAAGCCCTCTCGCTGTGTGCAGAGTTTAGGGACTATTTTTATTCTCTGACCTCAATGTAAATGGTCAGAGCAGACACCACATGCACTCTCCCATGTAGACTTTAGATTTTTGTTATTCTCTTAATCTAAAATAAAGGTCATTCTGATTAAATAAATCTTATTGGTGTAATTTGAAAGGGTGAACCATAATGAGAGACAGCTGGGGTCAAG
This sequence comes from Gopherus evgoodei, assembly GCF_007399415.2. NCBI lineage: Eukaryota > Metazoa > Chordata > Testudines > Testudinidae > Gopherus > Gopherus evgoodei. Next base: position 94,007,673 of record NC_044325.1, read on the forward strand.
AAACTTGAAATTGAATCAATGACATTCTAAGTTCCAGAAGATAAGTATCATAGGCTGTCTTCTCTTTCTTCGCTCCTCTGTTTCTGCACATCAGTTTCCTCATCTGAAAATTGGGGATAATGGTATTTACCTTCCTTTGTCAAGTGTTTTCTAGTGCATGAAGAAGCGGCACTACCAGCCTATTGCTGTTATTGTGTGTAGAAAAATCTGTAAGAACTTGATGACAGGATTGATAACTGCAAAATAGAGAAACTGAGCCTCAGACAAGTCTCCATGAGCAAGCACATGGTGTAGGTCTTCTCTGAGAGCTACTTCTCTATGAAATCTTAAATTTCTACATACACCACAATTGGGATATACCTCCAAGTGAGAATTGCTCAGGACTCCATTCTGACTCAGGACTTTATGGTCTGCTTCTAGATTCTATGCTATACTATTCAGGATCTTATACTATGCCCAGCACTGTGGTATCTGCATGCCTTCTGGCAGTATATTAAGAAATACAACTAGCATCTGTAATATGTGGTTCATTCACTCTCTCTTCCCCTTCCCAGATCAGCCATAGTGGTTACTGCTGAACAGCATAGGACATTCCCTTCCTTCAGCGGTGAAGCATGCTGTTTGCACCCCTCCAGCCTTCTGAAGCCCAAGGAAGAGAGACTGAAACTAGCAACCAAGCTATGTCACATAGTACAGAAAAACAAACACCCAGCAAAAATGCTGGGTAGTCTTCAATGTTTGTTCTGAAGCACAAAGACATGCGTGGAAAGATAAATATTTCTCTTTTAAGTCATAATTTTCTTGATTTTATTTTTCTGTCAGTAAATAACACCTCTTTGACGTAGATGTTTTCTTAGACAACAGTGGGCAAGTGATTATAAATTAAGAAGTAATGAAGCTCAAGATACCAGTTCAGACAAACATCAAGAAGTTTAGATTTGTATCCAAATCTCACCTCGAGTCAGCAAAACCATACTAGAAATCTCAGAACAAGTGAAATATCATGAAAATAAGCTTGTTTATGAAGTATCTGGAACTTCAGCTTCCAGAGGTTCCTTTCCAATCAGCAAACACAAGTGAAAAGAACATTACAGAGTCTCAGAAAAGTCTGGGTTTGAATTTGTTTCTGTTGCCAGTTGAAAGATAGGAGCACAGGAGAGGTTGCTATTTTATCTAATTTTTTCACCCAACTTATGGTCAGTATATGGCAGCTATGTTCAAAACCTTAACCAGCTTTTGTTTCACTGCTTGCCTCATAGATTTATGTTTAATCCATGGAACAGAATAGTACAGATGGAGCCTTTTAAAATGCAATTTCAGGCTTGTTTTTGAAAAATGTCCAATGTGCAATTGTGTGTATACACAATTACTGTGAATAAACACACAAGGTGTGTAATTACATGTATAAATAGCCGATTCTCACCATTTTCATTGCACACAGTTATCAGGTCTGCATGTGCAATCATTGTACAACTAATATCTTTAAAAATCTGTCCCACAATGTTTCTAAATTCTGAACAGTTCTTGATTGACTGATTATTCAAAACATGCAGATAAATTAAAATCCAAAGGTTTCTGGATGTTCTGAACTTCTATAATATGTGCTTGCTGCAAAGTAATCTTACAAAAATAATCTTGAATAGTGACAACAAGCAAAATGGAAATAAAAAGAACTGTTCTGCATAATGCTTTAGATTTGATTCACTAAGGTTTGCAAACTTAAATAGTCAAAGAAACCTACTGTATATTCAAGCTACACTATTGTTCATTTTATCAGGAATTAGAGTTTCATTTACATATGCTGCAATTCATTTAAAGAAAAGCATCTGGAGCGATAGGAAACGGGCTACATTTTAGAATTATGTTTAAATATTCAACATACTCTGAAACCATTAAAATACATGAACCATATATTAAAAGACTGACAGAGGCAATAACAGATGCAGCACTTTTATTACAAAGATTTCAGAAATAATATAAAACATGCACACAAGGAAACTGAATAAGTGAATCATTCTGCTAAGATGCTGAAGATACTCAAAGGGTTAAGGATGGTAAATCACATTGTGTTGCTATGTGCAGCAAAGATAAAAATCTAGAAGCACCCCCTTTAATAGGTGAAAGGTGGTCTGAGCCAAAACGCACATACTGACGTCCAACCTATCCCCAGAGAATCAATGAAGGCTTTTTTGTGTGATCAGTGTAATATTCCACAGCTAAATTTAGGGACTGTGCGTCCTATGAAAATGGCACCTCACTATGACTAATTAGCAATAAAAAATTGTGGTTGTCTACAGGTTTAATTATTTAATCTCTAAGGTTTTGATTAAATTAAATCCCTTTACCTAAGGACAAAAAGTATATAAAAAAAGAAATATATTTGTAATGTTGTTTATTCAGAAGGGATCCTGTTACTTCCCCCAGTAAACTTGTAAGATTATACCAACTTTGCTATTAAAAACAAACAAACTAAAACATATAGTGTGAGACAGACTGTTAATAAACCTGTTTTGCTGTGTATGTATATTACAGTATTTGGCTAATGCATAAACGAAGCCTCCCTAACTTATTTTCCGTTTTGCAATATTAAAGAGAGGTCAGTAATGTAAGCAGTTCAGAAGCGTCAGTGTTTGTTTTGAGATGTGCAATCCCCTTTCCTCCCCTCTCCTCAAAAAAATCAAAATAAAACAGGACAAATAAACCTTTATATCTGAAGCTGCTGTTTTTCTTGATATGTGAACTACATCTTTGTGTATACAACTCTTATGGTGAAATTCTGGCCCCAAAATTAATGGGAGTTTTGTCATTGACTTCAGTGGGGCAAGTTTTTCACCCCTAATAATTTATTTCAGCACACATGTTGAAATACTTTGAGCCATATTATGATTAAGTGCCTGTGCAAAGGACAGGATACTCCAAGGTCCCAGATCCTCAGAGGTATATAGGCTCCAGTTAGGCATCTAAATATATTTGAGGATCTGGGCCAAGAAATCACCCATCACAGAACCTTTCCCCAGGAGCTGGACATAATTATAATCCGTGAGTTCTCCCTTAGGTATATTGCCCCTAAGGGAGCAACGTGATCCCTCACCACCTCTACCACTGAGGTGTGACTAATGGGAGACTAGGGGCGTGACTATAAACCATAACAGACCCTTTGATATTTTACTCAGGTTTTAATGGTGGCTGGAAGTGAGAGGGAGGAAAGGATGATATGTGATTAAGGCACTGAACTGGAACTCAAGAAACTTGGGTTAAGTTTCCAGTTCTACCACAGACTAGGCAAGTCATTTAGGGGCAAATGTTCAAAAGAACTCAGCACATTGGGAAAGCTTTTGAAAATCTGGCTTTAAAAGTGTCAAAAAGTGTACTGCTGGGTGCAAAGAACTTTTCAAAATTTGGCCCCCTCTCTCTCTGTGTCTCACTTACCTGTCTGTAAAATGGGTAACACAGCGGTGACTGAAAATAAATTATTTAATATTATACATGGCTCTCAGTACTGGGAATGTTGGTGTCCTAGATATATAGATTAAACTTTTAAGATTGAGGTTAGATTGCTTTGGAGATACTCCTCAAAAAGTATGGCTTATTTTACTTTCAACGTATATTAAAGTGGATTTTTCCCATCTCTCTCTCTCACACACACACACAAAATGGTACTTGCACAGATACTTATATGAAACATAAGAGCTGCCATATTGGATCCGCCCATGGTCCGTCTTACAAAGTATCCTGTTTCCAACAAAGGCACATAACAGAGTTTCAAGGGGGTTGCCTGGTACTCAGCACCTGAGGCTCTGATGATAATTTAAGCAAAACAATTGTATAGTATATGCCTATATATACTTACTTAATTACTGAAATCCTGCAGATTATCTCTAGTTGTAGTGATCCTCCGGGGTAGAATTACACAACTGAACTACTATCTGTGGCTGGGCATTTTTAATAGAAAACACTGACCACTGCAATTTTTGCCTTCCAAGAAACACACACAAATAATGTTCACTTCTCAAATGATCATTAAAATCACTTTTAAGAACTCTAACAGGTCTATTATTACAATACACAAGCTGAGAAAGCTGTATAAATCCCAGTGCTCTGGGTAGGCGGCTAGTTTAGAAGAGCTTGAAGCTTTTGAGAAACTAAGCAACAGATTAGGCTATATTCTGACAGAGATAAAAAGGACACACGGGTTAAACCTACCATAACTTGCAACACTGAGTCAGTGCATGTCAGTGCATCAACACTGATCATTTGCTGAGAATTTCCTGTTAGGAAGGTTTACAGCTGTGGTTAGTCTGTTCTCATCTGCAATTCCTGCTACAGACCCTAGTGAAAAGAGATTACTAAAATAGAGAGAGGAAAATTAAGCAGACTGTAAATCTTCTATGTGATTTTTCATTCAGATGTTTACTCATTTAGCAGTTGCTGAAAGCCCAAAGGCTATTGATAATTTCCAGTAATGCTCCATTTCAGCTCAGTGATGCAGAGACAGAAGAAGGCTACTAAAACTGTCCAGTTCCTGAATTTGGAACAAATACTCATTTCATATGTCCAACTTTTAATTAGGAAATCATTATAATGAGTGGGGTCCTGCAGGGATTGGTTCTGGGTCCGGTTCTGTTCAATATCTTCATCAATGATTTAGACAATGGGAGATAAAAAGAGTACATTTATAAAGTCTGTGGACAATACCAAGCAGGGAGAGGTTGCAAGTGCTTTGGAAGAAAGGATTAAAATTCAAAATGATCTAGACAAACTGGAGAAATAGTCTGAAGTAAATAGGATGAACTTCAATAAGGACAAATGCAAAGTACTCCATTTAGCATGGAACAATCAGTTGCACACAAACAAAATGAGAAATGACTGCCTAGGCAGGAGTACTGCGGAAAGGGATCTGAGGGTCATAGTGGATCACAAGTTAAATATGCGTTAACAGTGTAACACTATTGCAAAAAAAGCAAACATCATTGTGGGATGTATTAGCAGGCATATTGTAAGCAAGACTCAAGAAATAATACTTCTGCTCTACTACACACTGATTAGGCCTCAACTGGAGTATTGTGTCAAGTTCTGGCACCACATTTCAGGAAAGATGTGGACAAACTGGAGAAAGTCCAGAGAAAAGCAACAAAAATGATTAAAAGCCTAGAAAGCATGAGCTATGAGGGAAGATTGAAAAAATTGGGTTTGTTTAGACTGGAGAAGAGAAGACTGAGAGGGGACATGATAACAGTTTTCAAGTATATAAAAGATTGTTACAAGGAGGAGGGAGGAAAATCGTTCTTCTTAGCCTCTGAGGATAGGACAAGAAGCAATGGGGTTAAATTGTGGAAAGGGAGGTTTAGGTTGAACATTAGGAAAAAGTTCCCATCAAGGTGATTAAGCACTGGAATAAATTACCTAGGGAGGTTGTGGAATCTCCATTGTTGGGGATTTTTAAGAGCGGGTTGGACAAATCCCTGTCAGGGATGGTCTAGCTAATACTTAATACTACTTTGAGCGCAGGGGACTGGACTAGATGATCTCTCAAGGTCCCTTCCAGTTCTATGATTCTATGATTATGGAGGTTATGTTTATTTATATTTAGCATTTTTGGGAATAGTTCTGCATATATTCCTGAAACTGGTGACAATGGTAAAAGGGATGGGTCTCTAAAAATGACCTACTTTCCTGAAACAAGCAGTCACCTCTGTCATAGAGGAAAACTGTAGAGATGACTAGAAACTCTGGAAGTTTCATACTGCAGAATTCCTGTGGTAGAGGAGGAATTCATCCCCTGAACAATGAGCATGGGGCTTGGCCTCAAGAGACCTTAAAAGCCATTTTAGAGATGTGGAGTTGGTGACAAATCCATGAAGCTGTAGGAGCAAGAGAAGGTAAAAGGTATTCTCTTCAGGCATATCAAACCCCAATAAAGCATAACTCCCATGAATTCTGAGCCAAGGCTAGGACCTGGACAAGCATGTGTAGCAACCCTAGCTCCCACAGTTTTTAACTGGTCTGTGAACTAGAGAGTTAGGGTCTGCCTATGTCCTGAAACTTAACAAAAATTTCCATATTAGACTCATAGACTCATAGGTCAGAAGGGACCAATCTGATCATCTAGTCTGACCTCCTGCACAAGGCAGGCCACAGAACCCCACCCATCCAATTTTATAACAACCCCTATCCCAGGACCGAGTTATTGAAATCCTCAAAATTGGTTTGAAGACCTCAAGCTGCAGAGAAACCACCAGCAAGCGACCCGTGCCCCACGCTGCAGGGGAAGGCGAAAAACCTCCAGGGCCCCTGCCAATCCGCCCTGGAGGAAAATTCCTTCCCGACCCCAAATATGGCGATCAGCTAAACCCTGAGCATGTGGGCAAGAGTCACCAGCCAGCACCCAAGAAGGAATTCTCTGCAGTAACTCAGTTCCCATTCCATCCAACATCTCCCCGCAGACCATTGAGCAGACCTATCTGGTGGTAATCCAAGATCAATTGCCCAAATTAACAATCCTATCATAACATCCCCTCCATATACTTATCAAGCTTTGTCTTAAAGCCAGGAAAATCTTTTGCCCCCACTACTTCCCTCGGAAGGCTGTTCCAGAACTTCACTCCCCTAATGGTTAGAAACCTTCGTCTAATTTCAAGTCTAAACTTCCTAATATCCAGTTTATACTCATTCGTCCTCGTGCCTACATTAGTACTAAACTTAAATAATTCCTCTCCCTCCCTAACGTTAACCCCCCTGATATATTTATATAGAGCAAGCATATCCCCCCGCAGCCTTCTTTTGGCCAGGCTAAACAAGCCAAGCTCTTTGAGTCTCCTTTCATAAGGCAGTTTTTCCATTCCTCGGATCATCCTTGTAGCCCGTCTCTGAACCTGTTCCAGTTTGAATTCATCCTTCTTGAACATGGGACACCAGAACTGCACACAGTATTCCAGATGGGGTCTCACCAACGCCTTGTATAACGGTACTAACACCTCCTTATCCTTGCAGGAAATACCCCGCCTGATGCATACCAAAGTCGCATTTGCTTTTTTAACAGCCATATTGACTACAATTGAATCATACCGCCACTCTATTGTGAAAGACACTACATGAACTGTCAAGTCATGTGGACTCCTGCAGCTGCTAACTCTCCACTTTCAATGCCCTCTTCCTACACATCTACATGGGATGATGCCACAGGGGGCAAGTGACATTTGTCTGTGTCCAATTCCCTTCCCTCCTTAAACTGTTGCGTTTTCAGTTCACATGAGGGGCTGGTGCAGGTTTCAGGGGGATGATACCTTTTCATACATCTCCTTTCTTTCATACATACTGGACATTCTTATATTATTTCATTACTTTCTATATGTAAGGAGAGAGAATAAATGATTTGGATCAATCATCAGGAACATTCTTCTTTACAAGACACATCCTGCACATTAAACTACAAAAGCAGAACTACTGTAGACTAAACTTCTGGTATTTCCAAGCACTCCAATAACACCGGGTTACTATGTTATGGATGTTACTTTTAAGTCAAATCAATCCAAACTAATAAAGGGCCAGAAGAATAAAAGATCCATGCAGCCCTTAGCTAATATTTTTCACAAAATTTTACTAAGAAAGCGCTTTAGTCCCAGAAAAGGATTGATCAGCTTTTGGGGATTGGTTGGTTATAGTATCTTGGCCTTAGTGGCCTTAGAATGACATTATTGTAATAATTCCATTGTGTGTTTCCACTGATTGAATATGTTGCTACTCTCTATTCCATTAGGGGAGAAATGTTTTATGAAGTTAAGAGAGAATTTGTGTGGGTGATGTTCTGTAATAAACCAACATTTCCCAACTCTTCTTTCTCTTGTAGTTGAATTAAGCTCTTTAAATAAAACAGTGGTCTTTTATTTTATATAATTTATATATAGAATGAATTCTCCTTCCCCTTTTTCCCAAACACAGTTTAAAAGTTAAATTCTGCCCTAAACTTGATATAGTTCCAGGGGGTGGAACTGGCATAGAAGAGGACTATACAGTTTTACCATTCATTAAGTCCCTGATTCAGCAAGGCACTTAAATATGTGCCTGACTTTAAGCATGTGTTTCAATGGGACTATTCTTACACTTAAAGTTATGCACATGCTTAAATACCTCGCTAACCCGAGCCTAAAACATTTTTTCTTGGTCACATCCATAGCAAGTACTTCAGAATATATTTAACATACAAGCATAGCAGGAGCAGGGCCATCAGGAAGTGCTCACTTCTGTGGTAGTTTCCTATTTAAACCAACGTGAAGTCCTATTGAACTCAATGTGAGTCCTCTGTACTGAATGGGTAGAAAATTGGCGACGAAAAGAGGAAAGCTATGGTAGAATAAAACTTGAGAAATTCTTTAACGAATCCCAAAATACAAGAAAGTCAGCTTCAGGACTGGATGCCCAGTATGGTGCAGAGTGTTTAGATGGGGCCTGATCCCAAGCCCATTGCAGTCATTTCCACTGGTTTCAATGGACTTTTTTATAGATTTTAAGACCAAAAGGGATGATTATGTTAATCTAGTCTGATCATAACACAGTTCACAGAACTGTTCTTCACACAGTGCACAGTCAGCTTGTGGAACTCCTTGCCTGAGGAGGTTGCAAAGGCTAGAATTATAACAGGGTTTAAAAGAGAACTAGATAAATTCATGGAGGTTAAGTCCATTCATGGCTATTAGCCAGGATGGGTAAGGAATGGTGTCCCTAGTCTCGGTTTGTCAGAGGGTGGAGATGGTTGGCCGGAGAGAGATCACTTGATCATTACCTGTTAAGTTCACTACTTCTGGGGTACCTGGCATTGGCCACTGTCGGCAGACAGGATACTGGGCTGGATGGACCTTTGGTTTGACCCAGTATGGCCATTCTTATGTTCTTATGTACCCATTAATTCCTGCATCTAGCATCCAACGTGACAGACTCCATGTGATGCAGAATTTACCACTTGACAATATATTCCAAATGCTTAATTAAATGCTAAAAAATTCATCTTATTTCTTGTTTGAACTTTGCTGTTTTCAGCTTCCAGCACTGAATCTTGTTCTACCTTTGTCTGCTATATTAATCGATTCTAGTCTGCTTTCTTGCATAACACAAGCCATATAACTTTCCTGAATTAAGAGCTCTATAATATCAGGTATCTTCTCTGTGTGTAGATACATGGTTACATTTCAAACAATCTTTGACTTGTGTTCAAATACTGACAATTGATTAAGCTTCATGGGTGTTTCCTCTGGTGCTTCAAATTTCTATTTGATAAACTTTATAGATTTAACTCTTTTGGTCTTTGTAAGGTATATTTTCCAGTCCACAATTTCTTGTAGTTCTTCCCTGAATCCTCTCCAGTTTTTAAAATAACCTTTTAACACTGTGGATGCCAGAATGAGATCCAATATTCTAACACTAGTCTCACTAATGCTGTATATAAAAGTGATATCACCCCCTCACTCCTGCTTTATTTTCCTGTTTTTATACATCCAAATATCATGTTTTGAGTTAGGCTTATAATAACTGAAATCAAGTAATTAACCATGGACCCAATATAGTTTACATCATCTCATGCACAGACACTTTTAAAGCTTGAACTCAGAAATTTTAACACAAGGAAAAAAAATTAAGGCTCCAAGAAGTCTATACAAAATTAAAAGAATAGAAATAATGTTATTAAGGCAAAGTTAAGAACTCAAAAGTTAGGAAATGCCAGAATTAAGGGTGCCTGTGCAATCTTAATCTGCCCCCCTTTAGATAAGAACAATAGTACTGTTTTAATCAAATCACCACATGCTCTTTGGTCAACCGGTCTCCTGCCATGCTCAGTACACAGAGTGTATTGTTCTCAAGGTTTGTACCACACCTGTGTAGTGACTGAGGTTATTGTCATCTGTATGACCCCTTCCTCGTTCAATGCAGAAATCGAAAGTGCATAGTGAATGTGACAGGGGCTGCAGGACCAGACTGGAAAATTGAGGCATAGAGAGGTTAAGTGATTTGTGTGAGCGCATATACAATGAATCTGTGTCAAAGGAAGGAGGGAAGCAGAATCCAGGTCTTCTAACTTTCAGTCTCCTGCTACAACCACTGGACATCCGCTGTCACTTTAGAATACATTCATGTAATATATGGGACAAAGAATAAGACGTCATGGTTCAGCTCTTTTGCCTACACAGTACTGTTCAATCACTGGGTATTCTGTACGGAGCTCATATGCTGCTCCAAGGAAACTCGGTCATGGAAATTGACACAAAATCTTTAGAACGTAATACTGACTGTGCTTCTGCCATTTTCTGAGTGGCATACCTGCTCTTCAATTTCCTCTTCTCAAATTGCTTTCTCTAAACAGATTCCATCTCCATATCATGGATCCAGTGGCGAATTACAGAAATCTTGCATAAGCAAGTTTTTTAAACAGTCAAAAACATGTCATTTATTTTCACCTAATGACAAACTCAGACCTTCTCCACATCACATGTTCTTTCAAGGAAATTGACTTCAGGCTGGTTTTGGAAGCCCTTAAATGGAATAATAGAAAAACACCTAAAACAGGCAATTGGGAATGTTGATGTAGAGTGATGTGAACTAGAAATAATCAGGAAATATTACATGAATTAAATTCTTTCCTGAACCAGATCTTGCATCAGTTTGCCTGTGGGGGAGGAGGGTAGAGAGAAGGGGAAGAGAAGAAATGGACTGATAATGTGGCATATCAGGGATCCAGTTTTGACTCTCTGATTCTCAAGGCCAGCCTTAGCCCATCAACTAACCCACAATATTATTTACTGAAGGTCTCTTATATAATGCCAGGCACCACAAGTGCAGATTCACATGAACAACACAAGATTGTTCTTCGCTATTGTCATTAAATGATACTATGTATAGATTGACCATGTACTGTAGTTTTGGTCTACAGAACATATTTGCCTCCCCTGTATACAAATTAGGTGAGAATGCAAATAAAAACCTTCTACCTTGTAAGGAACAGAATCCATTATTACTTTGTCACTGCAGGCAACTAGAGTGTGAAGCCAGTAAGAAATCAAGCAAGCTCTTGACGTCAGTTATTCCTCATTTGGAGCAATTTTAGACAATCTTTGACTTATGTTCAAGTGCTGATCATTGATTAAGCCGCAGGAGTGTTTCCTCTGGTGTTCCTTTGACCTTATTACTGTAAACAGTATGCTTTTTTGCAAGCCAGTCAGCTTCAGACTCAGTGGATTGTCCCTTTCTATTAAATAGTATTCCATTACCGCACTAAGAGCAAATTCTTTCCCTTTGTTTTTAACTGACACTTATGTGCCAGTCAGATCTAGACATCTTAAACAACCATGATTACTGATAATAAAACATATTTCAAAGTTCTCAAATTTCTCACCACCAGACTTTGTACACAATCAGCCATTATTTTTCTAACAGAATGATCAACTTTTGTATTTTTCCAGATAGATATACATTAGTCAGCTGGCATGTTCACGTAGAATAAAAAAAACTCATAGCAGGCACACAGATTTAATAGGCATGCAGCATGTTTATCACCATAATGAGGGGACATTTTGATGAGACACAACAGACAACTGCTTTCTTCCTGGAAACATGCACAGTGATTTTTTCCCCCAATTTAACTATTTTCTATTCCTGTTGTTCCTTAAACATAATGAGAGGGTCCAGTTCACAAATTATTAATTTGTGGGTTATTATTTCTGTCTTGTTAGGAATAAGATATATGCATGTCCAGATTGCATTTTTGGTCAGACTGTAGGAGCCAATAATATGGACATCAAAACCAGTGCTTCTCGATCTTTCTCCATATGGCACTTAAAATCCCACTTGCTTTTCCTTTCTACAACCCACCAAAATCCATAATCTTTTGTGACCATGTAGGATTTTAGGGTTAGAATAATGACAACAAACAGCACGTACTTTCTGAGTTCTGAGAGAAGGTGCTTGAGCTTGGTGGGGCTCTTGGAATAGTAGGGGATGGTCGGTCCTACGCTGCTAGGCAAGGTTATCATGTTGAAAGGCTTGTAAGGGAACTAGATTGTGTGGGTAACTAGGTTGGAGAGTTGGTCTAGCTGATTGGTGCGGCTGCCTCTGTCACTTCTATTGTACCCCTTCCTCCCTCCCCCCCCCCCAGTGCATGCACACACACTTGCAAAGTACTCAGCTTTAGGACATCACCACTTCACAATGGCTCCCTGGCCTCACAGGCTATGTCTACAATGCAGTAAAAAAACAATGGCTGGGCCCATGCCAGCTGACTCAGGCTTGCGGGCTGTTTAATTGAGGAATAGACATTTGGGCTCAGGTACAGACTGGGCTTTAGGACCCTGTGAACCCAAAAATCTACACAGTAATTAACAGCCTAAGTCAACTGGCATGGGCCAGCTGTAGGTGTCTAATTGCAGTGCAGATATATCCATACGGTATGCTTACACTGCACAATATGCCCAGGCTCTGACACAGCTTTGCGCCCAACCTCCCTTTCATTCACACACAAATCAGTCCAACTCAGGTCAGCAAGCACTCAGGATCCAGGTCCTAGAACACTGCTAGTAGAGTGGGTCACAGCTTGAGTCCTGCTGTGACTCTGGTCTAAACCCTTGCATTTTGCACTGTGAACACAGCTCAAGCTCAAGTCAGGTCTACGTAGTGCAGTATAGAGACCTTAGAAGGGTTGTGAGACATGGATTCAGCATCTGTAAACCCAGGTTTACAATGGAGTGTGGACATTCAAGCAGGCTTGGAAACACTGAGTCCACAGGCCTGGGTCCCACAGACCTGGGTTTAGAATGCATTGTACCACTCTAGTGCATGCTGTGGGAGGGAGGGAGAGAACTCTACAAGGAGTGGTTAGATGGTAGGAGGAAGCAGAGCTCAACAGTATTGGAACAGCAACTGTACAAGGATAATTACTTTTCTTGCCTACCTGAGAACTGCTGGGTCTGTTTGTCCCCACAATACCCAACTGGCTTATGAACTATTACCAGTCTCCAAAGAAAATATTTGCATTATTTTTCCTGCATTTATACAGAGTGTTCCTCATGTAACTAATGTGGCTTTCATAGTCTCTCGATAGCTTAGTAGAATCCAGTGGAATAAGCCAGGAACAGAATTTGAAGTTCTAATTCTTGGCTTTGCCACTAACTCACTGTACGTCCTTGGGAAATCACGTAAGCTCGCCATTCCTCAGCTTTTGGAATATGTAAAATGTAGCTAATATAACTTACCCAATTCCTCATGGGACATTAGGAGGATTAATTAGTGAATATTGGTACAGTGCATTGAAAATGAAAGTACTGTAAAAATATACTTATTATTATTCATTTTTATAACCAGGTCAACTAGCAGGGCAATTTGCCTACTAGCAGCCAGAACTGAACCTGCTTTGCTGGATCATTAAGCACATCGACGTTTACATTTACAATCATTTTCTGCTGTCACTTCTCATTTGTTTTGTACACATTTTAAGCTGCAAAATGAAGAGATCACTGTTAAGCGTCTCCCTGCATTTTAGTTTTACATTCCCCACCCTCACCCCGAGAGGTAGTTGCTGAACCTTCATGTAGCCCCCATTAGGACATTTTAAGCCTAGCTAATTTTCTTTCCTGCTGTAGCTGGTTGTGAAAATTAACATCAGCTCTGGATCTGGGCTTTAAACTATTGTCTATTATTTTTTTCTCCATTATAAGGCAGTTGGAATTGCTCAGATGTTAAAAAGTACCATCAAGGTATCCATGTGAGGTTAGTGTAAGACCCTTAGCTCCATTCCCAAACTCACCATCCCGAATAGCTGACTGGGTGCACACTGGGAACTGATCTGCTCCACCAAAAACAGTGAAATAATTCCCCATCCTCATCCTATGGACTCTGACTCACAATTCATTCTCTATGTGATCCTGGGGTGCAGCAGTTATGTGCTCTCCTTACTCAGGGCAGATTGTAATGTAACAATATAGCCCAATAGAAGCAGGATCAACATTGAGAATTGACTTTTTAGCCAGCACTCTAAACATTCTCTAAAACTATGATTTTTTTTTACCTTAAAAATACTGTGATCTTTACCAAAGTACAGATGGAACGATTTCAACCTTTACTTACTTGAGTAGTCCCATTTCATTAGCCTGTTTTGCATTCCACTATAATCATCCTGTCATCTCACGACTAGCCAATGTTTTATATATGTATGATACACACATACAACATGTACTATTATCTCCATTTGGCACATGGCCTTTATAGAGATACTGTGCAATATTTTTGAAAAAAAAATCATATTTAAAATGATGGAACTATTATATAGTTTCAGTACTAACCCTGTGTAATCTGCTGCAAATTGGACCCAAATCCAATGGCATGGCGCCCGGTTTCTGTCACACACTATTGTGGCAGGTGAAATTCTTTCCAATCGCTTCAGGTAAATTAAACCAATGGAGATTTTTATTGAGTGAACTATGAGTAACTAGCAGAAAGATTACTTTGCTATTATTTTTAATTTGTTTTATTCTGCCCCTGCTTTTCAATTTTCACATTGCAGCTTTCCCATTTCTATGACAGAGGTGTAACCACTAGACATAGGGAGGAGCATTTTTCTTTTTGGGAGAATTAACTGCATTCAGAGGATGCACTGTTCCTGATATGTTCAAAAATGGATTAACTTCATATGCTGGCAGAGGGCCCATGCAAGTCTGTGAGGCCTCAGACTCAGCTACCGTGGTGATGGACAAAGACAAAGAACCTGAACAGAATAAAATCCGCAACACTGAATGCTGCACATGTGGTGGTTGGAGGGGGAGATGCAGGAGGGGTTGCATATCAGAAAGGTGGGCTCCATGCCATCTTTCTGAACATACTGGTCCAGATAAGCATTCTGGAAGAGGGGCCAATCTTTCCATAGATCCCCAGGATGGCTGTCCCCCACCTATGGGGCATTGAGGTCCAGTGGCTCTTATTCTAACCCATATGATGGAATAGCAGCAGCAGGTAAAGAAAATGGACCTTCTGGCTTGTCTCTACAACATTGTGGGGTTGAACAATGACTCCTCCAAACTCCCACAGGTGAGCCACATAAAACCCATTTACTCAGACTTTATGTGAGGGTGGGGGTTGAGAATTTCTCCCAGAGTACTGCTCTCTGTACAGATAAGCAAGAAACCCAATTCATTCTCACTGAAGGCTGCAGCAGCAGCGGTTAAAAAGGAAGTATTATTATGAACTGAACATGCAGTGCTACTCCTTCACCAACAGCTGGTAAGGCTTAATAAAAATATAAATAAATCAATCAGGTAAGGATAAGGCTTCAGAGTAGCCAACATGTGCCCGTGCACTTTGTTATTTACAGTTGCACAGTGGTCTTTGTGAAGTGAGTAGAAGGGTCTTGCATTTCAGGCAGTGTTTCTCTTGTATGTACAATATAGACACTGCATTTATGAACTTAATGTAGCTAGTAGCAGTATTTACATACATAACTGCTTGCAGAGTTACTGTTTGGTTAAGCAACTTTTAGCCATGCCATTAATTAGCCGTCACTTTTTATAAATTTATCCGTGCAGCCTTTCAGCTAACTTGTTTTTTTCTATTCAGACATGCCCTAGCAGTCTAACAATTCCCAGAGGAATGCGGGGGGCAATCTGTTACTTGTGTAATAATATTCTCATTGTGATGTCTTCAATGCCTCTGTGTTTACTACAAACAAAATTAATTGAAGAGTAATTAATAGAGGGGATTCTATTAAAAAAAACAGCTATGATATTTCCACTTGATATTTCACAGAGCTTGCAATGTTAGAGCAGGTATTTGGTATATTTGCAGCATGTAATACCAGATTGGAGCTGTGAAGTTAAAAATCCCCTATTAACTACTTAATGCACAGGTTTTCTTTCTAATTGTTATCATTGTTTAGCCAATGTTACCAGCCACTGTACATACACCTTAATGAACCCAAGTTTACTTTATTGAATTAGTTCCCAAATTCTAATCTCTGTTTTCATGGGGAAAAAAACACTTTAAAAATAAAAGGGGAAAATTGGGGTAACTCAGTATACCTCTACAATGTTTTACAGCAGAGTGGGATATATTCAATAATACC
Organism: Gopherus evgoodei; assembly: GCF_007399415.2. NCBI lineage: Eukaryota > Metazoa > Chordata > Testudines > Testudinidae > Gopherus > Gopherus evgoodei. Next base: position 94,023,763 of record NC_044325.1, read on the forward strand.
CAAGAAACTATTGTGAAGAAAGAAATCTTTGGAATCAATTTTCATTTTAAGTCAAATCTATTTGCATGCACAGCAGTCATATCTATGGGAACTTCTGGTCTTATGGCCAAGTTTTGCCCTTAACTTGAATGGGATCAAGATCAGCCCCTAAATGGTACAGACAAACCCTCAGCAGATGTAAATTGGTGTAGCTCTATTGCAGTCAGTGGCCTACATGGATTTTCATGCGCTAAGGATCTGGTTTGGGAGTGACTTCTGGTATGGATTTGAATGTCATTGAAATCCCTGTTGGGAACTGATTTGACAGGTTTTTCAGAGAAGAGAGACATCAAATCTAAAGCAAACAGGAAATTTACTGAATTTTTGAACTTCAAACATGGCTTAGGTTCAATTCAGTGGAAGAGAGGTGTACATTTCTTCCCCATACCAAACCAAAGGTTCTTCTGAATGCAGTGATATTTAGAGATCCAGTACTATTCTGTTCTTGTCTATAAGGTGTCTCATATAGTGGTAGTACTATGTAAAATAGACCCAATAAACAATGACCTGAAGCTCTCCCATCGCAGGTTGTGATTTCACAAACTAGCAGGGTGGGGCATGGTCACTGGTGAATGGGTGACCTCCAAGGGAAAACTAGAACCTAATTAGCTACTGTCTTGCCCCTTATGTAGGCTAACATCCTTTCTCTACACTTGTCCAAGTTTGAATGAATCTTTCTTGAACCTGGGTGATCAAAATTGCACACAGTATTCCAGATGAGATCTGCCAGTGCCTTATACAACAGTATTAATACTTCCCTAGTGCCATTAGAAATACCTCACCTGATAGTGTAGATTCAGCAGATGCTAGTTCACTCTTGGCATCATTAAAGATCACTTGACACTCATGTGTGAAAGTTAGTATGTTAGTCCTAATGACTTGACCAAATTTCTACTTGAGTTCTACTTTTTACTCCTCTGAACTCTCCACTTTTAAGTCTAAGTATTTTTAGTTATAGGCAATGGCCACATCCTCAGCTAATGTAAATGGAACTATAACACTTAACACCTGCTGAGGATTTTAGTTTTTTGGGATCCTTAAAAGTGCAAGTACTATGAAGATTTAGGATTTTCTGCTTCATCATGATGAGCCAAAAATAATAAGATTCTCAGACCTAGCTCCTCAAAGATATTTAGGCACTTAACTCCCATTGAAATCAAAGGTAAAATAACAAAAAAAAAAATGCACAGTTCAGTGTGTTTACAGCAAGCAGGAAGTTTGACTATAACAGGATTAGAAAAAGAACTAGATAAGTTTATGGAAGCTAGGTCCATCAAGGGCTATTAGCCTGGATGGGCAGGAATGGTGTCCCTAGCCTCTGTTTGCCAGAAGCTAGGAATGGGTAACAGGGGATGGATCACTAGATGATTACCTGTTCTGTTCATTCCATCTGGGACACCTGGCATTGTCTACTGTCAGAAGACAGGATACTGGGCTAGATGGACCTTTGGTGTGATCCAGTATGGCCATTCTTATGTTTTTACAGAACATGATAAATCCTCAAATATAGGGCAAGATCCTCAGTTGTTATGGATAATTTATAGCTCAGTGACTTCAATGGAAATACACTGATTTACTTCAGCTGAAGACCTGGTCCATGGTGCCCGATTCTGCAGTTGTAGTATAGCAAACCACTGTTGAAGTCACTGGGAACATTGTCTTTGTAGAGACTGCTAGAGCGGAAGCACAGGAGTTTTAAAAGTATTACCACATTAAATACATGGAAAAGCTGGTAGGTTACTATAAAATAAGTTTTTACCTGCACATCAGTTTTAATGTCTAAGTTTATCCTTCTAGCAGTTTTTCCAAGTAAAGCTGAAAAAACACTGTTTTTGTATGAATACTAGTGGAGAGGTGGAGAAACTTCTTTAGTGCAGGAAGGACAATAATTTAAAATAAATAACTATGATGGGTGTGAAGAGGAGCACTTGGAGAAGAAGTGCTAAATCCTGTTCAGCGTCTTCATTCATGTTCTCCAACTGAAGGCAGTGGACTACTTGCATGAATAAGAAGAGCAAGATTTAGGCCAAAATGTCTTCTCGGTTATGAATTCTGCAAACCAGGAACAGCACCATGTGCAATAATTAAAATCAGATTTCCATGCCTGGCATTAGGAACGCACATTTTTCTGTGTAGGTGTAAAAAAAAAATGGTCAAAATTTGATAATCAGAGAATGGGAGTAAAATGCAGTTTCATGTCAATTACCAATGAATGTGGTGCCAAGACATCTTAGTCTAGATTAACCTAGTAGGCTCTTTTCAGAACAAGAGGATTGGTAATAATCTGTAGTTTGAGTAGTACGTACTTTATGTCTGCTCTAACTCTCTGAACAAGAAAATTAAAACACTTTAGGATTCTTCCAAACGTTCATTCTCAACTGTTGTAACATTGGATCATTTAGCAATGTACATGGCATTTAAATTAGAGAGCATCTGAGTGTGTGCCCTTATATAACTTTGTTAACACACACACACACACACACACACACACACACAAAAGTGACCTGCGTCAGTTGTGCCTTAATTCTGAAACCCAGGACTGCAACAGAATTCTTGCAATAGTTTTGCTAATCACAAACCACTATTGTGCATACGCACCACAAGAAACAATGACTTGTGATCAAAGAACATGTCTGGACACTTAAGTGCCACCAGGTTAGCATAACTTAACAGTTCTAGCAGGAATATATCACATAATGTTGTGGTAGATCTTAATTTATAGGGCGAATTTTTCTGCTGCTGTAATTCCACTGAAGTCAGTGGAGTTACACTGGTAGTGAATTTAGCCCTTAACGTTTCTAGCTTAATTTTTACTGTCCAATGTTTTATTTTATATTGGTAGTGTTTCACTAGCACATAACACTTTTGAATAGACACTATATAGTGTTAGAATTTGCTCCAGTAAATAAATAGTTTTAGACATCTCAAATCTTCCATGAAGAAGTAGGGAATGATGCTCTCCTAGTGTTTTCTTGATCATTGGAAACTGGGGTAAATCTAACATACCTGCTGGCTCCCAATAGCACAAGGCGGGGTGTGATCTGTCACCTGTAGCTACTTTAATTTACTGTAGAATTCACCATTTGCAGCAGAACTAGGCTCTGGAATCTCAGGTTCTTTTTAAAAGTTCGGTCTATAACCCTCTTGGTTGAGGAGATAACCTCTAAAACACAAACTGGAAAAACAAGAAAAGAGGTGCCACCGACGTAGTCATGTCTGCTTTAGCCTGCAGATAATCTGAAACAATAGCTGAGGTATGAATAGCCCCATACATCTCACTCAGGCCCCTGTGGTTCCATGACTGTTGAAAATGGTATTTTTCCACAATACCATGAAAGTCAGGATTTTGCTGCAGCTAAACACTCAATGTTTTATTTTCTGCCATCCTGCCCTGCCTCCCTGTCATCTTTCCCCACATGGGAGTTAACTGGATTGCAGTCATGTTCCTTGCACTGTTCCATGGAGCCAGTCAACCAGGAGTTTTGGAGTCAGAGCCAGAACCCAGCTTGTAGTCAGATCGCTGGGGAGGACAAAAGGTGTAGCCTGGTGAGAAGAGATACCTGAAGACCAGCACAGCAACCAGGTCCCAGAGAGACGAGTCATTGAAACTGACATATGTGAGGAGGAGGAGGAGGAGATTCAGAGCCCAGTTGCCTACAACATCTTAGGAGCAGAGGCCTGGGGAGTGAAGAGCATACTAAAAGACCCATCTTTGAAAATAACCATTGTCAAAAATAAATATCAATTGTACATCAGTTAGAACTTTCAGATACAAGCCATACAGTTACATGTACTTGTGTGGGTGCAAGAAGGATGGGCATTAAGGGTTTTTCATAACAATAAAATATTTCATTCATGTTGTTGGGGAATTCAAGGGTCATTGCCTTGGAATTTGGTCCCACTGTGCAGTACTGTACTGGGAAAGATACTGTGCAGATTTTTGTTGCATTAAGAGCTAAGTTCTTTCTTCTAATGTGCATATACAACTCCCATTGAACTTACTAGCACACATGATTAGGCCTCAACTGGAGTATTTTGTCAAGTTCTGGGTGCCACATTTCAGGAAAGATGTGGAAAAAATGGAGAAAGTCCAGACAAGATGATTAAAGCTATAAAAAACATGACCTACGGGGGAAAATGGAAAAAAATGGGCTTGTTTAGTCTGGTGAAGAGAAGACTGAGAGGGGACATGATAACAGTTTTCAAGTATGTCAAAGGTTGTTACAAGGAGGAGGGAGAATAACATCTCTCCTTAAGCATTGAGAATAGGACAAGAAGCAATGGACTTAAACTGCAGCAAAGGCAGTTTAGGTTAGATATTAGGAAAAACCTCCTAACTGTCAGGGTGGTTAACCACTGGAACAAACTGCCTAGGGAAGTTGTATAATCTCCATCATTGGAGATTTTTAAGAGCAGGTTAGATAAACACCTGCCAAGTATGATCTAGCTATTACTTAGTTCTGGCATGAATGCAGGGGACTGGACTAGATGATCTCTTGAGGTCCCTTCCAGTCCTATGATTCCATGAAGACAGAACTTTACTCCAGGTTTCAGGGCACTACACTATGTAAATAATTTCCAAATAAAGCACAGCACATGTGACAATTTTAATTGGCAATTGGAAATTACTCTTACTGGGCACACAATTACCTTGTGCATGCACTGTGGTGTATGAGGCAGCAGCATCTCTATATCTTCATATTTCCAAAGTAAATACTTTTCTAATACTTATAAGCAAATCACATCCATTCTGATATTTTTAAGCCGAGCCAGAGATAGGTTAAGAGGAGAGGAGACAAATTAAGTGAGATTCAACAGGGAAAAAGAATATGAAATAACCGGGGTCCTGAAGAAATTAAAGAGCACTTATATGATCTTCTGTGCTCTTTCAATTATATTTTCCTACATTTTTATTTCAGGTGGTACTCTGTTAAAACATCAATGTGAACATAGAACTAAGGTATGAAATACTGTTTTGGCTAAAATAGGCACCATTAATTTTCACTTGGTAGAAATTAGGTAGCTTCTAGGTAACTTTCACAAACTTCTTCCATTCATAGATGACACAGCTGGGTAGAAATTAATCTCTAAAAATACTTTCACACAACCTGCTTGTTTTCTAGTCACTGTCTGCTTATGTTATGCTCATTCCATCTGTCAATAGATATGAGTCACACATTCGACCTTTCGGTTTAACTTGCGCACATAAATTTCTCCCAATTTCCTGTGAAACAAACACTTTTAACTCTTTAGGGTTTGCAATTTGCACATACAGCATGCCAAAATGATTTAAGCAATAAAGCAAGTCTTTATCAGTGTGTGATGGTGCTCTGAATCGCTAATTTCACATTACATCTTCACAATGGTCTTGGATTTTTATCTCCCCCTCTATTCCCATCTCTCTGCCCCACTTTCCATTATCAATGCAGGGACAATTAGAACATAAAAATCAGTTCTTTAAGAATTCTAGTTCAAAACGTTGGATAACTATTTTTAAAACACCAATAGCACAGAAGAAGATCCAATTCAGTCCTGACATGACCAACTTTTGCCAGCTTTCTTTCAATGAGTCTGTTGTGGTTTTACCCTTTCCAAATTTAAAATAGGCAACATTTGATTCAGCTAAAACTTAAAAATAAAATCTCATGCTTACCCAAATGCTACACTGACATAAATCATATTGCCGCTTCCAGCAGTTTCCGCTTCTTTTCTCCCTGAACACAACAAATCTTTCCAATGTCAAGGAGTTTGTCATGAAGGAGGCAATGTGGCTTAGAGGATAGAGCACTGGACTGGGACTCAGGAGACACAGCTCTGGTTCCCAGCTTGGCTGCTTGGTGACCTCAGGCAAGTCACTTCACTGCTCTGTGCCTCAGTTTCCCCATATGTAAAATGGGAATAATGAGTGTGACTTCCTTCAAGCCCTTCAAGATTACCTGAAAAGCACTGTATAATATGCACTAGGTATTAATATGAATTCATTATTAATGAATGGAGAAGAGGTCTTTGACAAGGGTGGGAGCAAGGACAAGTGAAACACAGAAGTGGGATAAGGATTTATGACAGTTGGGAGGGGCTGAGTCTGCAAGGAAGGAGGTCTGAGATGAATAGGGAAGGAGTCTTCTGTAGACTAATTCAAACCTCTAGAAAGATTCTGGTTCAGTTTGGTTTGAAGAATGGGCAAAATGATAAACCAGCTATTTTGCCTGAACAGATTCTCCTTCCCTTAATTTAGTCAACTCAATTTATAATTAAAAATAGATTTCTATGAGGAAGCAAAACAGCTACTACACCAAGACAGAAAACTGACCAGTCAGAAGAACAGATTGGTGAAATTATTAATTTTGTTAGGAAGCAAGGACCTGTGTTTGACATCAACTGGTTTGCATTCTTCACATATTCCACTGAGTACTAAATCCCATTACTCTCCAAAGGAAAAACCTCCTTGAGGACAAATCATCATACACCTTGAAAATACAATGTTTTCAGACGAGCATGGACAGTAATATTATATTCTCAGGCCTGTCCCACCAACTTTACCAGTCAGCCAATCATTAAAAGCCAAATGTTGGGTAGGGCTGCAGTCTTTAAAATAGATTAGTGGATTTTTAGAAGAGGCACACAGGCCACTACTAATATCTAGCAATTGTGACTTTTCTTTGGTGCAATTGCTTTAAAGAGTTAGCAAATAGAAAACAGGGTATCCAGAGAGAGAGAGAGGAGGGCAGAACATTAAATTTCTGTGTTAAAGAAACCTTAAATTATTTCACCTTCTCAAGATTTAGTTTTTCTCACCAAAAAGACCCAGCTGAATTAGTTGGATTTAACTGTGATGGGCTAAATCCATATCCCATTGGAGTTTTGCCATTGATTTGTATGGGATTAACAGTTTCCTTTAGCTTTAGCTGCTATCTTTTCCATTATCCGCATCTTTTCCTCAGTAACAAAGGTTATAAAGCAGGGAAATGCCAGGAGCCTTCAAGACACCAGTGAAGCAGTGCCCTAATCAGCCAGTTGAAATCAAAACAAGAGCATATATTTATTAGCTTCCTTGAAATTTGAAAATACTGCATGGTCACGGTACATGGATACAGGGAGCAAGAGTTCTGAGTTCAATTAATGAATTGCAGCTCTGTTGGCTGGATAACACTTTTGATCGTGCTCCATGGTTCTTTCACTACCCCAAACCGTTTCAGTGACACAGCGCTTGGTTACTATATAAAGAGCCAATGACAAAAATCTCTCTCTCTGTGGTACATGTGAATACATATTGCTTATTGGCCAAGCAGAGTGAGGTCTAATGTACTCTCCCATGTGTCTGTAGCCATCTGTTGTTTCTTGCTTTATACTTAGATTGTTAAGCTCGTTGAGGTTGAGACCATTTTTTTCTTTTGTGTATGTACAGTACCTAGCACAATAGGGTCCTGGCCTATGAATAGGACTTCTAGGCACTATGGGAGGGAGGGATAGCTCAGTGGTTGGAACACTGGCCTACTAAATCCAGGGTTGTGAGCTCAGTCCTTGAGGGGGCCATTTGGGGATTGGTCCTGCTTTGAGCAGCAGGTTGGACTAGATGATCTCCTGAGGTCCCTTCCAACCCTAATAATAATCTATAAAAATAATAAACTCAATAGCATTTTTCTGTTGTCTGTTTAAAGGTCAAATTCTGGCCTTGCTAACATCAATGTTTCACAAGGGGCTGTAAATGCAAATACAATTTGGTGATCTTCAGGACTGTTCCTAGAGTTACAGCAGCATCTGAGCTTAACAGTACTTGAAGATCTATGAGTCAGGTTATTTGTCACTACTCTTCAGTCACAGTTTATGGTTTAGTTTTTGTTTTTATTACCCACTTCTGTGTGTTTTTTCTGTCACACGTCTGGGATATGAAAACTTCCACAAGAGATGTAAGTATGGCTCTTGGCTATTTTTATATTTATAAAACAAATCATGTGTACAATGTTTATAAAAGTAGCTTCTTAAAGATCACATTTTCAGCAATGTTCAGCAATATTCCTTTTGTCTCCCAAAAGTGAGCAACTGATATAGAAGAAGTTGCACATAAAAAGGCTGTTGCGTGAAGATTCCATGTTATCTTTAGAGAAAACACACGGAGTGGAGAATTACTGGTCAAAGGGTTAAATTTACATTCTGAGACATGTTTTCTTGAGCTTCATATTACCAGCCTGACAGGAGGCATCTAGGGGAAGAAAAGAATTTCCAAATAGCCTCATGACTGTTGACAACATACTGCCTTGTGCATTGGTGTCTGTTCTGAGGAAAGAGAAAGGCAATATGTGGAGACTTCCAACAACCCAATACTGTATGAGCAACCTAGTCCACTGATTTTGGAAGTGTGAAGAGTCCCACAAGCTGCTGTTGTATCCATTTGATATTTTGTCATTAGTGTCAATATGCTGAATGCAGTCTGTCATTCATCTTACTCCTCAGATTTATTAGTTCAGATAAACACTGCCACTGGCACTCAGCTAGCTGATAGTAACACCTTCCAGGGATAAAAAAGCAAAAAACCTGCTAAGTGATGGCTCCAATTTAACAGGTAGCTTATGTGTGTCAAATTTAGCCTTCCAAAAACATAGTGATGCATGGTCCATCTGCAGAGTTGCAAATAAAGGTCCATTTGGAAAGGCTAAAATATCATCTACTATTGCTGTCTTAGGTCCTGATTTAAAGCCTATTGAAATCACTGGAACTTTTTCTACTGACTTCCAAAGGACTTGGGTCAGGCCATTATTGCCAAGACCAACTCCCACTGATGTCAATGGGAGTTTAACAGCTGAAATATGATTGACTGGGCACATCTATACACATATCACTCAATCCAGCTTTCACTGAAGTTCATTCAAGTCAGTAAGAACTGTGCCCATGGATATATCCTGGCAAATCACTCATATTTCAGCTGCTGTTTTGTTGCATGGCTAGACAAAAAAAAAACCCACAACAATCTCAAGAATTTTAAGAATTGTTTCATAGAAGACCATTGCATTTCCCTCTTCCTTGTGAATCATGTGTTGGTTATGAAAGTATAAATTAAGGCCCTGGTTATTTAAAAAAGTATACCAATATGAGTGATACATGGATTTTACTTCTGATCTGCAAAGCTAGTTTGTTCAAGGTGCTCAGTTTAGCAATTACAGTACTTGTTATTGAATCTGATCAAAAGCCCATTTATTTCAATAGGTTTTGGATCAAGCTCAAATATTAGCAGACTTTTAAAAGAACTTGATTTAATCAATGTTTTTAAGACATATCAGTAGTATCTATAGAGAACTCTCTGATTAGAATGAATCAAATTAAAATGGTCTAGGGTGATTATATTGATACTATTTGCCTAAAAGGGTATTGTCAGAATGGAAGAGTGTTTTGTGCTGTGCTAGAGTGGTTCTAAAGAACTCAGAATTCATGTTATTAGGTTCTTTGACATGTCTCCATGTGTATCAAGAACACCACTGCCTGTGTTCAACTGGCTACTGCAAATTTGCAAAGGTTCAGCAACTCCCATCTTCTTGTATTCTCATCAAGTAATTTAGTTTTAGGGATTTCAAAGTAATGTGTTATGGAATTGTGCCTAAAAATGCTCAGTCTAGGTAACAGTAGTGACATACAGCTAATTCTTCTAACTGGGATTTTAAAACGTTCTTATAATTAATGAAGAAGCTTCTCTCATACGTTCTTTCATTTTTCAATCATTTTCAACAAAAACTAAAGCCTAAAAAGTTAATTGTGGGCCAAATTCTTTGCTGTTGTAGTTCCCAAACAGAGGATTTGGCCCTAAAACAGTTTTAAAATGATCAAAAACCTACCAATCAGATAGGTCTCAAGACTATTTTGGAAGCGTAGCCACAGCTATGCTCATTATTTGAGTGAATAGATGTAGGCAGAGATCAGACCAAACATTATCTAGAGAGAAAATACATTTGACATGGTTTTCAGGTTCTGTAAATTGTTCTGGAACCTTAACTTTAGCCAACTGATGCAGAATGGGAAAAGACAACTTATGACTTAGCATTCCAATATGTCCAGACATCTTCATCTGTATGCTGGAAGGGTTTTGCAGCCAGAAGCAGCATTAAAAATTGATAAAGGACAATATAACTGTTTTGTTGGATAGTTCAGTGACTATCTTAGCTTACAAAATTGTGCAACATTCCCAACTTTTTTTTGGAGGATTTTCATGTGAACTTCCCCACATGCACACATCCCATAGCCCCATTTCATTTAATGAGATGTCTTATGCCCTAAATATAATTGTATTCAACATTTTGATGAAATGTGTACTTTCTCAACTGAAAAAAGTTGGGTCTCAGCTCTTTTCTGTTTAATGATTCAAACATTATTGACTAAAGGTTTGATTGAATTACCATATATCAGGAGAGCAACATGGATAACATTTGCCATAGAAAAAAATAAAAAGAAAGGACTTTAAAAAATACATAAATTTCAGGGAGACAAAAAAAATAGCCCCTCACTTTTTTTTTGTTGAACTTCAGTTCCCAGAGTAATAGAAAGTAAAATAGGATACGTATCATGAGATAAAATACATAAGGCCACTTTCATAATGACTCATTTCAGATACAAGAGAGTAGGGCGTGTGTGCGTGTGCGCGCGTGCGCACCTAAATGCATATATTGGTGAGTGGGAGAGAGAATATGCATGATTGTGTGGAATGAAAAAGGTTTTGTTTGCAGGTTTTTGGGAGGGCTTCATTAGATATGAATGGCAGTTGTTTTCCTGGTGCTAATTAAGTCCGGTGGAACAGTTTATTGAGGTATTTAAACAAAATTTGGATCAGAGCAAAAAAAGCAAATTTCCATGTTTCAATCCAAAGCAGAAAGGGAAGCATTCAGGTTCAAAACTTCTAGGAGTAAATATGGGAGTTAAATAATTAATCGTGCAAGAAGAAAATCTGGGGAACTATAGACCAGTCAGTCTCACTTCAGTCCCTGGCAAAATCATGGAACAGGTCCTCAAGGAATCCATTTTGAAGCACTTGGAGGAGAGGAAGGTGATCAGGAACAGCCAACATGGATTCACCAAGGGCAAATCATGCCTGACCAACCTGATTGCCTTCTATGATGAGATAACTGACTCTATGGCTATGGGGAAAGTGGTGGATGTGATATATCTTGACTTCGCAAAGCTTTTGATATGGTCTCCCACAGTATTCTTGCCAGCAAGTTAAAAAAGTATGGATTGGATGAATGGACTATAAGGTGGATAGGAAGCTGGCTAGATTGTTGGGCTCAACAATCTAGGCCGTAGTGATCAACGGCTCGATTTCTAGTTGGTAGCCAGTATCAAGTGGAGTTCCCCAGGGGTCGGTCCTGGGACCAGTTTTGTTCAACATCTTTATTAATGATCTGGATGATGGGATGAATTGCACCTCAGTAAATTCACAGATGACACTAAATTGTGGGGAGAGGTAGATATGCTGGAGGATAGTGATAGGGTCCAGAGTGACCTAGACAAATTGGAGGATTGGGCCAAAAGAAATCTGACACTGTTCAACAAGGACAAGTGCAGAGTCCTGCACTTAGGAAGAAAGAACCCTATGCACTGCTACAGGTTGGGGACCAACTGGCTAAGTGGCAGTTCTGCAGAAAAGGACCTGGGGATTACAGTGGATAAGAAGCTGGATATGAGTCAGCAGTGTGCCCTCGTTGCCAAGAAGGCCAACGGCATATTGGTCTGTATTAGCAGGAACATTGCCAGCAGATCGAGGGAAGTGATTATTCCCCTCTATTTGGCACTGGTGAGGCCACACATGGAGTATTGCATCCAGCTTTGGTCCCCCCACTACAGAAGGGATGTGGACAAATTGGAGAAAGTCCAGAGGTCAATAAAAATGATTAGGGGGCTGGTGCACACGACTTATGAGGAGAGGCTGATGAAACTGGGTTTATTTAGTCTGCAGAAGAGAAGAGTGAGGGGAGATTTCATAGCAGCCTTCAACTACCTCAAGGGAGGTTCCAAAGAGGATGGAGCTAGGCTGTTCTCAGTGGTGGCAGATGACAGAACAAGAAGCAATGGTCTTAAGTTGCAGTGGGGGAGGTCTAGGTTGGATATCAGGAAACATTATTTCACTAGGAGTGTGGTGAAGCACTGGAATGGGTTACCTAGAGAGGTGGTGGAATCTCCATCCTTAGGGGGTTTTAAGGCTAGGCTTGACAAAGCCCTGGTTGGGATGATTTAGTTGGTGTTGGTCCTGATTTGAGCAGGGAATAGGACTAGATGACCTTCTGAGGTCTCTTCCAACCCTAATATTCTGTGATTCTATGATTGTTTCTCTATTAACATTTCACTACTGTCCTTTACTGCACAGAAAAGGTATTGTGATTAAGCTTTAGTTACAAACTAAAATTAGCAAATAATAAACTATGTGCAGTCTGGTCTTATAGTTTGTATATACTGTAATTTTGTTGCAAAAGTGGGAGTTATTATATTACCTATTTTTTTATCAACTTTCTATCCTTAAAACATTTTTCAAGCTATTAAAACTCTAGGGTAATCTCTGTGGGAGAAGACTAAAGTTAAGGAATGTTTCAGGTTGATAAACTCAAAATTCACTTCTAAAATTGCATTCAGTTTTTTCTGTCAAAAGTTTTTTCATCAGTCTTCCTGAATGAGTACTGCAGTTTAACATTTAAGATTATTTCCTGAGCTAGTTACTAACTACTTACCTGATCATAAGAATTAAGCAAGCAGAGTAGAGGTAAAGTGTGATTCTGAGACTGCAAACTGAAGTGAAGCCAGTCCACAGTAGGTGTAATTTTAAGCATACCAGACTTTACTTCATCAGTTTTAAAGTTAAAATAAAAGTAAAATATAGCAGATGTATCCTAAATAATCTTTAATTTATTTCTCCTCATAACATCCCTATGAAGTAGGCAAGTGATATTATTCCCATTTTACAGATAGGGAACTGAGGCACAGGGTATGTCTACACTACAAGATTATTCCGATTTTACAGAAACCAGTTTTTTAAAACAGATTGTATAAAGTTGAGTGCACGCGGCCACACTAAGCACATTCATTTGGCAGTGTGCGTCCATGTACCGAGGCTAGCATCGATTTCTGGAGCGTTGCATTGCGGGTAGCTATCCCATAGCTATTCCATAGTTCCTGCAGTCTCCCCCGCCCATTGGAATTCTGGGTTGAGAACCCAATGCATGATAGGGCAAAAACAGTGTCGCGGGTGATTCTGGGTAAATGTCGTCACTCAATCTTTCCTCAGTGAAAGCAACAGCAGACAATCATTTAGTACCCTTTCTCCCTGGATTGCCCTGGCAAACGCCATAGCATGTCAACCATGGAGCCCGTTTAGCCTTTTGTCACTGTCATAGTATGTGTACTGGATGCTGCTGACAGATGCTACACAGCAGCATTCATTTGCGTTTGCAAGGTAGCAGAGACGGTTACCAGCCCTATTGCACCGTCTGCTGCTTTGGAAATTGGTGATGACAGTTACCAATCCTTTTGTACCATCTGCTGCTAGAAATTGGCCATGATGGTTACCAGTTCTTTTGTACCATTTGCTGCTGTCATGGGTGTTCCTGGCTGGCCTCACTGAGGTCGGCCTGGGGAGCATGGACAAAAATGGGAATGACTCCCCAAGTCATTCCCTTCTTTATGTTTTGTCTAAAAATAGAGTCAGTCCTGCCTAGAATATGGGGCAAGACTACTAGACAACCAGAGAGCACAGCCGCTGCGGGTCAGAGCCCCAGAGATCCCACAGAAATGATGAGCTCCATGCCATTCTATGGGTTCCCTCTGCAACAACCCCACCCATTACTTTCCTCCTCCCACACCCCGCCTGAGCTACAATAGCAGTGTCCCCCCATTTGTGTGATGAAGTAATACAGAATGCAAGAATAAGAAACACTGACTTTTTAGTGAGATAAAATGAGGGGGAGGCAGCCTCTAGCTGCTATGATAGTCCAGGCAGTACAGAATCTTCATTAGACACAAAAGGGGGGCGGGAGGAGCTCAGCCTCCAGCTGCTATGATGAGGATGGTTACGAAGCCTTTTGTACAGTCTGCCTCTCCAGGAGAAGCTTAAAGAAGGGAATGACCGGGAGTCATTCCCATTTTTGCCCAGGCGCCCCCGGCCGACCTCACCGAGGCCAGACAGGAGCACTCACAGGATGATGAGCGTGGTTTTCAACCATTTTGTACCGTCTGCCATTAGGAAAGGAAGGGGAGGGGATGCTGCTGTTCAGCACCGCAGCATCGCATTTACCAGCAGCATGCAGTAGACATACAGTGACATTGAAAAAAGGCGAGAAACGATTTTTTCCCTCTTCTTTCATGCGGGGGAGGGGGGTAAATTGATGACATATATCCTGAACCATCCGGGACAATGGTTTTCACACTTCAGGCATTGGGAGCTCAGCCAAGAATGCAAATGCTTTTCGGAGACTGCAGGGACTGTGGGATAGCTGGAGTCCTCAGTCCCCCCTCCCTCCCTCCATGAGCATCCATTTGATTCTTTGGCTTTCTGTTACGTTTGTCACGCAGCACTGTGTTGAGTCCATGCTGTGGAGATTTTTTCAAATGCTTTGGCATTTCATCTTCTGGAACGGAGCTCTGATAGAATAAACTTGTCTCCCCATAAAGCAATCAGATCCAGTATCTACTGTACAGTCCATGTTGATCAGTGCTCCATGCTGGGCAAACAGGAAATGAAATTCAAAAGTTCGAGGGCCTTTTCCTGTCTACCTGGCCAGTGCATCCGAGTTCAGATTGCTGTCCTCTTTTGTGTGCCACCTTCTAACCCCCATCTTTCAGGGATTCCCTGTAATCTCCCCCATCTCTTCACCATCAGAGTCTCTGTGTGCCCAATTCCACCCCAAACCATGGGCTTTGTGTGCACCTCCTTTTCCCATTCCCACCCCCAGTGTTCTACAGTCTTCTCATCAGATGAGATCTGTGTGTCCCACTCCCTCTTCCCTTCATACCAGGGTCCCCTATTCTCCCCGCATGCCAGGGTTGTGTGCACCCCATTCTTACCTTCCTCTTTCCCACACACCAGTTTCCTATATCCTCCCCTCACATTTCAGGAGCTGTTTTCACCCTTCCACTCCCCTTTCTCCCCTACCATTCTTCTTTCTGTCTGGGAGAGATATCATTCATCATGTAAATACATTAAACCATTAGGAGGATATGAGAGAAAAGGTAGGTGGGGTAATATCTTGTATTGGACCAACTTCTGTTGGTGAAAGGGACAAGATTTGAACTTCAGCAAGTTTTTCTTGAAGTCTGGGGAAGGTAACCAGCATATTTAAACAAAATATAAGTTGGGACAGGTTGTTAAGCATAGGGGTTTCAAACATGCTGTAAAATGAAGTGGGCAATGGAGAGTTAGCAAGCCGTAGAGAGCATTATGAATTGTTATAATGAGCCACAAAACCAGTGTGTCTGATTTTTAGTGTCTAGCAGTTATTTAAGCTCTCCAGTTTGTTTTCTGAAGGTTTTGCACAAGTTTCCTTTGAGGATGAGGACTGAGAGATCAAGTATGGAGTGATTGTTTTGTGAAAAGTGTTCACCCACTGGCAATAGGGTGTTTTTGTCTTATTTTTCTGTGAGAGTCCATTCAAGCGCATGGTTTTTGTCTGGTTTCACACACATAGCTGTTGTTGGGGCATTTGACATCCATATATTGTGAAAGACATGTGTAGGACCCATGGATCTTGAAGGGTTTGTTATGGGGAGGACTGATCATCCCAGCAGTGGAGATAAGTCTGCAGATTTTGCATCTGTTATTCTGGAAGGGTCTGCTGCTGCTTTGAGTGCCAACCACTCAATTGCAATTTGACAATTGCAAATAGACAATTGCAGAGGTGCTAGAGTCTATGGCTCTGCTAAAGAACTGGCAGGAACTCCCTTTTCTACCTTTCAGTTTTTTATTTCCCCCCACCCCATATCAACAGGGTTCTGAACATTCTCTCAGTCCAGACAATCTCTCTCTTACACAGTACTTTTCATCAGATGATCTCAACGTGCTTCACAAAGGAGAAAGAGGTCAATATCATTAACCCCATTTTACAGATGGGGTAACTGATCAGTGGCAGAGCCAAGAATAGGACTCAGGTCTCCTGAGTCCCGGTCCATACTACCTCCTCAGCATATGTTTTTATTTTTAAAAACAAACAAAACCCCAAAAACAAACAAACAAACAAACAAACAAGACGGTGATAGGCCAAGTTTCATTTAAACAGTTGTATTGCATTAACATCTAAATGCTACCCCAAGTTGGCCCACATTGTACTGTTGTAAGCGAGACTTGCCGGAGCTCGACCCTCCTGGATGAGGAGGGGAGCCACACCGGCCTCAACTTGTCGTCTGAGAGTCTCGGTTCTTGAACTGTAGCCCACCACCCGGGTAGCTTGGTCCCTGTGGATAGGACTAGGCAGTGGCACAGTCAAAGGGGGCCCAGCCCTTGGTTTGGGCAGTCACCAATTACACAGTTAGCTCAGCTCCGGCCCTTTGGTTCAGGGGCGGGCTGGCAGGAGTGCGGGTTGCTCGGGCCCTTTGGGACAGGGCCGAGCAGTGGCACAGTCAAAGGGGGCCCAGCCCTTGGTTCGGGCGGGGCACCAAGTACACAGTTAGCCCAGCTCCGTCCCTTTGGTTCAGGGGCGGGCTGGCAGGAGTGCGGGTTGCTCGGGCCCTTTGGGACAGGACCGAGCAGTGGCACAGTCAAAGGGGGCCCAGCCCTTGGTTCGGGCGGGGCACCAAGTACACAGTTAGCCCAGCTCCGTCCCTTTGGTTCAGGGGCGGGCTGGCAGGAGTGCAGGTTGCTCGGGCCCTTTGTCTGTGCCACTGCTCGGTCCTGTCCCAAAGGGGCCCAGCCCTTGGTTCAGGCGAGGCACCAAGTACACAGTTAGCCCAGCTCCAGCTGGCCTCTTCATGCCGGGGGAGGGGGATTCTGCCACCCATGGACGGGTGGCAGGGGGAACGCAAGCCCACCCACTCCACTGCGTTCCAGCCCGGGGCCCTAGCAGCAGTGATCACCGCTGCGGGTGGTCAGTGGGGATCCTGACCGCAACACACTGCCATGGGTATCGGGAAATCTGCAGCCTGACTCTTGTCGGCTGCCCCCGGGCTACTTCCAATATCCCCCTCCGGGCCTACCTAGTTCGTGGGATCAGCTTCGGGGATGTTCAACCACGTAGGCTCCTCACGGCCAGGGCTGGGCGGCAGCTCCGGCAGCTCCTCCGGGAAGTCCGGCCAGGCTTGTTCCGGGGTGTCCTCGGGGCCGCAGCAGGGACGGGGTGGCTCTGGCTGCTCCTCGTTGTAGCGAGCGCAGGGAAGCTCTGGCTGCTCCTCATTGTAGTGAGCGCAGGGAAGCTCTGGCAGTTCCTCATTATAGCAAGTGCAGGGAAGCTCTGGCCAGTCCGGACACTGGCCTGCGGCCTCAACAGCTTCCCAGTCAGGAGCTCCCGCAGACAGGTCTGCTCCTGATGGTGGCTGGGCTCCAACTGAGGGCTGAGGGCCGGCTTTTATCCTTCTGGGTCGCCGCTTGACCTTCTGAGGGGCGGCACTTCCGCTTAGAGGCCCCACCCCATGGATGATTGACGGGGCTCGACCCTCCCGGATGAGGAGGGGAGACACACCGCCTCGCTACAACTAGGTATTGCACAAGCACATGATGACAGCCTCTGCTCTAGAAGCTCTGGAGCTTGGTGTTTGAATGGGCTATGCCTTTTTTTAGCTAGCGGGTAAGAGGTGACTCACTAGGACATTTAAAGAGAAACCCAAGTCAGCCTAGAACCTAACTCTGCCTTGACTAGTCATCTACACACAGTGGAGAGAGTCATAATAGCAGAGGACAGAGAAACATATCTATCGGATGCATTAGGACTGAGGAAGATTTAAGGGGCCAGTACTACCACTGCAAAATGTAGAGCTTCATCCCCACAAGTCAGACATTTATGCTTTCTTCAGTACTTGAGTGTCCCATCTTAGATTTGCTTTATATGAACATTCATGCAAGTAAAACTCAATTGCTTGAGTTTTTGAAAAATTAATTTCACCCCTGTGCCTATGCCTTGCTCAAGGCTTATGCACCACTAAGGCCTATTTTAAAGAGTTAAGTGGGTCAGAAGCAGTACACAAACCTTTCCTTAGTTCTCTGCATAGGAGTTAATTCTACCCAAACTCTGCCAAAGCAACATAAATTTTAAATTCAAACAAATGCTCATGGGAATTATTTTTTGTGGTGTTTACTCAGGTCTAGAGACCAATAAAGGTAATACAGATGGAGGATGCACAAGTGGACTGAAAATCCCAGCCCAACAGATCACTGAAAAAGTGTGTATCTGATATGTGGCCAAATTATGAAGCTAAGAACCAGAATGAGATCGGAGTTCAAACTTTCACTACATGAGGTTTACTCCCTTCTTCCAGTTCAGGCTTACCTCTTCTTAACCATTACTGGTTACAATATTTTCATATACTCCAGTGCTTACATTTTCAAGATTAATGACTTTCTGAATAGACCAATATTCTGCAAAGTTCCCCATGAATGATAACCACTTAGTTATCTTTAGCTGTATTCAAACCAAGAATTCAGAGATCAGTTCAAAGTATGCATGTTAGGCAGTATGTGAAGCTCTGTATTAGGTGAACGTGAAAGACTGGATAAGCCTTAGTAGTTTTATATACCAGCGGTGTTGGTGTGTCAACTAATTAAATACACTGCAACTTTTTTCCAGGACATCAGATTGATTACTGTTACACTCTAATCATCTACCACCGATTCCAGTCAGAAGGGAACAATGGCGAATTTTTCTTTCACCAGAGAACTCAGATCCTGAAATGAAGCCTCTGTGTTGTAACTAGTCTCTGACATACAGGCTAAGCTAAATGGCCTTTGTTAACTTGCCTAAGGCCTAAACAAAGGCAAAACGCGATCCCAAAGGAAGCCATATGATCTAGTCATTATTGTGAAGGCTTTGGAATCAGGGGATCCAGGGTTTTGGCTCATTATTTGAGCTATAATATGACATACTACCTATGTATCCTTGTGTCATCTGGGCAGTCCCATGTAAATGTAAGTTTTAATGGCAAGATTTCTATGATCTTCAGGAATCTTCTGTTGTCACTCAGCCTTCTATCCCAGAAAGGAAAACTCACTGAAAACTAGATGCTACATTGGAACTCAGTAAATCTTACAAAAGAGGTCATTGGACACTAGTTCCATTATTTGTCTTGGGAACATAATTTGAAAGAGCCAGATCATCCCATAGCAAGAGGTCAGAGGTTGGGGTAAGAGAATGAAAAATGAAGTTTCCCTCAAAATTCACCCATATCCTTTTCTCAGGAAAACAAGGATTAACCCCATGCTTAAACAAGCAGAGTCTCTTCCAGCAGAACCTGTAGCTCTTGGTAGAACTGGGTGAGTGCTAGGGTCATATCTGAGGAGACCCTGTGTCTTCTGCCCATTTTCTGTTAGCAGTATTATAGCTTAAATTATATCTTTGCTCTTTAAAAAAAACATATAAACATAGAGTTTCCTAATAGCTTATAACACTTAATTATGAGGTTAATTAGGCATAAGAAATTAATGTAATGTTCCATTAATAGATAAGTATGTTTCACCTTCTTGGTCTTTCATTACCCAATTATCCCATATAACATTCCAGCTGAAGTGGGGTTATTAGTGTATACTTGTTTTAATTTCATGAAGCACCTTGTCCTCTCTTCAGCCACTTATCCTTTTACCTCGCCATATGCTTTTTGGATTCACTTTACTACAGCTGTCATTTAGCTCTTTCAATTACATTTTTAATAAATTCTTGCCATGTAATTAAGAGTTTTCAAAATCAGGATTCCCTATTCCACTCTAAGCCCCCTCTTGTGATTTAAGATTTCTACTTAAATATTCTCTTTAATCCCCCATGCCTCCAGTTGATGCTAATGAAATAGCTTCTGATCAAGTTGTTACTTTTCTCAGAGAATTAAAAGGGAAACCAGCGTGTTGCGTTTTTCTGGTTGATGTTTCGGGGGGAGGGCTAGGGTGAATCTGATAGAAATTATGCTCCATATTTTTCTTCTCAACAACATCTGTCCCCTTAAAATTTATGACAGAATGATTACAGATTAGTAGTATGTTAGATCAAACATTCAGATCACAGCCAGGGCCAGATTAAGACACAGGGGGTGATACATTAAAGTCAGTGTTGACTCTTTCATTTTTGATCATTCTAGCAGACAGAAATGGGGTAGGAGTGAAGCCCACGAGAAGATGGGAATTGGGAGTTGCTGCAGGAAACAACAAAGGAGACAGGCACAGAAGGAGGAAAGATGCAAAGCAGGATTTGGTAGGAAGAGGCACAAAGGACAGAAATACTAGTGATCCTACAGATGAGCATATTTTCCTTCCTAAGAGGTGCTGAATGCAGCACTGAGATACTGGGCAGTGGGCAAATAACTAAGAGTTTAGGTCTTGATTCACAGGTGTTGCAATACCCAATTCCTAGGCATCCAGCTGTCCAGTGGAATTTGTAGCCTCGAGTTTGGCACCCAGGCTTCCCATGTATTAGGGAATTAGATACCTACAAAAGGGATTCACAGAAGCCATCAGGGTGAGCAGAGAGCTGCCTAAGCTAGCCAACAGTACTATGCAGAGAAAGGGATGGGAACCAGAGCCTCAAAGTTAAATAAGCGGCTAGCTTCCACTGATCTGGGAATGAGGTGTCTGGCTTATATGCCAGAAGGAGCCCCTGTCTCCACTTGGGATTCTGAGCTGTGAGCCCCCTCTTGTGGTCAAATGCCTAAGCTAGATCAACCCTATCTTGCAAAAATGCCAGATAGAAAGACTCTTCCACCTCACTATAGCCAATAGCCCAGTAGTTAGGGAAGTTGTCTGGGATGTGGGAGGCCTGTTTTCAAATCACTGCTCAGTTTAATTTGGAGCAAGGACTTGAAACAAGGTTTCCCATATTTCAGGTGAGTGCCCTAACCACTGAGCAATTGGGTGTTCTTGGCACACATATGCCACAGACCCAACTCACTTGCCCCAAGTTAGACATGCTCTGAGTACATCTACCAGATCAGGCCTCTCAGGTGAGATAAGTGGGGAACATCTAGTCTGCATGAGTGAGAGCTCTGAGCAGCCTGTTAGCAGTGGAGTGATGTCAGATGTTAAACATCTTTGTGCATTTGCACCCCAACCACAGCAGAAAGTGTGGACACTTAAAGGATTAGGCAGCAGCTGAGCAGTGGTCTTGTGAGTGTCAGTGGTGCCTGTGTTGGATTTAAGTACTTAAGTCTCTTAGTGACTATATGTTAGACTATATCTTTGTGAATACATCTCATTGATATCAGTAGAAGTAAATGGAGACCTGGCTTAGATAGATTTAATTCTAAGTTCATGGAAGCGGCAAATACTTGAACTTGGTCTGAATCTGCTCACTATCCCAGCAGATGTGGAAGGTAAAAGGTATCTGACCATGTAATTATACACTGCCAAGAGAACAGCAACAAAAATCCTGAAAAATAACTTGAAAAATGTACTCTGGAAACTAAACTTTAACTGCAGGTTAAATTCCTTGAAGATAACAAATGTTATACCTACATAGGGGTTTTTGAGGAAGTTAAAATGAATAGACCTCACATTTATTCTAAGTGAATTGGTAAATCATAAACAGTTTCCAACAAACATAATTTCTGCAAAGAAAAACTCATGACTCGCTAGTCTACTAGAATTCTTAGAATGCACCAAAGGACTGAATGAAGGGGAACTGACTGGTGTAACTTAGACTTTCAAAAGGCCTTTGACAAGGTCCCTCTCAAGACACTACTAAAGAAAGTAAGTAGTCCTGAGGTGAAAGGCAAAGTATTGTTAGGAATCAAAAACTGGCTAGGACAGAAAACAATAGGATTAAATGGGAAATCATCATGGCAATCCACAGAAGTGCTACAAGAATTTGTAGTAGGACCGGGGGTTAATATATTAACCAGTCTTGCAGAGTGAGCAGTGAGATGTCAAAATTTATGGACAACATGAAGTTATTTAGGTTAGTCAAGTCCAGTGGAGACTGAGGAACTTCAGAAGGACCTAACCATCTAGGTGAATGGGCAAGATAGGTGCAATTCAATGTTGATAAACGCATACTGGAGGGGAAAAGTGAACTAGCTATTTTATCAAGATTTAAATTTACTGTATCAACTCAGGAAGAAGTCCAGAGCATCACTGTGGATATATCTATGAAGACTTCTGCTCAAAGTGCAGCTGCAGTCAAAAGGAAAACCAACAATATTTGTCTGCTCCATCCCTTTCCTTATGCATCCTAAGTACTTATGCCATTCTTTAGTCAATGGCTTGCCCTCATCTGAACACTGTTCAGTACCGGTTACCCTCTCTCAACAAGCACAGTGCAGAGACAAGCAATAAGAATAACTACGAGCATGGAAAAGCTCTTATATGAAGAGACTCAAAATAATCCTTTCCTCTCTAGAGAAAACAATCCCAGTAAGACAAATACAGTATAAAATTATAGGAAACAAACAAAACTGAGAAGGTGGATCAGGAGCCCGTGTTCTCATAGACTCATAGACTCTAGGACTGGAAGGGACCTCGAGAGGTCATCGAGTCCAGTCCCTTGCCCTCATGACAGGACCAAATACTGTCTAGACCATCCCTAATAGACATTTATCTAACCTACTCTTAAATATCTCCAGAGATGGAGATTCCACAACTTCCCTAGGCAATCTATTCCAGTGTTTAACTACCCTGACAGTTAGGAACTTTTTCCTAATGTCCAACCTAAATCTCCCTTGCTGCAGTTTAAGCCCATTGCTTCTTGTTCTATCATTGGAGGCTAAGGTGAACAAGTTTTCTCCCTCCTCCTGATGACACCCTTTTAGATACCTGAAAACTGCTATCATGTCCCCTCTCAGTCTTCTCTTTTTCAAACTAAACAAACCCAATTCCTTCAGCCTTCCTTCATAGGTCATGTTCTCAAGACCTTTAATCATTCTCGTTGCTCTTCTCTGGACCCTCTCCAGTTTCTCCACATCTTTCTTGAAATGCGGTGCCCAGAACTGGACACAATACCCCAGTTGAGGTCTAACCAGCGCAGAGTAAAGCGGAAGAATGACTTCTCGTGTCTTGTTTACAACACACCTGTTAATGCATCCCAGAATCACATTTGCTTTTTTTGCAACAGTATCACACTGTTGACTCATATTAAGCTTGTGGTCCACTATGACCCCTAGAACTCTTTCTGCCATACTCCTTCCTAGACAGTCTCTTCCCATTCTGTATGTGTGAAACTGATTGTTCCTTCCTAAGTGGAGCACTTTGCATTTATCTTTATTGAACTTCATCCTGTTTACCTCAGACCATTTCTCCAATTTGTCCAGATCGTTTTGAATTTTGACCCTGTCCTCCAATGCAGTTGCAATCCCTCCCAGTTTGGTATCATCCGCAAACTTAATAAGCGTACTTTCTATGCCAACATCTAAATCGTTGATGAAGATATTGAACAGAGCCGGTCCCAAAACAGACCCCTGTGGAACCCCACTTGTTATACCTTTCCAGTAGGGTTGGGAGCCATTAATAACTACTCTCTGAGTACGGTTATCCAGCCAGTTATGCGCCCACCTTATAGTAGCCCCATCTAAATTGTACTTTCCTAGTTTATCTATAAGAATATCATGTGAGACCGCATCAAATGCCTTACTAAAGTCTAGGTATATCACATCCACCGCTTCTCCCTTATCCACAAGGCTCATTATCCTATCAAAGAATGCTATCAGATTAGTTTGACACGATTTGTTCTTTACAAATCCATGCTGGCTATTCCCTATAACCTTACCACCTTCCAATTGTTTGCAGATGATTTCTTTAATTATCTGCTCCATTATCTTCCCTGGCACAGAAGTTAAACTAACTGGTCTGTAGTTTTCTGGGTTGTTTTTATTTCCCTTTTTATAGATGGGCACTATATTTGCCCCCTTCCAGTCTTCTGGAATCTCCCCCGTCTCCCATGATTTCCCAAAGATAATAGCTAGAGGCTCAGATACCTCCTCTATTAACTCCTTGAGTATTCTAGGATGCATTTCATCAGGTCCTGGTGACTTGAAGGCATCTAACTTTTCTAAGTGATTTTTTACTTGCTCTTTTTTTATTTTATCTTCTAAACCTACCCTCTTCCCATAAGCATTCACTATATTAGACATTCCTTCAGACTTCTCAGTGAAGACTGAAACAAAGAAGTTATTAAGCATCTCTGCCATTTCCAAGTCTCCCGTTACTGTTTCCCCCTCCTCACTGAGCAGTGGGCCTACCCTGTCCTTGGTCTTCCTCTTGCTTCTAATGTATTGATAAAAAGTCTTCTTGTTTCCCTTCATTCCCATAGCTAGTTTGAGCTCATTTTGTGCCTTTGCCTTTCTAATCTTGCCTCTGCATTCCTGTGTTATTTGCCTATATTCGTCCTGTGTAATCTGACCTAGTTTCCATTTTTTATATGTGAATGCCTTTTATTTTGTAGGTCACGCAAGATCTCGTGGTTAAGCCAAGGTGGTCTTTTGCCACATTTTCTATCTTTCCTAACCATCGGAATAGCTTGCTTTTGGGCCCTTAATAGCATCCCTTTGAAAAACTGCCAACTCTCCTCAGTTGTTTTTCCCCTCAGTCTTGATTCTCATGGGACCTTACCTATCAGCTCTCTGAGCTTACCAAAATCTTATTCTCCTTATCTTATAACAAAGGAGCAAGGGAGTATTCAATTAAATTGAAAGGCAGCAAATTCAAAACAGGTAAGAGGAAACAATTTCATACAATGCATAACTGAGCTCCCTAAGAAGATGGAAACATTTTTCTCAAAAAATTGAAGTTCTTTACATTTGACAGAGTTAAAAAGTTTTGAATTCGTTTCTCCCTTTCTCACTGAATGGGAAGTCCAGGGTTCTCCTTTCCCTTCTTACAAAGTAAAATAAATAAAACAAACAAGCTTGTCAAAACTTGTTTGGAGGAAGGACACTATAGTATACAAGTCTAGTGAAACATATCTTTAGTTAGATTAGTACATGTAGATTAGCCCTAATGAAGGAGACTGTTTGGAAGATCTCCCAATTAAGTCTGTTCTTTGTACAGGTCTTAAGACAGACATTTGGGTAGAAACCTAACAAATTTTATTAACACACTATTAATTTTTTCAACTGTTATCACTTTAAAAGCTATTTTAAAATAGTTTACAGCCTAAGGAATGTTTTACTATGAGAGATTATTAAAGAGTAGTCAAAATAAAATCAACACGTACTCTACAAGTTTTTTGAATTTATACTTTTAAGAGAGCCCAAATATTATACTAAAGTAAAATATTTCAAATTTGAGTCTATTACAGAAGGGATCTTATCTAAACCAGTATTGTTTACAAGGTTAAAGGTGGGAGGAATTAAATGTGACAATAGTGCCCTTAACATTGGAAGTATATTTTCTATATAGATCTCAATCCAAATTAGAGCACTTCTTTGGGACTGTGCATGTGTTTATAGTTTATCATGTACTTAAATGCTTTATTTCATTGGGAGTTAAACTGCATGTTTCATCTGTTCAGGAAGCCCTCCTTTTTGGAAGGGTAGCACTGTGTGCACTTCATTTGCTCAGGATTTTAGAGATAGCTGAAGGTTTCTTTAGTTACGCAGGCTGCTTATGGCAACCTTATCCACTCCCTGGGTTCCAGAATCAGGGCAGTATAACTTGTATATAACCTTTTTGTCCCAGACATATGCGGCTTGCTCAGACCTTTCTTCTCCATAATAGTGTTACTCCACCTACATAAGGTTTAGCCAAGGGACAAATCACCTATTGTTTCACAGACACAGAGCCTGGTTGGCAGCATTTTACAGTCACACTACACAGAGTCAATGGCTACACTGGCCACAAGGCAGGGGAGAATCAGGCTATATATCTCAGTAAGCAGATTTATGTGCTATTAATACCTTTGGGCTAAATTATGAGTTGCTCTGAGCAAAGGGAAGTAAACTGCTGTGCTGAGTCTGGACCAGTGTAGAAATGACTGACAGTCACAAACTACTTCCTGGTTCCACCACTGGGCTGGGCAAGGGATACACAGCACTGGTCCTTACCCTGCACAGCATACGTTCTGACATAATAGTGAGAGGCAGCACATTGGAGAGAAAACAGTGACTTGCACCTTCCCTCACCCACCTGTGCAGGAGGTACATAGCAGCTCAGTGGAGCATGCTTCCCCTTCCTTACTGCTACCCATGATCCAGGTAATCAAGGCAAGGGAGAAAAAGGTGCCTTGCACCACCATGCAAGTGGAGTCAGTATTTGATCCTTTATGAAAATCTTTCACCAGATCCGCAAAGGAAAATCCAGGTCTGATTTTAATTGGTCAGGCTTTCTGTAAGTAACTTATAAAAGGCGGATGTTAAGTTTCCATGACAGTAAGTTGCATATACTTGTCTCTTCCCCCACCTCCATTTCAAAACTGTGCACTGTAGTAAATTGATCTGTAACAGGTCATTATTCTGTAAATTATTTGGCAGCTGATCCAAATTCCACCAAAGTCAGTTGGGTGGCTTTTCATCGGCTGCAGGGAACATAGAATCAGATCCTTAGTCAATGATATCAAGTAAGGCAATACAATGTGGTGGATTTCTGTTTTTTCAAACAAACCGAGCTTCCACTCTGTAGCAATTCACAGAAGTGCATTGTAGTTTGAAGATAATAGACTACATAGTGGCCATTCAGCAAACAAACAAAGAATTGAAAAGCAGAAAACTTGGCAAAAGTTAAAAATAAGCACTATTTCAAATTTTAGGATAGCTGGTATATCTCAGTGATGAAATAATGCTTTGAAAATATGGATTCAACTAATCCCCGACAGCTAGCTTCATCCATTTCAGCAGCTAGATAATAAATCCTGTAGGACTGATTCACTTACACTAAGGTTCCTTTACATAATTCTGGGTCTCACTCAGTAAGAACTTAGTAAAATAGCTATACCTGTACATGCCCATAAACTACAGAGGTGTCTGAATGATAAATAACTATTAAAAATGAGAGATTACATCACCAAAGCAAAATAAATACCAACGGCCAGATCCTGAGCAAGCCTATGGAAATCAATAGAGATACGTAAATTTATATAAGCTAAGGCCCCATGCCTGCCAGGGCCTTTCCTGGGCAGAAGTCTTTTGTACATTTTAAAATAAAGGTGGAGCTGGTTGAATAAGTTATTCTATAAATTCAGCTCTTAAGAGTGAAATTCACCCCTGAGCACAGGCCCAGCACAAGACCTCTTAAGCCTTCATACCAGGTCTTAAGAGGGACTTAATGGTGCATAGGTGCTGACTAGGGCACAGGGGTGAATTTCACCCTAGTTGTCCAGGAACAAACATTCACTACTGGATATCATTTGATGTCTTGTGTCCTGATTGCTCAGGAACTATTCAGTGTATTCTTTCAAGTAATCAATGTGTGTTTGACTAGTCATCTGTCACCTGATGTTTCTGTTTTCTGATTGGATGCTGCAGATTTACAAGTGCTTCCGTTTAAATCAATTCTATTCTGATTAAATTAATCTTAGCCACAGAATTACAGTACACAGTGCCCCAATTATCCTTCACTGGAGAGACAGGGGAACTGAAGCAAAGAGAGATTGTGTTTTGCCTGAGATAAAATAGGAAACCTGGCAGAGCTGGGAATTTCAGTCCTGGATCCTTTCCTCTGCACAAAATCTCCCACTGCTCTCAGTCAGACAGCTATCATTGGAGAAATCACCAAAGGAACCTCTTCATATTGAAATTTAGGCACTTACAGAAACATCTTCATGAATGATGGGGTAGGAAAAAACTTAATATTTTTTCATTGCTCAAGTCTCCTTACAGAACCAGTAACCGGCTCTAGGGTGCTGACATCTACAGATCAGCTGTACCTATGCTCTCCTATTCTATTGAGAAGGAATAATTGGAGAGGAAAACTCTTCTTTGGTTACTGCTCTGCCTATCTGGAAGACAGACATTGCTGCAGAAATCGAGTGTGGGAGTATTTCACAGTGAAACCAAAACACTGTCAGAAGTATATTCAGTGAACAATTTCTCATGCAGTGCTAGCTTATAAAAGGATGGGGAAGAGTAAAATTTTTACATGCTCATCTACCCGTAGGCAAACAACTGCTGTAACTCCAGGGCACCACCACAGTGCCAGTTTTTCTATAATTCAAAAGACTTGTTTGTGCATATTATGGCCTTGGTTATGGTCTATAATGAGCACAATTCCATTTACTCCAGTGGCACCACTCACACTTTATATGAGTAACTGGAATTTGGCCAGTTGTTGCAGATTATTCACAGGTGTTTTATTCCAATGCAGTTCCCTTATTGGGTCATATCCTCTGCTGGTATAAACAGCATAGCTCCATAGACTTTAAAGTTATTTTAGATTTATACCAGTAAGAAAACTTTGGGCCTCATTTTAATTTTGATTTATTACACCTGCTGTGCCTGCAGATTGTAAACTGGGGGTCAGGAACCTGTTTTATACTAGGAACCCTCCCCCTACTGTACACAGGGCCACGTAGGCTGCCTCTGCTTTATAACAAAGTGTCTGCTTTCTGTGATGATACAGTGCCTTTTCAATAGTACTATATGCTTGTTAGAATGGTTAGTTAATTGAATGGCTCCAATTTATTCTCTTTGGAGCTCAGGAATTGGTTTTGGATATTATACATTTCACATTTGGCCTAACACGATACAAAAGGGTTCCTCTCTTTTATATTCTTTCCAGTTTAACAAAATTGTAAACACATGGTGGTGTTTAATACAATTGATTTTCCACCCACCAGGAGCAATAGTTAAACACTAAAATCAATGCCAGCCTTTGTAAACACCTATTTACTCTTGATTATATCTGAATGGTTTATAACAGGGCATGTTAGCACCTTAGGTCAAGGGTGAACTGGCAAAAGAAAGTGAGGTCAAGACAATTACCACCATTTAGTTACCTAAATTGCCTAGGGTGGCAAAAGATGAAGGGCAGAGAAAAGCATGTAGCACGTAAACCACACATGGGTTGCCTATGACAGAAGAACCTTTTGAGGCTTGCTATAATCTCATCTCACACCAGTAAGAATCTGGATAACTCCACTGATGTAAATAGAATGATCAAAATCCAAACCTTGCAGCTGGCCTGAGCAAGGTCCACTTTTAGATTACCACCATCATCATCTTATGTCTTCATTGCTAGAGGGGGTGTTGTTCCTTCCCCACAAACAAGTGTGCTAGATTTGTATGTCTCAACATGGCTGTGGGTCTCATGCATTTCCACTCTCTCCTCTCTTCAAGGTTCCCTTCCTGCTGAAGGGGGTAGGGGGGTGGCCGGGGAGGCTTCTATGGAAGAGCCATGGCAGTTGAAGGCAGGAGCTCTTTGCATTACCACCAGAGCTCTCCAATCTAGACCAAACGTCTAGGGGGGTGAGGGAGTCATAAGAGTCAGCAATACTGATTCTGCCTGCTTTACCAAAGGCAATTTCCATCTTCTGTTTAAACATACTACATATGTTTCTCACATCAGTTTAAGAGGCAATGAAAACCTGACATGTAACTTTAAATTAAACACACATGAAAACTAAACTATGCTGATCTGGAGAAATTAGAAAGCAGTCAGGTCTGCAAACTGTGAATGGAGATTCAGTCCTGTTAAGATAGTCCTACACTCCTGAGAATGGAAATAAACAGCACAGTTGAGAAGCAGAAAAACATATCCCAGCAATTCCACCCATTACATTAAAACAAGTTCATTTTTGTCTTCTAATATGCTTAGATAACTAAGGAGCATAATTGTTACAGGAATGGTATGTAATTGGGGGTCAGCCTTGCAAGTAGTCCACAAGAATGTCTCCATCCTAAAGGATGATTTACCGCAGGAAATTTTTGGAGAATTTCTGCTTTACCGGGATTTATTCAAGCCTAAAATGGGTAAGGCTAATTGCTCTGCTTCAGGTTATTTTTCAACTAAGCAAAGAAAATGGATTCAAGAAGGCAGAGACTCAAAGTGTTTGGCAAAGACACTAGTATTTTGGTCAAAGGGTAATTAATTTATGGGCAATTATAGTTCATGTGTGTAGTACACTTGCTGTATACAGCAACTCACTATAACAATGGGGACAGATTCACCTCAAGCCTTAAAGTAAATGTGCTTTTGAGATACTGCATTTCCAAAATATTCAACATGGATACTATTGTTTTGGGACAAAGTATTTTTCAGGGCCTGATTCTATTACCCTTACTCGCAGTAATTAGAACTTAACAGCATTATTCTCTTGAGTTAAATGGAACTACTAACGGTGTAATGGTGGTACTATCAGGCCCTTGTTATTAAGCAAGAGAGAATTACAGTTCAGACCAACTTTCAAAGGAGTTCTAAACATCACAGTTCTAATAACGTACACATTGGCAAGATAGCAGCTGCCCCTAAAAGAGCAGTTAGGTATGCCGCTCTGTGTGTCGTTCTAAAACAATCATATCTGGCTGTATTCAAAGCTGTTCCCCCCATCCTGAACATGACAGGGTGGGAAGCATACAGCTCCAGTTGATAGATGTGCTGCATCCAGCATAATTAAGTTATAGCAGGGCCATATTTCAGCCTCCAGGATGAATGGAATTGAAAGTTGGCTTGAAGATACCCTCCCTCCTCCACTCAGCTAAGAATTCAGCCCATTATGACATAAAAACCAACTCTGGCTGAACTGTCCTAAAGCAGTCCCTAGCTGAGAGCTGATTAACCTTTTTCTTGTGACACATGCATCAGAGTTTTATTGGGTGACTAAGCTTTATAGATCCAATATTGATATTTGGTGATGCATGCTGAATTCAGTGTACATAACAGCTTTGTGGAATAGGACGTACTGTAAATAGGACATTCTCTGAAAGTATCCAACAGATAGAGGAAATTAGCACGGAGATGGAACAAAATGCATGTGAGTAATTGTGCATACAAAGTCATGGATAAACAGGTGGTGTGGAAAACTGCTTTCACATTAAGGGTATGTGTTTGGAAAATGTAGGATCCTAAACCTCCCTTTCCACAATTTAACCCCATTGCTTCTTGTCCTATCCTCAGAAGTTAAGAAGAATTATTTTCCTCCCTCCTCCTTGTAACAATCTTTTATATACTTGAAAATTGTTATCATGTCCCCTTTCTGTCTTCTCTTCTCTTCTCTTCTCTTCTCTTCTCTTCTCTTCTCTTCTCTTCTCTTCTCTTCTCTTCTCTTCTCTTCTCCAGACTAAACAAACCCAATTTTTTCAATCTTCCCTCATAGATCATGTTTTCTAGACCTTTAATTATTTTTGTTGCTCTTCTCTGGACTTTCTCCAGTTTGTCCACATCTCTCCTGAAATGTGGAACCCAGCACTGGACACAATATTCTAGTTGAGGCCTAATCAGCGTGGAGTAGAGTGAAAGAATTACTTCTCCTGTCTTGCTTACAACACTCCTGCTAATATATCCGAGAATGATGTTTGCTTTTTTTGCAACAGTGTTACACTGTTGACTCCTATTTAGCTTGTGATCCACAATGACCCCAGATGCAGTACTCTTTCGTAGGCAGTCATTTCCCATTTTGTATGTGTGCAACTGATTGTCCCTTTGCATTTCTGCTTATTGAATTGCCTCCTACTTACTTCAGACCATTTCTCTATTTTGTTCAAATCATTATGCAATAGTTGGTGCCATAGCTGCCCTGTAAAAACCTTTCCCCAGACTTTTGTTCTCCTTCCCTACTACTGTATGTGGGATGTTCCCTCTGGTCTCTGGGGAGACTGTCAGCAATATAACTCAAGCTTCCAAAGGCTGGAATGGCTTGGTCTAAGCCACTCGTTGCATACACCTACATAACAGCTCCTCCCTGGTAAGCCTTAAACACCATCCAGGTCTGTGTCACTTATCCAACATACCCTCACTGGACTCTGAGCACAGGAGGCAAAAACATGGCAAGAGGAGGGAGCTGGATGACTGAAGCTCTGTGATTAAGATACTCCACCCAGCTGGATTAGTTTTGCCTAAATATAACAACTCAAATAATTCATTGCTGGGTCATTAGTTGCTAAGAATCTTCTAGGGAGTTAGTTTAACAAGAGAACCCTCTTCTTGAAAAGTTCAGTGGGACGATTTAGCTCACAGTTTAGCTAATCCACTTCTGACCTTGCAGAGAAACTTACATGCAGAGAAGTGAGATGGGAGATCATTTTTATTAATCATAAAAGGAAAGAGTATTCAGTTTTGCTAAGTGCTGACTAAGGAGAGGTAAGATTAACTATCATTAGTTTTTACATCCTTTAACTACTTCAGATAAAGTGGAAGGGTAATCCAAGGGAGTGTTATAACTGAGATGAAACTGAGAAAAAGAAAACTTCAGATGAATGTAGTCTAATCCTTCAGCTATGCAGGCGGTACTCCAGTTGAAGCTATTGGGAGTTTTACCTGAATAAGGATTGCAGGATTTGTCCTACTATGGGGAACGATCCTGCATATGAAAGAAGATGAATTAGATGGCCCACCATATCTAGTCTCTTTCTCTTCTATGAATCCCATTAAACAGTGGTATCAAACGCAGGCTCAGTGCATGACATGATGAGTTTACATCTATCTGGAGGGTGCAAACAAGAAGGGAGAGGAGTTGTCCAGCAGGGTACAAACAGTTCTAATTAGGAGTGTCCCAGAGTTCATCTCCACTGGGACACCTCCTCATGACTATCTCTGGGGAATCATCTCTCATCTGGTCTCTCCCCCTCTCACACCCCCCCCAGTTACCTTGCTTTCAGTATTGCCGTTAGTCATTTTCAGTCAAGCCAGACGCTCAACCAGGTGAGGCCTCTAAGATTAATTGGCCCTATGTGGACCACCTTAATCCTTTCAGGGCTGGTGTGTGGTGAACACCTCATCACAAGGAGTAGTAAGATTAAGAAAGAAGAGGATATTTAGACTGTTAACCATAAGGAACATAAGAATGGCCATACTGGGACAGACCAATGGTCCATCCAGCCCAATATCCAGTCTTCCGACAGTGGCCAATGCCAGATGCTTCAGAGGGGATGGACAGAACAAGTAATCATCAAGTGATCCACTCCCTGTCACCCAACCCCACCTTCTGGCAAACGGAAGATAGGGACACTTCAGATCATGGTTTTGCCTCCTTGCCTATCCTGTCTAAGAGCCATTGATGGTCCTATCCTCCATGAACTTATCTCGTTCTTTTTTGAACCCTGTTATAGTCTTGGCCTTCACAAATTCTCTGGCAAAGAGTTCCACAGGTTGACTGTGTGTTGTGTGAAGAAGTACTCTCTTTTATTTACTTTAAACCTGCTGCCAATTAATTTCATTTGGTGACCTCTAGTTCTTGTGTTATGAGAAGGAGTAAATAACACTTCCTTACTTATTTTCACCATACCAGTCATGATTTTATAGACCTCTAGTATATCCCCTTAAGTTGTCTCTTTTCCAAGCTGAAAAGTCCAAGTCTTTTAAATTTCTTCTCATATGGAAGCTGTTCCATACCCCTAATCATTTTTGTTGCCCTTTTCCAACCTTTTCCAATTCCAATTTTTTTTTTTAGATTGAGGGACCAGATCTGCACTCAGTATTCAAGATGTGGGCATACCATGGATTTATACAGAGGCAATATGATATTTTCTGTCTTATTATCTATCCTTTTCCTAATGATTCCCAACATTCTGTTAGCTTTTTTGTCTGCTGTTGCACATTGAGTGGATGTTTTCAGAGAACTATCCACAATGACTCCAAGATCTTTCTCCAGTGGTAACAGCTAATTTAGACCCCATGAGATTAATTACTACCTCCAAAGAAAACTAATAGCCTGGCCAGACACTGGAATTCCTGTGCTGTGGGCAATTTTGAAATTTCAAAGGCTTTGTCATTATGACATGGAACTAAAGATGAAATTTCCCTCACAGTGGGAATTCTGAAGTTTGGTTTCAGTAGCGCCAAAACAAAATTTTGTTTCTATCTTTCAAAACATTCCTGAGGCTCCTTGAGCTACCCAGAGCTCTGACAGGGAGCTAGGCAGCTCAAGGAACCCTAGCTATGAGACAGTCAGTCTGGCAGCCTGCCCTGGAGTTGGGGACTCCAGAAGCCTGGACTCCTCCTCAGAGTCCCAGGCAGACTACCAAGGAATCTGGCCAGAGGAGGTGGCAGGAGACCAAGCAGATTTATGATGAAAGCTTGCCTGGTAGGCAAATTTCGACCTCTGCCTGGCTTCCATGGGAATGTAATCAAAATCATCATGTTCTCAGAGTTGTATGCGCTGTTGTTGTAGCTGTCGGTCCCAGGATATGAAAGAGACAAGGTGGGTGAGGTAATA
Organism: Gopherus evgoodei; assembly: GCF_007399415.2. Taxonomy (NCBI): domain Eukaryota; kingdom Metazoa; phylum Chordata; order Testudines; family Testudinidae; genus Gopherus; species Gopherus evgoodei. The sequence goes on from NC_044325.1 coordinate 94,058,178, forward strand.
TCTTTTATTGGACCAACTTCTGCTGGTGTGAGAGACAAGCTTTCCAGCTTACACAGAGTTCTTCTTTAGGTATGGGGAATGTACACAGAGTGTCACTGCTAAATACAAGGTGGAACAGATTGTTTAGTATAAGTAGCTAACAAATATTTTAAGGGACCATTCAAGGTGAAGTGGCCCATTAACACCTCTAACCCCCACCGCACCCCTACCCCCCCCCCCACACACATCAGCAGCCTCTCTCCCCACTCCTTTCCCTCCTGATGGAATTAATAAAGCTTTCTTTTAATTTGTTTAAAACTTCAAAAGTATAAAAGATTTTAAGTACTGTGAATGCATCAAGAATTCATCTCTATAATTAAAAATAGAACATGTGTGCATACCAAAACTGTGTACTACAGCCATTCATTAACATTATAGCCATTATCTGTGAATAGTGATGAAATATTGTTGAAGCTCTTTCCTTTTCTTTCCAACTCTGGGTCCCTTGATTCAATTTAAAAATATGTGAGGCTCAGACAGTTTCAATAGAACTCATCCCCAACCTAGTGTTTCTGAAGTAAAGCCTGCACTCTGAAATCTTATTTTTGTAGCTGCTATCTCAATGCTCTGTCTGTTTGGACCTGCCATACTCTCACCACAGATTAAACAATTAGCATGGAGCTGCTCACGCAGCCTTAGATTTCCATGTAAAATTGCTGCCAGGGAGCATAATTATACTTCAATGACTTTATTGACACCAAATGATCAAGCCAAGTATGACTGACAGAGCTCTACTGACCATTTCTATTTATAAACATCACACTATTCTGAACTGATTCAGGGTTAGTTACATGTGGTTTTTGTGTTAAGCAGTTCTTTACTGCCTGTTAAGTTTTGTGGGCCTATATAATAGAGGAGCTGGCATGTCTCCATTCACAAGTGGTCATAATTTCTTTTAAACACTTCTCATGGCCTCTCTCAAGTTTTAGATAAAACTTTTTAACAGAACTCTATTGTTGGAAGATACATGATTTTTTAACTTTCTCTAACAGTAAGTTAACGTATACTGCCATCATGTGGGGGGAAAAAGAGCAAAGGGAAAAATCTATTTATCAAGCTCTTAACTTACAGAGAGATTGTCAACTTGAAAATCCTATTTCCATTTGAAACTTTCTCCCTACTATTGCTACAAATGATACTTCAGGTTACTAAAATGGAAAGAGATGAGAGATAAATGGTGGGTGGGAATTGGTTGGGCTTACTTTGTGCATTGGGCAGCATTTTGCATTGCACTGTTTTGCTAACAGTCAGATGTACTTCCCATCTTGAGTCTTAATATGATGATTTAACTTCCACACTGCAGGTGGGGAACTCACATGCACCCTCTTCCTCAGGCCCTATTGGCATGTTTGCCAATAAAAGCAGTAGCAACACTGATTTAAACTCCAACAGGGAGGCATGTGCAGAGAGGAGAAAAGGAGAGGAAAGGAGGGACAGTCCCAGGCATATCTGGTGGTGCTGCTCTGGGGCCTGCTATACCTTTCTAATAGGGTTGCCAACTTGGTAATATTTAAAAACTGGACACTCCAGCAGGAGTGCTGGAACCTTCCCCCGCAAGACCCCACCCATTCTCCTCATCCCTGAGTCCCCACCCCACCTCTTCCCCGGAGGTCCCACACTGCCTCTTCCCCTGAGGCCTCACCCCATCCACTCCTCTTTCCTCCTCCCCGACATCATTCCCTGGTTCCCCCACCCCACCCGGGTCAGGAAGGATTTGCCTGCAGAGCTGGGGCTGGGAGCTGCAGCTGCCCAATAAAGGTAGGAGGCAGCCCCAGCTGAGTAGGGGCTGGAGCATGTGATGATTAAGCACCTCCCGCCTCTTCTGCTGGCAGTACCCAGCCTTTGGGTGTCCAGTCAGTAGATCTGACCGGACACTGTCAACTCCCCTTTTCAACTGGACTTTCCAAAAACTGGGCCCCTGGCCACCTTTCTTTCTAAACATCAGCTGGCAAACAGATGAGACTTAAAAAAAATATTCAGCACACAGTATGAGTAGTGCAATCAGAGTTCAAATAATTGAAAGTGTTTAAATTAGTCAATTTAAAAAAAAAATCCAAGACAAGAGGGTCTCTTCAGAAAGCATTATGACTAGGCCTATGCAGCTCTAAAACTTAATATAAACAGCAGCTATCACCAAAAGGCTAAAATATTTCATAGACATATTCTAATTCAAAAGTGCCTAGAAACTAATCTATACCTTAAAATGCTGGCACTTTCCATACTATTAGTTACACAACATGAATATGTAGGGGAAATAGGTATTCTATCACACATATCAAAATACCAAAGTTAAGGTAGCACATGCCAGTTTAAGCATGCCTCTTTTTGCATATGTATTATGATCCAATCTTTAATTACATGATCATATAGGGCTAGTTAATGCCACTCTCATTCATAAGAAATTCCACTGACTAACTTATTACTTAACATGTATAAATGTGGCAGAAACTAGCCAATACCATTTGTAAAAGAATAAGAGTATATATTTTTTCCTTATGCCTTTTGCATACCATCACATAATCCTGCTTAATTCTCCATGTATACTTCTCAGAGTTCATGACATTCACTTCTATGACATGCAGCAGAGAGTCCTGTGGCACCTTGTAGACTAACAGACTTATTGGAGCATGAGCTTTTGTGAATGAATACCCACTTCGTCAGACGCATCTAACCCAAGATGTCAGTATAACTCAGTGGAGCTATTCTTAATTTATAAGGCTGTAAGAGGATCATGGGGTCCGAGTTGTGAAGAGTTTAAGCCTGTGTAGTGGAGCTCTTGCTTGATTTAGTGTGCAATTGACAAAATGTTATTGCCTATCATATAATATCAGTAACTAGTGCATACATAAATACACACAAATGTTAGTTTTATGATGAGATGCACATCTATACACAGTAATTACTTCTTGACAAGTCAGCATTCTGTCAACATGGTATCTGAGATCACCAATTTGTACCTATACTTAGCTATCACACATCTACCAGAATTATTTCCTATTCTGGTAGTATATATGGAAAATGAGGATGAGTTTCTAAGATCAGCACGAAACTTTAGTGAGTTGGCGGCAGCCTTGGCCTAGCGTTATGATTGGGGTTGATGAGAGCTACAGGATTAGCACTGGCTGACAGGGATGCGGATGTCAGAAGCTGCTGAACTAGGTTAGGGTGGGTGAGGGCCACCAGGCTAGGGTTAGGGTTGTGAACAAGTGGCCATGAGACCAGGATTAGGGTTCTGGACAGCAGGAGCTGCCAGGTTAGGATTAGGCCTGGAGTTTGCAGGGGCTGTGGGGCTAAGATTAAATTGGCAGAGGCTGTCAGGCTAGAACCTTGTGAATAGCAAGTCTCTCTAGGCTAGTATTAGAGATGGCAGGAGCCATGAGGTAAGGGTTAGGGTTAGGGTTGGGGGTAGGGAGGAGATGTGGGGCTAGGGTTAGGATTGTGTAGGCTGAAGACACAGGTCAAGGGTTAAGATTGAAAATGGCAGAAGCCATGGGCCTAGGGTTAAGGTTGTAGATGACAGAGACCACCAGGCTAGAGTTACTGTTGTGGATAGTGAGAGCCCCGGGTCTAGGGTTTGTGATGCTTTCTAGCATGGTCAGGCAGCTGAGAGCATCTTTCTTGTGATTATGCTGCAACCTCTGTACTCCAGGAATCCAGACTGAGACTAGGAATATGAAGTTTAAACCATGACTCTCCCTATTAGATACATTCAGTAACTCCTCGCTTAACGCAGTCATGTTCCTGAAAAATGCTACTTTAAGTGAAACGATGCTAAGCAAATCCAATTTCCCCATAAGAATTAATGTAAATGGGAGGGGTTAGGTTCCAGGGAAATGTTTTTCACCAGACCAAAAAAAAATACTTACACACACACACACACACACACTATAAGTATTAAACAAACAATTTAATACTGTACACAGCAATGATGATTGTGAAGCTTGGTTGAAGTGGTGGAGTCAGAGGGTGGAGGAGGGTAGGATATTTCCCAGGGAATGCCTTGCTGCTAAATGATGAACTAGCACTGGGCTGAGCCCTGAAGGGTTAACACATTGTTGTTAATGTAGCCTCACATTCTACAAGGCAGCACACACAAATGGAGGGAGGAGACACCGCATGGCAGAGAGAAAGAGACAGAGAGACAGACAGACAGAGACAAAGATACACACCCTGTGTGTGAGAGAGAGAGGGTATGTCTACTCTACGGGATTATTCCGATTTTACAGAAACTGTTTTTTAAAAATAGATTGTATAAAGTCGAGTGCACACGGCCACACTAAGCACATTAATTCGGTGGTGTGCATCCATGTACCGAGGCTAGCATCGATTTCTGGAGCGTTGTACTGTGGGTAGCTATCCCATAGCTATTCCATAGTTCCCGCAGTCTCCCCCACCCATTGGAATTCTGGGTTGAGATCCCAATGCATGATGGGGCAAAAACAATGTCGCAGGTGATTCTGGGTAAATGTCGTCACTCAATCCTTCCTCCGTGAATGCAACAGCAGACACTCATTTTGCGCCCTTTTTCCCTGGATTGCCCTGGCACCATGGAGCCTGTTTTGCCTTTTGTCACTGTCACCGTACGTGTACTGGATGCTGCTGACAGACGCAGTACTGCAGTGCTACACACCAGCATTCATTTGCCTTTGCAAGGTAGCAGAGACATTTACCATCTCTATTGCACAGTCTGCCATTGTAAATTGGCGATGAGATGATGGTTATCAGTCATTTTGCACCATTTGCATTTGGAAATTGGCGATGACGGTTATCAATCCTTTTGTACCATCTGCTGCTGTCATGGGTGCTTCTGGCTGGCCTCGCTGAGGTCAGCGGGGGTGTCATAAACAGATAGCTAAGGGTTAATGTCTCTTTCACCTGAAAAAAAAGTAACCTGAAGCACCTGACCAGAGGACCAATCAGGAAACCGGATTTTTTCAACTCTGGGTGGAGGAAAGTTTGTGTCTGAGTTCTTTGTCTGTCTGCCTGCCTCTCTCTCAGCTTTGAGAAGTGATTTCTGTTTCCTGCTTTTTAATCTTCTGTTTCCAAGTTGTGCGTACAGAGATCATAAAAACAATAAGGGTTATTGTTTTTCTTTTGTATTTACATAAATATAGTTGCTGGAGTGCTTTAAATTGTATTCTTTTTGAATAAGGCTGTTTATTCAATATTCTTTTAAGCAAATGACCCTGTATGTGTCACCTTAATACAGAGAGACCATTTTTATGTATTTTTCTTTCTTTTTATATAAAGCTTTCTTTTAAGACCTGTTGGAGTTTTTCTTTAGTGAGGAACTCCAGGGAAAGTGAGTCTGTACTCACCAGGGAATTGGTGGGAGGAAGAAGTCAGGGGGACATCTGTGTGGGTTAGATGTACTAGCCTGACTTTGCATACCCTCTGGGTGAAGAGGGAAGTAATTCTGTTTTCCAGGACTGGGGAATGGGGAGGGTGGAGTCCCTCTGTTTAGACTCACGGAGTTTGCTTCTGTGTATCTCTCCAGGAACACCTGGGGGGGGGGAGAAGGGAAAAGGTTTATTTCTCTTTGTTGTGAGACTCAAGGGATTTGGGTCTGGGGGTCCCCACGGAAGGTTTTTGGGGGGACCAGAGTGCCCCAAAACACTCTAATTTTTTGGGTGGTGGCAGCAGTACCAGGTCCAAGCTGGTAACTAAGCTTGGAGGTTTTCATGCTAACCCCCATATTTTGGACGCTAAGGTCCAAATCTGGGACTAGGTTGTGACAGGGGGGCGCATGGACAAAAATGGGAATGACTCCCCGGGTTATTCCCTTCTTTATGTTTTATCTAAAAATAGAGCCAGTCCTGCCTAGAATATGGTACTAGAAGTCTACTACAGAACCAGAGAGCACAGCTGCTCTGGGTCAGAGCCCCAGAGTTCCCGCAGAAATGATGAGCTGCATGCCATTCTAGGGGGTGCCCCTGCAACAACCCCACCCGTTGCTTCCCTCCTCCCCCAACCCTCCTGGGCTACCGTGGCAATGTCCCCCCATTTGTGTGATGAAGTAATAAAGAATGCAGGAATAAGAAACAATGAGTTTTTAGTGAGATAAAATGAGGGGGAGGCAGCCTCCAGCTGCTATGATAGTCCAGGGAGTACAGAATCTTCGTTAGACATGAAAGCGGGGGGGGGGGGGCTGATGGAGCTCAATTTCCAGCTGCTATGATGAGGATGGTTACCAAGCCTTCTGTACTGTCTGCCGGGAATGACCGGGACTTATTCCCATTTTTACCCAGGCGCCCCCGGCCGACCTCACAGAGGCCAGCCAGGAGCACACACAGCCTGATGATGACGATGGATACCAGTCATTTTGCACCATCTTCCACCGGGAAGAGGATGCTGGTGTTCCCAGCAGCATGCAGTAGACATAGGGTGACATTGAAAAAAGGCGAGAAATGATTTTTTCTCTTTTCTTTCGGCGAGGGGGAAGGGTGTGAATTGAATACATATACCCTGAAACACCTGGGAAAATGTTTTTGACCCTTCAGGCATTGGGAGCTCAGCCAAGAATGCAAATGCTTTTCAGATACTGTGGGGACTGTGGGATAGCTGAAGTCCTCAGTACCTCCTTCCTCCCTCCATGAGCGTCCATTTGATTCTTTGGCTTTCCGTTACGCTTGTCACGCAGCATTGTTCTGAGTCCCTGCTGTGGACTCTGTCTATCATAGCCTGGAGATTTTTTCAAATGCTTTGTCATTTCGTCTTCTGTAACAGACCTCAGATAGAACAGATTTGTCTCCCCATACAGTGATAAGGTCCAGTATCTCCTGTACGAATCATGCTGGAGCTCTTTTTGGATTTGGGACTGCATCGCCATCCATGCTGATCAGAGCTCCATGCTGGGCAAACAGGAAATGAAATTCAAAATTTCGTGGGGCTTTTCCTGTCTACCTGGCCAGTGCATCTGAGTTCAGATTGCTTTCCAGAGCAGTCACAATGGTGCACTGTGGGATACCGCAAGGAGGCCAATACCGTTGAATTTCGGCCACACTAACCCTAATCCGACATGGCAATACCGATTTCAGCGCTACTCCCCTTGTCGGGAAGGAGTACAGAAATCGGTTTAAAGAGCCCTTTATATCGATATAAAGGGCTTCGTTGTGTGGACAGGTGCAGGGTTAAATCGGTTTAATGCTGCTAAATTTGGTTTAAACGCATAGTGTAGACCAGGCCAGAGATGCACATTGCCCCTTTAAGTACTCTGACCCCACTCCAAGTACATTGCCTTTTTAAGTAGATCAGAATGTTGAGACAGCAGCTGCTGCCAGCAAGCTGCCTCTGTCCTGAGCCCTGTCATGTCCCCCCCTACTCTATGGAGATGGGGTAAGTGGGGGGGGGAGAAAGAGGGAGGGGAACACCCTGACATTATCCCCTCTCCCTCACCCCCTGCACAGCAAGCAGGAGGCTCTGTGGAGCAGCTTCAAGGCAGGAGCAGCACATGGCAATGGGGGGAGGGATAGCTGAACTGTCCAGGCAATTGATAGCCTACTGGATGGCTGCCACACAGGAAACTTAGGGGAGCAGGTTGCTGATGGGGGGCTGCCAGTCCACCCTGGTTCCAAGCCCCCACGAATTAGCTCCAACAGGCTGCTTTTCTGCAAGCAGTGGACAAAGCAAGCGGCTGCCAAAGGACATTAGAAGGGAGCATTGCACAACTTTAAACGAGCACGTTCCCTAATTGATCAGCAATGTAACAAGGAAACAACGTTAACCTGGACCACTTTAAGTGTGGAGTTATTGTATTAAGATGACTCCTATAGACTGTGAGCATGCAGAGCCTATCACAATGGGAGGTCCTCTGGTGATTATATATGGCTAATTTAAAAGAGACAGTACCACAATATACTACCTCTCCCTTTCTTCTTTATGTACTCTCCTAATAAATAACTTCCAAACAAACAATGTCCTCAACCCAAGCCCTGAGATTTAAAAAGATTATTACAGCATTGTTGATTGCTTGCTATTTATCGGTGCAGATCAGAAGTTAATACTTAACTAGAGGTCAGTCTTTATCATTGGCTCAGTCTGCTTCTGCATGTAATTCCAGTATAAGATTGTCACATAAATTGTGATATCATCAGTGATGTACATGTGTGAATTTATTTTCTGATTATTCTGATCAAACTATGTCTCAGAAAATGTTGGTGTCATTTCTGATTTCTGCTGTTCGAGTACAGGTACCACTTGCTGCTCATATGATTCTTCCAATTTAGATGTCTGTTGTATACCACAATACACTACAGGGAAGGGGTGGGCAGGAGCTTTGGAGCTAGGATTAGGCTTTGGGTGAGCAGTGGGGGCTTAAGGGAAGGATGAAAGTTGGAGTGTGGTTAGGATTGGGCTGCTGTGATTAGGATTGTGAATGGCAGGGGACTGAGCTAGGGTTACGGCTGTGGATATCAGAGGCTGCCAGCCTAGGATTCGGGCTGAGTGGACAGTAGCCCACCAGGTTAGGGTTGGGGTCAGGATGGACAGTGGCCTGCTGGGTTATTTGGGGTAAGCGTCAGCTGTGAGGCTAGGGGTCATGAAGGGCAGTGACTGCAGGGCAAGGATTAAGGTATGCCGTGGCTCTAGGGCAAGGATTAGTTAGGGTTGAGGCAAGGTGGGGCTAGGATGGGCAGGGGCTGGGGAAGTAAGGGTAAGGGTAGGGGCAGGTCAAGTGCTGCGCAGTGAGCAGGGGTCAGGGTTAGGACTGGCAGGGGCCACAGGATTAGGGGTAGAATTTGTTTAAAAAGGAAAAGAATCAATGTTGATATTTTCAAAGCAGTCTAGGGAACTGAAATACATCTTTCATTAAGATTAATGCAAGAGCTGTCTCAATTCCCTAGAATGCTTTGCACTACCTCCACAATATGCAGTACCAGAATTAAATATGAGCAATGCTAAAAATGTAAATTAGTACTGTTGTCAGGACACCTATATTTCTTATCATAAGATCAGTATTCTGCCCTCTGTTATACCATGTTGCTCAAGAAATGACTGAGGACACGGTTTGGCTACAGGTAACGTATTTATGCTTTAATAAATCAAAAGATAGTAGGGGCTGAATTCTGCACTGCTAAAAGAGGTGCATCTTCCATTAAAGTCAGTCTGAGATGCATCGGTGTGGGGACTTATTCTCCCTACACTGATCTAGGTGGATGGGGTGCGGCGCTGGACCGGGGTTGTGTCCACGCTCTTCGCGTGGAGCTGCCGCCTCCTCGCTGCCCCCTTGCTTCCCCTCGGGCCAGTCTCTCTGCTGCCGCCGTCCGGGAGAGGAGGCAAGTGGCTCGGGCCGCGGCCCCCGCTCCTCGCTCCCTCTCATACACTCGGGCACCGGGCGCTGCTGGGGCCCCGGCCAGGCAACGCAGGGAACCCAGGCGGCCGGGCTCAGCGCCGCTCCCACTCTGGTCTCAGGCATGTGTGGGTCTCTGCGCGGGGCGCTCCGCAGGCAGAGGTGGGCGGCAGCTGCCACGCGTGAGTGCCCGTTGCCTCCTCGGCTGGAGCCCTGTGGCTGTGGCGGGGGGCGCTGGGGGGGCCGGTCCGGGCTGCAGCTCGAGCCTCGGATCCGCTTGTTTTCTGTGTCTCACACAGAGCGATTGGTTCGGGAGAAGAGAGGGGAAGAGGCTGTAGATCGTTCTTTGTGTGGTCAGGGATTGCGTCGTTGCGGCTGGCCAATCAGGGGTGATTAGAGGCATGGTAAGCGCGTGATTTTTCTTTTTGTCCAATTAGATTGCTAGCATGTATGATGTTAGCCCGCATGATTGGTTCTTATGTAACCAGACTTAACTATATAAGGGGGTAGTAGAAAAGAATAAAGGGATTCCTGACTTGTTTGCAGCTGTGTTGACTGTGTGAATTTTCTTCGCTCCGCATGAGATACCACAATTGGTGACCCCGACGTGATCCGATCCGGCAGGACCTGGTCGGCGCGCACAAGAGAAGAAAAGCGGAGGTAGCGGCTGCGGCAGGAGGTACCGAGGGAAGATCGGCTCCTGGTCGTCCGAGAGAGACGTTTGTGAGCTCACAGGTGAGCGGCCGCGCATATTATAAAAGAAAATATGGGTTCTGCTTTGTCAGCAGAGGAAAAAACGGTGCATGACTTTTTGTTATGCACTGCTGAGAAGCAGGGAGAAAAGATTCCCTCCGACGCGCTGTCCCAGTTGTTGAAGTGGGGACAAAGGCGCGGGTTTTTTATTACCCCAAGTACTATTTTGGATTCAGCCGTTTGGGAGCGGGTGGGATCTGAACTATGGGAGTCTGTCTCGCATGGCGACAAAGAAGCCCCATCCCTGAGCCAAATATGGCGCAAAACAAAAAGGGTTGTAGAGACACTCGTCGCGGAGGCAGAAGTGCAGGCGGCGGTTAATAATATTTTTCGGTGAAAAGGGGAGCCGCCCTGTGTGTTGCCGGTTGGTGCCCAAGAGTTCTTTGGGGGAGAAGAGACTGTAATTCCGCTAGCCCCCAGTGCGCCTGAAGTCGATCCTAGCACCGTCCCGCTCCCTCAGGATTCAGATGAATCCTTGGAAAAAATGGAAGCCATCAATGCAGGGACGGTTGAATTCCAGGAGGAGATCAGAAGGCAGGGTTATCAATTGCAAGAAATGTTAAATAAATTGTCCCAGATGGTCGGGGAGGACCATCCTCCGCAATCTCGTACATTAAAGACTCTGCACGAAATGTCTGAGCCGGGTTTGTCTAATTTTCAGAGAGCTTATAAGACTAAACCGCCCGATAAAACCCCACCCTCGGGTGATGTTGTCACCCCCTGTCGTCGCTACGGGCGTTGGGGGTGTAATGTGGAATGTACTGAGCGGGATAACCCCTTTGTGGGCAAGCCGCGGGAACTTGGCCATCCCTTTATTAATAAGCCACCAACATATTCTTCTGATGATGTGGGTCCAGGGTCTCCGGATCCGGTGCGGCGGTGGCATGGGCTTATAAAGGAAGCCCACATAGAAGGAGAATTCTTACCTAATGCCTTCCCGGTTATTACACCGGACCCGAACAACCCTGCTAGGCGACAGTGGGCACCATTGGACTGGAAACTTGTCCGTGAGTCACAAAAATCAATAATGTCCTACGGCATGAATAATCCATATGTACAGTCCCTCATAGAGCAGGTGTTCATCGGACAAGCTATGTGCCCTTATGATTCGTTAAAGTTTGCTGACATGCTTCTAACACCCACTCAAAGGCTATTGTGGAAGGATAATTGGTCAAAGCGTGTGGAAATGGCTCTCATACGCAATATTGATTTGTCTGAGGACAATCCGCTGCGTTATGCCACTCAGGATATGCTTATGGGAACTGGAGTTTATGCGGACCTGCAACGGCAAGCTCGTCTTGATCCTCGGATTTTACAACAGTTGCAGGGATTGGCCTTGGCCGCTTTTAAGGATGTACCTCAAACGGGTAAACCGATCCCACCATACGCAAAAATTGTCCAGGATCCCTCAGAGCCTTATTCAACATTTCTCGATCGACTTAGAGAAGCAATAGACCGCTCCCCTAATTTGACGGCCGAAGCGAAGACAGCTGTTGGGCTCAATCTTGCTACACAAAATGCCAATGCTGTTTGTCGTCGTATCTTGGCTACCTTGCCAAAAACTGCTTCCCTAACCAAAATGGTGGAAGCCTGTAACAGAGCGTCGATATACGAGGAGACAGATAAAGCGGAAATACATGCAAAGGCTCACGCGTTAGCACTGGCAGTGGCCCTTCGACCTTTGGTAAGGCCCAGTAAGCCTTCACGCCTGTCGGGGGTTTGTTTCGCGTGCAGAAAGCCAGGGCATATGAAGAAGGACTGTCCAAGTAAGAATGTACGGGTGGGGACCGAAAATGCAACGAAGGCTTTTGCAGGAACTTGTAACCGCTGTGATAAGTTGGAACACCGTGCGTCTGAATGTCGATCTCGTTTTAAAAAGGATGGCACACCGCTTCAGGGAAATGGGACGCGGAGCGCCCGCCGGGGGGGCGCGAAGACACAAGAGTCCCCCAACCCCAAGCCGGTTGTTTGGAATACCTTACAGGAGCCACCCGAGGAAGTGCCGGAGTGGACTTGGCCACCGCAGCAGATGTAACATTAGAAGATGACAAAGTACAAATTGTTCCATCAGTAGTAAATGGCCCCTTGGGGTACGGATTTAGTGCTCTCTTAATCGGCCGCTCTTCTATGTCCAAGCAAGGGCTTTTTGTGCTACCTGGTCTTATCGATGCAGATTATACCGGGAATATCGGAATAATGGTCCGTGCCCTCTTCCCTCCAGTCAATATTGCAGCCGGCACTCGTATTGCCCAGTTAATTCCATTCCAAAGCTCCGTTCCAAAAACTAAACTGATGGAACGTGAGTCCCATGGTTTTGGCTCTACAGATTCTCCACAGGTAGCCTTTGCCATGACAGTAACCCAACGTAAACCTTCACAGATGGTGCGTCTACAGGGCCCGGATGGCCGCCAGATCCGACATGAAGCCCTTTTAGACACTGGGGCCGATGTCACTGTTGTTCCGATTCAATTTTGGCCTGATACCTGGCCCCTGCAGGATGCTATGACCTCGGTTAGAGGTATTGGAGGGACCCAACCCACTCACATCAGTACGTACTATATTACAATCTGTGATGACGAGGACCCTGCTACAACAGCAAAGGTGCGTCCTTACGTTCTTTCTGCTCCCGTCTGGCTGTTAGGCCGTGATTGTTTAAGTCAGTGGGGGGTAGTTTTACAAAACTCCCCTTTTGCTTAGCGGCCATTGAGGGGCGGCCGATCCTACAGTTGGAATGGTTAACTTCTACTCCGGTGTGGGTCGCTCAATGGCCGTTACCAGCTCACAAGCTCGCCCGTGTACAAGAACTGGTCCAAGAACAGCTCGAAAAGGGCCACCTCGAACCTTCTTTAAGCCCCTGGAACACTCCAATTTTTACTATTCCCAAAAAATCGGGAAAATGGCATCTATTGCATGATCTGCGGGCAATAAATGCGGTTATGAAAGACATGGGAGCCCTTCAGCCAGGCTTGCCTACCCCTACGATGCTCCCACGTGATTGGCCTCTACTTGTCATTGATTTAAAGGATTGTTTCTTTACAATTCCTCTTCATCCTGACGATAAGGATAAATTTGCTTTCTCGGTTCCTTCTGTGAATAAGGCCGAGCCCGGTCAACGATATCAATGGACAGTGCTTCCCCAAGGCATGAAAAACTCACCCACCATCTGCCAGCTTTATGTGGCCTGGGCGTTGCGGCCGCTCCGTCATGCACATCCCGAATGGCTTATCTACCATTACATGGATGACATTCTTTTTGCTGGAGCAACTCTTAATACTGAAACGGCCATCTTGGAAATTGCTTCTGTGTTACAATCTGCTGGCCTCACAATAGCCCCGGATAAAATTCAACGACAGGCGCCTTATTTTTATCTGGGCATGCGCATTACTAACTCTATTGTGCGACCTCAGAAATTAACTATTAATCTTACTGTTCGCAATTTACATGACGTCCAACGCCTGGTCGGAGACCTACAGTGGGTCCGTGGGCTTTGTGGCATTTCTAATGAGGACCTTGCTCCTCTTCTTCAACTTCTCAAAGGAGGCCGTGATCCAGCTGAACCTCGCTCCTTGCAACCACAACATGAAGTTGCCCTTCGCACTATTGCCAATAAGATCACGCTTCGGTATTCCGGCCGTGTTCTCCCGGGTTCACCTGTATCCCTAGCAATTCTTTCTAGAGATACCTCCCTGGAGGCGCTACTTTTTCAATGGCTCCCGGATTTACCTGATCCACTCGTCGGACTTGAATGGATTTTTCCATCTTCTCAATTTTCCAAAACAGTTACCACTCGATTGGAAGCCATTGCATCACTTATTGTGACAGCCCGTTCCCGTACTGTTGCAATTACGGGCGCTGACCCTGATGTTATTTATGTGCCTTTTAATGCTTTGTTACTTTCCCACATTCTTGCTAATGATGTTTCTTTTGATGTTGCTTTGTTATGTTATACTGGTCGTCTTACCAATCATTATCCCTCTCATCGCCTTTTGTCAGTAACGATTCCCTTAGAAAAGGTGGTCATGCGACAATCTTCCCCTGTGCAAGGACTTACTGTATTTACTGATACCAGTGGCAAGATGGCCCGCGCCGGCCTTCTGTGGCACACGGCCGGTGCTTGGCATCACGAGCTGGTCGTGGCTGAGGGATCTCTCCAAGTTTTGGAATTTCAAGCCATTATTCATGCCTTTGTCAAGTGGCCCACCACCCCTCTTAATATTGTTAGTGGTTCTCTTTATGCTGTCGGTGTGACATGTCGCTTGGAACGTTCCCTTCTGAGACAAGTGTCTAATTCTGTGCTGTGGCAAGCCCTTTTGCGACTTTGGCATTTACTTGATGCCTGTTCCTGCCCCTATTTTATTACTCATATTCGCAGTCATTCTGGTATTGTTGATGGTCTTGCCCAGGGCAACGCCATCGTTGACCAATTGGTTGGTTCAGTTCATGGCCCTGACTCCTTTGCTCAGGCTCGCCTTTCACACGATTTTTTCCACCAATCTGCCCGTGCCTTAGCCCGACAGTTTAAGCTCCCTTTGGCTACCACTCGTGCCCTTGTGGCCTCATGTCCTAGTTGTCAACAGCATGTTGTACCCCCTTCCCTTGCCTCTGGTGTTAACCCTCGTGGTTTGTCCTCCTTACAAATTTGGCAAACAGATATTACCCTTTTTCCTGAGTTTGGCTCCCTTAAATATATTCACGTCACGGTGGACACCTTTTCAGGACTTTTGTGGGCTACAGTGTTAGCCAGTACTGGTTCTCGGGGTGTTATTAAACATTGGCAGGTCAGCTTTGCTGTTATGGGCATTCCTGCATCCATAATAACGGACAATGGCGCTGGATATATTTCTCGTCGTACAGCTCGCTTTCTTTCCTTATGGGGAATTTCTCATGTTACCGGTGTCCCTGGCAATTCCACCGGCCAAGCTATTGTGGAACGCTCTCATGCCTCATTAAAGCTTCTTTTGTTAAAACAAAAAGGGGGAGTTGCCCCCGATGCTGATCCATTGTCCCGTACACCCCATGCTCGCCTTTCAAAGGCTCTATATGTGCTTAATTGGTTACAGGTAGGAACCCATAATGTCCCACCAGTTACGCGAGATATCGCTGGTGCTATGGGCCAAGATTGCCAATTGCCCCGCCCACAGGTCCGATGGTTTAATTATACAGATCAAAAGTGGCAAGGTCCTGTGGATTTATTAACATGGGGAAGAGGCTATGCCCGTGTTTCTACTACTACAGGTCCCAGATGGATCCCCGCGAAGTGGGTTCGACCGTGGCTCACCCAGCGACGTGATAAGCAACCACACGATCCCGATATAGAAGCGGCAAACGACGATACCATCCCGGATCTACGCTTCCTCTTTCCTGACATTAATTAGAAACTTGTAATTATTAGTTAAGTTGTAAGATGCAGATAGTATACGTTGTGCAGTTTTGTAAAATCGAGCAACTATTGATTATAGAATAATGTGTATAACCTTACCCAGGGATAGAATCCTCCCTGGGATTGGCTTAATAGTTTTGGTTAACCAACTTGGTTTACTTCACTATTACACACTAAATTGTATCTATTAATGATTGTATTGCTTTTCTTGTTTTGCTCCTTGTTTTGTTTATATATTATGACAAAGTCTTATGCGCATTGCCACGGCCTTGTTTGAAAAGAAAGGGGGAGGTGTGGGGACTTATTCTCCCTACACTGATCTAGGTGGATGGGGTGCGGCGCTGGACCGGGGTTGTGTCCGGGCTCTTCGCATGGAGCTGCCGCCTCCTCGCTGCCCCTTGCTTCCCCCCGGGCCAGTCTCTCTGCTGCCGCCGTCCGGGAGAGGAGGCGAGTGGCTCGGGCCGCGGCCCCCGCTCCTCACTCCCTCTCATACACTCGGGCACCGGGCGCTGCTGGGGCCCCAGCCAGGCAGCGCAGGGAACCCAGGCGGCCGGGCTCAGCGCCGCTCCCACTCTGGTCTCAGGCATGTGTGGGTCTCTGCGCGGGGCGCTCCGCAGGCAGAGGTGGGCGGCAGCTGCCACGCGTGAGTGCCCGTTGCCTCCTCGGCCGGAGCCCTGTGGCTGTGGCGGGGGGCGCTGGGGGGGGCCGGTCCGGGCTGCAGCTTGCGCCTCGGATCCGCTTGTTTTCTGTGTCTCACACAGAGCGATTGGTTCGGGAGAAGAGAGGGGAAGAGGCTGTAGATCGTTCTTTGTGTGGTCGGGGACTGCGTCGTTGCAGCTGGCCAATCAGGGGTGATTAGAGGCATGGTAAGCGCGTGATTTTTCTTTTTGTCCAATTAGATTGCTAGCATGTATGATGTTAGCCCGCATGATTGGTTCTTATGTAACCAGACTTAACTATATAAGGGGGTAGTAGAAAAGAATAAAGGGATTCCTGACTTGTTTGCAGCTGTGTTGACTGTGTGAATTTTCTTCGCTCCGCATGAGATACCACACATCCTCATTAAACATTTGCCAAATTCTGCTCTTGTTGAGATGCAAGACCAGCCTGTCCCAAATTCACTTTGCATTTGAATGCTCAACTTTCACACCTTGATTTATTCATACTCCTACAAGTGTAGACAGAATTACAGCCCCCAACCCCTGGGCTTTATCACCACCCATGCCGGGCTCTCATTCCCATTACTGCACTCTTGTTCTGCTCTTTATGGGCAATGAGCCTGATCCCCCTTAGGTGGGGTTGATTCTGTAATCAAGCTGGTTTAGGTCCATGATCGCCAGCCCACAGTGCAAGCTCTCTTGTTACAGGAATCTAGGCACCCAACTCAGGCTGTGTGGATCACAGTGTTGGCCCTGTGATTTTCTAGGCTCCACTATGCTCAGCATCACAACTCTTAAATACATCTGTGGATCCCACCCTAGATTTTCAAAGGTCTGATTTCCTGGTCCTTAGGTTGGCAAGATTTCTCTCTCTAAGGCCTGGGCTACACTAGCAGTAGGGGGAGGTCGAACTAAGATATGCAACTTCAGCAATGCTATTTGCGTAGCTGAAGTCGAAGTATCTTAGTTCGACTTACCTTGCCATCCTCACAGCGGTGAGTCAACTGCCATGGCGCCCCCATCGACTGGGCTTACTCCTCCTGCCGAGATGGAGTACGGACATCGATTCGCGGATCAATTTATCGCGTCCCGACGAGACATGATAAATCGATCCCTGATACATCAAACGCTACCCGCCAATCCAGTGGGTAGTATAGACGTACCCTAAGATGAACTTGGAGGCATTTGACCTTCAACAGTTCCTATATGTTCTGTCTGCTGGCGGCTCAGCTTGCTTGAACAACTCTTTGGCGGTCCTGGCAGCTTCTCTAATCTTATTCAGCTGCTCACAGAAGCAGAAATATTTTTTGCCCAACCAGAACACTGAGGGTCCAATCCTCAGCTGGTGATAATTGGTGCAGTCAATAGAACGATGCCAATTTACAGCAGCCGAGGTTTTGACCCTAAAAGTCCAAAGCTTATTAGGGTTTATGAAGGTATCAAGCTGAGGCCTATTTTTTCCTTTAATTATCACTCCCCACGCCCACACAGACACATTGTGTCTATGTGGGTCTGCTCCAACTGTTTGGGTCTTAACTAACATCCAGAAGCTCTATGAAAATTCCTGTTAGTCTAGTGTTACATTTACAGTGTCTGTCTGACAGCCAATTGTCTTGGAGAGATCTGACTATAATTCCCAAGCACTCATTTAGGCAGATACCACAATCAAAGGACTTTCTCTAACAAAGCATTTAAATAAAAGTGATTGAAGAATATCATTATGGTGGACAGAAGCTGGATTGCACACTTTAGCTATGAGACAGAATAATGCTATGAAGTATTACATACGAGTATTCCAGGGCTTCAGAACACAGGTTAGGACTGGAGAAGGGAAAAGATAAGGCTGCACAGTTTTATCTTTGTTTTCACATAGTGAAATCCAGGCTTGTAGAGGCCTTGCCAGCATTATCGGGCCAAAGAAAGGCAAGGTTTGAGAGCACAACTTGACACTGAAACCCATCTGTTTAATAATATTATCATTGGTGTCTGAATTTTGGATAAAAATCTGCAAATATATTTAAGTATCAGTGGCTCATGTACACATCCATAATAGAGAGCATCCCTGTTAGAATTTAGGTTTTATTCTGGTTAATCTCTAACAGACTTTTCCATTTTCTTATGGGTTTTGCAATATTTAATCTTCTATAAATCCTTTTCCTGGTGGTTTTCTTTCTCTGTGTCTCTAAAACACACACACACAAACACACACTTTGTAGATTATGCTAATTCTTCAAATGAAAGGTCTGATCATTTGTATAACAATATTTTTGCCACTATTCTCATAATTGCAGAGTACAAAAAGGAACAGTGCAAGTTAGCTTTAAAAATAATTTGAGTGATCTGGTGGGGAGGGGAGTGACAAGATACTTAGACGACCCAGCTCTCTCTCTCTAATGTAAACACACAAAAATGCCAAAAAAACCCAATATTTCTAAATCATCTAGGTAAACACAAGATGCCATAAGCAGATAGAGTCAGTAATTGCATAGTTTAGATGTATCCAAGATTCCCAGTGAATCAAAATATTGGTACTAATTTTGTAGTTTCATAGTTGCAGCTTGTAGCTGCTTAGCATGTTCTGCTCCTGGGGGAATTCTGCACCACCGCGTGTGCGCAGAATTCATGTCCCCCACAGATTTCTTGCTTCCCTACAGAAAAATGACTTTCTGACAAGGAAGCAAAAGGAAGCTGCAAGAACAGTCATGTACAACTCCCTGGCTGTGCAGGTACATCGTTTCAGGCACCCGGAGCAGCTGGTGGAGAGGTAAATCACAGGGCTGGGGACATGCCAGCCAGTGGCTCCTAGCCTGAGCCAGGATCAACGGCTGGAGGCGGGAGAGGATGGGCCTTCCTCTTCCCCTGCAAGGAGTGGCTGAGGCTGTGTCAGACCCACCCCTAGAAACCTCCCCCAGCTGCAGGAAGCTCAGCATCTTCCCCTGCTCCCTGCCCCCATTGCTCCTCAGCTGCAGGGGAGGGATCACTGTATAGGGAGCTGCTCCTCCATCTGCTCAACCCCCATGCATCCAGACCTCCCATACCCAGATGCTCTCACCAAGCCTTTATGCATCCAGATCTCTTCACACCTAGACCCCCGCACAGAGCTGCCTGCACCCAGATTGTTCCACACAGAATCCTCTCACCCCACACCTGGATCTCCCCACACTTGGATCCTGCCTGGTTGAGCCTACCTGCCCAACACCTGGTATACCTGGAGCAGAAGGGCAGACCCCAGGGTGTTTCTGGGGCAGGTCCAGGCCTTGTGCTGTGTCAAGGTCAGGTGCAGTTTCACCACCTGGGGGTGGGTAGGCTGCAGGGTGATCTCCCACCTTTGTGCAGCCAGTGGCCTCTGCTCCCCTGTGATGCTGGACCCTCTGCATTTATTTATTGACAAAACTTGTAGAATTTTGCAGAATTTTAAAATATTTTACATAGAATTTTTAATTTTTTTGGTGCAGAATGCCCTCAGGAGTAATATGTTCTGTGTTGGGTTAATGCTTGCATATGAAGAGAAGTTTTTGCCACTAAAATCCTTACAAGTGATGATTTCATCTGGCTAAACTTCTGCCATTTCATTTTATTTATATACAATATGGTAACAAACAAAATTTGAAAAGACACATGTACTTTTTAACTTGATTATAGCCAGCTACATTTTGGGTTTATCAAAAGCATACTAGGACCTGTGGGAACTTAGCAGATTTGATTTGTAGGGTCACACACATCTTTAGAGGGGTGAGCTTCATTTGACTCAAACCCAGAGTTTTGGTTTGAATTGCAGATTCAACTGAATTCAAACCCATAGCAAAACTCAGTCAAAAGTGAGAATTTCTGAATTATTTTCACATGAAAACAAACTGGGGAAATACTCTCAGTCAAAATCCATAACACCACTAACCTTATCCTCCTCCTGGTACCTCATAGTGCATGAGAGACTGCCATCTGGTAACAGCAAAACTGATCGTAAATTGTGATTACAGCAACTGCTTGACTACAAATTGCTCACACAGCTAGTCTGTGCTAAAGCATCACATTATTTTTGTTATCCATCTTCTCATTCCTACCCTACGTGGCTCATTTTTCTCACCAACCTGTTATGACTATAAGCTTTTTGGGGAAGACTGAACACTGTCCAGCACAATGGGGCCCCAAACTAGCTGAAGCCTTCAGGGGCTATCTAATTTCACTTCACAATTTTGCAAATCTTGGTGAATTTTTCAGAAACCTGGGTTGAGTTGGTTGAAAATGGGTATAAGGAGCCATTTGCTTCCATTCTAAAGACATTAGAATAGGAAGGAGCATGGAGACCACAAACACCGTTCCACACAAGAAACCTAAGGGTGTTCTGCAGCTTCTGAGGGATGAATGGGAAAGACATATAGTAGAGGAAGTGTTTCTTGGAGTTTGGGGGCCATGTAATCCGAAAACTCCAGATGAACCTGATAGAGTTTTCAGGGGGCATGCATAAAACCTAACAGTTTAGGATTATGAAAATTATATAAAGTGAAACTGGTGAATTTGGCATAGCTCTAATGCCCTGTTCATCAGTAGTATAAATAAGACAGTATTGATATCAGAGGTCCTGAGTTCTACAGTGCTATACGAAATGATTTAATCTGAACAGACAAAGTAGCACATAACAGTTGACAGCATTGGTCCTCTGCCACAATGCAATTGTCTACCACAAGGGATAAACTTGTCTATGTGGGAGACAGACAGAGGTGAAAGTAAGCAAGAGCTGGTACATAGCCAACTGTACAGCAGGGGCAGATTCCCCAGGCTGGCAATTTAAAAGGGCACTGGTCCTTTAAATCACTGCCAGAGCCCCACTGCCACGGTGGAGGGACTCAGCGAGCTGTGGGTAGTTGGGAACTTGGGGCGAGGGAGAGTCTTCCATAGCGTCATTCTCACTTTCACAGAATATCAGGGTTGAAAGGGACCTCGGGAGATCATCTAGTCCAACCCCCTGCTCAAAGCAGGACCAATCCCCAACTAAATCATCCCAGCCAGGGCTTTGTCAAGCCTGACCTTAAAAACCTCTAAGGAAGGAGATTCCACCATCTCCCTAGGTAACCCATTCCAGTGCTTCACCACACTCCTAGTGAAAGAGTTTTTCCTAATATCCAACCTAAAGCTTCCTCACTGTAACTTGAGACCATTACTCCTTATTCTGTCATCTGCTACCACTGAGAACAGTCTAGATCCATCCTCTTTGAAACCCTCTTTCAGGTAGTTGAAAGCAACTATCAAAACCCCTCCTCATTCTTCACTTCTGCAGACTAAGTAATCTCAGTTTCCTCTGCCTCTCCTCATAAGACATGTGCTCCAGCCCCCAATCATTTTTGTCTCACTCTGATGGACTCTTTCCAATTTTTCCACACCCTTCTTGTAGTGTGGGGCCAAACACTGGACACAGTAATCCGGATGAGACCTCACCAATGCCAAATAGAGGGGAATGATCACATCCCTCAATCTGCTGGCAATGCTCCTACTTATACAGCCCAAAATGCCATTAGCCTTCTTGGCAACAAAGGCACACTGTTGACTCATACCCAGCTTCTCATCCATTGTAACCCCTAGGTCCTTTTCTGCAGAACTGTTGCCTAGCTATTCAGTCCCTAGTCTGTAGCAGTGCATGAGATTCTTCTGTCCTAAGTGCAGGACTCTGTACTTGTCCTTGTTGGACCTCATCAGATTTCTTTTGGCCCAATCCTCTTTTGTCTAGGTCCCTCTGTATCCTATCCCTACCCTCCAGCATATCTACCACTCCTCCTAGTTTAGGGTCCTCTGCAAACTTATTCATGCAATCCTCCAGATCATTAATGAAGATATTGAACAAAACTGGCCCCAGGACCAACCCTTGGGCACTCCGCTTGAAACCAGCTGCTAACTAGACATGGAGCCATTGATCACTACCCGTTGAGCCCGACGATCTAGCCAGCTTTCTATCCACCTTATAGTCCATTCACCCAGCCCATACTTCTTTAACTTGCTGGCAAGAATACTGTGGGAGACCGTATCCAAAGCTTTGCTAAAGTCAAGGAATAACACGTCCACTGCTTTCCCCTCATCCACAAAGCCAGTCATCTCGTCATAGAAGGCAATTAGGTTAGTCAGGCATGACTTGCCCTTGGTGAATCCATGTTGACTGTTCCTGATCACTTTCCTCTAAGTGCTTCAGAATTGATTCCTTGAGGACCTGCTCCATGATTTTTCCAGGGACTGAGGTGAGGCTGACTGGCCTATAGTTCCCTGGATACTCCTTCTTCCCTTTCTTAAAGACAGGCACTACATTAGCCTTATTCTAGTCATACATGACTTCCCCTGATCGCCATGAGTTTTCAAAGATAATGGCCAATGGTGCTGCAGTCACATTAACCAACTCCTTTAGCACTCTCAGATGCAGTGCATCTGGCCCAATGGACTTATGCTCGTCCAGTTTTTCTAAATAGTCCTGAACCACTTCTTTATCCACAGAGGGTTAGTCACCTCTTCCCCATACTGTGCTGGCCAGTGCACTAGTCTGGGAGTTGACCTTGTTTGTGACAACAGAGCAGGGCCGGCTCTAGGCACCAGCATTCCAATCATGTGCTTGGGGCGGCACTTTTCAAGGGGCGGCACTCCAACTTTTTTGTTTGTTTGTTTTTTTGCTTTTGCAGAGGCACTCTGACCCCCTTTAATTTATTATTTTATTTTATTTTATTTTATTTTATTTTGCTTGGGGCAGCAAAAAACCTGGAGCCAGCCCTGCAACAGAGGCAAATAAAAGCATCTAGTACACTAGCTTCTTCCACATCTTCTGTCACTAGTTTGCCTCCCCCATTCAGTAGGGGGCCCACACTTTCTCTGACCTTCTTGTTGCTAACATACCTGTAGAAACACTTGTTACTCTTAACATCCCTTGCTAGCTGCAACTGTAAGTGTGATTTGGCCTTCCTGATTTCACTCCTGCATGCCTGAGCAATATTTTTATACTCCTCCCTGGTTATTTGTCCAATCTTCCACTTCTTGGAGGAAATTTGGGAGGGGACCTCAGGGGCAGAGCTCAGGCGGGGCTACCATGGCCCAGGCGTCCACGCTCTCAAAAGGTAGCAGGTCAGCAGCTACGCTGCAGGGCAGGCTTAGCCTCCCCTGGCCTATTATATCCAGGGACGGCTCTAGATTTTTTGCCACCCCAAGCAAAAAATAAAATAAAATAAAGGGTAGCCGGAATGCCACCCAAACAAAAAATGGTGCCACCCCAAGCATGTGCTTCTTTGCTGGCGCCTACAGTGGGTCCTGATTATACCCACCACCTATGGGGTACACTGTGCATTTGGGCACGTAGGGAACTAGTACTAACTACTTTAGGTACACTGCTCTGTTAATCTCATTTCATATGCACTGCGCTATCTACAAAATCATTTAACTCAGTCTAGTGACAAATAAGAGGAGACAGATGGAATAAATGTTCTTTTACATTTAAAAGTAGTGCAGCATCTAGGGATCAATACATTGAGAGCTGACTCATTTGCACATGCCATGCAATGAAAGTGGAGTGAATAAGGAAAAATGGAACAAAATTGTTTAATTCTGTAAAGTCTAGGTCCATTTGGGCACTGACAACTACTTTGTTTTATTTGAACCTTAGTAGAGTGTGATGAACTGGCTAGTGCATGTGTACCACAGGATAGGGTTGGAACTGTTCAACTATGTGTCACAGGCCTGCACAGCTAAAGGAGATTCTCCATTAGTCCATGTAACAGCAGCCTAAGTCTTTAAAGGCTACGTCTTCACTACCCGCCATATCGGTGGGTAGCAATCGATTACTCGGGGATCGATATATCACGTCTCATCTAGATGCGATATATCGATCCCTGTATGCGCTTATATCGATTCTGGAACTCCACTAACCCGAACGGAGTTGCAGAGTTGATATGGGGAGCCGTGGACATCGATCCCGCACTGTGAGGACGGTGAGTAATTCGATCTTAGATACTTCGACTTCAGCTAAGTTATTCACGTTGCTGAAGCTGCATATCTGAGATCGATTTTCCCCCATAGTGTAGACCAGCCCTCTTTGAAGCTGGTAACTCAGAGTCTGATCCCTGTTGCCATGAAGTTCAAAGCCCTTCCCTGAACAGGGAGACTGCATGGGGTGCATCATTTAGGATAGTGCAGCTGACCAACTGAGTGAGCTAGTGAAGGATTCTGCCTCCATTCCACCCCTTTGAGCTGACATGCACTTGGTGGGGATGCATCAGCAGAGTAGCTCTTGCACTCCCCAGCCATGGGAACTGCCATTATGACCGACACTCGCACAGATAATCTCCTTGCTTGCTACTTCAAGCGTGCACCTATATAAGCGCAGGTCACTAAATTCAACACCACGTCTGTGCATGTTTAATTTCTTGGAATATTCATCATTTTGAAAAACAAACGCAGTTCACCTTCAGGATTCTTCAGTAGTCCCTTCCAAAATATGTTCATTACTGTATTACATGTAAGAAGAGAGCAGTTGCCACAGTAGAGCCTGCCAATGGTTCATCCAGTCCTGTGGTCTGTGTCCAACAGGAACCACTGCCATATCCTTCAGGAAATCATGAAAGCCTCTCCTCATTCATCTGCTCAGTTGTGCAATATTATATACCTTTGGGAAAAGAGGGGAGAAGAAGGGAGGGCCAGCGATATAGGGAGGAGGAAAGAAAAAAGTCTTGATCCTGAAGCTAGTGTTGATTATGCCATAAAAATATTACTGTAATTGTAATTACTTGTAATTGTTATCTTACCTAGAGTAACTGCAAATGCTATCCTTATTAATCAGTCTAATCTTTTCTCTTTTGTGAATATTTGGTTTCCTGCTTGGCCATAATGTGTATTTATACAATAATGGAAAAGAAACAAGTAGTGAGGAAAGGCTTAAGTGTTCAAACCTTAAGAACACAAATATTCTAATGTGCTGTTACAGCACCATAAACACTGTGAATCACAGGATTGGGGCCTCAGTGATTACCAAAGAGGCTTACAAAACCTATGTTTAAAAAAAAAAGTGGCCATATATTTTTAGTTCAAAGCATGGGAAATCCATACCTATAACTCCTTAAACATTATGATGAGAAAATAAAATGTTCATGAGCACACCACACACTGAATAGGATTTCAGAATAGTTCAAATATTGACAGGGAACTATGGAAAGATATAAGACCAAAAGGTGTGAATTATCTTCAGAAAAAAATTGCAGTTATATGGCCTGATCATACAACCCTTAACTATTGTCTGAAAGTAGTCTAATATGCTCCAGAAGCATCTTCAAAGGAGAAAAAATAGTAGGATCAAACCTAATGGTGTTTTCAGAAATTCATCTCATCCTTTGAGAGGGTTTTTTTTACTTAATTCAGTTTATTCTGCATAGGCATTCTAATTGTATTTTACTTCATCAAGTGAAATCTGAATTTGCTAGCTTTTTATTTTTTCTGACAAGCAAAACTCATTGACTTAGCACATTAAATTTAACATTCTAATGTTACATTCTAATTGGAATGAGAGCTCTATTTCATTGCTATACTGTAAAGTACCAGAAGGCGGCAGAAGATACGTACATTTCTCTAGTTTCTGTGCCTACCTCACAAAATACTCTCTAAATAAGACTCTGTTATACTGCTTTTTCTTAATTTAAAATACTCTTAGTTTTATCAGCTCACCTTGTAAAAAAACAAAATATTTTAAATGATCAGTTAATTGACTAGCTGCAGGGGAAAAAGAGAAAACTATTGTAGGAGGAGAAGGGATCACCCAATGAAATTAATAGCCAGTAAATTTAAAACAAATCAGAGAAATTAGTTTACATCACATGATCAAGATGTAGAAATTCGCACAGCTGAAGATGAGGGAATCTTACTGTAGTTAGACTGTTAAAAGGTTAAATAATTTGATTCCCGTCAATAACATCTGCACTTGTGCATGCTAAATTAAGCATGCCATCCAGTCTCAGGGCATTAAATCATCTGTGGGGTAAGGAAAAAATTTCCACCTCTGTACAGTCAAATAACTGCCTTGATTTACTATGTATGGAGACTTTTCCTTTTCTGAAGCATCAGTTATTGGACCAATACTCTGATTCCTGTATTATTCTGAATTATTAGTAATAATAATACCACCATCTAACACTTATATGGTGCTTTTCACCAGTAGATCTCAAATGCCATAAAAAGGGAGGATAGTATCATTACCATTACCGAGAAAGAATGGCCTTATGTTGAAGGCATATGACTGGGATTCAAGAAATCTGGGTTCAAATTCTAGCTGTGACGCAGACGTCCTTGGGCAAGTCCCTTAATCTCTCTGGGGAAAATTTTCAAAAGAGACTGAGGATCCGCATGCTACTGTTACACAAATAATATAGTTGAGAACTCAAATTTGAAAGGACACAGTGCTTTAATTAAAAAAATATCACTGATAAGAACCAAATGTTTAAAGAGATAGTATTGATTCTCTTACCCTGTTTCTGCCTGCACATGTCACAGATTGGTTAAAGCATGGTAGTGCTGGGTCATTTTGGTATGGGAGACATCCAAGGAACAGCTAAATGTTGCAGAAAATATTTACTGCTTAGTAGAGGGCAGTCTTCCTTCCATGTCAATATTGAATCAATGTTCTTGTTTGATAACACAGGGCAGTGCGTTGTTGGTGGGGCTTTCCATCAGATGACACGTCAAAAAGGGTTCCTGATCAGAAAATTGGGAGAGGAAGGAGATGAGGGATTTTCCTTCTGCATTTTATCAATCTGACTTAGATAATTTTCAAAGCTGCTCTAGTCCTGACTGTTTGTGGTCACTAAAGAACCCACAAGGCACTCAGTACAGTGAAGGAGCTTAGATACCAAGGTGATGAGTGTGTTATATGAACCTGTCTGGAATAGTTTAGCACTATACAGAGTGACCAGACAGCAAGTGTGAAAAATCAGGATGGGGATGGGGGGCGTAATAGGAGCCTATATAAGAAAAAGACCCAAAAATCGGGACTGTCCCTATAAAACTGGGACATCTGGTCACCCTAGCACTATAGGTACGGTGACTGTTGGAGTGTTTATCCTGGGATGGCCAATTAAGAACTCAGGCAATTATTCTATCTTCCCCCATTCTTCCCCTATGCTGTTGCTTTTTGGTAGCCATGCTGTGGTTCCATTTTATTTTGTTCATTTTGAAAAATTGTAATTGCCTAGCCTGATTACCATTCCAAAGGTCATTGACTGCGTTTTGAAAGACTTCTTTCAGTTGGAAATTTACCATCATTATTTTGTGTTAGTAAAAGAGCAAATGCAGCATCTTGGTCACCACTCTGTGGTTGTTGTTGGTAATGCTGCCATTTTAATCACCACCAGTGTACATGTTTTATTGCATTTTATTATGTTTCTGTGTTTGAATTAAGGGGACGTTTAAGACACTTCAGAAATTATTCTGAAAGAATAAACAAATCCCTTATTCACCTCACAAGGCATTGGAAAGTTCTATTCATGAATATTTGTAATGCACTTTGAGATCTTGGATGAAAAGGCCTTATAGCGATTTCTCAGTGCACTGGTATAACTTCCCTCAGCATCAATAGAAGCACATACACAGGAGGAGAAGATAAATTAGGCCAGACTGACATCCTCTTTCTTTCAGCTCCAATGTTGACAAAAATAGTCATACAAACACTACCAATTTGCACGCATATCTCGGCTGTTAGCAGAAGTGTCTTGTCCATGCAACTCCACAAAATTAATCTGGATTTGCATAATTTCTATTTAGAAGAGGACAGGCATAAATAAACTATGTGTGGAACTTTTTTTCTGGCTCACACAACTTTCCCATTAAAAATCCTCATCACTTATTGAGTTTTCATTTGAAAAACAAACTGACAAATTAAATTGAATTAAAGATTTTTTTTAAATGTAAATAATTTTCAATTCATCTGAAATGTATGTGATAAGCACTACCATTTCTATTACACCACCACCAAAATGTGCTAGGCACTGTATAAACATTTAAAGATCTGGAGGCAGATCCTCAGCTGGTATATTATGACATAGTTTCATTGACTTCCCTGAAAAGATGATACTTTATATCACCTGAGGATCTGCCCTATATATAGTCCCTTCCCCAAAGAGCTTGCAATGTCTTTACTCAAGCTCATAAACATTTATGCATGTAAATAACTTTACTTAGATGAGTAGACTGGTGGAATTTCTCCTGTGAGTAAAGCTACTCACATGTATGTTTGCAGGATAGGAGCCTAAAACACACAACCCCAATCCTTCAAAAACACCAAAACCATACAAATTACAAATGGGTGAGGGAAAGGGATACAATATACAAGGAAAGTGTTCAAGATATATTTCTCACGTGCCTTCTTGGTTCCACATTTCTTTGGCAGGTGGGGGTGACAGAAGTTATGATTTTTTAGAGAGAGAGAGAAGGTTTTTTTTAAACTCCTTACCTTTTCATTATTTTAAATTTCTCTAAGACACTTCCTTGTTTTCCAGTTTTATTAGTCATTCCAGTTGGAGTGACTAAACCCCATGACTAAGAAAGCCTAGATTAGGCTAAAAATAATATAATACAACAGTAATTACTAGAACTGTAATTAACATTTAAAGAAAGAATTTTCTGCTCTTTATTTTTATGTGCGCTATAATTTTCTCATACTCACAAAATCCAAAAGTGCCAAATTCATTTTGGAATGTTTCCTCCCAGGTAACATGAGATTTGCAAAGACCTGGAAATATTCGTTTTCTCTTTATTTTTCTTTTAAAAAAAATCACAAACATCACAAGTTTTAATTTAGTTTAATGGTTTGATAATACTGTATCGGGATTTTAAAGAAAAAGAAAATAACTGTAATGTCTTTATCAAATTAATTTATTTCCTGTAAAGATTGCGTTATTTAATCAGACACTTCAAATTGAAAAACTGTAGTTTTTTAAATTCAACTGTAGGAATTGATCCAGGACTCCTTACTGTATGCATTCAGTAAATGGCTATGGAAAAATTCAGTGAATCTGAAGTCTTATCTATATGGGAAGGTGGCACCCATTGTGCAAAATTTAGCTAAGCCACTGTAAACCTCCATGTGGACACTTTTATTTGGGTTTAAACATTTTTGTGTTTCTTTGGCTTAAGTCAATTAGGAACATGTTTAAACTAAGCCAAAATAAGTGTCCACATTGATATTCGTTAAACTGGTGCAAAACTCTGCAAAATAAATTATTTAAATTAAGATTTAGCAATTTCCTGTATAGACAAGGTCTGATTCTCTAGTCATAAGCCAGGGCTCAAACACGCTAGGCCTTGTACAAACAGATCAAAAAGATAGTTCCTACCCCTACAGACCTTACAATCTAAGTAAGAGACAAGAAATAACAGATGGATACAGACATGCAGATGGTGGAGCCCGCCCCCCCCAAAAGGAG
This sequence comes from Gopherus evgoodei, assembly GCF_007399415.2. NCBI lineage: Eukaryota > Metazoa > Chordata > Testudines > Testudinidae > Gopherus > Gopherus evgoodei. The sequence continues at coordinate 94,087,722 of NC_044325.1, forward strand.
ACAATACTAGTCATCATGATAAGCAGCGTTCTCAGCACACTTACTGCCTAACAAGTTTTTTTCTAGGCATCTCAACAGAAGTGTGTTTCACAGGGGTTCTCAAACTTCATTGCACTGAGATCCCTTTCTGACAACAAAATTACTACATGACCCAAGGAGAGGGGATTGAAGCTTAAGCCCACCCAAGTCCTGCTTCTCTGGGGTGGGGGGAAGGGGGCGGTGCAAAGCTGAAGCTCAAAGACTTCAGCCCCAGGTGGGAAGCTTGTAACCCGAGCCCCACCACCTAAGGCTTCAGCTCCGGGCAGTGGGACTTGGGCTCGGGCTAAGTCTAAGCCAACCCTGGAGACCCCATTAAAATGGAGTCGTGATCCACTTTGGGGTCCCAACCCACAGTTTAAGAACTGCCATTTTAAAGTGTTATTTAAAGGAGGACAATGAGAGAGCTTAATTGAGTAGCACCTTGCTCTCTGTAGGCTCACTGAAAACAAGGGGACTGCTCACAGAATAAGATATTATTCAGAGAGTAAGGATGGAAAAATTAAGTCCTTAATATTGTTTTTTAATCTGCCTTTGTAAAACTATTTTTCAGTATTAGGTCTTGATTACATATCAAGTGACAGGCAAGAGAGTAAATGTCAGAAGATAACACTCCAGAGCACCTATTGTTATTGAGTGAACTGCAAGAATGAAGCCATGCGCATAGAACATGATCTGGTCAGTGCTATGAAAATTTTATCCCCTGAAGTGAAGGAAAAAGTCCTGAGGAGAATAAACCCATCTTTGTTTATGAAATCAGAACCCACATCTTAGTGAAACATTTCAAAGTCTAACATCTACAAACAGAAAAAAAAAATCCCTTGGTAGGAATGTTGTAATAATACTATCATCAAGAAATGAAATGCTTTGTCAAATAATTGTCAAATAATAAAGCATTAAATCCTTTTTCAGGTGTTTTTGCTTTCAGTGTGATGCAGTTTTATGTCAAAGTTTTTTTTAACTGCATTACACTCATGAAAAGGCATCCTTTGTTCTATTTTTATTTCTTTTTATCTTTACATCTTCACTGATGTACCAATTTTACTGCCAGTATATTTTTCAATCCTTTTCACAGCCTTTCATAACTAACTTGAATTCTGTTTGAGTTATGAAATCAGTAAATAGCTTAGCAATTGTATGTAAATATAACAAAGCAAGGCAGAAATAAACACCTCACAGGTATTTCTTAAAAGAAAAATGCAAAAATAAAGCATCTTAGAAAAGACCCCCTATATTTAGGCAATTTCCTTTTTTTAACTATGGCCATTTTCCATTTCTGTTGTGGTGTGTGTGACTGTGTTAAAGTGTCTATCCAAGGCTGAAGCTCAAGCCCAGGAAAAGTGATGTAATGTTGAAAAGACTGGGGAGAAATGGCATGTTCTCTATTATGCCCATGTTCTTTTGGATCCTCGGTTGCTTCTGAGTTTCCAGCGGGCAGTGGGGCCATGAGCCCTTCTCTATGTTTGTCAAGGCAGGTGCAACCACTTCTTGCTGATGTGGAACTTGCCACAGTTATCTGCACTGATGTCACTATCAAAATGGATAACTTGTAACAAGCTGTGTTTGTGGGGACAGCTAAACACCACTCAAAAATATCAGCTACTGCAGATGCATGGTCCATTTAATTATCGGTGTTTCTTCTACAAATTGCATTATTCCTGAGCTGCAGAGGCAGCATGGATTACCACTGCAATTCAAGTTTTGATGTATGAAACCTTTTATAGTTTAGATCTTGTGCATCTTAGCTACCTGGGCCTTCATGTTTTAACAAGTCTTTGAGATTAGGTCGGATGCCTGAGCTGACAATGCCTAGACGGTTTGTTAAGTTGGAGACCAGTGCGTTCTCATAAGAGGGCCCTTGCCTCTGAAACTCATTCCCCTCACTGGTCCAACAGAGTCTGGACCTTTAGTGTAAAGCCTATATACTTGCACAAGCTTACTCTGACGGGCTGTTTGTGGGAGTTAGGCCCAGATTATGTTGGCTTTTTTGCTCTCATTAGTTAGTTGATGTGTAGGGTTGTTTTTATTGTAATCATGCCTGGACTTTGATGAATAGGTAGCAATATAAACCAAGCCAAAAAAATCAATGGCCAGACTGTGTACTTTGTACATAGGACTAAATTGGGGTCAACTGCACTCCAGTGGGAGTTCCAAGAGATCGTATTTCATTGAGTTACACTCCCTTCCAGAGACAACCCATACCTGCTGATAGTGGGTGAACAGAGTGAGGGTGGTGGCTTCAGCAGATGTTATTGAGTATGCTCAGTACAAGTCAAGCAGCAAATCTGGGCAGGCCACATGATCCTGTGTGCCCCTCCCTCCCAACCACAGACACACATTACTCCCTTCCTGAGCTTTCCAGCCTACAACAGGAATGTGCACCATTTGGTTAGCGTGCATCCCTTGGGCCTATCACGGCTCAGTTCCTGTGCTGTCTGGGAGCACAGGGACTTAAACTGGACAGCTTTTTGTGCAGCGTACTGCATGGAAGAAGGGGTTCCTTGAGCATTCCACCCCACTCTGTGCCCTGCACTGTCTGGCCCAAAATTAACAAAATAAATGAATGGGCACAGCCAACTTTTGTGGTCTTAGAACTCCTTCATCCTCTTTACCCTTGTAACTAGAGCTGGCTGTAAAACTTGCAGTTGAACATTTTCCCTATAAGAAAATGCTGAATTCACAGGAACATAAGGTATCCAAATAATTATCCAAACGTTTAATTTTTAGACTGTTGAGATGCTTTGTTTCAACTATATTTTTGACTAATATAAATATAAAAGTTGAACTAAATTGCTTCCATAAAGTTTAAATGAAATATTTCAGAATATTTTTCCCCACCTAAAAAATAAATTACTACAACTTTTGTCCCTGTTTAGAACAAAACAACATTTCTAAAACTTGGTATTTCCTGTGGGATAGAAATGCCATTTTTGACCATCTCTACTTTTGATGAAAGCCGGGCTGATGCAGTTCCCTGGACTTCTTTTTATTGGGTCTGGGGTTGACCAATGGTTGTTGCAAGTCAGGTAGACAAGATGCAGTCAGCTCCTGTAGGAAGTGAACAAACTTCAAGTCTCCTAGGCTGTTGCTGCCTGAGCTAGAAAGGACAAGTTTAGATCTCAAACCCAGAACACCACATTGGAGCTGCAAGTAGACAATCTGTAGGACACATAACCTTCTGGGCTGTAAGGAAACATACAGCTATGTTTTCAATAGGTAGGGACACTTATGAACATCACTTGTCTGCTATTAGTCTAAGGCTTCGTCTATACTTAAAATTTAGGTTGACATAGCCATGGCACTCAGGGATATTAAATATCCACACACTTGAGCACCATAACTATGCCAACCTCACCCTCAGTGTAGATACATCTAAGATGATGAAATACCATTTCTGGCAACCATTGTTCTGAAGGGGGGCATTCTTACAGCAAGGGAAAAACTCCATCTATACCACTGCGTTATGCTGGCATAGCTACGGTGCCGGAACTATGCTGCTGAAGTACCCATAATATAAACACGACCTATGGCAAGCCCCTTGTTCCACGGAGCTCATTTAGATTCAGAAGTTATTTCAGAAGAAAATGTTGAAATGTTTCCTTGAACCTCAACTGAATCTGATTTTACTGACCTGGCACATTCTAGCACTGAGGTTACATGGGTTACAACCATTATCTTTCCAGCTGCCATGCCATGACAGATCACACAATCATTGCAGACCATGCTACACAGATTCATGGTAAATGGAAGCTATTCTTTCCATGGAAACAGTGACTACTGGAAGGGACAACTCCTGTGGGTCTGCCATGAAAATTGTTTTCTCTCTCGTACGAGGGAAGCTAGTGCAGCGTATGTTAGCACTGCACACAGCAGTAGTTCTCTAGGGACTAGTCCACACTACATTAACTTTTTATAACAGGGAATAGCTCAAGCTCAAATGCAATTGCAGTTCATTGTTTAATTTACTCTCCAAATCAAAAATTCATAGTTCCACCTTCCTTATCTTATTCTCAGTGTTAAATCTTAAACTGATTGGAAGGTTGGGGGAGGAACCAAGCAATCTAATTTACAAGGTATAAACTATCCAATAATGTCATAAGATGATCAATACACTTGTTCGCCCCTCCACCCTGACTGAATTTTTAGTTTGTAATAACAATAATGATCAAGGTCTTGAGCCTTGAACTCCTCCCAGCTAGTTATAATATGCTGTTGCACTTCAATTGTTATAGATTACTTAAAACTAATCTCACAGCACTTTCAGGAACTGTGAAAAATCCATTCCTTGCTTTCATTTACATTTCTGTCCTCTGTATTGTGCCTGTTATCACTTTTGATGCCATCATTGCAATCTTCCACAGCAGCAGTAATGATGCTTGGCCTTTCATGCAGGAGCTCAGTCTCTGGCAATCTCAGAGAAGTTATTTGATGAGTCGTAGTTTATGCAAATTGGATAGTATACATTTCAATAGTGTGGGAGTCCTCTAGTGGGCATCCCTGTCTTCTATTGCGATAGACCTCAGTAGTGTGGTTAATACTGCCATCTAATGGGAAGAGAAGGAACGGCTGTGCTTTCCATGGCATCTCATCTTAGACCTTATTCTTCCTATCCTCCTCCATACTTCCCAGCAAAAATAAGTGAAGCATAAGAACTAAAAGTCTTGGTTTGTGCAAATGCAGGATATTCATTAAACTCATTTGTTTCTTGTCTATTTTAAAGTAGTAATTACCGTATATACTCGTTCATCAGCTGAATTTTTTTAATAAAAAAGGGAAGCACCAGAGATGGAGGTCGGCTTATGAATGGGTATATACAGTGGTGAGAGCTGGAGCTGGTTCCCACCAGTTCGCAGGAACCAGTTGTTAAATTTAGAAACCCTTTTAGAACTGGTTGTAAAAGGCTTTTAAATTTAACAAAAGCTACAGCAGCTGCCTGCCCTGCCCCTGGTCCCAGCTCACCTGGCTCCAGCTCCGCCTCTGCCTCCTCCCCTGAAGGCTCCCCCTCCAGGCTTCCCACGAATCAGCTGTTAGTGCGGGAAGCCTGGGAGGGCTTAGATACCTGAAAAGGGTGTCATCAGGAGGAGGGAGAAAACTTGTTCACCTTAGCCTCCAATGATAGAACAAGAAGCAATGGGCTTAAACTGCAGCAAGGGAGATTTAGGTTGGACATTAGGAAAAAGTTCCTAACTGTCAGGGTAGTTAAACACTGGAATAGATTGCCTAGGGAAGTTGTGGAATCTCCATCGCTGGAGATATTTAAGAGTAGGTTAGATAAATGTCTATCAGGGATGGTCTAGACAGTATTTGGTCCTGCCATGAGGGCAGGGGACTGGACTCGATGACCTCTCGAGGTCCCTTCCAGTCCTTGAGTCTATGAGAAGGAAGCAGCAGCTTCCTGCAGGTGAGCTGGGGTGGGGGGCACGAGGAGGGCTCTAGGCGCCGTGCGTCTGCAGGCGGCCCCAGCCCCAACTCCAGCCGGCTGGGCGGCGCCACTCTGGGCCAGCCCTCAGCCCCAAGCCAGCCCCCGGTCTTCAGCCTGGCCAGTGGCTCCAGGCTGGCCCCCGGCCCTAACTCTGGCCGGCTGGGTGGCGTGGCTCCGGGCCAGCCCCCGGTCCCCAGCTCCAGGCCAGCTCTAACTCCGGCTGGCCAGGTGGCATGGCTCCAGGCCAGCCCCCGGCCCCAGCGGTGACTCCGGACGGCCGAGCGGCACGGCCCTGGGCCAGCGCCCGGCCCCCGACTCCGGCCCGGCCAGCAGCTCTGGCCCCCAGCTCTGGGCTGGCCCCCATCCTGACTGCGGGTCAGCCCCCCAGTTTTGGGCTGGCCAGCGGCTCTGGCCCAGCCCCCAATTCTGGCCCGGTGCCCACAGATCCCAGCCCCGACTCTGGGTGGCACGGCCCCCCATCTCCAGGCAGCATGGTAAGGGGGGCAGGGAGCGGGTGGTGGATAGAGGGCAGGAGGTGGTTTAGATTCGGGACTCGAAGTAGTCAGAGGGCAGGGAACAGGGGAATTGAATGGGGGCAAGGGTCCTTGGGGGGCAGTCAGGAAGGACCAGGGGTTGGATGGGGCAGTGGGAGGCAATCAAGGACAGGGGTTCCAGGGGCAGTCGGGACAGAGAGAAGGGTTGTTTGGATGGGGCAGGGGTCCTGGGGGGCCATCAGGAATAAGAGGAGGGGTTGGATGGGGCAGTAGGGGGCAGTTAGGGGATAGAGAAGGGGGGTGGATGGGGCAGGGGTCCTGGGGGTGGGGTGTCAAGGAACGTGGGGGGTTGGATGGGGCAGGAGTCCCGGGGGGCGAGAGGGGCACGACCCCCTCGTGGGGTGAGGAGGAGGGAACAGGTTGTTAATATTTTGGCAGCTTATCACTGGGTATATATAGAAAGAGAGGTGGAGTGGGACACAGCCCCTCCCCCCAACAGAGGGAGCAAGGAGATGCAGCACAGCCAGGAAAGCCAGAAGGGAAGAAGTAGGGCCAGAGTCTCTCCACTTCTGACCACGCTGCTCTCCCTACAGCCTCCGAAGCAGCTGCAGCTCTGGGTCTGGCAGGCTGCAGCCGTGCCACTTGGCCCCACCCCACCAGAGCATGCTGCGGCTTTGCCGCCCAGCCCAGCCCGCTGGAACATGTTGCGGCCGCGCCACCTGGTCTGGCCTGCCAGAGCAGGCTGTGGTCACGCTGCCCAGCTTGCTGGAGCAGCTCCAGCCAGGCCAGAGGCATCTTCCCCTTGCCCTCCCCAGATAAGATGGAAGGAATGGGATGGGGAGTGTGTGGGGGTCCCGGGCTAGGGGTGGGGTCATGTAGGGGATGGTCACAGGAGTTACTCCCCTGACTTCCAGCTTCTCCCCCCCACCCCAAATTTCCCCACCAGTTGCTATCCTGGCCCATCAGGGTAAGCAGCTGGCATGCCGGGACACTTTGTTTGCTTAGGTTTATCTCCATGCCTGTGGATGCTTAAGGTAAACAAACCATCTCAGCCCACCAGCGGCTTATCCTGGGGGCCCAGGAGCCAAAGGTTGCTGACCTCTGAATTATACAGTCGGCTTATGAACGGGTTATAAAAATTTTTCCATTTTTACTTATTCATTTTTGGGGGGGGGGCGGGATCAGCCTATAAATGAACCAGCTTATGATTGAGTATATACAATATATAGTTAACCCTCCTCCTTCTTTTCAGATTCTGATTGCAAAACCTTCTAAGGCTCAACCTTGCCCATCCTTGCTTCTGGTGCTGTTCTGGATACAACTCTGAATGAGAAACAGTTCGACTAGCACCATGTGATGCAACGAGGCTGAATTTACTCCTGACTTGCTCTGTTATGTTCAGTTTCACTTAGCAAAATCTAAAGTAACTCACAAGATCAACACCAGGTTGTTGGGGTGTGTGTGTGTTTGTTTTTTGCTGTTACTACGAGTTCACTAAGGGATGAAAAAAGATCCCTTGTGCAATACAGAGAAAAAAGCATAATTCATTGTTTGCTAAATTCTTTGTGCTGCTCTGTTTGCAGAACTGGCATTGATGGGCTGAGTGTTTCAATAGAATAGTGACAAACTGATAATGTTTGCTGCCAAATGGAACAGATAACTCAAGATTTAAAAAGTTGAAGTGACATGTCATATCGTGCAGTTGTCAGAACACTGTACAAGAGCATACAGTGCTTTAGAGTACACCATTCAGAATTGGTATTTTTATGTAATTCAGGAATACTTTGCATCAGATCCTTAGTGTCTGTAACTCATTGAAGCTCCATTGAAGTCATTGGAGCATCACTGATTTACAGCAACTGAGGATTTGCCCGGTCATAGTCCACCTTCAGTCTTCAAGTTCATTTATAGCAGCCTGAGGTCGCTATACCTGCACTTGAGTCCCACCAACTGCCCCTTGCTCTGAGCCGCTGCATGGACTATCAAAAGTGACAATTCTCCCATTATTTTCAGGAAATCTTTTCCTCTTCTGCTTGCAGCAACCTGTCAATTTTTCTCAACTTTGATCTAGAAGGACCATCTTTAAGGGTGAGGAGATCCCTATTAAGGTTGCCTGCAAATTTGCCAGTTAGTGCCTGTCTTAAATTCTCATACCATATGCATTAGAACCCAGCTCTGCACCCATTACTCAAACAGAGACTACTCATCTGAATAATCTGGTGGAGTCAATGGGCCAGACTCTCAGGTGGTATTAAGGTGTATAGTTCTTTTGCAGTCAGTAGAATTATGCCAGTTTACTTCAGCTGGGAATCTAGCCCAATCACATTACTTCCATTATAATAAATTTATTTGTGAATAAAGTTGGATGATGAGAGGTCTGAATTAACACTTGTAGTTTAAACTAGCAATGCATTTTTTGAAGTGCAGAATATACATTCAATATATACACCTCTACCTCAATATAACGTGACCCAATACAACATGAATTTGGAGGGGGGGCAGGGCTGCGCACTCCGGTGGATCAAAGCAAGTTCGATATAACATGGTTTCACCTATAACACGATTAGATTTTTTGGCTCTCAAGGACAGTGTTATATTGAAGTAAAGATGTACATACATTGTCTACTTGTTATGATTTGGGCAAAATGTCATTGAAGCTGATGGATGTAACCCCAACCTTCATTTAAGACAGTCAAAACACTCAAACTCCTTTATGAAATAATAGTGATCTCCAAATCAACACACAGACACAAGTCATCACACATAAAGGTGCCTCAAAGGCCACTCAGGAATTTGAACTGTATGGGCAGAGGGCTTCCTCAGGGATTGTTTTCAGGCGGGTGTAGGGTGACTAGATGTCCCGATTTTATAGGGATAGTCCTGATTTTTGGGTCTTTCTTATATAGGCTCCTATTACTCCCCCACCCCCAGTCTGATTTTTCATACTTTCTGTCTGGTCACTCCAGGAGGGTGTGTGGCGTCCCACCCCTCACCACCACACATACACACACACACACACAAAGACTGTCCAGACATAGCCTGAACAAGCAAAGTTAGTGTGTGGCCCAGAGAAAAACCTAGAGAGAGTCTTCTGCTGGCTATAAGAGGCTTGTGGCTGTGAGCCAGGAAACATCTCCTGGTTGTTTGGTTCCTCCTGGATTCAAAGAAACAGGACTTTGTGCATTCTGTTTAGTAAAAAAAAAAAAAAACAAACAAACAAAAAAAAAAACCCTGTATCAAAGAAACACCTAACTCCATCACCAATTTCTCATCCATCTGGAACAATCTGCAAGAGCCTGAATTTTCTTCTAGTCATTCAGGTTAAAAAGGGGAACTCTTTCCTGCTCTTAGTTATTGTTTTATGTTATTTTTCCAAAGAGAGAAAAGATTGTGGTTTAATATGTTAGCGTATGGCTAACATTATAAATCTTGCAGAATGCTCTACTATTATAACAACATTTTGCCGAAGGGTTACATTGTTTCCTTATTAGCAAAGAAGTGTGAACTAGTTTTGTGGCCAAGAAGTTCTTTAACTAACATTTTTGTCCATTTGTGAAGCCACATTTGAATGGAATCTTTAAAGGTTCTGAATTACAAGATTTATTTTTAATTTTTTTTAAATATATACTTGTATTACAGTAGCACAGAGGTGCCTGAGTCAGGATCAGGGCTCCATTGTGCTAGGCGCTGTACAAACATACAAAGGCACAGTCCCAGTCTGAAAAAGCTTACAGTCCAATATGTGACATAAAAGGTGGGGAGGATAAACAGATAGATGATAGAAAGAGTATGTCTGGATTCCAGCTGGAACAAGAAGTGTAGAAAATAGTACAAGAGATCCCATTCACAGCACATTTGTACAGCATATATTTCTGCAGACTCAAGGTTTGCATAAAATTCAAAGTGTCATTTATCCAAACCAACCCTGAATTATTTTTTTTCCACATTTGACAGTCAGTGATGATTAAACATTACTGTATTGTTTTAGCATAAATATAGTTAGATGGACCAAATTCCTTTAGACTGACTGCATTGTCTCTTACCTATTGGAAAAAACCTGGTTGCTATAATAAATATAAAGGGGATTCTTGACTGAGGCTGCTGGCTATAGACAGACCCTGTTGTTTTCCGGTCTTTCTAGTTCCCAGGCTAGCGCAGTGATGATGTCTAGTGTCAACATATAGGTCATCCCTAAATCATGACCTGAAGTAACAGTCATATTTGCTGACTGTTTGTGGACCAATCCCCCAATCATGCCAACCATCCCCTCTGTTGTTCCCATTGATATTGATCTCCATTAACAATGCTGTTTAGGATGAAAATACAATAATTTCACATCTATCCCAACATCAGAAATACACCTACCTCAGTTACAGAAACCTTTCATGTGTAAATAGACTAGAGAGTGGAATCTCTTTTTTTTTTTGGGGGGGGGGGAGAATTCCTCTTGGAAAGAGGCTATTAGAAAAATACCATATTGTAGTTTTAAGTACCCTGATGACTTAGGGGCGGGGAAAAGCTGGTGTGGCTTTATACTAAATTTCAGTTAGGACTTTTTTAAAATCAAGCATAAAAATATCATGTAATTTCAATGAATCTGGTCTAAAGGATTTTTTTCCTCCTTATACCATCTCAAACCTACAACACTCATGACTGACTTACACAAACAATATTTCTTTGGAGATTTTTTTCTTATGTTAAGTTTATGTTCAATGAAGCTGCAGTATGCCAGCCCGAGAGCTATTTGATGCACACTGGAATGCACAATAAATGAAATGTGTTCATGGTTGATTGTAATTTAAAATATAAGTTAAAGATATTTAGGTTGAGATAATCTGAAATGTAAGACTCCATGGAGGTAAACAAAATGAGCCAAGTTCTGGCAGCCTTGATGCCTGAGAGTACATCACCCTGGATCTCTGCTTTCTGCATTGGCTCCCCATATTTGATATTCAGTCTCTCCAGCTGGATTGGCTCAGGTTACCCAAGGAACCACCTTCATACCAAATCTGCTACAACCTAGTATGAGCTGGTCAAAAGTTATGCATCAACATTTTTAGATGGAAAATTGCTATTTTGCCAACTGTTTGCTTTCAAAAATGTCACTTTTTGTTAAACTTTGTGTTTCCATAAAAAACAGAAATGTGAAAATTCTCTCTGCCTCCCCCCAGTTTTTAGCAACAACAAAGAAAAAACTTAGAGATTAGTTAGAAATCAAATTAAAGTTTATCAAAAGTGTCCACGTACCAGCTGAAAATTTTTAGTTGCTGAATACCATAACATTTTCAGTTTGGGGGTTAATTAATAGAAACTTTTTCATTTTTGTCAATAAAACTGCAAAGAAAAAAGCCAAAGAATTTTTTCCTGACCTGCTGTAACTCCAATGAAAAATGGAATTGTAATCACTTATTTGACAAGGATTAAAAAAAGTGGAGAGAAGCATAGAGAGAAAGTAATACCTGTTTTCAAGAAATTAAAAACTATGTACAGCTCTAAGATACCATGGTGAATGCCAAGCATAGGATAAAATATGAGGAAGGCAGGGTAGATAAATGGTGAACCTTACTTCTATTTGTGCTTACTCAATGATGTGCATTCATGGACCTATTTATGCACTTTTGGATGCCGACACCTGCACATGGTTAGTAGATTCTTGCTTCACGAGATGCTGGTATTCTCACAAACCACACACATGTGGACAAATAGGTTGTGTGTGAAATTTCAGTCACCACTCTAGACAGCTGTTAGTGCACAACGGTGCATGCACAGATGTGGATATGCCCAAAATTCCATGGGCATGTGTGTTCAAAGCAGTCCTTATAACGGTATGACCTGTACTTTCCTTGGTAATAACACTTTAGTTTTTAAAAATTAAGGGATGCAATGGTAGTTTGCTAAAATAGATAAGCCAGCCCTCTCTCTGAAACACCACTGCACTCATGTTCTATCACAAAATAAGCCAATATGTTTGCTCATTTACTGTTTGATCGCATTTGGGTGTGATCATGCTGCCAGTGCACTCAAGTCATGCATGTGCTTTTCATCACTTTGCCAGTCCGTTCTGCTTTTGTATGCAGACAGCAAACTGAAATTTCTAAGCACCCTGCTCTCTGAAGCATTTGAACAGCAAGACTCTTATAAGTTTCCTTTTGCTGCTTGCATACAAAATTATATTAGGCAGGAACAATAGAAAAAAGATTAAATGTGCATCTTATTCATATGCTCATCTGCAATTCAACAAGTTGACCATATTTTTCAGCCTACCAGTCTTGACAGCTCTAACCTTTTTCTTCATGCAATTAATGAATGTTACACTCTCTATAAATCTAATCAGGACTATTAATAACTAGTAGATTGTTATGCTAGATTTCATTTTTTTTCAATTTGTGTTCTTTGTGATATTTTCCTTGTTTATTGTAATACACCAAAACAAATATCCGATGTACAATCAGGTAGCAAGCAAAATATGTTATGCAACATTTGCAGCTTTTGTTTGCTTTTTAGATGATTATTTTTTCATGGAAATACAGATATTATTTGAAATATAGATACTATTAAGCACATCTGAAATGCAGAAGGAGGCCTGACTCCTATTAAGTCTATGCTGTACAGAAAACACAATGAATACAACTACTGTACAGTAGCTTCTATTTGTTGGAAATCTTTTAAAAGTGTATTATCTCAAGCATTACGAATTATGCAGTTCTATAGTCAATTGAAATTCAGCCTTGTGGGTTATCTAAAGATGATGGAAGTTTCTGACAAGAAGTAGCCACATAAATAGGATGGCTGTACAAAGAGAACCTAAGTGGTGCATATATTGCATAAAACAAAAAACAAACAAAAACAAAGTATTTGCTTTCCTGAATCTCTCAGTAGAGACTGAATTACAAGAATATACTGTATATACAATAAAAGTCACACCCCACACCAGCAACACAAATTTTTGGCCTAATTTTACTGTTATTTCATCCAGATTAGACCATTGTTACTGGGTGCATCTGGCTCCGTCTGTGTCAGATTTGCAAATGAGGTAACAAATGCATTCACAGAAGTGTATATGTACTTCTTGCCCCACTCCATCCCTCACCCGTGCTCCATTTGCTTGTGCAAACCTCACTACACAGAAATAAGGACACTGCATGACTGACAGCTCTTCAGATGCAATTACTTTTGAGCATAAATTCAGAGGCATGCAGATACAAATGTGTATATGTATATCAACCTGTCGCACTGATGGTGGCACATGGATGTGGACCAATTTCTGTTGATTCATCAGACAAGCTTTCAACTTCGCACAGAGCTCTTCTTGGGACCAACACAGCAAATTCCTGTATCCAGAGTTTATAGTGCCATGTGACTTGAACGTACAATAAAGAGGTGAGGGGAACCAGCTTTTGACTTCTCTTCCCTCCTAACCCATGCTGAGGCATTATTGGATCATGCCAGGAGAAGAGGAAGCACATGCATTATGGGGAGGAAGTGATGCCTCTTCCTAGTAATTCAACTTTGAGCAAATATTTTAAAAAATATTTGCCTGAAACTGAAAAATCATAATTCGATCTAGAATTTGGCCAAACGTTTAAAGCTGAATTTCAGTCCAGAGCCAACACCAAGCCACTACATTAATAGTTTGTAATGCAATTAGCAGGGCACACATCCTAAATAAAGTTGTTGGGCATGGTGCATTATTGAACTTGACAGTCAAGTAAACAGAGTAATTAAATTGTTTATCAGTGATTATCCCAGCTAGTGCGTGGTTCTTTTAGTATACAATTTGACTGAGTCCCTGAACCTGCAATCAAATCCATGTGGTTGAACCCTTATACCCACTCCAGTCTTCATTGACTTCAGTGGAACTCCATGTAGGTTCCACATGGAAAAAATTTCAGCATCAGGGCCTAATTTGGTACCTACTGCAAATATTCTTGAGAAGGAGCACAAGTACAACTGGTGGACTATAAAAAAAACTCCCTTCACTTTTACTAGTTTAACATGCATCCCTACAGAAATAGAAATGAAAAAGAAGACCAATACCAGTGGGCTGAAATTGACTCATCCACTGATGATAGCTGATTCTGCTTCCATTTACATAGAATTGGATATTGGAAGGGCAAAAAACAGAAGATATCTATTTGCCTAGTTATTCAGTCTTCAACCTTCATCTTACTTATCTTTTTTAATCATACATGCAGAGCTCTGAGCTCTGACCTTGCCCCTGTGGGTCCTGTGCTTCTAGGAGGTTTATGCTAGTTTCAGTGGCTCACTGTGACCCTCCATGTAGCCCTTCTCTCTCTAGGGCCAGGGTTACAGTCTACTGAGCCCTTTTCATCATAGGCCAGCAAGGAGGTTGGCGAGAGAACTCCCACAATCTCTGTTGTCCCTGGGGGCTTATTTCAGAACAGTTTAGCCTCCTGTCCTGACAGGGGCCTGACTTCCCCTCCCAGGAGATGTTCCTGTAGTGGTGGGTTGGTGGGAACCTGGGCCCACCCTTTACTCCAGGTTCCAGACCAGGGACCCTAATGGTAGCAGCTGTTGGCTGCCAACCTTTCACTGCCAGAGTTGCTACATTTCCCTGGGCCACTTCCCCACAGATCTCCTGTTTCTCTCTTCTTCACCCTTACCTTAGGGCTCTCTTACCAATGGTTTGAGGGTGTCTCCATTAATCAGCCCTTCAGCTGCACTTCCTCTCCCCCAGCTCTCCTCTGCCTGACTGGAGTGAGGCCTTTTTATAGTATCAGCAGGACCTTAATTAGAGTCAGGTGATCACATTAGCTTAATGGCCTCACCTGACTCTTTGCAGGTTAATTAGAGTCAGGTGTTCTCATTAGCCTGGAGTAGCCCCTGCTCTGGTCAGTCAGGAAACAGAAAACTGTTAATCCAGTGGCCAGTACATCTGCCTTTTGCTATTCTGCTGTACCCAGCCGGCCTTAGTCTATCACTATATATATATAGTGAATCCAAACATTCCTAACCAAGTTAAAAGGTGCTTCTGTGGGGGAAACAGAAAGGCGAAATACCAAAAATTGTAATAGCTGGTAGTTTGTGGGACTGCACTGAAATCTGAAATAGGTTATTTCTACCTGTGGCTTAGTTACCAGCAACTGTGGGTGGTTCAGTTTTTGCCTATATAATTTCATATAGAAATATGCTTAGTGTTTAAGGAGTGACAGAGTTAAATGGTAAGTGCATCATATATGTACTCTTCTGAAAGAAATAGTTTTGACAGATCTATCTGAATTTTTCCTTGAGAATTATGGAGGATCTGGAGCCAAATATAACCTTCCAACTGATGTTGCCTGCAGGAGATTCAGTGTCCAAAACAAGAGACAATGTAAATGTCTGGCACATGTTTCTATCAGAAACCTGAGCATAAAATTAGAATTTTCATGAATGGCACAAAAGTTCTAACTAATCAATTTTAGCCAACTTGTGATTTCTGTGAGCCATACTAGCTTAAAATTGCACATTCAAACACACACACACACACACACACACACACACACACACACACACACACACACACACACACACACACACACACACTCTTACTTTAAATGAAAAAGAACCATCTCATTTTCAGATTCAAGTCCATGGTAAAACACACAGTATTTTTTTCTTTACTAATACTGCAGCTGGCACTTCAGACAGACTGGATTCGATTGAATTGAAATCATCTTCATTGATCTTCTCCTTTAGTGAAAAGGCTAAACAGTATTTAAACTCTTGTGTCTGGACACTATGCACTTTTCTAGCTATAAGTTGCCAAGTGAGAAATAACAAGAAAGAAAGAGCTTAGTGTTTATTTTCTTGGCAGATGTGAAAACAGAAAACTCACTGGCAAAGACAAAAGGGACATGTATATCTATAAACAAAAACAGTACTATTGATTAAAGAGCTCTGAATCATAGTCAAATAATTTACTTTTGCATTAAGCTTTGCCATAAAGAATCTATTCAGCATATAATGTAACTTAGTGATATAAATACTGGCATTTCAAAAATCAGATGGCTTCTGTAGTGAACTTTGTTTTCTTAATCATATTGTTGAAAACAATACAAAGTCCAGTAGTATTTCAAGATATTGTTAGGTGCTGGAAAGTTTGAAAGAGACAGATTCTGCCATTGTTACAGAACAAAATACTGCTCAAAAAGGGAGTAATTTTTCCATTGATTTCAGTGATACTACTTGTACATCAAGGTAGTAAAGGGGGCAGAAGCTAGCCCACAATCTTTTGACAAACTTCTGCTCTCACTTTTGTTATTATAAAGTAAACAGACTAAAAATCAACAGATTTACAACAGTGTTGCTGAGAACAGAATTTGGGCCATTATCCGTAAACAAATATGCAGTACATCCTGTTTCTAGCTTCATAGTCATTCACTTTTACCACCCTGCACGTGAATCTCAATATCAAAGATTATCACTTTCAAAGTACCTGAAACAAACATCTTGCACTTTTTAGTTACTTGGGGCAACATACTCTATGCAGAACACAACTTTTTTAACTTTACATTATTCACTATGATGACAATGTTGTTAGAAATTTTGCCCAGATTTAAGGCTGGTATGTGATAGATAGGGTTGTTTACTTTTCTTTTTATATATATATATATATATAAGTTTTTAGTTGTGATTAATTTATATATATATAACAACTAAAATATATATATATATAACAACTAAAATATATATATTTATATATATAAATAAAATATATATATATATAACAACTAAAAATGCTATTTGTGCAATCAATTTTATCTTGGTTGCCATTCACATTTTGATCTTCTCTTTGATGGGCTTTGAGTCATATGCGCTAATATTTATGCACAAGGTGACTAGATGTTACTGTTCTGTTAATGTTTTCATAATTGTGCAAGGAAACATGTTTAGCTTGTGCTATTTTGAGCATATGTTATGCCTGTAGGAACATATGATTAGATCAAATACTTGGAGCAATTCTGGGAAATAACTAGACGATGAGTTCTTTAAAAACTGGGGCCTTGTATTTGCAGATTTTTATACACATGCTTAACTTTATACACACTAGTCTTACTGAATTGAATGGGATTACTGTGACAGTCATTAATAGATTTTATCCTTGCACCACACCTATAAATTTGGATCAGAGGCACAGGGTAGATTAAGTTACTTGCCCAACAGAAAGTCTGTGGCTAAATCATATATTGTACAGAGATCTCCTGGGTCCCAGCCCAATGCTCTGTCTACTAGAGCATCCATTTTTATTTAAGGATCCACAGAGCAGTCCCGTCTGTCTGGGGAGATATGTTCTCCAAAATGAACTAGGGATGTGTCCTGTTTAAAGTGACCAACACAATTCACATTTGAATCCTGTGTTGTGTATAAATAACTGCTAGACATTTGAAAAATAACTATGAATGATAGACAACTCTGAGAAAATTCCAAGCGTTCATGGACATTCACAAACAGAGAAATTATTCATCAGATAAATGATTTACTATATATATTATTCTCTCAACTTTACTTATCAACAAAGAACCAGTTCCTAAACCTCAAAACAAATTTCTGGAACCAAATCTAATAAAATCTTTTAAATGTTAAAATAAAGAATTTTTTTAAAAAAAAGTTTTAGAAGGGATAAAAATCCTTGTATTTTATGGCAACCTGACCTCCAGTTACAGAGGTGTAGGAAGAAACTTTCCCTAGAGGCAGGTTACCTTCCTAGACAAGCCAGGTTATCATTTGCGGACCCATACAAAATTTCAGATGGAGGTTCAGACCCCTTTGGAAATCCTGGATAAAATCTGTAGACCTCATGAAGTCCATGACCACAGATTGAAAACCACTGCCATAACCGTTAGGAATTGTAGAAAATTGATAAGGGAAACAAAGAGATACAAGGAGAAATCTATGGCCAACAGAGTGAAGGACAATAAGAAGGAAGTTTTTAAATATACTTGGAACAAAAAGAATCCTGGCGATGGTATTGCTCCATTACTAGATGGTAGAATTATCAGTAATAATGCAGAAAAGGCAGACATTTTCAATATATCACTTTTTTCCTCCCAAATTCAAAACTGAAATATTTAGTCTCATCATATAATGATAACACTCTTTCTATTCCACTAGTATCTCTGGAGAATGTTAAACAGAAGCTACAAGTTAAACTTTTGTAAATCAGCAGGTCCAAATAACTTGCATCCAGTGGTTTGAAAAGAGCTGGCTGAGGAGCTCACAGGACCATTAATGCTGATTTTCACTAAGTCTTGGAACACTGGGGAAGTTCCTGAAGACTGAAAGAAAACTAATATTGAGCTACTTCTTAAAAAGTGTAAATGGGATGACTCAGGTAACTATAGGCATGTCAGCCTGACATCAATCCTGAGATGATCTTGGGAGCCCCTCAGTACCAACTGATAGAGGACTCACCATATTGTAACTTGCATCAGGCCTAACACACACATTGCCCCAACACATTGTTGTCATGATATTCATTTAAAAGATGTCTTGGAATATATCATTGAAAAACTAACAACATGCTGGTCATGAATATCATCATGGCACATATGATGATGTCAACCATTGTCAAGGTTTTTTCCCTCACTTTGAACTTTAGAATACAAAAAGTGGGGACCTGCATGAACACTTCTAAGCTTACTTATTAGCTTAGATCTGGTACGCTGCCACCAGCCAGAATTTAATGTCTGGCACACTTTCTGTTCCCCCAAAACCTTCCCTGGGGTACCCAGATCCAAACCCCTTGGATCTTAAAACAAGGAGAAATTAACCATCCCCCTCTTTTCCCCCCAGACTTTCCCCTGCCTGGGTTGCCTTCAGAGGCTTCACATCGATCCAAATTCCTTGGATCTTAAAACAAGGAGGAATTAACCATACCCTCTCCTTTCCCCCCACTAATCCCTGGTGAGTTCAGACTCAACCCCTTGGATCTTAAAACAAGGAAAAATCAATCAGGTTCTCAAAAAGAAAGCTTTTAATTAAAGAAAGAAAAAAAATAAAAATTATCTCTGTAAAATCAGGATGGAAAATGCTTTACAGGGTACTCAGATTCATATAGATCAGAAGGATCCCCACCCTAGCCTTAGATTCAAAGTTACAGCAAACAGAAGTAAAAATCCTTCCAGCAGAAAGAAACATTTACAAGTTGAGAAAACAAACATAAGACTAATCTGCCTTGCCTGGCTATTACTTACAATTTTGAAACATGAAAGACTGATTCAGAAAGATTGGGAAAGCCTGGGTGTACATCTGGTCCCTCAGTCCCAAGAGCGAACAGCGAACAAAACAAAAAGCACAAAGACTTCCCTCCACCAAGATTTGAAAGTATCTTGTCCCCCTATTGGTCCTCTGATCAGGTGTCAGCCAGGTTTACTGAGCTTCTTAACCCTTTACAGGTAAAAGAGACATTATCCCTTAACTGTCTGTTTATGACAGGGATACGCACCAATATTACGTTTTGGAGTTGGTAACTAGACAAAGGAAGCTAAACAGGTTTTTTACGTATATAAAGGAATGTGTATTTGTCTGACCAGCTTGAGCACAGGCAAAAGGCAATGCAGATATATTTATATTTAAGGAAAACAAAGCCATCAAGCTAACAAGCAGGAGAGAAGACTGCTTAATTATCACAATAGGGGGATGGAGTGTTTACCCCCGGGAAGCCTTCCTGGCTTTTGAAACAGAGAGAATGAACTTTGAGATAATATAAAGGGGGGCAAAAAGACATTCAAGTTATCCATCACATAGGGGACAAAGGGAAGCTGCACCTCTGAGTTCATGAAAAGTGGATCCTCTTAATTTGGCAGGCAAGAATAGCTGGAAACTAATATAGTGAAAAACCTGCTTAGGCAAGTGTCGTAACTTGCTGAAATTAAGTTTTAGTCACAAGAAAGTTTATATTTTGTTTTATTTTTAACTCTTTAATATTTCCTTTCTATCTTTCTTGAAATCACTTAAATCTGTGTTCTTGTTTAAATAACCATATTCTTAGTTTTACTGCAAACCAGCTCAGTGCTATTGATTGTATAGTCTGAGCTGAGCTAACAAGTTGTTTTATGTACTTGCTCTTTGGCCATAAATGTGGTGTAACCTGTGAATGTTCAGTAAGAGGGACTGGAGTCTATAGGGAAGATGGTTTTAGAGAGACTCAGGAACAGAAAAGGTTGTTGCTGGGTTGGTGGAAGCCGAAGTGAGACCATTGTGCTATGAACATGCTGCGGAGAATCTCAAGGAGGAGCAAAGAAAAGTTATTTTACCTCAATATTTGGGATTGGTACGACCACTGCTGGAATATCGTGTCGAGTTCTTGTGCCTACAATTCAAGAAGGATGTAGGTAAACTGGAGAAGGTTCAGAAAAGAGCAGACCCACCAACGGGAGGGAGGAAGGTGTAAAAATGGGTCAACTGGCCAGAGGACCAGCTATTTAAAAGGGCCCAGAGATATATATATATATTTTTAAAATAAAAATTAAGATTAAAAAAAGAAATCTGGTTTTCCACTGCTGCTCTTTACAGAGCGCCATCCCTCACTGTGACAGTAACAGTTTTCCAGAGCACTGCCTCACCCTGCTGGACTAGGAGTCTGGCAGAGCATCAACAACAGCAGCCTGGGGACCACAGAGCTTGCTCCCTTCTCTGGCTGCTCAGGAGCCGCTATGCCAGGCTCTTCGGCTGAAGGGCTGAGGACAGGGTGACTTCAAAGAGAAACAAGCTCCCTCTGTGCTACCAGACTGTAGCTCCTTGCCAAACACAAGCCAGTAAGTTCAGCCACCCAGTCGAACCGCCCAGAGGGAGCCAGGGCTAGCTCCCCCCCACACACACACACTTTGCTGCCGCTAGCACAGGCTGACGAGCCGCTATCATGAGCACAGGATGAGGGGCAGGCCACCTCTACTGCTCAGCCAGGGAATGAGGCGTGGGTTTTCCCTCTGCCTTTGCCCCTGGCTACCTACTCAGAGATCTCCCAGTAGATGTGGTGTACCAGGCCTGCTGTTTCCTCTTTGCTCTGGGTGTTGATGTCCCACAGCTCCAGCAGCACAAGTATTGCATTGCATATTTTAACCTCTATTGGTCATATTCAGTTACATCTTGTATATCAGTTTTTTCCTTGTCTTTAGATTACACATGAATCACAACTAGGTATTTAATTAGCCTACTTGATACTTTACGTGTTTTCTTACTCTGTGCTTCTTAAAATGTTTTATATATTAATTTCATTCCATAATGTATTTATTTAATTTAAATATATAATTCAAAATAAAAAATTCCACATCTTCTATTTAGGCTCACAGTTTGTTTAATACTGGTGCTGTAACTGGAAAGAAAAGTTAACTAGATCAAGCAACACCTTAACTTACACATAGTGGGTTCTAATGTGTTCTCAGTAGGATAAAAAGAAGTGTCATAAACCTCAGCCATCCCTTTCTAGGGCTGGGGGCATTGACTGTTCTACCCTGGGGCCTGAAATTGCTGTCGGCGGGCCTGGAGAAGAGCCACAATAATGAGTAAAGGATTAGAAAACATGCCTTACACAGTGATAGGCTCAAAGACATCAGTTTATTTAGTTAACAAAGGGACTATTAAGGGGTGACTTGATTATAGTTTATCAGTATCTATATTATAGATACTTGATTATAGTCTATGCTATATGGGGAGCTATCAGAGGGAACAAGAACAGGACGTTCCAAAGCTTTGCTATAAAGACACATGCAAGTGAGATATGAAGGAATTTGGAATTGATCCTGACTAATGGGAAGTTTTGGCAAGTGATCGTAACAAGTGGTGCCATCGTCTCCATCGGGTTATCAAAGTCTATGACAGGACCTGGCTCCTACAGCTTGAAGAGAAAAGAGCCTGTAGGCCTCAAGCAGCTCCCAACCAAGATACATACATTTTCAATAACTGCCAAAGATCATACAAATCTCGGATTGGACTATTCAGGCACATGAGACATTGCATACCATCTACATTAGAGGCTGCAATTCTCACCATTTCTCGCAGATGAAAGAATGCTAACAATAGATAAATATCTACATGGGGAACACATATTTAGTAATGGGCTCTTCAATCTAGCTGAAAAAGATATAGCACAATCCAATAGCTGGAAGCTGAAGCTAGACAAATTCAGACTGGAAATGAAGTGGACATTTTTAAAAGTGAAAGTAATTTACTACTGGAACAACTGACCAAGGATCATGATGGATTCTCCATCACTGTAGGTTTTAAAATCAAGATTGGATGTTTTTCTAAAAGATCTGCTCTGGGTATTATTTCAGGGAAGTTCTGTGACCTGTGTTACATAGGAGGTCAGATTAGATGATCACAAAGGTCTCTTCTGGTATTTGAATCGATGCATCTATAATCATCTGGCAATGGCTAGTATCCCTTCAGCAAAGACAAAATACTGGACTAGATGGCCCTATGTTCCTAATTCTGAGAATTTTATTTTGTGTGAAATGCTTCTTTTTTTCTGACCAGAACCAATACTACAGATATGTTCTGGTAATCTGAATAATCATTCAAACTATTAAAACAAATTGTCAACATCATGTCAAAATATGCAAAGCCATATCTTTAAATCAAACTTACAGGTTTTCAAGCAATATTTTTCTTATTCTAAATTTATAGAAATGCAAAGTATTAGTGACGGCAATATTTTCCATGAGTTTGTGCATATGGTGAAATCAGTGTTTAGCAACATTTACCAATAAAAATCTAATCTTCCCAAGCCTACTGATGGGATATAGCACTGTAAAGCATTTATAGTAACTTCACTATAATGGTATACAGGTTGATTTGGTTGGAAACAGGTTATGACCCTTTTATGACATTTAAAAAATCCCTGATGTATACAGGGTGGAGTCGACAAAAAAATAAACTGCATGAAATGCTGACAATGCTTGACTGTTAGAATTATACAATGTCATTTGGCAAGACAGTTTCTTTTGCTATTTTGGTGCAGTATTATCATCCAAAATGATGTGGTCATGTGAAAAGACTCCACTGCTTTGCAGGTTGCGGTCATTTTCACTAGCTTCCAGAAAAGAGCACAACAATTTTCTTACATCATCAGTTCCCTCTCTGGATATGTCTGAATAGGAAAAGTTTGAGATGAAATATTCACTGAAATGATACTGCATTGCAGTATCCATTTCTACCTGCTGTGATTTGCTTTATGGAATCATTTTATAAAGCTCAACTCTCGTGACATTAATTTAAAGATGAATCAAACAAGACATCATGTCTTTTGACCAAACATCTGACTTTAAGAAAACCAAGTGACAGTTGCTTTGGGTTAACCAGCAGAGCTGGTGTGCCTTGACCACTGGAAAAAAAGATTCTTGTCTGAAACTCCAAGCTCACAGGCTTACTGTGACATTGGAAGTTTTTGTGAAGTAGTCTATTTTTTCTGCTTTGTTACTAGTCTTACCCCTTCTACATCCCTCAAGCAAGAAACCAGGAGAAAGCTTTGAACCATGATATCCCACACAGAGGTGTGCACAAGAATTGTCCAGTAATTGCCAGTATCTTCTGTGGCACTCCTTGGCAACCAAATTACAATTAAGGTGGCACTCATTAAACATAACATATAATTAAAGTTGTTGCGGCAGTATCCTCTGTGGCACTGCTTGGCAACCAAACTGTAGGAGCGGGTAGGGGATGACATGATCTAATAACCTATCCCACATAGCTATAGTAAAGTAGCAACACTTCTGTCACACAATTTTACTAAGTAAGGGTTTCTAAGAGAGGAAACATCATGTTGAGTGTTTTCACTGACTACATCTCAGTAAACATTTTAAGTCTCAGTCTTCTTCAACTGTGGAATAAAATACACCCAACATGGCTAAGCCCGCCAGGTGAACACTGAAAGACTGGGGAAGGTATAAATTAAAGCAATCAGCATTCCATATTGTTTGTTAGTTGTTTTTCTTCTTATACCTTTCATGTTTCACAGGCCATATGAATCCTAACTCAGTGCAAGTCATGCTGGTGCTTTACCAGTCACACCTATCTGGTAATGTGCACATGGTTTAGGTCTTTGCATTCATCACTGGTTATGGCCTGATGTGAGCTAGCTGTTTGGTCCTTCTATCAGATTTCCCCTCAAAACCTAAGGAAGTAAATACAAAAAAATATGGATTTTTGCAGATTACACAAAGCATTTCTTTAATACTCATTACGGGCCAGAAGGCAATACCTTTGTTTGTATTCAATAGTACCTTGCATCTCCAGTAGTCTCAAGGAAGTCAATGTGAGCTCTGAGGGAGTAAGATTCTATTCTGTATGAGTGGCAGTTCCAAAACAGAACCTATCAAATAAAATGCAATATAAAAAATGAAATTGCTTTAATCTGTTCATGGTTCATCTGTTCTGGTGTCCCTAGTCTCTGTTTCCCAGAAGTTGGAAATGGGTGACAGGGGATGGACTGCTTGATGATGACTTGTTCTGTTCATTCCCTCTGGGGCACCTGGCATTGGCTACTGTACAAATAGGGTTGCCCTCGACAGTAAGCTGGTATCATCAATCTTTCAATACTTCAAATCAGGGTCGCCCAAAGGATTCAGGGGGCCTGGGGCAAAGCAATTTCAGGGGCCCCTTCCAAAAAAAAAAGTTGCAATACTATAGAATACTATATCCTTGTGGGGGCCCCTATGGGGCCCAGGGCAAATTGCCCCACTTTCCCCCCGACCCCAGGGAAGCCCTGGGAAAATAAACTTTTAAAAACCTTCCGCATCTCGGCACAAACCCTGTTTTGAGAAAACTTCTTTTCAAGTCACCTTTACAAGGTATCACTCACTGGTTCTCAGCATCAGCTAGTGCTAAAAGGCACTAAAGCTTATTAATAAGGTTGGACAAATATTTTCCGTCAAAACTTTTTTTGGATCAAAAACTAGGGGTTTTTAAAAAGCAGAAAAAAAATCACGGACAATGTTTGCTTTCCTTCAAATTTTGTCATGATTTTTTTTTATTGAAAAGCTGAAATTCCTCTGCCAAAACCTGAACATGGTCTGGGGTTTCAGAAGTGTGTGGCCAAATATTTGCTGCTTGCTGTGCTTGATTGTTTAAAGAAACAATAAAAAAAATTCTGCTTAAAAAAAATCCAAAACTTTTGAACCACCTCAGCTCATGACCAAACGCCTAAGCCCAACCACTCAGAGATTTTTCCAGGTTTCTGATGCTCTGCTGGCTTCCTTGACTCATATCTGTCTCCATAACTTTGGGTTCATTTACCTTAGAACATAAGAATGGCCATACTGGGTCAGACCAAAGGTCCATTCTACTGACAGTGGCCGATGCCAAGTGCCCCAGAGGGAGTGAACCTAACAGATAATGATCAAGTGATCTCTCTCCTGCCATCCGTCTCCTCCCTCTGATAAACAGAGGCTAGGGACACCATTCCTTACCCTTCCTGGCTAATAGCCATTAATGGACTTAACCTCCATGAATGTATCTGTTTACCAGAGACTGACTCTACAGGGTCCCTCACAAACTGGAGACAGTTACTGTGGGTTTGTCTTTAGTATAGACTATGTACACACTCCAAAAACTGAGCATTTGAGCTTGTTCCAGAATCTGGGATGAGCCTATGTTGTGAAAACTGAAATGCTCAAAATAGCACATGCATGTGAATGGACACAGGGTGCTAAAATTAAATTAACCCAGGGGTTCTCAAACTGTGGGTCGGGATCCTTCAGGGGGGTCACTGGGTTATTACTGGGGTCGCGAGCTGTCAGCCTCCACCTCAAACACCGCTTTGCCTCCAGCATTTATAATAGTGTTAAATATATTAAAAAGTGTTTTTAATTTATAAGGGGAGGGTCACACTCAGAGATTTGCTATGTGAAAGGGGTCACCAGCACAGAAGTTTGAGAACCACTGAATTAAACCCTCTGGAGCCTTGGGGAATGCAAGGGGGAGGGGGTCTCCCTTGGTAGAGTTGGGAAGGAGGTAAGTGGTGTAGGATATTGCTCTTCTCATTTGAGCCTTCCCCATGGAAAAGATAACAGCTTGGCTCTTTGTGTTAAATAGCTGTCTTCAAGCCTCAAACTGCTGAATGAGCTTTAGAGTAAGGAAGACTGTGCCTACCCAAACAACCTGCCCCTGCCCCCTATCTCACCCCACCCACTTCCTGCCCCCTGACTGCCCCCTTCAGAATCTCCAACCCATCCTGCTCCTTGTCCCCTCACAGCCCCCCTGAAACCCTCTCCCCATCAACCCCCCTGGGACCCCACCCCCCACCAACCCCCCCTGTTCTCTGTCCCCTAACTGCCCCAATCCCTATCCCCCCTGCTGAGTCCTAACAGACCCCCGGAATGCCCATGATCCAACCCCCAATTCCCCATCCTCTGACTGTCTCCACCCCAGAACCTCTGCCCCCTCCCTGTCCCCTGACTGTCTCCAGGACTCTGCCCCTTATCCAATCCCCCCAGTCCTGGCCCTCTGCCCTGTTGCTTATCACCACCTCCCAGAGCCTCAGCGTGCTGTGTCCTGCAGCGGCATGGCTCTGGTGGGACCGGAGCTCACAGCCCCACCCCCTTACCATGCGGCTCCGAGCAGGGCAGAGCTCAGGTCTCACTAGAGCCACGCTGCTTTAGCTTTGTCCATGGCCTCTCCTGTACCTGGAGCGCTGAGGCCCTGAGGGATGGGGGAAGGCAGAGGCGCGGCCGGAGCATTCCCTTGGGGGCCCTTGAGGGGCCTGGGGTCTGGCGCAAATTGCCCCACTTGCCCCCCACCGCCGGGCGGCCCTGCTTCAGATTAGGATTGTCAAGCAATTAAAAAAATTCATGATTAATCACATGAATAATTTCACATTAAACAATAGTAGAATATCATTTATTTAAATATTTTGGATGTTTTCTAGATTTTGAAATATATTGATTTCAGTTACAACACAGAATACGAAGTGTACAGTGCTCACTTTTATATTATTTTTATTACAAATATTTGTACTGTAAAAAAACAAAATAAATAGCACTTTTCAATTCACCTCATACAAGTACTGTAGTGCAATCTCTATCATGAAAGTGCTACTTATAAATGTGTAATTTTTTTTGTTATATAACTGCACTCAAAAACAAAACAATGTAAAACTTCAGAGCCTACAAGTCCACACAATCTATTTCTTGTTCAGCCAATTGCTAAGACAAACACATTTGCTTACATTTCCAAGAGACACTGCTGCCTGCTTCTTATTTACAATGTCACCTGAAAGTGAGAACAGGTGTTTTCATGGCACTTTTGTAGCCGGCGTTGCAAGGTATTTACATGCCAGATATGCTAAACATTCATATGCCCCTTCATGCTTTGGCCACCATTCCAGAGGACATGCTTCCAAGCTGATGATGATGGCTAAAAAAATAATGCATTAATTAAATTTGTGACTGAACTCCTTGGGGGAGAATTGTATGTCTCCTGTTCTGTTTTACCCTCATTCTGCCGTATATTTGATGTTATGGCAGTCTTGATGTCCCAGCACGTTCATTTCAAGAATACTTTCACAGTAGATTTGACAAAACTCAAAGGTTTAAGAATCTTAAGTACCATCCCAAATCTGAGAGGGATGAGGTGTGGGGCTTGTTTTTAGAAGTCTTAAAAGAGCAACACTCTGATGCAGAAACTAAGAACTCGAATCACCAAAAAAAAAAAATCAATCTGCTGCTGGTGGCATCTGACTCAGATGATGAAAATGAACATGCATCGATCTGCATTACTTTGGATTGTTATTGACCAGAACCCATCATTAACATGGACATATGTCCTCTGGAATGGTGGTTGAAGTATGAAGGGACATATGAATCTTTAGCGCATCTGGCATGCAAATACCTTGTGATGCTGGCTACGAAAGTGCCATGCAAATGCCACTTTCAGATGACACTGTAAACAAGAAGCAGGCAGCGTTATCTCCTGCAAATTGTAACCAAATGTATTTTTCTGAACGATCAGCTAAACAAGAAGTAGGACTGAGCGGACTTGTAGGCACTAAAGTTTTACATTGTTTTATTTTTAGTGCAATACATAATTCTACATTTGTAAGTTCAACTTTCATGATAAAGAGATTGCATTACAGTACCTGTATGTGGTGAATTGAAAAATACTATTTCTTTTGTTCATAATTTTTGCAGTGCAAATATTTGTAATAAAAAATAATAATTTAAAGTAAGCACTGTACACTTTGTATTCTGTGTTGCAATAAATATCAATATATTTGAAAATGTAGAAAACCATCCAAAATATTTAATACATTTCAATTGGTATTCTATTGTTTAACAGTGTAAGTAATCGAGATTAATTTTTTTTAATGCAGTTAACTCAAAAAAAATTATTGCATGATTTAACTGTGTTTAAAATGATAGCCCTACTTCAGATTTATAGTGGTATGAACGGAAGGAGGATCAAGCCCCAGCTAAAAAATGCATTAAGAACCAGCTCTGGTAACCTGCCCCAGTCTTAAGTGTCTACTTTAAATTAAAGATTAATTTCAAGCTAAACCTCAGATCCAAGGCCTTGAATTTTAGGAAGAAGCAGGCTTGGAATCTGGATCTGAATTCTGAAGTTTGGTCCCATCACTACCTTAAAATAAAAACATTTCCAATGTCACTTTGATCTCTCCAGAGTTAAAGAAATTTCTCACTACTGCTGTAGAAAATCATCAACTGATTTTTTCTTGTCTCTGGGCATGCAAGACTGAATGAAATCTGTTTTACAACCCAAGCCATATCCCATCTGTATAGTCTGAAGCTGTTCTATACTTGAGCAGAACATACAGTTGCAAAAGCTGGAGTGTAAACTGTGATGGGGCAAGGCCAGATGTAATGACAGATGTAATGACTCCATACTCATAGCCCCGGACTTTACAAAGGAATTTATTTTACAGACAGATGCTTCTGAGGTGGGGTTGGGGGCGGTTCTGTCACAAATGATTGGAGAAGAAGAGCACTCGATCCTCTATCTAAGCAGAAAGCTGCTCCCAAGAGAACAGAAGTATGCAATAGTCAAGAGAGAATGCCTTGCCGTCAAATGGGCCATGGAGATACTGCGTTATTACCTCTTAGGCTGGCGATTTTCTCTTGTGACGGACCATGCACCCCTCCAGTGGATGCAGAGGAATAAGGAAAAGAATGCAAGGGTCACCAGCTGGTTCTTATCCCCCCAACCATTCCAGTTCCGCATACGGCACAGGGCTGGATGCCACCACAGCAATGCTGATGGTCTTTCATGAGCACACTGCCTGGCGTCCCAAGTTGCCCAACCCTTTGGTGTTGAGCAGAGCGGGGGGATATGTGATGGGGCAAGGCCAGATGGCTACAGTAAAGTACTGAGGAACAGGTATGTTAGCCCCAGGCTAAACAAATCCCTAGTACCATGGTAACCAAATGGCAGTTGCTCCAGGTTTATCAAGGCACCTGGGGCCAATTAAGATCTTTCTAGAAGGCAGTGGAGACAGCTATTTTGATTAGAACACTTGCAGCCAATCAAGGCAGGCTAATCAGGGCACTTGGGTTTAAAAAGGAGCTCACTCCAGTCAGGCAGGGAGGAGCCAGAGGAGAAGGAGCGGGTGTGAGGAGCTGGGAGCAAGAGGCACAAGAAGCTGAGACTGAGAGGGTGTGCTACTGGAGGATTGAGGAAATATCAGACAATCAAGCATTATCAGACAGCAGAAGGAAGGTCCTGTGGTGAGGATAAAGAAGGTGTTTGGAGGAGGCCATGGAGAAGTAGCCCAGGGAGTTGTAGCTGTCATGCAGCTGTTACAAGAGGCACTATAGACAGCTGCAATCCACAGGGCCCTGGGCTGGAACCCGGAGTAGAGGACGGGCCCTGGTTCCCCCCAAACCTTGCAACTCCTGATCAGAGACAGGAGGAGTTGATCCAAACTGTGGGTTCCACCAGAGGGGAAGATCACTGAGGTGAGCAAATCCGCCAATAAGTGCAGGACCCACCAAGGTAGAGGAGGAACTTTGTCACAACTGGTGTCAAAAGTGGGATTTTTGGTGTGCACAGCGTGGCAGAAGAAAGAGTGTGATTTAAAAAAAAAAAAGACAGTGTTAATTTTTTTTGTCACCACAATGGATGACGTAGTGTGGGCACTGATACAAGCCATGGTGGCCCAGCAGGAGGCTACCCGTATCCAGGCAGCCACCCAGCAAGAAGCAGTGTGGCTGCAGCAAGAGACTAATCGCCTGCTGATGGACCAAGTTGCTCAAGATTGAGCTATGTTGCGGGAACTGGTAAACCAGGTAAAGACCCTTACAGAACTGAACCATGGCCATGATAGGACACAGTTCATACAGGCCACCCATTGGCTGCAGGAAATGATGCGGGAGGATGATGTAGAGGCATACCTTCTGGCCTTTGAGAGGACAGCCCTATGGGAGGCCTGGCCTCGAGATCAGTGGTCTGGCATCCTTGCCCTATTCCTGTGTGGGGAGGCCCAGAAGGCCTACCATGATCTGCCTGAAGAGGCTGCAGCAGACTACTCCCAGCTGAAGGCAGAGATCCTGGCCAGATCTGGGGTAATGACTGCAGTGCAGGCCCAGTGGTATCATGAGTGGAGGTACCAGGAAGACAAATCCCCGCGGTCCCAATTGTATGATTTCATCCATCTCGCACGAAAATGGTTGCAAACAGAGTCCTGGAGTCCAGAAGAGATACTAGAGGTTCTGGTCATCAACCGGTACATGAGGGCACTGCCACCAGATCTCTGCAAATGGGTAGGCCAGAATGATCCGTCTACCTATGACGAGATGATCACGCTGGTAGAAAGACGCATGACAGCCAGGGAATTGACCCAACTACCCAAGGAAAGCCCCTTTCGTAGCAAATGAAAAGTACTACACTTAGAGGAAAAATCAGTTGCACATAAACAAAATGGGAAATGACTGCCTAGGAAGGAGTACTGCAGAAAGGTATCTGGTGGTATAGTGGATCACAAACTAAATATGAGTCAAACACTGTATAAAAAAAGCAAACATTCTTCTGGGATACATTAGCAGGAGTGTTGTCAGCAAGATACGAGAAGTAATTCTTCTGTTCTACTCTGCATTAATTAGGCCTCTACTGGAGTTCTTGTGTCCAGTTCTGTGTGCCACATTTCAGGAAAGATGTGAACAAATTGGAGAAAGTCCAGAGAAGAGCAACAAAATGATTAAAGGCCTAGAAAACATGACCCATGAGTGAAGATTGAAAAAATTGGGTTTGTTTAGTCTAGAGAAGAGACAACTGAGAGGGGACATGATAACAGTTTTCAAGTACATAAAACTTTGCTAGAAGAAGGAAGTAGAAAAATAGTTCTCTTTAACCTCTGAGGATAAGACAAGAAGCGAAGGGTTTACATTGC
Source organism: Gopherus evgoodei (assembly GCF_007399415.2). Classification (NCBI taxonomy): domain Eukaryota; kingdom Metazoa; phylum Chordata; order Testudines; family Testudinidae; genus Gopherus; species Gopherus evgoodei. The sequence continues at coordinate 94,119,013 of NC_044325.1, forward strand.
AGCAAATGCAGTTTAGGTGGGATATTAGGTAAAACTTTCTAACTGTCAGGGTGGTTAAATACTGGAATAATTTGCTTAGGGAGGTTGTGGACTCTCCATCATTGGAGATTTTTAAAAGCAGGTTAGACAAATACCTGTCAGGGATGTTCTAGATAATAGACTGGTTGGCAGAGTGCCCCAAGGGTCAGTCCTGGGGCCGGTTTTGTTCAATATCTTCATTAATGATCTGGAGGATGGCGTGCATTGCAACCTCAGCAAGTTTGCAGAGGACACTAAACTAGGATGAGTGGTAGATACACAGAAGGGTAGGGATAGGATACAGAGGCACCTAGACAAATTAGAGGATTGGGCCAAAAGAAATCTGATGAGGTTCAACAAGGACAAGCAGTATTATATCATGAAAAACCAGAATAAAAATAGTTGATAGTCACCCTAACATAAAGGTTGTTGGACTTTCAGCTACACAAAGAAAACTAGTGTTAATTAAAAGCATAACAGTTAGCTTCTTAACCTCATTTGTGCATATACCCTAAATGTTTAAGCGTCTCTGAAGATGTGTATATCTACTGACTCCAAGTCATGTGAGTATTTTCTTCTGTCAATATATTCTCGTCACCAGTCAAGTATAGTCAAGTATACTGTGCATGCATGCAAAAGCAAAATTTTATGGGTTTGGATTTCTTTCTTTTTGTTGGTTTCAGTGAAAATAAAAAGGAGTTTCTACAGATGAAAAGCTGCCCTTTTGTCTTGAAATACAATGTTTACTCAAGAAAATAATGAATACAAATAGAGAAAAGTTCTCCTACCATAGTGTTTGTTTAGAAAAATTCATGATTTTGCTTTTGATAAAATGTCAGACTTCAAACACAGTTCTTTAATGTAATAGTAGAAATGCTGAAATTTCACCATAGATTCAGTTATGGAGACTCTTGAAAAATCCAATATTATAGGTACATACAAAAGGGAAAAGATAAGTAGTTAGCTCTATTCCCTACTATGAGGGGATATCAAGACACCCCTCACTACCATTCACAGCAGCACCATCCACTATCAAACTTTACTTCTGGGAGTGTCTGGAAGCTTAAATTCCCTGCTGCTTCCTTCAAGCAAATGTTTGCAGCACAGTCTATCAGCTGTCACATAAACCTTCCCTGATGGCATCTCACGTTTACTGCGTCTTTAAAATCTAAGGAAATATTTGTTTATTTTCCCCTCCCCCCTTACATGGGCTTTTGAATAGGAGGGAATGTTTAGCTAGATTGTTCCTGACCCTTATGCAAGTGCACAAAACGAGACATGGGGAGCAGAGAATGGAGAGTGAGGGTGGAGAGAATGTACATAGCAGCATAAGCAGTGGCCATAACTTCAGCCTCTCCCTACTCAGCCAAGATTGCACAATACCCCCAAAGATATAGGGCACTGAGGGAGATGGAAAGGGAATGGCTGTGTCCCCCCTTCACACACATGCTAAACTGGCTAGTTGAACAAGGGTAGGGAGCAAACTGCATCAGTGAGTATGCTGCTTCTGAGCACCTCAGGCCCTGGTAGTGCTACCCTAGGAGCCACTCCCTTCTCAGCAAGAGGCCCTGCCACAGAGGCAGAACTCATGCTAGAGGCTCCTGTTCAGCAAAGCACTAAAGAATGTGCCTAGCTTTAATGTATCTAATAAATGAATCTATATCATCCTCAACTATATGTGGTTCTTGATGTTTTCAGACCAGAAGTGGAAGCAAATACTGGAAGCCCAGACAACACAATTTGTTAAATCTGGCCCCAATTCATCAAAAAAATTACATACGTGCTTAACTCCGTCGGACAACGCCGTGCTAAATGTCAGCATGTGCGCAAGTGCTGAATCGAGGCCAGTTTTAATGTACAACGTCTTGCTGAGCATCCTGTGGCCTGCTAAACCCAGGGTTGTGAGTTCAATCCTTGAGAGGGCCATTTGGGGATTGGTCCTGCTTTGAGCAGGGGATTAGACTAGATGATCTCTTGAGGTCCCTTCCAACCCTAATAATCATCATTCTATGTGTTTGTCTCCAGTTCTGGTCTAAAACCACCAGAATCAAATTGAGGATTATGTAATCTTAAATCAAGTCTAACCAGGAATTTCTGTATCAGGCAAACATTTTACTAGCATTTTCATTTACATAGTCAGAATCCTTGTGGATTCTTCAAACCCTGGGCTTCTTGGACAGATTCCCAGAGATTAGGTACTTATACTGACTTGTAGTGACTACTGGGTTAAATAATTACATATCATGACAAAATGCTCTTATTATTAGCTGGTATTTCCTGAAAAAAAATCTCCTGTAATAACAGCGTTATTCCCTCTCCACTATTTTCATATGCAAAAGCCAGAAATTGTGGGCTAAGAAATCAAGTTACTTATTAAGCCCACTCCTTTATGTGAGATTGCTGCTTTAAAGTGCTCCTTTTCTCTGAATTATTCAAATAACCTTACAATAGCACTTGCTCAGATTAGCCAGTTTTGAATATTGTTTAACCTGTTTTTAGAAACCTGATAGATTAAACAGGAATTCATTCTTCCCTTATTAAAAGGGACTTCCATTGGTCAACAATAGTCCCAATGTAACTTTGTTTCAAATTATACTAATACAGAAACTGAACCCAAGACAGTATATATAGACTTTTCTCCCATTGTTATAATGCCTCATCCAAAGGTAATTCTAACCTATTTTAAATATGTGTCAGATTAAATATTTGTCACTCTGTTTTTGATAGTAAGTAGGGCAAATTAGTTTCTGGGGAAATTCATGTTTACTGTACATGTGTGTTTTTCCTTTATTCCTTGATGCACTCAACAGCTCAGAGATGATGAGTTTCCCAGTGCTACAGGCTATGACACGAGGATTTACATCTCTTTAGAACTGACAGCAGTTGTCAAGAGCAGTGATTCCTAGTTGACAATGACAGTTGACAAAGGTCATCCAACAGTTAAGATAAATAAAAGGTTATAAAACATAAATACAGAAACTGTTCTAAGGAGGCAAATCTGCTCCAGATGTGGCCTCCCATTTGCCAAAAATTATGCTAATTACTGTAACCTGATGGGGTGATACCCAAAACCATTCCCTGAAGAAAAAGGAAAACAAAAGATATGAACTTCCAACTGAAATAAGTAAAAATAAGAAACTTGATTCTCTCTCTAGAAAGGAAAAATAGTATTCAGATTTGTCACCATCTGAAATTTGTCAATTAATCTCATTATATCGTTAGCATTATAAATTAAGAAAAAAAGATGATAAGCACAAGAGCAGTCATTTCTGCTAACTTTCCTCTGGTATTTTCCCATATTCACCTGAGGGATCCTCATGAGTTATGCTTGATGAATCAGATAAGAGATGATTTTGCATATAAAGCTTGCAAGATTTTAAAACATCAGATCATTGTTTTAAGAAAAAATCTTGGCATTTGTGATTAGTGGACTCTTAGGTTATAGTAATAGATTTAAATGAATATATCTGGGTGAAATATTAAATTCTAAGAAATCAGGAAAAAAATAGTCATTGACACTGTATCCCCTGCTGATTACTATGCCAAAGACTTACATTCTTCCTGTTGAAGGTAGGGGTCCGGGCAGAAACAGATGCATCGTGGAGGTGAATGCCTGGCTGCGAAGATGGTGTCGCCAGGAGGGCTTTGGCTTCCTCGACCACGGGATGCTATTTGAGGAAGGACTGCTAGGAACAGATGGCGTTCACCTTTCGAAGCGGGGAAAGGCCTTATTTGCGCACAGACTGGCTAACCTAGTAAGGAGGGCTTTAAACTAGGTTCGACGGGGACAGGTGAGCAAAGCCCACAGGTAAGTGGGGAACAAGACCTGGGAGATGGGTTGGAAACAGGAGGGAGCACGGGCTATAATGGCAGAGAGGAAGGAGGGTCAGGGCGAAGCTGGGAGGCAAGATCAAACCAGTATCTTAGATGCCTTTATACAAATGCAAGAAGTATGGGTAATAAGCAGGAAGAACTGGAAGTGCTAATAAATAAATACAACTATGACATTATTGGCATTACTGAAACTTGGTGGGATAATACACACGACTGGAATGTTGGTGTGGATGGGTATAGTTTGCTCAGGAAGGATAGACAGGGGAAAAAGGGAGGAGGTGTTGCCTTATATATTAAAAATGTACACACTTGGACTGAGGTGGAGATGGACATAGGAGACGGAAGGGTGGAGAGTCTCTGGGTTAGGCTAAAAGGGGTAAAAAACACAGGTGATGTCGTGCTGGGAGTCTACTACAGGCCACCTAATCAGGCGGAAGAGGTGGATGAGGCTTTCTTCAAACAACTAACAAAATCATCCAAAGCCCAAGATTTGGTGGTGATGGGGGACTTCAACTATCCAGATATATGTTGGGAAAATAACACCGCGGGGCACAGACTATCCAATAAGTTCCTGGACTGCATTGCAGACAACTTTTTATTTCAGAAAGTTGAAAAAGCTACTAGGGGGGAAGCTGTTCTAGACTTGATTTTAACCAATAGGGAGGAACTTGTTGAGAATTTGAAAGTAGAAGGAAGCTTGGGTGAAAGTGATCATGAAATCATAGAATTTGCAATTCTAAGGAAAGGTAGAAGGGAGTACAGCAGAATAGAGACAATGGATTTCAGGAAGGCGGATTTTGGTAAGCTCAAAGAGCTGATAGGCAAGGTCCCATGGGAATTAAGACTGAGGGGAAAAACAACTGAGGAAAGTTGGCAGTTTTTCAAAGGGACGCTATTAAGGGCCCAAAAGCAAGTTATTCCGATGGTTAGGAAAGATAGAAAATGTGGCAAAAGACCACCTTGGCTTACCCTTGAGATCTTGCGTGACCTACAAAATAAAAAGGTGTCATATAAAAAATGGAAACTAGGTCAGATCACGAAGGATGAATATAGGCAAATAACACAGGAATGCAGAGGCAAGATTAGAAAAGCAAAGGCACAAAATGAACTCAAACTAGCTATGGGAATAAAGGGAAACAAGAAGACTTTTTATCAATACATTAGAAGCAAGAGGAAGACTAAGGACAGGGTAGGCCCACTGCTCAATGAGGAGGGGGTAACAGTAACGGGAGACTTGGAAATGGCAGAGATGCTTAATGACTTCTTTGTTTCGGTCTTCACTGAGAAGTCTGAAGGAATGTCTAGTATAGTGAATGCTTACGGGAAGAGGGTAGGTTTAGAAGAGAAAATAAGGAAAGAGCAAGTAAAAAATCACTTAGAAAAGTTAGATGCCTGCAAGTCACCAGGGCCTGATGAAATGCATCCTAGAATACTCAAGGAGTTAATGGAAGAGGTATCTGAGCCTCTAGCTATTATCTTTGGGAAATCATGGGAGACGGGGGAGATTCCAGAAGACTGGAAGGGGGCAAATATAGTGCCCATCTATAAAAAGGGAAATAAAAACAACCCAGGAAACTACAGACCAGTTAGTTTAACTTCTGTGCCAGGGAAGATAATGGAGCAGGTAATCAAAGAAATCATCTGCAAACACTTGGAAGGTGGTAAGGTGATAGGGAATAGCCAGCATGGATTTGTAAAGAACAAATCGTGTCAAACTAATCTGATAGCGTTCTTTGATAGGATAACGAGCCTTGTGGATAAGGGAGAAGCGGTGGATGTGATATACCTAGACTTTAGTAAGGCATTTGATACAGTTTCGCATGATATTCTTATAGATAAGCTAGGAAAGTACAATTTAGATGGGGCTACTATAAGGTGGGTGCATAACTGGCTGGATAACCGTACTCAGAGAGTAGTTGTTAATGGCTCCCAATCCTGCTGGAAAGGTATAACAAGTGGGGTTCCGCAGGGGTCTGTTTTGGGACCGGTTCTGTTCAATATCTTCATCAACGATTTAGATGTTGGCATAGAAAGTACGCTTATTAAGTTTGCGGACGATACCAAACTGGGAGGGATTGCAACTGCTCTGGAGGACAGGGTCAAAATTCAAAATGATCTGGACAAATTGGAGAAATGGTCTGAGGTAAACAGGATGAAGTTCAATAAAGATAAATGCAAAGTGCTCCACTTAGGAAGGAACAATCAGTTTCACACATACAGAATGGGAAGAGACTGTCTAGGAAGGAGTATGGCAGAAAGAGATCTAGGGGTCATAGTGGACCACAAGCTTAATATGAGTCAACAGTGTGATACTGTTGCAAAAAAAGCAAACATGATTCTGGGATGCATTAACAGGTGTGTTGTAAACGACACGAGAAGTCATTCTTCCGCTTTACTCTGCGCTGGTTAGGCCTCAACTGGAGTATTGTGTCCAGTTCTGGGCACCGCATTTCAAGAAAGATGTGGAGAAATTGGAGAGGGTCCAGAGAAGAGCAACAAGAATGATTAAAGGTCTTGAGAACATGACCTATGAAGGAAGGCTGAAGGAATTGGGTTTGTTTAGTTTGGAAAAGAGAAGACTGAGAGGGGACATGATAGCAGTTTTCAGGTATCTAAAAGGGTGTCATCAGGAGGAGGGAGAAAACTTGTTCACCTTAGCCTCCAATGATAGAACAAGAAGCAATGGGCTTAAACTGCAGCAAGGGAGATTTAGGTTGGACATTAGGAAAAAGTTCCTAACTGTCAGGGTAGTTAAACACTGGAATAGATTGCCTAGGGAAGTTGTGGAATCTCCATCGCTGGAGATATTTAAGAGTAGGTTAGATAAATGTCTATCAGGGATGGTCTAGACAGTATTTGGTCCTGCCATGAGGGCAGGGGACTGGACTCGATGACCTCTCGAGGTCCCTTCCAATCCTAGAGTCTATGAGTCTATGAGTCTATAAATTGAACTGGAACAAATATAAAAAGGTTATTTCAAGCCAAATAATACCACCACTGAACAGGCAAACCAGGAACAAGCTCAGAGATTTTGATCCCCTTATGTGAAATTAAACTTGGTGGTGGGCTCATAATGAAAAGTGTGGATCTATATTTTGGTCCAGGCCCACCTGTAAATTTAATACAATGAATTGCACCCTTTCCAAAAATAAAACTTTGAGCCCCATTTAAGTGATTTCTGGATCTAGGTAGTGACTTATTATTTTTAAGACCCTGGGGTACAAGTTATCTGCTCCTGCAGATTTAGACCAGTTTTGAATTTTAATAATTGCAGTTTAACCTCCTCTCTAGTTACTAATAGAATAGAAAATATTTCATTATCATTCTTTCCAAATACAGCACAGAAATTTTATTGAATATATCTGCATCATGACTGATGATTTTACCATCCTTATCTAATACTGGACCTAGTATTGTTCCTGATATATTTAAAGAATTCTGTATGATTGCCCTTAACCTTACCAGTCATAGGATTTTTCCATCAATACTTTTAGTTTCCCTTATCGGTGGTCTGTATTTGATAAGTGCTGATTTGTACTTATTGCTATCAAGCGTCCCCATTTTAGTTATTTCCACCTCCCCTCATACCAGGAGGCTTTTAAAAAACAACAACACAGAAGTCTTTTTTTTTTTTTTTTTGGTTACGGGAATTCTGGGTTTTGGAGGGCATTTAATAAAACATTCAGAGGGTAGCCGTGTTAGTCTGGATCTGTAAAAGCAGCAAAGAATCCTGTGGCACCTTATAGACTAACAGACGTTTTGGAGCATGAGCTTTCGTGGGTGAATACCCACTTCCTCATGCATCTGAGGAAGTGGGTATTCACCCACGAAAGCTCATGCTCCAAAACGTCTGTTAGTCTATAAGGTGCCACAGGATTCTTTGCTGCTAATAAAACATTATCAAACAAAATCATTTACATTTTTATAATTAAATATTCTTCCTATTCAATTCTGTTCATAATTCTTTACAACTTTGGGAAATAGGCCTTCCTAAAGCACCAGGTAAATATATCACAGTTTGGGGCTACATTCTGTTTGTCCACAGCAAATGAAATTAGATCACAATCACCTTTTCAGTAATTGATTCATATTTTTCCCCATCAGGATGAGGTCCAGTATAAAGTTACCCCTCAAGTGGTAGCAATCTTTTGTATTAGAAAGTTTTCTATAATTATTAGAAAGGCCAGAATGTTTTACCAATGGCAGTATGAGACATCCAACATGTCTGCTGTGATAATGGTTTTTATTTTGTCTCATTATAAATCAGCAGTTCTCAAACTATGGGGCAGGCCTCCCAAGGGAGTTGTGGGAAGGAGTCAAGAGATGCACAAGCTGAGCACCTTTATTTAAAAAAAAAAAAAAAAAAAAAAGCAGCAAAGCTCTGGCTGTCAGTCCCGAGTGGCTGGGGCTTATTCAGAAGGGCTGTCTACACTCAAGAGACGGGGATAAAAGAGACAGCTGGAGCCCCATTGCTCAGGCTCTCCTTCCCACCCCTCCAATCCTTCACGTGGAGGCAGTGGGGCTCCAGCTGTCAGCCCTGGGTGGCAACAGCAGTGCAGATATAAAAGTGGCAATGGGGCACTAAGTCTGCTGTGAAAAGTGATATTGATGAATATCACATTTCACATTGAGAGTCTTACTTCTGTACTACTGCTGGCACAGTGCTGCCTACAGAGCTGGACACCCAGCCAACAGCCGCTGCTCTCCACTCTGCCTTCAGAGCTGGCTGGGGTACGTAGATGATTACAGACACAAAGAAGGGAGGTCTGAACTAATACATTTGAGAACCATTGTATATAGTTAAATGTTTAGGGAGTGGCTCATCCTGTTCCATCATCTGATTTGGTGACAGCAATACCAATAGCAATAGCAGACCACAACCAGTACCCAATCTTGTCAGCTAGTCCCTTGTTTCATAAAGTTTCCAGATCCTGTCTGCCTGATGTATCAGTAACTCTGAAGCAGATAATGGTGTCATTTTATGTATGGTGCCATCCCATCAAATGTCTTCACTATTGGAGACTCCTTTATAGAAAGCTAGCAGACAGCCTGGGTGTTTTACAGTTCTGACTAGACTCCATGTTCATTTTTTAGGAGTGTTAAGTATGGTACATTTGCTGCACCTACCGACATTCATAGTTCCCAGTTAAAATTGGATCCACTGACCGTAGTATGTGGCTAGCATCAGAAGAATGAAGAATTTGAAAGGAAAAAAGTGAAATCAGTTTTCCAAGCCTATGTTCTCAAAGGGAGACAAGCTGTTTCCCTCATCTAGAAAGTTCATAGTACTGCCCTCTATGCAACATCCAGGAGTGGCTAATAACAAATTCAAAAGCCTTAGGATGTGCTGTTAAAAATCAATACCTTATACCAGCACCTACTGGGAGGAAGAAGGGAAGAGTCTTTTCCATCCATTCCAGAAGATAGTGCTTCTAGGAATTATACTTTAGTAATAACAGATAAGCGTTTCTTTTGCATTAACTTCATTCTAAGAAATATCATCTCACAGAAACAAACATGATTTCACAAGCAGCCCCTACAGAGATTCCTCTTCCTGCGAACTTATGCTTAATATCTGCCCATTGGGAGCCCAGTTGTGCAACTCATCCCTTATGTCCACCTGTAAGTATCCCATTGAAGCCTTCAGTACTGCCTAGCAACAAGAATAAGGGCTCCTACCATCTGGCCCTTAGTGAGATTTTGTCCCCTCAGTATGTTCCACCCTTATTCATGGAAGTGCTGCCTCTGGAGGATAGTTTGCTCCTGGAAATGAGGTTTCAATGTTTAAAAGTCGGTTGCTTCAGCTAATGGCTTTGGAATGTATCCAAAAAAGAGACTGTGGAAAATCCACATGAGAGGGAGCAGCTAGTAGCCAATTCCTACGGGGGATTAACAGCACTGAACAGATCAGCATTCAGTAAAGTAACAGAATCAAAACACTTATATCCACAAAGGAGAATTCCTATAGTCAGATACACTCCAGCTATCTATCTCTTGCACCTACCAATCCTTCTAGAACACACACTTAGTTTTCATCAAAGAATTAAAATAAATGACAAGTAGTATTATCTGTCCTGTCATAGTGCCTGGGAACCACCTTGTGCTAGGAGCTGTACAAACACAGAACAAGAAGATGATCCCTGCCCAAAGAGCTTACAAGTTAAATAGAAGACAAGAAACAACAAATGGATAGACAGATTGATGGAGGCAATACATGGAAACAATGAAACAATATTGGTGGTAGGCAGTAGTCACAAAATTGCAGTTTAATAAGGGGATCCTAAAGAATGTAGGGCTAAATCCTCAGCTGGTGTAAACTGGAGTAGTAGTAAACTGGAGAAGTCAGCGGCATATACTAGGTTACATCAGTTGAGGATCTGGCCCAACACTGAAAAACAAGCACTAAAACCAGTCTTCCATCTGCTTATTGGCACATGCTTTTTCCTTCAGTAGAACCAGATCAAAAAGCTATAAAAAATAAATAAATATTGTTTCTATACACATTGGTTCCCCCAAGCAATACCATGCACCATGAACCAGGCACACCATTACTACCCTTTGTTCAAGAGAAGAAATATTGCTGCTCACATTCATGTGTGATTTACATTCAGCAGAAGGAAATCAGAAACTCCCCAGACATTGCTAAACCCCCATAATTTGCCACATGCCATTTGATTTTCTGTTGTTGTTGTTGTTAATGTTAGCAGCTGAACATTCTGCATGAACTGGCAGAGATTTTGCAAGATGAAAATAAATGTGCTGCTGCTTTAATCTTCAGCTGGGAGAAGGAGTGTTACATGTAATCAAGTTTGTGTCATTGCGCTGTAAATGTAGTGAAAGTAATAAGGGTTTACAAATCTGCCAACATTTATATTTTCAGATAACTGTTCATTCGCTCTCTGAAACCAGGAGAGGGTTCTGTTTTTTAATAACAGTAAACATACAACAATGAATAAATAGGCAGAATCCACATGGTTCATAAATCCATTTTATGAAAAATCCCAAACCAGTGAAAACTTTTCACCAAGTTAACAGTAGAAATCTACAGAAATAAATCATCAGAATTAAACACCAGAGGCTGTGATTTGTCAGCAAAGGGGCCAGCAAGATGCCCTAATAGGGCAGCTAGGGATTACTTGCTGTAGGGATGTATTAGGCAAAGCCCCTGGCACTCCCATAATCCATGGCCTTCACAAAAGTCGCTCAGGGGCCATTGTGGCCAGAATAGCTCTGAGACGGCTCTAAATTATGCTTTGGGAATCCAGAGGATGCAAATTGCACTCCAAGGGAAAGAACAAAGCTGAGCACCAGTCACAGCTCCTCTGGACCCAAGGATCAGGCTCACTGTTAGCAAAAGATCAGCTGTTGGCTGGAATTTAAATACGTATGCACTAACTTTTTGTTTTGTTTTGTGTTTTATAGTGTATTCATATTGAGGCAAGGTGATAATTCATGTGTCTCCTCGTTATTCTTCATTTGTGGTTTCAGTTTTTTATACTTTCTATTGGTATTATTCTGATGCAAAGTATTATACAAAATAAAATTGTACAGTATGTGAGTGAAAATTAATATCTGCCATGTTTCATAAAAGAGTCTGTGAAAAATCCCAACGTACTGTAAACTTTTCTCCAAGTGAACACCAGAAATCTACCTCAATTTAGCATTCAGTGAGCTATTTCAAAGAGCTTTGATGGTCAAGGGGATCCATTTCATATGAGTGGCAGTGCATTGAATTCCTTCCCTGCATCTGTATTCCAAACAAATACTCAGTATGTACAGGAATTTCTACAAAGGACATTGTGAATTTCACTTCATGTAAAATTCACATCTCTGTGCACAAACTCTGAATACATGGGGGCTCAGTAGCAGGTAGAGGGGATGAAATCTACCACTCCCTCTACTACATAGGAGATTATGATTTATTATTACTAGGCAAGACCTAGAGACCCCCTACTGAGATCACAGTCACATTGCACAGACAGAGACAATCCATTCCCTAAAAAGTTTACAATCTAAATAGACAATACACATGGCAGGCAAAATGAAGCAGAATTTTCACAATTTATAGAATCAGAACTGAGACAGAGACTAATTGACTTAGCCAAGATCACACAAGTAGCAGCTCTAGGAATTGAACCCAGATCTACTTAGTCTCAGTCCCTTGTTTTAACCTTGACATCATCCTTCCCTGTCAAAAAAAGAAAACAAAAAAGAGCATAGTCCTCAATGGCCACTAAATCAGCCAATGATTCAAACACCTGTAGCAACCCATTTACACCAGGTTCCAGCAACTGCCTCAAGCCTCTAGAAAGAGATGCCCAACATGCTCTTCCATGCCAGCCTGATCCAAGCAGGCATGAAGCCCTCCTTCAGCATGCAGGAAGTATTCTGCACCTGGTGGCTTCACAAAGCACCATTGTGACTAGCTAGTGAGGCAGTCTTCCATGGACTATACAAGCTACAGTGCTTCAGTGCTATTTAAAGGAAATTCAAAATTCCTGTGAGAGGTCAGTTGAAATTCATAGGTGCTCTGCAAAATGTTCTCACACTGAAAGAATGAGCCTCTTTGAAACATAATTATGCAGTGTGTATGTTGGAAACAGTGGTCTCTGTTTTCCAGTAAATTGTGAGAGAAACTAGCACAGGAAGACACTGGTAATTTGGGTGAATTGTAAGCCAAATATATGAAGTTCAGCTAAATCACCTCCCAAACAAATCGTAGTCTATGGATAGACCAAAGTTAAAACTTGCTCAGTACTTTCTGGCTCTGTATAGGATTAGAGTGTTTCAATGTATATATTTACATACATAAAAATAATGTTATTTTGGCCTATTTTCCCCCTTTCCTATCACAAACAAATGGCATTTCCCAATGTATGCAGAGAGGGGCTCTATTTATGTGACATCTTGGCTTCTCACAGTTCTAAAAGATAGAGGGTTTGGCTTCCACACCAGAAGACAAAGTGTGAAATTCTGGCACCCTTTGAAGTCCATGCAAGTTTTGCTATTGACTTCAGGGATGGCAGGATTTCATCACCCCATGTTTTAGATTTGTTATGGACCTACAAAAGGAAATCTTGCATATTAACTTTTTTCAGAATAAAATACTGCAGAATCATGTTGCTTATAAACTACTCATTGCCTATTTGTCTTCAGCCTTCACTAAAAAGCTTAATTGTGATGAGACACATAACACAATTAATATTAACAACACTGGAGAAGGAACACAAGTCAAAATAGGGAAAGAAGAGGTTAAAGAATATTTAAATAAATTAGACGTTTTCAAGCAGACAGGGCCTGATGACATGCACATGGTCTAGGGTATTTCAGGAACTAGGTGAAACATTCTCAAAACCATTAGCCAACATCTTCAAGAACTCTTGGGAAATTGGTAAGTTCCCAGAGAAGTGGATAAGGGCAAATGTAGTACCTGTCTTCATAGGTGCTAACTCCATGGGTACTCCAGGGCTGGAGCATCCACAGTGAAAAAAATGGTGGGTGCTGAGCACCCACTGGCAGCCCCTCTACCAGAACCTCCCCTTCCCCCCAGGGCCTCCTGCCTGCCAGCGGGCCCCACCAATCAGCGCCTCCCCCTCCCTCCCAATGCCTACTGCCTGCCATGGATCAGCTGTTTCGCGATGTCAGGAGGTGCTGGGAGGAGGGGGGAGGAGCAAGAGATCAGCATGCTCGGGGGGGTGGAACTGCATAGAGAAGAGGTGGGCAGGGTAGGAAGAAGCAGGGTGGCAATGGGGCTTTGGGGGAAGGGGTGGAGTGGGGGGTGGGGCCTTGGGGAGTGCTCCCTGACAGATTAGAAACTTGGCACCTATGCCTATGTCAGTCTTTAAAATGGGGTGGGGTGGAGAAGAGGACCCAGGGAATTAGGGAATTATAGCTCAGTCAGCCTAACTTTGATTCCTGGAAAGATACTATAACAAATTATTAAACAATCAAACAATCAATTTATAAGCACCTAGAGAATAATAGGATTTTAAATAGCAGCCAACATGGATTTGTTATCAGATTATGCCAAACTAACCTAATTTCCTTCTTTGACAGGGTTACTGGCCTAGTGGATGTATACATTATATATCTTGATTTTAGTAAGGCTTTTGACACAGTCCCACATGACATTCACATAAGCAAACTAGGAAAATGTGATCTCCAGGAAATTACTGTAAAATAGGCACAGAACTGGTTGAAATACCCTACACATAGAATAGTTATCATTGGTTTGCTGTCACACTTGGGGGGACATATCTAGCGGGTCCCGCAGGGGTCTGCCCTGTGTCCGGTATTATTCAGTATTTTCTTTATTGACTTGAATAACAGAGTGGAGAGTACAGTTATAAAAATTTTGGGTGACACCAAGCTGGGAGGGGTTGCTAGCATTTTGGAGGACAGGATTAGCATTCAAAACAACCTTGACAACTTGAAGAACCGATCTGAAATCAACAAGATGGAATTCAAGAAAGACAAGGTCAAAGTACTATGCTTAGTAAAGAAAAATCAATGCACAACTACAAAGTGGAAAATTAATTGGTTAGTTGGTAGTAATGCTGAAAAGGAACTGTTATGTGATGCAGCGGAGAAGACTAATATAATTCTGGGGTATATTAACAGGAGCATCATGTGTTAGACACAGGAGGTAATTGAACTATTCTACTCAGCACTGGTGGGGCCTCAGCTGAAGTAAAGTGTCCAGTTCTAGGCACCACACTTTAAGAAAGATGTGAACAAATTGGAGAGAGAATTGATTGTTCTCCATGTCCACTGAAGATGGGGCAAGAAGTAATGAGCTTCATCTGTAGCAAATGAGATTTCTAATGATATACATTAGTTAAGCTCTGGAATAGGCTTCCAAGAAAGCTGTGGAATCTCCATCACTGGAGGTTTTTAAGACCAGGTTAGACAAACACCTGTCAGGGATGGTCTAGATATACTTGGTCCTGCCTCAGTGCAGAGGGTTGGACTAGATGTCCATTCAACATCCCTTCCAGCCCTATAGTTCTATGGATTAACCATTCATGGGACCCCAATAATGAATCTCCAATTCAGAGAAAACTCTCATTTAATAAGTTCAGTGAAGGCTATGCCGGATGCACAAGCATCGGATGTCCCCCACCCTATATTGGGCTCCATTTTACCTATTGGTTCCCTGCACATACTAAGTGGGCCAGATCCTCTGCTGCAAATTGGCATAACTCCAATAAAATCAAAAGTGACACTACCTGGCCCTTAGCAAGATACAGCAGTTAAGAATTAGCCACTATTCTAAAAGTGTTGTGCCCAAGTATATCTTTGTTTCCAATCTGTTGATCAGCACCAACAGAGATACAATGCTCCTTTGCACGTAAGTAATCCAGGCTGGAACCCATATGCCTATTCCAGTTGCAAGTCAGAAGATTCCCCCATGTTTTGGGGAAACAAAATCTTTGTGGACATACTTGTCAGCACCTACACGGACACCTTCAGTTTTATTGTACATGTAGCCTCCTATGTAAAAAGGCATATCCATGAGACTTTAAGTGGATTATGCACTCCCTTCCCCCACCTCCCTCCCTTAATCAAAAGCTCACTCCTTCCTGAGTGTTCTGTTTCCCAAATCTTGCAAGTGAGTGTAAAATGCAACTATGCTTATAGGACTGCATTTTAGATACATTTTAAACTGAAAGAAATGACTGTGCAAAGTGTCAGACAACTGAAGAATCATGTCCCTAATATATTGTTTAAGTTGCGGGGAAAAATGTGCTATTTTCCCATGCTTTGCTCTTTTATAGGCCCATTATGGATATAAAATTTGTTTTTTTAGTTGATTCAGCAATCATTAAATGCACTCTGACTGACGAACATGTCCTTAAACTTAATCTGGATGATAAAAGACTAATCCAAAAAACAACTGAAGGTTTCATACTAAGAGATTGCTAAAGAATTCTACAGGAAATAGTTGGTTATTTTAAATATTTTATTCAGGTTGCATTTGCAATCAGTTTTCAGTTAAGGAATTTTATTATGAGCTATTTTTATGTGTGTGTGTGTGTGCACATGTGTTTGTGAGAGACAGAGGCCTGGTCTACACTACGCGTTTAAACTGATTTTAGCAGCGTTAAACCAATTTAACACTGCACCCATCCACACTACGAGGCCCTTTATATCGATATAAAGGACTCTTTAAATCGGTTTCTGTACTCCTCCCCAACGAGAGGAGTAGCACTAAAATAGGTATTACCATATCAGATTAGGGTTAGTGTGGCTGCAAATCGATGGTATTGGCCTCCGGGCGGTATCCCACAGTGCACCACTGTGACTGCTCTGGACAGCAATCTGAACTTGGATGCAGTGGCCAGGTAAACAGGAAAAGCCCCATGAACTTTTGAATTACATTTCCTGTTTGCCCACCGTGGACCTCTGATCAGCACGGTGACGATGCAGTCCCAAATCCAAAAAGAGCTCCAGCATGGACCATACGGGAGATACTGATCTGATCACTGTATGGGGAGACAAATCTGTTCTATCAGAGCTTCGTTACAGAAGATGAAATGCCAAAGCATTTGAAAAAAATCTCCAGGCTACACAGTGCTGCGTGACAAGAGTAACAGAAAGTCAAAGAATCAAATGGACGCTCATGGAGGGAGGAAGGGAGGGACGGGGTTGTACCACTCTCCGCTGGTGCACCTGAGGGTATTTCAGGCTCTGGCTGAGCCTTTTGGGTATGGCTGTCTGTTGCTTCTGCCAGTTCTGGCTCGCTGACGCCCTCTGGCGTTGAGTTTGAAGATGGGGTTGCACTTGCTGGTGCTGGTTGCTGTTCCAGTTCCGGGCCTGGGACTGGAGGTGTTGTGGCTGTTTCAGTGGTTGGCATGGAATCCGGGTCCACTACCTCTGTCTGGGTCTCTGGTAACACAGACGGGGCCTCTGTGGACGGCTCAGGAACAGGAATGGGTCTGGAAGCTTGCCTGGTTTGGCTACGTGTAACCATTCCCACTCGCTTGGCCCGCTTCACCTGGTTGGCCAAGTCTTCCCCTAGTAGCATGGGGATAGGATAATTGTCATAGACTGCAAAAGTCCACATTCCTGACCAGCCTTTGTACTGGACAGGCAGTTCAGCTGTAGGCAAGTCTACAGCTTGTGACATGAAGGGGTAAATTGTCACTTTGGCCTTTGGGTTGATGAATTTGGGGTCTACGAAGGATTGGTGGATAGCTGACACTTGTGCCCCCGTGTCTCTCCACGCAGTAACCATTTTTCTGCCCACTCTCAAATTTTCCCTTCGCTCCAAGGATATTTGAGAGGCATCCAGGCCTGGGGATCTTTGGTGTGATGGTGGTGTAATGAATTGCACTCGCATGGTGTTCTTGGGACAGTTGGCCTTTATATGTCCCAGTTCATTACACTTAAAGCATCTTCCATCTGATGGGTCAGTGGGCCGAGGTGAGTTATTGGAGACTGGTGAGGTGGAAGAATAGGGCATCTGTGGCTTGACTTGGGTTGTATGTGGGGTCTTTGGCTGTCCTCGGTTGTAGGGTTTATGGTCAGTGTGCCCCTTGGGGTATTCGTTCCTCTTGACCATAGCTTTTTTGCTTTCTGCCACTTCCATCCATCTGGCTCCAATCTCCCCCGCCTCAGCGAGATTTTTGGGTTTTCCATCTTGTATGTACCGTGTTATGTCCTCAAGAACACCATCCAAGAACTGCTCCATTTGTATGAGGAGGTGCAGTTCTTCCAAGGTTTTAACATTGTGTCCTGATATCCAGGCCTCATAATTTTTCCCAACGTAGTAGGCGTGTTTGGGAAATGACACATCTGGTTTCCACTTTTGGGTTCTGAAGCGCCGACGGGCATGATCCAGGGTGATCCCCATTCTGTATCTGGCCTTGGTTTGAAAAAGTTTATAGTCATTCATTTGCTGCTTAGGCATTTCAGCTGCCACCTCTGCTAAAGGTCCACTGAGCTGTGGCCTCAATTCTACTATGTACTGGTCTTCAGGGATGCTGTACCCAAGACAGGCTCTTTCAAAATTTTCCAAGAAGGCCTCGGTGTCATCACCTGCCTTGTAGGTAGGAAATTTCCTGTGCTTTGGAACGATAATTGGCGCAGGGTTGTTAGGGTTGGCTGTGTTTTGCTTAGCCTTTTCTAATTCCATGGCCTGTCGGTGGGCTTCCCTCTGGAGTTCCATCTCTTTTTGTTGTTTTTCCATGTCTCGGCGGTGGGCCGCCTCTTCTTCTTCTTGTTTCCTTCTGTGGGCCACCTCTTCTTCTGCTTGTTTCCTTCGGTGGGCCACCTCTTCTTCTTCTAGTTTTCTTTTGTGTGCTGCCTCTTTGGCTGCCTGTTCTCTTTGGTAGGCTGCCAGTTTGATGCTTTCTTCCTTTTCTTTCAGCTCCACCTCTTTTTGTCTTTTTTCCAGTTGTCACCTGTGTTCAGCTTCTTTGATTTGTTCTTCGGCCCCCATTTTTGTCTTGGTAGACATGGTTTCTGTTTTCTTGTGTTGGGGTGCCCTCCGGTGTTTATCTTCAGAACTGCAGGTTCTCTGTTGCCTCCTGAAGTCTGCCTAGCAACAGCGCTTATTTCCTTTTCTTCCTCTAGCGTAAACTAGAAAAACCACTTTATTTGCATGTATATAGTGCTGGTATTTGACTCCTAATGGGAGTGCTATTGCATGACAAAAGACCTGTAACAGCTCCTTAATGGCTTCTTGCTTAATATGCAAGCCACAAACTGCCAGAGAGAGCAGAAAAAAAAATTCCCTCTGGTTTCTTTGAAAACCAAACCCTCTCTGCTAAAAAGTCCCTAGCAGAGAAAAGAAAAATATAATATTCCTACTGGCTTCTGGATTCTATCTCACCACTGCACACCATGTCATAACTTTAGTCCCAGATTTGGACCTTTGCATCCAAAATATGGGGGTTAGCATGAAAACCTCCAAGCTTAGTTACCAGCTTGGACCTGGTACTTGCTGCCACCACCCAAAAAATTAGAGTGTTTTGGGGCACTCTGGTCCCCCTGAAAAACCTTCCCTGGGGACCCCAAGACCCAAATCCCTTGAGTCTCACAACAAAGGGAAATAATCCTTTTTCCCTTCCCCCGTCCAGGTGCTCCTGGAGAGATACACAGACACAAGCTCTGTGAATCCAAACAGAGTGACTCCCACTCTCCGTTCCCAGTCCTGGAAACAAAAGCACTTTCCTCTTCACCCAGAGGGAATGCAAAATCAGGCTAGCAAATCCAACACACACAGATCTCCCCCTGATTTCTTCCTCCCACCAATTCCCTGGTGAGTACAGACTCAATTTCCCTGAAATTTCCCAGTAAAAAAAACTTCAACAGGTTTTAAAAAGAAAGAAAAAATACATAAAAATGGTCTCTCTGTATTAAGGTGACAAATACAGGGTTAATTGCTTAAAAGAAATATGAATAAACAGCCTTATTCAAAAAGAATACAAATCAAAGCACTCCAGCACTTATATTCATGCAAATACCAAAGAAAAGAAACCATATAACTTACTATCTGATCTCTTTGTCCTTACACTTAGAAACAGAAGATCAGAAAGCAGAAACTACTTCTCCAAAGTTCAGAGAAAGCAGGCAGACAGACAAAAGACTCAGACACAAACTTCCCTCCACCCAGAGTTGAAAAAATCCGGTTTCCTGATTGGTTCTCTGGTCAGGTGCTTCAGGTGAAAGAGACGTTAACCCTTAGCTATCTGTTTATGACAGGAGTACTGAGGACTCCAGCTATCCCACAGTCCACAGCAGTCTCGGAAAAGTATTTGCATTCTTGGCCGAGCTCCCAGTGCCTGTAGGTTCAAACACATTGTCCGGCGTGGTTCAGGGTATGGCTCATCAATTCACTCCCTCCCCCCACCACATGAAAGAAAAGGGAAAGAAATCGTTTCTTGACTTTTTTCAATGTCACCCTATGTCTACTGAATGCTGGTGGTAGACGCGATGATGCAGCAGTGAAGAACAGTATCCGCTCTTCTCCCCTTCCTGGTGGCAGACGGTACAATATGACTGCTATCCGTTGTCACCATCAGCCCGTGAGTGCTCCTGGCTGGCCTCAGGTGAGGCTAGCCAGGGGCGCCTGGGTAAAAATAGGAATGATTTCTGGTCATTCCCAGTAGGTGGTACAGAATGGCTGGTAACTGTCCTCATCATAGCAACTGGGGGCTGAGCTCCATCAGCCCCCTCCCTTTCATGTGTAAAGAAAAGATTCTGTACTGCCTGGACTATCATAGCAGTGGGATGCTGGGCTCCTCTCCCCCATATCGCTTAATGTTCTGCCTGGACTGTCATAGCAGCGGGAGGCTGCCTCCCCCTCATTTTATCTCACTAACGAGTCACTGTTTCTTATTCCTGCATTCTTTATAACTTCATGACACAAATGGGGGGGACACTGCCATGGCAGCCCAGGAAGGTTGGGGAGGAGGGAAGCAATGGGTGGGGTTGTTGCAGGGGCAACCCCCGTGAATGGCATGCAGCTCGTCATTTCTGCGGGATCTGACATGGAGCAGCTGTGCTCTCTGATACACTGGTTCTCTAGTACACTTGCCCCATATTCTAGACAGGACTGACTCTATTTTTAGATACCTCAGCCAAGGGCACCCATGATAGCAGCAGACAGTACAGAATGACAGATAACCGTCATCTTATTGCCAATTTACAATGGCAGCAGACAGTACAGAATGACTGATAACCATCTCTGCTATCATGCAAAAGCAAACAAATGCTGCTGTATAGCGCTGCAGTATCGCCTCTGTCAGCGGCATCCAGTACACATATGGTGACAGTAAAAAAAAAGCTGAACGGGCTCCATGGTTGCCATGCTATGGCATCTGCCAGGGCAATCCAGGGAAAAAGGGCACGAAATGATTGTCTGCCGTTGTTTTCCCGGAGGAAGGAATGAGTGACGACATTTACCCAAAACCACCCGCAACAATGATTTTTGCCCCATCAGGCACTGGGATCTCATCCCAGAATTCCAAGGAGTGGGGGAGACTGTGGGAACTATGGGATAGCTACGGAATAGCTACTCACAGTGCAACGCTTCGGAAATTGACGCTAGCCTTGGACCATGGAAGCACACCGCCGAATTAATGTGCTTGGTGTGGCCGTGTGCACTCAACTTTATACAATCTGTTTTACAAAACCGGTTTATGTAAAATCGGACTAATCCTGTAGTGTAGACGTACCCAGACTTAAGCATTTGTATTTCATAATGGTGTATTTGAAAAGCTCTGAAACATAGGGAGAAAAAAAGAAAGCTGAACAGTCATATCTTGAATAAACTCTGAATGGACCATCATCCAAAAAGGTGACCACAGCAAACTATTTTGAATCCCCAGACAAAAGTTGCTTTAGAGCCCAGAGGAAGTCCAAGAGAGATTGATTTGAGGAAAAGCATATTAGGAAAAGTCCCTGTTGAAATAATATTTTCAGGATGAATTTAACAAAGCTGCAAAGGTATTGCATTTCTAGCTCTGGGCCCACTTGCGAACAAATCTTACAGCTGGTTGAGCATCTTGGAAGTCAGCTTGGGGAGTTGTACATTTAAAAAGCCTTGGTACAATGTAGTTTGAAGTGTTATACAGAGGCTCATGTTATACTATGCTGAACAGTTACAACATCACACTTAATAGCTTAGCAGCACTCACTTATGTTACTGGGTTTGATACAAAAACAGATAGGTAAGACAGCATTAAAAGAGGCTCAGTGAATATTTCCATAAAGATTGCTGATGCCATCTATGCAGCTCACCAATATGCTTCAGTCAGACCTGTTAATGAAAATGGCAATTTTAATTCTTTTGTTTGTGCATTGACTGAAGCATATTGGACAATCTGTTGGGATTCAAACCCATATTTAGGTACCTTAACAAGGATTCTGATTTTCAGAAGTGCTGAGAATGCGTAATTCTCATTGACTTCAGCAGCGAACTGTGGATGCTCTACATTTCTGGGCGGGGTGGGGGTGGAAATCAGACTACTTTATTTAGATGCCTAAATATGGATTTAATGGTCTGGCTTGAGTCACCCAAGTTTGAAATTTTGGTGCTGGTTCTTCTATTTCTTTGTAATAACGTTCACTTTGATGAGCCCAAATTAATTCCATCAGCCTTTCTGAAGACCTTTCTGGAATTTTCCCTACTACCTAGCTACAGTGTCATAGGTCTAGCCCTACACTGGGATCTGCTAGGCTTCCATAGGGCTTTGCACTGGTACAGGGGTCCACACTAACAGATCATGATGTCAGATCAAGGTCTTATTACATATTGTTTGGGGTAACTATTCCATATAGAACTTTTACTTATTATCCTGTTTTCATAGAAATGAACTAATTTACAACTTGATGAAACTTTAAAATACAAGGGGAAAAAAAGCAGAGCAGAGACCTGAAGTGACCAGTAAATAAAATTACACTCACAAAATCACCATAAAAGCACAAAGTAGAGTTATTGCTCTGCTGATTCATTTTTGTCACAAATGTTGTAACGTAAAGGGCAAGTTTAAAACTATGATCTCACTCCTTTGGCCACAACTGTAACAACACAAAAACAAAAGCAATGATACAAATATCATCTACTAATTATGTGTATTGCTGTTCAATCAATTCCAATACATCTCTAGTAGAGGTGTCCAACCCCACACTCACAAGATGAATTTGCCCTGCATTTGTGTGACCCACATGGTGTATTCAGATTCTACAGGATCCAGGCTCGCTTTCTCTCACTGGCTAAAATAAAAGCTTCCTGTTCTCACAGTTGCAAAACAAACCCTTCAAATATGAGCCAAGTCTAGCCAAAGCTGTGTTGTCTTCTTGAGTCTGCTGACAGCCTGAAACAATGACTAAGAAGGGTGAATTCCCATGTCCCCACATGAATCTCATTTGCATGTCAACTCTAGTACCTTACAATGACACTGTGAATGTCAGCATTAGCTATTTCATTGCTGGTTATTTTAGCAGACAAAATGGA
The DNA here is from genome assembly GCF_007399415.2 of Gopherus evgoodei. Lineage (NCBI taxonomy): Eukaryota > Metazoa > Chordata > Testudines > Testudinidae > Gopherus > Gopherus evgoodei. The sequence goes on from NC_044325.1 coordinate 94,141,829, forward strand.
GACAGGGTGAAGTTTACAAAGTAGGAATTAGCAGTTGCTGCAATAAAGGAAAAAGCAGAGGGAATAAAGGAAGCTAGAGAAAAAGAAATCTGGGGAAAAAAAAGAGATACAGGAAAACCAAGGGACCAAAGAGGGGAAGTAGAAGAAATGAGGAATTAGACAACCGTTTAAGAAGAAAGAGAGGGAATGATAATGGTTAAACATTAATAAATTGTTCTAGTACACATCCAGCCTCCACAGATTAGAAGAGCTGCTCAGACATCTCACTTTCTTAATCATGTCAATGCAAATAAGAGGATCCCACAGTACCATGACCTGCAGAACCCACCAAAAATGAGATTAAAATCCTGCAACTCTCTATAGAACCATACCAAGATCCTTACACCAAACTTTGATGCTGAGGCTCAATGGAGAGTCACATGAAGCACTTCGACCGCTTAAAACAAATAGCTTGTCGTTGATCCTGTTAAGGAAGCACTGGGTTTTGATTTATGTCGGAAAGACTGGTGCAGATTGAATTGCCTCAGGACTCATGGGAGATTCAGACAAACCCTCTTTAAATGGAAAATGAGGCAAACACCTGTATGCAACTGTGGTCACCAGTCAAACTATAGAGTACATCATATCTGAATGGTCCCTTCATTCTTGTGCCAGGGGCCTGAGGGACATTCGCCAGCTCACTTCTGCAGCAACGTGCTGGCTATCAAACTTGGATATAAATTTGTAGTTGTTGCTACCTACCCAAGCCATATGATAGAAGAAGAAGAAATAGTAATAATACTTTATTCAGAGCTTTTCAGCACTTTACAAAACTAGCTAGTGTCATTATCTATAAAATGGGGATTTTTACCATAACGTAGCCCTACAATCATCATTACATTTAATGGAGTCCTGCTTTCATGACCATTGATCAGTCAGTGAGAGTTTGTTCTAAGGGGCTTCTATATGCATCTTATATTTCATCAGTTAAACATGTTACCCCTCCATAGCCATCTTAGGGTAGAGTTCTAGGGGAAGCTTTTGATCTGCCAGACCTTACAACATAAAGTCATAGCCATTTGTTTTACCTCGCCGGTCACATGATTGTTTTCCTTTACCAATCCATAGCTTTGTAAAGCTGATAGTTGTTTTTATGCATTTCTACATATTTACTAAAGTACTATGTTGACAGATCAAAGAATCTCAGCTCAGCTACAATACCACTGTAGTTTAGTTTAACTGCAATTTTATTGTATCCAAAAAGAAATAAAAACCTAATTTACACACAACATGTTATGTTAAAATAACTTTTAGGGGATGAGCTAAGAGTTGATTGTGCTTTAACTCATGTAGGCAAAACAAAGTATAACTGCCCATATTTTTCTGAGACCTTCATTTCTTATAGGACCCTAGGCTACAATATTTAAAGTTACAACAGGATAACTTAGGACGTACTGTTAATACTTGGCTTTAAAAAGAACAAACCACATCCACCCACAGGTGCTTGCCAGTTTTAGGCAGACATTAACATTATAATAATTTAATCCTGCCTGAGTGCAGGTGACTGGACTCTTGAGCTACCTTCCAGTCCTACAATTCTAGGATTATTCTTAAGCTATACTCTTTGTATATGATTTTCCTTTTTCCTATATTTTAGTTGAAATAAATGAAATTTGGGTCAATTTATAAAATAAGTGAATATATATTTTTAAAATCCATTGCTACTTGTATCTCTACATAAGTATATCAAATCAATTTCTTGCTTGTTGAGGGTTAGAATTAAATAGAGGAACCTCCTTGATTTTCATCTCTCCTATTTTTTAACCAATATGCTATTAATTCTCTTCTAACTGGGTGAAATTTAATAGCCTGTGATATACAGAAGGTCAGACTAGAGGATATAATGGTTCATCTTCTGGTTTTAAATTCTATGAATCTATGGGATTATCAGAAACCTGATAAAGAATCAGAGGTTATTAATAATCCCTTGGAGCTCACTGTGCATACGTGTATGTTTAACCCCTGAACAAAGCATAAGCACCTTAGTAAATATCCACTGAAAACACTGGTATATATTAATATTGGTTTTGTTGGTGAACCTAAAAATGTTTTGGAATGCATAGAAATTATGGGGCAAATCCTGCTTCATGCCCACCTCACCCCACCCCACCCCACCCAGTTGCAGAACAAGTGAACAGAATTTGGAGAGGCCCTGTATATTCCATTCACAACACAGACAGAGCATGGAGCACAGAGGTCCATTTTGCACAATCAGGGCCGGCTCCAGAGGTTTTGCTGCTCCAAGCAGCCCCCCCCCCAAAAAAAAGCCACTACCGTGATCTGTGGCAATTCAGCAGGAGCGAGGGACCCTCCGCTGAACTGCCACCGAATACCTGCACGTGCTGCCCCTCTCCGGAATGGCCACCCCAAGCACCTGCTTGCTAAGCTGGTGCCTGGAGCTGGCCCTGTGCACAATCACACTAGCTGGAGTTAGAGGCAGTGCAATTATACTGAATTAGGGTGCAGAAATTGAGGAAACTACCTCAGAGGGCAACTGAATACAGCACAGCTTTCAGGCTCTAAACAGATTTCCAGGATTTGGCCTGGTATGAATAAATATAATGCAATTTGTATGTAACTGAAATTATCCATCCAAATCATCATTCACACTGCATATTCATGAGAACTACTTTCCCTGTTGTAAATAAAATGGGGGTCACAAAGTACAGCTTTTTTCTAAGCCTTCCTACACTGAACACCAACAATTTGTTAGGGGAGAGGGTTCCCTGGGGGCTACTAGTACTTTAGGACAAACAAAGATAATAACATTCTTCAGCTCTTCCACAAACAAAACATAGTAAGTCCTTCATATCATAATCCATTCTACATAATGGTGTTTGTGCATACAGATGGATGAAACAGTTCTTGACAGCTGGGCAACTTCATTTTCAGATCAACAGTTCATTATGTCCCCAAATAGAAACACTTGTACAATGATGACATTGCTGGGAAACTAGATTTGCAAATCAGTTTTGAATGACCTGATCTGATTCTGGACAACTGTCTTGGATGAGTTTTCCATTGTGACAAAGTTCCTCCTCTACCTTGGTGGGTCCTGTGCTAATTGGCAGATTTGCTCACCTCAGTGATCTTTCCCACAGTCTGGATCAGCTCCTCCTGTGTCTGATCAGGAGTTGGGAGGTTTGGGGGGAACCCAGGCCTGCCCTCTACCCTGGGTTCCAGCCCAGGGCCCTGTGGATTGCAGCTGTTTATAGTGCCTCTTGTAACAGCTGCATGACAGCTACAACTCCCTGGGCTACTTCCCCATGGCCTCCTCCAAACACCTTCTTTATCCTCACCACAGGACCTTCTTTCTGGTGTCTGATAACACTTGTACTCCATAGTCCTTCAGCAGCACACCCTCTCACTCTCAGCTCCTTATGCCTCTTGCTCCCAGCTCCTCACATGCACTTCCTCTCCTCTGACTCCCCTGCCCCCCCCCCCGACTGGAGTGATCTCCTTTTTAAACTCGGGTGCCCTCATTAGCCTGCCTTGATTGGCTACAGGTGTTCTAATCAGCCTGTCTGCCTTAATTGGTTCTAGCAGGTTCCTGATTACTCCCGTGCAGCCCCTGCTCTGGTCACTCAGGGAACAGAAAACTACTCATCCAGTGACCAGTATATTTGCCCTCTACCAGATTCCTGTATCCCACTGGCCTGAGTCTGTCACAACATGTTTCCAAACACATGACAGGATGAGATCATCACAGACAGCAATGCAGGCAACCCACTACCTTCTTTCCTTATTTAAAACCAGATTGTGCCTGCCCTTGAGTATGTGTGCAAGATGAGGGGCACAGGGTGCAAGGAGCCCTCCCCACACTCACATAACTATGCAGGGTGCAGCTATAGTTGTGGACTTTTGATCCAAGCACAAAGGATTTAGTAGGGACTAGCACCCCCAGCTATACAAAACACTCCAAAGAGGGCAAGGCAATGGCCGTGCTTTGTTACACCATTGAAAAAGAACTGCCGGAGCAATGCAAAGATGCTGCTCAGGCAGAATGCTTTCAAAATGGTCACTGGCATGGCACAATGAACTTCTGATATCCCTCCAACTTCAGCCTGGCCAAAATGACTGTGCAGCCCTTAACTAATTTTTCGTGATCCTGTTAATATTTTACTACTTGGTTAAGCATTATTAATCATGTACCCCTTACCGCTGTTTAAATTAGATTCATATACCTATTGTAGATCCTATAATTACATTCTTGAGCACAATATTATCTGTTGTATGGCCAACTATTGTTTTAGAAAGATTAATAAAAAGTTAAACAAGTGTGTTTATCCTTTATGAAATGTGTTATTTTTTCCAAAGACAGTATATTTTTGCAATTGCTTATTTTAAACATTGCAAGAATGGCAGTTAACCCCCACCCCTCTTCCACTGTATATCATTCATAAATTTAGTGTGTGTCGATTATCTGCAAAATAAACAGATTATAGAACACTGCATTTGTTGAACAGATTATACATCCCCAACTGCAAGCATTTCAGACTCACTATGATCCTTCCTAGTAGTAAAATTAATATGAACAGTTGCTACCATCCATGTAGTAAAACTAATAGCATTTCCACCTAAATAAAACTCTGCATTAGTCTACATAGTCCTTGCTCTGGGAAATATGGTTTCTACGGGATTACCTAGCGTGCCGTTCTACTTTAAGATGAATGCTAATTCAACATGCTATTTGTTCATACATGACTATAATGCCACAAAGGCCTAGTCAGAGAAATTTCTTTCCTAAATAGACTATGTACAATGGCACAAAAAAAATAATTTTATTAACAATTATGAAAACAGGATAAGTTTGACAATGAACTATTATTTTCTTCAGGTCACAAGATTGCTTTAAAAAAGAATTAAGGCATGAAGAATATTCCTTTTAACTGAAGCTGGATAAATTACTATTTGTTGATAAACTGTCTACAGGCAGCTTAGCATCTTCCTCTTCATCAGAGTTTGATTCAAAGGCCACTAGAATCAGTCTCTTTCCATTTACTTCAGGGGATTTCAGATCAGGACCCCTGCTCCCTCTCTACTGCTTGCTAACACCTCCTGTTGTATCTGTCCTATGAGAGAGAGCTCCAATTGCAGGATCTGGTGCCAATGAGCCCCATTAAAGTCATTTCTGTGACTACATTTCAGTCTGTATGCGGCTCATAAGCAAGTCATACCCCAAAATCTGAAATTTGGAACATGTTGGTTTTCATTAGACACTTAGGTCACAGTGATATTGTTTCTGTCCCCTGTTTGCATGATTATATTTTAGAATTAGATTTCTGGTGCAACTACTCACCAGAAATCTATTTTTCCCAAATATTCACTTAACATTATGTGTTTCTGAGAACATTCCTGCAAGTAAATTCACTGCTAAAATATCAGCAGAAAGAATACACAAAACTGGCAAATAAGAAAAAGTCATTTTTTAACTGAGCAAATATTTTTTTCCAGATGTTCCCCCATACCTTGTTTAATCACAGAAATGACCTGCTTTATACTCCTTCCATGATGCAGACAGAGAACTCACAAAAAACTTTATATGGATACGAACATATCCCTAATACATACCAATATTACTAGTATGGTCAATAGACAAATAAAAATATGTTTTATTTAATATACAGTCACCATTAATATACATTAGCAAAATATGTCCAATGAGATTAGCACTCACTTGGATCTCTGACAAAGAATGCCAATGATTTCCATGTACCTTGGGCTCATTTTCAAGACTTTCATTGAGAAATGAAATAGTTTTATGCAATATTCTGTAACTGATGAAAAATTATGTTTGCTGTATTGTACACATGAAATGAAATGGTTTATTAAGATTATTTGAAAGGGAGTGCTCGTCCAGAAATGCTGTCATCTGATGATATGATGGGGACAAAAAGAAAACCAGCTGGGGATAGAGATGTATGGAAAAGGCTCTGCAACATGCAGGCTCCCTCCCTTCTGATCCTGAGGATTCACTCCTGTAAAAGGATTCACTCCTGTAAAGGCAGCCCAAGAGAGTTATGCAGGTTGATAATGGGATGATGAAAGCCACTTCTCTGTAGGATACTGCAAGTCTACAGTTGTGTGTCAGGGAAGATAATGCTGACTTTGTTCCACAGTTCCCAAGAAATCCACAGGGGTAAGGTTGCCTGTGGAAAGGTTTGAGCTGATGCAGTCCCAGACAGCCATGATGCTACAGAGAGGAGAGGCAGAGCTGACCCCTCTGCCTTATGTGAATTCACATATTGATCTATCTAGCATCTGACATGCAAAAGCCATCAATACTTTCATTTGGTAGTGGTGGACATTAGAAGTAACCATTTTACCACAAACTGTCTGCTGTTTACAAGCAAAATGTATGTACTCTCTCTTGGGACACCTGGTTACAGGCATCTCACTTTATCTATGTGTGTCTTGGTAATAAACTGAATAAATCTGTTAAAGAGAATCTATTCTCAGAGACACAGTGCATGAGACACATACTAGTGCAAAGAATCTGTTAATTTATACTTTTGTAGTACACGAGCAAAAATGGTTTTAGATATGCTGCTAGGGCCTGAGATTCTCTGGCCATGCCTCTTTTCCACTTCACCTCTCTTTGAGGGTGTCATAAATAGATAGTTAAGGGTTAATAGAACAGGAGTCCTTTATGTCTCTTTTGACTTTAAAGGGTTAACAAGTTCAGTGAGCCTGGCTGTCACCTGACCAGAGGACCAATCAGGGGACAGGATACTTTCAAATCTTGAAGGAGGGAAGTTTTTGTGTGTGCTGTTAGTGTTTGGTTGTTGTTCACTCTGGGGGCTCAGAGGGACCAGACGTGCAACCAGGTTTCTCTCCAATCTCTTTGATACAGTCTCTTATATGTCCAGAATAGCAAGTACTAGGTAGATAAGGCGAGTTAGGCTTATGTTTGTTTTCTTTATTTGCAAATGTGTATTTGGCTGGAAGGAGTTCAAATTTGTATTTTGCTGAAAGGATTCTAATTTGTACTTGTATACTTGGGCTGGAAGGGTATTCCCAGTGTCTACAGCTAAAAGACCCTGTAACATATTCCATCTTAAATTTACAAAGTTAATTTTTACTGTTTTTCTTTCTTTAATTAAAAGCTTTTCTTGTTTAAGAACCTGATTGTTTTTTTTTTATTCTGGTGTGAGATCCCAGGGGACGGGGTCTGGATCCACCAGGGAATTTGTGGGGACAAAGGAGGGAAAGGGGAGAGAAAGGTTAAATTTATCTCTGTGTTAGGATTACTTTCTCTGTCAGGGAGAGTCTGAGAGCAGGAGATACAAGGAGAGGGGAAGGTGAATTTTCCTCTCTGTTTTAAGATTCAAGGAATTTGAATCACAGTGATCTTCCAGGGTAACCCAGGGAGGGGAAGCCTGGGAGAGGCAACGGTGAGGGAAAGGGTTTACTTTCCTTGTGTTAAGATCCAGAGGGTCTGGGTCTTGGGGGTCCCCAGGCAAGGTTTTGGGGGGACCAGAGTGTACCAGGCACTGGAATTCCTGGTTCATGGCAGTGCTACAAGTACTAAGCTGGTAATTGAGCTTAGAGGAATTCATGCTGGTACCCCATCTTTTGGACGCTAAGGTTCAGAGTGGGGGGTTATACCATGACAGAGGGGATATTGGTATTTGCTCCTTCCTAAATACACATAACACCATTGAACAATAACTGTGCTGACTCCACATTGCACCTGCCTGGAAAGTTAAATCCACCCAAAAGTTTGCATCAATTTTTGTATGCAATCTCGGCCATATACATCTGTTAACAAAGCTAAGACTTACAAGTTACATTTTTAGGTGGGACTCTAGTCACTTGGGCTTTTCTGCTTTCAAATATGTTAATAAGGAAGTAGCATTCTATCTTTGTATGGCCATTTCCCTCTCATGAATTAATCAATCAATACTCTCAGATTTTTGCTGGGTTAGAAATGATTTCAATACACATTGTCATGGTGAAGGGAAAGGCACAAAGACAAGCACCCTGAATCCGATTCTACACTGGTGCAGCTTCCTGGACTTCAACTAGAGGTATGAGGATTTATTTACACCAGGTGAGAGCAAAGTTAGCTCAAGGTGTGTTTTCTCCTAGCTTTGGAGCCTTCCCAATAGGGGAAATAACAGATCTCACTAATATTTGAGGCAACTTTTCCCACAAGGGGTTTGGTATTTGCTTTTTCTTCATATGTCCTGGGACTGGTTCTCCCATGAGTTTATGGGAGTTCTTTCTATCACCTCCCTAAGATCTGAAGCAGAAGCGGCACAAAAGCATAAAACATTTCTAGAAAGTAGAGTGAAGGTTAAGGACACCCACAGCATTTCCTAAGCTTAACTAGGGTGGGATCAGGCCCACACATGGCCAGTGATACCATTTAGGCGAACTAGGCGGTTGCCTAGGGTGCCAAGATTTGGGACAGCCAAAAAGCAGTGCCCCCACATTTTTTTTAAGCATTTCAGCGGCCACTGAGGGAGAGAGAGTTTGAGCTGCCGCTGGCAGCCCAGGGGTTCCCCTGGGTTAGCACGCCGCCACCAGCAGCCAGCAGCCCAGGGTTTCCCCTGGGTCAGCACGCCGCCAGCAGCCCAGGGGTTCCTCTGGGTCAGTGCACTGCCACCAGCAACCCAGGGGTTCCCCTGGGTCAGTGCGCCACTGCCAGCAACCCAGGGGTTCCCTGGGTCAGCACGCTGCCAGCAGCCCAGGGGTTCCCCTGGGTCAGTGCGCTGCCGCCAGCAACCAGGGGTTCCCTTGGTCAGCGCACCGCCAGCAGCCCAGGGGTTCCCCTGCGTCAGCGCACTGCCGCCAGCAGCCAGCAGCCCAGGAGTTCCCCTGGGTCAGCGCGCCGCCGGCAGCCTTGCGGTTCCACTGCGTAGTCGCTGCTTCACTTCTCCTGCCTCCCAGGCTTGCGGCACCAATCAGCTGTTTGGCACCGCAAGCCTGGGAGGAGAAATAGAGCAGGACAACGTGCTTGGGGAGGACGTGGAGCAGAGGTGAGCTAGGGTGGGGAGGTACCGCAGGGCTCCTCGGGCCAGGGGGTGGGGAGCTGCCCCGGGGGCGGGGGGTGCACCTCAAGGCGGGGGGGGAGGGGATCTGCTGCAGGGCTGGGGGGGGCACAAGGTGGAAGTTTTGCCTAGGGCGCGAAACCCTTGCACCGGCCCTGGGCCCACACACTTTAAGCAATTTATATAGTTGTCTCAAAGCTATATTCTACCAAGAGAATCATTGGCTGAAGAATGGAATAAGGATAAACAAACATATGAGATAGCAGGGTGAAAACTCTAGGTAAAGTCCAGATATTTCATAAGAAATTTCAATAAACTGTTATTCTGCATTCATAAAAAAGAAGAAAGTTGAGCTCTTTAATGACCACCTTATTCCCACAGTTGCATTTAATTTTAACACTACAACTATATTAGTTTGTTGTCCCTGAGTACTTTTATTGCAGCATTCCAATAAATAGCAGAAACTCATTTATAGGATCCTATAGATAACAGTATCCTTCACTACATAACTGATTCATCCCCAGAGATGGTCCAGCCCAAGAATTCAGTAAGGCGGGGCTCCTGTGCAAAAGTAATACATGATCATGTACAAAGGCTGTATTATAATGTATATGTACAAGGGAACCAAATTAAAGTTGCACAGGCAACCTTAATTTTGGTATTTCCTAACTTTCAAATGCTTGATTTTTGAAACTTTGATGTTTTTAGTGTAGTGTTGTATAGTGTCCTAGATTTTCAAAAAGCAAACTGAAACATCACCCTGCCCCTCAACCCCAGACATTGTATCATGTGGCATCACATTGACAGATATTTGCTGACTGCAGATTTGGGATTCTTTGGTTCCATTCCAGGCTCTACAATATAGTGTGTCTAGTGGGCACAGACTTTTCTATCTATTCCCCCCAAAGTGTGCACTCTTCTGTCCCATCCCCTCCAACCTGTGCTAGTCCCAGGCCTCTCTCTTCCCAACCTCTGGCTCATTCTGACAGTCCCCTTGCCCAGCCAGTACCAGTCTTCCCATATACCCCAACTCCCAGTTCAAGTCCTACCCCTGCCCACCAGCCTTCAGTCCCAGCCACCAAGCTCCTTGTCACCATCTATGCTCCTCACAGGTCCAGCTCTTGTCCCTTTTGCATTCAGATCAGGCACCTTCTTCCTCTGGGCTGCCTGAGCCCAGCACAGAGGCAATGAGAGTGCAAGCTCCATACTTTTATTTGAGGGCCTGGCCACAGCATGCAGTAGCCCAGATCTGCAATGCAGGGAAAAGCCCTGTTCAGCCTCAGGCTGGAGCATGCTCAGTGCAGACAGTAAATCTAAGACTTTTACTGAACATGTGCAAAATGCAATTTTTCAAAGACTTATGATTTGGATTGTCAAGGTTTTTTCCCCACTCTGACCTGCATGGACCCTTCTAAGCTTAATTACTAGCTTAGATCTGGTAACACTGCCACCACCCAGAATTTCAGTGTCTGTGGCACTTTCTGTCCCCCCAAAATTTTCCCCTCCCTGGGTTGCCTTGAGAGGCTTCACCAATGCTCTGGTGAACACAGATCCAACCCCCTTGGATCTTAAAACAAGGAGGAATTAACCATCCCCGCTCCTTTCCCCCCACCAATCCCTGGTGAGTCCAGACCCAATCCTCTTGGATTTTAAAACAAGGAAAAATCAATCAGATTCTTTAAAAAAGAAAGCTTTCAATTAAAGAAAGAAAGATAAAATCATCTCTGTAAAATCAGAATGGAAAATGCTCTACAGGGTAATCAGATTTCTATAGACCAGAGGGGCCCCCCCTAGCTTTAGGTTCAAAGTTACAGCAAACAGAGGTAAAATCCTTCCAGCAAAAAGAAACATTTACAAGTTGAGAAAACAAACATAAGACTAATCCGCCTTGCCTAGCTAATTACTTACAATTTTGAAACATGAGAGACTGATTCAGAAAGATTTGGAGAGCCTGGATTGATGTCTCGTCCCTCTCAGTCTCGAGAGCGAACAACAACAACAAAAAGCACAAACAAAGACTTCCCTCCACCAAGATTTGAAATTATCTTGTCCTCCTTTTGATCCTCTGGCCAGATGTCAGCCAGGTTTACGGAGCTTCTTAACCCTTTTAGGTAAAAGAGGCATTAACCCTTAACTATCTGTTTATGACATGGATAAATTAGGGCAGATTTTCATAATGAGGCAAGAGGCATATTCCTGACACAAATTCCATTGCCAAATTTCAAGTCCCTGCTCCAAAGCACACCTGCACTAGAGTTTTGCAGAGAGAAGATTGATTCAACTTTTAACATGGACAAAACGAGTTTTTCCCCAGCCTCATTCTCAAAAATGAATCATTGTAGCTGAAGCTTTCCCAAAAAGTTCAATCTGAGGAAATTTTCCATGCAAAGGGTTTGGCAAGTTATAAACAACTGAAAATAGGGTCTTATACTAGGAAGTGTGAATTCTACTCCCTACGTCTGAGAACACTACTGAGCTTGTAACAGTGCTTACTCTCCTTAGTTAAATGGCATCAATCTTTAGTAAATGCTGTGCTAGTTACAAGAGTCTTCAGGATTGGGCTCTTCATGTGTAAGGTCCCTGGTGATAGAAGTTTTCTTCTGATCAGTGGAGGAATGGTTATTGCTTAGGAGGGCCAAAGGAACTGTATTTTTTTCCAAAAGAGACAGGTCATTTGAAACTCCTGAGGCACATGGATTTGTCTGAGAAGGAGCCTAATGTCAGCATGACTGAGGCACCACACTGCACCATGGCTTGTGCTAAACCTCACCCTGCAGCAACTATAATAAATGTTTGTATCTAATGGGAGTACCTTGGATGCACTTGGGTCAGAGTCTGATAACCTTACTCACGATGAAAGCAGTCGTGCCAACATCAAGCATTCAAAAATTATGAGTCAGGCCCCAAAAATTATGAAATTGGCTTAAAAGTCATGAGAGGGTTCTTTTTAATTGCCTGCTGGTTTGGGAACTTGGGATGCACTTGAGTTATATTTTCAAGCTCTTCACTGCATCCACGAGAGCTAAAAACTTAGTATTTTTAACAAAAGCTGAGATTTTCATGTAATCACATGATTCCAGAGGCTGAGGTTTCAGGAAAACCACTAAATATAATGGGACTTCTGATAAGACTGTAGGAGCTGACAACAGTGCAAAGAGTGATAGGAATCACCTCACTTCAGCAGTATTCCCACTGATTTCACTGGGACTACTTATGGAATAAGGTGCTATTCAGGGGATCAGAATCTGGTCTTTAAAGACTCTAGGAACTATACTGTGTCAACAGAGTTGAAAAGAAAATATAATCCCCCAAGACAATCGCTCTTTGTTTGATCACTATTGCAGTAATTTATGCCATTTACTCTGCTCAGCCATCCAGCCATTCCAGAGGCAACTCAAATTGAGGACATCTAGGGAAATAGGAAAAATGTTTGCACTTTAAATATGCAGAAGCTGCGAAGTAGCTAAGAATATCAGCACTAATGTGACACCAGAGGTCTGAAGGTACATCCATTGCGTATCCACAACCAGCCAATGGATCATCATCAGCCTTCTCCGTCTTGATGAGTGGGCAGATAAGCAGTGAATTTCTATTTACATGTTGTCAGTACCATTCTGAAAACACTTCTACCATTGATTCCTACAGTGGAACAGCAGTGCATTGTAGCATAATCAATCAGCTACAGAATACCTGGTCTGTGAATTACCTTGTTCATTTTCATCTTCCCCTGCAAGAAGATTAAATGACAGGATCAGAGTGGGATTGCTTATGGGGGAGAAACATGTGATCATTTCATAAAGCAGCATAAAGAGCAGGATGGTTTTGTCTGCTATTCCATAGGATTTTGCAAGAAGATTAGGAAACAATGTATGTTAATTCCTTTGCTGCTAGCTGCTGCCACTACACTTGTGCAACTATAGCACTCATGAAACACCACCATTTCAAATGACACATCTGACTGCATACAAAGGCTTAACTCAAATCATTATATCTTGTAACTCCCAAACTGCAGCCAAGACTTGGTGTTATCACTTACCTTGAGCAACCCCTTGGAAGTACAGGATGTTGATAAGGGGCACTACAGCAGGCAGTGTTCAAATGTTCGCCTAGGCTCTCTGCATTCACATTTGGGGTAATTCCTCAGCTTCGACTTGGTCATATTGTCACCAGCCTTTGCAACCTCAACACTCACTTGATCTAGAGAACATCAACGTTTTCATTAAAGGTCAGTGCATGGGAGGACAGTAGGGTGACCAGATGTCCCAATTTGGGGTTTTTTTTGCTTATATAGGCTTCTATTACCCCCCAACCCCTGGCAAAGAGGCCAACTAGCAGTAGAAGCAGAACTGCTATATCCAACCCCAGGAGAAGTTCCCTTCATTTAAGGCACAGGCACATGGGTGGGATGTTGTGGGAAGCTGGCATTGCCACTGCCCCAAAGCAGTATTTGTTCCATAGCTGAAGAGGAGGACTAGCATTTAGCATGTTTAACAAAAAAATCCCATGCACACTAAGAAACGAGGATAAAGACAAGATTTAAATGCAAAATGCTTGTTATAATAGTGCTGCCACAATGAATTAATACACTTTTTGCAAGCCATACCATTGCAGAGACTATCTTGCCAGCTAATTACTGTGAGCAAGAGAAACTGACAGACTTGGCTAGATTTTAGCATAAGATGATGTCTAATTCATTATGATTATTTGTATGGTAGAAAGATCTTGAGTTCATATTATTTGTATCTCCTATAAACTGCACCTTTCCCATTAAACATAGTGTGCCCTAGAAGAATCATGAACAGATTTTTCATTGCACAGGAAAAAAGAAAAGTCTCAATATAGAAGCAAGGAATTTTTACAAGATAATAACAAAGAATATACTACAAGAAGTTCATTATATTTACTGCTTTTTTCCAGGAGAATATAAGCTTTTAAAAATCCAACATCTTGTGCCAGCACACTGTCTCAGCACAGTAAAATTGACTTATAAACACTCTCTCTGAGGAACCTAATACAACCTGATACTGTTAGGACAATTGGGTTAGCACCAGTCCTTGCAGCTAGAAAAGAAGGAGCAGTGGTTAAGTTTTATGGGCCTGAAGAAGAAGTGTAAAACTATTTCAGAGTCATTAAAATACCTTTGCATATCTTCTCCTGGTAGCTATTTTAATCAATCACTCCTAACAGCTATTGGCTAATAAATGTTTGATGGGTTTTCACGCTTTGAAACATAAAACAAGTCTTGGATCCACATGAGTAGTATAACTGATCAACCTGCAGTGTAACATGTGGGGCCATTCACATGAGAGACTGTTTGATGTAGGAATTGAAATTCCATGCAAAGTTTTGATTAACTAAAAGGTCTGTTGTATCTTTGGTTGACATTTTGCTCCTCTCCATAGTTTGTTCTGGATCATTTGGTTGGTCCCCCTCCAAAGATGGCTGTAATTCACTTAGTCCTGCAGGTATTTAGGCACTATTTCTGCATCAGAATCCATTAAAGAAGACTTTTCCTCACATGCAAAGTCTGATAGAAGTCAATAGGTGTCCACAGAGGTACAAGGGATTGTGCTAAATCCTACATTTGTAGAATGCTTTAGGAGGAGAGGTGCTACAAGAAATGTTAAATAATATTATTTAATATTCATTAAGAAGTGTTATTAGGATGTATTAAACATCAATTCTTATCAGACAGATAAAACAAGCTTTGAAACGTTTTTGCTACTTATAGTTTGGAAAGAAAAAAAATCCGTATTTTGTGTCTCATGATTTCATTAATTATTTTAGAGATTGAAAAATACCTAACGGTGCTGTCAAATACAAAATTAATGTGGAAGAAGGAAGTGTTCTAAGAAGTCAGAAACAATTTTGTTCTCTGTGGTTTAACATTCTTCCTCCTATTACGCCTATGAATTTCACAATTATAAGAGGTCTTGGATTAGCTGCTTTGGAAGTTGAATTGACCACATCTGAGGTGGAAATAATGGCTTGGTCTATATGCTCATTCAGTCTATAGAGACTGTCAGTAGAGGTACTAACTAATAATCTCAGCAGCATTAACTAACTACTAACAATATTCTTTGTGCTGTACAAACCACAGAGGGAGACATGACACCTGACTCTGACCAGAGTTACATTTTGGTGTGAATCTCATTGATGTCAAGGGAATTACACTGGAGATATAATCACCAGTCCATTGCAGAATCAGGTCCATTGCAACTCTAGACCAGATTCCTTTGACTTGGAGATGCGTAGGTGTAACTGAGGACAGTTTGGCTCTGCTTTTAACTCATCCCATTGCAATATATATGGAGCAAAGTGAAGCCCTGTCCTTACTCAGCTGAGCTACGTTGGAATCAAAGGATGATGGAGTAAACGGAGGGTTAAGCATCTAGCTAGTAAATACAGGGCAGCTCAAGGAGGCCAAAGGATAACATGCTATAGAGCAGGGATGGGCAAATATTTTG
The DNA here is from genome assembly GCF_007399415.2 of Gopherus evgoodei. Taxonomy (NCBI): domain Eukaryota; kingdom Metazoa; phylum Chordata; order Testudines; family Testudinidae; genus Gopherus; species Gopherus evgoodei. The sequence continues at coordinate 94,157,331 of NC_044325.1, forward strand.
GCCTGAAGGCCACATCTGGGTTGGGAAATTTTATTCAGGGCCATGAATGTAGATCTGGGGCAGGGGGTTGGCGTGTGGGAGGGGGTGCAGTGTTCAGGAAGGGGCTCAGGGCAAGGGGTCGGAGTGCAGAAGAGCTGCAGGGTGCAGGAGGAAGCTCAGGGCAGAGAATTGAGGGCTCAGGGCACAGGATTGGGGACAGGAGGAGGTGTGTAGTGCAGGGAGGCTCAGGCAGGGGTTGGGGTGCAGGAGGGTTGCAGCGGGGGCTCAAGGCAAAGGGTTACAGGGCTCAGGGCAGGGGTGCAGGGTGCAGACCCCACTGCGCCATGAGGCTGACAATCCCGTGGGCCAGATTAAAAGCCCTGATGGGCCAGATCCAGCCTGTGGGCTGTAGTTTGCCCTCCCCTGCTATAGAGCATATCTTACTGCAGGTCCTCAAAGGAGCAACATCACCCCTACTTAGCATTTGCTGCCAACACCAGCATATGCACAGGAGGGCCATAGTCCCAGCCAGGCCCAATAGATTGAAGACACCTGTGGCTGGGTGGGGGAAAGGAGCATTGGCAGGCACATTAGCTGGGCCCTCCTTCTAGAGAGCAATCCTTCACTCTTTGCTAAGCAAAACTCCAACTGAAGCAAATGGGAGTTTAGTTAGATTAAAGTGTGCAGGACGGAGACCTTGATGCTCAAGATATTTCTAGAAGCAAATCCTACCCCACTGCTACATTCATGCACTGGAAATAATAGGCTCCCTCTGCACCAGGTTTCTACACCTAAAGCAGCAATGCAACACAGGGCAGGATTATGCCCATAATACATAAAATAGAGCTACATTATGCCATAGGATACAGGTGTATTTCCTGGACACACCTTGCAGATGGTTTAATACTAAACAGATTAGAGCATGAAAAATAGAGTATTTATTTCCACAATTTGAAAATCAGCAATTTACCCTGATTCCATCTGGTGAATTACCTTATCTGTGGAGCCTGAACTATAAACACATGCAACAGATCTGTTGGAATGTGAGGCTGGAAATTTTGGCTGTATAAATGACTCCAGAAAGTCCCAAAGCTGATAAGGCTTTTTCTACTGTTTCTGCACTAAAAACAAATCCAAAACATCACACATGTGCATGTTTCACCCCCACCCAGTGTTCATTTTGCTAAAACAGTTGTTTGTTGCATTTAGATTTGCTTTTACCCCAGTATTAAGGCCAGATCCCCAGCACTGGTCAAGGAGCACACAGTGCAACCAGGGCTAGCCCACAACATTTTGGCACCTGAGGCAGGAAGCTAAAATGATGGCCTCATGCCCTCTCGTTTGGACCAAAACTTTGAAAAGTCTCAATTCTGCCTTCTTCCTGTTCTACTTCTCTCATGGTACTGCTCTGCTACCTACCCCAATAAAGGAGAAATAACAACTTAAAATGCCTTGTTCCAAAATTTTAAGTAACACTTAATTTTCGAACAGCTGAACAACAAATAAGAACATAAGAATGGCCGTATCGGATCAGACCAAAGGTCCATCTAGCCCAGTATCTGTCTACTGACAGTGGCCAATGCCAGGTGCCCCAGAGGGAGTGAAGCTAACAGGCAATGATCAAGTGATCTCTCTCCTGCCATCTATCTCCATCCTCTGATGAACAGAGACTAGGGACACCATTCTTTACCCTTCCTGGCTAATAGCCATTTATGGACTTAGCCACCATGAATTTTTCCAGTTCCCTTTTAAACATTGTTACAATCTCAGCCTTCACAACCTCCTCAGGTAAGGAGTTCCACAAGTTGACTGTGCACTGTGTGAAGAAGAACTTTCTTTTATTTGTTTTAAATCTGCTACCTATTAATTTCATTTGGTGACCCCTAGTTCTTGTGTTATGGGAATAAGTAAATAACTTTTCCTTATCCACTTTCTCCACATCACTCATGATTTTATATACCTCTATTATATCCCCTCTTAGTCTCCTCTTTTCCAAGCTGAAGAGGCCTTGCCTTTTTAATCTTTCCTCATATGGGACTCTCTCCAAACCCCTAATCATTTTAGTTGCTCTTTTCTGAACCTTTTCTAGTGCTAGAATATCTTTTTTGAGGTGAGGAGACCACATCTGTACAGTATTTGAGATGTGGGCATACCGTGGATTTATATAACAGCAATAATGTATTCTCAGTCTTATTCTCTATCCCCTTTTTAATGATTGCTAACATCCTGCTTGCTTTTTTGACCGCCTATGCACACTGCGTGGACATCTTCAGAGAACTATCCACAATGACGCCAAGATCTTTTTCCTGACTCGTTGTAGCTAAATTAGCCCCCATCATATTGTACGTATAGTTGGGGTTATTTTTTCCAATGTACATTACTTTACATTGATCCATATTAAATTTCATTTGCCATTTTGTTGCCCAATCACTTAGTTTTGTGAGATCTTTTTGAAGTTCTTCACAATCTCCTTTGGTCTTAACTATCTTGAGTAGTTTAGTATCATCTGCAAACTTTGCCACCTCACTATTTACCCCTTTCTCCAGATCATTTATGAATAAATTGAATAGAATTGGTCCTAGGACTGACCCTTGGGGAACACCATTAGTTACCTCTCTCCATTCTGAGAATTTACCATTTATTCCTAACCTTTGTTCCATCTTTTAACCAGTTCTCAATCCATGAAAGGACCTTCCCTTTTATCTCATGACAACTTAATTTACGTAAGAGCCTTTGGTGAGGGACCTTGTAACTTTTCTTGTCTGCACAGTAAATACTGGCACTTTTATCTGTTTGAATAATCAAAATGGTGCTTTCTGTGCCTTCTTGGTTGCAAAGATTTGAACTGCTCCCTGAAGGTCCACAGTCTGGGCCAGCTCATGCTCTGTTGAGATGGTTGCAAGGCCAACCAGGCTCTCCTGTGTCATTGTGGAGCATAGATGTGTTTTTATTAACTTCAGCTTGAAGAAGCTGCGTTCTCCACTGGCAACTGTTACAGGAAGTGCTAGATGTATGCGTAGAGCAACAAAAACATTTGGAAAGAGACTGGTCATCTTATTTGTGCACATATATTCCAGAACAGCTTTTGGAGTTGATCCTGCTGAAATGTATCTTGAAACGGCTTTCAGTTCATCACCTAAATCACTCGCATCAATATTGCGGATGTCACCATGTGTCAACACTATCTCTAGTGCCCTGCATTGCTGGTGTGAAGTTCGTCTGCCAACTTCGGTGCACTCTTCAGAACATTTTAAAATCCCTCATCTGACTGGTCAGACTGTAGGTATGACTTTCCTTCATCCAAATGCTCCAGATATATCAAGGTCAACACCTTGAAGCCTCTTGCTTACAACATTTATTTCAAACAGTGTGTCATGCCACAACACTAAGCCACAAAGAAATTTGAAGTTATGTATGTTTCTGGTGATTCCATTTCCCTTTGTCACTGTTCTCCCATGAACAGTTCATGTCATAGCATTATCCTCCATAATTGCAACTATGGCATCATCTATCTTCCCAATTTGGTGTTTGATAGGCTTTATCGCCTCCACTCGACTTTCCCATCCTGTGTCACTCAGTGGTTTCAGTGTCAGAGAGGATGTTCCCAGATGTTGCTTCAAAATTTACCATTAATGAGTTGATGCAGAGAAAAATACATAGATGCTTTGAATTACATTAAAAAATTCAGCAGCCTCACTAGAAGCTGATGATGCATTACTGACCATCAAGTTCAATGAATGATAACTGCATGGGACAAAAAAAGCTTGAGGGTTTAACTCTCAGATCCATGTCTGCACTCCTCTGTTCTTTCCTCTCATGTTGGCACCACTATCGTAGCCCTGACCTCTTATGTCAGTTATCACAGTTCCCACATCGTCTAGCTTTTTGAGAAGCACATTTGTCATACCAGCTCCTATTGTATCATCAATGTCAATAAATTCTAGAAAATGCTCTCTGACAGTCACCATTGCAGGGACATTTTCACTAGATTCTATTGTTGTTGCAAAATGCACCATTAGTCATTTGTTCCATATGGCTGATGTCAGGTGTACAGTCCAGAATAACAGAGTAATATCTTGCTAACTTGAGATCTGCCACAATCTTCTGTTTGAATTTTGTTGTCAGTAACTGTATGATCTCATTTTGAATTGTTTTTCCAAACTAGTGGTGTGTGTACATTTCTTGGGCATTGACTCTTCTTAGATGCTCCTGGATACAGCATCAAATTCAGCTACCAGCTCCACAATTTTAAGGAAGTTTCCATTGTTTGGCACATACAGCTGATCTGAAGTGCCATACAGTGCTAGGTTTTAGGTAGCAAACATTCTCACAATGACAATGAGCCTTTTCAGAACATTTTGCCAGTGAAGAGACTCTGATGCAATCTTCTTTTGATGCTGATCATCTATGGCCTCCTGATCCGACAAAAACCCAACTCAGTATAATTCTATTTCACATCAGTCATTATGTTTTATGATCCTATTTTTTAATTTAACTGCACAATTGCATATTACTCTGCTTATCAAGATTCTAGTGTAGATTCTATGAGCAACAAAAATGCCCGCATATTATTTTTAATTGATTAGGTTTCTTCACTTGTTTTGAGATAATATATATGTAGGAATCTGTGAGCCACATGGAAAGCAAGAGAAACTCAGCCTCTGATTTTGGAATGAGCTTTAGAACTCATAAGAGTCCTGTGACAGACCCATGCCAGTGGGGTACAGGAGTCTGGTAGAGGGCAAATATACTGGTCCCTGGATGAGTAGTTTTCTGTTTCCTGAGTGACCAGAGCAGGGGCTGCACTAGAATAATCAGGAACCTGCTAGAACCAATTAAGGCAGACAGGCTGATTAGAACACCTGCAGCCAATCAAGGCAGGCTAATCAGGGCATCTGAGTTTAAAAAGGAGCTCACTTCAGTTTGTCATGGGCGTGGGAGGAGTTGAGAGTGAGAAGGTGTGCTGCTGGAGGACTAAGGAGTACAAGCGTTATCAGACACCAGGAGGAAGGTCCTGTGGTGAGAAGAAAGAAGGTGTTTGGAGGAGGCCATGGGAAAGTAGCCCAGGGAGTTGTAGTTGTCAAGCAGTTGTTACAAGAGGCACTATAGACAGGTGCAATCCACAGGGCCCTGGGCTGGAACCCAGAGTAGAGGGCGGGCCCGGGTTCCCCCCAAACCTCCTAACTCCTGATCAGATACAGGAGGAGTTGACCCAGACTGTGGGTTCCGCCAGAGGGGAAGATCACTAAGGTGTGCAATTCTGCCAATAAGCGCAGGACCCACCAAGGTAGAGGAGGAACTTTGTCACAACTCCTCACTGAAAACAGCAATATTTACTAGTTGTTGCCCTGGGCTGGACCTGACTGCGAAAAGCATTTCGGGACTTCTCACTGGGTTTTCTTCTCTCTGAAATCAGTATGTAGGCCTTTTCTGAACTTCAAATAGACCAGTTTTGTTTCATCTCTTTCAGAAAGCCACCATGCCTTGCAGATTCATGCTACAGAGCACCGCTAGCCCTAGCTAGCATCTCCCATCTACTGTCTACCGTAGTAGAATTGCTGATTTTTTAAAGCCCCATAAAACTGTTTTATTTTCTTCTTGTTGTTGATTTATTTCCCCACACATCATGCATCTGTGGCAGTTGGTATAAGATGAATGCCCTTGTGGCACTTGCAGAGCAACCTGCAGCAGCACAGCCTATAATAGCACAAACCCAGCTCTGCTGGCTTTCCTCTTATTTATACCGTAATAATAAAGAATTGTTTTTGGAACACTGATCTCCTATAAGAGAATGTTACAGATTCATTCAAAATGTTGTACAAATCTATGAGAAATTGGATATGAAAACTGAAATATGAGTCACATTTACATCTCCTGATCCCGTGACTGCACGGACACAGGAAGCAACAAACACTCAGAAGGTCTAGCATGTGAGGATGTGACAGGTGGATAGTTTCTCTATGTTTGTATAGCACACTGTCATAAACAAATAGTTAAGGGTTAATAGAACAGGAGTACTTCATGTCTCTTTTGACTGTAAAGGGTTAACAAGTTCAGTGAGCCTGGCTGTCACCTGACCAGAGGACCAATCAGGGGACAGGATACTTTCAAATCTTGAAGGAGGGAAGTTTTTGTGTGTGCTGTTAGTGTTTGGTTATTGTTCTCCCTGGGTTCTGAGAGCGACCAACGTGCAACCAGGTTTTTCTCCAATCTCTTTGATACAGTCTCTTATATGTCCAGAATCGTAAGTACTAGGTGATAAGGCGAGTTAGGCTTATGTTTGTTTTCTTTATTTGCAAATGTGTATTTGGCTGGAAGGAGTTCAAATTTGTATTTTGCTGAAAGGATTTTAATTTGTACTTGTATACATAGGCTTGGATGGTATTCCTAGCTGAAAGACCCTGTAACATATTCCATCTTAAATTTACAAAGATAATTTTTACTGTTTTTAATTTCTTTAATTAAAAGCTTTTCTTGTTTAAGAATCTGATTGTTTTTTTATTCTGGTGAGACCCCAGGGGACTGGGTCTGGATCCACCAGGGAATTGGTGGGGAGAAAGGAGGGAAGGGGGAGAGAAAGATTAAATTTCTCTCTGGGTTAGGATTACTTTCTCTGTCAGGGAGAGTCTGAGAGCGGGAGAGAGAAGGAGGGGGGAAGGTGAATTTTCCTCTCTGTTTTAAGTTTCAAGGAGTTTGAATCACAGTAATCTTCCAGGGTAACCCAGGGAGGGGAAGCCTGGGAGAGGCAACGGTGAGGGAAAGGGTTTACTTTCTTGGTGTTAAGATCCAGAGGGACTGGGTCTTGGGGGTCCCCGGGCAAGGTTTTTGGGGGTACCAGAGTGTACCAGGCACTAGAATTCCTGGTTGGTGGCAGTGCTACAAGTACTGGGCCCATCTCTACTGTCTATGAATAATAAGACCAAGTATTATTAGAGTCCAGGATGTATTAGAGCAACAGATTTCTAAGAGCTGTGCAAAACTTTTATAATGAAAACTGAAGTTCATCTGGTGTGGGTTATATAGCGAAATTTGAGCTAAATTTGCTGAAAGCTTCAGAGACCTTTTGAGTGAATCTCTGAGGAGTTTTGAATGAACCTTGGTTGATTTAAAGTTTCCACTTATGGGAGTGTCTGGCTGTGATGCATGAGCACAAACTACAACTCGCATGAGGCACTGCTGCAGCATATCCAAATCCAGTTCTTTCAGTGTTTGGGCATTTGGTATGTTAACTAACTAACTAAAAGTTTCCCATGAAAAGACTTTTTCAAGAAAAAATTGTTTAGTTAGAAAACTGTTTTGATAGAAAATTTAACCTAAAATAAACACACACCTGCAAATGAATCACTCTTAAGTATGTTAAATATGTTTTGTGCCAACTACCTTAAAGTTTGCTTGGGAAACCTTCCAAACTGAAACAATTATTTCTCCCCTCTTTTCCCCTCCCCACCTCTGTATCAGTGTAGAACTACAAGAGAGAGGAAGGTCCTGCTGGATTTCAGCAAGTGTGGAAGAAAAACACTCTGCATAAAATGGAGAAAAATCTGCCATCATTAATAAAAGTAGATTCACAGAAATGCTCCCCCTCTTCTCCTGTTGATGAACACACACCATCAATTTGAGTCTCAGAAAAACCCTGCAGCATCTAATCCCTCTTGCCATTCATGTTTTATTGACTGAGAAAGATCTACACAGGTAGGCGTAAAGCTCCCCCACTCTAATTTGACAGTTCTCAAAGTGTGGTCAGTAGTTGAGGCTGCTTCCAATCTCCTCCCCGACCCCAGTACATATGACATCTTAAGTTGCATGTGGGAAGCAATGTGCAGAGTGGGGGGTGCACGTGTTGCTTCAGTAGTGTTATTTCATAGGTTTTTGTTTCTTTATTTCCAACATTGGAATATGCCTCGTATTCCCTGCCCCCTTTTTTTTTAAAGAGGTGATCCAAAATTTTCCCCTCCCTTCAGATCATCTTATACTTTTTGAGGGAGCAAGGAGTCAGATTAAAAAGGCCTGCATCTGAATCTCTATGGTTTGGTCTGATCCAAAACCAAATGGGTCCTATGTTCCAATTCACTTTGGACAGGATTGAAGATTCCAAAGAGAACCAGCACACCTTGCAAGATCAAAATTAGGTGAGGTTCTACTCTGGTCAAAAACAGGACAAAAAGACAAATTTTGCAGCGCTGGTTGTTACAGCTGTATTAGTACAGCTGTATAGGGCCAGCGCTGCAGAGTGGCCACACTTACAGCAACCAGCGCTGCAAGTGGTGTTAGATGTGGCCACACTGCAGCGCTGTTGGGCGGCTTCAAGGGGGGTTCCGGGACCGAGAGAGCAAACCGGGAAAGGAAACCAGCTTCGCCGCGGTTTGCTCTCTCGGTCCCGGAGCCAGCCAGCAAACCGCAGGGAAGGAGACCTGCTTGCTCGGGGTTCCGGGACCGAGAGAGCAAACCGGGAACGCCGCGGTTTGCTCTCTCGGTCCCGGAGCCAGCCAGCAAACCGCGGGGAAGGAGACCTGCTTGCTCGGGGTTCCGGGACCGAGAGAGCAAACCGGGAACGCCGCGGTTTGCTCTCTCGGTCCCGGAGCCAGCCAGCAAACCGCGGGGAAGGAGACCTGCTTGCTCCGGGTTCCGGGACCGAGAGAGCAAACCGCGGCGAAGCTGGTTTCCTTTCCCGGTTTGCTCTCTCGGTCCCGGAACCCCGAGCAAGCAGGTCTCCTTCCCCGCGGTTTGCTGGCTGGCTCCGGGACCGAGAGAGCAAACCGCGGCGTTCCCGGTTTGCTCTCTCGGTCCCGGAACCCCGAGCAAGCAGGTCTCCTTCCCTGCGGTTTGCTGGCTGGCTCCGGGACCGAGAGAGCAAACCGGGAAAGGAAACCAGCTTGATTACCAGAGGCTTCCTCCTTCCACGGAGGTCAAGAAAAGCGCTGGTGAGTGTCTACATTGCATTACCAGCGCTGGATCACCAGCGCTGGATCCTCTACACCCGAGACAAAACGGGAGTACGGCCAGCGCTGCAAACAGGGAGTTGCAGCGCTGGTGATGCCCTGCAGATGTGGACACTCTCAAAGTTGCAGCGCTGTAACTCCCTCACCAGCGCTGCAACTTTCTGATGTAGACAAGCCCTTAGTGGAGAGAGTGGAAAAATCCGAGTTATGTTTCTGTTCTTGCGGGGGGGGAGGGAGATTTTGATTTAAAACATTTTTTTAAGTTTTCAGTGGAAAGATGTGGGGGTGCTCAAATACCAAAAGAACTGTTTGGGGGCTGAAATATTTGGGGCATTCTGTTTTTCTATGAAAAACAAGTTTTCCCTCTAAAGTAGAAACTTTTAATGAAAAAGTTTTGTTGAAAACCCAATTCTGTATTGTAAGACATTTGAGCTGAACATTTTCAACCAGCCTGAGTTCTGAGGTTAGAAAGAGTAAATAACTCATGCAAATAGGGGAACATAATTAGCAAACTTTAATTTTTCATAATTTGTCCCCAGTGCCTTTTTAATTTAAATTTTACATTAATTGGCACACAAAATATAGTTTACTTGATTAATCAGTATTTGTAATCATGTGGTACTATTCTCAAGTTCATATTAAAAGAGACTTTACTTTCTTTTCATGATTCATCCAGCATTATGATTTAAAAAATCATCTTTAAAAATACACACATTTTCCCTTTTAGAGGAATTTTTGTGATGTATAATCTTGACGTAGTCATCACAGACCTTATACTTCACAAGTTAAACTATAAATTGCTAATGAGAGAAGAATTATTTATAGTTTAGCCTTTGGCAGCATGAATTCAAGACAATTTAATTTTAATTAAACTTTATAACTTTAAAAGACCAAGTAAAACCTGCTGCCAAAACAGTAAAAAAGGAAAAGATCAGTTAGCGATTTTTAGTTAAGAATTTGCATCTCCCTCCTTTGTCATTTTAATTACAAAAACTGTAGCACCTTCCATCTGAGGATCTACATGCACTTCAGGAGCATTACAGAATAACTCTTCACCCATTCCTGTGAGGGTAAACATTATCCTCAAGTTACAGATGGGGAAACTGAAACACAAACAGATTTACGAACTAATTGTCAGAGGTGCTGCAATTCCTGAAATTCCTGTTGAGACAGGCTATAAAGTAACATTTTAAGCCCTCTTAAATAAGGTACAGAAAGACTAAATAAATTGGCTCCTTAACACCAGGATTGTCTGGGTAAATAAATTCAGTGACACTAATTAGCTTCCAGCAAGGAGGGTCTCCCAGAGCCAACTTTGAAGTCTGGGTGGGAGTTAAACCAAAAAAATAAAATAAAAAAAAAATCCAGGCTGTTGTCTAATTTGGCAATTCTTGGTGTATAACCATGGGGCACGGAGCGGGGACATGCAACTCCCTGCAGGGAAATACCCAAACACCTGTACATCTTGTCCAAAGTGCCAACAAAAATTAATTTCTATCACAAATCAAATTTCCATGTAAACCTATGATCTATTGAATAAAAGTGATTTAAAGAAAAGATAATTTGATACAGTGGTACTACACATGGGAAACACAGATTTTGCTTATATGTAAGAGTATGTCTCATATGGAAAAAAATGGAGATGTATTCTTATTCACTGAAGTTAAAGCTTTGGATTCCAGAGGCAGGTAGTATTGCAAACTGTAGCCATAGCATTCTGTGTATATTTCTTACAACTATTTGTATTGATCCATTGTAGGTTAGTTCATCTGGGTATAACTCTTTACATATACACCTCTATCCTGATATAATGCAACTCGATATAACATGGGTTCGCATATAGCACAGTAACCCCGGGGCTCTGGCAATGGGGCTTGGGTGGCGTTTTAAAGGGCCTGGGGCTCTGGCTGCTGCAGGGAGCCCTGGACCCTATAAATCACTGCTGGAGCCCTGCCGCTGCTATCCCAAGGCTGCAGCAGTGCGGATCAGCTGGCAATTTAAAGGGCCTGGGGCTCCGGCCATTGCGGGGAGCCTGGGTCCTTTAAATCACCAGCCGAGCCCCACTGCTGCAGCTCTGGAGTAGCGGCAGCAGGGTTCCAGTGGTGATTTAAAGGGCTCAGAACTCTGCCCCCTGTGGGGAGCCCCGGAGCCTTTAGAACTCCGCCTGAGCCCTGCCACCGCTACCCTTAGGCTCCAGCAGCAGGGCTTGGATGGCAATTTAAAGGGCCCAGGGCTCCCCGTGGCCGGAGCCCTGGGCTCTTTAAATGACTGCTGGAGCCCTGCCACTTCTACTCCATTATAATGGGGTTTCACCTATAACACAGTAGGGATTTTTGGCTCCCTAGGACCGTGTGATATCAGGGTTGACATGTATTACACTATAGGACAACAAGAGTAGATAGTCCCACCTGGGAGGATGTGACTAATCTCTGCTCCCTTTTTCACTGCTTGAGCAACACAAAGGAAGCAGAGAAGAGAAGCTGCACCTTAGATTTTAAGATTTTTGGGGCAGGAGTCTTATCCTATCCACATGCTAGAGAGAGTCATGAATGCTTAGACTACGATACATGGAACAATAGTGATTCTCCACTGTTTCTAGCTACATTGAGAGCTAAATAGAAATCATACATTGAGTTTCTGACAAGCTCCATGAACACTTTCTTTCTTTCTAGTGATCAAAAAAGTGTTTACCACTGTGGAGATTATAATAGGGCAGGTGGTAATCCCAGCCAGGCAGCCTAGTTCTAAAATAGAAAATCATTTTTTATTCCATGCTGCTCACACAGGACCAATTTAACCTATTCATGGGTTTATGCATTACATTTAATCTGCAGACAAAATCAAAACAAACAGAATAATCACATGTAATACTGATTTTAAAAAGAGTGCAATTGAAGTGTGACTCCAATCTCTCACTCTTTGTTAAATTGTTTTATTTTTAGCCATAATATAAAAATTGGAGATTTTGAAGGCATGGAGGTGGAGTCAGTCAGTGGCAACCTGCAAATTCATTCAAGGAAAAGGGTTAGGAAAAGGACAACAGGATGAAAATACAGGAAACTCAGATTAACATTCATATAGCCAGCAATAAATCTGAGCCATCAAAGGTTGTGGTAAGAGAACCCCTTAAAATAGATGAGGTTGGTATGAAGATAAAGAACAGTTCAATGTACAAAACTCTAGCTAAAAGGGCTTTTGATGATGGAAACTACATAGGATTTGGGGGATATATCATAGCAAAGAGAGATTCGTCTGCCCATTTCACTGTATCTATGGATTCCATCAAAAGGTTTACAAGATCCAGCTGCCCTAGTAAAAAATACAAAAAGCTACTCCTTACCCAGCTTGATCCTCACAAGCTCTAGTCTGTCAAAAAATAAAAACATTAGCACAACATTAGAATTCAACTAGCCCCTCCTTCTATCCTTCCGCTTCCCCTCTTCCGCATACACACACTCATTTCAGCATTTATCCTGCAGGTTAGATTGTGACTTAAAGACACAGGCCTGAGTTTGAGAGGGGTTCTGAGATGCACCACCCCAAAGGGAGCCTGAGAAGGGATTTTGCCTCAGGAAAAGATAGTGCTCTGGGGCTAATGTAGTGAGCGGCTCTACTTCTGTTTGCCTCACTCTACTCCTTAACATGGAGGTGTGCTCCCAGGGACATAAGGACAGGCAGTCCCGTAGTTTCCTGGTCACAGGAGCAGCAGTGATGGCTGTCCCATCTAGTACAGTGTAAGCACCAATCAACTCTGGCATCTATGTAGGATTCTTAATAAATAGAAAACATATACGCCGAAAGATTAATATCACATAAGAAGCCAATATTTAGAGAGACAACTGACGTTTACTACCACAGACACGAGACCACCAATATTCTCATAGTACCAGTGGATAGGTTGAATTGGAATTTGGTGGTACATGGACGAAAGCTTATCTAATTGTTCCTCCAGTTTCTGGAGATTTTAAGAGCAGTAAAATCACTAGTAATCACAATCACAAAGAAAGTTTTCTGAATGTGGCCCTCCCGTTAGTAGATCTTAGCTCACTTCTCTGCTTTAGATAGAGAGGTATTGCTCCTAATTTAAAAAAAAACAAAAACAAAAACAAAAGAAACACAGCAATTTTAGACAGTAATAATGGCTGAACTTCAAGTAGTTCAGGGATCTAGTCAATCTTGCTAAAATGGAGGGGCCAAATTCATCCCAGATTTAATTGACAGGGATAAAGGGGCCTAGCACTTTTAAGGTCTTTTCAATGTCTTTATCTTAACCTTCTGCCTCATTTTTCTAGATCTAGCATTTTCTTTCTTTTTCAGACCTGTCTCACAGTATTTATAAATGCAAAATAAATTCTGCCATGGCACTTGCACAATTAGCCCCCCAATGACTTAACAGACAGTATTGCCTCCTGCAGATGGAGTTTGGCCTATTTTTCATTCTTCAACACACAGAAATAAATGAATTCTTATCAGGAAACTGGCTGGAACATCATGGGGCTCCAGTCCCTTGATCCTACGAACTGCAACAATTGTCTTGGTACATTCTGCGGTTGAATATTGTGCACCAGTGTGGTCTCACAGCAGTCACACTAAACTCCTTGATACTCAACTCAGTAACGCTATGGGCATAGTGTCAGGGATGCTCAAATCAACTCCAGTTGACTGGCTCCTGGTCCTATCACACATCCAGCCTCCACAGATTAGAATAACTGCCCAGACATCTCGCTTTCTCAACCATGTCAATGCAAACATGAGGATCCCATTGCACAATGACCTGCCAAAGACAAGATTAAAATCCCTCAACTCTCTATGGAACCACATCAAGACCCTTAAACTCAACTGGATGCTGAGGCTTAATGGAGAGCCACGTGGAGCATTTCAACGATGAAAAAAAAATAATCGTTGACTCTGCCAAGGAACCATTGGGATTTGATTTATGTTGGAAAAACTGGTGCACATTGAATCACATTGGGACATCTCATGCAAGATGTGAACAAACTCTTTTCAAGTGGAAAATGAGGAAAACACCTGTATGTGACTGTGGTCACCTGGCATAAACAATGGAGCACATCAAATCTGAGTGACCCCCTTGTTCTTTTGCTGAAGGCCTCAAGGACATTCACTAGCTCACTGCTGTGGCAACATGCTGGCTATCTAATCTAGATACAAATTTGTAATAGTTGCTACCTACCCAAACCATACAAATGAAGAATGAACAAATGAAGTGGTAGCAGACACTTGAACAAAATTTAAAAGTAAATCTATTTGCTCAATAAGAAACCAGTTTTGAGTTTAGTCAATCTGTAGAATATTCAAAAGGGACATAGAATAAATTGCTATCCTTCTGTTTGCAACAATAATCTCTTGTATAAACAAACAGTGGTGAGATTAAATTGACAAATGCTACTATTATTATGAATGAAGGATAAGGCTCCCCGTGATTGCTGGATAAAACCACAGGCCCAGGATTATTGTTATGATTAGTCAGAGGACAGAAAGAAAAAGTACACTAATCAGACCTCAGTTCTGGAAGTTTAAAATGTGTTGAGAAAACACACACGCACACACACATCTCACTGTAGAAATTTCCCAAAGTTCATGATTTTACAGATTAATTACTCACAACAGAAATAATTATTTTCAAAAATAAACTGCTTTAGCTCATAAAATGTTAATGGGAGAGGAAGGGGTAATAGGATATTAATTCAGGGACAGGGTCCAGTGGCTCCTCTATGCCTTTTAGGTTGTTTGGCCTTGTTGCTGTTTTGAAAGTAGTCAATTTCATGTCATTTTAATGGATTTTATTAAGAGAACATATATACATATCACTGGCTAAATTAATAAAATTTCCCTAAATCAGTTGAGGATGGCACAATACAATGACTAAATGAAGGTTGCCATTGAGGTTCGATAAATCCTGAACACAAAGTCGGATTAACAATTGATCAAATCATCCAGTCAACACAGTAGGTTAATGTAAGACATGAACTTTACACATACTAACCCAGACACTAAAGGAAGCAAAGCTTTTTCTCATCCTTTGAACTATTATTACAGTCTTTCAAAGCACTGTTGGTTGACCAACATACTTGATTTGCTCCCCTTTCCTAACCATTCTAGTTTCAATGCCGTGGTGATAAGCAACTCAGGATTCCCCTCACAGGCAGGGTATTGTAATGCTGACAATTTTGAGAACCCATGGTGATAACCTATGATTTGGGGGTAGGACCTGCTTAGAATATGGGTTGGTAATTACTGGTGCCCTTTTAAATAATTTTACATGCATATGCTCCTACACACACACACACACACACACACACACAAAGGGTTAGAAAGAAAAGTACTATTAGAGGAGAGCATCCCTGTAACTGTATAGAAGAAAGAAAACCCAAAAGGGAAAAGTTAAGAAAAGGATCTGCTCTTCAGCTTGCTTGGTCTTAGGAGCATCAGAATTGGGAACTGCAGTTTAATAGCCAGGTGATGTCTCTTGGCCAGTATTTTGGCTCTAGAGCAGGCTTCCTCAGGCAATTGGTTGGTCAGGCAAACATGGCCTGTGATGATCAGGGTCTCCCCTTTCTTGGGATTAATCCAGAAATAAGGGCATCAGCTGTCCTTAGTGATGGCCCAAGAAGTACATCTGCCTAGGAGGGAGTACTGCAGAAAGGCATCTGAGAGTCATTGTGGATCACAGGCTAAATAGGAGTCAACAGTGTAACACTGTTGCAAAACAAAACAAACAAACAAACAAAAAAAATACCAAAAAAACCCACATAATTCTGAGATGTATTAGCAGGAGTATTGTCAGCAAGACACTGGCAGTAATTCTTCTGCTGCACTCTGCACTGATTAGGCCTCAACTAGAGTACTGTGTCCAGTGCTGGGCGCCATATTTCAGGAAAGATGTGAACAAACTGGAGAAAGTCCAGAGAAGAGCAACAAAAATGATTAAAGGTCTAGAAAACATGAGTGATGAGGAAAGATTGAAGTCTAGAGAAGAAATGCTAGAGGGGACGTGATAACAGTTTTCAAGTACATATAAGGTTATTACAAGGAGGAGTCTCCTTATCCTCTGAGGATAGGACAAGAAGCAATGGGCTTAAATTGCAGCAAGGGAGGTTTAGGTTGGACATTAGGAAAAGCTTCCTAACAGTCAGCGTGGTTAAGCAGTGGAATAAATTGCTTAGGGAGGTGGTGGAATCTTTATCCTTGGAGATTTTTAAGAGTGAGTTAGACAATCACTAGTCCTGTCTTGAGTTCAGAGGACTGGACTGGATGACCTCTTGCGGTCCCTTCCAGTACTACGATTCTATGATTCTATCTCTTCTGCATTTACCTTGAGCTTTGAGCTTTTAGCATGGTACCTCCAAGCCGTGTGTTGAGTGTTGTCAGGCCTGTCAAGAGTTACTGCAACAGAACAGTGATCCCTTTGCCAGCTGACATTGAGGGATTCTTAGAGTCACAAGGCCACACTAATACATGCCCATCTGCCTTACAGGAGTATGGTCTTGTTGATCAGACACAGGAGATTTGGATTTATTCTTGTAACAGACCACTTTTGTGAGGCTGAGCAAGTCATATCAGGGTGAATTCAAAGGCTGCTCTTTGGGTAATCAGCAAATTCCAGTACTCTGTTATGGATGCTTTGAAACTAGTATGGAACTGGCCCCTGGCAAGCAAAGTCCCCTTTGCTGAATATCTGAGGGTCATCTGCATGGGGGTTTACAGCAGGTTCTTTTTAACCTTGATCTCCTCTGCCTTACACCACTCCACATTAACTTACTGCTTCTGCCAACTCCCCATTGGTCCATTCCCTGTGGAACCCATCGTTCCAACCCACCATGGATAACTAATGTTTTCACATTTGTGAACAAAATTAAAATAGGATGGAAACAGTGTTAATATTAAAGTTAATGCCTAGGTCTTTTATACCACTTTTGAGCAGTAGATCTCAGAGCACGTCACAAACAATGTCAATATTATCTGCATTTTACTGATGGGGAAACTGAGGCAAAAAGGTGAAATGACTTGAACAAGTATGATTGAAGTGAGACACATGAAGAGTAAATGAGTTGCTCAAGGTCAAAAAGTAACAATGTGATACAACTGGAAATTCTCCTTTGACTTCTTTGCCAAAGAATCCCTCAAGGCAATACAGAAGCAAGGAAGCTTCTGCCACTAACAAACCAATACGGAAATGACACTTTAGTGGCAAAAGTAAATACTGCATTAGCATATTTATCTTTTATGTAGTTCCACAGGTGTATGGAGTTACCCCTTCCCCTTCTCGCGCTGGGGTAACAAGATAAGATGAAGACAATAAGCGTAGGTGAGCACATAGAAGTGGATTACAAAAATAGCAAGTTGTTTCAAATCATTTTAATGGTTTGGTTTTATTTTGGATGTAGCTTAGAGTGAGTGTGAAGAGGGATATAAAGCAGGATAACATGACAGAATTGCAAAGAGGACCTGAGGGGCAGTTTGAGACACTGGAGACAGGAAGGAAGAGGCACAAGGGATGACTGGACACAAAGGATGTCTCTGTACAGCTGGCGGCATCAAGCCTCTGAGCCCAGGTCGACAGAATTGGGCTTGTGCTACCATATTAAAAATAGCTGCACAGATGTTGTGGCTCTGGCTGGAGCTTGGGTTCTGAAGCATGGGGGGCGGGGAGGGAGGGAAAGGGAGAGTAGGAGGCTTTAGAGCCCAAGCTACAGCCTTCAGGTATAACTTACAAACACTGTCTACGCAGCTAGTTTTAACATGGAGGCTCTTTGCTTCTGGCTGGTTACATTTACCCAAAGGGGCTATTCCAGAAAAGCAGGAAAGAGCTTGGATGGAACAAGAGAAATTGAAAGCAGAGAGCTGGAAGGGAGCGAATGTATGGAGTAGATGAATTTGCAACAAATTTGAATGGATTGGAAGTGGAGGGTGAGGTGACATTCTACAAGGCCTGAAAATGTAAAGGCTGCAGCAGCCAAGGTGCAAGATGACCAAGGATTTTGGCAGTGGCAGTGGAGAAAAACAGGAGAGTGTGTGTGTGTGTGTGTATAGCTGAAACAGTCAGGATTTAGTGATGGAGGCTATAAGTGTAAAAGGAGAATCAAAAAGTTCCAGTAAAGGTGCATAGCTGTGTGGTGGGAAGGATAATGCTGTTGTTGTCAGTAATGGAGAATGGGGTGAAAGGTGAGGAGTTCAGTTTTATATATCTTGGAGACTGAGCTGATAGCTAGATGTCTAGTACAATGACAGAGAAGCAGGCAGAGATGGAATTCTGAATGGATAAGGAGAAATCCAAGATAAAGTGAGATCCTGGAATCACACTGTAGAAGTATTTAAGCCCTGAGAGTGAAGAAGGTTCCCTTGGAAGTTTATCTATATAATGGCTGTAATATCAATATAACAGTCCAGAAGTGACCATTACTACATAATGGTAGCACCTAGAGACTGCACCTGAGACTGGTGCTGCATGTACACAGCAGAGAATCCTCACCCCAGAGAGTTTACAATCTGAACAGAAATGGCAAAGGAAGTAACATGATCATTTTAAACACAGGGATCTCAGGCACAAAGAAATTAAGTGACTTGCCCACAGTCCCATAGGAAATCTGTGAGACAAGGTCGGTGAGGTAATATCTTTTACTGGACCAACTTCTGTAGGTGAAAGACAAGCTGTCAAGCTACACAAAGCTTTTCTTCAGGTAAAACCTGTGTCAATCAGGAAATTAATCCAGTTGTCTCAAATCCCAGTCCAGTGCCTTAATTTAAGTAAATGCCTTTTCTAGTTACAAAATGTTGGCAAGTATTTCCACATTTAAAGGAATCCTTTTTGAAATCCTTTTAAAGACAGTTTTCCCTTTATGTCCTTGGAAGTCTCTGAAGTGGGGAGACCAATTGCTCTTTAAGAGGTTTTTAAATAATGCTGCTAAGAAATATGGCAAAATAAGGCAGTTAATCACTTGAGCACTTTTAGGGACTGTAAACGATGATGTCAAAACAGATCATCATTTAAAAGCTTTCTGAAGTGCAGTCTCAATCCCAAGACCTCTTGTGGGTAGCAATCTTATCTTGAGTTTTCTGCCACCCAAGTCCTATGTGGAAGAGAGAATTTGTTCCTTTTCTGACACCACCCCCTCCTCAGGACTCTTCTCCCCATGTGTGGGTCCTGAAGACAGAGTCAGAGGGGCTGTGCTCCCCCACCACACACAGACTTCTTCCAGCAGCCAGTGATAAAACTGCTACAATAGTAGTATAGATGGTGATTCTATTAACTTTTTAATAGTGTCCTTTTTGTGCTGGGGAATGCTCTTTAAGAGCAGCCCCAGGGCAGTCTGATAGCTTAGAAAGATCAGCAAGGGTATAAAGAGCTGACAAGGAAGTGCAGGGCCCTGGCAAGGATAACCGTCTGCATCCAGAGTAACCCTTGAGATCTATACAACTGTTAAGGGATACAGAAGAAACTTTATCTGGCCTCACGTAAGTGGATTAAAACCCTCCAGGCTGGTATAAGAGTTTAGAAGAAACTTCCCCAAAGTTTCCTCCTCTGTATAGTCCCAAAGGGGAAGCAAAGGGAGGAAGGGGAAGAGAGTTCTCACATTTGGCACTGAAGTTGGCAGATATGGATTCTGAATGGAAAGCAGACCCATCTATCTACCCAAATTCTTATACTGCACCCACCTCCATAGTATCAGAAGACCTATTGAGATTGGCTTAGTAGAAATAGAATATTTTAACAGTAGTTTCTCAGAACAGAGTCACACGTCATTAAAACACCTGCAGTGTCTCCTGCCATTGTCCAGAGTTAGCACTGCATTCCCCAGTGCACAGGCACTGGAGTCCAGTAGACAGTTATGTCATGATTTGTCTAGTATCCAATATTGCCAACCCCAAGCACTCTAAAATCATGCTTCCCCAAAACCTCAGATTATTTGGTTTAAAAATCATGAAACTTTTTTGAATTGGGTTCTTTTTATTTACCTTCTGGATTCTAGACCTTTAAGTTGCACTTGCTTTACATTTTATAGCTATCCTCTGCAGGTACGAGGGCTAGAAACTTAGTGTTTGTTTGTAAAAATGCGAGACTCTCAAGCACTCTCTCGATTGCAGCAACTCGGACTAAGCAAAACACTGAATATTGCAATACTCATGATTTTATCACCTGTGCTGGCAACACAAAATCATCACCTTTAAAAAGCGTATTTACTAGAATCATATAAATCATCAAGGAAAGTGATGCTGGTGGGTTCATCAAAATACCCCAGAACTTCCCAAGTATCGGGTCATGATAGGTCAATGTTCTTTTTCACTTTAGTTTAAATGGCTTTGTTCATGTTTCTGCAATGTACACGCTTTGTGATCTACACTAACAAGACACTAAAGAGAGAAAACACACACAACACAAAAAACAAACACCACTGCTAACTCATCTCCTGCATTGCTCTTTTCCTTCTCCTCTTAGGTTTACCTGCTAGGACCTGCCTAACAAGCTCCTGTGTCTGGATCAATTTGCATGTCCAGACATGCCTCCCTTAATCCAAGGCACCCACCCTCACTTTCCAAACCAGTTACACAATATAAGGATTGGAGACTGACTATTTTCTCTAGAAGATGGACTTCTGAGGCTACCAAGCCCTTTCACAATGATTAGTAGCTGTCTTTCAAATACCTAGCTCAGAGACTGCATTTCACAGACCCAGTTGCTGAGCGATATCTAGTTTCAGTCAGGCTTATTGTTAAACCCAAGCAGCTTTTCTTTTGCCAAGAAATATGAATTACGGGCTGTTCTCCAAGTCCTTCATCACCATAAAGATGAGTTTACAGAGGTTTGAGCAATGCTGATGGAACCAGTCTGTTTGCTTAATGCAATTGTATAACTAACAAAAAGCTACAAGACCATATGGGAAGCAGGAGTGGAAAAAGGATCAGTTCATGAAAGATAGATTGAGATTTTTCAGTCTTCTCTTTTTAAATTGCTCCCTTCTGAAAATCTAATCTGCATTGGCTTTCCCCTCCTCAATGCTCCTGATGAATGACTGTTGAATGTGATGAATGACGTATTAGATGAAGACAACAACAGTTGATTCAGTAGAGGCTTTGATAGTGGTTAGGACTGAGTTTGAATGGAAAGCACAGGGAGCTGTGTGAATGACTGACGAGGAAGACAACTGCTAATAAAATGAAAATAAGACTTAAAAGAAATATTTCAAAAATATTTTAAATTGTTTAAATACTGGGTTTTGTTCTGTAAAAACTTTGAAGTTGAGTAGGTTTTTAAGAAGGACCATGTTTACAGAGAAGCCATTCCTTGAAGCTAGAGTAGTTACTGGTACCATCCAACCAATTTTCCTGTGGGTACCTAGAGAGAGCTATTGTAATAAACTCGGCTTACCTCATCCCAGCATCAGGTTGCAAGCATGCTTTATAGCTCCCTTGTGATCCACACGCTCTTTCCATTTGGCTGAATGCTCAGCCAAAATAACAGAACCTTCTTTTTGGGGCAAGCCAAAGTCCATCCAAACCATACAGCCCCTCATTTTCATGGGATAAGTCCTTCTTGATTACCAGGTTAACACAGCTTCTTACCGCTCCTTGGGCTAAGTCCTTCCCCTTTGCTTCAAGGAAATATAGGGCTTCCACCTACTCTCTAGGGAAGCCCAGCCTAGGAAAAAGAAGAGATGTGCACAGATGAGCCCTCAGACCCATTCCAGGCCAAACAATCCTTCTCCTGCTCCTCTCAGGGATAACAAGCATTTTCCTCTCAGTGCAGGGCTCACTGCCCTTCAGTCAAGAGGCCCAAACATGCTTTTCTATTTGGGCTTTTTCAATAGCCCACTGGCAAACAGCGATAAGCAGCCCAAACACAACCCATTCCTTAGGATAGTCTCACTAGCCTTTTGGCTGAACTGCTAAAACCTCCTCTAGACTCTTCCAAGCTCTTCAAGGACCCCAGCCTGGACAGTCCCAGCAGCCATCACTACTCCTCCCTTTCTCTGTCCCCTCCCAGGCCTCTCCCACAGTCTGCCACAGAGAAAGCCATAAGCAACCCTCATTCTCAGGGGGCAACTCCTTTATAGTCCTGCATCGCATGATCCCTCAAAAATTAATCACCTCTAGAGACTACTATCCTTAATGAGCCAAAACACAGAGCAATGGTGAGCTGGACCTATGCTAAAACTTGAAAAGAAAATCCAGCTTGTGACAGGGTTGTATGGCCATACAGCATCTTACCTATTACTCTTTTGCCTCATTTGGTTTCCAGAAATATAGTACTACCTCAGATACCTAGCATCTGCAAGGCACAAGGAGGGAGTGAATGGAGGAGCGTCTATGCACATCTTCAGGGTTCTGACCAGGAGCCGAGAATTCTTTGCATTTGCATACCCATGCAGGGACCCAAAACTAAACCATTTCATTTTAAGGGAATTAAAGTAGTAAGTTGTGATAAAGTCATTAACAGACATTAGAGGACATCAGTACTGAAATTACTGATTCAATGGATTTGCATCCATATTTTTGAAGGTTTAGATACCTGAGAAGTTAAAAATAACAAAACACGAGGCAATAAATGCTCAGCCAGTGTTAATTAGTACCAGTCCAGTGACTTCAGTGAACCTGAGCTGATTTACAGCAGTGGAGGATCTAACCCAAGGCCATTATTAGAAATAAATAATAAAATACTGGGGGCAAATGGCAGTGATGAAGAAAATAATTTGAGTCAGTTTTGTGAGATATGGTGACTGAATATGTTCGAAAACAGGATTTGCTTAGAAACAGCCAATATGAATTTATGAAAATGAAGTCTTGTACCAACTAACCTGCTGGAGTTATTCCAAGATAACTATCACTGTAGACAAGGGAATTGCAACGGATGTTATCTATAGAACTTAGCTATTCAAAAAGCTTTTCTGAATGGTCCTCATCAGGAATTATTAGCTAAAGTACAGAGTTATGGCATACAAGTAGAATAGCTTTTTGAAGGAAAATAGCTACTTGTTCAGGAAAACTATATAATTTGTAAATGTTAATTTTCCTAAATAAAAGGAGGGGAGCATGCAGACAAATTAGGGCAATTCATTGGTAGGTATATGGAGAGATGATTTAGCTGTATATGTGAAACAGGGCACAGTGAGGAAAAAAAAGTGGCAGTATTCTCCCAAACTTCATACACAGCCTAAGCTCTGCCCACTTTTGACACTAATGAGATACCAGTTCCAAAATCATTGAAGGGTTGATTGTGCCCTTGTCTTACTCAGCCACACAGGAGAGGAAAGCTTTACCTCCATGCTTGCTCTCCTCAGATTTTGAATCACAACTCTTTTCCAGATATTGTCCTCTGTGAGCAAGTATTCCCTGTAAGCAGAGCATCTGGCCTACTTGAGGGAAGTAAACTCTCTTCTTCCAGGGCTGCAGTAAGTCATCTACCCAAGAAGCAAGAGGGGAGCAGTAGAAAAACAGAGGTGTAACTGAGTCTCAAAGCCTCCTGAGGCTCGTCCTAGGTGGGTTTCCCCTTACTTATTTACTTACTTGTTCAGGGCAGGGGCCGTAAGGCAAAATTAATGAAAACAACAAGCACATTTGTGGGAATCCCAAAAGTTCAAATATGGTTCCAAAGAGATAGAGGGAAATGACTGTGAGTAAAGTGAGTAAAACTGATTGTGAGTAAATACATAAGGCCCTTTCCTCTCTAAGTAAAAAAAAAGTTAAACGTATTTGTGACTTAGCTTTTATTCTTTCTTAAACTATTCCCTCCTGTCACTGTCTGCTGGCTAGCCCTGGGAATAGCTGTTAAGATATATACTGCAGATGAGATTTCCTGCTGCATTATCATTAAAAAAGAGTTTGTAACCAATACAGCAATATGGATGTTTCTTCGACACTTCCTTCGCTTCTGCATGTCAAAAAGAAAGAGAAATTGGTCCTGCTTCATTAACTGTTCTCAAATGATGCTGGCAATCTGCTATAATGCCTGGATTACCACAGCAAATACAAATTCTAAATATCCTGACAGGATTCTGCACAACTACTCTCTTTCAGATTATTTTAATTATAAAAACCATCTATAGCTTGTCGTTTCATGTAAATTGTACAAACTGGATGATTGTCTTAAATTCACAGCATTACTACAATAGGTTGTCAGATCGATCATGACCATGATTTCATGCATTTTTAAACCATTCATTTACCATATAATAGGTGTGTCCCTTATAGCAAAACATACCATATATAAGCACCCTGATTTGCCCATTTCATAATAACTGATGTGAGAAAGAAAAGCATTTACTGGCAAGTTTTCTATCTTACCCTCCTTCTAGCATTTTGTCATTCTGAATTTATTGCACAAAGGATATGCCTTAGACTTTTAGATTCTGTTTTCCAAATCAGAAAATGTTGTTAAGAAACTGTTTGAAACACTGGTATAAAAAGCTTATATCAGAGAGTTCAAAGAGAGGAGAACAGGAATAGGTTGCTATAATTTGAGCTTTCTTAGTGACTTGGTGAATGTAAAGGGCACCATCATTGTACTAGTCACTCAAGGCTGTAATATAGGTGTCGTCTTTCACTTGGAGTCCCACATATTGACACCATGTCTACATCGAGCTGCTTCTTCCCACATAAATATGTCTAAGGTCTGGCCTTTCCTCTTAGTTCACACATCTAAATCTCTAATCCAGCTCTTCATCATCTTGCACCTTGACTACTATCTGCAACCTTCTCTATGCCCTTGACAGATGCCATTTTCTCCACTTTGAATCTGTTCAAAATTCAACCACTAAAATAATCTTCTTGGTTCAACACTCTTATTATCTCATCACCTCTTTGCATCACTCCAATGGCTCCAACATCAAAAACCAGCTTTACTTTTATGGGCCTTTGTCCTGTCCTACATAACTCATGCAATTGAGTCATTGGCTTCCATCCCTGTTCTGCCAGTGATATCATCTATTAGTCCAAGTTTATTTCATGTACCATTTTGCTTTCTCCCATTCCTCCCTGATGCATGCAATAAACTCCCTGTGAAAATAGCAAAGCCACTACATTTTCCTTCGTCAAATTTCTTTTTAAACTTAACCTATGTCATGATGCTTCTAAAACAACAGCTGCTTATTATACTAACCATAATCCTTTCATAGTCACCTTGTCCTCCCCACTTCCATCCTATTTGTTTGTCTTTTTCACCTATTGTCTCTTCTCATATACTAAAATTGTAAGCTCTTTTGAGCAGGGACTGTCATCATTCCTCTCCAACCTTCAAACCTACCAATACATGACATATATAATGTAATATAAATTACCAAAATGTGGAACATGTGGGGTTTGTAGCATGTTGCACCACAGTTGATAGATTATGATGGTTTTTAACTATCAAACCTGTTTTTAGGACATTTTCTCACTGTATCAATTCAATAAAACAGTTTTACTGGGGGGTAGCTGGCTCTGCATATCTGACATTCTATTGCTTTGCAAGCTGGCCTTCAATTACTGAAATTATGGAAATACAAGAAAGGGCATACATACATATGTTCAAGGATTCAGGGGCACTAAATTCATGTTAGAATTTAAGGAAGGTTTTTTTTGTTTTCATGCCGGCTAAACATGCTGACATACAAACCTTACCATGTGCATGAGGGTATAGCTTTAGTTTTAGAAATGCTTGGGAGATGTTTGCTCACTGTGAACATTGTAAAATGAATTACCGTAATAACAGAAATAAAGTTAAGTAGAATGCAAATCATCACTGTGATGCCAGCAGACCAGATGCCAGCTCTTTCCAAGGCTCCAACCTTCAATCAACATTTACAAATGCATAGCTGGAAAATGTATAAGAATTTATTTAATGTTAAAAATTCATGAAAAACTGATGGGATGTTGGATGTATTGTTTTCACTTATCTGTACCCAGTTATAATGCAACAGCAAATATTTGTATTGTATATACCCCTGTAATCCATCGAATGTGAAAAAAGTATTGTATAATGCATATGAAGAACTTTAACAGAAGAGTGCTAATTCCTGTGCATGAAAAGCAAATGGTTAATGAGATCAAAGTTTAAAGACTTTGTTAAGTGCATTACTTCCTTTCCCTCTGTGAACAAGGGACCTGTGTGGGAACTGTTGCTATCAACTTGGGTTTCTGTGAGAAGAAGCTATAAATATGGACACAAGGAAAAATTCTTCATCTCTGGACTGTTTTGATTTCAACAGAGCAGAATAAATGAACAAAAAGAGATCCCCAGGGTTTTTCTGCATAGCCCTGAAAGACTTTTGGGAAACTGGCAGTTTATTACATTTCTGCTACCTTTTGAAATTACAAACTTTGACTCCCCTGTACATGTATTATTACCTGCTTTAACATCTCAATGACTCTCCTTTCTTTTTCTTAGCTAATACACCTTTAGTTAATTTATTATAGGATTGGCTACCAGTGTTGTCTTTGGTGTGAGATCTAGGATGCACATTGACCTGGGTGAATGACTAGTCTCTTGAGACTGCATATAACCTGAAACTTTTGTATTTTTTGGTGTAAGTGACCATTTAGCACATAGCCCAGCTTGCCTGAGTGGCAAGATAGACTGGAGTGTCCCAGGGGACTGTCTTCTGATTCCATTATAAGATTATTGTAGTACTTTGGGAGTGCATATTTGGTACTGAGTTGGTGAAATCTAATTATAGAACATACCACCAGCTTGTGGTATCTGCCCTGCTTTTGACAGTCTGCCCTGAGGTAGTCAGAAGCCACTCCAGACAGCATAACAATTATATTTCCCAACATTTCATATAATCGCACTGTCGATTCTTGAAGCTTTCTGACATTTATCATCCACAACTATTATTCATGAGCAGAACCACTTGATAAGGCAAATAGAATTTTGTCTCCTGTCATATGCTTCACTGAGCAAATGAAATAGTGGAAACAAATTCTGAGCACACAGCAAATGGCGCAAGTCAGCTGAAGAAAGGAGGACATGGTCATACTGGGTTGTGCATTCTAAACACTTGTGCTGGCAAGAAGTAGTTAAAATAATAGTGGTGATTTTTTGCAATACACATGGATTGTTTGCTAACTTATACCCAATTTAGCTTTATGTCCCAAGTACACTACATGTACAAAGTACATTGCAAAATTTCCACACTTGCCATCTTAAGTCCAACTTTTCATAGAATTATAGGACTGGAAGGGACTTCAAGAGGTCCTCTAACCCAGTCTCCTGCACGCAAGGCAGGACTAAGTATTATCTACAGTATTCATTTGTCTAACCTACACTTTAAAATCTTCAATAACGAAAATTCCACAACCTCCATAGGCAATTTATTCCAGTGCTTAACTACCCTGACAGCAAGTTTTCCTAATGTCCAACTGTAACCATCCTTGCTGCAATTTAAGCCCACTGCTTCTTGTCCTATCCTCAGAGGTTAAAGAGAACAATTTTTCTCCCTCCTCCTTCTAGCAACTTTTTATGTACTTGTAAACTGTTATGTCCCCTCTTTGTCTTCTCCTCTCCAGACTAAACAAACCCAATTTTTTCAATCTCCCCTCATAGCTCATGTTTTCTAGAACTTTAATAATTTTTGTTGCTCTTCTCTGGACTTTCTCCAATTTGTCCACATCTTTCCTGAAATGTGGCACTCAGAACTAGTCACAATACTCCAATTGAGGCCTAATTAGTGCAGAATAGAGTGGAAGAATTACTTCTTCTGTCTCGCTTACAACACTCCTGTTAATACATCCCAAAATAATGTTTGCTTTTTTGGCAACAGTGTTAAACTCTTGGCTCATATTTAGCTTGTGATCCAGTATGACCCCCACATCCCTTTCTGCAGTACTCCTTCGTAGACAGTCATTTCCCATTTTCTATGTGTGCAGCTGATTGTTCCTTCCTAAGTGGAGTACTGTGTATTTGTCCGTATTGAATTTCATCCTATTTACTTCAGATCATTTCTTCCATTTGTCCAGATCATTTTGAACTTTAATCCCCTCCTCCAAAGCACTTGCAACCCCTCCCAGCTTGGTATCATCCACAAACTTTATAAGTATACTCTCTATCTAAATCATTGTTGAAGACATCAAACAGAATCAGACCCAGAACTGATCCCTGAGGGACCCCATTTGATATGCCCTTCTAGCTTTACTGTGAACCACTGATAACTGCTCTCTGGGAATGGTTTTCAAACCAGTTATGCAGTTCCTGTTATAGTAGCTTCATCTAGGTTGTATTTCCCTAGCTGTTTATAAGAAGGTCATGCAGGACACTATCAAAAGCCTTACTAAAGTCAACCTATACAACATCTACCACTTCCCCTTATCCACAAAGTCTGTTACCCTGCCAAATAAATCTATTATGTTGGTTTGACATGATTTATTCTTGACAAATCCATGCTGATTGTTATTTATCACTTATCTGCTAGGTGTCTGCAAATGTATTGCTTAATTATTTGCTCCATTATCTTTCCAGGTACTGAAGTTAAGCTGACTGGTCTGTAATTTTGTTTGCTTCAGAGCAGGGGTTTAGGAGGGCATTTGTACAGCGGCTATTCAGAATCTTGGTTGTTTTGCTCTCTGGAGGAGATTTTGAAAGGCACAAAGGGGATAAGATGCCCAGTATCCATTGATGTTCTATGAGAGTTAGGCTCCTAAGTGCTTTTAAAAAATTCCTTCACTGAATCTAAAGTGTGGGGTAGTCATAATTTCACCAGCATCATTAGACATGCCAAAAAGGGATATGATTGTGTTGCCGGCAGATAACTGCCTGAGGCCAAGCAACAGCGGGGGGTGGGGGGGTCCATTGCCTGGTGTGCCGCGCCAATAAACACACCAGGGTGGAGAAGCAAACCAAGTTTATTTGAGATCTCAAAGCGGTGCAGGGAGAATGACTCAGATCAAGCACATCTAAAACAAGCAGTCTGTTCCTTTATATCCATGAGAACTTTTCTCACTGACTAGCAATCCCCCGTTTCCCCTCCCTCTTCTGTCCAGCTGCAGCATTTTCTTCTCACACATTTCTTTGTTTTCCCCCTCCCTCTCCCCCTTTCTACTGCAGAGACATGTATGCTGTATCTAAAAGTGGCCTTGAAACTTGCTTCAGCCTAGCTTCAATGTATTACAGCAGAGAACTGGCTGTTACAACCAAAAACTAACTGCTAACATTACATTTTTGCAACTATTAGTACATTAGGTTACACTAGGTTACACAAAGTGTTGAACATGGAGGAACAATGGTTCACTAAGGTCTACAACAGGAGGGCTTCATTGACACTTGTGATCTACCACTTTCCTGAATTACCTAGATTTATACCTGGTGACACCAACAACTCTCTCCTTTGAGAAAACTCAACAAACTTTTGGCTGAGTGTTCTCATATGCAGAAGATAAAAACAGATTAAGCTTATAGGCGTGGGGGTCACTAGTTAGAGTCAACTGAGAAATACCAGGGGGTCGGGGGTAGCAAAGTGAATTCAGGAGCATTTTACAGCATTGTATGAATACAAAAAGAACAACAAAGAGGAGAAGTACACAAAAGAGCAAAAACACTATACGCCGACCCCATGCACCTAAATCGGGCATCCAGGAGGTTAACCAACCCCATACCTCTTGGATTCCTGTACTGGTGTTATCAAGGGTAATACGGTGAAAGGCGGCAGGCTGCTTTCTAATAGCATGTATATCAGTTTCCACCCGCTGCTGTTGGTTTATAAACACACAACAACTAGAGTTAACTAAGGCACAAACTCCACCCTGATTAGCAAGGAGGTAATCTAGGGCCAAACGATTTTGTAAAACTGTCTGGGACAATTGACATACTTCACCTTGGAGAGCCGATAAGGCATCTGCTGTGGAGTTTGCCATTATTTCCAAGGCAGCAGAAATATTTACTATAGCTTTTTCTAACTCATTTACTCCCAATGAAGGCAAAAACCAGCGGACAAAAGAATGAAAACCTGTAGGCCGACTGACCAGGGGATTAGCAGGAACATTTCGTCAGCTCCTCCAAACATGATTACGAACCTCGCTTTGGTTTAATGTTGGATGTATTGTGACAGCAGGGACCACAGCTCCCAGGGCACAAAAGCCCCACCAGTCAGCTGGGAGCACTTTATAAGCTGTTTGATTACAAAGCCAATACCAGCCAGATCCTGCAGGGACTGGCCATGGGGCTCGACCACAGGTGGAGGAAGGGCTTAGGTAAACATGTTCTGAGTAATTACTCTCCACTATGGCATTGCCCACAAAAATGGTATTGTCTCCCTTATCTTGCCAGTAGCATGCAGCATAGGGACCCTGAGGTACCATATGGATGGACCATGTCTGAACTGGGGGATCCGGGCTGTAGCTGCAATCAGGAAACAGCTGATCTATAAGTGTGCCATTGAGTGAAAGGGGAACACCCCATAGTGGAATGCCCTGATCAATATGGGTGGGAGTGTGTATGCAAACCCAACATGAGGATTGATTTACACCTTGAGCAACTGCACGAGTTAAATGCAAAAAACTATTATCCTCCCACTTTGCATGCTTTTGGGGGAACACAGGAATTAATAGCAGCAATATTATGGCAAATAGTAACAGGAGGGTAAACCCTGAACCTGAACCCATATTGGGCGGATTACTTTAGGGCCTTAAAATTTTAAGGACTCAAATGCCCATAAAATAAGAAAGATTAAGAACACACAAATTAAAAACCAAAGGATCCAGGCCAACAGATTAGGCCGGCCCTCTGAAAATAAACACAGCCAATGTTCAGTGTGTTCGCAGGGAGTGCGCTGTGGCGGTTCAAAGGGATTACAGGGCATTCCCAGCACTCCTTATTGTTGCTTGAATAACAGCTTAAGTCCCAAATCGTAGCTGGAAGTTTTCTTAGCAGGCTGGACGGTCCACTGCTCAGGAGCTAGCACTACTTTCAGACAAGAGTGATGAATCCAGTTTTTATGTCCTTCAACCTTTGCTGCTGTATGGGAAACCAGCAGGACGGTGTGGGATCCTTTCCACTTCTCTTGGAGAGGCTCATCCTTCCAGGTACGGAGTCACCAGGCTGCAAGGAGTGGATTGGGACATCCAGAGGGAGAGGCTGGAAATCTTTGGTGTACCTGTGAAGAGAACAGAGAACAGCAGACAAAGAGCGCATGTACTGAGACAAGAAACCACACCCCATTTCCCACTCCCCTGCCAGAACCGGTGTACCATTCATAGGCCATGCCCTTCCAAACATAATCTCAAAGGGACTGAGCCCTAATCTGCCCTTGGGGAGAGCACAGACACGGAGTAAAACAAGGGGCAAAGCATCAGGCCACCGAAGAGAGGCCTCCTGGCAAACCTTCGAGAGACGTCGCTTGAGTGTTTGATTCATGCGTTCCACTATTCCACTGGCCTGCGGTCGCCAAGGAGTGTGGAGCTTCCATGGGATCTGTAAGACATCCGATATGTTTTGAACAATTTTTGATGTGAAGTGGGTTCCATTGTCAGATTCCATCCACTGGGGGAGTCCAAATCGAGGAATAATCTCCTTGACAAATTTTAAGGCCACTGTTTTAGCTGTATTGTTTCAACATGGGAAGGCTTCATGCCATCCGTTGAATCGATCCACTAAGACGAGAAAGTATTTGTACCCTTGAGTCCGGGGGAACTCAGTGAAATCTATTTGCCACACCAGTCCTGGACCTGGGGTGGGTTCCAGAGTGGCTGGCGTCACTGACAGTCCTGGTCGTGGGTTATTCTTTTGGCAGACCAAACATTTAGCTTGTACCTGGGATGCTAGGGGTTTAAGTCCAGAGGTTAGAAAATATTTACTCATAAGCTGGGTAAGAGCCTCCCTCCCTGCCTGGGTAGTTTGATGTAATTGCTATAACACTGGTCGGTTTAGGCTCTTAGGTAATAGAATTTTTCCTTCTGTGGAGTAGAACCATCCCTCCTTTTCCTGGAGACCAAGCCTGTCAGCCAGGTTTCTTTCTTCTGGAGAGTACTGCGAGGCTGGGAGCTCCCCTACCGATGGGATAAGGGCATGCATATGGGCGGTCTCTGCCTCCGGTGGCTGCAAGGTAGCAGCACGCTTGGCTTCCCTGTCTGCCCTAGCATTTCCCTGGGCCACATCCTGATTTTCTCTTTGATGGGCTTTACAGTGCGCCACTGCTACCTCTAAGGGGAGCTGTATGGCTTCTAGAAGCCAGAGAATCTGAGACCCATGCTTAACTGGACAGCCTTGGGCTGTTAGCAGTCCTCTTTGCTTCCACAAACCAGCATGAACATGTAATACTCCAAAAGCATATTTAGAGTCAGTAAAGATGTTGACTCGTTTTCCTTTTGACAGTTCCAGTGCATGGGTCAGGGCTACTGGTTCAGCAAGCTGAGCAGATGTCTCGGCAGGTAAACCCTCGGCTTCCACGGTATCGTGGAGGGTCACAACAGCATAGCCTGTCCTTCTTTGTCCATCTACAACAGCACTACTGCCATCAGTGTACCACTCACACTCTGCATTTGGAAGTGGTTGGTCCTTTAAGTCTGGACGGCTGGAGTATTGGGCATCTATTACATCTAGACAGTCATGTTCCCGCTCCTCTGTCTCTGGCAAAAGGGTGGCTGGGTTAAGGGAGGGGCAGGTCTGCAGGGTGACTTCAGGGTTCTCTAAAAGCTTAGCCTGATACCGAGCCACCCGAGCCTGGGTGAGCCAAAGACCACCCTTGGCATCCAGCAGGGCCTGAACTATGTGAGGAACAAACACTTGCACAACCCCTCCCAGGGTTAACTTCTCATCTTCCTCAAGTACTAGGGCAGTTGCAGCAACTGCCCGTAAACACGCTGGCCACCCCTTGGCAACTGGATCAAGCTGTTTGGAAAAATAAGCCATGGGATGTTTCCAAGTGCCTAATAACTGAGTAAGCACTCCCAGAGCCACCCCTTTCCTCTCATGTACATACAGCTGAAACGGCTTGGCGACATCTGGCAGACCCAGGGCTGGGGCTTCCATTAACTTTCTTTTCAGAACCTTAAAAGCCTTGTCAGCTTCTGGGGACCAGTGAAAGGGGTCGTGATCCGCTCCCTTAACGCATTCATACAATGGTTTGGCCCACAGTCCAAATTCAGGGATCCATATTCTGCAAAAGCCTGCCATGCCTAGAAATGCCCTGAGCCGTTTACGATTGCTTGGGATAGGAACTTGACAGATTGCTTCCTTTCTTTCATTTGAAAGCTGACGTTCTCCTTGCCTTATGTGAAACCCTAAGTACTGTACTTCTGGGAGGGCGATTTGAGCTTTACTCTGTGCTACTCGATAACCTCGGAGTCCAACAAAGTTCAGGAGGCTCACAGTGGCTTTAAGGCAAGGGGTTAAACCCACAGCTGCAATTAACAAATCATCAACATATTTCAGAAGGAGGACCTTGTCCTCATTGTCCCATTCCTCCAAGTCTTTAGCCAGGGCCTGGCCAAAAAGGGTGGGGGAGTTTTTAAATCCCTGGGCCAAAACTGTCCAGCAAAGCTGCTTTTTAACCCTCCTTTCGTCCTCCCATTCGAAGGAGAAAATCTCCTGAGATGGTGTGTCAACTGGAATTGTGAAGAAGGCATCTTTTAAATCCAGAACTGAAAAATGGGTATACTGTCCCCCTACGGAGGCCAACAAGGTATATGGGTTTGGGACGAGGGGGTGCAGAGTTTTACCCCGTTCATTGACTGCTCTGAGGTCCTGCACCAGCTGGTACGTGCCATCAGGCTTTTGCACAGGCAAGATAGGAGTATTCCAAGCTGACTGGCATTCTCGAAGTACACCATATTGTAGGAATCTGTCTATAGTTCCCTGTAGCCCCTCTCTGGCTTCCCTCTTGATTGGATACTGTTTGATTTGCACTGGGCCTTTTCCTGGCAAAAGCTGCACATTGACAGGGGTTTGGTGTGTGGCTTTTCCCGGGACCCCTGATGCCCAGACTAGGGGGTATATCTGGTCCTCCCACTGGCTCCACTCTGGGGCTTGCATAGCTGAGGGCTCAACTGCAAGAGTCATGATCCATGCATTCTCGGGGGGTAAGGTAAGGGTTATTTCATCTTGAGTAAAATGCAGGGTGGCACCTAAGCGACAAAGCAGGTCCTGCCCTAGCAGGGGTGTTGGGCAATTGGGAAGGTAAACCAGCTTGTGAGATATAGTTCTGTTTCCCAAAGCACATTCCGCTGGGGCATACACTGAACACTTGGTTCCTTTTCCTGTGGCACCCACCACAGTGAGAGAGTCTGCCACGGGCAGCTGAAGGGGTTGATTTACAGCGGTGCGTGTTGCTCCAGAGTCTACTAAAAAGTCTATTTCCGAATTTCCCACCCGCATTTTTACTCGGGGTTCCGGGGGCAGGATGATCCATCTCCCCTGACACCCCTATTCTTGCTCCTTCGCAGCCATCATAAGAGTACACTCCCTTTGGGGACATTCATTTTTTCAGTGTCCCTCCTGCCGGCAGATAGCACACTGGTTGCGACCCAGGCGCTTCTCCTGCGGGTCAGGGCGTCCACGCCCACGGCCCCTTACTCCCTGGCCCCTTCCACCTTCCTGGGGCCTTTCCCTGCCAGCTTGCACTGCTGCTACCATCATTTTCACTTGCTTTTTCTCCTTTTCTCCCTCTCTCAGGCTATAAACCTTATTTGCAGTTTCCAGAATCTGTGCCATTGTCATGCCCATTAAATCCTCCTTTTTCTGCAATTTCCTTTTAATATCAGGGGCTGCACGACTGGTAAAGATACCTTTTATAATTGCCTCAGTGGCCTGGTCATCAGGATTTGCATTTGTATTCTGTATAGCATCTCGAATGCGCTACAAAAAGGCAACTGGACTTTCCTTTGGCTCCTGCACTATCTCATATGGTTTTGCCCAATTGTTATGTCGGACAGCTGAGTGTCAGAGTCCGTACAAAAGCAGCTCCTTATAGGAGGTGAGGCGGTTGAGGTGCTGCTCATTATTAGGATTCCACCTGGGGTCAGCCAGGGGAACCTGGTTCCCAGGGACAGGGACAGTATCTGGATTTGCATCATATCTCCGCTGTGCCTCTTCCCTTGCCTTGGACATAACCTGATTCCGCTCCACGTCAGACAACAGGGTCCTCATAAGGATCTGACAGTCATCCCAGTCAGGCTTGTGGCTAGCCAGACATCCCTCAAAAACTGAGATAAACTGGTTTGGATTCGTTGAGAATTCCCCAGCCTGTGTCTTAAAGGCTGCTAGCTCCACTGGATTAAAAGGCACATGGGTGTAAACTTGCATAGTAGTGGCAGCACGCCCTTCTGCTCCAGGGTAGGCTATCCTGGTCTCAATAATCAACAGATAGAATCCCACTGAGGGGGCAATCTCTGGGGCCTGGGGCACCTGGTCTTTATATGGTGGGGGTGTTAAAGCCAAAGGGGACACCGAATCTGCCATTACAACTGTAGGAGGGCTCTGGGGACTAACATTAGTGACTACCGAACCTGTCGGAGTTAAATTACACTGTTGTAAAATATCAGTCCTATGCCATAAGGCCATAAACAATTGCGCATACAGATGTTCAGTCCATTTACCTGTTCGCTGACAAAACAGGATCAGCTGAAGGATCGTATTGTAATTAAGTGATCCTTCTGGTGGCCACCTCTCCTGGCTCTCTAGTTGGTATTGAGGCCAGTCTACTGTACAGAACCTTTTTAATTATGCTTAGTCAGTTTAGTCATTGGATCTGAGCCAAACACTTTCCAATTCACCAGAATGCATTCTAAGGGTGTACACCGTACCTAGCGCCCCATACCATGCCCTTGACCCATTATATGACGCTCTATCGTCTAATGGGAATTACAACGACTGGGCGTCCCCAGCCTCGGGCCTAAGTCCACACTACTGGACTGTTCCTACCTTATCCAAGGGACCGGTTACTCACTGTCACCCACAACTGCTTCTCCAGTACTCGAGCGTGTTGCACCGTTGTGCTCTCTGGGGTCGCTCACACCGCGTCTCCGCCAAGGCCCCGATGAAGTCACCAGTGTGCGCTGGGCGTCAGTCGTCACCGCAATCCATTGACCACCAGGAGGGATCCAGGCAAGGCTAATTTTAGCCTCAAAGCCCCACGTTGGGCGCCAAGAACTGTTGCCAGCAGATAACTGCCTGAGGCCAAGCAACAGCGGGGGGGGGGGTGTCCATTGCCTGGTGTGCCGCGCCAATAAACACACCAGGGTGGAGAAGCAAACCAAGTTTATTTGAGATCTCAAAGCGGTGCAGGGAGAATGACTCAGATCAAGCACGTCTAAAACAAGCAGTCTGTTCCTTTATATCCATGAGAACTTTTCTCACTGACTAGCAATCCCCCGTTTCCCCTCCCTCTTCTGTCCAGCTGCAGCATTCTCTTCTCACACATTTCTTTGTTTTCCCCCTCCCTCTCCCCCTTTCTACTGCAGAGACATGTATGCTGTATCTAAAAGTGGCCTTGAAACTTGCTTCAGCCTAGCTTCAATGTATTACAGCAGAGAACTGGCTGTTACAACCAAAAACTAACTGCTAACATTACATTTTTGCAACTATTAGTACATTAGGTTACACTAGGTTACACAAAGTGTTGAACATGGAGGAACAATGGTTCACTAAGGTCTACAACAGGAGGGCTTTATTGACACTTGTGATCTACCACTTTCCTGAATTACCTAGATTTATACCTGGTGACACCAACAACTGGCTGGGATGAGGGCATTACCATCACCATAGCCTTCTTCCACGTAGAGGGCATTCCAAGGCTGGTATTGGGGAAAAGGCAGAGCACATGCTGCACCTCCAATGGTAGGGAGGGAGGAAAGGAAGGGAGGGGGAGAAAAGCAGCTGAAGCGGGGGTTGTCAGTGGGTTATAGGTTGTTGTAATAAGCCATAAATCCAGTGTCTCTATTCAGTCCATGATTTTTAGTCTCTAGCAAAGTGCTCCTAGGCTTGTCTTTTGAAAGTGTTGTGCAGGTTTCCTTTGAGGATGAGGACTGATTGGTCACATATAGAATGATCACTCTGTGAAAAGTGTTTGACCACAAGTGAGATGGTGTTTTTTGTCTTTTATCATTTTCCTATCTGAGTTCATTTCACAAACACTAAATCTAGAGTTTTCTCATTTCAAAGTTAAAAAAAAAAAGAAGGGTAATTGGAGTGCAAAAAGAAAGTTGCTGACCCGGTGCATAAATATTACAACCCAATTAAATCCACTTTGGCAGCAGTTCATATAAAATATATGAAAAAAAGGATGATGTTCAGTCAATGAAGTTGCACCCACTTCCACCAGGGCTGAATTTGGCCCACAGTGTGCTATCAGAAAATGTCAATACAAACCATTACATTTATTTGGATGCGTATGGCTGAGAACATCTGGTACTTTCCAAACACTTGACTTACAGTAGCTTTTCATTGCTAATTAAACCGATTCAGCACAAACATAGGTATAAACACTTCATATGCACTCAGAGGCAGCAGTGTCAAAACAGTGTTTCAGTCCATAAGCTGAGCTGCATAGTCTCCTAAAGTATGCTGCTATCATGATATCTAAATACCAGTGAAATTGCTCTAGAATCCTGTGTAATGGCTCTCACCATTGCTTAATTAGCTAAATGTGGGTTTCCGTACATTTTATTGCTTACCCTCTCTTTACTGGGCATTGGCTTACTAAGCAGTCCCAAATATAGATGGCAAACAGCAGGCACTAGAGTTTTTGTCAGTTCTGTGGAATACACACTCTGTTGTGCAGCTGTGTTCAAATGATGACATCAGCTGCCTTAAAAAGATACCCAGCCAAGTTTTACAGTCCCAAAATGTGAGTTTTTTTTCTTTCTTCTCTGTTTTCCAAGGCCCGATGTTCTTTTTATGTTTGCTCTTTAAAATGCTGTAGAGCTCATTTTTTTAAGAAGAGAAAACTAAGGAAAAGAAACATAGGTGCTCAGGCTTAGGAATTTGAAGTATATCAAGCACAGACTCTCTTACCACACCACTTTTTCCTTGGCCATATCCCATACAATTGTGGCTACCGTGGGAAGAGGTACAGAACAAATACCCCAGCTCAACATCAGCTTAAGTTTCACCTTTGGCCAGGGATTTCCCAGCCATCTATGTCTTCCTAAATCACTTTCCTTTTTTGCAAGTGGAGCAGTGTGAAGGGGGCACAGCACAACTCAGAATCAAGCCCTTACTTTTGCCTCTGTCCAAGTAGAATACTGTTTATACCCAGCACAGCAAGTAGAGTTTCCCACAGTCCCTTATTAAAAGGAACGTCCCTTATTTTTTCATCTCTTGTACAACAAGATCAGGAGTTGCTGACTGCTACAAAAAGCTAAAAGAAATACCGCTTGCAAATGTAGGTGGGTGCTGCTTATTAATCAATCAATCAATAAATAAATAATATCCGCAGAATGGGTGGGGCAGGGGTACTAAGAAAACTGTCCCTTGTTTTTGAAACAGAATGTTGGCAACCCTAACAGCAAGTCAAATTAGTTGTTGCAAAATTCATTGCTAGCTGTGGCTTTTTTTTCTTATTACAAACCATTTGTAAGTGGATCCTGACTTCTCCATTATTGATAAGTGTTTGCCAAATAGCTGGAAAGAAGAGTTTTCAGCCTACAATTGATCTCAAGATGCTCCCTTTGCCTATTAATTATCTGGGGGGTGTGATTGATCACCTAAGTGACTTGGAATTGTTTCTTTTCCATGACTGGATGACAAATTTAAAAAAAAATTAGATTAATAGATTCCAAGGCCAGAAAGAACACTGTAATAATCTAGTCTGATCTCCCGTATAACACAGGCCATAGAACTTCCTGTTGCCCATGAATCCCTCAATGCCAACTGGCACAGCCTGATCCTGGTACGTACATTCTGTTTCACCAAACAATATCATGTGAGGTCTGAAATGAAAGCCAGGGTCATGCTGGTTATTACTATTGTGAAATGTATGTACAGATACTATGTAAGGAGTTATGTGTGTATACTGGAAGTCTGTATCAAGAGAGAGTTGACAAACTGGTTTTCTGCCAGACAGAAGACATGTCTCTCTCTATCAGCATGTAAATTAAGCATTGTAAGCCAACACAGCAGAATCTCCATTTACATATGAAGTCAATGGAGGGGGATGTGAAATCAACAGGAAAAAAAAAACAATGGAGAATTTTAATGTCCCCAAAGACAGGCAATGAATTTTGGGAATGTAAGTAAAAGCCCAGGAGACATCACTCCTCTTTGTGTGCACCGAGGAAATAATTGAGAAGTACAATTACATTCATGAAAATGGATCACAATCTGTCCTGGTTCGAAATGCTGCAGAGGACTTTTGTGTAAGAAACTTCTTTAGACAGAATGTTAGCCTGGTAGGTTTAGTCTTTAGAAATCATATTATGATTTTGTTCCATTATCCTTACATATTTTCACTTGAATCTCAAATCTTTGATAATAAACATACCATTGTTTTCACTATAAATATATCTCAGTGCTGTGGTATTATACAATGAGCTGATCCTTCGCTGAATCATACAGCTGGTTATGCACACAGTTTCCCTGGGGAAAGCAGACGTGGTATTACTGCGTGCGTTCAGTGGCTAAGGGGCTGGACACAACAGGGGAATACTTCAAAGGGGCTCACAGGTTGGGATTCTCCTACCATTAATTTTCAAGGCAAAATAAGGGCTGGATAGCCAAGAGGAGATTGGGTGGCTAACAGGCTGGACGTGTCAGGGAGCTGACACCGAGTTAAGCACCAGCAAGTCTCTCTTGTGGAAGTCCCTGAATACCTCAAGAGCTGTCACATTCCTCAACATAACTCAGAGCAGATCTTTTAGAAAAACATCCAATCATGATGTAAAAATTGCCCATGATGGAGAATTCACCACAACCCTTAGTACATTGCACCAGTGGTTAATTAACCTCATGGTTTAAAACATAGGCCTCATTTTCAAACTGAATTTGTGTAGCTTCAGCTTCCAGTTGTTGCATTGTATCATATTTTTTCTGCTAGATTGAAGAGCCCATTATCAAATATTTATTTTCCTTGTAGGTACTTGTGGACTATAATCAAGTAACTCCTTAACCTTCTCCTTGTTAAGCTAAATAGATTGAGGTCCTTGAGTATCATTTTAAGGCATGTTTTCTTATCCTTTATTCATTCTTATGGCTTTTCTCTGAGCTGTCTCCAATTTATCCATGTCCCTCTCGAATTGTGGACATCAGACCTAAAAACAGTATTCCAATAGTAGTCACTCCAGTGCCAAATACAGAGATAAAATAACCTCTCTACTTCTACCTAAGCTTCCTCTATTTATGCATCCAAGAGTTGCATTAGCCTTTGATATAGTGTCTCTCACTGGGAGCTCATGTTCAGCTGATTATCCATCATGACCCTCAAATCTTTTTCAGAGACATTGCTTCCCAGGATAGAGTACCTGATCCTCTAAGTATGGCCTATATTCTTTCTTTATAGATGTATACATGACATTTAGCTGCATTAAAAAGCAAATAGATTACTTGCACCTGGTTTACCAAGTGATCTAGATTGCTTTGAAACAATGACCAATCCTCTTCCTTATTAACTACCCCCACAATTTCTGTGTTATCTGCAAACTTTATCAGTGATGATTTTATGTTTTCTTCTAGGTCATTGATAAAAATATTAAATAGTGTAGGGCCAAGAACCTTCCACTGGAAACACACCTAACTTGATGATTCCCCATTTACGTTTACACTTTGAGACCTATCTGTTGCTAGCTTTTACTTTACTTAATGTATGCCGTGTTAATTTTATATCAGTTTAGGTTTTTTAAATCAAAATGTATAGTATCAAGTTAAATTCCTTACATTAACATCATTACCTTTATCAACCAAACTTGTAATTCCATTAATAAAAGATATTAAGTTAGATCCTGTCAAACTATTTCCTATAAATTGATGTTGATTGGCATTAATTATATTGCCCTTCTTTAATTCTTTATTAATCCAGTACTGTATCAGTAGCTCTATTATCTTATCTGAGATCAATATCAGACTGATAGATCTATAATTACCTGAGTCATCCACAGTTTACCCTTTTATAATGTTGGGACATTAGAGAAGTTCCATAAAACTTCAAGAAAGCTAGTGTTCCAAGACTTATTAGCAGTCCAACAAGCTCCTTAGCCAGCTCTTTTAAAACTTGCAAGTTATCTTTACCTCCTGATTTAAAAATCTCTCACTTTAGTAGCTATTGTTTAATATCCCCTTAGCTACTAGTGGAATAGAAGGGGTGGTGTTATATGAATGACTATGTCATCTGATTTTTTTCCCCAAAATACAGAGTAGAAATATTTATTGAACACTTACATCTTTTCTGCATTATTATTGATAATTTTACCATTTCTATCTAGTAATGGATCAATATCATTGTTCGGATTCATTTTGTTCCAATATAAACTTAAAATTAGAGAACAATTAAAAAAAATTATACACTACCATCCTGGTGTGAATTTTTGAATGAATATTTCCTTGTAGAATTTATGAAACATCATTATTTGAGCAAGATGCTGGATTTTATTGCCAGCTCTGTCAATATTTTGTATGTAACACTGGGCCAGCCAGTTTATCTCTCTGTGCCCCAGATCATCTTTTTGTAAACTCTTCCAAGATGAACATGAGGCTTAAGTAATATTTGAGAACTGCTTTGAGGTCCTTCTTAAAGTCACTATGTAATATCACTGTAATACTGACCAATATTGTATATAGCAACCTTGCAATTAACAAAGCTCCTCATTCTTTCAATTTTGAATGACTGCAGATCCACACACTTGCCCGGTACTTAGTGACCATACCTACCAAAACTGGCCAAACATTTTTATTCCCATTTTCAGCTTTAAGGCTAGAAATAACATTACTGTAGGAAAGCCAATGCCAATCATACTGTATACAATCCAGTATTTGAAAATGGACAGACTGAAACAGAGACCTGCTGGTCCTATCTTTTTGAATGATTTGGAGCTTTGTATTTGTTAAATGTCTAATAGTGTAAATTTACTCTTTCTTTAACCTTAAGCAGGCGATGTTTAAACTGCAATATTCAGAACTTCAACTGGAATTAGGGAAAAAAAGTCTCCTAGGTGGGAGGCTCCATTTTATTTGTTCCATACCCCAGGAATTAATTGTTTTGTACCCAGCTAGTCTCCTCATGTCATTGAAAAAGTACCTAGGAAAGCTACCATTCTCCTGAAAGGGCTGCTTGTCTTTGAAAGCCCAGTGGTAGCTAACAGATTGGGAGTAAGCTTGTTGAATATAACTCCTTCCAGGCATATTAGTTATTACTTGTCTTGCTCAACTATTTATAAACTAAATTAAAAGAAATCTTTAACCCACTAGGAAATATGTAAAGGACATAGTTGACATAGTTCCCTGTTAGTGTTTCAGCTTGGCTGGTAAATGGCCAGTTATTTCTTCTGAATTAAATAGGAAACATGGACTTTCAAAATAAAATACTCCACATTTTCTACCCCTTTCTTAGGAATCTCCCATTTTAAGAATGGGCAACACAGGGAAGATAGCCTGACTTGTATGTGTTTTGCTCTCGACTAATTTCCTGTTGCTTGAGTTCTTGTTCACAGTGCATTATGGCAAATCTCAATTTTTATCCTGTTATGCCATTGTTCCTAATGATACCACAAAATCCTATCTGTGGCACCTGTTGAAAAGCTGAGGATTCATGTCGGGGATTCAAGTAGAGCTTTAAAAACAGGCATCCACAGTTAGTGGACATGTTTGAAAATGTTTGCCCCATTGTTTTCACCAGGGAACACAATTCAGTACTTGGTAGGTCTGGCTGGCAAACAGTTTTTCCATCCAATCAGAATCTGAGATTTCAAAAATTTCCAACTCAGAAATGTTAAAATCTCAAAAATTTCCACAAACTAACAAACAAACCAAAAAAAATTAATTAGTGTTAATAATTTTAAGAAGTTGTGCTTCAGTTTTGACCTCCCCCTTCACACACACTTTTCTTAGTATCAATTAAGTCAAATTCCTAAACAATAAGTCATTTCAAAATTTAAAAAAAAACACTTTTCATTTCAAAAATATCAAAATGGGATGTTTTTAAAAAATTAACTTTTTTAAGTCAGGAAATTTGTTGCAACTGACTCTTCCCTAAAAACAATTTTGGTTTTGACAAATCAGCATTTTTGGAGGCAAAAGGGGTACTACAAAAAAATTCCAAGCAGCTCTAATACATAAATTTTGAGTCTTCTCATTAAGAAATAGCTCATATTTAGGATGCCTCCATTTCAATGAATTATTTTCATATCCTTACCATTTTTCTCATTACAGTTTATTACAGTGGGAAAGTTGACAATATAGCAGTAAACTAACGAACTACTCATTAGCTTGCAAAAAATAGAAAATGATACAATTTAATAAAATACATGGAATTTTGTATATTTTATTTTGAAAAATGTAACTAGAGAAAACAGCAACATTCCAACCAGCTCTTTAAAGTAAATGTAATAGTGCTTTGAATGAGTCAGTTACGTAGACACCTGATAAGTGCTGACATTCACTAACTTCCTCTTTATGCCAGATTTATGAACCCCTGTTCAGAACTGAAACCTTTCTTCATTATTCACTGAGAAGCTGGCAAAGAAACATACAGTACATGAGATCATTTCAATAGAAATGGACACATGTCAGAGCCAGATTCTACTATTTTAGTTGGCTGTGAACATACCGCTGCAGGCAGCATTCACCTTGCTTGCAAGAAATAATCCTCAGGAAGTTAAAGATATTTTTAAACTATGTATTCCTCCCACATTGGTCCACTGCTTTGATTTGATTCCCAGAAGCCATCCACAGCCTCTTTAAAAATTGTAATATAGTTCTTCTAATTTTTTTTTATTCACTGTAAATCTAGACATTTTTATGAATTACACTCCAAAACACTCTTTCAATATAAAATTTCATGTGATTTAAATTATTTATGAATTATGTGCTCAGGAAACATACTGGAATGTCAAACTTGGGCACTGATGACTTCCACTTATGATTAAAACTAATATAGCATTGGAAGTAGCTTTCCTTCAGGCTGCACCGCCCCACTAATATGCCTAAACTCTGAACTGGAGGGACTGCCTCTAGGTGTGAAGGACATAAATCTGATGCTATGTATGAGAGGCACCACACTCAATAAAGATATTAGCCCCAGATTCACAGCTGTGCTGCAGTTGCTTTGTGCTAACCTGCTGACACCAAAATCTGTAAACCTGGCGGATTTGGAAAGTAGAGGATTCCCTCTGCCCAGGAGAATTCTCCCCTGGTGTATTCTCACACACACACACACACACACACACACACACACACACACACACACACACACACACACACACACACAGCTCTAATACAACTTCACCTTCGGTCCTCAACACCAAGGCCGTGGCTGGGAAAAATGGTGTGGCCAGGGTGCAACTCCATCCAGCTGACCCCCAGCTGCTAGAGTGG
The DNA here is from genome assembly GCF_007399415.2 of Gopherus evgoodei. Taxonomy (NCBI): domain Eukaryota; kingdom Metazoa; phylum Chordata; order Testudines; family Testudinidae; genus Gopherus; species Gopherus evgoodei. The sequence goes on from NC_044325.1 coordinate 94,201,686, forward strand.
CCCTTGGGAGCTTTCAAGTTTTCTTCTCCACTCTGAACTTTAGGGTACAGATGTGAAGACCTGCATGGACACTTCTAAGCTTAATTACTAGCTTAGATCTGGTATCGCTGCCACCATCCAGAATTTTCAGTGTCTGGATCATTCCCTTTCCCCCCAAAACCTTCCCCTCCCTGGGTAGCCTTTAGAGACTCTTCACTAATTCCCTGGTGAGTCCAGATCCAATCCCTTGGATCTTAAAACAAGGAGAAATTAACCATCCCCCCTCCTTTCTCCCACCAACTCCTGGAGGATCCAGATCCAACCCCCTTGGATCTAAAAACAAGGAAAAAATCAATCAGGTATTAAGAAAAAGGCTTTTAATTAAAGAAAAGAAAGGTAAAAGAAAACCCTCTGGGAGAGATTAGCATACCAGCTACTCTCACAGACAACAGATTTAAAACACAGAGGATGTTCCCCTGGGCACAAATTTAGTTACACAAAAAAATACCCAAATACCCAATTTGATTCTACCTCTAATTGCATAAGACAGGTTACAAAGAAATAAACATAAACCTATTTATTCCTTTCTAAAACTTACTACTCCTGGTTCCTTGATCTTTTTCACTCCGGCTGAAACTGAAAATTTCAAACAAAGGAAAAACTTCCCTCCTTCCTTTTGAAACATCTTGTTCCCCCGTTGATTCCTCTGGTCAGGTGTTAGCTAGACTAGGTGAACTTTTTAACCCTTTACAGGTAAAAGAGGCATTAACCCTTAACCCATCTGTTTATGACAGGAGCCATCAGCCAGGTTTAAATTACAGCAGCCAGGACTGGACCATCCTCATTGGCATCAGGTTCCAGAAGGCATAAAGGTGGAATAAAGACATCTGTGTTGCAATCCCTCAGGTTCTGCACTGAGTACAGGTCACTCAGGCCAGAGAATGTGACCATTAACCTTACTGTTGGCATCGCTTATCCTCACTTTTCTATCTGTGTCCCATAAATCTCAGTGGGTGAGTTTGCAGCAACATTTCTGTCTGGTATAAATGAGAAATTACCAGTAATACATTTGAATAACATGTCAGAAGTTCAATGCAAAAATATTTTATTTAACATAAAAATAGGTAATAAATTTGATGCTTAATCCAATGCATACTGGGAAATGTTATAAAATTATCTTTATTACAGAACTGTGGTAAGCTTGAATACTCAATGTTGTTCACTCATTAGGCTCATTAATCAATGTCACCCTCAAAATCTAATCTGTACCTGATGGGGAACTTCTGAAAATTGTACCACTGGAATGATCCACTAGGAAATAATAAAGTATAAAATATACTGTTAATGGAGCTGCAAATATGGAAAGTAACATTCAGAACAAGATTCCTGATTCCAATGTCCATTAAAGTCTTTCTTGTGACAGCAGTGGGTGATGGATTAATTCCATGGCCTGTTTGCCTGAACTGTGGCCTGACTATGTCACAGATAAAGAGAGATGTAGCACAGACTGTATGCCTAAACAACATACTTAAGCAGAACTTTGCAATTTTTAGAAATATAGAGTGTGACAAGAAGGGGCTTTGTGAGGCAATGTGATTCTGTGGATAGGGCACTAGATTAGAAATTTGGAAAATCTGGGTTCTAGTCCTAGATCTACCAGTGACTTAATGTAAACCTCTTCACCTGCCCCCCTTTATCTATTTCGGAGCCTCTTGGGGAAAGGGACTGTTAACAGTATGTGCAGTGGCACAATAGGATTCTCAGCTTGGTTGGGGCTTCTTGGTGCAACTGTAAAAAGTGAGCTAGCAAGCTTTGTAAATCTCCCAATGATTAGGAAATAGATAACATCTCTCTAACTTTCCTGACATTTGAAGCTCTTTGGAGAGAGTGCTAGAGAGAGACCATTTAGTAACCTGGAGGAATCAGTCAGAAAGAGAAAAGACTACACAGGGCAAAATAACAGCATCACTCTTCTTTTAAGGCTTAGATTGGGCCTAATCAGCACTGGCTCACCATCATTCCTTACATTCCCAGACCACAATGGAAATGTGGTCTATCTTCCTTTGGAATGGTGCAGCATGGTCCCACCTCCACGGCCAGTCACTGTCATGGATGGTGCTGTAAGGCAAGGACCCTGCCTCGCCTGTATCACTTCCTTTTCAATTGGGGGTTCTAAGATGAGAGAAAACTGCTTTTTTGAAGGAAGAATTTGCAGTCCACATTTATTAACCTACTGGTATGTCAGTGATCAGACTCAGAAAGGGAAGTGTGTTCAAAAGGGCAGCAATAATGCAGCACAATTTCCCTTTTACAATAAATGCCTTAATTTCTGTATGAATTTATTTTATCATGCTGTTGAGAAAAACATGAACTTCATGGTAAACACTCAAGACTTAGATGGAAAGGACTTGTCTACAATGAGTGGTGGCAGTGAGGGATTATTCCAGAGCTTTTTTTTCTTAATCTGGTTTGAAAATACTTGTGTACGCATGCCACAGTGCCTCATAATGCACTGATGCCACATTTATAGTGAGCTGTGGAGTTCTCTTTCCAAGTGAATTAATTTTGCTGTGAAGCAGTTAGTCCAGTCTATTGTTTGGTTACATACGCTACTGCTGCAAATTACTTTGGCAATCTTCCAATGGCTATTCTACAGTGATTTGCAGATGACCATTACTTCCCTTTTTGTTTACCTGTTTCTATCCCCTGCTCTGGGACCAAGTTGATTGACTGGATGTCCCTCCATCACCATTTCTAAACTGGTGCATAGCCAAATTTTGTCCATTCACTTCTGGATTCCAGTTTATCAGTATAGCTGCAAAAATAACTCCAGAAGCCCTACAACATGCCTCGAACCGCTGCTTGGAGCTATGCCGTGACCCTGGATCTCATCACCATCTGGGGAGAAGAATTGGCACAAGAACCTCTTGTGACCAGTCATCAAAATAAAGACCTTTTAGCTAGGCAGATATCTACAAGGGGCCACAACCAGGACTCTGAAGAGTGCCAGATAAAGATCCAGCAGCTCAGGAGAACCTACATTAAAATGAGGGATCAGAGGGAGGGAAATAATCTAGCAGGGGACAAATAACCTGACAGGAGCCTGACAGGATTTTGCATAACTACATGACCACCCAACCCAGGCAGGTTGTGGAGCCCCATCTCCAGGGGGCTGCCCCATCTCCAGGGGGATCATCACAAGCCTCACTGGGTGAGTAGCCCAAGGAGCCCAGCAAAGAGATCTCCCCAGAAAGCCAACATGTGTTAGGGACTTAGGACCCTGATGCCATACTCTTGCCCTGCAGCAACCAACCTCAATTCCCAGGCAGCAACCCAGACCAAGGCTCAGGACACTGAACCTATGGAGGAAACCTCAGCATCTAAGTTATCCTATTGCTTTGTTAATAGTATACTATTAAAGTTTTAATTTATTATTATGCTATACTGCCATGCTCGCTTCTGTTCCAGGTGTCCCATGATGGCAGCTATTTTAGGCGGATGTGAACTAGAAGCCTTTCTGAGACAGAGGCTCTTGCCTCCCTCCCTCATGCTGTCTGTTCCCCCACTCACCCTCGTACACCTGTCCAAAATGGCTGCTGCTCCTGGCAAGTAAAAGCTCAGAGTGCTAAAGCACTAAGTACTGACTGTTTCCAGGCCCATGCCATGGAGGGAACATGTCAATATACCTATTTTCCTTTTGCCTTCCTTCAGCTGCCCTGCCTGGCAAACACACCTTTCCCCCACTCCACCCCCAAATCCTGTTTGCCAGCTCAAAATGGCAGGTGGCACCTCTATTGAACTCTCCTCTCATAGCAGATTCAAATAACAAAAATATGTTATTGTGCAAATTACAGCATTTACTGAGACATGTTTACAAGAAAAAAAATGTTTGATTGGTATTCTCACTTTACATGTGAGGCAGAAATGGATACTGCATGCCCATAAAGCTACAGAGAGTATAGCTCTCTGCTGAGGTATAAATGCCCTGGAACATGCATTCTTATCATTAGAAAACAAAGAAGACGACGACGACGACTTTGCTGTGGGGATAGCAAAGCTCTCACTAGCTTTTCACAGGCTTACATAGAGAAAGACTGGGAACAGTGAATGCTTCAGGCAGTCGTTGTACAACCCTATCTATTTTTCTCTGCATTGTTACCATGTCTGCAGGTAACATAAAACAAAAATCTAAGACCAAGAAATTGCTCAATTTTTGTTCAGAGATTGTGGAGGGTAACTGGATGGTTATTTCCCTGGGTATTGCTCTCAACTCCCACCCTGGAGCATTTCTGGGGAGCTGGGGATCATCTTATGAATAACTTCACAGTGTATCTCACTGGTCTATCCTTTGCCTTTTTGAATAAGGCCATTCTCTGCCTCCTAATCACCCACCTCAGTTTAATTTCATCTAGAGTCAGGACAGCCTAAAGGAGATGTACAGGGTATTACTATCCAGCTCATCCCTTGATTAACCCCACTAACCTGTCTGGCACCAAATAAGCCCTTTCCAGGCAAAGCACAACTGCAAACCCAGACAGGGAACATAATTTCCAAACCATCCACAGACCAGGGAAAAAAAACCTAACCGCTTCCCTGCTGGCATCCAAGGCATCACAGCCAAGCCAAACAGCATATACTGCACAGACAAAAATCCTAATGCATATACCACTTATCATCTCCAAGGTTCATCCAAAACTGGGAAGAATCATGGTGAGGCAAAGCCAGAAATGAATGTAAAAACAATGCTATGAGCAATAACTGCTTGTCATTTTTTTTAATACCCTCACAGCTATGGCATGTGGACTGGCAGACCTTCAAGGACAGGGCCCTTATCACCAGCTGAGCAGCTGGCAAACCTAAGGGGGAGAAAATGGAAAACTCAGGAGGGAATGAGTGCAAATATCATTACAGAGTCCCAAAGAAAAATGAAAATGCAGTGAGGTAGAGGCAGTATCTGAAGTCTGAGAGGGAATCTGGCAGAGGGCTTTCCAGGGAGATTATTGCAGTGGTAAAGGACAGCATGACAGTTGCAAGGGACAGCACTGCCATGGCCAAAGACAATATGGAAAAAGACAGGGAGATGCAGTGGCAACAAAAAGCCTAAATGCCCTGCTGCAGCTCATGTTACTTTGGGGCAGCAGGCAATGCAGTACTGTCAACCAACACCCAACCACATTATGCAGCTCCTGGACAGTACAGGCTACTAGGAACAACAAATCCTCCCCGCTGTGCCCTCCCCCAAGACCAGTTCTCCCTCCCCCCCAACCCCATCTCAGGGCACTTAGAATAGTGGCACCTCGAATCCAGCTCTATCTCCCTTGGTACTTTTGAGACTCAGCACTCAACACCAAAAGCTCCTCAAACCAGAAGAGACAGATATAAACTGTCCTATGACTTTAAGCCTCTCCACTGCTTGCATTGTGCCCAACACTTCACTCTTGTACATAGCTGTTTTGTTTCCCTCCTGGTTTAATGAAAGGTTCCATTGTAGCTAGATAATAGATTATGAAACAACATATTAAAAATAATTAAAAGCCTTTGTTTCAGGTGAAGGTTCACTTATGTTTGTTAATTAATAGATGGTTTAATAATTAAAAACCTTTACGATTTTATTCTTAAGGACTAAGTTAATTTTACACAGAAAATCATTGTCTGTATTAATTCCTAAGGTTTTACAAACAGATGTAGGCAAAGACATGCAGTTCAATAGGAATTGCCAACACATTGCACATCCACCATCTATAAACACTGAACTGCACAAATAACTTCCACCACTCCCTTCCACGGGTTAGCACCTGGATGTAGAGCTGCCAAATTTCAGATCGGAAACTCAAAATAAGGGCAATGGGCACCCCTGACAATATTGGCCTGGCTCTTTGAGTTTTGTGTTGATGCCTTGCTGACTGCTTTAAAGGGCTGAGCAAGCCTCTGCACCTCAGTCTCCTACCCATTATACACAAAATAGCACTTGCTGCTATTATCTTTCAGATGTTTTTTTTTCTGCCGCTTCCAATCTGGTCCACAAACTGTGCCATCTTCCTCTCAGATGAACAAATGCACACTCCTTTACCACTTCACAGCTACTGAGTAGTTAAGCAGTTCCTTTCTTCTGTCCAGATGGCCTGTGGATGGCTTCATTAACCAAGGCAGCGGAGGATAAGCTGGGTCTCCCAAGATAACTAGAGCAATGTCCACACTATTAATGTTCAGGGAGTTCCGGGGGCAGACAGTACTTTCTCCATTAATTTAAAGCAAAGATGAGTTCTAAACGATCCTAGCATCATGGTACCTTCCAGAACATCCAGCATTTATATCTGTAAATCTTCCATGTTGGTCAACAAGTCCTTGGAACACCATGTAGAAATACCCCTTTTTTGTTTTATGAATTATGAGCCGGGGGGCAGGGGGAGAGGAAGGGTGCAAATAGGCACATGGGCTTCAGTCATACCAGTACAGTTTGGTACTCCTCATGCAAAGCCATCAATAATCTCCTGAGCATTATTAAGCCTTAGAAGCCAGTGCAATAGTACTTTTTCCATGGCATCACACACCTGCATGACAATGGCCCCAACAATCTGTCTCCTCATAACAAATTGTTTGTCTATAGATAGTAGCATGCAGGAGTGGCCAGCTTTCAAATGAAAATGGCAACCCAGTTCTCCAGGCACAGGGTACCACATGTTGTTACAGTGCTGCTGTATTTCCAGGGTCAGTTCAGCACATAACAAAAAAAAAGATTGTCTTCTCCATCCCGAAATTCTCTCACCACTGCTGGTCAGCCCAGATCTGCAAAACAATCCTTTCCCACCAATCTGCACTAGTTTTTTGTGCCCTAAATTGGTGCTGCAGGCTGTATTCCAAGAACCAGTCCTTTAATATCAGTTACTCAGTGTACTCTTCTTTCTCATCCATGCCATTGTTCCACCACCACTGAAGATCCTCCTGCTGCTGTTGGAGCTGCTGCAGCTGCCACATCATCTTAGCAGTGCAGCTAAAGACCCAAGCAGAATTCACCAGGCATTGAGTGCTGAAATATAGCCCAAGCAGCCTCTGCATATTCAAGATTGCCAGAATAGTGGCTCAGAGCATTGCTGAACCCATGCCAGTTGACAGTAGTTCAAAAGTGCTGCTAGCCACTGAGAAAGGAAGTTACCAGGTGGAGACAAATGAACCATAGGATGTTTTGAACTCACTTGGCTTCCACTATGTATCTGTGATGGGACATAGCCCTCTCCGACTGATAGAAAGGCTAGTAAGGATTCCAACACTTAGGCAATTCCATTTTAGACACCTACAGAACATGTTCTGCCTGGAGAAAGGGAGCTTAAAAAGGTAATACTGGCCATGGAGAAGGCAGGAAGTTTGCCTTGGATCATGGAGGATGCTAGTAAGCTCTAATAGCAAGGGGAGCCCAGCCTTTTCTCTTTCTCTTCTCACTTGGGGCAGACTGATGCTCTGAACTTGATACAGGCAAGCGGTTTGGAGGACAGTTTCCTACCAGCTACCTGTGGTGGGACCTGAGGAGCACCTCTGGGAACTACCAACAAATGATCTGTAGTTGGACTCTGAAAAGACCCTGGGAGAGAACTGATTAAATTCCTGCTGGGAACAGTGAAACTGTTGAGGAGTGGGGTTCCTGTAGGGGAGCCCCCACAAGGACAAGAGATTATAGCAGAGCCCAGACTAAGGGTCAGCCTACAGCATCCCATAATGCACAGTGGGGGAAAGCTCACAATGAACACTGCTCAGCAGTGAAGCAAAGCAGCAAGGGATATCCATGAGAACATCATGCCTTCAGTTCACAGCAAAAGTGGTGCCATGTGTCTGCATTGGCAGAGAGCGCACTGTCCCATGTGCACATTATTACCTGATCCACAGTAAAAAACTGTGAATTAAATGCCCCATGTAGATAAGTCCAAAGTCTCCAAAGTTCTGATCCCAGGTTTGACATGGATTCTTTGTATGATCTTGGAATGGAATTTAAGTGACTTACCCGATTTCTAGTCAGTAAATGAGGACAATAGTATTTATGTATCTACTAGGAGTTTTACAATTCATGATTGTTATCTGTGATTAGGCAGGAGGGACTGGTTAAGTCTTAAAAACTGAGCCCTCAAACCTCAATTAACTCCAAGGGCCTGGTTCTGATTCTACCACTTTTACAACAGTGTAACTCCACTGACTTACAATGGAATCATGAGTAGTTCCATAGGAGTTAGAGAAGAATCTGACCCAAGAATGCTGATTGGAATATATTTCTTGGTTGCCATTTTGGGGGAACTACTATCCTTAGAAGTGCCATTATCCAGTCAGCCGAGTATTTCTGGGATACCCTGGATAGGTTGATAGGTCAGGTAACCAATATCTGGTCTTGTTGGGAGTGCTTCCTAGTGATTAGAGCAGGAGTCTCAGAGTTAGGATAGATTATATCTATTTTCAATTTTGTTACCCTTTTTCTCTGTGGCCTCTGACAAGTCATTTCACCTCCTTATCCCTCAGTTTAGCCATCTCTGGTTATAACAAAACTTGATTAAATAGGAGTAAGGCTTAATATGTAAGATTATTTGTTTAAAGCACTGTACATGTTCAGCCTACTATCATTAATACTATTTGATAGCATTGTAAACAGATATAAAATAAAAAGCTGCCATTTAGTGTAAAATACTGTGAAGGGGACATAAAGAAAGTAAAATTTTAATAAGAGAATGGTGCTTTAGTGATTAAGGTACTGAGCTAAAGAAATCTGCATTCTAATACCAGCTCCACCTACTACATGACCTTGGGCAAGTAAATTAATCATCGTGCCCCAGATTTCGATGTGTAAAAGTGAAGCAAGGGTGGATAAATTACTTACAGGATAAAGGATGGATATTGTGTGAATAAATTCTTCAATGCTTGTGAATCTCACAGGTCAGTGCCATAGAGAGCCTATTTAAATAAAGAGCATGTGATTGTCTAGGCTTGTGGGAAAGTTTAATGATGTCTAATTCATTGAAAACAAAAGGACCCTCAAAGGAAGGCAGACCTAACTCACCTGCAGAGGGGACCATGAAAGTGTTTTCTGCAATAAGAAGATATGACTAAATATTTTTCATCTACTTTTAATGCTGCAGATAGAACTCAAAAATTGTAATCCAGTAAAGCTTTGATCCACTGTCAAATTCTTCTGTTTAATCCACCAGAAGAAAAGAAATGTAAAAGAATCTATTGCATAGCCAAAAACTCCATGATAAAATTAGCAGCAATAGGAAACTGGAAACACTTTCAAAAACAAACTGAAAGTCAGCAGCTAACAAAAGTGAAAAACCCAAAAGATGCAGAATACTGTTCATATTATTAATTCATTCTCACACCTGATACAATTAGTGAGAGACTTGTTTCTTTTAAGAAACAAATCTCCTATAGACAGGATTACAGTAAAGAAGCAAAAGTGCAGAACAATGTGATGAAATTGCCTCAGATTTTCAGGAAAATTGCTGATTTACTCTCTCTGTATCTGTGTGGTCTGCAGAAACCACTCTGCTTCTATCCAGAGCAGTGAAAAATGTGCATGAGATGTGGAAAATGATTATCTCCTACACACTCGTTTTGCAGCAATATCTGCTACTAGGCTCACATAATGATCCTATTGAAAAATGGGAATAGATGTGACAGTAAGCCACCAGCAGTTCTGAACTATCAACGAGCTGCCTTCTGTGGGCACAGAGAAGACAGGGTCAGAAATCTAAAGCCAATGATGAATTACAAAAAGGGTATTTTTTAAAAGAATCATTTTTCCTTCACTCCCTTTTGCACTGTGTAAGCCTAGATCCAGGATTTATAATTTAATTTATGCTGTGTAATGTAATGCACAGTATAAGCATGCATCTTGGTTCTGACCCATCATTTGACAGACATTTTAATTTAACTCTTACCTTAATATTCCAGAATTGCTGCTAATGTTCTACAATGTTCAGCATGGTTTGCCGTTTATAAAGGTGTCCTGCTTTACTACAGCACTAGCTGTAGCTTGATATTTGAATCTCATGATTTCCAAAGGATCTTTGTACACTCCCAGTAATTCAGTCACTGTACAGAAATCACTGTAATGTACCTTTGCTAGCATTAAAGGACCGGGAATAGGTCTTCTTAACTACTTCTGTCTTTATTTTTTTTCCCAAAGAAGACCTGCTCTAATTAGCTACCTTGTCTTAAACTATTCAGGCGTTATGCTAGTCCAGACAGTCTGAGTGGAAATTAAATAGGGTGAGAGCGGAACAAAATAGCAACTACATCTGTCATTCCTGCCACCAGACACCAGCTGCATACTGAACAAGTGGAAAGATTTTCAAGTCCTATCAAAATGTTTTCACCATCGACTTATGTACAAATTGACACAGATTTATATTTGTGAGCCACATCACACCCTACACTGAGGTCATCCTGTTCCAGCACAGAGGTGCAAAGTGACCTTAACACTGCCCTGAGGAGGCAGCAGAGGATTCCCCTTGTATAGAAGGATCCTCAAGGGACGCAAAGCTGGCTCTGTGCCAGCACATCTCAGTCCTTCAGCACAGAAGGCATGTTGAGAGGATGAGTACGGCCCCCCTCACTGACATGCTGGCTGGAGGGGCTGTTCTAATTGGTACAGGAGGGCAGTTCATGTTCTGGCCAACCACTGGGTTGAGGGAGGTGGAAAGGTAGCTTTGCTTGAGTACAACTGAGGACTAATCCACCTTTCTTAGTGGAAATCCAACAAAATCATCAAAAGTGTATAATGCTAGATGTTAATATACCTCTACTCCGATATAACGCGACCCGAGATAACACAAATTTGGATATAACGTGGTAAAGCAGTGCTCCGAGGGGGCAAGGCCGCGCACTCCGATGGATCAAAGCAAGTTCAATATAATGCCGTTTCACCTATAACACAATAAGATTTTTTGGCTCCTGAGGACAGCGTTATATCAGGGTAGAGGTGTATTGATATTTCTCAGGAATATAGGTCTTCCCCCAAATTAACCAACACAAAGCGGTATGGAAGATGAGATACTTCCTGTAGCTACCCCTTCACTTGTATGAAACAGCCTCTGTTTTGTGTCTGCAAACTAGGCCTGCAATTCTGAATACTTCTGCCACTAACTACTTGAATGCAAGCATAAACTGGGTATTTAGAAGTGCAAGTTTTGCACCCTCAGTTTACTTTGTAGATCCAAAATGAGGATGCCAATTTTGAACAGGCGCCACTTGCATCCACAATCAGAACATGCTTCTCTCAATGGTTAAAAGAACCCTAATAGAGGATCTTGAGTATCAAAGCACTTGGACACTGCTCCTGGCTTTGTGTGACTGTGGGCAAAGGCTAGCTTACTCACACTAGTGAGCAGTAACTCACATGAGTAGTCCCAGTCACTATGTACTGTGTGAATGGGAAGGTTCGCAATCTGTTCCTCAACTTTTCTTCCTCCTCCCCCAGCTTACCCATTTGTAAAATGGATATATTAATTCTTAACTGCCTGAAAGGCAGTGCTTTAGTGTTTAAGACTTCACAATGCATGCCAACCTGTTAAAAAGTAGGAGAAGACTCAATGCAGGGGGCAGATTTTCACACATCTGCCTACTGCAGAGTTCTTAGAACTTCCTCTGAAGCATCTGGTGTTGACCACCAGCAGAGACAGGATATTGGAATAGATGAGCCTTGAATCTGCATCAGTATGGCAATTTCTATGTTTATAAGTAGGGCCCTACCAAATTCATGGCCACAAAAAATGTGTCATGGACCATGAAACCTCATCTCCCTCTGTAAAATCTGGTCTTTTTTGTGCTTTCACTCTATATGATACAGATTTCACAAGGGAGACTGGTGTTTCTCAAATTGGGGGTCCTGACCCAAAAGGGAGTTACAGGGCTGGGGGGGGTGTCACAAGATTATTTTAGGGAGGGGGGCCCCGGTATTGCCACCCTTACTTCTGTGCTGACTTCAGAGCTGGGCAGCTCGAGAGTGGTGGCAGCTGTTGGCTGAGTGCCCTGCTCTGAAGGCGGCACCCCACCAGCAGCAGTGCAGAAGTAAAGGATGCCAATACCATACCATGCCACCTTTACTTCTGCGCTGCTGTCTTCAGAGCTGGGCAGTCAGAGAATGGTGGCTGCTGACTGAGGCCCCAGCCCTGAAGGTAGCAGCGCAGAAAGAAGAGTGGCAATACCATACCATGCCATCCTTACTTCTGCACTGCTGTTGGCAGCAGGTCTGCCTTCAGAACAGGCCAGAAGTTCCACTCTCCAGCTGCCCAACTCTGAAGCCAGTGCTGTCACAAGCAGCAGTGCAGGGCCAGGCTTAGGGAAAATGGAACCCTGCGTGAACTTGTATTTTGGCGACCCTCCCATCACTCCTGGCCCCTGCAGGGTCCCTGGGCTTCCTCCCCCCTTCCCCTCGGACCCTGTTGCCTCCCACAGTGTTTAATTTTATTGAAAGAGATGCCAGAGCTCAGCCCTGGCTCAAATTAAGAACTGGCAGGGTGGCTTGATATTGGCGGGTGCTGGACAGGCACCCATCTCTGAAGGCAATGCCATGGCCAGCAGCAGTGCAGACGTAAGGGTGGCATGATGCTTGGTGCATTTCCACCCTTCTGCGCTGCTGCTGTTGCTTGTGGTGCCTGATGCTCAGCATGTGACTCAAGACAGGCTTCTCACTGTCGCATGGGGGCTTCATCTTACCAGAGCCCACAGCCCTCTTGCAGCCCTTTGGCCACTCCTGGCTCATCTGGGGCATCATTTCAGATTTTTGGGCAGTGGGAGGGAACTTTAGCCATGATTCTAGGGATTATTTAGGCACCTGAAAACTCTAGAGTTTTTGCAGGTAATAATTTAGGAATTAGCTGACAGGAGCACTGTATCTAATTGTTATATAAAGAAAGAAAAAAATATATACAAACTCCAATTAAAGCCACGTTTAAAGTTTATATGTAAATTTTGAACAATCAGGAGATAATACAGCAAGATACTCACAATCCCAAGCCTTGAGATATCTGTTCTGGAGCTTTAACGCAGATATCAGAAACACACGTTTGATACTTTGTACACTATCTTTAGTAGAGATAAATAAAAATATATAAAATCTGCTTACTTTCTCTAACAGACACACTGTGTTACTGCCATTATCTCCTCTATTTTAGTCAACTGTTTTTCACTTAAAACAATTTTAACATATGTGATTAAGTTTTTTCTCTCTTTTATTAAGAAAGGGATTTAATTTTTTCTAATTATTTTGGCATTTATGTTTACCAATCACAATAATGTATGTGACTCACTAACATTTGACTCCATCACTGCTATTGCTATCATAGCTGGAACTGTATTTATTTTCATGCAAATTTTTAGTTATTTTACAGATGAAACTAAAAATAAATTTTAAAATAAGCTACATTGATCTGCAGTGTCTATAGTTATGTGTTTATCTAATGTTTTTTAAACTGGCATTACTAAAGTGAGTACAAGCGGAATTTACATTCTAGGAGGATACTATTATTTGATTGTACCACTTTAAATAATGAATTATAAAGCACAATATGATAATAACAATAATAATGATAATTACTCCAGCAGGACAGGTTAGGCATTTTAGAACTCATTACTCAAAGAATTCAATGTAAGCATAAGAGAGAAATAAAATTATGAAACCACAGACCAGTCAAAAAACTAAAATAACAGTTTTACATGTGTAAATGAGAATGCATGTGTATTGCAGGAAGTATCAACAACAACAACATAAGTATGAGTTGGGGGGGTGAAGAATGTGAAAGAGACAGCGTGTAAGAGCAGGGGGAGTGTGTGAGAGACCAAGCGCTGCCCCTTTAAGAGAGTGGCACTCACTAGCCTGAAGAAAAGCTCCTTCAGATCCAGCAGCAGCTGCCAGCAGCTCCATCCCTCTCTTGGTGAGTCCTGCCCCCCCCACCCCTCTCTGTGGAGATGGGGTACATAGGAGGGGCAGGGGACAGCCTGACGTCAGAGCCTCTCCTCCCCACCTCTTTATACCAGACAGGGAGCTTCCAGGAGCAGCTGGCCAGGGACAGCTCCAAGGCAGGGGGCAGAGCAGGGGGACTGCAGATGCCAGTAGAGGGAGAGGCATCTCTACTCCAGAGGTGCCCTGTTTGTAATGGTGCCCTATGCTTTCGTCCCATTCGCCTGTGGCTAAGGCTGGCCCCGAGTGCAGAAGTAAAGGTAGAAGTTCCGCAACCCCCCCCACACACACACAATAACCTTGTGACTCTCTCAACTTCTTTTTGGGTCAGGACCCCAACAATTACAACAACATGAAATTTCAGAATTAAATAGCTGAAATCATGACATTTATTATTTTAAAAATCCTATTACCATGAAATTTGACCAAAATGGACCATGAATTTTGTAGGGCCCTATTTATGTCATTTTAAAATCCTCAGATCAAAGGTTCTGTAGAAGTGCAAAGTAAAAGTATTTTATTTCTCTTTTCTTAAAAATAATAAAAATAAAAAAGCCAGTAAGAGAAGTTTGTGCCAAGAGGAAAGAGAGATCACTGACAATTGGTTTGTAGTAGGTAGCGGTGTTTACTCTCTCTCGCTTAGCTGGAGTCTTTCTTGCTATTGAATATTTAATGCTATGTGCAATGATTAATGATTTATAATCTGTAGTAGCACTTGCTTAGGAGTGTTCTTGTGGTAATAGGGGGCATCTCCTCTTTCATTAAACTGGAACTGGCACAAAGATCCTCATGTTTTCTCATGTCAGAAGTTTCCCACTGCTATTTATAGGGAAAAATGTGGTAGTGAAAGCTGCCACTTTAAATTCAGAATGGCTTTTCTAGGTGAGGAGGTTCTGTAGGATGGTGTGTGATCAGGCCTAGCAGCAGTCAGTTCAACAGATAGCCCAGAATCAACGGGGTGAGAAGTGCCTCTGTTTTAGGCAACATTTATACTATGAGCTAGATGTGCAGTTCCTCAGCTCGCATACTCATACTTGCACTCGGTTGAAGAGAGCTATTTTGAGTATAAATAATAGTGTAGTTGCAGTAGCACAGACAGTGGCAGCATGGTTTAGGCATGCCAAATATGTACCCAAAAGGTTTAGGTGGGTTTATACTCTGCATAGCTAAGCTGTGCCATTGCTTCCTATACTATACTATTATAAATACATCTGCTAGGTTTCATCAAGCTAGTGCAAGTATGTGTACCTAAGCTGGGACTCAAACCCCTCGCTTGTAGTGTAGACAGCCTTAGGGAGCAGCCTTCCCCCCCCCCCCAATCTGTTTTTGGATTGCTATGTATTATTCTGAATCCTAAGAAATAAGATACATATCTGGGAAGTACCATCAGTCAAGATGGTACCAGTTCCAAGGAAAGAAGAAGAACTCGCAAGGCAAACGCTGCATTTGGAAGACTCAAAAACATCTGGCAACTCAAAAACATCTTCCTCAAGACAAAACTAAATGTGTACAAAGCAACTGTTATCGCCATCACAACATATAGCAGTGAAATATGGCAACTTACCAAGAAAGGTACGCAAAAGCGGGATGCATTTCATCACAAATGCCTGAGAAGAATATTAGCAATAACATATACTGATAGGAAGACGAATAAAGAAGTAAGAAAAATGATTGGACAAGGCACCCTCTCACAAATAATCTACAAAAGACGACGACATTATTGGCTGGGACATGTACTGAGAATGGAAAAAGAGTGCTTACCAAATAACAGCCTTGAATAGAAGCCAGAAAATGCAAGAAGAAAGAGAGGAAGATTGTGAATAACATGGAAATGAACAGTTCTGAATGACATCAAGCACCTCAACATGAAATGGGAAGATTTGGAGAGAAGGGCAGTTGACAGGCAGTGATGGCAAATGTGGGTAGCCCGTGTGCAGCAAAGCACGGGAAGGACTAAGGTCTAAGGTTAAGATGTGTTGCAATCTTCCAGCAAGAGTCTCATGTTTTTTAATCTAGCTTTGGTATACATGCAATAAACATAGTACACCACTCAGCAGACATGTAGCTCTTGTTCAGTTTGAATGCTTCATACCTACTAAACGCAACCACATGATCTCTCAAATAGCCAAGCACCCTTCTTTCTTTTCACCGAATGACTCTGAAGGTTTCTGGTGTAACCCATCCAAGTCCCTGATTCCCACAGACTCCAAATATCTCCAATACAGTGGTGACACAGCCAAGGAAGTATGATGGCCTTTCTACCAACCTGACAGCTGCTTCCTTAAAATTTCCCAGCATTAGTCTGGTCTTCTTATTGGGCACCACAGTGCTAAGAGAAAAAAAGAGGGAAAATTGAAGGAAAAGCCCTTGAGCAAATAGTAGTCTCATTAAAATTCACAAACGAGTCAATGACCACTGCACATGAGAGAGTGCCAGTCCCAGGAACCAGAGGTGAATGCATTCAGTTTCTCTCGTTGACAAGCATCTCAAAACATGACAACACAACATCAGCCCGGGCATGAAACAGAGAAATTCTGAACTCCACTTTCTGCATCAGCCTCTCTCTCATCTGGCAGAGGTGAGTCACCTGTAGTGCTTTCTCCACTGAATAAACACCTTGAGAATGGAAGAAGCAGTTGGAGATTCTGGGTAGAAGCAGCAGGTGGGCACCAAACACCGAGAAGAATTTGAGAGCTTTTTTCACTTTCCTTAGAATAGTGTATTGATAACAGCATGCAGTACTAGATTTTTAAACTTAATTGCCAATCCATGTGTCATTGATGTACACTTTAGAGGAGCCTTCACAGTGCCCAGAACTTACTGTACCTGTTGGTACAATAAATCAGGCTTTGGAGGATTACTTAGCAGGAATCTAGGCAGGCTGAGTAATTTAATATCCATCCCTCTCTCCCCAAACGCCTGTTGACTTCTGAAGTACACTGACTGAAATGAGTCCCCTTTGCACTTTAATATAATTCAATAACCTCATAACTTTCCAAGGTATATAATCAAACAAGGAATCATTCTATAATGTAATTAAGTGGCCCATTGACTTTTACTATGTAACAAAATAGTGCTATGTTTCCTAACTTATGTCTTAAATGTTCAGTAGAATGGAGATAGCTTGAAGTTTGACTTTTGTCCTTACATATCTTTGCCAGGATACCAGAGAATTGATTGCATTTGTTACCATGAAAACATAATTATTTCCATGTACAGATGTGACCCAGCTACTGTAAAACATGTATATGATCTTCCTGGGAAACCTTAAAATATATATTCAATGAATTTGTCACCCATTGTGACTATATCTTTTCCTTAAGTTTCACAGATAACAGGCATGATGGTTGGCTACATGCTAGTCAGTCACTCCTTGTAGCATCCGGTATAAGAGGTTGTGTATTTTTTATAGTATTTTCTTTGGATAATTTAAGACCATTGATCTTAGAGGCCTTTGCACACGTGTTCAAGGGAGAAGGCATAAGACTCCTTTCTCCTCCTATATTATTTTTTGACTTGTGCGGAGGCCAGTCACAATTTCAGCCTTCAGTGCACGTACTGCTTCTTACTCGTGTCCCTAGGAGCACAGGGCAGGAGGGATATGCCAGTCAGCACAGCTGACCAACCATAGAGGGAAGCTCATGCTGCCATTTCCAAAGGGATGGTTCACCTGGCACACACTCCTCCTTGGTTCTGTGGAACACTGGTAGCTGTGTTCTCTTGAGTCACAATGGCTCTGGAACAATGTGGCTCTGCTATACTCTCAACTGTGGTCAGTCCTTGCCACAGTTTGACCCTTACCTTCTCACATTGAGAAGGCCCATTTTTTTGAACCCACTAAGATATAGGCACATGAGTCTTAATAAGGACTGTGCATTTTTCTTTTCTAAATAGCACATAATCAGATAGCAGTCAACAGCAAAGAATGTCTCAGTGGTTGTTCTTGTATGATAGCACAGCACTACCCCAACATTGCCCACTCATGCTGTGGCTGCTCACAGCATTACTTCTGATTTCCAAAAACCGCTGCACTTGTCTCATCCTCTACTCATCACACCTTCATGAAAGAACATGGGGCACAAGCAGGATCTTTGCATTACAAAAGAAGTAAAAATCTGTCAGAGAATCATTCATAGGTAGTCTGGTCTAATGGTTGTAGCAACAGTCCATCCTACCAGTTAGAGTTGAATCCTGCCAGGGTGAGGTCTTGAAGCAAAGCCAGGACAGAGTCAGAAGCCGGTAGGGGGTAGGGTCACAGTGAGCAGTCACTGGACTGCTGCTCCTACCGAGTTTAAGTATCTTATTGGCTGCAGGAGCAGCAATCAGCTGCTCAATCAACTTCTATCAGGGCCAGCTGCACTCAGACTGGTTCTGCTGTAGGCTGGCCCCTGATACTTGGTCCCCCAATAAACAGTATATTGTGCAATCTAGTTACATAAAAGTATTATCAGTGCTGAGGTCAGAATCATGCCTACTGGAGTGTTTGTACTGCACCTGTACAATACCTGGTCTTGAATAGGGGGTCTCTGGGCTCTATGGCAAAGTACAACCTCTAATAATAAATCAAATAAAATAATAAAATAAGACTTGGGTGACCAATCACAGCATAGAAAATTCTGAGTACACAATGTGACTGTTGTAGCAACTATTTCACATTTGGTGAAATAGATCTACATAGTTTCAAATAATGAACACACTTGGAATCCAAGCCGAACAAAGGCTGAAAGAATCAAACAGCTTGCCCAAATACCTGTTGACCTTCATGTTTCACAATATAGGGGGAAAAGCCCCCTAGTTACACATAGGTATATTATGGGGTAGGAGGGCAGCAAGGTTGTGACAGTTCCCTCTAAAGCATCCAGCAGACTGTGTCCCTAAAAAATAATGTATTGGTATTAGCAGCTAAAAAAGAATAGAACTGTGCCACACAAGGGGTGTTACAGATAAAGATTGCTGTATGTAGCTTATTCCAGAGTCTCTCTGCACTAATATTCAAATCAAACAACAGTGCCAACAGAGGACTTGCACTTGTTTGTTATCCATTTTGTTCCATGGTAACAACAACACTGGCATATCTATGACAAGTTTCAGAGAAATTCTGATTAAGCTGCAATGGGACAGCAATTTAACATAATATCAGGTGAAATATGATGCTCCAGCTTATTAGAACTCTGCTTCTATGATATGCATGAAAGATTCTTGGAATACCAGAGTGCTTTGTATCTGCATGAAGGCAGGGAGATAAGGAAGGCAGATATTGTAATGACCTCTAGTCAATTGAAATGAATTGTCTGGTATTTTCTCTTTACTACTAACCACCAGTCAGCACTGCCAATTACACATTTTATGAGTGTGCTTCCAGAAATAACGTATGTACCAATTACTGTACTCTGAATGTCTAACACTGGGAAAACTTAACAACTGTTGTTACAGTAACATGAGCTAAGGATACACCCACTGATTTAGGGCCAAATTTCTTGTTTGAGAGACATTATCAACCTAGCTTTATTTATTTTTTAATTGACCCATTTCAAGAATTACTATTTTCTGATATAGCGCACTTGAATAGTATATCCCAACTTTTAATTCCTTTTTAAAAATTATAACAGATTTGTTGCCTCCCTGCTGATGTTTATCAGGGTCTTTTCAGCAAAGAAGCTGTCCTTATCACATATCAAGATCTGTTCGCATGGACTCTTCACCTACTTTAGTATCACCCAAAGTGACATATTTTTTGGGAGGGAGGTGAGAAGAAACTGACTACATACAGAGTGCTGCAAAATAAACAAAGTTAAACTGATAAAGGAAGAGGATTTCTGGCCCCCCTCCACTAAACTTCTTTCAGTTACTGTCATCTCCAGGGCCAGCTCCAGGCACTAGCATTCCAAGCTGGTGCATGGGGTGGCAATCTGAAAGGGGCAGCAGTCCCTGTTGTTTTGCCCCCAAGCAGCACGCTGAATTGCCGACTTGGACAGCGGGGGCTGTCTGTGTGCCCTTAGGGCGGCAGGCGCGTTTCCGCGGTGAGGGCAATTGGGTGGCAGTGTCTGTGTTTAGCTGTCCAGGGCGGCTTCAGCTAAACATAGAAGCTGCCACCGAATTGCCGCCGCCCCAGAAACGCCCCTGCCACCCTAAAGGCACATGGACTGCCTCCGCTGCCCGCCCCCACAGCAATTTGGTGCGTTGCTTGGGGTGGCGAAAACTGTAGAGCCAGCCCTGGTCATCTTGTTACTTTTAACAAGCCTAGGTACAAAATGGTCAGTTAAATTTCAAGCTGTTCACATCTTGAATCTTACAAAACTGGAAGAGAACAGAGCAGCTTGGGAGACTGTACTTTCTACCCAGTGGATTTCAGGACACACATTGACCTTTCCCCTCAGTAACTGTAACAAAGTTTATCCTTAGTGCTTTCTTTTGCAATTTCTTATTAATTTGTCAAATATGTGGAACATAAACATTTCATGCTATTAACAGTGTTTAAAAATTAACAGCATGAGATGTTTGCTATTTAAGCATCAGAAATAAAATGCAAAAACTCAATATCCGAGGAATATTTTCTTTTAAAAAGATCTTCAAGATCTCCTAAAGCCAGATGAAAAAGAGAGACCTACTTTAGCAAAATAGATAACTAGCTTCTCTGCTTAATGTGCTTCCAAGTGTATTTCACTTGCCTTTCTCCCCTGTCTAAGCACATCTTACCTCTGGCACAGCCCCCATGACTGATCCTGGCATATCGGACTATTCTCTTGCAACCCTTCCAACAGCTGCTCCAGCCTTATGGTGGTGTGCCCCTCTCATGACTCAGCCCTCCAGCCAGGTCAGGCTCAGTCCCACTCCTTCTGGGGTAACAGTTCTACAAAACAATACTCCAAGGACCGTATGGCAGATCTTCACCTCAACTGTGGGCTCAGTGATCCTTATTACAGTGGGCTTTTGTGCTGTCTTCCTCGGTGGACACTTGGGGAACCCAGGTCCTCCCTCTACTCAGGGTCCCAGTCCAGGAACCCTGTGGCATGTAGCTAAAGTCTGCTTCCTCAGGATTCTTGCTGATGCCCTGAAGTAATTCCCACCATGACCTGCCTCTAACCCTTTCCCCTCCTCCAATGAATCTCCACTCCTTCCTGGACTCTTTAAAGTTTTTTCCTGCTTTCTAAGTCACAACTCCCAAGGATTTCTCCTGTCTGACTTCCACAAGGCCCTCTGTGTGTCCATGTCTCTTTCCTCTAGCAACCCAATTACTGGGCTGGCTCTCTGGGGTCTTGCCCTTTTGTCAAGGCTCACCATAAGAGCTAATTCTGCCCTTGTAGTTTCCCAGTGTCTGGCCCTTTGCCAGAACTCCTTTCTCAGGAGAGGATCCCAAGGCATATTTTCTGCCTGTGTCTCCTGCTTCACTTCTCCTATCCCGAAGTCCTTATTTAAAAAAAAAAAAAATAGGTATCCCACTCCTCAATTCAGACACCCAGGGCCTCTTCAGCTGAGTCTAACCCTAAATTTGACTCTGGCTCACTTTTCAGGTGCAACAGGATGCACTGATTGCTCCCTTAGCCAGTTAACTCTATTTTTCTGCTAGTGTGGGGGTAGACATTCCATCACAATATAATACTGGTGGTGAGGCATGCTGAGGCAATATACTGCATTACTATTATACTCCCCTTCCTTCTGCATCCTAGATTAACTCTTGGCTATAGCATAAGCCAGAGTTCTATCTTTTCAGGACTTTCCAGAGAGCATTACATAGAGTTAAACCTCAGAGCTAACATATGTAAAACCCTGATAAACAGGTGTTAATAGTTCCCAGTCCTCCGCAAAGAGAGAATGTATCATAAGGGCTTGGCTACACTCAAAACTTCAAAGTGCTGCCACGGGAGCGCTCCCGCAGCAGCTCTTTGAAGTGCAAGTGTTGCCTTGGCTACACTGAGGCTTTACAGTGCTGCAACTTTCTCGCTCAGGGGTGTGAAAAAACACACCCATGAGCGCTGCAAGATACAGTGCTGTAAAGCGCCAGTGTAAATAGTGCCGCAGCGCTAGAAGCACGGCTCCCAGCGCTGCAAGCTAATCCCCATGAGGAGGTGAAGTATGTGCAGCGCTGGCACTGCAACCACACTCACACTTCAAAGGGCTGCCGTGGCAGCACTCCCGCGGCAGCGCTTTGAAGTTTCGAAAGCCATACCCCTGTGGGGATTAGCTTGCAGCGCTGGGAGCCGCACTCCCAGTGCTGGGGCACTGTTTACACTGGCGGTTTGCAGCGCTGTAACTTGCTGCACTCAGGGGTGTTTTTTTTCACACCCTTGAGCAAGAAAGTTGCAGCGCTGTAAAGAGCCAGTGTAGCCAAGGAAATGTTATAAATAGTACAAAACATTGTTAACAGTATTTGGACTACTATGACTAACTTTTAAACAAATAGCTGTTAGGCAGAAAATCTTATATAGATCTTCTCACTGTTGTTAAATATCTTAAACTATAAGGTTTCAACAAAACATTACATATCTATACTTTAGCACATGTGCTGAGGTTCTTCTGATCTTCCTTCAGAGGATGATGTCTCAGTATTTATAGTTTAGTCAAAATATGTAGTGTATGTCACCTGGAGCCTTCTGAGGTTAAGAAGAATGGCAGCATCTTAGTTCTTTCAAACATTTCAGTATCCTGTCAGTGAAGACCCACAGACTATTTGTTTGTTGACAGGGTGTGACAGTCGGTGCCCCCATAAGGCTTTATGGAAATATACTTATGCATGTGTATATATATAACATAACTAGAATGTGTTTTATGTTATATGTGCCATGTAACATATCTCTGTAAAGGTTATGATCTACTGAATCTATTAATCCTATTTGTATGCATGTATCATTTTTGTATTTGACATTATGAATATTGGCTGCATACTTGTTTAATTCTAAGTAGGCTGTAGTGACGCAGTTGGTCAGCTTTCTGAGAAAAGACTATTCTCAGTAAGTGCCCAATCAAGAAACACTTAAGCCAACAATGAACTTGGAGACACCAATCCACACCTGGGCTTTCCCAAGAATGTGGCTTGGCTGGTAAGGAACTCAGTCATGCATAGACATGTGACTTGCTCAGGTGACTCCAAAACTCCATTTTGTAGCTGGATTTTGCATAGGAGCGAGGAGGGGGTCTCCACTCACAAGAGAAAGTCTGTTTAAGCTCATGGGAGACCCCTCCACTTTGTCTTCAGCTGGCTAAAAAAAGGGCCTTTCCACCCCCAAAGATACATGAAAGAAACTGTAACAAAGGACAGTGACTGCAAGGGGTGTGAGTGATTGCTGGACCCAGACTAAAAGGAGATTATTCTGTAAAAGGAAGCATTCTGGAACTGGTGAGGATCTTATCTGTATTCAGTTTCTTACTGTATTAGACATAGACTTGCGTGTTCTATTTTATTTTACTTGGTAGTTCAATTTGTTCTGTCTGTTACTACTTGGAACCACTTAAATCTTACTTTCCGTACATAATAACATCACTTTTTATTTATTAATTAACCCAGAGTATCTATTAATACTGGGAGTGGGGGGAACAAACAGATGTGCATCTCTCTCTATCAGTGTTATAGAGGGCAAACAATTTATGAGTTTACTCTGTATAAGCTTTATAAATGGTAAAATTGATTTATTTGGGTTTAGACCCCATTGGGAGTTGGGATTCTCAGTACTAAAGACAAGAACTCTTCTGTAAGCTGCTTTCAGTTAAGTCTGCAGCTTTGGAGCAAGTAATTCAGATCCTTGGTCTGTGTTGGAGCAGACAGGCATGTCTGGCTCAGCAAGGCCGGGTGCTGGGGTCCCAAGCTGGCAGGGAAAGCAGGGGCATAAGTAGTCTTGGCACATCAGGTGGCAGCTCCCAAGGGGGGGCTCTGTGATTCAACCCATCACACAGGGTTCTGAAATGTTAGAAAGGATTGAGAAGCTGCCATTTCTCAAGCTCTGAAGAGTCCAGCTGGACCCATACCACATACTCTGGTTACTCTATAAAGACTGAGAAATCATCTCTGAGACAGAGGGGAATGTGTTTTGATGTGTGTGTGGAAGTATGGAAAATGTTCTATTATATTTGTATGTAACAGAAACAAACGGGGAAAGTCTGTATAAAAAAAAAAACACCCGTAGATTTTGTTTAGAAGGTATTAACAGTATTTGGAATACTATGAACAAGTTTTATACTGTTTACAGTGTGTTTTGTATGCATTAAATGCTTGTTTACTATGAAAGTGTATGTTACACTCTCTTTGAAATTGACTGGAAACTATTAATCACCATTTAACTGGTTTCATGTATAAAAGCCTTGAGGTTTAAATTTGTTTAATGCTTTCTGAAAAGTCCAGAAAAGACAGAACTCTGGCCTGCCCTTCAGCGAAGTGTTATCTGGCATGCACATACAGAGTTCTGGAGCAAGGAACAAGAAGAAAGGGAGTGTATTGTTATGCAGTATGCATGTGAATGAGGTAGTTTCATAAGCACAAGGCATTTTAGGCATTGACCTGGTCTTGTGCATGCAGGGATACTGATTAATAATTACTAAAATATCTAGCTTTTATATACAACTTTTTACTGGTATATCTCAAAGCACTTTTCAAAGGAGGTCACTATCACTATATCCATTTTACAGATGGGGAAACTGAGGGACAGGGCAGTGAAGTGACTTTCTCAAGATCAGCAGGAATGGAACCCAAGCCTCCAGAGTATCACTCTGGTGCTAAATCCACTTAGACCAAACTGCCTCACATTAAATATGTGTATGTGCTTAAGTTGAACTAATGTATGCATGCAATTGCACTTACCTAACTTTGAACATCTGGCCCTTAATTCACTATTGTTTAGAGGTTTTGTTAGCTTATAGAAGTGCAAAGTAAAAGAATGAAATGCTCACCTATCATGCACTTACTATATGTGGATCAGTGGGGCTGGGATCATGAAGCAAACCAAAATATTGTTCCTGCTTTGTTTTATTAATTTATATGTAACATTAGAAACCTCTGTGGTTTCACTGTAATACTGGATGTAAACAGACTGCTTTTACACTATTGTAGTTCCTTGGTAACTGTTAAATCTTTATACTGCTTGACCATACTTGTAATCACAAATGTATTTTTGTTTTTAAATAACTCTGTTCCTAAAGTACCTCAGCATCCTCTTGATAGAATTATCATTTGTTCTGTATTTTTTTAAATAACACCTTCCTACTCAGAACATTTAATGTTAATTTTCACTTCTATGTTGATGATGACTATTTTAAACAAAGACCAGAGCCTCAGATCTGGTGTGTGGATCAATTTATGTGCATTGAAGTCAATGGAGTAATGCTGTTTTTCACCAGTTGAAAATTTGGCCCTATCATTTGTTCTTTCCAAACTGGAAGGTTATTCTGACATTTAAAAGTTAAAATACACATGTATCTTTTGTAAAAGGCATATATATATATATATATATATATATATATATATATATATATATATATATATATAAAAATTAAATATTCCTTTTTATAGGATCTTTTGGCTCCTCATCATGGGTTTTATAATCCTTTAAAAAGTATCTTTGTGGATAATATATTACATGCTATATCCTGTAAACTTCTCTATCCAACTACTGAATCTCTATTTTGAAGGGAATATAGCAAAGTTTGTTTTATGTAAAATCCACATAGCAAATGCTAGTCACAGATGGGCTAAGCAGCTGTCCACATGCTGGAGAACTGTTCATCTCTGACTTGCCAAAGGTACAACATCTAAGCACACTCTTTGCTGCAATCCAGACTGCTTAAAATGAACATTATACTTCAACTCCTGTCTGAATGAATGTAAGGATTACAATGAAGGCTCACTGCTCAAGCACTCATAACTTATCCAAGGTTACTCAGTTATTAAATAATTCACTACTGGAATAATCATTATTTGTCCATTGTGTCTATCTGAAGCATTTTTTGAATATTCAGAACACTTTGCATTTCTATGACATCTTCCATCTAAATATTGCAAAGCATTTGGCTGATTAAGTATTCCAAAGCCTATAGGAGGAAATATTATCCTCATGTTATTAATATGGAAATTAATAGAAAGGGTGAGCTCCTTGGGTTGACTTGAGCTCTGCTTGACCACAAAAGGTGGGGAAAGAAAGTGGAGCTAAGCCACTCCTCTGTGCCCCTGACTCTGGGACAGGCTGGAACTACACGGCTTTTTATTTCATTTAGAGAGTCCATTACATCAAGGGAATCCCCAGCTATTCCATTAGGGCAGCATTCTGCTGCTTTCACAAAGCAGCTGGAAAGAGCAGTCAAGCATTTTAAGCAACTTGGGTAAGATCACATAGCAAGGCTATAGAAAAGCAAGAGGCAAAAACACATCTCCTGAGTCAGCCCTGTGCTTTAGTCATAAAAGCATCCTTTTGTAGGATCCAGGGTGTGAGCATCATATATTATGGTTAGTCAGGAGCCAGAGCCAAAGGTCAGAGCCAGAGAGAGCCAGGAGTCAAGCCAAGGATCAAAACTGGAGTCAGGGGCAGAGCAGAGGAGTAGGGACTTGCAGCAAAGCAAGAAAGCAGGAACTAGGAACAGATACGGGTCTGGGATAAGGAGGACAGGAACAGATGGGAAGGCAGGAGGTCAGGAATCGGGTAAGTAGGCAGTGTCCACAGCCAGCCAAGCATGCCTCTTTCTGGTTTAAGTAGGCCTTTCCAGCCAATCAGTGGGCTTGGGCATCTCCTTCAATCAGAAGCTTCATAGGCAGAGCCCTTTGCAAGCTAGAGCTTCACTGGTCCCCTTATCCAGTCACTCAGGTGAGCTGCTGGGTGACAGATCTGGTCTGAGCATTGCCTTTGGGACCCTGGGGCTGAGGTCAGCAAGCCCTCACACCTTCCCCATAAGTAAAATATCTTTCTAGAAAGTGTTAGTAGTAGCTAGAATGAGTGCTTAAAATCTAGGTTTTATAGATTCCATTCCCCATTCTGCTGACCCCATTGCTATCGGCAGAAATAAGGACTACAGAGTTGAGCACACAGCTCTTGTTTACCAGAGTCTGAGTCTCTCACAAGCACTGCACTATAGCAGAACTATTTTAGCACACAGAACCATCTCACAATTTCAGATTGAAATGTATTCAGAAAAGCAGTTGCTAGTGGGAAACTGTTTATGACTGTGGAAAATCCTTTTAATACACATTGAACAGTAATTACAATAGTTACATGAAGGCTTAACATCTAATTGAATAACAGTTAATTTAGACTTTCTAAATATTTCATTCAATTAACCAAAACATTAGTGAAAATAGCTAGAGCAAATGCAGAAAGAATCTCTACAAATACAGTATGAAAGTCTAGTGGTCAATTTCCATAACCATTACATCAATCTTTTAAATTGACTTAGTAACCACATGAAAGTCACATTTGGTTTATCCTTGGTACCACATTTAATTGCTCTACAAAGAACTACAAAGAAGAAAAGAGACTAAATTCATTTGCTTTCAAAAAATGGCTCCTGGCCACAAATGCAGTAAATAAAACTACAATTCTTTCCTCCCTAAATCCCTTTTAGAAACATGATGCAGTATCAAGCAGGAGAACAATCAACTTACTCTTCACTTGCATGAAGATAGAAACTAGAGATCAACCAAGGCAGCAGTGTTGAGCTCAGTTGAATTAGGTTTAAGTAAAAGGTTTGGATTTGAGGTTTTAAAAGGAATAGGCTTTGAGCTGAGTAACCCTGAAATCTCACAGACTCTTCTTGCAATAGCAGATCAGTACCACTTTAGAAAACATGTTTAACAAAAGCAATCCATGAACTACCAGGGTGTGCACTAGATGAACTAAAAGGCCTTTCTAAAATCTGTAAATTCTAAGTTTCAAGTCTTGAGAGTCTTACACAAGGAGCATGGTTTTGAAATGAATCCGAAACCAATAGAGTTATGTAAGAATGTGGGTGCACTTCTTTGTGCATATGAGAAGGTGGGTGGCAGCATTCTCAAGGACTCAGGAAGGCTGTAAAGAAGGTATGACAGTAGTGAAAGCACTGGCAATGAAAGTATGATGAAGATTTCAGCAGCTAGGCAGTTCCTCAGTTTGTGTAAATCATTGTAGCTCTACTGAAATCAAATGAAGTACACAGATTTGTACCAGCTGAGGGTCTGACACTGTTTCTGAGCTGGTGATTGGCAGATGTGCAGACTTGGGACATATAAAAATAATGTATTAATTGAAATAAGCCAAAGTTAGGTTAAATAAGACTTTACCAAAACACCATTGTGCATGTGGACAAATACAGTACTTATATACTATGGTACCTTAGAAATATCTTTCCAAGAGAGATAAACATACAAAAGCTTAGATTGTTCATGTTTTTGAAAACAAAGTTTTGAAAGATCAGAATTCCAATAAACTATGTAAGTGTTCTTTAAACTAGTAAATCAAATTAAAATGTTGTATTTGCCATATGAAAATAAATGAGGCCCTCCACCTATGAGTCAACTTGCATTTCAGAAAGAGTAAAGAGCTGTAAGGAAAATAAGCTGTTAAATAGAAATACAGAGAAATGAATATATGTACAGTAAATTCATAGATTATAGCAGCAGAGAACTTTAAAAATCAATGACAAATATCACACTTCTAGAGCTGTCCCAACACTCAGGTGGAGAGTCTGCTATCAAATTACAGCAGGACCTGCAAAGAATCACGCAATCATAAGTGTGAATTCAAATACTAATATAAAAGAATGTATTTGGTTGTAGGTAAGCAACTGTATTTACTCCAAAATTTTAATGATTATCTGTAGTAATGGCAATATGATAAAGTGTCCCAGATGTTGCAGCTCTTGCAGAGACTTGGGCTAGCCACCCAAACTGAGACCCGGGGAGGTTGGGTAGGCTTGAGAGCCTGAACTACTACCTGAGCCACAACATCTACACTTCTTATGTATTAGCTCGAGTCCTGTTAGTGCAAGTCTGCCCACCCAGACTGGGAGGCTTGTTCCCAGCTGCAGTGTAGACATGCACTGTGTCAGCTTACATTTCATTTTAATTTGTGTCAAGAGCCATATTCTTTCCTGGATCAAGTGGGAAGTCTGCAGTTGTCATTTCTTCTTCCTAGTGGCCAGGATCCTGTGAACTTTCTGATTTGTTTCTCCTTTTAAATGTACCATTAATTTTAATGACGCTTACACAGTCAGCTTTAAATAAACTAGACTGCTAAATGGTCTTTCCAAAGCACACAGCTTTTAGTCCTCAGTGGACGAGAAAGGGAACAGCAATGTCTTAACTGAACAGCAGAGGGCCACAAAAAGACAGTTCTAACTAGAAGAGCAGGTATCCCTAATAAGTGAGAGTGACTAAAAAGTTTAGTGGCTTACATAAACGGATAATTTTAAACCCATCACATTTAAACTATAAATAATTGAAAGCTGCTGTGCATAGACTGACAGGCAGGAGGGAATATATGTAAATTAGAGCTATAATTTATTAGAATAAGAAACCCCTCACTTACATTATACCTTTACACAATTATCCTTCCATGACTCAACTTGGGCATTCTACGAATTTGAGCGTGTGACATTTCCTTGCACTAGAAGTTGCAGGAATCTGTGGAAGAATGTCTTGTGGAATGCCAACACCAGAATCTCTGAGCCTTTCTGTGCTAATTTTTAGAAACAAACTTTAAAAGCCCATTGGCTTAACTGAACTCTACGTAGATAACCCAGCAATCATGTATCTAAAGATCTGTTAGTGTTAGGGAGAAAAAAGGTTTTAATATTTCAGCCTCACTATAATTACCTTGTCATGAAAAACTACTCCTGCCTAACATATGGTTAGTCGCACCTTAAAAAAGAGAGAGATTTGATCTCACCTACCATGAATATGGAAGAGAATTGAGGATAGAAGGGAGGAGCAGAGCCTTTGCTTAGAGTCTGGGGGAGAAGGGATTCCTGTAACTCCAAACCTGGGAGAAACCTTAATCCTCCACTATTTTCTAATGATTTTTTAACTAGCTAATTTAATATCATCTATAGAGTATCTATTTACAATAATTTGTTTTTTACTAACTCTGTCACACTGTCTTGAGTGGCCCACAACCGTGACGGCCTATCTCAGGGCAGACTGTCAGAATACAGGACAAATATCCCAAACTGGTGGTATGTTCTATAATTAGATTGCACCAAGCCTGTGACAAATGTGAACTCCTGGATCACTATACTAGTCTTGTCAAGGAGTCACAAACAGTCCCCTTAGACCAGGGGTGGCCAGCCTGAGCCTGAGAAGCAGACAGAATTTACCAATGTACATTGCCAAAGAGCCACAGTGATACGTCAGCAGCTCCCACTCCTAGCGCCTCCTGCCTACTGGTAGTCCCGCTGATCAGCATCTCCCAATCAGCTGTTTCATGGAGTGCAGGAGGCTCTAGGATAGAGGGGGAAGAGCGAGGGCACAGCAGGCTGAGGGGAGAGGGCAGGAAGAGGTGGAGTGGCAGAGCCAGGGGTTAAGCAATGAGCATCCCCCGGCACATTGGAAAGTTGGCTCCTTTAGCTCCAGCCCCAGAGTCAGTGCCTATACAAGGACTGCATATTAAGTTCTGAAGAAGCACATGTGGCTTCAGAGCCACAGGTTGGCCACCCTTGCCTTAGACTCTCTAGCCTATCTTGCCACCCAGACAAACTGAACTTTGTGATAAGGGTCACTTAAACCAAAAATCACACCACATCACATTTCTCCCAGTCTCAAGAGACTAGTCACTTACCTCAGGTCAACTGGTACTCCAGATCTTCCACCAAGACAACACTGGCAGCCAATTCTACAGTAAACTAACTAAAGATATATTAGCTAAGAAAAAAGATAGTTATTGAGAGGTTAAAGCAGGTAAATATATATACAGGGGAATCGCAGCTTGTAACTCCAAATGGTGATGTAGTAAACCGCCAGTTTCCCCAAAGTCTTTTCAGGGTTCCCAGATTGTCTCTCGGGATCTCCGTTTTGCATCTGTCACACTTCCCTGTAAAAATCCAGGCAGTTCAGCGATAAAGGATCTTTCCTTGAATTCATATTTATAGTTTCTTCATACAGAAAGCCAGCTGACAGTGTCTCTATCCGAGTGGGCTTTTCCTTTGATGATAGTGAGTGAGGAATGCACTTAGTCTTTCGATCTCCAACAATCATTCATAATGGCCACTTGCTTTGAAATTTGCAAAGTTCTTCATTAACCTTTTTACAAGATTTGTTTGATGGGTTATATAGTTACAGGGGTATACACAATGTAAATGTTTGCTATTACTTTATCACAGGAACAGATAAGTTAAAACAATGCAAATAATGTCCCATTTGTTTTCATGAAGTTTAAAAACCCAATATGCTGTTATACAGCTAACCATTACTTTGATCTATACTAATACGCAAGTAAATTGACCTGTTAGACTCTAGCATGACCTGATCTGCCATTGTCACAAACTCATTTTTAGAAAATACCTTGCCCTTTTCCTAGTCCTTTACACAATATAAAAACAAATGGCATTTTCCTTTAAAAAGCCAAATGCCTTTCCAAAAAGTGCTCATATCAAAATTTTTCATCTATGGTACTTGACATTTTTACAAATGATAGGAAGGCTTGTTTAGGTCATATTTTGGTATTAAAAACTATTGAAACCATCATATTACTAAATCTAAATAGAGAGATCTTACATGTATATGCATGTGTGTGTACATATGTATATTCTGTAATATGTGGAGGATGCTGACAAAATGAAATATAACAGTATAACAATAATATGAAAACATGAAACAAGAGAGGGGAAATGAATACCTACAGTGACCTGGTTTGCATTAAAAATTGTGCTTAACTTAAATTTTATTGAGCTGATCATGAACATGTTTGTAACAAATGGATCTCATTTATAATTAAAGGAGAAACCTTCCCTACTTTAATCTTCAGTATAGATTTTGTGGGTCAGAGCCTTAGCTGGCATAAATTGACGTAGCTTCCTTGTCTTCATATGGTTCTTTGTTGCACATTGTGGTTTCATTTCAATGTTCAATTTAATACTGGCTTTATTTTCAGTTCATTCCTTTCAGATTCAGTTCATTCTATTCTGTTCCCATTTTCCTTGTTCCCACAGATCACCATGGATGTGGCACACTTGGAATGAGATCTTGACTTCAGTATTCTAAACTCCCTAAATTTAAGCAAATCACACACATACACCAAGAGGGAGAGCTGAATATTGCTGTCAGGATATGCCAAGTGGCTCTACTGGCATATTTTACCACATAGTTTTAACATGGCAAAAATCTAATTAGAGATGGGCCTTGAATCCAGCTCCTCAATCCCACCACTTCTAAACTTCTACTAAAAATAAAACCAGCCCCTACACATGACATTTTAATCTAATAGACAAGACTTCTGTAGTAGTTTTAAAAAATCATACAAAAGACAAAGAGGCTACTTATTTTGGATGACATCTGTCACAATGCAATATTGATTACAGGCTTGAAATTTTGATCAGACTAACAAAACAAAACTGATTGGCACTTTGCTGTCCATTAATTAGAGATACCTTACCACAGTGTTATGGAAGTATGTGTGAAAATATGTTAAGGAAATTGATGTGTGACTTTCCAATAAAAAGAAAAGAATAGAAGAATCTATTTTGATTAAATTTCTCAAGATGAGCCATATTGAACTATCCGTGTTTTAAATTTAATCCACCATAAATTTATCCACTTCATATTAATTTTACATTTTCCCCTCTTTAGTCATGTGACACGTTTCTCTAGACTTCATGACCTAAAACTGTCTACCTAAATTTAGCTGGAGAATCTAT
The DNA here is from genome assembly GCF_007399415.2 of Gopherus evgoodei. Taxonomy (NCBI): domain Eukaryota; kingdom Metazoa; phylum Chordata; order Testudines; family Testudinidae; genus Gopherus; species Gopherus evgoodei. The sequence continues at coordinate 94,234,399 of NC_044325.1, forward strand.
AAAAATAAATGGCAATGTATGTGTCACAATATTAGACACGAGCAGCCTTTCAAGTGCAAATTTTAGTTGGAATGTTATCAAAACATTAAAAAATATGATAATAAATAACTGCACTATGAGTGGTTCCAGCTTCCCACTAGTCAGAAAGTGGGTGTGGGAATTTTCTACACTAAGCTGGACTTGCCTACAATAAACAGAGATGTTTGACACAAGACAACTAGAAGTGTAACTGACAACTTGTGCTGACCTCCGCGAATTACATTGTTGTTGAATAAAAAGGAAATTATAATAATTAAATTGCTGCTTCAAAAATCATATAAGGAACTAAAAGAAACTCAGATACCAGAGGAACCATGAATGGCTTGCAAAGGGATTTTTTTTTTATTTATTCTCTTTGGGTCTTTAAATAATACTGTGAATCTGAATAGGGCACAAACAAGGCTCTTCCATCCCATCTGTCCTGCTGTTTGCTGAAATGGCTACATTGTTATGTTTCTATAACTTAACTTTATGAAGATAGGTTATTGGCCTATTGCCTGTCTACCAACCTTGGGGACCAGTGATGTGCTTTTCATCTGGTCCCTAAAAGCAGCAAAGAATCCTGTGGCACCTTATAGACTAACAGACGTTTTGGAGCATGAGCTTTCGTGGGTGAATACCCACTTCCTCAGATGCATGTAGTGGAAATTTCCAGGGGAAGGTATATATATATGCTAGCAAGCAAGCTAGAGATAATGAGGTCAGTTCAATCAGGGAGGATGAGGCCCTGTTCTAGCAGTTGAGGTGTGAAAACCAAGAGAGGAGAAACTGGTTCTGTAGTTGGCAAGCCATTCACAGTCTTTGTTCAATCCTGAGCTGATGGTGTCAAATTTGCAGATGAACTGAAGCTCAGCAGTTTCTCTTTGAAGTCTGGTCCTGAAGTTTTTTTGCTGCAGGATGGCCACCTTAAGGTCTGCTATAGTGTGGCCAGGGAGGTTGAAGTGCTCTCCTACAGGTTTTTGTATATTGCCATTCCTAATGTCTGATTTGTGTCCATTTATCCTTTTCCGTAGAGACTGTCCAGTTTGACCGATGTACATAGCAGAGGGGCATTGCTGGCATATGATGGCGTATATTACATTGGTGGACGTGCAGGTGAATGAACCAGTGATGATGTGGCTGATCTGGTTAGGTCCTGCGATGGTGTCGCTGGTGTAGATATGTGGGCAGAGTTGGCATCGAGGTTTGTTGCATGGACTGGTTCCTGAGCAAGAGTTATTATGGTGCGGTGTGCAGTTACTGGTGAGAATATGTTTCAGGTTGGCAGGTTGTCTGTGGGCAAGGACTGGCCTGCCACCCAAGGCCTGTGAAAGTGTGGGATCATTGTCCAGGATGGGTTGTAGATCCTTGATGATGCGTTGGAGGGGTTTTAGCTGGGGGCTGTATGTGATAGCCAGTGGAGTCTTGTTGGTTTCTTTCTTGGGTTTGTCTTGCAGTAGGAGGCTTCTGGGTACACGTCTGGCTCTGTTGATCTGTTTCCTTATTTCCTCGTGCGGGTATTGTAGTTTTGAGAATGCTTGGTGGAGATTTTGTAGGTGTTGGTCTCTGTCTGAGGGGTTAGAGCAGATGCGGTTGTACCTCAGTGCTTGGCTGTAGACAATGGATCGTGTGATGTGTCCGGGATGGAAGCTGGAGGCATGAAGGTAGGCATAGCGGTCAGTAGGTTTTCGATATAGGGTGGTGTTAATGTGACCATCATTTATTTGCACCGTGGTGTCTAGAAAGTGGACCTCCTGTGTAGGGAGGTCCAGGCTGAGGTTGATGGTGGGGTGGAAGCTGTTGAAATCGTGGTGGAATTTTCCCAGAGTCTCCTTCCCATGGGTCCAGATGATGAAGATGTCATCAATGTAGCATAGGTAGAGAAGGGGCGTGAGTGAACGAGAGCTGAGGAAGCGTTGTTCCAGGTCGGCCATAAAGATATTGGCATATTGTGGGGCCATGCGGGTGCCCATAGCAGTGCCACTGATCTGGAGATATATATTGTCATCAAATTTGAAATAGTTGTGTGTAAGTATAAAGGCACAGAGCTCAGCAGCCAGTTGTGCTGTGGCAACATCAGGGATAGTGTTCCTGATAGCTTGTGTTCCATCTGTGTGTGGGATGTTTGTGTAGAGAGCCTCTACATCCATGGTGGCTAGGATGGTGTTTTCTGGGAGGTGACCAATGCATTGTAGTTTCCTCAGGAAATCAGTGGTGTCACGGAGATAGCTGGGAGTGCTGGTGGCATAGGGTCTGAGTAGAGAGTCCATATATCCAGCCAGTCCCTGGTCCCTGTCCTTTGAGCTGTCTGGCTTAGGTAGCCCAACTAGGACTTAAAACTCCTTCAGTCATCGCTCTGGGGATCAATGGAACACACAAGTCTTCCCATCACATCAAGGAGTAATCCTAAATAATATTAATAGGTGTTGAATTCTCTAAATGCCAGCCTATGTGCATGATTCAGTTGGAAGAAGACATTTTTATAACACTGGAAAAACAATATGGGGTTATAAAGAAGAATTTTGATATGGTCACCCATTGTAACTAGGACGAAAGCCTCTTGTAAAATGATAAATTGCATATTCTGTGTATGTGTGTGCGTGTGCGAGCGTGCATGCGCACAGTGATTAGACTGCCTTTTGAAAGGACAAACCGACTGAAATATGGTGTAATAAAGTCTCATCTAGCTGCAGCAAAGACAAGACATGACAAGAAGATTGATATGCTAGATCGAAAGTAGCCATGAGAACATGCCCACCAAGGGTAAATAGTTGATTCAAATTGTGAACATTCCCAAATAAGACAAAATGTGTTCTAAGTGGATGTAAAAAGTTATGCTTATAAATGTGCGTTTTAACATTTTCCCTGACAGTGAGGAAGTTATATACCTAATATAAATGGAAGTCTGCACTACCTAAACCACCTATGACTACCTGTAAGGAGACCTCAACCTTTAACTACACAGAACACTTTTGGTGTGATTTACCTATGGAGAAAAAGGAGGTGATGCACATCAAATGCATTTAATGTTTTATTAATGGAAAGTATTTTGAGGGAGAAAAATACACTTTAATAATAGTCCTAGTTAACTCACATCATCTTTCCCAGAAAATTGCCACATTTACTGTACCCATTCTTTGCTGTAACTGTTTGGCACGTATAAAAGAGTCCTGAAAAAGTTCTAATTGCACTGGTGAATTAATGATAAGATCCTAGAAAGAAAACACTTTCCCAAACTCGATCTCCTTTGGCAGGTTTCAGCTCAGAAGAAATTCACATTCTCTATTATTATTTTAGATTTGTTTTAAAATATAATAATGTGCACAGTTATGCGGGAAGCAAAAGAGGCAGGTGCTGTCCTCAGGCCTTTACTCACTGGAGTCTGGTTACTAATTTAGTGATCAATACCTTCTTTTTGGAAATGGCCACTTATGAAATAAATGGTGGTAATGTGCTGCTATTTATCAGATGCCTGTATCTAATGCTTCAGTAAACAACCTGTGTCTAGGAAGCTTCTGAAGACACGGCCGCAGTTCTTCTGCTTTTAAAAAAAAGTCTCAAAGCTGTGTTCACAATCTAGAATCAGTAGAATGTTACCAAAATGATAAATTATGGGCCGGATTCTTCTCTTAGCTATACCCTCCTGAAAGGAGTGGCACTAGTGTAACAGAAAGGACAATGTGGCTTTGTGTGTTGACAACACTGCTTGCTCCATGTTTGAAGGGCAACATTGACAGCATATTTAAAACAAATATAAGGAAGTATTTCCTCACACAATATACAGTCAACCTGTGGATCTCCTTTCCAGAGGATGTTGTGAAGGCCAAAACCATAACAGGGTTCAAAAAAGAACTAGATAAATTCATGGAAGATAGGTCCATCAATGGCTATTAGCCAAGAGGGGCAGGGATGGTGTCTCTAGCCTCTGTTTGCCAGAAGCTTGGAGTGAGCGACAGGGGATGGATCACTTGATGATTACCTGTTCATTCCCTATGGGGCACCTGGCACTGGCCACTGTCGGAAGACTGGATACTGGGCTAGATGGACCTTTGGTCTGACCCAGTAGGGCCATTCTTATGTTCTTATGTTCATATTACAACTCAGTGCTGAAAAAAACTGTTGAAAGTTTGCTTTTCTAAACAAAAGTATCTGATGATATGGCACTGTATTCTTCCCAGCCTTTGGTTACATTCTTCAGGGTAGATATGCTATATCTAGTGATAAAGAATATCTTCTAAGGGTATGCCTGTATACTAGAGTTTTTGACCTTATGTTCAGACATCAGAAAATCATAAACATTTGTGTCTTCTAACAAGCCTCTGTGGACTGTGTACACTAGTCTTTAGAAATGTGTTTACCTCCTGGCAATATATTTACTTGAGGATAAAAACCTCATATAGAATATAGGCAAGCCCTAAGAATGTTGGGGAATGAACGAGACAAAGGGCTAAACTTTAGTTGTCTCAGTACAGGCACAACAGTGGGTAAACTCAATTAGATTTGCTCAGTGGAGATGTGGGTAATTTGTGTCTAAAAGCAAAACGTACCCAGTGCAGAGGGCTTATTTACCACAGAATCCCAACACCTTGTACATGACGTCTGTGCAGGAGTGAATTTCATTCTTAAATGACTAGTGACATCTTGAACTTGGTTCTCTATGTCACTCTCTAACAGCTTTGATTATTTGTATGCTGTGTATCGGAAAACTGCCAAAAGTTCTAGAACACCTCGAGCGTGATTTTGTAAAGAAATATTGACCCATTCTCCTTTCTCGCAAATGATATTTTATTCTTGCAATTCAATTCATTTTGGCTGAAAATCCACCATTGTACCTGAGGATCAGTTACTTATACATATGCGCAGTACATTTGTGCCCACAGGTAACTGCAAAAAATGTAGGTGCCATTAATTTTGATTTAAAAAAAAGCTGGGTGCTGAAAAACTGGCTTTATTTTTCCTGTATTTCAGTTAGGAATGTAGAAATGTGTAACATTTTGTGCTTTCTGTTCAGGTGTGGGTTGAAGGCCAATATTTCTATTTCTTATCAGCAGTTTCAGCATTTTTGTCTTGTCATTGTAAAAAAAAGTGATGTGTCTGAAAATACTAAAATAAAAAATATTTGTCAGCGTATTGTGGTTTTATCTGCTTACATCTAAATATATTTGTCCGTCTTTATCTCAGAGCACAGTAGTGAACCTAGTAATGGTATCAGATGAGCTTGCCTGTTAATAGTTTCATTTGTTACATGTTACATACCAATTCATAGTTACATAATGAATTATTGCAAAATGAGAACAGTGGAATATAAGAGCTCTCTGTCTAATCTGGTATTCTTCTTTGTCCATGGCTACATATGCTTCAGAGGCAGACATTAAATCCTCATAATGACAATACCTATTACTATGCCTATGGGAGAATATTCTTTCCAAACTCAAGCAATTGGTGGTTACCTTAGGTGCTGAAGCGTGAGGCTGAGTTAGACCCCAGAATCCACATTTAATCACCTAAACAACTGGCCTGACTTTTGAAGGTGCTGAGCATCTGCATCCCCTGTTGACTTCAGTGGGAGTTGTGGGTATTTAGCATCTCTGTAAATCAGGTCTTTCCCACTTACATGGCTATATGTTGGACAACATAACTAATACTCTTTGGATATGAAAGTATTTTGTTTGATAATTTATTGTATCCATGAGTTCCACTGACTAATTAGCCATTGTGTAAAAATTATTTCCTTTTCTTAGCCACATTTGTTCCTGTTTAGTTTTACTGGGTGTCCCTTGCTCTTTTATTATGAGAAATAGCACCTGTTTGATTTTTAATATACTGTTCATTATTTTACATCCCTCTATTGTGTCACTTGTTATTTATCTTCTCTCTCTGCTACATATTCCTAATTTTTAAATTTCTCTTCATTCTGAAGCCTTTCCATGTCTCTAATCATTTTCTCTGCCTTTCTGTGGATTTTTCTGTTTCAGCTGAATCTGTTAGTGAGACAAGGTCACCAAAACCGAACACAATATTCAAATGACAACATACTGACTATAAAATGTTTGACTGCTCTATGAAAAACATTTTACATACACGCCATACAACAAATATGTTCATAAAAATTATTCATCGACAATACTGATGAACAAATAATTTTGTAAAAATTATCTGATTATAAGCAATTGGCAAAGAGAAAAATGTTCTAAATTCATATGATAAATTGACTGCAATGAATAGTTTGAATTTTTGGTCCTTGTCATTGTATTGAGCAGATGATTTTCACTAAGTAATACTTAGGATATATCAATGCAGCATCTGGGAGGTGTGATTCCCAGGGCAAGTAGACAGACTTAATTTAGCTCAGCTTGACCTAAGGCACTAAAAATAGCAGTGTGGATGTTGAGTCCCTGGCTGTGACTTGAGCTAGCCACCTGAGCTTGGACACAGTGCGTCGCAGGGTCTTGACTCAGGCAGCTACTCCAAGCTGCCATGATGCCCATGTGTCATAAACAGATAGTTAAGGGTTAATGTCTCTTTTACCGGTAAAGGGTTAACAAACAGGGAACCAAAAACACCTGACCAGAGGACCAATCAGGAAACAAGATACTTTCAAAACTCGGTGGAGGGAAGCCTTTGTTTGTTTGTTTTTTGGGGTTTTGCTTTGTTCTCTCTGGGTCCTGGAAGGGACTAGATGTGCAACCAGGTTTCTTGCCAATTTCCCAGCTACAGTCTCTTATATATTCAGAATAGTGAGTATTAAGTAGGAAAGGTGGTTATTGTCTTTTGATTGTTTTCTGTATTTGCAAATGTGTATTTTGCTGGAAGTATTTTAAATTGTATATTGCTGGGGGGAGGCTTCTTTCTAGTGTCTATAAGCTGAAAGACCCTGTAACTTTTACCATCTAAATTACAGAGACAACTTGTACTTTTTTCTTTCTTTTTATTAAAAGTTTTGCTTTTTAAGACCTGTTTGATTTTTTCCCCTTGTTGAGGCTCAAGGGAATTGAGTCTGTACTTACCAGGGAATTGGTGAGGGAAAGGAGAGAGAAGGGGGAAAAACCCTTGATTTCTCTGTGTTGTGATTCAAGGAGTTTGAATCATGGTGATCTCCTAGTGTACCCAGGAAGGGAAAGATCTGGGAGGAAGAAAGGAAAAAGGGGGGTGGGAATGGTTTATTCCCCTTTGTTGTAAGACTCAAGGAATTTGGGTCTTGGGGGTCCCCAGGGAAGGTTTTGAGGGGACCAGAGTCTATCAGGCACTCCAAGTCCTGATTGGTGGGAGCTTATCAAATCTAAGCTGGTAATTAAGCTTAGAGGAATTCATGCTGGTATCCCAACTTTTGGACTCTAAGGTTCAGATTGGGGAAACATACCATCACACTATGCTGCTCTTTTTAGCATGCTAGTTCAAGCTGAGCTGATGAATCCAGGGCTGATGAGAGCGGGGGAGAAAGCTAGTACAAATTACCGGGGCCAGGCGGTACTAGCCTGGAGCCCAGCTTCCCTAGCTTTGTCAGCCCTGTTTAGCTAGTCCGCCCTTGCTGGGGGGCCTGAAAAAATTTGTTCACCGGGGCCTGAACCTGCTCTCGGCAACCCTGGATGAATCTATATACCAATGCTGGGAATAACAATTCCCAGCTGCAATGTAAACCTACCTGGAGGTCTTTTCCAGAGAAGTTATAGTTAATTTGCAAACTATCAACATATTAAATGCAACACTCCAAGAATTTTTTAAAAAAAATCAATATTCTTAAACACAATATTACAGTTGGAGAAAAAAGTATTAAAATTGACTTTAATCCCAAAGTTTTTTATTTGTTCTTTTTCTCTGTGTCAAAAATTATGCAAACTTGTGCTTTCTTTGAAGCTTGTAAATTACTTAATTTCCTGAAGTGAAAGTGTTTCACTTCTAAATGTAAATATTCCTTCTGAGTCCTAGATGAATGATTTGCATTGGTTAAAGCATATAATTGGTGATTGTATGTTGTAACAGATTAATAGATTCTTTGCTTAATACTGAAGAAGTTGCTTGTGTGGAGAAATGTGTGTTATATGAGGAATCGATTGATTACATAGTGAGTTTATCCAACTTACCAAACTTAGACAAAAAAAAAAAAGTCTTGGATACATATTAAAAGAAGCTAATTATTTTCAGTGTGTGACCCTGTTTATTTCTATAAACTGGAGGCTTTCTGCTACTTTGGTGATAAAGCAGACAGAAATCTGGCATAGGCAACTTCCTGGGGTTCCTCTTCCATGAGTGGAATGCTTGGGTGACATAGAACTAGCCTAGTGTACTTACTGTGATGCTGACAGAGTAGCTCAGGCCAGAGCCATAGGCCAGCCAATTCACTTGTGTGTGAATATCAAAGGAATTAAATGTATTAGTATAGTTCATGCCAATTTACTTGTGTGTTACAGATCAAAGGAAATATTAATTGTATTGGTTTTGCCTATCTATTTTTTGTTGTTTACTGTTACATTACATTCACATTATGCATACCTGGTAATTAAATAACCCTAGATCAAAGTCTGTGTCAAAGTAGAAGTGTATTCAGGGGTTAAAACTTCATGAAAACTAATGGAATGTTATTTGCATTGTTTTCACTTATCTGTTCCTATTATAACGTAATGGCAGGCATTTACATTATGCATATCCCTGTAACTGGAAATATTAATTCAAAGCAATTGGCCATTATGTGAGTAAAAACGGTTATCAGATTGTTGTATGGAGAAGAAGCCATAAGTACTGTTTCAAAGGAAGATCCTTGATCTATGAATAGTTTGGATTCTAACAGGGCAGAATAAATGAACAAGACAACAGTAATCCCCAGAGTTATTCTAGGTAGCCCTGAAAAGACTTTGGGGAAACTGGCAGATTACTACATCTCTGCTATCATTGTGGATTTACAAACTTTGACTCACCTGTTATTATATTTTACCTGCTTTAATCACTCAATAGCTCCCATTCTTTTTTCTTAACTAATAAAATTATAGTCTCTTTACCATGGAATTTGCTGCCAGTGTTACATTTGGTATAAGATAGGGAGTATCAATTGATCTGGGGTAAATCCTGGGACTGGGATTAACTCGATTAGTGTGATTTTTGGTTTTAATAATCTTTTGTCACAAAGTCCAGTTTGTCTGAGTGGCAAGATAGTTTGGAGAGTCTAAGAGGACTGTCTGTGACTCCATGGTAAGACTGGTCTAGTGATCCATGAGTTCATATTTGTTACTGGCTTGATGAAATCTAATAATAAAACAACTCCCCAGTTTGGAGTGTCTGCCTTTGTTTTCTGACAGTCCGCCCTGAGATAGGCTCTCACAGTTGTGAGTCCCTCCAGACAATATGATAAATATCTTAAAGGTATTTGTGATCTAATGAAAGACTGATTGTTTCAGATGACTAATAACAAAGATCTCTGCCACCTGACAATATTGATTTAATACAGTTCAGCACCACTAGTTTATAAACATCTCTCTATAATGAAATGAGCCATTGCACATAATCTATATCACGCACCTCATGGATGAAACCATCTCTTGATGAGAAGAATAGGTGAAAATATTGTGTTCTACAACTTACTGTAATTGGATGAAGAAAAGGCAGAGTGAAAAAATACTGAATGACAAAATATAAAGACAGCAGGTTTGACAGAGTAGTATAAGAACATGTTTTTTAGCAGAAGTTACAATTCACTGAGTTCATGATCATCATGCACAATGTAAGGAATATATTGAAACCCATACAACTGCATGTATCTTCTGTCACTTTGACCTACTGCTACAGACATGGATCAAGTGGTCAGAAAACAACCTCATCTTTTCCTTTTCCCAGATCAGATGATCATTTTAATCCACAGGTATTAGCAGATCTGGTACATGTAGAATATATGATAAATACTGCAGATACAACTTAGATCTGGACATGTACAATACAATGTGCACAATTAGAAGTAATTGCACAAGGAAACATATCAATATCAAGTGAGTCTCCAGTTTACAACTAGCAAATTAATTGGAAGAGAGCACTGATTGATAGATGTCCAAAATAACTAAAAGCTTCAGTTCAGCTGTTTTATATTTTTTTTATTATATAGATATACAGCAAACATGTCCTCCAAGTAAAAAAATGAACACTATCATAAAAACTCAATCAATCTTCAAATATTTAAAATGCTGAGAATCAAAGATGGGATTTTAAAAGATCAGGACCAATCACTAAACATAATGAGTTTGATTTTTCCCCTGCACCAAGCTCCACCTGGCAAGGAAGAAGCCTCAGTCCCAGCCCTGACGCAATTTAGAATCGTTCCCATGCTGCTCTGAATTGTGCTGCTTGTTTTTTAATGGATTCTCCATCACTGGAGGACAGTTGTAATGAAGTTCCACTCTGCATTACCCCTTTCCTGATGCCTCCTTTCCCTACTGGTGCATAGTCTGGTGTGGCACAGTTGTGCCAGCAGAAAGTGCCGCTGCTGGGCATTTACAGCGAGATTATGGCCCATTTGCACTAGCTGCAAGGAACAAAGAGACTGTAATTGTGTAGAGAATCTGGCCCAGTATGTTAAATCTAGGGATTGAAATAAATTCTATTTGATATACTGGAACCAAGTAGTATCCTAGCCTGCTCACCGATTATTGGGTATCTTGCTCTTTTACATAACATGTGTGGGAATCACACAAGAAAAATAAGTGATAAATAACAGTGTTTATTAAACATATTCAACATACAAGGCCTAGCTATATATATACACTGCTGCTTTGAAAGGGTTCTGGTGGCTACAGAAACACAGAAGTCAGTGAGGGCCACTAGAAAGCTCACACACTATTTAAAGGGATACTGCCCAATTCCTATATACTACACATTAGAAGGCAGATTTGTTGGAAGTTTCTGGATTATAAATTTAAGTGATCAAATATGGAAGTAAGCAGTTAGTGCCAGTGAAAAGAATAGAGGAGAAAAATGAATATAATATCCATGTATGAAACTAAAATCAAGAAGAAATCGTTTTAAGTAAGAAAATAAAGTGTGTATGTGGATCGGAAGGAATAGTTGTTCAAAAGGTAAATGAATCATTTAGCGGCATTGAAAACTGGGCCATCTGGAGTTAAGTGCTGTGTTGCCTTCCCTGCCACTAGCTTCAGGCTTATAAACATCACAACCACGAAAGCATGTTTCTGCAAGGAAAGAAACACCCTCAGGTAACCATGTTTCTGTTCAACCAAAATGATTCAGTCATCAAAAGCAAATAGGCCGTGGTTCTCATGAACTAAAGAAATTAGGACAAGATAAGGTAACACCAGACAGAAAACAACATCATCCATGAGCAGAGGAAGTGCTATGTATGCATTCAGGGAAGATGTTCTAAGGCAGAAAGGGCAGCGTAACACCGAACTCCCTCTGAAACCAGTGGGATCTGGACATCTAATTCCCATTGAAATCCAATAGGACCTGGACACCTAACTCTCTTTATGCATCTACAAATCCCCCACACTCTTAAGGCGCTTAGGGATTATGTTAAGACATGAGAGATGATGTGGTCCTTATTAATCAGTAGCCAGCTTGAGCCAAATTCAACTCTCCTGACATAGTGGTGTAGTAAGTGAAGGCCCTGATAAAGGCCCAGTATGAGGCCTGAGGCCTGAACCAAAGTAATGGTCAAGACTTTGCTAACATAAAGCAAAGTGAAGCTGTGAGCCAGAGGCAGGCCCTGCTCACAGAAGCTGGCAAGGAAAGGGCTGATGCTGCAAGAAGATACGTACCTAAAAGGTACTGAACACTAGAGATCAGAACATTCACATACTTGCACATTCCACACAGATAACAAGGAACAGACTGACCCATCCCAATGACAGGGGCAAAAGGGTAATATGATGGATAGAGTTGTTTTGATCGAGCCAACATGTACAAGATGAGAGGCGGCACCTTACTACGTAGAGGGGTTGTACCTAGCTGCGTAGAGGGGCTGCACCTCAATACATCAGGAGTGATGTGTAACTTGTTTGTACCTGTGTATAAAAATGTATCCCTGGGGCGATGTCTTTGTCCGGCCGAGGGGGAAGTGGAAAGTCCCGCCACTGACTGAGCCGAGTCCATTGACCGTGGGCACATAGTAGTAGTATGCCTTTTACTAGAGTAACAATCTAGGGGAACTATCGTTGTGTCCATACGGCAATAAACCTGGCCGACGTGCCTTCGTACCTTACTAGACTCTGTGGTCACTGGGGGTTCTCTTCGGGTCTGCTGTGTCAGCTATTTGCGCAAAGCTGGTACGGCACACAGAGGGAACACGCACGCAGCCGAGTGATACCAACAAGGAGAGAGCAGAGCAGAGCACCACACCGGTGGCATCTGACAACAACACTGGTGGTTTTTTTTTTAATTGTTATTCAAAGAAAAAATGTAAGGGGAAACTTCAACATTAAGGTAAAGATAATATTAATAAAATGTCAGTTTCTTGTTTGGGCTTTTTAAAAATTTGTTTGCACTGTTAAATATAGTTATAAGACTATCATAACCAAAATGTTTTAAAATAACAATTTATGCATGAAGCTAACCAAACAATTTCAACAGGTTTCCACGTTTTTAACAGGTTTCTGCCTTTGGCTCCCAAACATAGCAAAGCATTTTGAAAGTATACCCTCAAATACCCTCAAAGTATTTGCATGTATCTGTATTTAAAATTTATTTTGGTTTAATGTTATAGTTGGTTTAATTTTATATGCTTTTCTTTTGTTTTGTTATGTTCATGGGGAGCAATGGTTGTTAAAGTTTGTGCTTCTAAACAGTTAACAAGAGTAAAATTGGTATCACAAGCAAATTAACTCTAACTCTAAAAAGCTTGTTGAAGTTATGTTACTAAACTAAAGTGTTCAGCAAGGGAAAGCAATAACCCTTCTCATGAAAGATTATGAGCATTTATTTTAGCTGTTAAGCATTGCAATTAGTGTTAAATATTAGTAATGCACCCCAAATGAAAATGAATGTCTATACAACAATTGCAAAAGTTTATCTTGTGTTATAAAAAGCTCGGTCCCTATTACATTGTTCTTATTACATTGTAAACAAACTAAGTTAAAACTGTGTATTAAGTTTGGGTTACTGAAAACAAACAAACAAACAAAAAAACTTTACTATGTTAACTAACAAAAGTTGTTTAAGTTGCATCCCATAGACCAAAGATGCCAGAAAATATCACACCCTGAAGACACCGGCTAATAACTGTATACAGTGAAGAAACCTCCAAGCATCAAGAAAAGAAAAATGCTTTATAAACAAAAGACTGTTCAAATACATTTCTATCTACCATACATGGACAATTAAGTTAACAATCAAACAAAAGCCACTAGCTGGACCAGAAAAACTGTCATTTAATTTCAACTTGGTTACTGTGTAAAAATAACTGTATTCTTGCTGTACTACGGTATTATCATTGTACTGCTGTATTATTGTTGTATTGTATTATTGCTGTACAATATGTACAATGTGTATAACCTTGCTAAACTGTTTAACCAACCCACAGGTAAAAATCAACAAATGAATGGCAGCAAACACCATAAAGGCAAGGAAAAAACAAATTGATAAAGAAATTAAGTTACATAGTAACTACAAATTGGGTAAACAAATTGCCTGTTAGTACCAGTCATAATTTGGGTCAGTGACACTGCATCCTAACTGAGGCACATGTTAGTCAAAACAATCTTGTTCAGTGTCTGGGTACCAATATTAAATCCTGACACAGCAATATTTGATAAATTGGTTACTGTCCATTCAGTAGGTTATCTGGAAGACAGCATCCATAAGAAACAACTGGATCTACATCAACTACTGATGTATCACAGAGCAGTTCAACCAATGAAACAGAGAAGCTACCCACTGCTGTTTCCTGCCCAGTAAAGCTGACCAGAGAATGACAACCATCAGTAAGGGTAACCTATAACATGAATGGACAGTACTGTGTAGTAACTAATTACAATATATTTATATATATAGGCCTCAGTGGTAGTGTCACTACTCCAAATTTCTGTTTTACTTCTCATATACATAGCACTGTGGGACACACTATCACTATCCCTATCCCAGTATTTTAAAACACTTAGCCTACTACTAATGATGAGACAGGTGATAACTGGAATTGCCATAATGAAAGTGTGTTTCTATCTGTGTCACCAAAGTAAAAGGGCCAGAGTACACCAGCAGCCTGGAAAAACATGGTTACACTTGAATATAAGTTGGTGTCATATGTACACATACATACTATACATATATGCCCATACACACTACAAATATATGCCATATCCATATAATTCATATATATATTAATTATTTGGAAGTGTCTCTAAGGATCAATCATAATATTACATTCCTCAGTCATGGTCCCGGGCCTAACACTCCCAGGCCCATCATAAGGGACTAAAAAATAATTGGATAATAAAATCTGTCTCTCAGTCGTACGAGGGAATGTGCAGACTAAAAAGACAGATGGGGCATGAGTGTATGGATGGTAAAGTAAGGTAACCACATAATAGTGTTTAGCCCACTGGGTTATCTTTAGTCCATGCATTATGCTTTTCCGGGATGATGGGTAAGCATCCTCCCCATAAAAAGACAAAAAGTGGGGGAATGTAGTAAGTGAAGGCCCTGATAAAGGCCCAGTATGAGGCCTGAGGCCTGAACTAAAGTAATGGTCAAGACTTTGCTAACATAAAGCAAAGTGAAGCTGTGAGCCAGAGGCAGGCCCTGCTCACAGAAGCTGGCAAGGAAAGAGCTGATGCTGCAAGAAGATACGTACCTAAAAGGTACTGAACACTAGAGATCAGAACATTCACATACTTGCACATTCCACACAGATAACAAGGAACAGACTGACCCATCCCATGACAGGGGCAAAAGGGTAATATGATGGATAGAGTTGTTTTGATCGAGCCAACATGTACAAGGTGAGAGGCGGCACCTTACTACATAGAGGGGTTGTACCTTGCTGCGTAGAGGGGCTGCACCTCAATACATCAGGAGTGATGTGTAACTTGTTTGTACCTGTGTATAAAAATGTATCCCTGGGGCGATGTCTTTGTCTGGCCGAGGAGGCAGTGGAAAATCCCGCCACTGACTTAGCCGAGTCCATTGACCGTGGGCACATAGTAGTAGTATGCCTTTTACTAGAGGAACTATCGTTGTGTCCATACGGCAATAAACCTGGCCGACGTGCCTTCGTACCTTACTAGACTCTGTGGTCATTGGGGGTTCTCTTCGGGTCTGCTGTGTCAGCTATTTGCGCAAAGCTGGGACAGCACACAGAGGGAACACGCACGCAGCCGAGTGATACCAACAAGGAGAGAGTAGAGCAGAGCACCACACCGGTGGCATCTGACAACAACACCTCTGACAACAAGTGGCATCACACCATGAATAATGTTGACCTCTTCTGCCTAATTATTCTCTACAGAAGATATTGGGGTGGAGCCTCAGCTTTACTAACTTCATATTCAGCCCAAATAGGAGGTGGAAAGGGAGCTCTGAGCCACTTTTCCACCTCCCTCAACCCATTGGTCAGCTGGGGAACAAAACAAACCCCTTGTGTAATTTATATGGGCCTAAGAGATGCTCTAATTTATGCTAAATTGTAATGGATCCCTAACTATGGCCATTATGCCACTGAGGGTCTGTTAAGAGTGCAGTTCTCCCTGGCCCAATCCTATCAAATTCCCAATACACCCTCTGCAGTAGGGTTAGAGCTGGCTATATATCACCTAGGTGATTCCTATATGCTAAGGAAACAGCTTGCTAGCTGTTTTGATCTGCTTGATTGCAACACCAATTTGAGCCTCAACTGTAACCTTCTTTCTTGGATGTTTATACTATTATGCACTTATGTACAATTTAGAGACTGCGGATCGTTAACAAGGGGAAACAGCAATTAAAACAATAAACTATTTCCTTTTAATTATAACTAGCAATGCAGTGTAGCCAATTACAAAATTGGAATTTTGTTGAAAATCTTTCTTGCTATCTGCCAACATTGTGTCTCAACCTTGTATTTTTGAATTCAGGAACCCATGTTGAACGTATAGGATGCCAGCACTTGCAATGAATAGTCTTTTGTCCTCCACTAGTGTAGCCAATATTTCAGCACTAAGCAGGCAAAAAGAAACATGACATTTAGATATTTGAATGGGGAGAAAGGAAACTGATAATTAAGCCATACAGTGTTCCCATGTTTTCCAAGGTGATGTCCAATAGCTTTCATTACTTTAACCTGAGTTGGATCCTTTAGCAGATGGGTAAAGCTAAAGTAGATTTCAAGACTTAAATAGTTAGAATAACTACCAATACTCTTACTTCCCTGGCTCTTCCAGCAAGTTGAATCAATATTCTCAATAAACTAGAACTAAAGGGAAAAAAATAAATACAGTGGACAAATTTTGAATACTTATAGAGTAAGTGCACTTATTTAATGACACCCAAACTCTTATTGTTTTTGGATTGTATATTATTTTACATTGTACACTGTTCAAAAGATAGGGCCTGATCCACAAAAGGGACTTATGTATGTGTGTAACACCACCTGAGTTTATTCATCTGCTTCCCAGTGGAATTCACAGCCCAGACTTAGGCACCTAGGCTTCTATATTATAAGCATGGTAAGAGTTATGCCAGAGAGAGAGAATGATTCTATAGCCTCGTGGTTAATATATGGAGATGTACCTATCTCATAGAACTGGAAGGGACCCCAAAAGGTCATAGAGTCCAGCCCCCTGCCTTCACTAGCAGGATCAAGTACTGATTTTGCCCCAGATCCCTAAGTGGCCCCCTCAAGGACTGAATTCACAATCCTGGGTTTAACAGACCAACGCTCAAACCACTGAGCTATCCCTTCCCTGTGGTTAGTATACAGAGCTGCAGCCCTGGGTTCCAGTCTCTTCTCCAAAGACTATTTCAGTATTTCATAAAAAGTGGAACAGCTTCAAAAGGAGAGATTGCAGGTATCCACCCTAGAATACTATGCACTACAGTGGTTAAGGCACTCCTCAGGGAGCTAGGAGACCAACCTTCAAGTCCATGCTCCAATTCAGGCAGCATGAGGATTTGAACTGATGTCTCCCACATTGGGGGCATGTGCCCTAACCACTAGGCTATTGGATATAAGAGGTAGGGAAAGCTACCATCCCCTCCTTGGCAATTTTTTTTTATAGATTAGGCATGCTCCGAGAATGCTTACTGAATGGAGTCCTACAGATAGGCGAGGGACATCTAGGTAGTGAATACTGCTAGGACTTAGGTGCCAAGCTACTCAGGACATACATGGCTTTGCACATGCCCACCAGCAGAAACTTAGCCATCTATAGGGTTAGGCAGCAACTGAGCAAGGGTTTGAGGTTCTACATTTGGATTTAGGCACCTAACATGGCACTTTAGTATCTAAAGCCCTTTGTGGCGCTAGCCCCTAGTGTAAATAAATATGTCACTTGATGTAGTCAGCCATTGTGAGCAATTCCACTGCAGTCAATACAGCAACAAGTGTTGTAAAACTAGCATATGTGAGAGGACAATGCAGTCCTTATATGACAAGATTTAAAACGTGCTTTTAAAATGTCCTGATCATGCCAGATAAATATTAATAATGTTGCAGCTATTCAAGCCATCTGGGGTAGGAAAATGGTCACATTTTTTATTCAACAGAAAGCCCAGTTAATTGATAGAGCTTACCTGCCCCAGGGACACACTAGCTACTGTCATATTATCTGTGTTTTGAGATTTGCCTGCTTTCAGGAGAGACAGTTATTGAAATAACTGACATACCTGGGTACCCACAGCCCAGAAGTTCAAAGGAAGCATTCAGTACCTAAGAAAATTATTCAAAACCTTATTTCCTGAAGGTCTTAGTTAGCATTGTCTCATCTGTATTTAGCACTACTGCAATAGCATGACAAAGAATAAGAAATTTAAGGAGACTGCTGGGAAAGAAAAAAAATCTTTGGAATAGTGCTGGAGGCTCTCTTTCTTTTTAAAAGAAAATTTATTGCTTGTGTAATGTGCCAGGATGACAGTGTTAAAAACTAAAATCCTCTCTTTACTCACAAAATAGATACAATGGGCTGAGTAAATTCTGTTTACTCAGTTTTATGCTGCTGTAACTCCCTTGAAATTAGTGGACTTACTCTAATATCAAACCAGAGTAATTCAGAAGTGAATCAGGCTACGTCCAGACTACCCGCCGTATCGGCGGGTTAAAATCGATTGCTCGGGGATCGATATATCGCGTCTCATCTAGATGCGATATATCGATCCCCGAGCGCACTTATATCGATTCCGGAACTCCATCAACCCCAACGGAGTTGCGGAATCAACAGGGAGAGCCATGAACATCGATCCCGCGCAGTGAGGACGGGTGAGTAATCCGATCTTAGATATTTGACTTCAGCTACGTTATTCACGTAGCTGAAGTTACGTATCTAAGATCGATTTCCCTCCATAGTGTGGACCAGCCCTCAGGCGCAGTATGGGCAGAGGCAGGACGAGTTTACCTATCTCACCCTACCAATGAACCTTAACCTTGGAAGGATCACTTTTAAGGATAGGTGGTCATTCAGCCTCCATGTCTGTTCAAGCCTTGTGATCCCATCTCAGTGTCAGTTATGACAATGGAGTATGGACAAGACAGAGGTCACTAATTCATTTCTACAAAAACCACCAGATTGTAATAAGCCTGAGCAACTATCACCTTGGGTCAGATTTGAACTGGCAACTAGGGTTGGCCTGAAAACAAGAATTCCATTTTTGTGAAAAAATCTCAAGGTTTGGAGTTTGGTTTTGTTCTGCATTGGAACAAAAATGAGACCTTTCCTCATTTTTCTGAAAAAAAAAATCCCAATCCCACCCCCAGTTCATTAGGCATTCATCCAGCCTGTGAGAAAGCCAGAGTCAAGCCTGTGCTCTGCCTAATCTAGAGTAGAGAAAAGAACCTGGGTCTCCCACATTCCTGCTGATCACCACTGGGCTACTGGGAGGTAAATCCATCACTCGGTTTTCTTTCCCTTCCCAGAAATTCCATCTTGAACCTGGGAAACCTTTTGGACAAATTGGCATTTTCCAACAAAAAGTTTCATTGAAAAATTCCCAGCCAGCTCTTCTAAAGACCTAAACATAAATTTCCCTAGCCATCCAGGCTTCCTCCCCATTCTGTTAGATCATAACTTGATCATGTGTTTTCCAAGTGGTTCTGCAATTAGCCATCTCTCTTTGGTGTTCTATATTGCCCATCATTGTAGCATGTAAGTGTTGCACCCCCAGCACACCTGATGCAAAGATGTTTCAGTTGGTACTTGCTAAGCAACCAGCTGAAAGGGAAAGCTAGAAAGAAACAATCACATAAAATATAATCTTACAGGCAGAATCTAAAGAAATTCTTTTCCTTCAGAGAAAAATGAAGAGCCCTGCCATAGACAGAAACAGAGGCACAAGCCTTACAGCCATCCTTCCCACAAAGGCAAAGACAGCTGTGACAGGCAACTTAATGCCATCAGCCTTGGAAATGAAAAGCAAACAATAAATGTTACGAAAGAAATGGAAAAGTCCACTTGCTGTCACATCTCCACGTGTAACAACAAATTCAATCAATGGGCAGCTGGCAGACACTTCAGGTTTTCTTGAGGGCTTTACCTATACTGCCTCCACAAAATATAATGTATTTAGAAATATATTTTTTATTTCAGTCATATAAAGCTTTCTGTGTGAGCCATTGAAACAAAAAATCAAAACACCAGGTGTCATAATATCCATGCTTTCCTTTCTTTTTAAAGATCTTTCTTTGTTGCATAGCTCTGTCAGTGATCGTTTATTACCTAGTAAGAATTATTACATCCAGAGTTCAATATTAAATACATTTATTTAACTATGAACCATTATCAGACGTTTTACTGCTTCATGTATCATTGCTCAACTTTGGCTTTGCTTTCTCATTTGCTCAGTCAATGGCATTATGAGTGCAGCTGTTGGCATAAAGGTGGAGAGGAGTTGTGTTTTCCTCCCCCATGCAATTGCCTAGATGTGATATAATGGGTGTATTTGTGGAACATAAACCACACAGAGATCTATGCCTTAGAAAGTCTAGGTGCTTGGTACTAGAGGCCTGGTAGATTGTTATAAGGTGTCTCAACGCTAGTGGTCCAGTCTCCTGGAACCTTGGGCAAATCTCTTAATTTCTTTCCCTTAGTTTCATTATCTTTAAAATGAGGACAATAACGTATACTTACCTACCTCATGGGAATGTGTGAGGGTTTTGTTGATGTTTATAAAGGGCCAGATTCTGATCCACATACTGGTGTTGAGTAGTACCTTACTTTTGGGGTAGTTTCAAAGGCTTTCAGGACAAGTGTTAAATAATATAATTATGGACAACTGTGGTATTGTTTAACATGGGGGTGATGTGGGGGATGGGCAGGAGTAAGGTGCCCCCTCCCTTCTCCAGCACAGAATATGCCACTGAGATGCTGAAGTTACTTGAGGAATCTGAACTAACAAATTTAAATATCTGGGGCAATAGCCAGGCATTCTCACTGGAGAGCCCGAATTCTGATTTTGCTGGTTTCACTGATTCTCTTCTCACTTACACTGGTGTAAATCAGGAGTAACACCACTAAAATTGACAGTCTAACATAGATGTAAAACCAGAGTGAGGGGACAATCAGGCTCAAAGGTTGTGTGCAACCACAGTATATGGGTCATTTCTTCCTATATCCTTGGGGAATTGGGCATTCAGCTTTACTAGTATAAATTGCACTCTGGCCCATTGATACAATGGGCACTAAGAAAGTCAGTAGATAGGTAGATGGGTTTTGGGGAACATCCCTTTTTTCATTTGCTTCTTGAAAACTAGACAAGAAATTATGGGGTTTAATACTTTTATATGTACCTTGATCTATGTGATGTGGCATATTCTAGGAAATCGGTAAATACATTTACTTAATTAATGTTAGGAGTTGTGGGAGGCTTTTCCTGTTTAACCCCACAGATGCAATATTTCTTATCTACCATACTCCATGGAAGCAAAATGCTTCTGTTCAGGCACAGAAAGATCACACAACATATGGTACTGTAGGAAGTGTCATCCCAACCAATGGTTTCCTTCTTGTGCTATTTCTTCCAGTACCTGCTCAGTGAATAGCATGGAGCTAGCTCAGCCATCAACAGTTGCTGAAAAAGGTGGCAGGTAGTTATCATCTTAGCTGAAGATGCCTAGGAATAGTCTCATAACTGGAGGCATTTGAATTGGGGCTGCCTGTCTTCACTCAAAATCATTCTGTTGGGTGCATTGAGATGTGAGCAAAACACTCTCCTTCTAGACTGAGAACTGCCTTCAATTGCTGCACACCCAGCCTTGTAAGTGTCAACTCAGATTTCCCTCACCATTTTCCCAGTACAAGCAAAACTGTTCCTTTTCAAAAGACCTTTCAGTTCCTAAACCATCTGTTGTTCCATATATCATTATTTCACAGTTGCATGTTAATTCATGGGGCGGTTCTGAATTGATCCAATTATAGCTGGCTTTAGGCTTTGTATTTTCAACTACAGTATATGACAGCCAAAATCAGAAGCTTTCTGATCAGAGAAGAATAATGGAGGGCTATTAATTTACCATGCCTTTACCATCATATGCACACAATGAAAAAAAACACCTGCTTTAACAGCCACCCCAGGCCTACTGTATGTAAGCAGCAGTAACACCCTTGCTTTGCTCCCATGGGAAATAACAATATCTTGAGCCCTCCTTCTTTTTCAGTTTGCTTTTATAAGATCTGAGGTTTGGTTCTGTCTGTCTGTCTAGGTGCTGCTGTGTTAATTTACATGTAGTATATGGGCTAAAGCTGTAACCCAGTCATCGTCCAACAAGATTTGGGGGTTGGTATACAGAGACCTCAGCCTGCTTAGTACCATGGCAAACACACCATTAAAAATCCTGTTTACCTTCTTATTAAAGATACAGAAAAGAAGGAAAAACAACCTATTAGGTAAGTTTTCATTTTAACAACATCCCTTGCTCCCTTTTCCTTTAGCTGGAGAGAGTTTTTAGAAGGGAAAAAACCCTTGTCTGACAATCTGTTAGATGGTATTAAAAGTGGTAATAACTTGTCATTTTGGGGGGGAAAGAGAAGAAGTTAGTTGAGATGGGCTGTAGCTGTTGTTAAAGTGTGATCCTGTTTCCTAGAAGATGAAACAAGACCAACACACACAAGAGGAAAGAGAAAAGAACAGCAAAGATAGAATTAAAATTTGTGTCTCTGGTGCTGATTCTCACTTGCAGCCTCGCTGGTGGAAAAAATACAGGCTCAGCACATAGTCTGATCAGCCACTCCACAACCTGGCAAATTTGTACCTGCATCCTGCTGTTTTAGCTTCCTCTCTCTGATCACACACTTACAACAGTCTTGCAAAATATTCAACCTTGGCCAGCTTAAACTAAACTCTTAGAAAATAGGAAAAAGAAGAAATAAGGTAGGGAATGAAAAGGACACTCTGCAGAGGGGAGGGAGGGAGACAAAGACTTAGGATTCAGCTGGAGCTGACAGAGGTGATGATGTCACCTGGATCCTTCTCTCTGTCCTGGTTTGGTCAGGACTTCTCTCAGGATCAAGAAGATCTGAAGTTCCAAGAGACAATGAGGGTAGCAGCCATGATGGTGAAGGTCTCTCCAGCAGCCAATTTTTCTCCTAAAGTCTCTTTCTTTAAGAACCCCTAGTTGGAGGGAGGAGTGGAAAAGCCTATTCCCTCATTATTTTGTCTACCAGTAGGCCTAATTCCCAACACACTAATTTTGGTTAATTGATTTTCGGTTTCAAACTCACTTGTTTACCAAGTATGATCTTAACACAGTCCTTGAATGATATCATTAGGACTTTTTGTTGGGACTAATTCAGTCTGTCTCACTTTTGTGCTTTTTCCCATCATTTGTTGATGTAGGCTATTGTGACACTTTATGAACTTCCACTCACTTTTTACAGTTGAGGTAAATTTGTAGGCCGAACATCACAACTGTGCTCATGTAGCACTGCATCTAGCACCAGACAAACATTTATGAATGTCTCATCCTAGCACCCCTGTGAGGTAGGGAAATACCATTATTCTCCATTTACAGATGGGGAACTGAAGTGAAATGAAGTGACTTATCCAGGGAACTCTGTGGCAGAACCAGGAACTGAACCTAGTCTCCTGAGTCTCAGTCCAGTGCATTAATCATGAGACAACATTTCATGGAAACTCCTTGCTCCCCATCCATCTTAATCTCTTTGTGAACAATACTAGCTTTACAGACAAACCCCTCGCAGCTGTATAATCTTGGATGTTTGAGTGTATTCTCATTATTACTTCCTCGCGAGGGTCATACCAGTATGTTAGTGAACCTTCCCTTCATCAATCTTTGCTGACTAGTCATTACCTCTCCAAGTAATTTCTTATTATAGGATTCAATGGTTGTTCCCAGTGCAGAGGTTAGACATTAAGTTACTTAAAGAATGGGGTGGACTTAGATCTCTACCAGTTAACACCAAAGGAGGATCAGGCCCTACATATTTAATTTCTCCTGGTATCGTCCATATCAAATTTTCTTAGCAGCTAGTCCAAATGGAATCTGAAAATTAGAGAGGCCATTCTGCCTTTTACACATTAGATTAGAGTAAGTGCATGTAAGGTTGTATAGAAGTTCTATTTTGTATTGTATTATACGTTGCAATATTTGACAACCAACCAATTTATGATATAAAGAGAGACCATCTAACATTTAGGCATGAGGAAGCAAAGTTCAGCATTCAGCTTTAACTACTCCTGTCATATATATTGCCTTAATGGCAGTTTTTCTGTTTGAATGCTCTCAATAGTTTTTCTAAGGAGGGTTTGTGTAGGGCATGGAATTACATAACCACATATCTGACCACAATCAGACATTTAGAAGTTAGTTTGATTACCTGATCACTTCTTTAAAGCAAATGCTACTGCACTGTATTTTTTAAATTTAATCTGGTATCACTTGTCAAAGTTTGTGAGACAGGCTATAGAGACATGTTGCCTTCTCTTTTTTAAGCTATCTCAACTTATTTTTCCACTTGTTTCAATGTCGCTCTCATTTGTAATAGTTTGTACTTTTCTGTTGCAGGAAAACATCTCTCTGTCTGGAACATGTCTTAGCCACATCCATAGTGATCACAGAAGCAAAAAAAGTTACACAGATTCTGGTCAGAGCTGAAAATTCTAGAAGTGGCCTTGAAAAGAAAAAAATAATCATGTGAGCCCTGAAATGTTTTTCTTTAAATAATATAAGGGTGCCACTCCATTAAATCCTTTTGATTGGAGAATAGCATTCATTTTTAACTCACATTGCTTTAGGATATGGCTGTCATCTGTGGCGAAAGGGTGCAGTTTGCAGTTCAACCTGCAGGTGCTGCCTATTTGGAATAAGGAACAGAGAAAAAAAATCGTGCACATTAAATCAGGGAGCACAGTTTTTCTGTCAGCACGCATGAGATGGGCATGGGTTCAAGATGCAAAATTCAGATCCAGATTTCACACAGCCCAATGTTCAGGGAGCTTGAATGTGGAGTCTTTGGGCTTGTCTATACAATGCGGCAATGCACACTATGGAAGTGTGATTTCTAAACCACACTTACATGTCGCACATTACTTGGTTCATTTAGACTCGTCTGGTGCTTTAAAGTAGTAAGAGCATTGTATTAAAGTGCTCTAGGGAACCTTTAGTGGGCACCAGCATGGTCTACATCAGGGGTCGGCAACCTTTCAGAAGTGGTGTGCCCAAGTCTTCATTTATTCACTCTAATTTAAGGTTTCGTGTGCTGGTAATACATTTTAAGGCTTTTAGAAGGTCTCTTTCTATAGGTCTATAATATATAACTAAACTATTGTTGTATGTAAAGTAAATAAGGTTTTTAAAATGTTTAAGAAGCTTCATTTAAATTAAAATGCAGAGCCCCCTAGACCAGTGGCCAGGACCTGGGCAGTGTGAGTGCCGCTGAAAATCAGGGCCACTCGGGGGGGGGGGCAAGTGGGGCAATTTGTCCCAGGCCTCAGGCTCCTTAGGGACCCCCACGAGAATGGCTGAGGCTCTAGCCCCGGCCCCAGCCCAACCTGACCCCGTCTCCGCCCCTCTCCTGGCATCTCAAGTGTCCCTGGACAGTGGTGCACCGTGGCTCCTGCTGGGCCCCTGAGCTCCGCCCAGCTCAGATCCGTGTGATAAGGGGGTAGGGCTGCAAGCTCTGGGCTGAGTGGCTCCTCCCCTTACCATGCGGCTCTGAGCGGGGAGGAGCTCAGGCCCCGCTGGAGCCACACTGTAGCTGTTGAGGGAATCTCCTGGATGCGCTGAGGCTCCGGGTGAGGAGGGAGCCGGGGGTAAGAGGCCGGGGGAGTTGGCTAAGGGGCAGGAAGTCCCAGGGACAGTCAGGCCACAGGGAGGGGGCAGAGGTTGGAGGGGGTCAGAGGGCAGAGATTGAAGGGACAGTCGGGGACAGGGAATGGGGGGTTGGATTGTGGGCATTCCGGGGGTCTGTCAGGACTCAGTGGGGGGTGGACGGGGTTGGGGCAATCAGGGGACAGGGAGCAGGGGTGGGGTCCCGGGGTGGTGGTTGGGGGAGGTCCCCGGGGGGTGGTGAGGGGACAAGGAGCAGGATGCGTTGGGGATTCTGAGGGGGGGTGGGCAGTCGGGGGCCAGAAAGTGGGTGGGGGTCAGATAGGGGACAGGATCAGGCTGTTTGGGAGGCCCAGCCTTCCCTGCCCTAAAGCTCATTGAGCAGTTTGAGGCTTGCAGAAGAGCCAAGCTGTTAGCTGTTCCATTAGGACGACGATCCCTTTCGCTTCTCAAATGCCAAATTATAGTCTACATTTAATTTCAGTGCCATAGTGAGATTCATGTCAGGGGAGAGTAGCTTCATTTAAAATTAGTCACTGGGGGAGGGATCACATGAGAAGAGCAATATCCTTCCCAACTCTATCAAGGGAGAACCGCCCCCCTCCCCTGCATTCCCTGAGACTTCAAAGGGGTTAATTCAGTGATTCTCAAACTTTTATACTGGTGACTCCTTTCATATAGCAAACCTCTGAGTGCAACCTCTCCCCTTATAAATTAAAAACACTTTTGTATATATAACACTATTGTAAATGCTGGAGGCAAAGCAGGGTTTGAGGTGGAGGCTGACAGCTCGCGACCCCCAGTAATAATGTCGTGACCCCCTGAGGGGTCCCAACCCGCAGTTTGAGAACCCCTGGGTTAATTTAATTTTAGCACCCTGTGTCCATTCACATGCATGTGCTATTTTGAGCATTTCAGTTTTCACAACATAGGTTCATCCTAGATTCTGGAACAATCTCAGTTCATGGAGTATGTACATAACCTATACTAAAGACAAACCCACAGTAACCGTCTCCAGTTTGTGAGGGACCCCGTAAAGCCAGTCTCTAGGAAACAGATAAATGCATGGTGGTTAAGTCCATCAATGGCTATTAGCCAGGATGGGTAAGGAATGGTGTCCCTAGCCTCTGTTTGTCAGAAGGTGGAGATGGATGGCAAGAGAGAGATCACTTGATCATTACCAGTTAGGTTTACTCCCTCTGGGACATTTGGAATTGGTCATTGTCGATAGACAGGATACTGGGCTGGATGGACCTTTGGTTTGACCCAGTATGGCTGTTCTTATGTTCTAACCTAAATGAATCCAAAGTTATGGAGACAGATATGAGTCAAGGAAGCCAGCAGAGTATCAGAAACCTGGAAAAATCTCTGAATGGATGGGCTCAGGCGTTTGGTCACGAGTTGAAGTGGTTCAAAAGTTTTGGATTTTTTTTTAAGCAGAATTTTTTTATTGTTTGTTTCTTTAAACAATCAGACACAGCAAGCAGTAAATATTTGGCCACACACTTCTGAAATCCCAAACCACGTTCAGGTTTTGGCAGACTAATTTCAGCTTTTCAATTAAAAAAAACCACACAACAAATTTTGAAGGAAAGCAGACATTGTCCGTGATTTTTTTCTGCTTTTTAAAAGCCCCTAGTTTTCGATTCAGAAAAAGTTTTGACGGAAAATATTAGTCCAACCCTTTTAATGAGTTTTAGTGCCTTTTAGCACTAGCTGATGCTGAGAACCAGTGATACCTTGTAAAGAAGTTCTCAAAACTGGGTTTGTGCCGAGCTGCAGAAGGTTTATTTTTCCCAGGGCCGCCTATTGGTGGTGAGTGGGTGAGCAAATAGGTCAATTTATGCCGGGCCCCGCAGGGGCCCCCACGAGAATATAGTATTGTATAGGATTGCAATTTTTTTATGGAAGGGGCCCCCGAAATTGCTTTGCCCCAGTCCCCTGAATCCTCTGGGCGGCCCTGTGAAAATCAGCTCACATGCCGCCTTCGGCACATGTGCCATAGGTTACCTACCCCTGGTCTACATGAACCAAATAATGTACAACACGTTAGTTTTCAGAGTAGCAGCCATGTCAGTTTGTATCCCCAAAAAGAACAGGAGTACTTGTGGCACCTTAGAGACTAACACATTTATTTGAGCATAAGCTTTCATGGGCTACAGTCCACTTCATCGGATGCATAGAATAGAACATATAGTAAGTTAGTGTGTTTTAGAAATCACACTGTTGTACAGCACATCATCCCACCCTGTAGCCCTTAGTTTATGTAGAACCCATGTAGTGCAAGGTGCTCTATAGACAGCCAAGAAGACACTGTCCCTGTCCAAAAATGCTTACATAGTGAATCGACAACATTATAGATGGAGCTCATAATGATGCCTATAGTAAAGGTTGCCTAACACTTTCCATTACATGCCCTGATTTTAGTTACTTATTGTTTTGCCTGACATTCCGCACACTTGTTTGCCTTCTGGCTGATTTTATTAAAAAGTTGCAGTGGAAACAGTTGAGCCTTTTTCAAGAACGGTCCTAGTAAAAAAATGGCTAATACCAATATTCTACTCAGTCCTTTGAAGTTCTCTTTGGAGAGAAATTTGGCAAATGGACAGTGTTAAAGTCATAAATGTGCCTTTTGCTGACTCCATGAATCTCCACCAAGATTTGGCTGAGTTTCAAGCCTTTGAAAATTGTCATTTACACATGCTCAGTAGTGTTTGCTAGTAAAATCTCCAAACAGTCCAGCTGCACTGACTATGCTCCAGCACCACTGAACTCTCAACATGTCAACATCACGAAACATGCTCCAGCCTAACAGATCTCCCTACATGCCAACCAACCAGAACATGCTACCAAGTTCTCAATGAGCATCCTAGCAGTAGACACCAAGCTAGAACTCCAGCCAAGGGGATGTAATAGCCATTTTCCCCAACACCAACCTTTGTTGCCCTGGGGAAGGTGCACTGGGTTGGGAGTCAGGAGGAAGTCATGAGTTCAGTCTCAGCTTTTCCACTGACTAGTGCTAATTCTGTGACCTTCACAGCTCTTATTATTGAGCAAGGCTTCACACTAGCAAATGTATTAATCTCCCTTGTACAGAGTAGGTCACTGAGAAATTGCACAAGGTCACTTTTCGCAGAGCTGGGATAGAACTCTGGTCACTTATATGACAAGATTCATCCACTTGCCTTTCAAAGTCAATGCGCTATACCTAAGCATTATGCTGAGCAATACTGTGTTATTGGAAAAGGCCAATAACACACTATTATTTTTGGAAAGATCCACTGTAGCAGGCTGTTGCCTATGAATCTGTAATATAGTACTAAAAAGTATGACTTTTGACTAGTCACAAGATAACTATAAGTTGCTTACCTCATCTTATATAGCTTGAAGTTAAAGGGCCTGATCCTGAAGGCACTGACACCAGGGCAAATCCAGAGTAACTCCATTTACCTCTGGGGAGTTACTTTGGATTTCCATTGGTATAAATGAGACCAGATTCTGATCCAAAATCTGTGTATCCCTTGTTCTCCAATCACACTATAAGTGTGACTGTCATTCACTTTAGTGGGAGTAACTTATGTCCTGCAAGGAGGGATGAGGTTGAGGGGGAAGAATTGAGGCTTGAGGAACTAGACATAGCACGATACACTATTATGTGGGAGGTCTGAGTTATTGTGACCTTCAGCCTTGGGCTGTCACAGGTTAAACGCAGGCGTATATTTTGATAATGGCCAGCTCTTTAGCAGCTGTAAATCACCACAGCTCTATTGGCACCCGCTGAGGTTCTGACCCACTCTGGACTTGTAAAACCTGAAGTGTGCCATAAAAATTGTGTTTCCTAATATACAGTTGAATCACTTGGTACCCTGTGAAACTATTTTTTGACTTGGTTTCAATACTATACTCTCATTTGATTGACTGATATAGCAGAAAAGCACATGGACAGCCTGAAGGGAACGGGCTAGGAATGACACATGGATGATTACGCCATCTATTTCTCTGAGTTATTTTTCCCTGTATTTATTAATGTTCTCATTTGTAAATGAATGGTGATGTGCTCCATCATTTTAAATTAAATTTGGTGACATTTAGTACTTACAAACCTGAGAGAAAAATTGCAGTGTCTGGAGCCACCGACTAAGAGAAATAGTGTTAACAATCCTAAATTATCCTGACAAAGAACAGAAATGCACGCTCTGAAATCTGTTCTTGTGAAAATTAGGGGGTGGGGGGAAAATATGACACACTATTGTAAGCATTTTTATTACAACCTTAAGAATGCAATCTTCCTGGTCCTCCCTTGGTACTGAAAGTGAGACATCCAGCATTAATCACTGAACTGAACCACAGTGCGCATTAATTTCACCTCACTGCTTCCACTGTCCTGTGCATAATTCATGTCATTCTACCAGGAAGTGCTAAAGTTGAACAGTATTAATTTTTTTTCAAAACCAGCAGTATTTGTTATGATTAAAACAAGGGATGGGTACTGTAATGTAATAATTTCCATCCTAATTTCCTTTTCTATTTGTATATTGTATTTCTGATTTGTATATTGTTCTAAGTAAAAGCTTTTTTAAAGGTATTGTGTCAGATCTATTTAGGGACAACATTTAGGTTTTCTTTTTAAAAACAAGGTATTACAAAAGCTAAGATAAATAGATATTTATTTATTTTAATTTTATTTTTTAGTTCCTGCAGAGGCTGTTTTGTTTGTACTTAAACATTTCCTTAAGTGTTTGCAACATAAACCCTGAAACCCTGTTAAAGACCAGAACTAGTAAGTAAAAGTAGCTAAAGGAAAAGTGAAGCAGATTTCTTTTTTTTCATTTTCCAACACTCTGAAATGCAAAGAAAGATCCACCATTAATGATAAAATGTAAATTAGTTTTAATTCTCTAGGGGTGAGTTCCTCTTTCCCCACCCCAACCCTCCGGCAGTGCCATTATGCTGGACAAAATGGCAGGAGTGGTGTAAAGGGACTCTGGAAGACACAGGTTTGGCTAGAGGAGTATTCCTCTGAAGCAGGCTGGGAAACACCACAACTTTTTCTTGAAAAATATATTATTAAAAGTGGGGAAATTCAAACTCCAGTGAATTCAGTTTAAGTAGTTCAGAGAATCTGACAGAGCCAAGGATAGCACAACTAAATTTCTGGATTCATACTGCAGCTTACTCTTTCATTCCCTAGTTTCTACCAACAGTGTCAGTCTTTCTGGAGTTTTACCTTTTGCTCTGGATTTTATTGTATTTGTGCTTTAAATTTACAGCCTTATATCCAACTCTTCAATAGCAGTCTCTATGGCCAGGGTTGCCAAGAGTGACTAATGATTTTGAAACCTCAATTTTGGATGCTCAAGTTAAGAGATCGTAAAGGGGCCCAATTTTCAGACAGTGCTGAGAATCCGTACTCCGTTAAGGTGTCTTAATTGGGACACCCAAAAATGTAGGCACCAAGTATCACTAGTTACTTTTAAAGCTCTTGGCCTACGTTTGCATTTGACAAGGGCAAACGATGCACCATCAGTTTCAGTAGATGGTTCTTTCAACTGTTTAAATGATATGGCCTATTTCTGCTGTAAGAGGGATCAGTGGCAAAAATGCCAATGGGTTAAGTAGAAGTAAAAATGAGTGATTTGTTTATAGCAGAATCTATTTTGTGTATATTTTTGCACTGCTTTTATTTCAGTTATCTGTTCATATACATTTACTTTAAGTCAAGCAAGAAGTTTCTATTTTTAGGTCTTTTTTTCAGTCCAATTATTCAAAGACCTAAGCAGCTCATAATGAAGAAAACCTTTCTCTTCTTAATTGAATTCAATAGTCATATTTTTAAACGATGGCCATTCCTACTATAAGGCCAACAAAGCATGATTTGAGGCAATAGACAAATATTCAGCATATGTTTCATGTACTTTCTTCCCTAAAATAAAGCAGACCTACATTTGTGTAATTTCTCAGCTGCTCTTGGGTAGTTTCAGCTCCACCATCTGTGGGAAATCAAGCTGCTTTATCAACAAACATTGAGCTATATTTTCAGGAAAAAAAACCAATGAATGGGTCTATGAATAGAGTCCATGAATTAGCCATTATTCAAACATCTTTTTGCTCCAGATATATTCCTACAAAAATGCAAGGTTCTGTTTTGCATGAGAAGTCAAACAATACCCTGATTGTAACACAAATAAAAATCTCTACAGAAAGAAATCAAGCAATATATTTATTTAGTGAGTGAATTTATTAATATAAATACTGTGCGTATGCCAACTATGCTGTATACAGTAACAACGTATGCTGTGCCAACAGCAATGGCAAATTCTTTAAGGACTAGGGAGAAAGAAAAACAAGTGTTTCCATTTGAGATCAATGTACTAGTACAGTTGCACAGCAATAAAAACAAAGAGACAGTCCTCTAGAAAAGGGGACCCATACCTCAACCCTGAAAGGATTTTCTTTTTACATTAAATACTTGTAAGTAAGGTGTCTTCCAGCAAACACAGAGCAGTTGCCAAACTGAAAGTACCTGTAAAATTCTCTCACTGAAAGAAGTTATTGATCTAAAAGTCAGTGTTTGCTGCTATAAAAGTCGAGATGACCACTTTTCAACTGTACTTATAAAAGGAGATTGCTTAGCCAATTGTATTGCAATAATAGGCATATGTTGACCTTATAACGGCTTCTACTGTAGTTTTCAAAGCACTGAAAAATATAAATGAAGTCTAAGTAACAACAACCAATAAGCATATAGCTATTTCATGTTAAAATGTTTGAGATATATTTTAAATTGCCGTTTGGCTTTCTAACACTGACTCTGCTATCTCTCTGTATTTCATTTACAGAGACAAGTGTCTTTTGAAACAGCGATGTGTGTATGTATATATATCCATAGTTCAGGTTACATCCAAGTGTCTATTATAATCCCAATTTTGGACCAGTCTAAAATTCACACACACACACACACACACACACACACACACACACACACAGGCAGGTTATTAGAGTACATGAACCTTAGATTGTAAATTGTTTAGGGTTGTTTACATCACTCAGCACAATGAGGTCCAAGTTCATGACTAGGGCTCCTAGGCCCAATGGACATACAAATAATAAATAAAAAAGAGCTGCAGAGACAGCACCTTTCAGATGTGGAAAATTTATACAAGTGACTTTTAAATGAATGGGCAGTAGGGCTGGTTGAAAGTGAGAAAAATAATTTCACAATAAAATGGTAAATTTGAAAGCATTTTTCATCTCTTTTTCAGAGTGATCCATTCTTCATATTCCAGCAAAAATGAAAACTTTCAGAGAAATCTTAAAAAAAAATGCTAACCATGTAACCAAACTGATGAATCAAAACCAGCAATCCACTAGAATTTACACCATAACAGTTATCTAAAACATTTTGCAAAACCACCACCAAGCCGTTTTTTTCCCCCATGTAAAGACTTTCGGAATTCTTTCTGTGGTTATTCTGATCCAAGTAAGGCCCCAATTCTGCAAAATCTTACACATGATTAACTTTACTCATATGATGAATCTCACTGAAGTTAATCGGATTTTTCATATGCTTAAAATTAAGCATGTGCATGTTTGCAGGATCAGAGCCTAAGTCATTGTAATTCATTAAAAGAACATTTGACTTATTGAATTTTGGGAGAATTCAAGTTAAGGAGAATCAACTAAAATGGAAGCCCACCTTGGAAGAGTCCATAGTACTAGGGGCAGAGGCAGTGCTAGCCCATTGGGGCTCTAAACAGAAATATTTGGCCCCACTCCCACAACACATAATAAAAAGTGAATAGGGGGCTCCCTTGAGCTGCTCGGAGCCCTAAGCAATTGCTTAGTCTGGTTATGCCTAGTGCCAGCTCTGACTAAGGATCACTATTTGAAAAAACAGCCACTAATTTTTCATCGATATTCAATTGCAGCTGTAAAATTTCAAACGCAAATAATGGAATTTAGAGGTGAAATCATGGCCACAGTGAAATCAATGGCAAACACAAATTGACTTCAATGGGGCTAGGAATGTAACATAAGTGCCTACCTTATTGTACTCACAAATCAAGTAAAATCTAAGGCTAGATCCTCAGCTGGAGTAAACTGACATAGAAGATGAAGGTAATGGAGCTATGGCAATTTACATCAGCTGAGTAGTTGGCCTGCAAGTCTTATGATTTATGTTTGTAGTTGATTGTGGCTGTAAATTACTGGGGGTGGAAAATGAGAGGCTGAATTGAAGCCCCTTTAAAAAAAAATGGCCTTGAGAGTAGAACAACCAGCAGTATGGCTATTCATAAGTTTCTGTGATGATGGAATAGTGTATATATTGAAAAAGAAAAAATCCCTAAAGCTAGAAATAAAAAGGTTAATAAAATCTACTGCTAAAGTCACCCCGAAGTGAAAAGCTGTCATATTAATACCAGCATGAACATGAAATACTAAGCAGAGCTAGTCTCCTCGAGCATCTATTGATGCCATCAGAAATAACAGCAAATAAAAATCCATTTCAGCCATGCAACTGTTTCATACACTGACCCTACCAAGACTTGCTGAGCTGTTTGCACAGCTTGCCACATGACTGTCAATCAGCGGAGGGAGAAGGCATACTGGAGGGCTTGATTCTTACGACATCATTTAGAAAGTGAAAACACTGACTTCAGTAGAAAAGGGGAATGAAGGACAATGGCGGTGAGGAGGGTATGGCCTGGTCTACACTACGAACTTAGGTCGACATAAGCCTCATTAAGTCGATCTAATAATGTAGGTGTCTACACCACTGAGTGCCTTCCATCGACCTAAGTGGCCTGTAAAGTGGACTTCTGTACCCATCTCCACACAGGACCAGTTGGTGGCAGAACATGATGCCGGGGAAGGCACACCTATTGAGTACACATTTCCAACTAAACTGTTGGAGTTACATGCTAGTAATTTTTATGTTTAATCTGGACAAAAAAGTAGGTGTAGTGAGTATCTGTGGCTACTCCAGCTATGCAGAGGGTACTCTCCAAAAAAAAAATCCAACTGTTTATGTGCATGGGGATGACCTGGGAATCCTCCATGGAGATCTCTAGGAAGCTTTCATGGAGGTACTCTGCAATTCTTTGCAGAAGGTTTCTGGGAAGGGCTCCCTTATTTTGTCTACCACGGTAGGACACTTTCCCACGTCACTCCAGTATTACCTCTGCTGGTATCATTGCGGCACACAGCACCGCAGCATATGGACAGGGTCTGTACCCAGACTCCCTCCGCAGCCTATGCTGAACCTGCTGCCATCATCGCCCAGTTCTACATCCTCCTCCCATAAATGTCCTATGAGATGAGGGGTCAAGGGGGCATTTGGTATCCCTTTCACTCAACACCAGGGAAGGGTACAAGGACCAGAAGGTGCCCATTCCCACATCTTTGATTGCTATAGCTGTACATCTGTAAGAAAGCTTTCCTTTTTTCTTCCCGCCCCCGTCTCCCACAGTGTTATCAGCCCTTTTGCCCTTTTGCCCCAGGTTATGTTAATTTTTTTTGCTCTCTCTGTGTATTTGTGTGCATAATAAAACTTAATGGATTGAAGAGAAAAGGCTCTTTATTCACTCAACACCCAGTGACTGATGGGGGTGGAGTTTACAGGGAAGAAAATGTAATAGAGGGGACAGTTTGGTAAGGAACAACACACATAAGTGCAGGGCCGTCCTTAGGCATAGGCAACATAGGCAGCTGCGTAGGGCACCTGAAAATTTTGGGGCACCACTGGGTCTTAGTGTCCACCCTCTTGTTCTCCTATCCCTGTTTTGACCCTTCCTGCAGGCTCCCACAGATGGCTGCTCTAGCCTGGTGAGTCTTCCTTGGGAGGGAATCTAGTAGTTAAAAGTGAAAAAAAAACCAGCCTGCCAGACCTATTAGCACAACATTGAAACTGTTAAAGAGACATTCAAGGGGTAATAAAGCCATTTAACAGGCATTTGCCAACCCCAAGGTATATACTGATAGGTTTCAGAGTGGTAGTCCTATTAGTCTGTATCAGCAAAAACAAGGAAGAGTCCTTGTGTCACCTCAAAGACTAACAAATTATTTGGGCATAAGCTTTTGTGGGCTAGAACCCATTTCATCAGATGTCCACAAAAGCTTATGCCCAAATAAATTTTTATACTGTCAGTTTCTGACTTTACTGACAAAAACAGTTGTGCATTAATGTAATATTTACACAGAACGTGTCAGTCTACAGGACCTTAGTTTAAAATTTGCTTTAAAAATATTTCATTAGTGAGCTGGTGAAGATTATAAAATCACATTTCTAAAAAATGCTTGCATAGAGTTTTAGATGCACAATCATCTTTAGCCTTAAATGTGTGGATCTTCACACATAGTTTTTTAAATAAATCCGTCAGAAGACCTCCCTTATCTAAAATACACATTTTAATTACTATAGTTAAAAAAAAAAGTGCTTCCAAGTCTTCCTGTCCTTTCTATCCATCCCTTCACCACCTCTCCCCCCACGCCCCACTGAAGAGAGCCCTTAAAGGGACAACAGTCCTTCCCTTCCAGATAGCTGGACAAAGAGTTCCCTTTCTTTACTTCTGACTATTCGACAAACTAGTTTTAAAAGAACCCTCCAGCAAAATCAGTACCTTAGTAAGACAAAATCCTTGTTATACCTAAAATCTTTGGAAACATTTTTTTTAAAGTTGGTGAAATTTCATAACCATGTCTCTTGTTATGGAGATCACACAAAGTAAATTACTGTTCCCTTTTTCTAAAAGCAATGAACATTGTTATGAACACACTAAATCTCTCTGATTAATTTAAAAGAATGTCTTTGTTTCAGTGAGTTAAGCATGTAGTAATCTGGAATGCTGTCTTAAGATTTGAGTACATTTAAAATATAAATTCAACTTAGAAATACTGATGAAGAAAATGTAAAACAGAGAAGAGCTGCATCATGTATTCCATTATATGTAATTTTGTATTCAGCAGGAGAGCTGACTCACCCTTACTATGAAGTTTTTGCAAATAAATCTCTGACAAACTTCAGGGCATATCAAAAACCCTGTGACTGACATTTTTTATTCCCAAATTTTAGTGCTTTTAATTAGGTACTTTCTTCATGTCCATTCTGCATGAGGGAGAGTGCATGGAAGTCTCTGTGGGGAACTGTGACTCTCCGCCACCATGAGGCAGGCTGGGCATCTCATTATCCTTTGCTGTCAAGTCCCTCCTCCCCCTCCCCCACCAGGCTGTGAGCTTGGACTGCCATCCGGCATAGGGGCACCAGTTTAATAATACTGCCTAGGGCCCCATAAATCCTAAGGACGGCCCTGCATAAGTGTCACATTACTGTGGGTCATTGATGAAACTGGTTTTCCAAACCTCCCAGAGACACAGAGACCCTCAATGTGCTCTTCTTATGCCCTAGTGTCTGGCTGCTCAAAATTGGCTGCCAGGAGATCTGCCTCAGAAACTTTTCTCCCTTTGTTTCACAGATATGGAGCACACAGCAGGCAGCAATAACAATGGGGATATTGCTTTCACTGAGGTCTAACCTAGTAAGCAAACAGTGTCAATGACCTTTTAAACATACAAAGGCAGATTCCACTGCATATGCTCAACCTATGGTTGGACTGATCCTTACTGCTGTCCAGGCTGCCGGTGTACAGCTTCATGAGATATGGAAGCAAGGGGTAGGCTTGGTCTCCCAGGGTCACGATTCACATTTCAACAATGGTCATTTTGCAGTCTGGAAAGAAATTCCCTGCTTGCAGCTTTCTGAACAGACCTGTGTTCCTAAAGATGAGCATGTTATGCACCTTTCCCAGCCATCCCACACAGATGTCAGTGAAATGGCCCCTGTGATCCACTAGTGCTTGCAATACCATTGAGAAGTACCCCTTTCAGTTTATGTACTCTTTGGCAAAGTGATCTGATGCCAAGATAGGGATTTGCATTCCATCTATCGCCCCACTTCAGTTAGGGAACCCCATTGCTGCAAAATCATCCACTGTGTCCTGCATGTTGCTCAGAGTCCCTACACTTCTGAGTAGAAGTCTGTTAATGGCCATGCAAACTTGGATCACAACAGATCCCATGGTAGATTTACCCATTTCAAATTGATGCCCCATTCAGGGGCAGCTCCAGGCACCAGCACGCCAAGCGTGTGCTTGGGGTGACAAGCCATGGGGGGCACTCTGCCGGTCACCGCGAGGGCAGCAGGCAGGCTGCCTTCAGTGGCATGCCTGCGGAGGGTCCGCTCGTCCCA
Organism: Gopherus evgoodei; assembly: GCF_007399415.2. Lineage (NCBI taxonomy): Eukaryota > Metazoa > Chordata > Testudines > Testudinidae > Gopherus > Gopherus evgoodei. The sequence continues at coordinate 94,272,060 of NC_044325.1, forward strand.
CAGCTTCAGCGGACCTCCTGCAGGCTGCCACTAATTCAAGGAACCAGGTACCTCCCGCAGGCAAGCCACCGAAGGCAGCCTGACTGCCGTGCTTGGGGCGGCAAAATGCCTAGAGCTGCCCCTGTCCCCACTGACCATAGCAGTCTGGCATTGCAAGCTTCCACACAGTGTGACAAAGCTCTGTCCTTGTCTCCATGGGTCCTGCATTTCCTGATGGATTTCACTAGCCTCAGAGGCTCACTGTGATCCTCCCCTTAACCCTTCTTTCTTTAGAGACAAGGGTCACAGTCTACTGAGCCATTTTATCATAAGCCAGCAAGGGAGGTGAGGAGAAGCTATCCTCCCTTGCACAGTCTCTGTTGTCTCTCAGTCTCAGTGATTAATCAAGGGGAAAAGTGGGGGGGATCTCAGGCCCACCCTCTACTCCGGGCTCCAGCCCACGGACACTAACAGAATCAGCTATGGTAGCTGACCTTTTAGGAACAGGACATGTACAATTCCCTCAGTTACTTCCCCACAGCAGCCCCCACTTCCTCAAGCTCCACTTCACTCTTACCTCAGGGCCTCCTTCCTTGTGCCTGATATGGTGTGTACAGCTCAGTCTCACCAACAGTGCAACTTTCTCTCACAGCTCCTGACCTGCACACCTACCTAACTAACTGGGAGGCTTTTAAACTAATTTCAGCCAGCCCCTGATTGGCTTCAGGTGTCCCAATCAACCTAGCAATCTCCACTGCCTTCTGGAAAGATCTTAATTGGCCCCAAGTGTCTTAATTGACCTGGAGCAACTTATCCTGGTACCAGGGATTTGTTTAGCCTGGGACTAATATATCTGTCTCTCATTACTTTTCTATAGCCATCTGGCCTTGCCCCATCACAACAGCTATTGCCGCTCGCTTCTCCACTGTCAGAGCAGCTCTCATTTTAGTATTGCTGTGCACCAGGGCTGGGGAAAGCTCTTCACACAGTTCCTGGAAAGCGGCCTTATGCATCTGAAAGTTCTGCAGTCACTGCTCGTCATCCCACAGCTGCATAGCTATGCAGTCCCACCAGTCAGCGCTTGTTTCCCGGGTCCAGAAGTGGCACTCCACTGTGTCAAGGTGATGCGCCTCTGTCATCAGCAACTCTGAATTGCTTCTCTCTATGTCTTCCAGCAGGGCTGCTTATGTGGCATCACATTGTTCTTCGCGATGACTTCTGTATCAACTGTGTAAATACTGCAGGACAAGGCATGAGGTGTTTGTAATGCTCACAACAACAATGTACGGCTGAGCGGGGTCCACGCTTGCCATACTGTCATCCACGCCGGTAGCCCATGCTTATGAAAGTCGTGAAAAAGGGTTGGTTCATTTGCTATTGATTTCAGGGAGGGAGCAAGGAAGGTAAGTGCATCAAAGGAAGCTAACACCATGTTCTTATAACCACCCATGCAAATGTTTTGGTCCCATAAGGCATTGCAAGCCCAACCCAACATTCCACTCTGCTATATGCACTGTGGGATAGCTACCCACAGTGCAGCACTCCATGCATCAATGCAAGCCCTGCTAGTGAGGGTGCACTCCACAGACACAATGAGTGTAATGTGGACATGCAAGGTCAACTTGCTTGAATCGGAGTCTCGATGTTGACTTACATAAAGTCAACTTAACTTTGTAGTGTAGACATGGCCTGAGAGGGTTACAGGCTGGGAATAAAAATTAGCCAAGAGAGTAAGAGTTAGAGAAAAACCACACAAGACAGGAGATATTTCTGTATTCCTCAATTTCCCAATCATTCTCAGCACTCAGTAGTGGTAAATCTAATTCAATACTCTCTCAGGCTTGAATTATTTCCTCCATGTCTGGTAGAGGCCACTGGGAGAAAGAGAAACTTCAGAAGCATAAAAGTCAAAAACAAGTCAGCCAAATGATTATTGTTGTATCTGAACTGACCCTTGGCTTTAGAAACAAAATATATAGCAAATATATCAGAAACCACCAACCTGCCAGAGCAAAGAACAAGAAAAGTGCATACTACACATGATTTAGTCTTGGGATAAGAAAACTGGGGCCTGGATGGTAGCAGCAAATCTGGAATTTCTTACCAGATTCTCTTCCAGGTTATACAACTCCTTAATAAAGCTTCTGAAAACATATTATGATGATGATGCAAATGGTTGAATTGAAATCATATAGGAGAGAGCAAAGAACTATTCATAGCGCACATGGGCCAGGTTTTTATATCAGTTACCTTGGTGGAAACCAGAGTAACATATTTAAGTCAATAGCTATTATGGCTGAGGTAAAAAAATCTAAGTTTGGGCCAAATTCTACTCTCAGATATGTTTTGGACTTTCTCTGACACCAGTAGGTGCCCTCCACATATACCCAAGAGAGACGCTTGAGTCTTAGACAGAAAGTGTATTCAGAGTGCAACTATTTGCCTAGCTATGTAGTAATGGCTCAGTCTTAAGACCCGTTTAAGGCAAGATGAAATTAGTTGATGGAGGAACCTTTGTAGAGTCCTCCCTAGCTGTTGCAGTTTCCTTCCAAATTAATATTCATGATTATGGTGAACAGCTGCCCCATGATCTGCTTTAACTACTCTTTTATTAAGACAAAGAGAAATCAGTGTGATGTCACTGATATCAGTTGCTCCCGTTGTGTGAGTTGCCAAGCAGTATACATAATAATATTCAGCACAGGAGCAGGGAAATATTCTCCATGTTATCTCATGAGGGGAACAATTATTTTGTGACTTGCCACTATGAGAATATTTTGCTTTTGGCACATCTTCAGGCTTTAGCAGCTTGGGTACATTGACATCCAGATGTTAGGTCTTCTCTTGTATAATGGGAGGTGGGGGGTTAATCTCTCACCAATTTCATTGCAGAGAACATGGCAGAGCTTTGCTTCCATTGCTGTGAAAGGTTGATACACCGGCTGAGCTTTTCAGTGCTGATGAGGGGAGGTAGTTACACATCTTTTTAACCATTTTTACAAAAACAATCACAAGAGGAGAGTGTAATGATTCAGAAAAAAAATGAATGCATTCTGAACATCTGTCATATTACTTTATTGGTAAAATCAGTTGGGAGATAGATTATTTGTCATTCAGGCAGCAGTGGAGGTGAAGATGCACAGATCTGATGAGTAAAGTATATGACTCAAGTAATTCATTTGACTTTTTCATGCTTCTTGGAATATACAAGTTAATTTATTCTCATATATCTGCATAATGTTAAATGTGTGTCATCTAGAATCAAGGAGTCTGATTCAAAACCCGTGGAAGTCAATGGGAGATTTTCCACCAACAGCCACAGCCTTTGCATCAGGCCCAAATTTATTTTAATTTTGGACTGCAAAAAAATAGTAGGTACTAGAGACAATAGCTTTTATCAGTATCTAAGGTTATAAGTTTGAAGCAAGCATAGTTCTTTCTAGCCAGTAAATCTGGACACCATGTGAGGACACCTCACTCATCATTCCATGAGTCAATTGCCTTCTTGCAAAGAAAGAGTGATATGTGTGTCCAAAAACCAGTTAAAATTAGTTACTCTCCCCCCACTCCCCTATATAAATTAAAGTTTGACTTTGAACAGATAATTGTTTATGGAAGAGCTCTGCCAATAAGACAGCCTGTGAGCAATTACAGTCGCCTGACTGTGCCATGCTGTATGATACACAATGTGCTAAGCTTTCACAAAATAAACATTTGCAAAATATACACAAGACTTTTGTATGTATTTATTTTCTCAAACACACTGTAATGCTAAGTGTAGCAGTGTGAACATTGGAGCTAGCATCAATTATTTAACACAGCCAGATTCAGCTGCCTTTAGGGAATATTGCATCTGGATCCTTTCTGAAGTATAGGAATTGACCCACAACAGTTAGCTTCTAAGTCTAAAAATAGAAACACCGTCTGTTTTGTGTAAGGAGCTATCATTATGTCATTAGGGACTTTTGTGAAATCTACATAACACTGGCAAACCACTGCTGCCTCCCTCTCCCTGGTTGTAAAGAGAACTAGAGCTGAAATGAACTGTCCTATGTACCAACAAGCTGCAATGTCAGGACCCTTAAAATGCACTAATTTCTAGCCACTCCCTTCTCCACGGAAAAACTAGATGTGTCTGCTTGTATTTTTATGAAGAGTGAGACAAAAAGATATTTAACCTGGAGTCTCAAAGGGAGTGGGAAATTTCAGTATAAACTAGACCAGGATCAAGAGGAAGCTACAGGAAGAATGTTTCACATTCAGTGAGATGGGTGCAGTCTGATCACAGATGAGGTGTAATTTTTTTTGGCGTCAGAGAGACATGTCATCATCATTGTTATTAATGCAGCAGTGTCTAAAGAACTTAGGTTGGAGCCCCAAGGTGTCAGCCCCAGTACAAACATACAGTAAATGACAGTCCTTGCTGCAAGGCACTGACAGTATAAAATACAAGATGAAGCAGGTGGAAGAAACAAACAAGCAGGCGAGGAGACAGGAGGTTGGGGTGACAAAAAAATACAATTTCTAGCACAGCCTCCAAGCCTTTCTCCACAAATAAACGAAGCGACTGCACTTCTCAAATAATTCACTGGAGGAAGCTCTTTACATGAAATGGGATGAAATCTTCATGCACAGTGGGCCAAATTCTACAGTCTTTGCTCAGCCAAAACTCCCACTGAGTTCAACAGGAATTTTTATTGAACAACTGAAGGATTTGCTACAACAGTTATTTTCCATTAATGCAAAACTTTCAGAATGTTACAGTTCAGAATACATGCAAATGTAAAAGCGCTTCTCCATCATACTCATTCATACCGAAGATGCTGTATGCAGCAAGATGGACCTAAATTCTATGCCAAGCTCTTTCTTTGGATTCTGCATGCAGGAAGCTGGAATTTCTAGAGAAGTTTCTTTTATATTAAAAATAAAACCCAAATAGGTTTTATTGAATTACCAGTAAATGTAAAATGGATAATGCAAGCAGTTGGGTACCACGTGTTATTTCATTTGATATTGAATTCGAGATATTTTGTGCTGTGCCTGCATTTTCACGGTGCTACCAATTTTTGTACAGTACTGGCAATGTATGCCTCCATTGTAGAAATTATCAGGGAAAAAAGCTGCAAGTGGTGACCGGTAGACAGAAGTCAATTGGATCTTTTGACACTTTGGGAGAAGGCGGCAAATTGGGATTGTGACATAAGCGTGATAAGTAGATGTTTTTCCTAAAATGATTAGCAATTAAATAGATAAAAGTACTGACACTAGTCCCTGATCCTGAGATTGGATGGGTAGCCTGTGCTGATCTCACTGCAGATTTGGGGCCTTAAATAGTCATGTGTATCTTTCAGAATTCTGAAATTATTGCAATTAACAGGGCAGTTCACGTCACTCAGAGCTATGGTTGCAGACTCAGGAAGGCAACACTGCATCAGTTCACATGTTCAAGGCTAACTTCACTATAAAGAGGGCGGTCTGTCTCCAGTTATAGTCACATCTATCTAGACCAGAAGTTCTCAAACTGGGGGTCTTGACCCTTCAGGGCATCATGAGTTTATTACATGGGGGGTCGTGAGCTGCCAGCCTCCACCCCAAACCCCGCTTTGCCTCTAGCATTTATAATGGTGTTAAATATATTAAAAAGTCACACTCAGAGGCTTGCTGTGTGAAAGGGGTCACCAGTACAAAAGTTTGAGAACCACTGATCTAGATATTAGAAAGCTTAGATTCTGGGTCCCAGATTTGCAGCAAGAGATGAACAGAGGGTGGAATCAACAGCAAATTCTGTAGTTACAGAATTATTGAATGCACTGTCCATTGATCTCAAAGGGCTTTAGGAAAGAGGAAAATCAACCCTTCTTTCTAATTTTAATGATTAAACTAAATAAGAGTATGGTTCCCTATAAGGCATAAAAGGGAATAAGAAAGAAAGGGTTGTTTTTCTCTGTTTTATTTCATAGATCCCAAGCTTCTACGCACTTAAAGTGTACTGAATAGTTCTGCTGATAATTACTGTGGTTCGATATATACGGATAAGAACACAGTCTGATATTTAGAAATGTTGGTTTTCTGTAAAGGCAGATTTTCATAAACAGATAGTTAAGGGTTAATGTCTCTTTTACCTGTAAAGGGTTAAGAAGCTCAGTGAACCTTGCTGACACCTGACCAGAAGACCAATAGGGGGACAAGATACTTTCAAATCTTGGTGGAGGGAAGGCTTTGTTTGTGCTGTTTGTTTTGTTCGTTGTTCGCTCTCGGGACTGAGAGAGACGGGACATCATTCCAGGCTTTCCCAATCTTTCTGAATCAGTATTTCATGTTTCAAAATAGTAAGTAATAGCCAGGCAAGGCGGATTAGTCTTATGTTTGTCTCCTCAACTTGTAAATGGTGTTTTTTACTGGAAGGATTTTTACGTCTGTTTGCTGTAACTTTGAATCTAAGGCTAAGGGGAGGGGGGTCCCTCTAGTCTATATGAATCTGAGTACCCTGTAAAGCATTTTCTATCCTGATTTTACAGAGATAATTTTTACCTTCTCTTTCTTTAATTAAAAGCTTTCTTTTTAAGAACCTGATTGATTTTTCCTTGTTTTAAAATCCAAGGGATTGAGACTGAACTCACCAGGGATTGGTGGGGGGAAAGGAGGGGGGATGGTTAATTCCTCTTTGTTTTAAGATCCAAGGAGTTTGGAACTGTGTAAGCCTCTCAAGGCAACCCAGGGAGGGGAGAGTCTGGGGGGAAAAGGAGGGGGATGGTTAATTTCTCCTTGTTTTAAGACCCAAGGGGTTTGGGTCTTGTGTTCCCCAGGGAAGGTTTTGGGGGAACAGAAAGTGTGCCAGACGCTAACTTCTGGCTGGTGGCAGCGTACCAAATTTAAGTTAGTAATTAAGCTTAAAAGTAATTATGCAGGTCCCCACTTCTTGAACTCTAAAGTTCAAAGTGGGGAAAAAACCTTGACACAGACATTTAGTAATTATCATTGAAATGATTTCTTTCCCTATTTTAATGAGTAGGAATGACATTAATTTGTTTTTTAAAAAAGAAAAGTGCTTGTTACTGTATGTCTTCCCTTTGGGAACTCTAGCCTTATGGCAGAAATAGCAAAAGTCAAGTTTAAACACACAGAAACAAGTATTATAGCACAAAATAAAACCAGACTGACAGCATTTCATGCTCTCACAATGGGTGAGTCTAACTGCAAGATCATCACTTGGAGGGATTCATAAAACAGCCAGTCAGGCCTCTTCAGGGTTTTGTCATAAAACTGAAATAAAACAATGATCCTCTAGTAAAGAGCTGAGTCTGAATCCTGGTCAGGAGAATATCTAGGTCAGGACTATAAATGGATTTTTCCTCTTCTTTTTTTCCCCCTCTGTGCTCATTGAAGTCAATGGTAAGGCTCCCACTGACTTCTATGGTGCACAATCAAACACTAAATAAATTAACAATAAGATTTGCTAATATCCTTGTACTAATGTTCACATCTCATATACAGATATATGCATATCTTCCTATTCTACTGAAAATACTAAAGCTCATGCAAATATAACATTTGACTGACTCGCTGTTCTTCAGCCCAGCATATAAAACAATGGTGTTTAGGTAGCAACTTTATGAGGCTCAGAGTATTTTGGAGACACTGCGCTGAGGCTCCCCATCTTGCAGCCCATTTATAAACATGAGTAATTCTCTTGACTTCAAGATTTAGAACAAAATATGCATTAAAATCAACCATTTGATTTTTCCACCTGAGACTTCTGTATTACTTTCTCCATAGTCAGACTAACTAAAACTCAGATAGTCTATTAAAATTAATGTTATCCCATGAGTAATCCCACTGAAATCAATGGACCAACTTGTACAGTGAGGTGCTACTCAGTCAGAGTAGGCAATCAGACTCTGGTCCTAAAGGTGAAATTCTTTCTTCTGAGTAGGCCTTGTGCATGCTAACTGCACAGGGATGAATTTCACTCTAAATCAAGATACAGATCAAACTGTTCCATCTATTTAGTCCTGCCAAAATAACAAAACTGACCAAACTGGGAGCAGGGAGAATAGAAGGTAAAGACAACCAGTACCAATCCATCTCCCTGCACATCTTATTTAGGGTTAAGACTAAATACAGTTTTTCAGTTTCATTCAGCCTTTATCCAGAGGCTATAGTCTAGTAATTTAGTAGTATAATTTAGTTACCATTGAGCTGAATTTGACTCTTACTTTAAGTAATCGTACAATTAACAGTTCAAGAAACCAAAGCCCCAGCGGCAGAACAGAAACAATCAAAACACATTTAATCATAACAAAAACAGTACTCCTAACATCACTGGACAAATATTGATTATATTACTGATCCTGTCTGCTACAGATTTATACCTTCATTTGAAATTCTGAGAGACTGACCATTCTATATGATTTACTGTAACCCTTTCAGATATACATGTATTATCATTAGGGCTGTCAAGCAATTAAAAAAATTAATTGCAATTAATCACACTATTAATTTTTTTTACATGTGATTAATAACACTGTTAAACAATAATAAAGTACCATTTCTTTAAATATTTTTTGATGTTTTCTACATTTTCAAATATATTGATTTCAGTTACAACACAATACAAAGTGTACAGTGCTCACTTTATTTTTTATTACAAGTATTTGCACTTTAAAAAACCAAAATAAATAGTATTTTTCAATTCACCTAAATACAAGTACTGGAATCTCTTTATAATGAAAGTTGAACTTACAAATGTAGAATTATGTACAAAAAACCTGCATTCAAAAATAAACAATGTAAAATTTTAGAACCTGCAAGTCCACTCAGTCCTACTTCTTGTTCAGCCAATTACTCAGACAAACAAGTTTGTTCACATTTACAGGAGATAATGCTGCCCTTCTCTTGTTTACAATGTCACCAGAGTGACAGGCATTCTCATGGCACGGTTGTAGCCAACGTAGCAAGGTATTTACATGCCAAATATGCTAAATATTCATATGCCCTTCATGTTTCAGCCACCATTCCAGACTATATGCTTCCATGTTGATGAAGCTCATTAAAAAAATAATACATTAATTAAATATGTGACTGAACTCCTTGTGGGAGAAATGTATGTCCCCTGCTCTGTTTTACCCACATTCTGCCATGTATGTCATGTTATAGCAGTCCGGATGATGACCCAGCATATGTTGTTCATTTTAAGAACACTTTCACTGCAGATTTGACAAAACACAAAGAAGGTACCAAAGTGAGATTTCTAAAGATAGCTATAGCACACGATGCAAGATTTAAGAATCTAAGGCCTGGTCTACACTACGCGTTTAAACTGATTTTAGCTGCGTTAAACAAATTTAACACTGCACCCGTCCACACTACGAGGCCCTTTATATCGATATAAAGAGCTCTTTAAATCGGTTTCTGTACTCCTCCCCAACAAGAGGAGTAGCACTAAAATCGGTATTACCATATCGGATTAGGGCTAGTGTGGCCGCAGATCAACGGTATTGGCCTCCGGGCAGTATCCCACAGTGCACCACTGTGACTGCTCTGGACAGCAATCTGAACTCAGATGCAGTGGCCAGGTAGACAGGAAAAGCCCTGCGAACTTTTGAATTTCATTTCCTGTTTGCCCAGCGTGGAGCTCTGATCAGCACGGGTGGCAATGCAGTCCCAAATCCAAAAAGAGCTCCAGCATGGACCGTACGAGAGATACTGGATCTGATCGCTGTATGGGGAGAGAAATCTATTCTATCAGAGCTCCGTTACAGAAGACGAAATTCCAAAGCATTTGAAAAAAATCTCCAGGCTATACAGTGCTGTGTGACAAGGGTAACGGAAAGCCAAAGAATCAAATGGACACTCATGGAGGGATGGAGGGGGTACTGAGGACTCCAGCTATCCCACAGTCCACAGCAGTCTCCGAAAAGTATTTGCATTCTTGGCTGAGCTTCCAATGCCTGTAGGTTCAAACAGATTGTCCAGCGTGGTTCAGGGTACAGCTCGTCAATTTATTCCCTCCCCCCCCCGCCCATGTGAAAGAAGAGTCGTTTCTTGACTTTTTTTAATGTCACCCTATGTGTACTGAATGCTGCTGGTAGATGCGATGCTGCAGCAGTAAAGAGCAGTATTTGCTCCTCTTCCCTCCTCGGTGGCAGATGGTACAATATGCTTGATAGCTGCTGAGTGCTCCTGGCTGGTCTCAGGTAAGGCCAGCCAGGGGCGCCTGGGTAAAAATAGGAATGATTCCCAGTCATTCCTAGTAGATGGTACAGAACGGCTGGTAACTGTCTCCATCATAGCAACTGAGGGCTGAGCTCCATCAGCCCCCTCCCTTTCCTGTGTAAAGAAAAGATTCTGTACTGCCTGGACTGTCATAGCAGCGGGATGCTGGGCTCCTCTCCCCCACACCGCTTAATGTCCTGCCTGGACTATCATATAACTTCAAGACACAAATGGGGGGGACACTGCCACGGTAGCCCAGGAAGGTTGGGGGAGGAGGGAACCAATGGGTGGGGTTGTTGCAGGGGCACCCCCCGTGAATGGCATGAAGCTCAACATTTCTGCGGGATCTGACACAGAGCGGCTGTGCTCTCTGGTTCTCTGATACACTGGTTCTCTAGTACACTTGCCCCATATTCTAGGCAGGACTGACTCTATTTTTAGATACCATAAAGGAGGGATTGACCCGGGAAGTCATTCCCATTTTTGCCTTTGCGCCCCCGGCCAGCCTCAGCCAGGGACACCCATGATAGCAGCAGACAGTACAGAATGACAGATAACCATCATCTCATTGCTAATTTACAATGGCAGCAGATGGTACAGAACAACTGATAACCGTCTCTGCTATCATGCAAAAGCAAATGAATGCTGCTGTGTAGCGCTGCAGTATCGCCTCTGTCAGCGGCATCCAGTATACATACGGTGACAGTGACAAAAGGCAAAACAGGCTCCATGGTTGCCATGCTATGGAGTCTGCCAGGGCAATCCAGGGAAAAAGGACGCTAAATGATTGTCTGCTGTTGCTTTCCCGGAGGAAGGAATGACTGACAACATTTACCCAGGACCACCTGCGACAATGATTTTTGCCCCATCAGGCACTGGGATCTCAACCCAGAATTCCAAGGGGCGGGGGAGACTGCGGGAACTATGGGATAGCTATGGAATAGCTACCCACAGTGCAAAGCTCTGGAAATAGAGGTTAGCCTTGGACCATGGATGCACACCGCCGAATTAATGTGCTTAGTGTGGCCGCATGCACTCGACTTTATACAATCTGTTTTACAAAACCGGTTTATGTAAAATCGGAATAATCCCGTAGTGTAGACGTACCCTAAAGTGAACAGGACGAAGTGCGGAGCATGCCTTAAAAGTCTTAAAAGAGCAACACTCCAGTGCAGAAATTGCAGAAACTGAATCACCAAAATAGAAAATCAACCTTCTGCTGGTGGCATCTGACTCAAATGATGAAAATGAACATGCATCAGTCTACACTGCTTTGGATTGTTCTCGAGCAGAACTCAGCATCAGCATGGATGCATGTCCCCTGGAATGGTGGTTGAACAATGAATTGACATATTAATCTTTAATGAATCTGGCACGTAAATATCTTGTGTGAGACTGAGTGGACTTGCAGGCTCTAAAATTTTACATTGTTTTGTTTCTGAGTGCAGTTATGTAACAAACAAATATGCATTTGTAAATTCCACTTTCACAACAAAGACCTTGCACTACAATACTTGTATGAGGTGAACTGAAAAATACTATTTCTTTTGTTTATCATTTTTACAGTGCAAATACTTAGAAACAAAAAATATATACACTTTGATTTCAGTTACAACACAGAATACAATACATAGGAAAAAGTTGAAAAACATCCAAAATATTTAATAAATTTTAACTGGTATTCTATTGTTTAACAGTGCAATTAAAACTGCCATTAATAGTAATTTTTTTTTAAACATGATTAATTTTTTTGAGTTAATTGCGTGAGTTAACTGAGATTAATCAACAGCCCTAATTATCATTTATTTGCATTTGGTGGTAGTACCCAGCCAACACTGGGGCCCCAATATGCTCAGCACTTGACAAACTTACAGTAAAAGACAGCCCTGATCCCAAAAAGCTGAATAATCTAATGGGATAAAAAACAACATGTGGAAGAAAGGAAGTATTACCACCCTCATTTTGCAGGTGGAGAAGTGAAGCACAGAAACTTTGTGACATGCACAAGGTGAACCAGTGAGTCTCTGGAAGAGGCAAGAATTGCTTCCAGAGCCAGCACAACCCACTTCAGTGCATTAACCACAAGACCAGCTCCTTTTTTCTATAGAAGCCTCTCTCTTGCTTCATGTACACACATGGGTGCTGCTGATCCTCCTCGCAGGTCCTGCCACTGGCTTCTCATTTCTTCTAGCTTCCTTGAGTAACTGCTAAGCTTCTTCCTGGTTCCCTCAAGCCAATCACATTTTGAAGTGCACTCTGCATTGAGCACATATTATCAATTAACTGTGCAGAATGACATGAGGTTGCACAGCTGATATGTGCATACGATTTAATCTATTTCCTCCCATGTATATTACCTCCTCCGGTCTATACAGATTGTGTTCCAATTTCTCATATCCTAATCATGTCTGTGTAAAATAAACAAGCTACATCAATACAATGCATCTGACACATTTTTGTCAGAAAAACTCTGGAAGTAATTTCCATTATGATTTGTTGTTTTGCAGTCTGTTAAAAGTTAATTAAATGGACAATAAGTCTCAAGATTAGCTCTTTCACAAAAGAAGCTACCAAATTAATGAAGCAGGTCAGTGCGTTCAGAGGCAACTGCAACAAGGTATTATAAGTATCAGAGGGGTAGCCATGTTAGTCTGGATCTGTAAAAAACGACAAAGAGTCTTGTGGCACCTTAGAGACTAACAGAAGTATCAGAGCATAAGCTTTCATGGGTGAATACGTCATGCGTCTGAGGAAGTGGGTATTCACCTCATACAATACATCTGTTAGTCTATAAGGTGCCACAGGACTCTTTGAAGGTATTATATGGCAATCAGAGCTCATGAGCATACAAAAAAAATCTATTCAAAACCATAAACATGTTTATATTTAGAAAATAGCTGATTGGAGACTATAAAAAGACCCAGACACATCACTACACAGCTAAACACTTAAACAGCTCAGAAGTATACGTTTTTCTATCAAAATTCAGCAGTGTCCTCTGTATCTGAAATGAAACTCAAATTTTCCTCAGCAAGATGGTAGAATATGAAAAATTAAGGGCAACTTCTTTTCTCTCATGGCAATCTACATAATAATTTTCCAGTTGCCTGTCTCTTTGATCATAGTCAGGCCAGAGATCTCATTTGGAATCCACCTCTACCTACCTTTACAATTTTGACGTTGTGGATCTGTAAATGGAAGGGCTTTGGAGAGATGCAAACTCCCCTAGACGTGGTTAGTAATCATCCAAGGCCTAATCTCAAATCTGAAGTAGTTACATCTATAGGTGTACTTCAAGGTGACATTCATAGATATGTTCCGTAAATATTCTGTAATCTCAATAGACATAAAATATTAAACCCAGAGCTTGAAGATTTTCCCTTTCTTCCCACTCACCACTGTTCCTGTTGAAGTGGCCAGACTGTGAGTGAACATTAGACAGGCTCATGTGTGGCAGAAGTAAGTCTGAGGAGGATGCGGGTAGAAATGGGAATAAGGCAAGAAAGTGAATAAATTATGGTTTGAAATGAACTTAGGGCGTGACACCAAAAGATAACATAGGGAAAGATATATATAGCCATATATTTGTGGTTTTATCCCAGTGCTCATTCAACACTCAACTGCCTCCACCATTGTCCCTACCTTTGCTGGTCTGGCTTTGGAGTGAATTGTAATAATCTGATCAGAGATGTGTCCTCATTTGTAAACAGAAGAAAACTGCAGCATAGCTGTGAAATGTAGCATTTATAATTAACAAATGGTCCTATATTTGCGATAGAAAAAAACCCAGCTGCTCTTCAGCCTGTCCATAATTTACACTATAAATGCACTTTGACCTTTGATCTCTGATTCAATCTGGTCTTTATTTTTTTAGCACTGGTAGCAGTCTCTCTTTGTTAAAATGTGTATATATATTTCATTCATTTGCACCTTTAATTTTCCAGTTATGTTTATTTGCTTTTGCTCAGTATTTATAAAACACTTTGAGAGCTGCAAATAAAAGACACTATAGACCTGCAAAGTACTATTAGTATTGTGTTATATAGTACTGTTGGAATATAAAATTGTATTGATCTCCTTGAGAAGCTTGAACAAAAATTGTGTAACACGCAACCACCCCATCTGAACTATTACAGGATTTTAACAGTATGCGAACACCCTGAAGTAAATAGCGCAGACATTAGGTCTCCAGCAATTGGCAGCCACACTTTGTCCCTGAGACAGATCAAACCATACCACACTGGCCATCGAACAGCCGCATATATCTCACGCCTGATCCAGCTCATTTGGGGCATCCATTTGGTCTGTTACTGTTGCACTACGATAGTAATTCACATCATACTAAATGAAATACTGATTCCTCGTTTTGTTGTCAAAGTGCCAACAAGAATATGTGCTACAACTATCTTTTAAATTAGAGATCAGGATTAATTCAAACTGACAAAGCATTAAAAGACAGATGTTTCTGGCCAGCTTGAAAGAGTAACATAACCAGGGGTGTAAGAGACAACTACTACAATATATTTTGGGTACATTCTTAATAAGTGAGCATGCTGCGCAGAACTCAGTTACTGCCTTTGTATCAGTTTTATTCAAAATTTCACAGGCTACATAACGCATGGAAAGGAACAGAAAAAACACAAACCCAAGTTACACCAGTTCATCTGACTGAGGAGTGCTTCTGGCATCTCCTTCCACAGCCCATTAACAACCTCTTCAGTTTGGCCATGGATACTCACTCAAGCATAACCTAAGCTGCTGTTTCTTCACATGCACTGATTATTCAGTGTCCTCTGATCTTGATACAAAGGTCAGACAGTGCTGGTCTGAGTTTAGTACCTCAATTTAAATTGGTCCATATAAACCACAGGACCTCACTTCCACTGATCGTGTATTACACCAGGTTACATCTTAAACACTGCTCTTGGCTTCCCAGCCATGGTGATATCTCACAATGGTTTTCTTCACCACCCCTTGGCTAGGAAACTGCAACCTGTTCTCTTTGATGAGGACATTGCCTTGGTTCACACTTTGGTCACTTTCAGGCTAAATCACTGCAATATGCTATGCTTAGAGTTACTGGTGAGCTTTATCTGATGCAATATGCAATAGCACAAAATGTCTGTGCACTGAATTCCTAAAAGCACAGTATACAGGTGCTCTGCCCTCAATAGTAGTGATCAATTCACTTATGGAAGTAATTCAAGATGTTGGTTACAATCTTCAGAGCTGTGAATGGTCTGGGACCCAGTAACATAAGAGACCATCCTTTTGCCTATGCCCCATAATAGAAGCTAAGATCTGATGGTACTGTAAGCCCCTGGAGTAGCACCCTCTAAAACTAGCTGCACAACATTCTTAGCTGAGAGGGGTACTAATCTATGTCAGTCAAACTGTGAGTCTGGCAAACTTTAAGGCTCTGTGAATTCAGTCGGTCATGTAATTAGTTACATTCCACTAGCACAGCACATCCTCAGCTTGTACAGTTATTTAGTTTAGGGGTAATTTTTTTCAAAAGTGCCTAAGTGGCTTAGAAGCTTAAGCCCCACTTTCTGAAGGGACTTAGGTATTTAGGAACCTACATTCTACTGACTTTCAAATTAGGTGTTTTGAAAATTATACTCTTTAGGAAGAGACCAATCCTTTATTGTCATATTTATCTTGATTCCAGGGGTCCAGATCACAAGGAAACCATGTAAAACACTGTAAATTAAATAATAAATAAATTTGACCTCCAGAAAGGCTTTTAACCCAACTCAATAGTACCTGCTCATACTAATACATCAAGGCACTTCACTAAATATATACAATAATAAAAAGAAAAATCTGTACTCTCAGCTGATAGTAAAGAAGAATAATTTACCTAACCCTATCTAAAGAAATTCTGCGTTCTATTACACTTTCCATAAGAAGAAGGTTAAGCTGATCTTCTTACAGATCTCCAACAATTCCTGCAGCATAAAGAGACTAAAAGCAGGACTGCATCATCTATTTTAAACTCCTTAAGTGTTTTATTATAGCTCAAAAATAGGTCACAAATTTCAGGGTGAAAACTGACAATGCTTCATTATCTCCCCTTGAAGAGTCTTGCTGGTGAAGCACATATAATACAGAAGATCACCTACTGATCACCTACAGAAGAGACCCAGGAAATACAAGACAAACGTAATAGAATGCAAAGACTTTTTATATTAACATTGAATTTCTTCATCAAATTACATTAGACGAAATAGTAGCTCAAACAAAAATGAAACCTTTGAGTTTTAGAAAAGTTTGTTTAGTTTTGTAAATATCTTTAGATGTTGGTGCACATACTGATTTCTAGGACTGGAAGTAGGAATACCAAGGTTAGGGAAGGAACATTACCATTGTTGCTTGAAATGATTGGTGAATATGAAAAATCTGGCACCTCAGCTCTATTCAGAAAAGCACTATCAAAGCAGGATATTCATCTGAAACTCTTGGATCTGTGGAAACACCCATAAAGATTGAAATCATGCTGGAAATCTCATGAGAACAGGATGTCTTGTGGGGTCTAGTGCTTTTCCCGTCCAGTTATGCCATGAGAAGACTCTCAAAGCATGAACCAGAAAGTCCAGATAAATAATAAAAGTAAAAAAGCTATAAAAACTTTTTGAATCCTCACAAAACTTGTCTTGAATTTGTTTCCAAAGTACAACAAAGTTTCAGCTAGATCCATATTCGATTATAGGTGGCTCATTCTCCCCTAGTTATCTGATTTTAGAAATAAGCTAATGATGCATATGAAAGGGACAATTTTGATTCCAAATATCAATATATTGTATGGCTCCAAAGAAAGTGTAAATCATTTTCAGGTTTTTTTGTTCGACATCTCAGCACAAGCTTGAAGATGTTATTATTCTACCACGGAAAGGATCATTGCCTTAAAGAAAAATGATGAATGTGTTAAGAAAATTAGACTCACTTGGTTCCATAAAGTTGAAAGAATCCTTCTGTTTATTTGACTTCTAAACACAATTTGTACTTGCAAGTGTAAAGTGAAAAAAAAACCACATTGCAGCAGTTTCATTAAATTAAATGGTAAAAGAAAATTGATATGGCCATAAATCTTTAGGAACTGCAACCTGGCAGCTAACATAATTTTTCTTAACTAAAAATAAAAATCCAGTATTTTGTACAATTTTTGTTAACAGGCAAGCACTCTCCTAAATGTGATTTATGTAGCATTACTGTTCGGCCCAATGAGGCATATTAAGCACCATGAATCACAAGCTTATCACTTGAAAATTGTTTTTGAAAACTTAGATGGATATGCAGCTAAATTCAGCTTACTTATGGCTGGCTCCTGGAAGGTGCTATGGTCACAGTTTTCTAATATGACTCCCTCTAACTAGGCATCTAAGGTTGGGATTTTCAGAGGAGCTTATGAAAGTTAGGCAGCCTATTCCCATAGACCTAACTTCCTCAGCCACCTTTGAAAAATCACAATCTAATTCTATGTTTAGGAACCAGCATAAAAGGGGTTGAGTTTCATTGGTGCTGAGCAATTGCAGCTCGTATTAACTTCAGTGGGAGTTGAGAGCACTCAACAATTTGCAGTATCTGGTTTTCATCCATCTGCCTTGAAAACACTTTCTAAACACTAGCGCCATAACAAGGTCCAGTTTAATAGTGAAATACCCTGGGTCAGGTTCAATACCATTTTATTGTGATAAATGGACCTGTTCTCTCTTCCAGAGGAATAGAGATACTTCACTTCCTTTCAATGGCTTCAGATGAAATATATTTTCACCTCATGTTTTCCCAAGGGTAGAGAAATCAATTCCCAGTTCTGCAACATGAAACAGAGAATTCAGAAATGTATAGAAAGAAAAAATTGATTGATTCTAAGGACAGTGATGAAAACTTGAGAACATCCACCTGGTGCTAAGCAAGCTGGCTTTTCAAAAGTAAATAAATGGACAGCAGCAAAAGAAGCTCAAAAGTCTAGGAAGAATTAATTAAATCAGCCATTCAGTACTGAATCACATGGCATCACAAGAGCATTGAAAAGCCTCCACTTTATTTTATTAATTTATTTTATTTATTATTTATTTAATTTTAATTTATTGCCAGCATGCCAGCACCTAGTCGTTTGTTTTACTGCTTTGTGCCCATTATATAGTTCTGTGTATTCTAACAAAATGGAGTGATGGTGGCTGTCATTGGATCAGAGTAAGAAGATGTTAAGGTGGAAACCCCATTAGTAATATTTAACTGAGAAACCATTTTAATGTTTGTGCCAACAATAAAACCTCTCGTTATTATAGTCTATATTTATTGGACACTTTCTCCCAACTTGAGTTCCCATATGATATCCTTTTTCTTTGGTCTGTTTCATTTCTTTTAACAATGATTACTAGCATCAGAATTTTGTGGTTCCTGGCCTGGGTTTACAACATTGTACCCAGCTAGATAGTTTGAATACAGTTTAAGGTGTTTTAGAAAAGTGTTACAGTAGGATTAACATGCAGTAATGGTCTCTAAAGATGATAGTAGAACGGCTCAGCTGAATGCCATAGGTCCAAAACTGTTGACATCTTTAGTTTGAGTGACAGGGCTTTTGGGGCTTGATCCTTAAACGTACTGAGACCCCTGGCTCCGATCCAGTAAAGCACTTAGGTACAGCTTTTAGCATGTGTCTAGTCAGTTCCCACATGCTTAAGTCAAGCACATGCTTAAATACTTTGCTAAACAGTGAAGATGGCGCAAGCTTTTAAAAACAGCCAACCTTCCTTTGACCAATGCATTTACTCACTAGTGCTATGCCCTGATACATACCCCAACAGCAGCTCAGTTATCTCATACCTAGATATGATCATTTTCTGCTGCCTATGGAGAGAGGCAGGTTTGGCATATAACATGGCATATTTTATCTTACTATTATCCTCTTCCTTGGTTATTAAACCCTAGATGGTACTGAACTATTAAAAAGACATACATCCTTCAGAAAGTAGCATGTTATTCCTTGGCAGACTCTTCATATGTAAGTGGTTTAATATTATCTGTCAGGTGGTTGAGTTACTTTCTGGTCGGTTAGGCTGGGGTCTGTAACTTTGTTCTACCCTTGTAGTTCACTCTCATCTTTTCTCTAGTATCTGGCTACCACTAGGAAGCAATGCGTTTCCAAGAACAGCCTGTTACCACCACAATTCCAATATTCCCTTTCTGCTTCTTGTAAAAAGAAATATGACCTTTATATTGCCTTCTAATCTACTACAGTGCATCATGTCAGAATTTGTGCTGCTATGACCTAGATGCAATATTTCATAAGGGTACATCATACATAATTATACTTTTCAATCTCTTAAAGCTCAGCCAAAGAAAGAATATTTTCCAAAATGAAGCTCCCATATCATTGACGTATCGAAGGCATTCAATGTATCTGTTAACACTCAAGAAAATCCTCAGCTTAGTTGTTTTCATTGTTGTGAAGCACAGCAAAGATCAGGTCCCATGGACAAGTTAGGCAGAGAAACGCCTGTATTCCACCAGTTTTTGCATCATTCTGGTGTGGTTTGACACCTGGTGTGTGGCTGCACTACGCATGCTCGGAGGCAGAAACATAGGTGCTTAAAGAACTTAAGATGCAAAAAAATTAGGTGCTGCATTAATTTAGGTGCCTACAGAGGTCAGGGACAGCTGAGCAAACTCTTTGTGATCCCAGTGGAGCCTGATTCTGGGATTTAGGCACCTAAATTGGCAGTTAGGTGCCTAGGGCTTTTTGTGAGTCTAGTCCAAATTCATTGTGTACATATTGAGAGTCCACACACTGAACATTCAGCCAATAACAACAACATACAAAAACTGGATCCATCTAAATCAATGGAATTTTTGTGATTGACTTGAATGGGTCAAAATCTCAACCACTGATTTTCTTCTTCCCAGCTTCAGCTGGACTGATATAGCTCTATTATAACTACAATTAGAACTACGTTGATCTACACCAGCTAAATATGTGGCAAATACATTTTAATGATATCCGTACATGCTGAACTGTTTCATTCAGTACACAGGAAATGTGCACTTGGAGTCAGATTCTGCCATATTAACTCCCACTAACTGGTACTCACTCCTCATTTACAGGACTAACCACTAGGGTTGCCAACTTTCTGACTGCAGAAAACCAAACACCCTTAGCCCACCCCTGCCCCACCCTGCCTTGCCCCTTTTCAAAGGCCCCTTCTCTCTCCATCCTCCCCTCCTTTCATTGCTTGCTCTCTCCCTAACTCATTTTCACCAGGCTGGGACATGGGGTTGGGATGCGGGAGGAGGGTGAGGGCTCCAGTTGGGGGTGCAGACTCTGGGATGGCATCAGGGATGAGGGGTTTGGGTTGTGGGAGGGGGCTCAAGGCTGGAGCAGGGTGTTGGGGGTGGAGTGGGGTGAGGGCTCTGGCTGGGGGTGTGGGCTCTGGGATGGTGCTGGGGATGAGGGGTTTGAGGCATAGGAGGGGGCTCTGGGCTGGGGTCAAGGGGTTGGAGTGCAGGAGGAGGTGCGGGTTCTGGGAGGGAGTTTGGGTGCAGGAGAGGGCTCTGGGCTGGGGCAGGGGTTTGGGGTGTGGGAGGGAGGGCAGGCTGCAGGCTCTGGGTAGCTCTTACCTCAGATGGCCCCCAGAAGTGGCGACATATCCCTCTGGCTCCTAGGCACAGGGGTGGCCAGGCGGCTGTGTGCACTGCCTCCCCTCCTGGCCACAGGTGATGCCCCCCCAGCTCCCATTAGCCATGGTTTCTGGCCATTGGGAGCTGTAGAGCAGTCGCTTGGGGCAGGGGCAGCACGCAGAGCCTCCCTGGCCTCCCTTGCGCCTAGGGCCACAGGGACATGCTGGCGGCTTTCTGGAATCACACAGAGCCAGGGCAGTCAGGGAGCCTGCCTTAGCCCCACTGCACCACTGACCGGACTTTTAACAGCCCTGTCAGTGGTGCTGACCGGAGCTACCAGTGTCTCTTTACGACTGGGTGTTCTCGTCAAAAACCGAATGCCTGGAAATCCTACTCCTCACAGAATAAGTACTTCTCAATGTAAGTGCAGGTAGCAGAATAAACCCTTAACACAGGCGTTGCCAGGGCCATGAATACTCCCTTAACACAAGGGAATTTTTGTTGTTTCCCTTTTGTTAAGTTTCCTTTGCCATCTTTGCAGTGCCCTAAAAGTGTAGTCTTTTACCATGTTTGTTCTCTTCTCCCTCTGGTATTCATTCAAAAGGGATTAATTGACTTTTTGCACATATTGTACAGTCTATGCATGGTAAATGTTTTTTTTTAAATTTATTATTTTAAACAGCTTCTATGGATATCCAGATTTGGGATATCCTGGCTGTTCAATTACCTTTAAATGCCACCACTTTTAGCCAAGATGTATATTGTTTCTTTCTCAGAGTGAAATCCCTTTTCCAGGCCAGGAAATATTTTTAATATATTATATGCCACTTGGGTTCTGTTCCCAAATATGCTGGGAGTAACCTTGGACAGGTCACATCCCTTCCTGCACCACAATTTCCCTATTAGTAAAATGGGGGTAATGATACTAAATTACCTTTGTAAAATGCTTTAATATCTATGGGTGAAAAGCACCATATCAGAGGTAGGTATTAATTATTATCATTATTGTCATTCATAATTTTCTAAGTCACACTCTTCTTCCATAAAATAAGCTTTACGTGCTCATAGATATTTTGTTGAACACTAAGCTTTGGTCATAAATTATAATGGTACAAAATCTGCTAAGTTACACCCTAGCAACATGGTTGACTTAAAAGTACTTTCACAGGTATCGCTGAGAGTAGAATTTGGTGTCGTATGTTCAATATGATTTATACTCATTGCTTATCAGCTTTAAGACCACAAAGGAAAAAAGAAGATTTGTCCAAAGCACTTCCTGGTAAGTTAGATTGCTGTACTGCAAGAGTCGTTATTAACAGATCAGCTAAAGCTCTCACATAGCTCAGGATGATAAAATCTCTTTTCTGCAGTGAGTGAATGGCTTGCCAGGATGGCTAGATGATATCCCCCATCTTTAGTGGCTGTTCAAGGTGAGACATTACCTATGGCTGAGTAGAAACTAATCTTTTCAAAAGGGCTTTAAATAGGCAAAAAGGTATAGGATTTAGCATCTCATCAAGTGACAGTGTAAATGTTGATATAATTGACGGTGTATTTCTCCCTGGAAGTCCTTAGTTTCTAGTATGTTTTAGTTTCCTTAGACTATTTTTCCAGCATTCTGACTCAACTGCCTGCAAACATTCAATTATACCCTGCAGCTATTTCCAGAGAAATAAACAAGGTCAGCCTTCACTGGCAGAAACTTGAAATCACACAAAATGCTTTTGGCATTCGTTACTTGCAATCAACTGTTTGAGCACAAATAAAAATCCAGCCAGCATGAGTAGCAAGAATATGTGACTTGGTGATGCTCAAATCAGAAAGCAAACCTCATCTTCCAGAATGTAAAGGGTTAAATGAAATAGGGATCCTGACTATATACAGTTTAAAGCATACAGAGAATGTTTCCAGTAAGGTTTGTTGGTTAAAACAGTCATGGACTTTGGATGAGTCAAGGATATACTGTTAGCTTCATGCCAGAAACAGTAAATTGCCTTAATTATAAGGATCAATAGCTAGCCACAGAGTTTCATGTTTGAATACATACTCCAGTTACCATGCATGTGCACTGCTTACTCCAAGCATCACGCTTCTTGGAGCTGAGTGACTAATTCATAATGAATTATATATCTGAACAATTTCATCTCTTTTTCTGTTTGAAAATTATCCCAAAGCCAATCAAGATTTCTCAGCTATATTTGTGATTCAGAATAATTCACTAAATACAATCTGTGAATGACTCTTGGTTAGTAGCACATTCATAAGTTTTACAGCAAGTATTCAATAGCTGAAAATCAAGCTACTTTGCTTGAAAAAATGGGCTCAATGGTTCCGTTTACTGCTGGGATGAGTATATGTGTTAGAATCAGGTTGCCAGTGCAAATTACTGTGAATACAAATTGTACATTTATTCTCAGTGAATATTCTGCAACAGTAGCCAAATATTTGCTCTTTATGTAAATATATCTGCCAGTAAACTAGTTTGCAAGAATATTAGTGGGAAAGGACACAAGAAGTGCAACAACCAAATGCATAGTCACAGAATGTGTTTGTTTAGTATTATTATTATTATTATTCATCCAGCTCTTATGATACCCATTTAGGACTAACAGTTCAGAAATCTGGAGGTTTTATGAAAATGATGCAGTGACTCCATTTGTGTATTTAATGTGTTTTTCCTTGCTTATTGACACTTTATTTTTAATTGCAAATGTGTTTTTATTTTCCTGCATTAGTTTCATTATTACCCTGCTGTTGTGATAGGCATAGCATAAACATTAGTGAAAATAAAAGTCCCTTCAAAATTAGTTATGTGCCCAAAGGTTCTAGTAAAACTGAAGCAGAAATACAAACTGAAGTTAAATGCCTTGGAATATGATTTAAAATAGGGTCTTTCCTACCAGAATAAAGGAGGGGGTCTGAGGAATCTAAACACCATGGTGAGGGGAAGGAGAGGAACACTCTATCTCAGCCAAACCAAGGAAAAGCCGTGTTAACTTCATTGATGATGTTACAGGGCCTACATCAGCCCCAGATGGGGAAGCCCCATGAACCTTGGATCCTTCAGTGGAGACAATCCCTCTAGTATATCAAGGTGAAGGGGAAAATAATCGCAGTGCCCATAGGCAAAATGAGTGGTCTTTGTATAGGACACTGCAGAAGTGACCACAAGAAAGAATAAATCACCAAATCTCTGGCAGACCAAAAGGCTGTAACACAGTTGCTCAGCTGCTCTGACTTCCATCCACAATACTGCAAACACCAATGTTCAAAAAATCAAGCTCCAAAAGAATCAGGAGATTTTAAAAAAATGTAGGGTCTTTTTATTTGCCTTTTAGCTCTGGTGCTTTTAGCATGCATTCTGGTCACATTTTCAAGATTTTGTCTAACACCACTTGGGCTAGAAACTTACTTTTTAAAAAAAATGAATGCTGAGACACTCATGTAGTCACAGGATCCCAGGAGCTGGGACTTTAAGAATACTGCATCCATAGTTAGAATAGCAACTGATACTAGTCCGCATTCTCTTTGCTTGGTGCTGGATCAGAATAGCTGTGAAGGCCATGGTTCTTGCTTTCTCCCAGACCCCTCTTCTTGAAAGCCAAGATTGTTTGGAGCCAGCACAAAGTCCCATTCCCAGCCCACTGTAAACTACAAATTTATGGGATGAAATCCTGGCCTTACTGAAATCAATGGGAATTTAGCTATTGACTACTGTGGAGACAGGATTTCCCCATAGTTCTTATAATCATCTGAATGTCAGGATTGCATACATGGTATTGTTTGGTCATGTTACAGTAATTTTAATATTAATTTACACAGTACAGGACCCAATAATCCAGAATGCTGCATGTGAAATTATTGCAACATCAAGTCTATAAGGAGTAATCCAAAGCAGTTCATATAAAAATATTGACAAATTAAAATTCCAATTAAAATCTTACTTTTTCCATTTCCTGGCTTGTACAAATTAACTTAAGATAACTTTGACTTAATGTACACCAGGGGTAGGCAACCTATGGCACGCATGCCAAAGGTGGCACACAAGCTGATTTTCAGTGGCACTCATACTGCCTGGGTCCTGGCCACCAATCCAGGGGACCCTGTATTTTAAATTAATTTTAAATGAAGCTTCTTAAACATTTTTAAAAACCTTATTTTACATACAACAATAGTTTAGTTATATATTATAGATTTATAGAAATAGATCTTCTAAAAATGTTAAAATGTATTACTGGCACACAAAACCTTTAATTAGAGTGAATAAATGAAGACTCAGCACATCACTTCTGAAAGGTTGCTGACCCCTGATGTACACTAATATAACACTTTAAAAATGTTATCTCCCTGTATACTTCTGCAGTTGCATAGTCAAAAGTTTAGGCCACTATGGAACTCCACGGTGAAACAGCAGCCTACAAATCATCATCATTATTATACAATGACATCAAAGTATAGTCCTATAAATAGTGGGCCAAATCCTCAGATGATATAAATTGGCATACTTTCATTGGCTTCAATATTTACACCTACCGATGTTCTGGCCCTGTAACTGTAGTGGAACGTTTGCACTGTGCATATACCATGAGAATCATATTGTTTTTATTGCAAATCAGACTTGAAACTCATCCTCAGTGGGAATGAGCTGTTAGGAAAGCTTCAATTTATTTAGATGTGTCATTTTTTTAGCACTGTGTGTTTGCAAAAAAATCTTAATCTTTTTCACAGACGGAGAGAGGAATTATGACTCTGTCACAGCTAACTGACAATGATAAATTTAAACCATTTGTAGATCTTCAGCAACAATTTGGCTTGCCCTGCTCCAGAGCATGGAAATATCTTCATTTATAGCATTTACTTACAAATGTATTTGGACCAGAGGCAGTGGGAGCTTCAAAATGTCCAAAACTTTTATTATTTTTGAAGAAACCTGCATTTACTCAGCCAACAGTATCCTTTTATGATTTTCTGGCCCAAAAAAATCTGCCAATGTTTATTTAAGGGTTGCTTAAAATAGAAATTAGTATACACAACTATCTCCAACCCAATGGAATACAATTGTATCTAGTGTTTTTAAAAAGCCACTATAGCCATGAGACGACAGCTTATTCATCCAAACACACTTTTTTGAATATATTGGTCCCCATATAGGCTAACCGTAATTGGCCTCATGAGTGCTGACCTCTGCTGGAAATGTAACTCCCTTGGCCCTACACCAACTCACTTGTTCTGGGACTACCCCTGTATCAAGAATTTCTGGTATAAGATGTTTCATTCTTGGATATCTTCCTGATATCCAGAGCTTACCTGATAACAAGGTGACATGGTTCCAACAAGCAATTTTGGTCACTAAAAAATTAATCTGGCAAAAACAAAAAAAAGTCAATACCCACCAAACAAACATTGATACCTAGCTCAGTAATATGGCTGACCTTGAAGCTAACGAATGATTGGCATTCCTCAGAAGGGGAATGTCAGAAAAATTCAAAGCAATTTAAGCTGACTTTTTAAAGGTCTATGATTAATGTAGGACCTTGAAGATAGATATGTCACCTCCTCTCCCTTTAGCCTAATTCTCTTAACTTACTTTGTGTATTAGGATGAATCTGGCATTTTGGTATATTTGTTGTACAGGTAGTTCTTGACTTTATGACATTTGACTTACAACAAATGGCACTTATGATGTTTCTGAATTGACACCCTCATATGACATATGACAATTGGTTTCGACTTTACAATGCTCAGTCCCGCAATGGAGTATATTGTGGTTCCAAGTTATGACATTTCAACTTACTATGCAATTTTCAGGAACAAATTGTGTTTTAAGTCTGAGGAGTGCCTGTATTTGGAAAAATTAATTTAAATATATATCATCATCTGACTCAAAAATGGTTGAACGTATTTTGCTCATAATTAGCTTTTGCCCTGATACTAAGCAAAGGACATTTTTTGGTAAGAAAGAGAATTCTTTAGAAAGTTATTCACAGATGAAAACGGGGTGGTTTCAGTGGAAGTCCGAAATAGCTTTAACGGTAGCATTTGCGATACACGCGCAGACTATTGTGATTACCACAAACACACATGCACTTAACATGTACCTTAAACAGTAGTGACTTTTTTTCCTCTGGTTTTGTCATTGTCCCTTCTGAATGAGTTATAATAAAGATATCCAGAAAGATTGCTAAAGCTTTGCCCTTTCTGATGAATTCATGTGCAATCACTTTCTGAGTGACATGCATTTTTAAGGCAGTTTTTGCCTTTTGGCAATCTTTTCATTTTTTATCCTCAGATAGAGACCACGTCCTTGGAGAGAGGTGAATCAATGGGGTTGTTGGGGCTGCCTAAGGAAGAGTTTGTCTAGTTTCCATTATAACTATGGTATTTTAAATTATCACTTGGTGAGGGGAGGAGGGATCTCAAGATGGCAATTGGAGAGGGCACTAGTGCCAGTAGGGACCCCACCTCACTTGTTCCTCCAAACTTCCAGAATCACATTTGTGTGGATTTACAGGAGCATAAACTGCAGGAGGCAAACATGAGTGCAGGGATTAGAAGTACCTAGCATGGGGAGTAGTAAGAACAGCTAGTGAATATTGTATTACCCCAGTCTTCTTCTCTGTCTTCTATAACTAATAAAAGGGTCCTGGAATAAAACCTGTTAAAAAATTAAATGCAGATAGGATAGAAAAAAATAAATTCAAGATTTTTAATGCTGGTGGGGATGGCTTTGTATTACTAATAGAAGGTACTGAATAGCCATTGCTTCTATCTGATGTTTTTAGCCTACACTCACGAATCCTCAGCTCTATGGTGTTTTCATGCTGTGTACCCAAATTTGTAAGATTCATTTTGCATTAGAGAGACATCAGATGGGTGCCTGATATCACCCTGAAAGCAGAGGACAGGGCAGTGACTCAGCCAAGGAACAGACAGAATACAAGACAGGAATTCTAAGGATATTGTTTGGGCTCTAAGGATATTGGGTGTGGTGACTAGAGTAAGATTATACTAGAAAGCACCTGACTTTGGAAAATACTTCTTCAAGAATTGACTAGTAGGAGCTTTACCAGCTGTTCTTCTATTTTTATCTGAATGGATCAAACTTGCAAAAGCCTTTGTGCTCACATATCAAGGATGTAGTTCTGGCCTGCTCAGTTTGTCTGGTATTTTTCTTCTTGAGCCAGTTTTGCCAATGCTTCCAATTAAATTACCATTTCCATTTTTCACCCGCAAGGTGAAAAGGTACCTCAACAGACCCAAAACATATAGGGCCAGATTCCCAGCTGGGGTAAACAGGTATAACACCATTCACTTCTGTGAAGCTTCCTCAGTTTGCACCCGCTGAAGATGTGGAACATGGCATTTAAAAGTATATGACTGGGCTTTATGTACCCACGACATAAAGAGAGAGCCTGCAGCAAACTAAAAAAACATTGTGCACAAGCCCTCTGCAAGAAAATTGTATCTGCCTCATATAAGGCCAAGCAAAACATTTAAAGGCCCAATATCTGGAATTCTTGTACAGAGTGGAATAATTAGTGTGTGGTCTATAGCACGTTGAAGAGCGTTAAATGAAAAATCCTAGTTGATAGGTCAATACTTACCAGGAGTTACTGCATTGTCTCAGATACTGGAGTATTTCCCTTAGTTAGAATAGAAAATTCTGGTAGTTATGTTATGTCTTTTAACAGTAACAGTAACTAGTTCCGCATTTAGAGTCTGATCCAAACCCTATTGAAGTCAATGAATTGTAGTAAAGTGTGAAAGCATGATTATGACTTCGGTTCTTGCCTTGCTCAGAACAAACTACTGCAAATGTTTACTCTCAGTCCATTTCACTTGTTCTATAATATGATTTCTTGATTGTTTTTCTCTATTTTTTCACATCCTACCACTTGCATATGGACGTCATATTCATAACAGCTGTGTTTCTGGCAAGCAGAGATGTTTTAATGGTGTCTAATTGTTTTCAACAGCTTGCTCTTTTTCTAAGAAAAACTGTATGAGAAGTTTGGCTTGAGAATTAAAATGGGCTAATTACAGCCTTCTGCATCACTTTTTGCCTGTGTTCTTTATCAGTACTTTAATTTTGATTAGCAAAAAAGATTGCCTAATAAGCTGAAAGGGGTCATTGCACAAAGTTGGGCAAACATGATTGTCAACACTGCAAAATTACTAACAGCTTCTTTAAAAACTAGGTTGAGCCATTATGCAGTGCTCTGGGTATGGGTTGGCATGTGCACTGCCCCAGGAGAAATTGTTGTTCAGAGTCCAACTTCTCCCATTCCATCTTGTTTCTGATGAGGGGAGGGACAGAGGATGTTGGGATTGCTACAACCCTTTACTATGTATATGTCTCTAAAGGTTGGACTGATGAGTCCAACAAAGTGCGGGATCAGCACTATTCCTACATGATAGAATCTAGTAAAATAAGTACTCTGAGTGCAGAGGACCACACAGCTAAATCTGTATGGATACAAATCCCAAGCTATAAGAATATAAATATACAAGAAGGGCTATACTATCAGCCTCCAGATCAAGAAAATGACATTGAAAACATATTAGGAGAGATCAAAGAGGCAGAAAAGGCTAACAAAATGATAATGAAGGAATTCACTCTCTCAGCTGTGGAAGCCAGTGGCACGATGAATCATTGTGGCTGGGGACTTCTTTAACTTCAGTGGGTGATCAGGACATCTTCCATGCCTTGTCATGCTTTCCGTGCCCCACAGCATGTTGCTGAACCACCTTCATGACCGTCGAAACACAAATTGATTTCCTGCACCCAGCCCAGTGGAACAGTTTTCTCATGCTAGAGAAAGGCAGTTTCCCTATCTCACTGAAGGCAAAAGACCCATCGGCTACCCTCACCTGGTTTGGCCTGCTCATCAAAGCGGTTTCCCGGGGTGCGCTGTCGCATGTAAACAACTATATGGAGGCACAGGTGAGAGCTGGGTGTAGGTGGAGACCAAAGTGGATGAACTACTCCCAAAGGAGCACAATGTGTTCCTCCAATTACCCCTGCCTAGTCCCGCACACACCCCAACTGTTAAAAGTAGGACAAGACTTTCATAGGAGGCAGACTTCCCACATCTGCAACTTGCAAGGTTTCTTTGCACTGTCACCTTTCTCTGACACATCTTGAATGGGCTCCTGTCTCATACTGGATGGACCTTGAGTGTAATCCTATATGGCAAGTCCTATGCCCTTATGTATAACATACTCCACTGCTTGTCCTGACTTACCTCTGTTGGCCAGCATGTAGGAGTAGGAAAGAGCGAGGTCCCCATTCCTAAACTCTCCACCATTCTTCACCTATTTGGGGTGGGAAATAGTACCTAGCATACATCCCCGGCTCATGGACACCCTTCCAGGCATCCCTAAAATGCAAAATGCAGGGGAACATGTTTATGGAGGGAATTCTTACTTCCCCTTACTCCCATGGATGGCCATGTTAGAGTCAGTCACAAATTTGTTCAAACTAGGACAGATTCTGCCCTCAGGAGTATGTATGCAACTTCCTTTGAAGGCACTGGACTAGATCTCACTGCTGACTGAAGAAATAAGAAAAAGAAACAGGGATTACATTTGTTCTGGTCTGCAGGTGTGGAAGGAGAGTGTATGGGGCCTTTCAGCCATTTCATACAATCTGTGCAATAGTCAGGGACCTCTCTCTCCATGAATCTCAAGCTATGCACTGCCCCTACTCTGTTTTATTTAGTCAGAATTTAACCATATAAGAATTTCCATAGTACTTTGATATGAAATGTTAAAATGTGGTGGTTAGTATTTATTTACCTCCCAGGTCTTGTAAATTGAATGTTTGTAAATCATCTTGAGCTCTTCAGATGGATGGCAGTATACATGCAATCGATTATTTATTTACATTTTCATTATTTCCACAGAGGCCATTTCTCCCGCCCATTTCCATCCCTGCGTAGAACTACAGCTAAAGCATTAATCATGTTCATATACATCTGAGTCATTTTAGTTAATGTCAGTAGCCCATTTGTCGAGGGAAGTGGGGTTAAATACATTTAGTGCTGTTTCATTTCTAGTAGCATAAACAATGTGAATCACTTTTCTTGAAGAACTCTAAACAGTTTTAAAAATTGAAAGAGACTGAAGAAATGGAAATCATATCAGCTACAATGAGAAAACGAGCAGACAGTGATAGAGGTATTTGAATATATACCCTAGTCTATTAATTAAAAATGATGGTATAAGCCTTCAAAAGCATGCTTTGGAGAGCTATCTTATTGTGCTCTTTATACAGTGTGCATTACAGTGTATCTCATGTGATATTATACAAATGGGAAATAAACATTTCAAGAATATTGTTAAAAAACTGACAAAATCCTGAAGTCTATTCTCTCTTGACAGGACAGGCTCCAGTCACCAGCCAACCAAGCACATGCTTGGGGCAGCACCTTGGGGCAGGGCAGCGCTCAGGTTTTTGTTTTCTTTTTTTTGGTTCGGCGGGGCAGAGCTGGAGGGGTTTTTTTGTTTGTTTTTGTTTCTGCCGGGCAGCGCTCGGGGGGGGGCGGTGTTTCGGCAGCGCGGCGCTTGGGGTGGGCAGGGGCTTTGGGCAGTGCGGCGCTCAGGGAAGTAGGGGGTTGGGCAGCGCGGTGCTCAGGGTGGTGGGGGCTTCGGGCAGCGCTCGGGGGAGTGGTGGTGTTACGGTGGGGTGGCGCTCTTTTTTTTTTGCTTGGGGCAGCAAAAAAGTTAGAGCTAGCCCTGTCTCTTGACCAATTTTAAGAGCAATAATTTGTCTTCCTCACATTCCCTGTCTGCCCTGCTTGGAACAGTCATACACTAGCTTGTCAGATTCATAACAAACAGATAAACAAATGCTGGATTTGTCACCTATGAGACAAAATTCAGAAAGCAGACATCTGACCTATTTTTTCTAAGCAGTGTTATACAGCCCTTTATAAAAAATCATGTCATTTCTCTCACCCTCAGTAAAATTACATTTCTATCACATGTTTAGAAATCAGCGTTTTTTTGTTTTTTTTCAGTACCTCAAATGAAATGTGATATGGAAACTTGTTAGACACTTTTTATTATACTGTGCCTTTTAACTTGGCTGTATTCATGACTCTCTGTGTACCACAGTTAATTAGAAGGGAGGCTGAAAAAGATCACACACCTTACCGTTTTCAGGATAAATAGTGAGTTGGGCATCTCCTATCTCACTTTTAAAAAAATGATTTCCAATGGTAAAAAACAAACAAACAAATATTTTTTGTAGCTTTCAAAAAAATATGTAGGTTACTCAAATCTATTAGCCAGAAAACTAAACTTTCATGTTTTGGTCTCCTTAGGGCTTCATCAGGAACAGTAATCCTATCTACTCAAAGCAACCATGAAACAGTAACATACTTCCTGCTCTGATACAGTCATTTAACTTCATGTTGTGCTACCAATTATCACTTGTCACCATGTTATGTAGTTACTGTGTCATGGGTTTGCTTCATGATATCAAAGCTTCCTTTCCAATATTCCTCTTTTTTTTAAAGGAAAATATGCACTATTATTACTTCTTAAGGAACAATTACCTTTTAACTCAAACAAATCCCAGCACTGGTGTAAAGAAAATAAGAATTATGCCTGACATCCTTTGAGTGAGATATAAACTAATGCCATGACAATCTGTGGTCATTAGGGAACCCATGGCATCTTTTTGTAAGGACAGAAGCACTAATCCTGATGTCCTTGACAAATTCAAACTCAAATCTATTCTTCCTAACTAAATTCTTTCTGCGGGTCCACTTAGATACAGTACTCTTCTTCTCTGCAGGTCTGCTCCTGCTTCCTGAAGTCAATGGCAGTAAGACTGGGCCCATCATGGTCTAAACTGCTACATTCTGCCACAGAGGTGGCTGCATCTGAAGTCAATACTTACTGGAAGAGGCTGGGAGTGTCATTGATGTGTCTGGGAGCAACCCAAACAAGCCTCCACCTTGGAAGGGGAGGAGGGAAGAGATCTCAAGCAGGAGCCACTAGAGCAGTGCTACACATGTTGTGGAGATGGAGGGGCTGCCTCTGCTTGCTACTGGTGGTGAGTAGTCATTTTCGGCTCTGTTTCAGTCTCACCGTTATCTAGTGAGCCTGATCTCTGATGATGATGGAGGTCTAGGCTGATTGCCTAATTTTGGTTATGGTTTAGAAGGGCTTTTTCCCATAGGGTAAAATTGGCAAACTGAAGTGTGGGTTTCTTCACTTTCTTCCCAGCCTCCCAGAACTTCCAGGTTTGGAGTTTAAATTACCCCACTGTAACTTTGATGGGTTCCAGTACCACTGGTGAGTTAAAAGGGTCCAATATGAGGTCCCTGTAACCCAAAGGTGGTTTAGGCCTGGGTCCATAGCAAAACAAAGGGGTACATCTCTTTGTCACATGCATCATGTGGGTCTCCTACTCTTACTTCTCCTACCTCCTGTGTGGAGGAGGGAAGCAGGTTGGGACTCTGGCTTCCAACCAAGATCTCTGAACAGGTTTGAATGTGTAGAGAAGCCATTGCCTTCATACCCACCTGCAGGTTTGTAGAAGCTGGGGACATTGGTGCCCGGTTCAAATCTGAACTAGAACAACTCTGCCAAGTAATCTGGGGGGTGGTTAGCTATTAGTTTTAATAAAGTTAGGGCATCTGCATTTAACCAAACTATGGGTACTACTGTGGACACAAGAACAAATGGATATAAACTGGCCATCAGGAAGTTTAGATTTGAAATTAGATAAAGGTTTCTAACCATCAGAGGAGTGAAGTTCTGGAACAGCCTTCCAAGGGAAGAAGAGGGGGCAAAAGACATATCTGGCTTCAAGACTAAGCTTGATAAGTTTATGGAGGGGATGGTATGATGGGATTGCCAAAATTAGGCTATTAATTGATCTTTGACTATTAGTGGTAAACATGCCCAATAGCCTATGATGGGATATTAGATGGGGTGGGATCTGAGTTACTACAGAGAATTCTTTCCTGGGTATCTGGCTGGTAAGTGTTGCCCACATGCCCAGGGTTTAGCTGATCGCCATATTTGGGGTCAGGAAGGAATTTTCCTCCAGAGCAGATTAGCAGAGGCCCTGGGGTTTTTTGCCTTCCTCTGCAGCATGCGGCACAGGTCACTTGCTGGAGGGATTTATTACAGGAGTGGGTGAGTAAGATTCTGTGGCCTGTATTGTGCAGGAGGTCAGACTAGATGATCATAATGGTCTCTTCTGACCATAAAGTCTATGACTCTATGACTCTACATGACTCATTGTTCCCAGCTCAGCATCAATGGGTGCCATGTCCCAAGGCTGAAGTTATTTCTATTCCTGAGCCCTTACCTCAGAAGTATTCTAAGGTTTCATTTGTGCTTTTGGACCCTCATATGAAAATGTGCTGTTGTGTAGAAGAGCAAAATATTCTTTTATCACACCTAATATCTACAAATGAATAAGGTTAAGGATTTAAAAGGACATCTCCAAAGATTCATATCTCAGATATATGTGCATCCCAAAAGGTTAATTTTAGGATAAGCACCTGAAAGTTCAAGTGAGGACAAAAATGATAACTCAATATCTGGATAATGATAAAGATGAGTTTGAGATGCTTTCAGTTTCTTCAGAAAATTCAATGGATAAAAACAAAAAAAAAGCCCATTCAGATTTGTTTTGCCTACCAAAAAAAAAAAAGAGAAAAATATTTGAATCAGCCACAAATTATTCCTAACAGTTGGCTGAGATGTATTAAGCTTGAAACTCTGTCATTTGCCCCAATCTTAGATCTGTATTTCCTTTGAAAACCAAGGTTCTGTACTGTGAAGAACTTCAGTAACATGTAAGAGAGGGTTGACCTACTTGACCTGCAAATGCCTATTTCAGGAAGCTAGAAATAGTGGGTACTGTCAGTTCTGTAACAGGCCTTCTCTTATTTATTTCCATTTTTTCTCTCTGTCTATCCATGTCCCAGAAGGAAAGTGTATGAAACTCCTGTTAGTTATGTCTGGTGAAATCAAACAACATTTCTCCTTCCACTTCACAACATTCATCTGTACACAATAAGAGTAAAATTAATTATCTTTCTATTTTCTCCTGCCCAGTCCTGAGATAAATATTGGCAACCACATGCTTGCTGTTAAGCTTTCATGGATACAGAAGCACTCTGTTCCTACAAGCAGAAAATGAATTATTTCCCATATACAGTTATTGTTCCTCTTCATTTTAGTTTGCTGTTATTCAGGTTATTGGGATCAAATAAAATGTACTATTTTTAAATCCATGGAACTAGAGAAGTGTTTAATGATCTGTAAGAAATGTGTGCAGTTCTGAGTAAGGACAGTATCCCATGAGCAGATATTTTCAGATGTTTTCATACCAATTAAATTACTTTTGAAAAGATTTAGGAGCTATATCATCCCATGAGATCTGCAGGGATAATGTGACTAGCCAGCAGATAAGATGATTTATTTTGGCTTACAGTGGAAAAATGTGGCTTCTCTGTATGATTCTGTGTTTTAAATAGGGGGCACAGAAGAGTGTGTGTTTGGAGATGGACTCAGGAGACCAAGATAAAGAGTTCAGTATTTCATTCCAAACTCTTATACCTGTGGTTCAGCATTCAGAAGTCATTTAGAAGCCAAACTGTAATATCCTTACTCATACTGAATAGCACCTTATAGCATAAAAATGTTCAATGAAGTCATATGGGCCACTAGTGGAGTAAGGTACTACTCAGTGTTAGTAAAGGCATGACAATATGTCCCTTAACCTCTTGATTCCTCACTTTTCCCCTGTGAAATGGTACATACATATATCTCAAGTGTGCAGAGACATTGGTTTGCTGAAATGTGCAAAGTGCTTTAGGATCACCAGATGAAAGGGGTTTTATAATTGCAACAAATTATCAATATTGTAATTCTTTTTCATAGTCTGAACACTATAGCCGCATTAATTCCAGTGGACCTTCATAAGATGGCTTTTATTGTTCAAAAGAGGCCATTGAAGTCACCACATCTTTAAAGGTGTGTTGTGTGGGGCATTGATCATTGTAGCAGTAGAGGTATGCCTGCAGGTTTTGCATCTGTTGTTCTAGCAGGATCTGGTGCTGCTCTGAGTTGGTGGGTCCTGGTCTGTGAGGTGCTTACTTCTGATGAGAAGCTTGGCAAGGCTGTTTTAAGGCCAGACAGAGGGTACAGGAAAGATTTCTTTCAGAATGTGGTCCCCTCGAGTATGGGTTGTAAATGTTCAGTGATGCCCTGTATAGGTTCCAGTGTGGGATGGTAGGTGATAACTAGGGGTATGCTGTCGGACAGGGGTTTTTTCTGTATGTAAGCACATTCTCTTGGGATATTTGGGTGGCTGATTCCATGAGGCAATCTACTTCTCTGGTGAAGTATCCTTATTTGGTGAAGATAGTTTTAAGTGTGCTAATTGTGTACCCCAGATTTTTTCCTCAGAGCATTTGCAGGGCGTGGCTGTAGATAACAGATTTCTTGGTGTGTTTGGGATGATTGCTGGATCTGTGAAGGTTTGTAGTGATCCACATATTTCTTCTGTGTAGTTGTCTGTAGGAATCCACTAGTGAACCTAATTGTGGTGTCCAGGAAGTTAATGCTGCTGTGGGTGTGTTCTTAAGAATTTGATAGATTAGTCGTGGTTGTTGAAGTTGTGGAAATCTATGAGGGAGTTTAGGTTGTCTTTCCTGAGAATAAAAATATCATTGATGCATTTCAGGTATATCATTGGTTTTTGTGATGCATTTGTCCAGAAATTCTCTTTCAAAGTGGCCTATGAAGAGGTTGGCATATTGGAGAGCCATCCTAGTACCCATTGATGTTCTCATGGTTTGGAACAAGTGTTTATAGTTGAATGTAAAATTGTTATGGGTGGGAATGAAACGTATGAGTTTATCAAAGTGTTTGGGTGGATATCTGAGTGTTGTCCATTTTCTTGTAGATATTTGAGGCAGGCAGCAATATTGTTATTGTGATAGGTGTTGGTATAAAGGGAGGTGACATCACAGGCGTGTGCACGGCATGTGCCTGGTGTGCCCAGGCACACCCTAATGCAGGGGTGGGCAACCTACGGCCCGCATCTGGCCGCTCAGGGCTTTGGATCCATCCTGCAGGACTTGCCCCCCGTGGTGCCACATGCCCTGCACCACTCTCAGAAGCGGCTGGCACCACATCCCTGGCACCCCAGGGGAGGGGGGGCAGAGGGCTCCGTGCGTTGCTCCAGGCACTACCCCCCGCAGCTCCCATTGGCCAGGAACAGGGAACGGCGGCCAATGAGAGCTTCTGGGAAGGGTACCTGGAGGTGTGCCAAGGGCAGCACATGGAACCCTGTGCTCCCTCCTCCCCTAGAGGCTGCACAGGAACGTGGTGAGCGGCGTGTCATGGGGCCAGGGCAGGCAGCCAGGGAGCACGCCACTGCCACCCCAAGCTGCTTTAGGTAAGTGGAGCAAGGCTAGACCCCTGATCCCTCCTGCATCCCACCCCCCAACTCCCTGCCCTGAGCCCCCTGCCTACACCTTGCACCCCTTTTGCACCCCAACCCCCCACCCCAAGCCCCCTGCCTGCACCCCATACCCTTCCTGCACCCCAACTCCCTGTCCTGAGCCCCTTTCCACGCCTCTCCTGCACCCCAACTCCCTTTCCTGAGCCCCTCCCTGCACCCCAACCCCCTGTCGTGAGCCCCCTGCCTGCACCCCAACCTCCTTTCCTGAGACCTCTCATACACTCCGCACCCCTCCTCTGCACCAATCCCCTGCCCTGAGCCAGTTCCTGCATACTGCACCCCCTCTCACACCCTGCATTCCCTCCCGCACCTCAATCCCCTGTCCCAGCCCTGTATACAATTTCCTCACTCCAATGTGGCCCTTGACCCAAAAAGTTTGCCCATCCCTGCCCTAATGTCTCAAAAAAAATAAAAAGTGGCTTTGCATTTTAATTTAATCGCATGATACGCTGCTTTAGTTTTAAAGTATGGGTTGTTGTATTATGCAACAAGTGCTGAATTGTGTAATATAACATAAGAACGGCCGTACCGGGTCAGACCAAAGGTCCATCTAGCCCAGTATCTGTCTACTGACAGTGGCCAATGCCAGGTGCCCCAGAGGGAGTGACGCTAACAGGCAATAATCAAGTGATCTCTCTCCTGCCATCTATCTCCAACCTCTGATGAACAGAGGCAAGGGACACCATTTTTTACCCTTCCTGGCTAATAGCCATTTATGGACTTAGCCACCATGAATTTATCCAGTTCCCTTTTAAACATTGTTATAGTCCCAGCCTTCACAACCTCCTCAGGTAAGGAGTTCCACAAGTTGACTGTGCGCTGTGTGAAGAAGAACTTTCTTTTATTTGTTTTAAACCTGCTACCTATAAATTTAATTTGGTGACCCCTAGTTCTTGTATTATGGGAATAAGTAAATAACTTTTCCTTATCCACTTTCTCCACACCACTCATGATTTTATATACCTCTATCATATCCCCCCTTAGTCTCCTCTTTTCCAAGCTGAAGAGGCCTAGCCTCTTTAATCTTTCCTCGTATGGGACCCTCTCCAAACCCCGAATCATTTTAGTTGCCCTTTTCTGAACCTTTTCTAGTGCTAGAATAGATGTTGTAGAAATGTATAGAAAGCCAGCATTTGCTCGCAGCATGCGTCCCCACTACTGCAGCACCACATTATCATTGGTCCTCCCCTCCCTGTCCAACTACTATTCTAGAAAATTCTTTGACCTATGTAAGTGGCCACCTCAGGCATGCCCAGTGCAGTGTCTACAATGTTTGTAATCTTTGTCGTGTGTACTCTACTGAAATAGCATAACAAGCCTGTGGCTTTACGTTTTAATTCAATCGTATGATAACATCTTTTAATTTTAAAATATGTATCAGTTTGTTGTTAAGATAAGAAAAGGAGCAAACAAATTATATTGAATGTGCTGATAGTAGTGCAAATACCTCAGACTCCTCGGTTAAGAACTCACATGAAGATAATGCCACCACCAGTTCCAGTGTGTGCAATAAACTGAGTAATGACCAACAGGAACAGACTTTGTCTCTTAGTTCAGGTCAACATAGTTCCTATTCAAAGCCATCAAACATTCCAGCTGATGACCCAGTCTGTGATATTCCAAAAAATAGATTAGAACACTGGTCTTGATTATCTAGAGGTCCTTATTAGCCTAGATTGAGCATGTTTCCTAGAAGTAAAATAGGGAATAAACGAAAAAGTTTTCAGTCCAATTGGTATGAAAAGTATAGGTGGTTAGAATATAACCCATCAAAGGACGCAGCCTTTTGCTTTTACTGCTGTTCCTTCTCCTCTAATGATGCAGCAAACAAAGGTCACACTGATCCAGCATTTATTGATAAGGGATTCAGAAACTGGCATAGGGCTAATGAATGTTTTAAAAACCACCAACTGTCAAAATCTCATGTGTTGAGCTGTTCTTCATGGTCAAGTTTTAATGAAAGGAAACCTATTGATGTATTGTTGGATGAGGTCAAGCAGGCTTATCTGTCTAAACAAGAAGAAGAACGGTGCCATAACCGAAGTGTAATGGAATGACTGACTGATATTGTTGTGTGTTTGGCGAAAGATGGGAGACCATTCAGGGGTCATAATGAAAAAGCTGACAGTTTTGATAAAAAGGTTTATTTCTAAATCTTGTCAATATGCTTCAAAAATATGATCCTGTAATGGCAAAGCATGTGCAACAATCTCCTCAAAACACTACCTAACTGAGTATCGCATCCAAAATGATTTAATTGTGGCCTTGCATAACATTGTGCAACAAAACATTTTGTCTTCACTAAATGGAAAAAATGATCTCAATAATTGCCGACAACACTACTGACTGTGGACACCATAAACAGATGTCCATTGTGGTGCAGTATTTTGACAATGAAAAAGATAGTCCAGTTGAACATTTTGCATCTGTTCAGAGACTATTGACAATTGATGCTCAGTCTATTTTTGACCAGTTAAATGACGTCCTTGGCATTCTTAAAATTGACTGGTCATCAGCGATGTCTGTCTGTTTTGATGGCGCATCTACTATGTCTGGATGTACTGCAGGAGTTCAAATGAAATGTAAGGAAAGAAATAGTGAAATACTTTATGTACACTGCTATGTGCATTGTTTGAACCTCGTCCTAGTAGATGCATGCACTTCAAGTAAACAAAACAGAACTGTCTGATTTTTTTGGTGTTATTCAGACTCTTTATGCCTTCATGGAAGGGAGTCTTCTGTGACATGCAGTAATGGGGAAGATTTCACAAGAAGCAGGATCCCAGTTGAAGACTTTGAAGTCACTATCAAACACAAGATGGGCATGCAGAGCAGAAGCAGTGGCTGCTGTAAAACAATACTACTCCATCATTTTACAAGCTTTACAAGAGATTATCTAAACAATTCACCTTGCTGACACTAAAAAAAAGCCAGGGGCCTTATCCATGAACAAAATTCATTCAAGTTCATCTTTGCCCTTCACGTGATGCACCCTATTTTTAAGATAATGGTAGAAGTGAGTAAGGCTCTTCAAGCTCCAGATCTCAACTTACTTACTGCAATAACAGGGGTGAAAAGCTTGCGTAACTCTTTGGCTGCAATGAAAAGTGGCCCAGAATATTTTCAATCTATTTTCAATGACTGTGTGAAAATGTGTCGAATCCCCCAGTTAAGAAGAGAAAAACATCCACTTCTATTGATGACACGTTTGAGTCCCAGCATCACTTTGATGGAGCAGGAGGAGAATAACTTCATTTTACTCACTCCTAGACTCAATGATTACCAGCATTGCCCAGCGATTTGAACAAGACATTTATAAAATTGTGACTGCAACGGGAAAACTACTGAGCTTAGACATTGGCAGGGATGATATGAGAATCATTGCCAACAAATTTAAGTGTCCTTGGATGAGCTGAAAGCTGAAGTCGGATTGCTTCGGGGTTATGATGGATCTGTTCCTAAAGGTAGCACTACAAATATCACCAGAGAGTGATTTCATTGGCTAAAGGAATCAGATCGGTCTTCCATGTTCCAGGCCTTTTACAAATCTATTCAATGCTTTGCAGTCTTACCTGTTACAAGCTGTTCGTGTGCAAGAGTCTTTTCGAAACTAGCACGTGTAAAAAACAAACTAAGAAGTACAATGTCCCAAAAGCACTTTGACTCACTCACAATTTTGTACATTGAACAAGAATTGGCTTTGTCAGTTAATTACAATTATGTGACTGAGGAATTTAAGTCCATAACACCTGGTGAGCAATGTCTCATTCTCTAGGATAGGAAGATGAAGAAACCTTCATCTGGTTTGGTCAGTTTGGGTTAGCTCATTATCTGGTTAAAGATAAAGATCATGAAAATTGACTGTATCTTTGTATACGCCTGGTTATCACTACAGCAAAAATTTTGTATTTTGTGTCTCATTTTTTAAGCAAAGTTTAGTTGTTCATTTACAAAAAATAAAAATGTCCTTTATGATTAAGTATTCAATAAATGTTCACCTTTAAAAAAAAATTCCCTGGGTCCGCGCTCTAATGAAATGTGCTGCACACGCCTATGGGTGACATCCATGGTGGCAAGGATAGTGTGCTGAAGGAGATTGTTAATGTTGTGGAGTTTCTGGAAGAAATCGATTGTGTCTTGGAGAAAGCTGGCCTTTTATGTAGTGAATGCCTTGAGGATGGTTTCTATAAGACCTAATATCCCTTCGTACCATGGCATTATTTGTGCATCTTGGGAAAGATGTAGAAGTTCCCTGAGGTGGGTTTGTGGGGTATGAGGTTGTAGAATTTTTCTTGGAGTTGTTTGGGGAAGGATTTTATTATATCAAATTCCTGGGTGAATTATGGTGTGGCGTCTTTGAGGTCTTTATAATACATGGTGTTGGAAAGTTGTTGGTTGGCCTCATTGATATAGTCATCATGCTTGAGAGCTATGATGGCATCCACTGTGTCTGGCAGTTGGATTTCAAGAACAATATAGCTGTCCTCTCAGCCATGGAAAGATTGTGGTGTGTGTAATGTTTGTCATTTTCCCCCCAAAGCAATCAATGTAATGATCAAGCATGCGGTTTAATCCACTGCAGGGCATTCTGTCAGATGAGCCTTTTTCTTATTACTGTTCATGTGAATGTGGTAGTTGTGGTGTCATTGTAACAGAACTCTCTGAGGTGAAGTCAGTGAAAGAATTCTCCTAGTTCTCCACGTTAGCAAGGTATCAGAGTCTGTGGTGGGGCAGAAGTTCAGTCAATTGGATAGTACAGATAATTCAGCTCTGGTTAGGGTGCTCTTGATAAATTGATGCTGGTCTCCCGAGGTCACACAGGGAGTCTTTTAGAAAACTAAGAACTGAACTCTTTCCTGAGTCTCAGTCCATTGCCTTAACCATAAAACCATCTTTCCCAATCCTCAGTCGCTAGGTTTAGCTTGTTCCTCTTTCTCCCTCTCTATTTTTTAAAGAGGTTTCCAACACATATAACTTGTATGTGTGATGAAGGAGGGATCTGATCACAATCCTCCTGTTTCTGAGACTTTGTATCTCAAGCTAACCAAATACATATAATAAATTCACAATATAGATTTTTTGCTTTATAAAAACTACTGGGTGAAAAAATCTCTACATCATACCATTCAAACAAGATATTCAATTCTGGGCACAGTCTGACAGAGAGAACTGTTTTCAGCTGAAAGAAAAATGAACTAGATCTAAAAACAATGTAAAAGAATTTTGTTGGTTGAATAGGATTTATTAAATGAATGATCTTTACGTTTTCCAGCACCCGTTTTAGAACAGTGTACCCATATGGAAAAAGATAATGAGAATTATCAGGGTTAATGAGGGTCCTCAGAGTTATGAGTCCCAATGAGTCAATATTAGTTATTTTATTTTTTAAAAAGCACCATTTCAAATTTATGTTTAGCATTTCTACTCACGGCCAGGATAACAACATAACAATGTTGTTTCAATTAGCAGAGACTCATGTAAACCTTTTTCTGGTTTTCATTAAAAAGTAAGCCAAATCTGGAAGTTCTGATTCCAGCTCAGACTAGTTAGAACTTTGGTATTTAAATAAAATGGAACTGGGATCCAAACCACCATTGGTTTTGATTTTGTCAACAGAAAACCTGACCAATGACACTTTTTACTTTGGTAAACCTCACACCTGCCAGTCAGTATGGAAAGTGGTCTTCTAGACTTTACCAAATCTGAAACCAACCCTTCTAGGCCCATGACCTTTTTCAGTTTTGATCCATGCACCTGGGTTTTTATCCCATAGGGTTCATTATCCATTTTAGGTATAAAGAACCAAAAACACTGATGAAACCCAGTTGAAGCATCAGTTCTTCACATGGTTTGAAGTAAAACCATACATCAACTGAGGTTCACTTGAATGTCGGAAATTTTAGCAGACCTTTTGATAAACCTGGACTCACTTTCAAATTTGGTACAAAGCCTAAAACCATAATAAAAGATTCATGCAACTCTCATCACCACTGGGCATTTTCTTCAATTTGTGGGATTAATAGCATGGTATATACGTGCTTTTAAACACTTTCTCTCCAGCTAGTCATTTAGGTTTTCCAGCATATTCTTACATCTATTCTGGCTAGAAGGCAATGAATACTTGAATACTGAAGTATTCAAAGTCCCTAAGTAGGGACAATTTGGAGTCAAATTCAGCCCTGATGTTAGTGATGAACATATTTTACAAGAGACCATTTTCAGCAAAGGGCACTGCCCTGCTGCAGAAAACTGTGAAGAGGCTAATGGCAGCCTGAGCACTATCAGCAGCTGCCCAAGTTTCAAGCCCATCCTCTCTCAAATTGACCTGGGATCTCACCAAAACTGCAGAGCCCTTAGCTGTGGATTTCATGGATCCCCAAAGTCCAGCCCTGGTGAAATTGGGGGAATGGGACTATGAATAACTACATGATATTTAGGAAAAACACTGACAGATTTTCATCCTAGCACCTGGGTTTACATTTCCAAGACAATATCCATAAGGACAATGATTAGAAACTTACTATTTTTATTGAAGAGGAACCTTACCCTTGACTGGCTTGCCTTGTCTTCTCTGGGGAAAAGGATGTGTTCATAACTTGAGTTAGCCAACTTGAGTTAAGAATGCACCTTTGTTCCTATTGAAGACACAGGCTTATAGATTCCAGGAAATCAGGGTGAGTCCAAAATTTTAACAAAAAAGTGGTGTCAGCCACCTCTATGTAATAATTAGAGCTACATGTAGGACAGATTTTTCAGTTTGTTGGTAATTTACAAAAGTTGGGTTGGACCAAAAATGAAAATGTTTGAAAAATCATTTAAAAAAATAAATTAAAGGAGATTTTGAAATAAAATGTCATTTCAAACCAGAAATAAGACTGTTTCATATTGAAACAACTTTTTTCGGTTGTTTAAATGAACAATTGTGTAAAGTTGGCTCAAATTCACATAACGTTTCAGTGTTGACAAATCTTCATTTTTTTGCCAAAAAAAGTTTCAGACAAAAATTTTCACCCAGCTCTAGTGATAATGTGGCCTGGCCTCTATACTCTCAAGGCACAGAAGAAATAGCATTTGTTCTCCTAATAATCACTGCTGGTCTTTCATAAGGCTGGAGGGCAATAATAAGTTACTTTTCTCTACCATAGCCAAAACAGAGACAAGGAAGAAATGAAACCCTTCCATGAACTATTCAGTTCAAACAATGATCTGAA
The DNA here is from genome assembly GCF_007399415.2 of Gopherus evgoodei. Lineage (NCBI taxonomy): Eukaryota > Metazoa > Chordata > Testudines > Testudinidae > Gopherus > Gopherus evgoodei. Next base: position 94,316,586 of record NC_044325.1, read on the forward strand.
CACACACACACTTTCTTATTTTAGATGGGTTTTTCTCTGGTACCCTCTCAAAGATGCCAAGGATTGCTGAACTATTGCTTCATGTTCTTCCTTTCATAGTTACAGCACACTGCAGTCGTAACAGAGCTTTATTAATGATACCATAATCCCCACTTCTAACCAGTTTCCTGATAAGTTCTGAAAGGGATTTTCATATACCACAATATTCAGACCTTTAGAGCAACACACCTCCTTACAGGTGATGCCTAGAATAATAATCTGTCGGGCTTGATGTCTAAATTGACATGACATTGGTTTATTTTGGGGACAATCAGAACTCATAAAAGGCTGATAGATGTAATTGTTTTGTCTACAGAGTATTCTACAGGTCATTTTCCACTGAAGATAAGAACATCATTATCTAAAGCCCTGAGGCCACTGACCTCTTAGGCACTGTTCTGATCTCCATTTGTCAGAGCCATCCTGTAACATTCTCTTTGAGGATGTTAAATGAGTGTGAGATAATGCTGCAGCTCTGTGGTACAGCTTCTCTTTCATCCTGTACCAGACAATATTTCACTTGCAGATTGGATGGCAGACAGCCAATTTATAAAATAAAGAACAAAAATCAATAAATTAGATTGGAAAGTATGGTGTAGCAGGCGTTACAATAATCTTCTACATATGACAGTCAAGATCTCCCTGGTAATCATCACTGAAGTTCATGTAGAACGGTTGATTACATTAGCTCGCCTTTTCCATGCTGAAAATTGTATTTTGGGCTCTTTGGTTCATTTTACGTCCTGTGCAGCTGATAGCTGTTTCCAGCTCTGTCTAGTTTAATCCAATCTGTGAGGATACACTCTGCAGAACAGCTGCAGTAACATCAGTCACAAATGCAAACAACAACAATCTTCCAAAGTTCTCACATCCTCAGTCACCTAAGGCCTGATTTTTAAAACTGTTGAGCACTCACAAGTCCAACGTACTCAACTACCTAAATAAAAATTTAGTGGCCCTGATTTTCAAAGATGCTGAGCACCTGCTTCTCGCACTTCAATGGGATTTGTGGGTGCCCAGTGGTTCTGAAAAAAAAAACAGGTCATAGGAGTTTAACTTTAGTTAACCATATTTTAAATTCTTGGGTTGGATTTTCAAAAGTACTCAAGTGACTTAAGAGCCTAAGTCCCATTGAAAGTCATTTGGATTTTTCAAAACACCTCACTCCTTGTCCCTAAACTGTAAGCTGATATTAAGGTGCCCAGATACATAGTTAGGACCTTAACATTAGGCATTTAGGATTAACCACAAATTGAGCATAAACTGTAATGGAAGCCATTGTTAGGCACTAGAACAATTTACCAAGTCTTGTGGTGGATTCTCCATAACTGGAAATGTTTTAATCATGACTGGATGTCTTAGTAAAGGTTATAGGATTTTCCTCAAGTATATCTTGCTTCAAGTCGAATTGCTGTGGTTGAACTAGAGCATACCTTATAGAAAGTCCCACAACCACAGCAAATCCACTGAATATAGAATTGTCACACACTTGTGCATTTTTTAAAATTCTAATTTCTTTTTTTTAAAGGAACATTAACATACTACAGCAAAAGTACATCAGGCCTGATCTAAGGCAGTGGGAGTGTTCTATTGACTTCACTGAGAAATTGCTCATTAACTACAATGGATTTTGGATGAAGGTTTTATTTTTACATAGATAGATAGATAGATAGATAGATAGATAGATAGATAGATAGATAGATAGATAGATAGATAGATAGATAGATAGATAGATAGATAGATAGATAGAAGAGAAGGGACAAGTTGGTAGCAAATAAAACAATAACTAAACACGTGCAACTTATATTGACTGAGACACTTCATATTCATGGCCTGATTCTGCCTATACTATTGCCATTGTATAAATCTAATACAATTAATTTCAATGGTAATAGAATCAAACCTAGAGTCTGAAAAAAGCAGATCAAATTTCCACAAGAGTCTAACTTTATGATAGTCTTACATTACATATTTTCTGTTAATCACTCATCTAAAGAGCAGATGCTGAGCTCCACTTTAAGTGGATTATCTGACTACTAGACTTCCATGCTTGTTCTATATTTTATTAATGGTTGTTGACGTACTGTGTCTTCATGCATCAATATATCAATATCTCTTTCATAAGCAATCACAGAAATTGTGCACAAATGTAGACATATGATTATACACTCATTTTGGGATGCACAAGTAGGATTTTTTTAAAATGCTGCCTCTTAGATCACAAGCTTGGAGAAGTCACTTACCAGATAGAATTTTTTCAAGTTCTCACAGCTCTAAAAATATGCTGTGGGCAACATATACCCAAAGCTGTTGACAGTTGCTTTATCCACTGCCTAAGTTATAGTGCATTGGATGGCATTAATAAAACATTGGCTAACATCGAAGTCATTGATACTCTTCTTACTGGAAAGCTTCTGAAGAGGACAAAAAGCTGCTCAGTAATATATTGGCAGGTACAAGATAAACAACAATCATCTTTTCTCATGGAAAGCTGCCCACTGTTCCTTGCCATTTCCTGTCAACAAAGGATTGTCTCACAAGTCATAAAGGGAAAGACAAATTCTAGGATAGAAGAATCATATTTTGATACTTCCTTTGAACAAATAAAATCTTACGAAATATAAGACAATGAGAATTGCCATATCAGGACAGGACAATGCTACTCCCAGGGCAGGTCTACGCTAGAAGCACTGCATTGGCATAGCTGTAGCACGTCCGGTGAAGACACCCCATGCTGATGTAAGAGTGCTCTCCCATTGGCATAATTACTCCACTTGCATGAGAAGTGGAAGCTATGTTGGCAGGAGAGTGTCTCCCGTCAACATAGCGCTTGTGTGGAGAGTGTTAAGGTCACACCGCTCCGGGGTGGGGCGGCAGGGCATGTCCTTTTCACACCACTGAATGACATAAGTTAGATCAACTAAAGTGATAGTGTTGACCTGCCCCCAGTCTGTTATTCTGCTTCCAAAAACAGCTCGTGACAGAAGCTTTGAAGGATGGCATAAACTCCCCATAATTGAGCATTATTATACAATGGTGGGGGAGGAATTTTTTTTCAAACTGCAGCTAGTAATCATCATGTACCACAAAGCAGGAGTGTAGCATGTGATAAGTAGATGATAGTACTGGTTTTTATTTGATTTGACATAACTGCAGATACTATTATTATGCTTCAATGCTATCATGTCTCACAAACAAAGCAAGATTGGGATGCGTCAGTATTTGTATCGTAGGCCTCAAAGGAAAACATAGATGTGCAGGAAATTGTCTTACAGTTCATGATTATAAGAATTCTGTAAATTCAGAACTGTCAGTAACTGAGTCATGGGCAATCTGGCCTAGCATTTGCAGCAAGAATCCAAATGGGGCAGCTCTAACTGAATTTAGAAGCTTAACTTTGGGGAACCATTTTTTAAAATCTTTGTTGCTGATTAGTTAATAGCCTTAGTGCCTGATTCTGTCATATTTACTCACCGAGAGTAGCATACTCATGTAAGTAAACCCATTGCTTTCATTGTGGCTACTCATATAATTGCAGCTCAAGATGAGTAACTGTGATAAAATTGGGTCCTTAATGCAATTAACAAAATAGAACTTTTTTTACATGAGTTTATACATGTTATGAAATCTGGTAATATTTCTATGGTCTTGGAAATAGAACCAAAACTCACTTTACTTTTTAAAGATACTTTTCCCCATCTTTTCATGAGATTATTTTCATTTGGCTATTTTCTGGGTACCTACAGGAAAAAGATACACTTTACTTGTTTTTGTAAGTGAGCCCATTAGAAGTATTGGATTACTAGCTAATGAAGTTCTCTATCCACTGATGTGGATCAGCATGGGCAATAGCAGTGCCCATGTCTATTCTGCTGGCACTGCTAACAGAGAGATCAATTTTTACCATTGCCTGGGGTGACTTTTGTGATGTGATGTGGACATATGTCTACTACAAACTGGACCGAATCCACCAACATAAGACACTGAACAGCTGTTGGACAGTAAACAATTTAGGGTCTTTATTAACCTGGGATTGATGACATAATGGTGAAAGTCTTCTTGTTCCATTCCTAATCCCCTCAGCCTCCAATTTTCCTCCACCCATTGTCTAACATGTCTGACAATTGCTTTGCATATTCTGTAAAATATAACTTGTAAAATATATTGTAATACAATACATTACAGAACCAGTAATTAACATCTCCTTTGGATGATACACTTTTCTACACTTAGTACAGTGCCTATGTGGTTAATTTCCTTTTAGCATCAAAGTTAAAACACTGATTATTTTATGAACTTCTCTTCTTTAATTAATTTTCTGGTATTCTCTAATAAATATTAGTCACTTTCCTTAGCCTTTTGTGTTTATCTAATCCATTGGTGGATATTGAACAGAAAGTGTAAGACTGTGAACCAAACCATTTTTGGAGTAACATTTGTACATTTATTTCAATTCCTATAAATGTAGCAGTTATCTTGCAATTCTGTTTCTGATAGGAGAAGTTACATATTTCATTGAAGGAGGAGTACATGGGTGGAGGTGAGTGATACTGGGAGCTAGCCAGATAGACAAAGGGCATACTTATATGTTGCTATTGCACTTGGCTGCCCCCCTGTTGCTCATTAGAAGTTACTGGAACAAAGTAGGTGGAGGCAGTACGTAATATAAGCAGATTTTCAAAGTGATAAACTAGAGCATCTCTCACATAGGGATTTCAATGGGGAACACACAGGCGACGGGTTGGGCAGTTAAGTGAGAGGAGTGGAAAGCATGCTAAAGTTCTCCTTTTTAGAATGAAAAATTAGGACATATTTAAGTACAGTGGTAATATATGGTATTTAGCCCCATGTGTCCCCATTATTGTTTTTTTTCCGATCCTACCTCACCAGCTGTATCTTCATTATCTCTTTCTGCATGCCTGGCTCTTCTTCTGTCTCCATACTTTGTCCTTAACTTCCTTGCGATTCTTCTATTCTGCTTCATTTTCTGTGCTCTTTCCCCTTTCATCCCTTTCATGAATTTGGCCCAGATCCAAACCCTGTGGAATCAGTAGTCTTACCAGTGATTTCAGCGTGCTTTGGATCAGGCCTTTTGGCCTCCAAGTACCCCTTCCTACACTCTCACCCTTTATCCACATTGAACTCTATGCTATGGCTGCCCCCTTTACTATCTCTGAGTATGGCTGCCAACAACGGTGTTAACTGAGTACAGTTTAGTGGTCAACATAGACCAGGACAAATTTCAGCAATGTGTCAGCTAATCATGATTAAATCTACGAGGGGCAATTCAGTATTCTGTAGCATAGCCCAGGCCACACATTCAATCCTCACCTCCATATTTCCCTCTCTTTAACTCCCACACGACCGGCTCTCTCAAACCCACTCTCTCAATACTTTCTTCCCATTTATACTAGTATTTGTGCTGCTCCCTGATCTGCCTCGGCTGCTCTTTTGCATGGGAGCTGTAAGGAGGAGGCCAGAGCACTGGATACAGGCTGGATAGTATCTAAGGGCTCAGATCTTGCGCAGTAACCTTCAGGCTTTATGCAATATGTTGCTGCTTAGCACTCAATATAAGCAATACATTTTTCAGCTCCCATAGAGCTCTTGGGTGAGGCATGTGGGCATCTTAACTCTTTGATGTTCTTGCTCTGTCCTAATTTGAGTACATATCAGCTGCATGCATTTAGTCCTTGCAAATAGAACACTATGAGTATATGTTCTTGAAGGCCCCTGGAGATTAGTAATTGTATTGTCCACCTGTAACTGTGTCTAAAAATACACATTTGCTTACTCAGTCAGCTTCTGCATGTGTTTCCGTGTTTGTATACAATGGCTGCAGTGATGGAGAGCAGTTCTGTGTGTCCGTGCTGTGTCTCTAGGCAGCGAGGGAGAATGCATCAGATTACAGATGCACTGTAGTCAGACTGAAATTAAACCAATTCACCCCATGCTGGAAAGTTTGGTGGGAAAGTGGCTTGAGATAAGATGCACTTTAAACGCCTGTGTTTAACAAACAAGACAGAAGCTTATTTTGTGTTTGTGAGTTTTTTAAATCTGTTTTTCTTGGGGAGTTTTGGATTTATACAGCCACTATAGTTTCTTAACCTCTGATTCAGCCAGGAATCTTTAGATTATTCTGTCAAAAGCCATTTCAAACTCTTTTGTGTAAAGGAGTTTTTATACCTTTTGACCATAATGGCTTTTACTTATCAGGCATTTCAACCTGCCAAGATCTAATGTGAGGTGCAGGGAAATGAGGAACAGAGGGAAAATTACTTGCACAGGAATCTTTGTATGAGCCAGAGTTCATGTCTTTAGCATCAATAATAACATTATCTCTAGCCCCAATTTAATGAGTCGGCATTTCTAGTGGAAATAATTCGTAATAGTAATAGTGAAGCAGTGGGAAACATTATGAAGGGTAAAAACTGGCTATACAAAGAAAGGACATCACTCCTCATGAGGGGTAGCTCAGAGATATGAGCTGCATCATTATATCGTCTTCTATCACCACCAGTCTGACAGCTAAGCATGGCCAGGACCCAGTTTTAATTCTGATACAATAATAAGAATAAAGCAGTTTTATAGAAATATTACCATTTGCTAGGACCGGGAGAGAATGATTACTAAGTCTATAGTTATGTTTGGAGTCTATTGAACAAGTAGCAGTCTTCAAAGTCCATTCCTATACTCCACCCAGCCACATATGTTTAAAAATAAAACTTGTGTTTTCCTTTTAATATTATTTTCAGTTTAGTTTCAATTGCAAGTATCCTCAAACACACACACACATGTTGGTCACAGACCTTGTTATACTTTTATGTGTTTGGTTTGTGCCCTCACACCAGTCTCACAAGCCACCATATACATAATATAGATTCTCTTCCTCCCACCAGATACAGTTGTGTTTTTTTTAATGGATCCACATGTCCTTAGGCAGACCTTTAAAAATTCACAGAGCAATTTCTTAAATGTCTGCTTTTGCTTTTAATTGTGTACCCCTTCTTGCTAGTATGACCTGTAAGCAACTTATCATCTGCTTCACTCATGGGTGGGTATGTGACAGACTCCGAGTTAGCCCTTAATCAACTGCTGTGGCAATCTTAAGAAGCCATCCAGCAGGTGATGGACTAATACAAAAAAGCATACATTCAGGAACTGCAAGCCACAAGAAAAAGGCAGCACCCCAAATTGACCTAAACTTTTGAAGTTTGAACTCATAACTTGAACTTCACAATATATTATATTTATCTAATTATTTTAAAAGTTTTAACATATTTGTAAATAATTGCCATGTAAATATCACAGAAAAAGCTATAATAATTACAACAGCAAGTGTGTGCTTAGAGAAACATTGTACAGTAATATAATCATCAGATCTTTCTGTTTAACAGGATGTTGTAGTTTTTTTCCAACCGTCAGCAGCTCCAAATTACAGTACTGTGATTTACTATGAGATGAGCACAGGCTACTAATCAAATATACATCTTTATTCAGCTGCCTCTCTTTCCCCTTCACCAACTGGTGGCAATGGAAAAATGTTATAACAAAACCAGAACCTCAGCAGGTGTTTATCAGAATAGCTCCTTTGGCTTTTGAGGATCTCAGTTTTTACTGGGTCAGCAACACAGTAAATCAGAATAGCTCCTTTGACTTTTGAGGATCTGACCCTTATTCAGTTTTTACTGTGTTGACAACATATGCACATGGCTGTTATTTGGTCCATGGAAAACAATGAATATTTTAGGCATTAGACTTGACTAGGGAGCTAGTGAAAGATCAGTGGTGGTTAAAGTGAGTTTCTTGAGCATAAAGTAATCAGTCTTGCAGAGTATAATGGTTTGTGTTATTCTCAGCCAAGCTGTAAATTGGGTTAGACACAGGCATGATCCCATATAATCTATGGAATACCCAAGACTGCATGGGGATTAGCATCAAAAGTCCAAGAGCATGATTGCACTAAGAATTCAGGTCAGTAAGACAAATAGCAAATGGGCTTGAGTGGTGCAGGGACAGGACAACTAGCAACTGAGTTTATACAGGATAATGAGGATTATTAGAATAACTGTGTACAAAAGACTTGAGTTCCTACTTATTCTGTCTGCTTATCTGAAAAGGGAGTACTAAATAAGCTTCATGACTGCAAGCATCGGGATGGACCACTTGGCTCTGCAGCCTCTCAGGGCAAATGTGACTCAGGAGGCCAACTTTGAATCATAGGGCCAAATCCTGGTCCCATGGAAGTCAATGGGAGTTTTGCCCTTGACTTTAATGGGGCCAGGTTCTGGTTGCTAAAAGTACAGAAATCAGAGAAGGAAAAGACTTATTGGAAGATTTAGTCCATCCCTTGGCTAGTGCAAGATTGCTCATTGTAGTATGATTTCTAGGGTATTTTCTGCTCCAGTTTTAAATAACTCTGTTCAGTTTTAAGTAAGCCATCCTACAAGAGGCTGTACCTTATTCTGCTTGATTTTACCCTGTAACAAAGTGCTGGTCAGGAGGTCCTGAGCCAGTCCCTGTTAGCCAGCTCTGATTAAGAAACATTAATTGGGGCTGGCTGAGTATGCCACGCCTAACTGATAGAAGGGAAGCACCTGCGGACCTTATAGGGGTGGCAGGCAGGTAGGAAGGACGTGAAGGTGGGAAAAGAAGAGAAGAGCCGAGTTGAGCCAAACCAAGCATGTCCCTGCTTGCAGTTTGGAATGGTTTGTAAATAGAAGGTGGTAGGAGCTGACTGTCAATAAAAGGCACTGGTGATTGCACCCAGAAGAGGTTTCTGGCTGTGAGGGTGAACAAGAGTACCTCATTACATATACCTGTAGTAAAATTACACTGATATGCAGTCTGTTTTCCTCTGTTTAGCCTCACCTCAGTATACTATAGTTATAATATCACACCTCTCCTTCCACCTTCCTTGCCATCCATTGTAAATAATTCCATTTTGAGAGAACTTAGAGCTCTGCAATGAGCTTTCAGTGTCATACCTACCCGCATGCAATCTGCAGCTACTATTGCTAGGATATAATAAAAGGACATGCCCTTTATGAGAATTCCCCATTTTACCTCCCCCTTCCTGGATGTTTCCTGGTTTACAGAACACTGACCATTACTTGAAGAATTATCATTCCAACTATACACAGATGCAAATGAAAAAAAGATAGAAATACTCTATTGGGAGTGTTCTTCACTCTCAATTTCACAAATAAGTGAAACAGCCTGCTTTGAGATTACCTGATCAGGAGGCAAAAGGAGGTCTAAATGGATTGCATCTATATTAACTGAACAGAAAGCTCTGTTTGGGTTAGAAACAAGTTACCTATTTGATATTTTTGCTCTTTTCATAGAAAGAGATGATATACCCAGAAGCAACTGTTATCACTTCATAATAAGTGTTTGTAAAGTGCTATATAAAAGCAAACTGCGCTGAAGGTTAGGAACTCTATACAACAAAGTCTGTGATTATAGACTTTTGTGCTGCAAATAAGTAGAAGTAAAATGACTCCTACAATTGTGCAGGTTAACACCAGCCACATCACATGCTTGCAAGTGCTTTGAAGACAACATTGCACAATACTCTCACTGAAAAGCAATGTATGAGAGGTTCTGAGAGCTAAATGATCCTGACACAAATTATGGTAAAACTAGCAGAGTTAACAAGCTGATGTAAAGCTGCTTAAAGTAAAGTTAGAAATAAAGATTAGGTTACAAAAAATCTTGTTGACAGGGTTCCCTTGAGTTATGAGGGAAGCGTGCCTTGGGGGAGAATGCATGTAACATGCAGCAGTAAGCTTCCAGTGGCAGCTTATATTGGCATGTTTCTATGCCGAGTTCATTTTTAAATTGTTAGTAAGCAAGTTCTTGAGGAAGTCACATTGTAGTCAATGTGCTGGTGTGGGAACCTATCCTCCTTTCTCATATTAACAAGCGGGGTAGTAAGTGTGCTGCAGCTGAGCACCCAGCCTAAAATAATGTCAGAACGAGGGAGGGCCTTATTGGTTGTGTTTGCACATGTATGGAAGGAATTCATATACACAACCTGAAGTATGCAAGATTTGAATTCAGCAGCAGCTGAGCCCAGCTGAGATTTTGCTGTGGCTGCTGGGACCTACCCTGGGCTCTTTTAGGCATGCAAAGAGAGGGGAACTGGGCCTGTCAGAAGGTCCTGTGTTAGGAGGGAGACAGCTAGGGTTAATTGTACAATTGCCACAATGGACTCTTTGGTCTATTCATGGTAAGGGGGCCATGGGCCTATTGGATGGCAAAAATGAACATAAATGAAAGGCCCTGGCACTGTACAGCACAAGAAACCTATATTATTCAGCAAGCCCCTAGAATGATGAGGCAAGGCCCAGAAAAGCAGAGGACCCCTCTCTTGTCAGCCTGCTTCCCCCTTCACAGACTGTCCTAGCCCAATCTAAAAGAAAACCTTCCCCTTGCTTCCACAAGCCAGTAGGGAGTGGAGGTTTCTTGAGAAGGGATTGGCAGCAGGAAGTTTACAATGAGAAAAGAAGGAAGACTTAGAATCACAGGGTTGGAAGGGACTTCAGGATGTCACTTAGTCCAACCCCCTGCTGAAAGCAGGACCAATCCCCAGACATATTTTTGCCCCAGATCCCTAAATGCCCCCCTCAAGAATTGAACTCACAATTCTAGGTTTAGCAGGCCAATACTTAAACCACTGACCTATCCCTCTAATTTATTTGCAAGAAGAGGTCCACCAGAGCAGACTTCTCTGGCAAAGAAGAGGAACTCTACATGACAGGCATATCTCCAGCTGCAGAGCATCTCCAGGTACATGGGAGACGTCCCACCTTCCCTTGTTCCTCTCTGGTGAAGCTCCGAAGCTGTGCATGAGGAAGTCTATAAGATGCCAGTCCTACATAGCTCCATTGGAGCAGCAGGCGCAAAGTGCCTCAGGGAAAGCTCCATCACAAACATCTTTCTCTTTCTGCCTGATTTTTTTGCATCTTCATCCACTGCCTGGGTCCCTCTTCTTGGTGTCTCGAAAGCCCTGACCAGACATTTTTGTTGCACAAAGGGGATTTATATGGCAGCCTTGCAAAAGAGAGCCAGAAGTAATTCATTGGCTTAGATGATGCTATCCAGCTCCTACAGAATCCTCAGCTCATACCAAGAAACTAAACTACAGTGAGTGCCTGTAAACAGTTGATCCTGCAATGGGCTCCAAGTGCCTTCTGAGAGGTGCTGAGGGCTTTTGACTCCCATTGAGCCAATCATTCAGCTTCTTGCAGGATTGTGCCACTAGAGAATAAGCTTCTTTAACTCCATTATCTTATGTCTTCCTTTTACCTCCCAGCCTCAGGCAAATATTTTCCAACTTCAGAGCCACAGCATGGCTTCAGTCAGCTTTCTCTGCTGCGCATATATTATTGTTTGACTGAGGTGCAAGATGGGGCACCTTGAAGCAGACTGAGCAGCTTTAAAGAACCATACATAACTGCCCAGCTGTAGGTTTAACAAATATTCATTTATCAAGGCTTTATTCCTTCTCAGATTCAGCTTTCCTCTAATTGTTCTTTCACTGTGGGCACTGACTAGTTCTGGTGACTAATATGAAATTATTTATTGGTGAGCAATAGGCAGCATCTCTATTCTTTTGGCATGAGAACATACATCTGAAAGGATTTTTTTCATTTTCACCTGGGTATCAAAATGTGTGGGTTTCTTTTGTTTTAATATAATGTACGGTGTACATCTGTGTGTGTTGGATTTGCTAGCCTGATTTTGCATTCCCTCTGGGTGAAGAGGAAAGTGCTTTTGTTTCCAGGACTGGGAACGGAGAGGGGGAGTCACTCTGTTTGGATTCACAGAGCTTGTGTCTGTGTATCTCTCCAGGAGCACCTGGAGGGGGGAAGGGAAAAAGGATTATTTCCCTTTGTTGTGAGACTCAAGGGATTTGGGTCTTGGGGTCCCCAGGGAAGGTTTTTCAGGGGGGCCAGAGTGCCCCAAAACACTCTAATTTTTGGGTGGTGGCAGCAAGTACCAGGTCCAAGCTGGTAACTAAGCTTGGAGGTTTTCATGCTAACCCCCATATTTTGGACGCTAAGGTCCAAATCTGGGACTAGAGTTATGACATGGTGTGCAGTGGTGGGATAGAATCCAGAAGCCAGTAGGAATATTATATTTTTCTTTTCTCTGCTAGGGACTTTTTAGCAGAGAGGGTTTGGTTTTCAAAGAAACCAGAGAGAATTTTTTTTTCTGCTCTCTCTGGCAGTTTGTGGCTTGCATATTAAGCAAGAAGCCATTAAGGAGCTGTTACAGGTCTTTTGTCATGCAATAGCACTCCCATTAGGAGTCAAATACCAGCACTATATACATGCAAATAAAGTGGTTTTTCTAGTTTACGCTAGAGGAAGAAAAGGAAATAAGCACTGTTGCTAGGCAGACTTCAGGAGGCAACAGAGAACCTGCAGTTCTGAAGATAAACACCGGAGGGCACCCCAACACAAGAAAACAGAAACCATGTCTACCAAGACAAAAATGGGAGCCGAAGCACAAATCAAAAAAGCTGAACACAGGCGACAACTGGAAAAAAGACAAAAAGAGGTGGAGCTGAAAGAAAAGGAAGAAAGCATCAAACTGGCAGCCTACCAAAGAGAACAGGCAGCCAAAGAGGCAGCACACAAAAGAAAACTAGAAGAAGAAGAGGTGGCCCACCGAAGGAAACAAGCAGAAGACAAGGTGGCCCACAGAAGGAAACAAGAAGAAGAAGAGGCAGCCCACAAAAGACAGATAGAACTCCAGAGGGAAGCCCACCAACAGGCCATGGAATTAGAAAAGGCTAAGCAACAGACTCCAGCCAATCCTAACAACCCATCGCCAATTATGGTTCCCCATCCCAAGAAATTTCCCACCTACAAGGCAGGTGATGACACCGAGGCCTTCTTGGAAAATTTTGAAAGAGCCTGTCTTGGGTACAGCATCCCTGAAGACCAGTACATGGTAGAATTGAGGCCACAGCTCAGTGGACCTTTAGCAGAGGTGGCAGCTGAAATGCCTAAGCAACAAATGAATGACTATAAACTTTTTCAAACCAAGGCCAGATACAGAATGGGGATCACCCCGGATCATGCCCGTCGGTGCTTCAGAACTCAAAAGTGGAAACCAGATGTGTCATTTCCCAAACACGCCTACTACGTTGGGAAAAAATATGAGGCCTGGATATCAGGACACAATGTTAAAACCTTGGAAGAACTGCGCCTCCTCATACAAATGGAGCAGTTCTTGGATGGTGTTCCTGAGGATATAACACGGTACATACAAGATGGAAAACCCAAAAATCTCGCGGAGGCAGGGGAGATTGGAGCCAGATGGATGGAAGTGGCAGAAAGCAAGAAAGCTACGGTCAAGGGGAACGAATACCCCAAGGGGCACACCGACCATAAACCCTACAACCGAGGACAGCCAAAGACCCCACATACAACCCAAGTAAAGCCACAGATGCCCTATTCTTCCACCTCACCAGTCTCCAGTAACTCACCTCGGCCCAGTGACCCATCAGATGGAAGATGCTTTAAGTGTAATGAACTGGGACATATCAAGGCCAACTGTCCAAAGAACACCATGCGAGTGCAATTCATTACACCACCATCACACCAAAGATCCCCAGGCCCGGATGCCTCTCAAATACCCTTGTAGCGAAGGGAAAATTTGAGAGTGGGCGGAAAGAAGGTTACTGCGTGGAAAGACACGGGGGCACAAGTGTCAGCTATCCACCAATCCTTCGTTGACCCCAAATTCATCAACCCAAAGGCCAAAGTTACAATTTACCCCTTCATGTCACAAGCTGTAGACTTGCCTACAGCTGAACTGCCTGTCCAGTACAAAGGCTGGTCAGGAATGTGGACTTTTGCAGTCTATGACAATTATCCTATCCCCATGCTACTAGGAGAAGACTTGGCCAACCAGGTGAAGCGGGCCAAGCGAGTGGGAATGGTTCCACGTAGCCAAACCAGGCAAGCTTCCAGACCCATTCCTGTTCCTGAGCCGTCCACAGAGGCCCCGTCTGTGTTACCGGAGACCCAGACAGAGGTAGTGGACCCGGATTCCATGCCAACCACTGAAACAGCCACAACACCTCCAGTCCCAGGCCCGGAACTGGAACAGCAACCAGCACCAGCAAGTGCAACCACATCTTCAAACTCAACACCAGAGGGCGCCAACGAGCCAGAACTGGCAGAAGCAACAGACAGCCATACCCAAAAGGCTCAGCCAGAGCCTGAAATACCCTCAGGTGCACCAGCGGAGAGCGGATCACTAGCCACGGAAACAACCCCATCACCTACATCGCTTCCAGAGGGACCAAGCCCAAGTCCACAGTCTGAGGAAGAACTGGTGACCCCAGCCTCAAGGGAACAGTTCCAGACTGAGCAGGAAGCAGATGACAGCCTTCAGAAAGCGTGGGCGGTGGCACGGAGCACCCCACCGCCTCTCAGCTCTTCTAATCGATCCTGGTTTGTTATAGACCAAGGACTTTTATACAAGGAAATTCTTTCTGGTGGACACCGGGAAGAATGGCAGCCCCAAAAACAGTTGGTGGTTCCAACTAAGTACCGGGGGAAGCTCTTAAGCTTAGCCCATGATCATCCCAGTGGCCATGCTGGGGTGAACAGAACCAAGGACCGGTTGGGGAAGTCCTTCCACTGGGAGGGGATGGGCAAGGACGTTGCCAAGTATGTCCGGTCTTGTGAGGTGTGCCAAAGAGTGGGAAAGCCTCAAGACCAGGTCAAGGCCCCTCTCCAGCCACTCCCCATAATTGAGGTCCCATTTCAGCGAGTAGCTGTGGATATTCTGGGTCCTTTCCCAAAAAAGACACCCAGAGGAAAGCAGTACATACTGACTTTAGTGGACTTTGCTACCCGATGGCCGGAAGCAGTAGCTCTAGGCAACACCAGGGCTAACACTGTGTGCCTGGCCCTAACAAACATCTTTGCCAGGGTAGGTTGGCCCTCCGACATCCTTACAGATTCAGGGTCTAATTTCCTGGCAGGGACCATGGAAAAACTGTGAGAAACGCATGGGGTGAATCACTTGGTTGCCACCCCGTACCACCATCAAACCAATGGCCTGGTGGAAAGGTTCAATGGAACTTTGGGGGCCATGATACGAAAATTCATCAACGAATTCTCCAATAATTGGGACCTAGTGTTGCAGCAGTTGCTGTTTGCCTACAGGGCTGTACCACATCCCAGTTTAGGGTTTTCACCGTTTGAACTTGTGTATGGTCACGAGGTTAAGGGGCCATTACAGTTGGTGAAGCAACAATGGGAGGGGTTTACGCCTTCTCCAGGAAATAACATTCTGGACTTTGTAAGCAACCTACAAAGCACCCTCCGACACTCTTTAGCCCTTGCTAGAGAGAACCTCAAGAATGCTCAGGAAGAGCAAAAGGCCTGGTATGACAGACATGCCAGAAAACGTTCCTTCAAGGTAGGAGACCAGGTTATGGTCTTGAAGGCGCAACAGGCCCATAAGATGGAAGCATCATGGGAAGGGCCATTCACGGTCCAAGAGCGCCTGGGAACTGTGAACTACCTCATACCATTTCCCAATTCCTCACTAAAACCTAGAGTTTACCATGTTAATTCTCTCAAGCCTTTCTATTCCAGAGACTTACAGGTTTGTCAGTTTACAGTCCAGGGAAATGATGCTGAGTGGCCTAACGGTGTCTACTACGACGGGAAAAAAGACGGTGGCGTGAAAGAGGTGAACCTCTCAACCACCTTGGAACGTCTGCAGCGGCGACAAATCAAGAAGCTGTGCACTAGCTTCGCCCCATTGTTCTCAGCCACCCCAGGACGGACTGAACGGGCATACCACTCCATTGACACAGGTAATGCTCACCCAATCAGAACCCCACCCTACCGGGTGTCTCCTCATGCCCAGGCTGCTATAAAACGGGAGATCCAGAACATGCTACAGATGGGTATAATCCGCTCATCTACCAGTGCATGGGCATCTCCAGTGGTTCTGGTACCCAAACCAGATGGGGAAATACGCTTTTGCGTGGACTACCGTAAGCTAAATGCGGTAACTCATCCGGACAACTATCCAATGCCACGCACCGATGAGCTATTGGAAAAGTTGGGACGGGCCCAGTTCATCTCTACAATAGACTTAACCAAGGGGTACTGGCAAGTACCACTAGATGAACCTGCCAAGGAGAGGTCAGCATTCGTCACCCATGCAGGGGTGTATGAATTCAATGTCCTTCCTTTCGGCCTTCGAAATGCACCCGCCACCTTCCAGAGGCTGGTAGATGGTCTACTAGCTGGACTGGGAGAATTTGCAGTTGCTTACCTCGATGATGTGGCCATTTTTTCAGACTCCTGGCCCGAACACCTACTACACCTGAAAAAGGTCTTTGAGCGCATCAGGCAGGCCGGACTAACTGTTAAGGCCAAAAAGTGTCAAATAGGCCAAAACAGAGTGACTTACCTGGGGCACCAGGTGGGTCGAGGAACCATAAACCCCCTACAGGCCAAGGTGGATGCTATCCAAAAGTGGCCTGTCCCACGGTCCAAGAAGCAGGTCCAATCCTTCTTAGGCTTGGCCGGATACTACAGGCGATTTGTACCACACTACAGCCAAATCGCTGCCCCATTGACCGACCTGACCAAAAAGACCCAGCCAAATGCAGTTAAGTGGACTGATGAGTGTCAAAAGGCCTTTACCCAACTTAAGGCAATGCTCATGTCTGACCCTGTACTCAGGGCCCCGGATTTTGACAAACCATTCCTAGTAACCACGGATGCATCTGAGCATGGTATAGGAGCAGTGCTCATGCCGGAAGCAACAGATCACAACTTCCATCCTGTCGTGTTTCTCAGCAAGAAACTGTCTGAGAGGGAAAGTCACTGGTCAGTCAGTGAAAAGGAATGCTATGCCATTGTGTACGCCCTGGAAAAGCTATGCCCATATGTTTGGGGACGGCGGTTCCAACTACAAAATGACCATGCTTCACTAAAGTGGCTTCATACTGCCAAGGGGAACAACAAGAAACTTCTTCGTTGGAGTTTAGCTCTCCAAGATTTTAATTTTGAAATTCAATACATCACAGGAGCTTCTAACAAAGTTGCTGATGCACTCTCCCATGAGAGTTTCCCAGAATTCAGTAGTTAAAAAGTGTTCTTAAAATGTAGAAGTCTGTTAGTTATATACTTAGTAGTATATGTAAAGGTGCATGTGTTGTAGTAATCTGTTTATTTTAAAGTTCTAGAAGGAAATCGCCGCCAGTGAGCTTCCCCACTGTCTGCAATTTGGGGGGCGTGTCATAAACAGATAGCTAAGGGTTAATGTCTCTTTCACCTGAAGCACCTGACCAGAGGACCAATCAGGAAACCGGATTTTTTTCAACTCTGGGTGGAGGGAAGTTTGTGTCTGAGTCTTTTGTCTGTCTGCCTGCTTTCTCTGAGCTTTGGAGAAGTAGTTTCTGCTTTCTAATCTTCTGTTTCTAAGTGTAAGGACAAAGAGATCAGATAGTAAGTTATATGGTTTCTTTTCTTTGGTATTTGCATAAATATAAGTGCTGGAGTGCTTTGATTTGTATTCTTTTTGAATAAGGCTGTTTATTCAATATTCTTTTAAGCAATTGACCCTGTATGTGTCACCTTAATACAGAGAGACCATTTGTATGTATTTTTTCTTTCTTTTTTATATAAAGCTTTCTTTTTGAGACCTGTTGGAGTTTTCTTTTCTGGGAAATTTCACGGAAATTGAGTCTGTACTCACCAGGGAATTGGTGGGAGGAAGAAATCAGGGGGAGATCTGTGTGTGTTGGATTTGCTAGCCTGATTTTGCATTCCCTCTGGGTGAAGAGGAAAGTGCTTTTGTTTCCAGGACTGGGAACGGAGAGGGGGAGTCACTCTGTTTGGATTCACAGAGCTTGTGTCTGTGTATCTCTCCAGGAGCACCTGGAGGGGGGAAGGGAAAAAGGACTATTTCCCTTTGTTGTGAGACTCAAGGGATTTGGGTCTTGGGGTCCCCAGGGAAGGTTTTTCAGGGGGACCAGAGTGCCCCAAAACACTCTAATTTTTGGGTGGTGGCAGCAAGTACCAGGTCCAAGCTGGTAACTAAGCTTGGAGGTTTTCATGCTAACCCCCATATTTTGGACGCTAAGGTCCAAATCTGGGACTAGAGTTATGACAGTGGGTTTCTTTTGTTTTAATATAATGTACGGTGTACATTATTTGTTAAGTAAATGTTAAATGAAAGAATGAAAGCTACTCAGAAATCAGCCTGATGTAACTCAGCTGACTACAGAGCTGAGGGTAAAATACTTTTAATTAAAAAAATATTCTGTGAGCATTGGTGCTGGAACTTGAAGTGGTTTCCGTTTTATTCAGGGTTTACAGTTTGGTTCAATGGCTTTCAGCACCCCCACTATAAAAATTGTTCCAGCATCCCTGGCTGTGAGTTTGATAGAGAAGGGAATTAATTCAGTGTTATGGGACTACCGTGTAGCAATCTACAAAGATCCTAGGAGTGAGGTTTGGTTGATTTGACATGGATTATATTCGTTATTTTATTTATTATTTATTATTATTATTATTATATTTATTTTATTTAAATAGCACTGTAAATGTGCATAACAATTTACAGACAAATAAGGGGAGGGTAATATGATCAAATGTTATGATATACTCTGTTTGTCAACCCAGTTACTCACAGTGCAGCTGCTAAAACTGCTGCCTTCTCCTGCTGTTTCATATTTCCTTCATATTCTTTCAGTGGCTTCTGATTTTTTAATCCCATTGAAGTCTTGTTCCTGCTTCCTTTGAAATCAGTGGTAAAGCTCCCATTGACGTCAGTGTGAGAAGGAGCAGGCTTTCTCCCAGACTACAATACAACCAACTCACGCGTCTGAAAAGGTGTTAAAACATCGTCTTCACGGGTGTTAAGGTGGCTTCGAACATAAGAACGGCCATACTGGGTCAGACCAAAGGTCCATCAAGCCCAGTATCCTGTCCTCTGACAGTGGCCAATGGCAGGTGCCCCAAAGGGAATGAACAGACAGGTTATCATCAAGTGATCCATGGCCTGTCACCCAATCCCAGCTTCTGGCAAACAGAGGCTAGGGACACCATTCCTGCCCAACCTGGCTAATAGTCATTGATGGACCTATCTTCCATGAATCTATCTAGCTCCCTTTTGAACTCAGTTATAGTTTTGGCCTTCACAACACCCTCTAGCAAGAAGTTCCAGAGGTTGACAGTGCATTGCATGAAAAAATACTTTCTTGTGTTTGTTTTAAACCTGCTACCTATTAATTTCATTTGGTGGCCCCTTGTTCTTGTATTATGAAAAGGAGTAAATACCACTTCCTTATTTACTTTCTCTATATCACTCATGATTTTGTAGACCTCTATCATATCCTGCCCCCCCCTTAGACGCCTCTTTTCCAAGCTGTAAAGTCCCAGTCTTATTAATCTCTCCTCATACGGAAGCCATTCTATACCCCTAATCATTTTTGTTGCCCTTTTCTGAACCTTTTGCAATTCCAATATATTTTTTTTAAGATGGGGCGACCATATCTGCACACAGTATTCAAGGTGTGGGCGTACCATGGATTTATATAGAGGTAATATGATATTTTCTGTCTCATTTGGACCCCATCATTGT
Source organism: Gopherus evgoodei (assembly GCF_007399415.2). NCBI lineage: Eukaryota > Metazoa > Chordata > Testudines > Testudinidae > Gopherus > Gopherus evgoodei. The sequence continues at coordinate 94,336,269 of NC_044325.1, forward strand.
ATATGTATAGTTAGGATTATGTTTTCCAATATACATTACTTTGCATTTATCAACGTTAAATTTCATCTCCCATTTTGTTGCCCAGTCACCCAGTTTTGTGAGATCCTTTTGTAGCTCTTCGCAGTCTGCTTGCGACTTAACTATCTTGAGTAGTTTTGTATCATCTGCAAATTTTGCCACCTCACTGTTTACTCCTTTTTGCAAATCGTTTATGAATATGTTAAATCGGACTGAGGCCAGTACAGATCCCTGGGGGACACAACTATTTACCTCTTCCCAATCTGAAAACTGACCATTTATTCCTACCCTTTGTTTCCTATCTTTTAACTAGTTACGAATCCATGAGAGAATCTTCTCTCTTAGCCCATGACTGCTCATTTTGCTTAAGAGCCTTTGGTGAGGGACCTTGTCAAAGGTTTTCTGAAAAACTAAAAACACTATATCCACTAGATATCCTTAGTCCGCATGCTTGTTTACCCACTCAAAGAATTCTAGTAGATTGGTGAAGCATGATTTCCCTTTACAAAAACCATGTTGACTATTTCCCAACAAATTATGTTCATCTATGTGTCTGACAATTTTTTACTTTACGATAGTTTCAACCAATTTGCCCTGGACTGAAATGAGGCTTACTGGCCTGTAGTTGCTAGGGTCACCTCTGGAGCCCTTTTTAAAAATTGGCATCACATTAGCTATCCTCCAGTCATTTGGCACAGACGCTGATTTAAATTATAGGTTACAGACTACAGTTAGTAGTCCTGCAATTTCACATTTGAGTTCCTTCAGAACTTTTGGATGAATACCATCAGGTCCTGGAGACTTATTACTGTTTAGTTTATCAATTTATTCCAAAACACTTCAATTTGGAACTGTTCCTCATATCTGTCACCCAAAAAGAATGGCTCAGGTTTGGGAATCTCCCTCACATCCTCAATAGTGAAGACCGATGCAAAGAATTCGTTTAGTTTCTCCACAATAGCCGCATCGTCTTTGAGTGCTCCTTTAGCATCTCGATTGTTCAGTGGCCCCACTGGTTGTTTAGCAGGCTTTCTGCTTCTGATGTATTTAAAAAAAATTGCTATTACTTTTGGAGTCTTTGGCTTGTTCTTCAAATTCTTTTAATATCTTGTTAATATCTTTTGAATATATTGTTAAGATAACTTGACTGAGAATATCACCTGTATTCTTGTGCATGTAAGATCTTTGTGGTGGATCACTGATGCCTCTTTCAGGGAATCTGGAGGGTCAGAGGACAAACAGCTCCAGTACTGGGGATTTTGGTACTTTCTTTATCTCTGTCATTTTCCCTGTCATCATGAAATAAGATAGGAGGAATCTACTTCACTGATAAGAGGTACCAGATTCAGAGTGGTCTTTAGTATCATGAAAGCAGAGGCTGGGGATGGGGAGTTATTTAACCATCTTCCCGGAACGAATTCCATGCAGTCATGTAAGTCTGAAGTCCTAGAACTGATTAGAAAAGTCTGCACAAAAACCTACAAGTTCAGTCTAGGGCTCTTACAGCTGATGAAACAGCCCCTGCAATTCACTGGATCATTTATTGACCGAGATTGCTACTATTCCCACTTGCCATGGGAGGGCAAGCTTTCATCTACACTTAAACATAACCTGACATTAGCACCCTCACTAATACTAATCAGTTTTTAGCCTTCCCTTCTTTGGCAAAATCACTGAAAAGGTGGCTGGGGACCAGTTCCAGTAGCATCTTTCCTCCTCCCATTTTTTTACCTCACTCTTTCAGGGTTCAGACCTGTATGTAACATGGAGACAACATTGGTTGCCATTGCAGTGATCTCCTTGTGCCAATCCAAAGAGGTCAAACATCCTGGCTAATGCTTTTACATCTATTACTAGATTTAGAAATCTTGGATCATGTCATCCTGTAATAATAATTCAGTCCTTAATAAAGAACCATTGTGCTTTTTAGATTATTTATCATTTCTAACTTTCACATGGTCAGGAAAAGAAAAAAACAAGAGGCAGAATTTTAAAAAGGAAATCCCAAACCTTTCGAGGCATTCTTTTTTAGAACTTCAACATACGAGCACAATACCACCATTTCCCACAACTGCATGTGTGTGTGCCCACCTTGCTGACCTCTGAATCATTAAAACTGAAGAGGCTCACTTAGAACTGTGTGTATTCTGCTTCCCCTCCTCATCTGTGTATTGCGCCTGCTGCTGACTCTTTCATAACACTCTTCATAATGCAGGTGTATACTAATGAGGAATGAATACCAGAAAGAGATAACAATTAGGTGTAGTACCGTCTGTCTGGTTGCTATTTATTAATTATTTAGTACTCCCACAAGTGTGCTAGGCATTTAGGTTTGTTTAGGTATGGGTATCATAAGAGTAGCTTATGTATGGGTATTATAAGAGTAAATTGCTAGCTGTGTACTTTACTCTGGAAAATCATCTTTATCTACATTATGACATATTCATTTCACAGAATAAACATACAATAATTGAAACAATGATGCTCACTGACAAGACATTTTAGAATGAATAGGCAAAAAATCAAGGTATTAAAAAGTTAATGTAATCACACAGGGGACAGCAAAATTCTGCAGGAATCCAGTAAATTTGCAACAATGATACAAGCTAAATAATATCTTCTTACAACAGAGGCTAGAACACAGGAGTAAAGGTGAAATATCAAGTTACATAATTTCCATGTGGACCTCTTACACCTGTCATCTGGGAGCTTTAGTTGGCAAACTAAGAAGATGTGCTGAACTCTTATGGGATATTGTTGTGGGATACACAGTCTTATTGGCAGTAAAAACAGTTCAGCATGGCTGAAGTGAAATGGGAGTTGGGCTATTGTTTGTTGATGATAGTTTTATGTTACAATCATAAGAAATGAAACCTATTCAAGCAGAGAAAGTCAAGCAAACTACTACAAATAAATGGATCTACAGTTCCAGAGCAGTTAAAAGCTAGGCTTAATAAACACTGTTAGTGCATTTATGATTTACTAAATTTATTGCGGCAAAGAGTCCTGTGGCACCTTATAGACTAACAAACGTATTGGAGCATGAGCTTTCGTGGGTGAATCCATGCATCCGACAAAGTGGGTATTCACCCACACAGCTCATGCTCCAATATGTCTGTTTGTCTATAAGGTTCCACAGGACTCTTTGCTGCTTTTGCAGATCCAAACTAACATGGCTACCCCTCTGATACTTAAATTTATTGCGTTAATCACTATCTTTAGTTTCTAAAACAAGTTATTTTCTTAGTGAATTATGATTCAAGCAAGCTAAAGTTGTGTCTAAAATTAAACTGACAAAAATCTATTTTAGAGCTCACACTGATCTTGTTTTAAATTACAAATTGTCTGGATCTTATAAACATGCTTTATTTATTACATTTAAAGTAATCCCGTCTCATGTGAATACAACTAGTATGATCGATGCAATATGATTTAAAATATTTTAATAAGATTAAAAAATTCTTATTAAGGAACAGTATATTGAAGATGTAGGTCAGATGGGGGAAATAATTACTGTATTTATGGAAATCAAATGTCAATAGCATTTAAATAAACTATCTTGGCCTGAGGATGCTGAAGAGCAGACTTTATGTATAAGAGACAGCCGTAGGATAAGTATACGCATAAAACAGAACAATGACATTTGTCCTTTCTATCGATTCAATAAACCTACAGAACACATGTTCATATATTAATTTGTATTTATTAATACAGAAGTGTAAATTAGCTCTCACCACCAAAAAACACTTGCTGTTTACATTGTTATAGGTAGAGAAGGGCTGGGACCTTTCATCCAAAGCACGTACTCTCAAAAACTTTTACAATTCTGACAAAGTGCAATCCATATCCAAAGGATCCCTTGGTTTGGTTTTGTGAAAGCAAAAGTGTCTCTGTTTATCAATTATAATGATGGAACAATCCTTCATTTAACCTCTTGTTTCTTCACTCCCCAGTTCTAAAATCCACCACCCTGTTTTGGTTTTAGAATAAAGAAAGGGTTTGCAATGACCAAATACTTAGAGATATTCTCATCTCTGCTTCCATATCTTTCTCAGTATCCTCCACTGAATGCAGAAAATGTCTGAATTCTGCTCCTATTTACATCCTCAGAGTTAACCAGGATTCGATCCAATATGTGTAGGCTTATATTTCCCATCAAAAAGAGGAAACAAAGCTGATAATGTATGTACCTGAAGAAAGGAAATCTTGATCATAAATGGTTTTGTAAATGCAGTAGATCCCTTATTTTACAAACTAATTGGGGACTGAGGAGCTCATAAAATAAAAATGTTCATAAAATTGAACTTCTCAATATTACAATAGGTTGGTGCATAAGTTGCAGGATGGTGCATTGCATTGCTTTCTTGCTGTCCTTCAAATCACTGCAAACCGATTTCCAATACATTGAAGGAATTGGAATGTGAAGGGATGTTGACTTGTTCTTCATCAACATCACTTTCGTTATGTGATTATTTTTTTCCTGTTGGGAAAAATGGTTCAGATAGTTAGTTTTGTTAATATTGGTGTCCATAAAATAGAGGTTCTACTGTATAACGTAATTGCTGGGCCAAAAAAAAATCATATTATCTAACTTGAACATGTTTATGCAGCTTCAGTATTTGCAGTCTCTTTTTCTGTTTCACATTCAGCTTCATGTCACCTGCTATCTCCATGGATGAATACACTAAGGATGAGAAAACACCAAAATGTTCATTAACATCTCTCTCATGTGTAGTACTTTCAGTCCCTTTCTAGCACTGTATAAATATATATAATTGCTGAACCACTTTATCTGGTGACATCCTTCAGGTATGAAGAAATCCTGTCAGGTTTATCTCTGCCTCTTTCCAGACAAACATCTCTTGACAAATTAAATTAAAGTAACTCCCCATTAGAGCTGGCTGAATAACAGATTTTTCATAACAGACTCTGTAAGAATACTCTTACATCTGGGATTAGATCTTAGTTGCAGTGCTATGGACAGGATCCCCTACAGATTCTTACACACTGCACAGTCACTATGCACTCTCCTGTGAGAGGATAATGTATACAGTTCCCCACATTGTGGCAGAGGAGTCTTAGGAACAGTTTATTCCATGATTTCGGTTTGACTACCTAAAGTGGAGAAAAGAGAGATATAACGAGATTCCTGTTTTACTGAACAAACACTCTGTACACAAGCTTTGAGGACAGAAAGTTTTATTTCTGATGCAGCTGTAATTGGTTGCTAATTACGTACATTCAATAACACTAGGGCGATCTGTAACAAGCTATATTTTGCTTGTAGCATGACATTAGTGATTTCTTAAATGTAAGTAACAATTTGCAAAGGAGCTAAGTATACTGGTTTAGTTATATTTTAAATATATACTGCTTTAAAAGTATCATATGTCTGTCTTCCTTTGAGATATTTGGAAGGTTGGGTTAGTCAATGGGAAGTATGCCCATTCATTCAATGATAGAATGTGGCCCTTGAAATATAAAAGCCAAACTGTGCATATAGATAGTTTAAAAGCCTAAAGATGTGGAAAAGACAGACAATTATTATCCTTGATGCACCATATATTATTTTCATGCTTTTGTAAACAATATTTACACTTATGGTGCTACACAGATACTTAACAGTAATAACTCAGCTTTAGTGTCTCCCATGTGTTTAGTATCATCAGAAAACTTTATTACTATCATTAGACAACAGCCTAGGAGTTTTCTATCCAGCAGTGAAACAATAGTTTTTAATACTGCAAGCCAGATTCCAAGGTCCTTAATTATGGACTGTTTTATTTAGCCAAAATTCTTGTTGAGCTCAACGGGAGTTTTCTCTGATTGAGGACAGAGTAAGATTTTCAGTACTTGGCCCTAAGGATGAAATACTAGCCCAGTGAGAATCAATGGCAACATTCCCATTAACGTCAGCGGTGTCAGGATTTCACCCTATATGAATTAATATTAAAGAGAAGGTACACAAAAAAATAAAAAGTAGAAATGGGGTCAAGACACAAAAGCATAGGCCAAATATATTGTTGCTAAAGAAAACAAAAAAGACAAAGTCATTTTACACCTCCATCACCCAGAAAATATTGTATTGATATGGTATTATTTATCCAATAATTATTCTTCTGTTTAGCACTTGCAGGGCATTTATTGGATTCATTGGCAGATGATGAGCTGTGACTATTTCCCTTTCCTTTCCTGCTTTTGTCTTATTCTTTTTCCCCTACCTCTAAACCCAACCAAAACAGAAAACAAACAAGAGTATAATACAAATATCTAGCACAGCTGTTCACCATATTCATTTACTTGTATTTATATCCACATCCTTCCCCTTGCATTTGTTTGTGTCTTTAGGCTGTAAGCTCCTCAGGGTAAGGATCACCTAATTTTTGTGTTTAAAGAGAACCTAGCACAGTGGGACCCCACTGGCAACTTGGAAGTTAGTAACAGACATTTATGCCTATATAATGCATGGGCTGGTACAGGAATTGCAGATAGGTTACTAGCTAACAAGAGCACACTACTAGAGCAAACACAAAAATTGGTACAAAAATAGTGTTAGCAATATGTGCATATGTATTATTCCACCTGCATTCCTCTGGCACTTCTTAAAGGGTTTTTTACACTTCCTTTTTCCCGTTGTCACATACTTGCTTCATTCTGAACCCCTTCCAAGGTCTGATCTGAGCTCTGACATTATTGGTTTTCATCCTACATTAGAGAGATCATGCAGAAAAAGATCAGCAGAATCTAATGGAAAAAAATAGGCTGTGGTTAGTTTCTTGATCCTTTGGACTGCCTGAGTACATCAAAGGGGTCATAATTTTGTTAGAAAATGTGGCTGAATACCTGCTACGTTGCACTTATCTTTAATGTTCGCAGTGTTGCTGTAGCCATGTTGGATATGAAAGAGACAGGCCATAACCATCTCCTTGATGCCTCCCTCTCTCCTGTGCTGAGTAGTTCTCTGGCACAGGAGAGAATCTAACCCACTCTGTCTTTTCTATGGTCTGTGGAGATCTATGTACATTTATGCCACTGTATAAATGTTTATTAATAAAATGTCAAACATTTTACAATTTCCATTTTTAAACTCTAAAATATGGCACTACACCCCATATATACTGTACACATGATGAGAACTAACTAAACAAACTAGACTTTTGTTTTCTTGTTCAAGAATTCACATGGGCACTAGGCTAAATTTCCACTGTGCATCTAAATTGTTCTACGTATAATACACAAGAGCCATATAGAGTATTACTTGAGGGTAGGAATACCGAGCAATGCGGGGCTGCATGTTTAAAGTAGTACAAAGTAGTTAATAACAATAGAACTCTCAACTCCTCATGCTTGGAAAATGTATTTGAAGATAAAATAAACCCATGTCTATTGAATTTTTAGGTGCAAAATGTGATGTGATGATTAGAGGATGATTCTACAGCTTTAACATTTAGGAACTTCTTTATCTTTAGTGTTAGCTTGCCATTTCTTAGGGCCAATGGAAATTTTAAATAAGAAGTGAGTGAAAACTGAGTAAGGATTTCACGATTTGTCCCTTGGCTAGTCATTATAATGTTGATATGTTGCAGAATTATTCAGCAACTATTGCTGTGCAGCAGTGAACCCAGGTTAACAAGTTGTATTGTGAAAGTAAGAGCGCTCAAAATTAAATGAGGTTAGACATACAGCCAGTCTAGACCAAAAGAATCACTATGAGACAAATATGATGTTTATTGATCATACACATAAAAAGATAATAAAATAGATGAAATCTGTTGTATTTTAAATATTCAGACACTTATAAGTGAAATCACAAGAGGCAGTGGGGGTCTAATGGACAGAGCACTGGACTGGGCATTAGGAGACTTGGGTTTTATTCCTGGTTCTGCTACTGATCTGCCACATGACCTTGGGCAAGTCATTTCTCTGTCCCACTGTTTCCCCCTTCTCCTCCACCCCTTTGTCTTCCTTATCTATACAGGTTGCAAGCTTTTCAGGACAGAGACTGTTTCTTACTATATGTTTGTACAGTGCCTAGCACAATGGGGCCCTAATCTCAACTGGGGCATCTAGGTGCAATTATAATAATGATAAGCATCTAGATGACTGCATTCAGCAGGAGTACCAAAGCCAAATGATGGCAGAAGTTCTTCACCATGACACCAGCCAAGCTACTGTAACTAGTGACATCACAGTGACTAGTCCTAACTTTGTGTATACACATTTTAGCTAGGGTCAGCACTTACTAATTTTCCATACACCTACACACAGGATCAGTGAAGAATTAAGCCCTTGTGTTCTCATAGATTTTTGAGAAAAAGAACACAACCATTTCTAGGGAGTTATTAAGTGTTACCTAACCTATATCTGTCATGAACAGATAGCTAAGGGTTAATGCCTCTTCTTCTTGTAAAGGTTTAAGAAGTTCACCTAGCCTAGCTGACACCTGACCAGAGGAACCAATAGGGGAACAAGAGGTTTCAAAAGGAAGGAGGGAAGTTTCCTTTGTTTAGTCAGTTTCAGTTTCAGCCGGAGGAAAAAAATATCAAGGAACCAGCCTCTTATCAGAGTAGTAAGTTTTAGAAAGGAATAACTAGGTTTATGTTTATTTCTTTGTAACCTATCTTGTGCAATTAGAGGAAGAATCAAATTGGGTATTTGGGTTTGTTTTTTTTTGGTGTAACTAAGGTTTTGCCCAGGGGAACATCCTCTGTGTTTGGAATCTGTTGTCTTTGGGAGTAGCTGGTATGCTAATCTCTCCCAGAGGCATTTCTTTTACCTGTCTTTTCTTTAATTAAAAGCCTTTTTAAAATAATCTGATTGATTTTTCCTTGTTTTTAGATCCAAGTTGGTTGGATCTGGATCCACCAGGAGTTGGTGGGAGAAAGGAGGGGGAATGGTTAATTTCTCCTTGTTTTAAGATCCAAGGGGTTTGGATCTGTGTTCACCAGGAAATTTGTGAAGTCTCTCAAGCCTACCCAGGGAAGGAAAGTAGTCTTGTGAGTGGTGGCAGCCAGACCAGATCTAAGCTATTAATTGAGCTTAGAGCTTCTCATGCAGGTCCCCCACATCTGTACCCTAAAGTTCAGAGTGGGGAAGGAACCTTGACAATATCTAATATTGATAATTCTAAAATAATTAAACATTTATTACATTATTTTGGGGGTGCAGTAATTTTAGTGCATTGTACTCCATGGTGAATCAGTTTGTTTGGCACCCCTGTTAAAGAGCAACAGAGTTTCAGGAAGAAATCCAGTTAGAAATAAGATACTGCTCAAGAAACTTCTTCATAAGAAAGGCAACAGGAGAAGCTTTGGGAGGCTCAGGATGTCACTTACAGCAGGCAAAATGACAGTACTTAAAGATACTGTATGATGACCAAATCAGTGAAAAAGCATTGGAAATCTGCTGGACAGAAAGGGTTATACATTATGTATGATAAGGTGATCCCTGAAAGAGAAAACAAACCTGAATTAGATGTGCAATATGCTGAAAAGAGCCAAGAGGTAAAACACAAGTGCATATGGAGAGAGGTTGATAAATAAAGGGCAGAAAGCAGCTAAAGGCTTAGAATGACTGCACCACAACTAAGGTGGGGCAGAGTCTGTCCGGGGCTTACCCAGTAAGGACCGCTCTGCTTTATGGGAGAGGGGAAGGAGGTCAGAAACTGCTGTAAAAAGGGTGCTCATTGGTCAGCTTTGCAGCAATGACTCAACAGCCCCATTACCCACCCCCCAAGAATGTGAGGTCCAAAGGGCAAAAAGGTACAATAGCTGAGTGGGGCAAGTCTCTGGGGCAGGGAGTGCTCACAAGTACGGAGGCTGCAAATGCCCAAGGTGGAGTGTTTAATAACCCAGGGCAGCCTCATGGACTGAGGAAGGGAAATAACTGAGGGGAAGCGTCCACACATGCAGGTGGGATGGCTGTGTGGATTAATGGGGTAGTCAGCAGAGCTGTGCAGCAAGTGGTCAGTGAAATTGTTTCTTAGGTTTTCTCCACAGCATTACAGCGCTTCCAAAGGGCACAAGGTCACCCAGAACCAGGATGTTCTCCTCCAATGAACACAAGGGATAGGAGTAATGCTGATCTCAGGGGTGAGTGTGATCTGAACTATACAGAGGTTGGGAGGGACGGGTGGCAGTGGTGGTATCCAGCCTCCCAGCCTGGCAAGGGGTGGCAATTGCAGGGGCCACAGCGAGGTGCAGGGATGGTGCTCAACCAGTCACTCAGCAAGTTCACCTGAGGGGGAAAGGAGTGAACCTACTGGGGTATTAAATACTTTGGGCCCAGGAGTGGGAGGTTCAAAAGCCTGGCAGACCTACCTGAGGGTGACACCTTCAGTAGGGGCACTGATGGTATTACACAGCTGCTGCAAGTTAATTTGCGTTCACTGAAGCAGCTTCAGGCAGCTAGATGTGAGGGGCCTGCACAGGGTGACAGGGTAGGCCCAGAATAGGCTCAAGCTCGGACAGGAGGACAGGGGCGCACAAGGGTAGCAAAGCCCGTGTTGGGAGCGAAGCCCCTGGGCACATGGGGATTCATCGGCCATCATGGCATGTAATCTCATGGGACAGAGTAGAGACTCCTGGGGAGCTTGGGGGGGAGAAAGGAGGAGGGCTCTGTGGAACTCCCTCCATGCAATCCTGAGTACAGTTATTCTGGGGTGGCTGACCCAATGGGAGTTCACCTACTTAGTACAACCAAAGATAAAATCTGGAGAGGTGAATAGGTGGACATACTATCCCTATTGCACAGGGAGGTGTTGACAGACAGTAAACATGGGGAAGGCAAGCAAAATAGCGAGCTTCCCAAGAGGCCAAAGGTGCCTAGAACATAGGAAAATTGGGAGGCTGCCTTCCTCATCTATATAGGTGTTATAGTACAGGCCTACCCAGAGAGGAGCCCTGCCTTGGTTAAGTATATGGACATAATTAGGCAGGCACACAATAGGTTTGAGGACATGTCCCGATTTAATTATGATAAGCAGTTTCAATTAATGGCAGCAACACAAACTGGGATAAGGTGGGACATCCCTCATCACACACTGTGGTTGGAGTGTATGATACTAAGAGCCCCAGGAGTTCACACAGAAAGTGGTTTGTTCATACTGCAGCAAGCTCGGGAGGGGCCCGAGGCCTGTAATAGTATTTGCTGGGCATTTAATGATGGTGGTTGTTTTCTCAGCCCCTGTAGGTACAGGCATGTTTGCAAGACATGTTTTTGGACACATTCAGCCCATGGTTGCTAGAGCAAGAAGGGAAGATCACAGGGAGGAAACTGGAATGGGGGTGGTGCAAGCACCAACTGCAGGTTTGGTGTGGGTGGAACAGAGCACAAGCTGGGGAGGAGGGCAAGTTAGGGGTGGTGCAATGGGCATGAGCTCCAACGCCAGTTAGGCCAGATGTGTTAAGGGTTCTCCTATGGGATTACCCTAACAGGGCAGATGGGGCATATTTGTGGGAGGGGTTTACAGCAGGATTTTGGATCCCCTTTGTGGGAAATAGGACTCATTTGATGTCAAAAAAATTAAAGTCAGTAGCTGGGATGGGACATATTGTTCAAAAAAAGATTGCACAAGAATTAAAGAAGCGCAGGATAGCTGGGCCATTTGATCAATTACCTATAGCACATTGGAGAGTTTTCCCCCAGGATTGGTCCCCAAGAAGACCCCAGGGACATACCAATTAATTCATCACCTGTCATACACGCAAGGTGACTCTGTTAATGATGGGATAGACCCAGCACTATGTTCTGTATGCTATTCCTCCATTGATTAAGCAGTTTGTGTCATTGGGGCATGTGGCCCTAGGGTGCTAATAGCTAAATGTGATATCAAGTCTGCTTTCCGACTACTGCTCGTGCACCCATTGGACTTTGACCAGTTGGGTTTCTGTTTTGAGGGGCAATTTTATTTTGACAAGGCTATGCTCATGGGCTGTTCGGTAATTTGTGCAGCTTTTGAGAAATTCAGTACAATGTTGCACTGGGCAGTGGTATGGTCAGCGGGACTAAACCAAGTAGTGTATTATTTGGATGATTTTTTGTTCGCGGGGCAAGACAGGTCAGATGAGTGTGTTCACCTGTTGGACACATTTCAGGCCCTGGCTAAAAAGTTGGGGGTCACCCCTAGCAGAAGAGAAAACAGAAGGCCCTTCCACTACATTGACCTACCTGGGGGTTGATCTGGACACCAGGAGGGCATATCTCAGCTCCCTCAGGATAAGCTTCAAGAGCTATTGGGGTTGCTACAGAGAACAGTTAGACTAAAAAACTCATGCTGCGGGAACTGCAATCTATTCTGATGTACCTGAACTTTCCTTACAGGGTTGTTGCCCCGGGGTGGGTGTTTTGTGCCCGGCTGGCAGCGGCAACAGCCTGCATAGTCAGGCCACACCATTAGATACGAGTCACTAGAGAGATGAAGGAAGACTTGAGGGTGTGGGAGAGTTTTCTGAGTTGAATTAATGAAGTATCATTGTGGAGGGAGGAATCATTATTACAAGGGGGTTTAAAAATCCACTCAGATGCGGCAGAGGGCACAGGTTTTGGGGTGTTTTATCAAGGCAAATGGTGTGCACAAAAACGGCCCACCACCTGGACACAAAATGGGGTTGTGCGTGACATGATCTTCTTGGAGTTTTTCCCCATTTTAGTTGCGGTGGTGATTTGGGGATCAGAGCTGGCTAATAAAAAGGGTGTGCTTCTGGTGCGACAACATGGCAGTGGTACAGGTTATCAGTCGCCAAATTTCCAGATCACATAGGGTTATGAATTTGGTAAGAGCATTTGTTCTACAATGTTTAACCTTCAACATCTGTTTTTCTTCCAAGCATGTGCCGGTCATGGATAATGGCATAGCAGATGCCTTGTATCACTTCCAGTTTGACAGATTTCTTGAGCTTGCATCAGGGGCTAACAGTGAACCTGACCAGATGCCGCTGGCTCTCTGGAGCCTTGGAATATGATGTGGTCAGTGGAATGGAGATTTTTGGCTCCTGGCTTACAAGTTGCTTATTTTGTTTTCTTTTAAGGAGTCTTGTCAATTCAAGGATCCAGAGAGTGGGTCACCTATACAGCCCTTCGTGGAGGGCGGTTGTTGCAGTACCGGGTAAAGGACAATGCACCGGCTGGTGCCCCTTGACTATCACATGGGACAATGGATTCTTTCGCCTTTGGAGATGTCTGGGAACCTGGCTGAGTTGCGCAGGGTAGTGGGGCGGGAGGCTGCCAAGCAAATGTCCAGTGCAAGTACTCCATAGAGAAGGCAGCCAGTGACCAGATAAATGGCCTAGTAAAGGACTTTAAAGGGAGGTACTGGATAAAGGAACAGAATGGGGGTTGGAGACTCCTCTGATTCGTACTGCAGGGAGCCAACCCTCCCTGCTCTCATAGCTCACCTTAACCCTCTTATGAGGGTGGTGGATGGTAAGGCCTAGTCTTGGGTTGGCTGGGGGACCTAGATGGAAACAAAGGGGAGCTGGTGGAAGCCCCAGATAACTGATTTGAATAAGCATGGATTTGCCTGCACTGTACACTTTATCTGCCAGGTACTCCTAGGCATCTATATAATAAAGTTTCAGCCTGATTAAAATCCATAATAAGTGTCTCCTGTCCTTCTTGTAGTGTACCCGGACAGTGGAAGGAGAGGTAGAGTAAAGCAATCTGCCTAATATAGGGTGAGCTAAATGAATGAGTCAACAAGCATTCATCTCTGTGAAGCCCAGGGGGGGAAACACTGATATAAGAAGAGAACTGGCAATACTTGGGGTGAAAAACAGATAAATTTGTTATCTTAAATGTGCTGGGAGTGATTACCTTGTTTTATTGTATTTTTAAATAATTGTGAGAGGTGCTGAAAATTTTAGAAATTTAAATAAATAAATGGCAAACGAATCAAGTGCCTGTGAATAAAGTCCTATAGTAATAAAAAATGTATAGCTATCCTACTTCTGTAATCAGACAGAATTAAAACAAATAATATGTTTGATAGCAAATAACAAAAATAAATAAATAAGACATTATAGGTGGAGCATGTATAGAAATGTGAATATTTCATGAAACCTTTGCAAGATACTGCTAAATCCTAAAAATAGGATTCAATTTTTGTAATTGGTGTTTATTGTAATTAAAGAATGTTCCATTTAATGCATTTGTATTAATATGCTTAGAATTTACTCTTTTGCATGTAAAGAAAATAATTAAATACATTTTTAAATAAGTTAAATTGTAAAGAATTAAGTGGGGCATTCTGTAGGACTAATTAAAAAAAGAACTTTGGACGTTTGTGATTTTTATAAACTGGGAGCAGGAGAGAGAAAGACACAGGGCATGGCTGATACAGCCAAACATGAACTCTTATAAGAAATCCTCATGTAGTCATACCAAACATTCCTAATATTAGTGATCATCTCCATAATTATTTTTGCATCATATATATTCATAGATTCTAAGGCCAGAAGGGATCACTGTGATATCTAATGTGACCTTCTGTATAACACAGGCCCTAGAACTTCCCCAAAATAATTCCTATTTGAACAAGAGCAGATCTTTTAGAAAAACATCCAGTCTGATATAAACATTGCCAGCGATGGAAAATCCACCAAAACCCTTGGTAAATTGTTTCAGTAGTAAATTACCCTCACTGTTAAAAATGTGCACCTTATTTCCAGTCTGAATTTGTCTAGCTTGTTATACCTTTGTCTGCTAGACTGAAGAGCCCATTATCAAACATTTGCTCCCCTTTAAGGTTCTATAGGTTCCCCCCTTAACCTTCTCTCTGTTAGGATAACTAGATTGATATCATATCATAGGACAGCACCTGATTTTTCCCAAACACAGAACAAATGTTTATTGAACAAGTCTGCCTTTTCTGTATTATTATTGACAATTTTATTCCATGCAGTAATGAACCAATACCATTGTTAGGATTCCTTTTGTTCCTAATACTCTTTAAAAAATCCTCATTGTCCTTAACTCTGCTAGTTTCTCATTTATATTAATTACTATCAATTTCCCCTTTAACATTTTTTATTTAAAATTTTTATATTTGCCTTCACTTCCCCTCTAAACCAGGCTCTTTTATAACCAGTATGGCTTTCTTTCTCAATTGGGCAGCTAGTAAAGTGTTCTTAATCAGTTCCCAATTCTCATTCACATTTTTCTGTTTAAATCCTTTCTTCCAGCTGATTTCGCTTACAATTTTTGTTAGTTTTGAGAACATGGCCCTTTTAAAGCACCAAATATTTATATTACTGGTTTGGACTTTATTCAGAGTGTACATAACAAATGTGAGCAAGTCAGGATCACTTGTAGGGTTGCCAACCGTCCCTTATTACAAGGGATGCCCCTTATTTCTTCATCTCTGTACAAGAAGATCAAGAGTTGTTGACTGCTGCAAAAAGCAGCAAAAAATACCCCTGGTGAATATAGGTGAGTGCTGTTTAATATTATTATTATCATTAATAATAAATAATAATAATAATAATATTGGGAGGAGGGTGAGGTGGGGGTGCTAAGAATACAGGCCCTTATTTTAAATATAATGTTGCCAACCCTACGTGCTACCACCCTTATTATTTTTTTAATCAATTCTTTTTCTGTCAAGATGAGGTCTAATACAGAATTCCCCCATGTTGGATACAACACTTGTTGAATTAGGAAACTGTCATCTATAATAGCACCTTACAGTTTCAAAGCTATAACACAAACAGCAACCAGTTTAATCATTTAGGGCCTGAACCAACTCTCAGTTAAGTAAATAGGAATCTTTCCATTAACTGCAATGAGGTGTTGGATCTGGCTCTTAGAGATTTATAATTTCTATCTACACAAGTCTCTTGGAGAAACCAGATTTTGACTGTTTAATATTAAGTTATACTAGGTATGCTAGAAACTTTAGACATATTTCATTGACTTTGCCAGATTTTCCTCCTGTCTGTGATGGTTTTTTCCCCCACAGATAGACTGTGTGACTGTTAGTTTTCTTTAACTTTATCAGTAAAGTACTTGAATATTAAGATAGTACATGTATGATGTGATAAAGAATAGCCATCTGCTTTGATAGTTATCCCTCTGAGGGTTAAGGGCTGTTGGACCACATCCTCAGCTGCTGTAAATAAGCAACTATGTCCCGTTATTCCCACTGATAGGTGTGGTCCTGAATAAACCGAACGGATGGTAAGAACTTTACCAAGTGTTGCAATGAAACAGAGCTCTCAACCAATCTCGCCTTAGTAGATGGCATTGTTCTCCCAAAAATCCTTCACAAAATGCAGAACATAGTTAATGGTCTGGGAAAGGTGGCCAGAGCCTCAGTACAATGCAACCAAGTCAAGGTAGATGGAGGTTAGAGAAAGAAAAGGAATGGGAGATGTGAAATCAACTGAAACAGCAGAGCTGCAGTTAAATATACAAAAACAGCTGACTGTAGTTTAAATATGAAATATGAAGGAGGACCAATGCTAGGACTAGAAAGTAAATGGTCCATTATTACAGCCGTTGACGATCTGTGTTAGAGTATCACCCTTAAAAGGTCGTGGAGCTGTGAAATATCAAAGTTTTCCCAGTTTCTATTAGAGATAGGTCCAAGCTGAAACGTTTTGATCTAGGTCAGGATTTGAACCCAGAAAAGCTCTTCACCAGTTTTCAGTGGGGTTTGGGTCCAGGTTCATGCCCATTTTTTTCCTGTGAAAATAGGAAACCACTATATTAAAGTTGATTGATAAGCTAACAGCATTAATATTTACTTTTTTATCTCAGTATATATCACCAGTGGTGTGCTTTACATTATCCCTAACATCTAGGTTAGATTTGACAAGACGTGATGCCTGGAGAGATCACACCAGGCAAGGGGAAAAAAGAGGGAGAGAAGGATATACAAAGTCAGGTAAGAACTGCATGTTTTCATGGTCTGCATCATATTAGGCCTTTTAAAGATTATATATATATATATATAATGTAGGGGAGATAGTCAAAGTTAGAGAAATTATCGAAGACAGTGGATTTTGAGGGGGAATGTGAAGAGGCTGAGGGATTTTGTATGAGGTGCAAGGCCAGGGAGAACATGTTCGCATGAATAGCAAGCAGTTAGCTTTCAGTAATATTGTAACCTATCTAGCAAAAGAGACTGCAACTTCTGGCTCCTCTGGCTTGTCTTCCCTCTTGAAGACTGACCAGAGCACTTGTGGAGTGGGAACTAAACCATAGAGAAGCTTAGATGACAATAAATGAGATAGCTAAAAGGGTTTTGATGTGGTCACAATGTTTGAATAGCAGCCAGTGAAAGTGCATAGAAAGTATGAAGCACAAACATTTCCATTTAACTCTCCATATACCTCAAGCATGCCCAAACATTTCTAGGATATAGCAGCAGTTTTTTGCTGGACAGCCATGTGGGTTGCCCATTGTGAAAACCATTGGACTGTGAAAAAGTAATGAGGTGCCAGTCTGGCCACCTGAACCGAATTAAAACTCTTTAGTAGTATTTGACTAATTCAGTCCTGCCTACAACAGGTTTATTCACTGGTTTCTCCTTATGAGACCTGAATGCTTTGAGGTTTAGAAATACAGCATTTTCCTCTCTTTTTGTTTGGAACCAGCCTAGCCGTTGTATGTGCATGTACTTTTTATTGATTCCTTTATAAATCTATAACTATGTTTCTTCTAATAATAAAATACAACACTCTCTGCAAAAATCCTGTAAGACCAAGCTTTCTGTGTGGAGTTAAAGTTCTGATCCAAAGACCACTAAAGTCAGTGGGAATAGCCAGAGTTGTCAAGAATAACCAGACATCATATTGAATAACAATTTTTGTTAGGAAATTAAGCCTCATGCTTCAGGATACAAGCCAATCTACCCCATGTCTTTTTTTCTTTGAGGCTCTCACAGCTCCCTCTGAAGCATTTAGTACTGGCCACTCTAAGAGAAAGGGCACTAGACTAGATACCTTTGATCTGATCCATTCTGGCAATTCCTATGAAAGATTCCTGTTGACTTCAAAGGGCTTTGGACCAGGTATCAAAGTGGAATATGGTATTCCCCCTTCAGAGTCACCAGCTACCCCTCTCCCAGGACAGGGAGCCTAATCACTGGATTTGCATATCTAATATTCACCACTCTCCATGCCAGCTATATTTGAATTCTATGTTTAAAGACAAAATTCAATAAGTGCCTTCTAGGAACATAAGCAAACATCTTAGAGAATAAAACACTGTGTAAGAAATGGGGCTAGTACACGGCATATAAGAACCAACAAGTTCCTTAGAAAGGAGAGTAATTGTCAAAGCCATTGCTTTTATAGTGGCAAATCAGCACGGCAGGGTGTGGGGGAAGGCAATTCTGGTCACCTGACCCTTTCCTAAAACCCTTAATTGGTTTTAAAAATATGACTGGAGCAAGCATGGTGCTTATTTGTGCAAGGTTAGACTGTAATAGTGATGAAATAAAAGAGAGACAGAGAGAGAGATTGGGGGAAAGAGTCATATGATTCAAAGCAGGTGACCTGCAGGGTGAAAGGGCAGCTATGAAGTGCTATAAAACAGGAGCTGAGGCACTTCACCTGAATAAAATGCAGGGCTTGGGCTTTAAGAACTAGCAAGGGTTTTAGCTCTATAAATCCAGCTCTGTGCTTAGTGAAAGGTGGTGATTATTTTTTAGCTAGTTGTTGGCTATTTTTAAGCTTTGAGCTTATTTAGTGGTATTGTACTTTACACAGAGTTTTTGTTGTTTGTTTCTCTCAGAGTTTGAGTGCTTCTTGGGGTTTGTTTGTGGGGTTTTTTGTTCTTGTTTTTTTCTTACTCTTACCTCTTTCTTGAGGAGATAATCTCAAAATCATATTGTAGTTTGCTTGCTCAGTAACTAAACTGGGTAAAAGAACAGTGTTGTACATGTATGACAAAAGAAAGCAATGGTGATAGTGTTACTGTTATAATTAATTCATACTTCCCAAACAATATCTGTGGAATTTCTCTTTTCTAATAGAAGAAAAAAGAGTATCTTGTTTTCTTTTTTAAAAAAGAGGCTTTTTTTCACAGATCATTATCTTCTCTCTTTCACTTCCCTTAATCACTCAAAGAATCATGATGTGTAGGTTTTTTTTTTTTTGTATGGAAAGTTAATGTTACTTGAAGCAGCATTAACTCTTCTTAGATGCTGAATGATTTTTCTCTCCCTCAGTAGGGGTGAGAAAGCACAACCATGGACCATGTAGATAATTACAGTGTAGCTGCTGCCTCAGCTGGTGTGAGGGTCATTAGGAAGAACATAGGAAGAGACCCTTGAATAGGTAGCTAAAGACACTGATTTCAGGACCCACCACTGGCAAAGCCCGTGTCTCTGCTTCATTCTTAAGTTCTGTCCTGTAACTGGCCCACACTTCAGTTGGTCCTGTGGTTCAACATGCAGTCTCTGTATCTGCAGGGTATCTTGGATTTGATTTATTCCTCTGCATATGTTTGTGCAGGGGAGCAGCTTATTGGTGTAACCCCCACCCTACCCTAGAGTCTAATTCCGTGATCATATACATGGGCAGTGGTGTGTGCATTAATGAAAGAGTTTGGACAACAATTCCATAGGGGATAGGAATAGACTGAAGTAGAACCTCATAGGTGATACCTGCTATAAAGCAAAGAACAAGTCCCTCACCCTACTCAGCAAATCTATCAAGTTAAAATTTACAATTGGCAGTTCTAATTTATAGGCTGCACTCATCCTCTTATAGCTTAACTTGCTATTTAGTCCTTGTGTTGATCCCAAAACAATTTCTGGAAACTTATAGAAACATACATCCATAATCGCAAACAGCTATATTTATACCAACACTTGCTTCTAAAAGACAACATTCAAATAGAAAGGTATTTAAATTGTTCTCCTTGTAACCTTTATGCCATTTTTGTTTGTTGTCTCTGTAAAAAAATTAACACTGACATATCAAACTACATGCACATATTGATGTGCTTCTTTACATACATCAAATAAAAAAACAAATTCTGACTGGGAATTTTGTGCTGCATGGCTAGATAGTCTCAGTTGTGAATTAGAACACAGGAGCACATAGGGATCAGGTTCTCCCCTGCTAAGATTTTCTTCTTCCAGTTACTATAACAGATTGGCAGTGAAACATAATCTAATGAAAAATAATAGAATGGGAAACCACAGCAATTTAAATGTCTTTTATATAATTGTGCTGAGTGTGCCATACTTGTTCTGAAGCAATGTATTTAGTAAAATGAGTTTCAGAGCATTATCCTTCCACAGGGGAGTAGGAAGAGAACAAGGAAGAGCATGTGGAGTTTGTATTTATTTACTCTTATAAAATGTGTTTTTCCACACAGGAGAAATTGAGGGCTAAAGCTCTTCTGTGATCCCCCTTAATCTAGTTTGTTATAAACTATATCCAATTATATAACCCCAGAGTCTCTCTCTCTCTTCAGTGGATTCTAAATTATCAATTTGTGAAGCACTTTAGAAAAGGCAAGCTATTAAACACCTTTATTAAACATTATGGGGTAAAACAAGCCTTTTTATAAATTAGGGAAAAAGTGCTGTCAACTAGACCTTCTCTGGACTGTAGGAAGAAGATGCTAGCCTTGTTCTATTATTATTTTTGGCAGCATGCTATGGGCTACCAATCCAAAGCATCACTTCTGATCACATTATCTATTTCTAGTGTGTGTTCAATTAACACCTTTTTTCTTATTAAGACTTTGCTGAATATCTAAGAAAACAAAGCTGAATGCCAAGTCACTGAGCACTTTGAAAAGGCAAAGCTTCAATGGAGCTACATTTTTATATCATCTCCCATGAGAAAACGGGGCCTTGCTATACTGTCACTAGAGCTGAGCACTTCACAGTGAACAATTCATTCAATAAGTGGAGCTCTTTTTGGTGCTCACAAATTACCCTATGTGACAGACCCAGACCAGTGGGGTACAGGAGTCTGATAGAGGGCAAATATACTCAGGGGCAGCGCCAGGGTTTTTGGCGCCCTAGGCGCAGAGCCGGCTCACCAGTCCCGCAGCTCCGGTGGACCTCCTGCAGGAATGCCTGCGGGAGGTCCACCGGAGCAGTCTGCCACCCTCCCAAATCCTGGTGCCCTAGGCGACTGCGTAGGTCACCTAAATGGAAGCGCCGCCCCTGAATATACTGGTCACTGGATGAGTAGTTTTCTGTTCCCTGAGTGACCAGAGCAGGCGCTGCACTAGAGTAATCAGGAACCTGCTAGACCCAATTAAGGCAGACAGGCTGATTAGAACACCTGCAGCCAATCAAGGCAGGCTAATCAGGGCACCTGGGTTTAAAAAGGAGCTCACTCCAGTCAGATGAGGAGGAGCCAGAGGAGAGGAAGTGTGTGTGAGGAGCTGGGAGCAAGAAGCACAAGGAGCTGAGAGTGAGAGGGTGTGCTGCTGGAGGACTAAGGAGTACAAGCGTTATCAGACACCAGGAGGAAGGTCCTGTGATGAGGATAAAGAAGGTGTTTGGAGGAGGCCATGGGGAAGTAGCCCAGGGAGTTGCAGCTGTTAGAAGAGGCACTATAGACAGCTGTAATCCACAGGGCCCTGGGCTGAAACCTGGAACAGAGGGTGGGCCCGGGTTCCTCCCAACTCCTGATCAGACACAGGAGTTGATCCAGACTGGGGGGAAGATCACTGAGGTGAGCAAAACTGCCAATAAGCGCAGGACCCACCGAGTTAGAGGAGGAACTTTGTCACACCACAGTTTTTTTTTTTTAACCTACTGTGTTATTTGACCTAACTTAATTAAAGATCTCTGAGAACATATTTAAATATGGCTTTCTCACAAGCGATTGGTCATGCTTGTTGTTCAAAGCAGTCCCTATTCATAGTTCATTATAGGAATGGTATGATTGGTCATGTAAGATCTCATGGCATTGTTTCTGCTCCCCAGCCTGAAAAGGGTTTTCAAGATGGCAGCATGAACACTTCCATTATGAATACATATACAGGTATTTATTCATATGAATATTCATGGCACTTTCTACTTCCATGATTATTGTTGCAAACAAAAATTTGCTTATGTGAATGTTTGTGGGTAAAGAATATGTGGGTCACAAATACCATTGAGGGAAATCCACAATTTTTATATGAACATATATTTGTGAACAGTTTTCACAGGATTTGTCCAATTCTAATTACAGTTTAAAAGGGCAAGCCTTGAATGTAAATCTCTCAGTATAAATTAAATTCATTCACAGTATAGAAGATCATACATATATGCTACTGTACACCACAATGGAAATATAGTTATGTAGAAAAAAGTATTACACTGCATTCAGAGTGAGGCATAAAGGTGAAGGAAGTCAAAGGTAGGCTTTTCTTCAAATGGAATAATTAACACTATTCCCAAGTGAAGGAGCAAATTAAGGTAAGGAAAGGTTCCTACATGACAGTAGAGCAGATTTTAGTTCTGACTGAGAAAAATCATTTCTGTAGGCTTTCAAGGCCACCAAAGGCCTGGGGAAAAAACGTTTTGAGTTTGTTTGCCTCAACAACCCAGAAGCTGTTTTAATTTTTTTTTCAATATACTGAATCAGCTACTTTCTTAAAGTGTTCAACAGCAAATCCTAATCAGATTTTTCTTGTTCTGTTGACTTAAAGTACACACCAGCAGACATTAAATGCTGCTATCCTGTATTGATGAATTCATCCAGCATTTCATGTCGGAAAACAGAGCATCTTCGAATACCACAAGTGTAATATAAAGCACTTTAATACCAGTCTCCAGCAACCACCTGAGAGACCAAGATGGTCACATAAATGAGGTGGCCTTTAACTAGGGTCAAGCAAACATGTACGGGAAACATTATGGAAATTTCAAAATGGCTCGTCAGAATAGGGTAGTCTATTCAAATAGTTCTTAGTGTTTGATTCACTGTAGTACAGTACTCTGTAATGTAATCTACATATACTCTATACTGCACTCATCACCATAGTATCAGATGTTTAGTCATTTAGTGCCTTACTGGAAAACATCTGTCACATGATTCGTTTTTTCTCTCTCTCTCTCTCTCTCTTTCAGTAGGAGGACAATTGTATGTGCAGTATAGTGTTTGGCTGGATAGGGCAGGGGTAGTGTACACATCGCTATGTATTCCTACTCGAGAACACAGGTTGAGGAAGTGTGCCTTGGGCTTGGAGCAGATGATGGTGAGGTTTGCAATGATTCTCGTGTCCCATGGGAGTTCATTCCACTAACATTACAGTACTACCAATTCTAGTAGTATCAATCCTACTGTTATCAGGTCACTACTGAGATCACACTAGTATTATCACTTGCTTTACCTAGCTGATGTGCACAATTTCCTAAATTTATGCAGGCAATTTCATGAAATGAAAGCTACCTTAAACTTTTGCCATAGTTGGTGTTTGGGTTAGAGAGTACAGAACTCTGTTTTCAGTATATATATTTATCAATGTTGTTAATACTTTTAATATTCTATTATAATATGGTACCATACCACAATCAACATTATTAATAAACATTTATATAGTGGCAAAACTTTACATGGCACTATAGTGAAATTTTGAGAGGCTTATTGTATGTTACAAATATACATTGTCTCTTCATTGAATTTCATTTTATGTATCTTTTTTTCAAGGGCTTATTTTACTAAACAAATTCAGTTTGTTCAATCAACAGCCCTCCCAGACACCAACAATTACCATGTCTCCTAAAAATGCTGAAGAACCTGTTTACCAAAAAAACTGAGACAGAATTACTTTTAAAGGTATATATTGGGGGGAACACATTAATGATATAATTGTGACAATGATGAATAAACATGAAGACAACATGCAGCAAAAATAAAGGCTACCCAGTTACATAAAAGTGCATTTTAGATGTCTTCTCCAAATTTTCAAATAGCAAATGTAGTAACTTTCAGGTACAAGGCATAACCAATGTCAGCTTAAAAACTGTTTCCTATCAAATGGATTCTGAAACCCCTACTCGCATTGGGTAGTACTTACTGAGACAAATAGTCCCATTGAATTCTTATGATATTTCTAACTTACCTGGAAGTAAGAAGTACTTAAAGAGTCTCACCCCATGTTTCATGATATTTCCAGCCCAATTCTACAGATCCAAGAGAGTTAGATAAAAGGTTCTTATTACCAATTCTAAAGTGTTGCAAGTTTCACTTAGGAAAAAAAAAATGTTACACAGAGACCAAGTGTCTCACCAAGCTAGAGGAGTTGATCTTAAAAACATTTCAGTTGTCTCAGATAACTAATGTTACCTCTGTACAAATAAATGTTTCTAACAGCAACATCCATATATTTCATCTTTGTTTTTCAGAGAAATCTCTGCTCTGACTCATATTATGGTTTTTATAAGCAAAGAACAATGATGTATAGGCATGGAACTTTTTGGAAAAAGCAAAAGTGGTGATTCTGCAGTGACTCTAATAAAAATAATGTAAAGGTTGATGCCTATGTCTTTCAGGAAATGTGCATGAAATGTTTTTCACAACTATAGTCAGAAAAATCCATAGCTCTTGTGAGAAGAGCCTCTGCCATTTGGATAAAGGAGTAGCTCTGCTAGCTAGAAGCTGAACTTGCTTTCCTAGGGAGGGGCGTTACAAACCTTCTCTACCTATGGAAGCTCAGCCTGTATGTGTAAGGTCTATTGGAGTGCAGGGCACATGTTGGTGCACCACTTCTACAATGATTTCCCAGCCTGGTTTGGTAGAAGGCTGGAACCTGGGTCCTTCAGTGCTAAAATCAGACTATCTTACTTGAGATAAAGGAGTATCTCCACTAGCTAGAGGATGGTAAATGATGAGGATAAAGGCTAACACTGTCCTATTACATCTGAGGGTTATATATGCATCATTTAGTTCTTCTGTAGCAGGTAAAATAGGGTCTGAGCCTCCAAATATTTACCCAAAGTCTTGCTCCTGCATCAGTTAAAGTTAAGGGCAATCTTCCCATTTATGTCATGGGATCAGGATCAAGAACTTAATCCGCAAAAGTGTCACATGAGCAAAAGTTATACTGAAAATACAATTATTTTGTATTGTTATACTGAAAGATGCTAATGGCTGCCTTCAGATGACTCTTGGCTCCAAAGACAATCAGAGACTTCATTAAGGCAATAGGTGTACCAAGCACTCGCTTTTGGTTTCAACAGAAGAAGCAACCAAGTCTCTTTTATGTAGTAAAAACAGCTGTGGACTATGGGGCTACCACTCAAGGCACTATGCTGCGTGGCAGGTCAGAGCTAGGCCCCAGGTTACAAACGCAGGTGCTAAGATAAAATATGCAAACTGTGTGTGCTGGAGGCAGCAGAAAGCCAGAACAAATTGCTGTGAGCATGATCCTGAAAAGAAGCAGAGAGATGGAGCTTCTAGAGTGACACACTGGGGGATTTCCGAAAACTGCCTGCTGTTTTTTTTTCTACTGTGTTCAAGGAAACAGGACTTTGAGTACCCTTTTTTTTTTTTTTTCAAACAAACAAGATTTTTCCAAAAATACACCCCACTCATATAATCAATTTTTCATCCTAGTGGAAACAACCCCTCAAGGCCCCAAGTTTTGGCTAACAGCTCAGACCAAAAGGGCAACAATGTGATAGATATAGATCAGCAGTGAGAAGAGGTAAATGGCTTAAGGATATATTTATGTAGTAATCCAAGGGACTACAGTCCATCTGAGTTTGTTTGTGTGCTGTAGGTTTAATTAATATAATAAACACTTTAGTTGGTATTGAATATCTCAGCAAAGCTCAACAAAGCATTGAAATAATCACAGAAGATTATAAGAATAGCACCTATCCATGTTAGATACTAGAGTGAGAAATCTAACAAAGCTTTGATTTATTTATTTTAGGATAATATCTTAAGTAATTTCAACATAATGTAAATAAGATTGTAAATAATTAATACTCCAATCTTTCTAAAAGAAAGAAAAAGAAATCTAGAGCATGCAAGTCATTTTTATTTTCAGCAACAAGCCAGAAAATTGCTAATAAAATGATTCATCGGATTATTTTACATGTTAAGCCAAACAAGATCCTCAGTTGGTGTAAGTTAGCATAGTTCAATTGGCTTCAGCTCTGGGTCTGGCCCACAGACTTTATTGTTCTAAAATATACCTAGCACAGGGATTGGAAACCTTTGGCATGAGGCTTGCCAGGGTAAGCTCCCTGGTGGACTGGGCCAGTTTATCTATCTGCTGCATCCGCAGGTTCAGCCAATCGTGGCTCCCACTTCGCCATTCCAGGCCAATGGGGACAGTGGTAAGTGGCAGCCAGCACATCCCTCGGCCCACTCAGCTTCCCGGCACCCCGATTGGCTTGGAGTGGCAAACCGCAGCCAGTGGGAGCCGTGATTGGCCGAACCTGCGGACATGGCAGGTAAACAAACTGGTCTGGCCCACCAGGGTGCTTACCCTGGCAAGCCGCATGCCAAAGGTTGCTGATCTCTGACCTAGCATATAAAATAACAAGAAGCTGAATCATAATTCAGACTAGGGGCAATTACTTTCCAAAGGCTTGCATGCATGTAGCTGCTGGAAAATAACTGGGCCAAAATTAACTTGCAGTGATTTCATTACTACAATACCATGCTCTAGTAGCCTAATTGACCATGTCAGAGGGGTGGAGCTTCAGGGAACTATACACTGGAGCAGAGTTCTCAAACTTTTTGGGTTCAGGACTCATTTGTAAATGTTTATGGCCTGTTGTGACCCAGTAAATAGCCTGAGGGTGGTTTTGGTCAGATCCTGCCCACCGAGGGCAGATTGAGCCCTGCCTAGCACTTACCCCACATTGGCTGCTTCAGTAGCTCCTGTGCTGTGGGGTGGGCTAGCTGGGCTAGGCTCTCCACTCCAAACGTTGCAATCTCCTGGGTTGCAGCGCAACTCAGGTTTGGCCCCACCCCACCGACTGGACCAAGTTTATGAGAGTGGAGTTTACTTCTGGGGAATTCTGTGCCACTGCGCATGCACAGAAATTATGTTCCCCACAGATTTCTCTGCTTTCCTGCAGAAAAATGACTTTCTGATGGGGAAGCAAAGGGAAGCCACAAGAGCAGACGTGAGACCCTCCCCAGCAGTATGTTTTAGGAGCTCAGGACAGCCAGCAGAGAAGTAAATCACTGTGTGGGGCAGGACTGGGAAAAGCCCAATTGATGTCTCCTACCCTGCGCCAGGCTCCTACCATCCACCCAACCCCCATGCATCCAGATCCCCTCATACACAGACCCTCCCTCCAAACCTCACCTCCCTGGACCAGGAACCCCCCCCATGACCCCCACTACCTCTGCACCACCCACATCTGGATCCCCACCCTACCAAGCCCCAACCAGCTTCACCTGGATCCCCACTCCACTGAGCCCCACTACCCCAGCATCTGGAACCCCCCTACTGAGCACCCACGTCCCCTGCTGAGCTCTTATTTCCCCCCCCCCCAAACCCCAGACCTCCCTGCTGAGCCCCAAGAACCTTAATCTGGACCCCCCCTGCAGAGTCCCATTACTGTTGCACTCAGAACCCACCAACAAGCCCCTGTGCATCCAGATCCCCCACTATGCCACCCACACCCAGATTGCCCCACACAGACCCCCTCTCAATCTACAGCTGGGTCCCCACCCCCACACTAAGCCCCTCCACACTTGGATCCTGCCTTGATGAGCCTGCCTGCCTACACCTAGTGCATCTGGCACAGCGGGCAAGGCCCTGGGGTGCCCTGTCCTTGTGCTGTGTCAGGGTTGGGTGCAGCCTCATCACTGAGTCCGTGTCATGGGGTGGAGCTGCACAGTGATGGGGTTGCAGTGCCACTCACTCATATTTGGCCTACCCAGACTCCCATCATCATGACATCTGGGCTAAACCTAAGTGGTGCTAGGACCCCAGAGGCTGCAGTGCCTAGGGCAGGGAGGTGAGCACAGCCAGCCTTGTGGGACAGGAGCTGCCATGCCATCCTTTGAAATATTCTGGCTACCTGTCCTGACCCAGAAGTTGAGAAACCCTGCTCTGGAGTTTCAGACACTGAGCCCACGTCCAGACTAACCCGCGGCATTGGCGGGTTAAAATCGATTGCTCAGGGATCGATATATCGGGTCTAGTCTGGACGCGATGTATCGATCCCCGAGCGTGCTTACATCGATTCCGGAACTCCATCAACCTGAACGGAGTTCTGGAATCGACACGGAGAGCCACGGACATCGATGCCGCGCCGTCCAGACGGGTGAGTACCTCGATTTTAGAAATTCGACTTCAGCTACATTATTCCTGTAGCTGAAGTTGCGTATCTAAAATCGATTTTAATACCTAGTCTGGACGTGGCCTGAGAACCAGTCTCCCTCTATGCTCTTAAGTACACTGCAGCTGCCTGTCTTGTAGGCTTGCTCTGGCCTGTGAAAACCTGAAGGGATCCATCCTGTTTTCAATGAAGAATGAGAAATAAAAACATAAAAAAGATTTCTGCCTGCAGAAGACCATGTTACCTCACTCCTAAATCCCTTCACTGGGTCCCCTCTTTGGCACCTGTATCAAGTTTAAAATTCTCCTATTGCCCTTCGTTGTTCTACAAAACTTTGGGGCCTACCTCTCAGATCTCCTTTCCCTCCATCCCCTTTTCTTGCTTAGTGATGCCAATCTCACCACTTCCTAGTCTCCTTCTCCCATTCCCTCTTTCATGCCTTCCTCTGTGCTGCCCTTCAATATCCTGGCTAACAATCCAGTCCTGGCATGTCAGGTTCATACCCTCTCCTCCAAATTCCTCCTAAATTTTCATTTCTTCTGCAAGTCCTGAAAACACCACCTAACCTTAATCAACTAACCTGTCCCACCGCTCCAACGTTATATAAGAAGAAGAGAAATTGAGAGAGAACGAAAATTAGAAACAAAATGGAGGCTGCCATGCCTCTATTCTTTCACTCCTAGAACTGGGCAAGGGAGCAAGGAGTGTTGTCTTTGCAGTACTTCTTACCCTTCTTCATATCCTATGAAAAAATACTATCAGATTTTTGCAGGGATCCAGTTCCATGCTATTGGAAGGGATGGAGAAGTGGCAGGACATGAGGGAGAGACCAAACAGAGCCTTGCTTGGTTCTGCTACATTCTAAACACCCCTATACACTTGTAGCTTGCAGCAGACAAGGTTATTCATGACAGCGTCAGTAATAATAATATTGTTTTTCCTCTCTGCAGTTTGGAAGCCTCTTACAGCAGTTCCTGAAGCAGACTGGGACCAGAAGAATCCCCTGAAAATATGGCTTCCTGCATGGTGTTAGGTGCTGTCAGCTGTGGTGTATCCATTGCCAAAAATTAACCAATCATACTACAACAAACTGGACCTCCTCTGCAACACTGAGTTTGTGTAGAGCATGGATTTTCCTCTATGATCAGAAGAAATGATCAGCTGAAGTTCAATTCAGACAGCCAAGCACATTTCACTGCTAAATAAAGCATAGCTTTTTAACCCAGAGAATAAAAGGTGAAATTCACTGTATTACCTACTACCATAAAATAGGTGTAAGACTTGCAGGGCTAACTTTTGCTTTCAGTTATGTTGGTGAAAATCCAGAGGAACACCACTGGTCAGTTTATGTAAATGAGGTCAGAATTTGGCCTCATTAAAATCTTATATTTATGATGACTGTAGAGCCAAAAACACCTCTTACAATGAAGAAGCATAATTTATAGAGGCTGATAAGAAAAAGATACAGCATTTAACTAAGAAAAAGAGCTAAGTTACATCCTAATCACCATTGGAAGAGAAAAATACAAGTATTTCAAATGTATTAAGTGAGTCTTCAGAGGTACACCACTGCAGGTTGTCATAGCAACTTTTCTCACTCCTTCCTACTGTTTTTGGCAAGTTTATATATAATAAAAAGACAACGTATTTATATGCCTTCCTAGTCCATTCCTCCATCACAGTATGAGTGAGATGGTTTCATGAAAATGAAGAGCTCCCAAAACATCAGGTTACAGCCACTTCCAGGTAAAAGATTGGCGCTATACTTACCCTATATATGTTCTGAGATTGATGTTTGCTACAATTCAAGAGAGCAGCTGAGAGTAAAACCTTTTATTATTCTATGAGAATGGGATATTCAAAAATACTTTTGCATTGCTAATTAATGGGGGGGGGTTATTTTTACAAAAACCAACTTCAAGAACCTGACCCTGAGAGGTTCTGAGCACCTGAAACTCCCTTCACAGCCAGATTTTGTAATCCTCCTTGTAACTGTCATTCTTGTTAAACATGCATCTTTGTTATATATTCAAAGTATGCAAATATTCTGATGTCATCTGACAAAAACAAAGGAATTCAGAGGTCAGGATCCCAGCACACCATTTGAAATCAGCCCCAGAAAAGTTTTCTTTGGTCATTTAGTCTATCTCTAGTGCCATGGCAATTATTTTCTCTTCAGTGTATTTTCTGGTAACTCACCCCATTGTGCTATAAATATTTCAGACACCTACAAGCAGTGCCTGATGTTACACAGCCTGCAGCACCTTTAATGCAATGATTCTTTGTGAAACTTAACCTTGGTGATATTTCTGTGTGACAGTGCTGCCTTTTAATAACCATTGCAGTCTGCCCTCACTGCTGTCTCTTGCTGCTGTTATTTCTGTCCAGCTTTTCAGAACAGACATTGCTTTGCAGCACTAGAACTTCACTCTTTCTTTTACGAGAAGATAATGGGGCAGCAACGAGGTTCCCTTTTTTTTTTTTTTTTTTTTTTGCTGAAAGGCCTGGCAGGGGATACTGGCTGTTGCAGTTGCTCTTAAAGAAGCAGTTCTGTAACGCTCCCACAGACAGTTTCTCTGCTTCAGGTTGGCACCCAGAGAGTAACAGTTGGCAAATGTTGAATTTTAAGGGTGGCCACTGAAGATGTGCAATTATCCTGCTTGCATTCCTGATAGAGTATTGCCAAAGCGCCTCTTGCATCCATATTTTAAAATGTGTCCCTAACGTGTCACATATGCAAGGGTTTGTTTGGTTTTTTAACATAATGGGTTCCCATTGCATCTAATGATAAACTCTCTCTGTGTTTGGAAAAAGTAGTATGTTTCTTTTATGACTGGAAAGCCAAGACCTGTATTTTAGACACATTAAAAGTTAATATTTTTGACTATATATTTTATCGTGCTCTGTTTTTTGCATATAATTGGTCCTTTTGCAGTAACAGAACTTCATCTGTTGCATGGACTGTATATATTGTATGGTAAGACAGGGATCCTAACATGAAGATAGTTGCTAACATAAAGGTACCATGGCATATTTAGGATTGTGATAAGTCCTATTGCTTCTAAAATTGAGTCAGAAAAAAGCCAGTGATATTTTTGCACATTGTCACCAGCTCTATGATAAAAGAAACATAAATACTTAGAAGTCTATTCTCCCTTCAGTACATGCATATAATGGGAGATATGTGTATGTATCAAAACCTGCTTCTGAGCCCGCACACCTAAAGGGAGTTCTGTGCATTTATCAATGGTAGATATTTCTAAGTATTTTCTTATACTCTATTGTGCAGGCTTTTCTTATGGATGGGGAAAGGTCCTCTACAATGTACAGTAACCACATTCTCTATCTGTATATTCAGACAGATTCTGTATGTCCAAAAATCTGTGCAAGGTGTTCCTAAAAATTTGGATTGGTAGCATGTGAATCCAGTCCTGCTCCCACATAACTCACTTCTACTTACAAGGAAAGGTCCCGTGTTTTTAACCACAGCTGCCAGACCTGAATCATGGTCACACTTCTGGGAGGAATCACATGGAGATGGTTGGCTGAGAGACATTGCGTATCTGTGATGGAACCCCATTGTATCAAGCATAGTATCATGTTATGATAATTTCATGTAACATTTCATGGAACTTCACATGTGTGTCAATGAACTCTCCCCTGGAATTCCTTCAGATCTGTTAATGGGTTTTTATTCTATTTTGAGATAAATCAATATATGTTGGTCTTAAGCCACCACTTGAGGGACCTATGAACTTCTGTTGCTTTATATAGATCTCTTTTTGGGTTGGGAGTATTACAACTCTGCTTTCAGAGTTATAAGCAGGTGGAACTATAGGTTTGTTTTACAAATGTCAAGAATTAAGTGGCTCTGAAAAAAAATCTCATTTACCAAAGCACTAATTGGTAATTGCACAATCTTTGCATTTGTTATTCCAGGTTTTATGCATGACTAATAAAGACACAGTACGTTCGATAGCATTACATAATCTGCAGTAATCTGAATAGCTCTTGGATCTCATAGTAAAGGCAATCCATACTATATATGACTTCTAATATTTGGTCTGTTTCCAGTGCCTCTAGGTGCTTGTGAAAATGTTTTAAATTTACTTCAATAAACATAACAATCAAAAAGAAATTACCTACCAATGTCAATCAACCTCATCTCACAAATCAAAAACTGATCAACAAAATAACTTCCCACATTGGACCACCACATATCCCTCAATCTATTCCCACAGTTATAGCTTAGGAAAACAGATGAGGACCCAATGGTTCCATGTGTGTTGTTTGGCCTTCACTAGGAGCTGGTCCATATAAAAGGATAAGAACTTTCTCTCATTGCCCAGCTTATAGGTTTGTAGTTCTCAGGTTTAAACTCTGCTGAAGATCCCTGGGACTAGGGGTGGCAACCATTAAATGGCAAAGCCTTATAGCATGCTTTGAAGCTGAAGAAATATAGGTTCTGTTAAACGAAGGTCAAAATTTCCTCAAAGAAAATGCCCTCCCACCAACCCTCATTCTTTTTGGGTGCTACCATAATAATTATAAACATTTACTCTAAATAATTATGCCTCAGCTGAACCTCATAAAATATGATACTACCACTACCAAGAGCTTAGTCTCCTTCTCCAATCATACTGCAACTCTTTCACAAGGGAGGAGAAGTGGATTTTTCAGATGGGTGGGTCACAAATAAAAAGCAATACCCCCTTGTTCCCCTTGGACACAAATGCAGATCCCAAAGCACCAGTGTAATGTACTGTCTATCTGAAGCACATTTTAATAAGCTGACAGCTACGTACTGCACTAACATAAGTGTGTGAACGTTTGTAAGGTGTAATTGCAAGGTGACAAAGGCATTGGTGACTGTAGTGAAGTCACATCCATGAGTCACCCTTTTTTGCAGATTGTAATTGTGCTAAAAAATCTATCTGTGTCGGGTAGGAATACAATGCGTGTTACACTCAGGAGAGCTAAGGAACAGAAACTGTTTTTATCAGTGACATTTTTTATCAGTAGCATATGTAAATTTACCACAATCTTTGCATCTGTCTACCAGCTGAATGCTGACCATGAGCAAAAGTGGCAACCATGTAATTTTATATGTTGAATGTGTAAACAGTTAGACACAGTGACCTGATTTATGTGAGCATGTACTTGAAAAGTGGATGGCGCATTCTCCTCTAGTGGCTCGTCCACAGAAATGGGGCAACAGCCTTCTACTGCTGTTAGTTAGCTCAAGTGACAGACATGTTCTTTGGTGCTAAAGTTACAGATAGCAGATAAGAAGATCATTATACATGCAAATGACAGGTGCAGAAATGTATATATTTGCAAGTTCGCCTGTTAAGCTTTTGTGAAAACTTGGCCCTTATTTCTTAAAAACTGTTGTATGTGGTACCTTCAAGTTTAGCAGCTTCTTGGTACTATTATTTAGCTACAAAAGCAAAAAAAGAGAAGGAATGTTTAAAAAATCCAGACTTTACAAATTTTCGCTTTTCGCTTTACAGGAATTTGCAATTGACTTTTTTCCCAATAAGAAAAAAACAAAAAGGAATAATAGGTGATATGACTGTTTCTATATCACAATGGAAAATGGCAGATCAGTGCAAGGTTGGAACAATTGGGTATCAAAATTTGAATGGGTGAAGTGGATTTATTTTTGAACCTCATCTTTTACTGTATAACCCGAGAAGCATATACAGGGACGAATCTGCTCTCACTTATACCATCCATGCAATCAATGGAAGAAACCAAGAACAGAATGTGGCACTACGTAGATTGTAATTTTTATATATATATTCACACACACAGAGAGAGATTATATTTATTCATTAATTCATGTAATGGATTTTAATGCATACATCTGCAGGGAAAAGAGTTAAAAGTGAAAACCATGGGCCACTTTTTGATCTCATGCCAGTATAAATCAGGACCAATGTCATCAAAGTCATTAGAGTACTTCTGGTGTAAAAGCTGTACATGTGAGATCGCATTCAGGTCTTTTATTTTGAATTATCTGTCTTTTGGGAGGTTTATAATTTATCACCTCAACTATTGCAGCAACTAGGCACGTTTAGAAAGATCTTCGTAGACTGTGGTAAAAGCATTGCCCATATGATGTATCTATATGTCCGTTTTTATTAGAACTCTTTAATTTAAAATTTCAATAAAATCTTCCATTGAATATTGAATTTTGACAAGATAAAAAAAATGAACTTTTTTTTTTGCCTTTTGTCTCACTCTACTTTTGGGGAGTAGGGGTGTGTGTGTGTGTGAGAGAGAGAGAAAGAGAGAAACAGACAGAGAGATTTGTACTGAAAACAACTATGTTAATAATAAGGTTGCATGATTAAACCATCAAATGATAGGAAACAAAATTTAAGATTGCATGAGCAACTTTAAGTATGCCTCCTTGTTCATATGCATTACAATATAGACTAGTCTTTAAGTACGTACTCACATACTATTTCTAAAAGAATTCCAAATAATATCATGAAGGTTTTTTCTGCAACACAGGCTGCTGATTAAAAGCCCAGCAGTCCCCTAGATGCTCATCTGTAGCATCCTGTAGTTTCTATTGTGTTTTCATTGGACATTGCACCGTATTGTGGTGTGACTTTTTTCACAGTAAAATAGAATATTAGCTTTTTGTTCTTATCTTTTCTCAGTAGTTAATTACTCATACACATTCATGCAGAATACACCTGTCCCTCGTTGTTTGCGTAAAATTATCAGCCAACAAAGCAATGAGTTAGGGATAGTAAAATTTTATCTTTAAGAAACAGAAAAGGACTGTTCAGTGAAAAGAGCACTTCTTTTTGAAAGCATAAAGCTGTCACGACAGGTGACTCATGTTGGGTTGCATTAGTCATGTCATGGGTCTTTATATAACTGGAGGCAACTGACACAACACAAAGTGACACATCACAAGGTAACCTGTCAGCAGCGATATGAATAAAGCTACAGTTTCTAAAGAAAACACAATGAGGAAAAGCTTTGGGGGGTTTATAAACATCATTTTGGGGGAAAAAACAGAGTGAAACATTCTGCTGTGTGAATTATATTTTTACAGAGCCAGATTCTGCCTTGCTTACTCATGTTCAATAGTTCCTTCCTCCTTGAGTTGTCCCTTTGATCCCCCCTGGATAGACTGTGACCCCCTTACTTGCATAGATACACAGTTAATCACAGAAGTAGTCCCATTAAAGTCAATATAATAATATTGTAAGTGTGTGCATAACTGCTGATTTACCAACATGAGTAGGAATGGTAGAAACTCAGAGGGTTTTGCGCATTGACCTGCTAAACCCAGGATTGTGAGTTCAATCCTTGAGGGGGTGATTTATAGGTCTGGGGCAAAAATCTGTCTGGGATTGGGCCTGCTTTGAGCAGGGGGTTGTACTAGGTCCCTTCCAACCCTGATAATCTATGATTCTGATAATCTATAATCTGGCCCACAGTTACTCATTGTCATAATGATATAAAGGGGCCAAAGTCAACCCAACTCAGTGGAGCTAAATCCTTTCTGCTCAGCCCTTCATGTTGCTTCATGCAATTTTTTCCCATTAAGCATTCCATGTTTGCCACAGAGGCTGTGGCAATTCCATTTAGCCTGCTTTCTGTATAAAACAATCACACATAGTCTGCCAATGACCTGAGGTGAGGACTTCAAGGAATATGCTCAAAGTACCCTACCTTGGCATAACTAATGCAGTGAGTGCACTGTGGAGTGCTTTCCTGGTCTTAGTAACATGTTGTGACACTAGTAGCTGAGTACATTATAACTCTTACCAGAGTGGGGCCAGTATTACTGCCAAAAATTTGTGCAAGTATATGCTTGAATGTAAAAAAAAAATGCCCTTCATCCCTTTTATTCACCTTCAGAAGTCATCTCAGTGCTCAAATATTCAGAAATGTGTGCATTAATATGGGATTGTGGTTAATATATAAGGAACATATGTTTCCCAAAACTCCATATCAGAGCCCTAGACCTGTCGTTTAAACAGCCAGCAAAGGCTTTAACGGCACACTCCACAACTACAGCTGCACATGCAAAATATATGTCAATTCAGTGAAAGGAAAGGAAACTGAAATTCTTCACATGGTCTGTAAATCTTACAGTAACCTAACTTTTTTTTCAGAGCAAGCCAGCTAACCCCCAAAGGAAATGGTTTGCAGTTTTCTAACATATCCTAATCTTGCTTATCAGCTATTTTCCCTGAATGACTGCCTTTACCTGAGAGAGTCAAAGCCATCCTTGGGTATAAGAATTATGGCCACAAACAATATCATGTGACATGTTACCTATTACAAATATCACAGCATGAATTTTGAATATTTGCTAGCCTTTGTGTGGGGAGAGAGTAAGGGACTTCCATCTTCTTGTGCAGCCTGCTTACCTGCCGCCTAGAATGGCAGACACTAACTCAAAGGAATACAGAGCTGCTTCCAAGGTTTTCACATGGAGAGCATGGCAACCCTATGGGAGTGGGGAGACTGAAGCAGAGGCAGGGCTATAGCTTCACCAGCTATCCAGTAGAGTTAGTTGGCTGCATGGGAAGTAGATATGCAGTACCCTTTAAAAGGATGTATATATTGGTGTGTTCACTACACACCTGGAACATCTGGAGGGAATGAGATTCAGCATTGATCCTTACTGCAGGCTAACACTATTTGCAAAACCTAACTCACACGGAAGTGACAGTGAAAAGAGTTAAAAAATGAATTGCACAGGCAGCGGGCATACTTTAGTGCAGTTTTCCATTATGCTGAGTTGTATCATGATCAGTTGAATTGGAGATGGAGGGCTCATATTCCCCAGGGCCGGCCCACAACATTTTGGCACCTGAGGCAGGGAGCTCAAATTATGTCCCCATGCTCCCTTGCTTGGACCAAAACTTTGAAAGGTCTCAGTTCTGCCTTCTTCCTGTTCTACTCTCATGGTACTGCTCTGCTACCCCAATAAAGGAGAACTAACAGCTTAAAATGCCTTGTTCCAAAATTTTAAGTAACACTTCACTTTCAAACTCCTGAACAGCAAATGTAACTTTTCTTGTCTGCATAGTAAACACTGGCATTTTTAATCTGTTTGAATAATCAAAGTGGCATTTTCCCTCCCTTCTTGGTTGCAAAGATTTGAACTATGTGCAGAGCAACAAAAGCATTTGGAAAGAGGGTGGTCATCTTATTTGTGCACATATATTCCAGAACAGCCTTTGGAGTTGATCCTACTGTAATGTATCTTGAAAGGGCTTTCAGTTCATCACCTAAATCACTCACATCAATATCACACATGTCATCATGTGTCAACACTGTCTCTAGTGCCCTACATTGCTGGGGTAGGTTTTCTTCAGGTATAGTTAGGAGTTTTGGAATATCATACAACATCCCCAAAAT
This sequence comes from Gopherus evgoodei, assembly GCF_007399415.2. Classification (NCBI taxonomy): domain Eukaryota; kingdom Metazoa; phylum Chordata; order Testudines; family Testudinidae; genus Gopherus; species Gopherus evgoodei. Next base: position 94,373,905 of record NC_044325.1, read on the forward strand.
ACTGCTGTGTTCCTTGAGCTGCATGAAACATTCTTCAACTGAATGTATTGCACAATCTAGCGTCTGGTTAAAGAATTCAACTTTGAATTGTTGTTTGGGGTCTCTTATGGGATTATCCTGTGCTTCATCACCAAAATATCTTCTTCGTCAATGACTTGTATTCTTGAATGGGTGGGAAAATACCTTCAGTGTGAAGTTCCTCTGCCAACTTCTGTGCACGCTTCAGAATGTTTTTAAATCCCTCATCTGACCAATAAGGCTGTAGGTATGACTTTGCTTTGTCTAGTTGTTCCATTGCTCCAAATATATCAAGGTCAACACCTTGGAGTCTCTTGCTTACAATAGTTATTTCAAACAGTGTGTGATGCCACAACACTAAGCCACACAGAAACTTGAAGTTATATATGTTTCTGGGGATTCCATTTCCCTCTGCCACCGTTCTCCCATGAACAGTTCCTGTCATAGCATTATCCTCCATAATGGCAACTATGGCATCATCTATCGTCCCAATGTGGTGTTTGATGGGCTTTATCGCCTCCACTCGCCTTTCCCATCATGTGGCACTCAGTGGTTTCAGTGTCAGAGAGGATGTTCCCAGATGTTGCTTCAAAATTTGCCATCAGTGAGTTGATGCAGAGAAAAATACATAGATGCTTTGAATTACATTAAAAAATTCAGCAACTTCACTAGAAGCTGATGATGCATCACTGACCACCAAGTTCAATGCATGAGAACTTTATGGGACAAAAAAAGCTCAAGGGTTTAGCTCTCGGATTCATGTCTGCACTCCTCTGTTCTTTCCTCTCATGTTGGCATCATTATCATAGCCCTGATTTCTGATGTCAGCTATCACAATTCCCATATCTTCCAGCTTTTTAAGAAGCACATTTGTCATACCAGCTCCTGTTGTATCATCAATGTCAATAAATTCTAGAAAATGCTCTCTGACAGTCACCATTGCAGGGATATTTTCACTAGGTTCTGTTGTTGTTACAAAACACACCATTAAAGTCATTTGTTCTGTATGGCTGATGTCAGGTGCGCATTCCAGAATAACAGAATAATATCTTGCTTACTTCAAATCTGCCACAATCTTCTGTTTGAATTTTGTTGCCAAAATGAAACTGTATGATCTCAGTTTGAATGGTTTTTCCAAGGTATTGACATGTGTACATTTCTTGGGTGGTGACTCTTCTTAGACAGGGCAGCCTGGGGGTGGGGGGGGCAAGTGGGGCAATTTGCCCCGAGCCCCGCAGGGGCTCCACAAGATTTTTTCAGGGCCCCTGGAGCCCTTCACTCTCTTCTTCCACTCCGAGTCTTTGGTGGCAGGGGGTCCTTCTGCTCCAGGGCGGAAGGACCCCCCGCCACCGAGTTACTACCGAAGCAGGACCCGCCGCTGAAGTGCAGCCCGGTCTTTGGTGGTAATTTGGTGGTGGGGGGACCTTCCATTCCAGAACCCGCCACTGAAGGACCCCGAAGACCTGCGGCGGTGACCCCCCGCCGCCGACTTACCGCCGAAGACCGGGCTGCACTTCGGCGGCGGGTCCCACTTCAGCTGCAAGGGGCCCCTGCCACAGGCTTTCAAGACACTTCAGCGGTGGGTCCTGGAGCAGAAGGACACCCTGCTGCTGAATTACCACCGAAGCAGGGGGCCCCACCGCTGAAGACCCCAGGCCCCCAGAATCCTCTGGGCAGCCCTGTTCTTAGATGCTCCTGGAGTACAGCATCAAACTCAGTCATCAGCTCCACATTTTTAAGGAAGTTTCCATTGTTTGGCACATACAGCTGATCTGAAGTGTCACTCAGTGCTAGGTTTTGGGTAGCAAGCATTCTCACAATGGCAAAAAGCCCTTTCAGAACATTTTGCCAGAAAAGAGATTCTGATGAAATTTTCTCTTGATGCTGATCATCTATGGTGGCCTTTAACCTTAGTCTCATCTCAAGCTCTTTCCACCTATGGAATGCACTCTGGTGATTTGCTGGTGATTTCTCATGGCATGCCAGATTTCTAGCCAGATTTTTCCAGTCCTTTGTTCCTGTAGAACCCAATGTGTCTGGAACATTAGACTGGAAGAGTTTGCAACAAAAACAGTATGCAGCATTCTGGGTTTTTAAGCCATGGCATCTCCATTTTGTCATCACTGGGGACTTCACATCAGTAATGTGTTGGGATGGAAACTTCTATTTTCATTGTCTTTGGGGAACATGAAGTTTTTCACTTGCTGTGGCCCATGCAGTACAAGGAAGTCCCTCAGACTACTGCTCAAGTGAGTCCACAGCCCTAGATCACCTAGACTTAAGGAACTAAACTCAGCAGCAGCTGTTTCCTGCACCTCCACCACACTCTTCTCTGATCTACACTTTTTTTCAGGAATGTGCTTGGTTACATCCATTTGCGATGGAGATATGGATGCTGCAGTAGCTTCCAGATCACCTGCACTCTGATTAACTGGATGATCAGGCATCTTCTCACCACTCACATCCTCACTGAGGCCACCTGATCATGAACATTTGAGTCTATATAGCTCGGGAGAGCTTCTTCCTGTTTAGATAGAAAAGTTTCCTTTGCTTGCTTTCTTTTTCTGAATGCTGCCCCAGAGGGGCATTTTCTTCTTTCACTCATGACTGTTGTTCTGTGCCAGCTATAGTGGCTCTCAACACTCAGTTGAAGGGGACAAATAAGCAGGCTAGTAGCAGGGCCTGAGTGAAGGAAGATATTAGCGTCTTAAGGGCCAACTGGCTCCTACTACTTCAGTTGACTGCTTGTTCTTCTCAAGTGGGTTCAGGGAAGCAGCAGGAAACAGGAAGCTCCCTGCGAAGTTGATGTTAATCAGTCCAGGCTCCTGCGGGTGCCAGAGAGGTACATAAGAGGCTCCTCCTCCTCCTCTCTCTCCCTGCAGCTTGCGCTGCTTTCTGTTATTCCCTCTCACCTTTTCTCTTGCCTGCCTGTTATGTCTCTTGTGCCCTCCTTCCTCCACCATGGCACTCCACCATCTCTGTGCATCTAGAGCAGAGAGAATATATATGCACCAGCAGCAGACACAATTTTCTACACTCTGTCCTAGTGGCACTACCCCACAGTCTGCCACCTGAGGCAGCCACCTCAATTCACCTCATGGTAAGGCCAGCCCTGATGTTCCCTGAAGGAATGTTATTGATGGGACACTAGGGAAACCGGGAACGTGGGGAGTTAGGTTGGAACCAACTCAGCCCTATGGACATAGCAGTGCACAGGGTTCAATAAACTTCCACTTGTTCAACTTAACCTGCATTCAGCCTCACTCTTTGCTAATGAAACAAGGGTGGCATTGGCCAGTGCATCCATGATTGGTCATTTTGGGCTTCAGAGAAGTCACTGGGCTCTAGAGGGGAGGAGACGGTGTAAGTGAGGGCTGAGAGTCAGGCAGGAAAAGGTCAGAGAGAGCAGATGTAAGGCTCTCAGTCCCTGCAAGGGGACTCTGGAGCAAATGAAAGGCCTGGGGAGTGGCCCTTCAGCCACTGTCCTGTACAAGAACCAAGGAGGGACATGAGACTTCTACCAAGCCCAAGGAGGGTTCGTGGTATTATTTCATCTGAGCTTTTGAACTCTAGTAGGGGACTTGGCATAGGCAGGTAAGCCTAAGAGCCCTTCAGCCTGAAGCTCAGCTGAGACTGATGAAGAGCCTGGAGCCACAGAAGACTATAGAGAATTGAACTTTGAGTTATGGTATTTAACTTTATTTAGTGATTTCAGGTGCTTATATTAATGAATTAACCTATTAAATATTCCAGTCTATGTTGGAGAAATATTCTTGAGGAGCCCTGAGAAGAGGAAATCAAGGGTGGGGTGCCTGAAGGGTCACCCCATGCCAGAAGGCAACCCTATGACAATCCTATAGATCTGTGGTGAGGCAGGTGTTATTTCTGCCAACTAATGTCCACTGGGGTCCCAAATGGCAGACACCAGTGTGGGTTTAACTAATTATTGGAATTTCCTATCTGCTGCCTAAGGTAGTTTTCTATGCATCTGGTACATATTACCATAGCCAAACTTCCAATGGGGATCATCACAAGTCATAAAGAGAGGATTTATTAGGTGAGTCAAATGAGAAAATCCAGCCAAGCCAATAGAAGATGTGTTAAACTAGTCCCTGATGGAAATAGCCCCTTGCATACCCTGTGCACATTGTAATCAAGCTTTTCTCAAGAGTCTGCAACATTTCAAGACCCTCTCTGAAGGATTCTGGAGAAAATGACCACATATCAGCTGTCTTCATTCTATGCCTTTTCAAGGATTTACCTGTTAGTCCAATTAGTCCTCTCATGTTGCTTGAGTAGAGTAATGCATCTAGTTAATTAAGAAATGACTCTGGAGCCCAAGAATTCCTGGCCTCATAATGATTAAGCTTGAAATAGTTTATTATTATTTCAGGTATCCCTATTGAGTCCTGCTTACATGCACACGCACACGCACACGCACACGTATGCACACATTGTATTTACAGACAGCATGAGGTGTAGTTGGGAGGAGCTGTGCATATGAGAGAGATCTGTAATGCCAGTGGCTGGCTTGTTAAACAGTTTATTTTAATGGGAATATAATTATATGCTAAAACAAGGTAGAAGATGAAGCACTGTGTGAGGACATATTGTACCCATTATTCCCGCCCAACCTCCAGCTGGAGTCTCTACCTTTCTACACATTATTCTAAGGTCAGTTGTCAGCATGAAAAAATACAAATCCATGCATAAGAGTTAGATCAAGCAGCTTTTAAGGCTTACCTTGTGTGTGGGGTGAGATAACGGGGTTAGGAGAGAGTGTTCACTCTATTTTGTCGTCTTCATGGCTTGCCGCCTAACACCCACACAGTTCTAATGCTCCATTAGTGCTGGGGATTTGCATGTTTGTCGGGGACTGGGGCAGCGCAGCAAAGGGCTGAGCATTCACTGTATTCTTTTCATTCTTCATGCTGCAGCCAACTTACATTTGTGTGGAAACAGACCGAAGACAATCAAAACCCAACACAAACAGCTCCCAGGTTTGGAGGGTTTACAACATCTGAACCTGGAACTAGATTGAAAGTTTGTAGATATCCCCTATATTTGAATAGACCTAACTATAAAAACTCTACAGTCAAAGGTTCCTGGACTTTAAGGGTCTTAAATGTGCATCTGGTAGATGGACAGGAGCTGCACTTGGTACCTAACATCCCTCCCAAATAGAGGACAGTTTTTGCTGGGAAGGAAGGATAGACTGAAAGTGTTGAAGGGGTGAAGACCTGGGAGTCTGTGTGGGTGATGAGAAGGTAATGCAGCTGGGACAGGTGTCATAAACAGATAGCTAAGGGTTAATGTCTTTTTCACCTGAAGCACCTGACCAGAGGACCAATCAGGAAACCGGATTTTTTCAACTCTGGGTGGAGGGAAGGTTGTGTCTGAAGTCTTTGTTTTCTGTCTGCCTGCTTTTCTCTGAGCTTTGGAGAAGTAGTTTCTGCTTTCTAATCTTCTGTTTCCAAGTTGTGAGTACAGAGATCATGTATTTACATGTCTATAGTTGCTGGAGTGCTTTGAATTGTATTCTTTTTGAATAAGGCTGTTTATTCAATATTCTTTTAAGCAATTGACCCTGTATTTGTCACCTTAATACAGAGAGACCATTTGTATGTATTTTCTTTCTTTTTATATAAAGCTTTCTTTTAAGACCTGTTGGAGTTTTTTCTTCAGTGGGGAACTTCAGGAAATTAAGTCTGTACTCACCAGGGAATTGGTGGGAGGAAGTCAGAGGGAGATCTGTGTGTGTTAGATTTACTAGTCTGATTTTGCATTCCCTCTGGGTGAAGAGGAAAGTGCTTTTGTTTCCAGGTTTGGAATTACAGAGGGTGGATTCCTTCTGCTTAGATTCACGGAGGTTGCTTCTGTGTATCTCTCCAGGAGCACCTGGAGGGGGGAAGGGAAAAAGAATTATTTCCCTTTGTTGTGAGACTCAAGGGATTTGGGTCTTGGGGTCCCCAAGGAAGGTTTTTCAGGGGGACCAGAGTGCCCCAAAACACTCTAATTTTTTGGGTGGTGGCAGCAAGTACCAGGTCCAAGCTGGTAACTAAGCTTGGAGGTTTTCATGCTAACCCCCATATTTTGGACGCTAAGGTCCAAATCTGGGACTAAGGTTTGACAACAGGGAATTGGAACTGGAGCTAGTGTATGAGCAGAAGTACAGTTACACATGAACCTATGTCAGGCTGCACTACTGAGGAGGCAGATGTGATTTGTATCAGTCACTTAATTGGCTATCATTGCTTACCTTTCAGGGGAAGTGGTGAAATCAGCTCTCCTGTTTTCCAGAAGCATACAGTTTTCCAGCTGAGACCTACTGGAACCGCACTCCCCTTCCTTTCCAGGTAGTCACCTGTTATTTGTGGGCAGGTTCATTTAGGACACCTTGCAAAGATTTTTGTTGATTTCCAATTATTCTTTCATGATGTTACACTGGTATTACACATTCACTTTTCCTGGGTATCTGTGTGTGTTGTATATGATACCGCAGGTCTCTTATGTGTTACTGTATTGTTCCCACTTTACAGCTGCCACAAAATGCTACAAAAAGAGAAACCTCCTATTGACTGTATGTAGTTTTTGCACTCAGTTGTGCACTTTCCCGTCTCCCCTACACACACACACACACACACACATTACTCTGATCAAGTGTACAATAATGCACCTTTCATCTCCAGTCATGCATAGTGTAATACACACATCAACTTGAGCAAAAATAATCTGAATCAAAATTGTGTCACTCTCACATAGGGTTTCTTTTTCTCTATTTAAAAATAAAAGAGAGAAAAATCCCTCAGAGGGGGAAAAAAAACCCTCTTTTTATTTCTGGTCTTTGAGTTTCTAATACAGAAGCAAAAAAAGGCTACTGCAATGTGATTTGTCCATCCTAAGGGCAATGTCTTTTTACTCATCAGACTATATTTAGAACAGTCACTTGTTAAGAACACTGTCAGCCAAAATTAATTTACAGAAGAAGCTTCGTATTACACACATGCCCTGAAGCACTGACACTGTAATATCACAAGCAACCAAAATAAAAGGAATGTGACTGTACAATCTAAACACTGGCTAAATCAAACCAGTTTCATACCAATTTTAACATTTAGCCTTCATACAATCTATTGCTAGGGAGCTCCCCTAGCATATTTCTTTTTCAATCCATGTCAATTTTTGCTTGCAGTATTGTTTGTAGCTTTGCAATATATAATGTTCTTTCTCAGTCAGGTCCAGCTGAAAGAATAGAAATGTTTGAGTTCAGGACATCAACAGCCAACTGGGGAAATGAGGTGATAAAATGAGTGTTAGATGTGGTTACTGTTTTTGCAGAAACCTAGGACTGATTCTTTTAGCCTATGGTTCTAACTGCTGCCTAGCTGTAAACTCAGTTGTTTTGCTCTGGCAGGTTTTAAAAGCTCAAAATTAGGGTGAAAAAGCATTTACATATACATGTATGCCATGTGTGCACACAGAATCAGTTTATAATCCCCCAGTACACCCATAGAGGGGATCCTCCAAACATTGATCTCCTCTCCTTCCACAGCATCACCTACCCCTGTACACCAGAGACCAGCAGAGGCCTTTCTGTGTGCCCAGCTGGTTGCAGAAGGAAACTGGGCTGGTCATGGGTGAGGCTGAGGAGCCCACATCAGCTCATTCCTGCCCTATGGAGAATCCTCAGAAAAAGCATGATAGCCATAAGCTGTACTAAGTGTTCCATGGAGTGACACTGAGATATCAATGGGAACAGGATGAGTCCCTGGTAATGTGTGAAGCCAAGAGGAATAGACTGCCAAGGAGCAAAGGGAAGGGTTGGAGGATGCCCCTCTGAATTTTCCAAGATCTGCCTTATTTGGGACAGTTCCTATGGCCTTTTCTGTGGGGGGAAGCAAATCCCAACCCCCAGTGTGCGGGGATGTTCATGACTGCGTTTCTATGTGCAAAGAATCTCCCTAACTTTTAGGTTTCAATGAGGTTTCTGGTGTGGACTATAGATGGTGCATTTTGGGACTTCTTCAATGAATGAAGAACTATCAACAGGATTTCAGCAAGAGGAAAAAATATTTTTTTTTAAAAAATCAGTAAAATTTATTTCAGCCTGGTGAGTAGAAACACTCAGCACACTAATCTGAGCTTAACTCAATTATCATTTTGGATGGCAGCTTTAAAATCTCTTTCATACTCCAGGTGGACCAATAATATTTAGTAATTGTAATAGTATTGGACTACTATCCAATAGTTATTGCCACAATCTAAGATGCATCTAGAGATGTAAGATGAAGTGCCAACTACATTCCCAGTGTAATTCTATTGAAATCAGGGTGACCTTGGTATATAGATACTTTATAATTCTGGCTAGGATAGTCTCTGGAAAATTAAGCAGATTAGATGCATCCTTCAACTCTGAACCTGTTTGAAAAATGAAATCGTGTCCCTACAGTTTCCATTTAAAAGTGCACTAGAGGTTTCAGCATCCTAACTTAATGACAGAAGTGGATGATGACTATTTGAACTGCTGAAGGACTTTGAAAGGTTATGAGACAAAAACACAAAAGACTATTGTAATTGTAATATATTGTCAGTAAGAAAAAAAGAGTCAAGTCATCCCCTCCCACACAAAAACCCATGGAAGGAGCAGAAATGATGCTCTCAAGACTCTGAGTTTAAACTCCAAGACTAGGTTTCATCACTCCCCCAAAGGAAAGAAGGAATGGCAGCCAGGCAGGGAGAGACCCATCTTACCAATCATGCAGAGCCTACATATTTCTACTGGAATGTGAGGAACTACAGGAATGTGTCACTCTACAGGAATAGAATGGTGGGATGCAGCCTTGCTTCACTGTTCGATTGTTACTTGGGTGAAGCTGCAAAACCTACTTTCTGCTGAATAGAGCCTGACGGCGATTAAATCCATTGCTGGCATGAAAGTATGCATTCGCACTAGCTCTGTGTGCCAAAAACCTTATGAACTCTTTTTATGGGAAAAATGACTGCGCAGTAGTCCATTCTCAGAACGAAATAACTCACTTGGGATATTTTTCCCCAAAAGGTTATGTCATATTGTTCCTGATTCTCCGCATTTCCAGAATCTTAGGGCTTACTATATTGCATTAAAAAAAATCCTATGACAACCACTGAGCCTTCTTCCTACTCCCCAATATGAAGTTTAAAAGAGTCTAGATAGATATATACAGAGAGAGGACACCCTCTACAACTTGCCAGTTTTTCCTAAAATAAGTAGATTAGGTGACCTCAATATTTGTAGTATTCCTTATACTTTCCTATATAGGAATAGACCAGGCAGCTGAACCTGCTAAGTTGAGAGGGATTCAGTTGAATATCTAAGTGCCCTGGCTTGAACCCAGGTTTCATTAGAGCACTGAGGGCCTGATCCATAGACCTTGTAGGTAAACACATACACTCGCATTGATTTCCATGTTGTTTGGTTCATGCTGTTAAACAGGAAGGATGATCTCATGGTTACAACACTGGATAAGGATGCAGGAGACCAATAAATGTTAAATAACAATAATTTAGTTCCCAAATCTGCCAAAGGCATCTTGGGTGACCTTGGAAAAGTCACTTACATATGCCTGCCCTGGTACTCCCCTTTGAAGTAACTGGGAAATAACTCCTGGTCCAGGGGGGATGGGGAATGACTCAGGTCAGGAAAAACGGCAGCAACACACACAGTCTAGTTTATTCAGCATGTACAATAACTGAGGCTGAAGGGAGAGGTTGAAATAGGGAATCCCCAGTGGGTAGGTAAGTATTATTAGGCAGTGATATACCCATTGAAGAGCATGTGGACTTCCACTGAGTAATGTGTTTGTGCAGCTAGAAAGATGCATAAGTGAGCATGCAAGGAGAAGCTTTGTGTAGCTTCTGCAGGATCATCCCAAATGGTGATTCAATTGTTTATTACATTTTAAGTCTTGAAACAGAACTTTTTACTTTTCAGAGACACTGCAGTGACTTATAGCTATTAACAAAGAACAATTTGATCAATGTCCATGCAAAGCATTTACTCAGTAGACATTGATCTAACACTGGGTGGAAAACCCTAAACAAAAAGACAAATGTTAGAATGTCAACGTCAAGCTCAGAGGTAACCTTAAATACAGATCTCATCTCTCAAGGAATGTATCTTCAAAATAGGAGATCGCTGCTCATTGTTACCAGAGGCTAAATGCTAACTCCTGTTCATCTCTTCCCCTGCATCCATTTCTTTGGAGTTGGCAATGCATTCAACACTCTGTAAAATCGGTTCTCCTTGAGTTTTTTGAAGCATCATATCTCCTTTGAATAGCTTTGAGATAATTCATTTTTATTTACAGTAGGTTACAGTCAGGACCATATTCACCATAAGTCAATGGAGTCACTCCTGCTTACACTTGAGGCAAATTTGTACCAGGTCCAGTATTTTGCTCTCAAGGTGTCTGATCCAAATACTTCTCTCTCTACAAAGACTTGTCATTTTGGCAAGCTTTTGCAAAATTCAAAAGAATATTATATATCAAATATATATGTGATTGCATTACTATACTCATACACTATAAGCTAAACAATAGTATTGACACACAGTTGTGCGTATTTGCCTTAGTCATACTAGGTCTCTTCCAGTTTTTAGTCTTGTTGCTTTCCACAGTGTTTCACGGAGCAGTATTACTGTTTCTCATCAAGAGTACACCATGGAATTATGCACAGGTAGATTCAATCTAATATATTTGTCATGCCTGTTACCATTTTGTTTAAACTGAATATAGCTGCTTAGTGTAGCTCTGATCTACACTGAAAACAAAGCACTTCATACTAAATACTGTATAGGATGTAATAGACTTTGATAGATAAGAGATGTATTGATGTTTTGTAATCAATGTTTCCAGCAAGTCAAATGCTACTCACATGACCCAATTGTCTTTAATGGGGTTACAAGCAGTGGAAGTTAGCTCAGAATTTGGCCCACTATTTTCCATATTGTGGCTACACCATGCACCAAACTGCCAAAGTCCTGGAAAGTAAGTTTTTCTGGGACTTCATGGCGTTATATGGGATTGTGAAATGAGGAATCTGCATGTTTGTTTTAATTAATCCAGCCCCTATCTACATCAAGCAATGCAAACTGCTGCCATAAGCTTGGTTTAAAACTACCATCTCCTAGCAGTGTTTTCTGGAAGATTCACAGATTCTTCAACATATAACAGCAAAGAAATTTCACAATCCAAAATAAGATGCTTTCCAAGCTGTTAGGCATATTTTTTCTATAATTTTGTATCTGGGTCATACCGTTATTTAACATCCCTGTTGTGATCACAGCCCTTGATTTCAATGCTAAAAGTGGCAGAGTAAATGCAGTACAGTAATAGCAGTGCATGGAACAGCAATCAAGGTGGACCTTTAACTGATAAGTGTATGCTTTTGTATATTCCTTATTGTGCACAAACAGTGTGTCCAGCCTAGTAAAAAAGAGGATAGTCCCTGGCAAAAGGAGTTTACAGTCAAATAAATTATTTCCTATATGGCAACACTCAAAAAGTCACATTACAATAAGAAAAGCCAATAATGCTTTAAATAAAGATCTTGAAGAGTGTATTATGTGCAAATGGAAATTATCTAAAAAAATGTTTGCTGAGCTGCATCTTAGTTTTAGATGTTTAATCCCCTCTCATTGCATTCTTCATCATTTTGCTCAAACATCTTCACCACTCCCTCCAACTATAATGGCACCAATCCTGCTCCTTTCTTTACAGGTTCAAACACCCATCAAGAAGGATATCAATGAGCCATCTAGCAAGGGTATTCCCATGCACAAAAATGTGCATGAGGCAGGAAAAGCAATGTCATAGGGTGGTGTGGGTGCAGGGACAAAAGATCCACTCTTACATGGATCTTTCCATCTGCCTCTCCACAGAAGGCCCTGAAAAGGCCCCCAGAGGCTACTTAAGCCAATGAGATGATTCCTCTCCCAATGCCTACCACTATCACTCACTCTGCCTAGTAAATGAGCATGCAAGTAGAAGCTTTGTGTAGCCTCTGCAGGATCGTCCCAAATGGTGATTCAATTATTACATTTTAAGTCTTGAAACAGAACTTTTTATTTTTCAGAGACACTGCAGTGACTTATAGCTATATGGGAGTTAATTAGCTTAATGGTTCACTATTTTGTCTGTGAGCCGGGTCAACTACCTCCACCTCCTGAGATAAGGAGACCTTGCTTACACTAACTTCCTGCTCCTTGTCACATATTCTTTCATTCACTCACATCCTTGTCCTCACTTCCGCAATAAACCATCACAGATATACAAGGCTGACTAATCTCTCAATTACCTGCTCTTTGTGCATGTCTTCCATTCATCTATCTCTTTGTTGCTTCTTTTGTTCTGTTATCTCAAACTCGGTTTAGAATTAGAAATTGGAGGACAACATGAATGTGGATTGGTCATTTCCTAGAACAACATTAGGGTTCTTCTATTACTACCTGGTTCTGCACCATTAAAGTGAATAGGAGTTTTGCAATTACCTTGAACGTGAGCAAATCCAGGCCCTTTTAGAGCACATTATCTGATTCCTTTATTATGGCACCATTTCAACATTTGAAATCAGCATTTGACTATCTGTATTATTGACAACATCTTTGAGATACTTTGCTTAGTCAGAAAACCCTGATCACTTACTGCTGGATTGTGCAGGCATTTTCATATGGGGCATGCTAATTACCTAAAAAAAGAAATAAAGCAAACTTTCAGAAGAGTGAGCCTTTTTTCAAAACTATAGCCCTATTTTCTTCTGAAAACTATGTACTTGTCAGTTCCTGAGATACTTAGTTCGTGTCAAGGTCTGGCGTGTCGATGCAACAGCACCCCCTTTGGCCAGGTGGAGCATTGCACCAGAGTTCACCTGATCTGGCAGGGGACTGAGTTCCCCTTGCCAGAGTCACACGGGGGTATTGGTTTTCCCCCTTCTACTAGGCAGGGTCAGCACATCCCAGTGCTCAGAAGCTCTGGAAGCCGTCTCAGTTCTTAAGTCCCTCAGGACATGATAGGGGAACCCAGGCCCAACCATTCCATTGGATTCCAGCTCAGAGCCCTGGAGCCAGACAGGAAGAATTTGGATTCAACAGCTCCTGCCATGCCCAGAGTTCCTTCCTACCTCCCCAGGTTTCTGTAGGATCTTCCAGCCTATAAATCTAGATATCTCTTCTCAAAGTATTGTCTCTGTGCAGTTTCTCTGCTGCTTGATGACCAGAGTTTCCTTTCCCAGCCCACTTGCTCCTCTGGCAGCTGCCCTGCCCTCTGCTTCCAAGCTTTTTTATTCTCTCAGATGCTGTGAGGCTGCCATTCCATGCTGACTGGCAGTGCCTGTGTTAACCCTTGGTTGCTGAGCTGGCAAGGGGCATGACACTAGGCTACAAGTGTGACTGATACAGTAGATTACTCTATCATTCATCAGCCTTGAGAATAAAAGGCTAACTTTTCTAACTCTACATTTTTGCATCTCACTAGAGGGCTAAAGTAGAGAGGTCTGGCTAATGGTGGGCACACAGGGACACAGTGGGAACCAGGAGCATCTGCATTCTAACCTCAGCTCCCTCCCATCCTGACTCCTCACTGTGTCCATGGACTTGTCAACCTCTCTGCTTCAGTATTCCTCTGTAAATGGAGACAATATTTCTTTTCTACTGCACAAGGGGTGATGGAAGATTATTTTTTAAATTACTTTGAAGATGAAAAACCCTACATTTGATAGTAATATTTTTGCAGTTGTATCAAAAACTACATGCCGTCACTCGTGCCCTGCATATTCCTAATGATGAGAAGGTGATGCACCGGGGGATGCCTCTCAGGCAATGTTTTTCTAGTAGACTAAGGATGGAAATGGGAAACAAGATTTTTTTTGAGTCCTAATCCCAGCACTGTCATTAACTTTCTGTGTGGCCTCCGGCAAAGTTATTTAAACCTTCTTTAACACAGTTTCTCCATCTGTAAAACGGCAATAATATTTAATTGCTTAATGTTTTTTGCCATCGTTAAAAGCCATAAACACAATTATGTTTGCATTAAAAAAGACAAGTATGAACATTAATTTTAACTAAAAGGACTGTGGGGAATATTCTGCTTCATGGCAAACAGGTACAACCCCACTGAAGTCAATAGGAATTGTACCAACTGCAACACCAAGTTGAATATGAACCTTTTTTATTAATTAATAATACTAATTAATAATAGCTAGCCCTTCTATAGCACTCTTCATCAGTATATCTCCAAGCACATTACAAAGGAGGTCAGTATCATTATCTCTATTTTAGAGATGTATTGACGTTACACTTGGTGTGAGATTGGCTAGAGTCTCCAGCTAATGAAGTATGCTGATAAAAACAAGAGTATATTTATGAGTGAGATCTTTAGCGTCATTAAATTCAATAGAGCTTTGTTGATTTGGACCATCTAAACAGCTGGCTGTGTTTTTAAATGATCACTCATCACTGTGGTTGCTCAGCTCATTTTGCAAAAATGAGTCCCATTTTATTATGCAAGTTTTAAAATGGAAAACTGAAACTGATATATTTTGCTCATGTTTTATATCTAGTTATTAATTAATTACAAATAGCTGGCCAAGAAGTTCTATGAATCAAAAAGGCAAAGTGTGGTCTTTTTTATTTTTACTATAATATGAACTGCACCATAAGCAGGGCTGGCTCCAGGCCCCAGCGTGCCAAGCGCGTGCTTGGGGCGGCATGCTGCGGGGGGGCGCTCTGTCAGTTGCTGGGAGGGTGGCAGGTGGCTACGGTGGACCTCTCGCAGGCATGCCTGTGGAGGGTCCTCTGGTCCCACAGCTCTGGGAGGTGCTGCGAGGACTCTGGGAGGTCCATCGGAGCCGTGGGACCACTGAGTGAAAGAGCACCCCCCGTGGCGTGCCGCCGTGCTTGGGGCGGCGAAATGGCTAGAGCCGGCCCTGACTATAAGATCATAAAATCAAAAGGAAAAAAAAAATGACTTATTTTAATTCTCTAGCTTTCCCTGAAGAACCAAAATATTGTAACTTCAGAGACTTTATCTCCTCTCACACAGCTTAAATTAAGAAGAAAATACCTGAACAGAATATTATATAAATCAAGTACTTAAAAAGATATTTGCATGGTGACAATCTTTAACTGCAACCCACAACTGTCTAAACCAATATGACAAGCAGAATATATTTTACATGAAAGTGACTGGTTTTATGTTATTATGCAATTAAATCCCAGGATAAGTCATACTTAATTACACATTCAGAAAAAAGTGAATATTTTAACCCTTATCTCAGATCCACTGAGAGAACAAAAAAGATACACAAAAAACACTATATCACTACAATGTATTTCTGCCTTGTCACAATAGAAATAGCAGCAAAGAATCCTGTGGCACCTTATAGACTAACAGACGTTTTGGAGCATGAGCTTTCGTGGGTGAATACCCACTTCATCAGATGCATGTAGTGGCAATGTCCAGGGGCAGGTATATATATGCAGGCAAGCAAGAGATAATGAGGTTAGTTCAATCAGGGAGGATGAGGCCCTGTTCTAGCAGTTGAGGTTTGAAAACCAAGGGAGGAGAAACTGGTTTTGTAGTTGGCAAGCCATTCATAGTCTTTGTTTAATCCTGAGCTGATGGTGTCAAATTTGCAGATGAACTGAAGCTCAGCAGTTTCTCTTTGAAGTCTGGTCCTGAAGTTTTTTTGCTGCAGGATGGCCACCTTAAGGTCTGCTATAGTGTGGCCAGGGAGGTTGAAGTGTTCTCCTACAGGTTTTTTTATATTGCCATTCCTAATATCTGATTTGTGTCCGTTTATCCTTTTCCGTAGCAACTGTCCAGTTTGGCCAATGTACATAGCAGAGGGGCATTGCTGGCATATGATGGCATATATTACATTGGTGGCATGGCTGGTTAGGGATCAGCCATACCATCATCGGTTCATTCACCTGTATGTCCATGACAGTTTGCTCCATTTATGTGCAGGAATTAAAAACCTTGTCACAACTCTTGTTGAATATGTAGAGTACTGATGGTGAATTTGACATGCATTGAATTCAGGACTGGATAACTTTCTAAAATATATTTTCTAGTTCAACCAGAAGCTATGGGAGTAATGCAGAAAAAACTTGGTGAAATGCTATGGCTTGTGTCATGTAGGAGTCAGACTAGATTACTTTAAAATCTATGAAGTTATTCATTTGGTAGACATAGATGGGACTGTTAGGTGATTGGTGTTTATGAGGAAGGGTGGCCTTGTGGTTAAGGCATTGAACAAGAGCTCAGGAGAACTGGAACAAATTCCTGCCTTTTTCACAAGCTACCTTAGACAAGTCATTGATTCTTTATGTGCCTCAGTTCCCAATCTGTAAGATGTTGATAACAATATTCTCTTTATGTGTCTGCTCTATTTAGATTATAAGATCTTTGGGTTTGTCTGCTGCTGTTTTGTAGAATCCCTAGCAAAATAGGACCCTGATCTGCTGGAGGGCCATTAGGAGATGATATAACACAAATAATAAATAATCATATTACATAATAAAACAGAGAGAAATTCAAGTGTATGCAACAAGAAGGCACTGATCAGGATGTCCATATGATCAAAGAGCATCCAGTGAACAATACACAACCAACTGATTTTTTGAATGGAAAAATATTATGGAAAACCATATTTTTTGTCATTTTCTTTTGAACATTGTATATTGTCCCTTGCACACTGTTCCTTTGTGTCTTTGCCAATCTAGCCTATAGGTCATTATCTCACCATTTGGGTGTATCATAATTTGATACTGATTGACTTATTTTACCTAATTTCAAACGCTTGTGGGTTCAACAACTCAGCTTGAGTTTGAACATTATTAAGTTTGATTTCTGCTAAGGAAAAGCTGTTTGAAAAGGCAGCAGAAAGGGAAAAGCAATCCAGTAAAGGAACAGGATGAAAATGGACCAGAAGCAGAGTGAATAGCAAAGCCTGTGAAGCTAAAAGTAGTTTGAGAGGTACATAATCCACAAGGTATGCCTATCCTTAGTGTGAATGTCAGGCAAATGCTGACTGTTCCATCTTCTGAAAGAACAGTGGATTACTCAGTGCTATACCTTTGTTAGCTGTATTGCAAATAATCTCCAACCAAGAATATTAAAAGAACTGGCATATGAAATTTCAAGCCCAATTGCAAAGATTTTTAATGAATCTGTAAATGTGGGGGCAGTACTCTATGACTGGAGAATTGCTAATGTAGTTACTATTTTTAAGAAAGGGAAAAAAGTGATCCAGGAAACTACAGGCCCGTTAGTTCAACCTCAATTGTATGCATGGTCTTGGAACAAATTTTGAAAGAGAAAGAACATAGAAGTTAATGGTAATTGCGATAAAATACAACATGGTTTTTACAAAAAGTAGATCGTGCAAGACCAACCTAATCTCCTTCTTTGAAAAGATAACTGATTCTTTACACAAAGGAAATGCAGTAGAACTAATCTACCTGGATTTCAATAAGGCATTTGATATAATTCCACATGGAATGTTATTAGTTAAATTGGAGAAGATGGGGATTAATATGAGAAGGTGGATAAGGAACTGGTTAAAGAGGAGACTACAACAGGTCATACTGAAGGGTGAACTCTCAGACTGGAGTGAGGTTACCAGTGGCATTCCACAGGGATCAGTCTTGGGACCAATCTTATTTAACATTTTTATTACTGAACTTCATACAAAAATTAGAAGTGTGCTAACAAAATTTGCAGATGACACAAAGTTGGGAGGTGTTGCCAATATGGAGGAGGACCAGAATATCATACAAGAAGATCTGGATGACCTTGTAACCCCAGAGTAATAGAAATGCCATTAAATTTTATAGTGCAAAGTGCAAGGCCATGCATTTATGGACTAACAATAAGAATTTTTGCTATAAACTGGAGATGTATCATTTGGAAGTGACAGGGGAGGAGAAAAACTTGTGTGCATTGGTTGATCACAAGATGACTATGAGCCACCAATGTGATGTGGCTGTGAAAAAAGGCTAATGCAATCCTAGCATGCATCAGGCAAGGTATTTCCAGTAGAGATAGGGGAGTTTTATTGCTATTATACAAGGCACTATTGAGACCCAATCTGGAATACTGTGAGCACTTCTGGTCTCCCATGTTTAAGAAAGATTAATTCAAACTGGAACAGGTACACAAAAGAGTTACTAGGATGATCCAAGAAACGGAAAGTCTACCTTATGAGAGGAGACTCAAAGAGTTTGGCTTGTTTAGTCTAAACAAAAGAAGACTGAGGGAAAATATGATTGCTCTCTACAAATACATCAAAGAGATAAATACCAGAGAGGGAGAGGAGTTGTTTTAGTTAGGCACCAGTGTGGACATGAAAACAAATATAAACTGGCCATTAACAAGTTTAGGCTTGAAATTAGGCAAAGGTTTGTAACCATCAGAGGAGTTAAGTTCTGGAACAGCCTTCCAAAGGGAGCAGTGGGGGCCAAAAACCTAACTGTCTTCAAGATTGAGCTTGATACATTTATGGAGGCCTGGTATGATGAGACTGCCTATAATGGCATTTAGATGATCTGCAACTGCTAGCAGCGTATATCTCCAACAGCCAGCTATGAGAGACCAGATGGCAGGGGTGACTCTAGACATTTTGCCATCCCAAGCAGGGCAGCATGCTGTGGGGGGCGCTCTGCCGGTCACCAGGAGGGCAGCAGGAGGCTCTGTTGGACCTCTCGCAGGCGTGCCTGAGGAGGGTCCGCTGGTCCCACGGCTTTGGTGGACCTCCCACAGGCGTGCCTGCGGGAGGTCCACTGGAGCCGCCTGCCGCCCTCCCATTTGGCGTGCTGGGGCCTGGAGCTGCCCCTGCCAGATGGGGAGGGCTCTGAGTTACTACAGATAATTCTTTCTGAGGTGTCTGGCTGATAGGGTTTTCCCACATGCTCAGGGTCCAAATGATCACCATATTCGGGGTCAGGAAGGAATTTTGCCCTGGGTCAGATTGGCATAGCCCCTGGAAGTTTTTCACTTTCCTCTGTAGCATAGGGCATGGGTCACTTACAGGTTTAAACTAGTCTAAATGGTGGATTCTCTGTAACTTGAAGTTTTTAAACCACAATTTGGGGACTTCAGTAATTCAGCCAGATGGTAGGGGTCTATTACAGGAGTGAGTAGGTGAGGTCAGACTGGATAATCATGATGGTTCCTTCTGACTTTTAAGAAGTCAGTGGGAGTCAATGAATGTCTCTGTTTTCTAACATTGCTGAGGGAGCAGACACAGATACATAAGATCCAAGGGTCCAATCCAAAGCTCATTGAAGTCAATGGGAGTCTTTACATTGACTTCAATAGACTTTGGATCTGGCCCCAAACCTCCTTCTATTGTGGAATGAGGGGGTGGGGAAGTGTTGGGTTTCTGATATTTTTATTTCAGTGTTATGCTGAATAGACTTCGTTAACGTGGTTTCCAATAAAAGTTAACCTCTTGCTCTAGGGGCAGATCCTCAGCTGGTATAAATCAACATAACTCCACTGAAGTCAATTAAACTATGCCAATTTACACCAGCTAAAGATCTAGCCCTAGGGTCTGACCCTGCACTACTGACATTAGTGGGAATTTTGCCATGGTTTTCATTGGGAGCCGTCTTTCATCTCTGCTACTTAACCTTTATGATTCTACATCAGGAGTTTAAAAATCATAAATAATCTTTGTTGTAAAAACAATACTTACAATGAAATATTTGGATGCCTTGTCAAAAGAAAGTTTAACAGCCCCTTCCACTCACCACCCCTTCCAATGCAAAGCTTATTTCTGCAATGGTTCTTTGTCCATTTCTTTTTGCAAACATTGCCTGAAAATGTAGCTGACAGCTTTTTTTAACAGCATGTGCCCCTTTGTCCATTTGCTGCTCTAGGACACGCCTGGATATCTCAACATACACAGCCTGGTTTTCAAATTCAGTGCAAAAAGTACTAAGGAACCCAACTGTAAAGAACAGGTCAGTGACATGTGATATTTATAGCTGCTAAGATCTAGGTTAGAATAAGCCCTGAATATTCAAGACATTGGAAAGAGCAGGATACTGTTAGAGCTCACTATAATACCAGATTTAGAAATCAAACACACTTAGCATGAGAAAGAGGTGTTCAGTAAGGCTTGATCTACACTACAGACTTATGTCAGTATAACTACATTGCTTGGGGATGTGGAAAATTCACACCCTGAGCAACACAGTTCTACTGCTCTGGTAGGGACAGCAATATGTCAACAGGAGGAGGAGGGCTTCTCCTGTTGACCTAGCTTCTGCCTCTCAGGGAGGTGGAGCACCTATTCCAGTGGGAGAGGTTCTCCCGTTGGCATAGTAGCATAGGTAGCATCTTCACTAAGCGCTACAGTGGTGCAGATGCATGGCTGCAGTGTTGTATATATAGACCAGCCCTAAGAGTTTAGGGCCAGATATTCAGCTGATGTATGTCACTGTAGCTCCATTGAGGTAGACAGAGCATTAACTGAGGATCTGACCTTTAGAATCAAAGGGGTTTCATGTAGGGATGGAAAAACAAGTTAAAAAAGAAAAAAGAATTAGCTCAAATGTGATCTCAAATATTTAACCAAACCAGAATTATATTTTATATTTATATTAAATACATTTGGATTAAGTACCTCTTGCTCTCCTCTCCACCAGACGACTAACTTTTGCAGAAATTCAGCTTGGAGTCTTGGTTGTCTCGATATCTCACACACTCTGTAGGACATCCACAGATTCAGGCAGGATGATTTTTCGGGACACAAAAGACACCGCAATGGATATGAGATTTGATTAGGAACCGCAAACCTCAGCTCAGCAGAGAGCGTGCCAAACCTGTAAGAGCCACTAGGTTCTACCACCACTAAACAGAGAGTGCCTTGGGAGCCATTTGCATAGCATCAGGGCCCTTGGAGTTAGAAGAAGGAATTGGACGAGAGGATTTCTGTTTGGATTAAAAGGAAATCAAAGGCTCGACACATGTCTGGAATCAGGAAAACTGAGTTACAAGGAGAGGGGCTCTATTAGGTTTGAAGAGGTGAAGTGGGGATTCAAAGAACAAAACATCAGGCTGTGGAAAAGGAAATGTGATCAGTATTAGAATTTTTTAACCTAATTTCAAACCTGCTTGAAAGTTTGAAAGATGGAGCAGAAGGGGAAGGGGACAAATTCTAATGAATAATACAATAATATATATTGTATGTGATTTCAAAGCTTCAAGGTGCTTAGATACCTTGCTAAATCCGGACCATATATCACTTGACAGGCCAGTCAGCATTCCCACTATAATAATGGATAACCAGAATGTATTATCATCATGCATGAACTAACCATGTTTCAATAGCGTATCCAGTCAGTGACAGAAAGACCAAGTTATTCAACCAAATGCTGGTCACTGCCACCCTTATGTAGTGTAGATATCTTAAGAGGGCAGAGATGGTTTGGCTGGTTGGGTTTGCCTAGGGGCATTCTTTTTATCACTGTATAGTAGTTTTATATAATAGCATTTGTATTTATCTCCCTAATGCTTTATTTTTCTGGCCCAAATCCTTTAAGATGTGGTTTACCTATTTCATGAAGGTGGCAACTATGGAACACATAGATAGGGCCAGACTGCAAGGGTCAGCCTTAGCTTTTCAGTGCTTCCCATCTGCAAAATGAGGTTAATAAAACTTTCCTCTCCCTTTTTGTTAAAATGTTGTAAGAACTATGATTGTTCACACAAGTATAACTGCAGCATTATTTCCTCCTGGGCAGACGACATGTATGTATCCTACCAAAGATAAATCCTAATTCTGCCCCATAAATTGGGTGGCTCTCATGTAGTCAGCAGCTTTCCTTGCCTACTGGTCCCCTGTGGCCCTCTGAACCCAACCATGTAGCCACTTGACCTGCATCATGGGTAGTTAGAGTGTCTAGTTTGTTCCTAACCATCAGGGCCGGCTCTAATGCCACCCCAAGCAAAAAAGAAGAGCACCGCCCAGCCACCCCCCACCTCCCATGAGCGCCACACCACCAAAACCCTGCCCCCCGAGCACCATGCTGCCTGAAATCCCACCCCCCAAGTGCCGCACCGCTCTGCCCCAAGCTCCTGCCCCCCCGAGCACCGCGCTGCCCCAAGCACCTGCTCCCAGCCCCCGACCCCCAGTGCCGCACCGCCGAAACAAAAAAAAAACCTCCAGCGCTGCCCCGACAAACCAAAAAAAAACGAGCGCCACCCTACCCCAAGGTGCCGCCCCAAGCACATGCTTGGTCATCTGGTGCCTAGAGCCGGCTCTGCTAACCATGACATCAAACACTGTATCACTTTGTATGACACAAAGCTGTTGTGTTGACTTGGGGCTTGATTGTGCCATTACTTTTTGTAGAGGTACCTATTGAAGTCAGTGGGGAGTTGTGCTTAAAAACTCATTGCACACAGGGCCTTTGGGTTTTTGATTTGAAGATGAAATCACTTGATCTGACTCAACAAATAAATCAATGGGTGGTGCCTATATTTTAAGCCTCAAGTAGAAATGACACAGGAGCAAAGATTTGATTAATCAGGTATCCTGTAGTTCAATCACGCAAAACCCAAGAAGTCAGATTTGGGGATTTTTGAAGTACAGTACAGAAAGTTATAAGGAAATAATGTGATGCACACAGAAGGAAAGAGACTTTTTTTCCCAGAAGAAAAGGGAACAGAATATGGAAAAAAAGAAAAGCATATTGCATAGCTTTTAAATAGCCACCTAACTTAGGGCTAGATTTGACCTTCCAGACACAGCCTATGTTGATGTAGAGTGGAACTACGCTACCTCGGGGGGAACACTTGAGAGATTTTGCCTAAGAAGGCACAATGCCTCTTGGAGTACTCTGGTATGAGGGGGAGCCCATAAACTGTTATATGTGTTCAGAGGGTGTAGTATATACTTCCTGCATGGCTGTCTGCTCCACTGACCAGTGCTTAGAAGGGAGAGAGCCATGCTTCTGTCTTGTCCCTGGCCTACTTTTTATTTCTGATGTGCTCTCCATGGAAAGCATTTCAATAGCAGCATCTCCAAAGTGCAACAGCTGCAATAAGGGGTTTTCTTTTTGTTGGATGCACAAGAGAAAGATCCTTACTCTCTCCCCACATCGCCGGCCCATCTAAAGGCCAACCAGAATCTAGCCTTCAAAGATCAAGTCAGCACAACTTCTCTATGAATGTACCTTTTTACCAAATTACTTCATACATTTTCTTCAGTCTTTTGACACACAACTTTAAAATGATACCTGGCATGTGAACCAGGGAGCATTTTTTTTCAACTACTATTTTAGTTCTGCTCCAGATTTCCCCCTTTCCATAGACAAAAGAGAATAATCTCTATGTCACTGTGCCAGGTAGACACAATGGAAGTTATGACAAATCTAGGCTATATCTGTCATGTTGCATTACTGCACTGTACTACTCTGCGCAACAGAGAAAACCAAGTTTTTTCAATGTTCTGTAAGAAAATGATCACAAGCACACCACACATCTCAATCCAAACTACTGTAGGATTTGCCCCTAATGCCAAGGTCCATAACAGAAAATGATAACCTTTCCAGAGGCTTTTTTAACACCATCTTCTAGAATTTAATAGAGAATTATATCACTGTTACAGAATTTTACTATGTGATCATTTAAAGAAAAACAAAGGAAACTGTTCTCTATTAAATTCTATAGTTTCAAAAGAGAAACTGCTCTAGAACCCTATTAAATTTCTACAGAGCCTTACTGGCTTCATCCTTATTCAATAGATTGGATTTTTCCACAAAGGCAGCGGTCACAAAATCAGCGTGAAACATTGATTGAAATCCTTAGTGTGAATGGAATCAAATTTATTAAAAAAGGCTTGGTTGTGCAGTTCTCACTCCACCAAAGATCCAAGCATTTATATTTATAGCCTTTTACTTACATTTTTAAAATTTACCTCTCCTTCAAAAGGAATTACTTGAGGCACAGAATGCCATTAATATTAATTAAGTTGTCTTTTTTCCCTTTTAGTAAATTTGCTTAATGGAGTTCCATGCAGTGGCCAAGAGTTCACCTGCACAGAGCAGCTCGCAGTTTCCTCAGCTCTTCACTACTGGCAAAAGGTTCTAGATTAAGAACATGAGAATGTGCCCAGGATCCTGGCTTCAACAGTGACCCATATCAGAGGTTCAAGGGGAGAACACGGCAATTATTTAGTACTGCACCCCTGTCTTCCACTCCTGGCTTCTGGTATGCAGAGGTTTAGGGTCACCCCAAGCGTAGAATTACATCCCTGCCCATCTTGGCTAATAGCCATTGATAAACTATCCTCCATGAACATATCCACTTATTTTTGAACCTGTTTATATTTTTGGGCATCATAACCTCCCATGGCAATAAGTTCCATGTGTTAATTGTGCTTTGTGTGAAAAATACAATAAAATACTTTATTAAATCTACTGACTAATAATTTCATTAGCTGACCCCTGCTTTTTACATTGTGTGAAAGGGTAAATAACACTTCCCTATTCACTTTTTCCACACCATTCATGATTTTACAGACTTCTATCACATCCCCCTTTACTCTTCTCTTTTCTAAACTGAACAGCCCTAATCTTTTTAGTCTCCTGGTATGGAAGCCATTCTGTAGGACCCTTGTTATCTTTCATCCCCTTCTCTGAACCTTTCCATTTCCACGATATCCTTTTTGAGCTAGGGCAACCAGAACTGCACAGTATTCCTGATGTGGGCACACCTTGGATTTATATAGTGGCATTCTGATTTTTTCTGTCTTATTTTCTATCCCTTTCCTAATAGTTTTTAATATACTGTTAGTCTCATTGACCACTGATGCACGCAGAGCAGAGGTTTTCAAAGAATTTTCCTAAGTGACTTCCTTAATTCTTTCTTGGGTGGAATAGCTAATTGATGAATTGGAGAATGAAATCTTCAACTTAGCCAGAGCACTAGAGATTGGCAGCATCAAAATCTCCAAATATCCCCTACATTTGGGATGTTCAGAATTCAAATACAGATCTGAAATGTGCAGCTTTGATCCAAGTGGGCTAGATTCATGAGCGCCAGGATGAAATCCTGACCTCACTGAAATCAATGGCAAATCTTCCATCACTTCAGTGGGACCAGGATTTCAATCCTAGTTGTGAAAGGTCTTATTATCAGTCCCTGAGCAATCCAGTCTCTCAGTTGCTTTTCAGTTCTATTCATTGTATTTTCATTCCATAGTGATAACTGATTTGACTTGCATTTACTCTAGTAATGAATAACATAATGAGCTGTTATGTATTGCTTTCAGGTTATTGCTTTTACTTTATTAATCTTTCATGCTGCTAATGTGGTACATTTCTTTTATTCAATGAACTGTACACAGAGAAGCAATAAGTTACACAACAGGGCATGTAGTAGTAGGCTATTTTCGCAAGTCTTGTGCACATTGCGAGAATCATAGAATATCAGGGTTGGAAGGGACATCAGGAGGTCATCTAGTCCAACCCCCTGCTCAAAGCAGGACCAATGCCCAACTAAATCATCCCAGGTAGGGTTTTGTCAAACCTGACCTTAAAAACCTCTAAGGAAGGAGATTCCACCACCTCCCTAGGTAACCCATTCCAGTGCTTCACCACACTCCTAGTGAAAAAGTTTTTCCTAATATCCAACCTAAACCTCCCCATGGTCTCCCCACTTGAGACCATTACTCCTTGTTCTGACATCTGCTACCATGGAGAACAGTCTAGATCCATCCTCTTTGGAACCCCCTTTCAGGTATTTGAAAACAGCTATCAAATCCCCCCTCATTCTTCTCTTCTGCAGACTAAACAATCCCAGTTCCCTCAGCCTCTCTTCATAAGTCATGTGCTTCAGCCCCCTACTCATTTTTGTTGCCCGCCACTGGACTCTTTCCAATTTTTTTACATCCTTCTTGTAGTGCGAGGCCCAAAATTGGACACATTTCTCCAGATGAGGCCTCACCAACGTCAAATAGAAGGGAATGATCACGTCCCTTGAGCAAGGCTTCAGCTATGATGACAATCCTTGTGTGTTCGCGTTCTGCAAACATCCAAGCACCATTATTTGCAAGTGCAGTTAATATTACTTGGATGTTTAGCTTCATGATAGTAATAATATATGGGCAAATCAAGGAATAGACATAGATACATATATATATATCCTGTGTCTGATCAGGAGTTGAGAGGTTTAGGGGGAACCCGGGCCTGCCCTCTACTCCGGGTTCCAGCCCAGGGCCCTGTGGATTGCAGCTGTCTATAGTGCCTCTTGTAACAGCTGCATGGCAGCTACAACTCCCTGCGCTACTTCCCCATGGCCTCCTCCAAACACCTCTTTATCCTCACCACAGGACCTTCCTCCTGGTGTCTGATAACGTTTGTACTCCGTAGTCCTTCAGCAGCACACCCTCTCACTCTCAGCTCCTTGCGCCTCTTGCTCCCAGCTTCTCACATGCACTTCCTCTCCTCTAGTTCCTCCCTCCCTGACTGGAGTGAGCTCCTTTTTAAACTCAGGTGCCCTGATTAGCCTGCCTTGATTGGCTGCAGGTGTTCTAATCAGCCTGGCTGCCTTAATTGGTTCTAGCAGGTTCCTGATTACTCCAGTGCAGCCCCTGCTCTAATCACTCAGGTAACAGAAAACTACTCATCCAGTGACCAGTATATTTGCCTTCTACCAGACTCCTGTACCACACTGGCCTGGGTCTGTCACATATCCTTCCCCCCTGCTCAACACCAAGGGGTTGGGCAGCTTGGGATGCCAGACAGTGGACACATGACAAGCTATCGGCATTACTGTGACGGCTCCCTGCTCTGTGTTGCACACGGAACTGGAAAGGTTGGAGGGATAAGAACCACCTGGTCACCCTTGTGTTCTTCTCCTTGTTCCGCTGCATCCATAGAAGAGGGGCATGGTCGGTCACGAGGACAAATCTGCACCCAAGCAAGTAGTAGCGCAATGCTTCCATGGCCCATTTTACGGCGAGGCACTCTCTCTCCACCACTGCACATTTTTGTTCCCTCTGGAAGGAGTTTCCTACTGAGGTAGAGAATTGGGTGTTCCTCCTCCCCAACCATCTGTGATAGAATGGCCCCCAACCCTACTTCCGATGCATCTGTCTGCAGGATAAATTCCTCGGTGAAATCAGGAGTTATCAGTACAGGGTTACTGCAGAGGGCAGTCCGTAGTTCTGTGAATGCTTCCTCTGCTGGTCAGACCATCTCACCAGATCAGGTCCATGGGCTTTCACTAGGTCTGTCAGGGGGCTTTCCCTTGTGGCAAAGTAGGGGATAAATCATCGGTAATACCCCACTACACCTAGGAACGCCTGGACTTGTTTCTTGTGACGTGGTCGGGGCCAATTTTGGATGGCCTCCAACTTGTTCACTTGAGGTTTTACCAGATCTTTTCCCACAATGTAACCAAGATATTTGGTCTCTGTAAACCCTACAGCACACTTGGCAGGGTTTGCTGTAAGGCCAGCTAGCCTGAAGATATCAAGAACTGCCTCCACTTTCTCTAGGTGGGTTTTCCAGTCTGGGGTATGAATGACCACATCGTCCAAATAGGCAGCAGCGTAACTGTTATGCGGGCATAATAGCTTGTCCATGAGGCGCTGGAAAGTAGCGGGGGCCCCACGTAGTCCAAAAGGGAGGACAGCATATTGAAAAAGACCCTCTGGTGTAAAGAACGCAGTCTTTTCCTTTGCGTCTTCCGCAAGGGGAATCTGCTATTACCCCGTTGTCAAGTGTAGGGTAGTCAAGTACCGGGCATTCCCCAGAAGGTCCACTAGCTCATCTATGCGAGGTATGGGGTACGCATCGAACTGGGATAACTTCATTTAGTTGCCGGAAGTCGTTGCAAAACCTTGTGGTGCCATCAGGTTTGGGCACCAGCACGATTGGGCTGGACCACTGACTGTGGGATTCTTCGATGATCCCCAGCTCCAGCATTTTTTTACTTCCGCTTTTATTTCCTCTCTTTTGGCCGCTGGAACCCGATAGGGCCTCATTGTTATTCTGGCCACAGGGTTCGTGACGATGTGGTGATATGTCTCGGCTGTTCGACCTGGTTTTCTCAAGAACACATCTTGGTTCTGGAAGATCATCTCAGACACCTCATTCTTCTGGTCTGGTGTTAAATTGGGAGACACTCTCACCGGGTTGGAAGGCTTGTTTTCCTGGGTTAGGTCTTTCAGATAGTTATGCATGCCTCTTGTGCATGCCAGGGTTTCAGAAGGTTGATGTGATAAATCTGTTCTTGTTTTCAGCGTCCTGGCTGCTGCACCTTGTAGGTTACTTCCCCCAGGGGTTCAACCATCTCATAGGGTCCCTGCCATTGGGCCAGAAGCTTGCTTTCTGCCGTGGGTACCAACACCATCACCTGATCCCCTGGCTGGAACTGTCAGACTTTTGCCTGGCGATTGTAATAGGTTCTCTGGGCCTCCTGGGCCTTTTCCAAATGTTCCCGTACAATAGGGGTGACACGGGCTATCCGGTCTCACATCTGTATTACATGTTCTATTATATTTCTCCCCTCATTGGGTTCCTCTTCCCAAATCTCTTTGGCAATATCTAGTATGCCACGGGGGTGACGTCCGTATAATAACTCAAATGGGGAAAACCCAGTTGAGGCCTGAGGTACCTCCTGGATAGTGAACATAAGGTAAGGCAGTGGGGTGTCCCAGTCCTTCCCGTCCTGACTTACCACCTTCCTTATCATAGCCTTGAGGGTTCGATTAAACCTTTCTACAACCCATCAGTCTGCGGATGGTAAACTGTAGTTCTCAGGGTATGTATATGGAGCAGCGTACAGAGGTCCTTCATTAGCTTTGACATAAATGGGGTTCCTTGGTCTGTTAATATCTCCTTTGGTAGCCCCACTCGGGCAAAGATCCCCACCAGCTCTTTGGCTATCGTTTTAGAGGCTGTGTTCCGCAGGGGGACAGCTTCTGGGTAGCGAGTAGCATAGTCCAAAACAACAAGTATATATTGGTGGCCCCGAGACGTCTTCTCCAGGGGTCCCACTAGGTCCATGGCTATTCGCTCAAAGGGGACCTCTATGTTGGGAAGGGGTACTAAAGGTGCCCTCAGGTGGGGACGGGGACTGTGCAGCTGGCACTCCGGGCAGGATGCACAGTACCTTCACACTCCTTCATGTACTCCAGGCCAGAACAACCATCGTAGGACTCATGCCAGGGTCTTCTCTACCCCCAAGTGCCCCCCAAAAAGATGACTATGCACAAGACTTAAAACAGCATTCTGGTGTTTTTGAAGTACTAAGATCTGCTGTACCTTCTGCCCCTGTACTGATGCAACTCGGTATAAGAGATTCTTCTTCATTATGAAGTAAGGTCCTGGTCCCTGTGTTCTCCCTTCCACAGGGACCCCATCTATTTCAGTCACCTCCTTTCTAATATTGTTGTACCTTGGGTCTTCAGCCTGGTCCCATCCAAAATTTCCTCTTCCAGGGCTAATCTGCCCAAGATCTAGGGGCCCTCTGTTGCGTCTACTGGTTCAGAAGCGTTAGGGTTGGGGTCAGACTCAGGAGCTTCTTCCTCCTGGGCGGCCTCCTTTTCAGCTGCTCAGGTCCGCCTACCTACGAGAGCAACCCTCTGGCTTTGGACCAGTATTCGGGTTCCTAAGGCCTTAGCTGCCCTCCTTTCCCTTTTTGACTTTCTACCATGTCTGGGAATGGAAAATAAATCTGGGGATATTTCAGAGAAGACTAGGAGCTGACAGTCTACTGTGGATGCCTCACTAACTTCAGGATTCCCCTCTTTCTCCAATCCTCCTACTGGGAGTAAGTTTCCAAATCGTGGGAAGTCCCTCCCTATGAGTACTGGGTATGGGAGTTTAGGGACTACACCTGCTGTTACCTCAGTAGTGTTCCCCTGAATCTCAATTTTTACTGGGATGGTGGGGTAATAACCAAATGTCCCATGGACGCATGTTATCCCCATATGCTTAGCCTGCAGCAGCTGACTACACTTCATGAGCTTCCTCGAGACAAGCATGATAGTACTCCCCGAATCAACCAGTGCCATGGTCTCTACCCCATTTAGCTTTACTGGTCTGGTGTACATATGTGGGGTTAGTGAGACCCCCACAAGGTGGATTAGGGAGCATGGGTCTGCCCAGTTCCCCAGGTTACACTGCATAGGCTCCTCAGCATTGGGACACTGTGCAGCTATATGTCCCCACTCCCCGCAGGCATAACATCTGTATGGGGCCTTAGGAATTCCCTGGTCTCTTAGTTTGGGCAGTCTAACATCACGATTCTCTTTTCTCTCAGTGCTCTGACTCTTTGTGGCTTCTTGTGAGCCTTCAGCCCCTCTCTTTTTCCACCTGGGCTCTCCTGGTTGGCCAGTCACCCGAGCTCTAGGGCTTAGTGCTGCTAGTTTAACCCGGGGAGCCTCTTCCTTAACTGGTCGGGTTAGCTCCCTCGCTATCCTTCGCCTTTCTACCAGTGCAATAACCTCATCATAGGTGGAGGATTCATTCTGGCTCACTCAGGCACGAAGATCTGGCGGTAGTCCCCTCATGTATTGGTCGATGACCAGAACCTCTAGTATCTCTTCTGGATTCTGGGACTCTGTTCGCAACCACTTTTGTGCGAGATGGATGGGGTCATACAATTGGGACCGCGGGGTTTTATTTTCCTGGTACCTCCACTCATGATACTGCTGGGCCCGCACTGCAGTCATTACCCCAGATCTGGCCAGGATCTCTGCTTTCAGCAGGGGGTAGTCTGCTGCAGCCTCTTCAGGCAGATCATAGTAAGCCTTCTGGGCATCCCCACACAAGAATGGAGCAAGGATGCCAGACCACTGATCTCGAGGCCACGCGTCCCGTAGGGCTATCCTCTCAAAGGCCAGAAGGTATGCCTCTACATCATCCTCCCATGTCATTTTCTGCAGCCAATGGCTGGCCCATATGATCTGCGTCCTATCATGGCCGCGGTTCAGCTCTGTAAGGGTCTTTACCTGCTTTACCAGTTCTTGCAACATAGCTCGGTCTTGAGAAGCCTGGTCCATCAGCAGGCGATTAGTCTCTTGCTGCAGCCGCACTGCCTCCTGTTGGGCAGCTGCCTGGACACGAGTAGCCTCCTGCTGGGCTGCTGTAGCTTGTATCAATGCCTGTACTAAGTCATCCATTGTGGTGAAAAAAAAAAAAAAAACCTCTTCCTTTTTTTTTTTTAAATCACCCTCCTTCTTCTGCCACGCTGTGCACACCAGATCCCACCTTTGATACCAGTTGTGACAAAGTTCCTCCTCCACCTTGGTGGGTCCTGCGCTTATTGGCAGATTTGCTCACCTCAGTGATCTTCCCCACAGTCTGGATCAACTCCTCCTGTGTCTGATCAGGAGTTGGGAGGTTTGGGAGAAACCCGAGCCCGCCCTCTACTCTGGGTTCCAGCCGAGGGCCCTGTGGATTGCAGCTGTCTATAATGCCTCTTGTAACAGCTGCATGGCAGCTACAACTCCCTGGGCTACTTCCCCATGGCCTCCTCCAAACACCTCTTTATCCTCACCACAAGACCTTCCTCCTGATGTCTGATAACGCTTGTACTCCATAGTCCTTCAGCAGCACACCCTCTCACTCTCAGCTCCTTGCACCTCTTGCTCCCAGCTCCTCACACGCACTTCCTCTCCTCTAGTTCCTCCCTCCCTGACTGGACTGAGCTCCTTTTTAAACTCAGGTGCCCTGATTAGCCTGCCTCGATTGGCTGCAAGTGTTCTAATCAGCCTGGCTGCCTTAATTGGTTCTAGCAGGTTCCTGATTACTCCAGCGCAATCCCTGCTCTAGTCACTCAGGGAACAGAAAACTACTCACCCAGTGACCAGTATATTTGCCCTCTACCAGACTCCCACTGGCCTCGGTGTGTCACAATATATATATATATATGCACAGGTGACATTAATTGCTCCATCAAAGGAAGGAAGGTTACATTTTAAGTATCTTCTTAATAAACTAGCAAAATAAGTGATAAGATCACTTTAGACTTACTAGAAGGATTGCTTTAAATACATGATCTAAACTGTGTGGGATATTTTGACTTTGTAGATTACTGGAGCATGATCTGAGGTTAGTACTTGGGAAGGCTGATCCACGCGTTCGACCCTCACTGAGATTGCTGATAGTTCAGCATGCCTCTCAAGAAAGCAGAGTTTTACTGCATTGGACTGGAAGGCAATGGAGCTAGAAACAGAGTAAGAAATTATTGATAAACTTGATAAATTGATAAACTTACAATCTAAGTACAAGACAAGAGGCAACAGCTGAATACAAACAGACAGAAGAGGTAGAACAAGGAAATAATGGGATAACATTGGTCAGCATGATAGGAAGTGGTCTCTTGCTTTTGCCACATCTAGGTGGAACTATTGCAATGTTCTCTACGCAAGGCACTCTACTTACCATATAAAATTCAGATTACAATTCATGCACAGTCCCAACATTATCTTTCTGAAAATGTTCCAGAGTAATTGACATTCACCTTGTTATAAATCCTTTCCCCTCTAGACCTCCTGGTCTAGCTATTTGAATTTAAACAGCAAACATTTTAAAGGAATATTTTTGAACATGTAGAGTTCCCTGAGCAAAGCTACAACAGAAGAGGACATCCAGTTCCTTCTTTCCCTTTAATTTTCTTGAATAATATTTTGTTCATGTGCCAACATATCAAGCTCATGCAAATTCAAGTGGAAATGATATTCTGCAGTCAACTATGTTCCAGTCATTCTTCAGAGTCTTATTCTTCCGGCAGTCACAGAGGAACTGTCACATACTGTCAGAGTACTCCAAAGCAGACTTCCTCATTGAATCTTGAATGCTATTTCTCTTTAAATTAACTCCCCAACAATATCTGAAGAGGGCAATTGACCTCAATATGCTGAGGATGAATATGAGCAATAACCATTAAGCCAGAACCATAACTCCACTCCAAGAAGTAACCCTTTGGGAGACTATAGGCACATATGTCTACATTGTTTATGTACACATATAAAGCCCAGCTGGGCTAGGCATCATACATTCATTGAGTAAAGGCCCATTCCACAAAATAGTAGTTTTTGAGAAAATGTAACTGCTGGATGAAACAAGCAAATGATGGGAGAATAAACAGTGGTGCAGAAGTGTGATGGGGTACCTACCCCACACAGGCATAAGAGGGGTTAAGCATGCCTTGTCCCGAAGGACCAAAGGAGGTGAGTCCTCTGAACAGCCCAGAGAGGCTGCGTGAGACACAGCCAATCAGGGAGCAGGGAACAACCAGTACAGACCAGGCAAGCTCAGATAAAAGGGAGCTGCAGGGCAGAATTGGTCAGTTGCTGCTGGGAGCCTAGGGAGTAAGGACTGCATCCCTGGAAGGCTGAAAGAACTAAGTACCTTGGACAGAGCAACTGCTGGCAGGGACCTGAGGGACTGACAGGGGGCTCCTGGCTGGCTGCTGGGACTGAGCAGCTGAGGCCCTGAGGTAAGTGTGAAAAGTCACTGGGGCCATGGGGAAGTGGCCCAGGGAAATAGAGCAGCATTGACAGAGATTACAGAGGAGCAACAGCAGGCTGCTATTTACAGGGTCCTTGGACTAGGGCCTGGAGTAGTGGGCAGGCTCAGGTCCCCTCCACTAGCCTCTGAGGAAGTGGCTGGACTGTTGGTCAGTGATACTCACTCCCCACTCCCTGGAACAGGAAACACAGATGACGACCTAGCCAGAGGGCTGAGTTGCAAAGAGAATGTTGCGGTTCTGGGAACTGAGAGAGGAGACATAGGCAGGAGCAGAAACAGGGTGTCGGTGTGCAGACCGCAGATGTGGGTGTTAGTCTTGAGCTAATCCCCAGCACAACCAAGAGGAGGCACCTGTCTGGCAGTGAAGGCTGTACCCCATGACAAGGAGTATAAAGTAACAATAGGAAAAACATGTTTCTTATCCTTTTAGCTGTGTGCAAAATTCACAGGTGCAATAATCCAAACATTAGCAGTAATCTATGTATGTGAACACTTGTCCATTTAAGCATCAAATTGGATGAGCGTCTGGAAAATTCCAGCATCTAAATCAGAAATCTCGTCTTTTTAGAGTCAGTAAATAATGCCTCTGTCATGAATTTAGTTTTAAACTCTTGGAAACTGGAGACTATAGAACAGTTGAAAACTCTCACACATGTATGGCTGCAGAAGTTTTGCTGATATATTATCAAGTAAAATTCAACAGTCAAGAGCTACAATTATCAACTGAAGAGAAATGCTGGAATTAATGTGGGTTGAGACAGTGGATAGCAGGACTTGAGAGAAGAAAATAATGATATGCTGCAAACTTAGAAGACAAGACAAATATAAGCATTAGATGTTACATGATGAGGTAAGGGAGACAAGCAAAAATGATCATAGTTAAAATGAGTTTCAGAACTTTGTGCAATGAACACAAGGATGAAGAATAAACTAAATTATGGGTGGGGGGAATCTTGCCAGTGTCATTTGTGTTTAGATACAAGCCTAACAAACTACCTGCAAAATAATTTTTTAAAAGGGATCAGGTTTCAAGTACAGAATTTTAAGATCACTCGTAAACCACACTTTTATTAATTCAGAAACATGAGAAAAAACACTTAGTCTAACGAGAAAAGTTATGAGCTGTCGTTTCAATAAATGTGCTGATTACAGCCCTGCAAACATCATGCCTAAAATAAAACAGTCTACAAAAAATAAAAGTCATTTGAAGCAAAGATGGTTAGGGCCTGATCCAAAGCCCATAGAATTCACTGGAAACACTCCCATTGACTTCAATGGGCTCTGAAGGCCAATAGATAGTAACCAGCAATAACAGATATCAGACTGTCTCTATATTGATATAGCTAGCTACATATTTCTGCACATCAGAGGATAGATTACACATGTTAATGCAGTTTGTAAGAGCTTTTCATGAAGTATAAAAGAAAAAATAGTCAAGAATGCAAAACGTTGGACAGAAAGTAAAATTAAGTAACTATGGATGATAAAAGCTTAGATTTTACATACATACTCTTAAATGTCTTCCCAAAGGAGAGCACTGAAAATGCCTTCCAGTATAGAATGCACTTTAAGTATACTAAGTAATTTCTACATCAGCATGACAGATGTCACAATTTTGAGCAATTCTAAATTGAAGAGAACAGGCCCAGGCACTATTTACTCTGAAGCACTTAATAAGCCAGGGGAAAGGAATATGTAGGCAGGAGATAATTATCTCAAAAACTTTTTTAATTCAGAGAAGGTTTTCCAAGACTGAAAGCATGACAATGAACTGCAAGTGCTTCAAAAAAGGGAAAAATAAGAGGACTTTCATATGAAAATATAGAACTGTAAACCTCACAACAGTTACAGTGCTTTTATCATCCATTAATTTATAATTTCCATGTAATCTCATAGATTTCTAACCAAGTAGAAAAACTGGATGTCAAACCAGAAATTGTAATAGTAAACATAATTATCCACTGGAATAATTTAACAAGGGAGGTGATGGAGTCTTCCTCACTTGAAATCTTTATATCGAGATTGGATATTTTTCTAAACAATATGCTCTAGTTCAACCACAAGTTAGTGGGCTTGAAAAAGAAATTACTGGGTGAAATTCTATAGCTTTTATGCAGGAAGTCAAATCAGACGATCTCAGTGGTTCCTTCTGGCCTTAAAATCAGTTATCATACAAAAGAGTTCCCAAAGGTCACAGCAACTTTAATAGAGACCTGATAGGGACAATGATTTTTGATAAGCTGTCTTTCTAGGTCTCTCTGCATTTATATAGATTTATATTTACAGCTGTCAGGGTGTCCTGATTATCTTTCATCTTCCCATTGATTGTATTTTCTTCTACAACACTGTCCTTCCATTTCACTGGCAAATAAATCCTACTTGCTTTACACTGACTGAAGATGATTTACTGACAGGTTACTTGTATTGTTATATACAGTCCCTCTCCATTTGGTCATATCTCTTTTTCCAATCAATAACCCATTTCAAATATTTCAGTATATTTTTTAAACGTCCTTAAAGGGTTTGGAGGGAATGGGGCATTTGTATGGGAGAAGAATCTCTGTACAAGGTAGCTAGTTGCAGTGCACATGTTCATCTGTATGTGTGTGTGGTGAGATGATGCTCTCGACTAGAGGTAAAAGAGAGAGCGAATACTGAGGTGACTGGTGGAGCAGGAAGCTTGTTCTGCTGCTGCTTCTGCAGTACCTCTTGCATGGTTGTCTCTTTGTTTGAAGCCTATCATTAGCTCTCAATTATCTAAAAGGAATGTCAGCTTTTCAAACCTACAAGCACCTCACTTCTGGCCTGCTCCAAAGTCAGCCTCTCAATATAGCAAATACATTTCTTGCACATTTCCTGTTACCTGGTTTTGAGCTCTGCTTGATTTTACTGTGGCTGCTAAAGGTAACAAATGGAAGTGACAGAAATCTGTAAAGTAGAGGGACACATATAGGGTGTATGAGAAGGGGGCGCCCTCCGGTGGCAGGCAGTGGCATTACCGCTATGCCTGCCTCAGTTTCAGCTTTTTTCTGGAGTCCCGAGTAACAAAATGAACAGGAGTACTTGTGGCACCTTAGAGACTAACAAATTTATTTCAGCATGAGCTTTCGTGAGCTATAGCTCACTTCTTCAGATGAATAGAATGGAACACACAGACAGGAGATATTTATACATACAGAGAACATGAAAAGTTGGAAGTATGCATACCAACAGGAAGAGTCTAATCAATTGAGATGAGCTATCAAAATGTAACAAAATGTAAGCCTTCCAAGTATAAATCGCCATTTGCAGGGTTACTTTCTTATTAAAGTTCCACAACCACAAACCAGAACCCCTCAGCAGAGCCCAAACAGTACATTCAGTCTTTCAAGTTCCAACAGCCTAACACCAAGTACAGCTCAGGTGTCTCTCACCATGCTCCAGCTCTGGCACCTCT
The DNA here is from genome assembly GCF_007399415.2 of Gopherus evgoodei. Lineage (NCBI taxonomy): Eukaryota > Metazoa > Chordata > Testudines > Testudinidae > Gopherus > Gopherus evgoodei. Next base: position 94,410,897 of record NC_044325.1, read on the forward strand.
CACTGTACTTCACTCCAGTCCCTCTAGTTGGGGTGTTTCTCCACCCTGTTTCATTCCCAGACCTGACTCTAGCTCTCACCAGGAGACATCAGCAGGCTCACATCTTCGGCTCTCCAGCTTCACCTCTCCAGGTCAGTGAGCCAGCAGGCATCTCCCTCAGCTTCTCACAGCCTCCTCACCTCACTGACTGTGGCTCTCTGGCCTTGGGAAGTCTGAAGGTGACCTCATGACTGCCTTCTGCTTTCACCATCCTGATCTGGCTCCACTGCTCACTAAGGAACTCTCATCTCTCCTTCAGGGGCATCTTCTCCCTGAATTTCTCAGCCCAGATCTATTCTTCTGATCTCTCCCTCTCTGGATTCTGGATTGTGAACTCTCCCAAGCTCGCTCTCTCATGATTCTAGGTTCTGCTTTCCTGCCCTTGGACTGTCTCCCATTTATAACCAGGGGCGGCTCCAGGCCCCAGCATGCCAAGCGTGTGCTCAGGGTGGCAAGCTGCGGGGGGCGCTCTGTCAGCGCCGCAAGGGCAGCAGGCAGGCTGCCTTCAGTGGTTTGCCTGCAGAGGGTCCACTGGTCCCGCAGCTTCAGGACCAGCGGACGCTCCACAGGCAAACCGCCAGAGGCAGCCTGCCTGCCTGCCATGCTTGAGGTGGCAAAATCCCTAGAGCCTCCCCTGTTTATAACACTCTCAGGGGCAACTCTGCCCTCCTCGTTACACCAAACTAGCACACATCTGAATTGGAAAAAAAGAGCTGGGCCCAGTTTTGTTTAAGCAGCCAGCTACCCTGTTAAAGAGTGTAACACATAAATATGGTTTAAAACTATGCAAACAGCACATATTTTAACAGGCATCTCTCCCTCTTGCTCACTTAGTTATGTACACTGTGAAAGCCAATATCTTTTAAAAGTCTATTTGATGTATCAATCATGGGAGGAAGGATAATGTATAATTAGGCTTGGTAGAATTCAATTTTTGTTATAATTTTGACATCAATGTTCATTTTTAAGCATTTTTTCCAATTTTTATTGATTTAATCTTTCACATTTGCAGTAAATTTGGGGGTAGGGTAGTATGACAATAATTTAATGACAGACATTTCAAAAAGTTAAAACTTTATAACCATTAAAACATGAATTGTCAACATCACATGTCAAAATATACAAAGTAAATATCCTTAGACCAAATTCTAAGAAGTTCTCAAGCAGCACTTTTCTTTCTTTGCCTATTTGGATCATCACTGGAAATATTTTTTCATTGGTTTGTGCATGTAAGGTGAAATAGAAGTTTATCAGCATTTACTGATAAAAATCTAATCCTTCTAACCAAGCCTATGGATAATGGCACTAACTCTGTAGCAGTGCCCCTGCGATCCATTATGCCTTTCTGTTGAGATAAAAAAATCCATGATAATCCCAGTATACAATGTTGTTTGTTTGTTTGTTTATTTGTGAAGGATCTCACCTGCAAATAGCTGAGCATTCTCAACTTCCAATGACCTCAAGTACTTAGCACCTTACAGGTCTGGGCCCTTAATGCTTTAACAAACCACTGTCAATCCAAACTAGACAAAATTAACAAGTCATTAAATAAACACACCAAAATGAGAGACATCTAAATGCTAAATAAGTATATTAGCCATATCCTGAGTGACAATGATTTACATTACCTGATAATCTGACAGTAAAGATTGCTGATTTGGGCTTTGGCACGTTTCCAATGAAAGCAAATTCTCCAGCTCAGAAGGTAAGGTTGTAAGCCTCAGTGTTTCAATCTACAAATGGACACAGTCGGTCTCAGCTAGCACACTGGGATATAAGGTATGAGAAAATCTCACGAAAACAAAACTATTCATGGCTCAAATCATTCAAAGCTTTGAAGATTGTCACCCCAATTTGCACCTGAAAGTGAGTAAGAAGCCAGTGCAGTGTTTTATTATTCACAGAAAAATCTGTAGAGTGTGCTGCTTATGAAAATCACGCTCTCAAAAGGTTTACTGTAGCAAGATGATTCCTTGGCAGAGTCACATTATAGGTGTAGCAAATAGAAAGTTTACTTTGATATTTTTCTCCAGGTTAGCTCTTCATCATAATTTGAAACAGTAGGAGTGTGTGTCATTATCTCTTCTAAGAGTTTCCACATGTTCCGTAAAATTATAATAACACATTATCGTCTCATTGTCATTGCTGGGCGGTTGTAGGAGTGCTCGAAAAACTGCATTTTATTGCAGTACCTGCTTTTGTATGTATTTCTGCATTTTGGTGTTAGTGTGGTTTATTTAATAATTTCTAGATTCTAAGAAAGAGATTCTCTGTTTTATGGTTAAGACAAAGCACTAGGGGCTTGTCTTGACTAGGATTTAAAGGTGTGTTGTTAGAAGGTATTAGCTAACATGCTATTGTAGTTTACCCAAGATTGAGTGGAAATCTAAGCTCCCCTCTGAACTGCCTTGTCTACATTAGAGAGACAAGATAGGTGAAGTCATGTCTTTTATTGGACCAGCTTCTGCTGGTGGAAAGGACAAGCTTTCAAGCTTCAAGTCAGGCAAAAGTAATGGGAATATCTGAGCTAAATACAACAAGGGACAGATTATTAAGCATAAGGATTTCACAAATGTAGGAGACCACTTAAAATGAAGTGGGCAATTAAGGGTTATCAGGCAATAGGGTGTGTTGAAAAATGTTGTAATGAGCCATAAAACCAGTGTTTCTTTTTGAGTCCATGGTTCTCATGTACAGCAGAATTATGAATTTAAGTTCCCCGGATCACGTTTTTAAGGTGTTGTGCAGGTTTCCTTTGAGGATGAGGACTGAGATGTCAGCTAGGAGTGATAGCTTTGTGAAAAGTGTTCGCTCATGGGTGACAGGAGGCTTTTGTCTTTTATCATTTTTTTGTGTGAGTTCATTCACGAGTGTAGTGATTGTCTGTTTCACCCTCATAGTTGTTGTTGGAACATTTGATGCACATTGTTACAGGCATGTTTGAAGGTCAGAAGAAGGAGTGTCTTTCAGGATGTGGGTTGTAACTGTTTGATATCCCATATGGGTTCTAGTGTGGGGCAATAGGTGACAAGTAGGGGTATGTGGTCAATGAGTTTTTTTCTGTATCGAAGTTCTTATGGGTATTTGGGTGGCCATTCCATGATGCAATCTATTCCTCTGGTTGAGTGTCCTTGTTTAGTGAAGGCAGTTTTAAAGAGTGTTTAGGTGTATCCAGGACTTACTCTTCAAATCAAATTTTGTCATATCCGAGTGCCTAGCTATAGATGATAAATTTCCTGCTGTGTGTTGGGTGGTTGCTGGATCTGTGGAGGTAAGTGTTATCATCTGTTGGGGTTTTTTGTATATAGTCAATTGTAGGGTTCTGTTATTGAAGCTGATCATGGTGTCCAAAGAGTTGATACTGGTGGAGGAGCGTTCTAGAGAGAGTTTAAAATGGTTTTTGCAGTTGCAGTGGAGGAAATCTATAAGGGATTTTAGATCATCTGCCCAGAGGATGAAATACCATTAGTGTCATGGTGCATTTTTCCAGAAATTCTTCCTCAAGGTGGCCCATGAAGAGGTTGGCACATTATCCATCCTAGGTGACATAGATTTTCTCACAGCTTGGACAAATTGTTTATTGTTAAATGTAAAGTTGCTGTGGGTGAGGATGAAATGGATAAGTTTGGCAATGTGGTTGGAGGGTAGATTTGATTGTTGTTCATTATCCTGTAAGCATTTGAGACAGGCAGCAATTCCATCAGAGTGAGGGATGCTGGTATGGAGATGACATCCATGGTGGCAAGGATGGTGTTCTGAGGGAGGTTGTTGATGTTGCATAGTTTCTGAAGGAAGTCAGTAGTTTCTTGGAGGAAACTGTCCCTTTGTGGTGAGTGGTTTGAGGACTATTTCTATGAGTCCTGATACTCCTTCAGTAAGAATGCAGTAACTAGATATGACGGATATGCCTGGGTTCCCTTGTTTGTGCATCTTGGGAAGCATGCAGACAATGCTTGGGATGGGTTCATGTTACAGGAAGTTGTAGAGTTCTTGGAGTCTTGGGGAAGGAGTTGATGATATCTTTAAATTCCTGGGTGAACTGCGGTATGAGGTGGCCTTTGAGTTCTTTTTAGTAAGTAGTGTTGGTGAGTTATCTGTTGGCCTCATTAACACAGTCACTATGACTAAGGAATATGATGGCTCTGTTTTGATCACTATCTGGTGGCTGGATTTCAGGGATTGCATAGCTGTCCTTTCAATGGTGACACTGTGTGGGTAAATATTTATTGGGGATTTCAGTCTTTTTTTTTCAGGAAGCAATTGATGTAATGTTTACATTTGTGGTTCTGTCCACTGTTGGTGGGAATGGGTAGATGAAATGGTGTCAGCCTTGTTGCAAAAGCTCTGAGGTAGAGTCAGCGGAAGAATTCTTCTAGTTCTTCACATTTCAGTATGGTATCAGGTTTTATTGTGGGGTAAAGTTCAGTCCCTTCACAAGAATGATACGTCAGTTCCAGTTAGGGATAGCCTTGATAGATTGATGTTAGGGTGTCAGTAGTGTCCATGTGATGGGTCCTGGTGTCATGGTTTCTCTTGGAGAAGGTGTTCTGTTGGTGGTCTATACTAGAATTTTATATCAATGCTAGTCAATACAAACCTCTAATGAGTAGACCAGGATTCTATTATCAGCGTTACAAATCTCCTTGGATTATGCACATCCCCTGTTTGTTCCCCAGCTAATTTCTATACCTGTAGAAAGGTGTCAATTATACCTATCTCACAGGTGTATTGTGAGGCTTAATTTATTAGTGTCTTTAAAGTGCCAGAATTCTACATCAAACAGCAAAACCAGAACTTGAACAGATGTTGACCACACAAATACAAATATTTTCCTTGGAGTACTACAGTCCCTTATCTCTCACATACTGTTTTTTCAGGTGTCAGTATAAACTGATAGGTAATATATACTTCACTAGATAATGGCTCTGCTCACCTATCTGGGTGGCAGCAGCACTGTGACCATCCTGTAGTAAGTAACAACAAAAGCTAAGCATGAATCTTGGGCAAAAATGTTCCTCCTTCAACTTCCGTGGAATACTTAATCTGGCACTGCTCATCACCCTTAATAAGAATCAAGTCTGCAGCCTGATCCTCAATGACATCTCTCCCATTGACGTCATAGGGAGTGGGACCCATGTTTTTGACAGATCAAAGCTTCTTGGGGGGAAAAACAGAACATCCCAGCCCCTGGAGTGAACAGCAGTGCAGATTTTGGCCTGTTATAGATAAATTTGACACAATTGGGTTGTACAGGGAGTAAGTCAATACAGAATGTGTTGATCTTTTTGCTAGGAGTCATAAGCCCACGCATGGGAACGAGGTAGGAGGGTCAAGTTTTATACAAAACTGTTAGATCTTTTCCCTTTTTCTAAATGGCTAGCCCCAACTTCACATGGCTGTCTTACAGCTGTGAGAGTGTACCTGCTGGCTAAACTGTTTCTAATTTGACTTTTTTTTTTAACCAGAGAAAAGTTTTGGATCACTTTACCACAAAGGTGATTAATTCCATTGTTGAGCAAAGTAGCTGAATTTGCAAACTTAAAAGAAACAACAGTTTACTCCATTTATTACAATAGAAGTCTTATTTGGTTTCTCATTGCACAGAGAGAAAATATAGGTTGGGGCCAGATCTTGGTTCCTCTGAGGTAAGGAGGAATTTTGCTGTTGATTTCAATCATAGTAGGGTCAGGTCCTTTTGTATTTGCCAACTGATGGTCACACACTACAGAACATTCACTGAAAATGGTCTTTCCCAGTCCATTTTCTGCACATTATCACAGCCAAGAGTCCAACTAGCATTTCCAAGCCAAACATAAAAACTGTAGTGGACGAAGTCAGCAGGGGTGGACAAAAGATAGTCTCAATGGAAGCCAGTTTTTCATATCTTACAGCAACAGTATTATCTACAAAAGTATAGGCCATAAAATTAATACACCTCTACCTCGATATAATACTGTCCTTAGGAGCCAAAAAATCTTACCGCGTTATAGGTGAATATTACCGTGTTATATTGAACTTGCTTTGATCCGCCGGAGTGCGCAGCCCCCCCCCACCTCACCCAGACCACTGCTTTACCACGTTATATCCAAATTTGTGTTATATCGGGTGGCGTTATATCGAGGTAGCAGTGTAGTAAGATTCACTTCTCCTGCCTATATTGGGGATCTCTATTACATATGCACCATGAAGAACAATCAATTAGTCACCCCCAGGCCAGCTAAGTGACCTACAGTCACAGAGAAGAGAATTTTATCCTTAAAAACTCATAGATTTTATCAGGTTTTGGATCAGGTCTTAGTAATATGGCCCAGACTCTGCACTGACTGACCAATCTCCCCAAATCTCCATAGAATCCCTCTTTCTTGGCTAAACAGCACATCCACCCAATCCCTCCTTCCCTGCCTAACCCTAAGTTCCTCTTCTCCCTGACTAGTCTATGATAAGACACCTTAGAAAAACCAAAGATCAGGTTAGATAGCTAAACACTTATTTGGAACGTGGCTGTCCCTACCCCTCACCCCACCACTGCCCCAAGTTATATGGTAAAGTGGCCACTTCTGCCCTAACCTTCATAAATAGTTCTGTGTAGAGTAAAAATTCTGATATGTTAATTTGGGGACTTTTTCATTTGGTTTGGTCCAAAAACCAGCCTTGTAGTAAAAGAAACTGATAAAATTCAGTATAACATTAGTAGGTTTCAATTGCTCTTCTCAGGGTACAAAACAACTAAAGAACAAATTTCATGGTCACATAAATTATTCATGCAGTAGAAGGAAATACCACAAAGCTTATCTAGCCAGGTTGTGCTTTCAATACCTGAACGATTTTACAAACCCAAGCAAAGAAATTGCAGCAGAACATGAAATTCGGTGGCTATAGCAACCGCCACCAATAATAATACAAAAATTGTCAACGTTCAAATAATTTTCTAAGCATTCATGAAATTATATGGTTTTAAAAAATTGGCTGATGTGTTGGGGGAAAAACCTCCCACTACAAAGTGACCAAGATCAAGAAAAGTAGCTAGCAATAGCCTGAGGTAAATACCTTTGGTGGCTAAAATGTATTCACTCCTGGAACAGGAAAGTAATTGACAGCTTATTGCCAAGCAGCAATGACAGGATATTGTTGAGTCAAATTTCCAGATACTTTTAAGCATGTAATTGGTTTTTTAAATATCATGATAGTGTGACAGACATTTTGGGGTAAAATCTAAGCCCTTGAATCAGGTGTCAGAAAGTGGCAGGTGGGTAGGAGATGGTGAGTCACCTGATTTTAGGCAGCAAGATTGGCAAAGTGGTAATGAGAACAAAAAAAAAACTACCGAGAAGAAGAGAGAGTAGGATGTCACATGTCTTTTCCTGATAACAATTTCTTCTAATGCCTTTGCTTCTCAGTTATTTTTTGAGGATTCCTTTTCCACCCCAAAGTTGAGTTTCCAAAAAATGCAGTTTTTCACGGCAACTCTTTTCTCCTCACTCTTTCATTCAGAACTGCATGCATTGCCAGTCCAGGCACGCAGTTGCTTATCAAGGTTTTGCTCTTGGGCACCATTGAGAACTTATCACCCATCATTTATTTCAGAATCAAACTCAGGGCCAGCTTTTTAAAATATTAACACTCTTAAAGATGAAGATAGGTTCCTAGAGGCCTTAGAAAATCTCTCACTGTGCCTACCTTTAGGTGCTTAAATACCTTTAAAAATCTGGTCTTTATGCCATATACATTTCCCCACCTGTACTGTACATCACTGAATAAGGTTTAAATAAACAATTTTCCTTCATCCAATAGCAGATCCAATGTAGTCATTCAGAAGACACTTAAAAATGTGTCTTAATATTTCTCTGATATGCCAGTATTTTTTCCTTGAATATAAAACTCTTCTTTTTTTTTTTTTAGCTTTTAAAGTGTAAATGGATTTAAGAAGGGAGGGGGAGGTTGTCCCTCTTTTCTGCTTTGAAGGGGAATAAAAGAAAAGTTGTTCCTTAAATTCAGTTTAATAAAAACTGAAGTGTTTCAATATCAGCTTATTTTAAAATGATGGGCAATTTTCTAGAAATTCCCTTCATTCACTGCATCCCTTAGCACAGTGTAATGTATACTATAATTCAGTTTAAAGCTACTTAATCTTAATCCACTTGAAACCTGAAACTGCTGCACTGAAATATTGCAATAGCAAGTACTATATTTAAGATCAAAGTCAGTCTTCCATTATAACTCCCTGTATTCACTTTCTGAAAACTTTATAAAAATTCTCCTTTGTCTGAAACTTTCCTTATTTGCTTTAAGACAGGGATGGATATGAAAGTTCAAGAAAAATCCCTTCAGACATCTTTGAGTTATGGGACCCTTTCTCAGTCATTTGGCATTGTTCCTAAGCATGCTTTGTACAGAAGCGCCCTATCTGAACGTCTCACAGTTTGAAACTAGAGATGGTCAGAAATTTGTCTTTCTGGGAATTGTTTTAAAATAATTGTTTTCAACATTTCCCAATTTTTTGGTTTAAAAAAATACCCAAGCCCCCTTTTGTTCTTGTTTTTGTTGTTGTTGCTAAAAACTGGAAAATTTTTATTCTAAAAAGATCAGTTTGGGATTTCTGATTTTTTATGAAGACTAGAAAGTTTCAAATAAAGTGAACATTTTCCACTAATTGTTTTGATTTGCTTGAAAAACCATTTTTCATTGGAAACAAGTTCACACCAAAAAAATCTGACTAGGTCCTTATGGTATATTTTCAATCTTGAGCTGACCTTTGTGGTCCCGTAATCCTCAACAGTCCAAGTGAAACCTCCTTAGGAACCTGAGAAAACAGCAGAGGCATTCACAGCCACAGATAGTGTTTCAGATTGATGTTGGGACAATTTGTATGACAATGCAAATTGTATGTTGCTCCTTGAAAGACAGCAAAATACTTTAAAATGTAAGGGCCAGGTTTTTTGGATCCCTATAGCAAAGGGGATATGAGGCAGTTGAGAATTTCTTTGATGTGGAAAAAATTTCAGCTAGCACAGTCACTTCCCCTGGAGTCCCAGGCACAAGGAGGTATACTGGTAATTGAGGGATATGGCTGGAGAATACTGTGCTCTGGCAATCCCTGGAGTGCATTAAAGTTTAGAGGAGACCTACGACTACTGTAAATTCCTCTAGGACCTCCTCCAGCCCTCAGCAATCCTGAGGATCAGAGAAGAACAAAGTTAGTCTACAGCCACCATTGCAACTTCTTCTCCTTAGTTACACCAAGCAGGCTCTGGCACAACTCCAGATCTAGCCCTAAATTTCTGTTCTTCCTCTTAGCTAAAAAGGTATGTCCTTCCCATTGTTAAGTGCAGGGCCGACACTTCCATTTAGGCGATCTAGGCGGTCGCCTAGGGCACCAGGATTTGGGGGGGCGGCATTTTGCCGCCCTCAGCAGCAATTCAACGGCGGGGAGACCTTCCGCACGTCAGGTCTTCGGCGGCAATTCGGTGGCGGGGGGGTCCTTCCATGCTCCCGGTGTTCGGGGCACTTCAGCGGCAGGTCCCAGAGCGAGTGAAGGACCCACTGCAGAATTCCTGCCAAAGACCCAGAGCGCGGAAGGACACCCCCCGCCTCCAAATTGCCGCCAACCGGGAGCGCGGAAGGACCCCCGCCTAGGGCTCCAAAAACCCTGGCGCTGCTCCTGGTTAAGTGATATGCTGTAGCGCTCTCATTCTGGCTAAAGACTGTCTCCAGCCAAACCACAGCAGCAAAGGCTTAGTAATCTGTCCCAGTCTGCACCATTCATCTCAAGAGATGAGAACCCCTCTCTTCGGCACCCGTTCATTCCATAAGATGCAATTAAAGCCAAGATGGAATCATTTTTTTTCTTTCTTAAAAAACAAACTTTCCTCACGAGTAGTCCTACTTCAGTCAGTGGAATCAATGGGACTGCTCGTGTAAATTTGTTACATTGGAAATGTGAAAAACCTGGTTCTCAGAATGCCAATAACTTGACCACAATGCAATTATATGGTATTTTCAATTAGCAGTTCTTGACAAATTTCAGCTATTACAGCGTGAAAATTTGCAGGGGGAGGAAACCATTATCCCTCCACTCATAATCAAAAAGGGGCCAGTACCAGGAGATAATTAAATTACAAAGATTCACAAATGAACCAAAAGTTACAGACCAGAAAACCTCCTTTTAGTATCTGAGAACTGACAATAGAGTGAATGTTGGTTTACAATGCACAGCAGCCCTAGCTGAAAAATAGCTTTATCAAACGCTTTGACTGGAGTTAACAAAAGAAGTGCAGCAAACTGTTCGGCAGAGATTTCAACTCCAGTGAGCAAGAACCTCCAAACTAGCAAACTCATTGACATTCACGCTGGTAAGCTGGAGTCAGAGTGGTAAGGACATTCACACACTGAAAAGAACAGCAGTTTACCTTGGATGGAGTACAGCAAGAGGCTGGTTTTATTCAAAATGGATTATATGAAGCAAAACCTAAGATTGGGCTGAGGGCCAGTTAGTGGAGAAGAGGGCCAAAGGAGAACTATGTTTTTTCTTAAAAGAAGACCTTTTGCTAACTGAGGATTAGCTGAATCCCACAGCTGGCACAGGGAAAGTAACCAATCATTTGTCTGCAGTTACTTCTCATATACAATCCATAAATGATGGAGAAGTCGGACACATATAAAATGAGGACAGAATTTGGCCCATTGTCTTTTTATTGTAAGCGTGTTTCAGGGATTGTTGAGATTTGGTAACAGGAAGGGGAAGGACTTAAGAAGGTAACTGCCAGACAGCCTATAAAACATGTCACACAGACAATCACAACTTCTGTATATTTTCCCTTGCTATAAAATGTAATAGAGAATTATATCCCCACTATAGAATTCTTTGGGATGGTTAAAAAAAAAGATGGAGAAGGTATCTATCTTAAATGTTATATTTATTTCAGATCAGCCATATGGAAACCTAGGATACATCTACACTGCAAAAAAGACTCTGGCCTGGCCCAGATCAGTTGACATGGGCTCAAGGGGCTGTGGGGCTATAAAACTGCAGCGTGGATGTATGTGAGGGAGTCTCACAGCCTGGTTCCAGCCCGAGCCCAACCATCTACACTGCAGTTTTACACAAGACGGCCCCGGGGAGGGGCAAGTGGGGCAATTTACCTCAGTATTTATAGTATTCTATAGTATTGCAACTTTTTTTTATGGAAGGGGCCCCCAAAATTGCTTTGCCCCAGGCCCCCTCAATCCTCTGGGCAGCCCTGGTTTTATAGAACTGCAGCTCAAGCCCCGTAAGCCCAAGTCACCTGATCCAGGCCAGTTGCAGCTCTATTATAGATTTTTTTTCACTGTGTAAAGGTATCCATTTAGGCTTAGATACCAAGTTAGCAAAACTTAAGTACAAGTTAAGGCCATCCTTATTCAGCAAAGGACTTCACCATGTGCTTTAGTCCTACTGCAGTCAACAGGACTTAAGCGCATGCTTACTGTCTCAATCTCTGGGTAGGCTGCTCCTTCTGAGACCCTTTTTCAGGCCCCTGAGTATACTTTTTTTGGCAGGCCTGTTCCTCCACTTCTCTTTGGGATGGGATCCTGCAATCCAATCACTTTTTGACTGTGTCTACAGGTTATACACCCTGGGTAATCAACCATTTTACCCAGCAGGTCCAACAGGATTTGGATTCTGCTCGAGTTCTGCAATTGGGCCAACTGCTGTCAGTAATAGCAAGCAGTGACACAAAACCAGCTTCTCCAGAACAAAGTAAGATTTATTTGCCAAAATGGTACACAGAGCTTAGAGACTTAAAATTAAGAGACCTATAGGCATATTGTCTTGCCTAAGCTTGACATACCCCTCAAGCTCCTGGTAGATATGGCTTAGCTTTGCTGTCCCCTGTTCTCTCTGGGTACCAAATCACAGCTCACTGGTTCCAGACTCTGACTCTCAAGTCAGGTTGTCTGTGTGTCAGGCTCACTGCATGCTGACACTGTGTCTCAGTCTGCTTCCAGCTGAGCTGACCACCTCCCCATTCCCCTCTAACCTTTTTTCTTTTTTTGCCAGGGGTACCTTTTTTTAAACCCCTGAGGGTCTTTCGATCTAAACCACAGCTTTGGAAGAGAAAAAGATTCTAATTTGGATAGTCCCAGGTAAATCTACAGTACGAGATTATTCAGATTTTACATAAACCGGTTTTGTAAAACCGATTGTATAAAGTTGAGTGCACGCGGCCACACTAAGCACATTGATTCGATGGTGTGCATCCATGTACCGAGGCTAGCATCGATTTCTGGAGTGTTGCACTGTGGGTAGCTATCCCGTAGCTATCCCATAGTTCCCACAGTCTCCTCCGCCCAGTGGAATTCTGGGTTGAGATCCCAATGCGAAAACAGTGTCGCGGGTGATTCTGGGTAAATCTCGTCACTCAATCTTTCCTCCGTGAAAGCAATGGCAGACAATCATTTCGCGCCCTTTTTCCCCTGGATTGCCCTGGCAGACGCCATAGCATGGCAACCATGGAGCCCGTTTTGCCTTTTGTCACTGTCACCATATGTGTACTGGATGCTGCTGACAGACGCAGTACTGCAGTGCTACACAGCAGCATTCATTTGCCTTTGCAAGGTAGCAGACGGTTACCATCTCTACTGCACCATCTGCCATGCCATTGTAAATTGGAGATGAGATGATGGTTATCAGTCGTTCTGTATCATCTACTGCTGTCATGGGTGCTCCTGGCTGGCCTCGCTGAGGTCGGCCGGGAGCGCATGGACAAAAATGGGAATGACTCCCCAGGTCATTCCCTTCTTTATGTTTTGTCTAAAAATAGAGCCAGTCCTGCCAAGAATATGGGGCAAGTCTACTAGAGAACCAGAGAGCACAGCCGCTCCATGTCAGAGCCCCAAAGATCCCACAGAAATGATGAGCTGCATGCCATTCTAGGGGGCACCCCTGCAACAACCCCACTCGTTGCTTCCCTCCTCCCCCAACCCTCCTGGGCTACCATGGCAGTGTCCCCCCATTTGTGTGATGAAGTAATAAAGAATGCAGGAATAAGAAACACTTGAGTTTTTAGTGAGATAAAATGAGAGGGAGGCAGCCTCCAGTTGCTATGATGAGGACAGTTACAGGCCGTTCTGTACCATCTGCCGGGAATGACCGGGAGTCATTCCCATTTTTACCCAGGGGCCCCCGTCCAACCTCACTGAGGCCAGCCAGGAGCACTCATGGGCTGATTATTACAATGGCAGACAGTACAATATGACTGCTATCCACCAGGAAGGGGGTGCTGGTGTTCAGCGCTGCAGAATCCCGTCTACCAGCATCATGCAGTAGAGATAGGGTGATATTGAAAAAAAGTGAGAGATTTTTTTTTCCCTTTTCTTTTGGGCGGGGGGGAAGGGTGTAAATTGACGACATATACCCTGAAACACCCGGGACAATGTTTTTGACACTTCAGGCATTGGGAGCTCAGCCAAGAATGCAAATGCTTTTTGGAGACTGCGGGGACTGTGGGATAGCTGGAGTCCTCAGTCCCCCCTCCATCCCTCCATGAGCATCCATTTGATTCTCTGGCTTTCCGTTACGCTTGTCACACAGCACTGTGCTGTGGCCTCTGTCTATCATAGCCTGGAGATTTTTTCAAATGCTTTGTCATTTAGTCTTCTGTAACGGAGTTCTGATAGAAAAGATTTGTCTGCCCATAAAGTGATCAGATCCAGTATCTCCTGTATGGTCCAGGCTGGAGCTCTTTTTGGCTTTGGGACTGCATCACCACCCGTGCTGATCAGAGCTCCACGCTGGCCAAACAGGAAATGAAATTCAAAAGTTCGCGGGGCTTTTCCTGTCTACCTGGCCAGTGCATCCGAGTTCAGATTGCTTTCCAGAGCGGCCACAATGGTGCACTGTAGGATACCGCCCGGAGGCCAATACCGTCGATTTGCGGACACACTAATCCTAATCCGACATGGCAATACCGATTTCAGCGCTACTCCTCTCGTTGGGGAGGAGTACAGAAACCGGTTTAAAGAGCCCTTTACATCGATATAAAGGGCCACATTGTGTGGACGGGTGCAAGGTTAAATCAGTTTAACGCTGCTAAATTCAGTTTAAACGCGTAGTGTAGACCAGGCCCCAGACACATAGGTTCTTACCCCAACTGATGGCCCAGCCATTGTTGTCTTAACTCATTTGAAGTGGGTACCTAAGAAGTCATATTATCTGTTTCATTGCTTTATGTTTCCTGGGTTCATTAATAACCCCTCTTTACATCATCCTTTGATTTGACTCTATGCATTCAGTCTGGCAGCAATATAAAACTGACCAGGGAAACAGGGTCATACCTAATGTTCCGAAGAAATAATACAGACATTTTCCCAGTTAGTCCCATTTATGCCCTTTGAATGGGGGTGGGCTGCTGAATCTGGGCCTTAATTCTTATTGTATTCTATAGCAGTTTTCCAGGGAGGCAGGGCAAAAAGCTGAAGAGCACAGGACAGGGATCAAGGCCAAAGGACAAGAAGGCTACAATAATGGGCAAAAAACTAAAAATTACAGAGCAGTGTTGAATGGCAAAGAAAGGTGAGTAATTTTGTTTTATTTTAAATAAATCAATGGGTTGGTCAGAGAGGATTTCTCCTCTTGGGAGGGATACAAACTGAAAACAGTCATTTTCAGCCTATAGACCAAATTCTGCTCTCAATTACTCCTCTGTAATCCCACTATCATTGAAGAGATTGCACAGGTGTAACCTAGGACAGAATTTGGCTCAATGACTTTAGAACAATCCCTGTCCTCATTTTCATGATGCAGTGTCAAAGTAGGAACAGATTAATTAAAATAAGAAAGTCAATATCTGTCAATGAGTTCTTCTGAGGATCAATGGTGCAAAAATATTATGCTTCCCTATAACCTGGGATCCGTGAGACAGTGTTCACTGTAAACTCCATGTCTCTTGGACAAGAGTAGAAGAAAGACTATGGATTCCTCACACTCCAGTGCACTGTAAATTCTATCTCTGTGCACACATAGGGAAAAGAAAGAGGATACTTAAAGGATGCCATGGCAGATTCTGATCTCAACAACACTTATATAAATCTAGAGAAAACCTATTGACTTCGCTGTGGAAAGAAGAACTGCCATAATAGAGCGGCATCTTTAAAAAGCTGATGAAACAAGGCAGAAAAACAGTAAATTGAGAGAGACATTAGCTATGTATTTAAGGCTAATTGAATTGAGCAAGAATGAGCAAATGGAATAAATATGCACTTGAGAACAAAACAACACATTTTATGAAAAGTTAAAATATTAGAAAAACCAAGCTTACGCTAATGTGTGTACTTAGCTGGGGCTAGTGATCATATCAGAGTCCAGACATTGAGATTTTGACAGAATTACTGGATATCAGTAGTAAGGCTGATACAGTGTACATCCACAAATGTTACAGGATCCCAACAACAAAAAAGCATGGTCCTATATTCCTAGGAACCTGAGAAGTATTTTTCTGTTAGACTAAATATGGAAGAAAACAAAAAAATAAAAGAAACAAAAACTTTATCTTCCCAGATTCCAGCCCAATCACACAAGCTCGGGGAAAACATCTGGCATTAAAGAGAAAATTTATTATTATTTTAGTATCTCTATTCTATTTATTTTAGCATGCTAAGTCACTTTGCAGAGTGAAGGTATGGTCCCTGCTCTGAAATGCTTACAAATGAAGGCCCAGGTCCTGCAGCTTGCTGCATGCAGGCAAATTGTGTCTGAACAGAAGTCAGTGGGATTTCATGTGGATACAGCTGTCTACTCATACTCAAGATACAGTATCAGGCCTTAAAGCTTCAATCTCTGATTGGGGTCTTATAGATTTGAATGGGATTTCAAAAGGGAGCAGAGAATTACACTAGAAGATTCTGATCAGGATCAAAGCTAAACAGACAACGTATAGATATAGACAACATACTGGTGAATGTTGGGCATGCAACAGCCAACAAATGACTCAGTGTTTATAGACCAGAGAGAACAAAAATGAACGTGTAGTAGCACATGGGTAGTTTAGAAAACACTATGGTCTCATCTGGAACAGGGCCACCCAGAGGATTCAGGGGGCCTGGGGCAAAGGAATTTTGGGGGTCCCTTCCATAAAAAAAAGTTGCAATACTATAGAATACTATATTCTCCTGGGGGCCCCTGCGAGTTCCGGGGCCTAGGGCAAATTGCCCCACTTGCCCCTCTCCCCCAGGTGGACTTGATCTGGAATGCAAAACTGAAGAGTCCCTCTTTATTTACTAGGCTAAAATGTGCATATTCTAGAATGTAACTTGCATCTACCCATTTGACTAACTCATATGAACCATCCTATAGATTTACGGAATAAGGGCATGGGGCAGCATGTTCATAACAATGACGGGACATCAATCACTATTCTCCCAAGGATCTGGCAGATCATTCAGTGGCAAATCTGTTAGTTTTAGTTAGAATTCAGATGAATTAGAATTGGTTTTCCAATTAATAATGTTAGTCTTCACTTTGTGAACCATATGCCCATTGCAAATCATTCACACTGTCAGTTTAAATGCACATTTTTCCAGAACAACACTGATCTTTAGTGGCAGCCAAACTAAAGAAACACTGTTATTTTCCTACAGAGACGAAAGGGAACATAAGTATATGAAACACCAAATGGAAATGCAAAAGCAAAGAGCTAATTATCCTTTAATATGATACATGTATGTAGAACTGTTCCATTGTATTTATCTAGAATGATATTCACCTTCTTATTGCATAACATTCTCAAATTAAAAGATTGGGAGAAAGAGGCAGAAATATGTAAATATTTCAGACTACCTAAGAGTATGCCTTCACTACCGGCCGGATCAGCGGCCAGAGATCAATCCAGCGGGGATTGATTTATCATGTCTAGTCTGGACATGATAAATAGATCCCCGAGCGCTCTCCCGTTGACTCCTGTACTCCAGCTCGGTGAGAGTCGCAGGCAGAGTCGATGGAGGAGCGGCAGCAGCTGACCTATCACAGTGAAGACACGGCAGTAAGTCAGTCTAAGTACGTCAACTTCAGTTACGTTATTCATGTAGCTGAAGTTGCGTAACTTAGATCAATTCCACTACCACCACCACCACCCCCAGTGTAGATCATGCCTAAGATTGGCTCCTCCAAGAAAAGAGTGAGACATTTCCCAAAGTGTGAGTAGCCAGGGAAGCCTATTACCTAGCTGTTGGTCAATAACAGAATTTCAAATAGATTTTAAGATCTAGTTCAGAGCATACCATGCAAAGAGACTGAGCAATCAATCATATTCAGGGGTTGAATTCAGAGCTGCTGAGCACCGCACAGCTCCTGTTGACTTCAGCACCTGTAAAAATCAAGTAATTGACTAGGTAAATAAAATACTTTGGATGAAACTAGATAATATTGTACTTACCTTTTGTATCGAAACACATCCATGAACTCAGAATAACCCGTTGCCTGTGAATTTGATGTTTTCTTCCCTTCTTGACTGTATTTTCTGGAAGCTGTGAATCTTTAAAATGCCACCCCCTGACAAAGAACTGAGAAATGGATATGTTAGTTATAGTTGACATTTCCCCATCCCCCACAGGGTGGTTAGAGGAACTGCAGATTGGAAGGTGAGTGTGGGCTGCAAAGTCCAGGATGAAGCAGCAGGAAGGAAGGTGAAAAGCAGCCAATAGTTTAGCTGTGAACATAGGGTTCAGTGTGGGCTAATCAGATTAGGAATTCCTCCCACACATTGGGGTTCTCAAACATGTTCAGACTGTGGACTGCATCTTAACAGATTCTCTTGTGGACCCTGTCATCTGTAGTTGCATAACATCCTTGTGACAACTACAGCTGCTGTTCAAATGGAAATGTGACAGTAAGAATATATTTATGTATCTTAGTGCAATGTGTTTTTTCCTTGGTGGGAGGGGAGGGGGAGAGAATGGATTGAACCACTCTGTTCACTTGTGCTCTTCATTTCTTTTCCATCTTCTCTGTTCTGTTCTTCTCAGCTGAAAGCAAGGAGAATCTGCATCATGTGGCCAGCTGGCTCTCTCTGCACCACCAGCAAATGTTCTACACATCGTAATTTGGGAACTTCTGCTGTAGATGACTAATGATCAGGCCCACCCTGGGACAAGCTCCCAGCTAGGAAAGTATAAGCAAGTGTGTGACCTGATGAGTGTAAAATGCTTAGATTGTTATGGCTAATAACAGCCATAATACTTTATCTAATGTGTTACCTAACTGGATTCGATAGCTGGCCAGATGCTAGACTTCATTTATTTTTGGTATGATCTGATCATTTGTGAGGAGAATGTAAATGACTTAAATCAGCATAGCAGTTCTATTCAGTCATTTTACAATGTTGAAATTTAAAGCTCATGTCAGATTTATATATTATGGAAGCCAAAGTATTTTTTAAAAAATCAAGTCTTTTTTATTAAAAGAAATCAGAATAGTCTGTTTTACTGGAGTTGAGATCCATTTTTAGGTGTATACAAAAATCACAGTGTACAGAATAAAAAGAACTTTAGGCTAAATCTGGGGCTGCATTGGTTAAATTGAGAGCAGAATCTTACCATTTATGAGGACGCAACAAGTTGTCCACTGTTTCAGTCATTTGTTGTTTTAATTCCTAAAGCAAGTATGCTGATTTATGTCAAATTGTCTCTCTGACTACATCATCAATTAGCTATATAATATCCATCAGTGCAGATACCAATATTCAAAAGACACAAAGATGCTCCATGTGAGCAGACTCCTTTGTCATTCCCCCTCCCCCCCCCTGAGGACCGATTAGTCAGTGGAGATCTGCATCTGCATTCCCTTCAGCACCACACATTCTGAGCATCTCATAATCTTTAATGTATGTATCCTCACAAACACTCCTGTGAGGTTGGGAAGTCTTATTATCTCCATTTTACAGATGATGTGCTGAGGCACAGAGCAGCTAAGTTACTAGCCCACGGTCAAACAGGAAGTCTGTGATGGAGCAAGGAATTGAACATGGGTAGCCTAAGTCAGTACCCTAACCACTAGACCATCCTTCTCCTGGGTGTGGGACTTTGCCTGTGTGGAACACCTTGTAGGATCAGGGTTGAAGAGGTTTTATTTTTTTCTCTCTCTAAGTCATGCTGCTTACACATCTCCTACTGAAATATATAGAATGAATCCTGGATTTAACCCATAAAGCTTTTCATTTAAATTCCATATGAGGTCAAAGAATTTTGGCTCACATATAGCTCTCTATAAATAACGCACCCAGAGAATAATGTCTGAGGCAAAACAATATAATGAAAAGCACATGCATACAATGACATTTTTCAATCAACAAATGCATTAACTGTATTTTCTGCAAGCGCATAGAAAGCTCTTTTAAAAAAAAGTTAATTGTTTAAAATAAAAGTGCTTTAAGGCTTTTCTGATATTTCCTTTTTCTTGCATTGATTTTCTTTTTCAAACTGTATTAAAAATTTAGTGCAAGTTTCCAACTTTTCAATATACCCTAAAGCAATATAAGCATTCATTTAAAAATGTATTGAGATAAAATAAAGTAATAATTAAGCTTTGTAGAAAAAGGTATTTTTAGATCATGATGCGGTACTTGTTGTAAAGCCTATTGGACTCAAAACTCCAAAAGCAATGTATACTAGGGTTGCCAACACTGTATTTCAGAAATATCGGACTGTTTTCTTAGCACCCCCACCTCACCCCTCCTCCTGATATAATAATAATAATAATTAATAATAATAATAATTAATTAATAAGCAGCACCGCTCACCTACCTTCACCAGGGATATTTCTTGCTGCTTTTTTCAGCAATCAGCAACTCCTGATCTTGTTGTACAGAGATGAAGAAATAGAGGACATCCCTTTAATAAGGGTGTTAGCAACCCTAATGTATACTGAGCATCCTCATTACTATACTAACCCTAAAAATTTTTCCTCCTTTAATACCATGTGTAAGGTGAATGAGATACTAAAGGGGAAATGACCCTGGATCTCCTGACTCCTCATCCTCTACTTTTACGACTAGACATGCTTCCTCTCTTGATGAATGAAGCAGCTGTTCCCTGATGAGGAGAACTAAATGGCTAGGCTTTATACAGCATGTGGGAAGAGTACTGCATCACAAGATGGCAGAGGAGATGGCAAATGGAAAGCTGCAAGCAGACAAACAGCTCTGAAAGGCTCTCAGATGGCCTGTGGAGGGATAAATATTCAGGCTAAAGAAAGGACTTTTATTTACATGGCAAGGGTGCATAGGCATCACTTTTACAACCAGGGTTCAAATACAGGGAGTACCTCAACTTCATATGACAAGATTAACTAATTGATGCTTCTAAACATTTATCTCAATCCTACCAGAATGCCAGGAGGGAAATCCACAGCAACTGCATCCAAGACGAATATTCTTTTTGTGACAAAGATTTTCATTATTGTTTCAATAACTGATTATTGGCATGGAAGTTTTAAGCATCTCTGTATAGAAAACTGAACAACAAAACATTTTCAGGAAATTAACTTAATCTTTGTCCATTTAAATAGTGGCTGTTCTACACATTTCTTCATTTCTGCCAATGAAACCAAAAATTTTAAAGATCCACCACGTAAAAAGAACCCTGAAACTCAATCAAGTTTAAAGTTTGAGTACAGGATTACATTTAGTCTTCTATTTAAGTAAAGTAAATACTGCTCTTCAGAGCTGGATTCTTGCACAAAGACATCAGACTGATATGCTAACAAGTAGAATCTATGGTCTCACACCCATTTTACACCATATTTATACTGCCCTAGATATCAGTGGAGTTACTCCAGATTTAAACAGGTGTGAGACTATAGATTCATAGAGGTCTGAGTCTTATTTACATTAAGGCCCCTGTAGACCACTCTACATTTATATCCATTATTAGACCCCTATACAATGCAAAAGGGCCTCAGTGTACATAAGAATTGGGCCCATAGATTATCAGGGCAGAAGACTCCATTGTTGTCTCCTTCTGTGTCCTCTGGTGTAACAAAAGCTGCAGAATTTCATTCAGGAAATCCTGCAACAAGCCCAATAACTTGTGGTTGAACTAGATCATGTATTTTAGAAAGACAGCCAGTCTTGATTTAGAGATTTCACTTGATGGAGAGTTCATCATATTGTAAAATGACATGACAGAGCAACTTACCAACATACATGCCCAAAAACCTCATCAATGTCAGCACCCCATTGTACACTCCCTAGGACAAAGGGCTTTGACCTAATCAAGCCTCCTCGGTGGTACTGCAATACCACATCCGTTAGTAAGTTGTTCTGATCATTAATTACTCTTTGGAGGGGAGGTTGTTTTGTTTTTTAATTGTGAATCTGATCCAACATGTCTGTCCTTCAGCCAATGACTTACCAAGTTTGATGTCCATTCCCAGTTTCGTGAAGAAATTCTTCATGCAGCGCATCGCTAGTGACACTTCTGATCATCACTGACCATTTTGTGCACTGTTCACTGTTCTCAGTTTCTCTGATCCCGTGCACAAGATGGTCTGTCAAAACGCTCAGATGGAAATGAATATACAAGCAAACACCCATATATTAACATCACACAAAATCATGAAAATTTACTAGACCAGGTGCAAAAATCTGTTAATTAGTCTTTACTTTGATGATGGTGATAAAGAAAAGAATGAATGTTATTTTACTTGTTAGTCAAAAGACATTACTCAGCCCAGGCAAATGGACAAGTAGAATTTTCACTGGCTAATTCACACAGAATTATCCTATATGAACTGCTTTACTAAAAAATCAAAGACACTATAGAACGTGAAAAATGAAACAATGTGCTTCTGCAATGTGCCTCTTCATTTTACTATATCCAAAAACAATCCCATCCTGATCAGTTTTCATTTAGTCCTTTTGTGAGCTGTTTTCATTTATCTTCTACTTATCCATTATTCTAGTTAGTTTTTTCCACCCTCCATAGTATATTGTGCAGTACAATATTTGATATAATAAGTAGTATAATGTGTGTTTTGTTTTTCTTTGTCTATTTGCTGACAGTTTGGCCTGGCCTCTAATGTTGTGCTGTATACAAAGCAGCTTCTAGATTTTTATAAAACAATAATCATTAAGGCTTTTGTTGATTTGTTTGTTTCTGTTTTTGCCAGCAACTGCTTCAAAAACACAGGCTAAGATAGTGATGGCACAGGATGTGGGTGAAAAATTTGAGACTTGTAATAGATGTTGTGCCTATCTCCCGGCAGTTCTACAGAAGAACATTATTAGTATAAGGGTATAAATATCCACTAGTAATCAAAATCAAAATTTAGCCATCAAAATCTCAGAGCTAGTATTGACAACCCCTGAAAAAGGGGGAAATAAAGTAAACATTAATGGGAAAGTGTCTGTGCCATATTGTAAAACCCCACGTGGCCTTTTTCCAACTGCATGCACAAAAGAGGACATGCAAAAATGCACTAGTTTTTGTGCAACTAATATACACATGAAACTGCATACACAATCATAGTAACTGCACTTGCAAATCACCTGTCACTCCACTTGTGCATGCACTTCCCAAAACTGCACACCAGCTGGAGTTACAGCATGAATAAATTAGATGTTTAAATACATGTGGATTTTTTCACAAGGAACTACATGCACAGAGCTCTAACTATCTTGCCATTAAGTCATGATATGGCTTCAGGGACTGGGATATAGGATAAGATATAGGGCTGGAACTTGTCTTCAACTATATTTAATTGGAGTAGCTCCAGGAAAGCCAATGGTGTTAGGCAGATTGGCACATGTTTAGGATCTGGAGCCCAGAATATATCACCACCAAATCACTTGTTTGAATCCATCCTAAATCAATTGTAACTGGAAATTATTCCTCTCCAATGGCATATACGAAATGAATCTGACATCCAAGCCCGCAGCCTCAAAGGCAAGAGTCAACTTTTAAAAACTGCCAGGGCTCCCATCTCTAACTGGTAGCCCTTATTGACGGGCTCAGCAGAGAATGATTGGAATGGAGCCTGAATGATCCTCTCCCAGATGTAGTTCCTGTATAGGTCCATCTGCAAGCTACACTGCCAATAACTGTACTACTATACCTGTTTTGTAGGTCAAAAGAGGACCTTAGTTCCCAGTCATTCATAGGGAATACACAGGTGATTTATTTTACTGGTCTTTACTTTTAAAAACGTTCTGGACTGAATGATCATGAGAGATGCTGGGAGGTCTTTTCCTTATCTGTTACCTATGTCAGAGCTAAAATATAATATGATACATACCTACTATGTATGTAGGGCTCATTGCAATAATGGAACCATCCAATGCTACTTTCAGCAGAGCCTTGAATTCTCAGAGAAGCACATTCTGAACAGATAAAACTTCCCTTTTTAAAATACTAATTGTGCCTCAACCATCTGTAGATTTGCAAGGCCAAGGCAGGATGGGCATGAGGAACCTTCCCTTGACCTGCACTCCTTCACACAAACACAAGCCAGGCACAACTGCAGTTCCTGACTCTTCTGATTGCAAGGGCTGCACCTTGCCAGCATCCTCAAAGATGCCAAAGGAGAAAGAAAGGAGGGCGGGATGAGCCTGCAGAGCTGGCTGGCCATGGATGATAGCAGGTGCTGCATCCCCCAATGCATGGTTTAGGGGGCATGCTCCTCCTGTATGAGGGGGAGCTCTGGGAGGTGTTCTTTCTGCTTGAGCCCAAATGCAGGTCTTCACTTTTAAAGGAACAATCTGGATCTAAATGTCTGCCAGAGAAGAGCTGTTGGGAAATGAGACTACTGCTAAATGTCCTTAGTCTGTCGGTTTAAATGCAAGCAGCAAGCCTGTGACATGTTTAAATGCAATCAGTCATATTTTACAACACATCCAGAATCATCGTGGTAGCATGCGTAATGTCCTAAGAAGAGGTGTAATGTGGCATTGACCCACCAAGTCTGAGAATTCTGGTAGCTGCATTTTTATAAACTGAATTCTGAATAATTGGGAGCTCATTAAACAAGTTGTTACATTACTACTTTCTAATGATAAAAGCACTGCCTAAAATGCACAATGCAGCTTTAGAAAGTGGATCTTTGGTGAATACTGAAAGACTCAGTCGCTGCTTGATTTTGACACTCAGGCTACGTCTACACTTGGAGGGATGTGAATGACTCCCAACTCACATCAACATACTCATACTAGAGCTCAGTGATCTAGCTGCACTAAAATAGCAGCGTAGCTGTGACAGCAAGGACGGCAGTGAGCAGTGTCAATGGACTGGCCACCCTGCATGTGTACCCCTGGAGTCCAGGCAGATTTGTACACAGGTGACTGGACCATCCTGTCACAAAAATACTCATTCTACTGTAACTACACTATTTTTAATGAGCTAGCAAGAGTTTGCCTACATAAGCTGGGAATCACACACATACCCCACCCCAGCTCACAGTGTACATGTAGCTTCAGAAGGCTGGTGTAAACTGGAGTAGCCCCGCTGACTCCAATGGAACTATGTTGATTTACACAAGTTAAGGATCTGGCCTTCAAACTTTGAGCACTTAGAAATGCTCCTTTTTTATTTATTTATTTTTCCGTGACCAGTAAAATTTTGTGCTATTTATTTGGCAGCAGAACTCTCTATTGAGCAACAAAGGGTCAATAATATTTTAGCCTTTTCAGAATGTTGTTTTTAAACATGAGGGCTATATTTCTTTGAAATATGATAAGAATTGATAACACTGAAACCCATAAGAGGAAATAAAACTCAATGCCACACCACTGACCATAATGTTTTCATGCTAAAAAATTTCAAGTACATATATATATATATATGAGATCATGATATTCTCACTCATTCTAATAAACTGACACTGACTAGCTACGAGTGAAACTTAACAAGTATTATACCAGAAGTGCCAACTCATTTTTGTAGATGCTTTTACAGAACCCCAATATATATATTGCACCAGAACTGCAGACAGCACAAGAACAATAGTCATGTTGGGTTTGGCAGCCACTAGTAAACAATATGCAACTTTCCGAAGGGCAACCTCTCAATTATGGAGTGCTTTAATGTCAAGCCTCAGTTTCTTCCAAAACCAAGAAATATTTACAGTTGGCTGGCTGCAAACATTGACAACAATTCCAGTCATGGGATTTAAAATTATTGGTGTTCTCTGACAAAGAGTACAGACTTTTTTTCAGAGATTCATAGCAGCTAATTTCAAAGCATCTGGAATAACTGCTGAAGCTGATATTTATAAAATCCTAACAAATGTGATACAAATTGAAAAAATCTGTTCTCAGTTAAAACCCAGAGAACACAATTGATTTGCCTTCCAATTAATTTTGAGGTATTTACTGATGGTAACATTCCCAAATCAGGGTGGGGAAAATAAAGGAGAAAATTCAAAAGTCATCTAATAATTTCCAGGATCAGCTTTTTGCTGGAGTGTGCAGAAATCATCATCAAATCCCCAAACTCCATTCTACCTATATGGGAAAGAGATGTGGGGTCCTAAAGGCCAGGGGAGAAAACTAGAGAGGAAAGAGAGAGAAACACATTGTAAAAGGGAGTTTTAAATCAGGATGACAAACAATTTCAAAAGACTTCAACAAGTAAACAGCAAAACCAAACCAGCTGTAGCACTGGCACCTGGCTATCTGACTACTCCATCTGTCCAGTATCGTGACCTCCAATACTATGGTCCTTCCCTTCTTTGCTCTGTATGAATCCTTTTTCAGTTGTCTCTCATTGTCCCCTTGTTCACTTTTCCAAGCTGCACACTGTTCTCATATCATTATCCCAGCCCTAGTCTTAGCTACTTTCAATTAATGGAACCTCTGTTTATAAATTTTAAATGAGTTCAGTGAGCTCAGAAAAATAAAACTAAAAAACCCATTCCTCCTCTTGCATGGAATTGCATCCATCCAGTCCACTGCCTCATTGTTTCCTCAGGCAAGAATTTCCTGTGAGTAGTTTCCCCTTTGTCCTAAATCAAATGATAATCTTTGAAACTATTTAGCATTTGCTTTTATACTAACTTCAATGGGAATTCAGGATTAGATTCAACCCTACTCCCGCTGAAGTCAATGGGAGAAATTCTCATTCATTTCAATGGGAACACGTTATGTACCATTTGAAAATGTCATACCAAGTCCACTCCGTAGTGCTGCAATCTAACAGTTTAAGCATCTAAAAATTCTTATGGGTGTGAGAAATGCTTTCTAAAATCAGAAGACATCTTGCAAACTGTCTCTGCCTGACATCACCCAGCTCAGTGGGAACTTTTCAGATTGCAATCTGTCTCCTTGATGTATGCTGTGACAATGTCCTCTGTCTCCACTGTCCAACACAGCATGTGATGATCCATAACCACTCTGAGTGCTCACAATCCACTTTGACACAATGTTGAAGCACACCGGTTGCAGTCACAGGAATGCCTGATTATCTGGCACTGCAAGGCAGGTAACAGAGAGACATTTCCAAAATCTGAAATCCAGACAGGATACATTTTCATTTTAAATAACCCCAAAGTCCTATGGGCAACAATGGAAGTAGCCCACATGATAGCAACCATTGTCCCTAAATTCCATAATTAGCCTGATTACTAATGGAAGTGATAACCTTGCTGACCACAGTGTTGTAGCCATGTCAGTCCCAAGACCTGAAGAAGAGCTCTGTAAATTGAAAAGCTTGTCTCTCTCACCAACAGAAGTTGTTCCAATAAGAGATATCACCTCACCCATCTTCCCTCTCTAATAACCTTGCAATCAGAAGAGAGGCCCTAAAGCAGAGTGACTATTGCAGTCATTGGCTGGAATATGCCAGCTGTGGCACTCTAGCAAACAGGAGTAGGTACTAATCACAGCGTTCTAATTTAATATCATCAATGTCCTTGGGGAGAACAATTTAACCAGCAGCTTGAGAAAGACAGAGAGGAAGGAAGGAAGGAAGGAAGGAGAAAGGAAAGAGACTGAGTGGCACTAAGTTCCTTGAGACTGTCCAGCCTGACATTGATGAGGTCTCAATATTTAGTCTCTTCCATGAGCTGCTGCTGATGGAGCTCAAATTAGATTTGAAATATTAAGAGAAAGTAAATGTAATAAATATAATAATTGATGTGCAGTTTCTCATATATTATTTCTTATTTGTTGTTCATGTGAAATGTGCTGTTTAAGCATAATTAGCAAAAATGGACATGCTTTAATTTAAGTATCAGAGGGGTAGCCGTGTTAATCTGGATCTGTAAAAGCATGCATCCAACAAAGTGGGTATTCACCCACGAAAGCTCATGCTCCAATACATCCGTTTTAATTTAAGAAGTTTGTGCCTCCTTCTATTCCACCCCTTGTGCTTAGGACAGACTGTCTAATAATCTGCTTCATTCTATAACAAGCTCCTGAAAAACCTTCTGTATCATGAAGCATTGTAGTTGTTAGGACTAATAGTTACCATGTACTCGTATTATACTCTGTTGTCCTGTATGCTACTCAGTCTAGCCTTTTTTTAGCTCATAAACACTTTGGAACAGAGATTGCATAATTAGCTTAGTACATTTATGGATTGTAAAATGATGTTTGTGCTTCTGGCACTGTAGTATATAAATAATAATTAATACTATGCTTATAGAACCGCCTGAATTTCTTGACTCTGGAGTCACTCCACATTAAACTTGTGTCCTTCTGATCCCTGGACTGTAATTTCCTATATGACTTCAAGTGTCCAAATTCTCAATTTACACAAGATGAAGTCAACTGACTTGCTCTGGTTTTACACCAATGTAACTCAGCACAGAGGCTGATCTATAATTAGACATCTCTGGCCTTTAGGGGGCAGGGAGGGCACCCTGAAGTTTTTCAGAGGAGCGCCATCTATTAACTAAGGCTAGGAGTTTGATTATAAATAGCGGAGAAGCCGCAGTAGCACAGGAAGAGGCAGCGAAGGCATGACTTAGCCATTCTGAGTCCAAAGGAGGGAGGTGTGTATTTGGCACAGCTCAGCCATGCCTCCGCTTATGCTACCCAAGGTAAGATGGCTACACTGCTATTTATGTTCACGCTAGTTCAGTGAGAGCTACCACAACAATGTGTACATGAGCAAAGGAATCACACCCCTAGCTCATAGTATAGACATAGTCGAAGAGATTGATTCTGATTATATTTTCCGGTCATTTCAAAAGAGATCAGCTGGTGGATAAGGGAATAGTGATCAAACTACAGGCAACTCTTGTACCCTGAAATTTTGTAACACTATCCAATTCCATAAAAATCTGTTGAATTAAAATATGGGCACATTAAAAAAACAATCTTTTCTGGAGTACATATTAAGGGCCCAGCCCTTCAACACTTATTATTTACATTGGTTTCATTGATGGCACATATGCCCAACAGCAATTCTTGTCAGGATTGGATCCTAATTTTCTATAATGTAAAAGTGTTAGGTGTACAAAATTCATCATTTCTCCAGCACAAATACAGCAGTATTATATTCACTAGATTGTGCCACGCGCTTCACAGGGAAGTAGGGGAAACCCATGGTTTTGAGAGACCGAAAAGTAGGCTGGGACCCTTATTGACATCTTGTAGCAACTTTAGTGAAAATAATAGACTATTCATCACTACCGAAAAATCATCTGGAATTCAGTGTTATTAAATCATGACTGCTAAATACTGCAGTGGATTAATGGACTAGCTTATGTCACGTCAGAATGGAAAATGAGTTTGGTGTTTATTATTCAGAGACTTTTGTCCAATTTTTTAAAAAAAAAGAGCACATGGATTTGCAGGAACCAGCCCAGACTCCATTTTAAAATATACATTATTGTTTTCTAATCTTTAATTAAAAGTGAGCTTCACACTGCCAGTTAAATATGCATTTACCAATTTCTGCTCCTGTTATTCAGTTTAAAATCCCTTTGCCTTTATGTATGTTTGTGTCTTTGTTTCTGTCACAAAACAACATAAACTCTTCAGACGTACACAAAAAAATACAAATGGAAAAAGCCAACCCAGGTTGGCCAGGCACTGAGAAACACCTTTGACTGCGCTATACTGTAAATTTTGATAATACTTTTTACCCCGAAGTCTCTCAAAGTATGTTACAAATTATACAGATGAATCACACTGCCCGGGAAAGCGATGCAGCCGGTGAAACACATCAGCTGTTTAACAGTATGCAACAATCCTCTGTATGAGCTTAAGACACAAGGAAGATTGCTTTTGTAACTGAAGTAGCAGTGGAAATTAAGAACACAGTCAGGATTGGAGCATCATTTCAGAAGAATTTGGGGGGTGTAGCAGTCAGTAGATAGAACATTATAAGTGATTATATTATACCATGCAAAAGCTTGGTGTGTTGTGAGGAGAAAGAGGAAGACATAATGGCTCACATAGACTTAGGAAAATTCTGGGGTTAGGTGGACAAATGACAGCCCTTGTCAGGACACTTGCATTAACTGCCCTATTCTGGTAAAAAGTACCAGGAGATCATTAATGACCATAAGCAATCATGATTCAGTTATATATCTCCTCTAAAAGACACTACAGAACACACTGCCCTACAGCCTCATAGAGGGGGGGAAAGAATGGAAAGCAGATACAAGATGCGCTTAAAATACAGTATGTTAGAATTCAACAGAATGGTGTCTGGGTCCTGATTCTGCAAGCCAATTACGTATGTGCCTAATTTTAAGCATATGAGAAGCTCCACTGAAAGGAAAGCCTGCTATTAACATCAATAGGTTTTAGAACAGGCAGAGCAGTGCACTTGACCACAGCAGTAAATTAATCATTACTTGCACACAAAACAGCATGAAAGTGGCGTGCAGCGAGGTATTTTTAATATAAAAGAAATAAAATTTACCTTAACTGTGACTAGAAGGAATGTTTTTTCCCTTATATTATAAGGGAAATCTGAAGTATTTAACAGATAATTGTTGTTGGATTTATATTTAAAAATGCTTGGTTTCTATATTCAACTTATTTTAAAATCAGCTTCAAGAACCAGATAACATTGATATAAAATAGAAGATTTCATGTTTTGCAACATCTGACAAAATGTTTTATGAAGGAACAACATTAAAAATCTATGCACATTGTAATGAATTAACTACCTAGGCCATACTGTGTCATCAGTTCTTAGGCAGAATGCAACATTGATTACTGCCTAAAAATTGATAGCACACTTTGGCTATTTGTATTCAGAGTGATTTTGTCTGGTATTTTTGGCCCAACATTTAGGGAAAAAACAATAAAAATACTGTAAAGCCAAAAATGAATCTAAGTATTTTCAATTTTTTTTGTTTGAAATTTCTAATGCATACCATTTTTCTTGGGTAGTTGCATTCCCTTGCAGTGTTTCCAATCCAAACATTGCAGCATAGGCCTATTGCTTGATTCCCAGAGCATGAAGCTGATTAGAAACAAAAAGAAGAAAGTAGCCCTTTAATAGGAAATTAGACATTGAATTAATTTTTAAAAAGCCATCATCTTTCAAATCAAGTTTATGTTATTCAGTTTAAATAGCATTTTGTAATCTTGTTTGAGACAATTTATATTCCTTGACTGCCCCCTCAACTATGTAGTTACGTAAAAGAGGCCTCAAAAAATATTGGTAAGGCAATTCTGACTTGTGTAGTATAAAAGAAACACAATTTACCCAGTATAAACTGCCCTCTGCTAAAATTACACTTCCCTGGTTAGCTACTGAGTTTTGTATTGGGTCACATTTAAAGTAGTTTCCATGAACAATGTTCACCCCACAGTAGTTCATTTGAGTTATAACAGAATATTCTCTCTCTCTCTTTTGGAAGTTACAGAAGTCCAAATCACAACTCCTGTAGAACTACCTGCTGGTCGGATTCTTGAGAAAGGGAGACAGCAAACACTGCAAAAA
This sequence comes from Gopherus evgoodei, assembly GCF_007399415.2. Lineage (NCBI taxonomy): Eukaryota > Metazoa > Chordata > Testudines > Testudinidae > Gopherus > Gopherus evgoodei. The sequence goes on from NC_044325.1 coordinate 94,441,806, forward strand.
TTGCCTCAAGGAATTTTCTTTGGATTGTTTCAGCATGGCAGATGGGGCTTGCTCCTCCCTCTCTACAGCTCCCCCATGATCAGCAGGACAGCAGAGTCCTCCATGCCAGCTCCAGGACCCCTTCCTGATATTCCTTTCCCCATCCATCACTCCTCACACAACTTTATAGGGAGTATCCTTTGTGAAGGACCTCACAGAAGAGTTAACGCGTCCTGAGACTGCAATACCTTTGTTAACTTTCCCATAGGGTTGGGAAAATGGCAGAATACACTTCTTCCTGCCTCCACTTCTAGCTTGTCCCTCTCCAGCCCTGGATCCAAGAGGGATCTCTGCAGGGTTTGGCACAGAAGTGGTGGCTGAATCTCCCTCCCTCTGCACAGAAAGAAGGGCAGCCATGTGGAGGGAACATTTGCATTCTTACAGCTGGTCAGAAATGTGTCCTATTTGTCTATTTCAATTCTGCATCTGTTATGTGTATAAGGTGCTAATATTTACACTAAGTCTTCCCTCTTCCACACTGTGACAATGAACAATTCAGTATTAGACTGAAAGGACCAACATTAACCCTAGTGTAACTCTATTGCAGTGTGTTGAATTACAGCGGGGGCGACTTTGGCCCAAAGACAGCATACATTTAATGTGCTGAGCCAATCTGACTGTAGGCTAAATTTAGGCTAAATTATATATCCTGAAAGACTGCAAATAATTTGGCGATAAAACTGTGACAGAAATAAAATGACATGTTTTTAGATTTATGAATGAAAAAATACTGTTATATTTGCATCTCATTTTGAAATATGCCACATTGCTTACTAGTCCTTTCAAATATTTTCATCTTGTTAGAAAATGGTAGTTCTATCATCTCTTACAATGTGATTCACAATTAGGGGTATATATTTTCTCTGTCATGGCAGAAAACATTTTAAAATTCAGCATACACAACAATTAGTCTATTTAATGTATCTCAAATTATTTTATTATATTGTGTAATGGTAGATTATCAGCATATTACCTATAAAGAATTTCTTTCTAATGAGGATTCCTATCTACTATTAATTCTGCTGAGCAAACCACTCAGGCTGCACAAAAGGAAATCAATGCTTTTAATATTATAGGGTGAAAATATTTTCATAACACCAAGCAGACAGTGATCAATTAATTATACATTTTTAAACTGGATTGAGTCAGGGAGAACATCTCACCACTTATGGCCCTTGCTTTTCAAACTATTGAGCCAATCCTACTTCCATCAAAGCCAATGGCAAAAATCCCTTGACTCCAGTAGGATCATAACTAGGGGTCAAATACTGAGATGCTTACTCAGTTTTTATTTGGTATTTCAAGAAACAAAACTCCTGCAGAACTCAATGGGAGTTTGCCTGTCAAGGAATGAATAAAAACTAAAGCCAAGCTCATTACCTTAGATTCACACATTCAGCCATTTTCATTGCACCATCTCCTCCTCCTCTGGATTCTGTGAAGCTCCCCCCCCCTCCACCCACACACACAAACCTCCCACATCCACAGGTCCAAAGTCTGTGTAGTGGGCAAGGGCAGAGCCAGGAGGATGCATATCATCTCCCCTCCAGTCCTTCACAGAGCCCCTCTCTGCAGAGATTCCCCTGCACTATCAGAGGCCGCTGCAGCCATAGAGAATCCCCGGAAGTGCAACACCAGTGGAGCCACATTGTCGGGAGCCAGAGGCACCTGTGACTGGAGTGGATAATCCAAGCCTCCCATGATTCCTCCGAGATCTACAAAGTTTGGAGGTGGTCCCCCTTGATCCATTTCAGGAGAGGACAAACCCAACCTCATGATACAGTAATAGGGGAGGAACTCTGTGAGTGAAACCTCTTGAAGGTTTCTTCCCACAGCCCGCCCCACCAATGGGCTACACTGTGGTAGCGGGCAATCTGAGACACTGACTATTCGGCCCATAGTATCAGTGACCATTTCCCCTTAATGATTCCTCAGCTTACCAAGAAGTTTTTTAACTAGGCCAAAACCACACAGCTGAGGTAGTATCAAACATCGAAGTCTCAAAAAAACAGGTTGCAAAGGTTGTGATATTATTCACCGGCTCCTGAGGAATATAGGTTTGAATGTCAGTGGCAACACCCCTATTAAGTTCAATAGGAGCAGGAGCAGGCCCCATATTTACTTCAAGAATCTCAGAAGCCCTTTGGCAAATTTAACCACTGTGTTAAAAAAATCAATATCTTCTTTGTTTAATCAAGTATCTTGTTATCACTCTAAATGATAGGCCATAAATATAAAATAACAGAACATAAAACTCTCAGAATGGAAATATCTGTAGGTGGTTTGGAAAGAACAAATGCTGTGTTTACACAATTAAGTGCAGGATTCACCAAGCACTGATCAATATTATTATTTCCTATACAATCTGGCTCACTGAATTTGTGCCTGCATAGCTCTACCTTGTTTGCAGAAAGCTGTGAGAGGAAAATCAAGTCTAGTATGAAATATGCATCAATATGTGCAAAACTGAACAAATGTCAAGTGAATGGGATTGTTTGTGTTATTTTACCATAGAACAAAAAGTAGCCAGAGATCCATAAAATCAATTCAGTCAAAAATGTCAATTACAGTGGCACAAATATCATGTAATCACATAAGGATGCAATTAAACACAGAATTTCCCATGAGTTATAGGATTTAAATTCTCTCAACTCCTTTTGCCAATAGCAAACATAAAACCCAGGTAATCTCAGTTTTTGCAAACATATCCCCGTAAGCAAATAAATGTAACACTTAAAACGCAGTCCCTGTAGCCTAAGGCTTACATAGGGGCATTTTATATTCGCAATATCAATAATTCTTCCCATGAGCTGCATTTTACATACTCCTTCTGAAAAAATATTTGTATGGCAGACACAACTGAAACCATAGTTCTCGTGTTATATCCTCCTTTCAGTTTTCTCTTTTTGCAATACTGGTCCTGATATGAGACTACTGGATTACATTTACCATTTTCATTATATTCCACTGGAATCAATTTAAGGATAACAGATTACAAGAGTTATCTTAACTGTAAATGAACTCAAACTGCAGTCTTTAAACTGGACACTCCCAATAATCTCTGCACTTGGTGATTTTTAATAAAGAGGAACCTGCACCCGAACTATGCTTGGGTTTGGTTGTTTTACAAAACTGACACCTAGTCTCTAATTATGGTTCTACATTTTCCATTAATTTTACAAATCAATAGAGCTATGCCAATTTACACTAGATGAACATCAGACACATAGTTCTTTTGTTCTGTTTTATCATCTAGAAATTGCACTGATGCGCTCTTATCCTTTCCCCAAACAAAGACAATACTTCTGTACAGTGTATAGTACCAGAGCTAAAGAAAGTGCTATGATGAGAGATGGACCCAAGCTGCAATGTTTGGAACCATATCCATATCTGTTTAGTTCTGGGGCATGGGGGCCCAGTCCTGCAAAATGTTACATGTCCTCACAAGCAGCCCTCTCCATCCAGTACAATTAAGTATTTGGTTGGGGGCCAATTTCTAATTAGGATATGCAGACTGTATATTTTTCAGTAGGGGAGAGTGGGAAGGAGAAGAGAATCTCCAGAGCATTTCTTGTGAGAAGTGCTCCTCAGAATAACAATATGTGGTAAAACAGAAATACGATCTATATTAGGTTATTTCAGGCAAAAGTTATTTATATTCAACCAACAGCCATTTTAATTCTACTAGGAAAAAAGGTGGTTGGAACGTCACAAAATACAGCACTGAACTTCTCTGTGACTTGAAACATCAATGGTTATCTTAGAAAAGAACAATTCCTGGCAAGATCTTCCTTAATACATGGATTTAAAGTAAATTCCCCAAGTGTGCAAAACAGATCAGTAATATAAGACAGTTCACTGTTTGATGAGAGCTGCATCAGGTGGAGAAATCCAACCTTAGTTGTTTTCAACAGCTTTTCACATAGTCCATGAAACCTGCTAACAGACGGTATATAGATCCGAGCAATGCAGTAGCACTTATTCTTTGTGTCTGGGCTGAGCAGTTCCTTCAGCTGAAGCAGTAATCTGCAAATGATATCAACAAGCAATCCTTCTAATTAAGTTTAACAGGACTTTTATTGTATCCCTTCTTTCCTCTAAGGACTGCATGCCAGTGATACCGAACACAAACATATCATTCAGCACCACATTAGTGACATGCAGTCAAAGGACTTGAGCTAGTCTCTCTCTATGAAAAATTGGGTCGCTTGGGAAAAAAAGCTTTAATTCTTTACAACATAAAAGGCTACCCATTAGAAATGAGAAGGTTAAACATATTGCCTTGCAAAGGCACCTAACGAATCAGTATCCAGAGGCAATTGTTAGCCTCTCTAATAAACCATAATTCATTCTTAGCCATAGTAACCAAAATAAAACAAACCCTCAGTTTTATGTTTAGTACAGTGAATTTTGGAAGTTCTACTGACTTTGGGTGAAATCCTGGGCTCAGTTTATGTGGCCTCCTGGGACTCATTCACTCCCAGAAAGCCATATAAACAAAGTGCTCTGTAGGGTAAGTGACCGTGGAGATGGTCCACTCCACAGCACTATGTTCCATGAGTAAGTGCTTTTCAGCTGCTAGGATGTGAGGAAACCTATTCCAGCTAGCAGTCTTGAGCAAAATTTTGCCTCTTCTTCCCCCTCTTTCTGCTGGGTCACAGATGGCGGCAGTAACCTGAGAGAAGCTCGTCTGTGGGGAAGGGAAAGAAAAAAGAGGGGACTGAGATTGGGTTTGGTTTCTCATGCTTTTATTTCAAATCCACATAGCAGGGGAACAGTCATGGTGGAAGGGAGTTCTCTCCTTACCTCACATCCCCACAGCTTGTGACAGCTCTTTTGTGTGTTTTATCTGAGCTGCTTGGTTGACATGTCCATTTCTGACTCAAGCTTTTGGAAAGGACTGGGGCTTGCCAGCTGATCAGATTATTCATGATCACCTCAAAATGGGAACCTTCTGCTAAGGAGAAATGGAAAGATCCTTAGCTATGGAGCCAACAGGGAGCCAAAAGTTCTTAAGGGCTCCCTAGTATTCAAGCCTACTGGATGGTACTGCAAGAACTGCATCCACTGACAGATATCAGAGAACTATGCATCTGACTATCTACTTCCATATACAATTACCCACCTGCATGTATAAATATTGGGGGTAGAAAGAGGCACAGCCACTGTGCCCTGCTTTGAAAATTTGACCTTCTGGGCCCAACCCTCCATTTACACAATTGGGTTTATTTTGCCATGCACTATCTAATTTTCAAGCAGTATAGACCCCTCCATCCCCCAGACAAGAAGGTCAGCCTTAAACATCTTCCTGTCTAAGATACCATATGTGGCATTGTTAGTCTTTCCTGGATCACTTGAAAATTAGGTATGGCCTCTAACATCTACTGGGAGATTTTTTTCTGTTTCATGAAACTCACACAAAGTCCTGCTTTACTAAATCCCAGGGGATCATGACTTCCACATAGAATTCAGTACATTTTTAAACACTTTCTCAAAAAGCTTACATCATTATCATCACAATGAAATACAGAGCAAATAGGTTCCTTTATAACACACATTAATAGATCACACATTAATTACTAGACAAAACTCCTGAAAACATTTGTATGGCGAAACAAGTTACCCTCATGTCTAATGTAACTGTCCCCAGTTGTCTCAGTAGGGACTTTTAGTAAATGCGCAGAAAAAAATCCTAATAGGCTCAGTGGAGAGTTGACAACACTACTCATGACTCCATCACACCTTTCTAGTATTTAGGAAATTCATTAATTATTTCCCAGCCTTCCCAGTAACAAATGATAGCATCTTTAGGACCACGATACCCATCATTCAGCAGCTGAAAAATAGCTTTGCCTTTGAAGGCCCTCTGGCACATCAACACAATTAGTTTTAAACAAGTACCAAAACACATCAGGAGGAATGATAACGTCACAGGAATCAGCAAAGCACACTTACAAAAAGAAAACTGGGTACTAGAGGGACAGCAAACAGGGCCTATAGAAAAAGATCACACTGTGATCATGGCAGCCAAATATTAGGAGTAGCAAAATGTTCAGTGATTGTTTACTGCATGGTACTCAAGGATATGAGAAATTCACATTTTCCAGTTTGCCTAGGATGGCACAAATCTTAGCACTGGAACTAAATCTTGGAGCTAGTCTAAGCAAGATGTAACAAGCAGGGTTCTCAATAAACACTCAATACTGGCTTTTATAGCACCACAAAACTCCCATTCCTTTCACAGGGAGGTCCAGGTTTACAATCTGATTTCAGTGGGAGCTATGGGTGTCCAGCAATGAAATATAGCTCAAAAAGATTTAAAATGTTTTTCAAACAATGCTACATCAAGATGGCTGACCACTGAGCAAGTTCCTTAAATCAGATATATTTCTCCATATAATAAAACAACCCAGTTCCTGTCTGCAAATATTGTGAATTGTTTCTTCAGTCACCTCTATTAAAGGTAGCTCAAATCCAATGAAAAACAGGAAGCATGGAAGACCTGAAAAGCTACAAAATCTTTTTCTTTTCTGACAAAGTAGTAAAATAATCAGTGTAATCATCAAGGTCAATATTTTCAAAAGTGACTGAGTAGTGATTTTGGCCATCTCAGTTTTTGGCTAACAGTTTGAGACACCTTAAAAGGCAGGTGCTCAGTGCTTACTGAAAATCAGGCCTCTTCAACTTCTCTCAGTTTAGGCACCAAAAATATGAAGACACCCAAAATCACTAGTCATTTTTCAAAATCTTTTCCCACTCCTTTTTCTGCAGGCAAAACAATTCCTTCATGTCACAGAGAAACAGATATAAAGTACAAAGAGTTTTTTTGGTTGATAGGTTCCACTGAACTGACTCCATTTACTTTGTGTACTTCATACTATATTGCATTTAGAAGCTATGAAAAATGCTAATTCTCTGTAACACTGTGAATAATAAAAAAAACTTTACTAAACATAAATTACACTTCTTGCCTTCAAACATACTGTATAAAAATACCGTTTATTATAGCAGATGCTCATGAATTAAAAGGCAAAAACCCAACAGTTTGGTTTAGAAGATTCTCACAGAAGATTTAGATCTTGAACAGCCTCTCTACTACTGCAATTTTTATGACTTTCTATCTTTCACCTTGTGATCCATATATCCTGGATCACCATAGCGCCTATAAATAACTAATGGAAATAAATGGATGCAGAAGTAAATCCTCAAGTATAAATTGCTATATAATACCTGAACTATACTATTTGTGGTGAGGAAGATACATGCCAGAATAACATTTATCTAAAGCTTCTCATTTGGCATACAATAAAATACAATGATGCTCTTTAAAAATGCAAACAATTTTTTTTTTCAAAAAAACCCAGACCAATCCCAGTTATATCATATACCTTTTTCACTGTGTATATCTGTAGCTAGCATTTCAGAAACACAAGAAGTCTTTAACTGAAAGACTAATACTCTTTAGCCTCCTTCAACCTGACTATACAATATGCAAAATTTCTGCCATGTCATGCTGCCTTGCAAAAATGAGTGCTAAACAGGCTTAAATTGTTCCTTGTGCTGGAGCTCTTCCTACAAGATGCTCAGCATCCTAAAATCCTGTTGAAGTCAGTGCAAGGAGAGGGCACTCAGCACCTTGCAAGATGCCCATTTAATGAGCCCTTTAAAGAGGTAGTGCTTATTGCAACTGCTCTGAAATGTAAAGCCCTTTTCATATACTTGCATTAGAGTGAAGTGTTGTACATCATCCTATTTGGGCAGGAAAACAAAAGGTACCTTTAGTTCACATCGATTGTCTTTTGTAGGTTTCTGTACTCGGGCTCCACTGTGCAGGAGGAAACTGCCACTGACTCCCTGAATTCATTATAAAGCTGTATCAATATAAAACCAATAATGGAGGGAAATGAAACAATGTTTATACAGTACATGTAACACACCCCAGAATAGACATAGTGGGCTCAACTCTGCTCCTATCAACATTAAGGACAAACTCCCATTGATTTTAATGGGAACAAGATCAGGCCATATTATATCAGTATACATATAAACTACAAATATGAACTGCATTCGCAAATTATGTAGTAATATTTTCAATAGTTGATAAAGGGCCCAGTCTTCTACTCACTAAAGACAACAGTTTTAACATTGACTTCAGTGGGATTAGGATTAGACTCAAAAACAGCATAACTAAACTAAACTAAATTAAAAGAATAGCAATGACACTGTATAATTTTGGTTGTATTTCCATCATCAATAAATATTTCTTAAGGCCATGATGTGATAATTTGGGGAATTCAATACTGCAAGTCCCACCATCAAGTTCAAAGGGATTTTCTCACATTGAGTGTTTTAAGACTAAGCCAGGGGTGAAAATAACTTAATGGGTTTACCGGTACACAGGGCGGCCGGGGTCCTGGGCAAGGTGGAGGGGCAGCTCTGGGCCCCCGGAAAGGGTGGGGCCTCAGGCAGAAGGGGCAGGGCTGGGGCCAGACTCCCCCAGCCAGCCTTTCAGTGTTGCACGACCTGTGCCGCCCAGAGCTCCAGTGGTGATTTAAAGGGCTGCCAGAAGCCCCGGGCCCTTTTAAATCGCCAAGCCATAAGGCAGTTGCCCCTTTTGCCCCCTGAATCAGCGGCCCTGCCAGTATGGTCAGCTGTGTACCAGCGGCCACTTTCTTACCGCTACCGGACTGTATCGGCTTACTTTCACCTCTGGACTAAGCCCAAATTTAATATTCGCTAGATTTATTTTTATTGATAAGACTATAAAGAGGCACCTATCTCTTTCTATGTCAAAGCTCTTTTTGATGTAACCTACAAAATCAAATGCATCCTCCAAAAATAAACATAAAAATCCCAGCAGCACACAAAAGAGAAATAAAGAAGAGCTGTATCCATCTTTTTCCACATACCCCAGTAAAAAAATTTCTGACATTGCAGCATTAACAGTTTTGTTTAAGAAAAATATGACTGTGCAGTATTTTTGAGCACCCTAAGGAGAAAGCATGATCCATTATTTAGTGTGCTAGTTTAGGACTTCTGAGATGTAGGTTCAAATTCCTGCTCCACCACAGATTTCCTGTGTGACCCTAGGCAAATCACAGTCTCCCTATGCCTTAGTTCTCCATGTGTAAATAGGGATAATAGCATGTCCCTACCATACAGGGTTGTTGTGAGGATACAAACATTAAAGATTATGAGGTGCTCAGATACTACAATAATGGGGATCATGTAAGAACCTGAATTTGACATAATTTATAAAGTAATGACATTTGTAGTTGCAAACTTCCTTTAACCAACTGCTCCCTAATTTGGTTTCAGTGGCAACACTGTGCTTGCACAATTGAAGGAATAATTAAACATAACTTATACTTACCTACTTTCCACCAGTCAGAATCTTTTACCAGATTTTGAAATGTAACTTAAGATCTCACTTCTTTTCTTTTCTTGTTTTTGTTTTGTTTTGTAAAGGACCTGCTGCAAAAAAAGTCCTCAAGGCACATTATAATTTTCCAGAATAAAGTTTAAAATAAAAATTAATTCAAACACCTTGGTACAAAATGATTTAATGGCTTGTATTTATGAACTAATATGTAATCAGAGTTCTGAATACATAGAAAGCATGGAAGTAATTATATAAATTTTCATATTTGCACCTGGTTCCCAGGTAAAACCTTTCTTAAGTGTTTAACCAAGAATTAAGTTGTCAAGAGTTATTTTCACCTCAAATGATCTTTGTGGAAATGAAGGTACGCTCATTTCGGTCTCAGTGATTTAAAAATAACCGATTTCTCCACAATCGCTTATTTCAAACAAAGATGCACAAATATGATAAACCATTAAACAAGACCCATTCACTGTAAAGCCAAAAATATTTGGTCATTCAAACACATCAACAATAAAATGCATACCCTGAGCCATGTCTACAAATATTATGAATTGGGATTTTGGTCACTCCTATTATAACAAAAACTATAGTATCTATGCTGGATGTTATGTTAATTTTAAAATGCTAAACCATGTTTTGATGTAATACTTTTCTTATACCAATTAATTGCAATAATTTAGGCCAGTATTTATAATAGGATACAGTGAAAGCAGAACAAACGTTGGACCAGTCGGAAATGGGTCCTGAGGAATTGTATTACTGAAAGCTAAAATACCAAGTAAATTTCCACAAGCTTTATTTTAATACTTTGTTTGCACTGAAAATTGGATTCCCAAGCTCTGGGATCACTAAGAGGACACATCATAAATCAAGGCTGTGCAGGAAAAACTAGGCATGCCCAAAATAGGCATTTCTAGATTAGGAGTATAGATGGGTATTCAGAGCTGCCCTTCCTGTCACTATTCCTCTAAAATGCACTTCCCATGCTTTCCCAACCATGAAGTGCAAGTTTTTCATACTCTTGAGCCACCTAAAAATTGATTTTTCGTAACACTAGGTCAATTAGAATGAACTTCCCACAATTCAAAACACACCTGACATGAACTTTTTTGGGCCTGAGGCCACTAAACACAGTTCTTTTGTTCAGGGATATGACCTGATGACACTTAAATCAGACTTTGTACACACCAAAGCCATCCAGAATAGATTTCTCATGTTCCATCACAAGCTAGAACAAGGTTTTGCCGGCCCAAAACCCAACCAAATTATACTTTCTATGACTAAGAACAATCCAGAATTAATATTTAACACCCCCAAAATACCAAGAACAAGGTGGTTGTGACTTGGACATACCTACAACAATTTTTCCAGGCACCTGCACTGCCTAAAATGACTTTGCATGACATGGAAACAAATGAAATGGACTCTCTTCAATGCAAAAAAAGGAGATAGGAGATTTTTCTTCAATCTGAAACAAAGAACTGTGCTTTCCATCAATGGGTTTTATGTTAGAACCATTCTGAGAAGGCTTTGCTAAACACTGAAAAGCCTAGACATTGTGCTCCCTAACAAAGAAACACAACAGTTGGTTTCATACCAGTTTGGGGACCCACACTGAGGTTTCCATGAATCAATGTGATTTCAAGAAACAGAATGATTGTAAGGAAGGAAAAAATATAAGTCTCTGAAGTCATGCATTAAATCAGCTGTTCCCTTAGCAAAGCACACTCCTTAAGAACCTGCTTTCCTGCCTTGGCACCAAGTGTTACTATAAAAATGATATATTTATTCCTGAACATGAGGAGCAATTTAGAAAATTAAGTAGCAGACTCCGTTTGAAATCCCACTTTGCATTAGTGTACCTCAATGACTTCTACTGAAATTGCTCTAGATTTTACACCATTGCAAGAGAATCAGGCCCAAAATCTCAAAATATTTCATTTTGTGTTATTTGTAGTTGGAGCACACGTCTGTTGTGGCATGGTCTGAACTACAGTACTAGGTCCAAATTTATCCCTGGTGCAACTCCATGCACTTCAGTACACTTATACCAGAGATGCATTTCTCGTCCATAATTTAAGAATCAGAGTATACCCAAATGATGACAATATTTTATTCTGGTAGTTGTCAGCATCAAATAACATTAAGAAAGTTTTGACAGCAGCAGCAATAGTAATAAATGGGAACTGTAGGTGCTTAAACGAGGATTTCTCTTGCACAAAGTTGCAACCAAAGTTGTATTTTATTGAGACTTTCCATTTTATTGAAAGGATTTATGACCTACAAATTTTAGCCTTTTCATAGACTGAAAGTGTGTTTGGGGTGAGGCCTTGTCAGACTGTGTTATAACTGATTGGACTGATGAGCAGTGGGCCAATCAAATCCAAAGGTCCATGTAAAGATATTTCCTTCCTTTCTGGAAACGCAGGGTCCTTTTGTATGTGTCAGAATGGTCTGCCAAACTAGTAGCAATACCTAATTTTGAGCTACAGTTATTCTCATTTATATAGACAACCCCTGACATAACAGTTACATACATGTACACAGGCTCATATATATCTTCAGGAGGCACAGCACTTTCATCTGACTTCATAATGTTCTTCTGTTTACTACTGCAAGTCCCCAAGAGTAATGCAACATATACCTTTCCCTCTGAAATGAAGAGCTTTATTCCTTATTTTTACAGTACTCTCCGTCTGAAGATTCAAAATTCCATGATCTCTCATCCAGCCTAAATTTCCCACTTTCCCTATCAGCCAAATCATCATGCAAATCTGCACTCCTTATTTTCCACCAATTTGTCTTTAGCTTGTACTTTCCTTATTTTCACTACCTTTTTACTGACTCGAATAAGATCACCTGGGACCTGGCTTATATAGTACTGCTATAAATCCAGTATACACAGGAATCCATATGTTCTTAAGCTGTTACTGGCACCTCTTAACAAAGCACTTTCTTTTGGTTGATTTTTGTGGTATATATAGTAATGCCCATCCTTATTACTAACATTTCCTCTTCATAGGCTTTTTTAAAAAAATTTGTTTACATAGAATAGCAAGAATGAAATACAGTATCTTACTTATAGTGAATTTCTACAAATAAAAACTATTTGGGTATTATGCTTTAAAACTTAGCTGAGTTTAATGTCAGCACACTAAATAGGACCTCTGCTTAAAGCTGGTGAAATCTGTTCAGGATTTTATGCTAGGAATATAATGCTTATCTGTGGCCTTTCAGTCAGGGCTGGGCACAATGCAGTGTTTTCTGCTGTACCCTAGATAATATTAATGTATTTTTTAATAAGCAATTCTACTTACTGATGTTTGCACTGGAGGATAAGTAGAGGATCTTCTTGGCTGATATGACCTACACAATAACCATGAGGGCAAAAACTGACCAACCAGGAAAGTCCTGAACCTAGGGCTCCGTTCTGTGTCACATGATGTTGCTGAAAATTAACCATGCCACTTTGATACCTGTGTGCAATTTCCATTGAGGTTAGTTCTGAGTACTAAAAAAATGACACTTTTCAGCACCAGAACGTTGCCATTCTCTATCCATCATCCCAGAATTCCTCTTCTGGGCTTTGGATTGCCATTGCAAAAATCACACCAACTTACTAGTGTTGTTTAACTCCTCTATTTCTCACAATGCCTGTTTCCACATCCCAAAGTGCCCATGTCAATATTGTTCAAGGGTAGTAATTTGGACCTCTCTGGATTCCACAATGCCTTCTCCAAAACTGTTCCACTTTAGTAATGCCCTGTCCAGATAATTCTAGCTCCAAGAATACCTACACCGCTACCACAATATAATGCCACCCGATATAACGCAGTAAAGCAGTGCTCCGGGGGGGGGCAGGGCTGCGCACTCCAGCAGATCAAAGCAAGTTCAGTACAACACGATTTCACCTATAACGCAGTAAGATTTTTTGGCTCCCAAGGACAGCGTTATATCGAGGTAAAGGTGTATTTTGAATGCATACTTTATGTTAGATGATACCTCTCCTATTTCGTTCCAAGTTCTGAAATATACAGTGGGCCTGACAGTACAGTTCTTGCACACTCACATCTCCAACTGAGGTTAATGGGAGCTTGGGGTGGCTTAAACATAAGCAAGAATGGATCAACAAATACTTTCTTGAGGACAGCCTGGGTCCTGAAGTGTTTATTCTAAATCCCAGAATGCCTACTATGGATCTTAAAGGTTATTTCAAATGCACATGGGTGAAAGCTGTAATTAAGGAAAAAAACACAGCTCCAATAATAGCACATTTAAAAGTTAGCAATTCTTAGTCCTCATCACTGTAGCAGTTGAACACCTTATTACTGCTACAGTCCCTTCAATTACTCAGAATTACATCAATACTGACAAAGTGCAAGTATTTATCACGGATTCTGAATGCTGAAGAGTGACCCAGTAAAGAAAATATAAAATACACTGTTATTTCTTGAGGGCATCAGTAGAGCAGACTATTTAAAAAAAAATTATAAAATTTTACTTCACAGTCCGTTTTCAGATCACAGATATTCATAATTAAAAGAATATGGAATTAATGTAACATTAGATGGTTAGCCATCAGCATCACACACACAAAAAACCCAATAAAATGAGATGCAGAATTCACTCTTCCAATGATTGTCATTCAACTACTACATTAGTAAACATTCACAGTATGAAGTCTCTTTCAGTATATCTCCAGCATAAAAAGTAGTGCAAAAAAGCATTCCAGTCACTTTGCCACTGCATTCAGACCATGTTAAATGATTATCTTACTTCATTTCGTCCATATATTAGACAACAAATGCTGCAATGCCTCCAAAGAGAGTTATAAAAATAAACAATTTCTGGAGGTTCAGCAGCCTTTTCAAAGTTATTTTCCAATTAAAAATAAGCATTAGATAGTTCAAGATAAAATTTAGACCTATGTTCTGTGGAAAAAATTTGGTTTTTACAATAATTTTTACTGCTTTGAAGATCACAACTATGAAATCCAATGATTTATGGTAACAGCTATTAAAGCATTGATAAACGGATAATGATTGCTGAACTTCATTGTTTCTTACATAGTAAATACCTCTGAATGCCAACTTTTACCACTGAGATCTTATTAGTGATGTCAACAGTTCATGCACCCTATTTAAAACTGTCTTGGCTTTAATGATTTCTTCCCCTCATGTGCAAAACGCTTGCATTCTAATAAAAATATAAAGTTTGAAATTACATCAGCTCAAACCACCTCTTCCACAAGGTATATAATTTACTTGATATGTAATACAACTTTAGCAACGCTATTTTTTATTTGTATTTATGTATTGTATGCTTGAGACTTTTGTTTGCATATTTCATTTTTATCACTGCACTCTTTAATGCATAAATATATTTGGAAACTTTCAATATTACACATCAGTTTCCACAGATTTTGAATTTACACAGTTTTTCTTCTCTGTCTCACTGTCATTCCCTGTGTCCTGACATTTTTTTTCCTTTACACAAAGAGACTCTTTAACTCCTTCTTCCATCTCCAAATACTCTGATTTACCCTCTGTGGAAGAAGAAGATGAGCTTCTAAATTTCTTCAGTAAATTAGTTGGGAGGTATGGACAACTGACTGCATTTTGCGTCAGTTGTGTTTGTTCTTCATTCTCAGTCTCTCTGTGATAGAAATAGTTAAAATTGGAGACAATCACTGGCACTGGTAAAGCAATGGTTAACACACCCGCGATGGCACACAGGGACCCGACTATTTTCCCACCCACAGTTATGGGTTTCATGTCCCCATAACCAACTGTGGTCATGGTCACTACAGCCCACCAAAAGGCATCTGGGATGCTTTGAAAATGAGTGGAAGGTTCATCAGCTTCTGCAAAGTAAACAGCACTGGAAAACAAAATGACTCCAATAAAAAGAAAGAAGATGAGGAGCCCCAGCTCCCTCATGCTGGCTCTGAGTGTATGACCTAGGATCTGCAAACCCTTAGAGTGCCTGGAGAGCTTGAAGATGCGAAACACCCTGACCAGACGGATGATCCTCAGGATAGCAAAAGACATGGCCTGTTGACCATTACTGCCCTGCTGCTGGACCAGCTCAGTGCCCAGGGTGATGAAGTAAGGCAAGATGGAGACAATGTCTATGATGTTCATGATGTTCTTGATGAAGACTGCTTTGCTGGGGCAGGCAAACCATCTCACTGTAAACTCAAAGGAGAACCAGATGATGCAGACTGTCTCCACAATGAAAAATGGGTCATTGAAGATAGTGTGCCCCCCACCATCCAGATGTAGAGTCTCATTGAAAAGCCCCTTCCCCAAGCCCAGGGACAATATGAGCTCCTTGTTGTCTCTGAATTCTGGCAAAGTCTCCAGACAGAAGATGACAATGGAGATCAAGATGACCAAGACAGAGACAATGGCAATGCCCCTGGCTGCACTGGAACTCTCTGGGTACTCAAACAGCAGCCAGATCTGCTTCTTGAACTCATTGTCGGGCAAAGCCTTATCCTCTTCCTCTTTGACGAACCCTTCATCCTCCCTGAACTTGAGCATGGCCTCCTCCCCAAGCTGATAGAATTTCACTTCCTCAGTGAAGATATCAAAGGGCACATTGACCGGCCTCTTCAGACGGCCTCCAGACTGGTAGTAGTACAGGATGGCATCAAAGCTGGGCCGGTTCCTATCGAAGAAGTACTCATTCCTGAGTGGGTCAAAATACCTGCCCCGCTTTGCAGGATCACCAAGCAATGTCTCAGGAAACTGAGCCAAGGTTTTCAGCTGAGTCTCAAACCGCAGTCCTGACACATTGATCACCACCCGTTCGCAGCACTCATACTCGCTGTAGCGTACTGTGCTGTAGCCCCCAGGGCCACCACCACCACCATCATCAGGTGGTTGGTCCAAATACGAAAACTCATCCACATCATCCTCATCACTGTAGAAGAACTTTCCTTCCTCCTCATCCTCTTCATCCTCCCCCTCATCCTCCTCTTCCTCCTCACTCAAGTCCTTCAGTATCTTCTCCTCAGAGCCACTGAGAGGCAGCAGCTCAGAACATGGGAAGGAGGCCCCACAGTCCCTGCTACCCAGATAGTGGCTTCTCTTTCTTCCTCGTTTCCTCCTTCTACTGTTCTGACACTGGAACAAATTGCTGTGTGATGCATTCCCACTGTGAGAAGAGGAAGCCCCCCCACTCTGTACCTGGTGGTAGTGGTGATAGGATCCACCTCCTAATGAGGCCCCACCTTCTACTGCCGCCGTTGCTGCTGCCACAGCAGCAGCTGCCGCTGCCCTCGAGTGTGCCAGTCGTTCTCTCTCCCGAGCCCGAGCCTGGACGGCATATCCATAGGGCATGTGGCTATTGCAGCCGGAGCTATCTGCACTCACCATTGCAACCTCCATTTTGTAATTGTTTATTTGTTTAATACAAAATAGTCTAGGATATCTGTAGTCACACCTTGACTTCTATGAGGGGAAGTTCAAAGCCATTTGCATTTGGAGGGCAGTTTCTTGGAAGCACAGCACATCATGGTATTAGTAAAACTGAATTTGTGTTTTGCAAAATTGTAACCACCACAAAATCTGCATTTTCTTATCATCCAGGATGTCTGACACAGATAACTGTGTTTTGCTATCAAAAAAATAAAAGATGCAGCCTTCAGATTTGATCTCAGAAAAAGTCTAGGCCTTGTCCTTTCATCCACCAAGCCTCTTTATTTTTATTACACTCCAGTGGCCTCTCCAGAATCCACACATCTGTTCAAATTCACGATTTTGTTGTAGACTCCAAAGACTGCAGCCAGCAAGGAGCAAATGTTAATGCAAAGCAAGGAGGTAACTGTCCTGTTGTTTTCTTGAAACAGAAAAGTTTCAGGTCTTTCGTTTATCATTGTAACCAAATGCAAATAGTCTCTTTTCTCATTTGCTCCATGCAATGCTTTGGACTAACGATATGATTACTGATTAATAATAGTATTTAGGGAGTTGAAGTAACTTCCGGCCATCATTTTGTTTACACAGTGAGGAGGTCTTTGCAAGCCCTCTTTCTTCAGCCTGTCAACAGTGTCTCAAACCTTGGAGCAGCACCCCAGGCAGTAGCTGCAGTGGCAAGAGGAGGAGGAGAAGGCTGCAACTCTGGCTCTGAGGTCTCCATAAGGGACAAGGGAGAGGATCACCCTTTGGTTATGCTCATGCAGAAGAAGTACTTAACCTGAGGCATATGCACACACACATACACACAAAAATAACAAAGAAAACAAAAAGGTTTAGAAAGGGTTGGTTCATTTTCCTAAGAGGCCACAGTGTAGATCAAGTGCAAACTGTGTCATTTATTAAGGTGTTCAGTGTTCAGCCATCCACTACCCACACTATTCACATTTATACATCACACACACAAATACACAGACACTCCATACACCCAGAGATTTTATATAATTTTGTGTATGGATATGGGTTGTGTGCATAGATACATATAAGTGCACTTAAGTATATAATTGTTTTCTCTTTCAAACTCTAGGAGAGCAAAATCCATTTAAATTCTACTGTATATGGCATTCAAATTTTGCAAGACTTTATATATATAAAATCTTACATACATATATATCAAATGTTGCACAAAGAGACACAAATATCCACAGTATATTCTAAATCTAACATGTTTTAGTCATTCTGCACCTTTTTCTAAATTTTCACTTAGTAACAGGTACATACCTGGGTATATTAAGTGATGAACATCCATACTTGTATAACAAAAAAAAAATACAAACTGTAGCTTCCATGGAGCAACAAAACCCACACACACTCTCCCTCTCTTTCACACAGACACACACACAAGAAACGGCACCCTCATTTATAGCTACCTGTTTATTAAAATACTACAGAAAGAAAAATTATATTATACTTACTGTTCCGAGTCAGAGAAATAGCAACGCTGTTCTCCCTCGTCCAAGGATCTGGAGAAAGAGCTCTGGAGGAGGGAACTGTACTAAGCAATCTAGGTTTGCAGGTGTTGGGACGTCAAAACTACAGGTTGATGACTTATTTTTCTCGCTTCCCTTTATATGCAACCAGACCTCCTGGAGGGAGCCAGACGAATAGCCCGGCTCTGCAGAATTCTGGTCAGCGACGATCACTTCTAAGCCCAGATCTTAGCAAAACAACAACAATCAAGAATCTTGCTCCAGAAAAAAAAGGATTCGGGTGTGTGTGCTCGCGCGCGCGCGGTGGAGTGCGTGTGTGAGTGTGTGTGTCTGTACGTGATCACTAGTCTTCCCAACACCGGCGCTTGCTCTAGGGTTTGTGAATCAACGTGAAATAATCCCTGTACCAAGACAGGCTCTGGCTATTGATAAAAGGATGCGTCCTGCTTGTGGCAATTTCCCTCTCACGCCCGTTTACACTGCAGCTGATCGCCCCGCAGTCCAGCTACCAGTCACGCTCTCAGCATCCACTTGTTGTTGCTGATGTTATTTCTAGGGCGATGGGGGGAGAAGGGGAGTGATGCAATGAAAATAAAGACAGTAAAAACGAACAGCGAGATTTTCACTCCCGGGTTTTAAAGCCCCACCGCAGCAATCAAGAGAACTCTGTGATCAGTTAGTTGCTGGAGCAAGAACTGTTGCTCTCTCCCGCTCTCTACACCCCTTTGTCAGTCTTCTGCCCAATTCTCAACTGTGTTTACGTACCACTGAAGGACGAACGCCTGGTCTGATTTATTCCCTGGGCTTTCCAGCCCTCGATCGGCCTCTAGCGGCCACAGGCCCCCTTTGCAAACCCCCTCTGGCATTGTCTCTTTTTGTATTAATATATTAATTATTGAAATAAATATTCCAGAGCTGAATAATACATACGTTGGCTAATAAAACTTAGCTCTCAGGTCAATGCTCAAGGCTGTCTTTTTATTATTATTTTTTTTAAGAAAGAAAGTCCGTGCTGCTCAGGAGACACTGGGAATTTCAAAATGAATCAGAGACTGTGTCACACACATTATCAGGTAAAAGCTGGATCTAACTGTCTCCTGCTGATTTTTGGCCCTGATCTCCCAATCTGCAGCATCATAATAGAGAACCAGTCTTACTGCTTCTACTGGAGCAAAAAAGAAATCCAATCCACAATGCACCCTGGAGTAGGAACGCTGCAAAACCCAGGATCTGGTACCGGGATCCTGCCAAACTTCAGCCTCAAATTCTAATGCTTATATAGAGAAATAAGTCTGGCTTCTCCTAATGCATGAAAAATCATCGCTGTGTCACATCACCTATAAGCACCACAAAACCAATATCAGGCATATGGATCCTACCAGATTCATCCAATTTTAGCCCTTACCTGCCTCCAAAAAAAAAAAAAAATCCATAGCATGAGTAAGAAACAAATGTAGCTGCTCCTACCCCACCCAAAACCAAACAGATGGGAGAATTTGGTGGCTTGGGGTCAAATATGTCCAAGATCCAGCTGGAGCCAGACACCTGCTCCAGGTTTTCGCAGCATTGATGAATGGAGGGTGAGCGGTGAAATCTAATTTGAAAACAAGTGTAACCACTCCTACTTCACTGAAAAAATAATCTGGATCCTAATGCATCTCAGCTCAATAGTTTGGAAAAAACACATAACTGGCACCTGGATCTAACCAAATTTAACCCCAGTCAAACAAAATGGGGGCAAGAGGAGGAGCAAAAGCTCCTAGTGCACCTAAAAAATCCAGACCAGAATGCAAACTAATGTAGCAGCCCCATAAAATCATGAATCCAACACCTGGATCCTGCTGAATCCAGCTTTCTTTCTTCCAAACCTAAATGCCTACCAGCTAAATAGAGGAGTGTGGCTGCTTCACATCCACTGCAAAAATCCACATCCTAATGCTCCCTCCATAACACTGCAATTCAAAGATCCAGACTTGGAGTCTGTAGGACCCTATCATTTCTTAGTCCCAAACCCCCAAATTGTGCCTTCAAAATAGATGTGTCAGGGTCCAGTATTTTTTCATGCTGTAGGAGCAGTTACACTTGTTCTCTATTCTTGATGTGGAGAACCGGACAATATCTGTAGTATTTATATGAATACGGTGCATGCCTCTGTGTGTTTGTATATGATGGGTTACTTACAATGGAGTTAGATCAAAAAGGATTGTTAAAAGACCCAATGAGGAAAGGCAACACAATGACACAGATTGAAGAATCCTGGAGAAAACAATGGGGAAACTGTTGATTGGAGAATACCTCTTAACTGAGTCCATCCAGACTAGCAGAATTTACTCTTCCCAGGGCTAAGCCTAAAATCAGGGGAATACTAAACCATGACAGAGCCCTGAACCTAGAAAAGGGAAATGTGTTGAGTGAGTTGAGAAAGGCTGCCCAAGAAGTTTCAGAGAGCACTGACCAGGAAACAACTTGCATCCTGGTCATCACTATCAGGCAAGGAAACACCCAAGCTGATGGAGAGTGAGGGTCTGCAGCAAGCAAGATGTAACTGGGTACCCAAGAAAAATGAGGAGAGAGGCATCAAGGCTAAGTCATGTCTACCTAGATGTTTGAGAGGCATTGTCAAGTATAGGTAACTCAGTATGCATATAGGTCTCTTATATATACATACTTCTCTGAAAGCTGTGAACCTTTTGGCAAATAAATCATACTTTATTTAGAAGAAGCTGCCTCTTTGTCACTGCAAACTTACTGTCCATGGATTCCCAAAGGGAAACTCTTATAGGTGCCAGGTCCATTGGGCCTGATAGGTATTATGCTTGGCAACCAGCAGTGTATAACTCAGAGTCCCAATTGGAGAGTGGTTGGATCACAGGGTCCTATCCCAAAAAGAAGTGAAACCAAGGGCTTGTCACTTGAAGAGGACTGGAAAAGGATCTCCAAAGGGACAGCTTACCCAGGGACTAGGACACAGGCCATGGAACTTGGAGGGTGAAGGCCAAAAATTGGGTGGAGCTGGAAGGCTCCATGTGCCAAATCTGGGTTTTTGGTTTGTTTTTCCTGAGCTGGCATGCACAGAAGGAAGAAAAAGGAGACTAGAACAAAAATAGCGCAAGTGGGTCATTTTTTGTTCTTGGAGATTTTTCTGTTTATTTTTCTTGGGTTCTTTTTAGGCTCATGGTCAGGGAGATTCTTCAAAACAACAATATTAGAAGAAGGAATATTGAACTATTAGAAGAATGGGCAGTCTGGGGGATGGATAGCCCTGTGGTTAAGGCATTAGGTAGGGACCCAGGAGACCTGGCTTCACCCCTAGTTGTGTCACAATATTTCTGGGTCATACTGGGCAGATTACTTCATTTCTCTGTGCTTCAGTTCCCCAGCTGTAAATGGGGGTAATTATAGTTCCTTTCTCCCACATTTTGTCTCTCTGGACAGTTTGACTGGAAGATTTTTGGAGCAGGGACTGCCCCTTTCTCTGTATTTGTACAGTGCCCAATACAATGGGGCCCAGTCTTATTGCAGCCCGTAGGACTTACTGTAAATAAAAATGAACCAAACTCACAAAATTATTTGCATTGTGGAATACCTGTCAGTGGAAGTTTTTGAAAAGAGATTAGTCAAAAATCTGACAGCGATCATCTAAGCTAGGTACACTTGGTTCCTCCTCAGCATGAGGAGATGGCCTAGGTGACCTCTTGAGCTTCCAGCCTTATATTTCTGTGATTTTGTGATTGTTTTTAAACTCTGCTTGCTCAATGTATTGAATCAAATGCCCTTCTTCTATTTTTGCAATTTTGAAACAGGGCAAAAGGGGAATACAATCATTATAAAGGCACACAAAAGCCCAGGTGATATTAGGTGGTAGACCATGGGTGGCATTTGCTTCTGTGCACATGCCAGAGGAAGCTTATGGGGGTTGGAAAAACATAGGGGGATAGGGTTTCACCTCAGTTATGACTCTCTGAAAAACTCATGGAGAGGATGCTTCGCAGGTATTCTTCTGAAAGTAGAACCAGGCCATTCTAGTGTCTGGTCAGAAGCATGGTCTGTGAAATTAGCACATACACTCTGTGATCCAGCTATGGGTCTATGGACATCAGTTCCTTGCAGATTACCCTTGCTTTTGTCACAAATAATCTGGGGAGAGATTAGATTGTGGGCTCACATTTAATGCTGCTTTTAATGTAACTTTTAAGGTTACATCTATTTGGGGGAGAACTAGAAAGAGCAATATTTTGGGCCAAGGCAAAGAATTCAAAAGCACTCTCTTTAAGAACTGTACAGTAGCTCTATACCTGGAAGTGTCTCACATTGCAACCTGGTATTGTGCCAAACTGTCACAGAAGTAGAGAAAAGAATTTTGACGTTTCATTACATGGCAGATATTTTTACCAGTATCAAATGTATCTGATAGTACCTTGTAATCTGGGGTCAGTTGACACCAATTTATCCAGTTTTTTGGGTGGGAAAGGATGTTTTCAAGAGCTCATGACTTTTTGATTCTACAGACCTGAACTTGACGTTCTTATACCAAAAAGCTGCCATTGACATCAATGGAAGTTATGTGCAAGGAGGAACTGCAAGATCAGGCCAAAAACTGGGTAAAACACTATCGCCATGGTGCTATACATTTTGTTAAAGAACCCCATGCTAAAAGAGATTATAAATACAGCACACATACACTAGAAGGACAGGTCTCAGTGTTCAAGCACAATATTAGGACTTAGGAAATTCATGTTTTAGAATGTTCTGACACAACCATGTTCTGACACAACTATCTTGGGCCAAATTTAGCCTCGCAGTAACAAAGTGCAACTCCCATAGGAGACTCTGGGCCAAAATCAGCGTGTCAAATTTTCTGCTGTAGCTGCTATGGCCAACTGATGGTGGAGAGAGAAGTACACTGAGGGAGTTTTTCTGCTTTGTGGCAGCACCAGATGAGCTTGGTCAGGAGAGAGGAGTTGCTTTGCCTTTGATCCCTTCATATTAAATAGATTGTTGGGAGAGGGAAGACCCACAGTTGTGTCCTTTCTACCTTTATGCATCCATGAATTCTGGTCAACTGCCACTGCTACCAGCAAAGAGAGACAGTGATTTTGTGCCATCATTGTAGTGGAGGCTTCTGCCTTACTGACACCCTACAAATGACAATTTGACCTTGTGTCTTAAAAAGAGACTGTGATTCTGCCACAAAAGTTGAAAGAACATGTAAATTAATAGGAGGTGTGGTATCAGAACTGCATCAGTTTTATGTGTCAATTTATCCACAACTGTGTCATGGGTTGGGGCATGAGATAATGGTTACGAGCTTTCTCTTTCTTACAGTTATAGTTACACAACAGCACACATATACACATGTATGCGTTTTATCAGTCATGACAACCTGACGCATCAGAAACAATTGTATGCAATTCCTTCAATGGAAAATTATGTTGCCAAAAATCAGGGTCCATGTTCAGCTTGATTCCTAATGGCTTCAGATCAGTGTCAGATGGGAGCTTGATGCCTAATAGCTTTATGCACCACCTATATAGGCCCAAGTAGGCAACGACAACAGAACAAACAGTGTCCAAGCAAATTACGTGCAAACTATGTCCAAGCAAAAGTTCATTAAACTTCTTAGTATTGAGAAAGTTGTTGGATAGCTTCATACAAGCCACAAAGTTAACAGCAAAATAAATGTTCCCAGCTTGAACGTTCAAGCAAAATTAGCAGTCCCTGTCAGGGGTGCCAGACAGTTATTACTACACAAGGATGGAGAAAAATAAACTGTCAAGCCTAAAACATAAATTAAACGTGCCTGAGGCCAATTTTGATCTAGCTAGCAACCTAGGGAGAATTTATGATAGTGTTTATGTTGGTAAACCACTATTATCATTAGCCAAGTAAGCATTCGGAAAGCCACCGTGTCAATTCCAGAAAGGAAGAAGTGTGAGGAAGGATGAACCAGTGGTTGGGGTACTAGCCTGAGATTCAAGAGACCCCAGGTCTATTCCTTGTTCTGTCACAGACTTCCCATGTGACCTTGGGCAAGTCACTTAGTTTTTCTGTGCTTCAGTTCCCCATCTGTAGACTGGAAATAACAGTACTTTCCTGCCTTGGAGAGGTGTTGTGAGGATATATGAGATTGTGAACTGCTGATATGCTATGGTAATAATGGGCCATTAAGTACCTGAGATAGAAAGGTCTCTTTTCAAGGAGTCCTGCACTTCCCTGGGTTATCATGAGAATGATTTCCATTAATGTTTGTGAAGTACTCAGATACTATGATGATGGCCATGTCATTACCTAGATAGACAGTGTATAAATAAGTTAGATATTAGATAGATGGGGTTGGTGTTACTTTGTAGGTTTGGGGATGCAGACAGAAAGAGGCAAGAAATCCCTGAAAACTCTCTAGAAGTTGGTTAAAGTGACTCAGTCCCACCCCAACACAATTGAAAAGATAAATTCTTGCCCAGCCCCACAAATTAGAGAACACTTGTGGTCCCCAATAGTACATCTACATCAGTTCTTTGTCAATGACTTAA
Organism: Gopherus evgoodei; assembly: GCF_007399415.2. Classification (NCBI taxonomy): domain Eukaryota; kingdom Metazoa; phylum Chordata; order Testudines; family Testudinidae; genus Gopherus; species Gopherus evgoodei. Next base: position 94,466,671 of record NC_044325.1, read on the forward strand.
CATTTCCATAGGGGCATTCTCTGTACATAAGACCCTCTCCTTGCATTACCAGTTTGTGACTCTGGGAGCCCCTCAATGCCAAGTGGCAAAGGTCCCCCCGCCCATACTATAACTCACATCAGGCCTGACAATTCATTTCCCCATTACACTGTTGTCATAATATGTACCTCACAGATGTCATGTAAGGTATCATATGTAAACTGGTGGCATGCTGGTCCCGAAAATCATTGCATGATGTATGTGTACAAAGAGTTATAGATGTGTGCTGGAAATATGTTCCTAAAATGTATTTGGGAGACAGTGCATAAACCCAGCCTGCCCTGCACAAAGGAATATGTATTTACCTATCTGAGTAGCTTGGTTTCAGGCACAGGACAATGAAAGTATATTTACATCTAAGATAAACAAAGCTATTAGGCTAAATGAGTAGGGGAGGAGACTGTTTAACAATCACTTGAGGGACAGACTCTGTACCCCGGGAAGCCTTCCTGACTCTTGAGGCAGTGATAATGGAATGTGGGTAATATAAGTGGAGCAAAAAGATCTTTCAGTTATCCATCACTGAGGGAACATAGGGAACCCTTTCAGCCTATGAAAGTTGGATCCTCTAGTCTGGAGGGCTAGGGATGCTGGTAACTTGATGTAAGTAAGGAAACTGCTTAGGCAAAGACTGTTACTTGAAAAAATTAAGTTTTAGTTACTAGAAAGGGCATTTTGTTTTGTTTTGTTTGTAACCATTCCTGTCTCTTTTATTCTTGTTTAGTATCACTTAAATCTCTGTTTTTTGTGAATACACTTATTCTTGTTTTATTACAAAAACATCTTAGTGCTGTGTATTAAAGTGAAGTGTGAGTCTTCCGCTAACCTAACCTGATGTGTGCTTAGTCTCTTTGATGACAGACAACTTAATCATTCCTGTGAGTGACCAGTGAGAGGGATTGGACACTGCAGAGGGAGATGTCTCCGGGCAACTCAGAAACTAGATTCACTGACTGTTACCTGCAAGGTGAGGGATAGGGGTAATGGGTCACAGTTCTGGGTGTCTGTAGCACAACATCATACAGGTGCCTCAGACAAAAGTTTCACTTCAGCCAAAGTTGAACAGGGCCTGGACAACTGTATCATTCACCTGTATTAAACCATGAATTTAGTGGGTCCCAGTATATTATCACAGTTCTCCACAGTTTAGGAGTACTCACAGTTGCACTACACGAGGAGGTATTTGCTCCTACAAAAAGCAAGGTGGGCCTCTTAGCCCTTTAGAAAATTTATTCTCATACCTACAGGGTCTCCCCTGGCAGACATTTTCTTGTGATATTCAGTAATGCAAGGACTTGGTGCATGGAGAGTGCTGCAGTTGAGATTTACATAAATGAATTATGACAATGCCAATTTCTCTAACTAAGCTTTGATTGGTTACCAGTATTAGTGGTGCCCAGCTAAGCTTATATTTCATTTAATCATCTTTTACTGCATTCTTTAACCATGCTTTTTATACTTAGCAAGTAGCACCTCCTTGTAAAGATCCATGGAGTTATGTCTGGTTGACTATTACATTCAGTTAATCATTGGCAGGTGCCTCAGAGAAGAAGACACTGAAGAGGCTGTGTCATGAATTGGTAACAACCTAAGTACACAGTCACTGGCAACTGAGATGCTGTTCACTGTTCCCTGACAGTGCCATGAGGAAGCTGGTGAGGGTGAGCAATGGAATAGAGTCTGAAAGTGGAATAGGCACTGTTAGTAATCATTCCAGACTGCACTGATGGGTTTTAATTAAACAGACTGTTATGTAGTAATAAATGAGAAGAGACAATTAGTAACTATTCGATTTCTACATCAATTACAGCAGATAACTTATTTCTTCTCCCATTATTACTTTCCTCACTTCCCTCACTGTGCTTTTTCCTCTCCTGTTAGTGTCATTTTCTCTCACGCTATCTCTTCATGCCACTCCTCTATTCCCCCTTTTCCAATATATTGTTGTCATGCTTTTGTCCTTCCCACATATTGAGACTAAGGTCTCCAAGGTAGGCAAATTCTATGTTGGTATATACACAAAATAAATTAAAAACAGGAATGAGATCTCTTCTCTTAAAAACAACCTTAAAACCTATAAGATGTAAGCTCATGTTCAGAACAAGAACAATTAACAAGCAAAATCAAAAGGAGAAATTTTTCAAAATCCAGCTTGTTTATTCACAAGGAGAGTTTTGTCCTCTTCCTAGCCAGACACACACCAAGCAACCACTTTCAGATATTCTGGGAAAATATTTGAAAGGAAAATCTTTTTTTTCCCTCTTTCATTTCTGAAAGTAATGAGTATTGAATTACTCTGGACTCTTGCCCCAAATGGAGGGCAAATATTTTTGAAGCAAGTTTAGTGCTGGTGAAGGTGCTAGAAATTAACAGCTCTGGAGCCTGAAGTCCTCTCTCTATTCTTAGAAGAGTTACAGCATGAGAAGAAGCAATATACACTTCTTAATACTCCCCTACCATTGTGCTTCTATCCTGATCTGGTCAGGAAGATATTGTAATAGGTGTTCATTGTGGTAATATCTGGAAGGTTTGCTTGCTTGCTCGAGAGTAATTCAGTGATGTGGAAACCCACATGAACAAGATTGAGACTAACCACTCATCTTACATACATTTCCAAACAATGATCTGCAACCTAGCAAGTTTACAACTGATGATTTAGAGATGAAAGGCTATGTATCTCCTTACAATCTATCTATCTAATCTATCACCTAAGCCTTTGTACCATGGTCATCACAATACTGAATGCCCTACAAAAAGTTAAAGGAAACATATGGGATCTTAGTCTCCTTTTCTTTGCTCTGCCCCCAAATGTTTCTTTGTTTATAACAGTATGTAGTAATTATGGGAAAGTTAAGCTGAAGAAGTATGTGTGTGCTTTCTAATCACCAGAACCACCCTGTTCCCAGAAGATATTTTATTTCCATTAGTGCCTTTTCTTTTTGTGAACTTCTAAAAGAAATATAGGGTAATGTTGCAAAGCAGGTGTGTATGCATGCTTGGTGTCATACTTATCTGTGAGGATCTGGAATCATGTAATGACAGACAGGCAGCCCTATACTGTCTTCTGTGCCTGGGGGAATATTAATCCTTTCTAAAAACAGAGTTGGGAAAAAATGTTTGCAAAGAGTCAATTCAATAAATATGTATCTTACTCTACATTTCTTTGAATTAAGTCAACACACACCCCTTGTCTATCCACAAATAAGAGAAGGTCCTTTCCCCGCTGCATGCATTTACTTCTTCTGTAAGAGTCCATTACATTTGTTCTTCTGGGAAGACAGATAAATGAACTAATAACACCTTTATGGGGTGAGAATACTATATAAAGTTTTGATTCAGCAACCTACAAGTCTAAGTGAATGCTATTTTATATTTTTGTAGACACCCTACAGATTAGGCTTGTGGTACTGTCCTAGAACCAGTGCTTAATTTGTGCTGGACTTGTCATATAGCACCTCTAACTTGGCAGTTCATAGCCCCAACACCTCTAGGCTCCCAGCCAGCAGCCTCCGTTCTCCAGCCACCCCACTCTGAAGGCAGCACCACCATGAGCAGCAGCACAGAAGTAAGGGTGACAATAACATACCATGTCACCCTTACTTCTGTGCTGCTGCTGTTGCTGACGGTGGTTCTACCTTCAGAGCAGGGCACCCAGCCAGCAGCTGCCACCCAGTTTGAGCCGCGACACCTCTTTCATTACAAATTAAGCACTGCCTAGAACTTTCTTTTTCTACCATACCTAACTGACAAAAAACAATAATTTGTTCACACATCAGCTTTTCTTCTTGAAATACTACAGTGAGCAATGTAGATAACTGCAAAGTTCATGAATGAATTCAGTCTACAGTACCCAAAATGCTGACAAACTATAAAGCCCATTTATAACATAAATAGACTATGTTTATAAGTGATTAATCTAATCTTTAACAGACTCCTATGCCATGCCACAACTAGTCTATTCAAATTCTTATACCATTTGAATCACTATGGAATCTGAGTACCCCCCAATGGTACAATAACGTCATGGTTCAGCAAGGTACTTAAACACACCCTTGACTTTAAGCATGTGAGTAGTCCCTGCATGAGTAATCTCATGTTTCAGTTTAGTCAGGAGCTTAAGTATCTTGCTGAACTGGGGTGTATGCGTTGTGACTAACATCTGTTATGTGTGGTTCTTTACTTCTTTCTTTCTTTTTTCTCCCCAGTGGAAAATTGCATGTGATCGTTTTTAAAGTAATTTTAATTATTTAAAATGTATTTTTATCTACTGTGCTGTATATTAGTGAAAGCAAGGTCAAAAAAGTGCACCTTCCACTTCCTGGTTTCAGGAAGGTTTTGGTGGGTTTTAGATCCAGCACGATTTTCTTTCTGTCTTGGACTAATTCCAAGGAAGTTTTGTCTCCTGCACAAAAAAGCTTTACTTACCTCACTAAGTCTATGGACTCTAATATTATCTTGCACTTTGATTCACTGCTGAGGAGCGTTTTTGGTTTTGGGGTTGTTTTGTTTTGTTATGGTATGTTTACAGTTTTAGAAATTTGCTTCTACAATCCAAGGAAAATTCTTCTTGTTCAGCAGCTATTTTCCTTCCTTTGTTGTTTTTGTAAAAGAATTGGTATTTATGAAATTTATGAACTATTCTTTGCACTGGGTTCTGTACAAGATGATGTTACATCAAGCAATTCAAGAAATTAAATGTTGAAATTACATTGGAAAAAATTAAGTCCCCCTGAGTAGTTTATCATTTCACTGGTTATCCTCCACCAGCTTAACTGTTGAAGATAATATATTATGAGCCTTCTCACATCTTTTGAAAATGTATTTGCCTGCTTCTAAAACATCCCTGATTTTCAGGGACTTCCTTAATGTTGCATCAGAAATTTCATCTTTCGTCAGCTTTAGTCTGGTGTTTCTTTTGTTGAAATCTGGGAAAGAAAATACAGAAAAGAATGTAATATTGTATATTCTAGAATAACATACAAAGATGGGATGTAATTCTCAGGCTTTTTATTGCCAGTTAGAGTGTACTGGATTTTCATGAGTATTGTCCTTGATATTTCTAGAAGATTTTAGAAACATTTACCAGGCTGCAGGCTACCAACCACACATTGTGTAAAATTAAAATCAATTATAGCTATGCACTCATTTATGCCGTTTTTTTTTAAAGGTATGTTTATGATCATCTAGCCGTGGATTTTGTTATAAATCTAGATGTGATATTGTTAGCTTTTCCGTATTCAAAGTACAACCATATTCTTTGCTCTACTACATTCTTAGGGAACAACAAAACAAAAAAAGAACAAAAATAATGTCTCCGTGAGTGATCGAGTGATCACAGTATGTGAGAATCTTCTCTGTAGCAGGCTATATCTGAATACAAAATTGCAGTTCCTCTGTAAGAGATAAGAGGACTTTTCTCTCTTTAAGGATGTGGTACAAAGTAAACAAGTAACAGCATACACCATAGAAACCAAGAAGATTTTAGTTTTTGAGACAAGTGTAGTGTTATTTAGCAGAAGGAAGTAGTTCCTGTAACCTGTGGTGGTGCGTTGACTGTGTATTCTATTCTATTGGAGTTCTTCGTGTGGAAGTAGGTGATTCAGCTGATCAGACTATTCTCTGCAAACTAGTTAGTAAAAGACCAACCATTCTGTTACCTTAACAAAGACAAAAATGTCATCCTATCCCATCTTGGAGGATGGCGATGAGTGAGCCTACAAAGATTCTGGGTCCTGTTCATAGTAGTTTGGTTGAGTATCCAAAACCTGAACCAAAAGCAACCAAGTGAAACCTTTTTCATGTTGAAATCATGCCAAAAAGTCACAAGATAAAATATTTTAAATATTATTTCTACCATTTCATGGATTAGGCCAGCTGAGCAAGAACCCCAAATCAATTTTTCTTGAAGTATTCTGGCAGTTCCAGTAAGTAATGCCAAGGAATGCACAAGCAGAGAAGATACATTTTCCCAAACTCATATAAGGTGCGAATCCATATTCAATTAGAGGTAAAAAAAAATCTGCCAATACAGCTGTGTGAAATTAGTTGTGGTTTTTTTTTACTGTAAAATTTAACAAATGTTGCTCTTTCAAGCACTTGTGATTCAGTGATTTCAAGTGGTTTCAGATCCTTCCAGTTTTACATTTCTGCTCTTTGTGCATCCATCACTCAAGAAAATTCAAATTTTGCATTTCAGAGCACCTTTCTCGTAGAAATTACCCCATCTCAACTGGAAAAACTTTGTGAAATGTGGTGAAATTGAGCCTGTTGTAACAAAATGTGGTGGTTGGTGGAGGTGGGGTGTAGCCTCAAATTCTGAGAAGCTTTGACATTTGCAAATGTTCTGTACAGATTTTATTGCAGTACTAGGTGGGGTGTGGATACCGGGGTACCTATAGTCAGAGGCTCATTTTACTTATTTTTGCTGAAAGTTGGATTCAGAATTTTGCTAATACTATAGTGAAGTTTTGTCTTGAGTTGTCACTACAGACTGTTCATTATTAGTCATGCACTTAGCTAGACTCTATAGCCACCTCTTCCTATCACTCTATTTGCCTCCTCCTAATCCTATAGCCTTTGTTTCTTTGCTTGTTGCATCCACTTCTTGCCTTTGGTCTGAAATTAAGTCCCAATCCTGGAAACTCCTAAGCACATGATTAACTTTGCTCACAGAATGTGGAGTTGGTCCTTAACTCTCCCAACACTCTTGGAAGGCAGAAAAATATTATTAGCTCCATTTTTACAAGCAGAAATACTGAGGCAATAGGTTAAATGATTTGACCATGGAAACTGAGGAAAAATGGCTTCAGACACAAGCACACTTACCCTTTTACCTGAGGCCATAGGTACCTGACGAGGAGGAGAGTGGAAGTAGCCCCCAATTTTGTTGACTCTGTTATGTGATATTTTTACAATGGCTCTGTATTTACATGTGTCCTCAGATCATGAAGGAGACTTAATTTGTCTACTCTTTTGATGCTACTTTTGTTGTGTTTTCTATCTATTGATTAATAACCTTCTGAATGATGTTTGACAATATTCTGTGTGATGGATACTGCCCAATTACAAGATATGAAAGGAAGCAAATGTGTGAGGCTCAGGGTCAGAGGATAACTCAAGGTGTGTGAGGCTTTTCCATATGTGGAATATCAAATTAGCATATTTTGAAGGCAAGATCATCATTACATGTCTCCTGTAATTCAATCAAGATAAAATCTGATTTACACATCATATTAGTCAGGGTACCACAAGACCAAGTATTATGGAACCTATTTATTTATATTTACAGCCACAGCTCCCTGATGATGCCATGGGCTTTGAGAGAGTTTCTTCAGAAAGTTTATTGCATAGCCTTGAGAAGGTTTCATACAGCATGTGAGAACTCTGCCACTTTTTAAAAGTGACACAGCAATGATGGTGTTTATATCACAAGTGAAAGAAGTGAAATAAGTGACCCACTGAAGACAGCAAGCAGTGGTGATGTTTGTTAGTCCTGGAAACAAAACTTGTGTCCATTTCAACAACATTGAATTCTGAAAATGGAGAGTTAGTTGTCATGGGACAAAACCCATCACCAAAGCATTGATGAAACATTAGATCTGTACGTATTTGCACACACAGAACATATTCATGAAACATCTGGAAGAAAGAAAACATGTTTATGTACCAGGAATAACATGGGTCAGGCTAAATGCATTCAGTGGAATCACATTTCCAATTTGGATTCCCATTCAACCTGTTGGAAATGGACACAGCTGTCAAGCACTTGATTCTGCCTCAAGTGATGAACTTAAGATTCTTCAGTAGTTTCAACAGCAAAACTAATGCAGATATAAAAACTGCAGTAGAAAGATGTGTAAGGGAGAAAATCAGACATTAAATATATTGTTTAATCCCCTTTTTAAGTAAAAAGTATTTACTTCAGACTAGGGTATGCATCACCCTGTTATACAGATGTACACATAATGAGTAACACTTTTTTTCTATTTCATCCACAAAAAGATAACAGTCAATATTTTAGCAATATTTCTACCTTCAGGAATAAGTCCCCCAGCTGCCAACCACTTTTTCAGGCCCTGAGAATACTTGTGGTTTTTTTCTTAAAAATTACTCAATTTTTTCAATTTGAAAGGACTGTTTGTTTAGAAAATTTCCTAAATTCTATTTTATTTTTAAAAGCTTTAAAAAATTACATGAAATGTTTAATTTCATGTTAAAAAAAGAGTTTTGTTCGACTCAAAATGAATTTGCTTTTTAGCTTTTCAGTTAGCCAGAAAATTCAACAAGTGTTAATTTCAGGCTGATCTGAAACAATTTTTTGCATTTATTTCTTTTTGATTTGGCCAGTGAACCAAAAACTCAGTTATTTGCATAACTGTAGTCAGTATGGCATATCTGCAGAGCCACAGATGTGTCTATTTGTCAGCTATGCTGTCATAACCTAGTCCCAGATTTGGACCTTAGCGTCCAAAATATGGGGGTTAGCATGAAAACCTCCAAGCTTAGTTACCAGCTTGGACCTGGTAAAGCTGCCACCACCCAAAAAATTAGAGTGTTTTGGGGCACTCTGGTCCCCCAAAAAACCTTCCCTGGGGACCCCAAGATCCAAATCCCTGGAGTCTCACAACAAAGGGAAATAAACCTTTTCCCTTCCCCCCTCCAGGTGTTCCTGGAGAGATACACAGAAGCAAGCTCCGTGAATCTAAACAGAGGGATTTCACCCTCTCTATTTTCAGTCCTGGAAAACACAAGCACTTCCCTCTTCACCCAGAGGGTATGCAAAGTTAGGCTAGTAAATCTAACACACAGAGATTTTCCCCCCTGACTCCTTCCTCCCACCAATTCCCTGGTGAGTACAGACTCAATTCCCTGGAGTTTCCCCCCCCCCCCAAAGAAAAACTCCAACAGGTCTTAAAAGAAAGCTTTATGTAAAAAGAAAGAAAAATACATAAAAATGGTCTCTCTGTATTAAGGTGACAAATACAGGGTCAATTGCTTAAAAGAAATATGAATAAACAGCCTTATTCAAAAAGAATACAATTCAAAACATTCCAGCAACTACACCCATGTAAATACCAAAAAAAAATATAAATCACTATCTGATCTTTTGTACTTACAACTGGGAAACAGAAGATTAGAAAGCAGGAAATAGAAAAATCCTTCCCACAGCCGAGAGGGACAGATACAAGACAAAGGACTCAGACACAAACTTCCCTCCACCCAGATTTGAAAAAGTCTTGTTTCCTGATTGGTCTCTGGTCAGGTGTTTCAGGTTACTTCTTTTTAGGTGAAAGAGACCTTAACCCTTAGCTCTCTGTTTATGACATGCCCCCCAAATTGCAGACATTGGGGAAGCTCACTGGTGGCGATTTCCTCCTAGAACTTTAAAATAAAAGATTAATACAACACATGCACCTTTACATATACCACTAAGTATATAACTAACAGACTTTTACATTTTAAGAACACTTTTTAACTACTGGATTTTGGGAAACTCTCACGGGAGAGTGCATTCGCTACTTTGTTAGAAGCTCCTGAGATGTGCTGAATTTTAAAATCAAAATCTTGGAGAGCTAAACTCCAATGAAGAAGTTTCTTGTTGTTCCCCTTGGCAGTATGAAGCCACTTTAGTGCAGCATGGTCAGTTTGTAGCTGGAACCGCCGTTCCCAAACATATGGGCGTAGCTTTTCCGGGGCGTACACAATGGCATAGCATTCCTTTTCACTGACGGACCAGTGACTTTCCCTTTCAGACAGTTTTTTGCTGACAAACACGACAGGATGGAAGTTGTGATCTGTTGCTTCCTGCATGAGAACTGCTCCTATACCACGCTTAGATGCATTCGTGGTTACTAGGAATGGCTTGTCAAAATCCGGGGCCCTGAGCACAGCGTCAGACATGAGCGTTGCCTTAAGTTGGGTAAAGGCCTTTTGACACTCATTAGTCCAGTTAACTGCATTTGGCTGGGTCTTTTTGGTCAGGTCGTTCAGTGGGGCAGCGATTTGGCTGTAGTGTGGTACAAATCGCCTGTAGTACCCGGCCGAGCCTAAGAAGGATTGGACCTGTTTTTTTGACCTTGGGACAGGCCACTTTTGGATAGCATTCACCTTGGCCTGTAGGGGGTTTATGGTTCCTCGACCCACCTGGTGCCCCAGGTAAGTCACTCTGTTTTGGCCTATTTGACACTTTTTGGCCTTAACAGTTAGTTCGGCCTGCCTGATGCGCTCAAAGACCTTTTCCAGGTGTAGTAGGTGTTCGGGCCAGGAGTCTGAAAAAATGGCCACATCATCGAGGTAGGCAACTGCATATTTTCCCAGTCCTGCTAGTAGACCATCTACCAGCCTTCGAAATGCACCCGCCACCTTCCAATGGCATATCTGCAGAGCCACAGATGTGTCTATTTGTCGGCTATGCACTGTGAGTCTTTCAAGAATAGACAGTTCAATCAAAACAAGTTGTAGGCAAATGCTTTAAAAAAAAGAAGCCAGGAATATTCACTTCAATTTCCGATTAATTTGCTTTAGCACCAGCTTTCGCCCTTTTTTGGGTTTGTTTCCTACAAATATTTGTGCGATTAAGAGTTTTGTTGTTTTTTGGTTTTTTTGACACAAATGTTCACAGAAAGTGACTTTCAAAGTAATACATTTGACTAATCACAGCTAAACAACACAGCTCAAACAGGATGAAATTCACTTAGTAAATGTCTGTGCTGCTTTTAAATCCTTCTTATATAAAGCCATCACAGTTTGGTCCTATATGTTTTTTTTAGTTGCTGGACCAGTGCCAAAGAAGTTCACAGAGGCAAATCTAGTTTTAAAAGATAAGGGACTCTATATCTTGTGTATATGAGTAGCATCTGATGTGGGGGCAGAAACTTGCTGTGAATGGGGGGCAGGGAGATAGGAGGGAGAGCAAGGGAAGCTACTGAGACTCAGCAGTGGGTACCCAGCAGAAGGCAGAAGAAGGTCCCGAGATTCCTACCTGTTCCCTGGCCCTGTTCTGGGCACCACAGCAGCTGCTCCAGTCTCTCATGGTCCTCCTCTTGCCTCCGTCCCTCCCACCACATACATGTGCAAGCTTACAGGGACAGAGCCCCCACTGCACCCCCACTGGTTTCACTGATACACTGGCATCCAAAGCGTAAAACATTCCAGAGCTATCTTTGAACATTCCAAAATCCTTAGTGTGTGTACAGAGTGATTATTTTCAAGTTAATCTCTGTCTTGTCTTCTTTGACTTCATTGTTTTATTCCACCTGCAGCACATAATAGCTTCCACTACTGAAATCCGTGTTACAATCCTTTTAAAGATCAATGTTTTGAAGTGTCTGGTTAAGTTCAAAGTGTCACTTCTCTTATTGTTTTCTCTCTGAAATCATGCTTATAGCAAAACATTTTATATTGATTTGACTTATTCCCAAATAGTTCTCAAACTAGGTATCTACAAGAAAAAAGTAACACGTGATGAATTACTAGCTCATTATGGGAAAGATGTGGAGCTTGTCCAAGTCAATGGAAAGTCTTCTTTTGACTTCATGGGGCTTTGAATTAGGCCCTATGAAAACTAACTATCAATATTTTCAAATTCTGATTGTGCAAAACCTGGAGATAGGCCCAAGCAATGACATTTGGATCTGAGATTCCAAAACAGTTACATGCCCAGCCTAACTCCAGTCCTTTCCATTCACCTTACCCTCTACCTATTATCTCCTCTGATACAAACACACAGAGAGAACAGTCATCTTCATTTTCAAGCTGCAAGGAGCAAAGCAAATTTTCTCCCAAGTTTCTCCAGGCTGCATCTATTGGGTGATGAGAGGGTTCACTTCAATGCTAAAAATAGGCCTGCAAACCTATTCATTCTCTATGCTCAAAAGACCTTGTTAGGCAGGAGGAGGAGGCATATCTTGGAAGGGAATCTGAGTAGGAGAAGAAATACTGTCACTGGTTCTCAGCATAATGTGGAGAAGAGGAAACAATTTCTATACTCACAGGCTGTTTCCCTGGAACAGCATCGAAGTCTGAACTGCAACAGTGAAAATGTTATTGTGAATCCAGCTAAGTCCTACTCACTACCTTCCAGAGCTAATTACATTATTTACATATGGATGCTTTCCAAGTAAATCTAGCCCATGCTTCCTCCATCCACCTTCTTCCATTCCAGCTCTGTTTTCTGTGTAGTTCCCATTTGATTATAAGCTCTTCTAGGCAGGGACTTTCTTTCTGTTATGTGTTTGTTCAGTGCCTACCCCCCAGGTGCCACTCCAATACAAATAACTAGAGCTGGCCAGGAAACAGAATTTCAATTCTGTGAAAAATGTTGAGCTTTGAACTTGTTTCATCCCAAACTGAGACAAAACCCCCCAAATCTGAAATTTTTCATGGAACTGAAATTCCACAATATTTCATTTTGGAAACACTGAAATGGAAAAGTAATTGACCCAGAAGAACATTTTCAAAAATACCTTGGTGACTTTTGGATCTTTAGTCTCCTTTTCAAAAGTCACTTAAAAATGGGACTTTCTGTGGATAGAGGACAGGGTGCAACAAGCAGCAAGTGAATGAGCAAGTATATGCTACCTTATCTCCATGATGATAGTTATGACTATCAAGGATCAGGGAAACCCTGTGCTAGTCATTGTACACATACTTTAACAAAAAAATCATCATTTTTAGGATATTGCAGATATATTCCGGAATATGATTTCAAGTCAAATAAATTCACCCATGTCCCTTCACTTCACATCCTCTCACTGCCAGTTGAAGGCAAACTCTCATTTATTTTTGCTTTCTCCTCTTACTTCAAAGTTCATCAGAACATTATTAGAGTTCTCTTGTTAGTAATTGCAGGTCCTACCACTAGACAATCAACTATGAATACATTATTTGTTATATATAAAAATCCATTACATAGAATGTCCTGGTAAACACTATAATGCAAGTATCTCATGATAATAGGGACAATAAAATCAGCAACATTGTCTCTAAGAAAAAAAACAACATATACAGCATTCTGGCAATTTCTATCAAAATTTTGTACAGTAGTTTGATTGTTGATTCTGGTTGGTATCCAAAATAAGTTAATGCTTGCCAGAAAGGAAGTTAACTAGATGGGGACATTTCTTAGTATAATACTATATTATAAACTAATTCAAATATTCCAGTTTAGTTCTAACTAACTGAGAAAACTATGCCAGTAATTAATCATATATATATATATATATATATATGTGGGTTTGTCTTCTTACACGCACTTATATGTGGGTGTTCATGGCCGGTGCTGAATATGGCAGAAGCAATGTCATCTCTCCCATAATGTTGTCTCAATCCTAGCCTTGAGAAACCACACCTAGAGATAACAGGATAGATCAGTTTCCATTCCTATTCAGTCTTTGGCCTCCCTGCTGCAATTAAAAATAAAGTTTGCAAAGGTGATGGATTTTGTGAAATGAGACTAGTGTCCACTAGAAATTGGACAGAGACCACCAACACATTTGACCCTTATACCCTCTATGAGATGGGAACAACTTTTTGTCACTGTTGACCAAAGCTGGATTAGAACCAGTTACTTATTGCCTGGCTTTGATTCCCATTGTTTATCCCTTTTTCAGTCAAGTTCTGCTGGATACTGTAAAGGGAACATATGAGAGATGTCATTGGTAAATGCTGCTTTTTATGACAGGAGGAAAACATAAACAAAACCGTCATAGAGAAGAGAAAAAATATTTCACACAAAAAGTTTGATTTATAATACAACTGTAATGTTAATACTACTGAACTGTTAGAGCTGTAAATGTTCCTCTCTCCTCCCACACAATATCAGTTGGTTTGATTTCAGTAATTGTTAACAGACATTACTTAGTGCGTTCTGAAACGCATTCTCATGCAAGTAGTCCTTGCTAGATGATTCATCATCTCATGCAGTCAAATGGGAATACTCATTATATAGCACTTAGAGGCCTCATCTGAGTATAGGGCCCCATTGTGCTAGCTGCTGAACATACAAATAGTAAGTGACAATCTCTGCTCCCAAAGAGCTTACAATCTAAATAGACAAGACAGACAACAAGCAGGAAGAAATAGGTATTTGTATCCCAGTTTTAATGATAGGGAACTAAAGCACACCAGGTTCGCAGATTTGGGCTCCAGAATTTTAAATCACAGCAAAGAATGATTCCTTTGGGATTTATGTAACTTTTTTACTGAAACATTTGCTTATGTTTGTTTTTGACAGTCATTTTGTTTCATGTCAGATGTGATGAAATGGGGCTGACCTGAAGACAAAATTGATGTGTAATTGTTCTTTTTTAGCACTTGTCCATTCTGGACAGAAGATGAAAGAAATGAAGGTCAAGCAATTAGATTTGATCAGTTTAGATTTGAAGTTACCACAAGAAAGGATGCATGCAGTTTAAATTTAAAATGGTTTGTTTGATTTTTTTTTCCAACAGTTTAACAAAAAAGACCATCGTTCTAGAAATCCAGATGCTGAGAGGAAAAGGGTGAAGAGGTGAGCATTCTAGTGCTCAGACAGTATGGTGAAGAGTGCAGTAGAAGAAACAGGATAGAAGAAACTTATCATTAAAAAAAGAAGAAACGGATTTCAAGGCTGCAGTTCTAGTCAGACATTCATTTAATTTCAACCGGCTGAATCCCATGAATGTTTCTGCATGACTGTTCCAATTTCATCCACAGTTTTCTGAAAAGACCATTTTTTTGTTAAACAGCTGATAAAATCAAACAAAATATTTTACTTTAACCTTTTAACTTCTTTCTTGTTGCAACTGTGCAAATTTAAACTAATAAAATCTCATTGTTTCACCCTCTGACCTAGCTGCAAAAACATTTCCAAGACCATCAGAAATTGATTACATTAAATTAAACGGAGACTGGACTGCATGTGCCATAATCAATCTCTCCTCTAGGCCCCAACCTGCCATCTCTTTTGGAATAGACATAGGGTTTTTTTATCTTGAAAAACATTAATTTAAGTACCGCTAGGCCTCGACTAAAGATGCTAAAGTAGCCACACCACCCCAGAAATAGATCTAGGAGATACAGTCACTCAGAGCATCTCTCTGAGGCACAGTTGTCTCCCTATCTCCTGCTTGCTCCTGGAAGCATTAATTTGATGCTGGCATGTCCCTGCAACAAATTATGATACCTCTTGCACCAGGTCAACTGGACAAGACTCCACCCACTTCCTGCCCTCCGACTTTTGAGGCAGCAATTTGATGGACCACACTGTGTCTGCCTACTCAGATTCAAGGTCCACATACAGGCATTCTTACTCCCCCTCATGTGTAGGCCAAGTCATAATCTAGCCATTAGAAAACAGTGACATTCTTTTAAGAAAATGATGAGAAGGTTAACAAAATGTAATAGTAACAGCAGTATAGGATGTCAATGTAATGCAGTGTCATGTTTATCTAACTTCAGTTCCATGTCACCGCACTAATTTTTGCCCAGCAACTCATTTTTTCAGAACTTTTAATATGTTGGTGTGTTTGGCTTTAGTGCACAGAAGTTTCCTTTCAGTGGATTAATTTGTTATTGTGATTTACTTCTGTAAGCATAGGAAGCTCATTATTTTAAGCATTTTATTTTCCACACAATTGAGATAAGTGGCTCTTTCTCCCTTATAATGCAGCAAATCTCTTATGATGATCTCTGCAGTGTGAAAATTAAATCTCTTTCTTTTATAATCATATGTGCTCCATTAAGCTCTGCCAAACCTGTAAACTAAGTAGATTTTATTAAGAGACCATCTATTTCCTGATGTCTTCTTTTGAAAAACAAGTGATTTTAAGTCTTAAATACCTTTGGAAAAATATACTGTTTCTGCCATTACTTTGTACAAGATCTTATAAACATTCCATACATTTGATTGGCAAGGTGGGTGATATAATATCTTTTATCTGACCAACTTCTTTTGGTAGAATGGACAAGTTTTTGAGCTTCACAGAGCTCTTCTTCGGGTCTTTCTTTCTAGCTCTGAGAAACTTAAAAGCATGTCTTTTCCACCAGCTGAAGTTGGTCCTGTAAAGATATTACTTCACCTGCCTTGCCTCTCTCATATCCTGGGACCAACATGACTACAAAAACACTGCAAACAGTTTTTGGTATATGCATTCTGGAGTAAAGCAGATAATGTTTTCACCCTATATCCAGGTCTTAACAAAGAGTAGATGTTGCTGGCCTACTGAGATGGCTCCAAAGGGGAAAAGCCCCTCCACATTTACTCATCAACAAGTGGCACATGATGGGCCAGTCTGTGACTGACTTATTTGAAAGCCCCATTGTAAGGGATGATGTGTGTACCCTTGTGGGTCACAGGGACCCTCACAAGTCCTCTTCAGACCCCCTCTTCAGGTCTTGGCACTGTTTTTCTCTCACACACACCCGCAGGCACACCCACCCACACCCCAACAGCTGAGGGAGGGAGACCAGCAGAACAGCCTTCCCCCTGCTCAACACACCCTTCCTGTGGCAGGTTTTCCTTTTAAGGTCCCACCCTTCCAGACAGAACAAGCCTTGCAGGTGCATCTGGTTGGTGGAGAACAAGCCCAGAGGAGTTTATTAGTCCCCTCTCTGTCGGTGTAATGGTATGCCCCTTTATAGCCCCACACAGAAACTGAAAGGATCCATGTGGGCCTGATAGGTCAATTATACTACCTGGTTACTGCTGGAGAGTGGGACAGGTTTAATTAAAGATAAAGACTAGCTGGGAAGGAGCGAGGTAATTAGTATAAAGAAAGGAATTCTGGAACAGAAAGAGGCTGTAGAGAGAACAAGAATTTTGCAGCTTTTTGCTGATTGAGAGAGGGTAGGTAGGACAGATGGACCAACCAAGCAAGCAGGCAAGCTATAGAAAGGCAGTTGTATAGTAAGTCCAGGGAGGAGCTTTGGGAGAGGGCCTAAAGGAAGGCTAATGTAGGAAGACATTCAGGGAGGTAGCAAGGAGTTTAAGGGAGCAGACCTTAGCTTTTTGCCAAAGCATCCCTGGATTAAACCCAGAGAAGAGGGAGGGCCTGAACACCCATACTGAGTGTGGGGAAAACTGGTGTAGAAACACCTGACACAAAGGGGAGGACTATTGAATATGGAGTCAGGCCTCCAGGGAGAAAGCCTGAGAGGTGTTGCTCTGAACCAGAGCACCAGAACAAACCTGCACAGCCTTGGAAGAGGCTGCAGAAAGGAGAGCCTGGATAGGGGTGAAAAGTTTGTTCATTTGAGTTTAGTTTGGTGTACTTTGTTTACCCTGGATGGGATGAGACTAAATGTGACTTGGCCAAAGGGCTCAGAAAAGGCAGAACACCCCAGAAATTGAGCAATTGTTGGCAGGGGGCAGTAGAGGAGCGAGCTGCTGTGCCATGCTCAGCCATGAGGGGGAATACCAGGAGGAGTCAACCCTTCTACAGATGGGTATTGAAAAGATGCAAATAGGGCTTATCTTCTTCCCTCCTTCAAGGATGGATCCCCGTTCCTTCCTACCCCCTTTCATCTGATGAGTTTGCATGTTGTTAAATGAGGTTGATCTCAGGGCAGGAGGAATGAGCCACTCACCAGGTTTCTGGCTGGCACAAGTTGACAAGTTCATTGTGATCGTTTAATTTAGTGCCCTCTTGGCTGCACAGAGTATTCACTGGTTGGTTGTCATATTTGGGGTCAGAAAGAAATGTTTCCCCTGTGGCAAACAGGAACGACCTTCTTTTCTGTGCACATTTTAGTAATGAGATGGGTATCTGTGGTTCTCTGTTAGTTGATGTATATATCTGAGCTATAGCCCAGTGGAGCTGAGCAAGAGAACATAGGAATTGGCATAGCTATGTAGTCCAGTGTCCTATCTCTGATAGTAGCCAGCACTGGAGGTGGTCATAGGGGTGTTTGGTTTAGTTTTTAGTCCAGAAGTGTAAGAAATTATTTGGACTGTGTTACATCCCATAAATTAGATATACAAGGCAAGTTATTTGCCACTGTTACATATAAAACATACAGACTTAATTCTCCTAGAGCTGGTGTACATCTCAGATAGCTTTCTATTAGTGCCAACGTGGTACACAGGCTACAAAAGGTTTAGAATCAAGTGGCTGTGAGACTTGTGAACAAATGGAGCTAAGTAAATTTAATCTCATTGTCCAAAAAATAAGCATCAGCTGAAATGTCAAGAATATAAATTAAAACTTTCCCTTGGCTGTGCAAGTTCCCAGATAATAATCTGCACTAAGCACTGGGTAACTATCTGGGTCAGGTATGACTCTGAAATAGAAAACATTTCACAACGTATACATTGTAATACAAAATATGTCAGTGGGTGGTAAGGAATAGTGCTCAGCCAGCGGGCTATGAAGCAAGTCAAAATGTGAAACAAGAGAAGCAAAGATTATTAATGCATTTGTGGATGCTGTGTTCAGCAATCATTTGTCAGAGGTACACGTTCACTCACATGAGGAGCCTTTCTATGAAATACACAAGAACTTTCCACTTGTATTTAACTGTATTCCTGCAGGCTATAAACAACAACTCCTCAAATACAATGATACAAATGCATCTCAGCACCACCTCATTATTCACTAATATTCCTGAGCTCTGGAAGAGGTTCTATGAATACACTGTTGGGAATATAAATTAGCAAATCCTGATCTTATGGGCCAAGTATTTTCCTTTCCATAACTAGACATACGGACTATATTATGTAAAGGTTACAGTTGCACAGTTTTCCTTTACAAGCAAGTGGTGCTCTCAAATGGTTGAGCACAACCATGTAAGGCTCATGTCAGTGGGAAGGTTAGACCAGGAATCAAATTGCAACTCAGGTACACTGCAACCACATTTAACTGAACTTCAGCTATTCAAAGATCACTCAATAAGTTAACCAATAATCCCAAGGCATTCAATTGACTTAAACTCAATCCTGACAACTCTTAAGAACCTAAACTCTGCCAGACGGAAGCTGTGCTATTGTGAAGCTTAGAGGCTCCACAAGCCTGAACCTCTTTACAGCCATCCTCTGCTGAGCTAACCAGCCTTGGGAAAGTCAACCAACTCGCTCTACTCCTGGAAGCCCCTTCCTCCCTGCCTCTGGTGAGCTACCTAATTTTGTAAAAGCTTGACCTGCTTTCTATAGCATAATCAGTAGAACACTGATAATCTGAATCCCTAATTTTATGAAGATTTTGGAAGTCCCCTTAGAACTTTGTAAAAGAGGAATTTCACTCAGTTTTCATCCTGTCTACATAAGTTTCCCCTGTAGTTCCAAATGAATAGGTTTCAGTCACTAAAATACTGCTGTGTAGTATTGACAGCTCAGAATGGCAGCCATGTAATTCTCAAGGTCTCAGTGGGAATCAGACAAAAGGCAGGTTTTGGAGCCTCACTCTGCAGATCAGCAGCAGTGCTGTGAAAGCTGGGGCCTAGATAGACAGATGAACAAGCAAACACGAGAAGCTGGCTTCCCCCACTCACAGAACTCTGGCAGGCTAGAGATGGTGGGAAATCCTACTTCTATAAGTGGAGAGGAAACTGTGTGGGATGCCAGAGAGGGCATATGAGGCTGTATTCTGGGCTGGGGGACAGGCCAAGGAGCAGTCTGAGCATGTGGTTTCTGTGAGCTTACACTGCATGTGAGGAATGGCTGGAACCCGAAGGGACAGAGGTTCCCTGATGGGTGACTGAGGGGCAGATTCTGGAGGAGTACTGGAGTGGTTCATTTGCTGATTAAAGTGACTGAGTGATTCCTGGGTGAAGTCTTACCTCCACAAAGGCTGTAGGAGGGTTCTCCATTCCAAGGCAAGAGGTAAGAATTTGGAATTGACTACTAGTAAGAGAAGCCCCTACTATAGCTGCTAACCCCATGTGACGGGTTGGGTCATAAAAACCCCCTTCGGACTGCCATCTGATGTGCTGAGACTACCTCTGAGCCCGTTTTCCCTGCCAGCTTGGGACTTCAGTATCCTATCTTGTTGAGCCAGACACACTAGCCTGCTGCAAACACAGACCCAAGACTGAACCATGTCCCCCAAACACTGCAGACTTAACTGAAAACAGCTTAAGAAGTATTCCTGTCTCTAGCACTCAGACAACCAGCTCCCAATGGGATCCAAACCCCAAATGAATCAGTTTTACTCTGTATAAAGCTTATACAGCGTAAACTCATAAATTGTCTGCCCTCTGTAACACTGACAGAGAGATATGCACAGCTGTTTGCTCCCCCAGGCATTAATTACTTACTCTGGGTCAAGTAATAAGCAAAAGTGATTTTATTAAATATAAAAAATAGGATTTAGGAGGTTCCAAGTAATAACAGACAGAACAAAGTAAATTACCAAGCAAAATAAAACAAAAACATGCAAGTCTAAGCCTAACACATTAAGAAACTGATTACAGATAATTCTTACCCTCCAACAAGCTTCTTTCACAGACTATACTCCTTTCCAGTCCGGGCCCAATCTTTTCCCCGGTACAGTCCTTGTTCCAGCTCAGGTGGTAGCTAGTCTCATGACTGCCGCCCCTTTGTTCTGTTCCACCCCCTTATATAGTTTTGTCTCTCTGGGTCCCCACCCCTCCTTCTAAATAGAAAAGCACTAGGTTTAAGATGGATTCTAGTACCAGGTAATATTGTCAAATGTCCTGGGAGACCCCAAGCCTTCATGCTTCCTGGCCTGACTCACAGGAAGGCTTGCAAGTAAACATCCATTTACAATCAATTGTCCTAGTTGATGGGAGCCATCAAGACTCCAAACCACCATTAATGGCCCACACTTTGCATAATTACAATAGAGCTTCCCTCTTTATAGGTAGTATAAAAGTATACCTCAGAGGTATATTTCATATTTCTAGTTTCAGATACAAGAATGATTCATTTATTCAAATTGAATGCCCACACTCAGTAAATTATAAGCTTTGTAATGATACCTTACAAGAGACCTTTTGCATGAAGCATATTCCAGTTACATTATAGTCACACTCATTAGCTTATTTTCATAAAATCGTATGGCATGCAATGTCACACCCCACTCTTGAACAAGCCCAAAATCTGTATTCATATCGTCCTGATACTTAGATTGTAGGGAGCTTTTTCAGGTACTCAGGATTGCCTGCAAAATCAAGCATTGCAGCCCTGCTGTAACCATGGTTACCATAGGGTGCACAACTGCAGATATCACAATTATGAAAGAGTTATTAAGAATGAACAGAATCATATAAAAAGTGATGAATATTGCATAGACAAGGTAGTTAGTGAGCTCCTGAGCCCCACAGATCCACTTAATATAGGAATTTTACTGTATTTTCTTGACTTAAAAATATATTTTATGTCAATTATTTCCAAATGAATTACTGAAGAGGAAGAGAAGGGTAGGGATCTGCTAAGAGGGAAATCCCCTGGTTTACAATACCCACTTAAGGTAGCGTCTGGTCCTCGTTTTGTTTGATATTGCTTGCTTTTACAAAATCCCCTTTGAAAATACTTCCCCTTTTCCACATCTGATGCATGTATGTAGATATAGAGTTGCTTCAAAGATCTCACACTGTTGCATGATGTGATAGACCCAGCTTAACTGAAGCAACTGGAGGTGATTCATCACAAAGAAATGTATCATCCAGTCAATAAACATCTTCTCTTGTCTTTTTGAGAATAAAAGAAATGTGGTTATTTTTTGTTTGATTGCCCATAATAAAATGGAAAATGTACTAGAAAAATCATTGACAGAAAGCTGGCTATTGTCAAATGTTTGCTGAAATCTTTTATTTTGAAAAAAAGTGGGGGAGGAGACTCTGGTCTACATCTGTATAAATCCATTATCTTCACTGGAGTTTTACTTCCTGGTTTTACACAACGTAGCTAATAGGAGTATCAGGTCCATTGATTAAAGAATAAACTTCTCAAATGCACTTCCTTGCTGTGGCTTATTTTATCTTACAGAATGTGAGGATTCTGAGGCTTGGTCAGTCAGTATGATTTCTCATGCTTTGGTATAACTATTACAGAAATCAACCACTAAAACTGGTGATTAAAATGTATCATGTGTTTCTCTTACAATGGTATAAATTATGTAATCCCTGCCTCATTAACAGAAATTTTATACTACCTATAAAGAGGGAAACTTCACATTTTATTTCTCTCATGTTAGAAGACTCTGGTTTGTTTGTTTTTTTTGTTTGTTTGTTTTTGGTTCTGATTTCATAAAGGTCTAGTAGACTTTGCTAGGAACTTGGAACAGTATTGTTTGAAAAGATGTTTACCATAAAGTCTTTATTTTCAACTGCATGCCTAACGTGCATACATGATGCAGTTGTGTGCACTATCCAGGACATTCCAGACCCAAATGGCCTTCTAGGTGCATAACTATCCATTTGTTCATGCTGTTGTTTGATGTGTACATTAATCAGTAGTAACTACACGTACAAAGTGGTCGCACAATTCTAAATGTATTTGTGTGCATAATTCTTGAAGGTACATGTTTTTGCAAGTAACCAAAGGGACTACTCAGCTGGGGCAAGGTATTACTCAGCTGGAGTGAGGGTGGCAAAAATTGATCCAAAATATATTCCTAAATGTTTAAGCTTCATTCTTCTTACTGGTTTCAGAGTAGCAGCCGTGTTAGTCTGTATCTGCAAAAAGAACAGGCGTACTTGTGGCACCTTAGAGACTAATAAATAAATAAATTTGTTAGTCTCTAAGGTGCCACAAGTACTCCTGTTCATTTTTCTTACTGTATGTTACTGCATCTGAAGTCACCATCTCCTGTAATATCACAAGCAGTGGCTATGGAGATGGTTGTGATGTCACAAACAGGAGACAATGTCTTCAGATGAGGAAAAAGCAATAGGAATGGATTAACTCAGAAGAAATAAAGATCATGTGATATCCCAGATAATTAAAAGCAAAAGAAGATAAATACGGAAAGTGATATATGCTATAGGCAGAAATGCTTCTGAACAGAATGTCTCTAAATCTTTTCTGCAAGGATTGGTTAGTCTTCATTTCAAAGAATCCAGTCTGAGCCCAGTCCCATTAAATAATGAACTCCTGTTAATTTAAAGGCAAAACTCGGCAGCAGCATTAACTCTGGAACAACAGAACCTCTGAACAGTGGGAGTAGGCTCAGGTTTTTTGTTTGTTGAATAGCAGCATTGTTTGGACTGTCCTTTTTTCTTGTCGTTCCCCCTACCCCCTGCTTTAGACAGTAAATCCATTGCAATCTTGTTTTCTTCTCTTCGGTCATTGAACATAAGAATGACTATACTGGGTCAGACCAGTGGTCCATCTAGCCCAGTATCCTGTCTTCTGACAGTGGCCACTGCCCAGTGCTTCAGAGGCAGTTAACAGAACAGGACAATTTATCAATTGATCCATCCCCTGTCATCCAGTCCCAGCATCTAGCAGTCAGAACTTTAGGGACAGTCAGAGCATGGGGTTGCATCACTGACCATCTTAGCTAATAGCCATTTATTGACCTATCCTCCATTAACTTATCTAACTCTTTTTTTAACCCAGTTACACTTTGGCCTTCACAACATTCCTTGGCAATGCATTCCAAAGGCTGATGTGTACTGTATGAAGAGGTACTTCTCTTCTGTTTGTTTTAAACCAGTTACCTATTAATTTTATTGGGTGATCCCTGAGGTTTTGTGTTGTGTGAAGGGGTAAATAACACTTCCTTATTCAATTTATCCACACCAGTCTTGATTTTTATAGACCTCTATCATATACACACACACTCCAATCGCCTCTTTTCCAAGATGAATAGTCCCAGTCATTTTAATCTCTCCTCAAAAGAAAGTTGTTCCATACTCCAAATCACTTTTGTTGCCCTTCACTCCACTTTTTCCAGTCCTAATATCTTTTTTGAGATAGGGCAACCAGAATTGCAAGCAGTATTGAAGGTGTAGGTGTAACAGGGATTTATATAGTGGCATATTTTTGTCATCTTATCGATCTCTTTACTACTAGTTCCTAACATTCGGTTAGCTTTGACTGCTGCTTCACATTGAGCAGATGTTTTCAGAGAATGATGTCAAGACCTTTTGAGTGTTACCAGATAATTTATACATACAAGATGATGGAGTCTAGCTGGGATTGTGTTTTCCAAAGTGAATTACTTTGCATTTATCAACATTGAATTTCAACTGCCATTTTGTTGCCTAGTCACTCAGTTTTGTGAGAGCCCTTTGTAATTCTTTGCAGTCTGCTTTGGACTTAACTATCTTGAGCAACTTTGTATCACTGGCAAACTTTGCTACTTCCCTGTTCACCCCCTTTTCCAGATCACTTATGAATATGTTCAACAGAACTGATCTCAGTACAGATCCTTGGGCGACCCCCACTATTTACACGCCCACTATTTACCTCTCTCCACTGTGAAAACTGACAGCTTATTCCTACCCTTTTCTTCCTATCTTTTAACCAGTACCTGAACCATGAGAGGACCTTCTCTCTTATCCTATTGTAAGCGCGGGAATGGTCCCACTATTGTGGGAAACTTTCCTGGCTTCTGCACTAGCCCGGTGAAATGGGCTAGCAGAAGGATCTGAGTCCTTGCTCCTACTTACTTTACCCAGAGGCCTCCCTTCCCTTAAGGACTCCCCTCCCACTCTCCTGTCTGTCAAAGTCCTCGTAACCGCAACAAGGCTGGGCCCAGGATTCCTGGGGGTTTCGACCCCCAACCCTGCTGTGGTTACCTAGGTCAGGGGCTAGGGTGTCCCCACTCCAGGGTACTCTCTCTGCACTGACACTTCCCTGACCCACTGATCATTTTATGCAATTTAAATCAAATAAAAGTTATTTAATCAACAATTAATTTAAAAAAGAATAAGGAAAAATAAGGAAGGTTAAAGGAAAACACATCATCCCGCTCTGTGGCAGGGAACATTACAAACAGTGTCTCTGGAACGTCAAGGCAGTTCACTGTCTGTTCCTTGTCGGTCCCAGGCCTTCTTCTCAGGCCCTGGCTGTGCTGCAGGGATGCTGCGGGTTGGACACTTGCTCTGGTGGTGGCCACACACCTCTGGGCTTTGGGTGGTGGGACCCTTCTTCCCAGCGTCACCTCCCATCGGGTTAAGATCCCCCTCCCAGTCTGGCCTGCAAGGACCCTTGGCTAGGGGTGTCTTTCTGTGCTGGGCCCTTTGTCCAGTGTCCCCCCTTGACTGGCCCCAGTTGCTTACCGCACCAGGCTTCAGACTGCTCCAGCTCCAGCCCCACTGTTCTAGCTCCACTCCACCCTGCCTCAGCACTGATGTTGCTGCTCTGCCTCCAACCTCCTGGGCTGCTTCTCTGGCCCCTCTGGCTGAAGCTCTGCTCCTAGCACAGGATCTGCTCTCCCTGAGCTGTGTCCCTGGCTCTGTGGCTGCAGCCCTGCTCCCAGCACAGGATCTGCTCTGTGGGCTGCTTCCATGACTGCTCCCAGCTCTGACCTGCTTCCTGGGCTGCTTTTCTGGCCCCTCTGTATCTGGCACAGCTCTGCTCCCCAGATCAGCTTTGGGCCTCTGCTCTCTCCTTAGCTCGGCCCCACTCTGTCTAACGGAGGCAATTCCAGCTCACACAGAGGACAGGACCCCCCCTGACTCCCTGATTAGCCTGCCCACCCTGTCAATCTGGCTGACCTGGAGCATTGGCCTCCCCCCATTCTTTTAGTGCTGGGAGCTAGTCAATCAAAACACCCCCACCGAATGTTAGTAAGGAGACAACAGTCCCCTTACACCATGATTCCTTACTTTAAGAGCATTTGGTGAGATACTTTGTCAAAGTCTTTCTGAAAGTCCAAATACACAATACCACCTAGATCACTTTTGTCCACACGCTTCTTGACACTCTCAAAAAATTCTAATATGATACATGATTTCCCTTTACAAAAGACGTGTTGACTCTTCTCCACTGAATTCTGTTCATCTATGTATCTGATCATTTTGTTCTTTACTATAGTTTTAACTAATTTGCCTGGTACTGAAGTTAGACTTACTGGCTTCCAATTGCCAGGATTACTTCTGGAGCCTTTTTTAAAAATCAGTGTCACATTAGCTATCCATCAGTCATCTGGTACAGAGGCTGCCTTTAGTGATAGGTTACAGACCACAGTCAGTAGTTCTGAAATTTCATATGAATTCCTTCAGAACTCTTGGATGAATTCCATCTGATCTTGGTGATTTACTGTTAAATTAATCAACTTTTTCAAAAACCTTCTCTACTGAAACCTCAATCCATGAAGTTCTTCAGATATGTCATAAAAAAATATGGCTTTGGTGTGCAAATCTCCCTCACATCATCTGGAGTGTAGACCAATATACAGAATTCAATTTAGCTTCTCTGCAATAGCCTTGTCTTTCTTGATTGCTCCTTTAGCACCTTAATCATTCAGTGGCCCCACTGACTGTTTGACATTTTGTTGTTAATTTTTGTGTCTTTTGCAATTTCCTATTCTAATTCTTTTGTGTCCTGCCTAATTATATACTTACATTTGACTTGCCAGAGTTTATGCTCCTTTCTAGTTTCCTCAATAGGATTTGACTTCCAATTTTCAAAGGATGGGGTTTTTTTGTTTTTGGTTTTTTGCCTCTAACCATGTCCTTCACTTTGTTTAGCCATGGTGGCATCTTTTTGGTCCTCTTACTGTCTTGCAAGCATTTCACTCGTGTGACTGTTCCTTTAAATTTTAATTTAACTATTCTCATTTTAGTATAGCTCTCCTTTCTGTACTTAAATGCTACTGCACTGGGCTGCTTTGGCATTTTTCCTTCCTATAAGGATGTTAAATTTAACATGGTCACTGATACTGAGTTGTTCAGCTATATTCACCTCTTGGCAAGATTCTGTGTTGCACTTAGGATTAAATCAGGAGTTCTCTCCCCTTGTGAGTTCCAGGACTAGCTACTCCAAGAAGCAGTCATTAATAGTGTCTATAACTTTTATCTCTGCATCCTGTCTTGGGTGACATGTTCCTAGTCAACATGGAGATAGCTGAAATCCCATTATTATTGTGCTTTATTGTTCTTGTAGCATCTCTAATTTCCATGAGCATTTCATAATCACCATCACCATCCAGGTCAGGTGGTTGGTAGCCTATTCCTATTGCTATACTCTTATTCAAGCATGGATTTTCTATCCATAGTGATTCTGGGGTATAATTTGATTCATTTTAAGATTCTTAATATATGAGTCTTTGCTTTCTCTCGCATATTGTGCCACTCTCCCAACAGCACAACCTACTCTGTCATTCCTATATATTTTGTACTCTGGTATTACCATTCCCATTGATTATCATTGTTCTACCAACTTTCTATGACACCTATTATGTCAATATCCTTATTCAATAGCAGACACTCAAGTTCATCCATCTTAGTATTGAGGTTTCTTCAATTTGTGTACAAGCACCTGTACAGTTTCTCAATATTTAGTTGTCTGCCTTCAAGTGATGTAATTGAATGGGACTTTCTTTTTGTTTGACCATTTCTCCTCAGTTCCTATCTGTGTTTTATCAACTTGTATCCTCTCCTCTTTACTAAAATATAAAGTATCCCCTGTAATAAATACTCCTCTAAGGGATGTATCTGTCCAAACAGTGAGCTCCTCCACATCTGTAAGCTTTCCCTCAGCTCTTAGTTTAAAAACTCCTCTATGACTGCTTTAATTTTACATGCCAGCAATCTGGTTCCATTTTTATTCACATTGAGCCCACCCTTTCTGTATAGGCTCCTCCTTTCCCAAAATGTTCTCCAGTTCCTAATAACCCCAAATCCCTTCCTTGTACACTATTATCTCATCCATGCATTGAAATCCTGAAATTATGCCTGTCTAATTGGCGCTGCGTGTGGAACTGGAAGCATTTCAGAGAAAGTTACCATGGAGGTCCTGGATTTCAAGCTCTTTCTTGGTGACCTATATTTGGCCTCCAGGACCTCTCTCTTATCTTTCCCTATATCGTTGGTAACCATATGCGCCATGACCACTGGCTTCTTCCAAGCACTGCATATATATCTTTTTAGGTGTCTCAAGAGACCTTCAACCTTTGCACCTGGCAGGCTATTTACCATGCAGTTCTCCTGGTCATCACAAACCCAAGAATATATATTTCTAATAATCAAATCCCCGACTACTCTCTGACTGTAATCTTCCTGTAACAGGTTGGGACTCACCAGCTGGCGCCTCCTGCTGGTGACTCTGGGAATTAGCTCTGTCCAGTGGAGCGCCCCCTCCTGGTGGTGTTCCATCTGTCGTTCTGCCCTCCATTGCTGTCTCTGGACCCGCGTTGCTCCCTGATCGGTGGCGTCCTCTTCAAGGCTGCTGCCCTCTGGCAGTGCCCCTTAGTCCATCTGGACCCCCTTACAGGGGTCAGTGATCAGCAGTTCTACACTCCAGCCACCATGTCCAACCACCCTCTGAGTCCAATCCCTCTTGTCAGGGATCTGGCGTAGTCTAATGGCTGCTCCCTACGGCCAATGGCTGGGTGTACTGCAAGGAGTGAAGCGGGGGACCCAGGCCTGCTCTCTTCTCTGGGTCCCGGCCCAGGGACCCTCTGGCAGCAACCTCACTGTCCTCCTTCTCTCCCCTCGTCTGTCTGCTTTCTTGGGCTGCTTCCCCTATGGCCCCTTGCACCCCCTACACTTCCTAATGACTGGGGTTCCCTCCCCCAGACAGGTATAATCAGTGTGAAAGGATACCATGACATCCTCTGGAAGGAGGATCACAACTACTGGGTCATTTCCATCTGCTCCAACTTGATGTTCTCCTTCCCAATACTTCCATTCTTCTCAAAAGTAGAGGCTGTTACACTGGGGGTGGGACTGCTCTACTGTATCCCCGAAAGTCTTGTCTATGTACCTCTGTCTCCGTTAGCTCCTCCAGTTCCACCACTCAGATCTCAAGAACCTGTACTCCGTCTCTGAGGTCCGTGAGTTGTTTGCACCAAATGCACACATATGCCACCTGCCTACAAGGCAGGTAATCATACATGCTGCATTCAATGCAATAAACTGGATAGCTTCCATTCTGCTGCTGTACTTCTGCCTGCATTATTTTTACTCTTGCAGGGGTGAGGGGAGTTGTTTGTTTGCGAATTTTTTCTCTAGGGAGATGTTGGCCTACGTTTAAAGAATGTTAATTGGGTGTATCTGGCTGTCATGCTACCTGGCAAAACTCCCCTGTTTGCTATCTTGTCTGGTCAGCTACAAGCCAGATTTTTAAACCCATGCTCTCCCTGCGGTAGCCTCGCCTTCTCGTCACAGGGTCCTAAAGGGATTAGGGATAAGAGGTTGTCAGGCTGGACCCTCGTTAGGAAGTTCTCTGCCTTACCTACCTGGCTGTAAGTGCTGTATACAAACCACATGATAAACTTCAATCAAGCAGGCACACAGAAAGCAAGTACACAACAAACTCATCCCCAGGGTCATGTAGCCACTATTCCTTCACCTGAAGAACTCCAGTGCAAAACTTCCTCTCTTTACTGTTCCTGTTTACTAGCTCTCAAGTTTATTTTTTCCTCTTTCTCTAACATTTTTCTGCTGTCTTTTTCAAATAAAGCATTCTCTTATATCACTGAGCCTGCAGGTAAAATTGAACTGGATTTAGAAAGTGTCAGAGCTGTGCTGAAGGCTTGGTTATTTAGTAACCATTAAATAATTAAGAGGCAGAAGGGGCAGTTTGTTATAGCTCTTGTCAAGGCTGGGAACTTATTTCCATGTCACAAACATTAATCACAAGCAACCTGCCTTCTGATGATCACTTGAGGACTGAATATTAGTTCTAACACTGCCTTGAGGAAAACACAAAGAATACGCATGCTGTTAATTATAAAAAAAAAATCTTTCTAGCTTAAAACCATGTTACATAGTTAAATAATTTCATTTACTTTTCATGTGGCTGCCTTTGTATTTTTCATTACAATGAAAATGAATTAATTGAAATTGCTTTAGACAGTTGACAGGCTGATATTGGAGTCTGTTCTTCATGTGCAAATGCTACTGCTGCACTCTTTGTCTCAGATCAGGGGGCTAGTGTACTTCTACTACTTGGAAAAGGAAGGTACTGTGCACAAGGGGACTGCATTCCTCTCCAGGGATTCCAGTGTGCAACACAGTTTGGGGAGTGGGCTAAGCATGGGCCAGGTGAGGAGCAAGTACGAGGCCAATGAATCCATGACTGCATCAATCCAACGTCCGGTCCCCTCGAAGAGAGTCCTCTAGACCCATAAGTGCTACTGTAGCCATAGGGATGCCTGGGTGAAGGATTTCTCCTCTCCTCCCCCAGTTCCTCTTTAGATCCCCAGAACGCTGGCAGTTAGACAGACAGAGGACAGATCCTCATTAACTCTAATGGAGCTATGATAATCTACACCAGCTGAACATCTGCCTCAGGGACACTTTGATCCTACATGCATATCAACACAAAGTTTCCCTCTCAGGTGTTGGTTGGAAAGGAACCAAGGAGATCTGGATTCAATATTAGAGTAACAAAGGGAAACTCAGGGCTTATTTACACAGTGGGTAAATAAGCACTATAGGGATGTGATTTCCAAAGCACACTAACTTGTTGCCCACTAATAGGTTCATGTAAATCCTCTTGGTGCTCATTAAAAGTTTCCTACTAGTGCACTGTAACAAAGAGTACGTCCACACTACCCACCGGATGGGCGGGTAGCGATTGATCTATCGGGGATAGATTTATCACATCTCATCCAGATGGGATAAATTGATCCCTGTCGTGCTCCCCATCGACTCCGGAACTCCACCAGGGCAAGAAGTGAAAGCGGAGTCGATGGGGGAGCCGTGGCTGTCAATCCCGTGCTGCGAGGATGGGAGGTAAGTCAAAATAAGATATGTCGACTTCAGCTACACTATTCTCGTAACTGAAGTTGCATATCTTACATCAACACCCCCCCCCCCAGTGTAGACCAGCCCTTAGTACTACAGCACTACATTAAAGCACACATGGGAAGTTTTAGTGCCCACCAGCAGGATCTACACGGACTAATGTGCAACACGAGTGTAATTTGGAAAATCACATCTTAGTGCATGTTGGTGCACCATGTAGTCAAGACTTCAGTTAAAGGGAATTCTAAGTCCAGTACAGCACTCAGACTGCGTTACCCATAGAATTGGGAAAGACCAGTCAAAAGCACAGCACACCTCTACCCCAATGTATCACTGAAGAGTTTATGGTGATAAAAAAGGAGCAGAGGTTTTCATTCAATGCTCATTTCAGTGAGATGCTAGTCCTCTATTGGAGAAAAACATTTGAGGGCGTTACCACAACCCCTTTGTTCAGACTAAACACACCTGTGTTCTTTTTTGAGGGCATTACCACAACCCTTTTGCACCAGTGCATTAACTTAATGCATTTTTTTATGCATTAACTTTATTGGAGGCGGCCAAACTATAGTCCCTAGTACTGCATACAACTACTTTATTGAGGGTGGCAAACTAAGTTTTTAGTACCACTTTAAACTAACCTTATTGGGGACAGCAAAACAGTTCCCCAGTACCACTTTGAAATTCATTTTGCTGCACAGTTAATAAGTTTGGATGGCATAAGCCCAACAGGGACAAACAGCTTTACAGACAGTCCTTCTTTGAAACTCCAATAGAAATTTCAAAAGATTTTATACTTTTAATGTGGCGCCATGGGGTTTGAAGGGGAACGAGTCACAGCAGCTGCCGCTGTTTTAGTAGGCGTTGCCATCCCGGATGAGCCCCCAGACTGTCGGAGAAAAACATAGTTTTTACTTTTTGGTTGGGTGCAGCAAAGCTGGATATTTTATTTTTAAGCAATTGCATAGAGGGAGAGAGTGCATGAGGACACAGGGTTTGGGGTTTTTTTAGGCAGGTTTTTTTATAGGTAAACAATTACAGCAAGCATTTATATTTTTTGTTACATACAATAAGCAACAACTGCATTTTGTTTATACATAGGTTATTTTGATTTTTATTTTTATTTAGACTACAGTTTACATTCTATATTTAACATAAGGTTGCAACAACTTTTTACACAGTTTTTTTTATTTATTTTATATAATTTTTGCTTTTACAAATTTTGCGTTATTAGAATAACAGCTAGCCTAATTTTTGCTTACAAAAGAGACTATTTGCATTGCAATTTTTAAAAAAAAAATGTTGTTTTTTGCTTTATTTTTACACCCGCAAGGAACCAGATTTGAGTCTGATCGAAACACACTTAGAGGAAAAAAACTCCATGGGAGTTTTGGGGGAGGAATGTCTGTCTGACAGGTTCCTTTACCCATCTTCCCTGCTGCTGTTTCAGTGTCTCCTGGCCTCCATCCATAATCCACTCATGCCTGGTTAGGATTCATGCTTCCAGCTTCCTCCCTTCTACCATCCAGTAGTGCTGTGGTTCAAATGTTGAACTGGGACTAGCAAAGCTCTTCAAGTGTATGGAATGAATCAGCACTTCCCACTCCTTTCAGGCAGAGAGTCTTAAAACTTATTTTTGTTTGTATTAATTAAAAAATACAATGACCATCATAAAAAAAACCTCAGAAACAATGAAGAGAAAAACTTGCTTTGCAATTCATCATTAAGGATATGACTAAGTTAAGGATGCTGCTGAATGGCCACCTGCATTGAGGAGGCCTTGGCAAAGGGCAGGACTGGGCTCACTTCTGGCAGAGTTCAAGAAGCATCGAGTTGAATGGCTGCAGCTCAAGAAACTTACAAACTCTGCAAGCTGAATGTAATGACCTCGCATGTGCCAGTGGTGACATTTTTAAACTCTCTTTTTTCCCTCATTTAAAAAACATGGAAATTAAGTGCAAAACTCTGGTTGGCACCAGCTGAGGATCTGGCTTTAATCCGCAAAGATACCCAGAGTTCAGTAGAGCTACTTAGATTTACATCAGAAGCCTTGTACTCAAGCATCAGGAAATTTGAAAAGCTAATGTTGCTGTCACAAAAGTTAACTCAGCTTCACTGTGCATTTGTAGTATTTTATCTTCAATCTTTCCTCATAAAAGGTAAACCCTAATCTATCATTGGGCATGCATGCAGGAGTTATACACTTTGCAAAAGCAAATAATTTTTGTGTTTACAGTGCTTTAGTTGTAAACATCGTAAATAGATTACGGTACTATGTTATAAAAGACCTGATCCTGAGTTGTAACCTTCTGGCTGTGTGTATCCTGTCACTTTGGAGATAGTGGACATGGTAATTATTGTGAATGTCCAGTGACAGGGCCTGGACAGTACAGGAAGATGTTTGGGGGATGTTCAGGAGCTGCCTGCAAGGCAGAGTAAAGGCTGGCAGAGCTTCTGAGTAAACTGTTTGGGTTGCTAACTGACTGGGGTGATGGGGAGTTAAGACGCAGTTTAGCACCAGCAAGGCTCTCTCACTAAGGCAAGGAGGTAACAAGGCAATCAATAGTCACGGACACCCTGAGAAAGTGTCACAATGACATTGCATCACTGTTCATTAATTCATAGCTCAAGCCTTGGTGCAGGTCTCTCGCTTAGTGCAGCTGAGGAGATGGCAGGTGAAGGCGGCTTTAAACCACCGTTGCACTCTCCTGCTCCTCAGGGCTCCTGGGGCCACTTTGGTCCCTGGCATAAGCTGGCGCAGCCTCTGGATGTAAAGGGCCATTGTATAGCATGCTCTGGCAACAACCCACCCATGCCGCTGGCAAGCACCTTATTCCACAGTATGTCAAGGGAATTTCCTGCTAGTCACTTAAGGCAGCTTTGTGCTGCCAAAAGTATGCAAAGCAATCTCATTGGGGCCAGAGATCTGGTCCTTTAAGTTAATGTATCTCCTCAATACTTCTTGCTCCATTCTCAAAGATCACTGATTTGATAGCTGAGTGCAGCCAAGCGGGTGGTCTGTTATTCTTGGCCTCTAAAAATGCAATCCTTGCTTCACTGGTTGTTTCCTGGCTTTGCTGGGAGCACTGGGTGCTCAGGAGACACAGGATCAGGCCCTCATAGAGTAGCTCTTCAGCTCAGCTATCTACAAGCCTTATGCTTTTCCCCAATAGATTATGTTTCAAACCTGGAAATGTTACCACCACACTGGCACTGTTACAAGGAGGAATAAAAAAGTAGGTCAGTTAAGAATACTGAGAACAGATGGCTCCTTCGCAATGGGCCCTTGTGCAATTTTTAAATTAGCAAAATCTATCAGGAATGTTGAAAATATAGTGGGCCACATTGAACCTTTAATTATATTCATAATAGAAAGCTGTAAATAAGGGCAAAATTTATCTCACTGAGATCACCTTCTCCTTGAGTCCTGTCAATGCTGGTTGCTTGTTTTTGTGATAACTCTGTCAGCAGGTCTTGCTAACAGAAAGAGTCATAACTAACTGAGGGGATCAAAAAGAAAAGGCAAAAAAAAACAATTCTGATTATCTTTCAGTGTCTTATGGACTTCTTTGGGAAGTTTTTAAAAAGACATTTGTTTAAAACCAGGATCCCTACCCCTCATTCTAACCTTCAGCCATTTCTGAAATGAACGAGACCTTCTCAGAAGTCTGGAAAAACTTAAACACTGTTCCCTAATTTCCAATGGCAGAAACTCCTCCCACTGTTATTATTTATTCCTGGGAATTTCCCAGTAACAAGACTCCAGCATTCTTGGGCAGTCCAACTTCTGCATGATCTCTAGCTTCCTGTATGCACAGTTGCAATCTGAGCAGTCAATTCTGGAGGACCCACCTGGGAGGAGGGAACAGTGATCCCAACAGCAACACCAACTGTGAAAAGAAGGTTGCAGAATGCTCTGGGTAGTGAGGAAAGATGTACAGCCATTCCCTCAAAAACATTACTGATGGGGTAAAGGGTCATATACAGGAAACATACTACCAGCTCCAAATCTCCCTTACAGTTTAACCCTCATCTGATTAGTCCTTGGTTAGTGAGCTCTTGCAGATTCCCCTCTGCTTTTATAGAGGTATTGTGAGAACAAATATACTTGGGAACATACAAAAGCCCTTTCTGTGGATATATGCTCTTACATACATCCTCACAGCAATGAAAGCATTAATGTATATGCCAAGAGATGGAAAGATACACAAAGTTGAAAGGAACAGCCAGCCATGCAGCTAGTTCAAAGGTTATCAAAGCTACAAAGTCTATGAAGCAAGTTGTTTCGACCGTGATGTTAGTGTCATCTTCTGCTCAGCAATGGGTGAAGCTGACTTGGCCTCCTTTTAATGAGTTTCCAGCGTGTCTGTTTTGCTTCCTTTAAGAGAGATGACAGAGAAGACTTCAGGTTTGGACATTTTATTTTCTTTGGGGAACTGCTAGAAACTCAGTTCTTTGAACAGACTCTATGCCCCTCTCTTGTGTTTTCTCTGGTAGGGTTCCAGAGTGGCATTACTGAAGTGACTCCAAGGGCTTAGATGGACAGGAAAACTGACATTCACCGAAAGTTTTTTTTTTTTTTCATTGAGTATGGCACATCAAGAACTGTCTTGTTTTTTCACCATTATCATCCCATTTCTTGTTCTTTCTTTGAGGATTTAAATGATTTAAGATTTTTATTAGTGTTAAACTTGCCATATCAAAGATGGTCATTGTTGCTTTTCCTCACTGAGGAAAAAAAAAATCACCAAGGTAATTTATTTCTTCAGTCCCTACTTAGTTAAAGTTAACCCCTCTCCCAGACACACCTGTTGTGACCATGAGATCTCTATCACAATTAAAATATACAAACATTTTGGCCCCTACATCTCTCCTTTTCATTCAATGTACATAAAAGTTAGCACATTAACTCCTGCCCACATCTGATTGGCAGTCAGTCATTCATGAGAACTTTGACAGAGAAGCATATTGCTATTATTGGCATGAGCCTCAGCTGGTTTTATGTCAGTGCCAATTATATCGTCAATGCAACTTTATAATGGAGCAGTCTATAAGTCCACCACAGGAAGAAAGCCTTTCTGATCTCAAGGACATATTTCCTTTCCTTTCCCTGACATTTAAAATGCCTGTTTCTCCTAAAAATGATGTAACAAGAACTAAACATCCTATGTCAATAGGAAAAAAAAACATATGCTAGTGTTACACAAACAGGTACTTAAAACCATGTCCTGCATAGTCCTGCCTCTGCTTGTGGTGGATCAGAATAGAGTTAAAAAAGAAATGTGATAGAGTGGGCCTAAGTCACACTGAAGATATCAAAGTAGAACATAATTTAGGGCTAGATTCCTCAAGGACTAAGATATTTCAACACCTAGCATGGCAGTACCCAACTTTTAAATACTTAGCTAATCAGTGGAATCCACAGCCCTGAGTTAGGTGCCTTGGCTCCCTTATAATTTAGGGGGAGCATTAGGTATGTGACAATGAGATCTATAAAAGCCAGCACATGGAATGGGGAGTCACTTAAGCTAGTCAGTAGAAAATGCCATCATCATGTTACTGTGGTCCTCCCTTCCCCTTTCTAACTTTTATCTCAGAGCACTCACCTGGGCTATGAAGATCCAGGTTCAACTCCCCTCTCAGCCTGATATGCATTTTATTTAATTTGATTGGTGACTTTTTTTTTAATTTGGCTGAAGAAAAGCTACTGATTTTGTCTTGTATTTAAATTTATGGGTAAGGCACCTATAGAACAGAACAGGCACTTTTTTACACACACACACACACACACACACACACACACACACACACACACACACACGTAATATACTAAAATAAATGAAATTTAAAGAAACATGGATTTCATTCCTGGGAGCAATACAAGATGTAGTTCATCATAGTTTGTTATACAGAAAGGGATATATGAATTTTTTTCTGTTCCTTCAAGATGTTTAAAACTTGCAGCCATTTATCTTCACAAGTTGTATTTCCTTGTGATATATAGTTGGTAATTTGTTCTAGAGGCAGAATCAATTCCTTGATTAAGGAAATCCTTGGACCATGTGCAGTAGGAGCAGTGTCCAAAATCCAGTAGTTTAAAAGATATTTTTTCACCAATAAAAAGTGTACACATTTTCCAGGTGGCTGTGGCAGGTTTTTATTCCTGGTTTAATTGTCAGCAGGTGAGCCAAGGACAAGGGAACATCACTCAGTAAGCCAATCTATATGAAGGAGGTGGTGCTACGTTTTTTTAATTAAGCAGCTTCAGAGAGAGAAACATCCATGAACATTCTACAGGGCTAAATTTTCAATAGTTTTCAAATTTTCATGCTTGAAGGTTGGAGGTTGTATGTTCACATGTCTAAGTGGATGATAAATCCATGGTTTGCATGCGCACCCTAAAGGACATGTGAGCCAATGTCATTTAGGTGTACAAACGCACGTGTGCTTTAGAAAATCTGGCACCATAATTGTGGGTCTTAAATTGTTGCTTATATAAATGTGTAAATTCCTTCTAAGCCTTGTTTCTATTCCCCCTGGGATATTGGTCTGGGACTTCAGAATAGCCTTTAGATATCTAGTTATTATCTATAAGACCTAAAAGCATGGGATCTCTTTTTCAGAACCCGATAATATTGCATGATAAATTTGCCTTAATGGAAGACATGTAACATTCCCTCAGAGACTAGAATGATAAGTGTCTTATAAAAGTTTGTAATAATCATCTTCAATTTATCAGTTGTCTCTAAAGAAAGAAAAATGGCATTTAGCAGATGAGGATGGGAAAAAAATGCTATTAGTCAAAACTCTGTATTGTTAAGTAGGTCATTCAAGTCTTACAATAATCTCCAGTATCCAGAAACAGGTGATGACAGCAGTGGGCAGGAATAAAGACGAGAAATATAGAATGTCTGAATCTTTTGCAGAGCTTAAAGGCCAGTGAAATCTTGACTCTCTCTGGTATGTGAGATGCCTTAGGGTAAATCTTAAACACATTATGAAATACTTAAAGGCAAGGTATATGTAAAATAATATAAAAAGTCCCTTATCTTTAATCATCTGCTTTTCAGATCATTCAGATAGATTATACACCCTTAAGCACTGCACATGCTGATGACTTGCCTTTACTTGCTTGGGGGCTGTAACCAGTTCTTTATTTTCATTTTGAAAGACGACTTAACTTATACAATCAAGGGGTTCACAGGAGAACTTTCCCCCTTACACATTGGAACAGTGAGAAAAGGTAATGAAACTATTTGTTTGTATCAGCAAATGTGCAGTACTCATAAAAGAAGGGTAACATAGCCTAAACTAGGCATTACTAGATGGAAACAGTACAATTCTCAATAATAACAATGGTAGAATATGCATATTAATAATTATGCAGAAAAAACCAAAGTGTTCAATAATTATTTCTGCTCTGTAGCTGAGCAAAAACAAATGATGTAGTCATATTGTATGATAACACTCTTTCCATTACACTAGTATCTCAGGAGAATGCTAAACAGCAGCTACTAAAGTGAGACAGTTTTAATTCAGCCAATCTGGATAATTTACATCCAAAAGATTTAAAAGAGCTGGCTGAGGTGCACATTAGATCATTAGTGTTGATTTTCAATAAATCTTGGAACACTGGGGAAGTTCCAGGTGGAAACAAGCTAATGTTGTGCCAGTATTGAAAAAGGGTAAACAGGATGACCCGGGTAATTATAGGCCTTTCAGTTTGACATCAATCCCAGGCAAGACAATGGAGTGTGTGAGAATTAAACAAGGTTAATATAATTAATGCCAATCAATATGGGTTTATGGAAAATACCTATCAAACTAAAATGGTATATAAATTTTTGTATGAGATTATAAATTTGGTTGATGAAAGTAACAGCGTTGATGTAATATACTTAGATTTTTGTAAGGCATTTGACATGATACTGCATAACATTTTGATTAAAAAAGCTACAAAGACATAAAGTTAACATGGCACACATTCAATGGATTAAAAGCTGACTGATTGATAGGTCTCAACGTGTAATTGTAAACAAGAATCGTCACTAAATGGGTGTTTTTCTAGTGAGTCCCACAGGGATTGGTTCTTGGCCTACGCTATTTCACACTTACCATGACCTGGAAAAAAACATAAAATCATCACTGACAAAGTTTGAAAATGAAGAGAACATGTCACTGATACAGAGCAACCTGGATCACTTGGTAAAATGGGCACAAGCAAACAATATGTGGTTTAGTATGGCTGAATGTATACATTTGGAACAAAGAATGCAGGCCATATTCACACAATGGGGGACTATCCTTGGAAACAGTGACTCTGAAAAAGATTTAGGATTCATGGTGGATAATCAGATGAACATGAGCTCCAGTCAAAAGGGCTAATTAGTCCTTGGATGCATAAACAGGGGAATCTCAAGTGGGAATAAGAATATTATTTTGCCTCTGTATTTGGCACTGGGCAACCACTCCTGGAATACTGTGTCTAGTTCTGGCACTTACAATTCATGAAGGATGTTCATAAATTGCAGAGGGTTCAGAGAAGAGTCACGAGAATGATTAAAGTATTAGAAATCCTACCTTATAATGAAAACTCAAGGAGGTCAATCAATGATTAAAAAAGAGAAGGTTAAGGGGTGACTTGATTGCAATCTCTGAGTATCTCCATAGGGAACAAATATTTAATAATTGTCTCTTCAGTCTAGCGGGGAAATGTATGACATGATCCAGTGCCAGGGAGTTGAAGCTAGACAAATTCAGTCTGAAAATAAGACGTACATTTTTAATACTGAGAGTAATGATTAGAACAATTTACCAAGGTTTGTAGTGGATTCTCCATCACTGACGAATTTTAAATCAAGATTGGATGTTTTTCTAAAAGATCTGCTCTGGGAATTATTCTGGGGAAGTGATATGGCCTGTGTGATGCAGGAGGTTAGGCTACATGATCACAATGGTCCCTTCTGGTCTTGGAATCTACAAATCTAATCCAGTAGGGGATTGGAACATAGTATAGGAAGGGTCACACATACTACAAAATGAACATTTTTCTCAGACTAAAAAATGGGTAATAATTTACTGGTTGAACTGGTTTAAAATTAACTGTAGTGAAAGTGAAGATCTGAGGCCCAAATTCTGTACACACTTGCATTACCATTACTCAATCCACTTCCAGGTATTTTGAGTCAGTGACAGATTTGGCCCTAAGAGTTTAGTAACTCTGCCCACACCACAGTATCAAAACTATCCGTTAATTTTCCCACTAACATCCAAGGAACTGGAATGCACAAAACATCATGGACAGCAGCTGTCTTCTCTCCTTCATTTGTCCCTAGTCTCAGTCTCTCTGATCTTGCCAAGCCCA
This sequence comes from Gopherus evgoodei, assembly GCF_007399415.2. Classification (NCBI taxonomy): domain Eukaryota; kingdom Metazoa; phylum Chordata; order Testudines; family Testudinidae; genus Gopherus; species Gopherus evgoodei. The sequence continues at coordinate 94,506,872 of NC_044325.1, forward strand.
AATCCATGGAGATTCCACATGGTTCTAGGAAAGGAGAGACATTGTTGTAGAAGTGTTTCTCTCCTCTTTCATGCTCTACCTGACCAAGTATGCTGGGAATTTTTTCCTGGCCATCCACAGAAGCTTAGATGTGGAACAATATAGCTCTAGGTAAGCAGTTGTGTTGAGTCATGCACACTTGCTAGATGCCTGAAGCGTGTAGGACTATAACATTCACTTATGCCCCAGAAATTTCACCATATGGACAGATATTTGGCTGACAGCTCTGATAGTGGCATACAAACTCAAGTTTCCATCAGAAAGAGATAATTCAAGCAGGAAATTAAGAGACAGATTAGATAGCAATCAGCTGCTGAAAATGCCCATTAATCTCCAGGATGCAATAAACAGTGATAAAACCATAATCTACAAAGAGCAGAGTTTAAAAAGGAACCAGTAGACAGTACTAGCAAAATATATGAGAGCTGATAAATGGTAATTGTTTGATGTTGTTTTGAAAATTCCTACTTTTCTGTGATAGGAAGAAAAACCAAGGCCTAACAAACATGACACTTTCATTAGTGTCTGCTTCCTTTTAAGAGCTATGGCTTTAGAATGTTAAGAGTTTAACTCAGGCAAATCCTACTCCCTCCGAAGCAGGTACAGATAGAGATGTCCTAAGGATGCTTGTAGTTTCACAGGACAGTGGGCAGGATTTAGAGGGATTGCACAAAGCATGTGTATCTCCTGCATGGGACAATGTTCAGCTCAGTTTGCATATGTAACAAGGTGGTGCAGGGCCCACTAATAAAGAGACCCTGTGTTCAGTAACCACCAGTGTAGTTTATTTACAGGTTGTGCTCCCACCACCTTTTCACCGTACAAATAGCCCTTTAACAGCTGGAGGAAGGCACTACATCCCTGCTTCCACTTCCTGCCTTTTCCTTTTCTTCCTACTCCTCCTCTGACTTCCTTCCCCTGAGGTTTTTATAGAGCCTCAGCCTAATTAGGCAGCTGCTGTCTCTGCTTCTCCATTAGGATCAGGTGATCTAACCAGCTCCAATTAAGGGAGGTGAATTGGCACTAGAGTGACAGAGGGCTGGCTCAGCAGTTCCTGCTCAGTGCCTTGTCACAGCATATAAGAGACAGGTGGCGGTGAGCTAGAAGAAGGGCAGGAACAGGTGGTAGGATATGCTGGTATGTAAACCCTCCTAGCCTCTCACTCTCACACACTGCATTAGGGCCCTGGCTGGAGGCCCCACTACACTGCCCCTACCTCTCCCTATCCTCCCTATTTTAAGAGAAGTCCTTCTATCCAGAAGAGCATGATGAATGTAACTGTGGCCAGCAGTACACAGAGAAAGTATCTCTTTGGGTCCAGTCCCCCATCCCATATAAGGGCCAGGTAAATCTGACCAAAAGTAATTACTCTCACAGCATTTGAGGTTTGCTGTACTATTATTGTTCTTGTGCCTCTCCGTTGAGTCTAGAGCAACCCATTGTTGTGAAGATGCACCAGCTATAGGCCAGAGTGAATGCAGTAAGAATTTGCTCCATAGTTAGAAGATGTCAGGTGGTGGTAAAGTTCTAAGTGCTCTTATTTATATTTATTTGATTCAGTGCCACAAAACATGGTACTGCAGCAAAACAATTATTTTCAGCAATTTGTAATGCTTTATTCAGTAACCACTAGATGGCACTATAACAAGATGTAAAGGTAGTTTAATTCTCAAGAACAATTGGGCAGTAGCAAGAACCCTAGTTTTCCATGGATGGCACTGTAGAGATTGCAAATGCATCTTCATTCCTAGGAGCCTCATTCTTCTGTATTCCCAAAATTGAGCATGCATCATACAGACGTATCTATTTGAGACAAGGGGGAATGCACTGGTAATGACTAGGGTTGTGCAAAAACTAAAAATAAAAAACCAAATACCTTTTTGTACAACCCAAAACATTGTAAGAAAAATATTCACCATTTTTTCTAGGCCATTTTGGAGCCCTCAAAATGTCACTTTTTGTGAAATGGCAGTTTCCAGATGAAACTTTTAAAATGTGCTTTTGTTTGGAAATTGATTTTTGTTGGAATTACTTCTTGGATTTCAAACACGTTGAGATTTTTCACTAAGAACATGACCATTTTCACTCAGAAGTGTGGTAGCTGTGCACATCCCAAGTCCCTATCTTTAGATTTTCTTAGAGAACATGGCTAGAGAAGACCTCCTCATTGCATACTCTCCTCCTTCAACTCATATGAGAAAAAAATGTGCATGGAGAAAGCACAGCAGCAATCTATAAGCCACATGGTAGAACAGTGTAGGCTGCTTCATCCTTCAGATGATGAGGACCGTCATGGCTATAAGAAAGCCCTTAATAACCCATTCAATATTAACTCCATTTAGTGATAAAAGGTGGCTGTGAAAGGGCCAAAGTTCTTCAGGAGATTCACCTTTCAGAACTATAAGGATTTTCTACAAGGATTGATTCGAAGCAGCAAGATATTAATAGGGTTTAGGGCTTCTCAAAATTAGATCTAAAGATCTAAGTTAATGCAAAAAGGCCTCAATTACATCACCTTTCATATCACTTCTGAATTTGGTCCAGTTTATTTCACATTTTTTAAATAATGTAAAATAATTTCATTGAAAACATGAAATGAAAATATGCCACCAAAGGCACATAACATGTTGACTTGAGTTATGTCAAAACTCAAAGATTCCAGAGGTGCTGAGAAGAGAGAGTAAATCGAAACTCAAAACTAGAGATGCCACAGGTTAAGAAGTGGCAAGAGATAGAGCAGCTACCACCCACATGAGGGAAAAAACAGATTAATACGGTATTTAATAATAATTGTCTCCTTTTAAAAATATTTATAATTTCAAAAAGAATACATTGGAAGCTTAATCTAATTTTGTATTCTATCTCTTTTTCCAATACATCATAGCAAATGTGTATGTTTTGTTTCCTTACTAGAGATATACAATGGGCTGATAGTTTCAAAGATTTTTCCACAGTAAAACCCCATATTTATTTCCTCATTAGAGCTCAGAAAGATTGCTCCATTTAGCACAGATTCACTAGATTTGTGTGGAGACTTATCATTTCACATTTATTTACAGTAAGCTTGCTGAAAATTCTGGCAAACCAATTAAATGGACAACTCTATGGCTCTCAGAGCAATGCATTCACCTCTGCTGTACAATAATGGCTATTTCCTGCCCTAGAACAAAAAGTATTGAGGGATTTCTGGGAACAAAACCTTCAAAACAATCTTCATGGGTGAGAATCCCAGAATTGTATAGATAAGATGTTCAAGTAGAATGCAGAAAATACTGCCATATGAACTGATTGTAGCTGTATGAATTCTACATGACCTATTTGTCCCCTGTAATTTGACCTGCAAATTATTGTACCTAAAAATATGTGGGTCAGGCATTTCCTACCTAAGGCTTTATTTAGTAACCAGAATGAAAAGAGCTTTTTATCCATTACCCAGTGTGCTCCATCATTTTGCATCAACTTTACTGTGCTATCACATGCTCAGATCAATGTACATTGTCAGCATGAGCCAAATAAGCCTGGGATTGTTAGTCACACCTGTAATTTGAACACACTTTACCAGTGCTATCATCCAGCTATGAAGAGTAAAGGGGAGACTTGCCCATCCAGCTGTTGTTTGGAGAGATGCACATTTCTTCAGGTGGAGGGGCAGCCAGGCCAAATAGTGCTATAATCAAATAGTGCTGTAATAGTCTGTTCCTGTATGGTGGCACGGAGGGAAGTCCGTCAGAAACGTGGCTGCACCGGCTTATGCACTATGCGGGTAAAAGAGGGAAGACTTCATGACCAAGGGAGATTCAGGGACCTTGCGGGAGAAGAGGGGATTGCAAGGGCCCGCAGGGGAAGGTACCAGAATTTGCTAGAAAAATCCATTCTAATAAAGACCTAAGTGATAATAACACATTATGGTTTTCCCTTTATTTATCTGCTTGGTGTGAAGTATTCTGTCAGTTTATGGGTATGTTAGTTTCCCACTGAAGTTTTCCTCTTTAACTTGCACTAATTAGTATCAGCTACTCAGCTATGTGTTTGGCAGGCACAGTCCATTTAGCAATTTTGATACTGTTGACACTGGGAGCATAAAACAATGCTGGCAATAATTGTATTGAATGATGAGGACCAAGGGTCTGATTCAATTATTACTGAAGTCAATGACAATTGTTCCTTTAACAGGAATTAGAGTGAGACCCACTGGAATACACAGTAGTTCGGAATTCAGTCAAAGCACTCACATTGCTTCCTGTAGCAGGCAGAAAGAGCCAAGCTCTGACCAGTTGGCAGGCAGGCCTGTGCTGGGAAATGCTAGTCCCACTGAGGATTCCTGAAGCCCAGTACTTCACCATTCCAGGTCTAGAGACCCCATTCATACTTTATTCTTATACTCTAAGGATACTGAGAATTGGTCACTGGGTGGCAGTAGTGATACATTTTGCTCAATGTACACATAGTGGGTGACATTCACCCAAATGCAGAGATAGACTTATATGTGCCAAAACAGGGCTTAAGTGGGAATTAAGTAGTTCATAGGCCCTAAGCAGCCAGGAGTGAATTTCACTTTGTGAGACAGAAGTGAAATGTATACCTCCAAACTTAAGGGAAGGGCTTTCCATTCTGTTCCAATCCATAGAAACTCAACTGAGCCATATTTTCTATGAGAAACAGCTTTCACATGCTGACACTATTCAATTTACCAGAAAGATATCTATTTAACAGGACCTAAAACATGTAGGGAAGCTACAGCCATGAATCTCTCAGGCCTAAGACTGAATCCCTGGACACATTTTTTAATGTATAAAGAGCTATAACTAGCTAACAGCTTGAATTACTTGCCAGTAAGACCATTTATTTTGTTTCAGATATTGTGCCTATCTCACCTGAATGTTTAATGAATACATCTTCCCTTGGGGTAGAATTAATTTTATTACTCAGTGTGGATGAGCTGCACATATTTAATCAATTGCCCCAACAGGGTGGAGGGTGCAGGTGGACTGTTGGCAGTTATCGTTGTAGTGATTGGCAGCAACAGAGTGAGTCTGGACTTACAAATCGTTATATGGTGAAGACCTGGTAAGAAAACTCATAGTTCATCTCCTTAATGATAGCACACACCCATTTCCAGGTGCCCTATGTAGTCCTGCACCAAACTAATGCAGTGCTAATAATCACCTAGAAGAGGCAAAGACCAAGCTCTGCTCTCTCTCTCCTATTTTGAAATAACAGCAGTCAGTAGATAAAAGATGGATGATGTTGGGGTTAGGGATGAGGACCTTGGGAGCTCAAGGTTCAATTCCTAACTCTGCCTCCAGTTTACCACCAGTTTTAAACAGTGGTACACATGCACAATAGACAGAATGCTATTACAGCACAGCAACAGTAATGCAGTTAGGAGGTAATTCAGTCAATGAAGATAACAGAATTTTTTTCATGAAACTCACTGTATTTACTTCTAAAGTAAATTATTCTTTAGATAGGGGAGTAACTTTGAGCTGGGAGGAAATTGCTAGAATGTATAAATTTCCCAAATTCATGAACATAAAATCTGTAGCAAAATTACATTTAAAATACAGGTATCTTGCCTAACAGAAATAGACCCGAATAGTATACCTTTTTAACTAACATTTCACTAAATAAATGTATGCCTTGATACTTATGGAATGATCTTCTTGACACTATAGATAGTGTATGCTAAGGGTTGGCTAGCCTAGTAATGGATGGCCAAATCCTGATTCCATTAAAATCAATGGCACAATAAAATCTCTTATAAGAAGGATTTGTGTTTTTCTTAGTCCACATGTGTAACACCCATGGACACTGAATGAGATTGTCACAATGGGGAAAAATAGATATCCCTTCAATGTCTAGTCTCTATATATATGAAACTCTTAAACAAGAGAGAAATAAAATTGATAACCTAGTTATGAGAAACATTTTTATTTTATCGGCACAAATTAGTGATTTAAGATTTGCAATTATTTGGTAATGGTCTTTTGCCTTGTTTAGTATTGATCAGCTCTGTTGCATTCTTTGGGTCAGACCCTCAGCTGGCATAAATCACTCTCCTGATTGGCTTCTATGCAGCTATGCCAATTTACACCAGCTGAGGATTTGGCCCAAAGAATGCAATAGAACTAATCAATACTAAATGAGGCAAAAGACCATTACCAAATAATTGCAGATCTTAAATCATTAGAAAAGAGGCAGCTGTCTGCTCTCTTGGCTCCTGTGTTTTTTAATCAATTTTTTCATATAAACAAAATTATAATTATAGTAGTTGCCCAGGGAAATTTTACTAATTGCCTATTAACTTCAGACTTGTAGTAAGTTTAGTAACAAACCAAGTTAATAAGAAGAACCTTTGCAAAAGAGCTAGAAACTGGATCATGTGCTCAGTCCCCATTGACAATGGGGGTGCAAAACCCACCAAAGTGTTAATTTGTAGAAGCCACTTCTGAGCAGCCTCCTACTTGCGGGATCACTGGCAAACCAATGAGAATTAGTGTTGATGATGTAATGCTTCTAACTTAATATCCTTGCTAGATTATTTTGTGGCTGGAGTTCTGTAAAATCAGTCTAAAATGGACTCTGCAGCTCAGAATATTTTCTAGCTCCACTCCTTATGCACTTGACCTAAGAGTCATGCAAAAGCCCATGAAAGGGCAGGAAAGATCTGCAGTCCCTTTGTTTGGGGGAAGGGCAGGGGCTGCTACTAAGTTGCTCGCCTTGGAGCAATGGTGTATGTGAAACTCTTCAACAATTTATTTTCTCTGTCATTGATCTGGTTAAGAGGAACACCTAGATTTAACATGCCACAAGCAAGAAACTTGTTGGAAAAGGAACAAGGAGGAGTAGATCAAGGCTGGAGGAGCTTTATTACACTGGCAGCGATGAACAAGCCAGAAAGACACTCTGATCCCAAGCTGAGTTTGCAGGGCTGGCATTTAGAAAAATCCTTTCTCTGTGCCCAAGTTTCCCCGTCTATAAAATGAGGATAATGATACTGACCTCCTTTGTAAAGTGCTTTGAGATCGTCTGATGAAAAGTACTGTGTAAGCATTCGCTATTATTATTAACATCATATTTTTATTTGTAAAATGAGCACACTCAATCTGAAGTCAGAGAGGCAACAGAACTGGAACCCCATGATGCCATGTTCAGCATAAAGATACTCTTTAAAACTGTCACATGGAGAACTTTTAGCATTCTAAATAATGAACTGATGCCCAGCAAAGAACTGGAACTACAATCACCAGCTCTGTTAGGGTCATCACTAAAGTTGAGCTGCCAAAAACCACAGTGGTACCTCAATCAATCAAAGAAAGAGGAGTGAGTTGCTTATTGCTTAACAGATCTCTTACTATTTCCTACTTTGGACTATAAATCAATTAATAGTTAAATATGTAGCACAGGCATAAAGTAACCTGGCCCCAGTTCAGAGCAAGTCTATTAAGATTTTTATTCTGAACAAGCCAGAAACATAGATTGTGTTTACCCTCTCACTGCTGTGTTCTACCGCAATGGAATGTTGGTGTTAGAAAGTGGCAATCCTAGTACATGGCACAGCACTGGGTATTTTCAATCCAACATATCTGGTGTGTTATGAGGCAAACGTTTACAATGAAAACTGCCTGACTTAAAAAGCAAAGCTGGAAAATTCAGAGTTAAGGAATATCCTTTCTTAGATCATCTCTGTCACACTGGCTAGAGTAGCCCACAACCAAGGGGGGGAGGGATAGCTCAGTGGTTTGAGCATTGGCCTGCTAAACCCAGGGTTGTGAGCTCAATCCCTGAGGAGCCAATCTGGGGCAAAAATCAGTACTTGGTCCTGCTAGTGAAGGCAGGGGCTAGACTCAATGACCTTTCAAGGTCTCTTCAAGTGCTAGGAGATAGGTATATCTCCAATTCTTTAAAAAACAAAAAACCAAGAGTGCCAACCTCAGGGCAAAGTGTCAAAAAGCACCCCAAATTGGCTGCATGTTCTATAGTTAGCATTCACCAACCCAGTAACAACAATGAATGTGCTAGGCTGGATCACAGAAACCTGCTTGGGACTGCCAACTGATGTGCCAAGACTACTTCTGCCCCTGCCTTCCCTGCCAGCTTGGGACTTCAGAACCCAGACATGCTTGCCAGCTACAAACAATGAACCACAAACTACAGGCTTAACTGAAAGCAGCTTAAGAAATGTTCCTGTCTCTAACACTTAGATGGCAATAAAATAAAGCTTATACAAGGTAAACACATAAAGTGTTCACTATCTATAACACTGATAGAGAGATATACACAGCTGTTCCCCCCCCCAGTATTAATACATACTCTGATTTAAATAAAAAGTGATTTTATTAAATACAGAAAGTAGGATTTAAGTAGTTCCAAGTAGTAACAGACAGAACAAAGTGAATTACCAAGCAAAATAAAATAGAACACACGTCTATGCCTAATACAGTAAGAAAACTGAATACAGAGAAAACCTCACCCTCAGAGGTGTTCCAGTAATCTTACAGATTAGTCTCCCTCAAGTCTGGGTCCAGCAATCACTCACACCCCTGTAATTACTGTCCTTTGTTCCAGTTTCTTTCAGGTATCCTTTGGGGATGGAGAGGTTATCTCTTGAGCCAGCTGAAGATAAAATGGAAGAGTCTCCCAGGGGGTTAAATAGACTTTCTCTTGTGGGTAGACACCCCTCCCTCCCCCTGCGTAGAATCCCAGCTATGAGATGGAGTTTTGGAGTCACATGGGCAAGTCACATGTCCACGCATGACTCAGAACTTACAGGTAGCAGCCATGGTTCACATGCTATCTTGAACATCCTCAAGTAGACTTCTTATGTGGCTTGAAGCCTTCCAAGATCCATTATCCGTTAAGTGTTTCTTGATTGGGCACTTAATTTTCACATTCCTTTCTCAAGAAGCTGACCAAATGCTTTACTAAGGCTACTTAAAATCAAGCAAGTACACAACCAATATTCATAACTTAGAGTACAAAAATGATACATGCATACAAATAGGATGAATATATTCAGTAGATCATAATCTTTACATAGATATGTTACATGGCATATGTAGCATAAAATATATTCCAGTTATGTCATATATACATTCATAAGCATATTCCCGTAAAGCATTTTGGGGTGCAATGTCACATCCTCCTCCTGAACTTACTACCAGAGACGTAGACACTGTCCACGGCGGAGGTAGTACATGTAAAATAACTGTTTGTCTTTGGTCACATTACCTTTCAGTACCTTTAAACCATATATCATTCATAAGTTTTCTAGCAAGTTTTGGGGTTCCTGGTCCCTGGGTGCCTGAAAACAGGTTGGAGTGTAATATTGCTAACAGAATGAAGACAGCAATATCTGTTAAAGTGTAGGTGTCTTGGCATTTAGCCACCAATGCTATGAGGCAGCGTGCCTCACTTTCCTCTTCCACACAGCAGCATGGGTCTGTTATGCTTTTACTGCTGTGTCAAGCTTCCAGCCTGTTTACAGGTATAAGCTGAAAAGTAACATGCTTGGGGGACTGTCTTGTCACCATCCCTAGCATGTACAAGTTTGTTCCACAAATCAGGTAGTCCCACATCTTTAAAGGGTTCACCACTAGTATTAACTTCTTTTTCTTGACCCATAGATGAAGTAGCAAGAGACACAAGATTAATAGCAAATCTACGGTGGACAGGCTTTGTTCACTCAATTTAGCTTGTTTAGTGTCTATTACATTTTTCAGTTCCTTTGTGTACCATGTTCTTCTGCCTCTTTGGAGAAGGCTTTCAATTCGGGCATATGTTTGAGGCTCTGGCAAGGAAAGATTGTACTGCAACAATGCCTGTTCTTGGCCCCTCCCTCTGGAATTCCTTTGGGCTGGACCCCACACATCTGTGAAGTTTTCCTAAGGCAAAGTTTTTCTTCCTCCTGCCTTGAAGAGACAGTTTTATCTCATAGACTTATAGACTTTAAGGTCAGAAGGGACCATTATGATCTTCTAGTCCGACTTCCTGCACAACGCAGGCCACAGAATCTCACCCACCCACTCCTGTAACAAACCCCTGACCTATGTCTGAGCTATTGAATTCTTCAACTTATCCCTTACAAGCGTAGCAGGATCATCTTTCAATGGAGTGTTTTGGATTGGTAAGACCTCTTTGGACACTCCACTTTCTGTTCCAAAAAGGTTAGCTGGGTGGACTCCCCCCTCCAGGAGATCTGACCCCCAGTCTTCCCTTAAAACCTGATTCACAAGAGAGGGATCTGGCATCTCAAATGCAGAATTTTCACCCTTCTCCTGGGAAAGATCCTCCCTACAAAAGGTGGGCAGACTCTCTGTCCCCCCCACCCCCTCCGTCTGGACTTCCCTCTCAGGGCTCCCCTCTGGGTCAGACACTCCTGTGTCTCCCGAAAAGGAAGGTGACCCTGGTCCAGCTGTGGGCTCACAGCTACCAGCTATGACTGACCCTTCACTGGCCAGCAAAATTCCCCCACTTTCACTCAGGTTGGGCTTGCTTCCAGCTACAGAGTCCCTGGGGTCTGTTCCCACCACATCGGTCACCAGAACCCCAGCTTCCACCTTCAGGACACATGTCTCTGTGCACCCCAAGGCAGGCCCAGTCCGTGACCTGCAACTTCCTGGCAGTCAGCAGTTGGGGTGGCCTTCCTGTTACAAGGTGGAACCTTCCCCACCTCCAGGCAGATGATTACGGGACAGGAGCTGGCTTCATCCAGTCCCTCCCTCTGGGACTTACAGAAACTAGTTACAACCATCCCTTCCTCCAAAGCTGCATTTTTTACTGCTAAAGAGGAATCTAAGAGATACCCTCCTATTTCCCTCCAGCAGTCCATGTGACTTCAGCCCCCCCACCCCCTTCCAGGGCTTTTAGCACAAGATTCCTTCTCACTGCTAACCAACTCTAAGAAAGATTCTGCCACATTAAAGAAATCATTCCTCAGCTGAAATGGTGCAAAACTGTGTGCCACTGTTGCAACCGTCAGTTCAGCCTGCAAATCACTAGTTTACATGTGCACTTTAGTTAAAGGGGCAAGAACTTTGTAATCTCCCACCAGTTCTAATTCTGCCATTTTCTCCTGGATCAGGTCCCTCCTGACCACAGAAATCTCTGCCCCTGTGTCCCTCAATCCAAGAAGCACTTTTCCATTCAGTTTAACAGTATGCATATGCTCACTGCTTGGTTGTGTAGAAGCAAGTTTTACAAATCCTGTGTGGAAAGAGGCAGCAGCCAGGCTCTGAGAAGCAGCAGCTTCATGTGTTACTTGCTGCTTGTTTCCACTCAGCAAGGGACGCTTATTCCTCAGGTGCCCAGTGAACGTACAATTATAGCACCTCTTGGGCTCCTCTGCTTGTACAGGAAATTTGGGACAAGTAATGGGGAATGGAGAGGTGACCACCCATCCTCCTTTTTCCCAAGGGTAAAACAGTGATTTTGCTTTCCCCCAACCCTGTACCCCTCTTCCAGTGGTTTATATTTAATTGCAGCTTGTACTTGCTCATAGGAGTCTGCAACCCCAAATAATTCACTCACTGCATTTATCTTTTTGTCCCACAAATACTGTTTTACATTATCACTGCACATATTCAGAAATTGTTCCTGAGTAACCAAATCACACATTCCTTCCAAGCTTGTAATGCCTTTCCCCTTTCTGTTACATTAGGAGTCTCTGCTTTTGTTTCTTAGCTCCAGCCCTCATGAGAGTCCAAACAGAAAGGAGAGAACTATTTCTTCTTGTGAGTATCTTTATATGCCCTATCCCCCGAGTTCAAACCAATGGGACAAGCACTCTGGCATATAACTTATTCGTGGGTGAATGGGGCAATCAACAAAGATTTTGTCCTACAATTGTCCATTTACTTTTGATAGTCCTTATTGATGAGTGGGGAAATCACTCTTCCTGCCTAGGTTCACAAGCTCAGAACAGGCATTTTTACAATTATAAAGCAAAACTTTCATATTACTATATGGCATGGGATATAGACATTAGAAGTAAGAATAATGCATGCAATAACTTATAAGCATTTTATAGAGTCTAAACTCTAAATACATCTTTATAAGTCTAACACCTGACTTGAACAATATTAACATACAAGTGAGTTGGTCTGATTTCCAGCTATGAAGTTGTTAGTGCTCAATTGACACCTACGGACTTGGCAAGAGCTGGTGCCTCATTTGCCAGCATCACAACCTCATTATGCCTTGTTAGTCCTGCTCCAATGTAATGACAGATCCCACACTATTCTGATGCTTTCTTATAAAGGAGGTTCAGTTGTAAGGGTGGTAAATCTGGTGGTAAATTTCCAGGAAATCTGGATTCAGTTTCCTACTCTGGCACAGACTTCCTGTGTGACCTTCACATTTAGGGCTTGGTTAACACTTAGGTGTTATTATGGCTTAACTATTCCTAATTAAGTCTATGTGCCATGTGGTGGGTGCTCTTATTTCAGCATAACAGTGTCTTGTTTCAAATGAGCATAACCCACATGGAGTTAATCAGGAATAGTTAATCTATTTAAAATTCACATTCTACCTTATGCTGGGTTAATTTTCAAGACAAGCCCTTAGCCATCTGTGCCTCAGTTCCCTATCTGTAAAATGGGAATAATATCACTTGCCTGCTTCACAGGGGTGTTATGAGGAGAAATAAATTAAAGATTATGCAGGATGCAACTGCTATGGTAATGGAAGCCATTATCAAATTAAATCTATGTACGGACTTTTTTTAAAAAGAACACAATTTCTGCCAATATGTGTTTTAATTTTTAAAATATACACTAATAGAGAAATACATGGTAAACTTTTAGATGTGCGTATAATTCAGTAAAAATATTGAAAGTTGTGGGCCACATCCTCAGTGGCAACAAAGCTCTACTCAGCAAAGCATAGAAGGTAGGGGGCAAAGGTGGCTTTTTAGCCACTTCTGCACTTCCCCAATCCCTAGCGCTACCAAGAGCCGTTCAGCCCTCAGTGTAAATTAGAACAGACTCAGAGCTTCTGAAAATTATGCATGGCAGCACAACCCCCTATGGGCCATTTCACAGCTGGGGTTCACTGTAGCACAGCTCCTGTCACACCACCTTCCTTGGTCATGCATCTGATACAGTAATTCAGGGAAGTTCTCTCCTCCCAGTGATTGTCCTATGGCAGGGGAATCACCGTGACCTGGGTAAACCAGCTTTATGGTTGCTTTGCTCCCCAGGGAGAGTGGAAAACAGATTTATTAGGTGTCAAGGCCTGTTATATTAGGATTACTTTAAAACGCATATTCAACCAATACACTGAAGTTAATGGGAGCTGGCATTTACAGTACGATATGTATTAAGGGACTTTTAAAATGAAAGCTGAGACCCATAACGTAACGTTCCAGTAGATGTATTTCAATAAGTATTTTGGAACTTCACTCCATGTATTATTCATTTCTTCTTATTAAGTCTGCCTGCCAAAATTCCCTGCACCATTTTTAATTAAAACAGCTAGTACACATGTGCACTAACTTTTTCTAAGCAAAACTACCCGTAACTCTCTCTTCTTTCTTATGCTTCTCTATTCCCTGTGGAATATAGTGCCTTCACCAGCGGCTTTTGTCTTTGCTGGTCTCCTGCCACAGTCTTAGCTTCTTCCCATGTCATTCTGATAGTTTTCAATTCAGCATCTGTTGTGTGTTTCCATGTTATCCTCAATCTACCGTATCACATCTTACCCTGGGGTTTGCAGTCCAATGCCTGTCTTGTTATTTTATTGACATCTTTTCTCCATGTATATCCTAGTCATCTCCATTTTGGTTGCGTAATTTCCTGTCCTATCCAACTCTGTTTCGTCCTTTGCCAGAGTTCTTCACTGGTGATTTTTTTTGTCTGGCCATCTGATATTGAGGATTTGTCTAAGGCAGCTGTTTATGAAAACTTGGAGTTTAGATAATAAGGTTTTAAGTCTCCAAGTTCAGCACCATGCAGTTTGACCAACTTCACAATGATGTTAAATATTCAAAATTTAGTTTGGAAGGCAAGATTTCTGTTTCTGCAGATTAACTTTAGAGTTGCAAAGTCATGTCTGGCTTTCACTATTCTGTCTTAAAGGTCTCTCTCTTCCACCTGGTGTAATTACAGTGCTTCAAAGAAAGGTGAAATATTTGACCTCTTTTATGTCAGTCCCAGAAAGTGTTTTTGGTTTTTCCTGTTTGTTGATTCTCATGGTTTTCCTTTTCGTGATGTGGATTTTCAGCCCTAGTAATGGCACATAGGCCTGAAGATCATTTGTTTTGGCTCACATATCTCTACGGATATGGGATAGCAAGCTGATGTCATCTACAAAGTCAAAGTCCTCTAACTTCTATGTAAAAATACACTGTATATCTCTGGGTGGTTCTGTCGTCTCTCCTTACCCAATCCACTACCAGTAAAAAGATTGGGATGAGATAAGACATTCTTGTCTGATACCCTCAGAAACCTCAAACAGCTTAATCAGTTTGTTGTTATGTGTTACCTGGCATGTCAGATTTTCATAGAAGCTCTGAATGATGTTCACAAATTTCTGAGGCATTTCATAGTGTAGCAACTTCCATAAAACTATTCTATCCACTCTACCAAAGGCTTTTTGGAGATTTATAAAATTCATATAAAGCAGTGACTCCCATTTGATCGACACTTCTGTGAAGATACATTGAGTTACTATTTGATCTGTACATGATTTCTCCTTCCTGTTCTTGCCATAACTTTGAATATACTGCTTTATTTATTCTGTCTAGCAATTAAATGGCCTTCAAGTTTTCACAGTGACTTTGGTTCCCTTTCTTTGGCAGCTTCATAATATGACCCTTTTCCCACTCATTCCACTCTTCTTCTCATATCTTTTGTAAGAGGCCTATCAAAATGTCTACTGTGTGCTTCAAGTCTGCCTTAAGACCCTCCATTGGAATGTTATCTGGACTTGGTGCCGTTCCACTTTTTAACTAATTGATTGTCCTCTCTACTTCTACTCTCATGACAGGTCCTATTTCAACATCAGTTGGATCTTCTCCTTCCTATATAGCTTGGGGATTGGCCACTGCTCATGCTTGGCAGTTGATTAAAGAACTTCCTCCATATATTTACAGTAATTGTTCTGACATTTTCGTTATTAAGTTGCCCTTGTTATCTTAAACTGGTCTGTTTGTATCTGTTTTTCTTCCTGACAACCGTCTTATCATGTTGTACAGGGTCTTCACATCATTTTGTGCTGCAGCCATCTATGCATCTGTTGCTATGTTGTCTATAAAGTCTCATTTGTCTGTTCTAGGACTCTTTTTGGCCTGTTTGTTCTTTACAGAATATTATTCCTGGAGTTGCTGTGTCTGAGTTCTTATTGCTTGATTTAGTTTCAGTTTAACTTTGCGTACTGTTTTAGCTTGGCGATATTATAACATGGACATATCTGCTGTTCCAATCTCTTCTTTTTTTATCTTATTTTTATTCTCAATTTAGCTACCACATCTGTTCTGTTCCTGCTGTGTATATCTTCTATAGTTCTTCTCTATTTTCACCAAATTGTAATGTGATCAGTTTTGTTCCCTGTTCTATGATCTGGTGGCCTCCAAGTTATCTCAGGAATAGTATGGTGAAGGAAGATAGTTCCTCCTGGGACCAAGTCATTCAATCCACAAAAGTCTGCAAACATTACACCATTTTCGGTCATTTCACTGAGGACTTATTTCCCCATAATTACTTCCCTGCCAGTGTTGGTTGCTCCCTCTTTTAGCATTCGTGTCTCCATTACTAGAAGGCCATCTCTTTTCAGGACATTTTCTGTTATATTCTGTAGCTGCTAATAGACATTCTTTTTTTTTCTCTTGGCTAGCTTGATTTGTTGAAGCATAACATTGAATAATGGACACTTTCTGGAACTTTGATGTAAATTATACTGTTAATTCTTTCCGAAATTGATGCCCATTCTATCAGGCTTTTGGCTGCCCTCCTTGATATATCAGACCCAAGCAGTCTGTGTATGTTTTGGTAGCCCAGGATTTAGTAGAATATGTCCAGCTGACAATGTTATTTGTCCTGTTGTTACCCATTATTCACTTAGGCCTCATATATCTAATGTATATCTGTCCATTTCTTTTGTTACCATTTTATCAAGCTCTCATAATGTTCTCACATTCCATATACCAATTTTAGTTATGGATTTAGGAGAGAGCAAATTCATCAGCAGAGTAGCTTCCTTGCAGGTTTGGCCACTTTGAATCATCATTTGTCTTCTAGGTCTATAAGAATTGGGTTGAGTTGAATTGACTTTGCCTAACTGAGAGAAGTGTTTATTTCCTTAATGACTTCATTTTTTACAGGAGCAAGTCATTGGCCTACTCCCAACCTCCTACCAGGAGGGATGGTGTACTACCTTTAGTCTGGCTCATACCCTTTAACCTGCCTGGCATGGGTGATCCTTCCAGGAATTATGCTCCTGCCAGCATAGGTCTCAGGACTATTGGGGCACATGTGCATTCCCTCCATGGCAAGGCGCAGTCCCTTGGGAAGGACCTTTAACTCACTTAGTTTCATGTCTAGCTGTATGAGGGTGTTATGTGCCCAACCATTTACAGGTGCAAAAATTATTTATATAATATCAGAGGTTGGCTTCTAGCCACCGGAAACTTTTTGGCCCCCAAAATCAACAAGCCACATTATATGTAACCTTTCTGCCTGTCTGAGTTGGCAACAAGGGCCGGGTTCAGTATCTAGGGGCTCCGTTTCAATAATGCAATGCAAAACTGGCTCGAGCCCCCACCCAGTGACCTGGGACAATTACATACTACCTCCCAGGTGCCTCTAAGGGTACGTCTACACTACAGGATTATTCCGATTTTACATAAACCGGTTTTGTAAAACAGATTGTATAAAGTTGAATGCACGTGGCCACACAAAGCACAATAATTCGGTGGTGTACATCCATGTACCGAGGCTAGCGTTGATTTCTGGAGTGTTGCACTGTGGGTAGCTATCCCATAGCTATCCCATAGTTCCCGCAGTTGCCCCCGCCCATTGGAATTCTAGGTTGAGATCTCAAGACATGATGGTGCAAAAACAGTGTCGTGGGTGATTCTGGGTAAATGTCGTCACTCATTCCTTCTCTGTGAAAGAAACGGCAGACAATCATTTTGTGCCCTTTTTCCCTGGATTGAACTGCCAGACACCATAGCACAGCAACCATGGAGCCCGTTTTGCCTTTTGTCACTGTCACCGTATGTGTACTGGATGCCGCTGACAGAGGCAGTACTGCAGCGCTACATAGCAGCATTCATTTGCCTTTGCAAGGTAGCAGAGACAGTTACCATTTGTTCTGTACTGTCT
The DNA here is from genome assembly GCF_007399415.2 of Gopherus evgoodei. Classification (NCBI taxonomy): domain Eukaryota; kingdom Metazoa; phylum Chordata; order Testudines; family Testudinidae; genus Gopherus; species Gopherus evgoodei. The sequence goes on from NC_044325.1 coordinate 94,524,232, forward strand.
GCTGTGCCATTGTAAATTGGCGATGAGATGATGGTCATCAGTCATTCTGTACCATCTGCTGCTGTCATGGGTGCTCCTGGCTGATCTTTGCTGAGGTCGGCCAGGGGCGCAAAGACAAAAATGGGAATGACCCTCTGGGTCATTTCCTCCTTTATGTTGTATCTAAAAATAGAGTCAGTCCTGCCTAGAATATGGGGCAAGTGTACTAGAGAACCAGTGAGCACAGCCACTCCACGTCAGATTCCACAAAAATAATGAGCTGTGTGCCATTCTAGGGGGTATCCATGCAACAACCCCACCCATTGCTTCCCTCCTCCCCCAACCCTTCTGGGCTACCATTGCAGGGTCCCCCCATTTCTGTGATGAAGTAATAAAGAATGCAGGAATAAGAAATACTGACTTTTTAGTGAGATAAAATGAGAGGGAAGCAGCCTTCAGCTGCTATGATAGTCCAGGCAGGACATTAAACGGTGGAGGGGAGAGGAGCGCAGCATCCCACTGCTATGATAGTCCAGGCAGTACAGAATCTTTTCTTTAGACGTTGCGGGGGGGCTGATGGAGTTCAGCTACCAGTTGCTATGATGAGGACGGTTACCAGCCGTTCTGTACCATCTGCTGGGAATACCTGGGAGTTATTTCTATTTTCACCCAGGCTCCCCTGGCTGACCTCACCTGAGGCCAGCCAGGAGCACTCACGGGCTGATCACAAGGACAGCTACCAGTCCTACTGCACTGTACCATCTGTTACCAGGGAAGGGAGGGGAGAGGATGCTGCTGTTCATTGCCCCAGCATAATGTCTACCAGCAGCATGCAGTAGACATACGGTGACATTGAAAAAAGTCAAGAAACGATTTTTTTCCCTTTTCTTTCACGGGGAGGGAGGAGGAGTAAATTGACGAGATGTACCCTGAACCACCCCGGACAATGTGTTTGACCCTACAGGCATTGGGAGCTCAGCCAAGAATGCAAATGCTTTTCAGAGACTGCGGGGACTGTGGGATAGCTGGAGTCCTCAGTCTCCCCTCCCTTCCTCCATGAGCGTCCATTTGGTTCTTTGGCTTTCCGTTACGCTTGTCACACAGCACTGTGTTGTGGACTCTGTATCATAGCCTGGAGATTTTTTTCAAATGCTTTGGCATTTCGTCTTCTGTAACAGAGCTCTGATAGAACAGATTTATCTCCCCATACAGTGAACAGATCCAGTATCTCCCGTACGATCCATGCTGGAGCTCTTTTTGGATTTAAGAGTGCATCGCCACCCGTGCTGATCAGAGCTCCATGCTGGGCAAACAGGAAATGCAATTCAAAAGTTTGCGGGGCTTTTCCTGTCTACCTGGCCAGTGCATCCGAGTTCAGATTGCTTTCCAGAGTGGTCACAGTGGTGCACTGTAGGATACCGCCCGGAGGCCAATACCGTCGATTTGCGGCCACACTAACCCTAATCCGATATGATAATACCAATTTCAGCACCAGTCCTTTCATCGGGGAGGAGTATAGAAACCGGTTTAAAGAGCCCTTTATATCATATAAAGGGCCTCATTGTGTGGACGGGTGCAGCGTTAAATCGGTTTAACGCTGCTAAAATCGGTATAAACACGTAGTGTAGACCAGGCCTAAGAGGCAATACTTCCCCTCTCACAAGCACAGAGTCTGAGTGTAGCAATATCATTTTAATAAAGGAGGGAAACAATGTGGCATTATGTTGGGGAAACACCATAAACAGGATTCATAACACAAACCATAAGCAAAAGACCCACCCCCAAGTAAGTTTGGCAGTATTCTTTTCCCCTCAGGGTCTTAAGTCCAACAACTCAAAAGATCACTCCAAAGTCCCAAAGTCTCTTGAGTCCAGCAACCCAAAAGTGTCTGTCCCTGATCAGTGAAGCCCCAGAGTTCAAAGGTTTATCTGCAGAGTTTTACCCCTCCAGCCTGGGTGGAAGTAGAGGGGAAGGGGCACACGGGGTATTAAGGGGCACCTTATGTGGTCCGAGGTCGACTGCCCCACCTCTCTGTGGGGTTCTGCTGCAGCCTTCACCACGAACCACTCCACTCCACCAGCCGTCCCATGAGCCGCTCCAGCCATCCCACAAACTGCTCCACTCCACTTCACTTCACTCATCGTCCCGTGGCCCACTCCAGCCATCCAGAAACTGCTCAGCTCCACTCCGCTTCACTCCACTCACCGTCCCATGGGTCCCTCCAACTGTGCCACAAACTGCACAGCTCCACTCCACTCACCATCCCATGGGCCACTCCAACTGTCCCACAAACTGCTCCGCTCTGCCAGTCACTTAGCAATATATCTTCAGTCTCCCCCACTAGTTAGCACAGCACTCAGTGATCTCAGCTCTTAGTAATTTTAGCTCTTTAGTGATTTCAGCTTGTAATAGAGAAGTCCCAGTGCTGGTGCTCCATTGGCCCAAAATGAATGCAGCACAGCAGCCTGTAACTAGACTCTTAATGGAATCAAAATTAGCTCTGCTATTCAACACTGGAGAGAGGAGGTGAAATTGGTGTTTCGGGCCCTCAAAATGGGCCCATACTACCAGATGCAAATACCTATCCCCAGCCTCTCTCCATTCACTGGGTTTTGGAACCCATGTCCCTTGACTAACAAGTGCTACTTAGTTGATGCTGAGTCCCTCTGTCATAAAACAGTTCCACTGGCCTTGATTCACATGATCAGGGTAACAACACTTTATTCTTCCTGCCCCAATAACAGAGAAACTGGAGATCTGTCAGCAGCCAAAGTGACTATTTGGGTGGCTGTGGGCTCATGCTATGTGGGGTAGGTGTGCCTATGCAAACAAGACCAGCCCCTGAAGTTTTTTTCCAAAATTTGCCACAAGTCTCCACCAGATGTCAGGGTAGAGCTCGTCCTGAGTCTGCTTTCATATATAAGGCCCTGTAGAAATTAGCTACCAAAGATGCTAGCCCACAGATCCCTCATATACCTCAGGGTTCCCAAGCCGCACTGAGTAAATCTAATTGCTAGGGAGAACACATAGATACATCCTGAAGTTATTGACCACCTCTGCACATTGCAGCTATTGGCTGGAGCTACTTTTAATATGAATGTGTTTGATGCATAGACATTAGAACTGGACAGAATGATATGCTGTTGGATCAAAGCCATATGAAAAGTATCAGTTTTGATGGGAAGGCTTCTGAAGTTCAGAGACACCAGAGAGAGAGAGAGACAGAGACAGAGACAGAGAGAGAAAGATTAACTGAAAACCTGACTTCTTTGCACTGAAAATGACATTTTGACACAATTCCATTTAGCAAAACCATTTGAAAAAATTTGTTTTCATTCCAATGTGGAATAAAAACAAATTTTGAAACCTTGAAAGTTGTCATGAAATAGATTTGATGCCATTCAGTCAACTCTAATAGAAATGCCATTACCTGCATACACAAGTGCTAGTGTGAAAAATATTCATCAAAATAGTGCACATAAAGGGGGACAAATGGATGCCAGGATGAGATGAGGCCTCTTTGAAATTCAGGCTCAATTTTAAGTGGTGAGGGGATACCTATACTAAAGATGCCCTAGCTGGCAGTATACTCATTTTGAATGTAGGAATCCACACAGGCCTCTTAACATCTTTTGGTTGGAGGTACCTGAAGTTCAGCTAACCTGTTCAGCCCCTCTCAAATCGTATTTCTGCCAAAGAGAGCTAAAAAAGAAATTTCACTAACAGAAACCTGTGAACACCAAGCATTCCAACCAGTAGGGGCAGTGGTGTTCAAATCCATTATACTCTCCCTATCTTCACAGGGAGTAGCTTGCTAGTTAGACAGTTTTTGATGTGGATCATTATTATTATTTTAAATTTGAATCTAGTAGCCATTTCAGGGGGATAAGCCAACTTACTGCTATAATTTGTTTGTTTGTTTTTTAATGTGTCCAGAAAGTTAAAATAGAATTTATTATTCTGACTACATCTCTATTGCTTTGGCAGCATGCTGTGGGCAAAATACTCCCTGCAGTTCTACAGCAGAGGGGATCTCTCATCTGCTGATCACAGCAGAAAAGCTACACACAGGAGAGGGCGGCCTCTTCTACATGCACTACAACTCTTCCAATCCTGCAAAAGATGATGCTCTGCAAGCTACTGCCCTCACAGCTGAGAGTACATCTGGAGACTGCTTGATCCCCCTGTTAAAAGCCCAGAGTGGAAACCAATGCACCTTACTGGAGAGAGTGCACAATGATTTACCTAGCTTCCCCACCATGGTGCAGAACTCCATTTTTGACAGGTCTTTAGAGGCAGCAGGTGGTCAGTGAAATGGTTCCTGACAGTGAAGTAGCACAGCTGCTGTAGAAGCTTTGTTCTTCAGGGGCTGCAGGGAAAGAAAGGCACTGAATGGGAGCAAGGAAAGCAGAGGCCTCCACATGGAAACCTCTTGTGTGTATCTCAGACCCATGACTTCAATGGTGGAACCACTCAAAAACAAGCAGAATTCCAAGGAAATGCCACAAGTTTAAATGTACAAGGTTTTCACTCCCCTACATGTGAGTAAGACGTATGGAAGAATGGGGTCCTCTGGCAGCACAATGGATGATCTGTAGAGGAATGGGGATTAGCACTATATTGGTTCACTTGACTTCTCTTTTCTAAATCCCAGCTTTATGCTTTTATTTCATACTAGAAAAACCTACTGAATGTTGGAGTTTAGGAAATCATTCATAACAAATAATTTAATGTTTCCATTAACACATCATAAAAAGGGTGTGAACACCTCACCCTTTGTTTTTTTAATTCAAACAAATATTGACAGAAAATATATCTGCTATTCCATCAGCAAATAATGCCACCATTTAAATAATAATTACAATACATGCTAATGCATCAAATCTGGTGCACCTTTTTAACATATTATTTCTGTGACAATAACATGTCTCATCATCTGCTGAATTTAGAGTGTTGCTTTTAAAAAAAACAATATTTGATCTCACTGTCTGGCTAATAATTAATCCTCTTTCACCATGCACCAAACTGTATTAATACCCTGCAAATCTTCAAGGTGTAAGTTACACATAATTTAGTATAAAAGGTAAGCGTGGGGCTTTGCTCTCTCTACAGCTACTACCAGCAAAACAAGTAGAATACATGTGAGTTTTCATCACTTCTTGAATTAAGGTTTGTTGGTTGGATTTGTGTTTTTTTTTAAATTGCAAACGTACGTTTAATTGCTTTTTTAAAAATTGATTATTCCTTACCATTACTATTCCTCAGTTCTAATGTATTTACACTATTTTTTTCCATAAGAGGAAGGTTACCAGGATTCTTTGTAACAAGAATTGAGATATGATTTATTCATAGAAAATGTCTTGGTGTGTTGCAATCATTTTCTTTCAAAGATTACTGGATATACAGTTCTACTCATTTAACACAACCAGTCTCCCTTAACAATAATCCTACAACTGTATTTTGCTGAATGTGCCGTATATTTTCAATGTTCCTCAATGTTGCTGAAAAATTGTTCTTGTATTAGCATTTGTGGATAATCAGAAGATATAGGTTTTGTCTTTTTCCACTGAAATCTTATGTTTCAAATAACTCTACATGTTCTTACAGTATGTCTGAACTCTTTGCATTATACTACAGGATGAAGACAATTAATTGTTACTTGCTGTTACTTTGCTGGAAAGCAATTTGTGGTAATATCTGTGAGCTGTCCAATATCACCATAGCAGTGGAGAAGGCAGAGTGCAGGTTCTGCATTAGTGTGAATGCCACCTGGTGCTCTGGATACTGCTTCACAAGGGTGAGAATCTAAGTTGTCAAAATAATGGACAGGAATTAAATACTCCCCCAAAATTAATATAAACAAGCCAGTCTTCCAATCTGTAATGAGTCTGTAATGAGTCAGACAGGATCCAGTTAAATGTGAAACAGCCTTAAATAACTAATGTGTGTTATGAAGTAGAGCTGTGACTATCACAGCTGTCTTGAAGTACAGAGAGACAGATGAGAAGGTGCTTGGGTCTCCTTAAGTTCAGGATTTATTCAGCTGCATACAAAGGTTTCCTAACATTGGATTGTGTAAAAAAAAGAAAATCACCCTTTAATTAATTTGGTTTGAAAGCCACTTATCAACTGTCCTTCCTTCTCTGCATGCATAAACATTGTGCATCTATGGAATATGTTAGTTTATATAGTTCCCTTAATTTTAAAAAGACTTGCATACTCAGGGCCTGCTGAGAGCTCCTTTGCAATACTAAGTGCTCCTAACTCCCAATGACATCAGGGTACTCTGCAGCCCAAAGGAGTGCTCTGCATTGTGCAGGATTGGGTATTAAAGAGTCTTTCAGATGCAAGCTGATATGCGGAGGCAAATTCTGCTCTCAGTTACTCTGGCATATCCCCCATCAATGTCACTGTGTCATTGACAGCAGAATTTGGCCTTGTGATTATACCTGAGAGCAATTGAGAGTCTAGTACATTTGGTAACAAAAGACAAATTCAAAAATGTAAATCTTAGTAAATTCTGTAAGGCAATCCAGTATAAAGTTTGACAAGTATTTTGAGCCAAGAATTAGCATAAATGATTGATTATAAACTATGTATTTGTTTTCTCACAGTAAAGATGCTAACAAATCTTTCTTGTGTTATTCAGTGTAATGAGCATAGATTTTGAATGTATCATGAACCAGAAATACGGAAAAACATAGATACTAAATTTGACCCCAAGCCTTAAAGTTTAACTCCAGGTGGATCTTCCCCTCAGTTTGGAGGATGCTCACATTTGGTGTCCTAATTGGATCTATCACAGAGATGAGACATAATCACAAAGTTTGTACAGCTGAGAAGTTGGCCATATATTGAGGCCAGTCTAGTCTCTGCCTTGTGCCAATTTCTATTTAATACAGGGTTGGAAAAGGATATAATCTTGTGGTTGCACTGGAGTTTACATATCCAATCATTACCAAATAGACATCTGTGTCTTTCATATAAAAGGCATTTTGAGTTCTAAAAACAATAATCATTTAGAGTTACACCATAGTTGCATGTATTTACTACATCGGTTCTTTGAAAGGAGAAAACTGGAAGACTTGGTTGTAATTTTAAGCCTAACAAGTCAGTGGGATTCTTTCCACTGAGTTCAGTGGGCTTTGGGTCAGATCCTACATTCAGATTCTAGTTTTTCCAAACTCTGAGGAACATCAAAGGTCTAAAACTAATTTCAAATCAAATATTTCCTTCCTGTCATTTTCAGGATCCAGTGTATAAGTACCCCCCAGTATCATCAGTTCAGCAAACCTGTACTTTCAAGGAACTTGTTTACGAAACAGTGAAGATCCCTGGCTGTGCTGACCATGCTGAATCATTTTATTCATATCCAGTGGCTACCGAGTGCCATTGTGAGTCATGTGATACTGACAACACTGACTGCACTGTGAGAGGCTTAGGACCAAGCTACTGCTCCTTCAACCAAAACCAAAGCAAAGAATAAGGAGTACTGGAGATGTTAGTTTAGTTTTGGTTTTCTGTTTTAAATATGTAAATGTATTGTATTAAAATGGTACAAAGAGGACAGGACAGCAAACAAAGAAATTTACATACAGCCAAGTTTAAAGCAATTATATTAGCAATGTATAAAATGGAGAGCTACAGCTTTTATTTGTCTTCAGTGGCTTCCTCTCACATTACAAATCAAGGTCAGTTTCCTTTTGATCAACTTCATTGCCCTTCCAACATTTTTGCCTTTATCTCAGCCAACAATCCCTTCCATTCTCTACACGCCTCCATTCTGTCTTCCCTCATGGCTCCATTTGTCTCCTGCTGCTCTCAGCTTTGCATCTTATTCCATGCCATCCCTTTTGCTTCCAACAGCTTCCCACCAACCATGCTCCAAGTAGCTTTTATCCCCTCATTCCACTCCCCCTTAGAACACATTTATTTTTAAAAGCCTTCCACCATTGATCACCTGTCAGCAGTGTCTGCACACCTATTTTTTCACTGTTATCCTGTATATCTTAATTATCTAAGTTAGACTATAAGCCTCTCTCAGCAGGGACCTTCATTTTTAATGTTTTGTAAATCATCATGTACATGTAAAGATAGTAATAGCTTGCTCATTATAGGGATCTAGAAACAAAGACCAAGAATAATATTTGCAGGTAGGTCTTAGGGTAGGTCCACATAGCAATTAAACACCTGTGGCTGGCCCTGGTCAGCTGACTTGGGCTCAGGCTGCAGGGCTGTAAAATTCCTGTGTAGATGTTCAGGTTTGAGCTGGAGCCCAATCTCTGTGACTCTGCAAGGTGGGAGGGTCCCAGAACATGGGCTCCAACCCAAGCCCAAATGTCTACAAGACGATTAAACAGCCCCATAGCTGAGCCCCGCGAACCCGCATCAACTGTCTTAGGTCAGCCACAGGAGTTTAACTGCAGTATAGACTTAGTGACTTGGGAGCCTATATCCCATTCTAAAAAGTGAAAGTCAATTGAAAGTCAATGGGAATTAGGCTCCTAAGTCACTTTGAAAATGGGAGTTCAGCTCCTCAGTCACTCAGTTGCTTTTGAAAATTTTACCTCATCTTTTCAGAGTCATCATATTTCCCCTCTGTTATGGAATTCTACATAAGAATGAGGGATCTTTCTAACCTAGGCCCCAATCCCGCAAAGACACACTGCTTAACTTTAGACGTAGTGTGTATAGTTATTCACATATATATGTCTTTGGAGGACTGAGACCTAGGTTGTCAAGATCCCTTATTCTTTCATACAGTTCCACACAATTAATGTGATAGTAGATTTTTAGATCTTTACAACAGTTTCATATTCAACAATTGTCTTTTTTGCAGTGATGGTATTAGTTTAGTATTTATTCTATATGGTATATTTCTCAGACCAGCAGAGAAAATGTTTAGTCCATTGTACGTACCAATGGCTATTAATGCTTAAGGTTATCATGCATATAGTTATCTAGAGGAGATTGTCTGTTAATAGGGAAATCTCTCTTATCCATAGTATTTAATTTATTTAATTTCTAAGACTTTTTTTACTGAAAAAAATAGTTCTCATCACAATTTTGTTTGTGAGATGTCATTTTGGAGGTCTTTATTGCTCTACTGAAGTTATATGAGACAGGACGATAATATGTATATTGAACCCAATTCTTTTTTTGCTTAGACCAGTTTTATACTAGAATAACTCCATTGATGTCAGTAGAGCTACTTCTGACTTGCATTGGTGTGAGATCAGAATCAAGGTTATTACCTATATTTGGCCCCAAACCCCCACTCCTTACTCTGGCAAGGGAATTTTCACTGAATAAGTATCGCAAGATTAGGTCTTTATTTTCAGAGAGAAAGAGAAAAAAAATAAATGTGCCTTCAAAAGTGCTTCTGTAATTTCTATCTGTACTTGTTTATGACTCTTGAAATATTAAAAAGGATTGTTGTATTTGCATCATTTTATTCTTTTGTAATGGTCTTATTTAAAAAGTTACAATCAATCAACATAGTATTCTTGAAATCATTAATTTTTTTCTTGATCTCAAAACTGACATTGCAATATCTCGTTAGTAATTTGCTAATCTAAACTGTGTTTGCATCAGCTCAGTTTTGGGCCAGATGGGCTCCCACAAGCTATTGTAAAAACACAGATATATTTTGTCCAATAGAGGGCAGTGGTACATTATGTAATTTTGATTAAGTCGGCCAGAGACTCAAAATCAGGATTATAATGTAAGTCTTGAAGTTTAAAGTTTAAAACAGAAAATGAAGATTACCAAGATGAAACACTAGGGTTAATACAATAACATAAAAAGCCATGATTTATAACTGCCAGCTCTCACAACTTCACTTTACATCTGATCTGCAGTTCCCGAACCTGGACTGAGGGGATAGAGTACCTCTCACTCAATTACCACATCATTTTAGGCAGCACTGTCCCAACACATTCCTCTTATGTTGTGAGATCCAACAGACTCTCAGGTCTGGTCTACACTACGAGTTTATATCGAATTTAGCAGCCTTAAATTGAATTAACACTGCACTCGTCCACACAACAAAGCCCTTTATATCGATATAAAGGGCTCTTAATACTGATATCTGTACTTCTCCCCGACGAGGGGAGTAGCACTGAAATCGGTATTGCCATTTCGGATTAGGGTTAGTGTGGCTGCAATTCGACGGTATTGGCCTCCGGGAGCTATCCCACAGTGCACCATCGTGACTGCTCTGAACAGCAATCTGAACTCGGATGCACCAGCCAGGTAGACAGGAAAAGCCCCGCAAACTTTTGAATTTCATTTCCTGTTTGTGCAGCATGGCGCGCCGATCAGCTCAGGTGACCATGCAGTCCCAGAATCAAAAAAGAGCTCCAGCATGGACCGTACGGGAGATACTGAAGCTGATCTCTATATGGGGAAATGAATCTGTTCTATCAGAACTCGGTTCCAAAAGATGAAATGCCAAAGCATTTGAAAAAAAACTGCAAGGCTATGATAGACAGAGGCCACAGCAGGGACTCAACATAGTGCTGTGTGAAACTTAAGGAGCTGAGACAAGCATAACAGAAAGCCAAAGAATCAAATGGATGCTCATGGAGAGAGGGAGGGGGGGACTGAGGACTCTAGTCCCTCAGTCTCTGAAAACGATTTGCATTCTTGGCTGAGCTCCCAATGCATAAAGGGTCAAAAACATTGTCACGGGTGGTTCAGGGTATATGTCGTCAATTCCCCCTCCCCACCCCACCCCATGAAAGAAAAGGGGAAAAAATCGTTTCTTGTCTTTTTTCAATGTCACCGTATGTCTACTGGATGCTGTTGGGAGACGCGGTGCTGCAGCACTACACAGCAGCATCCCATTGCCTTCCCTTCCTGATGGCAGACAGTACAATATGACTGGTATCCGTCATCATCATCCCATGAGTGCTCCTGGCTGGCCTCAGTGAGGTCAGCCGGGGGTGCCTGAGCAAAAATGGGAATGACTCCCGGTCATTCCTTTCTTTAAGCTTTGTCTCCTGGAGATTCAGTACTGCCTGGAATATCATAGCAGCTGGAGGCTGCGCTCCCCTCCCTCACCCCCTTTAATGTCTAATGGAGATTCAGTCCTGCCTGGAATATCATAGCAGCTGAAGGCTGCACTCCCCTCCCCCGCCTCCTTTAATGCTAATGCAGATTCAGTCTTTCCTGGAATATCATAGCAGCTGGAGGCTGCCTCCGACCCCCCCCCCGCCCCCCCGTTTTATCTCAATAAAGTCAGTGTTGTTTTTTATTCCTGCATTCTTCATTACTTCATCACACAAATGGGGAGATAACTGCCACGGTCGCCCAGGTGGGGTGTGGGAGGAAGGAAGCAACAGGTGGGGTTGTTGCAGGGGCACCCCCTAGAATGACATGCAGCTCATCATTTCTGCGGGATCTCTGGGGCTCTGACCCGGAGCGGTTGTTTGCCTCTCTGGTTCTTTATTAGTCTTGCCTGATATTCTAGGCAGGGCTGACTCTACCTTTAGACAAAACGTAAAGAAGGGAATGACCTGGGGAGTCATTCCCATTTATGTCCAGGCGCCCCCGGCAACCTCATCAAGGCCGGCCAGGAGCACCCATGACAGCAGCAGAAGGTACAATATGACTGGTAACCATCATTGCCAACTTGCAAAGCAGCAGACGGTACAATAGGACTGGTAACCGTCTCTGCTAACTTGAAAAGGCAAGGGGATACTGCTGTGTAGCACTGCAGTACCGCATCTGTCAGCCGCATCCAGTAGACATACGGTGACAGTGAAAAAGGGCTGAACAGGCTCCATGGTTGCCGTGCTAGGGCGTCTGCCAGGGCAATCCAGGGAAAAGGGCATGAAATGATTGTCTGCCGTTGCTTTCACAGAGGGAGGATTGACTGACGACATTTACCCAGAATCATCCACGACACTGTTTTTGCCCCATCACGCATTGTGATCTCAACCCAGAATTCCAATGGGCAGGGGAGACTGTTGGAACTATGGGATAGCTACCTACAGTGCAATGCTCTGGAAATCAACGCTAGCCTCAATACATGGACGCATACTGCCTAATTAATGTGCTTAGTGTGGCCGTGTGCACTCAACTTTATACAATCTGTTTCCAAATATCAGTTTCTGTAAAATCTGAATAATCCCATAGTGTAGACAAACCCTCACAGGACATTTTGGGACAGCACTTGTAAAACACGCTTTAAAAAGGCTAGAGATTTACACAGTGCCACACAACAATGCTTATGTTTGTCTGTACTAGAGTTGTGGAAATGAAGCATAATAAATTATTTATTTGTTGAATTTACCATCTTTTTCTATTTGTGATTTTTCCATGAGCAGCTTATTAGTTCATAAGCATGTTCACCTCGGGCTAAAGTCTTAGCTATGCAGAGGGCCCGCACAATGCTTGTGCACTACCCCTCCTGAAGGCTTTCCATTGACTTCACGTTTTGCATCATGGTCTTATATGGAACCTAAATGTTGCATAGGCCTTGAGCTGGCCCTCTACACTGGGATGAATGTCACCCCTCAAACATTTCATTGACTACTTCTTCTTCTGTACATTGTTCATGAGCAAGTCATTGCCAGTAGTGGATCTGCAGAGTTCCACTTCTGTTGGCTTGTTTTGATTGGACACATACTGCAGGTAACATGCTATAGCTTTTATTCTCCATAGTTTAAGACCAAAAGTATGCATTATATCACTTAGTCTGACCTCCTATATATCACAGGCCATAGAATTTCACCCAGTCATCACTCCATTGAGCCCAATAGCTTGCATTGACTTAATCATCTTCCAGAAAGTCACCCAGACGTCAAAGGATGGAGACTTCGTAGGTTGGTCCATTGGACACTCAGTTTGAATATTCAAAATTTGCTTTCACATAATCTCCAGTGTGTTTAAAACTGGCTGTTACATGAATATTCTTACCACTAACCTGTTACTCAGATGTCCGCAGGTAGTAAACTTCAATGGGGTACTGTGATGGGGCTGAACCCCAATCACCTGCAAAACGAGGATAAGAATCCCAATTAGTTATGCTCTGCACATGTGTGATAATTAATTAATTGCCGCCTGGACTAAGGCAGTGGACCTAGGCCTTATAAGTAGACTGGGGGAATTCAGCTGGGCAGAAGCCCTGGGGGAAGGTCTAACAGACAGGAAGCAATGGAGAAAGAACTCTACAGGAGCTGTGTCATCCTCTGCTGGCAAAGCTCTGAGGTAGGCCCAACAAGGGAACTACAGTGGTATGTGAGTGGCATAAAAGGGGAATTATTTTGAAGATTTGTTTGGATTTTTATGTGAACTCATTTGTATTACCCTAAAAGGAGTTTAGGCTGTCATGTGACTTGGCTGGAGAGCTAAGCCACATAACACCCAGAAGGAGATGATGGTTGGGAAAGGCTGTTGTAGGACTGAGGGAGAGCACAGTGGCGCTAGAGACAAGGATCCCATGTAATGCTTCAACCAGAGATGAGGGGGTGCCTATGAAGTGAGGCTGCACTACTACAAGCGTGAACACCAATGAGTTATGAGGTCTGTAGGGAGGTTCAACTGGGGCTTGTCCCCCTCCGGTGCAGCAGGAAACCAGGCCGCTTCACTACTTGGGTCAGGTGTGTTGTGGAATTAGCTTGGCTGTGCAGCAAACAGTCAGCAGCTCCAGCCCTCTGGCAGGGGCTGAGCAACCCATTCAATAGTACCAACCCCCAGTCCTAGATCAGAGCAGGCAACAAACAGTCAGTAGTTCAGGCCCTCAGGCAGAGGTTGAGCAAACAGATTCAAAAGCAAATCCCCAGGCTCCTGGCTTTGAGCAGCCGGAGAAAGGGGGAGACTGCCACCTGCGAGGTAGGTGGCAGAGGGGACGCTGGCCCACCCACTCCACTGCATCCCAGCCTGGGGTCCTAGCAGCAACAGAAGACCCACTGCTATGTCAGTGGGAATCCTGACTGCAACACACTGACACGGGCTCTGGAAATGTTGCAGCCAGACTTGGGTCGGCCTGCCCCCGAGCTACTTCCTACTTCCCTCTCTAGAGAGTACCTGGGTCTGGACAGCGTCCTCCACAGGGTACACACACCATGGGCTCCTCAGGGTAACCGGCAAACAGTAGGCCTGGCAGTTCCTCAGGGTAATGGGTGAGCAGTAGGCTTGGTAACATCTCTGGGCTCGAACTAGCATCAGGCATTGGCTGGTCTGGCCAGTCCTCGGTTCGGCTGCCAATCACCATGGTCTCCCCACTGGGCACTACACCACAGGTGTCTGATCTCTCCAGTAGCTGAGCTTCAAGTGAGCTCTGGGCTTTTATACTTCCTGTCCTGCACCTTGTCCTCTGAGGGGTAGGTGCAGAGTTTGCTGGCTCCGCCCACTTTGGTGTCCAGGGAGGCTCATCCCCCTCCAGGGCAGTCGGGAGTCAGACCACCTCACTACAAGGTCCAAAATGACTTCAATTTATTATGTGTGCAAATCTTTGATGTACTTGCCCAGCTTTAGCTATTATGGTAACTAGATACAACACTTCTCAATAAGCTGAAGTCTCACCTGAAGCGCTGGTGAGACTCAACATTGTTAGTAAATGGGATAAAAGTTTGGAGACATGTTACTTCATGTTAAATAGGATTTGTAAAAGCTTTCAGTGTTAGTGTAACTTTGTTCCTATCGAAGTCAGTGACCCACTGACTTTAACAGAGTAGAGTCCTTCTAGGAGGGATTGCATATAAGAATCTCTCATAAAATTATCATTTTAAAGGCAAGCTCTGCAGAAGGACTATGCAACTTGTCACCTTTTGTGTCCAACTTCACTAAGTTTGACACACGCATATTTTGGAGAAGCAAGTAGCTAGTACACAGCTTGTAACATTAAAAGCTCTAATTAATTGTATTGCTCAAATACTAAAAATAGCTGCTGTCTTCCCTCCTGTAATATCTGATAATGTCCAAAACAGCAAAAAATGTTAGTCTTCTCCCTTAACAAGACAGCAAGCAGGAGATCTGGGAAATCATCTTCTGTTGGTTTGCATGTGCTTATGTAGCATGGAAGTTACGTCACTTAAGCTGAATGAGGTACTTGGAGACACTTAGATGCACAATGTAAGATATTCAAAGAGCAACTTCCAGCAAAGACAATCCAAGCTCTACTGAGCTCCCAGTGAGTCAGCTAGAGAGAAGTTCCCTTTTAGCTTTCTTGGTAGATCTGCTGCTTGCTACAATCTGGGGGTTCCCAAGTTGAATCTCAGGTGTGGTATTGTGCAGGATGCACAATTAGTGAAGTCCCCCCTCCATTTGTGATCAGTATCTTGACTAAGGCAGGGGTCATTCACCTATGATGAATGCAGCCACCAGACAGTAACTAGGTAGGTTGATTTTTAACATATCAGGCAGGGATTGTCTCTTCTTCTGTGTTTGTTGTGCATTATTCAGTGCCCCATTGTGCTGGGTGCTGTACAGTCTCCATGAACACTGACTGTATATTTACTCTCCACTTAAACTGTTTATTATTCCCATGAAGAGCAGGTGGTAGCATGAATACTCCTCTTCACTGGTGAACAAATCCTTACTGTTCACTAGTCTCCTCTTTTGAAAGTTTGACTCATCTAAACAGGGAGCAGTAACAGCATGTGACTTGGGTAACCAGTCACAAACCATGTCTAGTGAGGAACAGAAATGAACAGTCTGAGTTTGTGAACACTCTATAGGCTTAAATTAATTCACATAAACTGGTCATTGAATAATTGGAAGAGGCGGAAAGTCTGTGAATGAAGGAGGTTAATGTAACAAATACAATTTCAATGAATAATTTGACCCACTCTTGGTTAGCCAGACTGACATACAGTAGCCTTGTTGAACACTCTAATGCTTTTTTATTTCCTTTGTTTACTCTGTTTGCCTTTCTTTCTCCTGTACTCCTGAACTCTGTTCTTCGTAGTATCTGTAAGTGACCTGTCTTATGATTAATGTTTGCTGTTGTCTTTTATTGAATTGCTTCAATGAAAATGTAATGGACCTTGGTTTGGAAGATGTTCTGGAATAGAATTCTTGTTGACACTAAGGGAAGATATCATTTGTGCTGATATTGGTTCCAGAATCAGGCCTAAATGAGGAAAAAGCCTTGCTACATTTTTAAGATGAGATAACAAATAACTAGCTGATACAGTGCATAATGTAGCGCTTGCTACCTAATAGTGGATCAGTTTTATCGTGAAGAAACATTTATATATTGCACTATTAGTAATGGCCCAAATCTTATGTCCTTATTCAGTTGTTACTCTTTTCTCAAGCTAAACTTCCATTGACATCAATGAATGCTTTACCTAAATAAAGAATAAGTAAACATTAAGGGCCAAGTTGTGCCTCCCAAGCCTGTTGGATTTGACCCAGTAACAGAAAAAGAGTTTGTTCCTGAGATGCTTGCTCAGTTTTATTGAGTTCTTATTTGGAAAACTACACCTGAGTGCCCTTTTTCATTACAGCAGTTAAAAAAAATCTTTGTATTGTTATTGTGTCCTTCAGATAGCCAGACAGAGAAATAAACCACAAAGATTATCCATCTGTGAGTCTACATATGTGGGTGAAATGTTTCCCTCTTCATTTATTGTTCAAGCAGTTTGACCTTGATCTTATGAGTATCTGTGCCAGTTATATTTGAAGGTCTCCAGACATCAGGATAAGAACATGAAGTGCACTGACAGTAGAGTAGCCATAACCTTAGGATTAAAAGATCATTTTAATAAGTAACTTTACTTTTAGGTAGAAAGCATACATTGAATTTCATACTTGGGTTTTACAGAGCAGCTGGGAAACATTTGCATCTCACGTTGCAGCACAGGACAAAACACTAATATCAAAGTGACACTCAGTAACCCCACCACACTGTGGTTAAGAGTCACTTATACATCCCATTATGAACCCCATGATATTTTCATTTTAATTCAAAATAGACTGAGGGTAGGTCTACACTGCATGGTTCAGTCAACCTAAGTTATGCAACTCCAGCTATGTGAATAACATAGCTGGAGTCGACATAGCTTAGGTCGACTTGTTGTGGTGTCTATAATGCACTGGGTCAATGGGAGAAACTCTCTCGTCTACTTAACTTACGCTTCTCATGCAGTTGAGTACCGGAGCCGACAGATCAATCTGCAGTCGATTTAGCAGGTCTTCACTAGAAGACTGGACATTCTAGTTTTCAGTCTTATAGTAAATTTTCTTATATAACTTAGCTTTCATTAGTTTAGCCATTTTAGATAACACTGCCATTCTGTTTTTGAATATTCATCCAACTACAGTATATCTGAGTATTCATCAATATAAAAGATTAACATGGCATGGGACTAATGGGGTGTAACGAGGCTTCCTATTAGCCCTCACACTGTGACCCCTGTGCCCACAGATCAGCCAGAAACAACTTCTGGGTGCAATCATCAGTGCCTTTTATTTACAGTGTCAGTTCCCACTGCCTTCTATCTACAGCCCACTCCAAACTAGCAACCTGGGGGACAGATAGCTTCTCCAGCCAGCAGGGACGCACAGCCTTTAGCTCCTCCCTTTCCTTCTCCCCCCACCCCCGACTTCCTTCCTGCCAGTCCTATGTAGCCCCCTGGCTAATAAGACCCATAGGTGCTTCCCTTCTATCAATTAGGCATGCCATACTCAGCCAGCCCCAATTAATGCTTCTTAATTGTAGGTGGGCTAACAGAGGGCTGGCTCAGGCCCTCCTGGCCAGCTCCCTGTTAAATGGGGGTACTATCAGACTGGGCTGGGATACAGACTTCAGACTCTGTCAATATAGTTGGGACTCCATTTATCTCAGATGAGCAACTTGGCAGGCATGGACACAGAGAAAAGTGACTGGGCCCTGCTCCCTCCTTACCACAGCTTGCCATCACTCAGTAAGAATGCAGTAGCTTACCAGCTCAGTCCCACGCCACCACAAGCAGGAAAAAAACAAGAGTCCAATGACAATTCTAGTCCAGCTTAGCTGGCTACTGGAGGCCTTGTACTTTGGTAGCAAACACTTAAGTGCTTATCCAAATGGAACCTCTCAACCTGTAGGGGTCCTTCCATCACTAGTAACTACATTTTATATAGTTGTTTATTAAAAAAGACCGATCTTAGAGTGCTATAGAATATAAGAGTGAACCTGGCCCCAGTAAGGGGAGGATATCATGGACCAGGGCATCCCTATGCCCTGGTAATTCCTGATATTCACAATAGGCCTCTTAGGCCAACGGTAGCTGGCTGAGAATTAAGCAACCTCAGGCTGCTCTAATACTAGGGACTAATAAAGGGAGTAGAAAGGTGGCTTAAAGCTGCTTTTGTCCCTAGCCCCAGTCTTGTGCCAAGTACAGCTTGGCTGGCTGGTGAATCTGGCCCTATAAGTATAACATTTCTTCTCACATATTTTTCTTTATGTAAGCTATAGTCTAAATATATCTGGTAGCACTTAATGCTTCCGAGGGTAAAAAGGGAATCCCCAGCAACATATTTAAAAAGTGTAATGTCTGTGACCCAGCTTTTCAGCAGGGAGACTTGCTTACATCATCCATGTGCCTGCACATCGTTTTATCATATCTGACTTGTCTGTTCATATCAAACTACCTTATAACAAGGAGATCCTGATCCATTGTATCTAGGTTTATTCATACACTTGGATTATGATGTCTGGAACTTGACACCACTTTGTACTGTGATGTTTAGTTCAGGGTCAGTGCAAAATCTCATAAAAACAATTCCTGTTCAGCCTCACTCTAGCTTCCCTGAGGTATCTGTTCTCATTAAACAAACACAACAGAACGTTGCCATCTTATGAAGGTAGATATTAAAATTGTTTCTAAAACTATGCTTGTTAGATTACATTAATTGTGGACCAGATCCTCGGCTTCTCTCCTGCTCATAGCATATAGCTACATCCATTATAGGGATCAGTACAGGTATGTACCACCACAGAGGGAGCTTTGAGGGCATTGTGCCTCAGTTACACTGGGTGGAAGGGAGTGTAATTTGCTATAACCCTTTAAAGGGAACACAATACTCCCCCCAACATGGCTGGCCAGCTCTGTTGGATGGTGTGTTGGGATGGGAGAGCCATGGCTCTGCCTACTTTCCACCCTCTTTTCAGTCAGTTGCCTGCAAGTCTGTAACAGACTCTGCATTCCCAGGGATTATGATTAGGGATCCACGTCTGTCATGGAAGTCAAGACTTCTGCAGAAGCCAGTGTAGTGGCCCCTGGGATGGACACCGAAGCTGCTGCTGGAGCAGCCCCAGGGACAGCCACACCAGCCACTACTCTGATCCCCAGGCAGGGGTCCCCGGCCAGCCAAGCAGCAGCAGTCCACAGCCCCCAGCAACTGGAGCTGCTGGCCTCAGGTGCCCACTCCCAACAGCACCCCTCCTTAACCCCCACCAACAGCAGTCCCCCCTCCTCCCCCTGCACACACACTGTGTCCATTCCCCCTCCCCCCACCCAAGATTTAAACACAGATATTTTTAGTAAAAATCATGGACAGGTCATGGGCTGTGAATTTTTGTTTATTGCCCTTGACCTGGTCCATGACTCTTACTTAAAATACCCATGACTAAATCATAGCCTTAATTATGATTTGGGGCATCCCTTAAAAGAGGCTTGTGATGGGCTTTACAAACCCAGCACGAGGCCAGAAGGGGTTAAAAACAACTGTGGGCTCAGGCACCCCATGCTGCCACACCCATGAAGCATGCCAGACTTGGAGGAGGAGCTTTAAAAGGGAAAAGCCCAGCTCAGAGAGTGCCAACCCTGGGAGGTAGCAGACGTTGTCTCCTTTCTCAGAGAGGTGCAAAGCCCAGAGACAAGTTGCCTCAAGTGTCCTGTGAGCAATAGTATGGATGGATAGCGGCTGCCTTGCTGAACAAAAGGTCTGATGCTGCTCTTTGTTTTTGTTTGGTTTTCATTCTTTTGCCACATGGGAAACTGGGAGCAGGGGCCGGGACTCAGGGCTGATCTCTGCTGACAATGTGAGCCCCCTACAAAAAAAAAAGGCAGGCCAAAGATAGGAAGTAGTCCAGAAGAAGCAAGAGATCTGATGAGATAGTTAGCCTGTAGAGAGAACCCAGTCCCTCCCTTTATCCTGGGTTCCACCCCAGGAATCCTGGAGCAAGTAGTTAAGATCTGAGAAGTCCTCTGATACAAGGGCCAGAAGGACTACCAGGCCTGCATTTGGGCCAAAGATCCGCTATGAGTCAAGTAGGACTCTTGTTTACCTTAGAAGGGATTGGACTAATTGTAACTTGGCTCTCCAGCTTGGTCACATAAGAAAGTGGATTGCCAGCTGCATGGCCACACGGGTGACGGGTGTAACTGAGAGGATGACCCTGCAACATCATGCCCCACCACAAGAGTGTGCATGGGCTTGTGTAGTCTCTGTCACAAGGCCATGCAAGAGGAGAGGAAAAGACTCCTTGACTCTTTCCCACAGGTATATAACCAAATGCCACAAACTAGCCCTTGGTAGTTAATTATTTGTTATCATTAGAAGGCAGATCAATATTGAATGAGGTGGTCATTTATTTATGTGGGGCTTGATTCTGTCACCACTATGCATGTTGAGTTCCCTAGCTAGCGAGTAGTTTCATTCACCTCAGTAAACCAGTTTGTTCCAGACACTAATAACCCTTCAGAGAGGTCTTCACAAAGTGGAAAGCAGAATGCCAGTAACTTCATCATAGTATACAGAGATTCCAAAAACACAGACAGCATTTGAAAATAATCTCTCAGGGCTGGATCCAAAGCCCGCTCAAGTTAATAGACTTCCATTGACTGCAGTAAGCCTTGAATCAGACCCATAATATGAGAAAAAACAAAAATGTTTTTGGCACTTTAGTAAGAGTGACAGAATCAGCAGTGCTGCCCAGGAGGAGGGGGGCAAGTGGAGCAATTTGCCCCAGGCCCCGGGCCCCACAGAGGCCCCCATAAGAATATAGTATTCTATAGTATTGCAACTTTTTTATGGAAGGGGCCCCAAAAATTGCTCTGCCCCAGGCCCCCTGAATCCTCTGGGCAGCCTTGAGACTCAGTCCCTTATTTTCAGGCAGAATTGGAATTTTTCCTCAGACTTTCACAGGCATGATACATAGTAACACATTAGCTTGATCCAGTGAAACTTATCAAACCATTAAAGTTAATTATCCAATCCATGAAGGCATTGAATGAATAAACCCCTGGTTTAACACTTTCCAAAATTATTTATCTACCCCTCAAGCCCCCATCTAAGTCTGCCATCTAGTCAAGAAAAGTCTTCAGTTTGTGCATTAAAACACACACACAAATCTTCATGTCAGGTACTTGATGATGATGAATTTGTCTTGCATAGTCCACTAATTGTGAGTACAGAATTTCATCAAAATCACAGGACTTATCAATCTTTCTTATCTCACTTTGTAAACATGAAAGCACAAGCCTTGTTGAAAAATGTATTCTCCATCCATTGTCAGTAGTCAGTTAAGTGAGCTGCAGTTTGAACAGCCTTCAGTGCAAGACATGTAGGCAGGGAAGCACTTATTATTTTTCTCTGTAATGTCTCCAACAGGTGTAGAATCCATTCTGTCATGTTCCAATCTGCAGCTCATAAACTGCCTAGAGATAACGAAGATGCAATATTTTGGCAAAGACTCAGTGCATCCAAACTTGAAGCAATAAGACCTAACACAGGCATCACTTCTGAAACAGATGTGGCAGCACTAGAAACCAGCATATTCAGGGCTGTATCAATTACTGTCAGAAGAATCTTTCTTTAGGTGATACAGAGAATATCAAGTAGGAATGCAGTAAGTGCACAAGTATTTTGGATGATCCACAGGTATCCCTTTGGTAACCAGGAATAAATATACCTGAACATCTCTAGTAAAAACTAGAAAATAAACAGCTTGGCAGAAAAACAACCATCTCATCTCTGGAGCAACAGAGGGAAAAAAGGGGGTTAAATACTCAACGGTTTGGGCTATCCTTAAATAATTCATTCTGTCCTTTCAGCAGATTTCTGAGCCATTAAATATACACTAATGCTTTGAAGGCTGGAATGGGTGTTAGATCTCAAATTAGAAAATTTCCTTTTAATGTCACCATTGCCTTAATTTCTGTCACATTATTTCAGATTATCTGCAGCATATCAAGCTGGAGGATATTAATAGCACAGAGAGGGTGTGCTGTTTGTTAGCATGTTAGCGATACAACCTGAGTAAAATGAGCAACTCTGCTCTCAGCAATAACAATGATCCAGCCCTGTTGACTCCAAGATTGGAAAATAGGCACAGAGGTTAAATGACTTGTCCAAGGATACAGAATGGATCAGAGGCAGAACCAAATTTAGAGGTCAGAAATCTCTGACTCCTGACTTCAACTGAGTTGCATAGAAGCACAATTTGGTCCATTATTTAATTGGTGGTGATATAGCACATTGGTCTATTAAAAATGCATCCTATTACCCTGTCTGAGGGCAAAAATGAACACAATTATCTTGATAATATGAAGAGCAGATGAAAAGTGACAAGTCATAACTATATATTGTTAGTGATAAAAAGATCTGAATCCAGTCCTGCCAGCTTTTGAAATTGGATAATTGAACTGGGACATTCCTTCCAGTTTTGGCATGTCATGATATAAGATACTGCTGTGATAGGGTGACCCAGAAGTGCTAACTTTAAACAAATGCAAATAGCTACATGCTCCCAACACAGAAACAAGTGCCTGTGCACAGTTGGGGGAATAGGAACTTGGTGAGAAGAACAAAGATCTGCTTAAAGTATGTTATATTTTGCTTCCTCCACAATCCTGAAAGCAATTACACATTAGCATCAGATTGGTCACTTAAATTGCCTGGGGTTTCTGCTAGAAAAACTAACATTTATTACCAGTAGTAATGTTTTAGTAACTTTGACTTTGGATAGGTTTACACTCCATTCAGGGTATAACTGCAGTGTATGTACCCAACTTGGATCTGATCTAGCGTTATCCATGGATCAGTGGTACTGTACACCTTCCACAGAAAGAGATTAAGAATATAGTGGATTTATTGTTATGTTTATGTGTTCAGTGCAGGGGATAATGAGAAGAGGAAAGACGAATTAGGGAGAGGCATACGCACATACTGGCCCCATGTCATGGATAATGCAGTCCAAGTAGACAGGCAAGATCCTGGGAGAATTAGTTACATTTCTTCATTGTACTAATGAGGAGAAATATAGTGAGAGGGTGAGAGTTTGGCTCTTTAATTCCCCAGCTATCCACCAATACACTGCATGTATTGAGAGTAATAATGACAGAAGGGGATTCAGGGATAAATATTGAGTCTGTTTGTGAGAGGAAATTACCACTGTGCACCTGAGAATGCTCCTGAAGAAAACTCGACAACTTAAATTTGTCAGTGAAAGTTAGGAAACAATGAGTCCTGGAGACCCCATTGGTCATACAGGAGTGCAATTATTATGTCTCAGAAGAGAAGACCACCAAACATCAAGGAGCAATGTGACAAGAAAACAAACCCAAAACCATAAGCATTAGTGGAAGGAATAAACTGTTGTACAGAAGCAGGGGGAGATTTCAGCAAGCAGTAGGATGGTCAATAAGGTCTGGAATCCCCTAATCACATAAAACCATGTGGAGGAAAGGAAAATGGTTCTCAAAAGTCACAGAATTTGAGAAGAGACACACATATGTTGCATCATCGATCTGGCAGCTGTGTAGAGGAAAAGGAGACATTTCCAGGCTATGAGCAAATGACTGGCTCTGTGGGAATATACAAGCAAGACCACATAAGTCTCAGCCCATAGAGAGGTGCCCCCTTTGCCTTCAGGCTTCTCATGGTGACCATCAATGGCAGCATACCATGTGCAAGGGTCATATTGCCCCTGACCTATGCCTAAATCCCCTCCCTGAAAGACATAGTGTCATGATTCCTTAGAACACCAGTAACCTGCAATGCATTTTGCAACTTAATTCATGCTGCCAAGAGAGGACTATGATGCATAAATCACATGTTCTCCAGACCCCTCCTTCCACAAAGCCCTCCTGTGTAGCAGTCACACAGGGAAGAGCGGTGACTAAACAAGGGAGCTGAGAGAGGACACTCTACCTTCCCCTCTTTGAGCTCTGCTCACCAGGCAATAGGACCCTTGTGCTCCCCTTTGTGCTAGGAGAGCCTAAAATGTCAAAGGGATTTTTGAGAATATTCCTCATTTTAGTTCTGAGTTTCACATTACTTGAGTTGTACAGACAGAGGGCAATTTAAGCAGTAATGGCCATACCACATACCCCTTCTACTGAGCAAACGAAAGTAAAAGGGACACAATAGAAATGTTGCATTAGAGCAGAACTGGACCATGTCCTCATAAAAAGTATTTTCATTATTAACAATTGCAATGAATTTTAATGACTACCTCCTGGTGCCAGTTACTGGATTTCTGACTAAATAGATATGGAGATGAGTTAATATCACAATACCATACTCATGAAGTATCCATCTGCTGTTTCCTAATATTCAAAGGGAAGATAAATAGCAGAGTCTAATCATTTGCCAAAATTCCAAGAGTGGAATGCTCTTTCATGAAGTTGAACACTAATTCATTTGGGTATCCGGATGCTTAAGCCCCATGCTGCTGCTGTGTTCTATACAGAATTACAATAAGGATTTACATTTTTCCCATTAACTACACAAAACAAAGCTAATATTTAAATTCAGGGACTGAAGACACACTATCCAGCATCCATTTAGGCCATCAAGCATTTTCTACCAGTAAGATCTTCCTGTTCCATCACTGTTTTAATTAATGGTGTAAATTATATACACACACACACAACCTCATCAGGGGGGAGGGTAGAAGGCTTTTGTTTACAAGGCTTTTATCAAAAGGGGTGTGTTAACTGTCATTCAGGGTACGTCTTCACTACCAGCCGTATCGGCGAGTAGAAATCGATTTCTCGAGGATCCATATATCGATCCCTGAAAGCGTTCTTGTTGACTCCAAAACTCCACCAATGCGAATGGCAGTAGCGGAGTCGACAGGGGGAGCCGCAGACATCGATCCCGCGCCGTGAGGATGGTAGGTAACTCGATCTAAGATACTTCGACTTCAGCTACGCTACGCACGTAGCTGAAGTTGCGTATCTTAGATCGATCCCCTCCCTAGTGTAGACCAGCCCTCAGAAGCTTCATAAACAGCAGTCCCTCTCCTCCCTTCCCACCGGCATTGCATCTTGGCTGCTGCTAGCTACAGAATGAGAAAGCTGTCTCTGGGGACTTTTAATCATGATGCTGTTAAAAATTCAGTTCTGTGCCATGAAAGCCTTTTGAAGAGTAGTTCCGGTCACCTCCCTTTTCATTTCTGTATCTCTGTTTCTATTCTATCATCAGCACCCTAAACGGTGATACCCCATGTCTGATTTTCCAAATTGTGTGCACAACTGAATGCCCAACTTACTAAAAGTATTATTGCGCTTGGGCATTCTGATCAAGTGTCTGAACACACAAATGACCTGTTCAGCCAGCTGAACACTTGTGTGTAAATGCCCAGTTTGCATGCAAAATGTAAACTGGGTGTGCAATTGCATTCTCAGTTTTCTATACACCATGCCTGAAGGTTGGGCCAGTTCTGAAGGTTAGGCCTTCAATGATCCACTTGTCAGCAATCATTTACTATTATTTACAATATCATAGGAACTGGGAACCATTATAAACCTCACTCCTCCTGCTCCAAGTGGAAGATGCACTTTTTTGACCTTGTCTTCTCTAACATAAACACTTAACAGTATGGTGTTTTGTTTTCTTTAAATAAAACCTATCAAAATAAAATACTCCACGCAACCACAGTTCTCACCAGGGAAGAGGATGAGAGAGCACTAACTACACATGACTTGTCCCTTAAAGAACTACTGGAAGGTGCTCAGATACTATGGTGATAAGGGTGACACAAGAGCCTAGAATATGATAGTACCCACTAACCTCAACTTCCTTGCACTGGGTTTTAAAACATTGGGTTGAGTTTGGAGAAGACAACACAAGATTTTTTTGATTAAATTCTTTAGTCCCTCCAGATTGGAAACAGGTACACCAAAGTCATGATATATTCCAGAGATGATATTTTCAAATCTTTCCTTAAATCTCATTCCCTTTATTGGCTGGCTTTCAACCACTATTCCCTACTGAGTGTATTTTATTCCTGCTCAAGCACAAGACCACAAAAAAAACTAAATAAATAAACCAAATTGTGACAAACAAGAAGTACACACAGGAGTTGACTGCAACTGATATATTCTGCATTCTGTGCAAAATAATCTTCTCCATAGAGCCTATTCCTTGTTTTTCCCTTTCACCTTCACCTTACCTACAATGGCCTCTGTCATTTGTTGAGCATAATGTTTTGCTTTGCTTGAGTGGGTATTATGTTTAGGTGATATTGACACTGAAGCAATGATTCAGAAAGGGAGAAGAGAGACTAAGGCAGGACATATTTTCCTGGTGCATTGCTGAATGTCTAAAACAAAAAGCAGTGTAACTCACAATAAGCATTGCTTTCACTCCTACACAGATGAAGATGGCTAATGTACATTATAAACTCTTTAGGTCAGGTACCTTGAGTCTAATCATACTCAGGAACACTGGTGTAAATCTAGAGAATGTTAATGAATTCAGCGCTTGGGTCAAATTCTTAAAAGCATCAGTGACTAACTCCCATTTACAATAGGTGCCTAAATTCTATTGATTTTTTTTTCCAGTGGGAATTAGGATTTGGACCTTAGGATCCTATAAGGCAGCAGTTCTCAAACTATAGCCACCGCCTGTTCAGGGAAAGCCCCTGGCAGGCCAGGCTGGCTTGTTTACCTGATGCGTCAGCAGGTTCAGTTGATTGCGGCTCCCACTGGACGCAGTTCACTGTCCCGGGCCAATGGGGGCTGCAGGAAGCACCATGGGCCGAGGGACGTGCTGGCTGCCCTTCCTGCAACCCCCATTGGCCTGGAGCAGTGAACCGTGGCCAGTGGGAGCCGCGATCGGACAAACTTGCAGATGCTGCAGCTAAACAAACCGGCCTGGCTCGCCAGGGGCTTTCCCTGAACGAGCAGTGGCCCTAGTTTGAGAACCACTGCTCTAAGGTATTTAGATATAATGACAGTTGGGTACCTAAATATCTTTGAGGCTCAGGATCCAAGTCACTTTTGAAAATGAGACTTAAGAGTTCTTATCAGTTTACCACTTTGTTTTCCTATTTGTCTACCTAGCACCAAGCATGCCAGTGAATCCATACTGAGAGGCTTGATCCTTGGGTACTGCTAAACCCCAGTTGAATCAAGACCCATTTATAGAGGGCAAAAGTGTCTTTTCAGTATCTTTATACCACAAAGATCCTGAAGCCTGTTTAGTCCCAATGCAACTTCAGGCTTATGCCCCCTTGATATGCTCCCTACACTGGAGGATGAGAGATGGGTGTTGTAGATCCCCATTACCGGGGGATTCCTTCACACCAAGGAATCCTCAGCTGGCTGGCAACACTGAATTGGTATAAAGGAGCAATAGTGGGAGCCAGGATATAGCTCAATAAATAATAATAAATTGCTTGAAGCCCTCATTAAAGATAATGATCCATCAGCTTCAGAGCTGATGTATAAGGCTTTCTAGATAATGTGACTGCAGTTTAATTTTCAGTCAGAGGTTAAATGTCCAGTTATTCCACTGCCTGCCATTCTCATCTTTAAATAACACATTTAAACCCTGTGACTCACATTTTATTTCCTAAGGATGTTTTATCCTCCCAAATAGAGGTATTTCTGGATAGTATATGTCCTTTAGTTTACCAGAAATCACAAAGCATGCCATAGAGTTTGTGAGGGGAGCAGTTACTGACATTCTCATACCAGGGTAAATATCAAACAATGAGCATAAAAAAGTCAGCTGTATTGATTGGGGGGCAGCGGTGGTAATCTGTACAAGAGCAAAAATGGCTTGATAAGAGAGTTAGTGGGCTACTCAATATGCAGCACATGCTGCCTAAATTGCCATCATGACCTATGTGCTCAATTGACAAGTCAAAAGAAATCTTGCTCCTCTCATCTGTGCAGGGTCAATTCCACTTATGAAAATCAAGTCCCTTATGTCCCTTCCTAGCCCAGTAAATAATGCTATAATAACTGTTTTTTCCACCTGTTAGCAACAATCTACAACTATAAAAAAAATCCACATATACAATATGCAGACTGTGAGTGGGATTTTCAAAAGCACTCAATATTGCCTAACTCTGCTTCCCCTGAAATCCTGAAGTGGGGCCAACATCAAGTGTAGATGATGGGGAAAATTCTCAGGAGATCAGATTAAAGCATCATAACGCTCCCTCTAGCCTTAAAATCTATGAAAAAGGCAATTGAAAAAAACAAACAAAAAAACTTTGAAAATATTCTTTAAACCATTTAGGGGATTTTGGAAGTAAACGTGTGTTGGGATATCCTATCAAAGTGATTAGGAAAAGCAAAAGCATTTATTTGTTTACATACTAAAGCTGGTCAAAAAAAACTTCCATTGTCTTTTCCAGACTAAAAAATATTTGTTTTTTGTGAACTAAAAAAAATTCAAAGAAAAAATTCAACAGAACTTTAAAAATATTCATTTTTGTCTGAATTTTTTTCTAGCTTCCTGACAAGCTCTAATATGTGTTTGATTAGAATATTTGGCCAGATCCTCAGCTCGTACACATCTGCATCACTGACTTACACCAGCCAAGGATCTGGCTCTGTGTTTTCTCTTACCATAAATATGCAATGGAAGGAAATGATAGCTTGCTGACCAGACACCAACTGGCAAGCAACAGGAGGAAATGGTGGATTTCATTACCATCTGGTTCTTTTGAAGCAGTGTTCCTAGTTTCAGTGACAAAAGTTGACCAATGGGCAATATCTGTTTGCAACCACTGTAACTTGATTGGGCTGTACCATAATCTCACCAACCAGGGTGGGTGAACAGTTATTATGGTGTCTAGATACTGCAGTGATGGATGCTTTATAAATATAATAGATTGATATTATTTTCTTTGTTAAGCGTCAATGGTGTATCAGATTTCGGCATGGTAAGAGATACAAATGAAGATACTCTCTGTCCCCAAGCAGATAAAATAGCTTCACCTGAATATCATGAGGAATCATCATTCTGGATAAGCACCTCACACAGAATTGGTTCTTTCACAGAGCACTCTATGGCCAGTGCTTAATTTGTAAAGAAAGAGGTGCCAGGACTTAAGTAATTTATTTACATTCATAACTGATGCAGCAAGCCCAGAGGTGCTGGGGCTATGAACTGCCATGCCTAGAGGTGCTGGGCTCAACCCTGGCAAGCCCTGGCACTAATTAAGCATTGGCTATGGCACACACAAACTTGAAAATATATTAAATGCTCCTAAATTCTATTCCTGTATACAATTCACTGATGTGTAGCTTTAGGTCCCTTCCAAAACACACATTCCACTTTTACAAAAGTAGAATGGTGCATACAAAAAAATGAAGCAACTGTTTGTCTTTAGTGCAATTTCCAAGAAAGATCCAGAAAATAATAAACTCTTTTGCTGGAATTCCCTCCAAGACCTTTCCACTTAGCTAATCCAGAACATCTCAGTTCTGGAAGAACACTTTATCCAGTTCTCTGAATGTGAAGGGCTGTTCACTCCACACTGGCTGTGAAAAGGTTAATTAACCCGATGTAAGCAGAGTCAGGATGTGCTCTACCCTGACATCTGGTGGTGAATTATGAGGAGTGTGGAAAGGAATTTTAGGTATTTGCATTGGCACACCCACCCCACCTAGCATAGCCCACGGCAGCCTGGGATGGTTATTTTGACAGCTCTGGAATCCCCAATTTCTTTGTTATTGGGGCAGGAGGAATGAAGTGTTGTCACCCTGATTATGTGAATGAGGAACTATGAGACTGCTTTATGACAGAGATGTCTCAATATCAATCAAGTAGCACTTGCTAGACAAGGGACATGGGTGCCAAAACCCACTGAAATGAGAGAGGTTGGGGATTAGTGTGTGTACCTGATGGTATGGGCCCCTTTTGAGGGCCTGGAACCCCCAATTGCACAGCCTTCTCTCTCCACTGTTGAAGAGTAGAGCTAATTTTGATTCCATTAGGAGTCCCTCTAGAGGTTGCTGAGCTGAATTCACGTTGGGCCAATGGTGCACCAGCACCGGGGCTCCCCTACTACAAGCTGAAATCATTAAGAGCTGAAATCACTAAAAGAGCTAAGCTTACTGAGCTGAGATCACAGAGTGCTGTGTTAACTAGTGGGGGAGACGGAAGATCTATCGCTAAGCGGCTGGCAGAGTGGAGCAGTTTGCAGCATGTTGGAGCAGCCCATGGAACAGTGAGCGGAGTGGAGCAGTTTGCGGGGAAGGCTGGAGTGGCTCACGGGTCGGCTGGAGGAGCGGCACAGCTGGTGTACTGGAGCTGGTCGTGGTGAAGTCTGCAGCAGAACTCCACAGAGAGGAAGAGCAGTTGGCTCTGGCCCACTTAAGGTGCTCCTTAACACCCTGTGTCTGCCCCCCCTGCCCCATTTCCACCCAGGCTAGGCGGGTAAAACTCTGCAGATAAACTTTTGAACTCTGGGGTGGCACTGACCAGAGACTTTTGGGTTGTTGGACTTTGGGGTGATTGGACTTAAGACCCTAAGGCGGAAAGGACATTGCCAAACGTACTTGGAGGTGGGTTTTTGCTTATGGTTTGTGTTATAATCGTGTTTGTGGTGTTCCTCCAATGTGATGCCACATTGTTTCCCTCCTTCATTAAAAGGATTTTGCTACACTCAGACTCCAAGCTTGTGAGTGGGGAAGTATTGCCTCCTAGAGGTGCCTGGGGGGGGGCATGGTATGTAATTGTCCCAGGTGACTGGGTGGGGGCTCGAGCTGGTTTTGCATTGTGTTATTGAAACGGAACCCCTGGATACTGAGCCCGGCCCTTGTTGCTGCCAACTCAGAGGGGCAGTAGGGTTACACTAACATGCTACAGGTGAGAGGAATCAGATGGCTAAGCAACCCTCTGACTCAGCAATAGAGCCTAGCTGGGGAAGAAGGAGGTTGGCTGGATATATAAAGACAGGAAATTGGAAGTAGAGGGGGCTGCTGGGAAAGTCTGCAGTCACACCTTGGGAAAAGGATGAGTGTTTAAAGACTGCAGAGATGGGTAGCAGACAGTTATTCCCTGGGAGTTGGAGTGCTGGCAATCCCAGAGAGGGGGAAGTGCCAGCTCGTAAGGAAAGGGTTCAGGGAAAGGCAGTAATGTTTAGACGGGAGCAGACCTTCGCAGCTGACTAGAGGGCCCCTGAACCAGAACCTGGAGTAGAGGGTGGGCCCAGGTTCTCCTGCCAGACACTGAGGATGTGGCACCATGGGGCAGTGAGTGGGAAGAATAGTATACTGAACTGGCCAGAGGGCGGAGTCACAAAGAGGCAGCAGCAGGTCCTGGAGTGAGAGAGGAGCTGCAGACTGAGAGATGGCATGCAACTGTGGAAAGCTAATCCCTAGACTGGCCAGGAGGGGGCACCATCCTAGCAGTGAGTAGGACACCCCATGCAACTGGGATCCAAAAAACTCACAAGGCTACAAAATACTATAGAGGTTGTATGGTATTTTGTGAAGATGGGCCTGAAACAAAACTACAGATCTGAGCACCCTGGAGCTGAATGTTCCACCCATCTCTACATCTCAGGGAATTAGGGCTTTGATTTTGAGGGACTTCACCCTGTGTGTGACTTCAGTAATCTCCATACTAGCATGGAATCCGCCATTATGCAAAGGCTGTAGCAGGATTTTAAGAGGAGGAGGCAAATGGAAGATCAAAGAAGGCAGATTCTAAGGGCATGTCTAGATGTACAGCTGGTCTGGTGAAGATGCTCTATGCTGGCGGGAGAGAGTTCTTCCATCTACATAAAAAAACCACCTCCATCAGTATCAGAAGCTATGCCGACATAGGCTGTAGTGTAGGAATAGCCTGAGCACGAAGAGTCAAAAAAGGGTTTTAAAAAATTCAAGTATTCAAGTTAAAACTGCCTAAGCTAGTGTCCTAGCTTGCCACACACAAGAAACATGCCACTCATGATAAATAAACTGTTGCCTTGGCTCTGCTGAAAACAGAGTCAAATGAAGCACAGGAGAAAAGGCTCTTACGTAGCGCTTCTCTACTTAACTCCCTGTGTTTTAGTGTCTTAAATTGGACAAATCTTAAGTAGCTCAAGAATAACTTAGCAGGAAGGCTGAGCATAGATATTTTCTCCTTTAGTAGGCATAACCCACATTTCAAGAACTGAAGCTGAGATCCAGAGATGGACCCAAAACCAAATCATCAGATGTCAACATTCTCGAATTTTGAGTGGGTTTAAAATCAGAAGCTGGATCTAACACACAATTTTGCAAGCACCTTTCTATTTGTAATGGTCTTACTGAAACTCAGTGCAAACTGGGCACCTAACTCCCTTAGGTGCCTTTCAAAATCCCAGTCTTCACTTTTAGTATATAAGTGAAACTGTTCTAAAGCTTCATAGCTGGCAAGAATCATAGAAACTCGGTTACATCTCTGAACTGTCACCTGAGTCAGTGTTTCACATCTTTCAAGCCTCAATTCGCAGGTGTTTGTATTGTTTTAGTTAATAATCTGATCTTGTGCATTGATAAGTGTTAATGGTCAGCAGTGATGTCATTGTGTCACACTAACAGATTTAGGAATATGAACAGGACATCAGCAGGGCTCGCTCCAGCGTTTTTGCCGCGATTGGCGGTACTTCAGCAGCAGCTCTACCACCACCTCTTCATTTTTTGGCAGCAATTCCGAGAGGGACTGAGGGACCTGCCACCGAAGAGCCAGACGT
This sequence comes from Gopherus evgoodei, assembly GCF_007399415.2. Lineage (NCBI taxonomy): Eukaryota > Metazoa > Chordata > Testudines > Testudinidae > Gopherus > Gopherus evgoodei. The sequence continues at coordinate 94,557,065 of NC_044325.1, forward strand.
GCCGCCCCTTTTTGTTGGCCGCCCCAGGCACCTGCTTGCTGCACTTGTGCCTGGAGCTGGCCCTAGACATCAGCATACCCAAATGTTGCTTTGCCACATCAGTTGTTCATGCAATATCTCAAAATTGCTTTGTCTCTCCCATTCAATATTATGTGCCATAATCCAAAGGTGTGGTAAAGCACAGAGCCTGACAGAATGCTGCTTACAGATTTCAGTTCCTAGTGACAATTTTTGAGAGTGTGTGCTCTGTTGGCTAGGTCACTGGACTGGCAGTCAAGAGACCAGGATTCTGGCTCCCCCATTGACATGACTGGGGTTGCTGTTTTTTTCTTTTGCTTTGGGGTGTTTTTTTTGAGGGGGGGGGAGTCACTTCAGATTTCTGTCTTTGTTCCCCTCTCACCCTTTGTCTTTTTATGTGGGAAGGGGTCTGTTTACACTGTAAGCATTTGGGGGCAGGGACTGTCTCTCAGGATGTGTTTATACAGTATTTCTACAATTTCAGTTGGGGTTTCTAGGTGCTATTGTAATACAAATAATAAACACACAAGTGCTTTATTCTCTACATGATCTCCCACCACATACTGTTGTATTATGTGGCATTTTTTTAATCTTTCAGGCAGTATAGAATTCAGCTGGGTATGGATCGAGAACAGCCAGCCCTACCAGCTAAATGGTTACATCCAAATCCTTTCTGGAGAGAAATAAAACTCTCTGTAGTCTGCACTGTGACCAGCTGTTTCTGCAGGGCATTTGTTAATGAATAGGCGAGAACTTACTCATAGACTCATAGACTCATAGGTCAGAAGGGACCAATCTGATCATCTAGTCTGACCTCCTGCACAAGGCAGGCCACAGAACCCCACCCATCCAATTTTATAACAACTCCTATCCCAGGACCGAGTTATTGAAATCCTCAAAATTGGTTTGAAGACCTCAAGCTGCAGAGAAACCACCAGCAAGCGACCCGTGCCCCACGCTGCAGGGGAAGGCGAAAAACCTTCAGGGCCCCTGCCAATCCGCCCTGGAGGAAAATTCCTTCCCGACCCCAAATATGGCGATCAGCTAAACCCTGAGCATGTGGGCAAGAGTCACCAGCCAGCACCCAAGAAGGAATTCTCTGCAGTAACTCAGTTCCCATCCCATCCAACATCTCCCCGCAGACCATTGAGCAGACCTATCTGGTGGTAATCCAAGATCAATTGCCCAAATTAACAATCCTATCATAACATCCCCTCCATATACTTATCAAGCTTTGTCTTAAAGCCAGGAAAGTCTTTTGCCCCCACTACTTCCCTCGGAAGGCTGTTCCAGAACTTCACTCCCCTAATGGTTAGAAACCTTCGTCTAATTTCAAGTCTAAACTTCCTAATATCCAGTTTATACCCATTCGTCCTCGTGCCTACATTGGTACTAAACTTAAATAATTCCTCTCCCTCCCTAACGTTAACCCCCCTGATATATTTATATAGAGCAAGCATATCCCCCCGCAGCCTTCTTTTGGCCAGGCTAAACAAGCCAAGCTCTTTGAGTCTCCTTTCATAAGGCAATTTTTCCATTCCTCGGATCATTCTTGTAGCCCGTCTCTGAACCTGTTCCAGTTTGAATTCATCCTTCTTGAACATGGGACACCAGAACTGCACACAGTATTCCAGATGGGGTCTCACCAACGCCTTGTATAACGGTACTAACACCTCCTTATCCTTGCAGGAAATACCCCGCCTGATGCATCCCAAAATCGCATTTGCTTTTTTAACAGCCATATCACATTGGCGACTCATAGTCATCCTGCTATCAACCAGTACCCCAAGGTCCTTCTCCTCCTCCGTCGCTTCCAACTGATGCACCCCCAACGTATATCCAAAATTCTTATTATTAATTCCTAAATGCATAACCTTGCACTTTCCACTACTGTATTTCATCCTATTTCTATTACTCCAGTTTACAAGGTGGTTCAGATCTTCCTGAATAGTATCCCTGTCCTTCTCCATGTTAGCAATACCCCCCAGCTTCGTGTCATCCGCAAACTTTATTAGCACATTCCCGCTCTTTGTGCCAAGGTCAGTAATAAAAAGGTTAAATAAGATCGGTCCCAAAACCGATCCTTGAGGGACTCCACTAGTGACCTCCTTCCAGCCTGACAATTCACCTTTCAATACGACCCTCTGGAGTCTCCCCTTTAATCAGTTCCTTATCCACCTTACAACTTTCATATTCATTCCCATCTTTTCCAATTTGACTAACAGTTCCCCGTGCGGAACCGTGTCGAACGCCTTACTGAAATCTAGGTAAATTATATCTACCGCATTTCCTTTATCTAAGTAATCCGTCATCTTCTCAAAGAAGGAGATCAGATTGGTTTGACACGATCTACCTTTACTAAATCCGTGTTGCAATTCGTCCCAATTACCATTGACCTCTATGTCCTGAACTACTCTCTCCCTTAAAATTTTTTCCAAGACCTTGCATACTACAGACGTCAAGCTAACAGGCCTATAATTACCCGGATCACTTTTATTCCCTTTCTTAAAAATAGGAACTACATTAGCAATCCTCCAGTCATACGGCACAACCCCCGAGTTTATCGATTGCTTAAAAATTCTCGCTAACGGGCTCACAATTTCACGTGCCAGTTCCTTTAATATCCTCGGATGGAGATTGTCCGGGCCCTCCGACTTCGTCCCATCGAGCTGTTCAAGTACGGCCTCTACCTCAGTTGTGGTAATATCCACTTCCATATCCACATTCCCGTTTATCATCCCTCCATCATCGCAAGGTTCCTCACTAGTCTTATTAAAAACTGAAGCAAAGTACTTGTTTAGATGTTGGGCCATGCCTAGGTTATCCTTAACCTCCATTCCATCCTCAGTATATAGCGGCCCCACTTCTTCTTTCTTTGTTTTCTTCTTATTTATGTGGCTGTAGAACCTTTTACTATTGGTTTTGATTCCCTTTGCAAAGTCCAGTTCAATGCGGCTTTTAGCCTTCCTCACTTTATGCCTACATGTTCTGACCTCACCAAGGTAGCTTTCCTTACTGATCCTGCCTTTCTTCCACTCCCTGTAAGCTTTCTGATTTTGTCTAATCCCCTCTCTGGGTTGCTTGCTCATCCAGTTTGGCCTACAACTCCTGCCCATGTTTTTTTTCCCCTTTCTCGGGATGCAGGCTTCCGACAGTCTCCGCAGCTGCGACTTAAAGTAATTCCAGGCCTCCTCCGTATTTAAATCCACTAATTCCTCCGTCCAATCCACTTCCCTAACTAATTTCCTTAACTCTTTAAAATTAGCCCTCGAGAAGTCAAAAACCCTAATCCCAGATCTACATTTGTTTATCCTTCCATCTAGTTTGAACTGAATCAGCTCATGATCACTCGAACCAAGGTTGTCCCCTACCACCATTTCTTCTACGAGGTCCTCACTGCTCACCAACACCAAATCTAAAATGGCATCTCCTCTCGTAGGTACTTCAACTACTTGATGAAGAAATCCATCCGCTATCACATCCAGAAAAATCTGACCCCTATTATTCTTTCAAGTACTCGTCCTCCAGTCTATATCAGGGAAGTTGAAGTCCCCCATAATCACACATTTCCCCTTTGTGTTTACTTCATTAAAGATATTAAAGAGGTCTCTATCCATATCCCAATCAGATCCCGGCAGTCTGTAGCACACGCCAAGCACTATCTCAGGGGAAGCTCTAGTTGCTTTTTTACCCAGTGTGATTTTTGCCCAGACAGACTCTGTCTTATCCATTCCATCGCTTCTTATTTCGCTACAGTTAATTTCATCATTGATGTACAAGGCTACTCCACCACCTTTGCCTTTCTTCCTGTCTTTTCTAAACAGCACATAGCCTTCAATAACCATGCTCCAGTCATGAGTACTATTCCACCAGGTTTCAATTATCTCTATAATATCCGGTTTCACTTCCTGCACCAGTAACTCCAGTTCCTCCATCTTGTTACCTAGGCTCCTCGCATTAGTGTACAGAGCCAGTCATTAATGCTTTTAGCAACCAGTAGAAAAGAGACGTTTCGATAGTCATGAAATTCCAAAATCTGCAGAGCCAGCTGCCCTCTCTTCTAAGCACCAAATCTTGCCTGCCTTACTCAAGCAGCATTCACACTGATTTCAATGGGAGTTTTGCCTGAGTAGGGATGGCAGGATTTGATTTTAAAAAAATAAACAGGAAATCCCAAGAGGTCAGACTAGATGATCATAATATTCCCCTGGCCATAAAATCTATGGGTGAAATCCTGGCTCCATTAAAGACAATGGGAGTATTACCATTGACTTCAATGGACTTCAATTCTGAGTCCTCCACTCACTTACATCTTGGCAGGAGAAGTGTTTGTGTGAATATGGCAGTTCATATGACTCCTGGATGAAGCACACCTTTCTTTAGCTAACCATGGGTCTTCATCAATTACATCAGTGGACTTTAGATCAAGTCCCAGGGTTTATATTCAGAAAACAACCCTATAAAATCAACATATGGGGGAAAAAAACTATAGCTGAGATAATAAATTCCTAGTAAATTATTCAACTCATTTAGCTTCTTTCTCTGCTCACATAATATTTGCAAGCAGATTGTGATTTCCATGTTGTGATTAGTTACTCCCACTACTTTGACTCCCTCCCCTTTTTTATACTCCATGGATTGATTGGGAACATTTTTACAACCAGTAATCAAGACACAGCATTTGAAATTAAAGCTTCATTGGTTAATTGTGGTTGGTCATATGAGTTACGTGATATTGTTTCTTTGATTGAAGGATCTTAACTCTTGTAGGGAGCACTTCTAGCACCAAAAAACATGTGACTGTAAATCTCACTGTGCATGAGCAGTCCCATGTGAGTTGGAAACTCACTTTATGTGAACTCCCATAAGCAAAATCCAGTTACTCAAGTGGCCATGTGAAGAGAAGACAAAAGTGATGTCAGCACAGTTGAAACAAATTCACTGGGGAGAAAAATAGCCTATACCCATGAAATCTGTTTCATGATATTTGTCCATCTTTAACAGTATCAAACAATCAGGGCTGGCTCCAGCTATTTTGCCACCCCAAGTAACAAAGGGGAAAAAAAAACCTTATTAAGCTGCCACCGAAGTGCCGCCGAAGAGGATAAGAGGGAGTGAAGGCCCATCACTGAATTGCCGCCGAAGACCCCAGTGTGCTGCCCCAACAATGGATGGAGTGCTGTCTCTTTCTATTGGCTGCCCCAGGCACCTGCTTCCTTCACTGGTGCCTGGAGCCGGCCCTGCAAATAATAGGTCAGTAGATACACTCTGCAGTACCTCAGAGCACTAGGATATCAGATAACACTATAATCACTCTTACCTATTTTACAGTGTATTTCATATACACATAGCAAATGGTTTCGTATTTACCCACATTCACCTCTTGTGATAGTGACACCAGTTACTGTGTGGTACACAATGCAGGGGCAGCTCTAGGCATTTTGCCTCCCCAAGCACGGCAGGCAGGCTGCCTTCAGCAGCTTGCCTGTGGAGGGTCCGCTGGTCCCGTGGCATGCCTGCGGGAGGTCCCCCGAAGCTATGGGACCAGCGGACCCTCCACAGGCATGCCGCCGAAGGAAGCCTGCTTACCACCGTCGTGGCGACCGGCAGAGTACCCCCAGTGGCTTGCCGCCCCAAGCACGTGCTTGGCGTGCCGGTGCCTGGAGCCGCCCCTGACACAATGTAACTGCAGTTGGAGAGCTAGGCATTGCTGCTTGATCTGTGTTACATGTACTTGCTTTCTGGCAGTAACTGTCGCTTATTTCCACCAATACATAAACTGCTCCCACTGCATACCAGAGGCTTTTGGTGAAGTAAGGGTTTCTCTGAGGTATGTATGTTTATCTAAATCGAAGGTACCTTCTAATGGGCATTGTTTAGATGAATTTTCACGCGTGTACAGATTTCAATTGTTTAAATATCTGCAGGTTTCTGGACCATAATGTACGTACATGTAATATGCTGGGGTACCCTTAGGGGATGAGGTGGAATATCTAGACTGTTCCCCACCTATTTCCACTTACACACACAGGGAGGGTGCCCTGTCCACGCTAGCGGCTCATAAACTAAGGATCTCTTCCTACAGGGTACTTACACAGGAGAGGTTAACGAAGATGGCCACAACCCTCCTACACCTCCCTTTAGCAAAGAGCATCGGCTAGTATCTGGGAGATGGCGCCGCTTACTTTGATTGCATCCAGTGAGATGATTAGACTGTCAGTAGCCCACACAGAAAGGAAAGGGGAAAGGAAGATGGGTACACACACTCCTAGACCCAGGTAGCTTCCTTACCGGACAATGCCAGGCCTGCCAGGCCGAGTCAGCCCACCGTGGGTCGAACCTTTTAAGATTCTTTAGTTACCGGGCTTGCGTTAGAGTAGTCTTGGTCACAAGCTTTTGCTTCACAGGGTACTCTGGGCGTCTTTCGGTTAACAGTTACTTACACTGGTGTACACACATACACACCACGGCCTTTATTCCAAATACCACGATGCATTTGTACCTTATGTCCGGACCCAATACCATGAGGCGGTATGACAACCCCTCTTGAGGCGGTAAAAACCCCTCAGCACCGGTGCATACCTAATGCATTTTCCTATGCATTACCTTGTTGGCCAACCCAGCAGTTTCCCAGTACTGCTATAAACTAACCTTATTGGGGCCTTTCCCCAATACCACTTTGCGTCTGATCTTGCTGCACAGTCAATAAGTTCAGATGGCGTGAGCCCAACAGAGACAGATGTCCCCATGGACAGTCCTTCTCCGACACCCCAATAGAGATTTCAAAAGGTCTCTTACCTCTATTGTGGCGCCATGGGATTCAAAGGGGAATGATCCATAGCAGCCGTCTGTGGATCCGTGGGTGTTGCCATCCCGGACGAGCCCCCAAATTGTCGGAGAAAAACTCAGTTTTTGCTTTTTTGTTTGGGTGCAGGAGAGTTAGATACTTTATTATTTTTTAAGCAATTGCAATAAAGGGAAGGGGTGCCCTAGGACACGGGGTTGCCCCAGTCCTGGACAGGTTTCTTAACAGGTAAACAATTACAGCAAGCATTTATGCCTTTGTTACAGACAATAACAAGCAATAATACAGACACTAATAAGCAACAACTGCATTTTGTTTATACATAGGCCATTTTGCTATTTTATTTTTTTACTTTTGGAAGGTGCCAGTTTACATATTTGGTTATTAGTGCAAGGTTGTGACAACTTTTTACACAGTTTTTTCTTACTTGCCTTACACTATTTTTGCTTTTACAAGTCTTGTGTTATTAGGGTTACAGCTGGCCTAACTTTTGCTAACAAACTGACATGCATTAAGATCCCCTCCAAATTTTTGTTAATTTTTTTCCTTCTTTTACACCCCTTCCCCAAACCTTTGCTGCCACAATGGTACATTTGGCTAAGGATACGAGTAAGAATATTGGGTGGACACTCCTCAGTGACTAGTTTTAAATAAAAGCTGTAAAGTATATAGAAAACAGATAATCCTGCATGCTTAGCATTTATGGTGGCTATGTAATTAATACGATCCTTATACTCCAGTGCTATAGAGCATCTGATAGCCACTAGTGAAATTCTACATTCTTCCTGGGGACTCAACCTCAGTTTTCTTCATCCCATCACCTCGGAAATGACAGCAGCAGCAAAAGCATCTCATGAGATGTCAAGGTGCAACCAAGAGTCTATGATCCTTTCTGAAACATTACTGCAAACAGTCTACACTAGTACTTAAACCACTTTCAGTACGGGGGCAGTGGGGGAGGGGGAGACCATGGCTGAAAATGGCTCTGGACAACTACCCAGTTTCCCAGCATGGACTGGTCTTTAGAGCTTAGTGTTCTATTCCAGCACTTAGAGGGAGACCTGGGCATTTTTCTTCCTTTGAGAATAAAGGACAATACTGTAGCACGATGGATGGAAGTTCTTTGCTTCAGTAATATAGCAAGAACTCCACTAGATGGCACTACATCACCTCCAAAAAGAAATACACAAAGGATTAGACTATTCCTAGCTCCTACTGTTATTATATTCAAAAGGTATTCCGTATTCACTGCAAACCATTCAGAAATAACTGAGATTCAGAAAATACTAATGTTAATCCTTACTAACATTTAACATTTAACAGGAAACACAATTACAATGAAAAGCTACATTTCCTCTTTTAAATCAATGAGGAAAATCTTCAGAGAAGGGGGAGGGAGGAAAAAGCCGTTCTCACATACAACTCATTGGCAGCGCAGCAGTCTATCAGCAGACTTAGGCTAGCTATGACTGTGGGTTAGTCTTTATTATAGTGCTAATGTGAGAGAGAACTTGAGTTTTGCCCCTAACCTAACTCCTGTCTAGACACAAGTCTCTAGCTCAAGTTAAGTGGTGCTTTAAACTTGCGCTAGCAGGTGCATCAGGGGATATGGACTGATGCTCAGGCTAGTCATGCACTGTGTACTCAGCTCGTCAGTGCTGCTAATCCAAACACTGTGCTGCTAATCCAATCACTCTGTGCAGCTTTTCAGTGTGGCCACTCACGCTGGTGCTGGGCTAACTCCAGATGAATTAACTGAAGTGTAAATAACTTGAGCTAACTCTGCAATGAAGACATAGCCCTAGGAGATCTCAGGGGCCTGTAGCAAATAAACAGCCCATAGGGCACAGGCAGTACTGGCTTTACAATGGCACCAGTGGTGCCATGGAGCCAAACCCATGCTCAGAAGGGAACTCAGCCTGCTCCATCTGCATTGCCCCTCCAGGACCCCACCAGCCCGCTGACTTCCACCCACCCACCCACCAATTGCTCCTCTCGGCTGGCCAGCCAGTCAAGGGCTCCTCTCCACCCCCTGGTCCCACCCACTAGCTCCTCTCTGCCCCCTGGCCAGACCCCAACACACCTCCTGTTCCAGGCAGTCTCTGCTTCCCACCACCTGTGGGGCCCCACCTGTCTCCCCGGACCTGAGCCACCTGGCGTTGGAGCAGAAGCCTGGCAGGTCTCTGCCAGTTGGTGGGGTGGGACAGTGTGGGGCTGGGTGCAACAGAGCTGCCTTGACGTGCCATGCCCCACTGCCACCAGCTGACCCCTCGCTTTGGGGACGGATAGGGTGACCAGACATCCCGATTTTATTGGGACTGTCCCGATATTTGTTTGTTTGTCCAGCATCCCGACGGATGTTTGGTCAGGACACTGGACAAACAAGCAATTTTGCCCTCCGCTCTGCCACAAGAGGAGCCTGGAGGAGCTCTCACCCCCGCACACCTTCCCCCATTGGACCCCTCCCCAAATCCCCGCCCTGGCCCTGCCCCCAGCCCCACCCCTCACTGCCCCATTGGATCCCTCCTCAAATCCCTGCCCTGGCCCCGCCTCTTCCTCAAGCACATGGCATTCCTCCTCTGTCCCAGGCTTGCGCTGATCAGCTGTATGGCGGCGCAAGCCTGGAGGGAGGGGTTGGTCCCCAGCACTCACCCTGCAAACTGCTCCAGTCCATGTTCTGGCAACGGGGGTGGGGCAGCAGGGGGTAGGGGGAAGGGGGTTGCTCTGGCGGGTTTGTTTTTTTTCCACCACCAGCTTTTTCTTTTCTTCTGCCAAGCCCCCCCCCCCCCCGGCATCCCGATATTTCATCTTTGTCATCTGGTCACCCTAGGGACTGATCTCCCTGCACCATGCTCTGTTGCCCCCCTGAAGGCCCACAAATATGTTTGGCACCAGGCCCACAAAAGGTTAATCCAGCCCTGGACACTGGGACCAAAGCAGTAACTTCTCAGAGGCTTTAGCAGTAGAGCAATCCAGGATGCAGCCAGGGGCAAAGGCAGTGACCTCTCAGAAGTCTGTGGCAGCTCCAGAGACTGGGGCAGTGCCTTCACAGAGGCTGTGGCAGGTCATCTGGGCAAGTGGAACCAGGGATCAGACTATAGACAAGTTCAGACTGGCTCATGCATTTACCAACTTTCCCCACAGCTGAAACTAGACAATGGAATTTCAAAGCTGTCCCTTACAAGTTTTTGTGACTTGTATGAAAGTGTGGCATCAGATCCAGCTGTGCTGCCTGGATTAAACTGCCAGAGCAGGCAAACAAGGACCCAAACTAATGCAGCCCAACAAACAGCACCAAAACATCCTGGTTAATCTAATGTAACTCATTCCCCAAGAGCATGGAGGAGATGTCTCATTGGCAAGTAATAGCCACAGGAACTTTTCTTTCACTGAAAAGATTGTTCATTTGAAGCATTTAGGCCTAATCGAAAACCCTTTAGAATCAATTGAAAGACTCCTACTGACTTCATAGACTCATAGAACTGGAAGGGACCTCGAAAGGTCATCTGGTCCAGTCCCCTGCACTTGAGGCAGGACTAATTATCTAAACCATCCATGACAGGTGTTTGTCTAACCTACTCTTAAAAATCTCCAATGATGGCGATTCCACAACCTCCCTAGGCAATTGATTCCAATGCTTAACCACCCTGACAGGAAGTTTTTCCTAATGTCCAGCATAAACCTCCCTTGTTGTAATTTTAGCCCATTGCTTCTTGTCCTATCCTCAGACGTCAAGAAAAACAATTTTTCCTCCTCCTCCTTGTAACAACCTTATACATACTTAAAAACTGTTATTCTGTCCCCTCTTAGTTTTTTCTTTTTCAGACTAAACAAACCCAGATTTTTTAGTCTTCCCTCATAGGTCATGTTTTCTAGACCTTTAATCATATTTGTTGCTCTTCTCTGGACTCTCTCCAATTTGTCCTCACTCTTCCTGAAATGTGGCACCCAGAACTGGACACAATACTCCATTTGAGGCCTAATCAGACCAGAATAGAGTGGAAGAATTACTTCTCGTGTCTATGGGCTTTGGATCAGGCCCCAAGTGAGCAAGACCTTTGTCCCCTTAACAAGGCTCTTGGTTGATTAACATGCCCTCTGCCTACTCATCCCATATGAATGTTTCAACTTTTACATTCCTCAAAAGGGAAAATATGACCATGACCATTTTAAAGGGAAGCTATGTAACTACAGGACATGCCCTTGGGTTAAATGCATTCGCACAACTCAGTAGTCTTTGAGAATCCCAGAACATTTCCATAGTGTTTGAGCAGATCCTAATTTGTTGGACTGGCACCACCATGTCACAGTTTTCACTGCTGATTCTGGTGGAGAACTCAATCTGTTGGTGCTTGGCTGTCTTCACCTGCCTGAGGCCATCACTGCATAGAAGCAACAGCATTCCAAAAAAAGTACTGAGATAATTCTGTGAAAATGCCAAGTCTCTGGGGACTCTTGCAGTTGGGGAGAATTGGAGAGGCAAGAGGGAGAATCACTAGGCTGGTGGGTCTAAGAAGGCAGGAAGTCTGATGGGGACATGAGGGAGGGCTTTTCCATTAGAGCACATGAGGGAGGGAGGAGAGGAGCTTTTTGATTGGGAGGCACAGGGGAATCAAGAGGGTGCTTGCTGGCTTAGAGAAGTTTGGATGGGGTGGGTTGTGGGAAGAGAGTTGATGGGTTTGTAGGGAAGGCAGGACTCCCCATCCCTGTCAGGAAAATTACTAGTGGCTCAAAGAGGAATGGAAGGGAGGCTTAAAAAAAATCTGTATCCCAATTTTACAGCTTGGGCACTGTGAGGGAGTTTACACACTCCACACTGACCGGGAGAGGGTTAACAAGTTGCTGTGGGCTCAATAAGCCCCACCTTGCCACAGCTGCAATAGATTTCAGGTTTAGGGAAAGGGTTAAGAGGGCAGAGACAGCTCAGCTGGGAGCCATCTAAGCAGGAGAGCAGACACTAGTTCTAACTGCGGGTGAGAGGCCTGGCTGGGGTCAGAAAGAGACAGCTGCCAGTCTGAGCCCCCATGAGGGAATATAGGCCTGAGTCAGGAAACAGTTTTTTGTTGATTTACTACTGGTGCCTTGTCTGTGGTTGCAGGGGCAGGTGGTACCCTACCTAAAAGGGATGAAAACCCAGTAAAAACCCTTTTGTTTCTGACTGATGACTGAGCAGTAGTTTGTCCTGAGCCCTGGGGTGAGCACAGTCACAGGCCTATTTCTAGTAATAACACACTAAGCAGTCCAAAGATGCCCACTCCACTTCAATCATTCTGTCATCTAATTCCAATTTGAATAGACCATCAGCTTCTATTCTAAGAGCATGTAAATACAATGAAATTAAAATAAATGCATAAGGCTAGGTTCATCTCCTTGCAAGTGGTCTTACCTGTTGTGTGAAACACAAGATGAGGACTACACAGAATGATTTAGATCTAGCATTTGTCTTTCTATTAACCAGCACAAACAGCCATGAATATTTACTGTGAATGATGATCATAAAGCACCAAATAAAAGTTTTAGACTGAGGTTTAGAGCAAAAAGCTGCCAAGATACAATCATTAGCATCAAGATAACCTTTAAAGGTGTGGTTACAATCAGAAAAGTGACTAGGTAAAAATGCTATCTTCCCACTATATTTCCCTCTCTGTGTGTCTTTGGACAAAATCTGCTTGTTCAACTGACAAAAAACACCATTTCAACAGTGCAGAGTCAACAAAGCTATGGGAGGGTAAGCTAGAGTCTTCAATGCCTTACACAACAACAAAACTGTCAGCTTTTTTCGTGATTGCAGAATCTTTATATGTGCTGTCAGAGATAAAGAACACAGCTGGATTTTCATCTCCTAGGTTGAATTTCCAGATATGACCATTAGAAAAATTATCTTTTGACTTGTAAACAGTAAATTTGTTTAGAATCACTAAGACAACATCATGGGTTTCTTCATTCATTTTGTTTTTACAAAATGTACTTTTCAGAGTATAGTTGTACTTTAAAAAACTGAAAGGGAAATTTTCATACTGCAGTGATCTTGGAACAGCAAATATCTGTACCAAATGAAGTGCATTGGGACACTGTTGCCTGTTTCCTTTGAAATTACACACCTGTTTGCACAAGGAATTTTCTCCCCTGCTCCCTGGGGTGCTGGAACAATTTGTATATTAGCTGTGCTGAAAGCCATTGAACCAAACTGTAAACCCTGTATACGATGGAAACCACTTCAAGCCAGGAGGTGAGGCAGCACCCCCAATACCACTAGTCCCACCACCTATACTTGCTCCTATCCAACTAGGGCTTCCTGTATGATGAAGCAGAAGAGAGCATCATTCACTGCAGTGGGAGCAGGACTGAGCCCGTAACCATGTGTTTAACAGTCAGTTGCTCTAGAAATTATGATGGTATATAAATCCCAGCCTTATAATTAACATACATGATTACACAGGAGGAGAAACCTCCTTCCTTTAAAATAAAAATATTGTAAATCTGTAGCTACTTAAACCTTCATGGGGTTTCGTTACACTGCACACTAGGGCCACTCAGAACTTCATAGTGGCAAATCTATGAAGGCTAGTTACCTTCTAGAGGCTTTAGAGTTTTTAGTCAAATCTGTTTGAAATTTTCTTTTGCTGTGAAGATTTGTCTTGATTAACATGCAAGCTGAAGAGTCATAATATATGTATTGTAATTTTGAGTATGTGACATCTCTACTAGAAATAGGAATACAAAAATAAAACCAATACATTACTTGGACTATGCAAGTGACCATATCTGATAGATCTATAGCCTGATCCTCCACTGCTTTACACCTCTGTAGAGAGACAAGGTGGGTGAGGTAATATCTTTTATTGGACCAACTTCTGTTGGTGAGAGAAACAAGCTTTTGACGTTACCCAGAGATCTTCAGATCTGAACAGAAGTTGCTGCAATAAAAGATATTACCTTACCAACCTTTTCTCTCTAATATCCTGGGACCAACATATTACAACAACATTGCTTACATCTGTGTAGTCATTTACAGTGAGATTGGATGTTAACTAAAAGAGTTAAGGGCTTGGTGCAAGAATTAATAGGTGAAATTCTATGGTCTGTTATGTAGTAGGTCAGACTAGATAATAATGCTCCTTCTGACCTTACAATCTTTGAACCTATTTACACCTGTGAAAAGAGGATGTAAAATACTTCAGTACAACCTGTTTATTCACTAAGAACCTGCTGACTTCAGGGGCAATCTTTCCACGGGCTTCAGCGGCCATTTGGATCGGGCTCTACGAAACAGTGTTTTACACCACTTTGCATTTATTTTCCAAGGGGCAAGAGAGGGGAGAATCAGGCCCACATTATTATACTCTAGAATGGCTACACGATGTGCTGACATTTCTCTCCATTTAACAACATAAATGAAAGGATATTATTTCTCTCCTGTACTTGACATTAAAATGAGTGATTGGGAACATAATGGGAAGGGTAATTATAAAGGTACGACAACATATAATTAGCAGTGCAAGGCTGGTAAATTTTCCAAAGTATTTTAGCTCTAGCATTCAGATTGAAAACCCCACCCAACGAGCTTAGTAATTAGTACAGAAACATTGGATTGCAGATTCAATCTATCTAATGTCCTGCTTTCAATTTCTCTATTTCTCCTGCTTTCTAATTTATCTCAGATGTATTTGAACCAAACTAATTTGTCTATTGAATAGATATCCACCCTTGGCCTTGGCTGCCCTGAATGCAGCATACCTGTAATTGGCTTCTATATTACAGCATTAAAACTTGATTTTTTTTAATTCTACTATATCTATTTGGCCTTTTTGTTATGAAGACAATTGAAATATTTTTGTTACATAAAGGTTGTAACAATCCCAATGACTTTAGCAATTGTTCATACTGTAAAGTCCAAACTCCTGCCAAACATATTTAGTCAAAATTGATTAAAGTAAAACATAATAGGTTTATTCAACTTTAAAGTATTTGATTCAGAATATAAATGTCATCTGAATTTAAATGAACGTTCGGCTGACGTGAAGATTGGCTGCTTTTCACTTTAAAAACCAGAACTAGGAGGGGCAGTAAAGATCAAGAAACTTATTGTCTAGAATATGCTTAGGATTAGCTAGAAACTAGTAAACAGATTTTTTTTCAATTGTAGGCTCAGTATCTGCCTATGAATACACACAAATATGCACAATTAATCCTTTAATCCTCACAACACCTATCTGATCTTCTGCAGGCTAGTAATCATCATCCACGTTTTTATAAAGGGGGAAAACAAAGCAGAGAGGGTATAGGACTTGCACAAGACCATACAGGAAATAAAAATCAACATTAGAGTCAAGCTAAGAACTCAGGAATTCCTGACTCCAAGTTCTAATAATATTTAAAAATAAACCCTGCTCACAGACCATCAGATCCCACACCTCGTAATGAATGTTTTAATATGGGAAGAGAAGATCTGAGGCAGATCCCAAGGAGGTGTGAACTCCACATCCGAGACCTAAATATGGCAAAGGCTCGATTACCAACGGACGTTGGCTCCCCTGGAAGCTGAGGGTAGGTTTTCCATTGATTGCAGTAAGGACAGGATTTCACCCCTAACATATAAAGTGGTGATGTAAAGATAGTGGTGAAGTGCTTGTGGGAGTTTTGGCTGGGGCCAGAGCACGCACATTTTTCATATGTCCAATGTGGTTGGGGAGATCTTGAATTTATTTGCACATTAGATCTCATTTTCAATCTCTTGACAATATATATTTTATCATGTTATAACTCTTATCTAACAACTTCAGTGATTATTTTTAAATAGATACTACCAAGATGATTAGACCTAAAAATTGACCCATATGGCAGAAAATCAGATGGGCAAAATATACATAAAATACAGAGAAACCAACAGCTTAAGGATCCTAAACCTACTTATAAACCCCTAATGTCACACCAAACACAACCCACAAGAACCTGACATACTGATCAAAGTGTTACAGTACAAACCAGCACTTGTGTGCAGTCACCTCCCATTGCAGTATGGATGCACTGGTTCGTTTTCTGTCAATCACACAGCAAATCTGAAATCTTTTATACAAATACATGGCTCATGCTTAGGTTTCTGAGATAGCGCATTGAATTTTGGGATGTCACCGACAAGAACTGAGACAAAAGAAAAGATGTGCCCAATTCTTAGGGCAGAGAAGGAAATTGCTTTAACTCCTCAGTAGACAGCCAAGCCCAAGACTGCTGTTCTGTTTGCTGTATTGTAAACAAAATGACAATTTACAATGGGAAAAGCTGCAGTCATCAGCATTGTGGCTTACAAATCCAACTTGCACATCATCCAGATTTGTTGCCCCACATTGTTCATGCAGATGGCCAAGGCCCATGCACTGCCCAAGTTTTCTCTTTAAGCCCTTTGATGAGTGGGGCAGAACCCTTGTGCTAGCTCTCTGCACAGGGGTGAATTTCATGCTCCTTGTGCAGACATTTGAGTTGCTGTGTCTCTTAAAGTCATTCCTTGTACTAAATTTGCATTGAATTCTGCTGCTAGATATGTATGCTGAATAAGAGACCAATAAAATCAAGACCCTCACTACATATGATCAGTAATAGACCAATTGCATTTTCTATAAGATTAGATAGGTGTTACATTAGTAGCTAATTACTCTGCCTATCAAAAGAGAAATTATTATTCTCTTCCTGACCATTGCACAGGGTTTCTGTGAGCTGTTAAAGAGCTGTTCCATTCCACCCCAGAGGAGACATGTCATTGATGGGTGAAGTGTTATTGATAAAGTATGGTTTGTAAAGCATTTGAAAATCCTTCTAAATGAAAGCTGCTGTTACAACAGACATTCACTAGTGCCTGATATAGTTACAGGTGTATTTCAGTTTCCATTTGAACCCTCACCTTTCATTTCCTCCTCCACTTTTTTCTTGGAAGTCTCAAGACTGAAAGTTTTGTTCTTAGTTTTGTCTTTGTTCTGTCCTTTGGGGGCAGGTTGGGGAAAATTTAGATGTATCTTAACTTTTAGAATTTCCTAGTTTTTTGTGTGCTTGGTATTTCAAAATTAACATAGCATGGAATAGTTTATTTGCACTTATCATACAAGAAGGCTGTGAAAAGGCTTGAATAAGGTCCATGGACTCAGCTCCAATCTTTAATCAGAGAAGTATTTCCTTATGCTCTTTTATTTTTGGTTATTTTTAATGTATTATTTAAGTCCTCATGCTTCAGTGCATAACCCAAACTGCAAATTATGGGGGTTAGGAAGAATCTTTCCCCATAGACAGGTTAGCCCAAACTGCCTGCTACTCATTTTCTTGCTCCCTCTGAAGCAGCAAGTACTTCCACTTTCCAAGAAAAGATACAGGATTTGATGGAATGCTGGTCTACTATGGTACCATAATTGCTAAGTTCCTAGTTATTAGTGTGCACGGTGCTCTGCCAAACATTGAGGAAAGCATGGTTGCTGTCCCCAGTGTCAGTTGTGAAATGAATGCCGATGAATGTGAACTGGATGGGGTGCATATTGGACTTTGTGTGTCTGGCTGGCTTCTCAGAACTCAAACACATAAGTTCCGTGTTACATATCAGCTCCCCTAGTTTAAGAAGCCAGAGTCAATTGACTGCTTCTGAACCCATGTTTCCCATTTTAGCTCCATATTGTGACTATACTAAGACAAAGGACTGGACTATGAATGATTTGCAATACTTTACCTAGATTGTTTTTCCTTCACTGCTTCTTTCTTTTCCATTCTTGCCTTTCTCCCCTTCTGTCTCCTCTGCCCTTTGCAACTCTCTCATTTTTCTTTCTCAGCCTTTCCATGGCTTCTCTCAATGCACTCTCAACTCACCCTGACCTCTTAGCTCTCATTCTGTCCCTAATGTTTCTTCCTCCACCCCAGCTCTCTTGACTTTTTTTCTTTCTCATCTTATGCCTTTGACTTCCTTTTTGGCAAACATTTTTCCCTAGCACTGCATCTGTTCTAGCTCCCCAGAGCTATGGAGGCTCTTTGCAGAGCTCAGAAAGATTTCCTATAGGACCGATTTGTTTTAAAATATCTATTGTATAGAGCATTTGCCTATTTGTGTGCTTCTGCCAAAAAAAAAATCCATTCAAAGGTTATTGGATACTGAGGAGATTTTTAGACAGGATGTAATCACTGAGGAATAAGCTGAATGCCATAATATACATGGAGAACATCGCCTATACAACTGAGTTTGTACTTTTCTATGCCATTACTACTTATCAGACTCAGAGATTGCCAGGCCAATCTGCAGCAGCCTCATCAGTGAAGTGCAGAGCCCTCAGACCACCATCAAATCTGGTGAGAGGGCAGTTGGCAGTGATGTACTGTATGCCATTGACTATAACATAGGGTAGTCTCTCTTCACTGAGGCTGGGCATTACTTTGGGAGCCAGGCTAGATAGAAAGACAGACAAAAGCCTAGCTCCCCAAAGGTGAAAATCATCCCTCCTACCACCTACTATAAAATCTGTCTCCCAGTCCTATTTTCCTTCCTGTCACCCTTTTGTGATGCTTTCTGTAATCACAAAGTCAGTGTAAGATAGGAAACCAAGCCAAAGACAAACTGTTAAATATAATACTAACCGATCAAAGTCTGACATCCCTACAAAACTAATTATTTAGCACAGCGCTCAATACTTATCCTACCCAAAATATATTACATGGTGATCACATTTTGTTGCAGGTAAACTGCTGAATAAATCACACTATATCCTCCCTCCCACATGCTTCTAGCAAACAGCCAACTGAAGAAACATTGTTCCCATGAGGTAACTTGCATTTCACAGGACACTCAACAAAGCATACTGGCTTCTGTTTATTTTAGTGGCTTATGCTTCTGCACACAGAGCAAGGCTGCCAAATGAAAATGCAGCTATTTCCAAGGATCTTTAGCTATAAATCTGTGGAAATGTGTGTGTCAGAAGATACCTTCCCAAGGGAGAGCAGCATGATGTTATTGCAGTCTCTAAAGATGTAGAGTAAAATCCTGGCTCTGCTGAAGTTGAATGGCAAAATTTCCATTTCCTTCAATGGAACAAGGATTTCATCTGTAGCTTACTTTATCAGAAAGTGAAATTCTGTTTTTCATAAGCACTGGCTTTAACATATCTTTGAGGGCCACAATATTATGGAGTAAACTTAAATCTCAGCACTTATTGTGGTTAAAAAGCAATTAATTCTGATACAAGTGATGATAGGAGCTCCATATTATTCTAGGGGGCAGTAATCTAGTTCTGCAGTGGACAAATCACAAGCCTAGAAGGAGAAAATGGACTCTGACATGTTTGTTGTTGCTCTAGATAATTCTTCAAGGTGCTTGCTTTTAAAGAGATGGGTAAAAGATGAGCATCGGGGCAAAAATCATGCAAGAAGTTGACAACATCAAAGACTGGTGGTCATAGAGGATATCTGAGGAAGAACAGAAAGGCCATTATAATCATCAGAAGGCTGTATAAAGTCAATGGGAAGTGAATTGGTTTCAGTCCAGTTTCTAATGGGTAGGTGTCCACATTCCAAAAATCACTATCCCAGTCTGCACTAATTGGTACCCTTGTCAGTAGTCTGATCCTGCAGGAGGTTTTACCATTAGATGTTGTCCCTCCAGGATAGAGTTCAGGGCGAAATCCTTGACCTCCACTGAAGTCAGTGGATTCAGAAATCCACTTATGGAAAGGTGTATTGATGGAAGGGAGACATTTCAAACACAGAGGCAGTCACTGTGTGCTATGATTGTTTTAAAGCTAATTGCAGGACATGAGGCTGGCACTCATATAGGCTGGCACTCTTAATTAGAACTAAACTCAGTTTTAAAACAAACTGTAAGATCTAGCTTAATTACCAGTTTTTGCTCATGAGAGGCCTGCAACCAGAAGAGCAAGGTATGCTGCAAATACCTATTAAGTTATGAGGGGAAGAGAGTACACCAGCTTGCCTGCTTTATATCTTGGCTCAAGCCATTGGTATTAGTCTTTCATAGACCTGAACACTACATTCCACCCCTAAATTATAATCTATAAGATCATTTAAAAATTAATATGAAGCTATTAAAAAGCTTGTAACTCACAGGCGTGAATTTCGAGCTCTGCTAATTTTCTAGACTAGCCTGGAATTCAGTTCTTTTTGATCTTACAACTGTATTGAATATCTTTCAAAGAGACAAGTTTTACAGTCAGACCAGGGAATTGCTTCATTGTTAAGATGGATGTTTGAAGTTAAAGTTATTTACATTTATATATATCTGATCTAAGTTCTGGGTTAAAAAGTTCCATTCATTTCAGTGAATAATGATCTCATATGGAAGAAACCAAAATGCTCTTTCAAAGCTTATGTTTAATAAAAACCCTGCCACTCACTGGTGCTGATGTTTATATTTATTACATAAACTATCAGGAGTCTATCAATCTAGGTCTTTATACGGCCTCCACCACTTAGTATGTTATAGTAGACCTCCAGGTTAAACCAGCTTTCTGTTTGAAGCATGGCTCTAAGTGCTCTGTTTTCAAGAAGGTGCACATAATAAGGCACTGATCTTTTGAAGGAGGCTACAGGCCCAGCATAGCCTCTACCCAGTTTCTGCCACAAAACAAGGAAATCCTGGGAGGAATCTTAGGAACTATGGGCTGCAGCAAGGCATTCTGGGAATGAGTGCCAGGGAATATTAGAAGCAGGCTTCTCGCAGAATATTGAGAGATCTGGGGAGAGGTTAGATCACATGTGGGTTGCTGCCCTAGTGAGAAGGAGAAACTAGCAGTAGGATTCACAGCAGAAAGAGCACCAGGGTAGGAGGCTGAGAGATCCATGGAAAGAAGCCTGTTGGAAAGGTCCAAGGAGAAGACCTAGAGGCAGGAAAGGTGATAAAGAACACCCCAGGGAAAGGTAAAAGTATGTTTGGGTAAAGATCCACATGTACATCCTGGAATCAGTGTCGTGAGGGTGAGCCCTGTTGTAAGGTATGAAGAAATTGAACTCATTTGATTAATGCAGGTGAAAGAAAGGGCTTCAGGCACATGAAGCAGTATGATCTTGAGACTAGTGTAGGCCCTGACTTATTGTAGGATGGGGGTTCCACAAAGGGTGGAAAGAAACCACCATGGCTTTGCTTTGAATCTAGGGGAAAATGTTGTATGTGTGATGGTGGACCTCCCGACTTGAAAGCTTGAGTCTTTTTCCAGCTTGAGCTAAAGGGACTCTCCCACTGAGAGTTGTACCAGGCCCATATCTTCTGTGGACTGGAAAAGATGGGGATGTGTAACATACACAGACCTACAGATGGATCATTGTTCCACATAGAGTGCAGATGATGCCTCTGGCCTAGGAAGGTGAATAATTTGTGTTTCTCATTTGAATTGTTGCTTGCTCTGGAAGAAGTTTACAGCTTTACTAGAGGGCTAAACAAATTGGCTTCCTATCTGCAATAGGGAAACAGAAGCATCGCTGGAGCAAGTAAAGCAGTCTGGCTATGGGGAGAAAGATTCATGTCTGTGTAACAAATACCAACAGTTCTTTAAGAATTCTCCGTGGGATTTATTTGCTATAAAGAAATGAAAAGAACAACTCACTATTGGAAATGAAGCATTGAGCATGATGCAAAGCAGAAACATCTTGTCCCATCCAGAACAGCTCTTCAATATGCATTGTTGCAGCTCTAGTGATTTTTGTCACAAGTCTCACAATATTCAATGGTTTTTCTTAAAGTTTTAGCTACAGGAGTAAGATAATTACATGAGACTCTCACCTTCATTTTTTAAAAAGTTTCTGCCCTTACGGTTGCAGAGAATACCCTGTGACTTAAGTTCACCCTAAGGGCTCAAACCAAAAGGCAAATAAAGAACCCAACATTTTTTTATCATTATTTTTAAGCTAATTGCAGATGTTTTGAGACCTGACTCGTGACTTTTGAAGGCTTGGGGTTGATAAGAGTGTACATGGTAGCATTTCTTTTCAGTGTAAACACAATGAGATGACTCTATCCATAGTCAGAGGTGAACAGGATCCACAGGAACAGGGGCAGCTCCAGGCCCCAGCACACCAAGCACGTGCTTGGGGTGGCAAGCCACAGGGGGGTGTTCTGCTGGCGCTGTAAGGGTGGCAGGCAGGCTGCCTTTGGCAGCTTGCCTGCGGAGATCCGCCGAAGCCACGAGACCAGCGGACCCTCCGCAGGCAAGCCGCCAAAGGCAGCCTGCCTGCCATGCTTGGGGCGGCAGAATGCCTAGAGCCGCCCTGGCCCTGAGAGCAGAGCTGAAGACAGTTTGTCCGGTCAGAGAGACACGAGCTTTCTGGTGATGAGTTTCGATGTTTCTTGCGGCCGCAGCTGGTTCTGTGGATTGTATTTAACTGACGTGACTGTGCTTGGGGAGGCCGATCGGGGTGTCTCTA
The DNA here is from genome assembly GCF_007399415.2 of Gopherus evgoodei. Taxonomy (NCBI): domain Eukaryota; kingdom Metazoa; phylum Chordata; order Testudines; family Testudinidae; genus Gopherus; species Gopherus evgoodei. The sequence goes on from NC_044325.1 coordinate 94,579,281, forward strand.
GGAGCAGTCGCCTTCCGTTAAGTATTTTCCATGCTCTAAATAACCTTCAGACAAGGATGACCCAGTGGTTAGGAGACTAATTTGGGACACCTGGATTCAATTCCCAGCTCTGCCACGGACTGCCTATGGGACCTTGGGTGGCTCACTTAATTCCTCTGTACAATACAGTTAATAGAATTGCCCTTCCTCACAGGCTGGTGTGGCTATCAAGATTGTGAGGCACTCAGGCCCTATAGTAATGGGAGTCATCCATGTAGCTCTGATTGATAAAGAGACTCCAGCTTCACTAGAAAGCTTGCAGTGGCGCGGCTGTAGCAATGCAGCTGGAAGCTCTCTAGTGTAGCTGCACTAAGCGGATGGAAGAGAGCTCTCCCATCGGCATAATTACTCCAGCAAGCGGTTGCAGACACTCTCCCACCAACATAGCGCTGTCCACACTACCGCTAAGGTCAGTGTAAGTTATGTCGCTCGGGGATGGAGGAAGTGTGGGGGGGGGCTTGGTTCACTGGAGATTAAAGCATGTTAAGGAGAACTGGTTTCCCAATAACCCACTGAAACAATTTACCAAGGGTTGGGACAGATTCTCCACCCCGGGCAATTGTTACATCAAAACGAGATGTTTTTCTAAAAGATCTGCTCTGGCTGAAACAGGACGCTCTGCAGCCTGTTCTACACAAGAGGTCAGACAAGATCAACACAGTGGTCCCTTAAAACATACAACTCTACGAAAACTTGGGTGCAGTGCAGATCAGATAGAAGGGTTTTACAAAACACATCTCTGAACTTTGTGAGGTGTGTGTGTGTGTGTCTCTCTCTCTCTCCCTCTCTCTGTGGCAACCCAAGGGTCGAAGCCCCAGCATTTTGCACATTTAAAACCAGATTGAACAAAACACTAGTCGATAGACAACCAGGAATACTCCTTCCCTGATGAGAAGAAGGTCTCAATGACGTAACTGTTTTTCCAGCTCTCTTTCCTTTGGTAAATAGCAATGTAAAAAGTCCAGGTGTTTCTTAATGGGTTCTAAAATGAATTAGCGTGTATGTGTAAAATACACTAGGGCATACATGGGACTTAAGTGATGCATAACTAGAGCCAGAGTAGATCTGAAAAGGCCGGCAAACAAAGGGTTTGTTTCCATCCGATTTTTTCCCCCTTTTGGCAGAATGTCAGTTTTTTCTCAAAAAGCCCAACCTGAACCTTTGCTTGGGAGTGTAAAAAAAAAAAAGAGAGAGAGAGATTTTTCCCCCTTTTTTGACAGAAAATTAAACAAATGATAAAAATGGAATTTTTCTTGCAAAAACATCCATTTTGTTCGAAAGCCATTTTTAGTTGAAAAAAGGTTTGGATGACAAATGGTGCAGCCAGCTCTATGCAGAAACCACATGGGGGTTCTCTGCACAGGGGTCAATTGCCCCCAAGTGGAATTTCACCCAGTAGAAGAGTAGACTCACTCCTGGAGGGCCCCCTCATGGTTGTCTGTGGTGTAGCCATTCTTTCCTCTCTAGCACCCCCTGCTGATGGTCATTCTGGTCCCGTGGCAGTATGTCTCCTCTTGTGACTCAGCCCTCCAGCCAAGTCACATTTTAGTGCCTCCCCTTCTGGGGTAACACAACAAATAACAGTCCAATAGTCTTATAAAAGGTCTGCAGCCCTGACTCTGGGCCCCGTGGTCCTCACACCTTTCTCTCAGTCACAAATGTCTCCTTCTCGGGGACTTTACCCCACTGTCCCAGTGGCTGGTAGGGGAACCTAGGCCCTCCCCCTGCACTGGACAGCAGTCGAGAGACCCTATAACCAGTAGCCAAGCTCTGCTCTGTCAGACTGCTTGCCATCACCACCCTGGACTTCTTCCTAGCAACAGCCTTTCCAAATTCACCCTTCTCTCAGGGTTCTCCCCACAAAATCCCAAGCTAAAAATAACTCAGTTCTGCCCCCCCTCAGACTTAACCTTTCTATTCCTCTTACCTTTGCCTTCCTCAGGGGAACGTCTCCCAGGCCATGTCTACATCTAAAATATTGCACCGCTGGTTGTTACAGCTGTATTAGTACAGCTGTATAGGGCCAGCGCTGCAGAGTGGCCACACTTACAGCAACCAGCGCTGCAAGTGGTGTTAGATGTGGCCACACTGCAGCGCTGTTGGGCGGCTTCAAGGGGGGTTCGGAGAACGCGAGAGCAAACCGGGAAAGGAGACCAGCTTCGCCGCGGTTTGCTCTCGCGTTCCCCGAACCACCCTGCAAACCGCAGGGAAGGAGACCTGCTTGCTCGGGGTTCCGGGAACGAGAGAGCAAACCGGGAAAGGAGACCAGCTTCGCCGCGGTTTGCTCTCGCGTTCCCCGAACCACCCTGCAAACCGCAGGGAAGGAGACCTGCTTGCTCGGGGTTCCGGGAACGAGAGAGCAAACCGGGAAAGGAGACCAGCTTCGCCGCAGTTTGCTCTCGCGTTCCCCGAACCACCTTGCAAACCACAGGGAAGGAGACCTGCTTGCTCGGGGTTCCGGGAACGAGAGAGCAAACCGGGAAAGGAGACCAGCTTCGCCGCGGTTTGCTCTCGCGTTCCCCGAACCACCCTGCAAACCACAGGGAAGGAGACCTGCTTCCTCGGGGAACGCGAGAGCAAACCGCGGCGAAGCTGGTCTCCTTTCCCGGTTTGCTCTCGCGTTCCCTGAACCACCCTGCAAACCGCAGGGAAGGAGACCTGCTTGCTCGGGGTTCCGGGAACGCGAGAGCAAGCCGGGGAAGGAGACCAGCTTGATTACCAGAGGCTTCCTCCTTCCACGGAGGTCAAGAAAAGCGCTGGTAAGTGTCTACATTGGATTACCAGCGCTGGATCACCAGCGCTGGATCCTCTACACCCGAGACAAAACGGGAGTACGGCCAGCGCTGCAAACAGGGAGTTGCAGCGCTGGTGATGCCCTGCAGATGTGTACACCTTCAAAGTTGCAGCACTGTAACTCCCTCACCAGCGCTGCAACTTTCTGATGTAGACAAGCCTCCAGAGTTCGTTCTCTCCCTGGAAGTCCTGATCATGACATGCTCCTCGCTGCCAGAACCAGCTCCACTCCAGACTCCTCTGCTCAGCCGTGGATCCCAGAGCCAACTGCCCACGTGAGCGTCCTCCTGGATCCTGCGGAGAGCACCATGCTCTAGTCCCCAATGGCAATTGCAGAGTGTCTCCCTTGCAGCCCTCTTCTGTTCCAGACTTCCTTTCCTCATAGTCATCACCCAGCTCCTTTCCCAGTGTGGGCTTCATCTTTAATTAAGCCCACCAGGTAGGTTAAATAACCTCTCAGGCCCACCTTAACCCTTTCAGCGCCAGGATGAACCCTGTCACACACCCATGATGAACTTCACCCAAGTGGAATTTCCTACTCTTGTGACAAGTGACACGGGATCTTCAGTGAACACAAGGCCAGGCCTTCGTTTTCACATCTCATTCCAAAGATTCTCTTTAAAGTCTTGAGCCTGTGGGATGGGGAAAAGCAGAGACAAAATTAAGTCCCTGACTCAGTATGTTAAGGACGTTACAGCAAAATCCATCTGCTTGGCTGTACTTACAGTGCTAAAGTCATCCCCAAAGCCTTCATTAAGAGGGTTCGTGGCTAGGTAGGTAGTTTGGGGAGACTCTAACAGGGCTCTGAAGCCTAGGATCTAACAGGTGATGGTAGGTGATGAGAGAAATAGTTAGCTAAATACAGAAACTATTGATAACCCTTGCACCAAGTCTCTATAATTTGTTACAAGTGATGCCTAGCAGGGCCTAGGCAGTGCCATTGCAGCCCCAGATTGTGCTGCCATCCGGAGGCCCAACTTGGCTCTTGGGCCATGGTCCCAAGCTGCCTGCGGCCTGCTGCAATGAAGCTGATACCCACAGGGCTCCTGGAGGGCTGTTCATCTGCATATCCCCTCGCATCCGTACACAACTCAGAGCAGCCAACCTCACAGCAGTGCCACCCTTGGGCTACTCGCCCTGGGGAGGGGATTGAAGCTGGCTGCCCTTTTGGCAGTGAAATAGGGGGAAGAGGATGAAGTCATGAATGTCTGCCAGGTGGCCAGTCACTTCAGGAACAGGGGCCATATTATCTGCAGTGCACTAGCTGAGGGGCCTCCAGTCAGACTGGGCCCCATGCGTTACGTGCTGGGCTGACACATGTTCGGAGACAAGAGACTGTCGTTGAAGCAGACAGAAAGTGGGGGGAGGCCAGGGCCGGCTCTAGGCAGCAGTGAAGGAAGCAGGTGCTCGGGTCGGCCAATAAAAAGGGGCGGCACTCCATCCGTTATTGGGGTAGCACGTCCGGGTCTCCAGCAGCACTTCAGCAGCGGCTGAAGTGCTCCACTGTAGTCTTCAGAGGCAATTCGGCGGCGAGTCCTTCACTTCGTCTCTTCCTCTTCTGCGGCGGCAGCTCAATCGGGTTTTTCTTTTTCCTTTTTTTTTTTTCCTTCACCGCTTGGGACGGCAAAAAAACTGGAGCCGACCCCGCACAGGAAGTGCTTTCATGGCTCTTCACTTACATTTTGTGACACTTTACTCCATGTACTCATTTGGTACGTTTAGCAAGATATATCAGCCAGTGCCTGAGTTTCTCAGAACATGCCTGAAGCACTCCATAGTAAGTCACCAACCACTTGTAAAAGCCTCAGATGGATTCAGATGGTATAATGAGACAATCTTATAGAATATGGTAATCTATAAGAACAGCTAAATTTCAAGTTTGATTTCCTGATGCAAACCACGTTATAGATTTTCCCCCTTCTTACTATTTTTATGCTGATGGTCCAAGTAATGAAAAATAGGGTCTGTCTTAAAAAAATAAAAACAGTCAGTTATGGAAGCATGGGGGAATGGAACAAGCGCTCTCCAGTGTCTATTAAAGGGACAGTGTCAAAATGTATTTAACCAAACGTTGATTTTTGTTAATTAGAGACTTACTTACAGAATCTGAAGTAACTTAAAACATTATTGTGTTTTTAAACCTTTAATGCCATGTTAACATCTGACCCAGACAATCTAAATCTGCTTTAACATGTTAAAGACTATTCACCAGTGGCTAGATCCTTTGTAACGTTGCAGTGTAAGGGGACTGTAATGTGATGGATAATTTGGCCTCACTTCTTCATAAGGCTGAACTTTTTCTTTGCTTTTATTTCTGTTGCTTTATTTCGTGACCTGTGTGCGCTAATGCTTTCAAGCACTAAATGTACAGATTATACCATACTAAGTAAAAGAAGAAAAGCAGACTGTCCAGTACAGGAACATAACGTTTTGGTTATGAGTCATCAAAACAAATAAATGGTCCAGTGGAACATTCTTACACTTAAAATGACACATTAGTAAATATTCTGCTCAGAGATGTAAGGAAATTAATGTCCCAGGTGGTAGCCTCCTATGGCTAGAGGAAGAATCAAGTAGGGTGGGGAGAGAGATTGCAAGGGGAGGGAGAAAAAGTGAGAGGATATAATAGGTCAACTGCACTCAGGGAGGGTCCTCTTTTTCACGCAGATGTGTTTGTAGGCATTCAGGTGAAACTGGGGCTAATGAGAACTTGAACAAAGAATCTGAATGATACTCACTCCCCCTCTCAATTAATCATACTTAATTGCCCGGGGTCTATGATGTGGTCATCTTTCTTGTTCTCAAGTCAGGAAATAAAACAAAGTCAAGGAAGGCAGAGAAAAGTCCAGCTTCATGAAGTTGTAGGCCCAAAATAGTGTAGGGAGATGCAGGGAAAAATAGCATAGAATAGCTGTGAATTTGTAATATGAACAAAAGACCTTTCAGCACATGGCATAACAAAGCACAAAATGGCATGAGTCCAACATTTTTTTTATTGAAGGTCATCTTTAATGAAATTATTTATGAATGATCTTAGATGTTAGTGTTTGTCATAATGCTATTATTATTTACTTATATAGCACCCAAAATGTCCTTTTCTAAGCGTATATGTACTTGGATTAAGTTAAATCCATAATCAAAGCTATTCCAGTCACTTATAAAATATTGTATGACATTCCTGTGTTAGACTGATTTACTGTAAATTGACTTATGCCAGCATAATAAGTAGTAGTTTGGCTTTGACATTCTAAAGTAAATCAATCAAGCAATCTCAGGCTGAAATTTCACACCACGCTTTTTAGGTCTTGTGCAGAACTTAAATTAACATTTACAAACATAATTTATCATAGGTATTTTTATTTAGCTTTCAAAAGGACAAAGAAAGGCAAAGTGTAAAAATTCAAGCTGAGATTTCTAGATTGAAGGGCTTTTAAATAATGTTACCAAGCATAATGTATAACAGTGTCGTATTAGCTTTCAAAAGTTAAAAACCACATAAATTTAAAATAAGACTATTCATACTAGTACCTGCTAACATCACTATCATTTATAGACATACAATTGTGCTATTCTCTCTACAGATACATAATGATGCTTGAAATCCAGGGGCAAACGGAGTGCGGTCAGGTCACTCTGATGTGTCACAAAGCTGTAAAACTGCTGGACAATGCAACTGTCTCCTGCATTTAAGACAAAGTTGTGGAAGAGAAGGAATATAAATAAAACCTGATATTAGTAAAGGTTTCATGGAACAACTGCCTCATGTTTCTATAAGATTCTGAAGCTACACTGGTGATTCTCACAACCGCAGTTTACTGGTAAGTTTAGTAGGACCATTATTCTACAGTCATTCATGGACTACAAAGCCAGAGCCCTTTGTACCCGGCAATAACACAGCTGTGGAATTTGGGATAGAACTGAATCCCTACTGCAGAACAGCATTGCAGAATCTAAGGTTTCTAATCATTTTTTAAGAAATCATTTTCTGATTGTGTAACTTTGTACAGCTTCCTTGAAGTTTAATGGAGTTGTTATTTACTCCAGCAGAGAATGTTGATTTAAATTTCTAGCATTTATGGTTACAATAAAACCTAAATGTGAACCAAGTGGAAACCAATTCAGCAAAATCTGTGTTAATATGCAGAGACTATGAAATTTAGCACAGAGAGCTGTGAACTGACCCATTCATACAAATGGGATTGTTAATTCTGAAATCTTATGCTGGCAACTTCAATGTCAAGATTGATAACTGTTTCACTGCTGATCGCATTAGCAGAAACATCCAGCTAATGTGCTATTCTCAAACAACCTTCTGCATCTTTCCAGGTGCTAACAGCCCCAAATGTTTCCTTCCCAACTGTCCAAATCTCCAGAACAGTTCTCTCAGCACACTGACAACCAAGGCCATGTCTATACGCAGTGCCTCTGGTGAAGATGCTCTACACTGATAAGAGAGCTCTCCTGTCAGCATAAAAAGCCCACTTCCGCAAGCAGCATAAACTATGTCAGTGGGAGAAGCTCTCCGCTGACAGCGCTGTGCACACAAGCGCTTATGTCGCTCAGGGGATAGAATATTCACTGCTCTGAGCAATATAAGCTTTGCCAACACAAGCTATAGTGTAGACATAAATGTATAGGGCCAAATTCTTCCACCCTCATTCACAGAGTAGTACCTTATTCCATTAAAGTCCTTGTGTACAGGTGGCAGAATTGGGCCACTCGGAGCAGTATAAAATTAATGAAATTGATATTAAATGAAGGCGTGTCTACACAAACATTCATGGCAAGCTGGGGTGTGAATCTATCCTACACTAACCTACAGTGGAGGATTTGTCCCTTTGTTGATGCACATGAACAGTTTGTTAATGCACTTTGAGCTATTCCTGTTTCAGAAGGCTAGCTCAAAGTGCATTAATGAAGTGTTGATGCTCGACAGCAGTGTGCACACACAGTTGGTCTGCAGCAGGTTGGTGAAAGGTAGAGTAACACCCCAGCTTGTTGCGAACTAAGGGCTTGTCTTCCTGTACAGCAACACAGCTGCACTGCTGCTGTAGCGCTTGAGTGAAGATGCTACTACTCCCAACAGGAGAGCTTCTCCCGGTGGTATAGTTAATCCACCTTCCCCAAGAGGCTTCTTCCATCAAAATAGCACTGTCTACACAGGTGGGGGGGGGGGCAGGTCAATATAACTGTGATGCTTAGGGTGTGGATTCTTCACACCCCAGAGCCGTGTAGTTATACTGATATAGGTCTGTAGTGTAGCCCTGGCCTAAATGTTTGCTAGAGAAGCCCCAACGACCTATCAAAGTCAATACATTTTGGATCAGCTGCAAAAAGAATGTTGTATCCACTGTATTACTCATTTTCATATTTAATTCAATAAATCTTTTTAAAAAATAAGTTTTTAGCTGAAAGAATCACAGAATTGTACTCTGTTGTACTGTGTGCTGCAGAAATTAGATCAAGGTTGGCATGGAGTGCACAGGGCCCTGTATGAGAGATAATAGTGTAAGGCTGAATTAATGTAATGTGAACAAGTAATTCTTGTGCCCAATAGTAAAAATGAAAATGTGTGAAGGAAACAGATTATGTGGCACTCTGATTTAGCGATACACTTGCATTTTCTTGCAAATGAGGAACTAAAATTCCAGTCATTTGTATTTTGTTTTCAAAGGGATTTGTTTATATGTAAGCAGAGTCAGGATGAGCTCTACCCTGACATCTGGTGGTGAATTATGGGGAGTGTGGAAAGGAATTTCAGGTATTTGCACTGGCACACCCACCTCACCTAGCATAGCCCACGGCAGCCTGGGATGGTTATTTTGACAGCTCTGGGATCCCCAGTTACTTTGTTATTGGGGCAGGAAGAATAAAGTGGTGTTACCCTGATTATGTGAATGAGGAACTATGAGACTGCTTTAAGAAAGAAATGACTCAACCTCAATTAACTAGCACTTGCTAGACAAGGGACATGGGTTCCAAAACCCAGTGAATTGAGAGAGGTTGGGGACTGGTGTGTGTGTGCCTGATGGTATGGGCCCCTTTTGAGAGCCTTGAACACCAATTGCACATCCTCCTCTGTCCACTGTTAAAGAGTAGAGCTAATTTTGATTCCATTAGGAGTCCATCTAAAGGCTGCTGAGCTGAATTCATTTTGGGCCAATGGTGCACCAGCACTGGGGCTCCCCTACTATGAGCTGAAATCGCTAAGAGTTGAAATCACTGAAGAGCTGGAATTACTGAGCTGAGATCACAGAGTGCTGTGCTAACTAGTGGGGGAGCCTGAAGACCTATTGCTAAGCGGCTGGCAGAGTGGAGCAGTTTGCAGCATGTTGGAGCAGCCCATGGAACAGTGAGCGGAGTGGAGCGGTTTGCGGGGACAGTTGGAGTGGCTTGTGGGTGGCTGGAGGAGCAGCACAGCTGGTGTAGTGGAGCTGGTCGTGGTGAAGGCTGCAGCAGAACTCCACGGAGGGGCGGAGCAGTTGGCCTTGGCCCACGTAAGGTGCCCCTTACCACTCTGTGTGGGCCCCACCACCCTGTGTGGGCCCCCTCCCATTTCCACCCAGGCTGAGAGGGGTAAAACTCTGCACATAAACTTTTGAACTCTGGGGTGGCATTGACCAGAGACTTTTGGGTTGTTGGACTTTGGGGTGATTGGACTTAAGACCCTAAGGGGGAAAGGCCATTGCCAAACGTACTTGGAGGTGGGTTTTTTGCTTATGGTTTGTGTTATAATCCTGTTTGTGGTGTTTCTCCAATGTGATGCTGCATTGTTTCCCTCCTTTATTAAAAAGATTTTGCTACACTCAGACTCGGTGCTTGCAAAAGGGGAAGTATTGCCTCCTAGAGGCGCCCAGGGGGGTGGTATGTAAGTGTCCCAGGTCACTGGGTGGGGGCTTGAGCCGGTTATGCATTGTGTTATTGAAACAGAACCCCTGGATACTGAACCCGGCCTTTGTTGCTGCCAACTCAGAGGGGCAGAAGGATTACATGTATTATGAGTTTTATCAGGGGACACATTCCGCGAAGATTGGGCAACCTTCGAAGTACTGTCCTACAAACTGAGATACTCTACAGGGAGAGAAGCCACCATCAGGGAAGACCAGTATAGCCATTACTCTGAACTCCTGACTGAGTGCCCCACTTCTTCTGCTGCTGTTGTCTGATCTTTGGTGACTGGTTTAAATGGTCTGACATCATTGTTATGTAAAGGACTTGAAGGGCAACCATGAATCATCACCTGGACCAACAAGGTGCATATCTCCAACTCCTACCTGCTAGAAGAACCCTCATCTCAGATCATCTAGAGCTACTGATCTAGCATGATGCATTGAACAGGAAGCTGAGCTCCTTGCTTCAGCTCTTCAGTCTATTTTTGATCATTTAAGGGCAGATATTCCCTTCCTCAGGTGGGAGACAACATGGGGAGGGAAATGGGAGGGAAGGAACAGAAGGAAAATAGGCAGATCACTTGGATGTAAATCAGAACAATATTTTTTTTGTTTTCCTGGTTTTGTTTGGGAACAAGAAAATTTTGCTTGTCTTTGCACCATCTAGCTTTCCTTAATCCAGATTTATCTGAGATATTCTATGATTAAAGGCCCCATCCTGAATTCCTGGCATACCCCAAACTCATATTAAAGTAAAAGGGCAATTAGCATTACTGGAACTATTGACTGTGCAAGAAATGCAAGATCAGAACCTAAATTATTTGGAAGACTACAAAGAGTCAAAACAGGATTATAAAAGATAAAGATGAATTCTCATTGTTCCTGTGTCAGAAATATGCAAGATCACTTTACAGAAGAGCAAGCAGACTAAGTCTGTGGAAAATTGGTGCAAGCTGAGGTGCAGTTGTCAAAGCAAAATGCTATTAGCATTTTATGCTAGAATGAGAAACAGAGCAGGCAGGAAGATGCTGCACAGATTCTACACATCCGTGTTTCAAAGCACATTCTCTTCAGCCCTGAAGCAAAGAACACAGTATAGCACCAGCAGGATGTGCCTGTTCCCACATCATCTGTGAAGCTTCTCAAACAAGATGTGCAAATTTGAAGCAGCAGCCAAATCCTGCTCGGTGCAGAAAGAAGAAAGACATCAGTGAGTAGACAGCATGTTCCAGGCAATAAATTTGTAAAGGATATTAAGAAATCAGGGCAGAAAGGGCAGACTATTCCCATAGCGACTTCTCAAAGTTAGATGCCAGCAAGGCAGATGATTACCACTGAAACTGTTGAAATGGCAATAGAGAGAATCAGTAGTTTAAAAAAAGACAGTTACTGTACATTTGACCAAATAGATATTTATGCATTTAGCCTAGAAATGGGTCTGAGTCAAAACTCAGATCTAAACACTCGCAGAGTTTGTGGCTCAAAATCTGAATCCATTTTGAAAATATTCCCCTAACTCCACACACTTGCTTTGGGGTGTTAAAAATGCACATCTGCAATTGGTGGTTTGAGAGCATATCCATTCCCATTTGTGGAATATGGATTTAAAATAAAAATAAGCATGGAAAGGTCCCCAGGTATCTTTAGTTAAGGGTGATTTTTGTTTTTTACTCATTAGTTCTACAGCAATCTCCAAACTTTTGGCGACTTTAAGATCCAGTGTGAAATAAACAGCTATGCTGGTGACAAATATCAAAGGTGAACTTCAGTTCATGGCTCAGAGTTAAAAGAAAGTTCTTGACAACACATTTTTCACAGGACAATTGGAATCAACTAACTATGTGAGTTTGGTGTTTGCACTTGGGTTTGAGGTTTAATGTGTGAGTTTGTGGGGGACAAAATAAACATTTGTTCATATCTGTGATAAGGTATGTTTTATTTAAGAGTCATTCAAATGAAACCATTCATAGCTCCATACAAATGATAAAAGCAAATAGGGCAACTAAGCAAATAGCAACAGATTTAGGAAGAATGCATAAACAAATCAGATCAAAGTAACAGTCAAATAAGTGCTTTGGGGCCCATTTCTGCCACCTTTCCTCACATGGAATAGTGCTGTAGAGCAACTTGTGCACCCTTGCTTATGCTGATGAGTACTTACTGTGGCCCTGACTCCATATACCCCACTGATGTGAGACTACCTGCAGAGTAAGGTACTACTTATTGTGAGGAAGGGTGACAGGATTACTCTCAATGTCCTGATTCAGTACAGCTCTTCATCGTGTGCTGCAGTGCTTTGATGAATAGGGATGAAATTACTCCTATGCTTAAAGTTAAGTGCTTTGCTGAATCAGAGCCTCTTGAAAATCCATTCACTAGAAGCTAGAAAAAGGGTGTGCTAGGCAGGTGGAGCTGCACAGCCATCCCCCTCTACTCTTACTCCTCAGGAGAGACATTTTTCAGTCTTCACTTGTATCCTAAATCTTCTTCCATCCACTTAGATCTGGTGGCATCTTTTGCCTTCTGCCACAAATGATTTGTTCTCACCAACAATGGTTGAGCCACATTTTGCTATTGGAAGGGAGCAATGGCTGAGGGAACACGAACCACCTGCAGCAGCACTCGCCGTCACCGTAACCCTAATCCTAGAGCAGTGCAAATGGAAGGCCCCGGTGGAAAGCAAAGCCCCGCCCTGCACTCACCCAGGAGCAGTGGGTTCCTGTCCCCTGGGATTGGGCCAAGTTCTCTACTCCAGCCATTGCAAACTGGTGCCTGGGATTGCAGCGCCACACAGATTTGGCCTGCCGGAGAGGTGGACGGCCCAAATTTCAGTGAATGAGGTTATGATCCCGTGCCCGGGAATGGAGCACCATGCAACTCTGTGAGCCATGTCAACAGATCAAGAGCAGGGAACCAAGTCCAGCCCTGCAGCACAGGAGCCACTGCTGCCATGTGAATGTGGGGCACTCCCACTCTCCAGCCCCATGTGAAAAGGCACTAGGCGTACATCTAAAGGCACCTGGGGGTGGGGCTCTCACCCTTCCCCTGATCCTCCTATTAGCCCTGACACTGATCACAAATGCAGAGCGCTGAAAATGAGGTGGCAGATTATGCTAAAGAAACTAAGCACATCATGTTGAGGCTTCCTTCATGGTTCTTTTTCTTCATTATCCTTAAAGATAAATACCCCCCCACTGAGTTCAAGGATCATGAGATCAGGCCTTTAGTACCCAAATCCACATCAGGATCTGCTAGTGCAGACTACTGTGCATGTGTAGGGTACACAATTGATGGACCTTAATGCAGGAGTTTGGAGCCTTAGACAGGTTTAACCTTGTTGTAAAGACCTTTGTGTATATCAACAGGGAACCAAAAAAAACCCAAAATAACATGTTTTAAAATGAATTTTTTAAATAATCTGAAACACACCTGTTTGGTTTCCCATTTACATTTTGAAACCATATATTTATCCAGTTTTAAATTCATTTAATGCTAATTTTCTGTTCTACTTTTTTAATCCAAATGTTATCCAGTACTAAGTCAAATATCATACAGAAGTCTATATATATTACATCAGTGCTATTACCTTATCAACAAAACCTGTAATCTCATCAAAATAGGCATTAATTATATAACTAATTGCTCTAATTGTTTATTTCTTGAGTCCTGTATCAACTGTTCCATTATTTTGTCTGGGATGGATGTCAGGCTTACAGCCTGGTGGTCCAGTTAGCTTTCTCCCAGTCTTCTGGAACTTCCCCAGTGTTCCAAGGGTTACTGAAAATCAACATTAATGAGCTCCTTAGCCAGACATATTCAAACTCTTGGATAAAAGTGATTTGGACCTACTAATTTAAAAATGTCATAATCTAGTAGCTATTATTTAACATACTCTTGAGTTACAGTGGTAATGGAAGTGTTTCATCATCACATATGATTACATCAGCTGTTTTTTCCAAATATAGAACAGAAATACACCTCTGCCCCCATATAATGTGACCCGATATAACACGAATTCAGATATAATGTGGTAAAGCAGCATTTTGGGGGGGGGGGTAGGGCTGCACGCCCAGGTGGATCAAAGCAAGTTCAATATAATGCGGTTTTAGCTATAATGTGGTAAGATTTTTTTGGCTCCCAAGGACAACGTTATATCAGGGTAGAAGTGTATTTATTGAACACACTGTAAATAATAATGGAAGAAAGGCAGTTCTACCTTTCCATCTAGTAATGGATCAATACTATTATTAAGATCATTGTTTGATCTTAATATACTTTTGAAAAACCTCCTTATTGCCCTTAACACTGCTGTTCATAGAGGTCTCTTTATGTCCTTTTGCTTCCCTTATCAATTTTCTACAATTACTAATGCTTTATCGTTATTACTATCAATTTACCCTCTTTTTTCAATTTGGTATATATTGTTTTATTTTTTAAAGCTGCCTTCACCTTCCCTAACCAAGCTGGTTATTTTTAAATATACTATTAATAGCATCTTGAGGCTCTCGCAGTGCTTTGCAAGCATTCCTTAAGGGCAAATCTGTCATTGTCTTTTATACTGCATGATCAGGACCACAGAAAGCTGCAAAAAGGCAAGGACAGTGATAAGCCTTCCTCTACTAAGTGATGTGACCTGTGATGAAGCGTGAAATTAATGAAGGAGAATAATTCATGAGGTAAAAAAGTCACTAGAACAAATGCTTTATTTATTATATCCAATCTTAAAGATGGGGAAACTGAGATACAGACTGGTTAAATGATTTGATCAATGCCACCAGAAACTAATCAAAACTGAACTCACATCACTAGACCAATTAGAAAATCCTTTAGGAGCCCACTCATTACTTTGCAGCATCTGCTTTAATACAACAGTTTTAAAGCTTGGATATGTAATAAATATAGGTGTGAATAAACCTGCATTGGGAGAGAAACAGATTGGATGACTTAAGTCCCCATCCTGTACTCTGACAACTGTTATGGGACCTTACACTTCATTCATCTGTAATCTTGATAACCCTTTTACTCTAGAACTGAAGGGTCTTCCTCGCTATTGATTGGATTCTGATTTCATTTACACAGATGTAAAGCCAATCTAGATCCACTGAAGATGGATTTACTCTGGATTGACAGTAGTGTGGATGAAATCAGGATCTGGCCCAATAGTATCATCCTTACTGATAGACACTAGCTCTAAAAAATGTGAATACTCAGACTTGAGTGCTGTCCCCTGATATTTAATATAAATTGATGTCACAACTTGTATCAGGAAAATTTCACCTCATGAATTATTCTCCTTCATTAATTTCACACATTTCATCACAAGCCTTTCTCCACTGAGTGGTATTGCCTATCACCTTTTTTGACTGATAGCACTTTATGGTTTCTCTGTCAGTGACTTAAGCAATATAAATTGACTTTAGAATGGTTTTCTATTAATAGTTAGATGGAGAAATCGCAAATGTAGTAGTCTAAATCCAGTATCTGACACATTAAGAGCTATGCAATGTATTTTGGTGCTTTAGAATCCTGTCTGAATATCTGCTGCCATAAGTGTAAATTCCCTTTCTCACCTCTTTTAATATACTATATATAGGGTGACCAGATAGCAACTATGAAAAAACGGGACGGGGTGGAGGGTAATAGATGCCTATAGAAGAAAAATCCCCAAAAACGGGACTGTCCCTTTAAAAATGGGACATCTGGTCACCCTAATTATATATATATATATAACTATTTAACCCATTCTACAACACTCTAACAAAGAGTTCAAAGAAAGGGCATCATGACTCAATCATTACATATTAAAGGGATACAGTCAATTTAAAAATCACATTTGTATGAATTTTTTTACCTATTAAGTTTATACCAAAGGTTACTGTAAATTACAGATTAGCTGGAAAACATCTTCTATTTTTCAGTTTGTTTACTTTGTGCATTTGACAGTGTGTAGTGAGCTACAGTTTTTCCTTTTGTTGGTGTGGAGAGAAAAAAATAAAAAAATAGGAAAACATTAATATAAAGACACAAATTAGCTGAAGTTCTCAATTGTAACACCCAAACTAATTTTTGGATCTGTTTTTAAACTAGCTATATATATCAACTGTATGGTGGCATTAAAGGCCAAAATACTCCATTCAGACTTGTAAAGGACCTCTCTGCTCCAGTAATCTGCTCCGGCTACAGGCTGTCAGATATGCTTCTGCCAGAACCATGCCTGAAAGCTGTTTATAGCACCGTTTTAGCTAGCTGGTTCTGCTCCCATTGTTGGCTTGTCCCTAATGATACAAAGAACCAAAACAGGCTTCCATCACAATCTCTTTCATACTCTTCTAACTCATGTCCACAGTGAGTCCTCATACCATGATTATATGTAGAATGTCATCTGTTACCATATTATGCACCAGCTGTGTTTTGCCTGAGGTCATAGGTCGTAGGCTGTTATCCACTACCCTGTTACCAAAATTAGTTTCTTTGGATCACTAAAGTGACTTTTTTGGTTCACATTATGGCTTGCTGTATTTGTTCTGCCTAAAATTTACCTTTTTATTATCATCTGCTTAGACTCTGCTAAAAATATCAGATATTCAGCTACTAAATGATGGGCAAAATGGGGCTGGGGGGGCTCTACAATCACAAAGATGTCTTACTTTGTCCATGCTGTTATTGGCTTCTTGTGTACTGTGGGGAACAATTCAGAATTGTCAGGGAAATAAAATGATCGTATAAGTCTCTTCCATTTCTTAGTTCTATGATTTTATAAAATGCATAGTGCTGTGCAGCATGATAGCAAATCAGGTTAAGGGGACTAGGTCATTACAGAACAAGGGCATTACAGAACAAGGGCACATATAATTATAACCAGCGCTGTGTTGATAAGGCCTCAGCTGAAGTATTGTGTCCAGTTTGAGGCACCACGTTTCAGGAAAGATATGAATAAATTGGAGAAAGTCCAAAGGAGAGCAACAAAAATGATTAAAGGTCTAGAAAACATGACCTGTGAGGGAAGATTGAAAAATTGGATTTGTTTAGTCTGGGGAAGAGAAGACTGAAGGGGGACATAACAGTTTTCAAGTACATAAAAGGTTATTACAAGGAAGAGGGCAAAAAATTGTTCTCGTTCTCCTCTGAAAATAGGACAAGAAGCAATGGGCAAGATAGGTTTAGATTGGACATTAAGGAAAACTTCCTATCTGTCAGGGAACTGGAAAAAATTGACTAGGGAGTTCATGGAATCTCCATCATTGGAGGTTTGTAAGAACAGGTTAGACATCAGGGATGGTCTAGTTATTACATAGTCCTGCTTTGAGTGCAGGGGACTGGACAAGATGACCTCTCAAGGTCCCTTCCAGTCCTATTCTTCTTTAATTAGAAAGCTAGAAGTGCAGTGCCTCTGGCTGGACAGAAATGTCACCAGTGGAAAACTATCCATTTCTGCTTAAGTATATGGTACTACTATCAAAGCATGTATCAAAGCATCTATTAAAGCATGTATGCTCTACTTACTTATTAACTATTATTATTATTTTATTATAGCACCACTGATGTGCATGATGCTTTGCATACATGTAGGAATACACCACCTGCATAAACATAGCTGGAATTGCATAGCATCTCTCAGGATCAGACCAATGGTCTCTGCCCCAAAGATATTACATTTTTAAAAGACAAAGAACAGGCAACAATTAAGACTCACAAAATATTGGGTGACCTGGAGGTGGTTTCATCACAAATAGTGATGCAGCAGATTTTCTCGCGTTTTTTAGGATAAGTAATACTTCAATGCATGGTGGATTACTGCTAGCCTTCGGGGAAGATGTGCATTAAGGAGGTATTTAAAAGAGAACAAATTTAGGTTGTTTGCCTAAAATTGTCCTAGTCTAATAACAGTGAAAGTCTTCAGAATTTGAATTATATGGAATCTACAACTACATTGTTAATTTTTTTTTTTAAACAGCAACCCAAATGTCTGAAAAACCTATCAAAAAAAAGTTTGGCATGCCCTCTTCTGGCTCTATTGCATCACTGCACCCATAGTTGGTAGCTATAACTGAACATGCTGACAAACACAGCTGTGAGAAATTCCGCAGTTTCAATTCACCTGCACATGAACTTTATTTTTCAGTTATGATTACTGTGGGTTTGCACAGCCTGAGGGTACATTTACAGTTAAAACACTACAGTGGCACAGCTGCATCACTGCAGCTGTGCCGCTACAGTGCTTCAGTATAGACATTCACTGGTGATGTGCGGGGTTCTTTCCTGTAGTTAATCCATATCCCTGAGTGGCAGTGACTAGTTTCACCTAATGCTGCCTACACTGGGGGTTAGATCTGCATAGTGACATCTCTCAGGGGTGTGGATTTTTCAAACTTTTGAGAAACGTAACTATGCTGTTGTATGTTCCAAGTGTAGACCAGTCCTGAGTTTCACTTTGGGATTTGGCTTCATTTTAAAATTTTAGTCAATTTCTGTGCACTATGAGCCAAATTCTGTCCTCACATAGATACATGGGGCTTCCAGTGCCCTCAGTGCAGTATAGCATGTGTAACTGAGAGTATGTCTATACTACAGTGACACAGCAGCAGCTATGCTGCTTTAGCGCTATAGTGTAGACACTACAGAGATGGAAGAGGTTTTCTGTAGCTGTAGTAAATCCATTCCCTCGAGAGGTAGTAGCTAGGTCCAGTGATCCAGCAATGTCTACACCAGTGCTTAGGTCAGCTTAACTACATATTCAGGGGTGTGGATTTTGCACACTTCAGAGCAACGCAGCTAGCTCAACCCGTTTTACATGTAGACCAGGCCTGAAAGTGGAATTCATATCACATTTGACCATTCAGCTTTCACAAAAAAATCTGTGTATGGCTTTGGTTGCAGAAAGAACTAGAAGATCCAATGAGAAAGCTCTTCTTCAGGTCTGTGTGGCTTGAAAGCCTATCTCCCTCACCAACAGAAGTCAGTCCAATAAAAGATATTATCTCACCCACCTTGTCTCTCTAGTATCCTGGGACTGACACGACTACTACACTATACATAAAAGGTCCAGTGTCTGTCAAACATGTAGTTTTTAATGTATACTGATTGCGATGCTGGCAGACCAGGTGTTAGCTCATTCCAGAGTGCTAGGCCAATTCATTTGTGTATTAGCATAGATCAAAGTGATTGTTAAATATATGAGTGTGTATTTGGTGTTTAAACTTCATGAAAATTACTGGGATGTTACTTGCATTGTTTTCACTTATTTGTATCCTGTTATAATGTTGTAGCAAACATTTAAATTGTTCATAACCCTGTAACTAAATAACCCATCAAACAAGAAAGAAGCCTCGTGGAATGCAAATTAAGAACTTTAAGAAAAAAATGCTAATTTCAAAGCAAGTGATCATTGTGTGTGATGATCAGAGGTCAAAGACTCAAAATGCATTCCTTACTTTCCATCATCAAAGGAAAAACTTATGTGGATACTGACACCGTCAGTTTATTTTCTGTGAGAAGAAGCTGTAAATATGGATTCAAGGAAAGATCTTGCATCTTTGGACTGTGGACACTTACAGGGAGGTGTAGCAGATGAAAGCAGAAATTCCCAGAGACAATCTGAGTACCCTGAAAAGACTTTTGGGAACTGGTAGTTTATTATATCACTGTCACCATTTGGAAATACAAATTGTGACCCACCTGTGCATATATTTTACCTGCTTTAACCTTCAAAAACTCTCATTTCCCTTTTTTAGCTAATAGAACTTTAGTTAACTATAGCTTGGCTACCAGCATTGTCTTTGGTGTAAGATCTAGAGTACCAATTGATCTGGGTTAAGTTACTGGTCTCTTGAAACTGGGAGCAACCCGATGTGATTTTTGGTATAAGTGACCATTTTACCACAAAGTCCAGTTTGTCTGGGTGGCAAAATAGACTGGAGAGTCTAAAGGGGATTTCTATGACTCCATGGTAAGACTGGTATAATGATCCAGGAGTTCACATTTGTCACTGGCTTAGTGCAATCTAATTATAGAACACAGCGCTTGTTTGCGGTGTCTGCCCCGTTTTCTTACAGTCTTCCCTGAGCTTTGCACTCCAGACAGTGTGAGTGACACCTATGCATTTAAGTGGGTCTCTGTTTAGGTGTTTTGGGGCCAGAAAGTTCAGACTGTACTTAAGATTTACATGTGCAAAACTCCCACAGAAGTCAACAGGACAAAGCCTGAAGTCTTTTTATAATTTGTATCTGATAATTATTCAGGCAAAACTCCCACTGAAATCAATGGGAGAAAAATGCAGTAAAAACCCGCATAAAGAGTTAACTATTGGCCAGGCTATTTTACATTTTGTATTATAGAGTTAATCATTTTGCCTGAGCTAGTCACAAGTAAGGATGGCAATACACCTCTACCTCGATACAACGCTGTCCTCAGGAGCCAAAAAATCTTACCGAGTTATCGGTGAAACCACATTATATCGAACTTGATTTGATCCGTGGGAGCACGCAGCCCCCCACCTCCCGAGCGCTGCTTTACCGTGTTATATTCGAATTAATGTTATATTGAGTGGCTTTATAATGGGGTAGAGATGTATTTTGCTTTTTGTGTCTCCCTTGCGGTTTGTTTCCACTATAGGCCAGTATGGGATACCTAATCCTATCTTTATTTGACATGGCACAGATAGGCATACAGTTGTAACCATAATGAAGAATAAACCCTCTTCAAATTAACTTAATTTGTTGATTCAAGATCTTAATGGCTTAAACTGGAGTGCAATTACTATAAGCTTCCTGATTAAAAATGCACGTTTAGTCCATTTTTAATTTCTTTTTAATACAATCTACCACCACAAACATGAAGGTGGAGTTTAAAATTTCACAGGAAGACTCACCCTTTGACCAGTCCCCGTACTACCATCTGATTGTAATTTAAACAAACAGTCTGGTGTCAGCACCACAGCTGTTTAACTTGTCACATCATTCAGGACTTAACTGTGCAGAAATAAAAGCTGAGTTTGACTCTAAATCTATCTTGAAAGATCCCTTTTCACAGATCTCTCCAAATGCAATCAACAGCCACCAACAAAACAGCAACAACTACTTAAAAGATTCTAATGGTCTCTACTGCAACTTCCTATTTCCATGAGACAAAATTATGGCATTCCAGTGTTATAATGTTTATTTCATGACAGTGTATGAACACATTGCATTGATTCCCCAAAATGTTTCATAACTCTTTGTAATTGTGCCAGGAACCAACCACCCCACACTCAAAATGACTGAAGGGGAAAAGGAAAAGCTGGCAACTAGAACTGTGCAAAATTGTAAATATGAAACAAGTGAAACTTGTGTGGCTTCATTATACAGTGGATCAAAAACTTTCCAAAGGAGCATTTTTCCTTTGCAAAAAATCTCAGTGGGAACTGTGACTGTGACTCAGTGTTGCCACTGGGGGAGAGGAAGAATCTGAATGAAGCATTTTGATAAGGCTAAAACAGCCTGGGAACAGACAATGTACTTATACTTTGTTGTGGAGACAAACAGAGACACAGAGTGGGTGAGGTAACAACAACAAAAGATCACAGTATCCAGGGCCAGTGCAAGGATATTTTGCGCCCTAGATGAAACTTCCATCTTGCGCTCCCCCCCAAAAAAAATCACATACATTATACACAATACACAGTCACAAAATTGTGCCGCAGACCTTTTTTTTTTATCTGCCATGAGGCTGCATCAACTGTAAATGAAAAAAAATGAAATTTTATTCCTATCAGTCCTTTTTCTTGTTCACTATTAAAAGTAAAGGATAGAGAATGCATGTCACTTACTATAATTAACTATTTGAATTTCATCAACTGTTTGACGTAAATATTGATTAAGAGAGCAAGATGACTTTCCCTTAAAATTAAGCAATGTTGATTGTAATCAGAAATACACCTTTTTTAGTCACGTATACGTCCTTCCTTCATATCAAAATCTGACTGGGAGTGCTGCGGAACCCATTCTGCCTAACTAGCCATGCACCTCCAAATGATTAAAAACATCAAATGGTACAAACTCAATTTGAATGAAAATTTCCATTTTCTAACTAAATAGGTCACACACACTCAAATGGTTGCCAAGTGCTCTCTGTGGTGGTATGTTCATCTGCTCTAAATGCCTACTAACTTCCCTGTGAAAATAATCTTTGGCTTTGATCCAATTAAAGCAGGATGGAAAAGCTCCCCCTCCGGAAGACCTAAGACATGATGGCTGGATGACATAAACAGACACCTGTCCCTCACAGGCACTACCTCATAGCATGCCAATTGTGCTCAGGACAGAACATCACAGAGGAATATTATGCATTCAGTGGTCTCTACACTGGCCAAGCAACAGCACGACAACTAACCTAACCAGTCCATCCAACTTTTTTGACTGCTTCTTGGGCACTGGTGAGGGGTAACGGTGCCAGACTGAGCCCGGTGATGGGTGCAGTACAAGTCCACAAATTGAGGCAAAGTGCTGGGCCTAGAGTCCTGCTGAGACTGCTGTCCTGCACCAAGTGGAGCACAGCCTCCATGAGGAGAGAACTCAAATAAATATCACGCTCCTTCTGCATGATTCCCCCAAGCACTTCTTCAGGCAGCTGCTATGGGGGTCACTCACAGGCTTAGGCCTGCCTGTTGCAGGCAAACACAGCAGCAGGGCTTAAAACTCAGACAGGGCTGCCCAGAGTATTCAGGGGGCCTTGGGCAAAGCAAAATTGGGGGCCCCTTCCATAAAACATTTGCAATACTATAGTAACATATATTAGGAAATGTAAAAAATAACTAGCGAAATACATTCAAAAATTAACTTGTAATAATTTGAAAATACACTAAATACATTATTTAAAAACATTAAAAGCTATAATGGTCTGTATACATTTGCAATTACATAATGGGCAGATGATGGGTGATTGTGATGGTTGGCACCAATGGGCTGTCGCTGCCTGGGGGTGGTGCTGTTGTTGCCCAGGGCTGGGTGGGGAGCTGGGCTCTGGGTTCAGGGGTGCCCAGCTCACAGGGGCTGGGCTCAGGGATGTGGGGAGATGGGGTCAGGATGGTGTCCAGCTCAGAGGGGCTGGGCTCAGAGCTGGGTGTCAGGGCTGTGGGAGGATGGGGTCAAGGGAGGGGCCTGGGTGCACTGGGGCAGCTCAGCTCTGCAGGCTGCTGTTCTCTCAAGCCACCCACATACAAGAGGAGCAGGAGCAGGGACCAGCCAAGGACCAAAGGGGCAGGAGCACAGGCACCTGAGGCCGAACTGTGGGGAAGCACTTGCTTACCTTGTCCAGCACATGAGCATCAGGGTCTTCTTTCTTCCTCCACTCCACCAGACCACCGCTGAGGCTCTTCCCTTCTCCTGCCCCTCGCTGGGGCTGATGTGGCGGCTGATCCAGGGAGCAGCCCCCGCTTTCCTCCAGAAGCCCTTGTGTTGCGCCGTCGCAGGGCTCCTACCACGTGCGCTAAGCAGAGCTGCGCAGCTCTGCCCAGCCACCGCCCGCCCGCAATGAGAAAAATTGCATAGGCTGGAGCCCCTGCTCTGGGAGGGAGAGGGATTCTGATTTCTGAGCCTCTGCTAGCAGCCCAGGGATTCCCCTGGGTCAGCGCGCCTCCGGCAGCCTGAATCTCTGGGCAGTCGCAGCGGGACTCCCTGGGCTGCCGGCTGCCGTGGCGGCGCCCTGACCCAGGGGGCCCCTGGACTGCCGGCTGCCCGGTGTTTCCCTGGGCCAGGGGAACCCCTGGGCTGCCGGCTGCCGCGGTGGCGCCCTGACCCTGGGGACCCCCTGGGCTGCCGACTGCCGCGGCGGCGCCCTGACCCAAGGTCAGTGCACCTCTGCGGCAGCTGGCAACCCGGGGTTTCCCTGGGTCAGGGGATCCCCTGGGCTGCGGGCTGCCGCGCCGGCGCTCTGACCCGGGGGACCCCCTGGGCTGCCGGCTGCTGCGGCGGCGCCCTGACCCAGGGGGTCCCTGGCTTGCCGGCTGCGGCAACGGTGTGCGCTGACCCAGGGTCAGTGCACCTCCAAGGCAGCCGGCAGCCTGGGGTTTCCCTGGGCCAGGGGATCCCCTGGGCTGCCGGCTGCCGCAGCGGCGCACTGACCCGGGGGACGCCCTGGCTGCGGGCTGCAGCAGCGGCGCTCTGACCCAGGGAACCCCCTGGGCTGCCGGGGCGGTGCACACTGACCCAGGGTCAGCACGCCTCCGCGGCAGCCGGCAGCCCGGGGTTTCCCTTGGCCAGGGGATCCCCTGGGCTGCCGGCTGCCACGGCAGCAGGCTGACCCGGGGGACACCCTGGGCTGCCGGCTGCCACAGCGGCGCGCTGACCCGGGGGACACCCTGGGCTGCGGGCTGCCACGGCAGCGCGCTGACCCGGGGGACACCCTGGGCTGCCGGCTCCCGCCGGCAGCTCAGACTCCCTCTCTGTCAGAGCAGCAGTGGCCAGTCAACCATTTAAAATAAAAATTGGGGGGTGCTTTTTGGCGCCCTCAAATCTCGGCACCCTAGGCAACCGCCTAGTTCGCCTAAATGGTTGCATCGGCCCTGACAGTATCAAGAGGTCATGATTTTGTACCAGGAGCTGCTTATTTTGAAACATTGTGGAGTGACCTTATTGGAATGGAATTTTTGTTTCATTTCAAAATGCCTCTGTACAAGTTTATTTTCGATATTTTATTCATTTTTACTTTTCATATACAGCTTGGGGTAAATGTTATATAAATGTTGAACTCTTCAGATTTGGAACCAATTTTTTTTCAGAAGGGTGGAATGCCTGTAAAACAGAAATATCAACTTTTGACCCGCTCTTAGAGCATTGGTCTGCGGGGTGGATGCTGCCCTGGGTTTCTGAGCCTCACCCTGATCATTTGCTACCTCTACATCTCGTTCTCATTTCACACTGGAGAAGTAAGAAGAGTGGGTCAGGTCAGTTCCCAGCTCTGGGCTGGGCACTATTGTTTCAGGCTGGCTGTAGGGCCACACTGCTGCACGGGATGCCAGAGCAAAGCTTCGGGTTGCCAGCCAGGCTCGAATGCCCTGACCAGCCACACGCTTCCTGCGCCATCCGGGACAAGCCCGACGCTCTCAGTGCAGGCCTGGCAGAGCTCTGCCGGCGGGGCAGGGAGAGCGGTCCGGCCGGCACAAGCCCACGGGAGGGCAGACGAGCGCCGCAGCTTCCGCCGAACTGCTCCAAGCCGCCGGTTCTGCTCTGCTGGGCGGTTACCAAGGCAGCCCCGGCCTCAACCTGGGAACTGGGCCAGCAGCCGCCCATCCCCCACGCGGCTCGGCAGTCACGAGCCCCCGAACGGTATCGCCAGCAGGACGCCTCGCGCTGGGTTCTGGCGGCGGGGCAGGACTCGCCTCCGACTCCCTGTCGGAGGACTGCAGCCCGAGCCCCTCGCGCCCGGCCAGGCTCCCCGCGAAAGCAAGCAACGCGCAGGCGCAGCTTCGCTTCGCTTGCGCAGTAGCGTAGTCACGTGGGCGTCGCCACTCGCCTCTCTCTGGGGGTGGTGTGTGGCGCGCTACACGGCAGCGACTCTCTAGCCTTCCCGGCGGGCTCGGTACTCTGTGGTGCGCGGCGAGGTTTAATGGCGGCCCCTAGTACCGCGGCTCTGGTGGGGGGCACTCGGGAGTCGGGTTCCGGGGTGGCGGCACAAGGGCGGAAGAAAGTCTACGGCAAGGTACGGGGCGGCGGGGGAGGGGTTGGTGGAAGGTTCGCGGGATGGGGGAGTCGGAGCCGGGGGGCCCAGTGTGGCTGCCCTTAGCTGCGTCTACACCCGGGCTAGGTGGCGTGGCTGCAGTCGGGGCGGGGGTAGATTTCTTCATAGCCCTGAGCTCCGTAGCTGGGTCGATCTGAGTTTCCGGGGTAGACCAGGCCTCAGCGTCTGCACCGCTCTGTTCTGCAGCAGGCTGCGCATAGGTGTATTTCCTCTTCTTTTAAATGTACTTGCTATTAACTTTGATCTCTTGGTCTTGTATTATGGAATTGCCTACAATGTACATCTCTGTCACCAGCAGTGCTTGTGTGATTTTGTCTCTAATAAACCTTGCTTTGCTCCAAGTTTTGTCTTTGTATGCGGTTTACTCTAAAATCACTGATTTTCCCCAACCGTGCATCTAAGTGATAAAATAAGAGTCAAATGCAATATAAAGCCGACTTTGGTAGTACAGTACTGTGGTATGTTGAGGTAGATAACTGAAAGTTCCAGCTTAAGTAGCATTTGTCAAAAGTAGTGGTTGATGTTGTCTCAAAACTAAAGCATGTAAAACTTCAAACATCTAATAAAGCTGGCTATAACTAGTACCACTGTTTGGATATATATGAGCAACATGCTCTTCTACTGTAAATAAAAAGCAGCAATTTGACATGCCTAATCTCTGTCTAATTGGGAATGGAACAACCTGAAGTTGCAACTTCTGGTTGTTCTCCCATTTTCTCCTCATAATGCAGTCCTATCAGTCTAATTTTATTTCATTTCTTGCCACCTTTGCTTCAGTTTTCAGCTCTTGTTTCCTGCTTTCCCACTGTACTACTCCAAGTGTTCTTGGCTTGGCTTACACAAGTGCTTCATTGTGCCTTGAACATTTTTGTCACACATCACTTTGATCTGTTTGGGTTTGCACTGTTCAAGCAGTAAGTGCCAATTAGGAAATCCTGGAGATGTGAATTCAAGCTATTTAAAAAACAAAACAAAAAAAGCTCTGCTATTTATTGTGTGAAATTTTGTTCTGTTTCATTTTTGCACTATTCTAGATTAAAAAGAATTGTATATACTACATTTTTCCAGTTTGGAAATCCATCGGTTACATGTATGCCAACGAGTCACACACAAAACAAAGAAATGAGAACTAAACTTATTGTCCTATAAACTTTGTATTCTTATTGAATGCAAAGTTTATAAGACAATACGTTTAGTTTTCATTCATTTGATTTATATGTGACTCATTGGCATACACATAGAATGCCACATAGTATTCTTGTTGAATGCACCGTTGTGTCCCATTTAAAAGGTGCTTTCTCAAAGCAGAGCACAGCTGGAGCTTCAGGTAGCAGAATCCTCCATTAGTGTGGGTTCCTGCCAAGAACAGCAATTTGAAAACTGGATGGAAGTTTCATTTTAAGGAAAATGGATGCAGGTGAACTGCAAATACTTCTATAGTATTAATCTACTTTATTATTTCAAGTTCAGCTTCCAAGTATTCAACTTTTGAATGCATCTGCAAAATTGGGAACCTGTTTAATTATATATTGACTGTGTAATATGTGCTGTTTTTAAAGTATCAGGGGCAGGAATCATTCAGGCATACACACATAGTGAAGGATAAAACAAACACTTTTTTTTTTTCCTCCAGCACATAGTCAAATCTAGACTACCCATATGCAGTTTACACCACTTCCAGAATCATTCATTGTTTGTTAAATTTAACCCAAAGCAGATTTTTGGTAAAGGCCATAGAACTAAATGTTTTATATTTTATGTAAATATTTGATTTTATGGTTGTTCTGATTCACTCTAAAATGTAATCTGTAAAGTACAAGAATACTTGTCTAGCAATTCTTTTTGATATTTAATCTTACAAGTGAGGTCATTAGCAAAATAAAGCTAAAAAAAAGATTGGAAATCTTACCATACTTAAGAAATTGATCAGTGCAGCATGTACTAAAATAAACCCTGACAAGTATCTGAGTTGTTATATTTTCAGCTGATGAGTTCTGAAAACAAAAAGTCAACAATTTACATACCAGCCATAAGACTTTAAAGGAACACCGTCAAAGATCAGTTCTGTCTAGGGAAGAAATCACTTTCTATTGCTCAAAGTAAACAGTAAAATTCTAACAATTCAAAAATATTGGCAGGGGAAGTATTATCTAATTTGTTTACTTTGTTCACTTGATAGTTCTTCCTTTATAGCCAGTTTTGTTGTTTTGCCTACTGTAGTCAGTCATTTTGGTCAGTTTCTGTGGCTCTCTTAGGCCATGTCTACATCTAAAATTTTGCAGCGCTGGTAGTTACAGCTGTATTAGTACAGCTGTATAGGGCCAGCGCTGCAGAGTGGCCACACTTACAGCAACCAGCGCTGCAAGTGATGTTAGATGTGGCCACACTGCAGCGCTGTTGGGCGGCTTCAAGGGGGGGTTCGGGAACGGGAGAGCAAACCGGGAAAGGAGACCAGTTTCGCCGCGGTTTGCTCTCGCATTCCCCGAACCCCTCTGCAAACCGCAGGGAAGGAGACCAGCTTGCTCGGGGTTCGGGGAACTAGAGAGCAAACCGGAAAGGAGACCAGCTTCGCCGCGGTTTGCTCTCGCGTTCCCGAACCCCCTGCAAACCGCAGGGAAGGAGACCTGCTTGCTCGGGGTTCCGGGAACGAGAGAGCAAACCGGGAAAGGAGACCCGCTTCGCCGCGGTTTGCTCTCGCGTTCCCGGAGCCACCCAGCAAACCGCAGGGAAGGAGACCTGCTTGCTCGGGGAACGGGAGAGCAAACCGCGGCGAAGTGGGTCTCCTTTCCCGGTTTGCTCTCGCGTTCCCGGAGCCACCCAGCAAACCGCAGGGAAGGAGACCTGCTTGCTCGGGGTTCCGGGAACGAGAGAGCAAACCGGGAAAGGAGACCAGCTTCGCCGCGGTTTGCTCTCGCGTTCCCGGAGCCACCCAGCAAACCTCAGGGAAGGAGACCTGCTTGCTCGGGGAACGGGAGAGCAAACCGCGGCGAAGCTGGTCTCCTTTCCCGGTTTGCTCTCGCGTTCCCGGAGCCACCCTGCAAACCGCAGGGAAGGAGACCTGCTTGCTCGGGGAACAGGAGAGCAAACCGCGGCGAAGCTGGTCTCCTTTCCCGGTTTGCTCTCGCGTTCCCGAACCCCCCTGCAAACCGCAGGGAAGGAGACCTGCTTGCTCGGGGTTCCGGGAACGCGAGAGCAAGCTGGGGAAGGAGACCAGCTTGATTACCAGAGGCTTCCTCCTTCCACGGAGGTCAAGAAAAGCGCTGGTAAGTGTTTACATTGGATTACCAGCGCTGGATCACCAGCGCTGGATCCTCTACACCCGAGACAAAACGGGAGTACGGCCAGCGCTGCAAACAGGGAGTTGCAGCGCTGGTGATGCCCTGCAGATGTGTACACCTTCAAAGTTGCAGCGCTGTAACTCCCTCACCAGCGCTGCAACTTTCTGATGTAGACAAGCCCTTAAAAAACAAGGGAGAGGAGAAAAATATGTTAAATAAAAAAAATTTGGAATAACATTTTTTTTCAAAGCTCTTAAGTCCCCATTGGTTTCCAAATGTTATGTAATTGTAGAAACAGAGGGTAAATTCTTCCATTTCAGTCATGCAGCCCTTAGGAGCTCTTCAGGGCCAGAATGTCAATCAGTTCTCACATAGTTAAGCAGACTTTTCAGATAACCAAGAATTTTGATTAAGCAGAGTTTAGATCTATGTTTGACTGTAAATACATTCCTTTAAATACAGGATTGAGGGCTGCAGCCTGTAATCAGTTAAGCAAATAGCCAATGCATTTCAAATATAGCCAACAAAAACAAACTTGCTGCTCTTAAAATGAAAACCGCATCTATTTCTCAACCACTTGAGTAGTGTCAAGTTTTTTTTTTTATTATTTTTACTGTTGCCATAGCATTGAATGCTATTGCTGAGGGTTCTGGTATGTCTCATGGAATTTTTTTTAAAACTCAGAAAATTAACATAGCTTTGCTTAATTGCAAAGCCTGCGATAATACACAAACCAAGGCACAAAAATGTTCAGGAATAATAAATATAGTAAAAACTATTATTCTGTAGTATGCTTACTTCTGTCTTCAAACTGCTATAGAATTGTGCACTGGAAACTGGTTTGATGCTCACTGAAAATAGTGCCCTAGAAAGCCATTTGGTTTTGGATTTTTACTTTTAGAAACAACTGTCTCGTGCAAGACACCTGTGAACTGTGTGTGTCTGCAGTGACTAAATGGTAACATTCTGATGTGTTCCTCATTTATTCATATTTATATTTTAACTGTAACTACATTTTGAATATACATTTTGAACATATAGGTAACATTGATGTTAGGTTTAGGAAAACTCTGAAGCATTACAATCAAGGGGATTTCTGCTGCAAAAATGCATGCAATTGATTTTCATGGTCTCTGTTTTTAAAAGATATATTATCTAGTCACTGTCCTGTGTCAGGAAACCTTTCTAACCTTTAGACACTTACATAAACTGCTAGCATCATTTTTATATTGGTTCGGGTCTGAAACACTTTTTTTCGTTAAATATTAGTTTTTATTGTTGCTAGAATATTACATTTTGTGTGCTGAGTATCTTACTTTTATCTTGTTGGAAGCAGTAACTCAAGTAGTTCCAAAATACCTTTTTCCAGTGTACAGCTGGCTTTTGATATAGCTATAAATAAAAGATTGATAGTATTGTCTTCATATTTAGCTAAATATGTACACTTTATTCTTGTTAATGTTTCCCAATTTATATATTTGCCTAATCCTTTATTTAAAAAAAAAAATCATTTGGTTGAATTTATATCTCCAAGTTACGTTTATGTTCTTAGTTCAAGATTACTTGTGAGTGGGCCTGGCATTTTGAAAAGCAAGCTAACTCAATATGAATGCTTCTGTCATAACATTTTTCCCAGATCTGGACCTTAGCGTCCAAAATATGGGTGTTAGCATGAAAACCTCCAAGCTTAGTTACCAGCTTGGACCTGGTAAAGCTGCCACCAGCCAGGAATCTATAGAGTGCCTGGCGCACTGTGGTCTCCCCAAAACCTTCCCTGGGGGACCCCCAGACTCAGATTCCTTGAGTCTCACAACAAAGGGGAATAAACCATTTCTCTTCCCCCTCCTCCCCTCCAGGTGTTCCCTCTCTGTGTTCCTGGAGAGATATACAGAAGCAAGCTCCATGAATCTAAACAGAGGGACTCCACCCTCCCTGTTTCCAGTCCTGGAAAACACAAGTACCGAGATAGCTAATCTCCCTTCCCCCTTACACAGAGGGTATGCAAAGTCAGGCTTAGTAAATCTAACACAAAAAGATTTTCCCCCTGACTTCTTCCTCCTACCAATTCCCTGCTGAGCTGCAGACTTAATTCCCTGGAGTCCCCACTAAAGAAAAACTCCAACAGGTCTTAAAAAGAAAGCTTTATAAAAGAAAGAAAAATACATAAAAATGGTCTCTCCGTATTAAGGTGACAAATACAGGGTCATTTGCTTAAAAGAAAAAAAAATGAATAAACAGCCTTATCCAAAAAAGAATACAATTTAAACATTCCAGCAACTACACACATGTAAATACAAAAGAAAACAATATAAACCTATTATTGTCTTACTATTCTTGTACTTACAACTTGGAAACAGAGATTAAAAAGCCAGGAGACACAAAGATCACTCTCAGAGCCGAGAGGGTCAGACACAAGACGAAGAACAAAGAACTCACACACAAACTTCCCTCCACCCAGATTTGAAAAAGTCTTGTTTCCTGATTGGTCCTCTGGTCAGGTGTTTCAGATTACTGGTGTTACCCCTTTACAGGTAAAAGAACATTAACCCTTAGCTATCTGTTTATGACAGCTTCTTAACCCTTTGGCTTCAAGCACATGCAACTTGCACCATTGTGTTGCCCTAGAAAATCTCACAAAGCTTTTATTAAACATTTTTACACTTTTAAGGGCTAATGTTGGGCTTGCAACTAGCTTCGATGTGCGTATCTTACCAAATGACAGTGTATCTAAGATAGTACAGTTGGAATTTGTACTTTTCCATAGATGAGTTTAGATATTTAAAGTAGGTCAACATTTACCATAAACGTGAATACGAGCCTCCCCCCTTCCTGAAAGGACTATAAATATATACTATAGCTTAATTTCTGAATAAAATCCAACATATCCTCAGCCTTATCAAGTATAATACAAGGAAATAGAACACTAATATTTCTTAAAACTTAATTTTAGGGTTTTTTAACACTTGAACCTAGTCTCTCAAGCTCACAGATAAAGATTTGCAGCACAAATCTGATTGATTTTAATGCTTTCTCCAGGGTGATCCTCATAGAAACTACTAAAGACTACAAAGAATTGATTCTAGGCAAAGTAACAGTGAAATAGATTATACTGATCGAGTAACATGGATCCATGTTCAGTTGGAATTCAGCTCCATACTGCTAATGAATGTCATAAAATATACTATACCCGTCATGCTGGCTTCAAGACTAAGCAAGATCTATCTTCATCCGATCTGTTACTACTTCAGCTTAGGACTGGAATTACTCTTTCTGAGAACAATACAATCTGCTTCCATCATGCAAAAATTTACATTGACAAATTTGAAGATCTGCAAAAATCATGTTGTGACCCATTTAACATACACAGGAAAGTATCAAAGAAAAACTTGCGTGCAATCGACTTAGATGATGCAGCTTTTCTAAGTGCCAAGTTTGGAAGACAATTTGTACCTGGTTGGAAGCTTTGTCCAAAGTGTACACAGATAATCAATGGAAGTGTGGATGTTGACACTGAAGATCGTCAAAGAAGGAAACTTGATTCAGACGTATGTATATGGATCGATTTTTTTTCACCCCTCTAACCTCTACAAGCTAATGGGGTGGGGCTTGATTTGAGTCCTACATAAAGAAAGCTCTTAACTTGTTTCCTTAAAATGTGAAAGTTTTTTAATTTTTTTAATGTACAAGAGTTAATATTTATAAACCTTCTTTTAATGGGTATGTACTTTAAAGGGAGACTATCAGTCTCTTTTGTTTTTATACTAACTTTTTTAAAAAAATCTACTTTCTGTCTTGACGTTTTAGGGGAAAAAAAGGGAGGAGGTTTCTGCTCCCCCGTAGATGTGCGTAAAGGTCTCTTGTTGGGCTACTAGCTAACAAATTCTAACACGTTACTAAAATCTAGTGTAGACAAGGCTGGATGTACTTTTGATGTGTTAAACTGATCCTGTTAAAAGATCACACTTTTCCCGGGATTTTAATGCCGCTAGCTTAGCAGGTGATAAAGTGTTCACTGCCTGTCTACAGTAGTTATTTAGAACATGTTAGCTAACCTGTACTAACATGCTTGTAAGTCCTAGTCTAGACTCAGATATGTCTATATTGGCAAGTGAAGGACACAACTTTTGTCATTAATATTTTAAAAAAAAAAAAAAAAAAAAAAACCCTCCCGAAAGACAAAAGTTTTGTCGACGACAAGTGCCAGTGTGAACAGCACTTTGTTGGGAGTAGAGCTGACAAACAGCGGCTACACTGCGCACCTATTAGCGGCATGGCTATAGCGGCACGGCTGTGTCACTAAAAGCTGCGTAGTGTAGACATAGCCTAAATCATAGTGCTGCTAAATGTTCAGTTTGTAAATTTTTTTTTGTACAATGCTGGCTTTTTTGTCAGACTAAAGTATTGTGTAATCCAGCAGTTCTCAAACTTCATTGCACTGTGACCCCCTTCTGATAACAAAAATTACTACACGACCCCAGGAGAGGACCAAAAACCGAGCCCCACCACCGGGGCGGGGCCAAAGCTGAAGTCCAAGGGCTTCTGCCCTGGGTGGAGGGCATGTAACCTTAGCTCTGGGCAGTGGGGCGGGGGTTGGGCTTGGGACTTCCTGGAGCCCAGGGCCAACACCAGCCTTGGCAACCCCATTCAGATGGGGGCGTGACTCACTTTGGGGTCTTGACTCACAGTTTGAGAACCCCTAGTTAATCAAACAAAATCTGAATGATACATTAATTGCAGACTTTTTCAGTATTGCATACTGTACAGAAATCATTCTTACCACAAAAAATTGGCTGGAATTGTTTATGGTGGACTGAGTCTGTGATGTTGTGGTCTCAGTCCTACAAGGTTACTGTACTAAATTTGGCATATTTGTACTGCTGAACTTGACAAAATGATTTATTGTGTTACTTGTCTAGAAGGTAAACAAGACAAACTCATTGGTAGGAAGGAATCCTCCCTTTATGTACATACATTATTTCAGAAATATGGCACAAAGTTTATTTTTATTAGTTTTACTGTATATCCTCAATGTCCAATAGAATTGGTTTAGGAATTTCTGCATTTTGACTTGTCATTATCTGAGGCGCTATCCGGAACATGTCCGATCTCCTTTTTATTATAAAAATTCTCATCAAAAGTTTAGTGGCATCATGGGACAGTTTTTCAAATTCTACTACTCAGCTGATGTAAATGTGTTTAATATTTAAAATTACAAGCCATTTTCCTGTACATATTAACTCTTTTGGAGAGAATTATTTCTTGATCCAGTGATGTGAAGAAATGGAGATGGAAACTTTTTTTCTTTTATGTATTCAGAGGTTATAAGAGAAGAAATGGAAAACCAAAGACTTAATGGGAATAAAACCAGTATGTTAATTTACCATTTTGGGTTGCAGATTATGCTTCTAAGAGAAGATAGCCTTTGAAATTTAGAATCAGCTGTCCATATAGCTGTAGAGCATTCCCCAAAACTATATTTTAACAACAACAAAATCTGATAACCCTTATTAGGAAAGGGATAGAGATCAGAGTGAGTGAGAACCAGAAAGTAAGAACTCTTACAATTATTAAAGTAAGGCTTATATTACTATTTATTCATATAACTTGCATCTCTAAGGGTGGTACGGTTACCTCGTGTAATTGTTTTCTTTTAAGATTCAGATAGTCCACTGCTGATAGATGCAGCACTTGGCCTCAGCTTTGTGCTTAACAATTTACTTGAGGCTTCACAACATCCCAGCTTGATTGTCAACTCTCCTATGGATTTGGTTTGGTATTAATATTTAAAATGAAAATTTCTATCTTTGTTCAGGGGCGAACAGCTAAAGCTTTGAAGTCCTTGCAGTTTGCTAATCCAGGACGACAGACTGAATTTGCTCCAGAAAGCAGTAAAAGGGAAAAGAGAAGGCTACAAACAAAAAGCACATCGGTTAATTCAGACAGGTGGGCTGTTTACTATGTTAGTTCATGTTTAAAAATTGGGATGTTTGGATTCTCTTTCTTTTTTAAAGCTTGGAGGAGTGATGACAGAACTAAGCCTTTATTATATAGCCCAATCTCATTTTTGAGGTAACCTGTTAATTTTGTTTCAATATATAGAATATTACAATAAAATATTTTGTCAAACCAGAATAGAATAAAATATTAGTTAAAACGTGGCAACGCTAACTGACTGAATGTAGACGTAGCAATTAATTCCATGTATTATTGTGCAAAGTAAAGTGTGATGGTAGGCAAAACAAACTAAGCCAAATAATGCAGGCCTTATGAGAGGGAAATATTCATGCGACTAATCACCTTTCATTGCACTAAATTCAGTATAATTTTTGTCACACTTCTAAGGCATAAAAAAACTATATATATAAAAATAAATAAAAATCTTCCAAGTTAGAAAAGGGTTATCCATCATTTTGGGCAAGACCCCACAACTTCAGCTTTTTTTAATGTGGTTTTCCCACACACACACTTGGCTTTTTTTGTTTTCACTTTTTGGATTGACTAGAATTAACTGAGACATAAGCTCTGAGTAAAGTGTAAAAGGAATATTTCCTCAGCTGTCAAAGTACATCGTATATTGTTGTGTACAGTCTCTTGAAATGCAGCTCTACCTCTTGCAAAAGATTATTTTATTGTGTATTTGTAAACTGAATTGCAAGTGGCTTAATATGGAATGATGGTAAGGAAGAGATTGAGAACCTTCCTGTTAACAATATCTGCTCAAATGAGCTACAAAAATTGTGGCTCCAGTTTTCAAAGGTTTTAATGTATGTGGTTGGCAATAAGCAGTGAAGTATGTGTAATTTTTAGAATGGCTTGGTGTTAAACCTTTCAGCACAAGAAAATTGCTGACAAAGTTTAATTCCTCTCTTCGTCCATTGCTAACTATTTGTAATCAAGTAAACTGGAAGGTCTTCTGTTGTGAATTCTGCAAGTAACAACTGTTTTTCATTATACAGGCAAGTAATCCCAGCAAAGAGTAAAGTCTATGATAGCCAGGGACTTCTGCTTTATAGTGGGATGGACCTCTGTGACTGTCTTGATGAAGATTGCCTGGGATGCTTCTATGCTTGTCCCAAGTGTGGTTCCAACAAATGTGGAGCTGAATGCCGCTGTGATCGCAAGTGGTTATATGAACAAATTGAGATAGAAGGAGGAGAAATTATTCGCAATAAGCATGTGGGTTAATTTATAAATTTTTGTGTTGCATTCCAATACAGAATTTGATGGTCTAATGAAAAATCAGAGGAACCTATCATAACACAGATGAACAGTCTGTTCAGACTTACAAATTCATTGGTTGATATGGTTTTAGAAAGGTTCTTACTCATACTAATTGTGTATTGTCACACTTCATTCCACCTTGTACTCATTCATACAAACCAGCAAAAAAGGGATGGAACAATGCAGTGCTTGACTGTTCAGTGAGAGTTTTAAACTGAGTGGCTGGTTAAGGGCTAAAAGAAATTTGGGATTAGCCGCTGCATATGCCCTGCTCTGTAGGGAGAGCTCTTTCTCCATGCATCTCTCCTTTCTCACCTCTCTCCTTGAAGACTTAGTAAAAACAAACATGAACACCATCTTTTAAAAAGAAATTTAGTCTCTTTTTAAGTTTAAAATGTAAGCAGTGGCAATCATGACCAGTATTAGCAAGTGTATAACAAATAGTAAATGCTGTATTTTATAAAATGAGTCTTGGGACTGTTATAACATAGTTAAATATCTAACAATATAGGGGTTAAATCAACATGTTCATTGCACTGGTTTGCTATAAATATACTTTTAAAATATAAATAAGCTCTGTCCTAATTATTTAACAGTATTTAGCACTTAGGGGTGCTCTCTCACAGATAGCAGTTGAAGTTTCTGCTAGTTGCACCACTGTAAAATCCTGACTTTAACACCAAAGGTATAAAGACTGTCAGCACTACTTGTACAAACCCATTGTTTTGGAACTTGATAACTGGGATGTGTGCTTAAAAAAAAAACAAAAAACAAACAAAAAAAACCAAAACCTTTCCTGAATGAAACTTGACACATACTGTGTCTATTCGGTTTTGAAATAAAACTCAGTAACTAACTGATTCCTAATGACAGGAGCACAGGTATGGAGGCAGGACTCAGCAACACATTGTTTAAATAGATCTTTCCCAGGTAACCTAGCTGTGGTTTGTCTTCTGTTTTTCGTTTGTTCGGGTGGGGGAAGGGTGCCTTTCTTTTGAAGATACCTGAGTATTACAGCACATTTGCTAAAAATATCTTTGATTCCAGTTGAGAAGGCTAGATCATCTTTCCTGCTATGGCTACTCTGTGCATCCTGCTTAAACAATCACTTGCAGATTCTCGCTAAATAGATTAATTAAAGTGGCTTAGAATCGTAGGCCTGGTCTACACTGTGGGGGTGGAATCGATCTAAGTTATGCGACTTCAGCTACATGAATAACATAGCTGAAGTTGATGTACTTAGATCTACTTACCATGGTGTCTTCACTGCGGTATGTCGACTGCTGACGCTCCCCCGTCGACTCCGCTTGCACCTCTTGCTCCAGTGGAGTACCGGCGTCGACAGGAGAGCGCTCGGCGGTCAATTTATTGCATCTTCACTAGAGGCAATAAATCAACCTCTGCTGGATCGATCACTCCGGAGGTAAATGTAGACATCCCCATACAATGCTGTTACAGCCCCAACCGCCCTGTCCTCAGCCAGGATACTGGTTATGGCCAGTTGCTGACGCTGCCCCTTGAAACTATGGATAGTTGACAAAATGTAGAACAACCTGAACGCTGTTCTCTTCCACTGGGGACTGGTTCAGCAGTGGACAAGAGCAAAGCCATCTTTCAACCCACTTCCTAAACTGAACTGAGTGAGCAAAAGCTGAATCTGGCATACTTTACGTTTGTGGCCATGTGCATGTGTGGCATCTGGATTGTAGTGACTTCCATAACATTTGTTATCACAAGCCTATGATGGAATTGCTTCTCACTGTTTCGCTTCTCTCTTCAGCTGCTACAGGGGATCATAGCATAAAGAAACTACTTTGTGATATAGTTCTGTAACCACCTGCCAGATTAAATATCTAGTTTTACACGTAAACATTTTTTCATGTTCTTTGGAATTGTCAGTGCATTGACATAATTTGATGTACTGCTTTACTATAAAATCATCTTTGGTTTCTAAATAGACTTGTAGTTAATTCTGTAGTAAATGAAAGTTCAACGTGGCTAATCCACAGTAGACTGAACTGCATATTTTAATGGCTTTTTTAGGTAAAGGTTTACACATGCAGCTGAAAATAGTCCAAATGTCTTTCCTCTGTTGTTTAGACTAAAATAGTCAAACTGCTGTGCAAACCAACTGGGTTTAAATAATTTCAACCCAAGAGTAACTTTATTATATCTAGCTTCAGACAGAATTAAGATTTCACATCTGAGTTTTACAAAACTCCTGGAAATAAAATTTTATAGTAGAAATGCTAATAAATCCTTAACAAGTAAGACCTAGCAGCTGTACAGTTAAACACAGCATTGTTTTTGAATAAGAGAAACATAGAAACATAGTCTTACTGAGGCTTCAGACTTATTTTGTCAGACTTTTGGACTATTTTGCATAAATTTTGCTCAAGGATGCCATGTAACTATTGCTGTTTGAAGGATTGTCTTGGTAAAATTTTGTAATCATGTAATTTTGCTGTTTAATACAGGGGTTCTCAGGACAAATTTTTTGGTGGCCTCAGAGTGTGGCCACCAATTTTTGCTGGTGACCACTCACACTTTTCCCTAAAATACTTAATTAACTTTAGGAAAAAATAAATATACACGTCCAAATCATTGTAATTTATTTTTTACTAGCTAATAAGCCTGTTGTGAAAGTGATATTAACAAACATACAAGTATCACTTTTCACAGCAGACGTACTCAGCCCCAGCAAGCCTGGGTACAAATTAAGCCCTTGATGGAGGGGAGGAGGGCCAAGAGAGGCTGCAGGGGGCTGCAGCCTAAAGCTCCATGGCTGGAGGATGTAGCCCAAAGCTGCTCAGCTGGGAACCCAGGGCTGGAATCGAAGCCCCGTGGCAAGAGCCTGCCCCCTGCAACCTCAGGGCTGAAGTCCAAAGCCTGAGCCCTACTTCTCCTGGGAAGGTGAGGAAGTCACTGGCTGCCTGCTTCTCCAGCATTGTGACCCAGGTGTCTCCAGGGGTGAGGGTAACCCTGCTGGTGGCCCCAGTAACCAACACCAAGGCAGTGCATCCAGGAGCACCAGGGAGGGCCACTGCTTTGTACTTTCGAGCTCTTCCCCCTCCCCCCGCCCTAATAACAGTCCAGGAGGCTGTGGCTGCATTTGAGAAATGCTGGTGTAGCATAGGTATTTTCATTTCCAGTAAATGATGTGAACTCAGGAGGTTTGTAGCTGTAGAACTAAGATTTCAGATTTCTGGTTGGTTGTATGTAAAATTGCTGTTGCTAACTTCATGGGTTTATGCTGACATCTGCTGGTACTCATGAAATATTAAACTCCAAATCAGACTCGTACTGAATTTTAATCTGCTTACTTTTAAGAAAATGTTGGATGTTCTTTTCTTTTATCATTGGATTTTTGATTCATTCAGTGCTAACTATGAAATAATTCACTGAAATGGAATGTAAAAAATCTCTTCACATTCGAAGTTCTGGTACGTTTCAGAGTAGCAGGCGTGTTACTCTATATCCATAAAAAGAACAGGCGTACTTGTGGCACCTTACAACATTAAAGCACAATCTGACTCCTTATGCTATCAGCTTTATAAGAAATCTTGTAATTTTTCATAATCAAATGCAAATAAATTACAGTAACTTTTAACTTGGTCAAATGTACGTAGTCTTTCCACTTACTACTTCAATAGTAATGTTATGTACATGTTTGAAGTTAAATGAAGAGTTAAAAATTGTCTTCAATTACCATGCAAGTAAAAATAATGTGGCTACTGTTAGTCTAACAATTCACCGGAAACATTGGGTACTTTCAGTGGTTGCTTTAGACAGGAGTGCCTAACTGAAGGCTGTCCTTAGTGCAGGTTTCACTGTAACAAGAGCAGAGGA
The DNA here is from genome assembly GCF_007399415.2 of Gopherus evgoodei. Taxonomy (NCBI): domain Eukaryota; kingdom Metazoa; phylum Chordata; order Testudines; family Testudinidae; genus Gopherus; species Gopherus evgoodei. The sequence continues at coordinate 94,619,062 of NC_044325.1, forward strand.
ACTCTTAATTTGCTCAGAACTCTGTTCAAATACCAAATTTGCTGCTCCTTCTAGGAAGTGGTCTCAAGGGATTTTGTTTCTCTACTCAGTTTCATTCCTATCCTTATTAAAGTCTAAAGATTATATACTGTGAGAACATGAAGGGGCATTCTCTGATATCTCCATCTCCATAAATCAGAAAATAGGTGTGTGGTTACAGCATTGTTTGTGGGATAAAGATTAAATTAAATGCTCAAAGTATAATCATAATTGAAAATGCAAGCCGTAGTCATTTGATTTGCTGATCTCAGTGAGTCTAATTTCTGAAAACCTGCCATTTTGCCACAATATGGAGATGTGCAGACCAGTTGGAAGAGAAGTGAGGACCCTGTGATCCCCACTGTATGCTGTTCTCTTGGGACTGAGGATTCCGTGAGATGCACTTAAGTTCACTTTTAATTCTTCTATCGGGACTAGGGTTCGTCTTCCTTTCCTTCTTTTCTTTTCTTCTCTTCCCTTCCCATGGAAGTTTGGGTGATCTGCTGGAACTGAAGGGTAAACCTACTTGGATTGAGGTTGGAGATGAGGAGCGTATTCATACTGGCTCCTGCAGAAGAAATGCTGTCAGGGACTTCCTATTGTGGTGTTAACGAAGTGCAGAGTGAGAAGGCAGGTAAGCAAATGCAGAAAGGGCCACCCTTGCTCTTTGGTCTGCCCTACTGCACGGTTGTGGAGTCCAAATGAAAGGTGTCTGCTCTTAGATGAATAATGCTGCTGAGATGACAATTTACAGAGGAAGAAACCATCCTTCCCCCCATTTTTGCCTTACAACGTATCTGCCCAGGAGCTTTTCTTCATTGGTGATAACCTTTCCAGTCAGACATTTAATAAGTAATTTCATCTCTAATTCTGTACCAACCTCCTCTCTTCACAGTGCATTATAAAAATGAGAATCCTTGCTTGTTCCTTTAGTCTTTCATGCTTGGTGTGGGAAGAGCAAAGACCAGTGAGAGTGTAAATAAGGTGGCATGCAACATCAGTCTGCTATCTCTGCAAAGGCAATGCAAAAACGTATAGTCTGATTGTGTTGTCAGAAGTGATTAGCAATAGTTAATTGTGACTTTTTTTTCAGGCGGGCTCAGTTGTATGAATATCTTATCTTTTGCCTTTATCAGTGATCATTTAAAAAACTTCAGTCTGCTCCTCTTCTAGTTTATGCAGCAAGGTCACAAGCAGTGCATGTTTCTTTAATGAGACTCTATATGATACCCAGGCTCTATAAGCTTGTTTCGTAACTGCACTTATCATTCTATAGCCTTTAATGATTAGAGCACAGTAGTTTGGTTTCCTAGTATCCTGCAAGTAGATGAGCTCTATAACATGAGGTAACAGTTGCCTGCTTGCTTGAGTAGCCTGTAAAATGAGCTCTTCCCTGCTACCTATACTGTGGTTACTAGAGCCAAAATCAGAGAGATCAATCTATTGTGAATCTTAAACGATGATTTACCATTGTCCTGAGGCCTTCAGTTTCTGCTATGAGAAGTATCAGGCCTGACACTGGTGTCATTTAGTGGAATGAACAGCATATTAAAGAGATGTGTCTGAAAGTGTGTACATATAAAAAGAAAAGCTGTGGTCATGGTATAAGGTAGGAAAGCAATGGCTCTCACATCACCTATAGAAAGTAGCCAACTGTCTCTAGATTGTGGTAACATTCATGCTGAATGCCTCCCAGTGCTGCTGTTTTTTTGTTAAAATGAAAGCCAAGCTCCTGTCCCTGATGGTTGTGTTAGTATAGCACATCACAGGGACTGGAGACTGTTTCAAGGGAAAATTTGTTGAAGCCTGATCAACCTGAGACAGAGGAAATAGACCAAAATCATAATATGGGCCACAATGTAGTTTTTGGTGATTGCCAGCAGGCCATAGTGGAAAGGTGCAGGAAGAGGTTAAGAAAAAGACAGGCTAGAGTGAAGCAGTGCTGGCAATAGGAGAAATGGACACAACAGTTTGAAACATGACTATATGGTGACAGGGAAGATGTTAGCATAGGACGCAATTGTTGCAATCATGCCCCATCTCCACAATATGCAGTGCTAATGGGAATGGTTCCTTAATACCTATCCTTCCAAACCTTACCTCCCATACCTTTCATGGGAAAGACTACAGTGCAAAGCCTGTTTTCCATTGTGGACTTCTCTGTGTTAAAAAGTTCTGTCATAGACTGTAATCTAGGGGTGTCATAGTATCTTTCCCCAATCTGAACCTTAGAGTCCAAAAGTTGGGGTACCAGCATGAATTCCTCTAAGCTTAATTACCTGCTTAGATCTGATAAGCTGCCACCAATTAGGAATTCCAGTGCCTGATACACTCTGGTCCCCCCAAAACCTTCCCTGGGGACCCCCAAGACCCAGACCCCCTGGATCTTAACACAAGGAAAGTAAACCCCTTTCCTCACCGTTGCCTCTCCCAGACTTCCCCTCCCTTCTCTTCCCCTCCAGGTGTTCCCTCCCTGGGCTCCTGGAGAGATAGACAGATTCACGTTCCATGAATCTAAAACAAAGGAATTCCACTCTTCTCCCCTCCCTTCCCCTTCTCTGTTAAGTACAGACTCAATTCTCTGGAGCCTCAACAAGGGGGAAAAAATCAAACAGGTCTTAAAAGCAAAACTTTTAATAAAAAAAAAAAGTAAAAGTTATCTCTGCAATTTAGATGGTAAAAGTTACAGGGTCTGTCAGCTTATAGAAACTGAAGAAAAAGCCTCCTCCAGCAGAAATACAATTTAAAATACTTCCAGCCAAATACACATTTGCAAATACAAAAATCAGTCAAAAGACTATAACCGCCTTTCTTACTAAATACTCACTATTCTGAATATATGAGAGACTGTAGCAGGGAGATTGGCAAGAAACCTGGTTGCACGTCTAGTCCCTTCCAGGACCCAGAGAGATCAAAACCAAACCCAAAAAACACAAACAAAGGCTTCCCTCCACCGAGATTTGAAAGTATCTTGTCTCCTGATTGGTCCCCTGGTCAGGTGTTTGGTTCCCTGTTTGTTAATCCTTTACAGGTAAAAGAGACATTAACCCTTAACTATCTGTTTATGACAAGGGGAGGGCAAACTACAGCCTTTGGGCCAGATAAGGCTTTCAGTCCAGCCTGTGGGATTGCCTGCCCTGGCCCCACTCCACTCCCAGAAGCAACCAGCACCACGTCCCTGCGGCTTCTAGGGAAAGGAGGGACAGAGGGTTCTGTGCACTGCCCTTGCCTGCAGGTACTGCCCCCCGCAGCTCCCATTGCCCGGGAACGGGGAACTGCCGCCAGTGGGAGCTTCGGGGGTGGTACCTATAGACGAGGGCAGCATGCAGCGGCGCCACCTGCCCCACCCCACCCCATTCCCAGGAGCCACTGCTGGACATGCTGGCCACTTCCGGGAGCGCCACAGGGCCACGGCAGGCAGGGAGCTTGCCTTAGCCGTGCTGCGCACCACTTCCACCCTGGAGCCACTTGAGGTAAGCAGTGCCAGGCCAGAGCCCACACCCCTCCTGCACGCCGACCTCCTGCCCTGAGCCACCTCCCACACTCCGCACCCCCTTGCACCAGAACCCCCTCCTGTGCCCCAACCCCTTGCCCTGAGTCCCTTCTTGCACACTGCACCCCTCCGACATCTCACACTCCTTCCTGCATCCCTGCCCCAGTCCTACATTCATAGTCCTGCATACAATTTCCCCATCTAGATGTGGCCCTCGGGCCAAAAAGTTTGCCCATCCCTGCTATAATCTGTTTACACTCCACTGTGCAATTGCATCTATAGAGACATAGATGAATGATTTAGCTCCATCCATTGAAAGTCAAAGGTGAGATTGGTTTTCTGTAGGTATCTTGAGCACTGAATCTCCAGACAGTCACAACGTTGTCCCATCAGTGGATCTTCCAGCCCCAGCTCTAATCTGCCCTTGCAGCTCACTTGTTGGTGTTGCTAGACACGAACCTCTTCATTACCTCTAGCTTGTATTCATTCTACCACCTCAGAAGGCTCTGAATGCTGTTTTCATTTCTGCCCTCATATGCATCCAGGCTGTCAAACAGCAAACTCCAGAAGCTTTAGGATACAGCCACCTAAACTGATGTCAGGTGTCCATGCTGGGAAATGGTCAGTATGAACACTGAGCCCATGGATTCTGGGATTTACATAAGAAATTCCATAATCCTTGGGAGAAAGGTGAGAAGCCCTTACAAAAAGAACCCCTTTTCTAGATGGTGACAACTCTCAGGCCCTATGCAATAGCTGCCAAGAATGCACTCAGACAAGCAAAAGGAAAATAAGTGGTTGATGCAAAACACCATTGTGATGACATTGCTAGCTGTTGTGTAGATAGATATAAACCAAATTGTGTACTTGAAAATGGTTAATTTGATGATGCCCCTAAGAAATATCACAGCTGGGTTTGCTACCACAACTGTATTGCAATGTGATGAACCTTTTACCTGCATTTCATTGGAAGTCTTGATAGAGCAAGCACTTAGAAAAGACTCCTATGCATTTTTATCCACTGCCAACATCATACAGTAGCTGCAGCCTAATACCATTTAAAAAGCAGCATTGGCAAATTACCACAGTCTGCTGTCTGAAATATCATTCTTTCCATATGCTTAAAGTAATGGTGAGATACATGGACATTTCAGTGCAATTTTGGTTCCTGTGCTTTTTTTAAAAAAAAAGTCTGTCAACATTGGTCAAACAAATAAATGGTGGTTGGGAAGATTATCTAAAGAGATCTCTAGATTCAAACAGTCAGTGTGAGTGAAATTAACTGAAAATGTAAATCTTTATGGTGCGTGGGTTTCTCTATGCCTTGTGAGTCTGTAAATGAATCAATACAGTTTATTAAATTTGATGAAGTTTAACCAAATAGAACAGACTTCCTTAACTTGGCCAAGTTGTACTGCATTATTAAACTGAATAATACGACCGTATAAACTTGCAAGTCATCTGCTTTATTTCCTCATTTTAAAAATTCTTCATTTTGTTCCACATCCAACTTTATTACTAATCTTGCTAGACTAAAACATGGTTATATTTTGGAATTCCACAGTCTTGCTTCATCTATAAATCTCTCAAACAACTAACGGCATACATAATTTTTTTCCCCCATCATACATGTATAGTATTGAAAGATTATTTCTTCCCATCCTCACTTGAAACTAATTGTATGTTGTTAAGGTGCAATCGCCAATTTTTATGATTTACTATATGGCTATGACTTAAAATTATGTAGTTTATAGCATAGTCCAAAACCCCCAACTTTTGATACTCTTTTATAAATAACAGAAAAGCAAAATCTTTTATAAACCAAGTATTACAACCTTGAATTCCACATGCATTAAAAATATAAGGCATAATGGCAAATAAACATAAGTTATTGTATTTAAAATTTGTCATTAGAAAAAGTTTGCAAAACCAAAAATAGTATAAAATTTACACAGGTGCCATCTAGACAAAGTTGATGTACTCAAGGAATTAATCACAATGAAAGAGCAAACCAAAATGGCTTAGATGGTACTGATTTATGATACTTTCTCCGAATACAATGAGTTGCATGATTTTCTTTTTTATCTCTTACCTGCACAATATTCTGAGTTTGTTGACATGAATACCACTTTAGGACTGATCTAACTTCTTCTGAAATCAATGAGTGTCATATTATTGAATTAAATAAGTTAGAACAGGCCCTGGTAGCTGAGATGTGAAATGCCCTATTTTTCGTGGTGGAGTTGATGTTTTTACACAGTGATAAAACATTTCCTGGGATGCTGTCTGTTTAATTGATTCAGCAGCTAATGCTTCTACCATGGGTATAGCAGATTCAGGTAATTAATTATTGAGAGAAGGGATTCTGTTAATGTCTGCCAACACCTATGCTACTGAAAGGCATAACATAAATAATGCATGAATATATCTCAGGGAAATGAGTTGAGGGTGAAAGTGAATGATACCTCCAGCAACTAAAGTAAAACAAGTTCCCTCTGCATAAGTGCCCTTCTTTCATGAAGGGATTGTATAAACTGCTCTCACAAATAACCAATTTTAACTGCTACCTGTCAGCTTTTTATAATCTTTCCCCCTTTCTTCATAATCTGGTCTTGGTCAAATTTTAAAACATTATGGATGCCTTTTTCATTAACTGACTTTTCATGCTCATGAAATAAGGCTGCATAACACTGTCTGAAGCTGAGCATTTGAGGTGGGCAAGCTGAACAGGCTTCTACCTTTAAAGATCTACAAATGCATCTCAAGCCTGACCTTGAGCCTCCTTTTTGGCAGGACAATCCTGAGATTGGAAAAACATAGACTTAGTGTTGAGCTGAAGTTTAGGCATTTAATAATGTGGATAAATACCTAGGTGCAGATTGAAGTCATCAAAATTATTTCACTTATGCCCTGGGCATACTTGGAATCCAAGTTTCCTGATGTGAAGGGTCCTCTGATGCCTTCCATCATGGAATAAATTGAGAGGTATTTTCTTCAGTAATAACTGACTCCAGTGGGCACTGAGAGAGGAAAAATCTTTGATGAAAATAATTAGGGGAAGAGTTAAGGTTGTGCAGGAAACCTTAACTTCAATATTTCAAACTTCAGTTTGAAACCTGAATTTTTTTTTAACTTTTTTTTTGTTTGGTTGGTTTAGTTTTTGTTTATAGACTCCTATAAATATTTCACAGTACGGAACTGAAGCACAGAGATTAAGGGCGAGGTTTCAAAAGAACAGAAGTGTAGGGGCACATAAAGCAGCCACAACAATATGCCTGCTTGGGGACACAGTTATGGTTACACAGATTATGTGGGCAATTGCACATTTGGTTTTGTTTGTGTGTGTCCTTTTAAAAATCTGTCCCTAAGGGACATGAACACCTCCACACATGGATGAACCCAGAATGAGAAAGCATTAGTTCTACTCTTAATCCTGTGCTCAAAGCGCAAGAGAGAGAGATGTGCATGCACGCACACAATCATTTCATTCCTCTCACCTGACTTTGGAGTTCCTTTAAAAAAGAAAAAAAAACATATCTTTCCAGGTTCTGGATTATTTTCCATATTTTTATAATTGTGAGGTGTAAGGTATTTTCCAGTTGCTTTCTCAGTTGCATTTATTAAAGTATAGACATTAGAAAGCTCACCCAGACAAATTTCCTATAGCATTCAGAGGGGACTTAATCCAAGGTTTGCCATAATCTAGGTCAGTAACTTTCCCCCAATAATTCTTCCTTATGAGATGCTCTAAAAGTTTTGACTTGCCTTCCAAACTAACTGATCCTGTTGGGAAATGAAATTGATTAGGATGACTTGAATAACTTTATTTCAATGCAAGCCTACAATTGGAAAGGGTTAAAGATTATAAACGCTTTTAAGTATTAACATTAATGGGGTAATCAATTTAAAAATCACAATTTGTTGGAGTATGTTTTGCCTTCTATTGTTACAAGTGACACCTAAAACTACTGTAATAGAAAAAGAAATGAGTAACAAATGTTTTTTTTTTAAGTTTATTTACTTCTTGTATTTGATGGTAATTTGTGCATAGTCAACAACATTGATTCCCAATAGAGAGCTATTCAGCCAGTCAGTCAGTTTAAATGCTCACTGATGTTGTTTCACACACAGCAACAGGGAAGAGAGAAACAATTTTTAAATAAAAAAATACAATAGTAACACCACAAAACTTTGTTGGGGAACTGACACCAGGGGCACTTGAAACTACCTCTACTCATTTCATAAACTGGCTAGATTTCAAGTCACAGTGTCCTTGCATACACAAACTATAGTAGGAATGCTATAGAAATAAATACCCACTATAGTAATAATAAAGCTTCATGTCACTGATTATTTTTAGTTGTTTTTAACTTCACCAATATCCTTTTTAAATGGACTAGTTCTTATGTTTTACTATACAGTGGCAGAGCTTCTCTTAAATCCAGCAGAGGGCATCGTTTTACTACAAACTTGAATGGTTACGTTCCTAGAGTTAGCGTAACAGTACATGCCTGCAAGCACAGTGTACAATGAGACTCCACGTGGGTTCAGGGGTCCACAATAGCGGAGCCATTCAGGATTGAAGCCAAAGGCAAGAAATGGGCTTGTGATGTGAGGATCAGGCCCTGTAGATAGGTACAGTTTTAAGTATGAGGTTAATGTTAAAATCATAGAGAAGTCAAAATGTTCTATGCTTGCTTTGTGTACTTTGACTCATTGTCTCTGTTTTTCAAATTTGTGGTGGATCTTTAGCCTTTCAAGGCAACATCGATGTAGCTCCACTTTTAAATGCAATAGATTATTTTAGTGTCTCTTAACTTCACTGTGAAATAATGGTCATAAACCTTTAATTTGGTCATGCCTCTTCCTGTGTCCCACTCCCCCAGCCCAAAATCACCAGGTTACCATATATTTCTTCTAGATTGCCTGATGTTGTCTGGATCAGTCCTGCAGACCTTATCGCAGCAAAACACTTGTCAATGTTCACTCTATTGTAGAGGTGCCATGTATGCTGTTACAGTTAAGAACATTAGTTTTTTCAGTATAAGTGCCTCTCTTGTGAGGTGTTTTACTCAGTCATAATATTTGACTGGCAAGCTTAAGGGGCCTTTAAAAAAAAAACAAAATTAAAAAACTTTCAGAACCATTTGCCATAAACTCTCTGCAGACTGCAAGGTGAAGTTGCTACAGCAACCTCTCAGGGGTGCAGCAGAGACAACACCTCTCAGACCCTCACAAATCCCCAAATACAGTCCATTATTTGTACTGTACATTGATGTCACTGCCCCCCATTATACATTGTAAGGGCTGGATAGGTACATGAGAGCTACATAGTGAGTACTCTTCTGTTTGCTCTTCTAAGGTTTGAGGGAGCTCTGTTTGACATAGTACTTTTGATGGGTGGACTGTGATGAACTCACATTTCTGCTTTACAGGTGATGGCACTGTCTGCCCAGCCAAAAGATCACATGACATTGCTGCATGTTAAACTGGGAGGGAGGGGGAAATGCTCTTCAGTCTTGTCTTCTAGTCTTGCATATGTATGTGTTCTTAGGGATTTTGGTTTGTATCTTGAAACCCTTCATTTTTGTCACTGAAGAAGTGAGAGCTGAGAATATGTCATTGTCACCTTATCCCATTTGTTTACCTGCTGAAAAAGAAACCCTCTAGCCAAAAGATTAAACCAAAATTTCAGATAAGCTGTTCACTCAAAAACGCTGTGTTATCTAGGTTTTTCCCTGGCAAAACCCTGGGTCCAGTTGTGCAAACGTCTTCATGCTGCTGAGTTCTTATCCCTGTAGTCTCACTGACTTCAGTGGAAGTATTCATGTGAATACGGGCCAACATTTATGTATTGTGGAGCAGACAGTTCGAAGCTGACTGTTCAGACCCAGAAAAGGACAATAGGCAAGTTTAAAGTGTCAACTAATGCTGACAATGGACCAAAAGTCTTTCTCTTGCTATCCCCACATTAGAACCAGCACAGTCACAGCTCACCTTAAGCTGCCATGTATGTTTTAGCACTAACAGATCAGCAGAGGTGATGCCTGCAGGTAACAGTGACGCTGAGGCCAAGAAGCCACTTAGTTCCATGGTGGTCAGCTACTCAGACATGAGCTTGGTGCTGGCATGCTGAGAAGTAAAACTTTTGGCTAACCTTTGCAGTGATGGTCATTAGCTATCTTGGCTGCTCCTTTCATGAGCTGTTCTAAAAGATTTTTAGTTGTGCAGGGGATATGGGCAGGGATAAAATAAGCAATCTGGAAACTTCTGAATGTATTTTTAATTTCTTTGGTGGTGTATACAGTCATACGAACACCAACTGGGCAGAAACCCACTGATAATGCATTCACAGCAACGAAAGCTGGTGCATGACATCTGAAAGCAGATAGGCAAACACATTCATATGATTTTCCTGTTGCAGGTGTTCTTTTTCATCTTTTTCTTGCTTGTTCTCTATTTTCTCTTTTGCCTCCAATTATTTAAAAAAAAAAAAAAGAGTTCATCCTGCTTGCTCTGTGCTAGATACCTCTAGTTTATAGCCGCCACTTTCTTACCTTTTATATGTTATGCTGCTGATTTTTTAAGGTACAGCACTGAGCCAGATCCACTCCAGATTATACTTGCTGCAGCTGGAGTAAAGCAGAGTTCCTGACCATGGAAAATTCAGCAACTGCAATAGTATGGTAGTGGGAGATGGTTGCTATTTCTTCTCCTTTGGGGGGTGGGGGGGGGAGAGAGGCTTGAAACCCTGTTCTCCCCCCAGATTGGGTAATTCTGTTCAAGGATGGTGGAATACATTTATTCAGCAAGTTCCTCATGTACCACTAAGTGGTGGGGCTCCTATCTAGTCCCCAGAAGAAAGTTGCCTGTTGCAAGATTATTCAACATCAGTGAGGTTAAATGTAGCCCACTGACTTTATATTTTTAATAAGTTAAATTAAAAATACCCAACTTTAAGAAAGAGATTCAGATGTTGGTCCCAATCCTGTAATTTATGCTTCTTATGAATCTTAGTAAAGTTACTAGTGTGTGAATGTTTACACTGCTGGGCCCTACGAGGTTTGTCTGACCCTGCTTTCTGAGGATCACCCAAATGCAAGACACCAAGTTATATGGTACAAGTTGGCAACAATTAGAGTAAGTTTGTTTGAATACTCTTGAGAGGCAGGCTCCCCTGATGCCTGGAATCGATGGAGAAGATGCACAGACATTTTTCTACATATGTCCATGTTCTATAAGGTAGGGTATGATGAAAGGGAGTCCCATGTTTAGTTGGCTTTTACTGACCCTAACAATTATTCAAGAGCTAACTGTTAAGTCAAGATATTTTGCTGTTGGAAAATTATCCTATGTTTTTTCCCCTTTCAATGTAATCTGAAAGGCTCATTCATCACACAATTACAGCTGGTAGCTTGTTTGATATTTTGATACCACACTGTGAAATGGACATTTATCCCTAAGGAATGGAGCTGTAATTCTTTTCTACCTTGCATCTCTCCCTTTTGTCTGACTGCTAATTTCACAGTTTGATTTTTTTTAACTGAACTGAAAGCTTGCCTACCATCCAGCACCAGTTGGTGATGCTCCCTATGTGTCAGAAATTGCTACTGACATTTCAATTTTGCTTTATTTCCCCCCTTTCTTTGATAGTATTACAGAGAAAATTTACATTTGAATAAAAAGCAAATAGTGCATGTCAGAATAAGCATGGGAGAATGTCAAATTGTTTTTTTCCCATTACAACTCTATTTCAAATAGGATAATGCAATTAAAGGATAATTACTAGAAGTGAAAAGCCAAGGTTATGATCAGAAATGGTTACCCTTTCACTTAAGCCCTGTCTTGCTAAATAAAATATTCTTATGGGGCAACTTACTGTGCTGGAAAATACAAGACACATATCCAGAAGCAACCAAATGTTTGGCACAACCAGAAGAAGTGCAGTTTTATGTATAAATGATCATATTTAGAGAAGATGAAAAACTAGGTGAGCTTAGTTTTCCTTAGATTTATTGCTCTTATTAATAATGTGATTGTCATAACTCTCCCACTCAGATCTGAACCTTAGAGTTCAGAACATGAGAAGCTAGCATGAGACCTCCAAAGCTTAATTACCAGCTTAGATCTAATATCTAATATCGCTGCCACCAGCCAGAAGATTCCAGTGTCTGGTCTCCCCAAAACCTTCCCTGGGGCAACCCAAGACTCAGATTCCTTGAGTCTCACAACAAAAGGGGAATAAACCATTTCCCTTCCCCCTCCTCCCCTCCAGGTGTTCCCTCCCTGGGTTCCTGGAGAGATATACAGATTCAAGCTCCGTGAATCTAAACAAAGGGATTCCACCCTCTTTACCTCCTCCCAGATTTCCCCGCCCTGGGGACGCTAGGATACTCCCTGCTTCAAGTCCTTGAAACACAAGTACCGAGAGATCTAATCTCTCTCCCCCCTCACCCAGAGGGTATGCAAAGTCAGGCTTAGTAAATCTAACACAAAGAGATTTTCCCCCTCCCTTTATTTCTTAGCCTTAACCAGTGAAAAACACTCAAACAGGTCTTAAACAGAAAGCTTTATATAAAAGGAATGAAAAAGGACATAAAAGGGTCTCTGTATCAAGGTGACAATATACAGGGTCAATTGCTTAAAAGAAAAAATGAATAAACAGCCTTATCCAAAAAGAATACACTCCAGCAACTACACATATGTAAATACAAAAAAAAACCAATATAAACCTATTGTCTTACTATCCTTGTACTTACAACTTGGAAACAGAAGATTAGAAAGCCTGGAGATTCCTGTGGTCACTCTCAGAGCCGAGAAAGAGAACTGACCAAGAACAAAGGACTCACACCCAAAACTTCCCTCCACCCAGATTTGAAAAAGTCTTGTTTCCTGATTGGTCCTCTGGTCAGGTGTTGTTTGTTACCCCTTTCCAGGTGAAAGAGACATTAACCCTTAGCTATCTGTTTATGACAGTGATAAATTAGCTTTAGGACATAATATTAATTAACAGTATATTAGTTACATTTTATTGCCAGTAACATAACAAGCTTTGAAATAGTAGTCAGTCTAAATTGCTGACATGTTTTTCTATATTCTGAGCTGTAGTTTCATTTCTCTTGTGTCCAGATAAGGCATGAGCAACAAAATACTGAGAAAAAAATTATTATAGACTCCACAAAGCTACCTGCAACCGTTTATTGTATATGGTTAGCCAAATGCTATTATTAAACTAGAGTCTAGTCAAAAGTAGTACTAAAAGAAGTTTGTCTCACCCATGAAAGTGATCAACATGGCAGCCTGGCTAAAAAACAGAATAATGTGTCACTAACTGGAAAATGCACATCATTCCATGCTTATGGGGGAGGGATAGCTCAGTGGTTTGAGCATTGGCCTGCTAAAACCAGGGTTGTGAGTTCAGTCTTTAAGGGGGGCCACTTAGAGATCTGGGGCAAAAATCAGTACTTGGTCCTGCTAGTGAAGGCAGCAGGCTGGACTCAATGACCTCTCAGGGTCCCTTCCAGTTATATGAGATAGGTACATCTCCATATGTTATGTACAGTCAACCTGATTCTGATCTCAACTACTGCATCACTGGCAATCCAGATAATTCTACTGAAGTCAGAGTTACTCCAGGTTTACATTTATGTGAGTGAGATCAGAATCTGGCTCATTAGATCTAGCCTGGAAACAAATGGATTTCAGAAAGCGAGCAATTTGTCTCCTCAGCCTCTAGCCCTATTAGATAAGAATCACCATTATGAGTCAAGTTTTCAAAGCTTAAGTTTACCTTTCCCAGGGCTGCTTTAGGATTTGTGGAGAGCAATGTGATGTAAATATGCCCTGTGCATCCTGAGAGGAGTGGTGTCCATAGGACATCAAGATGACCATTTTTCACTAGAAGCAGGAAGTTTGAGCAACTGGGAAGAGGATTCAGCATGCTTGTCACTACTGGCAGGGCATAGGCGGTCCAGAGGGGCCTTTGGCAGTAGGAGCTGGAAATGGTTTTCCTTATAGGAGGAGTTGGGGGCAGGGGATGAATATCCATTATTACGTAGGTTAGGCAGGGTTTGGATGCTGTTCAGGCAGAGTTACGAGTACCGTCATTAAAGAAATATTACCATAATCCATGTTAGCATTGTCTTGTTACCTAGCCCTAGTTCACACACTGGCTGGCTTCCCTCGCTGCTTCTCCTATCTTCAGATATTCCTGTGGCCAGGCTGCTTGTCTGATAGGCCCTAGTCCACCCCATGATGCTGGTAGTCTTCAGGGATCAACTCTCTAACGTGCTTTTTCTTCTGACCAGATGGCCCTCTGCAAAATTGCCTCTTCTGAGGGATAGAGCTCCTCAGGGCAGTGTCCCAAACACCATGGCTGCCTGCAGCTGCACATGCATAGGGGGTGTAAAATTGTGTTTTTTCCTAATGAAAGATTCTGCAGAAACCCTGGCTTCCATAATTCTCCACAAGTATTAACTGATTGAGTGTTAGAGAAATAAGTCATAATGATGTGGTTCTTAAAATTCCTCCAAGTGTATTAAGCAAATATCACTAGAATTAGGGGCGAGCCCAAGCTGATAGGTTCAGATGCGGATCTGGATCTGAATTTACCCAGAGTGTGGGATTATTGAAATTCTGCTTTTTGGTTTGGGTTCATAAAGAAGACTGTAACAGTGCTTCAATAGAGCAAGATTCAAATTCAGAGCTCCCTTTTCTAATCAGTTTTTTTTATGTTCATAAGATAAAACAACCGTCCTTACAGTTATTATTTATTTATTTTTATTGTGATGGCACCTAGAAACCCCACTCAGCGATCAGGACCTCACTGTGCTAGGTGCTGTACAAACATACAGTAAAATGAGCTTACAGTCTAATTCATGATTCAGTTTTTTCCTGCCCCGTCATCTGTAGTGGGTTAATGGGAGGCTGGCAGGAAGTGTGGCCCAAATGTTAAAAAAGGAAAGCAGCATGCATTATAAAATGTAAATCAGATTTTTTAGTAAATTTAGTAAAATGGATAGAGATTTTTTTTGATATTTTTAACCTGACTCTGCTGCTTTAAATTAGCATGTAAAACAAAGTTATAGGAGGACACAAGTATTAGTCATACACACAGTCAACATATATAATAGGATAATGACTAATGTGGGCATCACTCAAAGGGAGCCTCCACTATTTTAAAAAAAATCTCATTGCAACTGATAGTAGTATAAAGGACCTAACATCAATCAAACATAGGCCCTGCCCCTTGACACCCTGCCCACCTGTCACCCTAAGACCCACCTCCTGGAGGTATCACTTCCGAGGTTAAGACGGACACGTGACTGGAAGCAAAGGGTATCATGTAACCTCTCTGAGAACTCCTCCCACCACCCTCTACCAATTAGGATGGGCTTTGCCCTCCATAGAACTGCCCCGAGAGGAGATTTGACCAATCATAGGGTGTTCCAGGGCGGGGTGATCCATCCAGAAGTGGGTTGCTTGACTGCTCTAAAAACTCCTCCTTCCACTCTCTACCAGTTAGGATGGATTTCAGCTGCAGAGGACCTCCCAAAGAATGGATTTGACCAATCAGGGGGCTGAGTTCCAGGGTGGGGTGACCCACCCAGAAGAGAGTTGTGTGACCCCTCTAAGAGATCCCCCTACCACCCTCTACCAATCAGAGCACAGGACCACCTCCAGAAGACCCAGCACCATGTGGAAGAGGCCATTTCATTCCAAGAGTGTGTGTTTTAGAAATTGTGGAAACAGTGAGAAGAAACATGAATTCCTTCACCACCCCCAAGAGAACTTCAGACTTTGTTTTACCAACAAGGGCCTTCAACCACCTGTGCTACATCAGCAACAGTTCCAAGGAGGAGGAGGGAGTGGCCACAAGAAGCCCTTTGGCCAGCCCTTGATGGATACGATGGAACTCGATCCTGAAACCCAAGTGCTTGTAAGGCAACATAATGAGCGTGACAGCCTCTCTTTGTCCACCCCATGGAGGAAGGTGACCACAGTTCATGGGAGTCACCAGTGGACAAGGTGAACGGAACAGACATCGCTCAGGTAAATTAACGATTAAGAAGTGACAGTCAAGGAAGGGGTGTAAAGGGGTTAGGAACCAACCCAAGGTTGCATGAATCTAAAAAAAAGCAGTGGGGGGGTTTACACTGTTTCTTTTCTGAAAATTTCTTTACAGCTTGACGATGCCTTTCCAGAGGCCTTTGAGAGCCTACATGCTGGTAGCTCTGTGAGAGTAAATCTATCATGCATCAGCTGTTTTTGCTTGTGTTTGAGACACAGATCTCAAGAGGACAATCCAGAAAAGGACAAAATGGAAGAATGAACCAACTCAGACTCCCTAATTGTAGGGGTCATGGCGTCCATTTTCACAGAAGGCTGTAAAAGGGTGTGATAAACGAGGTGATTAAAAAAACCTGTTTATATTTGTCAGTATGAATATGTCCCCTCCTTACTTGTGTTAGTAAAAGACGGTACAAGTAACAATCATATCTATACAGACAGCTTTGTTAAAGAAAACATATTACACTCCTCAGGAAGTTGGGAGTTTTGGCAGGGTGAACCCTCATTTTCAAGCGGCCAAAAAGCATAGTAAAGCTTTGAACAGAAGACAGGTAACAGCTTGGCTTTCAGACCAGGATGCCTATGCTTTACACAAACCAGCTCGAATATGTTTTAAAAGAACCAAGACCATTGTTTCAGATGTGGATGCGCAATGGCAGGTAGATTTGGTGGATATGCACCGGTTCTCCAAACACAACAGTGGTTTTAAGTACATCTTAACAATGATAGACGTTCTATCCAAATATGTCTGGGCCTTAGCCCTAAAAAAACGAGACAGGATTTACAGGATTGAAAAAGTTCTAGTGGAGAAAGGAAAATGGAGAAAAAAGCAGCTACTGGTGAAATGGTTGGGGTGGCCTGAGAAGTTTAACAGCTTGATGGAAGCTTCTCAACACTGTGACATTTAGATATGAACGAAAAAGATTCCTCTTGCAAAGAGAGAGAGAGAAAGATGAGCGACAGCGGGTTTTACTTCAGTTTGCCTAGTAACGCCAGCTCTGGCGTTTTTCCCAAAAACACCAGCTCGAACTTTTCAATATGGATAATTAAGCCCCTGGATCTCCCGGGTGCCTGGGAGGTGGGGTTAGTGGAAATATAATACCCGCACAGCTGGAATACTATCAATGAAGACACCCCTTTCGAAATCACCTTTGGAGATATGGCATGGAGTTTCATCCTATGACGAGGTTATTACTCATCCATATCCAAATTGCTGGATCATATGAACAGTACCGTGTATCGTCATCCCCAACCGACTGAGGTGTTCATGAACTATGACCCCGTGGGTAGAAAAGTTAGACTTAAATCCACCGATTTTACTTATATATTTTCTACTGGTGGGGAGCTAGCTAACATTCTGGGTTTGGGCCCCATGCATGGCATCTAAAAAATCCCCTTCTCGGCAGACATCACAAGAGGTTTCAACTCCTTGTATCTATACACGGATATCATAGAACATCAGTTTGTGGGGGACTTTTTCATTCCCCTGTTACGCTGTGTTCCCGTCCTAGGAAGGAATAATGAGTTTGTCACCATCACCTACGATCACCACCTCATTACGTCCCTGTCAGTAAACACCCCATCGACACCATCACCACTGAAATAAAGATAGATCAGAACAGACATGTCTCATTTCGCTTCAGCAAGGTGATCGTCAAGCTGCAACTCTGTTCCTGGAGAGAGCGAGGTTTCTAAAAAGCAAAATGCTATGGTGACTCTAAAAAATTACAGCAACCCACGGTCTACAGCAACTATTACAAAGCCCAGGCTAGATACGCCTCTCCTGGATATCATGGGGTCCCCATGATGGACGGGGCTGGTGTGGGCGGAATATTCCATAGCATCTTTTGAAAAACCATACCGCTTTTGAGGAGGGGGGCTAGAGATTATTAAATTCCACATAAAACCGCCACTCAAAACATAGCATAGCACTGTTCTGGAGAAGGTGAGCAATCCAGCTGCACAGGAGGAATCAGGGCTGATGTACGTTAAAAGGAGGAAGAGAAAGAAAAATGCATCATCCCCGTGATGCATTGGTCTTCCAAAACCCTTAACAAGAAGGGCTTTGATGCACAGGGCCAGCCATAAGTCCAAGAGGAAGCCTGGGCGAAAGAAGAGATGCTCTCTATCTGGTTAAAGAGAGATATTTTAATTAATTTGTTCACTGCGGATCTGAAGAGTGCACCAAATCCGAACTAGACTTGTCCCTATGCAGACAAGCATCGAGAAAAGCATCTCCATCAAGGTGCCACCTCTAGTGGCCATTATGAAGGCTGCCCTCATTGACTTTTTCATAGCAGGGAATGGCATATATTATATGGATTTAAACAACACGCTGCTGTACCTTTTGTAGCAAGACTGTAAAAGGAGATGGAACTGAACTTGCTGGGGATGCCGAGGTGGGCCTGATGATTTACCCTATGGCATCTATTTTCAGTCATTTGGATGTCATGCTGGGAGATTGCCTCGTAAGCCAAAGCAACAACTGTTACCCTTACTGGACCTTTATAGAATCGGTGCTCAATTACAGCAATGACACCCTCACTACACAGTTTTCTGCCAGCCTGTTTA
Source organism: Gopherus evgoodei (assembly GCF_007399415.2). Classification (NCBI taxonomy): domain Eukaryota; kingdom Metazoa; phylum Chordata; order Testudines; family Testudinidae; genus Gopherus; species Gopherus evgoodei. Next base: position 94,637,213 of record NC_044325.1, read on the forward strand.
CAAAGACACTCCTGGACAACACAAAGAAACGGAGTTGGATGGCAGTAATTTAGGGTTTGTGAGGTGGGCAAAGCTGATGGCCCTGAGCAGGACAATAGAGTTTTTGGGTCATCTACACAACGACCTGTTTTTCAAGAAAAACTTTTATTGGAGTGGATGTGAAAATTAAACTGACACACAGTAAAGATGCCTTCTGTTTAATGGGCGATGCAGCCGAAGGCTTTAAATTGCACATTGTATCAGCGTCCCTCTTTGTGAAGAAAGTACGGGTGGCCCCCGGCATCTGTTTTGGGCATGTGCAGGCCCTGCTTACCTCTAATGCTAAATACTCTGTGGACCATGTGGAAATGAAAGTGTTTAGCATCCCTTCAGGCAGCAGGATCAGTAACCAGGAGAACCTGTTCTTGAGACAGTTATCCAAAATGCTTGTCCTTGGGTTTGTGGATAATGATGCCTTTAATGGAAGTTACACTAAAAAACCCTTTCATTTTAAACATTATGATATTCATTTTGTGGCCTTGTACGTGGATGGTGAACAGGTATCAACCAAGCCTCTGCAACCAGACTCTGAGGCCGGACGCTGCGTGAGAGAGTACAAGAGTCTGATACAAACAGCTGGTAAACACATGAAAGATCATTCTCTGTTAATCAACCCATGAGGAGTTTGCACAGGGTTACACCTTGTTTGCTTTTGACCTGTCTCCCAACCAGGAATGCGCCGGTCACTATTCCCTGATTAAAACCAGGACCCTGAGAGCAGAAATACATTTTGGGAAGGCTTTGACAGTCACCATCAATATGATTGTGTATGGAGTTTTTGACAGTATCATAGAGATAAATCAGAGGAGAAATGTTCTGTTTGTTTACATGTGAATATGGACACCATGCAGCTCTCACGTGCCTTATCAGTGGACGCTTATACAAAAGAGAATGTCTTAGATGTGTTCCCTTGTGATTGGCTCCCTGGCAGCAAGCTGTCTCAGAGACCCTAGGTTTGGTGGTCAACACACATCCATACAACCAACCAGGTGAACACTGGCTCACCTTGAATCTGGCGGAGCATAACCCTGGAAAGTTTTTTGACTCATACGAGCATCCCCTCAAATAGTGTGTTGTTTCCTAGAAGCATTATGAATTTTTTAAACGAAAATGCCACTTACATTGTGTTTCACACTAGACAATTACAAACCCCCCACTCAGTCACCTGCAGCTATCACTGCATGTTTTTGTTACATCACCATAGCAAGGATTTATCTTTTGACCAGATTTTAAAATTGTATTCTAACGACTTAGTACAAAACGACTGGATGGTGATGAATTTTGTAAAAAATATAAAATGTAAATTCTCAGGCATGCCTAGCCTCACTTAAAACATGTTTCAACAAACCCAGACGAGTGTATCTTGCAATGATTTTCATAGCCATGTTACCCAATAAGGCACCCCAGGTGAGGGGTTTAAAGAAAACTAATGTTTGGTGGGTTTGTTTTTTTTTAACAATGACCAATTCAGAAAAAGTACATGTAGATTTTTTTTTGAACATTTATTTAAAGCAAATTTATTTAAAGCAAAAAATTATCAGTTTAAAATTTTTATTTTTTTTAGAACATGAAAAACATTACACACTGAGCCATTCAGGTCTTTTAGCCAATTTTCACTTTTCAGACAGCAAAAAAGGCATCAGTGTTCCTCAATCACCTCTGGTGTAGGTGGTCGAGGCCTTCAGGCATTTCAAAAGATCTCTGTTGGCGATGTTGCCCATGACGGAAGATGGGCTGTTCAGTTCCGCTATGGCATTCATAAATACATCCCATCCTTCACGTACCTGTCTCCTAGGAACAGAGCGCGTCTAAGTGACGGCCCTGACTAAGTCAAGCATGTTAGAACCATTACCACTGAGACTTTGTACACAAAAGCCCCTTTATCATTCCAAAAAGAGAGATTTTTATCCTGGCCCAGTTTATTTAGCAATACTAACGCATTCTTCCTATAACGCTTATTCATGTTATCCACCACCTCCTGAGCAACTGAGTCTGAGGTCTTTGGTGTTTCTGGGGGTTTGGCAGTCACACTCTGTTCCTGTTCCAGTAGAAACAGACTTATTTTCCCTTTATCCACATCACTCTGCTTCACATACTTTAGGTACCTTTGAAGCACAGAGCTGTAAAGTTTAGCCTTTTTGTATTCGGCTAAATCAGTCCTTGCAAGAACAGACTTTGTTTCAGCATCCAGTAAGCGAGTTGCTGTCGTTTTGATATTTTCCTCCACCAGAGGGGTAGCCCTTAATTGCTCCAGCTGGCGGCTGGGCACATTTTTTCTGCATACTCCATTATTGATTAGTCAAAAGCCCCATTATCAAAACTTAAGAGATCCGATAAAATCATAATAGTGGATTTCTTCACCGGAGTTAGGTTTGTAATATACGTGGATGGCATCAGTCCTCCCCTGAAAAAGAGCACCCCTAGTCACGAGAGGCTGAGGAAGCTGGGCTTGGTTTAAGAAATCTGCAAGCTCCCTGTCGGTTTCTATCATCACTTCCCACTCGTGCTCCCAGAGGGTCCTCACTGCATAACCAAGTCTTTTCAGATAGTCAGTCTTGAGCCGCCTCTTGTAATGAAGAAACACAAAAGCTGTCCCCATTGTAGGGTTCTGTGCTTTCTCACAATAACAGATGACACAGCCGTGGAAAAAACACCTATTAAACTCAAAGGCTGTGCATACCCTGTCAACGACAGCATAACCGTCTAGAAAGCAGGGACCTACCTGTAATTCCCCACCCTGTAAAGCATGCCATATCTCTATATTTTCTTTGTAGCGGTATACATCAGCCACTGAATAGAGGGGGTCAAATGTCTCTTTTTCTACCTGTGATAGTTGTCTGGAGGGAGAAAAGCTACTGTGTTAGGCTGCAAAAACATAAACCTGTACAGATGCCAGCATTATGTACCAGAAAGGCTCTATACACAATTTTACCTCTGTGAATTTACCAGGGCCCCTCTCTACAATATCTCCCATCTCTGTCATTTTCATGATCTCTTCTCTGTACAAGATACAGGCTTGTCTCAAAATTTTGACATTCTGCTGACAATAATATGCAAGTTCTTTCTGCAAGTCAAACATCTCACATCTGTTGTCCCGATACCAGTCAAGAAATTCTGCTATCTATGTCATAGTTCTCCACCCTGGACATAGGCCCCACATAATTCTGGTTTTCTAAAGTGTTAAAAAAATGTGGGAAATATCCTTTGCAATCTTCAAACCCCATCATCTGTTGGAGCTTGCTAAGCTTCATGGGCAAGAGATTTTAAGAGTCTATAAAACGAATGCCCAGGGCCTTAACTTCCACACACATAAGTTTACTACCCTGAATTATCAGTTCTAGGCACATCTTTTCCTTCAGTAACTCTCTAACGATGAAGTACACATCGTAACCTTTGGAATTGTGCTCAAGGAGCATGTAGTCCCAGCAGTTTTTGCCAATAAAGGTCTTAACAAAGGTAGAAGGACACTCACCGCCCTTAAATTCCCAGGATTTTTCTGTCTTTAGGGACATAGAAAAAATGTAATTGGGCACATGCAACCCCGTCTCCTGCTGCACTGAAAATCGTAAAAAATATACTTTTCCGATGATTCGGGCTTTCTAATGCTATCTATAAAACACAGGTGGCTGTCTATGTCACCAGTGATCAAACCTTAACACTGCTTACAATGCCTCCCTTTACACCTGTGCCCCTTGTCCATGTAAGACTGACACTGATCACAACGTTTTAGACAGGCATTCAACTTGTTTTTTTCAATGCACAAGCGACGTGTCTATCTAAACACTCTTTGGAGAAACAATACTGTCTACAACTAGGACTCCATGGCCACACTGTCTGAGCATGTTGCACTCAAGCAGAGGCAGCAACAATACCTGCAAGGGTGGTCGTGACTGTACAATGTGTGGCAAAACTCACAATAATTTTTCACACCAAACTTTTTCACATCCAGAACCCCATAATAATGCTCACCATGCAACAGGATGAAAAAAAGTCTTGGGGAACCCTGGGCCTCCCATTTTAAAAAAAATCCCACCTACCTTTTGCTGCATAAATTACCACCTGTATGTTGACTCCTAAATGCTGTTCAAATGTTCCTATGTTGCTGAGCATAATCTTTTTTTGATCTGACCACTCCAGTTTCTCATGCAACTTTCTCACCCTAACAATTCTGCATCTGTGGGTTTACAGTTGGACATGACAGCCAACAGCCCACCCGCAAAACACAGATTGGTACTGGTGTCAGTCAGGTCTATTAAACGCCGTCTCTTTTTATGGATCATTTCACTATTGAGGATAGAATTTAAAACTCTATGACCACCCGCACCCAGGTTTTTTACAACTGTCACAATGAGGTGCAATGTCCCATCCACATGCAGCTCTACATTACTCTGTAACAGCTTTGAGGTCTGGTTTAAGAAGTCTTCAGCAGACAACTCATCCCTAGTTCTCCTTACCAAAAACAAAGGGTTGGTTAAATTAAGACTCTCCAAACGTAACTGAACATAATCATCACGAGCTACTGTACTGTTAACGTCATCGAGAACTAACTGTATCTCCCTGCGTATGGCTTCAATGACCGGCTGAGCTGAATTTATTCACTCAAAATTGACAAAACGAAATTCTTCACAATATACCAACCCCCCAAATCTAGGTAATTCCCATTGCCAGCTTCTCGTTCGCTCCATATACATGTCTGTTTGGGGGTCTGCATCTGCATTTTCAGGGTTTCTTGGGGGTTCCTCTATGGGACTACCATCTGTGTCTTCTATGTCAGATACTATTTGAGAGTCGGACTACAAGGGGCCACCACGAGGATCATCAGGAGTAGACCAGAACCTGTCTAGAGAGCTTTCTGGGGAATTTTCTAAATCAGACTCTGTGTGTGGAGATGTCTCTGTAGCTCTGACTACAGCATTGTCAGGAGAGCTGCTCATGCCTGATTAAGAAAAACAGATGTTCCAATTTAGCATCAAATAAACATTTTACAAAACTTAACTTTACCACCTTTCTCACCCACGCCCATGTATTTGCTTAAAATATAAAACCTCATAAAATAACCAAACCAATAAGCAAAATATATTTACTGGACTTCATCCATCCATCAGCCATTGCTGCTGGTGAATTTTCCTTTCCAACTGTCTCTTTCCTTTTTCCCTTGTGTTTGGGCTTTTGGATTAAAGAACAAGCAACATTTTTAGTTAGCATTATTCCCCAATTAAATTAAAGTTCCTATTCAATCTGTGTTACACCTGGTGCTTTTTAATTTAACAGTAATAATCACAACTATAGTTAAAAATGGGGTTTTACCTGGCCCTGGTGAAAAGCAGCTTGAAGTTGCTATTTCCATGCTAAACAGATCACACTGCAATAAAGATATTTAGTAAGGACAGCGTGGACAAAGTATAACATTATATAATATATATTTTCAGAGTTAAAAACAAGCAGCATACCTACTCTTGCAGTCCAACAGCTATTCTGTTCACGATAGTTTCTGTTGAAAGAGGACAGTCTCAAAAAACCTGAGGTTTTTATACCATCCAAACTCTTTGTTTCAGAGTCTGTAGTTAGCAGGTTGATTCAATCACATACAACTCTGAATTAACAGGTTTCAGAGTAGCAGCCATGTTAGTCTGTATCCACAAAAAGAACAAGAGTACTTGTGGCACCTTAGAGACTAATAAATTTATTTGAGCACAAGCTTTCATGGGCTACAGCCCACTTCATCAGATGCATAGAATGGAACATATAGTAAGAAGATAGATATATGTACAGACTCTGGTTCCTTGACTCTGTATGTATATCTATCTTCTTACTATATATTCCATTCTATGCATCTGATGAAGTGGGCTGTAGTCCATGAAAGCCTGTGCTCAAAGAAATTTGTTAGTCTGTAAGGTGCCACAAGTACTCCTGTTCTTTTTTCAGAATTATCAGATATGTAAGGAAATTAGGCACCCCTCCCCAAAGTTCCCTTTTGTGATCTGAGGGGTGGGAGAATTAAGTTGTCTGCTCAACTAGGCTGCTTTTTTAATTTTTTTTAGTTAAAATACATTTTTCTGTTTCAATCTAAAAACGGAGCACTGTAGGGCTTTGTTACAGTATTAAACAGTAAATCACTATACACAACAATTCTTAATGTTACTGATATCAATGAATGTCTTGGTTTTGTTTTGTTTTTAAACATGTTTCTTTCATGCTTAAAGTTTTTGGTCATTTTGAAATAAAATGGATGCATCACAACCATAGTAAACACCCTACAAATACCTTTTTAAATGTTTTTACAACAAATGCTTGTTCTATAAACGTATGGTGGAGGTTTGTGAAACCTTGAAACATTTCAGTTTTGGGTTAGATCCCTGTTTAATTTTTTAAATATATTTTAATGATGTTGAGTTGCTAGAAACGGTGGCCTATAGCGTTCTACCAACTCCTGAGGTTTTATTTAAACTGTCCAATAGAGTTCTACCAACTCCTGGGGTTATATTTCAGTTAATATTAATCAGAGCTCACCATCCCCACCCACCCAACTCCCTTACACTGGGTGTACACTCATCAAACTTAATTACTGATCACTAATACGTTTAACCCTGATGGCAATAAGAGTGGGTAATCTAGACCTACAGATTCAATAGAGTCACCCTCGCTATTCAGTGAGGGTGTGGTTAAACTATCAGCTCTATTTTATTCAAACACAGTCTCAAACATCCCTGTTTTATATAGAAGTATTATTTTTTTTGCTTTTATTTTAAACACATTTTGGTGTGGGGGTTTCTCCTCAAGATTCTACTACACACATTTCAGCTTTTTGCTGTAAACCACTCTGTTTTACACAAAGACGCAAGAGCTAGTTTCTCACACACTATTTTTTTATTTAAAAGACGTACAGCCCCTTGAAAACAAACCAAGATGCTCCATCAAAACACTTATCTTACTTAAGGGCCACACAGATCTTCTAACAGAAACAAAGAGAGTTATAAAGCCCTTTTCAATAGATATTTTTATTTACAGCTACTAAGTTTTATATCGCATGTGTGTCCCCTCACCATTCTCTAACTTAATCCTTTTAGATTTCTTACACATAGTCTTTTTCTTAAGTAGTGGTTCTGTAACTTTTTGTGTGGACCAGATGGTCAATATAATGCTGTAAGCAGGCATCTGATGGTTTGGTCATTTTCTTTAAAATACTGTCAGGGTCTTGACCGAATTGCACAGCATTTACAAAAATTGCACACCTTTTCCTACATTTTCTTGGGTTAGGCACAGACATTACAAAGTATAACCTATGGCAATAACACTGTTTAATAAGCTTTCCAAACACAGGTCCCGGAGCCTGCAGTTTATATCCTCTGAAGTCCAACTCACATACTCATGTAGCTGTTGAGCTGGCATGTCTATGACAGAGCCCTCACAATCTTCAAAAAGCTTTCCCCTAAAGCAGTGATTAAGGACAGCAGAAACAGCAGCACGTACAATAGAACACATGGCTTTTTTATGCTCACAATGTGGCACTGGCTCAATTAGTTCCATGCCATGCCTCTTCCTTAAATCCATATAGTTGTCATCCTCAGCATCCTTGTCAATGATTTGTACTGACATTGCGCAAAAGCAAGATGGGCCCAATTCGACTTTCTCCGTGGACGGTCAAAGGTCCTCAGAGCTAAAACAAAGTCTGAAATTCTCATGGGGTGGTGAAAGAGTCCATGTTTCCTCTCAGCATTTCCATGAATTCTAAAACATGCATTCTTGGAACAAAATGGTGCTGCTGCACTCTGATTGGTAGAGGGCAGTAGGGAGAGCTCTTAGAGTGGTCACATGACCCTGTTCTGGGCAGGTCACCCTGCCCTGGAACTCCCCCCAGTTGATCAAATCTGCTCTCACGGAGGTCCTCTGTGGCTGAAACCCATCCTGATTGGTAGAGGGCAGTGGGAGGAGTTCTTAGAGGGGTCACATGACCTATTTCTGGGCAGGTCACCCCGCTCCAGAACGCCCCTTGATTGGTCAGATCTCCTCTCAGGGTGGTCCTATGTGGGGCAAAACACATCCTGATTGGTAGAAGGTGGTGGGAGGGGTTCTTAGAGGGGTCACATGACACCCTTTGTTTCCAGTCATGTGTCTGTCTCGATCCCAGAAATAATACCCCAGGGGCGGATCTTAGGGTGGGTGTGACCTGAGGGGTCAGGGGTTGGGCCTATGCTTGATTGATGGTAGGCCCCTTATACTACTGAGGAGCTTATAGTGTTCCTGCATGTTTAAAATGGAAGAACAAGACTCTCCATTTGGGAATAATGATCCTCAAGGAACCAAGATATGGAAGGAGAGCTACTGTGTTGGAGAGTTTCTCTCCTCTTTCCCTTGGAAAAAGCCCTTATCCTGCTAATTGGATGAATTACATTTAAAACAGGAAAGCTAAAATGTCTCATTTAGTCTCATTGTACTTGGAATCCTTTGACCATAGTGAGCTACAGAAAAACTTCAGGATTGATCTGGAGTACACAGAACCCATTTTCTGTTAAAGTGTATTAATGCCAGGGTCTGTGCAATTAGTGAAAAGTCAATTCCCATTACTAGTTAACACTATTGAATATCTGCTTTCTTTAATAAAAAGCCATGTCCAATATAAAGAGTGTAAATCAATAAGCAGCTACATTTAAATCTAGTCTGCCTTCTCGTAAAATACACAGACACACTACACTCTTAAAGCCTAAATGTCTGCCAAAAATGCTGTGTTCTCACATGCTTCTGAATAATGTTCTGGTTGCTTCTGTGTTTCAGTTCTTCATCAGCAAATAATTTACTAATTTCTAAAAACTTTTCAGTAAAACTGCCAATTTTTGGTAGAATGTTTGTGTTAATTTAGTACCCATCAAAAGTGTTTGAATGGCTGAACTCTTGTATAGAGCTGAATCCTCTACTTAGTTAGAAATGGGTACAAACCCAGGCACTAGAAATACAGGCTTGCCTGCACTGAACCACCAATTTGCCCCCACCCTGACCCAAATTGTCCATACCAATTCAGTCATTGGTGCCTCTGATTAGAATGCTTACATGTTTGTTAATTAGTGCTAACTGTAGTTTTTATGATGGGGACAATTGTCTAGGGACAGGATTATGGGCCTCATGCAAAAACCATTAAAATCAATAGAAGTCTTTTGGATCAGAGATGCCACTGATCATTTTGGAGAGGCTACCATACACACTGGTGCATAGTGACAAGGGTTAGAATTGAATTAGCTGCTCTAGCGATGACCTTTGTATTTTATTTTGATAGATATTCCCCCGCCCCATGACTGAATTGGAAAGCTACAGTGTATAATATTGGAGGTGTAATATAAACTGGATGCAAACCATTATCTTTTGTCATCATGTTCTCAGCTTTTCCTGAGATGAAGTCCAACGGTGAGAGAAAAATACATTTGATTTTACAAGTATTAGCTCTTTAGTATTAAACAGTAGTGTGCAGATCTCTATAACTATTCAGCTGGAACCATATGTCAATATCCATTCAACTGAAGTTGTTGCCCAATTGAAAACGCACACTCTGTGCTAGTAACTTCCCCATATGAGGTACTGCTCTGGAGATTTATGCTAGCATTTCAAATTAGGATTATGTCATCTGATCCTGCCCAGCCACATGGGCTGGAAAGGAAGCACAGTGCTCCAGGGATTGTCGTTAGTTCCCAAGAGCAAAGTCTCATCCCAGCCTGTGCTGCAGCATGGGGTACAAGGGAATGAGGCCCACCTGAGACTTCCTCTGGACTGAGACCCAGTAGAGTTCCCCTCACCTTTGGGGACATCAGGCCCCAGATCAGTTCCCCATTCCCCAGACACATCTGTTGAAGAAATACAGTGGACCATTCCCCAGAAGTAGAGGCCACACCTGTTTTTGTTTCCACTGAAATGTTTTCTTTGACGGTTTTATTCCAATAAAAACTGAAAAATATCCAGCAAATGAAAAATGAGCATTTTTGGGAGGGGAAATTATTTGTTTGATGAAAACCAAAACATTTAAGCAAAAACAGGCTTTTTTGCCCCATGAAAATCTCCATTCACCAAAAAAAGCATTTTTTTTTTAATTAAACAAACTGATGAAAAATTTTCAGTCAGGTCCAGTCCCATTCCTCCATCTGGTCACAAGCTCTCCTGTCCTCCCTTCATTCCTTTACCTACTCCCTTGCTCCCTCTTACCCACCCTCTCCTGCTATTTCCCTTTATCTCACCTCATAGATATTAAAAACAATGAGGTGGAACTGACATTGCCAGCCACTATTGATCACTCTGCATACAGGATGCATCTTTTCCCCCCCATTTATCATAGGCTTTATCATTCATTCAGACAGTAAACACATGTATTCCACCAGCCTGCATTGCAGCATTTAGCAGTGGAGGAATAGAGGACTGCATACAAAGTTTTTTGTTTTGGGAGCTCTGTGCCCCTACAGTCTTACCATAGCTGGGTGTAGTAACTCCAGGTTGAGCTGAGCTAGATATACCCAGTAATAGGGTGCATTCGGTTCCAAGCATGCTCATTAGCTGTTTGAAGCTGCTTAGATGACTTCCATTATGGGCAAGCAGCCTGGCAGGACACATCCAGAGTCACTCTCTGCAAGTGGAACTAAAGGGTGTTCAAAAGGAGGAGAAGGAGGAGGAGGAGGTTTATAAATAGGAGAAGTGGGAGCTAGCTCCAAGGGCTCCCTGGTGGAGCTGTGTAAGGTTCTGAAGGGTCAGCTGTGAGGATTGTGTCTAGGACTTTTGCCTGTTGTTTGTTGGATTAAAAGTTTATTAGAGAATGTTTAAATAAAAATGATACAAAGAGTTCAAAGCGTCAGTTGTTGGTCATTGGGGGCAACATACTACAGGTACTCTTACCCCATGGGAGAAGAAGAAGAAACTAGAATTTGCTGTGGCCTGTGCAAATTGCAGATTGTTGTTGCAGAAACTCAAGGGGAGTTTTGAGGGAGACTGTGAGACTATGATTGGTTTTCCAACTTTTAGGGCCAGGTATGTGCCCTATGGGGAGTTTAGACACCATTCAACAGAGACTGAGAAGGGTAAGTCCAGAGAGGAATTTTAGGGGAGTGTATGTTTGTGTGTGCGTGTGCTCATAATTATATTTTTGCATTTGAACTTGTGATAATAAGTGTTAAAATTTTGGGGACCTCCCACTCCTCAAGTGTTATCTATAAATGATTTGTCATTGATAATACTCACAATTGTTTCAAGAATTAAGTAAATTGGGGGTGGGGGTACTAGGTGTATTTTTTTCCTGTAGAAATTGTGTTATTCTCCTTCTATCAGAGATTTAACTGTCTAATAGCTATCAAAGACCTGAAAAGGCTAAATAAACTCTGTCTGTGGCACAGCTGAGAAGTAAGCTGAGATTCAGGAAAGGGGAGGAAACATTATACCTTATATTAGCACAGTGCTTTCCCCAAGTCTGTTAAGCAAGGATTATCTTTTGTAAATCAGCTAGCAGGATGGCAACCTGATCCTAATTGGGGCCTCTGGGTGCTTCTGTAACACAAATAATTAAAATGAATTAAAAGCGATGTGAAGAGTAATGGCAGAATTTGTATTCATGTTGCCAGAGTCCTTTAATTTCCAGTGATTTTATTGTTTGAATAAATACAGTAAATCAGTGAGAATTATATTATTTATGATAACCACACCAGAGTTTTGTGGGTCTTTTCCCCTATCTAGTGGCTGGACTAGTTTAATCAGTCTGCTGCAGTTGGCAGTCTTGAGGGTTAGTCCTTAGCTCACCTGACTAAGCCTTTGCTTTAAGTATTGGAAGTCTCTAGCTCAAGACTCTCTCTGGCTTGCCCTAGAGGAGTCCCAACCGATACTGTATATTTGGTATAGTAACTCCACAAGTGATAAAATTTCATATTCAATGAAACTGTATTTCCTGTTACTGCTGTCACAATGCATCTAGTGGATTGACAGCTACCAGTGTGATGTGCATGTATAATTCCTATATTTAGCAGAATAGTTTGCAAATTTTCTACACAGTTTGATCATGTAAAGTGATGACTGCTTTACTAGACAGCTGAAATTTATACTATCAGAATGTAGGAATGGAAAACAGAGCTCGCTCTCATTTTAAGTAGCCACTTGTAATGCTGTATCCTGGTGAAGCTTCTATCCCTGTAGGTACTTTTTCTTAACTGAAGGTAGAGATTTTCAGCTGGAATGTCCAGTAGATAGGTATGAAATTCCTAAATATACTGTGGGGCACTAGCACTGTAAAATTTATTCCAATAATTCTGATGTCCCTATAAGGGGCTATCTTGGAGCAGCAGTAGATTTAGCTGGGGCAGCAGTGCATTTAGCTCTCTGAGCAAAAGGTTGTCTAAGATCCCAGACAAATAAAGGTTGTGAAGTACATTGCTCCAGCCAGGGGTTTTGACTGATTTTATTTTTTGAAGGAATGGATGACGCCATTCTGGGATTCACCAGGTTATTCACAGTGAGAGAGTTTAATTATTTTTTGCAGCTGTATTAAGAGAATGGCTAAGTGTTTTACACATTTAACATGTGCCAAGTCTGTGGCCCTGATTCTCATGTCCAGCTGAGCTCTATTCAATGCAGGCCTGAGGGGAAGGGTAAAGGTAGCTTTTCACTGCCTGTGCGCTCCCTGAACCTGGGGCTGATCAGAGGCTGGTTTAGTCCACTAAATTAGAACGGCATCAGGACTGCTCTAAATTGCACTCACCTGCCCAGAGGTTGTTTCAGCTGCTGATAATAGCTACAGCTCCTTTTGTTTGACTCCACTCTTACACAATTCCTGCTCTGGGGACTGTGAAAGGTGGGTGGTACAAAGGTGGCGAAAGAGACTGTAGCAGGGCCGGGAGTCTGGGATTGCATCCTGAGATAGTAGTAGGGTAACTGATTTTTTTCCCCTTATGTTCCAAATGGATTCTAATTAAACTATTTGAATGAGGAGGGAAAACAAACTCAACATGAGGAGGGCGGGGGGCGGAATTCTGACTCTCCATTTTATTCTGCTCAGTTAAAGGGACACTGTCTGATCAAAACTGGCTCACCATTTATGTTGAGAAGCAATGAGCTTCTACTAACCCTGTGACCAATAGAAATATTTCCACAGCCTGTCTTTTCCAGTTACAATGGAAACAGAATTTTCAACCCGAACATTATGATGGAGTTTTTTGGAAGTGCAAAGGACAGATAAGCACTCAACTCCCATTCAAAATCAATGGAAACTGGGGAACCTAACTCCCACTTGTGCCTTTAAAAATTGCCACCTACAGTGTTATGTCAATATACAAGAACCTGAAGATGAAATTAGTTACTTATCGATGGTGTAAAAATGAGAGAGAAAAAAGAAAAGTAGATCTTAAATATTTTTACAATTTTAATCTAAATCGTTTCTTTCTAGAGCAGTGGTTCCCAAACTTGTTCCGCCGCTTGTGCAGGGAAAGCCCCTGGCGGGCCAGGCTAGTTTGTTTACCTGCCACGTCCGCAGGTTCGGCTGATTGCAGCTCCCACTGGCTGCGGTTTGCCGTCACAGGCCAATGGGAGCTGCTGGAAGTGGCAGCCAGTACAATAACTTCTCACTTAAAGTCACCGGGTTAACATTGTTTCGTTGTTATGTTGCTGAGTTGCTGATCAATTAGGGAACATGCTCGTTTAAAGTTGTGCAATGCTCCCTTCTAATATCGTTTGGCAGCCACCTGCTTTGTCTACTGCTTGTAGGAAGAGCAGCCCGTTGCAGCTAGCTGGTGGGGGTTGGAACCAGGGAGGACCGTCAGCCCCCTATCAGCTCCCCTAAGTTCCCTGTGCAGCAGCTGCCTGCAGTTCAGCTGTGTCCCTCCCCTCACTGCCATGTGCTGTTCCTGCCCTCTGCCTTGGAGCTGCTCTCCGAGACTGCTGCTTGCTGTGCCTGTGGGAAGGGAAGGAAGAGGGGGGTTAATGTCAGTGTGTCCCCATCCTCCCTGCTCTTGCACCCCGCTTACCCCATCTTGCACAGAGCAGGGCTCAGGATGGAGGGAGCTTGCAGCAGCTGCAGTCTCAGCAAGCTGATCTAATTAACAAGGCAGTGTACTTATATATATATATATATATATATATATATATATATATATATATGTACACGCACACACCTTTTGTCTGGTGAAAAAAATTTCCCTGGAACCTAAGCCCCTGATTTACGTTAATTCTTATGGGGAAATTGGATTTGCTTAACATGGTTTTGCTTAAAGTCGCATTTTTCAGGAACATGACTACAACGTTAAGTGATGAGTTACTGAATGTCCCTCAGCCCGCACCACTTCCAGCAGCTCCCATTGGCCTGGAGCAGTGAACCACGGCCACTGGGAGCCGCAATCGGCCGAATCTGCGAACATAGCAGGTACACAAACCGCCCGCCCACCAGGGGCTTTCCCTGCACAAGCGGCAGAACAAGTTTGGGAACCACTGTTCTAGAGGATAGCAATGCCACTATTATTTCTGCAAAAAATTGTTCTACATTTGCTTTGGCTATGCTTACACTCTTTGTGAAATTTTTGAGCCTACTGAATTTTATTAGCATGAATGTTCCCGGACACAAAGTTCAAAGTCATGTACATCAGTATTTGTGGAAACTAGATATTCAATCCACATGGGCAAGTATTTCCCTTGGAAGTATTTGCATGTTGATCCAACCATGGGACAGAAACAATACCATTTGATTTAATTAATCAATCACAATTAACTAAGCACAGTTTAAATTTCAAATACTGAGCACTGACTACCTGAAGCAAAGTGCAAACCATCCATTAGCCAAATTTGTAAAAATTTAATTGATTTCAAATAATGAATAAATCTGAGGAAATTCCAATGTGTTTGTGGGCATCCCACAAGCAGAAAAAGAGAACTAAGCTCATCAGGTAAAATGTTAATGATGATTAATTGGCTCAGTGCTAGTAACTTGTAACATAAGAAATGTTTTTTCTTAAGTGTGATATTTTTAATAATAAATCTGTAGCCAGCTCAGATCTAAAACAATATGAGAGACTTAAGTGTATATCGCATTTTCACAGAAGCATTTTTAACAGCAGTTAAAGCCTATGGCAAAATATTTTGTGTCTGAAGAAAAGGCCTAAACCATTCCAGAGACACCAAGGACAGTAGATTTTAGACCCTCAGTTTTCTTACTCTGTGAAATGTGTGAGAGACTGGGAAGTTGCTCAGTAAGAGGATAAAGAAATGTGCTTTCACCTTTGAGTTCAAGTGCATGGCTGTGATCTTATCTGAAATTAGTTTGATTAGTATCAGCTTGAACTGCATAAACAAAAATAAAAATACATCAGAAGCCTTGACACAGCTGGGTACAGCTGACACTATCTGAGCCTGAACGAAGAGTTGCTGACTGAGAGTTAATATCACTAGTGAGGCTCTGCAGGGAAGTCTGTGGTTCAGCATGAGTATTACACAAGCTGTTTTCCATTTCCAGCAGTTGCTTTTTGTTCACAAGCACAAATCTATAAATATCCATTTTTACGCTATAAATATGTTCACGGACAGCTAATTTGGGGAACAAAGGTGTATTAGAAAGGCAATTATAAATTACACCTATATTTTAGAACTGAGTTTTTGTTAATTTTGTCTAATCTTTCCCTTAAATCCACATGCATTTAGTGCTCGCAAATGGCACCAGATTGACAGCTCTGGGTTCTGAAGCCTTGTATTTATCCACAGAACAGATACAGAACTAGCAGTAAATGTTCAGGCTTCCCTTTTCTGCCCTACCGATATGCCTCTGCCCAGACCTAGAAGGATAATCTCTGAGAGTGAGAAGATTGTTCAGAGTTTCATGCTTTTGTAAGGATTGATCCAAAGCCAGTTGAAGTCAAAGGGAATCTGTCCATTGAGTTTGAGCTTTGAATGAGGCCCTCCTTCCAAGGGGCCACTGCTGAGATTCTAACGAGTATGCCACTACTGGTACTGGTGGAGTGGTCCAATACCTTATTTTGCACAGGCCATTGAAGAGATTTTAGAATATCATGTATTTATAATTTGTATTGTGGCAGCATCCAAAGGCCTCAATCAAGATGTGCTAGCTGCTGTACTAACATAAAAAGACAAGGGTCTTGGTATTAACTTTCCAAACTGTGATGTACGGGACACCAGCACTCTGAGAAGAGCAAGCAGATCTTGTCATGCTGGCTCTGCGGCCTGCCTCCTTTTCTCCACATGCTAAATTGCTTCCTGTTCTTTCCTAATAGTAATTTTCCACATAAAGAATTGACTGCAGTTGTCACAGGGATAGGAGGGGAGGAGGAAGCAGAGACTTGGCCTGGCCGAGCTGGCCAGATACCAAGAGGAGCACAAGATGCACATTTTGAAAGGGTAGCAGAGCTGCTACTACAGGTGACATTCCCTGGTAGCACCAGGAGCAATTCTGAATGGCTCAGAATTCCTACTGGGTCTATCCCTGCTATGTGGTACCATGTACACTCCACCACAGAGCTTGTCTCTCTAAGCCTTTGACATCATGGCTTTCTTGTACTTGGAGAGTGTAGCATTCAGGTATAAGTGTGCTCCTTGTCTTGTGTTAGTTCCATTGTAATTGCTTCCTCTCCACATCTTGAACTAGTGGTTTTTAGCTTTTTTTTGTTCAACAGCTAGCATGTTATAAGAACTACAAACAAATAAGAATTAATACTACAAAATGCTTTTATTTAAAATAAATGTGCATGCCTGCATTTTGCAAGTAAGAAGATTGGGTAAACTACAGCGTGCCGTATATAAACGCAACAAAGACCTAGTCCTGCAAACACTTCATACCAAGCACAGAGCGTGCTACTATAAGTAGTGCCATCAGATGCAATGCTATTACTCCCAGTATTCAGCCTTATTAATGGTTGGTACTATGTGTTTGCAGGATCGGGTCCTATAAGTTTTAACACCACAGACCTGCACGTTCTGTTAACCACTTACAATGGTATTATTTTGGGAATGAAATGTAAAGAATCTGCTTCAAAACTCTGCCCTCACTCAGACACATGCAACAGCCATGAGAGTAGAGTTTAATCCTTTGTCTGTGACTTACTCAGGGCCTGATCCAAGTCCCATTTAAGTCAGTAGAAAGACTCAAGTGGACTTAGTTCAGTGGCTTACACTCTATGAAATGCCATTGACTTCAGTGGGGTTATACATAGGTGTAGGGACCTCTGGATCAGGTCCTAACTCTCTGCATTATTTGGTTTGATGTCTTTCCCATATACAACTCTGACTTTGCTATGGAGCTCTATTCTCTCACTGTCTCACTAAGATCTTGATCTGGGTTTCTGTTGTTGTTCGGCTTTTTTGCACAGAGAGCAGGATTATTCCAGTTTCTTCAAGGGTTAGAAAATTTCCCGTCTACCTATTTTCCACTGACTGACTCTATATTCCCAAGCGGCTCTTTGTGCCCACCAACCATAGCCAAAAATGGTTTAAAACAAAAAATAAAATAACATCAAGAAGATAGAGATACCTATAGCAGATCTCATTGTATATCCCCCACTGACAGTGTCATGTGGAAGGGAAATTGTTCTATCAGTGACTGTTAGATTCATGACCCCAACACAACCTTGAATTGGCCTTTAGTTGTCTCTGATGGGAACTGAAGAACAGCTCCTGTCGACATGATTGCTGCTCTCCAATGAATCAGAACACGCAGGGCACAGAGCAGCACATTAAACTAGCAACAGAAATATATCACTGTACTTTTATATAGATGTATTGCTTTTGCCCAGGCATATAAATGATTGGGCTATCCACTTATTTTTTTTCAAGGATTATAAATTAAAAATAAGCTGAGGGTTTTGAAATTATGTTCCTTTTTAAAAAACTGGGTAGCTATTTTAAGTCTGCAGTAAAATATTTACAGTTAATCTGAAAGCATATGTCCACTTCACCATCCTCTGTAAAAGAAATCTACTTCTGCAATTCTGACTCAGCTAATTAACTTAACATATGCATTAAGTATTAAATTTGATTATATTGTGTTAAATTTATGCCAACCAACAGCTACTAGTTTTCTTAAAAAGAAGCTATTTGGGATTTTCTCTCTCTGTCTGTGTGGGGGTAGGTAGTTCTGAGAATCATGCTATATCTTAATGGGGGACTAAAGTTAAGACTCTGGCATTTTTTTAAAAATTGCAGAATCTGTGCTTTACATGTGTAATTTTTTTATGGTGTAACAATATTTCATAAAATCAGACTGTGTAGTACCAATTTACCTTAACCAAAGGTCACTTTGACATAAAAGTTAGTTTGATATACAGCTACGTAATTTAACGTGGTGCCTCAGAATTGAAATGTTCCGTCATTAAATTGTATTCAGTTTTTGCAGCCTTCTCTGCACCCTGATAAAATCTGTTTAATTCTGTGATTATTTCATTCAGTTTAAACATCTGGAATGAACTTCACTACATGTTGATCGTTTCATACCCCTTGTATCTTTAAAAGAATGTGTAGTACACATAGTGTAGTATTAGTGTGGCCTGCTTTAGGGGTGTGTGTGTGCTGAGCCAAGTGGCCTGCTAAGCTAGGCTGAAAGCTTAGAGGCTCTAGCCCACTGTCCATTGATCTCTCACCCCTTGACCTTATGACCTTTGATCCCTAGCCTGATTGCTTGACGAGGGTGTGTGTCAAGGTTTCTTTCACACTCTAAACTTATTGGTACAAATGTGGGGACCTGCAGGGACACTTCTAAGCTTAATTACTAGCTTAGCTCTGGTATACACTGCCACCACCCACAATTCCAGTGTCTGGGGCACTCTCTGTCCCCCCCAAAACTTTGTCCCCTCCCTGGGTTGCCTTGAGGGACTTTACCAATTCCCTGGTGAACACAGATCCAAACCCATTGGATCTTAAAACAAGGAGAAATTTACCATCCCCCTCCTTTCCCCCCAGCAATCCCTGGTGAGTCCAGATCCAATCCCCTTGGATCTTAAAACAAGGAGAATTTAACCATCCCCCCTCCTTTCCCCCACCAATCCCTAGTGAGTCCAGCTCCAATCCCTTTGGATCTTAAAACAAGGAGAATTTAACCATCCTCCCTCATTTTCCCCACCAATCCCTGGTGAGTCCATATCCAATCCCCTTGGATCTTAAAACAAGGAAAAATCAATCAGGTTCTTAAAAAAGAAAGCTTTTAATTAAAGAAAGAAAGATAAAAATCATCTCTGGAAAATCAAGATGGAAAATACTTTACAGGGTACTCAGATTCATATAGCCCAGAGGAAACCCCCTCTAGCCTTAGGTTCAAAGTTACAGCAAACAGAGGTAAAATCTTTCCAGCAAAAAGAAACATTTACAAGTTGAGAAAACAAACATAAGACTAACACGCCTTGCCTGGCTAATTACTTACAAGTCTGAAACATGAGAGACTGATTCAGTAAGATTTGGAGAGCCTGGATTGATGTCCTGTCCCTCTCAGTCCCAAAAGCGAACAACAAGAAAACAAAAAGCACAAACAAAGACTTCCCTCCACCAAGATTTGAAAGTATCTTGTCCCCCTATTGGTCCTCTGGTCAGGTGTCAGCCAGGTTTACTAAGCTTCTTAACCCTTTACAGGTAAAAGAGACATTAACCTTTAATTATCTGTTTATGAGAGGCTCTAGCCTACTGTCCATTGATCTCTCGCCCCTTGACCTTATGACCTTTGATCCCTAACCTGATTGCTTAACGGGGGGGGGTGGGACTAACTCAGGGAGAAAAGAGGTTAAAAAACTGACTCCCAAATGACCAGAGGAGCTAGCCAACAGGGAGGGAGTTTAGAGAGGGACTGTGAGGAACAGATGCACCTAGCAAGCATATTCTAAACTTAAGCCAGTAACTGCCCATAAAAACAAACACAAAAATCTTCAAGAGCAGAAGTCCAGTAGCAGAGTGGGAGCTTTCCAGTTAATTGCACTGAATGTACCATGTATGATTGCCTGTCTTGTGGACAGGGGACATGTCATATGGTGCAAGCAGCCCATGGCCCTCAGAGAGATAGTATGGGTCCTTGAGGCCATCGTGGCTGAACTGAAGGAGCTAAGGGAGACAGAGGTACATAGTGGAGACTATTAGAGACACAATAAAGCAGTCCCGCCCCCAGTCTGAGAACACCTAGGCTGTTAAGAAGGATGTAACTCTTCGGCAAGGAGAGCATCAAACTGGGTAGGAGGGAAACAATCCCATAGCTGGGACCTTCCTTCCAGATGATGTCATGGTATCCTCTCAGGGTTTGTGATGACTGGGAGAACCGCATGGTAAATTGCCTGCTGTGAGCAAAGGTTGCAGATTTCACAATACATCTAGACAGACTTATGTGCAGTGCTGGAGTGGAGCTGATGGTCATGGTCTATGAAGGTACCAGTGACATAGGGAAAAGTAGCACAGAGGTCCTCAAGGCCAAATTTAGACTAATAGGTAAGAGATTAAAGCCCAGGACCTCCATGGTAGCTTTCTCTAAACGCCTTACAGTTCCATGTGCAGGGGCAGTTAGACAGGCAGAACTACAGGGTCCCAATGTGTGGATGAAACGATGGTATAGGGAGGAAGGTTTTAGATTTATTAGGAACTGAGGAATTTTTGGGGAAAGGAGGAGGAGGCTATAGAGGAAGTATGGGCTCCACCTAAACCGAAACAGAACCAGATTGCTGACGTATAAAATTAAAAAACAGAGGATTTTATAAACTAAAGACTGGGGTAAAGCCAACAGGAACAGAGGAGAACACAGTTGGGAAAGATGCATCCCTTAGGGATGCATTTATTAAAGGGGGAACTCTATATCCTGCTATTGAGTAAAGGTAAGAAGTTGGTAAATTACAGGTAGGAGCTTTTCCAGAACAGTCAAATGTTACAGTCCCATTTTAAATATAACACATGAAGACAAGCAACTGAAATTGACAAAATGTACAAGCAGGGGTGAAAGTAACTTAAAGGACTTACTGGCACTCCAGAGTCCTGCAGAGGGGGAGGGGCCTCAACTGGAAGAGGTGTGGCCTCTATTGGAAGAGGTGGGGCCTTTAAATCCTGGGGCTTTTAAATCAGGATTTAAAGGGCTCAGGGATTCGGCTGAAGCTAGGAGCCAGGCCCTTTAAATTAATCCCGGAGCTACTAGCTGCAGAGGCGGCTGGGAGCCCTGGGGTTTGGGCAGAGGTGAAAGTAATTTACATTTCTTACCCATATGGTCGAATCACAAGCAACCCACCCACCTCTCCTACGTACTTCATTGATCCCTCCCATTGCATGACATGATAGAGAAAATAAAGCTACTATTACTACTACCAGTACTGTCTGTATTAAAATTTACTATTGGAATAAGCCTGAAAAAGTGAAAACTCACTGTCACATTTTTCTCTGTGTCTTCCCTCCTCCTCCTCCAGCCAGGCTGCCGATGCTAGGCTCTGTGCTTTCTCCCTGCCTGGCACTCAGCAGCTGCTGCATAGACTTCCCTTTAGCTTGCAGCAGGGAGACTGCCTGCTGCATAAGAAGTTTAAACTCAGTTGTTCCCTGATGGTTCAGCCCCCAGGGTTAAGAGATGTTTCTGGCATCTTTGTTAATTTCACTCCCAGTTGTTGGGGGGTGGGGAAAGCTGTGTGTGACCATGGCAGGGGCAGTTCTTTTCTGCCCTCCACATGAGGGGATCTCCAATACTACTAAAATACAATAGTAGGGGCCGGTTGCTGGGGTCAGGGCAGTTGGCGGCAGGCTGCAGCTGCATTGTTTGTGACACACACATACAAGCAATGCAGCTGCAGCCTGCCACCGACCAGCAGCGACCCCAGCTACTGTGGGCTGCTGCCTGCAGAGAGCCAGCAGGTGCCACTGGGCTGGATCTGCCAAGGAGTAAGTAACCAAGGCAAAAACCACAGCCAGCCAGTCAGGGAGGGAGCCGGGGGGAGGGGAGGAGAAGAGGAAGGGAAAGTCAGGGGTGAATGAAGGACAATTGGAATAGTCTTCATGAAGTATACAAGATATTTAAAGAAAGCTTTATCAATTTCAGCCTCTGCACTCTGCAGGCAGGACAAAACAAAAAGAGATCTGAGATTGCACCCTGTGTCCTAAGGACATTTCAGGTGTTTAAATCAATATAGAAAGAGGGTGGATTGGAATGAAAACTACTATTTCTTTCAAAGGAGGCACAATAATTTCACTGAATATTCAGTTTTCCCCTCCAATCCCTTTGTGGTTTTGTCTATGGGAGTATTTGCTTTCCCTATAAATCTTTAGTTGCTTTAGCAAAATTGCTTTGCCCAAAATAAACCCTAATCATCATGACGCATCTTTCCACCATGTTCTCATGTTTTTTGTGTTGTTTTTTTTTAAACAGTAACATTTCAAAGAGGATCTGCAAGCAGTTTGGACATCACAACCATGATCCTCTGCTGGGGAGTGAATGGGATAGATTTAAACTTGGAAATGGTTCCTGATTTTGATTGTGTTTAGGAGATCCCCTCATCTTGAGGGTAGAAAAGAACTGCGCCTGCCATGGTCACACACACCCAACAACAACTGAGAGTGAAATTAACAAGGATGCCAGAAATGGCTTCTAACTCTGGGCACTGAACTGCACAGGGAACAGCTGAGTTTAAACTGTTCTTTTGCAGGCAGCAATAGCAGGCATCTCAGCCAGTCTACGGCAAGCTAGAGCCTAGAAGAAAACCCCTGCTGGGGGGAATGGGGAGGAATTCAGAGCCTTGTCTGCAGCCCGGCTAGAGGATGGGGAGGGAGGAGACAAGAAACCAATGTGACAGTGAGTTTTCTCCTTCCACTTGCTTTTATTAGCTCAGGATTTAAGCTGTGCAGCCAAATGCTTGTATTTGTTGTGTATATTAGTAGGAGAGATCCCCTCATCCCCGGGAGCAGACAGGGACCCATGCCATGGTTAAACATTCCCTCCCCTCGACTCCCGTTCCCCAGCTACTGTGAGTGAAATTAACAAGGAGGCCAGAAACCTAGCCCTGGGGGCTGAACCATCAGGGAACAGCTGAGTTTAAACTATTCTTATGCAGGGAGCAGGCTTCTCTTTCCCTCCCTCAGTCAGTCTCCTTTTCTTACCTGTCCTTCGTACCAGCGCGTACCCGCTTACTTTCACCTCTGTGTACAAGTGTTTATATACAAACACTAGAACTAGAATGGCATGGAATTAAATGAGGATATTGATATGATGGGCATTGTAGAAACTTGGTGGAAGGAGTATAATCAATGGTACATTATATTACCTGGGTACAAAATATATAGGAAGACAGAGTAGTTCATGTTAGAGGAAGAGTGGCACTATGTGTGAAAGAAAGCATAGGGTCAAATAAAGTAAAAACCTTAAATGAATCAAACTACCAAAGAATCTCTATGGATAGAAATTCTGTCCTTCACCAATAAGATTATAGCAGTAGGAATGTACTCCCAACTACCTGACCAGGATGATGACAGTGAGTGATGGTGAAATGCTCAGGGAGATTAGAGAAGCTACGAAGGCAGAAAATGCAATAATAATGGGTGATTTCAACTATCTCCATGTTGAGTGGATATTTGTCACCCCAGGAAGGGATGCAGAGATAAAATTTCTAGATATCATAAATGATGGTTTCTTAGAGGAGTTTGTACTAAAACCATCAAGGGGAGGGGCAATTCTTGATTTAGTCCTCAATGGAGCAGAAGATTTGCTCCAAGAGGTGAACATAGCTGAATAGCGACCATAATGTAACTAAATTTAACATCCTTGTAGGAGGCAAACACCAAAGAAACCAACCACTGTAGCATTTAACTTAAAAAAGGGGAACCACACAAAAATGAGGAAGCTAGCTAGAAATTAAAAGGAACAGTACCAAGAGTGAAATACTTGCTAACTGTTAGGAGACTATTTAAAAACATCATAATAGAGGCTCAAAGTAAATGTATAACCCAACTCTATAGCTTAGTGCTTAGGACACTCACATTGGAGGTCCAGGTTCCAGTCCCCACTCTGATGATTGCAGTATTTCATACAAAGGGAAACAACTTAAACAAGAGAAAGTGAGATCTACCCTAGAATACCTCATAACCCAGTGGTAAGGGAACTTACTTAGGATGTAGGAGACCTGGGTTTGAGTCCCTGCTCCAAATTAGGCAGAGTGAGGTTTTGAACTGGTGTCCCACACATCCTGGGTGAGTGCCCTAGCTCCTCCTCCTGACCTGGTTTAGGCCTAACTCCAGGAGAGGGTTTATGACTTAAAACCCACTCCTCTCCTCAGCACTTCCTATTGCCTAGTTTAGGTGGTTCTCTGCTCTGTGTGTTGGCTTTTGTGAATCCCATTCTTAGGCGCCTAACTCTCCCTATGCATTGTACAAGGAGCCTGGGTGCCTAACTCAGGGCTGTAGATCCACTAGGCAGCAGGATGCATAAAGAGTTAGGTGTTGCAATGCTGAGTCTAATTCCCTCCTTTTTGGATCAAGTCCTAAGGGCTCAATCATGAGCTGCTTTATGCAGCCACGTGGGAGACACAAGTCTACCCATACAGTTGCTCTGTAGAATGGGAGAGCACTTCTCTTCTCATATGGATAGGCAGGTAGGGCTGGGGATTGGGCAGAGCTAAGGTTCCATCCCCACAATGCACTAGCTAGCACCGACAGGAAATACCCTGCACCAGCTATAGGGCTGGCATTGATTCCTTCCTCTGGAGCAAAAGGGAAGTCAGAACCAAATTGTCACTTTGAGTCCATTCAAACTCTGGTCCGTTCCTGGGGAAGCACAGCTATATGCTGCCCATTAGTCAGTGCTCATAGTAACTCCATGATCTAGATCTAAGAGATGCTCCTGAGAGCAGCCACAGAACTGAAATGAAGTTAGTATCCTGGTCCTTCTTCATGTAACACTTTCACAGAAAAATGGTGAATAATTTAGGCTCTTGAGATGGGGTAAGCACAGATATTCAAAAAGTCATTGTTACTAGTTATTCTGCTTTGTGCCTAGAACTATTTACATTGAATCACAACCCAAATAAATCATAGTATTGATCTTAGCACGATCAAGTTTATTTGCAGTCTTGTAACCACATAGACAAATTCACTAAACTTCAACAAAAATAGGTATATCTGAAGTATATTAAGTACTTGGTACTTGAAGGACACATGGAAAGTCATTATGGAAAGGTACTAACTTTTTCTGGTAATAAATTTAGTTTTCTGACTCCTCAAACACTGTCAGCCCAGACAGTAGATTGTTTTATAGTGCAAGTCTGGCATGCTGTTAGCTTACTGATATTATGAATGTCTGTGATTTTATTTAGGGTTTAGGTTATCATAAGATGTTGAGATTGTGGGGGAGGTGGGGAAATCTTGAAATGTCCTAGCCTGCTCCCCTCAACCATTCATTCAGCAGCTCACATGAAGGGAAAGGTTGACAAATTTCTGATATCAAACCCAGCTGTCGGAACAACATAGGGTAATAGCTGTCCTTGTCAGATGTGCCAATTAATTCACCAGACTGTCAGTGTTGGTATAATTGATAGACTCCACAATCTGGCTGAGTAATGAAAGTCAAAAGTATTACTAAGACCATTTCATCTCCTAACAGATTTCCTAATATAACCTGAGCTGTCAGTGCATCAGAAAAAAAAAAATTAAAAATTTCTGCAAAGTTAAATAAAGGTTTTTAGGATGATTTTTTTTTAGAGGAGGGGGAGGTGGAGTGGATGAGATGGAAAATAACACAAACTGAAGAATCCTCTAGAGCAGCATATCTCAAATGTGGCCACAGTGTCCTGGACTGTTATTGGGGAAGGAGTGTGTGTGTGACAGGTTGGGTCATAGAAATTCCCTCAAGACTGTCAATAGATGTGCTGGGATCCCACTGAGAACAAACCCCCCTGCCAGAAAAGGCTTCCCTCCACTCCCACCTTGCTGAGCTAGACACATCAGTCGGCTCCAGCACAGACCAAGAGATTGGGCCATGCCCCCCTGCAGTTCACAGAAACTAAGATTCATTTGGCCCAGGGGCTTCTCAATTAACAGGGACTTTCCCTGCACCCAGTATTCAGTCTTTCTGGGAGCCTAAACCCTGAATAAATCCGTTTTACTCTGTATAAAGCTTATACAGTGTAAACTCATAAATCTGTCCTCTATAACTGCTAGAGAGCTATGCACAGCTGTTTTGTTCCCCTGGGTATTAATCACTTACTCTGGGTTAATTAATAAACAAAATTGAGTTTATTAAATATAAAAAGTAGGATTATGTGATTCCAAGTAATAACAGACAGAAGAAAGTAAGTTACCAAGCAAAATAAAACAAAACGTGCAAGTCTACGCCTAATACATTAAGAAACTGAATACAGGTAAATCTCACCCTCAGAGATGTTCCAATAAGCTTCTTTCACAGACTAGACTCCTTCCTAGTCTGGGCCCTATCCTTTCCCCTGGTACAGCCTTGTTAGTTCCAGCTCAGGTGGTATCTAGGGGATTTCTCCATGACTGGCCTCTTTTGTTCTGTTCCACCCCCTTTTATAGCTTTGGCACAAGGCGGGAATCCTTGGTCTCTCTCCCACCCCTCCTTCTAAATGGAAAAGCACCAGGTTAAAGATGGATTCCCATTCAGGTGACATGATCACATGTCCTTTGAGCCCCCCTCTATGCCTCCAGAACTGGCCCGCAGATATGTAGTGGAGACACAGCTAAACAGAGTCATCTACAGTCAATTGTCTTAGACAAAATTCTCAACCACCATTAATAGCCCACACTTTGCATAATTACAACCTCAGAGTTATGCTATATGTTCCTAGTTTCAGATACAAGAATGATACATTCATACAAATAGGATGAACACATTCAGTAGATTTTGAGCTTTGTAATGATACCTTACAAGAGATGTTTTGCATAAAGCATATTCCACTTACATTATATTCACACTTATAAACATATTTTTATACAGCATTATGGAGTGCAACATCACAGAGGCGAAAGGACAGCAACGCAGTGGCCCTCCCTGGTGCTCCTGGATGCACCGCCTTGGTGTTAGTTACTGGGGCTGCTAGCTGGATTTCCCTTCTCCCTTCCCCCCGGAATCACGTGGGACACAACGCTGGAGAAGCAGGCAGCCAGTGACTTCCTCACCTTCCAAGGAGAAATGGGGCTCAGGCTTTAGACTTCAGCCCTGAGGTTGCAGGGGGCAGGTTCCTGCCACGGGGCTTCGGATTCCAGCCCTGGGCTCCCAGCTGCTCAGCTTTGATCTTCGTCCTCCGGCCATGGGGCTTCGGGCTGCAGCCCCCTGCAGCCTCCCTTGGCCCTCCTCCCCTCCATCAAGGGCTTAATTTGTTCCCAGGCTTGCTGGGGCTGAGTACGTCTGCTGTGAAAAGTGATACTTGTATGTTTGTTAATCACTTTTCAAAACAGGCTTATTAGCTAGTAATAAATAATGATATATGCTGATAATAATAAATGATTTGGACATGCATATGTGTATATTTATTTTTTCCTAAAGGTAATTAAGTATTTTAGGGGAAAGTGTGAGAGCGGCTACCAGCAAGAGTTGGTGGCTGCACTCCGAGGCCACCAAAAATTTTGTCCTGAGAACGCCTGCTCTAGAGAGAGAACTTTACACAAATATTTTTTTAAAGTGGAATAGAAAATATAATTAAAAGAAGAATTAAACATTTCACTGAAAAAGATGTTTGTTAAAGGTTTTCATTTTAATGAGGCGAGACATTATTAGAAGGAAGTGTGGATACAGACCTTGAGCTATAGCTTGTGGATGACAGTCTCAGCTGAACACCCCTATTAGCATTATTCTTGATCTGATTCAGAAATATATTTGATTGGAACTTGTCTCTTTTTAACAAGTGCAAACATTTCTTGAAGCATAGTTTGGTATTTTTATTTTGTTACATTTGCCTTGTTTGCCATACCATCCGATCCATTCTCAACACAGCCCTCTTTAGGAAGAAATATAGTAATCTTTCAGAGTTTTGGTTTGTCCTGTTCCTAGCAGGTGACATAATAAAGGCCCATATAAACGGGAAACAAGTTGTCATCTCTGTTTCTGTAAAGTGTGGAGCATCTTCTGTGGTTGCAAAGGGACATGGTCAAGATCGTTAGTTAGACATAAAATTAGACCTACAATTGTTTTGGTTCACAGATGTATGTACATGC
The DNA here is from genome assembly GCF_007399415.2 of Gopherus evgoodei. NCBI lineage: Eukaryota > Metazoa > Chordata > Testudines > Testudinidae > Gopherus > Gopherus evgoodei. The sequence continues at coordinate 94,665,350 of NC_044325.1, forward strand.
CTCCATTCCTTCTGCCACACACCTGAAATAGCCCTGTGCATCCCTAATGTGGCCCTGCTAGGTGAGGTGGAGGAGGCAATGGGAACATCTGACCCTATACTCTCCCGCATTATACAACCAAACTATGCCACTTGGAGTTGCTGTGAACCTAAGCTCTGTGTCATGCAGAGGGTTTGCATGCCTGCCTAACTGCCAGGAATTCAGGTCCCTTCATTCCTCAGCAAACTGTTGCTTCTGCAGGACTCTCAGAGTTGGGGGATGCAGATAGGGGGATCAGACAGCAAATATGAAAAATTGGGACAGGGAGTGGGGGGTAATAGGATCCTATATAAGAAAAAGACCCACAAATCTGGACTGTCGCTATAAAATCAGGACATCTGGTCACCCGAGATGCAGATGAACTTGCCTCTCAATATATCTTGAATCATCAGTGGCATTTAAACAAATGGACTCAAGAGATATCTGTTAATTATAAAGCAAGTAAAATTCAACCCTGGCGTAGTTCCTTTCACTTGAGTAGAGTTTAGCAACATTACATATGGCCCAGATGATCTAATTCTAAGTCAGACAGTGTCCCAGCAAGGAATTCTACACATGCTCTATGAAAGGTTCCAGAACAGGAAAACTGAACTTAAAAAGAGATGTAAGCCAGTATTTCACAGAGAGGACCAATAATAATATTGGTGCCTCACTGAGTTTAAGAGATAATTGGAGGACCCTACAACCACTGGCAGTGCTGAGCGAGGCAAGTGAAAAAGGCTCTCTCTCTGATGCAGAGCTCTGCTTTCCCACTTCCTAGGATTTATGTACCTATGGATGTGTTTAATACTTGGTGATCAAAGGGTGCAAATAGTGGTTGTATTAATGATTTCAGCATAACCTCTCAATCCCAGGAGAGCACTAGAAATTTTCAACTTGGTCTTAATCTTCTGACACTTTTTATTAAGAGGTAAATTAAGTTCTGTTGCTTTACGATAAAGAAGTCTATAGCAGTGTGATTTATAACTCTGATATAAATTTCTGCTGAGAATTGTTAGATTCTCCTGTGGTGGTTCTCGGGGTGCGCAAGACTGAGGGTCACCTTATTACCCCCTGCCTGCAGCAAGAGGGAGAATTGCTTGTGCTTAATTGGGTGCCGGCTCCCTGATACCTCTTGCCAGTTAGCTACCCAAGCACTCTCCTCTGGGATACGCCAGCCCTTCCTTTGCCTTGCAGGCTAACAAAAGTGCAGCCCAGTCCCTATGCTCCTTTGAAGTGTTATCCACTGAACACTCACAGAAATACCAGGGTTGCTATCCCCAGGGTGACTGTATACACCCCAGTTTTGATTCAACTGGGGATCAGCTCCTTGTATAATACCACACCACTGAGATATATTTATAGTGAAAACAATCATGTTTATTATCAAAGACCATGATTCAGGAGATAGTGAGTAAGGCTAATGGGAACATAAGGATTAGATACAAAACAAAATCAGTGCACACTTTCGTGAGAGTAAAATTAACTTGACATGCTAACCTCGGGTCTAGAGCAGTCTTATGTCACCCAAAGCCTTGTGTAGCATTTCCAGCCAAGGCTGGTTGGGATCCCTTTTTTATGAATGTCAATGTGCTGTCCATTTACTTGCTAAGTGCAGGATAACCGGGTGCTTTTCTCGTTCCCTATTAAAACTTTAAAGTGAAACTGGGAAAAGGTCCTTTTCCCCCCGCTGTTATACTCTTCCTGTTAAATCCCTCAAGCCTTCCTCTGCATCTAGCTCAGATTAATGGCTATGAACAAAACAGTACAAGTTATATTTCAACAGAATGATGGATAAATATCTCTGGTCTGGCAGGAAACCAGTTTTTAACCTCTGCTGGCAATTAACACCTTAATATAAATTATAAGAACATCGTTCCAGTATATATATATATATAATTCACATAATAGCAGTACATTTTTATGACAATATTCATAACCAGTTACGTCGGCTTTCCTTTGATATCTTGCATGACATTCTTTGGTGAACCAGGATGTGCATGCCAGAATCATGCCTGTATCTTCTATGCACCCGCTCTGTGCCCTTTGGCCAGCTGGCAATAAGAGGTTCTTGATGCTACTGATGCTGAATATCTAAAGAAAAACTGATCTCATTTTGACACTCTTGCCTTTTTTAGTTATCCAAGTCTTGATACTATAATACCTGTTACTTTACATGGTGCTTTTCACCTGTAGATTAAACAGTTTTCGGGGTGGGGTGGGGGATGGTTTATTATTTCCATTTTGTTATAGGTGAGGAAACTGAGCCAGAGAGAGGGTCAGTGATAATTGCCTTATGCTACACAGCAAGTCAATGCCAGAGTTTGGGATTGAATTTTGTTCTCCTAATCTGGTTCACAGTATGCTGGATCACACTGCTTCTCTCATGGAGCACTATTATCTCTCCTCATGCAGTGGTCTGCTACTGGACAATAGATGTTCTGTGTCTGCTAATGATGTTTTTGAGACTCCAGAGTGAAAAGGGTATTGTGAATTTTGCCAGCTTGAAGCTGTCATCTTCTGGACCTCAGTTGTTTGTCTTGCATGGACATCCATCAACTGACATTTCTCTCATCTGAGCAAAAGGAAATACCATGTCCAAGTTCCTCTTGATGGATTTCTTCTTAGGTTACTCATGCTGAATCAAAAAGAGCATTTTCATGTTAAATGGCCAGTCAAAATAAAGTGGTTGTACACGTCTTAGTTTTCTGACTGCTCTCATAAATCAGCCATCATGAAGGCTGGCAATTAGAAAAAATAGCTAATAATTTTACTTGTAAATTAAGTGGATTTGATTTGGAGTCATAGAGAGGCCATAAATATGGGTCCTCACAATGTCATTGTTGCATAGTCATTTTTCAAGGTGTAACATGACTTGAAGGCTTAGAACTGGAACTCATGAAATTTGGGTCCCATTCCTAGCTCACCCATAGTTGAGCTTTTGAGATAAGGGAAGTGCAGTAGATCTAACATGCTTGGACTTGGGTAAAGCATTTGACACGGTACCTCATGGGAAATTAGTAGTTAAATTAGGGATCAGCACAAGAACTGTAAGGTGGAGAAAGCAACGGGTTGTGCAGAAAGTTGAATTGAGACTTGAGGGAGATTGATCCTGGAGGAACTCCACTAGTAATCGCACACAATATTTTTATTAATAGCCTGGCACAAAAAGTAGGAGTGTGCTAATATACTTTTATGATGATACAGAGTTGGGAGTAATCATCAATACTGAGAAGAATCTGAATATTATGCAGGAAGATCTTGGTGACCTTGAAGATTGTAGAGACAGAAATAGGATGAAATTCAATAGTACAAACTGCAAGTTCATGCACCTAGGGTCTAATAATAAGAATTTCTGCCCCAAGATGGGGGTTCATGAGTTGGAAACAACAGAAGAGGAGAGAGACTTGCATGTGTGGGTAGATCACAGGATGACTGTGAGTAAGGCTACATTTTAGTCATGGGTATTTTTAGTAAAAGTCATGGACAGATCACATGAAGAAAAGTTCACGACCCATGACCTGTCCTGACTTTTGCTTATACCCTTGACTAAAACTTGAGGGGGGTAGGAGGTGAGGTGGTTCGGAAGGGTGGCCCTGGGGGTGCTGGCGAGGATGGCATGGCCCGGGGGGTGCCAGTGGTGCTGGGGAGGGTGGTGTGGCCTGTGAAGGGCATCGCGAGTGCTGAACGGGGGAGAGTTGGTGGGGGCTGTGGCAAGCTCCCTACTCAGCTCCTGGGAAGTGGCGGCTCCAGCACCTAGCTCCATGTGCTATGTCCACTCCACCCTAAGCCCTGGTTCTGCAGCTCCCATTGGCTGGAAATCATGGCCAACTGGAGCTGCGGGGAGTGGGGCCTGCAGGCAGAGGCAGCATATGGAGCTAGGACCTAAGGACAGGGAATTCCTGTTGCCCTTCTGGGGAGCTCCCCTCCCCCCAGGTAAGCACAGCATTGCACCGCACCTCAGTCCTAAGTCTCCCAACTAGGTTGACCAGACACCAAATGTGAAAAATTGGGACAGGGATGGGGGGTAATAGGAGCCTATATAAGAAAAAGGCCACAAAATCTGGACTGTCCCTGTAAAATCAGGACATCTGGTCACCCTACCCCCCACACCCAAACTCCTGCTACTGGGGAATGGGGCAAGACTGCCCCAGCAGCGGCCAGCGCGCCTGATCCGGGAGCTGCCTGAGCTGCTCAGGTGGCCCCCTGGCCAGGCACACCAGCCGCTGCAGGAGTCACAGAGGTCACGGAATCCGTGACAAACATGGAGCCTTAATTATGAGCCACTTATGTAATTTGCCTGTGAAAAAGGCAAATGTGATCCTAGAATGTAGCAAGCGAAGCATTTCCAGTAGAGAGAAATATTAATGCCATTGTACAAGGCACTTGCAAGACCTCATCTGGACTATTGAGTACAATTCTGGTCACCCATGTTCAAGACGGATAAATGTAAAGTGTAACAGATGCAGAGAAAGCTATTAGGCCCTCCATTCCCTTAGTCATCCTATCTTATGAGAGAAGACTTGATGATCATGGCTTATTTAGTCTAGCAGAGAGAATGCTGGAAGTGGATATGGTAAGGCTAAATACAGGGGAGGGTGAAGAATTAGTTAAGCTAAAGAACAGTGTTGGCACAAGAGCAAATGGATATAGAGTGGCCATGAACAAATTCAGGTTGCAATCAGAAGGTGGTTTCTAACCATCGGAGGGGTGAGGTTCTGGGACAGCCTCCCAATAGGAGTTGTGGGGGGAAAAATAGTTTTAAGGGGGAAAAATTTAGTTTTAACGGAGCTGGACAAATCTGAATTCAACTGTAAGATGGAGTTGCTTGTGATCTTAGGGGAAAGGACTCACGGCTCATGTCAGTTTGCCCTATGTTCCTAAAAATTAATGTGTCAAGGCTTCACCTGGTTATCTTCAGGGGCCAGAAAGGGAATTTCCCCAAATGTACTCTAGGAGGTTTTTTTCTCATTCCTCTGAAGTATTAGGGATGGCCATGGCTGGAGATGGGATGCTGGATGGAGAGGGTCATGGCTCTGAGATGGCACCAAGCATTCTCCCTCTCTCTCAAGCACAGGTGCCGACTTTCCGGGAAGGTGCTCAACCCTCATTCTACCCCCGCTCCATACCATCCCTCAACCACTCCGCTTCTGGTTCCCATTCTGCCCCACCTCTTCCTGCCCCCACCTGACCCGGTTCCATCCCCAACCCCGCCTTCCCTTCCCTCCCTCCCTCAACAACTCCTGTACACTGCTGAGCAGCTGAGCGTGGCAGGCGAGAGGTGCTGGGAGGGAGAGGGAGGTGCTGATCAGTGGAACTCGCTGGCAGGTGGGAGGGCTGGGGGGGGAAGGAGCTGATCTGTGGGACTGCTGGTGGGTGCTGAGCACCCACTATTTTTTTTCCCGTGGGATGGAGCACCCATGGAATCTATGTTCTCAAGTGGCTGGCTGGTTCTTGTTCACATGCTCAGGGTCTAATTGAACGCCATGTATCAGATCAGGAAGGAATTTTCCCCCAAATTAGGATTGGCATTGACCTTGGAGGGTGGGGGTTGCCTTTCTCTGCAGCGTGAGTGCAGGTCAGTTGCCAGATTATGTAGGTATATAGCACTCAATCATTTCATTGCAGGGGTCTCGAGCACTGGTGTACTTCAGTCCTTCCTATTCGCCATCACTGGCAAATAATAATCTAGTTTCCTGTGGGCTGTATGGTTTATGGTCTAATGTCAGTTGTTGGGGTTAGTGTGCAGGTGCTGAGTGGTGTTGGTGGCCTGTCATATACAGGAGGTGATACTAAAAGATGATCTGGTAGTCCTTTCAGGCCTAGAAATCTGACTCAATTGTTTTTTTATGTGACCTTGAGCAAGCCACTTGGGTTTAAGCTATGAAAAGTGTGCATTCAAATCCCGCACAGAATGGGAATCATGTTTCCTTTTTTTTTTTTTCAGTAGGGTGCCCAGGGTCGTGTATGGTTAGAAAAGGATGTGGGCAAGGTTGTCAGGCCTAAAATTAGACCTACCTTTGTTTCGGTTCATGCAGGCTTGGGCACATTGCTATACCTCTGCTCTGCCTTGTGAATAGCCACAGTGCTGGATTCCAGGATTCTTGTCAATGTCTATAGGTAACAGAGGTGGCACACATTTTTAAGGGGCAAATTCTTAAATGCAGTGTGGGAGTGTCATGGTGTGAACCCCCACTCTGAACCTTAGCGTCCAAAGGATGGGGTACCAGCATGAATTCCTCTAAGCTTAATTACTAGCTTACATCTGATAGGGCTGCCACCAACCGGGACTTGCAATGCCTGGTACACCCTGGTCCCCCCAAAACCTTCCCAGGGGACCCCAAGACCCAGACCCCCTGGATCTTAAAACAAGGAGGAACTGACTATCCCCCCACTCCTTACCCCGTCTTAGACTTTCCCTCCCTGGGTCATCTAGAGAGGCTTCACCAACTCACTAGTGAAACAAGATCCAAATTCCTTGAATCTTAACACAAGGGAAAATAAACCCTTCCCCCACTGTGTCCTCTCCCAGGCTTTCCCTCCCTGGGCTATCCTGGAGAGATAGACAGAGTCAAGCTCCGCGAATCTAAAACAAAGGGAAATTTGCCTTCCCCCTCCTCCTTTCCCCCCACCACTCCCTGGTGAGTTTAGACTCAATTCCCTTGAGCCTTAACAAGGGGAAAAAATCAATCAGGTCTTTTAACAAGAAAAGCTTTTAATAAAAGAAAGAAAAAGTAAAAATTGTCTCTGTAAAATCAAGTTGGAAAATGTTACAGGGTCTTTCATCTTATAGACACTGGGATTACCCTCCCAGCCTAAATATACAAGTACAGCAACAGAGTTAAAATTCTTCCGGCAAAATACACATTTGCAAATAAAGAAAACAATCAAAAGACTAAAACCGCCTTTCTAACTGGTACTTACTAAACTGAAGAGGCTTTTTCAGAAAGATTGTAGAAATCTGCTTACATGTCTGGCCCCTCTCAGAACCCAGAGAGAACACACAGAAAAAAACCCAAGAAGCACAAAGGCTTCCCTCCACCAAGATTTGAAAGTATCTTGTCTTCTGATTGGTCCTCTGGTCAGGTGTTCCAGGTTTACTGCTAGTTAACCCTTTATAGGTAAAAGAGACATTAACCCTTAACCATCTGTTTATGACAGGGAGGCAATGCAAGGATCCCCTAGTCCACCCAACCCTTGCATTCCCAACCCTCCCCTAGTCTGCAAGAGCGCTTGCATATGGAGGCTCTGAGCTTTCTGCCGTGCAAGAGAAGACCCTCCCTGTGCAAGACCACTAGAATTCAGTCGCCTCCCTTCCTCAGCAAATTGAACAGGTTCATCTGCTTGGGGGATCTTCAAGTAGTAAGGATGGAGGTTGATTTTTCCCCAAGTTGCACATAGGATCTGACTTCCAGAGTTGTTGAACACCATCTTAAATGGGATTTGAATGCTCAGCACCTCTGGAAAACAGGCCCCAGGTGTCTGAACTATGCCCCATCCCCCAGATTTGAGACCCCTTTAGGAAAATTTGGGCCTTAAGGCTGTGCTTCAGGTTTTTTTACCCTGTAAAATGGTGATGATGATTCTTCAGAGGTGTTATGAGGCCATATTAATCTATATTTGTTGAGCTCTTTCAGACCATTGGATTGAAGATGTTGTGGAAATCCATACTATTATATGCCTAAAGTACTCATATATTGCTTCCTAGAACACAGAATGTAAACCGATCTTATTTCTTACAACAAATCTAGGGTATTTCATAGATAGAAACGTAGATGAGAAATAGATGATATCCTTACACTTCACTAGTGTTAGCCAGTTCCCTGTTTGTGCTAAGATATGTGGCAATAATATCTTAATGTGGTGGCCATCAGAGAATACAAGGTTTAAGAGCATCCTGAGGCGAACAGATCCATAAATTCTCCTAGTGATGAATGGTAGGCAGTTTCATTTGAGTACTTCCTGCTACAGAAATTAAATACCTTTTCAAGGACATACGTCAGAGAAGAGACTGTGAAAGGACTTTATCACATTAGCAATTACATCTCTAATATAAAACAGACATTTGCTGCGGGCAGTTGCAATCCAAGCATCAGTGATGCTCCCAGGCCACATAAAGGAGGCGTGGAGAGAGACTGGGCTATGTTCTTGGCAGAAGCCTGAGAATAATGTGAGGTGCTTTGTTGAGCAAGGTAGAAGAGGTGATGTTCCCCGCTGGAGACTGACTGTAAGGATGATATGATACCCAAAGCTGGCAGCCAAGGTCTGCCATTTCTACATGTGGCTCCCATATACAAAGGGAAGGAGTGGGAATAAAGCAGCTGGTGTATTAGAAGATGAGCTTTGTGGCAAATAAAACAATCACCCAGAATCCCCTTAATCTTAATCTTTATTGATTTAGATAACAGGCCTTGGTAGCATCCACAGTCAGTTGAAGTACAGAATTGTTTCAGCTCAAGTGGCACCTGCCACATCAGTCACTCAAAGCCATGTCTTCTACCATATAAAACAGTGGCTATTTTAAACATTCACACTAACACTAGTATTAAGGCAAAAGCAAGTCAGGGTGTCCTCTCTGTGGATTTGAGAGTGCTCTCTGAGCTTACTTTTGGAAAGAGGTTGAAATGGCATAAAAACTTTTTGTAGCTCATATAATAAGGATTTTGTAGTGTGATGCCAGCTTGAAAGAGTTGAGGCCTGTTACTCCAGTTCTGAAACCACACTGTTGATCTCCTAATATTAATGCTGTGAAGGAAAAGGGAAATAATTGGTTGTTCTTTTAATATATCCTCCATCTATCTGACTTACTGCTTCTCCACCTTAAAATTAGCTTGTGGTTATCTGGGCACAGTTCAGCTAAAGGTGGCCCCTGCTGCGGGGAAATAGTGGCCTGATGTTGTAAGCCTTACTTGTGTGAGCGATTCTAACATTTGTGAGTAGTTAGAGCTGCTGGAGGTTTTCCCAAACAAAAAGGAGTTCAGCTGAAAAATGGCCTTTTTTCAAAAGGAACTTTTTGGTGTGAAAAATTATCAATATTAATTTTAAAAAATGTGGAAATTTTCACAATGTTTGTATCACAAGTGTTATCAAAATGATTCTTAACAATGTATTTACTTGGTTTTGGGTAAATATTTCAATAACCCAGTTGTGAAAAAAAAATATAATAAACCACGGGTCCATTTTGAGCAGAGTAAAACAAAAACATCCACATTTTTAATTTTGGGGTGAATTTTTTCACTTTTTGACCAACTCTGTTGGTATTCTCAATGCCTACAATAGTATGGAGAAAGCTCCATCAGTCAGCCAATGGGACTCTTTGTGCAACTAAAGATTACTCATACAGGCCAGGGTCTGTGTCAACAATCAAATAGGTCATTTCCATCTCAAACTGTTATGATCTCAAAGCTAAACACATGCATCCACTGAGTGAAATCCTGGCTCCACTGAAATCAACAGGAGTTTGCCATTGACTTCATTTAGACCAGGATTTCACCCTTTGAAATTAGATCTTCAGTATTATTAGAGTTTCTCCTTGAAAGAAAAAAGCATATTTTGACTTGCAAAGTTAAAGAATTTTGCTGAGAAAAATAAGCAGGAGGTGTGGTTAAGCTTCCTTTGTTGTGTCTCATTCTAAAGATGGAAGAAGTTAAACCTGAAGCTGGAAAGTAGCACTCGTCAAACTTTTTATGCAGCTGCATAGCTGCTGCATGCAGCACGAAGTGAAAAAGTATCAGGATGGCAGACTAGACGACGTCATGCAAAACTAGCCTGATAAGAACAATTAAGAAACAGGATGAAACCTAAAACAGGAGCTTAATGCAATCACACTAGGACTTAAAAAGAACCTCTGTTTCATGTATGATTAATCTTGTCTGACTTGCCTCTAGAAATTTGTCATCTGTTCCTAGTAGTTCCAGAGCTTTTGATTAGAAGGTTTTGTTTTCAACTAGCTTTATCAGCATTTTGTTTCACTGGACTGATAGAGTCCCCTTCTCCAGACGGTTTCACTTCCTCTGGTAGACATGACCAAAATACCTCAGCTTTCTTTGCTATGGCATATTGATTTTTTCTGTGTCTGTTTCCCTAAGGAATCGATTGCACTAGAAATTAAGAACAATCCAAGCTTTTAATAGAGCTTCTCCAATGCAACGAAGTTTGGTTGTTTTATGTTGAAGTTCATGATCATTAATTACTCTGACAGCACCCTCGGTGGCAATAAAGATTGACCCTTTTCTGAAAGCACCAATCATTGTTACAGAACAGACTTGTCTCTGATGCCCTTATATCACTGTATATATTTCTTATAATTAAATGTACAGATTTGAGTGATCATTTGACCAAATACATTTTGTGGTGTTTTCCAAAATTTTATTTCAGAACTTTTTGACAGTTTAACGTTCTATTCCTCAGCAAATAAAACAATGCTGTCTGAATAGGATGGGTAGTATGCAATGGTGGTGTAGCCATGTTGGTTCCAGGGATATTAGAGAGACAAGGTGGATGAGGTAATATCTTTTATTGGACCAACTTCTGTTTGGTGAGCTACACCTCAGAGCTCTGGTGAGACAAGGTTTTGAGCTTACACAAACAGAAGTTGGTCTAATAAAAAGAGATTACCCACTCACCTTGTCTCTCTAGAATTGATAGTATTTCTTTCTCAGTTAAAAATCTGCTCCTGCTCCTTCAGAAATGAATGGCAAAACTCCCATTGACTTAGATGGATGCAGGATCATGACCTTAATTGTTATATTCTAGGTCTAAGAGTACCCAAACATCTGTAATCTACTCCGTGTTCTTTCAGTGTGTTTAGAGCATGCATGGAGAATTACATATTAATTTAATTTCCTTGGCGCAATGTCTTAGTTATGTCATTGTTTTATAATTAAACACTATCCTGTTATTGGAAAACATGTAAATACAAATAAAACTTTGTACCTTCAGGAGGTTTGGTGTGGAACATCCTCCTTTGTAGTATGTCTTGAAACAAGGCTTCACTTTTGGCTGAAGAGACTTTCTTAAAACCACAGGGGACTTAAATTCTGTGGGTGCCATGTGTCAATGTGAAAAATATTAGTGTTTTCCAATTTTCTAAAATTTGTGGACTCAGCTGGTGTAAATCAATGTAGCTCCTTTGACTTAAATGTTTTGAGATTCTTGGATGAAAAGTGCTCTCTCTATATATAAATATATCAGAGAGATAAATATCAGGGAGGGAGAGGAATTATTTAAACTCAGTACCAATGTGACACAAGAACAAACGATATAAACTGGCCATCAGGAAGTTTAGACTTAGAGGAAGTTTTCTACCCATCAGAGGAGTGAAGTTCTGGAACAGCCTTCCAAGGGGAGTAGTGGAGGCAAAAGTCATATCTGGTTTCAAGACTAAGCTTGATAAGTTTATGGAGGGGATGGTATGATGGGATAGCCTAATTCTGGCAATTAACTGATCTTTGATTATTAGTGGTAAATATGCCCAGTGGCCTGTGATGGGACACTAGATGGGATGGGATGTGTGTGACTACAGAGAATTCTTTCCTGGGTGCTGGCTGATGAGTCTTGCTCACATGCTCAGGGTTTAGCTGGTCGCCATATTTGGGGTCGGGAAGGAATTTCATTGGAGCAGATTGGCAGAGGCCCTAGGGGCTTTTCGCCTTCCTCTGCAGCGTGGGGATTCTTGCTGGAAGATTCTCTGCACCTTGAAGTCTTTAAATCACAGGCTGAGGACTTCAGTACATCACAGCTGTTTTCCTTAAGAGGAACGTAAGGCTATATTGCTCCACCACACATACAATAATTTAATTCTCAGTCCTTCCTTCATATAAAGTGCCCAGTGAGAGATTCTGCCAGGGCTGACAGGCTTCCTGCTGCAGGCTACTCTCTATGTAGTAGGTTTCAGACTTTGTGTATTATTACCTTACAGTGAAGGAACAGCTGCCTTGCATTACACTCCAGGCCGGCTCCAGGCACCAGCCGAGCAAGCTGGTGCTTCAGTGGCAGATTCCAAGGGGCGGCATTCCGTCCAAACCTTTTTTTTTTTTTGGCGCTTTCCCGCTTCTGCCACCCCTGCAGGGTTTTTTTCTTTTGGTTTGCTGCTCCTGTCACCCTGTAGGGAGCGGCGGCGCAGAGCTGCTAGGAGCGGTGCCAGGTCTGCGGCAAGCCCAGCATAGCAGCCCGCGTCCTTCTCTGTCTGCCCAACGGAGAGGAGCGGCGCGGTGTGGTGTGGCGGGAGGGGCCGCCCCGCTTCTCTTCCCCTAGCTGGGGTGTGCACTCCGCTGCCCGGGGTCTGCAGGGCTGGGAGTCCCCCTGCACCTGCGCTCCCGCCGGTTTTTTTTTTTCTTTTTGGTTTTTTGTTTTTTCTTCCCTTCGCTGCTCCGGCCGGGCGGTTTGTTTCCCGCCTGCCCTCCTAGTCGCTCCGACCGGCAGGTTTCCCACCCCTCCCCTTTGCTGTTTCAGCTGGCTGGTGGGTTTGTTCCCCCCGGTGGCTCCAACTGGGTGGCAGGTTTCCAGCACCCCCCTTTGCTGCTCTGGCAGGTTGGTGTCCCAGCCCCTCCTTGGTGTTTCCGCCGGCTGGCAGGTTTGGTCCCGCCCCCCCCCTTCGCTGCTCCGTCCCCGCGCAGGTGGGTTTTTTTTGCTTGGCACGGCAAAAAAGTGAGAGCCAACCCTGGTTACACTCCCTCAGTAATGCCCAATCCGAGGTCTGGGCAGAGAAACTAATTTCCTAACTTGCCTAAAAGAAAAAATGAAAATGAAGTTTCTTAAAATTAAGACTTTGTAAATCAGTTGGGGGGAAATCTGATATTAGAAATTAAACTGGCTGCAAACAGTAAAAACTTTCATAATGATGCAACTGCACTTCACAGAGGAGTGGCATGTGCAATAAAGTAATCTAATTTCATTCCGTGATTTCCTAATTTGGTCAGAGAGGAATGGAATTCCTTGACATTGGCAGCTGGTCAAGTGGTGGAAGAGGTGTCTAATGGTTTCAGCACGAGATTGGGGCTCAATTATTTCTAGGTTTTGCCAAGGCTTGCTATGACTTTGGATGAGTCATTTAACTTTTCCCTGCCTCAGTTTACCCATATTTAGGCTTGATATAATAAAACTTACCTGCCTCAGAGGGGTTCTGTGAGATCCATGGGGTGGGGGGGGGGAAAGCAGAATAGAAATGCAAAGTAGTGCTATTATCTTAGTAATATTTCCTTGCAGTGTGCCTAGGCATAATTAACAACAATGAATTAAACCTACTTTAAAAAAATAGAAATTATAATATTTGCATGTGAAATGCTGTTCTGTCTCTTTAAGACTCTGTCCAGACTGCAAAGCAGTTCATGCCATTAATACCATACGTTTCTCAGTAATACTGAACTCTTGGTGACCCTCAGAGACAATAATTGCTTCAGAATAGCTTTGACAATAACGCAGGAAACCCTCTAAAAATAAGCACAAGCTTTAAATACATTTTAACATTGGAGACTTACATTATATTCTTTATATGTATATCTTCAGCGTTGTTCCTTGATTATTAACACAGTCCTGGACAGTTGGAAAAAAGAGTTTTCCAAAAGTTTTTAAATGTCTTGTGTGCCAGTTTCTAAATTGGTAGGGAGACAGACAGCCACCAAAAGTGGGTTGCCCTTAAAGGGACCTAACTTGAAAGTGTCTTGGCCAGAACCCATTCTCACTTACACCAGTGTAAATCTAGAATATCTCCATTAAAGTCGGTGGAATAAAGCCAGTTTTTGTCTACTGAGAGGACCAAATTCAACCTACTTTATGGGTTGAGAGCAATTAATTTAATATGCATAAATAGTAATTCACATTTACAGAGCACAAAAGTGTTTCAAAATGTGTATTCACATACGCTACAAAAGACAGTCACACCTGGGGTGGAGGAATGATCCACTCATTGCACTGCAATTGGAGGGGGGAACTTTGGCCAAGGGTACTGCGGAAACCTCTGTCTTTACGAAAAGTGCTGTGTAGGTAGGATCCTACCAAATTCACAGTACATTTTGGTCAATTTCATAGCCAGAGAGTTTTAAAATTGGTTGATTTCACGATTTCAGATGTTTACATCTGAAACTTCAGGGTGTTGTAGCTGTGCGGGTGTCAATCCAAAAGGGGATTGTGGAGAAACCGTGAAGCTGTTGTAGGGGGCTCGCTGGATCCCCACCTTCACTTCTGGGCAGCAGAGTTTCCTGCAGCTGGAGGAGGCTCCCTGAAGTGCTGCTGGAAGCACCCCAGCCAGGGGCTCCTAGCTGCTAGCCCTGGCTGCCTGGAAAGGTACAGGACTTTTTCTTCCTCTGCATGGCCCCTCTTGTGGGCAGATAGGACCCACTCTGAGTACCTCCTGTAGGAGCAGGATTTTATAATTGTACTATGAGAATTAATGTATGATTTGATTTCATCCTGTTAGCCACCCTTTTTGAACAGCAGACGCCATGGCAGAAGCCATTGGGTGGAAACCTCAAGCCCCGGCAGAAACCCCGGGGGCAGAAGTCCTGAATCCAGGCACCCCAAGTCCCGGCAGGAGCACACTCTCATTTATGCACTGTCTCTGGAGGTGGGTCTGATCTCCCCACTGAGAGTTGCTGTGCAGGGGGAGGGAAGGACAACTCCTGTCCCGCCCCAGCCTGGCCCACACTAGCAGCTAGGAGATTGGATTTCATGGGGAAGGGCTTATTTCACAGTCCTTGACCTGATTTTCATGGCTGTGAAAATTGGTAAGGCCCTAGCTATAGGATACGTGCAGAGCAGCAGGACCTGAGTTTTTCAAGATCTCATCTGGAAGATTCCCATATATAGTGAATGGTATGGAGTGGATGAGGGTCTGTTAAGAGTTGAAACTGTGGTGCCAGGGTCTCCAGATCTTCACTAATTTTGATTAAAAGAAACCTCACTATAAATAGAGCAGGGTTAAGTGTTTTACTTTACTCACAGAAGACAGAGCTCAGTTATAAGTTTTCCCACCTCATTCAATGCTGGCATACAAGGCAGTCCTTTACAAACTCCATATAATCTAATCCTTCAAGCCAAAAACTGTCATTAGACAGTTACACTGTCACTGTACGTTAAATGGAGCATAGGATGAATTTTGAGATGCTGAATAATAGCAATATAGAGAAACCCAAATCATTTTATTTTGCCTATATTCTTATCACTCTATATGGGTGGTTGTCAGTGTCCTACTTTGACACCATTCAGCATCAAAGCCTTCAAGAAAACTACCTCAGTGTATGAATTGTATGATCTTGTACTTTGGCCTAGTGCCTACTCTCCTCTTGTCAATGAGCTAACTCTATTTTAGAGAAACTGATGCTTCCAGCCCCATCAATCAAGGGAGACCAAGCTACTGACTTGCTATTTGAAGGATTTTACCTAGGTTTCTGCAATCAGTGAGCAGTCCACGTCCCAAGTTAACCAACTTGGCATATTTTATTTTAGCAGGGCCATTTGTACAGCTCTTTTGAAATATTACTTTGGTGCCAAAGCATTTGTATTTAAATTCACTGTGCGTTTAAATTTCTGCAGAAAATAAAAATTCTTCTGGTTTTAAACCTTGGTTTCTATAATGTAGTAGTGTGGAACTAGTTTTCCAGAGAGGAGGGGTCACCCTTTACATTATTTAAAGGAAACTCTTTTCCTATTAGTTAAAAACTATTTTGCAAACTGGGGGTCAGTGCTGTAGTGTTCACTTGGCAGCTTATTTAGATGTTATATGAAACTATAATACAGCACTTCCTCTGGCTCCAGATCGGGAAGAGCTAAGGACCAAGAGAACACTGAACTTTATGCTCTCCTATTACTTTTTAATCAAAACCATCTCTATTCTACCAACCCTGGAGAATTCATCCTTGTCTACTGACCACCTAATGAGTTGGACCCATTTAAAAAAAAACTAGCACATGACTGTATCCAGGCCAGGTTTCTAAATATTAAAGACTGTGCAGGGTATGATTGTCCCAGGAATGCCTAGTAGTAATATGTATCAGAGGAATGGCAATATACAAAAACCTGTAGGAGAACACTTCAACCTCCCTGGCCACACTATAGCAGACCTTAAGGTGGCCATCCTGCAGCAAAAAAACTTCAGGACCAGACTTCAAAGAGACACTGCTGAGCTTCAGTTCATCTACAAATTTGACACCATCAGCTCAGGATTAAACAAAGACTGTGAATGGCTTGCCAATTACAGAACCAGTTTCTCCTCCCTTGGTTTTCACACCTCAACTGCAAGAACAGGGCCTCATCCTCTCTGATTGAACTACCTCATTATCTCTAGCTTGCCTGCAAATATATACCTGCCCCTGGAAATTTCCACTACATGCATCTGAGGAAGTGGGTATTCACCCACGAAAGCTCATGCTCCAAAACGTCTGTTAGTCTACAAGGTGCCACAGGACTCTTTGCTGCTTTTAGTAGTAATATGGGGTTTTAATGGTGATGAATGAAATTACTAACCTATCAGAACTGCTAGACCAATTTTTCGTACTCTTGAGAATTTCTCCTAAAAATAGTTGTCTTCATATGAAGAGGAGCTAGTTAAATACAGATTTTCTGTAGGACCAGATGTGAGGCATAGGGTGACCTATTATTGCAAGTATGAGCCACATGACTTGGCTGAATTGTGTTGAACAAACTGCCCAATAGAAGGGATAACATCTAGTGATTATTATAAAATTGAAGCAACTTTCTAGATTTTTAAGGGACAAAGGTGAGCTTGAAGCTGCCTAGATCAATTAATCACTCCAGCTTGACTGAGTAATGTTAGCAATATTCCACTACTTTTATTTTAGACATGCCATTTGGGGAATACACTTCTGCAATGCCCCTGCATGTGAATTTGTTACAAAATGTGTTACTATTGCAGACTACTGGCCCACACCCTCTCTTATGCAGGGGAAAATCTACACAGAGGACAGGAAAATCTCTGCAAGACGACTCATTTCCTCTGAAGTTATACCTGTGATGCAGCTGGTGAAACTCTCTGTCATGTGTTAGGTAGGAGGTCAGACTAGTTTATCCATTCTGGACTTTAAAAGATCTGATTCTATGAATATTCTGTCTGTGGGAAACTGGCCCCCTGTGGAGATGACTTGAGCTTCTGCCCACAAAACCTACGGATCCACATTGCTGAGATCTATGCAGAACCCAGTATGTGCCTGGGATTGAGGTTGTCCGTAGACAGAGGCTCTATGCCTCCAAACTGTGTCTGTGGGTCCAGAGCAGTGCTGCTTGAAGGAAGTCCTATTGCCACACATTCTTCTGCTGGCTCCTTCACTCAGAACCCTCCCTTAGGGGACTAGAGTTGTCCCTCCTCCCATCGGTACTAACACTGTTGGAGAATCACTGTTGTGCAGAGAGCACTTGTTCCTCAGCCTGCATGCATGGGTTCCCATCCCTCTCCGAGCATCTTTAGGTGAGAGTAGGACAAGGCTGCAGAAATGCTGTTCCTCAATTCACTGACCCAAGATAGGCATCCACAGGTTTTCCAGCCACACCATCAGAGGATGGAACGGTCTGGGCCATTATTTTGCTAAAGAACATACACTAAAGGCTGATTTTAACTAAATGGACATCAAATTATCGGGACTTTGACTTTGCAACAGATCTGTACATATTAAAAACTAATACAATTAAACTCATTGTTCTCACGTGTAAATGAGAAGACCTGATTTCAAAGAACACAGTTAAAAAGCAATGGTCATGAGCTATGAGTTTTGTTCTTCATGATGCACCCATTTTCCTGGTCTTGCACTAATCATTTCTTGTATCAGCATCAGAACTTATGAATGAACAGGTCAGAGCTGTGAAACATCTTCTCCAGATAATTCCTGTTCCCTCACTGGGGACTGGGACTCTGCTGAAACTCTGTTGTTTGGTTTTTTTCCATATCCTTTAATTTGTTCTTTTATCAAATACCGTAGTTGGTCTTTGCTACATTGGCAGATATTATCTAGAGCAGAATATAATGTACTGGTCTCAGTGTTGCTGAAGTCACTTTGTATTAGTTTTCAGTATTATTCTATCATTATAGGAACAATATTTCATCATGTGTAAATGGACAATGGTTGAAGATTAGAGAGGCTTCATTTGCTATGAAGAACTACTGTTCTGTCTCGGGGAAAAAAGAACCAGTTGACCTAGATGAAGGATTATATACTTACTGTGGATGTACCAAATTATCACCACGTCAGCGTACAGATATTAGATCTAGTAAAAGTAATGCAACCACTGACTGATTTCCTGGGGTCAGAAAATGCTAGAGGCTGTTTAAATAATCTGGTCTGCAGACTTGGCACATGTAACATTTCATAGTCTTGCATATGATGTTTTACTGCCATTTCTAAACCATACTAGTGCTCTATCTGCATCTGGCCAATTTCCTCCTCCAGATGAGACATTCAACCAAATTATCATTTACTTGTTGTGTAGTGGAGAAAGTAAATTTTTCAAAATATTTTTCAGCAACATTCAGGTAATTTTGGACACTTTCAGTATTTCTGATCTCAGTGTAGCTGCTAGGTGTCAAGATACTTGTGTCAAGATAGAACTATCTCCTTTTATAATCCATCAGGCTTTGTGATTTATTCACCAATGCCATATTTCATTGGTGTTTGTATCACATGGATCTGTCCTACAAGCCTAACTCACATGAGCAGTCTGATTCACTTCGTAATTCGCTAGTTTGTCAGAAATCCCTTGTTTATGCAATCCTAGAAGCCTAGTGGATGGGATTTTCTGTAAATATTACTTTAAAGTTTGCCTTAGTATTATGAAAGCATGCCAAGTAGCCGTTCAGAAATAGAGATTCCAATATAACCAAGCTCTCCATTGCAAATAACACTACCACAATTTAACCGACACCGACATAAATATTCATATTTGTAAACACAATATTGCTGAATCGACACCTACAGCTCTGGTTGCCTGCATATTGCTGCTACGAATTAGGTACATAATTCATTGCTCTGGAAAAGTCTGCTTTGTAACTATGTTACTATTAAAACAGTGTGTCAAGTGCCATTGTGTTGGGAAAGCACATCACGGACAGATTGTAACGACTGCTTACACCAGTTCAGCTTTCTGCTTGTTCCATATAAAAGCCAGCAACTCCTAAATCATCAGTGTAACCCTACTGCTTTCCTGTCCTTTGTGTTTGAGCATGTCTTTGTCAGGGAACTAAATCCATCAAAACATAGTTTGAGAGAAATCTATTACATGGTGTATCAAAGCTCTATTGACTGATTGAAAAATTAAAAGTTAGCATTGGGCTTTCAACACAAAAGCATTTCCATCCTAAAGAAATATGACTACGAAGTACTCAGCAAAAATGTTTAGAGAGGTGAAGCTCTTTATACTCGATCTACACCTGGTATTTCAGTGCACACACATCCTTAGTACTCCATCAACAAACCAACACACAGCACGTCCCCTACCTCATGCAGGTGGATGTTACTCAGATAAAAATGCCAAGAAACAACTGTATCTACCAGCATCATTAGGGCCTGAACATAGTTAGTGGTTGGTTTTGTCTGACGCACGTAAGGTTCGAGTGATCTTTTAAGGGAAGAGGAATAGCGGGACACAACAAAGTTGGTTTAAAGCCAAATGGCTGTGTTTATTTTAACAACGGGAATAGATTACACTTTGGCTAGGGAGAGCAACGTGTTAACTCGTATCTACACTGCTTCACATAAAAAGAAGAAGCAAGGCCAAAAGATAAACTACAAAAGAGGAAAAAAGAAAAAAACCTGCTTTTCTTACACACAGAATGAAGTAAACGCAAGAAACAGAAGAGGGGGTAGAGACGGGGGAAGAGTCAGGCAAGAGTAGAAATATTTGCAGAAATTACAAAATACGTACCACACCCCAAATACAGCCGACCAGCAGCATAAACACCGATTGCATAGTGAATTAGGGGAGGTGGTCTTGTTTAATACGACACGACCCGAGCCGGCAAAATCCGGAGGATGTTCCCTGGCTAAAAGGGTGATCAAACCTTTCAGCTGACTCGCGGGAGCTCCTTCCGATTCTGGCGTGAGACATAGTTTTGTCTGGGGGCTTTTACTCGTGTTAGTTTCAGATTGGTTCCCTTTTACGTATGTTGATACTGGATTGGCCCCCTAGCTCCTTCGCCTTCCAGGTTTCGAGCAGGAGCCGCCTACATAGCAGAAGCTGTACTTGGCAAGCATGCTACTTCTTTGTTAGAGACATGCTTACATGTCTGTATATGGCTCACAGGGTGCACCCAACACGCTAGGGTTATGCACACGACACCTTGGGGCTTTCCTGTCCTTTAAGGAACAAGAATCTGACCCAAAATGGAGACCACCTTGTCCTTTTACTAAAACAAAATGGCTATGGGCCGACAATTAGCCATTAAGAGACCGTGTTTAAGCGTGCACTTTAGGGTTGCGACAGGTTTGTTTTGTTTTAAATTTCAACTGGCAACTTAAGGTGAGGTGCTTGAAATATTATGAGCAGAGTTACAGTGTATGTACTTGGGCATAGAAATCAAGAGTGCCATTAGAATGCCCTTTTAAGATTTTTGTGTGTATGAGTGAGCGAGAGAGAAACAATTAAAAAGTGCAGGTCTGAGATAAGCATTAGAAAGACAGCTAATATGAGTTTCAGATTCTTAGAAATAAATAGTTGGGGAGTTCAAAATAATACTAATAATCAGGAACTGTAGTATTTGGAGAGGAAGAACAGTCTTATGGTTATAGCAGCAGATAGAGACTGGGAGGAGGGTTCAGGTCCCAGGTCTGCCACAGACTTTTTCTGTGACCGTGGGCACATCACCTGACTTCTCAGTGCCTCAGTTCCTCCATGCATAAAATTGGGAGCTCTAATTTTCGTGGGACAGAATAGTTGTATTACACAGGTACAAATAATCATTTGGGACATCCTAATGTTACACTAGGAAAGTTAGAGGTAAATTTTATTGTGCAAGTATCCCCAGTATTTTGTAAGTAAAACCTGGAATTGCTGAACAGGAACTCCAAAAAGAACTTAAGTGCAGCAGAGAGTGCTAGATGACTTTCTACATAGGACAAATCCACGAAAGGCCAAGCCCTCAGGGACAGATTTTTAAAGGTATTTAAGTGCCTAAAGATGCAGACAGAAGCCTGGTGGGATTTTCAAAAGTGCCTGGATGCCTAGCCCATGGGAGCTAGGAGTCTAGGCACTTTTGAAAATCCTCTTAGGTGCCTAAATACCTTAAAAAATCTGGCCCTCAGTTCCTAACTAGAAACCTGGCATATGACAAAATGATAGAAGTCTTACTAAGTGAGAGATGCAATGTTTAAACAAGACTGTCCACGGGCCCTCTCTAAGGCACTTTCTGTGCTGGAGAAAGTTACATCAAGTATTCCCCTTCAGTTGACTGATACTTCAAACAATCAAGACTTTTGAGTGTGAATGTGAAGTGCTGTTCAATCAGCACAAACTACCTGGAAATTTGTCTGGGTAAACCCTAGGTCCAATATATTAATTGGTGCAGTAGAACTTATTGAAGCATAACCTACTGAGCGCTCTAGAATAGGAAAACCTCAGAGGAGGTACCGACCAGGAGGCATTCTACTATCAACATATGTGATGTGTGCTGAGTAACGTGAAGCCAGTAATGACACTGAATTGCTGCAAAAGGATGATGAAGTTACTATTCTCTATCTGGCTCCGATTCAGTAATCTTATGAAAATGCTTGGTAACCACTTCTGAGCTTTTAAAGAATCCACCCAAGTGAGTGTGTTCAATGATGCTGAAGTTAAATTATCTCACATTTGCCTGCTGGAGAAAAATGTGTGATGCATTTGAACACTGAGGTGACTAGTGATGTTCCTGTGCATTTAGTAGGCAACATGTCCTGCTAAACAAAAGATCCCTGGATCTTTAAGTCCTTATTCAAACAAAACTCCCAATGGCTTTATTTTATCTGGAGTAAGAACTTCAGGATTTGGCCCTACATTTTTCAATCCTAGTGCTCAAAATATGATCTTGTAGTTAAGGCACTGGACTGGGGCTAAGGAGAGGTGAGTTCAATTCCTAGCTCTGTCACAGGCTTCCTAGGTGACCTTGGGCAAATCACTTAACCTCTCTGTGCCTCAGTTTTCCATCTGTAAAATGGGGAGAACAATATTTTCTTTTCCCCTTTTTTCTTCTGGCTTGTGTATTTAGATTGTCAGCTCTACAGCGTATGGTCTTCCTCTTACTATGTGCATATATAGCTCCCAAACTTCTGGGGCCCAAAATAACTGTAGGCACTACTTTAATACCAATAGTGAACCAAAAAGGGGGTAAAGAAATGTGTCTGTGCACCAGAACTGCAGAGCAGTTGGTGCATTGAGGATATCAGGTATGTTCCTGATATATTAATTATGAGATTATTTACCTGTACAAGGAACAATGAGTATTTTTTTTAATTGAACCTCTTTTCTAACGGTAAAGAATGATACAAAATTGAAGACTTATTTTTAGAGTCTGTCATTGTAAACATCCATATTTCATCAATGGGAGCTCTTGTCTATTGACTGAGATAAGTTTAACGTTGAATTAGCAGCATTTTCTTTTGGCAATAGCTCTATGAGAACTTTGAAATGATGTATATTATAACTGCTTGTAAAGAACACCACTATTCTTGTAGTCTTCCCTAAGATCCTTCAGTACCCCTTGAAGAGTTCCCTGCCCACAATCGTGCTAGTTAGCTAATGGAATTTATTAGTACCACTATGCCACGTACCTAGATGATATTTACAACGTCTGAGAAGGGAGAGACACATACAGAACACATGCAGTGAGGCTTACCTTCATTGCAACTGTTAGCTTGAATCAGAGCCACAATTCAGAACAGTGCTGGAGTGAGACAGAGTGATTTGATTAGCAGCACAGTGATTGGATTAGCTCATAATGAGTTGTAATGTATTGCAGCTGTTGCATCCCCACTGCATTAGTAGCTTGAACTTCTGCCCATACTCACCCCATTTCCCCCAAGCCTTACGAACTGGTAAGCTTAGAGTTTAAAGCACCATTTAACTCTGGTTAGAGATTTTTGTGTGTGTGTGGACAGGAGTTGAGATGGGTAACAAGTTCTAACTCAAGCTAACTGTGCTGTGAAGTTGCACCCACAAGATGCCAAGATGAGATACAGACATAGATTTTGATCTAACTGAAATATAATCTTCAGGTATGAAAATATGTGAGTAAATCATTCTGTACTGAGGATATGCACAGGGAAACTTCCCCTTATGAAAGAGTCAGGACCTTGACTTTCATTCTACCTCTAACCCACAAATAGCAAACACACTGAGCTTGAAAACCCACACAATCAGAAAGATTTGGGGAAAAAGGCATCAAAAACTCCCCAAACAACCCCCTTCCATACAGAATAAATCCAGATACCTGTACTGTATATGAGTTGGCAGCACACTTCAGAAGTCCATTGGGACAAAACTGGTTGGCTCAATAGAGGGATGCAAGCTCAGAAAGTGAGACCTAGCTTGGGAAAAGTATGTCTGCATGGTGATCCAAAACAAGGCACAGATGCAGTGCAACAGAATGCTTTCTGACTTCTCCTGCAGAGAAAACAGCCACCAAAAGGACCAATAGGATCAACAGAAACACAATTAAAGGGACTCTGCAGGAATGTGCAAGAAAGCAAGTAGATGTGCAATGAGGACTCCAGGTGTGTTCTAACATTTTCAGCTGTTGAGTCTCATCAACCTAAGGAAAAAAAGTAAACCTACACACACACCCAGGGCGTAAGGGCTAATGGCTGCAGTGGTTGTCTGAGATTGAATCATAATGGGATGCTCAGTAGGATTTTAACTGATGTAAATAAGCAGTAGAGATTGTGCACAAAAGAGGGGTTCTTGAAGATGAAGGAGCTGTGTAAATGCTGAGATCTGTATCTCCAAGCAAAGGCACAATCAAATTGCTGCATGCTTTGTTACACAGAGAATTGGGAATGTATTCTTCTTTTCAGTGCAAGAAGCCAATAATGCCCAGCAGAGGAGAGAGTGAGCCCTAGCATATTGGGATGGGAAGGGAGGGACCCTTCATAAAATGGTACAAACCGTGGTAAAAAGTAAGCCAGACATCCTAGGTGGCAGCCTGTGCCATTGGTGGAAGATGCACAGTTGTTTAACTAGAATGACAGAGTCATGAAGAGAAGGCAGAAATGTTAAGATCCTAATCAGCCAAGTATGGTGAGAAGCTGGTCCCAGGAAAAGTTCTCAGGTCTATTTACCATCAATCTGGAAGGGCTGCAAGGCTTGGTGGCGGTCTTCCTGTGATGTTAAGTTATATTCTCTTTGTATCCTGGAGCTCTGCTTATTAAAATGCCTCCTATGGGGAAAATATCTCTCAATGGGGGGGGGGGGAAGTCTGAGTCACAGAAAATGAAAAACAAGCAGCTAGAACAGGAGTTAGTCCATTAATCTTCTTCTTAGACACAGTCTTGGCAAAATCTATTCTCCTAGTAGAATTTGCCTGGAGTAGACCGGATTGATTTGTCAGTCTCTTAACCTAATAAATGCTTGACCTCAAGGTCTGCTGAATTCACTATTCACTATGCACAGAGAACTGGGAACCAGTCACCTCTGGGGAACATCCTGTTCTGCAGTACTCCCTTGATAAAGGCCTTGACTGCTTTCAGCCTTATCAAGATGACTAGATGAAAGCTGCTCTTAAAAGAGGAAAGGTTAATCGACTTCAGTGCTGTTAATCAATCACTTGGAAAGATTCAGCACTTACAATAGGCAGGTCCCTCTTCCTGCCAAAAGGTTCTTGCATGTTAACCAGGGACTTCTCTTCCAGCTTGAAGGGTGAATAATAGACAGAAACTTGTTCCAATTAGATGCCTGGTACCTGATCCGGAGCCCTTTGAAGACAATGGAAAGACTCCAGCTGAGGTCCATGGACTTCGGAGCAGGCTCCAGAGGAAGAATTGTTACCAGAGGCTTATTCTATATGCTAATATGGAACCCTGTAAGCGAGAGGCACCCTTGAAAAGGAGCACAGTTATCACAGATGAAAGCATAGTTCTTCAACAGAGATGTTACCCTAGATACACACTGCTTGTCAAATATGCCTAACATCTAGCAAAGGAAAATTACCTGTCTGTGACAGAAAACAAAGTCTCTGAACAGCACAGAAATAAAAGGTGCTAAACTCTGTATCTGCTAATGCTCCCTGTCCTCATGCAGCTTCCATTAGCCAGTTGGTTGGCTTTCACAGGGAAGAGAAAAAAACTAGACTGACTTCTGGAATCTCTTGGAAAAGGAGGGAAAGAACTAGGGAAGTTTCTAGAGGAGAGGAGACAAGTTCAATAAAGCAGATGATTGCTGAACCCGAAGGCAGTGCCAGTCAAGGAAAGAACCATACAAACTACCTGATCATTTTGGGGAAAATAAAATTCACTAGGATAATATACAGCCAATTTCCATTTACATCAATAGGTGATGATGTCCTAAAGATCCCAGCTTACAGGAGTTGAGAGAATTCTCAGCGCCGTACACAATCAAGTCTTCATGCTTTTTAATGCAGAAAGAATGGTATGATTGAAGAGACTGTACTCATCTCCTGAACAGTTCTGATGTGCCTTAATCTCCTGGTGCTGGCTCTAGTACTTGGAGGTTTTGACACTGGTACTTGGTCTCACCTACCCTAGTCAAGGCTCAGCTTCTGGTCTTGGAGCACCAGTGAAGGCGTGATGGCTCCTTCTCAACTGAATCTGTGCTTTAGCCCACAGTAGGGCTCAAGCTCCCCTAAACCTCAGCCTGGTCTGCTCTGGGATTTGGAGCAGTGTACTCTTTACCAGAGAGACAACTGAATTGGAGTTGCAGACTGTGCCCGAGCCTTTGGCAATGGGCGATAGGGCACAAGGATCCGTCTCCATTTTGCAGAGCTCACTTAAGGTCCAGCCGCTCTTGCAGTCTCTCTTTTTTGCCTGCTCCCTCAAAGGCACGGCACCCCAAAGGATTCAAGGTAGTGGACCCATGCACAAATCAGCAACAGACCACAAAGGGGTGTAGCTGGAGGTGCACTGCCTGTTTGTGCCTGGGAGTGCCAAGAAAGATTCTGCTTATGCAAGGAAGAGTGCTTCCAGCTGCTTCCCCTGGGGAGGTGGTGTTCAGAACTATCTCCAATGCACAGCTCTCTTACAGGCACGCTTCAACTCTTGGGGCCCATTTCTGCCACTTGTTGAATACCACCTTACTCTTTGGTTTCACTGGCGAATTGGATCCTAAAGTACGAAGGGTGGGTAGGGCTGGTTGCAGAAGGAGGGGAGGGACAAGGGTCACTGACTGGTTCAGTTGAGTTGTTGGGCTAATAAACTGGTGCAGTTGCCTAAAACGATGCTGAATCTCTGCAGCAGACTTTCTTAAAATGAAAACCCATATAAGAAGGATTATGAATATAAGTCAGAAAAGGGGGTTTGATATGAGTGGACACATGACTTAAGGGACCAAACTCAGCCCTGCTGTAAGCAAAGCTGGCTGGCAGCTTCTTCTCTAAGGTCAACCAGCTGTGCTCACTTTGTTGAATGTCTGTTCCATAAAGAAACCAAACAAGCAGTCAGATACAAAACAAGAGACAGGCTTATTCTTTGGGAAGGAAGTTCCTACTTCAGATTATCAAAGCCACACAAGCCTCTGGCTGGAAAAATATTGAGCTGAGATTTTCAAGTGTGTCTAGGATATTTGGATGCCTAATCCCCCTTAACTTTAACATACAATATACACCTATGTAAAGTCAAGGCCTTGTAGTGTCTGTAAAACTGCTGTAGCAGACTGGAGACGTGATGTCAGCTTTAGCTAAATTCAGAAATAGAGAGAATTAACGCTGCAAGCAGAATACTATCACCACAGCATCCCGGTTTATATTGAAATAAATCATTTTAAAGACGTCCTCTGCTTTTCTCAGCATTCGGCATGTCAGATTTATACAATGCAAATGGACAGCCAGGAGGAGGAGGTTGGAATCTGGGTATGGAACTGTTTGGGATTTTGCGAATGGGTCTGGGACAATTTGGGCTCAGGGAAGTTCTGTGGTACTGTCTGAGACTTGAGTAAGCACGCTGAAAATCAATGGGACTTGGAGATTTTAAAAAGGAACAAAAGCAGTTTAGCACCAGTTATCTACATGTTTCTACTAAAAATGCTCAGTAGTGAAACAGTTGATGATGACATTTCCAAAATCATCAGTAGGTTTAAAGGTTAATCTGCTGAGGTGACTGGGTCAGTTCATGGCTCTCTTGAGCTACTGTTTTAGGTTGTAGCAGGTTCATGAAGATAGCTCTATATATCCATTGCCATTTGGACATTTACCTTCATAACAGCTAAAAGTAATTTACAAAATACTTTTGTTTTACATCTATTTTGCGGTAGCTCTAGAGACCAAGCAGGGTTGGGCCCCATGGTACTGGGCCTTGTACAAACATACAGTAAATTACAGTCACTGCCTTAACGCACTCATGCTCTTGCACAAGTCTCCTGCAAGGGGTGGGTTCTGCTGCAAATTCTGTGACCTAGAGTTGCAGAATAGGTCAAAACAAAATAAATATGCACTACATTTCATCTAGGACTATTAATTTTTTAACCTATGGGGGAGGAACAACATAAAACACCCAGAGCAGTTAAAGTACTTATGAATAACTGAGGAGGTACAAAGGTTATTACATAATCAATTTTTCCACACACTGGCTGAAATACTGTCCTATGAGCCTTAAACTGCACATAAACTCAGTTCACACTGAATTACACCTGAATACAAAATCTCCATGTAAAAGCTGTGGAAAGATGAATGGCAGAGGAACGGAAGGAAAAGTCCACTGAGTGCTTTATCAACCCAGCTGCCAGCCCATCAATGGTGAGCAATAAAAATTTATGGAAAATGAGAATTTTTTACTTATTCTAATCAAGGCCTATGGGATTAATTCAAAGACTCTTTAACACCAAGTATTTAAAAATCTTGCAATTTTATTTGCATATAAAGGCCGCTAGATATATAATATCACAATAAATTTAAAGAAACAACTGCTTTTCTAAATTCCATTAACAAGGTAACATAAAACAGAACAAAGCTCAATAGCATTTACAGTGGTAGAACAGAAATAACTATCTGCAACAATATTTTGTGCTAGCAAGATTGCATTTACACACAGTGCAAAATAAGGAAAAAAGGAAACAAAAAGACAATTCAAGAATATTTAAATATAAAGGACAACAAAGCCTTATTTTAGTTAGGCTTGATTGTATCCATTTGATTCTATACATGCCTGAAACTGCACAAAGATTTAACTCAAGCTCTTGAAGGCCTTGAGCACTTGGAAAATGTCACATCCTTCATAATTTAGATGTGCTGTACAGCATAATTTTTCAGATGCTATACTTGCAATATTAAATTCCTAGTTATAATGCACAAAAAATACATATATATATAAATTCATATTTAAAAGGAGTCCGCATTTACATGTTTTTACTGCATGAAAACACCTGCTCTTTGCAGCTTTCATCCCCATATTTTTAAAGCTAAAATAATTTAAAAAAAAAACAAAACAAAAAACCCAAATAATAAAAAGGTAGAAAATCACATAAAGGATGCAGCTATCTATATTTAAAGTAGGCAGAGACAAACAACTGTGAAGTCTGTTCTCCCCTTGCTGCACATTACTGGTAATAAGAGGGAACTACAGTACAGGCACACTTATCAAGGGGCAAACAGACTCCTAAATCATGTTTACATTACTAAAAAAAAGTTTAATATAACTGCGGGGGGAGATAGGGGAAGGTGACATCTTAACTAGGAAAAAATTACATTTAAAAACTTTCAAACAATAAAGTTGTGCAAATTTGGTGTTTTTTTTAAATGCTGCCTTTTTAGCTTATAATATAATATTAAAATAAGGTCTCTCACTTGTTAAAAGAAAGCTTGGCTGTCCTTTTGAGAATACTAACAATTTTACAATGGCAAGTTTGAGAAAACAAAAAAAGTTCATTTTACAAATTCACAATGCTGTATCAATTTAAAATGGATGCTGCATTTCCAAAAAGCACAACCTCTTTTTCTTTTTTGTACCAGCAATTTACAAAAAACCCACATAATTTTGGAAACAAACATGTAAGAGAATGTAAGTTTTATAATTAGAAAAATGGCAGTTTATAGACCTTCCCCACTTAGCTGTGCAGTAGTGCTTCATGATCCTTGAGGGGTTGGAAGGTCAAATATAATTGGAGGATTGGTTGGTTGAAAGCTGACTGTACATGTTGAGGCATTGATGTACGTTGTGTAACCGTCTGTCATAATGCCATAACCTGTAGGGATAATGTGTCACACACACGATAATATAAATAAACAAACGATGCTGACCTTATGCAGTGCCTATAGGCAGGTACATAAAAACCTGTTATGAAAGCAGAGCTTTGGAATAAAATTCAATGAATCCTGTCAAAATGTTATAAGCTTTTGAAACCTACCACAAAGTTACAAATAAAAAAAAATGCAATGCACTGTATCTGGATTAAGTACAGGGTGTATTAAAAGTGCAGTTTTCTGACCAGAAAGGCCTTTTACTATACTGCAACTGAACAAGGCAAAAATCCCTCCTTTTCTTTGAGCTAACTGGTTTTCTCTGGTTTGGCATGATTCTAGTATCTGGTTGTGAAGGACCAATCAGGAGCAAGAGCTGAAAACCCCTCTCCTTTTAGGCACTTGGTCTGCAAACATCCTCTCAATGAGTTCAAACAAACTTGGCTGGCCTATCCTGCACTGGCCATATTGTCTAGTTTGTCAGCTCAAGGGTTGTGGGGGTGGGTGTTCACAATGGTTTGCTAAATCTCAGAAATCAATTAGCAGGAAAGAATAGGCATTTTCTGTAGCTTGGTTTCCCAGTATGGACAATGGATCTGACCAGCAATTCCAGCCCAGGGCACAGAAAATGAAAAGCCAACTAGATGAGCTGAAGAGGTCTGAGAACTGGGCGAAGAGGGAGGGGAAGAATGGGATACTAGCTCCCACAAACCTTAAGGCTGTAGTTGAACAATTGTCTGGAGATTTCTACTGTCTGAACATCACAACCGCTGATAGAGAGATTGAATGGTAGTATGAAGTGTAAGTGTGGGTGCAGCTCTAGTGGCTGCTATGCAGAGCTCCTCCACAGAGGCTGGCCTCTTCCCTCTCTTGAACCAAGAGCGGCCTATCATAATGAAAGAATGGTCTTTAAGCTGGTCCAAGCAGGGGAGACTCACTGAGGTATAGGTGAACCCGATGGAGGAATGCATATAAGGGGGGAGGGCAGTGCAAGAGCCTTTGAGCTCCTTGCAGGGGATCCTCAATGAAGAGGGAAAGAGGCTTTCTGATCTGCTACATATAGAACCAATAAGACATCACAGGCTTATAGATGTCCAAGGAAAGCTCACAGGATTCCCCCCCATCCTTAAGGTTAAGGCAGAATTGGGATAAAAAGGTGAAGAGAGGAGACTGATAAGAGATCTGGAACAAATGTGAAGCATGCTGTTGTCTTAATTAAAGGGATGATCAACTGGCCTGGAGACCACACACTCTCTCAACCTGTCCAGGAGTGATCACGGATTTCTACCTTACTTCTTTAGCGGACACTGCCTTTAGGAACATAAGGCTAGATTCTCGGCCTTGCTCCATCCTCAACTCCATACAAAGATCTGGACATCTGGCTTGGGGTTCTACTTGCACAGGAGGTGAGGTAAAGCCTATGTAGCCAGCTCTGTGCTACTTGTTCCTGGCCCCCCTGTAGGGATATGGGGGGAAATGGCTAGAGTGCCTTACACTCCTATAATGGTGGGCAGGCAGAATAAACCTTTGGGGCCCATTATCTGCCCGCGGCCTTCAGGCTCTGAGTCACATTCCTCTTTCTCTCTCTCAAAGGTGTTTATTGACTGATGGGGAGGGGGAACGAAAACTAGTAACAGTCCCCAGAGATTACTGAGGGCAGAACAGGAGATGGGAGAACCTGTGAGGAACAGCCTGCTCAGAGAGCTTCTTTTGGGGAGAGCAGAGAGGCATGATAAGTTCTGTTGAAACAGATGTTGGCCCCCAAAAGAGTCTTTGCTTCTCCCTCAAAAAAAAAGTGTTTTGGGAGTAGGGGGAGTCTGAAGGGACTCCTTTGCTTTACCTCTTCTTCTCTGCTTTCCTGGGATACCTGTTCAGATCTAACTCCCACTAGCAGGATTAGGGGGCAGCTGACTTTTCAGGCACCCTGGCCCGTAGAAGGACTGGATGGGACAGACAGACGGCATTGTCAACACTTTTTTCTGTGCTGAGGGCAAAAGCAAGCTTCACTTTTGCTGTCTGTCATGATACTGTGGCTGGCCCTGAAAGGCAGTGCCCCAGGATGACACTTGCTGCTTTCCTCATGGAGAGGCAGGAAAAGAGACAGGAGACTAGACAGAGTAGGAAGGGCTTGGCACCAAATTTCTTGCTTGTGATTGGTCCTTCAGAGGAGAGGAACTTCCCACTGTCAGTATTAGCAGGCCAAACCTCAGGGAAAATATTTTTCCTTTTGCAATGCGATATAGTACAGATCACTGCTGCATGAAAGTCAACACAGAGCTGGGCTACCAAAATGTCCCTCAGAGACTAATCATTTCACAGTTGCTGTGTGGTCTGCCTGTATCGTTTTGTTTGTTTAAGTTGGCAATTTTGAGTTAGGTCGCTTTGCAGTGGAAAAAAACTGGTTTAAAAAAAATAAATGGAGACTGCAAAATTCTGTCCCAAATACTTGTGTGCAGCTCCTATGGCCTTCAGTGAAAAATGGGTTCAGTGGTCTGAGAGCAGAATTTGATCCTGAATTAATCGTGTCTTAACTCTTAAACTCTCAGAAACATTCAGGTCAAATCTTAGTACAGTAAAGTGAGTAGGCAGTTCCTTTGCCTTCAGCATTAGTCAACTGAGCAGGATCTGCGTCTTTGTTTAGTGCCCTTGTATGCTCAAATAAGACTCTTTTCATGCTTGTGGTGTGTGTTGCCATCTTACTTACAAGGTTTAAATGTAAGGTGCACATGACTCCACAGTGTTTTTTCATAATGATCTTACGTGCTAAGAGGCCTTTGCTTTCCTTCAGCTTAACATTATTACTGCAAGAAGTTTGATTACTTTCATCTTACCATGCACCTACAAAAGGCTATAGGCAATTTGCATGTTCTACTTGTATTCACTTATCATTAATATCTGAGCATTAATATTTATAGAAAACGTCCAATCCTTTCCTGGTTTGCATTAGAGTACTGCTATTCATGCCACTATAGTTAAGGTCATGTCAATGCTTCTGTTATAAACTCCTTATTTACAGGACTTTATAACCCATGCATAAAAATTCATTGTGTAAAGTCATGAGGGCTTCGAAAAATCAACAACGCCAGGCGAGTAACCTGTCTGGTTTTTTTTTTAAAGTTCTCCAACTCTGTGAGCCTATGGAGAGCTTAATTAGAGTCAATGGCGAAATCTCCAGGGGGGAAATATAAAGCACTTAGTGTGTAATTTTTAGTCCTAGGGTCACAGAGTCTCACTATCTCTCTCAGGCTGGACTGCTAGTATTTGTCTCATTGGAACATGAAAGCCACAACGTGTATTAAATATTTAAAAACCTCCAAATGTATTTATTCAATCTCTCATTCCCTCCCATCCCCACTAAATGAGCTTATTGTTCTGAAGTTTCACACTCCGCCTGCCAGGTGTGAGATTAAAAATGGGGAAATATACCTTCTGAAAAAGCTTTTCTGAGGTTCACAGACCTTGAAAGATTCCACCTCATGAAATGTATTGCAGAATGACTTCAGAAGTGGATTTCAAAGGAACTGTGGTGCTTATCCTCTCTCCCCTCCTGACTTATGGCACAAGCTGCCCTCCCTTCTACTGTACTCTCCCTCATATACTGACTGAGGTAACTTGATGGAGCAAGCTTTCTCCGAATACCACCCTGTCTCTTCTATCTCCTTTGCTGGCTCCTGTACTTGGAATAACTGGGACTTTCTTGTGGTTTGGTAAGACAAATTTTGATTTGCTTTTATTCTTCTGAATATGAGGGAACTCTCCCCCAGAAGCTTTGAAAGCAAATAAAGTGGCACAGCACAATTATTGCAAATTACAGGTGTGGATATCCTGTATGCGGTCAATATTTTAAAATATGAGTTCCTTAAGATGGACTACTAAGTCTTTGTTTGGACACTAAGAAGTGAGTTTTCAAAGTGCTGAGCACCCAGCAGATCTATGTTTTCCCATTTTATTCCACTGCGGGCTTGTCTACACTACTGTACGGGGTTGATCTAAGATAGGCAACTTCAGCTAAGTGAATAGCGTAGATGAAGTTGATGTACTTAGATCTACTTACTGCAGTGTCTTCACTGCGGTAAATTGACAGCTGACGCTCTGCTGTCGACTCCACTTGCGCTTCTCGTTCTGGTAGAATACCGGCGTCGACAGGAGAGCACTCAGCTAGACATGATAAATCGACCCCCGCTGAATCGATCGTTGCCTGCTGATCCAGTGGGTAGTGTAGACAAGCCCTTAATCATAATAAATGGAAAGCCCACATCTGGTATAAAGTACCACAGAGATCTACTAGTTTCTCCCATGAGGATTCTCATACAGACCTAGGGAGCCCTACTATTTCTTACCTTCATGAATTCCACCAAAGACATGGAGTTTGGGCCTTACTCGCCTTTGCACAGTGTTCAACAGTTCCACACAGCCAACTCTTTGCAGCTCTTTTGGGACCCAGTCTCGAAAACCTGAGGGCAGAATGCAATCAATACTCTTAATTTTCTCTATTCAGTTAGGTTTTCATTTAGACTTTCAGGAAGCCATAATTCACTAAAGGTTTATTACGTTAATGGAGAGGTTAGGATTACAGATAAAGCATACAAGGTCTTTTAAGAAACTTCTCACTCTGTCTTCCTTAGGTTCCTAAGGTTTTTTTCCTTTTTCCTTCCCTCCTACTCCTGCCTAATTAACATTTTCTGTATGTGATTTGATTTATTAGAGTTTTAGACTCTTCTTCATGAGTGGAAGTTTTGTGACTCTTATTCCTGGCAGTGCTGCAATTTTTTCCTCTTCTCGATTCCCCTGCCCCCACCTCCTGCCTTATTTCTCCCTTCTGCTGCTGTCTGCTGTTGTAGCAGTCTACTTCCCAAGCTAGTCAGGTAAAAAGTGCTGGTCACAGTTATTCCAGAGACAGGCCACTGGAAGGATCTTCTGTTCTCACACCTGGCACCTCTGCCACCCCAGAAATTTAAAACGTATCATCTTCAACAACTTCCAGAGGCCCAGGGTCTGTAACTGTTGGGTTACTGTGGAGCCCAGATCACTGAAAATAGGCAGCACAGAGCGACAGGGAAACAGCTACAAGCAACCTAGTGCTAATTGACTAATTTTAAAGTAAAAACCACTTAGTTCTATAGCTAATACGGAAAATCCATAAAATTTGACATCAATTAGTATAAATGTGGGCTGTCTGGACTATTACAGCCTAGAGTAACATTCAAAAGGGTGTGAAGGATTGTGAGAAGCAAAAGATAAATCATAGCTGAAAGGAGGAGCAAACTCACTCTTGATGTTACTCTGTTGACTTCAAAGTAGTTATACAAAGGATAAATTTGGCCCAAGCTGATTAAAAATGGTGGGACATAAACTGGACTATATGTCCTCTTCAAAACTGGTCAAATAGCCAAGGTAGGTAATGACATCATTCTACCTAAATTAATATGTAGCCACATTAAAAGGCAATATTGGAGGTGAATTTTCAGGCATGTTGAGGCCCAGTATCTCTTTTTGCATCTCTAATGCCCTGATCTGTGCCCACAATTAAAATGGATGTAAACTGTATCCACAAAATGGAAGGCTATACTTCTGCTTTTTTTTTAAAGGAATGGAGTAAGATTTCAGAAGGGATGTTACAAAAAATTCAACTAAGAAATATTGTGATGCTGCTGAGACTAAAGTACACTATGGGAAACCAATTTACAATATGTGGATTGGCAGCCCATTGAAATCTAGCAACCAGGAAAAATTATAAACGTACTTGGGGCTTTTTTTTTTGTTTTGTTTCTTGGGAAGAAGTAAATAGATAAAATGTAAATAAACAAATCACTACAATCAGAAGGGTGGCCCTCAAAGTACAGGGCAATCCACTGAGAAGAAGTGCTAGATCAACATTTTATCTATTTACTGTTGAAGACAAACATTGGCTCTAGAGGATTTAAAGGTAACGTACATTTTTACAATATTCCCTTGGTAGCATTATAAACTGAATACCCCTAATAACCAGGCTAAAGATAAGCATTGAGTATATCAGGGATCAGCAACATTTGGCACATGGTCTGCCAGGGAAAGCCCCTGGCGGGCCGGGATGGTTTGTTTACCTACTGCAGCCACAGGTTCGGCGGTTCACCGCTCCAGGCCAATGGGGGCTGCGGGAAGCGGCGTGGCCTGAGGGATGTGCTGGGCTCTGCCTCAGTGGTGAACCATGGCCAGTGGGAGCTGTGATTGGCCGAACCTGCAGACGCAGCAGGTAAACAAACCGGCCTGGTAAAGGTTTGCCAATCCCTGGAGTATATTATTAGTGTAACATTTTGTTCTGTTCTTCTTAAGTTCCACAACGTTCAGCTCTGCTAGGATTGCTGACCTAAAACGTAGGTCAGCCTAGCTGTGTCATTCACGGGTGTAAAATATTCATTCCCTGACAGATGTAGTTAAGACAACCTAAAGTCCCACTCTAGATGGAAGAATTCTTTGGGGGGTAGGGGGGCAAGAGGGCGTGGATTAACTACAGTGTTGGAAAAACCCCTTACGTCACTGTAGCAAGCAAGGGGTTAAAAGCAACTGCTATAGCTGTGATGCTACAGTGTAGCCAAGCCCTTAGCTGTGATGTCCTACCATGCATTAAGTTCCTCACACTCCATCCACCAAGAAACCCGCTTGCCTCAGCTGCATTCAGCTGGCCTCTGGCATTTGCCATTTTTAAAGCATATCATACACAGTTTAAAATAGTATTTTGTAACAATTGGCTCAGATGCTGAGCTGGTGCAAACCTGTATAGCTCTGCTGAAGTCAGTGGAAATTTTCTAATTTACATAAACTGAGGATCTGGCTAAAAGCTTGGCAAAACCACCCAATCTACTAATTAATGCGTGCTTGCACCTGATCTTCCTCACTCTGAGAGAACATTTTTATACAGGTAGATCCGGCTGGTGTAAATTATCATAGCTCTACGGACTTAAATGGAGCTATGGCAATTGACATTGGCTGAGGATGTGACCATAGATTTGTATCTGTCTCACAGAGCAGGAACCAGAAATGTGTGACTTGGTGGAACACAGCATGAAAAAGCGTTATAGTAGCATTTTCCGAAAGGCTCAGTGTTGGCATAACTCTTCTCCCATTGAAATCAATGGGAATTTTGCCTTTCAGTGTGATCAGAGTTAGGCCCAAACTCTATTTAAAATCACACATGCGCTAAATAATCTTTTTACCTGCCTTCTGAGGCAATCGGGACAACCTTATAGATGCCTCTTATCAACCTTATAGATGCCTCTGTGGATCAACAGGGGTACTCATGTGAGTATGGGAAGTGGGATTTGGCTCAAGATGCCATTCATGAAAACTCAGATTCTGCACTCAGATACATGTACTCATCTCTCATTGAAATAAATGGGTGTAGTTTGAATGAATAGGTCGCAACAGAATTTTGGTACTTCATTAATGTAATCCAATTTTTAATATTTAAGCGTAATTGTGAACTTTTGGTAAATCTGTTTAACAAAGTGTAACAGGGTGCTGTCTAGGAGATCCAAGCCAGGCCCCTGTTAGCCCAGCTCCGCTTAAAAGTGGGATTAGTTAGGACTGGCTGGGGAGGCCACACCCTAATCACCTGAGGGGATGCACCTGCGGGCCTGAGTGGCCAGCCCGCTATATAAAGTTGGCTGGGAGGAAGCAGAGGAAGGAGTCAGGAAAGGGAAGAACAAGGAGCTGTAGCTCCCTGCTGGCAGGAGAAGTTAGCAGTCTCCCAGGGTGCTGGTCTCTAAGATATGTAAATAGTAGGTGGTGGGGATAAGCACGAACAGTAAAAGAGCACTGGTGCATGTACTTCGGAGCAGTTTCCGACTGAGTTTGTGGTGGGGCCAGGAGAAGGCACCGCTACAAGGAGCAAGTAATTTTCTAAGGGTAAAGAAGAGTAATTAAATAACCACTGTATAATCTTGACCCAATAAAAAGCTTAAATAAACATTATGTTCTAATGCTGGTGGTGGTGGTTACGAGGGAGGACCAATCTTTCAAAACGTTATTAGTCAGTCCTGGAGAATCGTAGGCCCGTGGGATTTGGAAGCTTTATCAGACTGTTCTTAAAATAAAGGATCTAACTCAAATGGCTGTGCAGTTAGATGCACCTTTGATTTTCCTTGGCTTCACTAAATCAAAAAATTTAATTTAAAAAATACCTAGAAGCCCAACATAATTGCTAAGTTTAATTATCGTACTAGACTTCTTTATTGATTTTTTTTTAATTCAGAGTTTTGTGTTAGGGTAAAATTGTGTCACTTAAAGCATTAATAGCTTTGCTTGCACTAAAAGTGCATTTTACTTACAAAACCACACACAGCTTTTCCTTCACTTACCAAGAGGAGGTCCATGTGTCATTAGGATATCAATGCCCTCAGGGATAAGGTTCCACTTGTCAAGCAAAGACTGACCTCTGGGTAGGTTAAAGCCCCATCCATTAAACCATGGTGTCCTTTGGGGAAAAAATAAGACAAACTGTCTCAGTCTGATACAGCAATTTTTTCTCTCTTGCGAATTTCTAAATTGTAAATTTTTCTGTATTGTTTTGGCCATCTCTCCTGTCATTTTACGATCATTCACTGACCAAAGAGCATTTGTCTTTGGAAGGGACCATTCCCAAAACAAAGGGCTATGGTTTTTGTTTTTCTTTTCTTTTTTTTTGGGGGGGAGGGGTTATTTGTTTGTTTTTTAAAGTGCCCTAGCTGTAAATTTGAATCCATATCAGGAAGCCACCTTTCCTACAGTTTCAAGGGTATTTGACTCCGGGGCTTGGGTTTACCCTTCATAAAGAAAGGAGACAGTCAGTGTGTTCAGGTCTAGATCTTTGAGGGATGTCAATTCCAGGATATGGGCTTGGGCTCTTCCCTTATTTCAAGGTAAGCACCTAGACCAGGGGTGGGCAGACTACAGTCCGGGGGCTGCATAAAGCCCTCCAGATGTTTTATTCTGACCCTTGAGCTACAACCGGGGAGCGGGATCTGGGGCTTGTTCTGCTCCACATGGTGGGAACCACGGCCAATGGGAGTTGCAGGGGCGATGCCTGTGGACAGGGCAGTGTGCAGAGCCGCCTGACTGTGCCTCCGCTGCTTGAGGGAAGTGCTGCCCGGGAGCCTGCACCCTGACACTCTCCCACACCATGATCCCCCTCCTGCCCTCCGAACCCCTCAGTCCCAGCCCGGAACACCCTGAACTCCACATTTCTGGCACCACCCCAGAGCCCACACCTCCAGCTGGAGCCCTCACCTCCTCCCGCACCCCAACTCCCAATTTTGTGAGCATTCATGGCCCACTATACAATTTCCATACCCAGATGTGGCCCTCGGGCCAAAACGTTTGCCCACCCCTGACCTAGACCAAAAAAAAATCAAACCCCAAAACATGGTCTGGTAGCAGAAAAAGGAGAACCACCTGCAGCGCAAGGTGCCCTAATAGAAGATGGGAACACAGAACAGTTGTACCTTTTTTGTGGCAATGGTCACAGGCCTGTATAATATACCATGGCTGTATGACCTCTGACATTAGAGCATTGTGAAATGATTCAACATAACTATACGTGGTAACCCTAAAAAGATATTACACTCTTTAAAATACCTTAATACATATTTAATTCTGGGGGGGAATGGGGCCCTTCAGTTTTCTCCATCATAGCAGTTAGGGGAGAATCTATTATAGAAACCATCGGATTGAGACACACACTCTTTATGGGGATGAAAGAAACTATAATATTTGACAAAAATGTTTTTTCCTGATAAGTTTTGCTATAAAATGTGAAAGCAAAATTGAGTAGTTCTGATGCAGAAATATAAAAGCTGTTATCAGATGTGAAATGCATATCATCAAGATAAAAATTATATCCTTACCTCTATTACTAATAACATTTTAGGCTATTACAAACAGAGGATTTTGAAATTCCTTACTTGCTTTTCACCATTTGTGCTGTTTTGCGTTTCATGTGGCTTGGGCACTTAAACTAGTCAGTTTTACATTCTATTAGAAATGCTCTCAGACTAAAATCTGGGATCCACGCAGCAAGCAAAGCAGGTCTAGACAATGGGCCCTCTCTAGATTTTTAGCTCCTTCTCTCTGAAGTTATGTACTAGCACAGAGGTGTTGTCTTTCTGAATCACTACTCTGGAAAGGAACATTTAAATAGATGAAATCTGTTTTCATTAAAAATGTAAAACACCCTCAAGAAAATATTTAAATTTTCAGTTTACAATGAAGTCAGCAAGAGTTACATATCTCCACTGTGTAAATCGCATCCTCACCCATCCCCTTCAGCATTTCATATTATACACATAACTATATTTGGGACCTACATTAAATTGACAATTTCCCTTTGAGATTATAAATCTACTTCTCATCTTCATAATTCAAATGTTTTGTTTTTATCAGAAGTTGATCTGAGGAAGATCAGTATTTAACCAGGGATTGACATTCTGAAGACCTGTTCAATCTACTGTGTGTGAAATGGAAGGGTCTTTTGTCCTATAAAGATGACTCCAGTATAAGAGTTATGGGAACTTTTGCAGATACCAGATTCACTGAACGGCACCATTTAAAATGTACAATAGACAGACCATCCTTCATTATATAAGTAGTCCCATATATAATAATGCATGTACGTCAGGATTACTGGCTTGAGTAAAAGTTTGCAAGATTGCACGCTGTGCGTTTATATATGGAAAGTTAACGTCTAATTCCGTTTAGGACTTAATCCTGCACCATTGAGGTCAATGACAAAACTCCCATTGATTTCAGCAGGATTCTGTAGGTGAAGACTGAATTTGCACCGGAGTTTGTGTCCCTGAACTCTGCTGTGTCAGAACTTTGTTTTTGCTATTCTTTTCCACTGCAATTAAAGTTCAGTTTCTTACTCACAGGTGTCTGAAACAAACAGCTAAATTAGCTAACAATTTTTCTTTTATTGTAATACTCTAGTTTCTAGCCATATGCAGATGACTAAATTTTTCAGAGTTCCATTTGAAAATTAAAACATAATTTGGCTAATTTTTCATCTATATAACAAACCATAGTCAAACTCTACTATGACAAAACACACACACAATAGGGAGGCTGAATTTGTCACTATCAATTAATGATTCTTTACCCGTTTCTCATGCAAAGAGTACTGTAATAATTCTACAGTTAAACCTGAAATGTGAAACCATAGCTGTTATCTTATTGGAGCTCTTCGGAGAATTATACATGCCATAAACCTAGATGGTGTGCAGTAATTTTTGTTCTTTAGCAGTCGGGGGAGAGGAGAAAGGGAATCAGAGTTCCAGTGTAGTCTGCATTCACCGAAGACTAAATAATTAGCTCTGACTAACAGACACCACATGGGAACTAACTTATAAGACAACTTCTCGCAAACCTCCCCAGTAGTGCCATGTGTGCATCATATAGAGTGTAAAACATTCTCTTTAACACACTAAACATTTTCATAAGCAATTAATAAATATTGTATATGGGGGTGACAGAAAGAACCCCTGGGAGACAGAGATTTAAACTGTAATTCCTGGTGGAGCGATTTCAGCTTGAGTTTACTACTGTTTGTGCATACTCAATGAGAATATTGTGCCCTCACTCAGCAGAGTTATTCACTTGCCTTTTACGCTGCCTCAAGTTTCTAGAGAGAACAAAGCTTGTTAGAAGCGCACACAGGAGAACTTGTTCAGAACAATGTCAATAAAAAATGGGTTTCCAACACAGATTCAGGTTTAGATGAGATCACAGGAAAGGTCATCTCGTTTTTGTACTATGCTGTGTTGTGGTGCAGCCAAAATGAAGTTGATGTACTGTGAATCCCTTGAGCGGACCAATGAATAGCTGTTTACCCCCAACAAACATGAAACATGTATAGTGAGTAAGAGAGAAAGACTGGGCTAGTGGTAATATAACATTAAGTGCCTCTATTAGATTCCCTGTTGCAAATAGTTACAATTTATTTCTATTGCATGATATATTTTTGCATGCCTAAACAGCAAGATCTAGTCATAACTTATATTTTTAAATTATTTCACAAAGAAGAAAATTAACTGGTACCTGTAGTTACCAATATTCCGCACAATTTTCCTGGGCTGATTACTTGTTAAAAGAAACTTCCTTAGCTGGGGGTGGAAGATACTTCTTTTGGTTTTGTTTTTTAAAGATTTCAATCAGTTTTCTTTACACAAGCCTTCGGTCTGCTGAAGCACAGGGCAAAGCTGCTTAGTCAGTAGTACACATGATTAGACTCTTGACAAATTTGCAAGATTGGGAGCCAAGTGAAAGTGACTAGTTGGCTCCTGAAAATATTACTGGTATACCTGATTTTTACGACATTTTCAAGAAAAGAAAGTAATTAGACTGCTGAGTAGTACCATCCGTGAAGCCCAGAGCCAGAGTAAAACATGGGATTGGTAATCAGACATTACAAGTGATTTTTGTCTCTGCGTTTGGTGGGCCCAAACAAACCCTAACTTCCTCCTACACAATGCATGGACTGATATTGGTCTTTCTTATCCTGCACATCAGACTAAGTCCAAGAGAACCTAATTTAACCACCGCTGGCTAGAATCATACTGCACTTCACAGCATCTT
The DNA here is from genome assembly GCF_007399415.2 of Gopherus evgoodei. Lineage (NCBI taxonomy): Eukaryota > Metazoa > Chordata > Testudines > Testudinidae > Gopherus > Gopherus evgoodei. The sequence continues at coordinate 94,707,264 of NC_044325.1, forward strand.
TCATATGCCATGAAACTGTCATGATAATTCTTGATCTCTGTCTCACCTGACAGCTCAACCCTCCCTGATTGCAAAACTTCCTTATCATTTAGATATAGCAGTTATACTGGCACCAGATGTGTCACATTGAATATCCAGATGAAAGGCAAACACCTGGCCAATTTTTCTCTCCACAGCTCTTGACTTCTATGCAGAAGGCCAGCACTCTCCCTACAGATTCCTCTCCACTTGGCAATCTGAAAGCTACTTTTTCTGCAATTAAAAGGATGCTTTGTGCTAGGACACAAAACCTCTTCACACCTTGTACTGCAAGAGACACGCACATAACTTGACATAAACACAAGAGGGAGGGGAATTTTAAGCTTCATGATGAGACTTACAGATGTTAAATCTGCCTAACAAGGAAAACAATTCCTTCTGCTGCCGAAAGGCAGCACAGGATTTGTTTCTCACCAGATTTCCTTTCCCCAAAATGCACCTGGGGGCTATGGGGCAGGAAGCCAGGAGACCTCTGGGCAGTACCAGCACTCTCTGGAGGGAGCCTCGAGGCAACAAGTGAGCAGGAAGTCAGGGGAGAGCCGGGCTGTGGCTGGGCAGGGAGCCTAGGGGGCAGCTGGGCTGTTGGTGGAGCCCCCTACGTACCCTGGTGATAGCCTGGCTTTCTTGTCAAAGTCATGGCTCCATGAGAGCCAACAGCCAATGTAAGTAATGCAGTGTCTGTGTAGACACTGCATCATTCTAACTACACTGCCATACGCCCTCTCGGGGTGGTGGAGTTATGATGTCGGTAGGGCACTTATGTCGGCGGAGGCAAGGTTGTAGTATGTACACTGACAAAATCAAGTTGATGTAAGTGGCCTTAATCGACCTAACTGTGTAGTGTAAGCCAAGCCTACATCTGTTTTCTTTCCAAGGCCAATAGCGGAGGAAATGCCTAAAATCCATTTCCGAAGGAAACAGTTACACACAAGTAATAATGATGATGATGAGCTCTTTATTTTGGTCAGCACTTAGAGCAAACGCACAAACTTGTGAGATTGCTGGTGAGGAAGATAGTAGTTCCATTTGCAGAAGAAAAATGACAGAACAGAGCACTAAATAGGCATTCCCAGAATTGTTCAATTACAGAACTGACCTATAAACACATCCTGAAACTACCTATTTCAGTTTTACATTTAGGGCTTAATAGCAGAGAGTGTCCTGAACTGAACAAACTGTAAAGGGAAGATATGACCTTTATGCACAATAAAGAAGAGCCTTTCAATAAAAAACATACAGCTCATAAATGTTTGCTAAGGAGGAAAAGCACAGGCAAAGTTCTCCATTTAATGAAACAACAGAGTGCGCCTCGTGGGAAGGTAGAAAATTGTTGTAGAGAGGGGTGGAGGGTATATGTAGTTTAAGTAGAAACAAAAAAAGGGGGAAAAATAGTGTAAAATGGATTAAGAGCATTTTTAAAAGCTATCTATGAATTACAAGATAAGAGCTGCTGTAATTTAACTGAGCTCTATGGAACCTAATTTTGATTAAGCCCTTTCTTATAGCAAACATCAGGATATTATTTCATAATAGATACTGAACCAGGCAATAAATAAGGGTCACAGTGTGAAAATCTTAAAGAATAAATATAGTGTATTTCTTGCAACTCTTTTGTCATAAGGATAGTCTTGTGACATAAGCACAAGTCTGAGAGTCAGGTGACTTGTTCTAGTGCCAGATCTGCTACAGACCTCCTGTGTGATCCTGGAGCGCCACTTAACCTCTCAGTGCCTCATGTTCCTACAATGAGACTAATAATGTCTAATTCAACAAAGATTGTGAGGTTTAATTCTTCAGGACTGCAATATTCTTTGTAAAGCATTTTGAGTACTTCATGTGGACACCACTATGCTGGTGCACAATATTAGGATTATTTTAGTCATGTTGCTTTTGTAGACCTCTAGAATGAGTAGATACATATAATCCAGAATCTCTAATGCATTCTAAGGCAAAGAGTGGTAGTATGTAAAATACAGAGGTACTTTGGCATGCAATCCTGTTCAGCCAGTGTTATACCGTCTTTCAGTCATTTCGACCAAATTCTCTCCTCCCTGGCTCTCTCATCCTATGGGGCAGAGTGAAAATGTCCTGGGATCTACACGAGCTGTCAGCCTCCAGTTGAACTGTTCTTATTGAAGTAATATCAGAAAGCAGTTCAGCTGAGTTACTTTAGTTTTGTTTTTGTGGGGGACAAGGTGAAATGGGGGTGGGGTTTGACCATCTTTTTCTGAAGAGATGCTGATAACTCCAGAAAAGCTTTGGCACACATCCTCTGGCCCAGCTGAGCTGTGCAATTCTAGACAAGGGGTGGGAAGCAAAATGTCAGCAAGTCACTTTTGCAGTTCCTGATCCTGTGGCAGACAGGCACTTGTCCTAGTCCCTGGAGACAGATAATGCAGCCTATTTCGAGCCATGCCCCTTCATCGGGGCCAGGGAGAGAAGATTTGTGTAGGAGTCACTTTACTGTCCCAATGCCACCTGTGGATTTCCTTATGACAGGGAAATCCTCAACTGGCCAACTAAACCAGATTTAACTCTGCTTTGCACTGCCAGAGGGAGACATGGCAGACTTAATGCATCTGAGCCAAGATTTGGCAGTGGCTTCTCACAGTTTTTCAATTTTTAGATAGCCGTAATGAGACAAGGCTTATTTAAATTTTGAAAGCATATAGTGTACACGTGGTAGCTATTTTCAGCAATACCTGACATCAGTATTTTACACTTTGCTTTATGCCCCATTTTTCAAAACTGGATACATGCAACTGCATACACAAAAATGTGTGTATATAATTTGTGTGCATCTACATGTGGAATCACAATGTGTTAGATGACCCCCCAATGGAATGATTTGCTACACATCAGTAGTTCTCAGACTATGTATAGTCAGTGGAGTCCTTGGTTGTGGTCCTAAGAATGAAACATTTAGAGATGCAATCAGTGAGTGACTGTGGTGTTTAAAAGGAAAATGGCCCACAACAGCATCTTTCTCTTACAAAGGAGTTTGCATTTAAAGAAATGCTACCAAATGAGTGCACTACACAATTATATTTGCCACCATTAATCCAAATATGAAATATGCTTCTTGCTTCAAATTGTTCTTGCTCCCATCCTCAGAACAGTATGAATTATTAGATGGGTGTTTCAGGTTAGGTTCATTTCAGGTGAAGCTCTATACTTGAATTTGCGGCCCCTCAGTTGAAAAAAAGAGGGCCAGATTCTCGTCTGCTGTAAACTGGCATAGTTCCATTGAAGCCATTTGCCGATTTACAGCAGCTGAGCATCTGACCGAGACTGTCTACAGAGACAGAGCTTGTATTTAAGGATAGACATAGAATGGATACACCTTTCAGTCCTTTGTATGAAAGGAAAACGGTTTATTTCATGGGGAACTTCTCACACATCCTCAGACAGGTTTCTTCTCCTTCCCTGATATCGCCCAACAGACTTCTGAATTGCTTCCTTCTTGGAGTCCCATCTTTCACTAACATGCTTCAAAGGGCATTTGCTTCCACTTCTGAAAATGTGTTTCAGAGCCATGCTTCCTCTGCGATGGGGCCCCAAACTATTGGTATTTGCTCCACAATTCTGTCATGCTATACTATATACGGTATGCATATCACTGGAGAACCACCACAGTGTAACAGAACTTGCATTTTTTTCACATTATCAGTGCCAGACTAGCATCTAGACACCAGAACTGGTCTTCAGTGGTATGGAATAAAAGTGTGCAAGAAGAGAATGGAAGGAGGTTGTGTGGAGGAACATATAGTGCAGTATCTACATTAGGGAGACTTTGAGGAACAGGGCCAGAAGGGCAGGAGACCAAGAGGCCAACAATATCCTGGGGGTTACAGGAGGGAAAGAAAAATGTAATGCAGGAAGTAAAGAACATATGGCCTGTTGAGGGTAGGAATTGTGTAGGAGGGGAATACTGAACGAGATGGGGATACAAGGAGGCATCACTGAGAAAGAGATGGGGGAGGAGAGAGGAGTAGCTTTAATAAGCATGTGTACACTTCATTGCTCATCTGAAAAGAAAACACTCTTTCAACCTTTTGAGGTTTCCTAAACTCTAACTATATTGGAATTTTATTTAAGGCTTTAGATAATGAGCTATGGGAAATATTTTAATATCCCAAAATTATGAACATTATTTCAAATTTGACTCTAGGGCTAATTTTACTCTACTTTAAAAAAGACTGTAGACTTAGTAAGAGTAAGAATGTCCAAATTTGGAATTCTACAGCTCTACATTTTCTATGTTGCAAACAATTGCAATGTTCAGCAGTGCTACAATATTTGAGGGCCTAAGTGTTACCATTTTAAATACAGATTTTTTTTGTGTGGCCATTTCTAAAAGATTGGGGCTGGAATGATCTTTGCATGTTGCTACACACCTTCTAGCATCCATAGAAGACAAACATTTTTGTGTGTGACTTATAAAAAGTGTCTGAGCTCCCCCAGCTGGATCTGAAGCAGTAGTTTCACCTCCGTAACCTTTTCCTAGCTCTGTACTAACATCACTGAAGTAAACAAAAATCTCTGTATTTATTTTGGCTCCGCTGAAAATAGAATGGTTTGCATGGATAACTTTGTGAGAAGTGCAGTATAAAAATCTAGATTAAATTAAGATAGAGCTCATTATGTAGATAGAAAGACTCTAGGAAAAGGGTTGAGCAAAGAGAAGAATCAATCTTTGACATCTGAAAAGGTCAAAATCTGCAAGAAGCTATATTTAATAGTTTCTAAGAGCATAGTATAAACAGAAAACAATAATGTTTCTATAATACATTTAAAAGGCAGCTGACCTTTTAACTTTATTTCAATTTGTTACAAAACAAATTTGGCCAAAATCTGAACTGGTGTAACAAATACAACGCCACTGAAAGTAAAGGAGTTGTGCCTGTTTGCACCAGTAGTGATTTGAACCAGTGTTTCCATGGAACAGTCTCCAGAAACTTGTGGTTTTCAATGCTGCTGAAAACGTTTCTTTAGCAGCCTCGAGTGTCTACTATCCCTGCATTATTGAGAGCCTGAACTGGCCAGAAAACAATGGGATTGTTTATTCAATATTAAATGCTGAAGGTCACAAACAAGATGAATGCCAGGTGTGTATCTTTTATACATTGCTCCAGTTCCTTCACATGTAACTATACATATATGTACACACATTCCTACTAATCTATGTAACTTAATACATCAATATGATGGAGTAACATTTTCCCGAAGTAGTAATTTAGGGCCTGATCCTTCAGTCCTGCCATACATGCAACACCAGCTGACTTTAATGGAAGTGCTGAATGAGGGTGGGCTTTCATGATCCAGTCAGACCTTATTTACTCTTTGAGTGAAATTCACTCCTGTGTATAGGGATGAATTTCACCCACTTGGTGTGGTCCATTGGAAGACTAGACATTGGAAGGAGGAGGGGGGCTCTGGAGGCACTGCATAATTATGTGAGAAAGGAGATGACAACGGTGGGATATTAGAGAGGTACGCTGGTTTCTTCACTCTGAGGATCACTGATGTTCCTTTTATTATACGTAATGGTGCCTAGATAATTTGGTCACTGTGCCTTACATACCAATACTTTAAAAAAATGATAAGATGTTCAAGGTGAAGAAATGGGACTATTGATGGACCAAAGGCAATGGAGAGAGGGAACTGGGGGCATACTGAAGATATGGAGAGACAATGGGGTGAGCCTCAGATGGCTCTGATAGTTCATAAGAATTAGAAATTGCTATACTGGATCAGCTCAATGGTCCATGTAGTCCAGTATCCTGTCTCTGATAGTGGGTGGTACCAGCTGCTTCAAAGGAAGATACAAGAAACTCTGCATGAGGTAGGTGAAGTTTCTGAAAGATGGAGGTTAGTTTATGCTCTGAAGCATGCATCCAAAGCTCTCGTTCATGTTTTAATATGTATTACAGCAACTCTAAATACTCTTATCATATATACATCCAGTCTTTCTGTGAATTCTTCTATTCGCTTGACTTTAATCAAATCTTGTGGCAATGAGTTCCATGGGCTAGAAACAGTGTTCCTTTCATCCATTTTGAATCTGCCACCTTTTGGTTTCATTGAATGTTTCTGTATTATGAGATGGAATGAACAGAGGTCACCAATCATATCAGCATCAGAGCCCTGACAATGGGAGGTGTTTTGCAACAGGAGTTGAGGGCACTGTGCACCATACAGGATTTCTGGATTTGTCACCTCTCTCTCAATCTTTTGAGGAATGCCCAGTTCTGTTGCAGAGCTGTCTAGGGCCAATATTCTCAAATTCTTTTTCCTATATGTGACTGCAATGTCAGCAGTATCTCTGCAGATGCAAAAGATAATACATTGTTCTTGCTCTCTCTCTCTCACACACACACATGTGCGTGTATGCACCCCTCCACCCCCCAGGCACAGTCAACTCTACGAAGGCAGACATAAATCTGATTAGATCCTTGCTAACAAATAAGGGATAGCATTGCTGAAAGGAAATTCAGTGACATCACAGTATAAGCCAGGGTGCAAAGTCAAGTCCAGCATGCTGGCCAGGGAAGAGAGACAACAGCTGGGTTATGAACAGAGAATAGCACTTTTTTCAATTTGCTGTTACTCTAAAGAAAATCGTCTGAAAAGGGAACAGACTTTCCACAGTGTACTTACAGTCATGACTATTATCTACCTCACACACAAAGTAACTCAAGGCATGCTGGCCATAAAACTCAACAGGAATTTTAGTCTCCTAGAGCAGTGTTTCTCAAATGTTTTGTGCTGGCGATCCCATCTGGGCTTCCCTCCAGTAGAAAAAATTGTGACCTCCTACCTTCAGCCCCATAGGGCTCAGGGCAGGGGCTCTGGGCTTCAGCCCTGCTGACACCATCGAAATGGAGTCACAACCCACAGTTTGAGAACTGCTGTCCTAGAGTAAAACTGAGGTGAATGGAGAAAGCAGAAAAGTTAACGTGAAAAAACAAAGCTTCTACAATGTAACTTCAGAACCGGGGTTAAAATGCTGGGGGAAATCTTTTAATATTTAAAATAAATTGACAATTAATTAAAATATTTGTATTTTGTTTTAATGAAGACTGTTAGTAATACTCCTCCTTCTCAACTGCCAGCTCTAAATATAACAACTTTCAAGATTGGGCCCCAGTTTTTCCTATCACAGTACTGATCCTACTCCTGTAGCAGTACAAAATGAAAATGAAAATGAAATGAAATGAAATGAGAACATCTATCCTTCTGCATTTTGTACTGCTGTATTTAACAGTTATATTTAATAAAAGAGAAAGTTTGTGACCTCCCATGCCAAGTTTCAGCTTAGAGTAAGTTTTTACAGACAAGCTATAAACTAGAGCCCTGCATGGGATTTTTAAAATCCTGCTCCCGCTATTATGGCAGAGGTTCTGTGGGATCCCAGGCCTGCTGCAGAGCTCTATTCTAAATCCCCGAATTAGGAGTTTATAATGGAAAGGCAGACTCACATTTAACTAGAGTGGTGCCTTTAACAACAACTTTTACAATTGTGTTTTCTGGGAGGTTGAATTACCAAAAAGTTAACATGCTGTATATTCTGGTAATAAAAATCTGTTGAAAACAAAAGGTCATTTTATTTCCTAAGATAAGAAGGAGTTAGGTTTGTATTGTATGGCCACGACAGTATACGGACAGGATAATTCTTACAGGAGAAGTTGATATGTCAGATGGCTGGGGGGGGGGGTTGTTTTCAACTCTTTAACCATGTTGTAAAGCTTTGCAGTTCATAACCTGTAGTCACCTATTGCTATACACTACAGATTTTAATACAGGTTTCCAATTTCAGACAATCTGATGTGACAAAAATCTGAAACTTACAGTAGCCCATTATATGGGCAAACTATTCATTTTATATTCACCTCCTTGTTGTATCAGTGCAGAGGTCATCTAAAGAGGGGGTCTAATTAATCATGCTGTCAGAGCCAATGAGGAGGAGCATGCTAATAGGACTTTTATTTCACCCAGGAAAGCAGCGGTCTGACAAGAACTAGAAAATATGGCCTTGGTGTTGCTGTTTATTAGCACTGCTGAGATCAGTGGTAATGGGAGCCAAGCAGCTTATGTTTGATAAAGTGCTGGATGTCAAGAACCAGCAGCAATCAGAAATTAGACTGACAAGAGGCAAGACTCTCACATTATTAATAGTTGATAAATACAAAACGAGGTTTGGTGAAGGAGACAAACGAAAACATATTGTGAACTAGCCAGGGCACATGCATGTTCAGAGAGAAGGAAAGTGAGTCAAAAAACTACCCAAGACAGGTCTGACTTCTCTACTGCCCTCATGTAAAAAAGCTGATTTGTTTGTTTTTTTTTAACTAAATGATATGCCCACATCAAAAAGTAACATTAGCATATCTAAAAGTGCCTGGATGTGAAGCACAGGAGATGCTGACAGATATTAGGAGGGTTCTGGACTCTTGTTAGCAGCAGGAGCATTTGCTGTGCGTGTGATATGTAAAATTTAACATGAATTATTTCAGTAATGCACCCCTATGCGAGTCCTCAGTGTGCAGTTTATTTTATACTTCAGGCCAGGCTAGTTTTTTTTTTTTTTTTTATAATTAACTACTTTCTCCAGACTTTTTAATAAAAATTTTTTTTACAAGATTATTTCCAAATGTAGAGAGAGAGAGAGAGCATTAAATAGGCTTCTCAACAAAGAGACATGGATTCACAATTGTGTTGGATAATATAATCAAAATCTTGCGCATAGTAACATCTTTTGGCAAGGTTTGAGCCAAATGCCTAGCACCGGAAAAAGGATATGTGCTGCAGAGGGCAAACATGAGACATTGTTGGGATATAAAACTAGACTGAGAAAGGGAGGTAGACTTAAACTTCTGTGTTGAGGGAGGAAGGCTCTAATGTTTATGGCTGCTAGTGTGGATCCAATTATCTTCATCCTGAATCGTCTCTTTTTTCCCCCTGAGAATACTCTGTTGTCTAGATCTTCCTTTTGGAGCCCGCCATAAACATTTGTAATCCGAGGTTGCAGAATCAAGTTCTGTAGCCTCTCACTGATGTGACCAAGTTGAAGGCAGCTGAGCACACCTTCTGTTCTGACAATGAACAAGGTTACAAGTTAATTCCCACTCTAATAGTGGCTGTTGTGATGTGGACACCTGTCCAGTATTAAGTGGATTGAAACAATGAACTTTTTCTACATAAGCCAAAGCCGTAATCAGATGGTAACAGCTTTTGTGCAGAGCTCATCTGGGCTGGATTTGAACTGGTGATCTAGAAATAAAGTATTAAGCCATACTTACATGCACCATTTTTAGTAATAAAAGTATAAAAGATATGCACCTGGCATTCATCACTCTGTCATTTCATTAATTTAATATGAACTAATCAGTCTATTATTAAATTATAACTCTAATGGGCCAAATTTTGCCCTCATAAAATCCCTAGGAATATACTGAGCCAGAGCTTCAACTGGTGTAAATCAGTGTAGTTCCGTACAGACTTCACGTATACAGCCTACACTTTGTGACTGAAGAGTTAAATTATGCCCTTAGTTTTGATTAGCCAGACTAAAGAACCCATGGCACTATAGGAAAAGAATAGAGGATGATTTTGCCAACATCCCTATCCCCAAACGATTGGCTCGAGTGTCCATGACTATATGTAAATTATTATGGAGTACATAATGGCTGCCCATTTTGCTGCCCTCTTGCCTGACTAAAGATGCCATGAACCAAAGTAACTCAGAGTTCCATCCCTTGAACAATATTCATTTCCTGCCTTGGTTTTTTATAATGCCCCACTTTGTTTACTGTATTTGTTTAGCCTGAGTGTGACCAAACCAACCGTTTCTTCAAAGGCTTCATAAAAATGCCTTCTTCAGATTGCCTGCTTATCTTTGCAGGGCTACTATTGTTGTTTTAAAAGAAAAAGGAACCTTCACTTTAATCCCAATGACATTGCTATAGGATCCTTATTTACAGTATGAGAAAAAAAATTTCTTTCTTACAGCCTCGTTCAATCTAAGCCTCATTTAACTAGTGGGACATTTTTACAATGGGTTTACTGACATACTGTGATAAATGGGTGTATAACATCCTTCAACAATAGCCATGGCCTTAGCCATAACCACAATGTGTATAAACACTGCATTGGTTTTAACAATGCACAGTCCTGAATAGTAGGAAGTAAAGTAAAACAGAACACAAACATTGTTACTAATCCCCCCCCCACGCTTTTTTTTGGTGGGAAATGGAACATCCACCAAAAAATTATGAAAATTAAAAAGTTGAAGTTGAAGTTTCTAAATAGTACAGGAGGCCTTTGAAATCCTGACCCAGGCAGGAAGCTTTCCTGAAATTTGATTCTTTTAAGATAAGATTTGGCAGCAGGATGAAAGCAGCCCTACCCTTGTTCCCCCCCCCCCATGTCAAAGAAGTGAATGGAATAGCTTATGAATACATGCAACTCACCCACCATTCAGGAGCCACACTGGTGCCTATTTGTCCTGAAATATCAGTATTAGGTTACTGTGCAAATCAAAGTAACTGTTAGCCAGCATGAACTTAATTCAAGAAAACAATGAGGACCAGAGTAAGGTTTTTAGAGAGTTTTAACAAACTTTACAAACTTCAGCGTAATGCATGGAATTAAAGGACTTCTCTGTGGGGACTGCTCTTTCAAAACACTGGACATCTTTGCAATGCCTTCTAACTTGCTGCAGAAAGGGAAGAAGAGCAGGGGTGCCATAATTATACTATGAACTAAAGTTTATTTATCCATCTCAATTGCTTTCCTGTTCATAGCTGGCCTCCTATTTAATTTAATATAAAATATCACAGTGCTGGACATGGTGAAGCTACAGTATTTACACTGGAGATTACGCTCTGACATTCTGTCTAAATGAAATTTCCCAGTTGTCCCAAACTCTTTTTATCTTGCTTTTATGCTAGCAGTTTGAAATGTCGCTACATACCCTCTCAATGACAAATAAGCAAAGGACTAGAAAACCATCTCGCTGGTTCCCCCAGTGAAGCAAGCTTGGCACATGTAAAAACATATTTTGCATGCTGGCTTTTGGTCCACCCCCAAACCTTAAATGTAACTGAGACAAGTATTAGGACTTGGCTTCATTCAAAAATCTGGTTAGGAAAACACCAGAAAATATGAATACACTAGGGGCCCAATCCTGTAAATTGCTGCTACTTTACTGCCATGAGTAATCTCATTACTGCAGTAAAAACAATGCATCAGTAGTAAGAGTTCAAATGATTGATCCATAAGTGACCTTATTAGGTACTGTAAATTACTTAGACTGAGTCTTAGGTAATCAGATATGAATGAAAAATTGAAGAAAACCCCTTCTACAAAACTTCTGTTCCAGAAACAAATGCACCTTTGGGGCTAGATTCTGCTTCCATTGAAGTTCATGGGCGATATGCTGGCAGACAGGACAGCTGGGGATTTCATGTGACCCACACACAACCTTTATGTTACCCTGGCTATAGCATGGGCTATAGTGAAGACTCAAAGCTTTTAAAGTTAAACTTTGTGGACTTGAAAGCAACAATACTGAATATTTTATGAGAAGTCTCTGAAGGGCCCTAACAGCAATATAATGGCTGCTTTCTTATAAGCACTGCACATGTTCAGTAGAAAATAATCTGAAAGGTCTGCAGAATTTCCAGATATTGATACATAATTTTGTTTTAGGTGTCAGATTTTTTATATATCTACCATATTGGTTACCATTCTGAACTGGGATGAGGTCAGACTGCATCATGCAGATCTGGATCCAAGTCTTCTGACATTTAGAACTAGAATTCTTTAGTAGAAGTTGTGCTACTTTTTAAGAACATTGTTTCTGAAGGGTTTCTCATTGAGTTAACTATTTCAAGCAGCTGTCTCTATTGCTCTTACATTGACAGTATACAAGTGAAAAAGGTAAATAACTGATTTAGTTTGTCTTTTTGAGATCTGACTCTGTTAGTCTTCATTCCTATTTGGAAGGATTTAGTCTTCAGGGGAAAAAAACAACAACCCCTATTAAGGTGAAATCCTGGCCCCACGCAGTTAATGAGAGTTCTGTCATTGACTTCAGTGAGGTCTGGATTTCACCTCAGGAATTTTTCCCACACTCAGCATGTGATGTTGAACTCCTATTTTCCCCATGCAAAGGCAACCAGCATTTTAAAAAACAAATCATTGATGCACTGTCATTGGCTTCAGTACTGCAAATGCTTACGCTTATGTATAACTTTACTCACATGCGCAGTTGCTTTGAAGCCAATGGGACTATCTGCACGTGCAAACTTAATCATGGGTGTAAGTACTAGCAGGACTGGGGCCTTAAATAGTGAAACTGGTCTAAACCTTTTATATAACACATTCCAGCTGCAGTCAAAAAAATAAATGGCTGAGCTTGACTGAAATATTTCAGGACCGAAACCTGCAGTCCTTAATCAGACAGAGCTCCAGTTAACTTAATAAACTATTCCTGTTTTCTTTGAGAGTTCTGCCTGACTACAATCTTCACGATTGAGGTACTAATTCTAAAGCCCATTGACATCAATGGGCTTTGGATCAGGCCCTGGATGGCCAGAGATACAAACGTACTTAGGCAGCTAGCTGCCAAATGGGATTTTCAGAGGTTCTCGAACTTCATTTCACCGCGACCCTCTTCTGGCAACAAAAATTACTACATGACCCCAGCTAGGCCTCTTCAGCTTGGAAAAGAGGAGACTAAGGGGGGATAAGATAGAGGTATATAAAATCATGAGTGATGTGGAGAAAGTGGATAAGGAAAAGTTATTTACTTATTCCCATAATACAAGAACTAGGGGTCACCCAATGAAATTAATAGGTAGCAGGTTTAAAACAAATAAAAGGAAGTTCTTCACACAGGGAACAGTCAACTTGTGGAACTCCTTACCTGAGGAGGTTGTGAAGGCTGGGACTATAACAATGTTTAAAAGGGAACTGGATAAATTCATGGTGGCTAAGTCCATAAATGGCTATTAGCCAGGAAGGGTACAGAATGGTGTCCCTAGCCTCTGTTCATCAGAGGATGGAGATAGATGGCAGGAGAGAGATCACTTGATCATTGCCTGTTAGCTTTCACTCCCTCTGGGGCACCTGGCATTGGCCACTGTCGGTAAACAGATACTGGGCTAGACGGACCTTTGGTCTGACCCAGTACGGCCATTCTTATGTTCTTATGAGGGGGGACTGAAGTCTGAGCCCACCAGAGCCCCACTGCCCTGGGTCAGGGGGCCAAAGCCGAAGCCCAAGGGCTTCAGCCATGGGTGGGGAGCCTGTAAGCTGAGCCACACTCCCCAGGGCTTCAGCCCTGGGGCCCCAGCTTGTTTAACACTGTCCTGGTGACCCCATTAAAATGGGATCCTGACCCACAGTTGAGAACTGCATTCTAACCTGCTTAGGCACTTTTGAAAATCCCAGGAGGCACCTGTCTGCATCTTTAGGTGCCTGTACACCTTAGTAAATCTGGCCCCGGGTCATCAACAAAGACTTCGGGCCAGATTCCCAGCTGAGTTATGCCAATTTACACAAGCTAAGAATTACAACTATCTTGGTTATTTTCCCACTAGCTTAGCCTTATTTCTGACCCCAAAGCATATCGGTCTGACATTTTGTTAGACACCCTTTATTTTGTCAGACACCCCGTACCCTGGCTTTGGCCCTTCGCCCCCCCTCAAACATTTGGGAGTTCTCTACTTATTAGCAGTAGACATCCCTGATAAAATACAGAAAACCCCCGTCCCACTGATATTACAAGGATGTTTTAATTTTGATGGAACTGAACTCAAGCTGTAGGAAATGGTGATACCAAACCAGAGTTGCTACATGATATTACTATAGCAGCATTTCTTTTAAAAACTATAGACAGAAATGCTGTTCTTCCTAAAGGGGAATGGACCAAATTATAAGAGGCTTTCACTTACCTCGCTCACCCAATGAAACTTTTGTATTCATTTATGAAGGAATTGTTACTATAGGGTAACTATGACAGATAATGATAACAGATAATATGGTATTATGCTAGCACAATATCTTTATAGCAGACTGATGACAGAATTCTTTTTTAAAAAGTAGAGTGTTTTTAAGATCTGATAAAAAAATGTGCACAGATTCTTCTTGACTGACGTAACGTAAGAATGGCTATATTGAGTCAGGCCAGTGGTCCATCTACTACAGCCTTACAACAGTGGCCAGTGCCAGATGCTTCAGAGGAAACAAACAGAACAGGGCAATTTATTGAATGATCCATCCCCTGTCATGCAGGAAGATCTCCTTTGATGCTGGCAGGTTAAAAATAATTCTCACAACTTCTGGAAGTTTGGTCCTAGAGATGTGTTGTCTTCCATAAAATGATACATCTTACTACTCTTACTGAGTCTCATCTGAAGCCAACGGGAATCTCTCCACTGACTTCAATGGGTTTTGGATTAGATCCAGCATGTATATTTGTATGTAATGTAAATGTAATCTGCTTTTTGTATTCTTTATGGCCTAGCTTTCATTTATTCTTCGAAAACTAAAAATCTTAAATAATATTCATTCCAGTTCAATATCCTATGTTAATTACGAACTAATAAGCATATAGTTTGAAGTTGGTACCTGTAATAACTCTTACTGGGCCACTATATCAGAATAGTGGGTGTGATGTCATTTGTTGGGCACAAAGTACTGAGAGTCAAGACTTCCAGGTTCTAGTCCCAGTTCTGACTAATTACTGGGATGAAACTCTGGCCCCACTGAGGTTAACAGGAGTTTTGCCGTTGATTTAAATGGGATTGGATTTCACTCTAGCTGACTACTGGCAAGGCACTTCACATTTTTGTGATTTTGTTTATACATCTGTAAAGTAGGCATAACGCCTACCTGCCTCTTTGTTGTGAGGTTTAATTCATTAACCTTGGTAAAATGCTTTGAGTTCCTAAAAGAGGCAATACAAGGGCCACATCCAATGCCCATTGAAATCAATGAAAAGATTCCCATGAACTTCAGTGAACCCTGTACCAGGTCTCGAGTGTAAAGCAGCAGCTTCTATAAACCAGAAAAATTTTACATGAAAAAAACCAAACCCATAATTATGTTAACTGATTATTACTGTAGAACATAATAAAATGAGAGAAGGAAAGATATCTATACAGAATGCATAACAGAGAAGCAGAAACAGAAAGAAGGACTGGATCCTGCAAACACGTGGTTCATATGAGTAGCTCCACTCAGTCCATGTTATGAACACAGTTATGTACATACACAAGGATTTGTAGAATTTGCAGGGCACACACACACACTTACACTTTTTTCTCTTACCAGACATAAATGTCTGGGTATCACTTTCGAACATAATTTCTATCTCATCTATTCAAGTCTCTTCTGAACACCACCTGCATTACAGTAACATGTTTTGAAAGGTCTGGGACTGGTATATAGCATCAAGTCCTCATCTGCTGTTTTAGCAATAAAATGAACGCAACTGGAAAGCACAAAATAACTGTTTCCTGGTATTTTGATGTCCTCCTGTGGACAGTCTTGACTTCCAATACCACAGGAAACAAGGACACCACCTCCTATACAGCTGGGCTCTTCAAACTCACTGCATGTTGGGATCCCAAGCTGGGAAGTCATGGTCCTTGAAATACCAAGTATGAACTTGTGCAAGTTTAAACAGCAACTCTTCAGTTCTGATCAGTGAAGAGCTGAGTGTATCCAGTGGAAGCCGTGGAATAATAAGATTAGATTTACTGCTCACATTTAAAGGACAATTCTAAGTTTCTCAGAAATCCTAAGGGCTGGTGTTTTGAAGAATTATGTTAACTCAAAAACTCCAGATGCTAGGATGCAACATCAAGAATCAACAGTCTCTATACATTACAGAGATTACCCTTTCTAGCCAGTATTTGCAGTAATGTATTAAAATCTTTTCACTTGAAATGTTACTATCTAGAAAAGGACACCCTCAATATATTTACATAAAAAAGCTATGTTCTATTACTTGAAAGCTGTGATGTGAAACTGACAAAAGCAAAGAACAATTGAACTTCATCACAACCAGAAGAATGTTAAATGTCCAGACTTTTATTTACCTGTTGCCACTTAAAGACATAGGCTCCGCCATCAAGGATCAGACCGATGGTCTAATGAGTTGGGTATTATGCCTCCAGTGGTGATCAATACTTGATACTTCAAAAGATGGTGGGGGGAAAAAACAGCATTCATTGCAATTGAACTCATTGCTCCTGACCAATGGGACAATCCAAGTGACCCCTGCAGCACTACATTTGGTTACTCTTAATATGAATGATTACAATTATTACAGGTCATAAAATCGTCCAGCCTTTTTTAAAAAATCAGCATAATGTCCGTGGGTGAAATCCCACCCTGTTTTGTGAAGTTGCATTGAAGGAGAATGTAAAGCCTCTTCCAGAGAGTACCAAGGTAAAATAGCTATGAAGACCTAGCCACTGTGCTTGCCAGCATTTCACAGCCATGTAGGATTGTAGTCTGCCAGCTGAGTGCATAACCACCCTCCTCACTCCAGATCAACTATGCAGTAAATGGCATGAGCTTATTAAAGTGTATGCCCCCACAAGCCTCAACCTTTCTTGTCTTAGGGTATGTCTACACTACGAGATTATTCCAATTTTACATAAACTGGTTTTGTAAAACCGATTGTATAAAGTCAAGTGCACGCGGCCACACTAAGCACATTAATTCGGCGGTGTGAGTCCATGGTCCGAGGCTAGCGTCGATTTCTGGAGGGTTGCACTGTGGGTAGCTATTCCATAGCTATCCCATAGTTCCCGCAGTCTCCTCTGCCCCTTGGAATTCTGGGTTGAGATCCCAATGCCTGATGGGGCAAAAATCATTGTCGCGGGTGGTTCTGGGTAAATGTCGTCACTCATTCCTTCCTCCATGAAAGCAACGGCAGACAATCATTTCGCGCCCTTTTTCCCTGGATTGCCCTGGCAGACGCCATAGCATGGCAACCATGGAGCCTGTTTTGCCTTTTGTCACTGTCACCGTATGTGTACTGGATGCCACTGACAGAGGCGATACTGCAGCGCTACACAGCAGCATTCATTTGCCTTTGCATGATAGCAGAGATCGTTATCAGTCACTCTGTACCGTCTGCTGTGCCATTGTAAATTGGCAATGAGATGACGGTTATCTGTCGTTCTGTACTGTCTGCTGCTGTCATGGGTGCCTCTGGCTGAGGTCAGCCGCGGGCACAAAGACAAAAATGGGAATGACTCCCCGAGTCAATCCCTTTATGTTGTATCTAAAAATAGAGTCAGTCCTGCCTAGAATATGGGGCAAGTGTACTAGAGAACCAGAGAGCACAGCTGCTCCATGTCAGATCCCGCAGAAATGATGAACTACATGCTATTCTAGGGGGTGCCCCTGCAACAAATGCACCCGTTGCTTCCCTGCTCCCCCAACCCTCCTGGGCTACCGTTGCAGTGTCCCCCCATTTGTGTGATGAAGTAATAAAGAATGCAGGAATAACAAACACTGACTTGTTAGTGAGATAAAATGAGGGGGAGGCAGCCTCCAGCTGCTATTAGTCCAGGCAGGACATTAAGAGGGGCCGGGGAGAGGAGCCCAGCATCCCGCTGCTATGATAGTCCAGGCAGTACAGAATCTTTTCTTTACACATGAAGGGGAGGTGGCTGATGGAGCTCAGCCCCCAGTTGCTATGATGAAGATGGTTACCAGCCGTTCTGTACCATCTACTGCGAATGACCGGGAGTCATTCCTATTTTTACCCAGGCGCCCCCGGCCAACCTCACCTGAGGCCAGCCAGGAGCACTCATGAGCTGATGATGACAACGGATAGCAGTCATATTGTACCGTCTGCCACCGGGGAGGGGAGGGGAGCGGATACTGCTCTTTACTGCCACAGCATCGCGTCTACCAGCAGCATTCAGTAGACATAGGGTGACATTGAAAGAAGTCAAGAAACGATTTCTTTCCCTTTTCTTTCATGTGGGGGGGAGGAGTAAATTGACGATCTATTCCCTGAACCATGCCGGACAATGTGTTTGAACCTACAGGCACTGGGAGCTCAGCCAAGAATGCAAATACTTTTCGGAGACTGCTGGGACTGTGGGATAGCTGGAGTCCTCAGTACCCCCTCCCTCCCTCCATGTGCGTCCATCTGATTCTTTTGCTTTCCGTTATGCTTGTCACGCGGCACTGTGCTGTGGACTCTGTATCGTGGCCTGGAGATTTTTATCAAATGCTTTGGCATTTCGTCTTCTGTAACGGAGCACTGATAGAACAGATTTGTCTCCTCATATAGCGATTAAATCCAGTATCTCCCCTACGGTCCACGCTGAAGCTCTTTTTGGATTTGGGACTGCATCGCCACCCATGCTGATCAGAGCTCCACGCTGGGCAAACTCAAATTCAAAAGTTCGCGGGGCTTTTCCTGTCTACCTGGCCACTGCATCCGAGTTCGGATTGCTGTCCAGAGCGGTCACAATGGTGCACTGTGGGATACCGCCCGGAGGCCAATACCGTCGATTTGCGGCCACACTAACCCTAATCCGATATGGTAATTCCGATTTTAGCGCTACTCCTCTCGTTGGGGAGGAGTACAGAAACTGATTTAAAGAGCCCTTTATATTGATATAAAGGGCCTCGTAGTGTGGACTGGTACAGCATTAAATCGGTTTAACGCTGCTAAAATCAGTTTAAACGCGTAATGTAGACCAGGCCTAAGGTTGGTTTGAAAAGCATCATACCAGCCAGAACTTCTCTTGCCACACCATCATCAACTTAACTCCAGCAAGGAAAGGCAGAGTGCAGCTCACTATGGAATTATCCTTTTTAATCTGTCATGTGTTTTCTGTATATTCCTATCATTTCATTATTTGTGACTGAAAAATGATGATGCTTTAACTGCTTTTTCAGCCTCACAAGAATTCCTGGCTTTACCAGCTGGGCACTTATGTGTGAGTTTCCATTTATGTTTAAATATTTTTTAATGTGGTGGAATTTTTTTTATGTGTAGCTTTAAATAATTAAGAACTAAAATTAAAAAGAAACATAGTACAACATGGGTCATATGATCCGCAGGCAACCATTAGCATAACAAAGCTTTTTCATGTTTCTCTGATGTAACTAAACTGAACTCTAAGCAGTTCTAAGCAGCTCAGAGCACAGGATTCAGAGAAGGGAGCAGATACAAGAGACACAGATGGACAGGCAGGCTATGTGCATGTGTATTTGTTAGTTGTTAAAACTCATCGGCAAGTTTATCATGAACAGGGCTTCACCAAATGTGCTAAAGTTACCGTAATCAAACAATTTTATTTTCACAGTGTTAATCTGCAAATATTAGTGTATTTCCCCTCTGCTCTTAGTGCTTTTCCATACCCGATACAGTCCACTTAATCTCTGGTTTCTACAATGCATTTATATTACCACTGAATGCTCTGGACTGTACTGCATGCTCTCTTTCTACACCTTGCTGCTCCTTATCTACCTTATCCGCTCAGGAAGAAATTTCAGCAATACTCTTCCTCTGGTCACTGATATCTCTGGGAACCAAATCCATTAAGATATTTCTGACCCGTACTCATGCTATTTTAACTGTCTGCTGTACAGGAAGCAACTGATAAAAATAGGATTACAATGCCCTTACAGATGAACTAGCAAGAGGCTTGATTGTGATTGATGCCTGAATAAATATACACTAGCAGACCCTACATTTCAACACAGCTTTTGATAGAAGGTGCAAAGGAGTGTAAGGTTTTCACTGCCTAGACGGCAGTATTCTTTTCTCAAAGAAACCTTTGGAAAGAACCTAACCACTATGGAAGCTCCTGGGGTATTTAGTTTGTTTTAACTTCTTGTTCTTTCATTTTAAAGTGCCGGGTTGTTGGTTTTTAAATTATCATTATTTTGTAGAGGGTCAGGCAGGGTGTGTTTGTCTTTTCTCTAGATGCACCTGAGCATTTGAATGCAGCTCTAAATTCCGTCAGTGTTTTGGAATTGTTCAATTCTGAGATTTATCAGAGAGAGAAGGAACAGCCAAAGAGTTTAGAACTAGATCCAAACTTCCATGCAGTTTGCAATCTGGAGTTACGGTTCGGGATTTTTGTTTTTCGGCTAGAGTATATGCAGTTCGTAACTAAATTGCATGGATGAACTCTCTGGGAATGATGGAAGTCACTGAGAGACAATGTATAGACTTCTTTCTGGGCAATCATTTTACAATAATGTAACTTTTCCCTTTTTTCAGTAGCCTGCAACTTTGTACCTTACTATCAGTGGGAATGTAATCTGTCCTTCCTTCCTCCCAGCACAGAGAGTCAGTGAGTGTGTGCTGTTTTAAGATCCGTTCTTTTTTAAAGTAAATATTCTAGAAGTATTTAAGGTGTAGTAGAAATAAAAATATATAGCTTGCTGCTTCCTTGTGATAGCAGCAAGAGGGCACAATATTTCCATCGAAATATTTGGGATGTTTTTACTAGCAATGCTCCCTTAATATTTCAATACAGATTCAAGTTGACCTGCAAGCATTGTTTTAATGAACTAATTATCAAGTAATGTGCTTCTTGCCTCAAAACAGCAATTGCAAGAGGTCAACTCAACATAGGGCTCATATTTATATTTCAGTTTTGGAGAGGGTTGTGTGATTTCAGGACACTTACATTATCAATTCCAAATAGCACAAGTACTCCAACAGTCTCTATAAAATGCCATTTTTTTCATTCTGTAAAAACAGACACTTGTTTAGCTCACCAGTGCCAGAATGGAGGCAAAGCACTTCAGCAGGTGTGTAACTTCAATAACAATAGTTCCATTAACTTCAATGGAACCATTCACTTGCTCAGAGTTAAGCACACATTAAATGCTTTGTTGAAATAGGATCTAAATCACACTACTGAAAATAAAGTAATAGTAATACTTAGCACTTTATCTGTCCCAAGCACTCCTCAAGCATTGACGAGTTAATCCACCTCTCAAAATACCCCTGTGAAGTAAGCACGTAACTATTGTTAGCCTGTTTCGCAGATATGGAAATTGAGGCAAAGTTATTATCCAAGGCTTGCAAGCATCAGAACCTGGGATTTGAACTCATGACTTCATAACCTCTCAACCATGTACTGAGTCCTCCAGACACCCAAACAGCATTAGATTGGAGCATAGGCAACATATGGCAGATGACTAGTAAGTGGGATTTTTTTTTATACTATTTGCAGCAGTTTTGCAAACAACAGCAAAAAAAATTACATTTCACTGACTACTGCCATCTGGTACTGTTAATTTAGGCCCAATCAAAATAGATAGGCAGATAGATAGGCTACTTCAGTTTTATCTCATTGTAAGGTCTAGATTACAGTCGGACCACAAGCACTATGTACATACACCTTCTTTTAATGACTCAGCTGTGAACTGCATTGTACTGTGTTCCAACCAACTCTTCCAAATAAATGTTCCAGTTTTATAATATAAAATAAAATTTTTGCATTGTGCACATAAAAATCAAACTGCAAATATATAAAATTTCCCAGGACATCTTTTATCCATCTGCTGACAATATAGATGGTTATCCAAGTCTGTCCTCTATGTAGATGTTTGCAATATAATGAAGGAAGCAAAAGATTTCGGTTGTTGCAATATAAAATGTGTGAATTTGAATGAAATATAAACTCAAAGCACTAAAGGCCAAATTATTTCCTCAAGCCCCAGTTTAGAAAAGCACTTAAGCCATGCCAATGTTAAGCTGCGCTTAAATCCTGGAGATTTCAATGAGATTTAAAGGTGTGCTTAAAATTAAGGCACGTGCTTAAGTGTTTTGCTAATAAGAATGGATTTAAGCATGTGGTTAAGTGCGTTGCCTAATTGGGGAGACACAATTGTACGCAGTGCTCAGTGATTTCAATGGGAGCTGTGTGCAAATGTTTAAGACCAAAATTTGGCTTTTAAACACCTAATTACTATAAGAATTTTAGCCAGGAACTGGTCATATAGATTGCTTGGTGATAAGTTGCACAGTAAAGATGAGACTGTCAGAAGTGCCTTTGGCATTTGCCTAACTCTACTCACAATCCACAGAAAACTTTGCATTGACTTCAATAGAGCCAAAAGGAGTATTTGTGAAAATCCCACCCTATCAGGACCTGCACTGAAGTAAAATACAAAACTCTCACTGACCCAGTGCTGCTGGCTCAGTCTAAATGAGAAGTAAAAGATCAACCTAGATGGCTGAGTTATGGAGCTGCTCTTCCAAATTGGTGAACAAAAAATAAAGACAGTGGCTATGTACAATTAGTAACAGAGCTTGCCATGCTAGCAAACAGCTAGGGGAATGCTTGGGGACAGTAAATATCTCTGGCTTGGATGATATGCATCTCAAAATTCCATAATTAGTTACAAATACTGTATCAATCAGAGCAGTTTTTTGAAATCAGAGAAATGGAGAACTAGAGGACTGAAAAAACCAAAACAAATGCAGTATTGACCTCCAAATACAAATTAAGGAATGAATCTGAAAATCATCAAATAGTTGGTCTAAATTCAGTGCTGAAAAAAAGGTGCAATCATATTCTAAAAGATAACAGAACCACATGTGTTAAACAGCTTAGGTTTACAAAAGACACATGGATTATAGCTAAAGTTACTTTTAAATAAATTATGAAGAGTGGACTTCAGTGAAACACTGGATACAGTACTCTCAAAAAATGAACTCAAACTGGCTTAGATATGTG
The DNA here is from genome assembly GCF_007399415.2 of Gopherus evgoodei. NCBI lineage: Eukaryota > Metazoa > Chordata > Testudines > Testudinidae > Gopherus > Gopherus evgoodei. Next base: position 94,730,054 of record NC_044325.1, read on the forward strand.
GACTGTCACATGGATTGTGCCATAAACAAAGGGATTGAAGTGATGTGGGGGAGGTGCTCAGTGGAATGCTGTGGGGACTGGTATTAGGATCAGTTTTACTTAATATCTTTATTAATGATTTGGAAGAACGGATAAACAGCATATTAATTAAATTCACAGATTGTAATACATTAGGAGGCGTTACAAGCACAACACAACAGAGAGAAATCATGCAAAAAGGACCTAGAGATTAAAAATATGGGGAGGAAATAACAAAATGGGATTATTCATGGAGAAAGACAACTTGATACATCTGAGGGAAAAACAATCCAAAATACTGATATTTATTGGGAGAAAGCTGGAAAGCAGTTAAGCCAGAAAAGACTGAGGTGAAATAGTTTGATAGCAAAATATGCATGAGCTTGCACTATGACAAGCGAAAGTGATTTGGAGCTGCAGAGGCATCACAGCAGAGCCCAGCAAGATCCTAGGTTGCTCCTCTCTACTGGAGTACTGAAACATATGCATTGCTACACCAGAACAAACCAGCAGTCCATCTAGCTAAGTATCTCTCTCAACATATATTACCCTGGCAAAATTGCACCTGGAGTTCTGTGTTTTGGTTCTGAGCCTCTCAATACAAGATTATTAAAAATGAGGGAATATACAGAAGAGCAACAGAAACAAAGGGAGGAGGATTTACCCTCTTCAAGTACTTATAAATAACCTGTCTATACATATTTAATTCTTGAGAATTACACATGTATAAACAAGGTCTGATAAGTACTTGAAAAGTAAACACACCACAAGGAAAAGGAATTGTTTAGGGGGACCAATCTGGGCATAAAACTTGGAGTAAAAGAATGAAAAGTGTAGGTTGAGGATCAAATACAATTGCCCATCAGTAACATCTAATAAACTGAGGAACAGTCTCCAGGAGGAAATGGTTAAAGACCCAGTGCTTGAGTTATTTAAAATGGACACAGCACTCAAGAATAGTCCAGGGAACAATCCTACACTAGCAGGATGACTTAATAGGGCTCTTCCAGCTATAATTTCTATGAGTCCATGATATGAGCTCCAAAGATAATAAGCAGAGAGACAAACCTCTGCAAAATTAAATCACTGAGAATCAACTAGAGAATGGAAATTAAATAATGGAAAAGTATTTTCTTCTTTGTAAGCATTAGCATTAATCACATGCAAAAGTAAAATATTAGTTAATTTGATTCTCTCTGCCTTCCAGACGTGGGTTGAAATGAATCAATGCAGGAAGAGCAATTTCTCTGATAGCTGGGGAAATGATCAAATAAAATCTGTAGATAAAGCTAGTGAAAATGAAATGACCAAAAAGAAAGATACAAAACCATGTTTTGGGGTTTATTTCTTCTGAATTCCTGATAAGTCCAATAAATGAAAATCTTCACACCAGCAGCTTCCTAGCAGTTTGAGTGGAAGGTGGCTACACTTAGTATTTAATGGTTTGGGTATTTTTCTCTCTAGTAATTAATTATTCTATTTATTAATTTTCTTTTTTTGTTGTTAAATTATTATTACTGTTTTGCAAGCCCATAACATGTTACCCATGCTTCCAGATTTTAAGTACTGCTAATATACGCCTAATTCACACCAGAAAAAAAACACCAGAAAAACAATGTAACTAGCGGAGAAATCCTGAACCAACAGGAAAAAAATAAATAATGTGAAAGACGTGTTTAAAGAACAATACACTTTGGAACCCATTCCCCTTAATTGCTACGAAGCAGGCTACTGGGTGCACATAGGCCACTCAACTATTCATCTCAGTAGCAGATCCTGATAAGATATGCACTGAAGGAATTATGTCTGGACTGTGTCAAATAGGGGTGTTGGTATTTAACTGTGTTCTGCAGGCCATGAAAGGTCAAACTGGACAAAACAGAGCCTAACGAAGCAACTAGTATCTGGGGGTGAGGAGATACAAAGCCTTTCAAATTAGTTGAGTCATGATGCAAAGTGATGATGGGCCCAATCATGCCCCCTGTTACAGCCAATGGGAGTTCAGCCACTGACTTGACTGGGAGCAGGATCGGGTCCATTTTGTGTGATGAGTGAAAAATTCAAGCTTTACCAATGAAAATGGATCAAGAGTTCTGCCTGCATTCCATAAAAATAAAGGAAAAACTAGCCATATACAGAGCGAGAGATCTGCAACTCAGCTGATGCAAACCCTGTTGTATCACTGCTGATTTTCTTTACAGACTGCAATCCAGCTATATCAGCCTCAGTAATTTTGTTCAAGGACAGAATTTAAATTAAACAAACAAATACACCATAAAACCAGAAAGGTAAAACTTTAAAAATCAACAACAAATGGCTGATTAACAGGAGTTCTGGCATGCTCTTTCTGATACGTATTTTAAAACATATTTTCATTTTGCATGGATTAAATCCCATATTTAACTGGACAGATAACACTGCTCTACAGCCAAAATGCTTCTGAAATAAATGTAGTCAAACTTTACTAATTCTGGGTCACTGAGAACGAAAATGATGCTTAAAATTGTTGATTGGCTCTAGTTTCAAGATATGCTATTGGGTCAGTATATACGACCCTTGACTTGGGAATGGCAGAGGATAAGTGAGTTATAAAGGGAAGGGATCTCAATTTAAACCAGAAATGACTAAAATACATCTTTGACTGGATCTATGAATAAATCTATGACTGGGTTTGGACAGTACTTGCTTTTTAGGCAAAACAATGGATGATGCAATCTGAAGCTGGTATTGCATCATACATGATATGAATTGCATCATGTTACTCCTAGAAGTCATGGATGTTCCGTGACCGTCAAAAGGATTTTGTCCCATTCTTCTTCATGGAAGGTGATCTTGTAGCCTGCAACAACATCGATGGTGTGATGGCAGCCCTCAACATCGTTCACGATCCAGATGAGTGGAGACTGTTCATTGATTCATCGAAGACGAGTCTTAAAGCTGTTTTGCTGCATAATGGCAATATTTTGCCATCAATTCCAGTTGGTCATGCAGTCCATATTAAGGAAACCTATGACAACATGAAACAACTTTTGAGGTGCATAAACTATGACCAACATCAGTGGCAGCTTTGTGGCGATTTGAAGGTTGTTGTTCTCTTGCTTGGTCTGCAGACTGGATACACAAAGTACTGCTGTTTTCTCTGCGAATGGGATAGTCGTGCAAGAGATTCCCACTACATCATGAAAGATTGGCCACTCCGACAGTCATTGGAGCCTGGGAAGAAAAGTGTTCAGCATCCACCACTTGTTGAATCAAGGAAGATTTTGTTACCACCCTTACACATCAAACTGGGTCTGATGAAGAACTTTGTCAAGGCCATTGACAAAACACAAGCAGCTTTGAGGTACCTCCGTGCAAAATTTCCAAGATTAAGTGAAGCTAAGATAAAGGAAGGTGTCTTTGTTGGTCCTCAGATTCGTGAACTTCTTCGAGATGATGCATTTGACCATGCACTGCGTGGCAAGGAAAAGACAGCATATGAAAAGCCTACCAGTTAGTGGCAATAAATTTTCTCGGAAACAACAAGGCAGACAACTACAGGTTATTGGTGGAAAACCTCCTCAAGGCATACAAAAGCCTTGGTTGCAACATGTCACTAAAGATACATTTTTTGCATTCTCATCTAGATTTTTTTCCAACGAACTGCAGAGCAGTAAGCGACGAGCACGGCGAGCGATTTCACCAGGACATTGCAACAATGGAGAAAAGCTATCAGGGCAAATGGAGCCCATCAATGCTTGCAGACTATTGCTGGACAGTGACAAGAGATGCTCCATTTAATGAATACAAGAGACAAGCCAAGAAGCGCCGAATAGACACTGAATAGGACTAAACTATGTACATAATAGTTTTTTGCCTTTTGTTTCATAATAAATTTTATTTATATAACCCTTCTGCTGATTTTTAAAGTGTTACATAAACAAGACAGGTGAAATATTATCATGTAAAGCAACCATAAACACATGAAAAGACCTAGGTTTACAATTTATGATTAAAACTCTACTATCTACACAATATGCAGACATAAAATGTAAAAACTTAAATATCTTAGAAACAGTAGCCAATTGGTTGTTTTAATTGTCATATTTGAATTCAGCACATCAAAATACATAATAAATAGCACATTTTATCTTTGAAGCAGACAACTTCTCAAAAATTGTAGACCAGTGTAATTCCTTAGTTTAAATTGAGAAAGACCTTTCCTGAAATAAAAAATGTTCTTTTAAATATATCCTTAAATGACATTGTCATGATAAACATCAGATCATACTTATTACATTTTTCTCTATTGTTAATAATACATTATATACTGAAGTTAATCTAAATAGCTAATTTATTTTTCACCATTTATGTTGCTGGTTTATTATTTATACCCCTTGCGGTTGAACTTACTAAAGGGGGAACTCTGTATCCTAATAAAGACGACAGGAAAGAAGATGGCCAAGTACAGGCAGGCGCTAATGAGGCACAGTCAATTGTGAGTCCCATTTAAATATAACACATGAAGGCAAACACTTGAATACTGACAAAATATCCAAGTGCTTATAAATAAATGGTAGAAGTCTAAACACTAAGATGGGTGAATTAGAGTGGCTTGGCATTAAATGAGGATATTGATGTAACAGGCATTGTCAAAACTTGGTGGTACTAGGGTGACGAGACAGCAAGTATAAAAAAATCGGGACGAGGTAGGGGCAGTAATAGGAACCTATAAAAGACAAAGCCCCAAATATTGGGACGGTCCCTATAAAATCAGGACATCTGGATACCCTAGGTGGTACGATGATAATAAATGGGACACAGTAATACCAGGAGTATAAAATATATAGGAATGAGTAGGTCATGCTGGTGGGAGAGTGGCACTGTATGTGAAAGAAAGCAATGTCAAATATAGTAAAAATCTTAAATGAATCAAACTATAATAAAGAATCTCTATGGAAAGAAATTCCATGCTTCAATAATAATAATATAGCAATAGGAATATCCTACCAACCACCTCACCAAGATGGTGTCGGTCACTGTGAAATAATCAGAGAGACTAGAGCAGCTACAAAGGCACAAAACGCAATATTGGGGGATTTCAACTATCCTCATATTGACTGGGTATTTGTAACCTCACGGAGGGATGCAGAGATAAAATTTCTAGACACCATAAATGTCTGCTTCCGAGAGCAGCTACTTCTGGAACCCTTTAGGGGGTAGGTAATTCTTGATTTAGTCCTAAATAGGACCCAGGATCTAGTTCCAGAGATGCCTGTAACTGAACAGCTTGGTAATAGTGATCATAATGTAATTAAATTTAAACATCCTCGTAGGAGAAAAATGCCAAAGAAACCCACCACAACCTCTACAAAAAATAAGGAAGCTAGTTGAATGTAAATTAAAAGGAACAATTACAAGAGCAAAATGGCTGCAAACTATATGAAGACTACTGAAAAACACCATAATGAGACTCAAACTAAATACCCCAAATCAAAAGAAACAGTAAGAGAACTAAAACAATGCCGTCACAGCAAAACAGCAGAGAAAAAGAGGCAGTTAAGAATGCCTTTTTGACTCTTAGAACTTGGAAGTCAAACCTTGATGAGGAAGATGGAGAGGGGCATAAATCTGGCAAGTTAAATGCAAAAGTGTAGTAAGGTAAGCCAAGAAGGAATCTAAACAGCAACTAGTTAAGGACATGCACATAAAAAACTAACAGCAACAATTTTGTGTAAGTACATCAGAAGCAGGAAGCCAAACAGTCAATGGAGCAACTGGATGACTGAGGGAGCTAAAGGAGCACTCGAGGAAGACAAGGCCCTTTTGGAGAATGCTTCCCTGCAGAGGATGTTAGGGAGAGCATCACACCGGAACCATTCTTTTTAGGTGACAAAGCTGAGGAGCTGTTCTAGATTGAGGAGTTAATAGAGGTGTTTTGGAACAAACTGATAAACTAAACAGTAATAAGTCACCAGGACCAGATGGTATTCATCCAAGAGTTCTGAAGGAATTCAAATGTTGCAGAACTACTAACTGTGATATGTAATCTGTCAATTAACTCAGCTTCTGTACCAGATGACTGGAAGGTAGGTAATGTAATACCTGTTTTTAAAAACAGTTTTCAGAAGTGATCTTGGCAATTACAGGTCAGTAAGCCTAACTTCAGTACCAAGCATATTGGTCGAAACTATAGTAAAAAACAGAATTATCAGGTGCACAGATACATACAATACATTGCGGAAGAAATCATGTGAAGGGAAATCATACCTCACCAATCTATTAGAATTCTTTGAGAATGTCAGCCTGCCTGTGGACAAGGGTTATATAGTCAATACAGCATAATTGGACTTTAAGAAAGCCTTTGATAAGGTCCCTCACCAAAGGCTCTTAAGCAAAGTAAGCAGTCATGGACGGAAAGGTCCTCTCATGGATCTGTAGCTGGTTAAAAAATAGGAAACAAAGGGTAGGAATAAATAGACAGTTTTCATAATGGAAAGAGATGATCAGTGGTGCCTTCCAAGGATATGTACTGGGACCTGTAGTGTTCAACATATTCATGAATGATTGGGAAAAGAGGTGAACAGTGAGGTGACAGGGGTGAAATTCAGTGTTGATAAGTGCAAAGTAATGCACTTTGGAAAAAATAATCTCAACTACACATACAAAATCAGGGAGTTTCCATTAGCTATTACCACTCAAGAAACAGATCTTGTAGTCATGGTGGATAGTTCTCTAAAAACATTCACTGACTGTTGCAGTGGCAGTCCAAAAAAGCTAAGAATGTTAAGAACCACAAGGAAAGGGATAGATAATCAAACAGAAACTATCATAATGCTATTATATAAATTCATGGTACACTGAGACCTTGAATACTGCATGCAGTTCTAGTCACCCCATCTCAAAAAAGAAATATTAGAATTGGAAAAGGGCAACAAAAATGATTAAGAGTAGGGAACAGTTTCCTTATGAGGAGAGATTAAAAAGACTGGGACTGTTCTGCTTAGAAAAAAGAGACAACTAAGGAAGAACACGATAGGGGTCTATAAAATTGTGTATGGTGTGGAGAGTGAACAGGGAAGTGTTATTTACCCCTTCACGTAACACAAGAACTAAGGGTCACCCAATGAAATTAATAGGCAGCAGGTTTAAAACAAACAAAAGGAAGAACTTCTGCACAAATCACAGTCAACCTGATTGTCAGGGGATACTGTGAAGGCCAAAAGTATACTAGCTATTAGCCAAAATGGTCAGGAATGCAACCCTATTCTCGGGATGTCCCTAAAACTCCATTTGTCAGAAGCTGGATGACAGAGGACAATGGATCACTGGAAACTGCCCCTGTTCATTCTCCCTGAAGCATCTGGCACTGGCCAATATCAGAGACAGTATAGTGGGCTAGACGGACAATTGATCTGAAGTAGTATGGCCATTCTTATGTTTGCATTTCACTCACTTTTAACAATGAAATTACTATTGATCAGTTTTACTTTTTGTTTATAATCCATTTGACTTCCTTGTTTTCAGATATTAGCTTATTTGGCTTTCCACCAATGCAGGAGAATATCTGCATTTTTAAACAACCACTAGGCTTTTTTGAAAAACAAAAACAAAAAAAACTTGTAGGTTTTAAAATCTACCCGTTTTATTTTATAAAACCGTGAATTCTGAGCCTTGCGTTTTGGAATGTGAGAGGGTCCTTTTTACTCAAAATATGACTGACAAATCATTTTGTGGTGATAGGACACTGTTCCAATTGTTGATAATCTTCCATAAGTTTTCTACTAGCATGTAGCCACTTAAACATTCCTTAAACAACTTAAACAAAATTCAGCTGACTTTTCAAATGATTATTCCCTTGCTAATATCCAACAACAATAAAATCAAAATGTAAAAACAAAGAAATTGCAGCAGATATCACAGATTTTAGTCCCATTTAACACAACCCATCCCTAGTAGCTCTGTATATAGACTGATGAAGAGAGCACTTACACCAAATCATTCAAGTAGACTTGTTTTGGAGACTGATTAATAGAAACAAGCTCTAAGGACTAATCACAAGTCGAGCCCTGTTTGGTAGATTAATAGAACAAAGGCACAAGAGAATAAGGAAGGTTACAGTACTGGCATATGAATAAGGAAAGGTGAACACTGTGTAGTTTGATTGTTAGTACTTATCAACCAAAGACAAATCTTCAGGGCCAAGTCTCAGTATTTCACTTGTATATATGAATCTCTATTCCGTGCTGAAGAGGCTTGGTTCTATTAGGCTGATCAGTCTACATATCTCAGGATGATCAATCTATGCTTTAACTCCAAGATTAAAAACACAGACACAAAATCTTTCAAGGGAATGATGAATTACTTTAGTTTTACTGTAGAAATAGCTCCATTTCATTTGGCATTTGCTGATTTCAACGGACACTTTAAAGCTCCAAACTTTTTTTCAGTTACAACCATGGACAGAAGAGCACATGTGACAGCTCAGACAATGCATGTGTGTTTGCAGGATGTGTGTGTGTGTGTGTGTGTGTGTCACTGAGCTGTGGTTTGGAATCAATGAATATTACTTAAAATGTTACCATATCATGGTGACACATGCTAAGATCCTCTGTCGAGTCATTCTGATGTCAGGTCTGTGAACCCTGCATAAAGATGCAAGACGTTTACCACTGTGTCATTTTGGGAGGTAAATTTTGCTGACTCCAGTCAGGATACAAGAGGAGCTAAGAGAGGGAGGGAAGGAACTAGCAGCTGGGACAGATACAGTTCTAAATGTAAAATCTTACGATACAGCTGAGCTCGGGGAAAAAGCTTAGGCTTTCAGTGGCAGTTTCATTGTTACATTATTTACAAATCAAACCAAACTTCAGTTAGGAGGTAAATTTGGCCTATACGTGTATATGTGTATATGTGTATACAAATGTAATGACTATATAACAAATTTATTTCTCTGTTCTGTTTTATTTAAATTCATTTGTTGCATTTTTGTTTGTTTTAACGTGAAATTTAGTGGTCCAGGTTAAAAAGGAAAATAAAAGTTTGTGGCTGGTTTAGGATGCTGGGCAGGTGGAGCACACAGGAAAATGTTACACTGCACACATCATTGGAGGTGTAAAATCTGTGTGTGAAAACCTCATTTCACTGAAGTCAATAGCAAAACTCCTTTTGACTTGAACAGGGCCAGGACTTCATCCTTTCTCTTTTCTTCATTTAACCACAGAAAGATTAAACATTTTGTGGTGAATTATATTGTGGGGGGTTATATATGTGGTTTTTACATTATTTCTACATTTTTCCAACTCTTTTCACAAGCTCAGACCTTTTCAAAGTTAGGCATATAAAAGGACCAGAAAATGTCTTTCATAAACTTCACATAGCTAGTTGAAAAGTGTATTGAACAGGGTGTTTAGCTTGGGAAAGGGAAAATTTGTTCTCCAGAATAAACTGAATTAAAATGAATTAGAATTATATCAGCAACCAGCAGAGGGAGACAAAAACTGCTACAAAGCTAAAATATAACTGCAGGTGCACATAATTCTGGTTTACCTTATACTGGGGCAAACCACAGAACTAGAGTTTTCCGGTTAACATGCATTTTGACCATCTACTGCATTCTTCTACAGTTCAGAATATTGGATCCATCCCAAGGAGCCCCAGATGGAATACCAAGAAAGAAGGAAAAGACAACTCCTTTCTTGTGACTTTTTTTATTTGCCCAATTGTCTCTTGTTGGGTGCGGAAACAAGATGTATTAAAAACTGTGCCAGGAAAAGGAGACTGAAAGGCTTACACCACCCCTTGCTCACCATATAAATATTGCATTTGATGAGGTGCACCGTCCAGTGCCACAAACACTTGCCTCAAAATGGTAGCAAGGATAAACATCTGCTTAAGTGTGTTGCTGGATGGGGGCTTTTGCTCACAAGTTTTTCTTCTCTGACATTCCTATTATACAGGCCCTGGCCACCTCCTGATTAGGTACAGAATGAATACTTTCTCCAGACAGTTTGCAGCTAGAGCTGATTTAAAAAAAAATTTAAATGGAAAATTTTTAACAGAAAATGCCTTTTTGATTAAATAGATATTTTCGTAAATGATTCTGTTTTGGTCAAAAATTTTCAGTCTTAACCAAAAAAGTTTTGTTTGTGAATTTTGGATTTAAAACCAAAAACATCCAGAGGAAAAGTCAGCAAAAATGAATATGTTTTCATTGTAACTGAATTTTTTTGTGGGAGGAGAAAAAAATTCATTGACCAATTCTATTTCGAGCTACCTAAGAGGCTTGGCAAACTACATGCATATCAGTTTCCTTCACTAAATCTGTCTGAAGAACCCTTTTAATGGCCATCCTTTCATTGAAAGTGCATCTGAAGCAGGTAATTCCATCTCAGAGAAGACTCCTGAAGGGGTCCATCTACAGGGATTCAACTTAGGACCTCTGAATCTAAAAGCACAAGCCTTTACTACCTGTAAACCTTTGTACGTGATCTAGCAGCCACCCTTCGTTATCATGGATACAACTGGCTTGATTTTGAGAGACTCTCACGAATTCCCAGAAACAATCCCGAGTATCACTTTAATTTCAGATCACACTTCTAAAATCATTTCCTGTTCTACAGGGTCTGAAATGATTGGTAGCCTAACTCCTATTCTGTAACTAAAAGAGCATTTTTTTAAAATGACCAATTTTTGACCTAACTGGCTTGTAGTAACATTCTCTTCTCCTGGCTGAGCTGAAGCACAACAGAAGATTAATTGAACCTTTTGCCTCCATTCACACTGTACCACAATTTGTCAGGTTCTGCAACAGCCATAGCTCTAACAGAGCTTTCATGATTGTATGGTTCTCCTCCCATTCAATGGTCAGGGCCTACTCGCTGCTTGGGCCTAAAGGCTTCAATTCCCACTGGTCAGGCCCAGACTCTGATTCCAGACTGACTGATTCTCTCTATTGTTTGGGTCTGAAGGCTCTGCTCTCTGTCCCTCCGGCTTCCCAGCTGCCCTCAGTGGCTGGGTGTCCCCAGGCATCTTGGGCTTGATGATCCCAATGTTTTGCTGGCTGGTTTCTCCAGTGCTCAGCCCCTCGGTAGTGGTCTCCCCATTCAGCACACTCTTGATCTCCCCCCTCCCCCCACTTGTAGATTCTTCTAGCCCTTGGGTCCCAATTCTCCTGCTAGTCCACTCAGCCTGCATTGCTCTCCTCCCTCTCATTTTGCTTCTGTTGCTCTTCTCCACACTGACTGTGACCCCAAGCTCTCAACTGCTTCCTAGCTCTCTCATGGTATGGCTACACTGAGATAAAAAACCTGCAGCACTACGTTTTAGAGCCTGGGTCAGCTGACTTGGGCTCATGCGGCTTGGGCTATAGGGTTAAAAATGGCAGGGTAGATGTTTGGACTCATGCTGGAGCCTGGGCTCTATGCTGCTATTTTTATCTCCACAGCCTGACCCCTCTAAGCCTGAGTCAGCTGACCTGATTTACTGCAGTGTAAATATACCCTCAGTAACCTCTTTCCTGGGATTTGAGGTACACCATCTACTGTTGCAACTCCCGCACTCCTCAAGTAAGCCACTCAGACACACATGCCCCACCTAATTTCCCCTTTCTGGACGAGCTGGCGAGTGGATTTTTAGGGCTCCTGCCCTAGGTATTATAATTTCTCAATACATCAACAGCACAATCTCTTTTTTTCCCCTCTACCCTAGACCACTATGAATGGGATGGCTTAATTAACAGGAACTGCCCTGGTAGTGACAGAAGGTAAGAAAGGGGAAAAATAAGGCCCATGAGCGCTGAAGTTACATGGAAAGAATTATTAAACCGAGCACTGCCCTCTATCATAGAGTTTAATCCTATGAGGAACTGAGCACCTCTGGACTGGTGCTAAGGGCCTTCAGCTCCCATTGAAGTTGATATTCTCCAGAGGTGCGCTGAGCTCCTCTCAGGATTAGATCCTTATAGACGTGGTGTGGAAATATCAGAATCTGTAGTAATCTAAGCAGTGCCTGCTTCTCTTGAACGTCTTGCTGGGTGCAAATGTTCTGAGCTGCTCAATGAGATACAACTTCGTACCACTGCATACAAATGCCACGTGGACTCATGTGCTGCTGCAGCACTCAGCAAGACGAAAAAGAACTATTTCTGGACAGCTACCAACTGGAAGAAAAGCACACACACACACACACACCCCTACTTTGTGGTTTTTGTAAATGCAACTTTCATTTTATAACAACTTTGTTCTTGATCAGATCATGCACACACTTATCAACAGCGGTCTCTCGTAATCTATTAACCCCTGGAGCACTACCTCTGATGCACATTCTGTCTCCACTAATTGTTGTATAGCATTTACTGTGCTTCATGAAAATGTTTAAGGAATCTTAGATGCATGGCATGTTACCTTTGTTGTTTGGTTGACCACTCATTGAACACTCATGGAGCAGTGAAGAGATTAATAATTAGTCCAAATCCTGTCCACACACCAACACAAACACAGAGGTGTGAGGAATGTTGTTGATGGTTTTTCATTTCAACAACATGTCATCTGCAAGCAGGCATGGTTTGTAAATTACACTAGAACTGAATTATCTGCAAGTACTTACTCCTTAGTCAGGCAATATTCCCACTGAAGTAAAGTCCTACTGTAAACAGAATAAGCATTACATGATTTGGCCAAATGTATAGAGGTAGAGCATTTTGAAAACGGTTAGTTTGCTGCTGGCTGGAGTCTTATTAAAAGCGGTTAGGAGACAATGCATTTTAAAATGATCTGCATTACAGTCTTTTTTAATTTGTTGTTGTTAAAAAGTAAATGGAGGCTAAGTTAGAAGTGAATTTGATCTCAGGGAGACTGAACAGAAATCTGCGACACTCCCAAAGAGGCAAAAATATAAACAAACGCCCCTGTAATTCTAGACCTGGGGGAATACATTCTTCGATCTTATAATGAGAGAGCTGAAGGACAAATGCCAAGAAAAATGAAATAGGAGCCTGTGCCTTTAAACACAACCACATTACAGCAGTGTGTCTATTTGTTTAACACACACACAGAAGACCTTATTCTTTGCCAATACTATTCCCAACTGCTGACTTCTACTGAATAAATGCTGGAATTCCTGAAAGACTGTGCAGCACCAATATAATTTTCCAATCTCCCTTTCTATTCCCCAATGCTAATAGCAAGGAGGAACTTTATTGCTGAGCATGGCAATTTCGGTTCTTTTTTCACTTTTTTTTTAGGCCCAAGTTAATTACCAAGTAAGACTATGAAAATAAAAGAAATGAGACTCATTCTACCCATCAGTATATCTGAATCCTATCATGTGAGTTGCCAATTGGTTTTCTAATCCTCGCACTCAATATCGGCTGTTAATTTGCTCGCTATTTCAAGAACTTGAATACTGTCAGCAAAATCCACGATGCATTGCAAAACTTATAATTGGAAAAAAATCTGATGCTTTTCTGACAGGGTAAACACAAAGTATTAAAGCACTGATCGGAACAAGGAAGCTGTAACAAACCAGTAGCTATTTGTACTAAAATATAATTGTAAATGCAGTGGAGAAATAAACATGCTCAGTTTCAACTCTTGTTACTGAAATATGTGCAAAATTAAGCCAAATGATGGTGTGAATCCAGCAATTTTATACCAGATTTACACACACACACACACACACAGAAGAGAGGAGAAAAATATTGTATTTTAAAGGAGATGACTGAACTGTGTGGTGTTGTTTTTCAACCTCTCTTGGCCTTTTCAAGGTCACATTATCTATGCCAATTAAAATTTTGCTTCCAAAAAAAAAAAAATAAGGCACTTCCTCCAGAGTTACTAAAAAAAGCAAATGAAAGCCTTTGTTCTCAGAGGTGAGCTGTAGTGAGCTGTTTGTTCCTGACCTCTGGATCACCCTATGGATCAAATTCCTGGACATAGGAAAAACCCACTAACATTCATTAAAAGCAACTGGGAGGCCAGCTTTGTGTTTCTGTTCTTGAGACCTGACCAAGCTACTACTTGACAAAGGTGCAGGATATTGCTGAACAATGCAGCTGTTCCTGTTGGGAGGGGAAAGGATTTTCCCAGCTCAGATGCCGGAGAGCCCCAAAAAAAACAGATTTACATGCTGCCCGCTTTACTGGACACCTCAATGTCTGAGGCATCTGACTGTGAAAATAAAAGAGTTTTAAGAGTGAAATCATTAAATATCAATTATAAAGTTCAAAGAGATTTATTTATTTATTTTGTACTGGCTAGCTATTAAGACCTAAACTCATACTCGTTGTAATATTCCTGTTGAAATCGTTAGGAGTTTTGCCTGCATAAGGAGCTATACAATCAGATATTTCTCCACTAACTAAACCAGGTCCAGAGGGCAAAGACAGTAGGAAGTGAAAGGAGGCAGATTGTAGAAGTAGATTGTTGTCTACAAACTAAATGGAAAATCTTTACCCATGTTATTTCTTCAACGTGCATCAACCAGTCTCCTAGTTAGGGTGTGAAAATGGCAGTTACATCCCCAGCCTCTGAAAGTAGGAGTTCAACAAGCAACTTTAGCATGTCTGACGCTTGCTAAGGAGGAGTCTTTCACTTTTCAGGGGCTGACGTTCCAAAACTTTCAACATCTCTGCAGCTAATGCCATTTAATATCCCAGACCCATCAGGCTACATTCAAATTTTCTGCACCTCAAAGACTGTTGATATGCTCCACTGCACTCTCCAATTGCAAATACACAAGAATGCTCCTGTGTGTTGTAAGTTATTTTCTACATACAAATTCTACTAAATTGTAAGTTAGGAGGCACTACTTGAATTCTCTTAGGTCTTTAGAAAGCTTTCAGATGTACCATGAGTAATAACATGTAATGAATATGGACTGATATTTCTTTCCCATAGATACACTCAGTTGGCAATTTACATTTTCTAAATAGATAGATGAGTTATAACCAGTTTTCCCAGTCTGATGGCAATTACTTCTTAGAAACCTCTGACAGGTTGAAACCCTCAGAACTGCAGATGTTATTCTTAGTTTGGTTCCTCTTCTTAAATTAAAACCACTAGCTGTATCAGCAAACATGGATTTTTCCCTCTGGAAATATCATCTAAAATGCACACAAATCGAACTTGCCAACTTAGCTCAATTTACGTTGGAGTGTCTTTTGGTTTAATGCACTTGTGTTTCACCTCTGAGACAGAATTGTGTGTGTATTTTTATATATGCAGGTAAAAACCCTAACTGAGGTAAGCAGACATATAAAAACCCCCAGAGGTTTTGTCCTTTTGGGGTAATCTGAATTTGAACATTTAGGATAGTAGTTCAGGGTAAGGATGGAGGGTGGGGAGAATGCAGTATACCAGAAGAGCATAAAAGCTGAAAAAGTCTTTTTCCATCATTAAGGAACAGTCTCCTCTCTGTAAAATTTTGAACAACTGACTTTGGGCATCTGATGCACCTTTTCTCTTCTCTGAAGGAGCCACACAAAATGCAGAAATCTAATTGGATTTAATGCTTTCCCAGTAGCTGACACAAGAGGAAAGGGTGAAAGCTGCCATTTCAGCATCAGCAGTCAGCACCCTCCACACCAAGATAAGTAGACTCCCTAACCTAAAGAGTTACATCAATTTAAAATAGTTATCTCAGCTCAATTTCCCCATTCCCATTTGCCCTACACACATATTTACCACAATTCATCACAACTTGACACAAATTACAGATTTTGTTCAAGAGAGATTAGAGGAGTGTCCCAGGGTGGATGGAGCTCAGCTTTCCTTTCTGGCAAAGTATCCATTGCCATCCATGCATTTTGCACAAGGAAATTCCAGGATTAATGGGCTAAGGAGTCAGGTCATTATGAAATAAAGTTAAGTGGTTCAATGGCTTGTGCTGCTGGTTAGGAGAACCTTTGTTCCTTGATCAGTTGCCCCTTAATATTTCTTAATAAATTTCCAACCTTCACACATACAATATGCAAAATTTAAAGACTTCTGGATGCAGTTGGAAAAAATAGGCCATGGGCCACCATTATGGGTTCAGTAAACAAAGGCAAAAATCAGTACATCTATACATGTGCCGGAAGTGTATCATAGAGTCCACTATTGTAAAACACCAAGTCACATGTCCCTCAAGGCCTGTAGACCACATTTTCCTCTCTGGTCTCTCCAGTGGCAATAATCTTAATCTAGGTTAAGTAAAACCCATTTTTACTAATATGAAAGGATGTCTGTGAACATCAGAGGTTGTCTACAAATGCAAGCTTTCTGTCTAGAGCTCACACACGAGGAAGGAAGCTGTTCACCATGGTAATCTGCAGTTAACATTCCAGAGAGCTCACAGAGCTTTTAGCCCTCCAGCAACAGCCTCAAATCCATGTTACATTACCAAGGCCTTTATGTGCCCTTGTCTTCTTCAGTGAACTACCTATGGTTACTTTAGAAAAAAAGACTTTCAAATGTCTTTAAGAGATGTTCTTTATCTGAATTATGATCATCTCTATCAATTAGCAGACACTGTGAATCTAAGAGTATTTTTTAAAAACTAGGTAGCGTCAAGTTGATTTAAACTAGAAACGAAAGCCTATGACTTTTGAATTAAAAAAATCAGTAGCTTAAGTCAGGGGCATTGGACACAGAGTATGTCTATAAATTTCTCCCTTTCCACCTGGGTTGCCTGTAGCCAGCATTGTTGCATGTGGACTGTACAAGGGACACTGGTAGGAACTTCACCACCAGAGAGTAACTGAGCAAAGGTGCTGCCTATAAATTGCTAAGCAGCACTGTCCAGGTGAGCGAGGGAAGGATCTTCTCAAATATGCATAAGAAGCAACTGCAGAAATGCACATAATGCAGCCCCATTCTCTGGTGCAAAAAAACCCCCAGTCTCTCATTTAAAGTGAATCTGGTATCACTGAGTTACATGATATACCTGTATTAAGTCCATGCTAGAGGATGCACACTAATATCTAATCAGCTAAATCAACACAGAGGTTACTATTATAATTCCTACATATTTAACAATTATTAACATCAGTGAGACTCAATTTTGTGGCATAGGCATAACAGTTTTCCTTACTGTGCTAACTGAATTCAAGAAGTACCAAGATCCTACATCTAAATAGCCAGGCAATATGATGCAACAACAGATTGAAAGAGCAGTGGTCAGATAAAGGAGGTGGCATTTTAAAAACTCAGTTCAAGGTATCTTCAGTACAGAACTGTAGACAGCTATAGTCAGCATCTTCCTGAGTTTGTTCAGCACAGGACCTCAACTCTGATCTCTACCACACTAAGGTCAGTCAAGAGCAACATTGATAGCAATGGACTTACAGTGGTATCACTGAGGTCAGAATTAGGCTCAAAGTCTAATGATCAAAATTCTGAGAACAAAGAAGAACAGACAAATTTTCAGTATTCCTCAGTAGCAAGATAAAAAAATAGAGATTAAGGAACCAACTTTAAAATGGTCCCATACTGATCTAAGTTTTTACAAGTGTAAATGACTACACAACACACAAGACAGTGGAGACTCAGGTTTTAGGGACTGAATTCTGCCCTCGCTGACACCTATGCTAGCCCACTGAATTCATGGGAACTACATGAAAAC
Source organism: Gopherus evgoodei (assembly GCF_007399415.2). Taxonomy (NCBI): domain Eukaryota; kingdom Metazoa; phylum Chordata; order Testudines; family Testudinidae; genus Gopherus; species Gopherus evgoodei. The sequence continues at coordinate 94,747,652 of NC_044325.1, forward strand.
AGAGAAGAGCAGAATTTGTCCACGAGTTTCCAGTAATCGAACAGCAGGCAGAATGGATATAGATCACAACTCTTCTTTTCTTGCTCTGCTCACTCTTTTACTCACACAAACAAATAATTATGTTTATCTTGCTGCATAAAATCTTTACCACTACAATTAAAGCAACACTGTCTGTGTTTTCATAGCTGTTCACAATGCAAGGTTTACTGAAAGATACAGTACGGTTCTGCACACCAGCTCAACAAAGCAGGACTCATTGCATTTTCAATGGCAGTAACTCTTGCTGTGGTTGAAAAAACAAATATAAGCACAGAAAGTTTAAATGGGGACTTACCATGGGGCACCGTATATTCGGAATCCTTTAACTGTTACCTCTGAATCTTGCAAGTAAATACTGTTTGTCAGGAGTGACTGAACATTGTCAAAGTCCTCCGGTTTCAATTTGGACACAGAGGGAAAGCGGTAGTAATCCTGTTTAACAAGGTCTGCCATGAATTCCTTATCAAATGTCAGTTCATGATTCCCAGCAATCACTATTTTATATTCATATGGCAGGCTTCCTGAAATAACAAAAAGAGCACTTAATTAGCACATTTGCTTCCCACACCAGCATAGCCGGCAAAATAAGTAGACAGCGAACACTGACAGAATTAAATACACAGGATCTGTGTGTATCTCCATGGGCAGCGAACGTTATTAATGCTGCTTCTTTTTCTCTGAATGAAATTTTGTTAAAATGTAAAGTAATGTCACACAAAGAAATGTCATAACCAAAGGCACGTACTGCAAAATGAAACAAAACAAGCTGGCAGGCATGCAGACAGATCCTCAGCTGGTGTAAATCAGCTCAGCTCCACAGGATTGAATGGAGATACAACAGCTCTGAACATCTGGCATACTATCTGTTAGTACATGGGACTAGCTGGAAGTCAGCAATACTGGGTTCCAGTCTATTATGCAGTGAGACATAATGAATGAATGTTTGTAAAGAGCTCAAAGGAAAGGTTCTACACTCTGTATATATTAGGTAGGATTACTTATTAAAGGTATATTTTACGAGAGTTTAAGGATTCCGAAATACCCATTAAGCAATTTATGCCCATGCTCTACCTTGTTCTACACAGTACCAGTCCACTTATGATGGACTCTCATTTTATTATTATTCTTATTATTTGTGTTATGGTAGCGCCTAATTGAGATCAGGGCTCCACCCTGAGACAGATGCTGTATAAGCATATGGTGATACAGTCATTACCCGGAACGGCTTACCAGCCAAATGGACAAGACAGATAAAGGGAGGGAGAAAGGAACTGAGGCACAGAGAGCCTATCTTTAAAATGAGGATAATAGTATTTTCTAAGGGCCTAATCCAAAGCTCACTGAAGTCAATGGGACTGGCCCCTAAGGACAGATTTTCAAGGGTTCAGCATCCCCAGTTGGTGCCAGATTTAAAAAAAACAAAGCAAAAAAAATGTTGCAAATAAGATCATTTATTTCAGTGCTTTAACAAAAGCTGAGTTCTTTTTAAAAAATCTGATTTAAAGCAGTTCGCCAAAAATCACACAGAAAACTCTTAGAGCTGGGAATTGGCCTCTGATCTCCAGTCCAAATGCAGCGCCTTAACCACAAGCCATCTTTCTTCTCTTATAGAAACTCATTTAGCTTAGTGAACGTTCCTAATGATCACTAGGGGAATGATTTCACAAAGGTGATTGGTTCCTTACAAATACCATAGATTAGATAGCCCAATAGATAGCCACCTCTTCTTACTGTTCTTGGCCCTATTTGGTTGTACAAACTGTGAAGGAAAGACTAATATTCTATACTTATGAATACTATTCTAATAAGTATCAGAGGGTAGCCATGTTAGTCTGGATCTGTAAAAGTAGCAAAGAATCCTGTGGCACCTTATAGACTAACAGACGTTTTGGAGCATGAGCTTTCGTGGGTGAATACCCACTTCCTCAGATGCATGTAATGGAAATATCCAGGGGCAGGTATATATATATGTGTGCTAGCAAGCAAGCTAGAGATAACGAGGTCAGTTCAATCAGGGAGGATGAGGCCCTGTTCTAGCAGTTGAGGTGTGAAAACCAAGAGAGGAGAAACTGGTGCTGTAATTGGCAAGCCATTCACAGTCTTTGTTCAATCCTGAGCTGATGGTGTCAAATTTGCAGATGAACTGAAGCTCAGCAGTTTCTCTTTGAAGTCTGGTCCTGAAGTTTTTTTGCTGCAGGATGGCCTGTAGGAGAGCACTTCAACCTCCCTGGCCACACTATAGCAGACCTTAAGGTGGCCATCCTGCAGCAAAAAAACTTCAGGATCAGACTTCAAAGAGAAACTGCTGAGCTTCAGTTCATCTGCAAATTTGACACCATCAGCTCAGGATTGAACAAAGACTGTGAATGGCTTGCCAATTACAGCACCAGTTTCTCCTCTCTTGGTTTTCACACCTCAACTGCTAGAACAGGGCCTCATCCTCCCTGATTGAACTGACCTCGTTATCTCTAGCTTGCTTGCTAGCACACATATATATATACCTGCCCCTGGATATTTCCATTACATGCATCTGAGGAAGTGGGTATTCACCCACGAAAGCTCATGCTCCAAAACGTCTGTTAGTCTATAAGGTGCCACAGGATTCTTTGCTACTTTTATTCTAATAAGGACACTACAGCCCCAATTCTTTAGTCTTTGCACTCCTGAAACTCGCACTGAAGAAATACAGGATTTCTTGCCAGCACTATCCCCCATAAACACACACAACTTTCCTATTTCAAAATTTGGTTTGCAAATAAAATCAAAAAGCCTACTTGAAAAATAATTAGAGAAATGTTTGTGATAGTCAGACTAACTTTACTCCAATGGGGCTTATGGGGAAAGAGTGAAAATTCTCTTCCTTTCAATATTTATGGCAAGGAAATGGGAGTTCAGCAGGATTTTTATGCAAACATTTCCTGATCAAAATCCGTTAATTCTGGGTAGAAAAATAAAAAGCTATGATGTCCACTCCCCCCCAAACACTAGACATCTTCATAGATTCCTAATATCTGAACAAAATGCAAATCATACATATTAATAATTCTCTGTGGTGCAGCATTAGACTAAAAGCTGGGTGAGATGCTACTGGGCATTTGTCACTCCTCTGCAGTTTATGCCCCATTCCCTCCTCCCTCTTTCCCATCTCTGTCACATGCTGCTCTGCAATTCATTTTATTTAAAAACTAGAAATAATAGGTACCTACAATTCCAGCTCTCTGTGACTCCTGGGCACAAGTAAAATTGCTATTTTCTTCTCTCTCAGGAAACAGAAAAGATACCACTGACATGAAATCTGATACACTTGTCATAATTATCAATCCCCACAAACCAAGCTAGATTTGGTGAAATTCTTAAGAGAGGGTTGGGACACCATTCCTGCCCATCCTGGCTAATAGCCATTCATGGACCTATCTTCCATGAATCTATCTAGCTCCCTTTTGAACCCCGTTATAGTTTTGGCCTTCACAACACCCTCTGGCAAGCAGTTCCAGAGGTTGACAGTGTGTTGCGTGAAAACATACTTTCTTGCGTTTGTTTTAAATCTCCTACCTATTAATTTCATGTGGTGGCCCCTTGTTCTTGTATTGTGAGAAGGAGTAAATAACACTTCCTTATTTATTTTCTCCACACCACTCGTGATTTTATAGACCTCTATCATATCCCCCCTCCTTAGTTACCTCTTTTCCAAGATGAAAAGTCCCAGTCTTATTAATCTCTCCTCTTACAGAAGCCGTTCCATACCCCTAATCATTTTTGTTGCCCTTTTCTGAACCTTTTCCAATTCCAAATATCTTTTTTGAGATGGGGCAACCACATCTGCATGCAGTATTCAAGGTGTGGGCATACCATGGATTTATATAGAGGCAACAAAATATTTTCTGTCTTATTATCTATCCTTTTCTTGATGATTCCCAACATTCTGTTCGCTTTTTTGACTGCTGCTGCACATTGAGTGGATGATTTCAGAAAACTATCCACAATGACTCTAAGATCTCTTTCTTGAGTGGTAACACCTAATTTAGACCCCATCACTCTATATGTATAGTTAGGATTAGGTTTTCCAATGTGCATTATTTTGCATTTATCAACATTAAATTTCATCTGCCATTTTGTTGCCCTATCACCCAGTTTTGTGAGATCCTTTTGTAGCTCTTCGCAGTCTGCTTGGGACTTAATCCCATTCTTAAATTTATTAAGATTCAACTTTAATCTAGTGAGGTTGTCTGCCCCTGCTACTACCAGGAGATTGTTCCAGAACCTCACTCCTGTGATGGTTAGAATCTTCTTCCAATTTCTAGTATGAATTTGTTCACGCTCATTGTGCCAACACTGTCCTTTAGTTTAAATAGCACTTCTCCCTCCCTGGTGTTTACCACGTCCCGTCCCCAATGTATCTATAGATAGCAATCATATCCCTACTCAGTCTTCATTTTGCATACCTATTTTTATATAGTGCTTTTCATCAGTAGATCACAAAGTGCTTCACAATCTTTAATGTATTTGTCCTCATAACACACCTGTGAGGGAGATAAGTAGTATTATCCCCATTTTACAGATGGGGAACTGAACCACAGAGAGGCTAAGGTTTGAATCTACAAAGGTACGTAGGTGCCTATCCCCCCAGATTCAGATGCCTAAGTCCCATTTTTAGGCCCCACTGCAATCCACAAAACTCCTGCTCAGGTGCTGCCTAACTCTGCACCAAAACTCACTTGTTTTTGCAGTAGAAGTTCCCTAGGCACCCATGTTTCTGCCTCTGGGCATTTGTGATACTGGCAGAGGGCATGGGTGTGCACAGAGTTTTACAGGGATCCCCTGAGTCAGTTATATGCATAATAATTCAACAAAGGCATATGAAGTCTCTACTGAGATCCAGTAACACACTGGTTGGCATAACCACTGCAACATGTATATAAGGATAATATGAAAGGAGGTACTTGCCTATGCTGGAAAATAAGTTCTTAAGGTGTGAAAGTTAAAGCAGGGCACCAGAAGGTGAAAAGCGTGTTCCTTTCCGATAAGACGCTTATCTGTCTGGTTACATGCAAATTGGGTATCGTATACCTCACAAGAGATACCTATTTACATACTAAGCCCCTCAGCTAATCAACATTGAGAAACTGACAAGAGACTGCTAAAGCTATAGGAAGGAACACACAGCAGGAGAGTGTCTGGTTTATGAATAAAGATCAAAGGACTCTTTTGCCATATCTAGGGTTGCAAAGAGACACCCTGATATCTTTCACTTGGGAAGTAAGCTGACAGTGGGCTTGCTTTCTGGCTGTAATAGGCTGGAAGGATTTGGGGTGAGCTTTTGCTCTTATGACAGAACAATGTCCTATTAGTTAAGTTTAGGCTCTAGTACACGTGCTATGATTTCATTTCAAATGTAACCCTTCAATGCCAGTATTTCTGCTTGCTATCACTTGAATCCCTGTTCTTTGTTAAATAAACTTCTACTTGCTTTCTCTATAAACAAATCTCAGTGCTGTGTGTTAAGCAGAACTGTGTTCTGTACTGTAACTGGTAAGCTGTGATGTACTGTTCCTTTGTGAACAGAGGAATTCTGTGACCATCCAGTGGATCAGGAACTGGGAGATGCTTGGAGCACTCAGGGATTGAAGCGTGCCCTATCGCTAAACTGTAAAGAGATAATGGAGCCTGTGGTGGCCTAGAGGGGAGTGCTTGTGTTGCCAGAGGCTGCTAGAGTTGGGGAGCTCACCACAGTAAGAACAGAAAGGCTTCCTCACACTAAAAGTAAGTACAAGTGAGGTGCGTCACAACTCTGAGTATCCCCAGAAAGCATCACAGCGTGCACACTGCTACTTCACTCTAGGTGTCTGAACACCTATCTCCTGCCTAAATCCCAGTGCAATCCATGAACTAGGGGAAGGCAGGCATTCCTCTGCTTAACTTGCCTGTGAAGCCTGATCCAGGAGGCACTTTCAAAGGTTGCCTACCTCCACGCAAAACAGAAGGAGGAGAAGCTCACTTTAGCTCAGTTGTTAGGATACTCAACCAGGATGTGGGAGACCAGTAGTTCAAATCCCTGCTCTGCCTGATGAGAAGGGATTTGAACTGGGATCTGTCAGGTCAGTGCCCTACTCCCTTGGCTACAGAGTCTCACTCTTCGTTGCCCAATTATTGAATTAAAGTATAGCAACTTCAAGAGGAGAGATTGAGGGGACTAACCTCAGTATACGCCTTACATCCAGTCTGTTTTGTGCAAAGGTAAGCTGCCTCTGAGAAAGCCTACAGGCTCAGGCCCTTCACATAAGTTAAACAGCAGAGTGCCCGTCTTCCCCTGGGTTTATGGATCTCTAGCAGAGATAGGCACCTATCTCCATGAGAGGGGCAGGGCTTAGCATACATCCTTCTCATTGGCATCTCCACTGGCTCCTCCTCCCCATCCCCACTGTGCTGGCTTTGTGAATTACATTCTACGGTGCCTATTTCTCCCAATATATTGTGTAGGGTACTTAGGCGCTGTGGATTGCAGTGTTGTTCCTGTGATTTTCTAGTGCTCAGAAGTCAGGGATTGTGACACTGAGCATCCCAATGCCTAAGTGTAGTGTACTAAGACTGTATTGTGATATCATGGACACTGAAATGTACATCCACATCTGACAGTGAAGCAAGCATGCCATGGTACATTGTATAGCACACCCTCAAGATGCTAGCTTGATTAGTAATTAGTTATGGGCCCGGTTGTATTTGCTTGCAGTCTTTAAATGGTGTACACTTCTTTTTTTAAAATGGATCAGGATGAATGTGCTTCATTCTATCTTTAATCATTCATGGGACAGTACTTGCTGTGTGTTAAGTACATTTAAATGCTTAAATATTTTCATTATGTACCACAAACCTGAATTTGCTCCATAATCTCTTGACTTTAGATTCTGCCAGATTTCTTTTTCCTTTTCTGATGGGTAGGGGCATAGAAGGAGGCTCAGAAGACGGGGGCGGCGGGGGGGGGGGAAGGGGAATTTTGCTCTTTAAAAAAAAAATTAAAAAAAACCCACCTCCCACCCCCAACGTACATATAACTAAATCTGCTGAAAGCCAGCACAGGCCCATGAAAAGTGGAGGCAGTCCATCCATTGCTTTCCCCTTCCCCTAGGAAACTATATATAGTATTATTCAGAGTAATACATTACCTCTAATCAGATTATGTATTTGTACATCTTATTCAAGTTATCCCCTCCTGAAAGGGCCCCAATCAAGTAAAACATTCATTCATTCTCTGTGATACAACTTCTGAAATATTCTGGCATGTTTTCTTTTGGCAACAGTGCCCTTCGTCTATATTCTGCTTACCTTTTATGTTTTCTATGGAAGCATAAGCACAGTCACACACTAATCTCCTACTCAATGGTATTTTAGTTTTCCTCTTGCCTACATTAATCTTTATGTAGCCACATTCCAGTTGTTTGGTGGCTCGGTGCAGGGTAGCACAGTGCAAGCTTTGATGGGCATTTCCACATTTTTTCTTTATATCATACATGCTAATGTAATACAGTAGTTCAGGAAAACAGTAATTCTTCTTATTCTCAATTATTCCATGAAACTGCTGGGTGGGGAGGGATCCATTCCCAAGCTGTGGAAGATGCCTGATGCGTTTGTTGGAGTGAGCACTTCAAAACCCCCAGTCGCAGACACACAAAGTGACAGTAAAGTCTCATTTTAAACCATTCATCCAGTTTCCAGATTAGGCCACAACTGCAGCTGCTGAGTGTATGCATGTGAAATCTTAACAGGAGAAGGATTAAAAGGAAGCTGCTGTCCCACTGGAAAGGAGTTTATGATGGAGATATTCAAACATCAGTCACTCTACAACTTCCAAAATCAAACAGCCATGTCAATGTGCCAAAATATATTACTTGGGCCAATTACATCCTTGAATATCTGCATGCAATGGAAGCTGTGCACATCCCAGGGCAGAATTTAATCCATGACTAGCGAATTACTGTAATAGCTATGAAGGCTTCTCTCTTCCTAAATATGACAGTTCAGTGGCATTCTTGCTCAGAGAAGAACATTACCGATAAGAGTAAGTCAGTCAGTTTCAGGCTCACAAATAATTTTTTATACTTCCTCCACCCAGCAGTTGCCACCAAAATATGACTTTGAAATTCAGGATTACACTGAAGATATGTGCCTCTCCTAAAGAAACTGGTTTTGCAAGATTAACTTTAAATACTTAAACGGCCAGATTTTTACTATGTGATTTAGCCAGGGGTTCCAAAACCTCAACCTAATGTCGCACCAAATAATTCTCTTTAAGTTTCTGCTTCATAAGAGCTTGATCCTGGAAGCCCATACTCACCCAAACTGTCTTTTCTGTTTTCAGTGGGGCTACTCAGAAAAGTAAAGATTTACTCTATATATGGCATTATAAAAGATAGAATGTGATTGGCTATGAGATTTAACTATTCATGTCCTTGTTAGAAGCAAAAATGCCAGATCTTCTTAGTCAACTGTTCAAAAATATAACAATAATTATAACATGGTTGAGAAGTGCAGTGACTCCAGATCTCCACACTGTCATAAAAGCCACATTGCCTTCAACTTCATGCTTCAGGCATTTGGGGTAGTTGCACACTTTGCTATTTGTTGTTCTTACTTTTGATTGATTACATGGAAATGGAGCTTTACTGCTGTCTACTGTAGTACATAACATTGTAAATGTATTTCAGTCACAGATATTTGACTCCTGTCTTCTCATTTTTACAACTCCTTCAGTGCCTTTCATCTAAGGATCTCAACATGTATTACAAGCACTAATTAACTAAGCCACCAACACCTCCATCAAGTAGGTAAGTATTATCATGCCCACTTTACAGATGGGCAAACTGCAGCACAGACTGGTTAAGGGAGTTGCCTGTGGTCATACAATGAATCAGAGTCTGAGACTCTCAATTCCCTGTTGGAGTTGCAGCTAGCAAGAGATGTTAAGAGTAACAAGAAAGGTTTCTTCAGCTATGTTAGCAACAAGAAGAAAGTCAAAGAAAGTGTAGGCCTCTTACTAAATGAGGGAGGCAACCTAATGACAGAGGATATGGAAAAAGCTAATGTACTCAATGCTTTTTTTGCCTCTGTCTTCACAAACAAGGTCAGCTCCCAGACTGCTGCACTGGGCAGCACAGTATGGGGAGAAGGTGACCAGCCTTCTGTGGAGAAAGAAGTGGTTCTGGACTATTTAGAAAAACTGGACGAGTACAAGTCCATAAGGCCAGATGCGCTGCATCCAAGGGTGCTAAAGGAGTTGGTGGATATGATTGCAGAGACATTGGCCAATATTTTTGAAAACACATGGTGAACGGGGGAGGTCCCGGATGACTGGAAAAAGGCTAATGTAGTGCCCACCTTTAAAAAAGGGAAGGAGGAGGATCCGCGGAACAACAGGCCAGTCAGCCTCACCTCAGTCCCTGGAAAAATCATGGGGCAGGTCCTCAAAGAATCAATTCTGAAGCACTTAGAGGAGAGGAAAGTGATCAGGAACAGTCAGCATGGATTCACCAAGGGCAAGTCATGCTTGACTAACCTAATTGCCTTCTATGAGGAGATAACTGGCTCTGTGGATGAGGGGAAAGCAGTGGATGTGTTATTCCTTGACTTTAGCAAAGCTTTTGACACAGTCTCCCACAGTATTCTTGCCAGCATGTTAAAGAAGTATGGGCTGGATGATTGGACTATAAGGTGGATAGAAAGCTGGCTAGATCGTCGGGCTCAATGGGTAGTGATCAACAGCTCCATGTCTAGTTGGCAGCCAGTTTCAAGTGGAGTGCCCCAAGGGTTGGTCCTGGGGCTGGTTTTGTTCAATATCTTCATTAATGATCTGGAGGATGGCGTGGACTGCACTCTCAGCAAGTTTGCAGATGACACTAAACTTGGAAGAGTGGTAGATACTCTTAGGGATAGGGACAGGATACAGAGGGACCTAGACAAATTAGAGGACAGGGCCAAAAAAATTCTGATGAGGTTCAACAAGGATAAGTGCAGAGTCCTGCACTTAGGATGGAAGAATCCCATGCACTGTTACAGACTCGGGATCGAATGGCTAGGAAGCAGTTCTGCAGAAAAGGACCTAGGGGTTACAGTAGAGGAGAAGCTGGATATGAGTCAACAGTGTGCCCTTGTTGCCAAGAAGGCTAATGGCATTTTGGGCTGTATAAGTAGAGGCATTGCCAGCAGATCGAGGGATGTGATCATTCCCCTCTATTCGACATTGGTGAGGCCTCATCTAGAGTACTGTGTCCAGTTTTGGGCCCCACACTACAAGAAGGATGTGGAAAAGCTGGAAAAAGTCCAGCGGAGGGCAACAAAAATGATTAGGGGGCTGGAGCACATGACTTATGAGGAGAGGCTGAGGGAAGTGGGATTGTTTAGTCTGCAGAAGAGAAGGATGAGGGGGGATTTGATAGCTGCTTTCAACTACCTGAAAGAGGGTTCCAAAGAGGATGGATCTAGACTGTTCTCAGTGGTACCCAATGACAGAACAAGGAGTAATGGTCTCAAGTTGCAGTGGGGGAGGTTTAGGCTGGATATTAGGAACAACTTTTTCACTCAGAGAGTGGTGAAGCACTGGAATGGGTTACCTAGGGAGGTGGTGGAATGTCCTTCCTTACAGGTTTTTAAGGTCAGGCTTGACAAAGCCCTGGCTAGGATGATTTAGTTAGGAAATGATCCTGCTTTGAGCAGGGGGTTGGACTAGATGACCTCCTGAGGTCCCTTCCAACCCTGATATTCTATGGTTCTATGATTCTATGAACTACTACCTAGTGAAACAGAGCTTACAGATATGCAGAAGCAGCACGGAAGGTCTCCTGTAACTACAAAGAGGCTCAGAGATCAGCAGGGAAATCAGCAGATCACAGACATCCTTATAGACAGCCAGTTGTTCCTCTGTGCTGTTCCTTGCTATTGGGAGCAGAGCTCACCCAGCAGAAGGGTTGCCATTGGTGCCATCCCCCTCAATGAGGTGAGGGCAACAAATGCTGTGAAGCGGAACTTAATGTTGTTCTGAGCAGCCGTAATTCCTGGTAGATTGTCTGGTGGAAACTCCACTGGTTTTGGAGGTCAGTGTGAACAGCAGCTTCATCTCTTTCTCTTCTCTGCATGTGGCCATCCCTACCTCTCAAACTCACGATGCCTCAACCACATAATGGGGCCTTCTCTATTTTGAGAGACGGTGGGACAATGCCTCAAAAACTCTGCTTCCTCCTTCCACATGGAATGCATGGATGGATCAGACTCGTATCTCTGCCAGTTTTTATAATACATGCTAGATTCCCCACGCTGAATGGAACAACAATAGTTCTCTGTAAAACTTAGAATCCAAAGCAGGATAAAAGGAGCAAACATCTTTTCTTGGATTATACCAGCAATGAAAAAGCTCTGGCTGCTCTCAGAATAAATATCCCTCCCACTATCCCCTGCCCTGCAAAATAAAAAATCCTTTAATCAAATAATTAAAAAAAGAAAATGACAACTATATTGGCCAAACAAGCTAACAGCTTAACACACATTTCTAACCATTCACATACACATCTTGATGACATAAAAAGAACAGAACAACTCACAACAATAAAATAGTTCAAACAAAACATACATGAAAAATAGAAACACAAGGTCCAGGCATAGCCCCAGGCCACTGAAGACAGCCCAAGTCCCAAAACTCTGCAAATCTTCCTGCTGCAAAATATTCCACCAGGTTTTTTAGCCATCAGTTCACAAATGCCTTTTTAAAGCAACATTTGGTTTTGGAAGAGCGTGAAGGGAAAGAATAAAAACACATGGAAAATATATCAAGGTGGGCGAAAGAGTAAAAGTTTAACTGTTTTGCTTTATGCAAAGAAAACATCAGACCACAGTATAGAGAAAAGTGAAGGCTGAGATCCTTGGATTCCTGTGATAAATCTAAAGCTTGTACATAAAAGCTCCCCTTTGTTGAAAAGGTTGTTAGACACCACAGAAAAGAAATGTTATGTAAGTGCAAGCTCTGCCTCTGATCTTTCACTCTGTAACCATCAGGCTTCATTCATTTTCACAAGGCCTGACAGCTCTAGCGTTAATACTCACACTTGCTGATCGAGCCACACAGCAGGTTCAGACTGCTACCTTCTCCTCTGAAATTCATGCATTAGGGTTTCTTCCATGCTGGTAATGGAAAACCAAGTCTAAGAAACATTAAACACAAAAAACTACGTTACAATAATGCCAAGGTTGAGCCATAAACCCACAAAAGCAAGGAAATGCTGAGTGAATCTTTGTCTCATCACCCATAATTCAGTCCTCAACAGCTGAAGCACTGTAGCACTTAAGGCCTTCCATTAGAGTCCACAGCACTAGGAGATGTTACTTGACCTGTGTGGTCCCTGACCAGCAGTCTTATGCTGCAGAACCAGAGGTGCTCAACAGCAAATATTCCTATCCAGATATCTAGCCCATACAGAAGTAAAATATATTGTACAACAGTGACATGTAACATCACCAAGTGGAGAAGGACCCCTGAAACGGGGCCACACACACTGCAGCATCTAGTTACAAAGGGGCTGATTTAAGGATGCAGTGACAACAGTAACTTGGAAATTCCTTGCTTTTATGCATTTATGTCTCAACCATAACATTATTCTAATGTAACTGTTTGTGATTTATAGCCGGAGTTATTTTTGTTCAAAACAAAAAAAAAGTTAGTATGACAGTAAGATACAATCTTTTGTTTCACCATTGATGCCACAGCCTATTTACAGCTGCATTGAAATCAGTTATTTTTTACCTCTCGAGTTTGTTTGGAAGTTTGTTGGGATAATGGAATTGAAACTGTCTCTCTAATGGAGCCTAGTACGAGAAGGTTTTCACTGGATCTTATCAACTGGTGCACAGTATTTATTTATCCTGAAGTTGGAATACAAATTTGGCATTCTTTGAAAGCCGCAGCATGATTTTGTAGCTCAAAGTACTGCTAGTCTGAGTATTCAAAAGCCATGAGACAGCCCCCCAAAATCATGAGATTGGCTTAAAAATTATGGGATTTTAAAAAGAATACATTTGGAACTCTTTTTATTTGCCTGCTGGTGAGTGAGCCTTTAGGGTTAATGTTTTCAAGCTTTCCTCCAAAATGAGAAGAGCCAGAAAATTACTTTAAAACAGCTGAGATTCTCATATAATAACTCCAGGAGATGGGGCTTTAAGGAAAATAACAAACATCATAAAAGTCACATGAAGTTGCAAGAGCTCGCAACGCTGTCCTTAAAGTCTAACTTTAAATTTAGCGAAGTCTGAAGGGCAATATGGTCATTGCATCTTGCAATAGCTTTTATTGTTTTTTTCATTCATTTTTAAAGTCAATCCTTGTAAAACAAAAATGTAAATGTGCCAATCGTTCTAGGACATCATACAAACAATACAGGGCACAAAGAGCAGGCCTAACATGATTGCTGAGTGCTGTATGCTTGCTTTTAAAAGGATCCACTGAAATGAAATAGCACTAACTTGGGATAATATAAGGGTTACAGGCCAGATTTAGCCTTCATTTCATCTGTTGAACTGGAGTGGGGCTCCACTGATTTAGGCAGAATCATTCCAGATTTACACCAGTGTAAATAAGATCAGTATCTAGTCCCATATAACATTATCCCTTTGAACCATGGACATAAAACACTAAATATATTAAGATATAACATATTAGAGCTGACATTCCAGACAAATTTTGACTCAATGAATGTTGTTTCATATGGCTGAGATATTGAACTTTGGATACAGAGCAGACAATGGAAACAAAAACTCAGCCTTCATTGTGCCAGTGAAGTGAAATGGAAATACTCTTCTAGAACTTGATTAAAACTAAATTGAAAAAGAACATTTTTGGTTAATATTACATTAGGCTAAAATACAGAAATGAATCATAATACTATTTAAAACTAATAAGAAAAAGCCATCTCAATTTCAAAACTTTCAAAGCATTCTCTATAAATGCATCACAGATCAATTTACATGGTACTTTTGCCAATAAGCAAAACCAAATCACAGGTTCCAACTGGCTTAACTCATATTGGAAAGTGCAAAAGCAAATGCTAGAAAATGCAATTACTGCAAACAAACTCCATTTTCTCCACTCAGAAGGGAATTTCAGGGAACATTTTATTGCCATCAAATAATATTTCTAAAGGCATAAATACACAATTCTATTTTCTTTTTGGAGTCTCAATTACTGTATAACCTAATCCTCTATAAGGAAAACCTCCAGATTTTGAATTAATTCATCAGAAGTGGATATTACCCTGTGCACATCGACACCGTGTCAATTTTAATAATTTGCTCTTTGCATCTTAAGAACACCAAAACCAATCATCAGTGCCTGACACAAATAGCTAATACTTCTAATAACATCCTCTTTCGTTTCTGTAATTTACAATTCCAATTAAGCTTATTTTTTTAATGAAAAAAAAAGGCTATCAGAAAAGGAGGTCATCTTGAGAAACAATTATACTGAATGTAATTAAACTAATCATCATTATCATGGAGGAGAGCCTTGGTATTTTCCTGTATATATATTTCCACACTTCAAAAGGCCAACAAATACTACTACTTAGAATTTCACGTCAAAAGACAATCTTTGTTTTAAAGAAATAGCTAAGACAACTGGAACCTGATACTTCACCTCTTACTCAGACAAAACAATGCCCTGAATTCAATGGAAGATTTTTCTTGAATAAAGACTGCAGGACCCACACCCAGATGTGGGCCAAAAATCTTTACTGGTTTTGTATAATAATTTGATCCAATTCCCACTGATATCAATGAAGAGACTCTCATTGCTGCCAGAGGAGGTGAGATCTGGCTCTATACGTGAACACCTCTTATTGAGAATCGCATCCAAATTCCAAAACTCTCCCTTTTGTTTCCTCCTCCTTATGAATTTGTTCTATTTGTTTTGCTGCTAATTTCTAATTCCAGAGACCCACATTCTTCAAGGTCTACAGTTCATATGCAACAGTGTTCACACACATTTATATGTATCAGACCTTACTATTATGTCTGTCATAAACAGATAAGTAAGAGTTAATAGAACAGAAGTACTTCATATCTCTTTTGCCTGTAAAGGGTTAACAAGATCAGTGAGCCTGGCTGTCACCTGACCTTTTGGAAAACAAAATCCTCCTATACAAATACAAAAAATTGCCTTGATTGCTCTGTATTGTACAAAGAAAGATACAATCACACATACAGAGAAGTCTTGTAAGGAATTTTTATTATTAAGAATAGTTGCTAGCCATTATTTTTGCAAATTTTCAGATTTATATTTAGAAATAATAAATTTTGTTTTTCAGGAAACAATAAGTTCTTTGGTGCAGCAACTGTCATTGTTTACGTACTGCCTGGAATAATGGGGCCCGGACCTGGCTGGCTACTAGGCACTGCTGCAATACAAATGTTAAACATAACTGAATAAAGTACTAATGAGAGTCAATAATAAGCCATAACAACGCGAAGGAACAATAAATACAAGTAAAACACAAACATAAGAAGAAAAAGATACAGCGTAAAATTTGAGAAAGCATCTACGTCTGACTTTCACTTGGACTTTGGCTCCTAAATCACTTCTGAAAATGGAACTTTGGGCTTGTCTACACAGGAACAGTCAGGGAAGTTCATCTGAATTAATAAGAGTGTGAATTTAAAGTGGCTTAGTTGGACAGCGCTGAACTCCTGTGTGATCACTCTGAGGTTATGTCTATACTAGTACTTTTGTCAGTAAAACTTTTGCCAATCAGGCGTGTGAAAAAAACACACTCCTGACTGACATAAGTTTCATCAACAAAAGCGCTGGTGTGGACAGCGCTACATTGGCAGGAGACACTCTCTCACTGAGATAAACTAAACTGACATAAGGCCACTTTAATTCTGAGTAAGAGCATCCACACAGCGGTTTAATGCAATTTAACTAATCAACTTTAAAAGTTAATTCAAATTAACTCCCTTAAGCTACATCTATACTGTGCCGCGGTGTGGACTACAAGGGTGTGACCTGCAGAGCACAGCAAAGTGTTGCACACTAACTGCTCTGTGTGGAGTAAAAGGTAACGTATACATAGTCCTCTTTCAAACACAACTAAGATTAACAGGAAGTAGGTAGGTACCTTTTAGTTTGTGTCAGCAGCATCCACACAGAGCAGTTAGCATGCAACACTTTGCTGCACTCTGCAATTCACAATCCCACAACCCACACTGCAGAACAGTGCAGATAAGCCCTTAATGTCCCCATGTAGACAAGCCCTTAAGCTCCTAAGCTATTGAGGTACTTTACAAATTTTTACCCCATATCTTGTCTGTGCATGAGGTGTTTACGTGTTAATATTTGTGTAATAAGCACATTTGTTAAAGAAAATAATATATTTTTAAAATCTTTTTTGAATTTAGTTCAATTTGTTGGTTTTGTTTCTTTGTTCTCTGAAAAGGAGAAGACGAGAAGCTGAACCAACCCCACTTCCAGCAGCTGATCAATACCAACCTGACGGCATTCCCTGATAGTCCTGTTTAATATATCTGATCTCACAATAAACCTGATGGTTCTTTTCCAGATTTTTCTACAGGGGATGAAAACAAATGACTAGTTGCAGGGAAGATGCTATCCGCAGTTACAGTCAATTTAAAAAATATATTCAGGTGCAAGGTGCTTGTGAGCTACTGTTATCCATCATTTATTGCCTCTTTTTACTGCCCAGGTTTAAATTTATGATTTTAAATAAATCTAAACATTCCAGTACAGTCTCTCTAGATGAACCTGGATATCATGAATCTCCTGAGCGTTGTATGGAAATTCCTTTTAATAATCCAACCCACTGAGAGGTTTTTTTAGCTACTAACATGAGACAACCAAATCATTCCAGCTGTTCCTTATTATTTCAGGCAAGCAAATTTGTTTGTTTTTTCAATCCTTGTTTTTATTTATTTTTCTAGCCATCTACAGATGCCTGTGGAGACTAACATCTCCCCCACAGACATTTTCCATGAAAATGTAGGGACATATAGTAACTGTAACCCTCTCATTTGACATCCACAAGGAGATCTGTACAAAGAGAGGACTGTAGCAGGATGGTCTAAAGCAGAGATCTGTGTTTACCCTGGCGGGCTGGGCCGGCTTGTTTACCTGCTGTGTCCGCAGGTTCAGCCAATCGTGGCTCCCACTGGCTGCAGTTTGCCGCTCCAGGCCAATGGGGGCTGTGGGAACCGTCATGGGCCAAGGGATGTGCTGGCCTGGGATGGTGAACCGTGGCCAGTGGGAGCCTCGATCGGCCGAACCTGCAGACGTGGCAGGTAAACAAACCGGCTCAGCCTGCCAGTGTGCTTACTCTGGCGAGCCGCATGCCAAAGGTTGCCAATCCCTGGTCTAAAGGAATAATCATGGCACTGGGGGCCAGGGACTCCTGAGCTCCAATCTTAGCACTGCCACTTCATTCTTGTTGCTGCCTCTCTGTGTATGGCCTCTAGCAAGCGATTGCAATTATTTATATTATGGCAGTGCCTAGAGGCACCAACTGAGCTCAGGGCTCCACTGTGCTAGACACTGTACATATGTATGATTATAGACAGCCCCTGTCCTGAAGAGCTTAAAACCTAAGGCCTTGATCCTGTTGCAAGTGACTCTCTCAGGGCAGGGTCCTATGCCTGCAGGGCACCTTAATAAAGTCACTTCCCATACAGCGTTAACTGCAGGATAGGGGCGTAGACAGACAAAGGGTGGGAGATAGTAAGTATTATAATCTCCATTTTACAATGGTTAATCAAGGCACAGAGAGATTAAGAGGTTTTCCCAAGCCCTAGAATTACCCAGGAAATCTTTGGCAGAGTCAAGATAAAACCTAAATCTCTTCTGTTCCAGTCTACTGCCTTAACTACAAGGCATCTTACCCATCCATTTCTGTCTCACCTTCCTCATTATTAAAATGGGGATAATATTAGTTACCTCACTCACAGGGCTGTTGTGTTAATTAATGTTCACATAGAACACTGAAGTGGTAAAATGCTAAATACTGTGACTATTTCTGTGCATCTGAATTCACAGCACCGTTTATTTTAATGAGGTTCTGAAGTAGTCGAGTTCTGCTGCAAATGCCCTTTTCCGTCCTGTATGAAGATTTCTTACACATTCAAAGCCCTGCTAGAAAATATACTTCTGCACCTAAATGCCATTTGTAATAGAGTGTTGGGCAGGCAGCATTTTGAATTTCTAACCTACTGTGTCTTCTTCAATTACTCTTAACTGACCCTATTCACTTATCCTTTTCAGCCTTCGATTCTAGTGTTTTGTTAAATAAAAAAATCAACCTCCTATTGAAAAGTGTGATTTGCACACCTTAAACACAACCGAATAGACAAGTACACTCAATCAGAACTGGCAATTAATAATGCAAGCTAAAATGATCACTATACCACCCATTTAAGAAATTTATATCTTATTTATATTCCTTTCCGCCAAGGTTTTCGCCCCTTCACCTAATAGGTAGCCATCACTGTTTTTACAGCTGGCCTCACGGAAGCACTTGTTTATGAATGGTTCTATTGCTTCCACTATAACTTTATGCATGTCCTCTGAAGTCATTTGGTCAAATGCCAGAGTCATTTTATCATCCGTAGGCAGAGTTGTCCAGTCATGAAAGCAAGGCCTCTTCCTTCCACTCAGACTCAATGCTACCCCAATGGAGCAGTCCTGGTGACTAGACAGTATTGTATCTCCCACACCATCACTGTTCACTTTTCCTTCTCTTCAGATTCTGGCTATCTCATCATGGTACTGTATACTTCCAGGTGAATAGCCTTTTCTACAGTAAACAGCACTGCTATTCTAGGAGTTACAGAGTTGTGGTTATTAAGAGATATGTGGCTGGTAAAAATCCTTTAGTTTTAGGGCTAAGAGCATCGCCAAAGCAAATATACTTTATTCCCACCAGCATTGAAAGCTTCACTGGGGACAGAGGAGAGGAGGAATAAGAATGAATCTCCTTAACTACAATTCCAAGAGAAAACTCAGTGGAACTTTCATGTACAAAACTTCATCATTTCCCTGTAGTTCTTCTGCTGTCCCTCAGCTGTAAGCCTTTGAACTCCAACACCATGAGGTATTCAAGGATAGTGAGGCTTACCGAGAGGCGGCAAACTCCAGGAACATGATGTAATACATAGGGAGGGGGTGGAAATCTCAGCTAAATTACCAAGCTGACCCTATATAGAGGTTTGACAAAATATGGACAACTTCGGTGGCTGTTTTTTCTATTAGAATTTCCATTTTTGCATGCATGGAACAGCATCAGAAGAGAAAATGCAAAGTGCCAGGAGAAAGGCTGCTCTAGTCCTATTTCCATCCCAGTTAGAAAGATGTAACTAAACATTTCTGGGGGCTTATCCAAAACAAGTGAGGGTTAACTTGTCATTAGTAATATGCAAGTCATGGGTAGAGAAGGTTTCCAAGTCCAAATGTTTGTATTAAGATGGATCAAAGTGAGACCTGGGAAAAGTAGGAACATCTCCCATTTGACTATTTTTGAGTCCCCCTTTGTCTTCTGTCTCTCTCTGTTCTTTGTAGTCTCTCTCTCCATGCCCTTTCCCAGTCTGATGTTCTCTTGTCATCATTTTGTGTTGTCTTTGCATCACCTCACCTCTTTCCTTACATTACTATCTCCTGCTGTGCTGCTTTGTTCCTGCTCTACTTCATGTGCCATCAGTAGTGAGGTTTTAATAACCTTTGCCTCACAGCTAGCATGCAGAGTGGGAACAGAAAGCCCAGCACAGCTGAGGACAACCTTATAAGAAGGTGGAATAAAGCATTTGAGTGAACTGAGTTTCTAAAAATAGAGCCTCCTGACTGAGCAACTTGAGAAACTTCAAGTTCTTAATTGTTTTGGACACAGGGAACATGAGTCCCAAGGTTCCTCACAAACTTAAGAAGCCCATGGGGCAGTTCAATAGTCACTGTGGATCAAAATCTGCTCAAACACACTAGTTTAATTTCTTCACCTTCAATAGTATTATTTCAGATTTATACAACTGAGAGCAGAAGCTGTCTGTGGGCTACCAGCCCAGCCCATCTAGAAGTCTTTCAGAACAGCTATCATTATTTACACCGTCGTTCTCAGAGAGACACTGCAGGATATTAAAAAGCAAATTTCCTCTTTCAAAAATAGTAAATGGTGGCATCTCGTTTCTCACTACAATGAGCACCATGGATAAATGACCAAACTGCTAGTATTACTATACCTTCCCCAGAAACACTGCTGGAAATCAGGTTTTACTTTTCTAGATCTCCCACTAAAGAATTTCAAATAAATATTCTACATCAGCAGTCGGCAGAAGTGCTGTGCCGAGTCTTCATTTATTCACTCTAATTTAAGATTTCACGTGCTGATAATACATTTTAACGTTTTTAGAAGGTCTCTTTCTATAAGTCTATAATATAACTAAACTATTGTTGTATATAAAGTAAATAAGGTTTTTAAAATGTTTAAGAAGCTTCATTTAAAATTAAATTAAAATGCAGAGGCCCCGGACCGGTGGCCAGGACCTGGGCAGTGTGAGTGCCACTGAAAATCAGCTCTCGTGCCACCTTTGGCACACGTGCCATAGGTTGCCTACCCCTGTTCTGCATTGATCATCTATACACTCTCAACACAACCCCAGAATTAATTACATGGGTTTTCTTTTCTGAATCTGATATAAAAACGCAATGCAACATTTGTCAGCGTTCAGATCCTGGCTTGTGGCCCACTGGAAGAAGAGGGTTAATTAATAAGTCACATAGGCTCGTAATATCCAGTAGGAGGCATGGCTCAAAAAGCTGCCCATTTTTCTGGCAATAAAGAAAATAAAGACAGTAAGTCTTGGAACATTAATTAACCCCCCCCCGTATTGGTAATTACCATAAGATGAGAGTCTGCCAGCCTTGTATTAACATAAGTTGCTGCAAGTTGCTTTTGAATGGTACAGTAATGCCCATGATACTGTGAATAAATGCTAACATTAGAGTTTTAGGACTCAAGCCCTATATCCAATAAATGCTTTTAACAGACCTTCACTCTCACTGGTTGTTTGACCAGAAGAAATTCATTTCATACAAACAAAAAAGCCAAGGGGGCGTTCCATTGAGCAAGCACTTTCTTTATCCATTTTACAAATAATCTCCTGTATTCACCAACAATTTCCTAAATGAGTAGAACTGTGAGGAGAATTAAGAAAACCCTAAGAGCCCTTGCACTCTTTGCCACTTATGCTGGAAATAACAGAGTGGTGATTTAAAAAATAAAGGCCAAAAAAAAAAAAGTTCTGTAATAGGACACTGATGACCAATTTTAAACTGAATTACACAGCCTGCTAATTTTTATGATGAGATAAAATTTCTTTGGACACTACACACTAAAATCTACACAGAGCTTTCTCCCCCACAGCCCCAACCCCTCCCTCTGTTCCAAGCAACTCCTCCTCCCCTGAAACAATTGTTTTTACTAAGCAGGAACTTAATGCTCTACTAACTGAAAGACTTTTTTTAAAAAAATTAAGTCCTGTTAATATGGTGCAGTGAAAGATTCAGTAGAGAGGTTTACATCTATGTTGTTTGTAGTTTGTTTATTTCTGAGGCAATGCTTAATTTGGAAGCTATATATAAATCAACGGTATACAAAGAGTATATGCGCTAGGACTGCTTTTCAGTGAAACCATTTCCAGACTGAGTTTTGTAGCAGTAGCAGCAACACTTGAAAAACCTGACAGCAGTGTTTGTGGAACTTATCTTTCTGTTTGAGTGACTTGCGTTTTTCTCATGGCTGTTCCCTCAATGCTCCTACTTTGTTATATTTTAAAGCGGATTTTTTTTTTTTGAGGGGTGGAGAGGTGACTTGTGATTATTTAGTGCATTTGTTTTGGTTGTGGTTTGATTAACTATCCCAGCTTTAAGTAAGGGCAGCCATAGCAAGCAGATCCAAGAAATGACAGAGGAATTACTGAGATGAAAAGTCACAACCAAAAATTGTGGAATATTTTCTAGTGCTCCCCTGCTCCTTTCTTTCAACGAAAATTACCAGATTAATTTATTGAAATGATTTCTTTATATTAAGTCTCTCTGGAGATGTTGTCCTTTCTGAAAATAAGATTAACCTCAGCCAAGTATTCTGTTTTCAGATGTCATCCTAAAATTTACATTGATTTGTTTTAAGATGAATTTCCACACTAATGCTTGGTAGTATATGAGTTGTACAGGTGTCATATACAGTATATTTCCAATACGTTACAGATTGCAGAGGTGACAGACAAAAAGGACCAAAGTTCCTTGAACAGACAATAAAAAATACATGCAGTTCCTTGAGACTTTTTTGTTAAATTGCTGGGGGGAGGGAGGGACGGGAGGAGATCAGATACCTATAAAAGTTTAACACACTTATATTTATCCACATGGAGAATTTCCACTGAAGTCAATGGAATTTTTGCATGCAAATCAATGGCAGGAAAATGGTCCCTTCTACTCTATTTACAAAGTTATACTTCGAGGGTACTGTATTCTAGACAGCATATAGCAAGAATTTCAGCTGACATGCAAAGTAGTAAAATAAAATATCAGGAAAGAACTGGAATGAATATGGCATGGAGAAAGAATTTTACATTTGTTCTTTGAATTTTTTTATAAATTGCTAGATGAAGGGGGAAATATAGTTTCTTATTTTATGATGCCAAGTGCTTATTGATATATTTACCCATACTTTATAAACATATCAAGATGCAACATTCACACTTGTTTTGTATTCTCCTAAACACATTACAAGTTAGAACACAATTAAATATGAGATTGGACTCTCAAACAAAGATACAAATATTTTTACAAGAAGCAAAACAAGATAATCCTTTTAAAAGAAGTTTAATAAATACTCAAGAGAATTTTAAAAAGTATGAATTTGGATTACATTTTGTTAATTGCACTGATGAATTTCATGCTTCTGACACTGAGTAGCTAACAGCAGGTGCCAGTAGCCATGCAGGCAGACACTGCGGAAGTTTGCCTATACAGCTCTGTCAATGCATTTCAAGACCCCTACTTACCATCTCACTTCTGAACTATGCTGCAGCAGTCAGCTAATTTGGCCGGATCCTGAAATCCTTGCTTAAGCAAAGGGATCACAGAAAGCCTTCTCCTGCTCCCACTGACCTCAAGTGAGCAGAACTTGTCCCAATGCATAAAGGAAGAGTCCTACAGTATTAGAAGTCAGTCACTGAAGAGGTAGCTTTTTCTAAAATGAGACTAACAAACTTTTCTGGAGCTTTCTTCCCTCCTCCCAGAGCAGCAGTGCAGAACTCAAACACTCTTAAGAGGATTTAAATCAGAACATTTTCTTTCAATTGCAACTACTGAATGCATTCAAAATTTGTTAGAAGAGCTAAGTGCAGCAATATGGTATTTCATAGTTAGTCACTTAATTATTCATTCTGGGTGTAATGAATGGAGCATGTTTAAAACAAGTTCCAGATGGTAAGAGCAGAAAGTAAAAATAAATCAAAATTTATAAAAATAAAAAGAGATTTCTTTTTGTTGCCATAATCTTAATCTATAATATTTTGAAACTGCCTTTAGATTTTAAATTATCTCAGAGCATTTTGCATTAATAGCCTTCTGAAATTTTGGCAATTTGGAGTTTATTGGGTTGTTTTTCATAAATAATCAAACATGTTTATATTAGTTACATACCAAACACTGACCAAATTCTTATTACAAAAGATAATATTTTAAAAAGAATACAATTAAATGAAGTCCTGAAAAGTCAAATGTTTGATCACAGTGAATTTATTATCTTAAATGTGCCTAAATATGTGAGATTAATGCTCTGTGCTGCGTGCCTTGCTCAGAAAAAATTCCCATTTACTATTCCTAAGTAAGTAGAGGATTGGGTTCAGAGACAATCCAAGTGTGCAACTATAATGAGAAAAGAGTGAAGGAGGAACCTAACCAAAAAGGAATAAAGAGATGGTTGGGAAGAAGAGCAAAGGAGCAGTCCTCTCTGCCCTTCTCTCTCCCTCCTCTCCCAAAAGTAAAGTGACCAGAAGAGCTATTCAGGAATGTAACCCTGAATGTTGGGTTTTTTTGCGTGATAAGAAAATGTTCCAAATCGCATTATATTGTTTTGTTCCATTTGTCTGCTTCAGAATAAGTTTGGTTTTTAAGAAGCAAACAGTATAATGGCAGACATCCAACCTACAACCGTGGGCTACACTTTTAGATATTGACAAGGGCTCATGTGGACAAGCTAAGAGTAGATTAGAACAAGTCATCTGTTCATACTTCCTACAGCAGCACCATGTTATCACAGGTCTTCCAGCTTTATCATCTACTCAACATTACAGTCAACAGTTTCATTTGAAGCTGCTACTTTCATTAACTTAATCAAATGTCACATACTAACATGACCCACAGTAACTTTTCTGCTTAGCGTAAAACAAGCCTTAAGAGAACTACCACCAATACACAAATAAGCACAATATAACTAGCCAATCACCAAATTTAAATATATACGTCCTCTGCTTTTATTTCTTTCACTAACACATTGGACAAATTAAATATACTGCATATAAAGACAAAATTCTTCTTTCATTTACACCAGTGCATTTCTACTGGTGTAAATGAAGATCACACTGGTATAAGTAGAAGAATTTGACCCTAATCCAAAAATCAGACTTGTCTCACTGTGTCACATTATTCACGTTTCCTCAGCTTAACTATATCATGCAGCAGCAATAGAAAGAGAAAACCCTAAAGGTACATCTACACCGTACATCACTTACATCAATGTATAGAGTATACTCGCTGCACGCCCCACAGCATGGGTATAAACAGAAGCATAGATGGTGAGACACTTTTAGGCCTGATCTCTGTGGGTATGTACTGTGCACATCCCTCTACACACCCAAGCAGTGCCTCCCCCCTCTACACTGCTAAAAACAATTATGTACAGTCCTGCTGTCTCCCCGCTACCAGAGTCTTTTCCTGCTGCCTCCCTCCTGCCAAATCCTTTCACTGATGCACGTAGCTACATGTCTCAATGTGGATGCAGTTGCTTTTCATTGCAGCATGTAGCTACACATACCCTACATGCTGCCACCAGCAGCGTGCAGTGTAGATGTACTCTAAGAGGAACACTATTGGCAATGAACATGTAAGATGAAAAGAAGAGCATAAAAGAACCACTTTGCCCCTTCCAAACATTTCAGAAACAATAAGTCAAATTTTCTATTTTCAGTTATAGTGATGTATATTTGTGGTAACTTCATCAACTTCACAGGAGTTATTCCAGATTGAAATCACTACTGCCACAGACCATAACTCAGACCAACTGATCGAACCTGCACACCCCATGGAGGAGTTGTGCCTAAGTAAAAACAGAACAAGCATTTCAGGAAATAAATAGTAGTAGCAATTATTAAAAAAAAAAATAGGTGAAGAACTTCAGCTGGTGTTGAAACAGATCCTGCAAACAGTACTTCAGTCATGATACTATTGAAATTGATGCAGACTACTCATGTGAGCAAGAGTTTGCAAGATCAGGCCCCATCTGACAGGATAAATATACCTTCAGTCATTACAGATATATATTATGTAAATTCAGCTTTGCGTTCTCTTTACTTTTGCATTCATGACTTATTCAGTCACTTCCCAGCACCTGGGAAAGGACATACCGTATATCGTCAACCATGCTATAATTACATATTCTTCTATTTAATTTTCCATATATGATTCAGTGTGATGGGAAGGGGATAATGCGCACTGTAATATAATACACTAAGTATATTTGGAAAGAAGTATATTAGCCATAGCATAATATCTTAATTTTTTCCCAGCCCAGCATATAATGCTGTGTTTACTGCAAGGTCAGTTAAGTTACTATAAGGGATTTTTAATGAAAACAATTATAAATGTAAAATAACTGTGTTTAAAGCATTTAACAGCCACCAAGGTCAAGTGATTACAGCAGTTACAAGACCCATGGGACATGTTCACACCAAAACAAAGTGAATAAATTACCTCAGCTAGCATGTGTAATCACTAAGTGACCACAGAGGCTATTCAGTGCACAAGCCCAGAAGAGTTTCATGCAAAACCAATAATGAAAAGTTATCAGTCAAGGGAAAAAAGCATAAGAATTAGCAAAAGTTATGCTATAGACTACATAACTATAAGGAGCAGAAGACATGATGTGGAAGGCAGAGTTTGATGAATGGTGGACCAAGACTGAAAAACACAACAGGCATAGGAAGAAGAGCTGACATTAATGAAACACGGTGGGAGAGATACTATTGCAGTGTTTCTCAACCTTTTTGATACCAGGGACTGGCTTGCTGCCTTCCTAAACTCTGTCAGGGAGACCTCAGGGACCAGCATTGGTCCATGGTTCAGTCGTTGAGAAACACTGTTATATTGAACCAATTTCTGCTGGCGAGAGAACCTGAAGAAGAGTTCTGTGCAGGCTTGAAAGCTTCTCTCTCTCTCTCACCATCAGAAACTGGTCAAATTAAAGATACTACCTCACCCAACTTATCTCCCTAATATCCTGGGACCAACACAGCTACAACACCACTGCATATATTAATGACGCAGATAGACAGGGCCCAAACCTAAATACCTTACGCAGCCAAAACACCTACTGAATCCAGCAGGTATTTCAGGTGCACAAAAATTAAGAGTCATAAGGGAAAACGAAGGACTCAGAGTCCTGCATACAAAACTCTTAATCAAGTACAAATGGGGTAGGATATTAATCGCTTGACTTTGGCTTTTTTTTTTCTGCCAAAAGGGTGTGTTTTTACAATAGGATAACCAATGTACATTAGCAATCCCTTTAAAATCCTAGTGGAGCAGTGCCCTGTAGTTTTACCACAAGGTAAATTAGACCAGGTCAACCACAGGTGGGAGTATACTGTTGACCTGACCTAGCTACCTTGCCGTGAAAACTACAGGTGGCTGGTTTCACACCAGGATTTTACAGCAGAATCACTAACCTGCATTAGCAGTCCGGTGTGCAGAAAGGTTTTGGGAACAGGCCCTAACTGACAGGATGGGATGAACAGCTAAGACAGAATGAGAGACCAAAGGAATACCACTGTGCAGAAGTGAGAACAAATCTTAAGAATAGGAAACAGAAGAGGATTTGCTCACCTCTAGCACATGTAGATATTTCCATGCCCCCATTACTTCACTATCTGAGCATCTCACTATTTTTAATATATTTCTCCTTACAACACTTTTATGAGATAGGACAGTGATATTATCCCCATTTTACAGATGGCGAACTGAGGCTCAGATCAACTAAAGGAGTTAGATGCCTAACTCTCATTGAAGCCATTCGGAGTTAAGTGCTTAAATGCCTTTAAAATTCTGGCCCCAAGTGACTTGCCTAAAGTCACACTGCTCTAATTCCAGGAGAGGAGAAGAGAAAATTACAACAGGTCCACATCGGCAGGGCATGTAATGGAGGAGTCCCACCTATATGGCACCCCCGCCCCCCCACTCTATACAAGTACCTTCGTGGATGCTCGCTATAGAGATGGAGAGGGGCAGGTGGGGCAGTGCTCAGGGCATGGCCTTTCTCCATGGTTTCATGGTGATGACATTTTTCACAGTAGCCACAGAGGGGAGAGGTGGCTACACACTAGGCAGGAGAGATGTGTTGCCCAGTCACTCTTCCCCCACCTTCTTCCACAGGGCCATTCAGTTCCTCTATGCATCATGTAAATAAAGGGGAGTGTACAGGCACGTCCCAAGGAGAGTAGGGGAATTTCATCACTCTGAGGTATAAACAGAACTCAAGACAACAGATCACCTAAAAGAAAGCTAAGAATAACTGCAACCATTTTATGGTGGGAAAAAATCGTTTGCAGCCTCATTCTAACATGCAAGCAGAGTAGCAGGTATTGTTTTGTGTATGAAGTTACAGGTGGACTCTGTGGACTACCAAAACCAGAATGCAATACAATAGAGATCTCCTTAAGACATACGAGGGAAATATAGACGTGCAGGGCAAATCATATGGTCCTCCCGCTGCCTAAGACTACAGAATCTGGCCTATTAGACATATATGCCACACTAACCTCTGCCAGCCGTGTGTGTGTGTGTGTGTGTGTGTGTGTGTGTGTGTGTGTGTGTGTGTGTATATACATATACACACACATATATACACTAAGAAATCCCTTAAATAAATGTTGGAGCTGGATTCAATGAATCTATTCAATGAATGCAACTTATGTAATTAATGTTAACCACAGAGCAATATGAATAAAGGTACTAAACTATACACCTGTAGCTCCTGCACACATATACTAAGCATCACACACCAGGGGCTTATGTGATGAAATTGAATCATAATAATTGGTTGTTAAATAAAGGGGTATCTTTGATACATAAAATTCAGTATGGAACAATGGAAAAATTCACTTGTGCTGGCTTCATGCAGCGCAGATTCGCATCTTCAAAGAAAGTGCTGTAACTCAGCACTATCCTTATCAAGATATTACTATGGTATTTTGGAGTAATGACTCAGTATTTAGACAAGCCACTGAGTTCCATCCATAGTGAGTACTTGGGTCTATGGGCTCAGGACAGCAAATCCTTCCAGGAGCAGCCTGCCACACAAGGTGTCTGAAGACTGAACCATCTTTAACAATAGTGCTCCCTACTTCCCTTGTGGAACTGTATCATTTTGGGGGGGAACATATTCAATCTCTTTTGAAACCATGTATCCCCAACAGTCCCTGCACACGTCCGTGCATAAGGACTCCAGTTTTGACAGGCCTTTGAGGAGGCTGGACAAAAAGTGTGGAAGATGGCTCTTCATATGCTCTTCCTCCTATACTCCCACATAAGCTCCTGTCACATTCTGACCCTGTACTAACACTGTTGCAGAAAGGGATGTGTTTTGAACCATTTGAATACACTAGGACTTTCTACTCATAAGGGTGGTGAGGTATAATTACAGCAGGATGGTGGTGAGGGATACTAGAAGCCATTGTAACCAGTATACAACAGCCAGAGGAGGGACAAATATTCTTAAAGGAAGACAAGGAACTATGAGACATTGAAAGCAAGTGTGGGAAAGAGAGTAAGGAAGTATAAATGCACAAGACAGGGAGAGGAAAAGCAAGGAGGAGGGTGAGAAAGGCCAAGGATGTGGAAGGAAAGCTCTTTTGTTTCTTTTTATGAACCAAAAAAAAAGTCCCCTCTCATTTCCCTATGGGCCAGCCAAGCGAATCCAATGGGATTTAATGATGCTATTAGAGATGCAGTCATCACACAGCAGCAGCTGAGAGAAAGAGCAATGACTGGGGCACAGTGCAATGACTCAGCCACGCTTTTAAAAGTTTTTATATAATGATGCAGATTTATTTTGAGAAGGAAGAGATTTTGGAAGACCTGCTTGGTCTGTTGGGTCATGGCAACACATAACTGGCCTCATGATATCATGTGTAACAATGATGCCTGGCACATGGGAAAATCCATTCTCCTGAGTATAACATACTCGCTGCAACCTGCCCCATTCTTGCGGAGCTGCTGTCATTCTCTTAATGACCCACAGTATCAAGGGATCACTAGGACACACCTGGCAAATTCACCAGTGCAATAGGTGCTTCCATCTGGGAAATTCCAGAGCATAGCAAGAGTCAGCAGTCAAAGGGTTAAAATGCCAGCTCTCCTTTATCTGAAAGGTGCACTCAATTCAGTAATCACAACCACATACTGCCTAGTACAAGCCCTTTGAAGTTGCCCCTCCCAATGGTGAGAAAAGGGTTTTTTTGGCTGCAGACCCAGAGCTGCAGAAATGCCAGCTTCCAGTGGGACATACTGTGTGCACACATCCAGTCCCACCATGACACTGCACACTCAGAGCTGCCGCATAGCTCCTGTACCCTTGCCTTGGAATGACAGAGGTCCCTACTCCAAGATAATGCAGTGATAAAGCAAAATATCTCAATTCATCTTTAATTAACACAATCATATTAGACAGAGCACATCACACAGGAACAACTGAAGCAGAGTTGTGGAGATGGGGTTTCCAAGGGCTTTAATTCAATTAGAAAGCAGCGAGTGACACTTGGACAGAAAAGGTTAATTGGGGTCACCAAAACGCAATAATTCCTTACCTAACCAGTCATTAAACTTCTTAACCTCGGAGGGCAGTCCCAGCTCGGTGAAATCGCCTGTGTGGAGAAGGATGTCCCCATAAGGCATCTGGATGCCATCTGTTCTGGAGTGTGTGTCTGAGACGCAGACAAATCGCGTGTGGCCCGTTGGTTTTGGAGTGTCATATGGGATAGGGTCGACCCTAAAGCAGACACATAACAGAGCCCATAACAGTTACATGGGTTACAACGCTTGCATGCTTTACCTTAAATATGAACATAAATCTATACACAAAGTGCTTAGGGAGAAAATTGTGGAAGATCAGAACTGTCCTGTTTCTAGGACTCCATAATGCAGCAGAATGAACAACCCAAAAGGTAAACACTTTCTTGAGAGGAAAACAAGATGATCAAAAATTATACATGATATGGCCTGCCCAGCACCAAGTCCTTTTATTAACATCAATGAAGAAATCAGAGAACATGGATTCTAGAGATGTATAATCCAGTCAGACCTTTTTCACCCAACCAATAAATGCTACCACATATCTTATTAAATGACTAAGTGCATGGGCCATTAAATAATATCACTGCCGGCTAGGCCAGAATAGTCTCCTACTAGGCTCGATCCTGCAAGAGACTCAGCAACAGGATTTCAGTCAAGCTAAGCACTAAGCTACATGCTTAATGTTAAACACATGAATAGCTCCACTGACCTCAGTAGGACCAGCCACATGCATACAGATAAGCACACGCTTAAGTGCTTTGCTGGTGCTCAACATCTTGCAGGATGGAACTGAATGAAAGGAAAAAGAGTGAACAGCCAGCATAAGAATAAAATTGATTTGTTTTTAAAAAATGCCTTCAGTTTTAGTAATGTGATGTGTTATCTGTAAGAGAAATAAGACAATTCATAAGAAAACAAAGCCCAGCAGTGTTCTTTTTTTTTTTTAAATAGGCATATATACCTATTTATGTCCTGAGCTGTGTGGCGACCTCCACGCTTAAGTCCAAATTCTTTGCTGGTGTATATTGGCAGAGCATTGTTGAAGTCTATGGGGGTGGTGCCAGTTTATGCAGGCTGAGAATTTGGACCACACAGTGAAAAAGTCACAAGAAGAGCTGACAAATAACAGAACTGTGTAATATAAAACAAGATACATGGAACAATATCCCACAAGATCATATTCAGAAAGTGTAACAGAACATTCTACTGAGTCAAATACTATATGGAGCCAAAGGATCTTGTACAGAACTCTGAAGATTTTTAGGTCTTTATTCTCACTACTGCTTCCTAATCCAGACTCAGGTGACGTGTGTGTGTAAAGTGTGGGTTTGTGTGTTCATTAGCTGTCCCTCCCCATCCTCAGTGAAGTATAAGATCAGTGTAAACTAGGAAAAGTTGCAGCAGTTTAACTATGCTGATGTAAACCCCTATCTTTGATACTTAAATAATCCTCATCACCGACTGCATTTAGACTCACAACAACCCTGTGAGTTAGGGAAGCGCTATTACCCTACTTTACAGGCACAGCAATTAAGTGACTTGCCCGCAGTCACACAGGAAGTCTGTGACAGATTAAAGGATTGAACGTGTGTCCTTCAGGTCCTGGAGTACTACCCCAACCACTGGACAGACCATATTCTTCCTTTCTTAGGAGCAACAAACCATCCCAGTGCAAAACAGGGCACGTACTAGTGCAAATTACTCTGACAACCTATTGGGATAAACTTCAGTACTGCAAATCTCATTTTACACTGGTGCAGCCTATTTACATTTGGGGGTTGCACCAGCGTAAATACATTAGAGCAAAGGACAAACTGCTGTATAGACAGGGCCTTAATGGAAGAATACTCTAGCTAGTATTTTTTTTACTACCAAGAATTTATTTACTTTATCACATATACTACAAAACATTTCCTGAATAGTGCCCAAGTGCTACAAAGGTGGATGTGCTAGGAATGGATAGATCACATTGCTACATACTAGTATACTACAAAGCACAATCATAAATAACTAGGCCTAAACCACAGTTCACTTGTCATATAAATGAATCGAGTTTTTGTTGCATTTGTTCACTTACTTGCTAATTTGTAAAATTCAGTCATTCATAAAGTACCTTCCCAGGTACTGGTGCAAATCAGTGAGGGTCAATTGTATTTAGTTGAATTTATTTGCCTGGCCTTTATTTTGCAAGTTGGGTGAGGTAGGAAGGAGCTGTTTGGTATGTAACTTGCACATGTTCCTGTATATTTTTGAATACTGCAAATATTTGTTTCCCCAAAAAATAAAATAATGAGCAGATTGTATGATTATATGGGCCATATAAATGGTTATCACCGTGGGTTTAATTGGAAACTCAAAAAGAAATCCTAACTCCAACACACAATTAATGGTATTTTTGCCACAAGGGTTAGAAATTAATAAGGTTGTTACCATAGAGAAAATCCACTGATCCACTGAGATCACACTGGCAACATGGGCAGAACTGTGATTATAAGCAATAGTGCTTTCTTATTTGGCATCTTCCTTCCCATTACTGAGGCTAAATTGAAAACTTTGAGATATATATTACCAAGTAAATACATGGGTCTCTGCAGCTATGGTCTTATCGACACCTCTTCTTCTAGGAATGGTTCCCCAAGATAATACAAGAAATGAACGTCTGCTTTCATTGCTGTAGCATACTTTGTTCGAGTATGTCTGCATTAGGGATGAATAGCCTCATCGGATCTTGTGGCACCCACTTATGATTGTAAACATTTTTCCCTGCTCCCTCTAGCTCATTCCCAAATACGCTGGTTGTTTCAAGATCTGCTCTGCTACAGGCAATCCTATCAAAGCATGTTATTGGAGACTGGCTTATGGTTACACCTCTACCTCTATATAGCGCTGTCCTCAGCAGGCAAAAAATCTTACTGCATTATAGGTGAAACCGCGTTATATCGAACTTGCTTTGATCCACCGGAGTGTGCAGTCCCGCCCCCCCCCCCCAACATTGCTTTACTGCATTATATCCGAATTCATGTTATATTGGGTCACGTTATATCAGGGTAGAGGTGTATTTTCTATGCACGCAATAACTAACCTAAAGAGCATAACAAAATCCAAATTCATTAAGAGCTTTTCTTCTCTTTGTGAGTGCTATGATGTTGCTGCATAGCTTTTCCTCTGGATTCGCGCTTAATTTCCTCTGTTATTAAGCAATACTAGTTTATTAAATATCTGAAACTAAACCATTGCAGGTTCTTATACCCAGCCCATCAGATCACCTGACAAGCTGAATATTTCAACATTCTCTTTCGCCAACAGAGGCTTAGGAAAGACGATGTATTGCTAGTCCTGGCAGCTGAAGTTCTCTATTTATCCACAGCTACAACATAAGCCGCAGCAATGCAAACGTCCCCTACATCACAATGCCAATGAAACTCTCAACTACCTCCTGAGTAAGAAACTCATCACACTCCATATCCATTCAGTCCTTGTTCTGTCCACTGATGTGCACACTTGTTCATTAGGATCTGCACTGAAACCACTTGTTCACTTCACACTAGCCACTCAGGGCATGTCTACACTGGGACAAAAAAACCTATAGCTGGCCCAGGTCAGCTGGGTCAGGCTTACATGGCTTGGGCTCCAGGGCTGTAAAACTGCTGTGTAGATATTTGGGCTCAGACTGGATCCTGAGCTCTGAAAACTTGTAGGTGAAGGATATTTTATTCCTGTGTAGACATACCCTCAATGGCCGTAGGATAATAGATTTCAGGCTGGGATTTTTAAAGGAACCAAGGGAGTCACATATCCAATTCACACTGAAATCCAGTAGGAGAGGGGCATTTAATTCCTTTAATCATACTCACTACCAACCTGAGCAGATTAGAACCAGGGACTGAAAGGAGAAAGGGTCTGTTTTCCTTTAACAATTCCCTGAACCACTCAGCGCCCTGTCCTGCCCATCTCCAGGTTTTGAATAAAAAGATCCCAGCTGGCAGAATAAAACACTTCGAAGACTACTCCACTGTCACATCTGGAAGGGGGGAAGGAATGGTAAACACATTTCCAACTTTGTGAACTATAGCCTGACACTGCATGATTTTCCTAGGCAGCCGTAGCTTTCTTTTAACAAAAATAAAGCATATTATTTTTTTCACACGTGCATCTGTTTTGATTAATATGGTAACCAGGTAATGGAAAGCACTGGCTGTGACCAAAAGCAGCACTGTATTCACACTCTACACACTACTGTAATTTTATACAAAATATGCCTTGTGAGGTATCATTTGAAAACTAACACATCAATCATCAATATTCTTGTGTAATGTATGTATGAAATGCATATTAAGAGTTATGAGCATAAGATGAAATTATGAGTACAGACTGTGGAGTGAGTCAGCCAGTTTCTCAAAGACAAAGGACCAGCTGACACCACTATCCAGCTGTTATCAAAGTTGCAATCACCTGTCAAGTGGCCATTCTTTGGCAACGGAGGGGGCAGGAACAGACTGATATGCATTTCAGAATAATAATATGGGATCTCTTTCACCACAAGACTTCATGTCTTCTTCCTCCCAGCTGGAGTGAACTTAACTAGGGGTAACCCTCAGGAAACTGACTTTCAAAAGGGTGAGTGGACTATAAAAGTGAGGGGCAAAAATACCCCAGCACATCTCTCTCTTTCTCTCTCTCTCCTCAATTCTACCTAAAACAACAAAGGAACTGGCCCTTTGACTTTGCGGGCAGCTCCCAACCTGAGCATTTGGTCCGCTATGTTGCTAGGAACATGTGGTAAAGATTTTACCTTGAACCAAGTCTAGCTTGCTAAGTGTTAACTACTAGGAAGCATTTTATCTTTATTTTTCTTGTAACTGTTTCTGACTTTAATACCTTATATTTGTGCTCACTTTAAATCTCTCTCTCTCTCTCTGTAATTAAATAACTTGTTTTATTTTTAATCTAAACTAATCCAGTGCTGTTTGGTAACTTCAGTTAAAAGTATCGAATTGTTGAATATTGACCCTTTACTGGGGTAATGGACCTTTAATATCTGAAATGTCCAGGAAAAGGCAAGGAACAGGTTTTGGGAAAATTCAGGACTAGGAGTGTGTTGGAGTCGCTTTGCAAGTAGTAACCAAAGCTTATAGAAGCCGGAGTTATGACTGGAGTATTGCTGACAGGCTGCTGAGGTCACAGTTGCTGGACTAGGGTTGCAGCTATACACGGACTCAGGGTATGACCTGCATGCTGGTAGGCTGCCTGTGAGCAGCTCTGGTTGGACAGTACAACAGCAAAGCACTGAGAGGCACCCAAAGGTGCAGGGCAGGCGGTGACACAACCTCTCACTAGTCTGGACTGCATCCCAGAATGTGACACTAGGGTAAAAATTTTAAAGCACCCTGGATGTCATAGGAGCCTACGCCCCATTTTCAAAAGTGGTCTCATAAATCTAAGTGAGTTAGATGCTTTTCACATTTTTTTTCCTGAGAATTCTAGAGTGCTCTATGCCCAATTAATGATCTCCTATTAGATACCTGACCATCAAATGCTTTCTAAGATTAAGAAGAGTAATGATAAATTCTGCACTCTCTGGGGTAACACATATGCAAAATAAATTCTATGACAACAGAGTTTACGAATCAGAAGCAATAGGGGGTATGTATATTATGCACAGACCCTGCGCCCCAAAACAACTGCTCAATTTAAAATAAGGTGCTTTTACCATCAGCTTTCCAGCTCTAACCTCCTGCCCTATAGAAGACCCCTTGTCTAAAGGCTCCTCATTACACTAATATATTAGCTTGAGAAGTGTGGAAATGAACAGAGGTGTGGGTGGATGGGTCCATCACCATCTATAAAAATCTACCTCCACTAAACCAATGTGGCAGCTCTGAGCAAAGCACAGTAGCTTATGGCACTATATTGACAAAAGGCCACATGGGGGCTAGGAGAGCTAAGTGTCAGTGTAAAGGCAGAGTCTTCAGCATATCCCAACACACACTGCAGCAAGGTGAGACTAGCTTCCACAGCACTAATGCAGCTGACTAGAAATTCTATGGTGGCTTCATTTACATTTTAAAAATTAATGTGTTACTAAAAATGAAAATAAATACTGCAATCATTGCAACATCCCCTGTGTAATGATTTTCATATTAAATTTCATTTATTTTGCATTGTTTCCACATTTTCAGTTTGGGATATGCCACAAATATTTTAGTGACAATGCACAACTGCGCTGCAGAAGTTATCAAGGGGGAAAGCTAGAGGTTTTGGCAGCTATGGCCGGAGACAACTGGAGCTTTTGGCACATGGGGAGGCATGAGACATTGAACAGTGGAATAAGTACATTAGCTGGATGTTTCTACTCAGTAGTGAAATAGTTAATGTTGATATGTAGTCATCTCTCGATTTCAGACCAATGTCTCAGGCCTGGTCTACGCTACGCGTTTAAACCAAATTTAGCAGCGTTAAACCGATTTAACCCTGCACTCGTCCACACTACGAGGCCCTTTATATCGATATAAAGGGCTCTTTAAACCGATTTCTGTACTCCTCCCCAACGAGAGGAGTAGCACTGAAATCGGTATTGCCATGTCAGATTAGGGTTAGTGTGGCCGCAAATCGACGGTATTGGCCTCCAGGCAGTATCCCACAGTGCACCATTGTGACCGCTCTGGAAAGCAATCTGAACTTGGATGCACTGGCCAGATAGACAGGAAAAGCCCCGCGAACTTCTGAATTTCATTTCCTGTTTGCCCAGCGTCGAGCTCCGATCAGCACTGGTGGCGATGCAGTCCCAAATCCAAAAAGAGCTCCAGCATGGACCATACGGGAGATATTGGATGTGATCGCTGTATGGGGAGACAAATCTGTTCTATCAGAGCTCTATTACAGAAGACGAAATGCCAAAGCAATTGAAAAAATCTCCAGGCTATGATAGACAGAGGCCACAGCACAGTGCTCTGTGACAAGCGTAACAGAAAGCCAAAGAATTAAATGGACACTCATGGAGGGAGGGAGGGGGTACTGAGGACACAAGCTATCCCACAGTCACCACAGTCTCCGAAAAGCATTTGCATTCTTGGCTGAGCTCCCAATGCCTGTAGGGTCAAACACATTGTCCGGGGTGGTTCAGGGTATATCTCGTCAATTTACCCCCCTCCCGCCCCGTGAAAGAAAAGAGAAAAAAATTGTTTCTGGACTTTTTTCAGTGTCACTGTATGTCTACTGCATGCTGCTGGTAGACAATGTGCTGCGGCACTGAACAGCAGCATCCTCTCCCCTCCCCTCCCCGGTGGCAGATGGTACAGTACAAAATGACTGATAGCCATCCTCATCATCCTGTGAGTGCTCCTGGCTGGCCTCAGTGAGGTTGGCCAGGGGCGCCTGGGTAAATATAGGAATGACTCCCAGTTATTCCCAGCAGATGGTACAGAATGGCTGGTAACCGTCCTCATCATAGCAATTGGGGGCTGAGCTCCATCAGCCCCCCCTTTCATGTCTAAAGAAAAGAATCTGTACTGCCTGGACTATCATAGCAGCGGGAGGCTGGGCTCCTCTCCCCCGCCAACATTTAATGTCCTGCCTGGACTATCATGGCAAGCGGGAGGCTGCCTCCCCCTCATTTTATCTCACTAAAAAGTCTGTGTTTCTTATTCCTGCATTCTTTATTACTTCATCACACAAATGGGGGGACCCTGCAATGGTAGCCCAGGAGGGTTGGGGGAGGAGGGAAGCAACGGGTGGGGTTGTTGCAGGGGCACCCCCTAGAATGGCATGCAGCTCACCATTTCTGCGGGATCTGATACAGAGCGGCTGTGCTCTCTGGTTCTCTGGTACACTGGTTCTCTAGTACACTTGCCCCATATTCTAGGCAGGACTGACTCTACTTTTAGATACAACATAAAGGAGGGAATGACCCGGGGAGTCATTCCCATTTTTGTCTTTGCGCCCCTGGCCAACCTCAGCGAAGGCTAGCCAGGAGCACCCATGACAACAGCAGACGGTACAGAATGACTGATAACCGTCATCTCATCGCCAAATTACAATGGCATGGCAGACGGTGCAATAGGGATGGTAACCATCTCTGCTACTTTGCAAAGGCAAATGAATGCTGCTGTGTAGCGCTGCAGTACCGCCTCTGTCAGCATCATCCAGTACACATACGGTGACAGTGACAAAAGGCTAAATGGGCTCCATGGTTGCCATGCCATGGCATCTGCCAGGGCAATCCAGGGAAAAAGGACGCGAAATGATTGTCTGCCATTGCTTTAATGGAGGAAGGAAGGAGTGATGGGGTGATTTACCCAGAATCACCCGCGACACTGTTTTTGCACCGTAATGCATTGGGATCTCAACTCAGAATTCCAATGGGCGGGGGAGACTGCAGGAACTATGGAATAGCTACGGGATAGCTACCCACAGTGCAACGCTCCAGCAATCGACGCTAGCCTCGGTACATGGACGCACACTGCCGAATTATTGTGCTTTGTGTGGCCACGTGCACTCGACTTTATACAATCTGTTTTACAAAATTGGTTTACGTAAAATCGGAATAATCCTGTAGTGCAGACATACCCTCACTGAGATGAATGGGGCAGTCCAGATTTCTCAGAGCTACTGTTGCAGGCTCTCTGCAGAATGAGGCAGAGAGCACTGCATCAGTTAACTTCACTATCAGGAAGGCTGCCTTTCCTCCTCGTGCGCCCCTTTTGGTGTGTGGAGAAGC
Source organism: Gopherus evgoodei (assembly GCF_007399415.2). Lineage (NCBI taxonomy): Eukaryota > Metazoa > Chordata > Testudines > Testudinidae > Gopherus > Gopherus evgoodei. The sequence goes on from NC_044325.1 coordinate 94,786,558, forward strand.
CAATCCCCAAATCCCCTTCCCACCAATTATGGAAGATTTCCAGGAACACTGCAACTTCTGCCTGGCAGAACTTCCAATCCTCTCACTGAGAACTCCCCACATAGGGAATCATGCAGATAGGTAAAACATTTACACCCATCACACACACACATTTTATTTGTCCTCTCAGGCATTTTTTAACATAAATCTTAGCAGCAATATTATTGTGTACAGTCTACTGTTCTTAAACTGCCTTTGTTGGTTTTGCTACAGGGGATCAACTTTGGGGCCACCATAAAGGATCTTGAAATTTTACCCTTTTACAGATCTGCTAGCTGTAGTAATGGATATTGGCCATGCCTTTATTATCTGTTCTTTGGCACCTAACAATGTTTTCTCCAGTGGAGTATGTCCACATCTGAATTTTTAGTCGTGTTTTAAATACTGCAATTGTAAATTCTGGTGTACAAAACTGTCTGTTATTACCCAATCTAAACTATAGGTTACAGCAACAAAAATTAATGCCTAGCAATCAGCAACACACGTGTCTCCTGATACAAACATTTGTGTAATATCTATACTAGAATTTACAGTGGTGTTAGTCAATATGTGCTAATCATATGTTAAAAGACAACAACAAAATTCAAGTGTCACCTTCGTAAGGCAAAAGTAACATTCACACATGTTGTTTCTGTGGGTCATTTAGAGGGGCAATAAATTAAATATAATATATTAAAACATAGCTGTGTTATAAATATTAACTAAACGTTTTAATCATTTACTTTTCACCATTCATACTTTTCACCACCAGTGGTGATGAATTGGGTTTGGTTTTATACTTTACTGTCCTCTTACAGAGTGCCCTGTTATCCCTATTTCAAATTTTGTAAATTAAACACTCTGCAGTAAAATCAGTATGCTCAGAAATCCTCCTCCCTCCCCCTGCAGGAGCAAAGTACAAATATTTCCAGCAAATGCGCTTAAAACAAGTTTGGTTCTAAGTGCTGATACCTCCCCAACTCGTCTATGGCTTTAAGAAAACATATTTGTACTGGATATACAAAAAGAATAGATTTCCCGGAGCATAGCCCCTTTCTCTCTGTGGGCATGAAACTACACACACACGTGCACATAGATGGGGTTTATGAAAAATAAAGGGAGAACATTTCTGTGAAAGCGCCTTCTTAAAATATTGACTACACATCATCAGGGTTTCCAACTCTTGTGATTTTATCATAAGTATCGTTATATTTGTTAATTTTCTTAAAGCCCCAGTTCTGGAGTCACATAATTATGTGAGAATCACAGCTTTCATGTTAAAAAAAAAAAAAGAAGAAAGAGTATGTTTCTCACTCTCCTAGTGCAGAGAAATGCATGAAAATATGACCTGAGTGCACCCTGAAGCCTTGGAAATCAAAAGGCAAATAAAAAATACGAACATTTTTTATTTATTTAAAATCTCATAATTAAGCCAATTTTGCGATATGGGGAGGCCCGATTTATAATTTTGGAATGCTTTCTGTTGGCAATACTGCATTATGGTCAAATTCTGAATAAATACCTCCAATGGGTGCATGTGCACATTATTTTGGAAGCAACACTTCAGCATCTGCCTTTAAAAATTGGATCCAAAATATTACAATCATTTTTCAAATGAATGTAACCGTAAATTGACATGCTACTAAGAACTGTATCACGGGTTGTACTGGCATAAACACACCAGTAAATGGCACATCCCTCCAAAACTAAAAATTGGGTAAGGTATGAACATTTGGCAGTTGTGAATACTGAGGGAAAAATAACTTAAATGACATAGATTCCAATCCCCCAGTTACCAGATCTGTGGACATGGAGAAAAGGTTAGCAACATGTATAGCTAGTTCTTATTAAAAAGGAGTTGTGATCCACTAGTATGCTCCAGAAACCTTACATTTATCATACAGGACACCTGCTTCCAAAATGATCTGAATAATATTGCTGAGTAAAAATGTGGGGTCCCGAATTCATTCTACTGACCTCAGTGATTACATCATTTCACCAAGTTAAATAAAAAATTCCTAAGAAACCTTCTGCAGAATTTTTTTTTAAATTGTCTTAATATAATAAAAAGATTGGACAATTGATTAACTTTTCAATATTTATAATTGTTGCTCCCAACCTTGAAATGGGAACTACAAGCACATTGGCAAATGGACAGACAGGTTGTCTGGTAAGTTCTCTAAACATATCCATTATTGAAAGGAAGACTAGTTAGTAAGCAACTTCGTACAGCATTAACTCTCAGCGTATCACAACCGATATCTTGAGATCTCCAGCAAGAGAATATACTGACAATGAGAATATACACTGGAAAATGACAACATGTTATACCGTGTTAACTGACGCATTAAATACTTAGTAGCACTCACTATACACAAGACTGTTAGGTATGAAATCGTGTTAGCTGTTTGTAGTCAGGCTGCTATATCCACACTAACAAATATTCAACATCATGTTCATTAACAGATGTTATAACATGATGCCAGTTCCCACTGTAGACAGGCCCCCAAAGACACTTTTTTCTACCCTGTCTAGCAAAAGAAGCACACCAGGGTAATAACACCTTTCTTATTCTTACTATCAGATACTAAATTTACACATATGTCTAAGAACAGATTATCACCAAATATTTAAAACATCAGTTTTCATCCAAAAATCTTTAGGCACTTGTAACTTCCATTGAAATCTCTAGGAGTTTTCTGTGGGACTGTAAAATGGAGCCCTAAATGTATTTGAGAGAGGTGATATTTGAGACCCAATGCAAAGCCTTTGAAAAAACTGCATTTATCAAACTGTAAAAAGATTCTGTGCATGCATTTCTACTCATGCCAGTGTTTCCAACAATTATCATTGCAGGGAAATTTCGGATCCTGTAATCATAGGTATTGACTCCATGGGTGCTCAAGGGCTAGAGCACCCATGGGAAAAAAATGGTGGGTGCTGAGAAGCCAGCTCCTCTCCTTCCTGCCAGCAGCCTCACCGATCAGCGCCTCCCTGTACCTCCTATCCACCTCAGATCAGCCTTTTTTGCAGTATGAAAGAGGTGCTGGTGGGGTAGAGGGAGGAGTGCGTGTGGGGCATGCCTGGGGGAAGGTGCGGAACAGGGCAGAAGAGGCAGGACGGGACTCTAGCGGGGTGGGAAGAGGTGGGGCGGGGGCTTGGGAGGAGTGGGGGCAGGAAGAGGTGGAGTGGGGGTGGGGACTGGGGCAGACCCTAGGAGGGGGCAAGCACCCCCGGCACATTAGAAATTTGGCATCTCTGTCTGTGATACAGTTTATGGAGCTGCTTACTCCCAGGGATAGCTATGAGGTTAAATAGAAAAAAGATTGACTAGCTATCTGCTGTTACAACTTGTGTAAAAGAAAATAAACTTCGAAAAAACTGTCCTATAAACAGTTTTAGTAACAACTTCCAATCCTTTACAAATATTAACAATTTAAGACCCAAGCGTTGGTTAATCCTCAAGCTATGACTGGAATAGAAGCACAGAGAGGCTAAGAGTCAGATTTTCAAAGGTATTTAGATGCAGATAGATGCATAATTGGATTTTTAAAGGTGCCTAAGTAGTTAGGACCTAACCAGTTTATCTGCTTTTAAAAATCCCATTAGACTCCTGACCAGATGTATAGATGCCTAAATACCTTTAAAAATCAAGGTCTAACTGACTTGTCTAAGATTTCACATGAAGTCAGTGGCAGAGTTGAGAACTGAATCCAACAGCCTTGACTCTGAGACCCTAAGTGGGGTCATGGCACTAGCAGATGAGGTCACAGCGATCTCTAGAGCGCACAGGATGCCATTTTGTTTCACACAACATGACTTTGCATGTATAGTGCATATGAGGTCACAATGCATGGAGGATGCCATTTTGCTCTACACGATGGCATCCTCCACAGAGCATGACCTCACATGCACCATACGTACAAGATCACGCTGTTTGGAGGATGCCATTTTGTGGAGCAAATGGTATACCCCATGCAGCATGATCTCACACATATTGTGTATGTGAGGTCACACTTTGCAGAGGACACCACTTTGCTCAGCATCCGCCATGCTGTCTGGAGTCCTCGAGGAAATATTTCATTAAAATGGGGTCATGCTAGCAAAAAGAGTGGGAACCACTGCTCTAAAGCGAGTTCTACACTAGAAACATTTGCCATTATAGTTATGTGATTTTTTAACATTTTTACACCTGCAAAAGACCTAATGTAGATGCTGGTATATTGGCAAAATACATGTTTTTACCAATATAGCTCATTTCATTTGGGGCTATACCAGAATGTCACACCACAGTCCCTACCTGGAGGGCACACACCCCACCCCCAGGCAAGGCGAAAGAATGACAGGTATGCCAGGCTCAGCTGCACTTTTTAGATTCCCCAGTAACTCCATGCAAGCTCTCTTGACACAATAATATCTTTGGGGCTGATTTATTATAAGACATTGTGCAAATGGTTCAAAAATAAGCCCCAAACACGTTTTCTATTTTTCTTACCTCATGTAAACAGTAATTTATATCACCTGACATCTTCATCCCACAACATCCCAAATATCACGCACTGGCACCTCTGACCATGACCAGACTCTCTGTCAGTCCTCCTCTGTCCTTATACCCAGACAGCCAAGCTAACCCTTCTTACTGTAAACCCTGCTCTTCCCAGCAACTACCCCACAGCCTGTCTGCTGGGAGATAATCTTTACCAGGAGAGTATCCCTTACTCTTCCTGGCCCTCTCATGATTCTTCTGGGTCCAGCTCTCTGGTTCTGCAGATCTTTCCAGGTAAGCTTCTCTGCTGCTCCCCTACCTTCAGCCCTCTCTGGGCCTAGCTTTCTCTCTGCTGCACCTGACTTCCGCTCTCTCCAGTCCTCGCTCTCTGGTTTGGGGATGCCAGCCGGCAAGCCTCTCTTGCTGTTCCCCTGCCTTCAGCTTTCTCCCAGGGACCAAATATACAGTCTTTGGTAGCTCTCATCTGCCTTAACTCCCACTCAGGCAGCTCTGATTCATAAGGTCTCCCCCAACTCACTTGGTCTCCTCCAACTGACTGGGTGCTCTCCCTGTCTCTGATTCTTCCTGGTCCCTTATAGCCCACAGGTACTGTCACACCATCTTAATCAGCCAAACAAGAACACCTGTTCTGGCACAGGGGCACTGGACCTACTTCCTTCACAAGGGCCAACCCCTGCATGACACAGCAAAAGCACATTTGCTGGTACAAATGGTGTCTCCACTAGAAGGGTTTGTCTGTATAGCTATACCAGCAAACCCTTTCTAGGTTAGGCAAGTCCTTAGACTCCTGCTATATAACCATTAGGCACACTGCCTCCCTAAATCTATTTCAGTCAGATGTCCTGGAATCCTAAATTCACATCTTTGCAGATCATTCAGATGCCCATTCAAGGGCACTGAAAGTTGAAATGGCCATGTTTTTAACCCTTTCGAAGGAGGATGCCAAATTCATCCCTGGTGTAGCATCCCTGGTGTAGCTCCAATTATTTCAGCTGATTGCCTGAGAAGGATTTAAAAGAATGTCCATAGATGGTGAAGGAGGCATTATTGGAGAGGAAGAGATGTTATTATGCGGTGTAACCTCCCCCACTAACTTCCTGCTCCTCCAGGATCTCCTCAGGAGGATCTGAGTCTCTACACAGAAATAGTGGCTGAGGCTGAGGCCATGTCTACATCTAAAACTTTACAGCGCTGGTTGTTATAGCTGTATTAGTACAGCTGTATAGGGCCAGCGCTGCAGAGTGGCCACACCTACTGCTAGCAGCGCTGCAAGTGCTGTTAGATGTGGCCACACTGCAGCGCTGTTGGGAGTGATGCATTGTGGGCGGCTATCCCACAGGGCACCTCGTCCCAAAGCGGCGCTGGGGCTTGTGGGAAGGGGAAGGAAGTGTGATTGTCCTTCTGCTTCCTGTTCCTGTTCCTGTTCCAACGGCCAGCATTGCTTTGGTACACATGCGGAGCACTGTGGCAGCATTGTGACTCTAAAGCGGTTTTTCTGCATTATCTGTCAAGAATGGATCCTCAGGTACTGAATACCGTACTAATGACTATTGCCAGCACATCTCGCCTTACTGTTGATCTAATCCTTAGGCTGCTAAATGTGCGTGTGACTGACATTGAGGAGTGGGACGATGGTACTGAATCGCATCAATATGCAGACAGTACAGTGCTAGTGGCAATAACAGACATGCTCTGCTCCGTGGAGCGGCGCGTTTGGGCTCGGGAAACCAGCACTCAGTGGTGGGATCACATCGTCCTGCAGTCATGGGATGACGAGCAGTGGCTGCAGAATTTTCGTATGAGGAAAGCCACTTTCATGGCACTTTGTGATGATCTCGCCCCCAACCTGCGGCGCATGAACACGAGATTTAGAGATGCCCTTTCTGTGGAGAAGCGGGTGGCTATTGCAATCTGGAAGCTGGCAACTCCAGACTGTTTCCGATCGGTGGCGAACCAGTTCGGAGTGGGAAAGTCCACCGTTGGAATGGTGCTGATGCAAGTTTGCAGGGCCATTAATCGAACACTGACAAGAAAAACCGTGACTCTTGGGAACGTGCAGGACATTTTAGATGGCTTTGCAGAAATGGGCTTCCCTAACTGTGGAGGGGCAGTAGATGGGACGCATATTCCTATTATCTCTCCACCCCACCTGGCATCGGAGTATATTAATCGCAAGGGGTACTTCTCTGTGGTTCTGCAAGCGCTTGTGGATCACCGTGGGCATTTCACTGACATTTACTCTGGATGGCCTGGAAAGGTGCACGATGCACGCATATTTAGGAACAGTGCCCTGTTCAGGAGGCTTAGGGCCGGGACCTTTTTCCCAGATCACAAGATAACAGTAGGGGAAGTGGAAATGCCCATTGTGATTCTGGGAGACCCCGCTTACCCATTAATGCCATGGCTCATGAAACCATACACGGGGAAGCTTGACAGGAGCAAGGAACGGTTCAACTACAGGTTGAGCCGCTGTAGAATGACTGTGGAGCGTGCTTTTGGCCGTTTGAAAGCCCGCTGGCGCAGTCTGTTCGGGAAGCTAGATTTGATGGAAAGCAGCATTACCGCTGTTATATGCGCGTGCTGCACCCTCCATAATATTTGTGAAGGGAAGGGTGAAAGGTTCAGTGAGGAATGGACCTCCGAGGTTAGACGTTTGGAGAATGAGTTTGCTCAGCCAGAGAGCAGGGCTAACAGGGAGGCCCAGGAAAGGGCTTCAAGGATTAGGGATGCTATAAGGGAGCAATTTGATGCTGAGAGCCAGCAGTAATGATTGGTGCATGTGTTGTGCTTTGCTTTACATTGCTGTGTTTAATTAACCATTTCTATCACCAATAAAACATAGGGAAAGAAATACAAACGAAATCCTTTTATTTGTCATACAGTAAAAAACAGGAAAGGGGGTATGGGTAGTTCACCGTACATTCAGATGTTTTAATATTTCCTATTTTACTCAATTGTACCCGCCTGATGCAAGTCACCGTTGCTTTGCTGCAGAATGATTGGGGTGGAGTGCACTGGGTAAGAATTAAACATATCTTGGTTACTAGGTGACCTAATAGGTGTTGGGGGCAGCTGATGATAATAAGGAACTGGGTGCTGCATAAAGCTATTTTGAGGATACACAGGGGGACAAGTAACAGTGCTTTGGGAAGGCTGTGGGATATCACGGTTTATATTTGTCTGCATGGCTACAAGAGACTCAAAAGACTTGGTTTGGCGAGACAGGAGTCTCATCATCTGCCTGGCTATTCTTTTGGCAGACAATTCCTGTCTCCTGCTTTCAGTCAGCCTCCATTCCTGTAAACTCTGCCTCCATTCCTGTACACTTTTTCTCCACTCCTCAGTCTTCCTACTTTCCCTGTTGTAGTGGTTCAGAACGGTCTTGATCAGCTCCTCTTTTGATTTCCTAGGATTGCGCCTCAAATTCTGCAATCTACGTGAGGCTGGTGACACAGCTGCATTACTCGAGTTGCCTAGAAAAAATAGAGACAGAGACATGTAAAACACAGGGCATCATTGTTTATTATCAGCTTTTGAAGGACACTGTAAACTGTAGGTAGCATCCCTCTCACATACCTCACATAACACTGTAGACTTCAAGAAAGCTAAGACATGTCTAGCAGTGGGGTGAGTACTTTTGCTTAAAATTCTCCCATGTTAGTGGGATGTCTTGGTTCCTGCTTGGAAGGGGGGCCGGGTGAGTAAAAAGCAACCCGCAGGACACGTTTCCCGCTTGGAAGGGGGGGTGGGGGACGGACAGAGCACACAGCAGAGCAGGTTTCACGTTTGGAAGGGGGGGTGGGGGACGGACAGAGCACACAGCAGGGCAGGTTTCCAGCTTGGAAGGGGGGATAGGCGAGGAAGAAGCACCCCGCATGACACGTTTCCCGCTTGGAAGGGGGGGTGGGGGACGGACAGAGCACACAGCAGGGCAGGTTTCACGTTTGGAAGGGGGGGTGGGGGACGGACAGAGCACACAGCAGGGCAGGTTTCCAGCTTGGAAGGGGGGATAGGCGAGGAAGAAGCACCCCGCAGGACACGTTTCCCGCTTGGAAGGGGGGGTGGGGGACGGACAGAGCACACAGCAGGGCAGGTTTCACGTTTGGAAGGGGGGTTGGGGGACGGACAGAGCACACAGCAGGGCAGGTTTCCAGCTTGGAAGGGGGGATAGGCGAGGAAGAAGCACCCCGCAGGACACGTTTTCCGCTTGGAAGGGGGGGTGGGGGACGGACAGAGCACACAGCAGAGCAGGTTTCACGTTTGGAAGGGGGGGTGGGGGACGGACAGAGCACACAGCAGAGCAGGTTTCACGTTTGGAAGGGGGGGGTGGGGGACGGACAGAGCACACAGCAGAGCAGGTTTCACGTTTGGAAGGGGGGTTGGGGGACGGACAGAGCACACAGCAGGGCAGGTTTCACGTTTGGAAGGGGGGGTGGGGGACGGACAGAGCACACAGCAGGGCAGGTTTCCAGCTTGGAAGGGGGGATAGGCGAGGAAGAAGCACCCCGCAGGACACGTTTCCCGCTTGGAAGGGGGGGTGGGGGACGGACAGAGCACACAGCAGAGCAGGTTTCACGTTTGGAAGGGGGGGTGGGGGACGGACAGAGCACACAGCAGGGCAGGTTTCCAGCTTGGAAGGGGGGGTGGGGGACGGACAGAGCACACAGCAGGGCAGGTGAGGAAGAAGCACTCCGTCTGGATGCCTACGTGCTGGGAAGGGCGGGGGGGGGGTTTGGTGGATTGGGGCAGAGGAAACAGAGCGCCTTGCGCTGGGGAGCCGTGCTTCTAGGTACCTGCCCTCAATTATCCCTAAACTATCCACAGGCTTTCATAATGCCAGACATATCACTGCTGCGTGTTACCAAGGAAGAGCGGGAGGGTCTTCTACAGGAATGCGGATACCGCCCTGGCCCCTATGCAGCTCGCCTGTGTGCGGCCATGGTCCCCCCACCCCTCGCTGCACAGTGGATCGGACGAGTTAGCCTGAACGGGACAGGGACCACGGTGGCTCTACCTATAAACTTGTTAAAGCACATTGCACAAGATCTAGCTGCAACTTTTCAAGAGATTACTCAGGCAGATTACACAGATGTCATAGATCAAATCAATGGGCTATTCCACGTTTAGGCATGCATGCAGTCAGCCATAACGAGAATCCTGCTAGCACAAAGCATTGCAATCTACTTACCACGAGCACGATCCTCAGCTTCCTCATCAACGTCCGCTTCCAGCTGCTGGGACTGGCTAGTCTCCTCAGGGCTAGAGAAGAGCTCCTGGCTGCCTGTGTCCTGAGACTCCGGGGTGTCCCCCTCAACGCCAGTAGTATCACTGTATTCATCCTCTACACCATCCCCCACGTCTCCCTGCTCTGAACTCTCCATCGTGCTTCTAGGATTCACGGTGGGGTCACACCCAAGAATGGCATCCAGCTCCTTGTAAAACCTGCAGGTTGTGGGGGCTGCTCCTGAGCGTCGGTTTCCCTCACGGGCTTTGCAGTATGCACTCCTCAACTCCTTAATTTTTACTCTGCATTGCAAGGCGTCCCGTTCGTAGCCCCTTCTCATGATGGACTGCGATATCTGACCATAGGTATCGTAGTTTCTCCTTCTAGAGCGCAGCTGTGTTTGAACAGCCTCATCTCCCCACACACTAATTAGATCCTGCAGCTCTGCATTGGTCCATGCTGGGGCTCGTTTGTTGCGTGGAGGCATGGTCGCTGAATGATTGATTGATTAATTGCTCTCCACGCCTGACTGAGCAAACAGGAAGGTGATTTTTGAAATTTCCCGGGGCATTTAAAGGAGGGGTCAGGTGAGCACAGGGCAGAGGAGTTTTCTTGATTACCAGAGAGGTATCCTCAGGTATGCTGGGATACCTGCTTATTCCACGGAGGTCAAGAAAAGCGCTGGTGAGTGTCTACATTGCATTACCAGCGCTGGATCACCAGCGCTGGATCCTCTACACCCGAGACAAAACGGGAGTACGGCCAGCGCTGCAAACAGGGAGTTGCAGCGCTGGTGATGCCCTGCAGATGTGGACACTCTCAAAGTTGCAGCGCTGTAACTCCCTCACCAGCGCTGCAACTTTCTGATGTAGACAAGCCCTGAATGTCTCACAGTCTCTCAGTATGTAACACTAGATGCCCGGGAGGCCTGGTGCCTATAGGCTGCCCAGGGATCCCAATAGAGCCACTGGGGTGGTGAAATGGCATGGGAGGCTGAGACCATGGTTGGTCATATCACGGGGGGTAAGGTCCAGACTTAGGGCATGACTGGGAAGGTTTGGGTTGGTAGCGGGAGGAAGTATAGTGAGAGTGATGAGAGAGGATATTTTCCTGGTCACGATCCGATTCTCCAATGGAAAACAGTGGAGCCAATGCAGAGATGTGAAGTGCATATCTCAGTGCCAATAGTGAGTCTTGGGCTCGAGATGTGCCTAGTACTGGGGCCCCAGAACCAAACAGAGGAGGCTCTGGTACCTCAGATACTGTGCGGTCTTTAGAGAATCTATATTCCTGCAGTGCCACAGTAACAGGTACCATCAGTGGTTGGTGGTATTGAGTTGGCAGTACCAAGGGAGCTGGTGAGCTTGCCTGCACTGAGCAGTTCAATGAGGGCTGCTTTGAAGTTGTCTGTACCGAGGGCATCGGTACGGTCTCCACTCCTGTCCCTGACCAGCAGTACCACTGCTTCGGTGGCTGTGTTCATGGGATCCTTATAGGAGCCAGCTGTATCTGTTGCTCCGGACCCACGCAATCTATGGGTACTGTGCTTAGATGCCTTCGGTGCCATTGGTACCAAGAAGACCAAACATGCTGGGGATCTCCTCTGGCTGGTTCTGGGCTCACTACGAGGGCTTAAAGCTTTCTTTTTTGGAGGTCTTACGTGGGGTGTCCAAGGATTTCTTCCTGGATTCACTGGCTTTGGAGGAAGAAGGCTGCAGAGAAGACTCACGTCACCTCAGAAACCTCTGGGTGCAGGTCAGACGCAGGCTGAAGAGCTCCCTATATGATGAGCTGCCATAGTTTCAGTTCCTGGTTTGTTTGTTTGGGGGGGGGGCGGGATGAGGGTGGGTCTGGTGTTTAGCTTCTGACAGACAGTACACTTCTGTGGAATGCAACCCTCCCCGAGGCAATGGACACAGCGGGAATGTCCGTCCGTTACCAAAATGGACTCCTTGCAAGAAAGGCATCGCTTAAAACCGGGCAAACTGGGCATACCCCTTACTGGGGGTCAATCCTTAGTAGTTGGGGGGGAGGAAGAGATAAATAATTTATTTAGTTAGTTTTTAAAAAACGAGAAGAGAAAAAAACTAAAGGAAATTATATGAGACTAAGAAGAAGAACACTAAAACTAGCTAAGAATGACTTTCTAAAGAGTAGAAGTATCCATGAACGGACAGCTAATCACTGCGTTGTCTCTAGCCGGGGTGAGGGGAGGCGGCTAAGGAGCTGAGGGTGGTTTGTCCATGCTGCACCAATTAGCCTGGAGGCAGAGCACAAGGAGGGGAGAGCCCACGAGAAGGCCAAACAGACACTTCTACCAAAGATCCCTGATCAGAAGCGCAGGGACGCATATACACTAACAGTGGGGCACCCATAAGGGGGGCACTACTCAAACTAGAAACAAACACTATTTCAGTTTAACAAGTAGACAAAGCTACCTAAGAAAACAAAATTTTGACATCCTCTCTAATAAAGCACTGCATAGTACAACTCTAGAAAGAGTAACAGGACCTCCCCATTTTGAAACTGCACACTTCATACATTTTAACCTTTGTTGCTGTTATTTAAACTTTCCTTCTTCCTTTGATGCAGTCGTGCATTTTCTCCAATAGCTATTTTTATGCAACAGGTCACTGAACCCCTTTTGTACAAATAGCACCATAAAAACTATTTTCTGTATTAATTTAAAACAGACACCAATTAATATTTTTGTTACTTCACTATCATGACTTGTCTATAGAGTTTATATGAAACACATATTGCATTTAGGCAAACAGCAATATGAGAAGCACTGCTATATGTAGCATTAGGAGGTTTCATCAATAATGTAGTTAATAAGCAGAGGTTTTGTGGTCAACACACTATGTTATAGGTTATCTGAGAACATTTGCTTTTGCTTATCTTATTTTCCATCTTAAAAATTAATGAATTAAGAAATCCTCAGAGGGAATATCTGGGACATTCACATTTATCACAAATGTTTCTGACTTCTGCCATCAACAATTATTCTTACAGTACTAAATTTATTTTCAAAGATAGGTACCACAAAAAAAATCAAATAAATTCTAAAAATGGATTATGGTCAAGATAAAGATCTGCCTTAGGAACACTTCTAGAAAACTCAATATGAAAATACATTTACTTTCACTTTTATGCCTGTAACAAAAATTAGAAAAAACACAGACTGGATGATAATGTTTGCAGTTCTATTACACAAGTTAATTCTGTGGACAAAAATGCTGAAAAACCACAATATGTTACTTTTATATGCTCATGAATGTGAATAGTTTTAGGCATTACTACATAGTAAGCAGAAGTCATCACTAATGATGCAAGCCTGATTAGCAATCGCTTGTTATGCAGCAGAACATGAGATCTTGGAAACTTGGAAATCCAAATGCTCTCCAAATCAACACTTCGCAGAATTGAAATCTTGGTTTGCATAGCAGATGTTGCCACACATTGGAGAACAGCTATTTTCATGCTTAACAAAGAAAGCGGATGCATTCTAGCTTTGAAATGCGGGAAAAGAATGCCACTATAAGAAGCTCTAGGGTGGTACGGAAACAAGCTGCATCCCATAACATTTTATGATACAAAATGAGATGCAGGCAATGTAATTTCGCTTATGTGATTCAGTTACAAGCAGTGCAAATGTTATTTCGCTGGTTAGGCTTTAAAACAAAAGACTGAATCTGCTTGTTTAGCAACCAGTGCAACAGACATATAAAAATCATGACACAACATACCTGCAGTAGAACAAATAGGCACCACTGGTCTGACCTTTTAAACACAGCAAAGAATCCTGTGGCACCTTATAGACTAGCAGACATTTTGGAGCATGAGCTTTCGTGAGTGAATACCCACTTCGTCGGATACATGTGGGTATTCACTCACGAAAGTTCATGCTCCAAAATGTCTGTTAGTCTATAAGGTGCCACAGGATTCTTTGCTGCTTTTACAGATCCAGACTAACAGGGCTACCTCTCTGATACTTTTAGACACATTTTGTAATAATCTCAATGGGTGAAATTCACTCCATTATAGTTGATGCAGGCAAGGAACAGATTAAATCCTATTTAAACCTTTAACCCATGTTGTAAATGGTGCATCGGAGTGAATTTTACCCAATGTAAATATTACCAACCTAAAGTGTTTAAAAATCATGTGTCAGGCCTCAAAAATCACAAGATTAGCTTAAAAACATGAGATCTTAAGAATAATGTTTTGGTTCTTTTTATTTGCTTCCTGGTTTTCTACAGTTGTCAACACAGGGAAGTTATCCTGGAATAAAGTGGGGTGTGAATTTAAAGCAACATAGCAATTCCAGAATAGTTTATTCCACAACAGACATTCCAGTCCATTTCCCCAGGCAGATAAGCCTGGACACTTGGGTCACATCTTTAAGCTTCTCTTTGCAACCAAGGTGGTTAGAAACTTCTTTTTTTCTCAAATGAAAGCTGAAATTCTCATGTAACCGGTTACCTTTCGTAGCTGGGACTTTAAGGACAACACCAGTTATTGTGAGACACTTAATAAAATCACAAAAGTTGGCAACACTTACATGCAAACATATGTTAATGATATTTGGCTGCAACGCTATTGGATTGTATCAACACAAGTAAATTTTAGGGGGAGGGGAGTTGCTTTTAATAATAAAATTTGCAAAATTCTATCACTCAGTCATACAGGGTAATTAGGTTTTTTTGACATACAAATAAGGTATCGGTTTTTTTCATTATCATCGTCATCATCATTGTGGCAAGAGTAGTGAAGCATTTTGTGCATGGGCTGGTAAAGTTTCATCGTAATAGGCTATAGTATCTTTTTTTTTTCATTCTCTATGACCTTCCAGCAAAATGATCATAATGCATTTTGAAAACACTGAATAACTAAGCTTCTTAATGCCCCTGAGGAGACACAAATTAAGTGACCTGCCCGAGGAGACACAAAGTCCAGTCCGTTAAAGATCTGGGAACAGCTGTCCTTTAACCACTCTTTCCTCTAAACATGGAACTATTTCTCTCAGGAATTCTAATCTTTTCTAAAAAGAACAGGAGTACTTGTGGCACCTTAGAGACTAACAAATTTATTTGAGCATAAGCTTTTGTGGGCTACAGCCCACTTCATCAGATGCATAGACTGGAACATACAGCAAGAAGATATTTATACATACAGAGAACATGAAAAGATGGAAGTAGCCACACCAACTGTAAGAGGCCAATCAACTGAGATGAGCTATCACCAACAGGAGAAAAAAAAAACTTTTGAAGTGATAATTGAGATGACCATAGAAGTTGTGAGGCTACTTCACATGGGGAAATAGATTCAATTAGTGTAATGGCCCAACCATTCCCAGTCTCTGTCCAAACCTATATTAATTGTATTTAATTTGCATATTATTCAAGTTCAGCAGTCTCTCTCTGGAGTCTGTTTTTGAAGTTTTTTTGTTGTAAAATTGCCACCTTCAAGTCTGTTACTGAGTGGTTAGAGAGGCTGAAGTGTTCTCCCACTGATTTTTGAATGTTATGATTCCTGATGTCAGATTTGTGTCTTCTGTAGTGTTCTTTACATTTCCACAAGCAATTGTAATCTGGCACTGTGACCAATGTTGCTACTAGCACATCATTAAGGCCAGGATCCTATGCTAATTGAAGTCAATGGCAACAATCCCACTGACAATGGTGAGGGATCAGGGCCTAAGTGATAACATTTTGTTCACCTCAATGCACCAGCAGTTGTTTAGCTGAAACTGTTGTAACCTCTGTGAAGTAGGGACAATTTTTTTGTTCTGTTTCTATAGTTTGATCCTGGTCCTTGAGTAGAATAATACAATAATAAATAGAATAAGAATAATTGCAAAATGAGTTGAAGTTGAATTTTCAGTTCTGTTCATTATGGTTAAAAGTGACCACAATTTTACAAATTTTTACATTCCAGACATATTCAGCACCAATAGCAATGCATCTAAACAAAAGCTAGGTGAAGTCTCTAGACCTGGAAAAAAACCATAAGCAGTGATTCACAAATATTTTCATGTCTAGAAAAAGCAAAGCTGGCTTGCTGCTATTGGTGGTGTTATCCATTATCCATGAGAAAATACAGTAAGTACCAGCAAAGATGTTCAACCATTTTGGGTCAGATGATTAGTACTGAAAGTTATTCTCCTCTTTGAAAAATTTCAGTCATCTAATCATGGAACAAAAACAATACCATGTGACTTAAGTGACCAATCACACACCTTGAAAAACAAGTCCACAAAACAACCAATAGGCTAACATTTTTCACAAAAACTATTAAGCAAATACGAATAACAAATAGACCCATAGATAGGGAGTTTCCAAGCCAACCTTCAGAAGCAAGGGCTAAATTGGCAAGAAATGTTATTTGCAAACTATAATTCACTCAGCTCTAGAAATTGGTTCAGTACTTGATCATTCATTAATATAAACTAAGGTTCCACTGTCCCTGTTTGCAGCAGACCCTATTCTACAAGCTGGGAAGTATTCTCAACATCTGTTGACTTCCCAGCAAGTTTAAGGGGTCTACCTCCTCAAAGGACATGTTGAGCAACTTGCAGGATTAGGCCTGTTCTCCTTAAACTTCCAGGAACAGTTAGAAGCTTCAAGCAAATCTGCCTCATAACATGGCTATTGTACTAAATTTCTGGTGAAAAGTGGAATTTGTCTAAAGGTGCCCATTGCAAGGGGAGGGGACATTGCAACTGGCTCTCTAGCAGCTGCTTCAATCACATAAGAATGTGAATCCAATGCCTTACACTTTTCAGATGCATTCTCCACAAAGGAGGGGGGATGGGTATTACAAATTCTCCTGGATCCTGAAACCCTTTTTCCATTGTGTACACCCTCCACAGTTGTCATCAAGGATAGCTCCAAACACAAATTAGCTAAATAAGCATCTATGTAGCCAGTTTGTACACCAGCTAACTAAAGTGTGATATAATAGTCAACAGCAGATCCGATAATTGCTCCTCTAGAGGGCAGTGGTATATAAACAAATCTATATAAAACCATATGAGCTAGTTCATTGCTTTGCCCTTGACCTCTGATAAATAACCATGACCATAGCATAGCATGCATGAGTCACAGACTTGCCATCTAGTTATTCCTCAGTCTGAGGAGACCTGCCATTTGCATCATCATCAGACCTCAGTGAATCTAGGTTTGTTTAGCTACACTCAGCTCATTAAAGCTTTAGATGGCATGCAACCTCATTGGAATTTAACATGTAATCCTACTTGGGGCATGTGCCACTCAATTTTCAGCTCCCAACCTGACAGTAAAAATGCAATTCCAATCCAAGTGTGATGGATACATGCACAATTTTTGGGAGGACAACTACAGTATGATACAAACAAAATTCTGCCTTAGCACGATCTCTCATCAGCTAACCAGATGTCAAAGTTATGAAGTAAGGTGACTACAAAGTTGTACCATTTTTGCATTTGAAATTAACCACGGTAAATCACTATTTACTGTTCAAACAGTCCAAAGGGGCAGGACAAAGGGAAGACTTATGGTGACCTGATTGCTACTCCCTGGATTTACCCCAGCAGTTCCCAAACTGTGATTCCATGTACCAACAATGGTTACAGAATGCTTGCTGATGGTCCATGTAGTGTCAGCTGGTCACATGGTCCTGGCTCCTCCTTGTTTCCAGCTGCTAAATCACATTAAGAGAAGCTAAATATACAATAAATATTACCCTATTACTCTTCCATGTGAGCAACTGGCCCATTGTTGCCACAGAGATGCTACTCGGCCACCAAAGGTAGGTGAAGTAGTCAGTGTAATCAAGAATGGGAGTGGAGGTGCTTACAAGATCAACTCTCTATTAAGATGTGGTCCACACCATGAAAAAGTTTGAGACACTCCCTGCTCCCCAGTGCAGCCTTCGTATTTTTATTTTGCTATTATGTACAAGGACAGAGCACAAAATTTACATTGGTTTGTCAAGCTCATTAGGCTAAATTCTCTTTTAATCTCAAAGGTAATTTGAACTTGCATCATAGCTTTTAAACCTCCAAAGATCCATTTTGTTAGAGATGCAGTTAGATTTGGGTCTCAGACTTCCCAACCAAACAGACTCAAAAATATTTTCCCCATAATTTACTTTCATTCTTTCCCTCCCCAGGCTGCTGTCCCACCCTGTAAAAAAGAGAAAATTTAGCACTTGTGAGATTGAGGTTGTCATGGCATAATTCCTCACTCTGAACCTTAGCGTCCAAAAGATGGGGTACCAGCATGAATTCCTCTAAGCTCAATTACCAGCTTAGTACTTGTAGCGCTGCCATCAACCAGGAATTCCAGTGCCTGGTACACTCTGGTCCCCCCAAAAACTTGCCCGGGGACCCCCAAGACCCAGACCCTCTGAATCTTAACACAAGGAAAGTAAACCCTTTCCCTCACCGTTGCCTCTCCCAGACATCCCTTCCTTGGGTTACCCTGGAAGATCACTGTGATTCAAACTCCTGGAATCTTAAAACAGAGAGGAAAATCCACCTTCCTCCCTCCTTCTCTCTCCCCCTCCCAGACGCTCCCTGAGAGAGAAAGTAATCCTAACACAGAGAGAAATTAACCTTTCTCTCCCCCTTCCCTCCTTTCTCCCCACCAATTCCCTGGTGGATCCAGACCCAGTGCCCTGGGGTCTCACCAGAATAAAAAAAACAATCAGATTCTTAAACAGGAAAAGCTTTTAATTAGAGAAAGAAAAATCAGTAAAAATTATCTTTGTAAATTTAAGATGGAATATGTTACAGGATCTTTCAGCTATAGACACTGGGAATTACCCTCCCAGCCTAAGTATACAAGTACAAATTAAAATCCTTTCAGCAAAATACAAATTTGAACTCCTTCCAGCCAAATACACATTTGCAAATAAAGAAAACAAACATAAGCCTAACTCGCCTTATCACCTAGCACTTACTATTTTGAATTTATAAGAACCTGTATCAGGGAGATTGGAGAAAAACCTGGTTACACGTCTGGTCGCTCTCAGAACCCAAAGAGAACAACAGCCAAACACTAACAGCACACACAAAAACTTCCCTCCCTCAAGATTTGAAAGTATCCAGTCGCCTGATTGGTCCTCTGGTCAGGTGACAGCCAGGCTCACTGAACTTGTTAACCCTTTACAGTCAAAAGAGACATGAAGTACTGCTGTTCTATTAATCCTTAACTATCTGTTTATGACACCCCCCAAATCACTGACAGCATGGAACCTCACTGGCAGTGATTTCTCCCTAGAACTTTAGAATAAACAGATTAATAAACACATACACCTTTACATATACTACTAACTATGTAAAACTACAAGATTCTTTACATTGTAAGGACAATTTTTAACCAGTTGATTTTGGGAAACTTTCACGGGAGAGTGCATCAACTCCTTGATCTGTTGTTGCCGCAGACGTTCCCGGGTTGTGGAGAGGTTCACCTCTTCCACGCCACCGTCACTTTTTCCTTCATAGTAGACACCGTCAGGCCACTCAGCGTCATCTCTTCCCGGGGCTGTAAACTGACAAACTTGTAAGTCTCTGGAATAAAACGGCTTGAGAGAATTAACGTGGTACACTCTGGGATTTAGGGAGGAATTGGGAAATGCTATGAGGTAGTTAACAGCTCCCAGGTGCTCTTGGACTGTGAATGGCCCTTCCCATGATGCTTCCATCTTATGGGCCTGTTGCGCCTTCTAGACCATAACCTAGTCTCCTACCTTGAAGGAACGCTCTCTGGTATGTCTATCATATCAGGCCTTTTGCTCTTTTTGAGCATCCTTTAGGTTTTCTTTAGCAAGGGCTAAAGAGTGTTGGAGTATGTTTTGTAGGTTGCTTACAAAGTCCAAAATGTTAGTTCCTGGAGAGGGTGTAAACCCCTCCCATTGCTGCTTCACCAACTGTAATGGCCCTTTAACCTCGTGGCCATACACAAGCTCAAACGGTGAAAACCCTAAACTGGGATGTGGTACAGCCCTGTAGGTAAAGAGCAACTGCTGCAACACTAGGTCCCAGTCATTGGAGTGTTCTTTCACGAATTTACGTATCATGGCCCCCAAAGTTCCATTAAACCTTTCCATCAGGCCATTGGTTTGATGGTGGTATGGGGTGGCCACCAAGTGATTCACCCCATGAGTCTCCCACAGTTCTTTCATGGTCCCGGCCAGGAAATTAGTCCCTGAATCCGTAAGGATGTTGGAGGGCCAACCTACCCTGGCAAAAATGTCTGTTAGAGCCTGGCACACAGTTTTAGCCCTGGTGTTGCTTAGAGCTACTGCTTCCGGCCATTGGGTAGCAAAGTCCACGAAAGTCAGTATGTACTGCTTTCCTCTGAGGGTCTTTTTTGGGAAAGGATCCAGAATATCTACAGCTACTTGCTGAAATGGGACCTCAATTATGGGGAGTGGCTGGAGAGGGGCCCTGAACTGGTCTTGGGGCTTTCCCACTTTTTGGCACACCTCACAAGACCGGACATACTTGGCAACATCCTTGCCCATCTCCTCCCAGTGGAAGGACTTCCCCAACCGGTCCTTGGTTCTGTTCACCCCAGCATGGCCACTGGGATGATCATGGGCTAGGCTTAAGAGCTTCCCCCGTTATTTAGTTGGAACCACCAGCTGTTTTTGTGGATGCCAGTCTTCCCGGTGTCCACCAGAAAGAGTCTCCTTATATAAAAGCCCTTGTTCTATAACAAACCAGGATTGGTTAGAAGAGCTGAGAGGTGGTGGGGTGCTCCGTGCCACCGCCCGAGCTTTCTGAAGGCTGTCATCTGCTTCCTGCTCAGTCTGGAACTGTTTCCTGGAGGCTGGAGACACCAGTTCTTCCTTAGACTGTGGACTTGGGCTTGGTCCTTCGGGAAGCAATGTAGGTGATGGGGCTGTTTTTGTGGCTGGTGAACCGCTCTCCGCTGGTGCACCAGGTAGTATTTCAGGCTCTGGCTGAGCCTCTTGGGTATGGTTGTCTGCTGCTTCTGCCAGTTCAGGTTCGCTGGCGCCCTCTGACATTGGGGTTGAAGATGCGTTTGCAAGTGCTGGCATCAGTGCTGGCAATGGTTCTGGTGCTGGTTGTGTTTCCAGGTCCGGGTCTGGGACTGGAGGTACTGTGGCTCTTGCAGTCGTAGGCAGGGGATCCGGGTCCACTACCTCTGTCTGGGTCTCTGCTAACACAGACAGGGCCTCTGTGGACGGTTCAGGAACAGAGATGGGTCTGGAGGCTTGCCTGGCTTGGCTGCGTGTCACCATTCCCACCCTCTTGGCCCGCTTTACCTGGTTGGCCAAGTCTTCCCCCAGTAGCATGGGGATGGGATAATTGTCATAGACTGCAAAAGTCCACATTCCTGACCAGCCTTTGTACTGGACAGGCAGTTCAGTTGTAGGTAAGTCTACAGCTTGTGACACGAAAGGGTAAATTGTCACTTGGGCCTTTGGGTTGATGAATTTGGGGTCCACTAAGGATTGGTGGATAGCTGAAACTTGTGCCCATGTGTCTCTCCACGCAATAACCTTCTTTCCGCCCACTCTCAAAATTTCCCTTCGCTCTGAGGGTATTTGAGAGGCATCTGGGCCTGTGGATCTTTGGTGTGATGGTGGTGTAATGAACTGCACTCAGTTGGGGTTCTTTGGGCAGTTGGCCTTTATATGTCCCAGTTCATTACACTTAAAGCATCGCCCAGCTGACTGGTCACTGGGCCGAGGTGGGTTACTGGAGATTGGTGAGGTGAGAGAATAGGGAGTCTGGGGCTTTCCTTGGGTTATAGGTGGGGTCTTAGGGTGCCCTCGGTGATAGGGTTTGTTGTCGGTGTGACCCTGTGATATATTCGCTCCCCTTGATAGTAGCTTATTTCTTTTCTGCCACTTCCACCCATCTGGCTCCAATCTCCCCTGCCTCAGTTACAGTTTTGGGCTTCCCATTTAGGATGTACCTTTCTATTTCCTCAGGAACACCCTCTAAGAACTGCTCCAATTGCATTAGAAGGTGCATGTCGTCCAGAGATTTAACATTGGCGCCTGATATCCAGGCATTATAATTCTTTCCAATGTGGTAGGCGTGTCGGGTGAATAACACATCTGGTTTCCACCTTAGGGCTCTGAACCTCCAAGGGGCATGCTCAGGTGTTAGCCCCATTCTGATTCTGGCCTTGGTTTGAAAAAGTTTATAATCGTTCATGTTCTCCTTAGGCATTTCAGCCGCCACCTCTGCTAGGGGTCCACTGAGCAGTGGCCTCAGCTCTATCATGTACTGGTCTTCAGAGACGCTGTACCCATGGCAGGTCCTTTCAAAATTTTCTAGGAAGGCCTCAGTGTCATCAACTGCCTTGTAGGTGGGAAATTTCGTGGGATGTGGAACAATAACTGGAGAAGGGTTGTTAGGATTGGCTGTGTTCTTCTGCTTGGCCTGTTCTAACTCCAGGGCCTGCTGGTGGGCCTCCCTCTGGAGTTCTATCTGTCTTTTGTGGGCAGCCTCTCTTTCTCTCTCTTCCCTCTCTCTTTCTTTTATCTCCATCTCTCTCCTGTGGGCAGCCTCTCTTTCTCCTTCTCTCAGCTCCATCTCTTATTGTTTTATTTCTAATTCTTGTAGTTTCTTTTCCATGTCTCGCTTGTGGTCTGCATCTTTGTTTTGTCCCTCTGCCTCCAGTTTTGCCCATTCCTGTTTCAGGGTGTCCTTGGTAGTCATGGTTTCTGCTTTCTTGTGTTGGGGCGCCCTCTTCTGTTTACTGCCTGAAATGCTGCTTCTCTGTTGCCTCCTTAGGGTTGCTTAGCAACAGAGTCTTTTTTTAACTCCTTCTACCTAGCTATTCCCGACAGAGTTAGAAAGAAAAAAAACCATTCATTTGCAAATGTGTTTTGCTGGTGTATGGTGACTCACAACTGGAGTCCCTTTGTTTAACAAAGATCCTTGTTAAACCCTAATGCCTTTGCCTTCAGAGTACTCAGAAGGGAGAGACCAAAAAAAAACTTGCAGACCTTTGCTTTTAAAACAATCTCCTCTAGCCTGCTTTACACACAGCTAGCAGGGAAGGAGAAAGAAAAAATCCTACTGGCTTTTGCTTCTAAACCCAAACCTCAGTCTGCCTACAGATAGCTAGCAGGGAGAGAAATAAAAACCTCACTGGCTTTTGGATTCTGTCTTATCCCATATGCTGCACACCATGTCATGGTATAAATCCCCACTCTGAACCTTAGCATCCAAAAGATAGGGTACCAGCATGAATTCCTCTAAGCTCAATTACCAGCTTAGCACTTGTAGCACTGCCACCAACCAGGAGTTCCAGTGCCTGGTACACTCTGGTCCCCCCAAAAACTTGCCCGGGGACCCCCAAGACCCAGACCCTCTGAATCTTAACACAAGGAAAGTAAACCCTTTCCCTCACCGTTGCCTCTCCCAGGCTTCCCCTCCCTGGGTTACCCTGGAAGATCACTGTGATTCAAACTCCTGGAATCTTAAAACAGAGAGGAAAATCCACCTTCCTCCCTCCTTCTCTCTCCCCCTCCCAGACGCTCCCTGAGAGAGAAAGTAATCCTAACACAGAGAGAAATTAACCTTTCTCTCCCCCTTCCCTCCTTTCTCCCTACCAGTTCCCTGGTGGATCCAGACCCAGTGCCCTGGGGTCTCACCAGAATAAAAAACAATCAGATTCTTAAACAGGAAAAGCTTTTAATTAGAGAAAGAAAAAACAGTAAAAATTATCTTTGTAAATTTAAGATGGAATATGTTACAGGGTCTTTCAGCTATAGACACTGGGAATTACCCTCCCAGCCTAAGTATACAAGTACAAATTAAAATCCTTTCAGCAAAATACAAATTTGAACTCCTTCCAGCCAAATACACATTTGCAAATAAAGAAAACAAACATAAGCCTAACTCGCCTTATCACCTAGCACTTACTATTTTGAATTTATAAGAACCTGTATCAGGGAGATTGGAGAGAAACCTGGTTGCACATCTGGTCGCTCTCAGAATCCAGAGAGAACAACCACCAAACACTAACAGCACACACAAAAACTTCCCTCCCTCAAGATTTGAAAGTATCCTGTTGCCTGATTGGTCTTCTCGTCAGGTGACAGCCAGGCTCACTGAACTTGTTAACCCTTTACAGTCAAAAGAGACATGAAGTACTCCTGTTCTATTAACCCTTAACTATTTATGACAGAGGTAAATAGCAGCATTGATTTGTGCCAGCATTATTTATTATGCTTGGGCACCAGGTTTTGCAACTTTCCTCACCAACTCTCCCAATGCCTCTCAGTCCTTACCTACACAGCTATTCCAATCCTGTGCCTTTTTTGAGGCTAGACTGTGACTACTACACCACCCACCCCTCCCCCCTTTTTCTTTTTTACTTTAAAAAAAGTATACAGCTATATTGTAAATGAAAATTCAAGTTTGCTTGGCAGCCTTCGTTCACAGGATTTTTCTCACAACCCTTGATTTTTTTCCCAAGGGACACTGAATGCCACTTGAACTGCCAAACCTGGGAAAGGAACATTTCAATTAATTTCTATAACTAATCTTATCTACACTGCCACTTTACAGCACTGCAACCTTCTCGTTCAGGGGTGTGAAAAAACACCTCCCTGAGTGCTTCACGTTTCAGCGCTGTAAAGTGGCATTGTAGACAGCGCACCAGTGTTGGGAGCTCTGTTAGCTACTCTCCTTTTACAGAGCTGGGAGAGCTCTATAAAAAACCCAGCGCTGGTGCCGTGACTACACAGCCACGCGTGGACATACCCTAGGAATCAGACCTCCAATGTCCAAATTGCATCTGAAGAAGTGAGCTTTTTTACCCATGAAAGCTTAATAAACCTGTTAGTCTTAAAGGTGCATGATTATCACTGTTGCTTATCTTATGGCCAGTTCAAAGGTCAACTGCCATGGTCAGATAAAACTCAGGCTTGAACTATTATGTTAAGTGAACACTTCTTCCCACCTCTTCTCACTAAACTTGGAACGAAACTGATCACTCTTGGTTCAGATAATGCAGAGATTGTTGGTATTCTGCTGAATTAAAAAGAAAGTTACAGCTTAAAAAATGCCATAAAGATGCAGGTTTTCAGCAATCACAAAGGCATTTCTGGGTGTAACCATCTTCCCCAGGCAACTGGTAAGTATTGTCTATAACACATCCAATGACCTTTTGAAACCTTCCTTTTTGTCACAGAAATGAAGACAGCAGACCAAATTATGTGCTCAGCTACACCTGGATAAGTAGGAGGGAGTGATCAGGCTAACTATATTTTAACAGCATTGAAGTCATTGGGAGTTTGCCTGAACAAAGAACTCTGGATTTGCCTGTTAGGGAGGTAATTATGAAACTTCAGACAGCATAGCAGTGTTGGTGAAGAGTGTGATTTTTCTTTTTTTGGCCATATTTTTATACCAGCTTTAGCACAGATGCAGTGATACAGGCATAAAAGCACTTTGTTGGTATAGCTTATTTCAGTCACCAAACCAGTACAAATATTTTTGGTATAAGCTGCGTCTATCCTAGGAAGGTTTACTGCTATGGTTACACCAGTATAGCTATACTAGCCAACCTTTTCTTGCGTAAACTAGATCTACTTCAATTTTCCTGTGAGAGGGGATGATCAGTCTGGAGGACAGAGCTAAAAAGGAGGATATCACCGTATGGTTCTCAAGGGAAAGAGAGAGAGAGATCAGGACAGGTGTTTCAAGGCTCCTTACCCCTACCATGTTCCATCAGCACAGCCCCAATGGAACCATGTTGACAGGGATCTGGCAGCTTGCAGCTCAGCTCTGCCACAGACCCTGGGGATTCCAACCTCAGAGGAAGCCCAGTGGAAAGGTATTACAGTCTGCGGCTGTCTTATCTCTCCATCTTGAGCTCTGCAGAGTGCTTAATGTTTGAAATCTGACATGTATCCTTTCTCCATGGCCAGTCCACTGGAATCAACGGGAGTTTGCCTGAGCAGAGGCAGATGATTTGGCCTCATAGTTCTGAGAAAACCTGGTTTCTCTGACAATGAGCAACGCCACAACTGCCACATGTAAAAGGAATGAGAACAGGCATTTAGAATGGGATGTTTCTTTTCAACATTTGTCTCGGGTACTTGTGATTTCACTGACTCTGGCAAAGAAACCAGAGGGTCTGAAGCTCAGATCTCTCTCTGCTTTGGGGCCTGTCCTGTTCTCATGGAAGTCAGTGTTAAAATGCCCACTCTGATCTCAACAGGTGCAGAATCAGGCCTTCAAGGATGTGGTAATTGTCTTGCATGACAGAGTCCTGATTCCTGCAGCTTTGGACAATGGTGGGAAATCCTTCCCCTTGTTCTGTAATTTTACAAAACAATTCACTATCACACTGAATGTTGACCCCTTTGAACCACCAATCACCATCGCAAACCATGTAAACCCATAACCTAGACATAATTTGCAAGAGCATCTTGTTTGAAACCTGTAAAGCTAGCTGTAAACTATACACTAGTGACCAACTGGAAGCTATGAAATTACCCGTTAAGGGCCCAACCCAGCTCTCAAAGGAAGTGAATGCAAAGGATCCCTCTGACTTCACTGGAAGTTGGATTGGGCCCCAAGTAACCAAACAGTATAAAAAAATTAAGACACCACATCAAAAATGCACTTCATTCTTTTTAGAAATGTAGTACAATATTCCATAGCATCTTAAAGAACGAGGAGTACTTGTGGCAGCTTAGAGACTAACAAATTTATTTGGGCATAAGCTTTCGAAAGCTTATGCCCAAATAAATTTGTTAGTTTCTAAGATGCCACAAGTACTCCTTGTTCTCTTTGCTGATACAGACTAACACAGCTACCACTCTGAAACCCATCACCATGGCATCTTAGTAACTATTATGCAGTGTATTTGAAAGGATAGCGAAGTCTTGGGGCCAAATCCTGATCCCACCAAAGCGAATGGCAAAACTCCATAGTATACAGAGGCTGTTTTACATTTAAGTCTCTCCTAATTAGTGGTAAGAGACTGCCCTTTTGGTATTATGTGTATTATGGGGTGTGTGGGTTAGCTACAGTACAAGTTAATGAGGGTTGAATGTATTTTTTATTTTCACAAATATTTAGGTTAAGTGCCTCAGTGCAGTATCCCAAGAAGCATTTCTAGATACTCTTGAAACACACGGTCACTCAAGAGCAGTTACTACCTTCAAAATCTGTACCCATGACTGGGGAAGCAGTGAAATGAGAAAGCAGGTGAAGCTGTCAATAAAACAGAGTGAGCGGTATGATTTATTCCTTTTAACCTCTGTAGAACCTTATTAGTCCTTTCTAGATATTGTGTCACTATTAACAGAAAATTTACTAGAAATTATAAGTCAAATAATATATTAGCCAAAATAACACCAATAAATTGCTATGCTGCAAGGCTTAGCATAAAAATGAAAAACACTAATGGAACATAGTGCAGTTTGTACAAACCATGTGCAGTCTAGAATCATGCATAATGTAACAGTGCAACTGCTAACAGCAGGCTCACACAAGATAATTTACACTTGTTTTTATGGGCATGAGGAACTGATCTTTGAAGTTGTCCCTAATGAGATTCTGCTTGACCCTAACAGCATCCTGAGAGAGTGTGCCGGTTTTCTCTGCTGCATCCGGTGTAGATTTATAATGTAGACTACAGACTCATTTGAATTGTTTGCAGAATTGCTGTAGCTGTGTTGGTCCTATGATATTACAGAGACAAGGTGGGTGAGGTAATATCTTTAATTGGATCAATTTCTCTTTAAACTCAAAAGCTTGTCTCTTTCACCAATATAAGGTCTTCTTCACCAACAGGAGTTGGTCCAATCAAAGCTACTACCTCACCCACCTTGTCTCTCATTTAAATGGGACCTGAATATTGGTGTCTCTCTCTCCACCCCATTTTAAAAGGGGATTCTCACACTGGGGGAATGCTCACTAATATATCATACTTTACACCTTACAAGTTTTTTTTAATATTGCCTCTGCCTCATCTTCTTCATCAAAAGATATATTGCGGGTGGTTAATAAAGTTTCTCTCTCTTACAGCCCATATGAACTTTCAATCTGATTCTGCTGTGATGTCTAAACGCTAACTCTGCAACATCCCAGTCATACTTTTAACAAGCAATTCATCTCTAAAACACAACACTATGGCTTCCTCACAGGATCCAGGAGATGTGATGCTGGATAAAGAAACAGAAAACTTTCACTCAAACAAAAATAATAGCAGAAGGAACACAAAACTAGTGGAAAAGTCAGTTTTTGTAAACTGTAAATAATATTTTTTTAAATTTCCCATCACTGTGATGATTCTTAAAATTATGACCTTGCCAGGAGGACCATTTAGCGAATGCTACTTACAAAATCTCACCTTTGACAACCCCTGCAGTAACTACAACACCTTTCACTTCTTAGGGGATACAGTGGTTGGTACCCACAACCACTACAGAGGAGCAAATGTTGGGCTTTCAATGACACTTGTAAGCTTTAAAACGTGCAAAAAGTTAAGCTCACTGTACGTGTCTTGGACTCTGAACTACACTAGCTTAACCCTAAAGATCCTAAAGTGTCCTGTCGTATCTGATGATGATATAACTTCCATATGAGAAAGTGGTCACCCATAAACGCCTGCTTCAGTTAATTAAGTAATATTAGCACTGTATTTGCACTATTCTAAGTATTCCCTTAGAAAATTAGAGAACAGTACATAGACTATCTATCCATCAACCTAAGGCAAAACTAGCAAACTTTTAAAGGTGAACATTTTATGTGATGAGGGCTACAAGAAAATCTTGTTTGTTTAGGGAAAAGGGGAAATTAATCACCATATGAGTCATAGTAACTCTTAAACTGGATCTGTTTCATGTTGGAAAATAAAAAGATGAAATCCGTAAATTAACTGGAAACATCTTGTTGGTCCAGTTGAGACAGCCTTATGTCCTAGGGATATAGAGTATATTGCACAGAAGTAGATGGCTTGGGGAATCGGTAATGGGTTCTGCGGTTGTTCACTTAGATCACTGTTTCTGACCTTAAACAAACAAACAGAAACAACAACAAAAACCCGTACAATCAGATGGGTTGTTGGTAGCCTGCCTGAAACAAGTTAGTGGCCTCTGTCTGCTTCCTCATGGATGAGTGTCTGCTTTGCAAATGCAATCACTCCATTTGGCTTTCTCTGAATCTACTCTTTCAATTCTGAAAGAAGTAAGAGATGAGAGTCTTTTGTTGGACACTATGAAGGAAGCTTTAATGGCAACTGCAATAGCTCTGCAGAGAGTGGGTTTTTCTCCCAGTGCATTCAGCCTGGCACCTTTCACAAGCACACTAAGCTTAACAGAAGAAAAATTGTAAAGAATAAAATAATAAATAATAATAATAATAGTGTGTCTTTAAAGTGGTTAGGCTCTGGGCATGGCACTGAAAGGTTTAAATGACCTTGCATGAGTATGTGAACATACAAGCCCTTGTTCAGCACTGAGAAATTCCCTTGTGAGCAACTACGAGACACAAGACTAGAGGCTTAAGAGCTGAAAAAAAGCTTTTGTTAAGGAAATAATAAAACACAAACAACTTCAGATTGACTCTGGTATTAAAGCTTCAGTAATAATGTGTGCCATATGCAATCACTATATTTCATGCTAGAGCAGGAATGCCTTCAAACTCATATGCAGACAGTAAAATCCTGACACACAAAGCACAGCTGCAGGACATGGAGAGAGAGCTATACTTAATTCCAATATTTTTTTTCCTCTAGTTGCCTGCTGGTTATTTCAAATCATTTGCTCATCTTTCATCTTCCATTTATTCTGTTCCCTGCCTAACATCATTGTGTTTTTCACTTGCTATTTTCCTGCATTCCTTCTGTATTTTATTAGACAGGAGGTGTGGTGGCCCTTCATACTGTGTCTAAGGAAACTGCATTATTTCTTTATAGTGTGACTCAAGGTAAAATCTTCCCTGCAAATTATCATTTCTTGCATGAAATCTGCTAATGGCTCCCAGTTCATGTAGGGCCTGATTGCAAGCTCATTTATGTCACTTGAAACATTTCCATTGACTTTCATTGGATCAAACTCTTTAATTCTATATTGGATAAAATAAACACATCATAAAAGATGGGCAGCTAAAGCCTCTTGCCATTCTATAGCATGTTGTCTTAAGCTTCGAAAGGAAGAGGTGGCTGGAAACAATGTATTGCACGTACAATACATAATTACAGCATGAACAGACCATCAGGAAAGCAACATAATGCAAAGTTAATTTTTCACTTAAATTGGGATTTCTTTTTAATCTAGACCATAGCTGAATTGCAAAGGTTCTTTACAGTAAAAGCCTCTCAGTATTAATGGGATCTAGCTGAATCAGATTGAAAAAAAAACCCAGAGCATTTAATTCCTTGAAAGCAATATCATTAGGACTCCCTTTTCCTTTTTGCCCCAAAAAACTGAATGCTCTACTTACATACACATGTCAAAACACACCCTTTTCTCCAAGGCGTTGAATTTACGATACTGGATAATTAACAACAAATGGTAAAAACTCCAAGAGTTAAAGGTCTTAGTTTTGTTGCCAAAATGGTGTCTCAGATTCCGAAATAAACAACGCCTGTACCTCCTTCCATTAATACTGTGGCACTGTCAAGATGTGGCAATACAAAATAGTCTGGCAAAAATACCATCAAAGGACACAGTGAAAAAAAACCCATTATAAATAATACCTCTATTGGATTATTATTTTCTCTCTCTCTTTTTTTTAATTCTCACAGGTATCTACAAATTTGTATTGCTGTATTTGATCTGTGCTGCCTCATTATAATGATAACATTCCTAGTAGACAAAATAGTCTAGAAACTTAGCACAAGCAAGTAAAACAATCTCCAAAAGATCCAGGAGGTTGCAATATGGATCAGACCTCAAAAAGTGAAAATGTTCTTCTCAAGCTATCTCTATATACCGATCTTATCACTATATAGGTTCTGCATATAAAATGGCATTCTTTTCAAAACCACAAACATCTCTTCTTCATATGAAAAGAGGAAAATTGAGGTAGTATCTAAGGGGATACCATTTATTTGAAATCTAGGCTTTTTTTTTAAATAAGTTTAAAAGTAGTTTCAGAGCTTGCACATCTCTGGGGTTCCCACCCAATTTTTGTGGTTTTACAGTCACATTAATTTTTTTTAAATGTATTCTCTCCCCTCTTGGTGCTAGTTTGTCACACAGCAACAACAGAGGAAACAAAAACTGGCTGAATACATTAAGGAAACAACATGGCCTTGTTTACACGCAAGGTTGTACAACTGTATATATATATATAGTTAAAGCAGAACACCCCCCTTGTATGGATGCAGTTATATTAGTATAAAGATGCTTATATCTGTTTAGTATAATCACCATGGGAAAGGAAATAAACTATACTAGTATATAACATCTTTATGTTCTTACAGTTTAGTCCATACTAGCTAGGTGTTGTTCAGCAAGAAAAAACACACCCTAAACCAACACAGTTATACTGATACAAAAACTGTGTGCAGTCCAGGTTTGAAACTTCCCATACATTAAAGCAGATCAAAAAAATCCCAAAATGTTGATATTTTCCGCAAAATTTTGATCTCAAACAAAATTGCAAAAATTGTTTCATTTTTTGACCAGCTGCGCTATACAATTGCCATCAAATGCACAAAAGAAAACAAACTGAAAATGGGGACTCTCCTGCATTCAACCTCAAATATTTGCTAGTTATGGCAAAAATAGGTGTTATTTTTAACAATCACAGGTAAACGAATTCCACTAAACACTGTGACTGATAAGTTGATGATTCCCTTTAAACTATTAATATTGCTACATAGCCTGTTAGAGGCTGGTTCTGCTCCTATGAAACCAATGAGAGTGTTACCACTGACTTTAATGGGATTGGAGGACAGAGCCCTGAGTTACATGAAATTTGAATTTCGAGTACACTACTGTTTCTCCCAAAATTCATACCTCACCATTTATTGCCTTGCTGCATTTGAGGATTCACAGAAGGGTTCTTTGTTTTCTAACTGTTGGTCAAAAACAAACATGACATTCAAAAGATGGATATTCTAATATAATTGAAACCTGGTGAGTTTTTGCTTTGTGTCCTCTAACATGGGCTTCAGGGAAAATGTACAGTAGTAGCACCACTGCCTCCCTGCAAACTGATAACAGTAGCTAAACATTTAGGAATAATGTATTAACCCTGCAGCTCTGTCACTGCTCTCAATTCCTTACGCCACAGAAACTGTAAATGTGGTAACTAGCAAGTTCCTGGCTTATAAATGCATCAGATAAGGTCCCTCTCTCATACACATTCTCTCAACCCTTCCCCATCATGGACAGAACTAGTCTACTAAACTGTGTGCTTTCCAATCCAATGTACTAGATATAAGGTAATGCCCAGTACAATAAGTCAGGGCTCTGCTACGAAGGATCCTCCCGTACCATCTCTTCTTGTCAACATCTATTTGGGCCTTTGTAGCCCTAATGTCGAGCAGCATACAGAGAAGAAAGAACTTGGAATAAGAAACACAAAAATGGAGATAAAAATAAATGTTACAAGATAGCATGGTTCAAAAGGGAAGAATAATCTCTTGGTAAAAACAAGGTAGGGTTTTGGTTTTCTTGTTGTTACTTATTTTATCCATATACATAATGATATATGTTTAAAATATGCATATTATAAAAAAAGGGTAGAAATTTCTTCTGTCAGTGAACAGTACAAAACATGTCAGCGCTGACTTTTCCATGAAATCTAAAATTACACACAAGAAGTGTGTCTATGGAGAAAACGTCTTGCTCCTTCCATTTCAAAATATTTCCTCAAATTTTCCTTTGAGGAATTTTTTTTATCTAAGGATCTCCAAATCCTTTACAAAAGGACACCCCTGTGAGACAGGGTGGTATCGTCCTAACTTTAGACATGGGAACAGGAAGAACAGACAGAATGTTTGATACAAGACTATCCATGTGTTAACAGGTCAATGGAAGAACCAGGAAAAGATGGTAAGGTCCTGATTCTCGGGTCCAGCTGAGCTTCTCAAAGCATAAAGAGGGCTACCTATATTCTGGGGCCAGCTACAGGCTGGTCCCGTCCCTGAGTGACTCAACATTCCAGCGACCAAGAATGGTCAGATCACATCCACATGCATCTTGCTCAACCCATGCTCTCCTGCCCTGGCAGCTGCAAGAGAGATAGATCTACTATGCAAGGTTAGTCCCCATTGGACAGATCTGTTGGTTTATGTCCCCCTACTCTGCTGGACTGCATAAAGAAACTTCTAACACAATGATAACTCAGGTCCCCAGGAACCTTGACTTTCAGTGTCCTGCTTTAAATTTTGGTGAAGTATATCTTTGCATGCTGGAGCTCTATTGTATTAGATTCTATAATCCTGTTTTGCAATGTCCACTGAAATAAAACCCTTAAAGATCTAGTTGTGTTTACTACATAGCACTTCCTCTTATAATGTTTTAAACTTATACATATTTTCCCTTTTGCTCACTACCTCTCCCAAGGACTAGTACAAAATTCCAAAATGCTGCACAATAAATAAGGTGACTGTACTGGGTATGTCTTTGCCCTATAAATAGAAGCAACAAAAACACAGCAGACTACCTTTCTACTGTTTATTTGCATCAGACAAACCTTAAGAACTCAGGCCTTGTCAGTTCTGCATCAAAATTTAAAAAAATTATGGCAAGAATAGGGTACCCAGTGTCCTTAGCCAAAATGTACCCTCTTTATCTGTTGAGCAGTGAGTTATGTTCAAGTTGGTTGTTGTGCTCCACCTCACAGGTGGCTGCATTTCCATGGTGTAATATGTATATAGTTAGTGAAGCACTTTAGGATCTTTTGGCATTAATGCTGCTAAGTACATTTAAAATATCCTTAGTCTATGCATTTTGTACAGATCTGCACAAAATAAATGAGAAACAAAAGAAAATCGGGGTGGGGGGTGTCAAAATCAGGCATGGTAAAACAGGACCAACATCTCTGATATAAATGGGATTTCCCCTTCTTATATCTCATTTGAATTTGGCCCACTGATTATATATGCCAATATTTCAAGGATTAGAACATACTGGAATTCTTTCTAAGGACTTGGAAAAATCTGGTCTAAGATTTACAGGTGAATTAATTCACCTTATGACACTCAGGAGATTCTCTGCCTGACGCTGGTGCTGACTTTTTCAGCTAGCACTTGTCATTTGTGACAACACAGATGGCCCCTAGGCCAAATTTTATTATGTCTCTGAATAGGTAACTTTGCAGCATTCTGATAAGATACATGCTTTAAAGAAATTCCCCTGCCCTGTGATTTTTCTATCATGTCTGAGAAGCTTTATTACCTAGGGTCAACATATCCTGAGAAAGACATTTTACAGAATTCAGAAATAAGCAAAAACGTTCAGGTACAATTTGAGGAGAGAAAAGACATGCTGCCCTAAATTTCTAGGACCCTTCACCAGAGCTCCTGCTCCACAGCTGGCTCAGCAGTGACTTGTTTGTTTTAACCTCTGTAAATGTTGGTAGCTCAAGATTTGAAATCCAAACGTGAGAGTCATTGAGTAAAATATTATTTGAAACTGATGCTTGCACTAATGTTTTGATGTTTCTGAAACAGTCATGCAAGAAACAAGCATGAAGGCTATGTGCAGTTACATTACAAACATACACTCATTTGCAGGGCTCTCCTTTAGTCTCATTTTAGTTTGCTTTTCTAATGGAGAAATTCAAACAAGGACACATAAAATGGGAGGCCGGGAATCACTGCTGAAGTACAGCCTCTGCCAAACTTGAAAGATTCAAAGCGTGCAGGAGTCAAACTCCCTTGTCAGTTCCACAAGGAGTGCCATCTCCTCCCTACCACTCTGAGGAAACAATCAGGCAGTAGCTCTAAACATGCAGATAACAAAAGGTCAGATTGTACCTGCCTGATCCCACTCTTCATGCATGAACGGAGGGGAGGGGTCTGCTGCCTTCACAGCAACATCCCTGCCTTCCTGGTATTTCTGGGTTCTATGCTGGGGAGGGGCTTGGAAGTGCCACATTCAGTGGAGATGAGAATACTGGTCCCATGAGGCAGTCAACTTTTCTACTGAGCCCTTTCACAATAGCACCCCTTTTAATGAGCTGTTCCAGGCCCTGTTCCACAGGGACTACCAACAATCTGGATGGTGAAATCAGCTGGTGCAAAGCACATATTTGCTCTTGTCTCTTATAAATCTTAATGGATCAGCAAAATCTGTGGGTCAGACTAATGGTTCCTTTCATACACTAGTTTAAACCTGCAAGTGACCCAGGCCCCATGCTGCAGAAAAAGGCGAAACCCCCCCAGGTCTCTGCCAATCTGACCTGGGGAAAAATTCCTTTCTGATCCCAAATATGGTGAACAGACGCTGAGCATGTGGAGAAGACCCCCTGGGCAGATACCTGGGAAATAATTTTCTGTAGTAACTCAGAGCCCTCTCCCATCTAGTGTCCCATCTCCAGATGTTGGGGATTTTTGCTACTGACAGTCGCCGATGCGCCACATGCCATCACAGGCAGTCTCTTTATAAAGCTGTAATGTTAAAATTGATGTGAAGTGCCTTACAAACAGAAAGCAGAGGGAATACTTTTTTAAAGAGAGTTTAGCACAATATACTCAATGTAACAAAGGGTGTAATCCTGGCCCCACTGAAGTCAATGGCAAAATTCCCCCTGATGTCAAGGCGCCAGGATTTCACCCTTAGGCGCCAGTCCTGCAAACACATATCTCCATGCTTAACTTTAAAGCATCTGAATAGTGTGAATGACTACAGATGTTTTTAACCTTCTCCACATGTATAAGTGCTTACAGGACTGGGATCCCAATTTGAATTTTAATAATGAAATTCAAATCTCTGAGCTATAAATAATAATAATATGAATATTCTTCACTTCTATGGCACATCTCAGTTCAGGATCTTGAGGTCCTTTACATACAATGAATTAAACCTAACGGTGTCCTTGTGAGGCAGCTAGCACTGTTATTCTTACTTTACAGATGAAGAATTTTAGGCACAATGAAATTAAAGGAATAATGGCAGGTCCCAAACTTTGATTTTATAAAATAAGTGATTAAAAATTTAAGAGTAGTAGTAATGCTTCCATGACTTTTAAAAAAACAACAACAGTGAAACAGATCGCTTACAAACAAGTAAAAATGACCATATTTGCAGTTCAAATCCCATTGTTCTACTATATGAGCACCAGAAAATGAAACTGACACTGACTAAATAAAACTGACCAGGCTGTTTTCACTGCCCTGATTTT
Source organism: Gopherus evgoodei (assembly GCF_007399415.2). Classification (NCBI taxonomy): domain Eukaryota; kingdom Metazoa; phylum Chordata; order Testudines; family Testudinidae; genus Gopherus; species Gopherus evgoodei. The sequence continues at coordinate 94,822,606 of NC_044325.1, forward strand.
GCAAACACGTTCAGGTGTGCAAGCCCTGGTCTACAATAAAAACTTATGTCGGTATATATCTGTGTTGCTCAGGGATGTGGAAAATCTGAACTATACCAAACTAAATCCCAGTGTGGACAGCATTATGTCAACTGCCCTCGGGGAGGTGGAGTAACCTATGCTAACAGAAGCCACAGAGCTGTAAGTGCAGACAAGCCCTAAGTGTTTGCAGGATTGAGCCCTAAATGTAGTGTGTTCGCTCTTCTATTATTTTGGATTTTTTTTTTTTAAAACTGTATAAATACTGAAAAGTAAATACTAAAAGGTAAATCCAAGCAACAATCAGGCTGACTTCAATAGGAGCTCCAAGCACGAGTAATTGTTGGATCAGCTCCCTATAAGAAGAAAAATGTAAAAGATCCTACTTTCTAAGGTTAACTCTCTCATAATGACTGTGGGTTTAACAATTTAGCAACCCAGTGTAAACAAAAGTTTTCCAGCATAATTACATTGCCATTGTTATACTGACATAACTTCGCATGTGGACACCCTTATTCCAGAATAAAAATGCCTTTTTTTCAGTTTACCAGGTGTCGCTTTGGTGGGAGTATATGCTAAACATAAGAACATAAGAATGGCCCTACTGGGTCAGACCAAAGGTCCATCCAGCTTAGTATCCTGTCTACCGACAGTGGCCAATACCAGGTGCCCCAGAGGGAATAAGCCTAACAGGTAATGATGAAGTGATCTCTCTCCTGCCATCCATCTCCATCCTCTGACAAACAGAGGCTAGGGACACCATTCCTTATCCATCCTGGCTAATAGCCATTAATGGACTTAACCTCCATGAATTTATCTAGTTCTCTTTTAAACTCTGTTATAGTCCTACCCTTCACAACCTCCTCAGGCAAGGAGATCTGCAGGTTGCCTGTGCGATGTGTGAAGAACTTCCTTTTATTTGTTTTAAACCTTCTGCCCATTAATTTCATTTGGTGGCCCCTAGTTCTTATATTATGGGAACAAGTAAATAACTTTTCTCTATTCTCTTTCTCCACACCACTCATGATATTATATACCTCTATCATATCCCCCCTTAGTCTCCTCTTTTACAAGATGAACTGGAAAAAAGTACTCTTAGTCCAGAATAAGAGTGTCCACAAGAGGTGTTATACCAGTATAATGACAGCAATATAATTATACTAGTACATTTTCCCACGTAGACAAGCCCTTAGACAAGTTTCCATCAATTGCTGTCGTACTGAGATCGCCACCTTCCTTATTCCTAAGTGGTAAACTGTCCTTAAACCACACCATATATTTAATATTCTAATCCTTAATGCTTATATAGCACTATTCATCTTCAAAGCACCTTAAAAACCATGACCCCATTCCTGCAAGCTATTTTGCATGGGTGGACCTTTATATCTGGGTAGAGCCCCAAAAAAGTAAATGAGGATCTGTCTACATGAACTAATTTGCAGCAGCAGAACCTTCAATTAACAAATCCTCTCAACACTACTGTGGAGTAAATAATAGGGCTGGTCAAAAAATGGTAAGTATTTCCCATGAAAAAAATTAAAATAAAACAATTGACTTTTTTCTCAAAAAAAGGTTTTCCTGGAAATTTATGATTTTTTTGTCAAAACTAAACCAAAAAAATGCATTTTTATTAGGCACTAATTGAACATTTTTCAGTTTGGGTTTTTTTGCTTTCTTCCCAATTTCACATCCATTTACTCACTTTTCAAGATGAAAATAAAGGCGGAGAGGAGTGAGAGGTCTGAACCCAGAAAATTAAAAAAAGTTCCAGTTCACTTAAAATAACAATTTTTTTGTTTCAAATCAAAACGTTTTTGATTCATTTCAATGAAAAATTTAAAAAATGAATATTTCTGTGAAAGTTTTCATATAGTTGGACAATTATTATTTGTTAATCAAAAAGACCACCCCTAGTGAATAAAACTGAGGAAAGGAGATTAAAGGTGGCCTAGAAAAAGTGGGGTGGAGGTGGGGGAGAGGAGGCCTTTTTTGCTTTTCTTTATTATTACTGCTTGTGTTATAACAGCACACAGAGGCCACAAGCTAAAACCAGAGCTCAGAAGTGCTGAGTGTTGTATAATCCTTCAGTTAAAAAACAAGTTCTGCCCCCAAGACCTTACACTCTACATAAATGTGTATTTCATGTATTTAGAAGTCTTTAAGGTCATTTTATTTTTTAAAGATTTTTTTTCCTTCCACGTTTCTTTATCACATTAGAAATATTCAGTACCTTGTTTTTCCAAAATTATTCTATGGATGACTGGAGAACTGGTAATGAAATCACAATTATCAAAGAAGTGAAACTTGTTTGAGAAGGAAAGTGATTTTTATTCAGTGTGATTACAGCTATCTGTGCTGTATTTGTTTTTTGGTTGGTATTCTGTTTTGTTTTCTTGGCTGGACAGCTGGGTTTTTTATACCTATTTAATTCAAATGCTTAGTAAGCAAATGAAAGGAAAGTTATCTTCGTCAAAGTTTCAATTAAGAACTGTGAAAGATTTCAACCTATTTCTCAGAGTCCACCAATGAGACCTCCAGCAGAATCAGGAGGGGGAAAAATATATTCTTGATACTTATAACATAAAATGAGGAAACAGAAAAATCTGGGGGGAAAGTGATCTTTCACAGCTTCTTTATACATTCTTAAGAAGCAAAAAGGGACACAAATGCAATTTGTGGTTTTTTTTCCTTAGAAGTTTCCCTTTAAGCATGGTACAATCAGGTAGTTTAGTCCAAAAATATAGAATGAATGGATTTTACAAAATGCAATAGAAATATTTTAATAAATTCTTTAACATATTAATGAAAAGAAGTATTTTGGGTCTCATGGTATTTGCAAACCAATCACTGCAGCACTGTGCACACATACAGAACAATCACACCGTGAAAAAGTGAAATTGGCCTTGTGTCACCTGCTCAAAGTGAAGGCAGTGCAAACATAAATGGGGAAAATTATATTAGAGTTGTACAATTCTTGCAGTTTAGTAATTAAAGCTGCTATGAGTAACAGGAGTAGACAAATGTGGGTTTTGGTTGGTTGGGGTATTTAATAAATGACTTTTCACCTGACAGTACCCCTTTAGAGTGCCTCATCCACAGCCACAGGAAGTGTCAGAACCAGGATAAGAACACAAGAGAAACTGTTTTCAGAGTAGCAGCCGTGTTAGTCTGTATCCGCAAAAAGAACAGGAGTAATGCTCTGTTCTGTGCTGATGACACCATGAATCTCAGAGACATCAAATGGAGGAGGAGGAAGAAGAGGTGGACAAAGTCTAAGGAAACAATAAGCATGTTTCTGATCTCATACTGCAGTTTTACACTAAGTTTCCACTGATTTTTAATTTACACCAGTGTGAGATCAGAATCAAGCCCTATGAATGCAAGAAACATGTACGCAGCTCAGTCAATCCAGATTAAATTGTATTCAATAGTCCTTTAAGCCTTGTTCCCAACCCTTGCCTTCACACACAGAGGAACACACATGCAAAGGAGAAACTGAGATGCGTTGCACACGAATATGCACACAAATAATTTTGAAAATTCCTTGAGAAGAAAGCTTGGGTGCTAACGTGACAGCTTGGCCTTCAAACTGAGTTCTACCTTAGACTATGGTGTTTAGAACAAGCAAAGCAATATAGCAGTCCATTGGCATGGGCTTGTATACTCTAGTATGCTCATTGCTTGTATACTCTTTTGTTCGTTTATCAACTTCCCAACACTCTTCTCAGGCTGCACTGTAACTTTCCATTAACCGGAAGAAAGAAGTTCTTCGAATTCTTTATAAAGAGGCATTAACAAGATAGTGCAATAAGAAAAACAAAGCTGCATAAAAGATTGGCAGCTTCAGCAGTGTGGCATTAATGCAGAGACTGAAGGGTAAAAATAACAGGTGTGCTTTTACAGAAAGGTTTTTTTGGTTATTTTTCTTTCCCAATTTTCTTCCCCAGATTTTTTTGCCTGCTGATCTCCCAGCTCCTGTGTATGCACATGGCTTCCATTATAACACCCTGGAAAGGCAAATGAGCACCCTTTTCTGAAGCTCTCACTTTTCTTTCACTTCTCCATGACCAGAGACAACTGCTCTGTCCTGATTATTCACACTCACAACTCTGATGACATATTTACCTCATCACTCATCTCTGCACCCACATCCTGTCATTTCTTCCTCTATAGCTTCTCTAAAATCCAGCATTTGCTCCCCATTCTTAATGCCAAAATTTGCCTCAACTTCTGCAATCTTTGGCTTTCTGCACTTCAGAACTCACCTCACTCACTCTCTTCCAGTTTAGTCAAGATTTTGGTGCAAAAATCATTTCATTCTCCCATCACTCCATCCCTTTATCATGTCATACCCTTCTTTTATGCATAAGTGTTGAAATCAAAGCAGCAACATTGTAGTTAAGGGTTTGTTTTCCTTTTCATTATGTTGTAAATTACAACCTCAGTTTTTTAATTCAGACTAGGTAGTTTTTCAAATCCAATGAAACTAAGATATCTGCCCAACTACTTCTGGCTTAGAGATGCACAAAAATATTAAAATTAGAGATCATCATTATTATTACTGCCTATTTCTAGAACAAATCAGAGATGCATTTTGAAAAGTAAATTTTTTTTACTCTTTCAGCCATTTTCAGGACCTTCTGAAATCCACAATAATTTCCTGTTGCATTCAATAAGAGTTAGAAGAGGCCCTTCAAGAACAAAAATTCTCTCCAATCTACAGTCTGGATCTTGATGGGTTACTCTGAACTCATTCTGTACATAGAAATTCTATTGATATTGATGGGAGTCAGCAGGGCAGCCTGGAGTGCAGAATGTGCAATGGAGATCTGCACTGCTGATAAGAGATCCACACTGTGGAGCAGAGAGGAGAGTTTTGCCCTGAAAGGAGAGTAATATGATCTTTTCAGCTACAACAAAATTATATTAAAGTAAACATTTTCAAGTTTGGGAAATGGCCACTCTTCTGAACTTAAATCCTTTTAGAAGCTCCATGGATGGTTTATGATTTTATGAATATTGTTACTACATGAAGTCCCAGGAGAAGGTGCTCAACTGTTGGACTGTCAATCTTTTGACAGGACTCTGCATAGCAAAAATGCTATGAAGTGGCATGCTACTTTAGCACTTTTACTATGCAAAGGCCCTATCAAATGCAATAGCGTGACAATGTGCAAAATCCTGGTTAACACAGGGGGCCTCTCTGAGGTCAAGAGCCGTCCCTTTTGTTTTATAGTTTAACATACATTTGAGACTATTAAGAAAAAAAGAACTTAAATAGAAATAGCTGATAAGGATCTGACTTAGCCAAACAATGGGAAGGAAATTCAGAGTTAAAGCTAGCACTTAGTTCTTAGCAGTCCCCATTGTGCCTAGATACTATGATTTTACAAGTCATACAATACTAAGGCATAACACCATGAGGTAAGAAGCCTTGGATCTGAATTTTGTTGGTTTAAGTTCAGGCTATGAACAGTATTTTAACTCGGTATTTGTATTTCTTGGGTCTAATTGTTCCACAATTTCTGAATCCTTGTTGTGAGTGGAATACAGCATGCGGCACACATTCTACTCACAACAAGGAGGACAAAAGATTCAGTGGTCAGAGGACAATTAGTCCCAATTAGGCCTATTCTGCAGCTCAGTGTAAAGGGTGGGGGAAGGGTGCTAAAATTTTAAAGAAATAGGTCCCTCCGGCAAGTTACAGTGAGATCACTAAAGTTACAAGTGAACTTCAGAACCTGGCACCTCATACACAATACTACATTCTGATGAGTCTACAGTAAAAATGCTACAGTGGCACAGCTTCACTGCTGCAGTGCTTCAGTGTAGAGGCTACCTACGCTGACAGCAGGGATTCTCCTGTTGGTGTAGGTAATTCACCTCCCCAAGAGGTAATTCACCTCCCCAAGAGGTAGCTAAACTGACAAAAGAATTCTTCTGTTGACCTAGCACTGTCTATACTGGGCGTTAAGTCACCTTAACTATGCCACTCAGAGGTGCAGATTTTTCACATGCTTGAGCAAGGTTGTTAACTCAACTTAATTTTCTAGTTTAGAAGAGGCCTAAGCTCTTGGAGGGCAAAGTCAGTAAAATCTAGAGGTGATGGAGCACTATTTGTAAAATATAGTATGTAACAAATATTGGCAGCTTTTGTCAAGTAGTTTAATCAACAAATCACTTGATCTAGCTTTCAACCAACTGTCCTATTGAGAGACTTCATTTTAAATTAGCTTCAAAAATCAAGGTTAATAATACTTACATATGTACATGTGGAGGCTGGAACCTGCTCTGGTTGATGTTGTAGTGTGTAAATGCCTGAGTTGGATTTGAGCTGTATTCATCCACTGTTACAGTTACTTTGCCTTGTGAAGGAATTCCATGAGCCATCCTTCCTCCTTATAGACATGAGCAATTTACAACTTTCCAGAGTCAAGAATGGTGGTGGGCATTGTGTTCCAGCCAACTTCTGAACCCAAGGATCTCCTCATCAACACTAAAGACTTCTACAAAAGGAAGAAAAATAATACAGACACAGTGTTTAAAGTCCTGAGATGCCAAAAAGATCAAATTATGGCTGTATTTCAATCTAGTCCTATGCTGATATCCTTTGGAAATTTCTATCTACATATTTCTAATGTACCCATTTATTTGAGTATCTAGCCACTAAACGTTAATTATATCTGCATCTTTTTTTAAAGCTTCCTCACTTTGCGCTGTTTTAAGTACTGTTGTAGTACGGATTGCTTAAAATAAGACTTTGTTTACACTACAAAATAATCTGTGTAGAAAGCCCCAGCTAAGTGCCCTATATTTACTATTCATCTTAATTTTAAATAAACATCTAGTGCTAATTACAGCTGTGAAAGTTAATAACTAGGCCTAACTTCATGAAGGTCAAATGGCTCTTGTCAAATGCCTGCACTCTCTTCGAAGCACAGCTAGCTTTACAACATTGGTTACATTTCGTCAGATCTTCTGCCAGCTGAAAATAAGACAGCCCATCTTACAAAGCTGTAACAAAAGGTAAACCACTTTGGTTCAAAGTATTTATGTGTGTCAGAAGGAAAACTGGCATTTGAGCAGCATTACCGATATAATCATTCTACCTGCAACAAAACTAAGCTTTCTACACACATTACATAATCAAATATTTGTGATTTATTTGCTACTATTACCAGTCTTCTCTCAGTGCACATATATAATTCTATTAACGAGAATTCTACATACATATACAAATAAAAGAAAAACATGCTCCTCTGCCTATACACACACATGCCTGAGTCATTCAAGTTACCAACACCTTTTCTCACATACAGAGCCATCATAAAGAATATTAGCATTCAGAGTGGAGACGCCCAGCCCAGTGGTCTAGCAGTGTGAGCACAGGAGTCAGAGCCAGGAACTCCCAACTTCTAATCTTAGTTCTGACTCCTTCATAAAATCATTTCTCCCCCACCCTCCCATCTGTAAAATGAGGATATCAAGAAGACCCTGCTTTACAAGGGTATTGTGAAAATTGACCAGTAAAGTGCTTTCAGTCTCTGTATAAGTACTATTTATGGACCAGATCCTCAGCTGGAGGACCTGGCCTTAAATTACTAGATGCAAGGAGCAGGTTCTTGTATTTATATGTAAGTTACAAAAGTAAATCTCCATTGCTGAGATGAGAACATGCAAAACAGAAGGGAGGAGAATGGTCTGAACCTCAGGCATCAAACTATGCAATATTTTTCCTACAGTGATGCTCTTAGACTACTCTTAGCTCCCAAACAGAAGTATGTTTACCACATGCAACATTAAAATTTTGAAATCTTTGCTTTGTAATAAAACTTATTTAGATTACAAGACTAGTTTCCAGTTTGGCATAAAATATTGAAAAAATGCCCAGCAAATGGCAGATGGCCTGCCATAGGCCATTTATTTTATTATTTTACAACCTCAGGCCTACCTCCGCTTCCGTATGTTAGTTGGGCAAAGAAATGCCACAATCTACATTCCAGGAATCGGATTCTCTCATCCATTTCCAATATCAGTAAAAAGCAGACAAAATTAAACTAAACCTTAAAATTCTCACCACAAGAGAGAGTTACTTGTGATTCTGTATGTTTCAGTGAAATCACTGTCTGGTCTTTATACTAATTTGCCCTCATAAGAATAGTAAAGGGTCTGAGGGATAAAATCAACAAGGTAAGATTTACTAAATCAAATCTTTGCTCTGTTAAGTGTGATGTAAGATACATGTAATAACTGCTCACGAATCATAATGTGGTAGTTTCCATACCAAATCTGCAGCTGTTTCCTTAATTTCCCTCACAATTATATTTTACTGTTATTTTGCATAACAGTAAAACACAACACCTGCTTCAAATTGCAGTCCTGTTCTAAGTACTTTAATTCTTTTGAGATACAAACTATTGAGTGTGCAGCGTAAAAACTGCATAATTGCACTGCACTCAAAAGTAAATACAAATGAAAACATCTTCCTGTTAGAGAAATGACTGTCATTACAAAGAATGTTAGTTATCAAGGCTTGAAGGGGAAAAAACACACATTTTTATACAAGAACTTTAGGGTTTACATAAATTGGGGAATAGTGTGGAAATTACATGCCCAATTTTATTTTTTTGCAATCAAAATCTACTGTGCAAAACAGAGAACATTCAAAGCAACCACAACCAAATTTTTGCTCAGACTTTTAGGAAGGCTATGTACTTCCATTAATAGTATAAGCAAAAGTCAGAACATTACATTTCCTATTACAAGTTAACTCTGAAAAAAATTAATTTGCTCATTAAAGTGAATTATACACAAAGAAAATATTAAACATAATTTTACAGTGTTCATAAAACTATTAAAATATAAATTTCAGCTAACATAAAACAGAAGTACAAAGAGGATGCTGGATAGTCATAGAAAATACTTTTAAGTTGTTTCATTGTAATATTTAAAATAAAAACTTCCCATAATATTTAATCCTAAATATATACCTTTATGCTTAACTAAGACTAAGTGAAACAAAGCAATGAATTAAACTGAAAGGTAACAAATATCCGACATGGAAAAAAGTCAAATATATGGCGGTGAGGCTGATTTTAATTTTATTTTCCTAATTTCTCTTGAATGTTTTATATAGCAATACAGCTCACCTATCAGAGGTGTTGGATTATTATCTTCTTTAATGTGGAGTTCTTTGAAAACAATGCCAAACAGAAGCGAGTATTTCAGAACTTTCATAAACAAATTTGTATTAGACCCAAGGAAAAACAGGCGTATTTTTCAGCACTATTGTTCTTCTCACCCCCCTGACAGTAAGCACTCACTGAGATGATGAGCACAAAAGAATAGTTGCATGTTTTTTCATAGCTGTCAGGTGCAACCTAGTATGCAATATTTGCCATTTCTTACCTGATAATTTTTAAGCAAGAAATCTAACTATGAAAAGGATATCCGCTTCATTATATCATGTTTTACTAATGATATGCCAGAGGTTATTCTGAGAATGACAATAGCCATCTTTCAGTGTGTATTTATGATTTAGAATGTTACAAAGAGATACCTTCATGCATGCGTCTGTTTGTTCAGTTTTACATCTACAAAATGTACAAGGCTGGCACTTCTAAAAACAAAAGGCAGACAATTTTATACTACAGCCTACTTTTCTAAGGAGTATTCATACTGAGCAGCTTTTACAATTTTATTTTTAGCTGTAATTAAAACATTAGACATAATAGCTCTTTGGACTTGTATAGCACTATATTAAAAAAAATCTCCCTCAAATTTAAGCACTTGTGTGACCTCAGTTTGAGCAATCAATGCTTTTTCTCTTCTGACCGGTATTTAGTGGGAGAAAATGTCGAAGTCTGTCAAAACTGCAGAGGGAAAAATGGGGTTAAATTAGATGTTAATTTTCTTTTCAAGTAAGCTTCCAATAACTGTTATATCAATGTTGATAGAGTAACAACGTATTAGAAAAATATTAACACAAGCCCACAACAATAAATGAGATAGCTTTTGGTCTCTCATAGGATATTGCAGGATGTGCTAGTGATTATTTAACAATTTGCCTGAAATCCCTACAATGTTGTACAGTACTATACTTTTTCATGCAACTCCAACTTCATACTATTCATTAAGAGTGGTGCATATATCAGAGTGACACCGCATATAGTAAGTGTAGACCTGTGTTTTAAAATTTCATTTTAGACAACACATTACCCACTCTGCACACACGTCTAGATAAACGCTCGCAGACTTCAAGAGAGAGCGGGAGGCATGAAAAGTTAAATCAAACTAGTGATGCCCACAGAAGGCTTATCCAAAAAACTATGCACACGCACCATGAGTCGCACAGAGAAACAAATGCAACGCTGTACATTCATAAATACCACCTCCCTCCCCACCCAATACACACACCGACTTCCTCTCCCTTCATGTGTCTGTGGAATAAAACCTCGTGGCAAGCCGATCCCTCAGTATAAATGATCCAGTTGCCAAAACGGTTAGCTCTGTAGCTCTCAGTACTAGGCGGAAAAGGCAGAAGTGGTACCAGTCTGCACACGCTACCTCCTTATCAGTCAGTCCATGCCCGGCTGCTGCCTCCTGCTCTCTGGGCACCCTCTGTGCTAGTTGTTGGGAGTGTGCTGGGTGCTTGGCTCACTCCCTCTCACCCCCTTTTTTCCCCAGGCTCGGATCGATTGATCACAATCAGTGGCCAATGGCTCTGACACCGCACCATCCTGCCTTTTGTACAACACCCCCCTTTTCCCAACGTCATTCATCCCATCCGATCTTCCCGTTTCACTAGGCGACCTGGCATTATAGCTCAGATCAAAAACACACACACACAGCCAGAGCCCCCGGAAAGCACAAACCCGCCCTGCAAGCTCCTGATTTTGCAATTGCTCTTGTATTTATTATTTCCTCGGGGGGGGGCGTTTCTGCATTTTTTTTAAATACATAAAGTTTCCATCCTCCTCGCTCTCTAAAATTAATGCATGTTATTTTTCCACGCCCACATCTGCACTAAAACTGATCTGTTGGGGGGGGGAGCGATATATTCAACCAACAAGAGAACAAATCCTTTAATTGCAGCTGTGTCATTTCCACAATTCTTCCCCCCCACCCCCCGAAAAAAAATCCCTCCTCTCTTTCCAGGTGCCCTAGGCCTCTGGGATCAGGATTTCAAAGCATGTTTTAAAATGTAGTTGCCTCGCATATAAATAAGAGACAGAAACTCCAGCTCTGAATATAAAAGAAACCAGTTTCCAATCGGTACTTTTCTTGGAGTCTCGCTTCCCTCCGGTTGCCTGCTTTGATGGTGGTGGTGGTGGGGAAATTCCCCTTCAAATGCACAAAAAATCGGAGCAAACGCTACATTTCAGTTTGAATGTAACTGTACTTTGCATTTCGCCCGCTTGATCTGCCGTTTCCTTGGTCTCTCCAGCAAGCAAAATGCTCCCTGGCCTACCCTCCCCCTGTCGTGCTCTAACATTATAACCCCGATCACCCGAGACTTTCTAGTAAACAGCCAGGAAAATTCATCCCATTTCTCTCTCTCTGCTGCCAAATCACTTCCACCACTACCTCCCCCCAGACAAGAAATAACGCAGTGGGGGATGGAGGGGGGGCTTGCATGGGGTGGAAGGAGGGAGACAAGACACACAGCTCAACAAAATAATTAGCTTCTCACTGTGCAAAAAATAACCCCCAAACAAATGAAAACCAAACCATCCAGCTAAATGATCATTCTGGTGAACGGAAAATAAGCAGCCAGTTCTATTCTTATTATTCTTTAAAGCAGCCTGGCTCAGGCGCTGCTGCGCTAGCCCCTGTCTGATCCCCTTCTACTTGTACATGACAAGGCACCTCTAACCCGAGGCTTTGTGTTTTGTTATTTTTCCATTTGATTTCTCTCCCCTTCTCTCTAATCGGGGTTGATTACCTTTCTTTTTCTGGCTGCTGCTGTGTGTCCTAGGGATGCCTTCAGTGCTGGGAGAGGAACCGATCCATGGGGGATTTGAGAGAGCTGGTTAAGAGAAAGGCTGGAAGGTGGAGGTTGGTGTAGGCAGGGCAAAACCTTCGACCCTGAGGGTCCCCCGGCTGGCTGGAGAGTGGAAATGAGAGAGACAGAGAGAAAGAATGAGAGCAGAGCCTCGATCTGGGAGAGAGAGCGAGCGAGAGCAAAGGAGGGAGAGAGCAGAGCCGTGCAGTGAGAAGGGACTGCCACTGGGGTCAGGGAGCAGAGCACCAGGAAACAGGGCGGGCAAGGAGCTCTGCACATACACACACAGCCAGCCAGCTCCTCCTGCTGCCTCTGACTTCACTCCCCAAGCAAGGGGGGCAGAGCTCTTCTGCCAAACTGCTGCAATTCCCCCTCCCATGGAGCCTGGAAGAGAAAGAAAGGAGAGGAGCTGTTAGTTGGGTCAAAGGAGGAAGACAGACTGAGCATCGCTTTTGAAATAAATAATAATAAAAGGCAGGAAATTCAGGAGACTTTTCGGATAAGGGAGCACACAAACAAACCTGCATTGTAACACCTCCCCAGTCCTGAAGGGGGAAAAGCCCTCAGCTGGGGCTAGGTGAGAACAAAGTAGGCATACTTTATGAGTGAAAAAACCCAACTCTGTCTCCCCCAGATTTCTGCACTTCTGCTTTCCCTGTGAAAAGCACATTTTCTGTAATTCAGGAGGTACAAATACTATGGCTGATTGAAATGTGTTAAATGTTCTACAGCAAGAATTAACCTCAGTGCCCAGAAGAAAGCATTATAAACATTTTTTTTTTAGTAGAGTTTGCTGGGATTTCCCCCCACACACACCCCTTTCCTCTTAAGAAGCCTATAGTAATTGTGTCAACAGTCATATCAGAAGCAAAGTAAACACTGGAACTGTTTGTTCTTTTTCTCTGAAGACAACAAATGGAAGAAAAGACTTCTAAAATCATACAAGCAGGGGCAAACGGGGGAGAGAAATGTCAAAGAAAACCCAGAAAATCAGGCTGATAAAACTATTTCTATCTGACCTTGAAGAATGATGCCCAGTAGGGTCCTATGCATTTAAAAGTAACAGCCTTAGGATAAGCATGGTAACCAGACTAAATTTCTTGTTGAAGACAGCCTCACAGATCTAGACTATCATCAGGTAGAAATCCAGTATGAGAGCAAAGGCAGCAGCGTACATATGCAACAAATTAACAGTTATCTCACTAAGCAGCCTAAAATATATTAAGTTGCAGGAGTTTTTTCACGGCTGGTCAGAAGGCTCTTCTGGGCTTATTTTAGAGTGATCATTGTAAGGCCCCAAAGAGATTTCATTTGTTTTGCCTAAAATGGTCTTCAAACAAGCGAGTCTTCCTTCTCACCAAAAAAAGGCGTTTAAAGTACTGAACTTCAGAGAAACATATTCCACCACTGGAAAAAATATTGCCCTGAAGTATTTGGATAGGGCACAGGCCTGAGAATCAGAAGAGACAGGTGCTGTCTATTCCTGGCTCTCTCACTCATTTGCCTTACCTAGGGCACTTCTTTGTTCCTCAATTTCCTCATCTGTAAATTGAGGGCATATATTTACTCCAACTTGCAGATCACTTTGCTTCCACCCACACATTTCAGTCTAAGTGCTAAGTCATTACCCAGTCATCCAGATCACCATTCTGAAAATGTTTCTGAGAAATGCAGCATTTCCAGTCAAATGGGGACACACTGGACCCCAAATTCTTTTAATAAACTAATTAATTTCTGACAATTCTGGGCCTCCTAGGCAATTCTCTCATATGCACAGAGGAGTGGCAAGAATTTTTATTTAATCATTAGTCAAGTTGACAGTACAAGGAAGGAGGAAGGAATTGGGGCCAAAATGTTCTTAAGTGATCACTGGTTAAAAATGAGGCCACTAGAGATCACTGGCTACTCTGGAAGGATGTGAAACAGGAATAGATGTGGTCTTGAGATTGTTCCAGCACAGCAAATCTTCTTAGATTGATTAAAAAGTGTTTTGGAATACAACTTCCTATTTTATTTTCCCGCCATTCTTCCTTAATTGATAAAGAAGTGTTAAGTTCCTGAAAAAAATTAAACACAAGAATGCAAGATAAGCAAGAATAGAAAAATTGTGGTAAGTCTCTCTTTATTCCAACTGGGGATTTTGATTTATAAATACAAACTGTGATGAGATTATCTAAGGGCATACATTTGGGAATAGAAAAAGTAAACAAGCGGTTTGTTGTGAATGCCACAAGTTTGATTTTCTGGTTGGATAAAATTAAAAATGTTCTTCAGGTTCTAACAAACATAAATGCTTACATAAATGCTTCCTAGTTCTAATGGGAAAAAAAGATCTATGTAACCATGGTTTTAGACTCTAGACATTTTTTTTACATTACATTCATTTAAAATGAACTACAAGAAATACACAGACTAGGCTGATGCCTATTAAAAGTTTCATTACGGATTTCATTATTTTGTAAAACAAATAGGTACTATAGAAGCTCCCATCACAGTCCCACTGCTTAATACCACTATATTTTATCTCTGGCAAACAGAAGAAAGAAGGGTAGGATTTTCAGAAGTGCACAAGGAAGTTAGGGATACAACCCCCAGTGAAAGTCAACGGATTTGTGCACATAACTCCATCAGTCACTTTGGAAAGTCTCTAAATCATGTGTAAAACTGTACAAGAAAAGCATTTTTAAAGTCTTTCTTTAAGGATGGTTTCCCTAAACAAAGAAAAGTTTTGCACATCTTCCATAGGGAAATGAAGAAACGAGCTCTCAGACTCTGACTTAAATCATAGTACTGGGATGTGTTTGCAGTCCTGGATAGACATACATGACTACACAATTCCTGCCCAAAAGAGCAAACAATCTACGGGTCAGATTATGCCATCCTTACTCAGTCCCTTACTCCATGAACAGCGCCATTTATTTCAATGGGACTATTTCTGCAGTAAAGTGCTACCCAGCGTGACTGAAAGTTTCTTCTGGTTTGGATGCAACACTAAAGAGATACTCTGTACATTCTGTATTGCTTTAGTGTTTACAACGTTCTGACATTTTAAGGTTAGAGAGTTAACGATTCTTGTTTGAAGAAAGGTACGATCTGGGAATCTGGTTGTCCCCAAGTGATCATTAATTAGTAGCAACATATTCAAGTAAGAACTCTACAAGTAGAACTCTACAACAAAGACCAATGGTCTGATCACATTCACACAGAGGTCAGTGGGATTTGGCCATACAGGCCCATACATCTGGTAAAAAGGATATATTTTTAAGTAATTGGGGAAGAGAAGACAATTAAAGCAATCACTAACACATTGGATCAGTCATCACACCCGAGAGAGAAGATCTAATGTTAGATCTAGGAAGATCTCTACTGGGTTTTGGTTTTTTCCACATTTTATAGCCTGAAAATGTGCATATTGGATAGGCAGTTTGCTTGACTATATGAATACCATTAGTACATACAGAATAAGGTCAGAAGTCAGAGGGTTCAGACTACAAGCTATCCAGACTAGCTAGAAAGCCCTTATTACAGTGCTTTCAACTAAGAAAATAAATAGAACAAAAAGAAACAGCAACTAACTGAACTCTGAAAAAATGAATGCTACCTCGTGTCCAAGGTTTAGGGTTCTGTAATCTCATCCCTCTATCGTTTCTTCTGGTTTATAGTTTTATTTGACTTTCTCCCTCTCACAAAAACAAGCTCCAGAAACTAAGCTGTCGAACATTCCAGCAAACACTGCATCTTAGGAAAGGACCCAAGGTCCATCTTTCTCTCTGCCCACTTAAGCAGTCCAAGACTCTGAGAAGGGGACAATTCTCATAGGGATGTGACTCTCATCTGTGCTATCAGCATCCTCAGTCAGGGAGGGATATGTCATTGTAATGCTGATAGAGCATGGAGTAAGGCTACCAAAGGAAATATCACCAGTTTCCTCTGGGCATTCTTTTTACATTCAGTGGACCAGAACTTTGTCACAGGATAACGGTCATCTGCTGCCTTGCTCCTATTAAATTAAATTAGTTAACTGGAATATTCCCACTTGTTCTCTGTAAAAAATAATAAAGCAATGTAAAAATATGTGGATTTATCACTTACATTTGGAATTTTCAGAAGTGTATTTACCCGTAAATGCACCCAGATAAGAAACTATTGCAGTGAATTTTTGTTCTACCGAATGCTATTTTTAAAAATACAAAGGAAATCAGAGTGATTTATAACTCCTTGGTAAACTGGGTATATAGTTACTTCAGTTTTATATATACTCATGTACTGTAAAAATCTTAGCGTTGATTCACACATATAGTTATTGCACAGACATTACATCAGGAGCACTTAGGGTCCACAGACAGTGAAACCTAGTGATATGTGGGAAAGAGAGACCATGACTGGAGGAAAGATGTTTGGAGGTTGCCTTCTGGTCAACAATCTGTGGCAGTTCACTTTCAGGTCTTGAACACAAAAGGCAAAAGAATCCTGCTTAAAAGTAATGTTGGGTGTCCACATTTCCTGCTCGTTCTGTATCAGTTAAGTAGATGACAGATGCATACACTGTTCACTAAATCAGTTCTCTCAAATGACCACTTATTTGCCGATGTAATGTGGGAGGATTAAGGATGCTTAAAAGTGTTGACTTTGCTGCACTACAGGCAACAGAGCCAATATATCATAACAGTAATTTCACCTTTTTGTGGCTGCAGCCCAGCCATTCTCACAGCTACCATATATACCTACTGTAGGGAAAAGTTCCAGTACTCTAGGTTTTGACAGAAATCAAGTGCACACTCATACAACAAAGATCATTATCATGAACATCAATAGTGCTTGACCTTTGACCTATGCAACAGTCCCCTCCCTCTTCATCATGTAGATTATTTAACCCAGAAGCAGCATTGAACAGGGGTTCTGAGCCGGTGCAGAGAGGCATACTGTACTGACTAAAACCCTCTAATCACATTACATTTCCACTCAAAAATGATCAGAGTCTTGGGAAGCCACAACCAACTCAGAGAGCTTCTGTCTCATGCTCCTACTCTGGCTATGATTTTAGTAAGAGAAGTCAAGCATAGACAAAGACAGTTCATATTACGCTATGTGCACTAAGTAAAAGAAAGACTTACTGAACCAACATTCCTACCGCTAGAGTAAAATTCTCCTCTCGGTGTGGTGCTCCACTGCACATAATGCACTCATTTCATATGTGAAACTTCCCTTGACATCAGTGGGAGTTCCACATATGGAACAATTGCAAAATCTGCCATAGAGATTCACTCACAGTGCTCTTGTTTTGTTAAAATCCTGAAGATTATTTTAAGTGATATTCCCTTTCAGATTTAAGTCCAGTCTACACTAGAAAAACAACCTATTGATGACAATCATTGTCAACAGATAGTCAGGATTAACCTCTGTTACATTCAGACATGTGGGCATCATTGCTTCATTTTATGCTTAGCATAATTAACTTTATGTTTTGATGGATGCATGACTGACAATCTCCAGCATTTTTACATTCAGTTCTAGTTTATGGGACAAATTCTGCTCACGTGCAGGGCTCCCTTTATAGAAAATGAAATTGTAGAGTGAATATCACGAAAAGTTTTCTAAGGGAGTAAGTATCAGAATGTGGAAATATCTCCCAATTGATCTCCATACAGTTATTGGTCTTAGTTTTAGCCATAAACAAAATGAACAAGCTCTAATGAAGAGAAAAAGAAATAAATTTTTCCATGGTCATTTTCTACAGTCCGACAATTCTTGGCTCTTAGTGGTCCTGAATTTTGCCAGTAGCACCAATGATCTGAAGCTTCAAATAGCTTAGATCCTGAAGGCAGAAATCATAATCATTATAAATATGAAACATCATACTTACTGTAATATACATGCAATAAACATTTCAGTTGTTATATAGAAAATATGGTGTAGGCTGCTCATGATGCTTCTATCCTGTGGAGTGAGAACTAAAGTTTAATTCACATGAAGTGAACCTTCATGGAAGGTAGGTTCCTATGCAGAATTTGGAAAGATTCCTACACCATAGTAAGATTAATCTCTGGCTAGTGTTCATTTTTATACTTTGATTTGACACTAAAATGAATATTCTCTAGCAGTTATCTGTGTCTAGATTTTGGGCACACAGAAGGAGAAACCGCCTGCTACAAGGAAGAATTGTGGAGTTCTAAGCTCTTTGTCTCAGGCATTCTATGAGGAAACTATTCTACTCTAGTTATTGTCTAGCATTTAAGTTCAGTGTTGGCAAACTCGTCCCTACATGTCTTTGAGGCATATGGAAATTGATGATGAAAGTGTCTAGTGTAACTAGAAGTATAATTTGATGAAAACTGAAGCAGTGAACTGTGAGAAACTGCTAAATCAGTGTCATCAAACAGTGCTTGAAAAATAATGAAACAGAAATACTACCAGTACATGAGAAATGCAGGGCAAGAGCTGTGCAACCACATAGTAAACTAAAAAATTAAGGAAATGTAAGTGATCATTTTTTATTGTTACTTTTTAAACGAACACCTAAAAATACAACAAAAATACTGTCCAAATTAACATTAGGTAGACAGTGACATCATGTCTCCTCTAAACTGTTCAGACCTACAGCTTGGCACAGGCTTTTCACAAGGAATGTCATGTTTGGTCCTGGCACTGTAGCCTGTCTACGCTAGCCTTGTGCCTACTCAGAACACTGCAGTGACCAGTGTAAATCCTGGCTATAGCTCAAGGCCTCACAGAAACAGAAAGAGACGAAAATAGAACATATATTACAGGATTTAAAGTAATAATTTACTAAGAAAGAAAGAATGTAATCTCAGGAGTGATATGGCACAAATTGCCTGAAAGTTAGCAATTCATGAAGGAATTAAGGGACGTCATAAAGACAACTTGAAGACTACACTGAAGAGATCCTGATATTCTTACATCTGAATAAAATCAAAACAGACCTAATATATAAACTTGAAAAAACAGACATTCTTATTTTTTGTTTGTTTTTCTGTTTTGTTTTTTTAGTGCTCAGCTATGTCACCAACCTCACTACAATTACTGATGTTCAAAACAGTCAATGATTCTGTTCAGATTTATCCATGTTTTGAGCTGGTGACATGCCTACGTACAATCAAGAGGTGTAAGCCTGTACATTCAAAGACATGCCAGAAAATTTATACCAAAAGATCACAGGAAGACAGAGACAGCTGGAAAAATTGGAGCTGGGGCTCTGATTTTCATGCCAGCGTTACACCTAATGCAAAGGGAATGCAGATCATAGACTGCAAGCTATGTATGTTATTCCTGCTGCCATTTAGCAGCATACTCTCAGAGCTGAACAATAGTCAGAAAGTAATGGGGCAGGGAGAGAAAAAGCTAGAGTAGGTTAAAAATTAATATCAAGAGTTTGATTAAAACTGCATCAAGATTTTATTTAGGTATGAAAGAAAAATACTAATATCAAAGTAATCATTTACAAAACTTAGCACTTTTTTCTTTTCATTACAATTTCAAAGCACTGTATAAACATTAATTACTTACCACAACACCAATGTGAGGTGTGGATAGTAAGAATTAAAGAAGATTTGTAAGCGGTTAAACAACAAATGCCACAAGCAAGTTTTGTACTGTGTTTTTTAAAGTTCAATTTGAGAAATTTCATCACACAGCTTTATATAAAATAATTATCAATGGGCCTAAGTACAACTTGTGTTAATAAACAGCTTGAAGATTTCTTCCTATAAAAGGTTGGAAAGATAGGAGGCTTATTAGAAAAAAGAATGAGTGGAATCTTGAGAGGATTTCCAGGCAATACATAACAGGCTTCTAAAAGCAATCCAGGCATGAGTTCCTGGGCTTTTGATGTCATCTTTACATGGGAGGAAATCTCAAAACCAAGGTGTTAAAAGTATTTTTTTTTCTCTGCCAATTCACCGTTCAGACTGAACTCTGAATTTCAGGAACTTTTCTGTATAATTTTGTTTTTCAGACATATTGACCCCATAGGTCATATTTGATAGTGTTATTACTGAGAATTCAAAACATGCTTTCATTGTAAAAACTGCCATCCAAAGCAGAAGCAGTCTATAAAAATCAAGATCATTTAGAATTTTACCGAAGTATCTTTTAGTTTGTCTAGGAATCATGTTGATTCCAGTTTTGCTTTCAGACTTGCACATGCCATAGTCTGAAAGCAAGGGGTTGAGAGAAGCAGAACCACACTGTCTCTTTGTAACACCCCAGTAGTCACAAGGAACTGTCCATTGAGATGTCTGTCACTGATCACAATGGTCTGGAAAGCCTCTCACCTATGGAAAAAAGAGAGGAGAGTGAGAATAAAATAAAGAGTAAGAAAAAGAGAATGAAAAAGGTAAGGAAGAAGGCAAAGAAAAAAAAATAGAGTCGGGCTGAACAGCAATGATAGGATCTAGATTCAGGTCACAACTTTCCGCCTGTGTAGAGGATTCTAGTTTGGGCCCACTTTACACACAGGCCAAATCTGCAATGTTTGGAGCTAAATCCAAATCGTCCCAGGTTTGAGATGGAGATTGGTATCTCTAGAGGTAAGAGTGGAAAATAGATGCCGGATATATCAGTGGCCTGAAAATCATTCTCTTCACCACTATGAACTAACTGCTGACCTTCGAAAGCTTGTCTCTCTCACTAACAGAAGCTGCCCCAACAAAAGATATCACCTCACCCATCTGGTCTTTTTAGAAAAAAGTAACAACGTCAAATTAGGAAAACTCTTGGAGTATATGTGTACCTTTGTCTGTTTGACCATGGCCATATTTTACACTGTACAGAGAGAGGAGTCCCCTTCATCCCCACTTAAGTCTGCAAGCAATATCTGTGTGTTCCTCATGGAGCTTAGGTCCTAAGAAATGCCAGTTGTCACTGATAACATTGGAAGTTGCAGATGTTCTGGATTTTCCATGATCAGACCTTTTATTTGTGACTTTCTCATGTAGAAATGTCTGTACTGCACTATATGTTGGGAACTTTTTCTTAAGCACACATTATTCTTAGACAGGTGCCGTATAAGCAACAAATACATTTAAACCTACTACTCTATTTTTCATCCTGTTTGCATTAAATATTTTTTCTTATTCCCAGTTTATTAACACACAAAGTAAACTGTAAGCTGAAACTTTTTGGTACTATCAGAAAATGCAGCATTTAGTAGTGAAGGCAGGTGATCTCTTCATATTTGGGGTTTCTCTATCCCAGGCAACAATCAGAACAAAAGAGAAATAAAGGACAAGATCACCACTATCAATCCAATATACTCTGCTAATTTTGATTCAGAATTTGGGAAGCTCCCTAGTAGGCCAAATGCATGTTAGACATACTGTAAGACATTCTAAAACACGCATCTATCCTCTGCACTTTTGTATCACTTTCTTTTGCACTAGGCTTGACAGTTCATAACACTAATATTGCATCAGCTCAATATTGCCAAACCCAAGCACTAAAAATCATGAAACAGGCCTCCCAAAATCATGAGCTTGGCTTAAAAAATAATGAAATTTTAAAAATAAAAATGTTTATATTATTTTTATTTGCCTTCTGGTCTCAGAGACAAGGACTTAACACACTAGGCCCCAGCCTATCAATCAGATCTACACAGAAGGACCTCTGCACCCATGAGGGGTTTCACTGACTTAGATTCAACTGCAGCATTAGAGCTATTGATAGAGAGGAACCTCTCCTGTTTTGGACTGTAATTCTTCTGCACTTGTTAATAATATGAGTTCACAACTTTACTTTTGCATGTGGCTCACAGGAAAAAATGTCGCAAATGAATGCGTAAATACAGTCTGGATTCAAACACAGAACTCATGCGAAAATATGCTCCTGTCCTGTACAAGGAATGATCACATAGTCAACATCTGGAATTACACCTACCATTTTTTAAAAAATTGTTTATTCATTTACTGTTGGCAGTCTCTGAGAGCATCTAAATGGCAGCACAGCAACGGTTTGCCAGATGTGGTATTCTATCTGGTTTGTCAGAACTGTCATGTTTTTTAAAAGAGGTGAAGAGTATAAGAAGCTAAACATAATGCTGTTTAGATTAATAGGCCTTTTGCTTTAAGCTTTCTGTGTTCACATGGTGTTGGTATCTGAAGTTCTCTATGCACACAGGGCTCTACTCAGCCCTGGCAGAAGTGTCACTTCTTCCAGTTGACTTCAATAGGACTGAAACCTTGTTATGCCAAGGATGAATTTGATCCATGCTTTGTACTTTAGGAGCATCATTTGTATTAAGTGACACTGGTTTTGCCAAGATAAGCAGTTAGAGATCAATCCTGGATTTTTTCCCTCATTCCAAACTCCATTGACTTCAAATGCAATTTTGAGTGTGCAAGGAATGCAGGATCTGCTTCCCATATTTCAATGACTAAGATAGTAATCAAGGGCCAGACCTTGCTCCCACTGAAATCAGCAGGAATTTTAACACAGACTTAAACGGACAAAACCACACCTATTCTATTCTTTGGGCTGGACCTGGATGGATTTTCATTTACATTAAGGTCCCTTTCCACTGACTTAAAGGCGGCACAAATGTAATTTCCTCCCAGTTTAGGGCTCCTTTACACTGGCAAATCCTCCTTTACATTGCAATCAGGCCCTTTCTGGGTTACTTATTGTGTCATCTGGGCTGCAATATTCTGTACACATTCTCTTTTTAAACATTTGTTGATACTAAATTAAATGTTCACATGTGTGTATTGAGGACACACTGCACAAGCACCCTCATGACTTATCCTGCCACATTTGGAAGTAGTGCTGCTCCAGGTATTTTTGAGTCATTTTCCCTTACCAGTTTGGATGCCCTATCCTGCTTCACTTGATATCAAGGGAACCAGGACTGGCTTCTCAGGAGAGGGCCTCCTTATAAGAAAAGCTCATTGTTTTCTGTCTGGAGAAAAAGACAACAACATAGAAATAGTCCCAAACATGCTATATTAATAAGGTCTTCATTTTCAATAGCCATTTCTCGGTGTCCTTAATATTGTCTCTCATAGTATTTATTTGGCATACATGTGTGAAACATGCTACACTTTAAATATCCCCACTAAAAATGAATATTAGAACATTGTATATTGCATTTTACCTGTCAGAGGTCATCAGAAACTATATTTCAAGAAAACTGAAAGCAATAGATGTAGTTTGCCCAGTAGATTAATACCGAGCCATGAACTTTCATCCTCTGTAGCAAGATTTCCATCCAACTGACATAGAACTGACAGGCAGTAACACTCACAACCAGGGGAATCCAATTTAGAGGGAGTTCAAATGGTTTCAAGCTACTCATAGGTCACAGAGGTAAAGTATGCATAAGAGAGCTGGCTTTAATCAAAAGGTTTTCAGTAATGTCATACTAGAATGATGGACCACATTGAAAATGAGCTGGGTATTAGACTTGAGAATTAAACCAAATATATTTAAATGTTCTCTGAATATACTCTAAGCACATGCAGAGATTTCCCCAGGATCATAGATTGTACTTTTCAGGACAATGAAGCAAGACACAGAATTCAGCCCTGAAATAAGTGAGTGCACTTCCCACTGAAATCAGTGGGGATTGTCACTATTTACACTAGTTTGGCCCCATATCTGTAACTGGTTGAAGCTGTTTGAACAGATGGAAACAAAACAAAAACCAAACACACACAACAAAGCTCCAACTCCATCATGGGGGACAGTTTAAAAAAACAAAACAGAGGTGACTCAAAATTCTTCTCCGAAATGGGATGTGCATGCTTACGAAAATTGGGTAAGCACATACGTAAAGGAGAGCAAGAGATGGAATATCAGTTTAACATTTTAAACTAAAGAATAACACGTCCTTCAGTAATAATGAGAGGACTCAGTTCAATGAAAGACAAAGTGTTAGTCTCCAGAGAGTCTTTTAAAAGTTAGATTCCAACAGGAAACCCCCAAATCTGTCAACTCCTTTTATTTCAAACCTCTCAGATCACTGTGGTTCCATCCAAATCAGGCACGTGCTCTCATTTTCATTTGGATGGTCTAAGAGCTCTCTGAACAAAGTTAAGGGAGGCAGTCCAGACAAAGGAGTGCTTTGGATCTGAAACTCAAGCACCACTCGTGTAAGTCTGAGTTTTCCTATAGCACAGCCTCAGCTTTCTGCTACCAGCAGCATGAAAAAGGAAACTGAAAACAGTTCAATAATATGTTAGATGCCATTATAGACTTTGTATTAAAGTACAGTCCTTCCACTTGTAAGTTTCAAGATTTGCATTGTGCTCAAGGGGATGTGCCTCTTAGTATGCTCAGTAAGACAATCATTTTTTGTGCCTTTATTCAGATCCTTGTCTGCTGTGTAAGTAGGGCATTCTCAGTAGAAACAAAACAACAAATACTGAATAAAGCCCAGTATATGAGGTATGTGGAGTTTTTACAGGATTTCATTGAGTTTGGTTTTGTAGAAGACATGAATTAAACCCAGTAACTAGTTTTCTGCAAAACTACACCATCTTCTCCACAAAAAAAGAGAATTAAATTCACCATCCTTGAGAGACAGTAGAAACATTGACAGACCTGTAACTGCTTTGGGAGTTCTCTCTGCAGGCAAGGGAGAGACTTGGGGCTAGAAGTAGGTTCTTGGACTTCATGCCACATCCATTGCAAGCTTCTCTCCAGTAGGCTTAGCAGACAAGAAACAAGGAATGGGATTGGGATGGACCTAGTATTCGGTTAGAAGTAGGGCTGTTGATTCGTTGCCGTTAACTTACACGATTAACCAAAAAAATCGTGATTTAAAAAAAAATTAATCGTGATTACTCGCAGTTTTAATCACACTATTAAACAATAGAATACCAGTTGAAATTTATTTAATATTTTGGATGTTTTTCTACATTTTCATATATATATCATATTCTGTGTTGTAATTGAAATCAAAGTATACCGGTATATTATTTTTATTACAAATATTTACACTGTAAAAATGATAAACAAAAGAAATAGTATTTTTCAATTCACCTCGTACAAGTACTGTAGCGCAATCTCTTTGTTGTGAAAGTGAAACTTACAAATGTAGACTTTTTTGTTACATAACTGCACTCAAAAACAAAACAATGTAAAACTTCAGAGCCTACAAATCCGCTCAGTTCTACTTCTTGTTCAGCCAATTGCTAAAACAAACGAGTTTGTTTACATATACAGGAGTTAAAGATACTCACTTCTTGTTTACAATGTCACCTGAAAGTGAGAACAGGTATTTGCATGGCACTTTTGTAGCCAGCATTACAAGCTATTTACGTGCCAGATATGCTTAGTATTCATATGCCCCTTCATGCTTCGGCCACCATTCCAGAGGACATCTTGCCATACTGATGATTCTCGTTTAAAAAATAATGCATTAATTAAATTTGTGATTGAACTCCTTGGGGGACAAATGTATGTCCCCTGCTCTGTTTTACAAACATTCTGCCATATATTTCATGTTATAGCAGTCTCAAATGATGAGCCAGCCCATGTTCATTTTAAGAACACTTTCACTGCAGATTTGACAAAATTCACAGAAGGTACCAATGTGAGATTTCTAAAGATAGGTACAGCACTGGACTCAAGGTTTAAGAATCTGAAGTGCTTTCCAAAATCTGAGACGGATAAGCTGTGGAGCATGCTTTCAGAAGTCTTAAACGAGCAACATTCCAATGTGGAAACTACATAACTTGAACCACCAAAAAAGAAAATCAACCTTCTGCTGGTGGCATCTGACTCAGATAATGAAAATAAATGTGCCTCGGCCAACTCTGCTTTGGACTGTTATCGAGCAGAACCCATCATCAGCATGGATGGATGTCCCCTGGAATGGTGGTTGAAGTGTGAAGGGACATATAAATCTTTAGTGCATCTGGCACGTAAACATCTTGCGATGCTGGCTACAACAGTGTCATGAGAACACCTGTTCTCACTTTTAGGTGACATTGTAAACAAGCGGGCAGCAATATCTCCTTAAAATGTAAACAAACTTGTTTGTCTGAGTGACTGGATGAACAAGAAGTAGGACTGAGTGGATCTGCAGGCTCCTATATTTTACATTGTTTTATTTTTGTACATAAGTCTACATTTGTAAGTTCAACTTTCACAATAAAGAGATTGCACTACAGTACTTGTATTAGATGGATTGAAAAATACTATTTCTTTTGTTTTTTACAGTACAAATGCTTGTAATCAAAAATAAGTATAAAGTGAGCATGTACACTTTGTATTCTGTGTTATAAGTGAAATCAATATATCTGAAAATGTAGAAAACATCAAAAAATATTTAAATAAATGGTAGTCTATTATTGTTTAACAGGGTGATTAATCGCTTGACAGCTCTAGTTATAAGACATTCATATATAAGCAGTACCAGCACTGGAACGATACTATTCTATATTCCATTACTTTAATCAGCATCATGTATTATTATTACACAATATTTGATGACTTTAAACATTTTAATATGTTTTTTCTTTCAGGCATCTTAAATCGATTGTTTCAATCAAAACTACGGTAAATGAAAAAACTGTACGTGCATTTTGGGAATTCAGTTGCGATGTACAATGGAGTGATCCATTTTGGCAACTTCCACCCTGGGGATGTTCACCATTCAATCGACCATTTGCCACCTACTCCTTGACAGTGGGTATCATGGGATGGCCTAATTTATTAGTATATTCTCAAACAGCTACTAAGCAGAATGGTGGAAGAAGAGATGTAGAGTGATTGTAGAGCAAGTGAGAGAAGAGAATGACTTAACTATAAAAAGGTTCTCAAACACAGATTTACTTTTTTCACTGATCACCACTTTTGAACACATCTCACCATCCTTGCTGGTGGTCATGGTAGTTAAAATTCACTGCACTCACATAAACCTGAAGCCAAATTTTTTAAAGCTGGACGATGGTTTTGCTCCTGAATCCATATCCATATTATATATAATTTCTTCATTTAGGAAGCATTAACAGGTTTACAAATTCTTATCATGTAAATATTAGAAAAAAACAATCATTACAACTGTTAAATAAGGTAGTTATTTATAGTCACTATTATTCAATAATGGCACAAGGCTTCGAAGGTTTTGACAAAGTGGAAGGAGCTGGAATTTCCATTGGTGGACACATCTTACCCAACCTCAGATTGGCTAATAACACAGCACTCTTTGCTGTAACCACTGATGCAATATAACAAATGTTGGCGTCTGTAAAAACAGTTATTGAGGAATATGGACTATTTCTGAATTTGGTGAAAATGAAATGCATGCACATTGACACAATTAACAAAAACAGGATACACATACACATCACAGTTAAGGGTCAAGCTGTAGAGGCAGAAGATGAATGCTGTTATCTGAGATCATACAGAGGCTGTTCCAAAGAAACTGGAAGAAGACTAGCAATGGCTCACTCAGCCATGTCCTCTCTTATGGAAGTTTAGAAAAAAACACAACATCTGGAAACGTATGAAAGTTTGACTGATGAAAAGCTTAATTTTTTTCATAGCAACTTGTGCATCTGAATCATGGGGGAAAGAACTGTTTTTCTTTGAGATATGTTATAACTTTCGTAACTGTTGTTCTTTGAGATATGTTGCTCATGTCCATTCCATGACAGGTGCATGCTCACCGAGTGCACAGTTGCCAGAGGTTTTTCCCTCAGCGGTATCTGTAGGACCAGCTCTAATACCCTCTGGAGCCATGTGCATATGCACCAGTGCGCAGCCGACCCCACACCCTATCAGTTCCTTCTTGCTGGTAACTCCGACAGAGGGGTAGGATGATGGGTCATGGAATGGATATGAGCAACACATCTCAAAGAATAACAGTTACAAAAGGTTAGTAACCATTTTTTTTCTTCTTTGAGTGCTGGGTCATGTCCATTCCATGCTAGGTGACTCACAAGAGGTGGGCTTGGAGTTCATGGATGTGCTCACTGCAACACTGCTCTCCTGAAACTGGCATAATCATGGGGGGAGGGGGGAAGGAGGGGGCAGAATGATGAAAGCCAGAGAGACCATGCAGAACCTCTGTTTCTTGAGATATTTCTTGAGGTGACACAGGTCCAGGATAGGCTGTAGACCACCTTGGCCTTAAGGATTAGGAAATATCAGGAGTAAAACCCCTTCCCCCTCTCAAGCCTTGAGGAACTGCCTCCATGGCCCCCACATGTAGGAGGACTTGCATCTCCTGGACGAGAAGCTGCTTGTGAGAAGGGTCCCTGAAGAACGGGGGACGGGGTTGGTGGGGGGAGGGATGAAAACTGAAGGGTTAACTGACTGTTACTGTAGTCAGTACCCAGTGGTCCAATGTTATCTATGACCACACTAGGCTGAATGGGGACAGGCAGTCCAAAAACAAGAATGGAGTCGGATCCGGAGTTGAGACTGGTATAACGCCCTTGGGCGTAGCTTCAAAAGGCCTGCTTGTCCCCAGTGAAATATCTATGAGAGCCCAACTGGGAGGCTGAGGTAGAAGGGTGGGGTTATCATTGTTTATAACCTTTCCTCCTTCTTCTGTTGGGCTCCTGCCTGGCAGGTGCCATGAACCTCGGAGGCTGCTGGGGCCTGAAATGCTTCCTGGATGCTAGCAATATGTAAAGGCCTAAGGAATAAGTGTAGGTCTTGAGTCTTTGTGGCTGTGGAGCTTTGAGTACATCTGATTGGAAAACAGGGAGGAGCCTTCAAAAGGGAGGCCCTGGACAGACTGCTGAACCTTATGAGGAAGGCCAGACGATTGAAGACATGAAAAGCACCTCATGGTGACTGCCAATGCCATAGTCCAGGCTGCCAGGTCATCTGCATCCAGAGCTGCCTGAAGGGAGGTCCTGGCCACTGTCTTGCACTCCTCTAAGACAGTCACAAGTTGGGCGCTGGTACTGGGGGGAACCCTCAGGGATTTCAGTACTGCTACTGCATTGGCCAGTGGCCCGGAAGCCAAGTGCCATGGAAGGACCAGTACCAAAATCCGGAGGCCTGGAGGATGGGTAGGTCTTTGAGGGAGTGAAGAATTCCTCTTTGCCCTCTGAAGAAGATTCTTCCCTTGGAGACCATAGTGGTGCAGTACCTGCTTCTGCCACCAGGCGGTGCTGAGAAATTGGAGACCAATCTCCATGGAGGACTTGCCTCCAGACAGTGCTACAGTGGTCAGTACCAGGATGGATCTTGCCAGACCTTGTTTCCTTCTGACCCATGTCGCCCTATCCGGTGGGGTTCCTTGAGGGGTTGGTGGGATCGGGAATGACAGCAGATCCTTCACCATCTGAAAGGCCTCTGGTGTCGAGTGGGTCAACAACTGTATGGCCCCCTGGGTGTTCCTGAGAGTCGGTGGTGGGTCCCATACCGGACTCAGCACTCTAGGCGGAGTCTGTGAAACCATCAGTGGCTCAGGGGAGGATGAGTGGCCTGGCACAGGTCTCATTGCACCAGTCCCTCCCTGCTTGTCTCTCTTTAGCACTGGACAATTCTGGGATGAACATGGTGCCAGAGGAGCACTCTGCATGGATACTGAAGTACTCTGATCCAACTGAGAATGGCTTGCCTCCAAGGCTGGTCTGAGGGCTCCTCCATAACCATGGATTTCAGCCAAAGTCCCTATCCTTTCTGTTATGGGGTTTGAAGTCACTGCAGATCTAGCACTTCTCTTTGACATAAGACTCCTCCAGACACTTTAGACAGCTAATGTGCAGGTCATTAAATGGCATCAGCTCGCTGCAAGAGGCACACAGCTTGAAGCCCAGGGCATGCCCAGCCCTGGGGCAAAAGGTCTCCCAACGACAGGAACAACTATTAATGCTACTATATATACTATCTCTAACTAAGAACTATATACACTAACTATGATAACTATACAGAATATGACAGAGAAAATCCAACCATTGTGAAGAAATCTTGCCACAGCAAGAAGGATTGTTCCAGCAATTGTTATGGGTGGTAAGAAGGAACTAAGAGCATGCGAGGCCAGTGGTGCTGGCACATATGTGCGTGGCTCCAGAGGGGTTAGAGCTGGCCCTACGGATATCACTCAGGGAAAAATCTCCAGTAACTATGCACACAATGCATACATAGCTAGCATGGAATGGACACGAGCAAGCACTCGAAGAAGAATTAATGCTGCTGACAAAAAGAAAACTGAAGCCTTTGAGATGTGCTGCTAAGGAAGATTCTTGTGTACCTCCTGGTTAGAAAACAAGACAAATACTTAGAAATATCACTGGACAGAAGCAGACCCTGCTGTCAGAAATCAAGATGCATAAACTTATGTGCTTTGGTCACATTAGGTGTAGAGATGGAAATAACCTTGAGAAGGTTATCGTGGCAGGAATGGTGGCAGGTCGACCAGTGAGAAGATGGATATATGATGTATGGTTGATCCTGGGAGGTCTGCTGCTGAATACTCAACGCTAGCGATGGATCAAGAAGTCTTCTGAAAATTCTGGTATATTACCAATATTCAGGTATGAATAAATAGATTTTACTTAGCAGAAATGGAACACTTTAAAAACAGGAGGAATTCTAGTGCTACATGCAAGTTCATAGCCTGAAAGTTACTCTTAGTTTCTTTCACAGCCAGAGAGAGATCACAGAATTTAAAGCAAAACATCCTAGTTAAACATTGGACTAGTCAAGATGCCCATACTAGGGTCAGTAAAATAAATATTTCTATGCTTGAAAATCCTGAGAACATTAAGGGCTTTTAGTGTCCTATGAAGAATCACTTTATTGCTTGGCATAAATGTTTTCTTCTCATGTTGGACCTATATTCAAGATTTGCATTGTCTCATTCAAGATTTTTTTCAGTTTTTATAGAGTTCTCTTCCAATTCTTGCTCTCACTATCCAGGTAAAATAGCTAAATTGCTAAATAGCTAAATCATACCTTATTCATAATTAGTTTGCATAGCTCCTCCCCCCGACCCCTTACACAGGGCTCTCAGCTTTGCAGGATAAATAATCAAGTTAATCTTGTACTATTACCTACTCCTCGAAAGTCAGATTTAAAGAAATTTTCTTCTTTCATCCCAGTTTACTAGGTCAGCAAAGTGTGTATTCTTATATTCTGAGGAAACAAAAAATCCTTTTTACTGTTCACAGGCATCAAAGCCAGTTTTTAATAAAATAAGTCTATAAAGAGTAATGATAGTGGGCACATTTCCCAGTTGCTCCAAATCTTTCATATCATCCTATCAACTCCACATTATTATTATTTTTTATCATAATGTAATTCTGAAGACTTTTTCGGTCCATGTTTCATTTCTGTAAGTATGTTCAGGGCTTCAAGCCAAAAGGATAGACCTGTGGATAAGGCAAAGGGACTGTGTGAGGCTCCATAGAGCTAGAACCTGTGGCTGCTGGACCCTGAAATTCTGCTGCATCCACACCACTACCTGACAACTCTGGCAAAGTAGCAATCTGTGTGGTCATCCACAGAGGGCCTGACTGGCAGTGCTCCCAGGATCCCCGATTAGTCCAGGTGTACTCCTTAAGAGGGGAGGGGCATCAGGAAGTTGTCTGTGTAACTACGTGGATCCCCTGCCAGCTACTGTGACAGACCCTGTTCCTTTGTCTTATTTGAGTTTCTGGCTCTGACTCTTGGCTCTGGTTCCTCGCTTGCGATCCCAGCTTGGTCCTGGTTCCCTGCTTCTGATTCTGGCTCTGACCCTTTGCTCTGGCCTTACCAACTAGGCCTGACTCTGGTTACACCTACTAGCCCTTACAGCCCATGCCCTGGCTGCGGCATTGTACATTAGTTGATCAGGACTCTGATCAACTAAAATAATTTAAAGAAAATTTGCAATTAATTGCTTTGTGGCCTTCCTCCTCTTCCATAGCCGCTGGACACTCTAAATAATGCAGCTTTTTGCTTTTTAACACATTCTAATGGCATGTGATATTTAAAGTGGAGTAGTTCCATTAATTACAGCTGCTATTACTTTCCTTCATGTCCTAGCTAATCTTCCTCAAAAGCTTCCAACAATTGCAGCCTTTCTTCCATGACTTTTAGTTTTATTTTCCAGAGCTCCATGAAACGTAGGTTGACAGAATCAACCTTTAGGCTCATTACTGGAAGTTTACCTCTACCTCACCCAAGTGAGTTTCTGAAAGTATACATCCATTGGATCTCTAGTGAGAAGCTGGCCATGGACAAACATCAAATTCTAGCCTCTTGGGTGATTGGATAACCCCAAAAGCAACTCCATTATTAAAGTACTGTCCAAAGTTCTATCCTCTTGCCGGGGTGGTGACTTTTATTAGTTATCTTTTTGGGAAGAGGATGCCATCATAATACAAAAATGTAAGGGCAAAAATCTCAGAGGAACCAGGGAGCTCAGAAAACACCAAAGCAAGAGATCAGTATGTCTTAGGGAATGTCTACATTGTAATTACAGGGAATAACTGCAGCTCGCAGAGACACACCTGTGCTAGCATTAATCTAGCTAGGTCAGCTACTGGAGCGATGAAACCAAGGCAGCATGGGCTTCCACACAGGCTAGCTGCAGGAGTAATTACCCACAATTCCAGACAAATTTGTAGAACTTGCACTGAAACGAGGAGTCCGGTGGCACCTTAAAGACTAATAGATTTATTTGGGCATAAGCTTTTGTGGGTGCAACTGAAAAAGTGAGGGTTTTTACCCATGAAAGCTTATGCCCAAATAAATCTGTTAATCTTTAAGATGCCACCGGATTCCTTGTAGATTCAAAGTAGTAAGTACTAGGTGATAAGGCGAGTTAGGCTTATGTTTGTTTTCTTTATTTGCAAATGTGTATTTGGCTGGGAGGAGTTCAAATGTGTATTTGGCTGGAAGGAGTTTAAATTTGTATTTTGCTGAAAGGATTTTAATTTGTACTTGTATACTTAGGCTGGGAGGGTATTTCCAGTGTCTATAGCTGAAAGACCCTGTACCTATTCCATTTTAAATTTACAAAGATAATTTTTACTGTTTTTTCTTTCTTTAATTGAAAGCTTTTCTTGTTTAAGAACCTGATTGTTTTTTTTTTCTGGTGTGAGACCCCAGGGGACGGGGTCTGGATTCACCAGGGAATTGGTGGGAAGGAAGGAGGGAAAGGAGAGAGAAAGGTTAATTTCTCTCTGCGTTAGGATTACTTTCTCTCTCAGGGAGAGTCTGGGAGGGGGATTGAGAAGGAGGGGGGAAGGTGAATTTTCCTCTCTGTTTAAGATTCAAGGAGTTTGAATCACAGCAATCTTCCAGGGTAACCCAGGGAGGGGAAACCTGGGAGAGGCAATGGGGGGAAAGGGTTTACTTTCCTTGTGTTAAGATCCAGAGGGTCTGGGTCTTTGGGGTCCCCAGGCAAGGTTTGGGGGGGACCAGAGTGTACCAGGCACTGGAATTCCTGGTTCATGGCAGCGCTACAAGTATTAAGCTGGTAATTGAGCTTAGAGGAATTCATGCTGGTACCCCATCTTTTGGACGCTAAGGTTCAGAGTGGGGATTACACTATGACACCCCTGATACTTGCACTGAAGTGTGCTGCTGCAGTTTCACTGCTCTGTACCCGAGCTAGCTATATTAAAACTCACACAGGTATGTATACACATGCTGCAATCACATCCTGTGACTGCAGTGTAGACCAGCCCTTACTGATGCTTACCAGCATTACACTGATTTTAAAAAAGGCAAAGCTGGAGAAAGATTAACATATAGGTTACAATACATGATAAGTCAGTTTCAGTGCAAAAAGGAAAGGAGGCCAGCGAAAGATGGCTGGTGTAAATAATTAACAGAAAAAGATATTACCAGAGAGAGAGAAAAATATTATCAATTCCACTAAGAGTGAGGGATAAATATACAAAGTGTTTACACTTCCCAGGGGAGGGAGTAAAATGCTAAAGAAAAGTATATCAGAACAGGCAATCAGGGGATTAAAATCTGAGACTCCTACGACAGTGGCAACAGACAGATGTGCCTCCCTGGAAATAAAGGTTGCAAAATTCAGTGTGTTAAGTAGGTATTATTTATTATCCTCATTTTACAGATTGGAAAACTGACAGAAGCTTCGTTTGACTTGCCCAGTTACACAGTGAATCAGTGGCAGATCTGGAACTAGAATTGAGGCGTTCCAGACTCCCAGCCTTCGGTTTAATCCTTTAGATCACTCTTACGTCTTGGCTACACTGGCTCTTTACAGCGCTGCAACTTTCTCACTCAGGGGTGTGAAAAAACACCTCTCTGAGCGCAGCAAGTTACAGTGCTGTAAAACGCCAGTGTAAACTGTGCCCCAGCACTGGAAGCATGGCTTCCAGCGCTGTAAGCTAATCCCCATGGGGAGGTGGAGTACGTGCTGCGCTGGGAGAGCTCTCTCCCAGCGCTGGTGCTGCGACCACATTCGCACTTCAAAACGCTGCCGCAGCAGTGCTGTACAGTCGCAAGTGTAGCCATACCCTGTATGTCTCTAAGGGAGGAGCACAATGGGGAAGCCCCAGGACATACATGATGTAAATTGGTCATGTGATGTGCTGCTCAGCAGAGGGACTAGAAACCAGCTGGGCCCTGTGTGACATTATCGACAGGAACAACATATCGCTATTATAGATCATAGTTGCAATCAAGATCTTGTAGTGGCACCAAATCTCCTATAAAGAGGATCAAATAAGGTGTCCAAGACAAGGTTATGGTTTGCTGGTTATGATTATGCTATCTGTATGCATGTATCATTTTTGTATTATAAATATTGGCTCTATACTGTCTGTATTTCAAACTTGTGCTGTGCTTCTGGGTGACACCCCAGACAATTTGGCATCAGCAGGGCCTAGCCCGCTTGATGGCCCATTAAGGACCATCAGCTATACCACTGACCCATTGAAAGAAGACAGATACATCTTGTGACTCAGCAAGGAATGCAAGTACATGCCTATGGACAGAACTCTAAGTTTTTTCCATGCCACGTGCTGGATAGCTTTTCTTTGGAACAAAGAAAGCAAAAGATTATAAAAGGCTGCTGCATCTCCTCGATCTTATCTTCAATCCTGCTTCTTGCCCCTAGAGGAACTTTGCTACAAACTGAGGCTCTGAACAAAGGACTGAATGACCCATCCCAGCTGTGGATGTACTCCAGAAACTTGATTTGAACTTGCAGTTATTCTATCACTGCTACAAGCCCAAACCAAGAACTGCCACTACTGTATGTCAGTGTTTCCCAAACTTGGGACGCCACTTGTTTAGGGAAAGCACCTGGCAGGCGAGGCCAGTTTGTTTACCTGCTGTGTCCGCAGGTCCGGTCGATCGTGGCTCCCACTGGCCGCGGTTCACTGCTCCAGGCCCATGGGAGCTGCTGAAAGTGGTGCGGGCCGTACTTGGAAACCGAAGCTGGAGCTGGTGCTCTGTTTGTTTAAATTTGAGTTAAATGCTGGGTCCTGACCTGGTTTGTTGTTGATTTGTCCTGGTTTGTTGATTTTTATCAAGTTACACAATAAAACACACAATAAAATTGTTACCAAAAAAAAAGAAAAAGAAAAGGAAAAAAAAACATTTCTCATAGCGTTGTGAATTATTTAGTTCCATGAACTGGAACCCAGACCTTCCCTCAATCTGTCATGTGTGAAAATGCTCAATACTGAAAGAATCCAGAGAAGCAAATCACAAGTGACCTGTCTGTTTAGAAAGCAATGCAGAGGATGCCAATTTCACTCTTTTCCCAGAAGAACAAAAGAAAATCTTAACCCTGTGTAGTACAAGGTGCCCCAGAGTCACTGTCACATGTAGGGATCAGATAAGCACCTGGTTTGTTCTGTCTGTGAATACAGCTTTATCCAAATTAAGCATGGCACATTTTATCATTCTATAATGGAAGAGACCTGTCATTCTTTGAATATCATCATATGGTTGGTGGCCAGCAGATAATGGATTGCTAAGTGTCAAGGTGACTGGCTTTGAATGTGCACAAAACTAAAAATTACAGACCTGTCATTCCATAGGTAGGCCACAATTAGCAGTCTATGCAACTTGAAATTTCCATTTTGCCAGCTGAATAATCAATTGGCTGCAGTTTCTCAATTTAGATGCATTTTAGGCCTTTTTGCATTCAGGATTTTATCTTTTTTATAAAGGTTTTAAAATAAATATGCAGTGCACTTAAGCAGATGGGGTCACCTTAAAAACAACCCTCTCTCCCCAAACACATTCACATATTTTATAAGCAACTCCTTTTACATTATTTTCTCCTGGTCCTGCTCTCACTTACAAAGTTTCTGACAGGAGTGTTGCGCTAAGGATCACAAGCAGCACCAGATTAACAGTCTCAAAGACAGTTTGCCACTATTAACTATTTAATCTCAAGTATACTTTTGTGAATGTTGATCCCAGTTCACTTGATATATGGCTTATAGCATAGTGTAACTAAGAATTAGTCATTTCCATATAGGGGAAATGTAGCTTCCCTTTGGTAGATCAGCACAAATCTCAAACTCTGTGGACACTACACAGATTGTAAATTGCCTGGGGTGGGTACCTTATCTTACTTTATGCCAGTAAAACACCACATAGAAATACAGTGATTTCTGAATGATACAACTATACAAAACAGCTCTGTGTTGTGTTGGTTGGTTGATATCAGCATAAGTGGTAAAAATAGTTGTAGTACATATTGTTACCCCTTTTTATCCAAGTGGTTCAGCAATATTTGGGGCAAAATGGGTTGTTTTTATTGGGAGGGGGAAAATGATGCTGGGGTCAGTTATTTCTTCGACGCAATCTTATTTACAAAGAATGTACACAAAGTAGTGTTTTGCAGGACACCGTAGGAATCAAACAACAGAAGACAGATTGCTTCCTCAATATTCCAAGCCTCTTTTTCCAACCAGGACTTTCCCCCCAAAGCCCTCTATCTTGGCTTTCTTTCAGGACCATGCGAGAAGTATTTCTGTAGTTGTTATTGCCTTCTTTATTTTCTTTTATGGCATTTCTGTCTGCTTCTCTCACTCACAACTCCACCAAACAATGTCCAGTGAAACCTCTCTGTCCACATAACTCAGCTCCTGACTGGCCTTGCATGTGACCTGTTTTAGCCAGTGGCTACTATTGTTTCAGAAATCTTACTTACAAAGGACTACTTACATTTATCCAGCTGTTATGCCCACCAATTTCAATGAGGTTTTAGCCAACTCTCTGTATAGTGATATACGCATATTTACAAGTCACAGGCCTAACTAAATATATATTTAGATGTAAAGAGTTTTGGTTCAGAAGCACTCATGTGTACTTCTTTTTCCAGCTTTGTTTCATGTGGGTAACCTCCAGAGCTTCATTTTGTCCAGAAGATCAAAGCTGAACGCAGCTGAAAACGCCATGTTCCATCTGGTTTCTACCTGAAATCATAAATCAGCCTAGGTTTGCTTGAAGCTCAGCTCAGGCATGCCAATAGGTTTGTAATACTTGATGAGCATGGGCCAACTTTCAGGTTCATAACAACATGAACCCTGGTAAATTTTGCCTAGTTTTGGGTTTCCAAAATAAAAAAGGTTTCC
Source organism: Gopherus evgoodei (assembly GCF_007399415.2). Classification (NCBI taxonomy): domain Eukaryota; kingdom Metazoa; phylum Chordata; order Testudines; family Testudinidae; genus Gopherus; species Gopherus evgoodei. Next base: position 94,860,106 of record NC_044325.1, read on the forward strand.
CATAGCAATGTTACTGCTGCTCAGCACTTATGCTTTATAAGCCTGATCCTGCAGCTACTTAATGAGAAGAATTCAGTAGAGCCTCATCCAAAGTCTATTAGAGTCAAAGGAAGATGCCTATGGACTTCACTGGGCTTTGGATAAGGTCTCTGTAGCTGTTTCAGGATCAGGATCTATGTTTTTGTAGCATTTTTCAAATATTAAACAACAAATCCTTACAACCGCCCTATGAATTAGATTGGTAACTACTCAGAGTGGGCTGAAGATCAGGAAAATGAGGTGAGGAAGGGAGTAAAATCAAGAATTATCTTAGCAAGTTGTAACACACTGAGTCTCTGAATTTCTCCTGTTTCTTTTCTCCTCTCAATAATCACTATAGAGATATCAGGACAGATCTAGCCATTGAAGGACTTGGTACCAGATGGGATCCTAACTTGCTCTGCTAGTAAAAGCATTTTCTTGTTAAACAGCCTGTGCTGGACAGATTGGTCTACATTCATCCTGGGTGTAACTCCACTGAAGCCCATGAAGATTCACCAGAGATGGAGTTGACCCTATATAGAATCACAGAAATGTAGGGATGAAAGGAACCTTGAGAGATCATCTAGTCCAGTCCTCTGCACTAAACCATCCATGACAGATGTTTGTCTAACCTGTTCTTGAAAACCTCCATTGATGGGGATTCCACAGCTTCCTTTGGAACCATATTCCAGAGTTTAACTATCCTTATAGTTACAAAGTTCCTTCTAACATCTAACCTAAATCTCCCTTGCTGCAGATTAAGCCAAACATTTCTTGTCCTACCTTCAGTGGACATGGAAAACAACTGATCACCATCCTCTTTATAACAGCCCTTAACATATTTGAAGATGATTGTTATCAAACACAAATTGATGATTTGCACTGTGTCTAACTGTGAAACTTGAAAACTGAAGTGGACATCACAATCTGGGCGGAGCAAGCCACCAACCGACCCAAACGGAGACATTCTCCATCAGGCAGCGGCCCACTTCAAGGAGCACCTTGCCCTTGAAGCTGAAAAGAGAGAGAGGAGGAAGGAAATAGAAAGAACTTTTTCCCAGCAGGCAGCTGGCCTGGATCAGACTCCTGAGTCATCTTAGGACCCATATTAAATCTATGGTAGAGATCATGCTCAAATTGAGAGATTGCCAGTGATGAACAGTGTAACTCTTACATGCTGTTTCACATGGCTGTTACATAGAATAATGTCTATGTATTTAGCATGTTCTGGCAAAGCAAAAAATAAAATATACAGAAATTATGGGCCCAATCTTGCTCCCATTGAAATCAATGGCAAAACTCTCCCAGTTTTCTATAGAAGCAGGATCAATCCTTCTGACATGTTACAACAGAACATTTACAATTCTGGAAAACCCATTTCTTTTCTAAGCACAGATTATGAAAGCAATCACAGCCCAACTGTTCATTCAAAAGTGAATAATTGTTTTAGAGTGAGTGTGTTTGTTTAATTTTGTAGGCACTTGCAGATCTTATGGTCACTGTAGGGACCACATGATGCCAGAAAATGAGAAACTGCACTATTTTAGACACTACTGTAACTGGGGTCATGTAATTATCTGATCACTTGACAGCCATGAATGTACTTATCCTCACACCATGCCCATGATTATTAATATTTACTATTTGTATTTCTTTAGCATCTAGGACTCCCAGTCACAGACCAGGATCCCATAATGCTAAATGTTGTACAAAACACAAAACTAAATGACAGTCCTTGCTCCAAGCATTTTACAATCTATGTACAAAGCAAAAGAAAAGATGGATGCAGACAGACTGGGGAATACAAGGAAACTTTAGACAGTTTTGGTCAGCATGATAGCCAGTGATTTCTACACACCAGTGAACTAACCATGATCAAATGTTTTGTAGGCTTCATGACAAAGCAGAATACTGAGGAGAGATTAGAAGGAGTTAATGAGGTAGCTTTATGGATGTTTAGGGAGAGTGACTCCCTAGCATGATGGACAGCATGGGAGAAAGCACAAAGGTGTTTGTTTGAAAATTTAAAAAGTGGGCAATGGAGGCTGGCATCATGGACCAATAAGAGGTGAGCACTGCCAGTTTGATAGTGAATGAAAGATGATAGATAGGATGGGTATTGGCCATGAAGGGCTTTGAAAGTGAAGAGAAGCAGCTCATGTTTGATGTGATAGACAAGGGAAGCCAGGCTAGGTTCTGTGGACAGGAAGGTGCAGGAGGTCAGACTAGATGATCATGATCGTCCTTTAGTCCTTTCTGACCTTAGAGTCTATGAGCCAATGAAGGAGTGTAAAGACAGAGGTGACATGGTCAAAGTGATGGGCTAGTAAAATGATCTTTGCAGCTGCATTCTGAATGGAGACGAGTGGGGCAAGATTGCATTTGTCAAGGCCAGAGAGAAGGATGCTGCAGTAACTGAGATGGGAGACGAAGAGAGTCTGGCCAACAATTTTAGCTGCATGGGTGGACTGAAAAGAAAGAATCAGCAAGTTTTAGATATAGCGTGACACAAGGATCTAGAGAGAGGTCCAAGTTGAAGATGATGCCTAGGTTATGGACCTGAGTGACAGGCAGGAGATGATGTTGTCCACAGTGATCAAGAAAGAAGTTAAGGATATGCTATTATCCCCATTTTACAAATGGGAAACTGAGGCATAAAGAGACTGGGATAAAATTTTCAAAAGTGAATTAGACTCTTTGGAGTCTAAGTTCCAGTGATTTTCACATTTACTGGGACTCAGTCTCCCAAGTCACTTAAGTGTTTTTGATCATTTTATCTTAAGTGATTTTGCCAAAGTAACACAGGGAGTCTGTGGCACCCGGGAATTAAGCCTGGGTCTCCAAAATAGCAGCCTAACCACTGGACAATCCTTCATCCCTCTTTCACTTGTATGTTTCACTGTTTTGCCATTATGGATGCAGCTTATGTAATCTGCACTGACTACTGTATAGCCATCTAAAGGAGAAAGAAATCAGATTCATTTTTCCTATTCCCCCCAAGTGTGAAACATGAAACTGATTCTCCATTCTGAAGTCAGTGCAGTTACTTCAGCATAAAACCGGTGTATCAGGGCCTAGGCATTTGCTATGAAATTTGCAGCTATACAATTTTGTATAGGTTGTAAGGTTGTGGCAGATGGCTGGCAAGTGCAAAAGAAAAATGATGCAAATCTCCTTCCACATTTAGGTGAAGCAATTTCCATTCTGTTCTGCTCTCTCGCTGCTGAAAGTTCACAAAACAGTGTAAAGAAAATTTTTATTTGTTCTGTAAGCCCTAGAAGTTTGCATTTTCATACAATGATGCAGTCCTTTTTCTATACTTTGAAATTGATTTATATTGAGACAGAGGTGCTTATTTTAATATATTTATTTGACAGTTTGCCCTGAGAAAAATAAGAAGCAGGATTGTATGTAACAGGCTGCCAAAGAATTTGTAATGGAGTTAGGATCATTCACTGGATGCCCCAAATCCAAAGACATGTTCTTGATTCTTAGCTTTATACTAGCAATGGAGTGAAAAATACATACATACAACCCTCTCTCTCTAGATGCTCTATATCTAAGGAGACTGCTGTTTGTGCTAGAGTCCACTTAACAGGTAAAATAATTATAATCTGAACTGAGACAAGGTGGGTGAGGTAATATCTTTTACTGGTGATAGTGAACGACAAACTTTCATACACCACAGAGCTTTTCTTCAGGTCTGCAGAGCTAGAAAATTATTTTCTTTCACTAAAAAAGTCCAATAAAAGATATTCGCACACCATTTTGTCGCACTCATATCCTGGGACCAACATGGCTACAACCTACACTGCAAATTATAATCAGAACTGTCCTTCAGTCAAACCAGCATAAGGACAGAAAAATCTGATTCACTGGTTCATGGTAGTAAAACCACTTATTTTCACCCAAGCCATACTCCATGGAGTGGGATTCTTTGGCCCTAATGTGGAAGTTTCAGCTCCTGTGTAAAGTATTGTTCAGAGAGTAGGAAAATAACCTTTGTTATATTTTTTTACCACAAATATAAGCCACTTACCTGATATCTCTGGCCTCAGTGTGATGGTGAGGTACGGTGCTAAGGGTACTGCTGTATTAGCAAAATTCGTATGTGGAATTCATGCACAGATCTTGATTAGGTAATACAAGAGCCCTTTCTACACTACAGCTTCAACCAATACTGACACTGCCAGAGCAACACGGGTGCTCAATTATGACTTCATTTTTGTAAACTCACCCTGACAGTGTCATCTACAAAGATCAGGACAGAAGGGGAAATGCCCCAATTTAGCACACTAATTAGCACAGTAGGTCTTCCCATTGGTGGAGACAGGAAATACAGCAACAGAACACTAGGAGGTGCTACAATTCACTAAGAAGCATTGCTGTAAGTCAAAGGATAGCATTTCACCTAAGCATGTGGGGGTGCTTGGAGAAGTCACCATGAAACTATGCCACCTCTCTGTTCATTTACCAACATGTTTTCACATCTCATTTTGAGGTGGAACAGATAAAGTAACCAATACAGAGCAAAGAGAGCATAGGCCCAGCCCTACTTTACTTGGAGTTTTGCCGTTGACCAACAGAAATAGGCCCTTTACCTGTACCAAGAACAATATATACTTAAGCAAAAATGAAAAGACCCCAGTTGGTTCTCCTTGCCTGTTGTCAACATATTAAGACTCTAATTTCCCTCCAAGCCCAGTCAGTTCAATTCTCAAGATGTTGATACAGCCAATAGCATAAGCATATTTGGTTTATAAATAGGGGGCACATGGATGAGGTGTGAAGAGGAAAGTTTGTCAAGTTTTCCATACCATCCTGAGAAAACGTTTGGCAAAAAATACCACACTCTAATGTCTTCAGCTGCTTCTCTTTAAAAGAAGTAAGAATTTAAAAGCTAGCTGCTAAAAGAATACCATATTCTTAAAACCATGGGTACATTTAGATTCCACATTAAAATGACCATAAATAATATAGTGACTGCATGTGTCAGGTTAATATTAAAAACACAGGCTGCCTGGCACATACCAACTACTAATATTCCACTACAATCTGATATAACAGTGGTGGGCTTAAAATTGAGAAATTTTAGGGATGGGGTGCAGGGAGAATCTTTCCTGAAAGCAATTCTGTCACATTATGTGTCTGTATCTTTCACCATGTCTGAGCTGTCAGTGAATTATAGCTTTGATGTGTTCCCATAACTAGCCTCCTGAAAAAGGTACAATTCTGAATATTTCAGACTTGCACTGGCTTTATAATATTTTTGTTTTTGTGCATTGCCATGCTTGAAATGCAACCTCGAGCTCTGAATGCTGACAGACTCCATTAGCATTAATGCTGTTCTCTTATCTTCCACTCTCTCTCTTTCTCTCTCTCGCTCTCCTTCTTGTCTGATGGTTCACTGACACAGTTGACAAGGCTGACACCACCAATCAGCTTCTACTCAGCAAGGTCACTGTTCAGACTTGACTCGTGATTGGCTGCTGTGCTTCAGTGTGTTATTACTGTCTGATTTGATCGGAGGCAGGGGGTGGTCTCCAATCAAACAGAGAAAAGGTCCTGGAGAAGGTAATTAAATCCTGTCAGAGGCAATTATCGGTTCCAGGGCCATGACTCTGGCACTGAATGCAGATGATCTGAAGCTCTATTCTTGTAGAAATTCAAGAGGGCTTCTGGCATGGATCAGTTAGACATAAAGGAAACAGCAGGCTTTTTGCAAACAATGCAGTTCTGTATTTTGAACCTTTCTGCACATTGCACCCCCCCTTTATTGTTAGAGTTTGATTACTACTGATCAAAGAAATATTTCTTTCACCTCACATTCTAATTAAATGAATAGATAAGATTTTCTTATCCATTATACATATGACAAGTTACAAATCAGAACTTTTGATCCAAAATATTGGCTACTTAAAACATCTTCCATCAAGGCAAAATGGCTTCTAATAATAGAAATATGCCAAATTGTTGTTTTTTTAGTGGAAAACCAGCATTGAAATTGAATTGTGTACTTAGAATGGATAATACCTCATCTTTAAAATCTTATTTATGTAAATTGGGAGTTTGTTGTTGTAGCGTGACTTCCTATTAATAAAGTATAATGACACTAGCATAAATATAAGCTTTTGAAATACAGTACTTGGTAGTCTTTTAAACATGTCAGAGTGTATTTCAGTGATTTAGACATTAAATTGTTCAGAATAAGCTTAAATGTCTAATTGCAATTTACCATAAGGACTTTCAATTTTACTAAAGCATGATAAAAATTGTCTGTACAGTTATATATACAGTGTAAATACACATGGAAACTGAAACTAAAAAAGATCTAACATTTAACACAGAATAAAAACCCTTCCCTAATAACAGACATTTTCCTGTTTTTACCCTGGGTACCCATTCTCAGGCATGCTTCAAAATATTATCTAAGGACCAGATTCTGAGCTGAGACACACCACAATAAATCTGGAGTAATACCATTACAGCAAATGGGGTTACTCCAGATTTATATTGGTGTAATGGAGATCAGAGTCTGGCCCTCTACCTTCATACCTAGGTCTAGTAGAGGAACACCTCCTTACACTTAGAGCTTAGGTTGCGACTGACCTTGCACAGGCACAATGGGGGAGGCAGGGTGGAGGAAAGAGAAGGATGTGTAAAAATCCTCCTCCGTTGTGGAACCCACACAAGGGCTGATCGCCACTGTAGCCTCGGTGAACAAACTCTGTTCCTTAGTAACACACACTGTTCCATTTCAACAGTCTGCACAAACATTGCATTGAGAGTCAGATTGCAAATGATGGAACCTCTGTTTACTGAATTCTTAATTTGTGAGTTTTGCAAGTCTGGGATGGCTCAACCACCATTTACACACAGGTCAGTTCAGCTGCTGATGAAATATTTTAACTAAGATTCAGCACAAATGCACTGCTATTTTTGTCTGAGTTTGGTTGCTTTTTGTTGGTTCACCAAATTATTTAACTTGAGACTATATTGTGGACTGGTTTTACATTGCCACACTGGGGCATAAAGGGATGTAGCCTCTTAATTTCAGCAGGAGAGCAGAATGCTGCACACCCAATTTCCATCACCCCCACAATAAATACACATGGAATGAGTGGAGCCTTGGCTTTGCCCTCAATGCCCCAGTCAGAACAACTAAACTGGTGCAGGAGGGGAGGGGGGATTAAGCTGATACTTCTAAAGGTCAGTAGTAGGAGATTATTTTTCCCCACGAACAAGTAAGGTTCAGGAAAGCAGTAGCAATTCCCTGAGCTACATTGAGGTGATGCAACTGCACACCACTCCTGACAGCAGGCTGCACCTCACTCTGGACAGCAGGCTGCACCTAAAGGCACATCTGGCCTATCATTTATTCATTTGAAACTGTGGGCGTTGTTCCTGCAGTATGAACCGCTAGGGCCGAGCCCTGAACTCATGTGACATCTCAGTGACTTCAACAAGATGGTGCACAGGTACAAACTAGTGGACTGCATTTCAAGACAAACAGTCATGGACAGAAAAGTGAAAAGATCAGATCCGTATACATGACTTGGTGAACCAATATATTTAATTCCACCTGTTATGCACTAGTTTCAACACTACAGACCACATTATCCTTGCCAAAAAAACACACGCTAGATAGGCAGATGGATATAAAATACTAGAGTAATTGTCAGAATCATCTTGCGTCTTTGAAAAGGAGCCCTTCGAGGTTATTATTTTAGGGTTTGATCCTGCAAGAAGCTAAAGGTAGAGGGTTGAATGCTCTTGATGCTTACACAAAGGTCTCTTATGGAAACTCCTCTATAATCAGATGAGCTTTGCACTATGTGCAAACTTCAACAGACTCAGGCTCTGTCAGGTCACTGGGAGAAATACGTCCAGAGTTGTACCTCAACCCATCCCCATGAGAAAGCCCTGTTACCAGCCCCACAACATTTACATTAACAGACTATTACCTCACATTGCCTCAACTGACGTGGCAAAGCATGAGAGAAGAGAAGGAGGTTCTCCTGTTATGTAGCTTGGGCACAAAACCATAGGGCTTTATAAATCAGTATCAATGCTGTGGGTTGTAGGGGGAAGGTCCATCCCACCTCAGTTGTAAGGGGTTTAAGTCATGTCTCCATAACCCATTCAGTCCCTGAATCTCCCCGCAGAGACTGCCAAAAAAAGCATGGCAGTTGGTGACAATCACACTAGTGGTTTCTGAAAAGTGGGACACTTGTCAGCCTGGAGCTGAGTGGACATTGACTCAGTTTATTTACATTGACTAACAAACAGCTGTCAGATAATAATGACTTTCAGTCACTATCAACCTATGGCAGACTCTAACCAATGGCCTATTACCAATCACTTGAGCTATCCAGCCCCACATGATAGAAATGTTGATTGCCTGCCATTGTTAAACCTTTCCCGTACAGTTAGTAAAAGCAAGTCTCTTCTTAAGAAATGGAATAAATATTATATTCTTTGGAGGAAGATACTTTTCTTAATAACCCATACTTTTAAATGTAATGTGCCTGATTCTCAGCTCTAACTGAGCTGCATTCAGTGAGGGATCTCAGGAGTCAAGTGGCTCTAAATCAGCATTCTGCTCCCCAAATCCTGGGCTAGCAGGGGAACAGCCTGTCTCCTAGAATAGCCTGAGAGCTGATCCAGCAGCAGTGGGTTCCTAGGGACTGCCCTACAACCTGTGATAGCCTCCCACCCTTAACCTGCCCTTGACATTCTCACTATGAAAGAGAGCAGGGGCAGGGGGAGGAGACTTGTTTACATGGCTTTACACCAATGAGGTGTAATTCTTCTACTAGGTGGTGTCAACCGAAACAAGGGCTGGGTTCCTCTTAACATCACACAACAGAAACAGCTCAAGTCCCTACCCAGAAATCTGGGGAAACTAAACACCACCTTTCAGTGTCTCTAAAAGACAATACTTCTCCCCTTGCAAGCACTGAGTCTGTGTACAACAAAATTAAAATTTTATTAAGAGAAGAGGGAACACAGTATTAATTTGGGAAAACACCACAATGACTCAAAAGTATGCAAACAATAAGTGAACACTCACCTCCCACAATCTTGGGCAGTAGTCCTTTGCCACATCTTCTCACCGTGTGATGCAAATGTCCAAAGGGACATTCGTCCATTAACTTGCCACTTCCGCTTTCCTTCTGCTGCACCCCACTCATGGTTTGTTGTCAGAGGTCAGAGAAGTCCCAGAGTCTGGGGTAATTTCTGGTGGATTTAACTCCCACCTACAGAGGTGATAGTAATTACCTCTCCCACTGCCTCCATTGCTGCTTACTACTGTTGTGGCTCACTGCTGCCGTTAGCTGCTATGCAGTATTCTGAGTTTGCACTACCTAGCCCACTTCTCAGTGATTTCAACTGTTAGTGATTTGACTAGGTAGTGAGGAACCTCGCTGCTGCTGCCTCCACTGCATCTTTCACCGCAACACCATCCCCAAACCAGATCTAAGGCCCAGCCCTCCCAAACCAGCCAATCTGTGATTTCGGCTTTGGTGATCGCTATGAAGAAACAAGGACTCTAAAGACAGAGCTGATTAGATCCCTTGATTAAACACTGGAAGAGGAGAAGGGTCAAATGTACCCAGGACCCTTTAAACAACAACAGCTGGCAGGAACACCTTTCTATACTCCCTATGTCTTTCATTTGGATTTTGGCCTCCCTATCCCTTACTTAATGAATGAGATCACGTTAAGGGTGACCCCTCTCAATTAGGGTACACTAAGTACAGTTCTGTGGCTCTTTAGTCATACAACAAGAAGGGCCGGCCTTAGAATTTATGGTGCCCTAGGCGAGATTATTAAACTGGTGCCCCATGCCTGATCTGCTCTTAGCAACACAAACATAAGCTTACAGTATTGGAAAACTTGCCACATTCACGTTATTAAAACCAGTTTAACTTAATTAAGCACACTGTAATGCTGATGGACTAACACTAAAGAAGCAGCACTATAGAAAAAATTCTGATAGAATGATGCAAATTTTTTTTTAATTTATCAAAATTTTATTGGAAATTTATATGAAGAGGTATTGAAACAAAGATTTGTTTTTAATTAAAAGCAATCTTTCTGGCTTTTTTGGCTGCAAAATCAGTAATAATGTCATCCTATGACAAAGACAAAGTCGTGTCTTGTTCGATTGCAAGAATAGCAAGACCAGTTAAGCGTTCCTGACTCATTGTAGAGCGGAGATAGTTTTTAATGAGCTTTAGTTTTGAGAAACTCCGTTCTCCTGATTCTACTGTTAAAGGAATTGTCAGTAGAATACGAGTGGCAATGTACACATTAGGATATACGTTAACAAGTTTGCGGGTATGAATAAACTGTACAATGTCCATCATTGATTTTGCATGTGGCAACATTGATGACAGTGTACTCAATTCTTCGTACAGTTCAAGTCCATTTAAATCAAAACTATCACTGTGCTTCAGGAGGCTCTCTAGGTTCTTGCACTTTGTCATTAGTTGCTCTTGTTTTCCTATTTCGTTGAATTTAGTTATGTCATACAAAAATCCAAACTGTTCATGGTGTACTTGCAAGGTATTAAACCTTTCATCAACAGCAGATACTGCTTTATCCATCACAACATTAAAAAATTCAACCTCAAATTTCTTTTCTGGATCATCTATGGGCATGATCTGCTGTACAGATTCTTCACAAAGAAGTGTCCCTGGCCTTTTTAACTCATATTAACTATGTATTTACTTTATGAAAGTTGGAGAAAACATTGTGAAAACGTAAAACATTGGCTGCCCAACTTCTGGGCTGGCAAAAGTTATACTGACTCACAGGGAAAAAAAAAAGCAGGAGAATCTTAGTACAACATATGGTCACTCTATACCAGGGGTCGGGTCGGCAACCTTTCAGAAGTGGTGTGCCAAGTTCACTGTAATTTAAGGTTTCTCGTGCCAGTAGTACATTTTAATGTTTGTAGAAGGTTTCTCTCTAAGTCTATATTATATAAATAAACTATTGTTATTATCTGAGGTCTTGGCCACCAGTCCTGCTCAGGCCACTGCCAGCTGAGTAAATGAAACCCCAAACTGGCAGCGGGCTGGTGGCTGGAACCCTAGACAAGGATTCCAGGCCCTGCTCAGCCCGCTGCTGGTCTGGGGTTCTGACCACCAACTCCTACCAGCCAGGATCTCAGCCGCCAATCCCCCCTCAGCCCACTACCAGCCTGGGATTCTGCTCACCCAGGCTGGCAGGAGGCAGAGTGGGGCTGGCGGCTGAGCTCCTGACTGGCAAGGGGCCGGCAGCCAGAACCCTGGAGTAGCAGTAGGCTGAGTGCTGCTGGCACCCCAGACTGGCAGCAGACTGAGCCACTCAACCCCCCATCGGCCCTGCTCAGCCCGCCACCAGCCCACTCAGCCTGCTGCCGGCTGAGTGAATGGAACCCCAGGCTGACAGCAGGTTGAGTGGTTCAGCTGGCCTGCTCAGCCCACTGTCAGCCTGGGGTTCCTTGGGGGTCCCCAGGCCAGCAGCAGGTGCTGAGTGGGGCCTATGGCTGGTATCCCAGCTGGCAATAGGGCAGCAGCCGGAACCCCAGAGCAGTGATGGGCTGAGACGCTCAGCCTGCTGCTGCATACCATTAAAAATCAGCTCACCTGCCACCTTTGACACGTGTGCCGTAGGCTGCCGACCCCTGCTTTATACACTAGTAAGGAGATGAGCATATTACAGTTGTTGGAGGGCTCTTATCGGGAATAACAGGCTATAGGAAAGTCAGTCAACATTTTTTGTTTCTCTGATGAAAACTGGCCCACTCCCTGCCTCAAACCAAACCTGTCACTAATAATTGTCAACAACTTAATTTTCTGTTTTTGGCTAAGATATTGATTTTTTTTTAAATAATATTGAAATTGGATTCAGGATTGTTAGCAAGAATTTTTGGCAAACAAAGTTGTTAAATGACAATCTAAATGGCAACATAGTACTGCTTTCATGCTTGGCTCACCCCCCAGCCCACTGGTCCAACAGCTGCAGTAGAGGAGGAGATAGGTGGAAAACTGCAGGACCCCAAAATCTACCTCTTGGGGTGCAGAGTGGCAGCAGCAGCAGCAAATCCTCAGGTCCAATCACACGCCAATGGGCACCACCACCAGCCTTATGGACCATGGTGAAGTTAGCACAGCATCTGATCTCAGGGACAGGGCACCCATGGAGCCACAGCAGCTCATCCTGCCCTATGCAGCTCCCCCCGGATGAGATGGATAGCTGGCAGCTGCCAGCCTGGGGGAGAGGCGCTCCCCAGCTAGGGTGGCCAGATCCAGATGTCCTGATTTTATAGGGCCAGTCCCGATATTTGGGGCTTTGTCTTATATAGGCACCAATTACCCCCACCTAGAGTGACCAGACAGAAAGTGTGTAAAATCAGGACAGGGATGGGGGGGGGGGGGTAAAAGGAGCCTATATAAGAAAAAGACCCCAAAATTGGGACTGTCCCTATAAAATAGGGATATCTGCTCACCCTACCCCAATCCCGATTTTTCACACATCTGGCTAACCCCATCCAAACCCTGTGTGACATTCCAATTCTGGCTGCCTGCCCAGGAAGTGAGTTACTTTCACTTTCATTCCTCAGCAAGCAGCTACCCCCAGCACCTCACCCAACCCAGCCCTGACGGAGGGGAGGGAGGAGAGAGAGAGGGGTGCTCCTGGGGAGGAGGAAGAAAGGAGGGGGTGCTCCGTGGGGCATGGGGGAGAAGAATGGATGTTATGGGAGACAACAAAGGATACTGGTTCCAGAGCCACAGCCTCACCTGACCTCAGCTGGGGGGAAAGAGTCACACTCACAGGTGAGCTCCTCTCCCAACCCCCACCCCCTCCCCTTCCCAGAGACCCCAGCAGCCAATCCCGTCCCTCAGACTGTGCTGCATTCGGCTCTCTCTAGGACCCAGCAGCCCTGCTTCTACACTGTCTGGGCTGCCTGCAGAGTGGTGCCCCCAGGCAGTGTGAGGCCCTATGCCGTTGCCTATTCTGCCTATGCCTAAGGACGGCCCTGACAACAAGGATAACATCCAAGACTTTTTTAACCCAAAACTGTCAAAAGTGATCACTTTGGGAAAGCAGGTATGTCTGCTGAACACCTAGGCAAAGTAGGTGTGTCCATGCAAATACAGTCTGCTCTTGATGAATCTTCCCCACAGTTCATCAACAGATCGCAGGAGAGAGCTCATTCAGGCCACTAGCTTACAGCAGGATTCCCCTCAGCTAGGGGAATCCCCAGCTGTTTCCTTAGGGCAGCTTTCCAGCTACTTTGTGCTGCCTGAGTAGTGCAAAGCACCTAGACCGGATTGGCCAAGAATGTTTATTTAATACAATATATTAAAACCATGTCCACTTATTTCTCAGCTTTAACTTTATTGAAGGAAAAAAGGGCTGACCTTATAATTGGGCTTTTCTTGATTTCTAATCAGAGTTCTAGTAACGTATGATCTGGGGAAAATGCATGACAAAAATGTAACTTTATTAAGGAATATTTTCAGCATAATGCAGAAGGAACAATAACTTGTTAACAAAAATAGAGTTGGGTGTGCAATTCTCCAAGCAGAAATGGTTTTAAAAAACAAAGTACTCAGAGTAAAGTACAGCACACAAGATTGAGTAAATAAAAGAGGAGACATCTGTAGTTGTTCTTCAGCCCTGAGTTCAGATTTCCCAAGTTAACTCTTTTACCTTTCAGTTTACTTCCCTGAATGGTGGGCTGCAATGTTCGTATTTAAAAAAATAAATACCTCTGTTCAACATTGAACACTATAACTTAAAATGGGCATAGACTTAAAAATATCAAATACTTTTGCATAAGCCTTTTGGAAAAATCCAGTGATAACCCATTTTTTAAACAATGATATAAAATTCTATGAAAACCTATAGAAAAGTTTTTATAGCACCCTAATGGCTTCCTCATTATTAAGAATTCTCCAGAATTTTTCTATAAAGGGGCACTCTAAAACAAGATAGAGCTCCTTTCTGTAACTATCAAGATCTGAGTTTGGGATTCTGTGTGTCCCTTGCAAAGTTGACAATCATAGCTACCTAAAACTGCTTAGCTGTTGCAAGAAAAACACAATATCTTAAATTCACGTCTCTGGTTTAAAATGTGTCAATTCATAATTTTTTCAACTTACTCATAATTATATACACAAAAATCACAGGTATGGAGAAACATGCTCCCTTTTACACAAACACTGAGTAAAAACCTTTGTACGGGATACTGATCAGTAGTCAGAGTATGTGACATTTATCTCTTACCCCAGAAACATTTGATATTAGAAACTGTAGCTGTATTGATTGGCCTCAAAGATTACATGATACGTTACTGATTCCTAACTGGATGAGAGTGACTCTTCGTATCTGGTCTGCAAACCTGATTTGACATTTTACAAATTCAGCAATGTACTTTCTGTGTACATTCTGCAACATTCACTTAAAATTTACTGTTTCCACAAACATCCATCCAGTAAAATCCACCAAAATCAAATGGAATGGAGGCACAAACAGTCCAGGCAAATTTGTTTAATAATTCAAATAGATATTCTCTGAACATCTTGCAGTATTTTCCCAGCTCCTGTTAACCATCTTACTTTTTCTGCTTTGTTTGTGAAATCATGAAAACCAACAAAAAAGTTGATTCTATCAAACATGAAAGGCTGGCTTTCATTTGAGACAGAGCATAGTCAGCAAATCACATAGGTAAATTTCAGGCACCCAATATTCAATCTTGTATGGTTTCTTCCTTCCCACACATGTCAAACTTCAAATTCATTTTGACAACTAAACAATGTTTCCTTTATTTCATTATAGTTCCCTTATTTGGAGTCAAAGCTCCATGACAATTTAGTAGAAATGACAAGAAAAAAAATCGGGTAGATAGGTACCTTATTTTAAAGATCTCTTGCAAAGATATGTTGGTAAACACTCGATCTGTGTTTGATTTACTTTGAAGGCAATATCCAATTCTTATTCTATTCTGCAAATCCCACTGCAGATCCAGTTCTTGTGATTAATATTCTACTTCTTTAAAAATAAGGCATCAGGCATACTGGCCAGAGGTTAAAAGAAAGCAGGCTATTCTGTGCTTTCTCATTTCCATGTGGTTTTTGAAGCTACACAGCATGTTTCTTAATATTGTTCAACCATCATTACAAACCTGGCTTCAGATTTTTTTAATCAATTAAATGCAATAATAAATATCTTACATTTGTGTGGCATCTGTTCACTCCAAGTTTCTTTAGTCAGTTTATATGTAGCAATTGTTTCATGCACCATTAAAATGCAACCACTTAGGTAGCAGAATGCAGCAAATATTTACTAATGCACAACAGTTTGTGACAGGAAGTATGAAAAAATATAAGATTCTCAGCTGCTTGTATTATCCAGTGAGAGCAGCTGATAGGGATGGTGCAGGGCTGCAAAAGAATTGGTTACAGCTTTCTGATTCTGGTACCAGTTTTTATGCCAGTCACAGAGTAGATCAGGGCAGCCACAAGGTTGCTCCAATCTACATTGGCTAGTTATTGTCCTCCCAAAGAGTTATTCACCAGCCAGAGATTTACAAAGCATAACTGCACTTCCAGACATGCTCTTTTCTAACCTTAACTCCCCATGTTGGCACCTACAGCAGACAGGTTGACGTAGAAGCCAACTCCATATGCAATACAAGAGTTGGGGAACTGTCCACAGCAGGCAAGTCTCCAAATGGAGAGATCTGCTGTTTTCTGGCCCTCTGGTACTGAAAGAGAGGGGCAGAAGGGTTGGAGGTGGTCAGAGAATCTGAACCATGTTATCTATTTGAAACTCTATGGGGGGAATTTCGGTAGGCAGAATCTAGTTATAAAAATTGCAGTTGGCCAGGACACAAGGCTAATGACCAATTCATAAGAAGTATCGTGGAATCTTTAATGACCACAAGAGGTCAATCCCTTGGTGTTATCACACATCTTCAGCAGTGCTGCATCCCCTAGCATGCTGAGGCACAGGTTCAGCACACACTCAAAGGGAACGGTCTGCAGGCCATCTACTAACTTGCTAAAACCACCACCAGCAGCATCCTGGGTATTCCTTAAGTATTTCCCACCCAACACTGCTTAGCTTGTGAGATCTTATGGGATCTCACCCAGTTAACCCTGCAAAGCCGGAAGAGAACAATGTGAGTACTCATTTATTTTCAGAATCTTTTGTTTTCAAGCTCTTCTAATGACAACTTAATATACCCATCATCTTACTTTAGTTTTTTAAAGAGAGTATTCATGACAGCATAGAAGAGAAGCTATTGCTAATTGACCAAGCTAAGTTTACACATTTGTAGCAGAGAGACTTCCTATATATCCAGGATGTTTCACTCTTTTATATCTAAACTTCGTTGACTTCTATATATGTCACTATTACATTGTGTTCTGTTCTTTTATGCAGGATGGCTGAAGTTGATTAGCTGAGGTATGCTCCTACAGTGAAATCTCGACCCTACTGAAGTCAATGGGAGTTCTATCATTGACTTCAGTGAGGCCAAGATTTCAACTGTAATGTTAATGCCTTATGGCATCACACCTGCTGCGAAAGCGAAGAGGTCAAACGTTAAAGCCTGTTCTCAGGCAAAATTTTATTCACTTTAATGGGAGTTTTGCCTGAGTAAGCACTGACTAAGAACTTAGTGAGGACTTCAGGATTCAGTCTATGGTGCTCTTCAAGAAATGTGGCCCTGATTAAATAATGCCCTTAAGCATGTGCTTCAGTTCATTTTTAATCAGAAAAACACATAAGGCCATGCTTACTTGTAGGCACATGCTTTAGTTCCAATTGACTTTAAGCATATGTTTGAGTGCTGTCCTGAATACGGATGCTTTCCTGAAAGGGGGCCTTATGCTGTGGATCTAACAACAATGGAGGAAGAGTCTGCAAATTATCCCTCTGTCAATTAACAGTAATAACAGTATTTTTCATTTACAGCCTGTGGTGGTTTACATAGTCAAAGCACTATAAAAATATAAACTAACTATGCTTTAGCTGGTGTCTTCTGGACCCTGCGAGAATAGTACTGTGGCCATTAAGTTCTCCCTGTCATCATAGTTGTACTTTGATGAAGCGGAAGTCCCAGGCAGTAGCCCGTGGGAATAGACTAAGAAGAAGAGACTGCAAGAAATGACAGAATACAGAAAAATAAATTGTGTCAACCATTCTAGTGATGGACTCCATGTGATGAAGAAATAGACTTCAGAGACAGAGAGGGAGAGAGAGAGAGTAGAGAGGATGGTGAACTTTATATCAGCCTCAAATCCCATATTGATTTACCGCATTCACTTTTTCAGAGTGGTGGGAAATTCAAGTCGGTGTGTAATATTTCTTCAGTGGGAAGTCAAAGCAATTTAGTCATAGCAAAAGGTAAGAGCTGGAACACTGAAGTAGTCTCCCTCTTTTGTGATGTCCCATCACCTCCTAACTTGTCACTCACATTGGCAAAAATACTTTAGAAAAGTTAAATTGTTCCAGTGAAAAGCACCTGTTATTGGAGATTAGATGCCATTCAGAAAGTTGTTATTTAATTTTTCTGGAGTCAAAGAACAGTGGTAATAATGAAGACCTCAGTAGAAAGATATGATCTTCTTACTATTGAACTTATTAAAGAAAATAATATATTTGAAACTAGCATGGAGACAGCTGAAAATAAACTAGACTGATAACTAAGCTTTGAATATACAGAGCTGCAAAAAAATGGAGAGTTCACGTATTGTGGAATTTCCCAGAGAATGAGAAAGGAAGATGATGGAGGTATTTCTGTATTGTCTGAGTTGGCTCATTCTGCAGCATCTTGATCTCTCATTACTAAGACATTGTGACAGGAAATTTTACAATATTTACTGATCTGTGTCATGTGACAAATATTAACCACCGTGTATGAAACTCATATGCTAGAAGGTGATGAAGCGAAACGAGAAAGCCAGCTTTCCTGCTATTTGGTTTGTTCTCTGTGACACAGCCACCTATATATTCCTGCCTAAGATGATTCCCTAATACAAAGGAAGTGCACGACAGAAATTAAGGTACCATTTAAGTTTTTAGATTAATTAGTATTTAGTTTTACTATTTAGTTTAGTTTAGATTTAATTAGTAATTAGTACACTTACATAGAGCCTTTCATCTGCAGCACTCAAGTGC
Source organism: Gopherus evgoodei (assembly GCF_007399415.2). Lineage (NCBI taxonomy): Eukaryota > Metazoa > Chordata > Testudines > Testudinidae > Gopherus > Gopherus evgoodei. Next base: position 94,878,313 of record NC_044325.1, read on the forward strand.
TTTGCAGAACTTTACAATGTACAGGCACCACTTCACCTACAGCTCAAATGTTGCACAATTTGAGACAGGAAGTGAAGAATACTGCATCCTCTTGAAACTGCAGAGGGAAACAAAGACAGATGTAATTACCCAAAATGCAATCTGGTCAGAATACATGTGGTTAACATTTCAGCTTTATGTCTCATCTGTAAGACAGCACCTCCAGTAGGAAAGTGCTCCCTAATAACATGATGAGGAATAGGTTCAACACTGACTTGCTTGTTAGGTCAGACAAGAACATAGTCAATGTAAAGGCAGCCTGGGAGTGGAAACCACCCAGCATACTAAGAATCAAATACCACAGAGATTGAAATGCTAGCCTTGTGAGCTAGCTTTACTGTCCTAAATGTGATTATAGTGACAGTCGTATTCCATTTTTGTATCCTTTTTGTATTTAATTTCATTTTGTTTATTATTTGTATAGTGTCATGGCTGTCCACCACAAAACTGTTACTAAGAACCTGCTACATATTCTACAACTAAGAAAATATGCTGAACAAACAAGACTGGTGCCTCCCCAACATATATTCTCGATTATAATGGTTTGCTACCTTCCCTCCTCAGCCAGCATACAGTATTATTTTCCCATCATATAGAGCCAGGATCTAAGATGAATTTCTAGAATTCACTGTGTTACACTGGACTGTCAGCAGGCTTGCTTACACTGCCATGTGTAAGACATGCTGCAGGCTCTCGTTATCTCTCAGTAAAGCTTTGCTGTGGTCTGGCTGTCAGAGCTACTTTGGCATTTTTCAGTGTAGCGACAGGTTTTCTGAGCTCAGCAGCCCACACCATGCTATTCTTCAGTAGCACCAGCATACAGTAGACAGTGGTCTTCTAACTTGAGATTGACTGATAAAGCAGAAAAGCCTGCAGAGCCTGTAAGAGAGGGACACAGACATAAAGGAGTTGTGCCCATCAACTTTCTTCAATGTGATTTATCTTTTTAGATAAAAATTTACATCTTTGAGAATGAGCTCAATTCCAGACCAGCAGCCTGTATCTGTATCAGGACTCTGTATGTTCTGAACCCCACTTAGTTAAGAAATAAGAACATTGTGATGCTGCCCCACTCCCCCAGGAAACACAAAACATTTTATCTTCAAGCTTTCAAAATTTCTTTTTTCACCATACTCTAAATACCATTGTTGGGAATAAAATCCTGCTTTAATTATTTCAACACTTATTGACAGATTATATTTTAATAATAATGCTTGAAGGTGTATTAAAGTTTGATATTTGCTCCTGTTCACACAAAGCACTCTAGCTCTCTGTATGTCTCTCTCTCCATTTCTCTCTCTCTCACACTCACACACAACCAATTTTGCAGGTGCAAAAAGTTGCAAGCATTAAAACAGAGGCGACATTGGTTTCTTTGTGTGTTTTGGATTATTCTTCGTGCTTAATTTTCAACCAAATGACATAAGCTTGATGTCAATGAAAATATGACAATTTACACCAGTGGAGAATCTGTTCCAAAGTGTTGAGGAGTGGGTCTCATATGGAGACTCATTTCCTTGTCTGCTAATCTAGCAGTCATTTCCTTACACTTTGTTTCTTGCCAGAAACAGGGAAGAGGTTCTCTCTACAGCAACAAATATCTATCCAATTGTACCCCCTGGGTCTGGGGAAATACCCATTGCATGTGAATAGATTCAATGCAAAAACTTCAGCATTTGTAAAGAATGAGATTCATTCTGGAACACAAGTAGAAAACCCCAGAATTTGTTCAAGTGTCCCAAGTAAAGTATTGCCTTCTCTGTATAGTATTATGTTAAGCTGCATTAGTTATGCTGCTTCCTGCAATAAGACAGGATTTGAGTTGAATGTTTGATAACCAGATCATTTGGAAAGTTTAGTGAGTGATATAGTTGGACAAATTTAGAGATGACCCACCATAGGAATACCAACTAGCTGTACCTACACCATATACAGCTGTGTAGTGGGATAACACAGCTTGGACTGAGACTGCAGATGAACATGGAATTAATATTTAATTAAATAAAAAGTCCCATTTAGTTACTGCAGATTAGAGTTGGCTCTTGCACAGTATAGTTCTTTCTTAATACTACCATGAAAAAAAAACAAAGGAATTAGAGTAGAAAACCTAAAAGACTATTTCTAACAAAAAGCAGAGCCTACTTTCTCTAGATTTACTCACAATAGCATCCAAAAACTTTCTACTATTCCATTGCATTTGAATAGCTAGCATAGGGCTGCACATTCCTGGTAGGAGGCAGTATATGTGCACCATGAGCAAAAGCTTTCTATAAAAAGCACTTATCAGACAAGTGCAGTAGGAGCCCAATACAATAGTATTGTTTCAGGTACGTTTAGGCTGTTGAAATGACACAAAATAGACTAGAGTTTCTTTTTATGGCATTTTTCGTACTTATGGCATTGCAAAGTCATTTGTTCAATACTTGTAGTAGCAGTTAGTAACCATGTAGACAATAGCTCACACAGAGTTTAGGCAATTAGAAGCTTTTTTTTTTTTTCTTTTTTACAGAAAGCGAGAATAAATTAATATTGGCCAGGACACTGTAAGGATAAGTCATCACGTTATTTGAGTGAGAGTGACCATGATAAGAAGATTACATGGGAGTGGCAATGTGTTAAGCCTCTGAGCATGCCCAAGGTGCACTAGGGTATTCACAGAAACCTGAGCAAAGTCAGTCTAAGGTATGGCTACACTTGAAACTTCATAGCGCCAGTGCTGGGAGAAAGCTCTTCCAGTGCTGCACGTACTCCACATTCTCTACAGGTGTAGCTTGCAGAGCTGGGAGCCACGCTCCCAGCGCTGCGGCACTGTTTACACTGAGGCTTTACAGCACTGTATCTTGCAGAGCTCAGGGGGGTGTTTTTTTTACACCCCTGAGCGCGAAAGTTGCAGCGCTGTAAAGCGCCAGTTTAGCCAGGGCCTAAATTCTGTGTTCTTTCCTGACAAACCTGACTCTTCAGTGCTTACTAAACATAACAGACACTCAGGTATTTCTTCTTGAAAAGTACAATCTGATCTTTAAGATGCACTCAGACAACTCTAATGGGCAAATATGCATCTCAATTTAATATCTCATTTGATCCTGTCACTTAGGCTTGGTCTACACTACGCGTTTAAACCGATTTTAGCAGTGTTAAACCGATTTAACGCTGTACCCGTCCACACTACGAGGCCCTTTATATCGATATAAAGGGCTCTTTAAATCGGTTTCTGTACTCCTCCCCAATGAGAAGAGTAGCGCTAAAATCAGTATTACCATATCGGATTAGGCTTAGTGTGGCCGCAAATCGACGGTATTGGCCTCCGGGTGGTATCCCACAGTGCACCACTGTGACCGCTCTGGACAGCAATCTCAACTCGGATGCAGTGGCCAGGTAAACAGGAAAAGCCCCACGAAATTTAGATTTTCATTTCCTGTTTGCCCAGCGTGGAGCTCTGATCAGCATGGGTGGCAATGCAGTCCCAAATCCAAAAAGAGCTCCAGCATGGACCGTACGGGAGATACTGGATCTGATCGCTGTATGGGGAAACAAATCTGTTCTATCAGAGCTCCGTTACAGAAGACAAAATGCCAAAGTGTTTGAAAAAAAAAATCTACAGGCTACACAGTGCTGTGTGACAAGCGTAACGGGAAGCCAGAGACTCAAATGGACGCTCATGGAGGGAGGGAGGGGGTACTGAGGACTCCAGCTACCCCACAGGCCACAGCAGTCTCCGAAAAGTATTTGCATTCTTGGCTGAGCTCCCAATGCCTGTAGGTTCAAACACATTGTCCGGCGTGGTTCAGGGAATAGATCGTCAATTTACTCCTCCCCCCCACATGAAAGAAAAGGGAAAGAAATCGTTTCTTGACTTCTTTCAATGTCACCCTATGTCTACTGAATGCTGGTGGTAGATGCGATGCTGCAGCAGTGAAGACCAGTATCTGCTCCTCTCCCCTCCCTGGTGGCAGACAGTACAATATGACTGATATCCGTCTTCACCATCAGCCCGTGAGTGCTCCTGGCTTGCCTCAGGTGAGGTCGGTCAGGGGCGCCTGGGTAAAAATAGGAATGATTTCTGGTCATTCCCAGTAGATGGCACAGAACGGCTGGTAACCATCCTCATCATAGCAACTGGGGGCTGAGCTCCATCAGCCTCCTCCCTTTCCTGTGTAAAGAAAAGATCCTGTACTGCCTGGACTATCATAGCAGCGGGATGCTGGGCTTCTCTCCTCCACACTATCATAACCTTAGTCCCAGATTTGGACCTTAGCGTCCAAAATATGGGGGTTAGCATGAAAACCTCCAAGCTTAGTTACCAGCTTGGACCTGGTACTTGCTGCCACCACCCAAAAAATTAGAGTGTTTTGGGGCACTCTGGTCCCCCTGAAAAACCTTCCCTGGGGACCCCAAGACCCAAATCCCTTGAGTCTCACAACAAAGGGAAATAATCCTTTTTCCCTTCCCCCCCTCCAGGTGCTCCTGGAGAGATACACAGACACAAGCTCTGTGAATCCAAACAGAGTGACTCCCCCTCTCTGTTCCCAGTCCTGGAAACAAAAAGTACTTTCCTCTTCACCCAGAGGGAATGCAAAATCAGGCTAGCAAATTCAACACACACAGTTCTCCCCCTGATTTCTTCCTCCCACCACTTCCCTGGTGAGTACAGACTCAATTTCCCTGAAGTAAAGAAAAACTCCAACAGGTCTTAAAAGAAAGCTTTATATAAAAAAGAAAGAAAAAATACATACAAATGGTCTCTCTGTATTAAGGTGACAAAATACAGGGTCGATTGCTTAAAAGAATATTGAATAAACAGCCTTATTCAAAAAGAATACAAATCAAAGCACTCCAGCACTTATATTCATGCAAATACCAAAGAAAAGAAACCATATAACTTACTATCTGATTTCTTTGTCCTTACTTTAGAAACAGAAGACTAGAAAGTAGAAACTACTAATCCAAAGCTCAGAGAAAGCAGGCAGACAGACAACAAAGACTCAGACACAAACTTCCCTCCACCCAAAGTTGAAAAAATCCGGTTTCCTGATTGGTCCTCTGGTCAGGTGCTTCAGGTGAAAGAGACATTAACCCTTAGCTATCTGTTTATGACACACACCGCTTAACGTCCTGCCTGGACTGTCATAGCACCGGGAGGCTGCCTCCTCCTCATTTTATCTCACTAACAAGTCACTGTTTCTTATTCCTGCATTCTTTATAACTTCATGACACAAATGGGGGGGACACGGCCACGGTAGCCCAGGAAAGTTGGGGGAGGAGGGAAGCAACGGGTGGGGTTGTTGCAGGGGCATCCCCCCCGTGAATGGCATGTAGCTCATCATTTCTGCGGGATCTGACACGGAGCAGCTGTGCTCTCTGATACACTCGTTCTCTAGTACACTTGCCCCATATTCTAGGCAGGACTGACTCTATTTTTAGAAACCATAAAGGAGGGATTGACTCGGGAAGTCATTCCCAGTTTTGCTTTTGCGCCCCCGGCTGATCTCAGCCAGGGGCACCCATGATAGCAGCAGACAGTACAGAAAGACAGATAACCATCATCTCATTGCCAATTTACACCGGCAGCAGACGGTACAGAATGACTGGTAACCGTCTCTGCTATCGTGCAAAAGCAAATGAATGCTGCTGTGTAGCACTGGAGTATCGCCTCTGTCCGCGGCATCCAGTACACATACGGTGACTGTAAAAAAAAAAAGCTGAACGGGCTCCATGGTTGCTGTGCTATGGCGTCTGCCAGGGCAATCCAGGGAAAAAGGGCGCGAAATGATTGTCTGCCGTTGCTTTCCCAGAGGAAGGAATGAGTGACGACATTTACCCAGAACCACCCGCGACAATGATTTTTGCCCCATCAGCCACTGGGATCTCAACCCAGAATTCTAAGGGGCAGGGGAGACTGCGGGAACTATGGCATAGCTACGGAATAGCTACCCACAGTGCAACGCTCCGGAAATCGACTCTAGCCTCGGACCATGGACGCACACAACCGAATTAATGTGCTTAGTGTGGCCGCGTGCACTCGACTTTATACAATCTGTTTTATAAAACTGGTTTATGTAAAATCGGAATAATCCCGTAGTGTAGACATAACACCACATATGAAAACCTTCTACCTGACATTTGTACCATAGTGGATTCCCCATAATGGATACAAGCACATGTCATGGTGTGACATTTCAATGGCTTACTTTCTGGCCTACAGAGGAGAGTGCTACTAGTACTGAGGTGGCTAATGTAGCCCAGAGTTAAGCATAATAGAGATTCAGTTTGAAATCAACCTCTCACTATGTTTAATGAGATTCCTCAGATTCCAGGTCCCTGAAGCAAAGAGTCAGCTCATGTGTTCTATGGATAAAACTCCTTTGGGATACAAAGATTACTTTGTAAGTCTCTTCAAAAGTACTGGTAATTGGAAACTCCACACTGGGAAGAACCAAGTTTTTTGGCAAACTAGTCCATCTCTGTGGCACGTTATAGACTAACAGACTTTTTGGAGCATGAGCTTTCGTGGGTGAATGCCCACTTCATGGGATGCAACCGACGAAGTGGGCATTCACCCACAAAAGCTCATGCTCCAAAACGTCTGTTAGTCTATAAGGTGCCACAGGATTCTTTGCTGCTTTTACAGATCCGGACTAACACGGCTACCCCTCTGATACTAGTCCATCTCTGTATAAAAATAGGTATAAGTGATACATACCTAAAAGGAGAGCCCACTCCTGTTTCAGCGTGTATGGATTAGGCCCAGAATTCGTAAAATGCTTACGAGAGCAGCATTATCAATATTATTGGGCCAAATCATGCTGCCTTTTTTCACTCAAAACTCCTACTGAACTCAAAGGGAGTCTAGCTTGAATAACGGCTGCAGCATTTTGTTCAGTATTAATATCATCAGACTGTAAAAATTATGGATATAAACGAAGTTAAAACATTCTGTCACAATTCATTTTAATCAATCAAAAGGAGAAAACATAACTAAACATGAATGATATACAATGAACAATGCTACCTAGGAGCTAGAGGCGTAATAAGAACGCACTACAAAAACTGATAATTCAACAGTAATTTGTCTGAAAATTCCTCCTGCTTGTTTAGAACTTTACCTTTGTCGATTTTAGGATCTGAATAAAAGCATTGGTAAGGCAGACACATCAGGAGAGTCTTTAAAAAAAAGCCATGCTCAAATGGGAGAATTAGCATCAGTGATTAGTGACTACTACTGAGGAAATCGGAAATAATTCCAACCTTTCATTACACAGCTTGTCATTTGGTGTCTGAAAGCAATTTGGTGTAAAACTAATCTTGATGACTGAGTCATTGCCAAACCTAATAATTTGCTGCATAAACTTTAAACCATATAATTGCTCAAGGTGAACACAGGATGCTATAATAGTAACTTTCCTATCTCCAGGCCCAATCATGCAATCCTTGACTCAGAACATGTGACTGCAGGATCAGACTCTTTGTTAGCTTCTTCTTCTGTTTTCAAGTGAGTTAATATGAATTTAAGTTGTATGAAAAATGATTGGTGAAGAATATATTAAGATTTCTTATTAACAGGCTTATTCTAGATCTCTAATGTGAACCGCAGATTGTATAAACACCACTTTGACTAAGATTCTGGATGTTGTGCATTTATATACTGACTATACACAGTAAAACATCCCAATTGCACCTTCAGAATGAAAGCCCATCCGTTTTTCTATGTCAGAAATCAGACTAAGACTGATAGATTTTTCAATATGTAGAACTATAAATAATCTTATTTTGAATTAACCATCTCCATCCTAACACAGCAAAATATCCTCCAAGGGACTTATGCATAGTATTTTCATTACTAAAGAATAGATAATCACATATTTTTTCTTAAACCTATTGTCCAAGTCCCTTTTGAAATATTTATGTTAGTTTCTGTAACAAAAATTCCTGTGCAGTTTGTGATTTTCTAAAAGCAAACTGATAATTTTGCATATTTTGACATTTTGAGACTATTCCCTTTCTTTTGATTAAAGAATAAGACCTACTTCTCCTTTGCATCTTCTCCAGTCATCCTCTCAAGGCAGGAGTTTCAAATTCTCCTCCTTGAAGCTGGGTTGTAATTTAGACTAGCTTTAGGGCCTTAGCCAGCTGGCCCCATCCCCTCCTCCCCACCCTAATTAGTTCTTTGGCCCAGAGGATTCCGCAAGTACCCTGCTCTTGCTGATGTGTCTCTTGCTAGAAGAGAGAAGGCAGCATATATGCTGGTTCCTTCCACAAGCTGATCCCCAACTGGCTGTGTGAGAGGGCAGCTTTGCCCTGAAAAGCTCCTGGTAGCCAACCCTAATGAAACAGCAATAGATTTCACCCCAGACACAAATTATTCCCAGAACTGCTTCTTCTCTACCAACATCTCCTAGGTCCTTATATACCAGATCTCCAAAATGTTAAAGCCCCACAACACATGATGACCCCTTAGGCACCGCTACCCTTATGGGGCAGCCCACCCTGTCATAGAACAGAAAAAGTAAGGGCCCAATCCTGGAAGGTGCTGAGGGCTTCTTGTATAGTGTTGAGCACCTCACACAATCAGTCTTAGACAAAATAGATACAATGGGCCTAGTTTTGTTCCCAATGAAGTCAGTGGGAGTTGAGCTTTACGAGTTACAAAGAGTCACTTTCAGAAATGAGAAAGTGGAATTATTTTACCTTTACATGTGTATCTGATTTAGGCCCAAAGCATTACTGTGCTTCTCTCAGAAAAAAAAATTAATCTCTGTTATGATGGATTAAAGTGTATCTGTAGGTTATGTTTTCTAAGGATACTTTACACATTAGTGAAATAAAGAAGTCACAAAATTTGTAAGTGAAGCAGGAGTACTGGTGGCACCTTAGAGACGAACAAATTTATTTGAATATAAGCTTTTGTGGGCTACAGCCCATTTCTTCAGATGCACAGAATGGAACACATATTGAGGAGATACATATACATATACAGAGAGCATGAAAAAGTGGGAGTTGTTTTACCAACTCTGAGAGGCCAATTAAGTAAGAAAGAAAAACTTTTGAAGTGATAATCAAGATAGCCCAGTACAGACAGTTTGATAAGAAGTGTGAGAATACTTACAAGGGGAGATAGATTCAATGTTCTCACACTTCTTATCAAACTGTCTGTATTTTCCTTGTTTCACCTTGCCCTAAATCAAAAAGCTATACACTAAGAAATCTGCAGCCATATGAACAAGCTGTGACTCTGTCAGCTCTCAAATGGGCTCAGTCAGTCAGTACTTGGAGGAGTACTTAGTCAGTACTTGGAGGAGGAACATATCAGGAAACCCAGAATGCTACAGGAAAGTGGTGCTACTGATTTAGTAAATAGCACTCATCCATCAAGTTGGTATTGAACCATTGCTCCACCATGGTACTGTGTCTACTGAGCTGCTAGAGGTGACATCTTTTGGACTTTCCAGAGAACCAAGGGTCTGGCCAACTGTGATAATTAAGAGTCTGGTGGTACTTTTCACAAGAGTACTGTTATTAAATTAGCCCTGGGGCTTTGGCCAAACTCCAGCTTGTGTTTTTATTGCTTTCTGTCTCACTAAAAGTTCCAAATACAGTTTCAAATGGATACAGTTCTCCTTTCTTCATGACACATTCTGTATAATGCTGCTGAGATCTGTAAAACAGTTCATGGATTTCATCCCAAAAGTGATTGTACACAATTTAGACATACAAAATGGCATAGTCAGTTAGTACTATTACATGATATTATGTACAGTGCTTTGGTATCCACATGGGTGAAAAGCATTGTTCCTTAATAGAAGGAAATGAAAGATGTTATGTCATTATGGAAATCATTTGGATGAAAGATGCTAAGTTCATTTTCTTAGCACTCTTGATTCCCACAACCAGCTATTACCTCCTCTCTATACATCTGAATCCACTTCTACTTGATAAATGGTCATAGTTCCTGCTTACATCCTCCACTGAGGGAATAACCCTCTCCTCAGCATATGTCAGTACAATTTAGAAACTCACTCGCAGGACGAGTCAGGTAACAGGGAGAGTTGACTCCTCTGGGCATAAGTGTGATATCTTTTACAATGAGCCTGCACTCCCTTGGCATGCAGTGAGTGCATGTGCTACGATTAAGCACACATCAGCCAAAATGACAGATTTATGAAAATCTTTTCGAATGAATATTTTGAAAATTAATTTGACTGCAAGGTTTGGAGGACATACATAAAAAGGGTTTGCAAGACAGACAGGTGGTTTGAGTTTTTGCTGAGGGAGATTACAAATAAAATTAAACCTAAGATTCTTACTGCTCCTACTAGCCTCATAGAAACTATAAATAACGAACTACGGTAGCTACAATTGAGAAGAAACTAATTCTCTGTGGAGAAAGGAGGAATTCTTTATGTTTTGAACTTGGCCCTAGATTCAACCAGAACAGGTAAAAGAGATTTGATTTCTCTCAAGCATTTCCAGCTGACCTGACCTCTGTAGACATCCAGCCCCCTAAGCCAATAGTAAAGTTAGCCCTGCAAATGCAAACAAGTTCTGTATTGATCTGCTGTAGAAAAGATTTGAGCCTGAATTCTAAAACACCATCATGCGGGATGGGGGGAGGGAAAGGGAGGGAACAAGTACAATTAGAAAGGATTTTTTTTATTTTGTTCTTGGTAGTAATGAGTTCTAACACACAATCACTTTAAGAAATGTTGCTTGTAGGCTAAGGCTACATCTCTGTTCAAATCCCTTCTCCCTCTCAGGCAGAAGGGGAACTTGAACTGGGGGTCTCCCACATCCCTGTTGAGTACACTAACCCGTGAGCTCCACTCCCCGCACTCAGGCTGTTTTGTGTGGAGTTAGGTGGCTTCTGAGCACACCTACCAGATTGGGCACTGCATGCGACTTAGGCAGCTGAATGCCTGTCTTTCCCTCGCTATGTGGATTGTTCTGGGGCTTAGTGGGGAGACAGGTATCCAGCAGTGCACACACAGGCTCAGGCAACTTTTACTGCAAAAACATAGGTGCCAAGCAACATTAGACACCTTCAGAGTTAGGCGGCAGCTGAGCGAGAGCTTTGTGGATTGTGGTGGTGCCTAAAAATAAGACTTAGGGTATGTCTACACTACCCGCCGGATCGGAGATCAGCAATCGATCCAGTAGGGGTCGATTTATCATGTCTAGTCTAGACACGATAAATCAAGCCCCGAGCGCTCTCCCATCAACTCCTATACTACAGCTCAGTGAGAGGCGCAGGCAGAGTCGACGGGGGAGTGGCAGCAGTTGACCTAGTAAGTAGATCTAAGTACATCAATTTCAGCTACGTTATTCACGTAGCTGAAGTCATGTAACTTAGATCATTCTCCCCCTCCACCCCCCGTGTAGACCAAGCCTTAGGCACACTAATACCTTTGTGGATCCCATGAAGCAGTTTTGCCATTGACTTCAATAAAGCCCTAAACACCACAGGAACTCTCTTAGACAAGGTCACATTTGTTTCCTTGGGTCAAATGCTGAAATGCCTCTTGTGAGCAATTGAGGACTACATGAATCAGTCAATATGAGCTTGATTCTGCTCTTACGCCCATTTCAACCCAGGGTAATGCCATTTATTTCAGTGAAGTTACTCCTGATTTACACAGCAGTGTGAAAGGAAAATCAGAACAAATCATTTGTGGGTCTTCCCAGGAGAATAAGAAATCAGAGAAGCAGGCACACCAATCACAATGGGGAAGGGGCCAGTAAGTTCCACACACTGCACTGATCCACATAACCCAAAGCCCCATGTAGAAGGGAAGACTGCATTCAATATGTCCTCTCATGGCCAACTACGTGTGCGCTCTGGGCATGAAATGTACACTGGTGGTAAAGATTTCTTTCCTCAGCCTCAATGTATTATAAATTAGAATTGGAAGGATTAGATTATCAGAAAATGTCCATTTCACCATAAACAGCCAAATTAGGTGAGGTAATATCTTTTATTGAAACAACTTCTGTTGGTGAGAGACACAAGCTTTTAAGCTTACACAGAGCTCTTCTTCAGGTGGCTGTACCCACACAAACCAATGAAAAAATATTTCCATTGATGATAACTGAAATTTACGGATAGGCAAAGAAAGAAAAATTCTGTTCGAGAACTTATTAGGGTTTGATGCAAAGATATTTACTTTGTATATTTTGACATGTGATGTTGACAATTTGTATTTTAACAGTTATAAAGCTTTCACCTTTTGGATATCAATTTCTACTGTCACTAAATATTTATTGTCTGAGCTATCCCACCCTCTGAATACCCCCACCCCATAATTTCCCACAACTGTGAATTTTAAATAGATAAAAATCAAAGGCTTACAACCCATAATTTTGTGCAACTGTTAAAATTTAAATCAATAAATTTAAAAAAAGCTTTAAAATAAACATTGATGTTATCCACTGAAATTATTGAAACACACACACACACACACACACACACACACACACACACAAATGGATTCTGCCAACCCTAATTATAGTGGAGTTTAAAGTGAACAAAGCCCATTTACTCAGACTTTTTTCACCAAGGACTCAAATATGTAAGGTGCTGAATCAGCTACAACTGATGAGACTGTGCAATACTTCCCATTTAGTAACAGCCTCTAAACGGAGAAGTAGATTTCACTTTGGGTGAAATTCATGTCTGTGGAGCATGCTGCAATAAGTGGTAGAGATGCTTTAAGTCCCAGGTGCTAGCCCTCTGCCTGAGGGTGAATTTTGCTGTATTATCAGAATTATAGTGTCCACACTGCAATTCACTCGAAGAATTCACAGATTTCCTCCTATTTAACTTTAAACAGTTCACTATGCCCTCGTTCACTATTGAGGGATTAACTTAACCATTATAAAAACCCAATAGTGACTGGTCACATCAAATACATTCTTCTCTGAGGTAAGGAGGACCCCACCGATTTATGAAAAAAGGAGCAACACTTGCACTCAGAAGCATGGTCTTGTTTATTTCCAGTATGTGCTTATTTGCCTTTGAGAGCGTGTTTCTTGTTCACAAATTAACACAGCACTTCAGTTATCAACAATAAAATACACAAAATAGGGTCTTCAAATTTTACATGGACCTCTGGTATCTCAAAAGAATGAAAGCAATATGATAACCTTGAATCTAAGCAAGTGTAATTTTGCATGGCATAAGATCTACAGTAGGCAAAGCACATGGGAAGTAAATGGTCTTCAGTATAAGAGGCTCAATGCCTCAAATATCTATGATATATGATTAAAAATAAAACACTCTAAATCTAAACTCCTAGAAGTCCACTATAATTGCACCTTTTACATCCTGTGTTGCACTCCAACTGCTGAATTCCTCAGCTCCCAAGAGCAGACTCATAAAGATGCTGTGCTGTTTGATTTGGCACTATTCACAAGCCTTGGCAGATGATCAAATGGGGGCACAGAAAGAGCAGGAAAAGTCTTAAGAAACTGTCTGAGCTGCTGCTGTTACTGCCTTCATGGAGCAAAAACCCAATGGTAAGCACAAAGTAGCTGTACCTATTAACGGAGCATGAATTACTCCAATTTAATTTAATGCTTCTTTTTTCTGTGTGTCTTGGAAAAATAAACATGAGGGCTTTAGTCAATGGATACTAATCTGCATCCTTCTTAACTTTTATAAACTTTGGAACCCCTTGAATATACAGACAATTGATTTTTCTTTCCCTGTTGCAGTATCCTGGAATATATTAGTCAGTAATATCTGAACCTTAGACTTTGAGTGAAAATACAAAACCAATACAGAAGTGACCAGGAAGAATATGGCATGATTGAAAGGCAGCATTTTAAAAAGCCTTTGTCAATTACTATGATATTTAATTCTTAAAATACAAACATGTTCATAAATATGTAAGAGGCAGAAAACTGTTTATGTACCAGAGAGTTTAAATGAAGAACAAGAACTTCAACAGGGCCTGACAGCAGGCTAACTGATCCTGAAAAGGAGCTCAGCAAACTCCGTTTATATGGTGGAACTTCTAAAGAATGCTCCCCTCAGCAGCGAGCGGTTTGAGTCAGATCTTGACTGTAGTGATAGCTCAAGTTATAACTTGAGTTTTGCCAGATGACCATAACAGCATCCCAGAGCAAGAGGCTCATTGGTATCGGATAGTGAGTTCCAGCTGGCCTGACCAGGTGAGTGTACCCCCAACTCACTAAGGTCATAACCTGTATCTAAAAGGAATCATGTAAGATCTCTAGAAAGCTAATAACATACTGATTATTGTTACTGTACAGTGCATGTACAGAGGTCAAATTCAAAATTACAAGCATATTGGGAATTCTATTCTGAAAGTGTGTCTGCCAGGGACGGCTGAAGCTGCCCTACCCTAGACAAAAGGAATAGGCTTCTTCCACCTTGAAGGTCCTTCCAAAGTACATTAAAAGACAATGGCAGTGCAATTTACATAGACGGTAAACAGACACACCAAGGGAAGAAGATTGCAGGAAACAGATCAGTTTGCATTTTAGCAAACACCAGTGGGAGAAAAAGCCAGCATGGAATTTCCTTCACCAGCAGACTGTCACCTTCCTCACAACTTGAATTAACTTTACTTTGCGGGGGGCTAACATTCAGAAGAATCCATTTCAAAGGTTCACTGGACTATACAAGAGAGGGGCAAAGAACCCCAAGTTATCTTTCACCTAGGAACTGAGCACCTTGGACTCTGTGGGAAATCCTGACCAGGGGAGTGGTCAGCCATCTTGCTGGAAAGTAGACTGGTAAGGAAACTACCTTGAACAAGGGCTGTAGCTTGTTGTGTCTTAGCCACTAGAAATAATTTTTCACTTTTATTTGCTTGTAACCTTTTCTAACTCTATCCTTGATACCTGAACTCACTTAAAATCCTATCTCCTTTTATGAATAAACTTCTTTTACTTTTAACCTAAACTAACCCAGTGCTGAGCTTGAATTAAAGTGATAATACCAGTTAAAGTGATCAACTGCGCAGTTTGTCTCTTTAGAGCAGCAAAGAACTCTTATTAGTCCACTGAATGGTCCAAAAGATGACTGGACATGGCAGAATACACACTCATGGGAAAATCAGGGCTTGGGGGATGCTAGGGTCATCTTGGTAAGTGTAACGAGAGCTGCTGTAACAAAGCAGGCTGCTAGAATCAGAATTGCTAGTTAGGAGCTGCTTATCACACAGACACTCAGTGCATGCTTGTATGCTGGCTGTCAGTGCCCATGCAGTGGGCCACAGCAGCAGAGCATTTAAGGCACCCAGGGATTTCAGGGCAAATATTCACATTACTCGACACTGGTCTGGATTGCAGCCCAGAACATGACAGGCCCCTAACCTGATTGCCATCCACACACAGAAATCTGAGTTAAGTGGTGCTCTAAACTGGAGTTAGCTGGCCTGTTTGGGAAGATGTGGGTGGGTGGGTGGGGGTGAGATGGTTGAAGCTCAAGTGCTGTTGATGCTCAAGTTAGTAATGCAGTGATGATGCAGCTGTTTGTTACAACAACTCATCAATTGCTAATCCAATCACTGTGCTAATACATTCCCTGGATGCTGCTAACCAGATCACTCTGTGTGGTTCCAGTGTCATTTCACAAGGTGCGGTTATACCACAGGTAGCTAGATTACAACTAGTACACGTATGCCTACTTGCCCTATATTACACCTTCCCTTGCAGTGGAGAGATGCCCACTGTGTGGTTGTAATCAAGCTAGGTTAGCTCAAGTGGAGGAATTTGTGTACTAACTCAAGCTAACCGTTGCAGTGATGACAAACCCATCACGCAGGCAGGAGGCAACCTCAAGATCCTCAGGCCACATGGAAAACTCTGGCTGTAAAGGGAGTCACTGGATGCTCACACTATCATGTGACAACGTTGTTAACCTTCTGTAATCCTGATGGATGTCAAGCAACTGGGTCCACAAAATAAAGATCAGCCTCTTGCCAGCACCATGATTCAGGCAGACCCAGGTGCCAGCTCGCATCAAGATCCCCATGTTTCAACTGAACACTGAATCAGTCTGGCCAGCTTGTGTGCTACTATTGTTAAAACAGGTATTAGGATTATAAGAATGTGTTTAGACTTTATTAAATGTTTGTGAGCTGCTGCATGCATTAATCTCACGTATAGTACCTGTATCCCATACTGTAAAGTAATATTTAAGCATTTGTATGGTAAGCCTCTGTGACTATAAATCACCAGACAGGCGAGAGACATTGATTAATGTAAAGTGCTGGTCTCCATCAGAAGTTGTCATGTCCTAACCAACAAGGAAGGCCCATCAACACCTGATGAACTATTGTGGAACACTAAAAGGAGAAAATACTTTGCTACTCAGCTCTCCCCTTTTACCTCCACCCATGAAGATAAGTCACACAAATAGATTTTCCAGTCAACTGATTTTGCAGCTCAGGGCACATGGGAGGAGGGAAATAAAAACCCCTAATAAGAAGGCTGTATATCTCTATGCTGCTTGGACTCTGGGCGGCAATGTTTTCTAAGTATAAGCAAGGGATCCCCAGCTGCTAAGCCTGGGTTAGCATTAAAGGAAAGCTTGCTGTTTATAGAAGCTTCTGTTACATTTTGAAACTTAAGAAGGAACTCATTTGTATATATATGTTTACCTTCTTAAACCTTGTAAATAACTTCCTTGTTTCCTTTTTCCTATTTAATAAATCTTTAGATAGCTACTTATATAATAAACTACAAGCATTGTCTTTTGGTCTTTGAGATCTAAGGTGCAACTGACCTGGGATAAGTGATTGGTCCTTTAGAACGGAGTGTAACCTGGATATTCCTGTGATTCTTGGCATCAGGGACCATCTACCACAAACGTAGGATTACTGGGGTGGTGAGACAGATCAGAATACCCCAGGGGACTGTGATTCCATGTTAAGGCTGTTACAGGGCCTGAGGAGTTTACACTTGATGATTGGTTGATAAAATCTCACAACCAATTAGGGGTTTGTGCCCTGCTTCTTAACAGTCTGGCTTAACATTGGCACTCATGCTCTAGAGCAGGGATTGGCAACCTTTGGCACGTGACCTGTCACGGAAATCCACTGGTGGGCCGGGACAGTTTGTTTATCTGCTGCATCTGCAGGTTCAGTCAATCAAACTCTCACTGGCCATGGTTTGCGGTTCCAGGCCAGGGGGCTGTAGGAAGCAGCGCAGGCTGAGAAATGTGCTGGCCACTGCTTCCCGCAGCCCCCATCGGCCTGGAACAGCAAACTGCAGCCAGTGGGAGCTGCAATCGGCCGAACCTGCAGACGTGGCAAGTAAACAAACCGTCCCAGCCCACCAGCAGATTTCCCTGATGGACTGCATGCCAAAGGCTGCCGATCCCTGCTGTAGAGTCATTGTAGCCCAGCTTGACAAGCACCCCTGTGTATAACACCTTTGTCACACTGGGCATCTGTGATTAGAGCTAGCCCCTCTTCTCCCCCCCTCCCCCCGCTCTGCTCTATAGGTCACTCTCCCCATTGATACCATGGACCCTCAAAAGCTGTACGGCCATCACCACCCTCCATTTCAGCTGAGCACTACCCCATTCCATTGCGGAGGGCAAGGAGAGGTAGAAGTGTTGAAGCTGTGAGAGGAGTTAATGCTGGTTCAAGCCAGTATTAACTCTCCCATTGAGATTTCCACTTGGAGATCTGCCAGGTTGCCAAGGGAGCAGGCCATGCAAAGCAGCTGTTCCTCACTTCTGATTCCTTTCTACCCAGACTCCCTCCTCACAAACACAGAGCAGATCGTTGTGCAAAGAGGAGTACCTTCCGACTCATACGGAAGAGAGGAGCAGGCCACAGAATCATCACCCCCAGTGCTGTAACTTTAGATGGATTTCCTGCTCTTTTGCATTGCGAATGGAGGGAAGCACAGGGCTCATTAAGCTTATTGCACGCATAAAGCAATGCTCCTGGTTGATTCCATAAAGGGGAACTGAACCTAGGATGACATACAGTATTACAGGGACCTTTCTGGACTACATGTTTTTGAATTAAAACTTACTATGTATGGTCAAATACAAAACATCACTTTTTTTGTCCTAGGTTTTGAGAACAAGACTTATTTTGGGGGATCCTAATCCTTTCTTGGGAGTAGAAGATTGCACATTAAGCAGCTGAAGTACAGGAAAAGAATGTTTTATCAAGTGACACTTTCTCTTTTATCTTTATATTCAGAAGCTTTAAAGTCATTAAAAGCTTACTATGCTCAGGTTTGTCAGACATCAGAAAGTGAAACTAAACCTTTAAAAGACAGGAGTTTCATCTCGCACCTGATTTGATTGAGTTAAGACAGCCTGAGGGATCAGGTTCTAGATAATATATTTGTGTGTTTTAAACTGCAAAATGTTTCCTGTAACAGATAAAATTATAAGTTTCCATTTTATTATGCTGCTTTGACAGCGGTGTTTGTGTCAGTCATAGAGCACAATGTATTCAGTACAGACATACAATTTCCCTTCATTTCTTTTGATCTTTGTTTCAGCAAAGTGCACTGTAATATGCTGCTTTATCCTCCTGATACACGACTGAGTGGAATTCAAGAAATATGTATATCCCCAGCATTTGTTTCAGATACAAATTCCATCCAGTAGCCAAGTTTCAGTATCAGTTATGATCCCTTAAAGAAATTACTTCTTAATGAAATTGACTTGCTTATGCATTACAACTACTGTACCTAAAACATAAAACAGATGAAAACATTTCCTTTGTCATTTTAGCTGCAATTTGCAATATTGATTCTAACCTAATACTAGATCTTGACCTAACTGAGTGCACTATGGATCCAAGGATCTTGACCTCCAGACCAAACATTTATTCTTTATTATAAGCCTAGCATGGGCTGCCTCACTTGTATACTTCTGGGTGATGGATATGTCCCTTTACCTATTTCACGTTTATGTGTCCATCTTCACTGTTCAGAGCTAGGCAAGAGTATGTATTCTCAGTGCTCAGTGATACCAAGTAGTCATCATTGTTTCATGAACAGAGGTGGAAGAACTGTCTAATAGTTTGGGTGCTATCCAGTAGACCCTATATTCAATTCCCTTACAGCTTTAGGCAAATCCCTACCTCAAAAGAGTGTTAGGAGAATAAATCCACTGAAGATATGGAGGCACTCAGATAGCATGGTAAGAGACATCATATAACTCCCAGGACAGATGAAGGGCTGCTATGTGCAGTCAATGAGACTTCTAAGAAATGCATTTAAACCACATCAGGGGAGGTTTATAATGGGGAGTTAGGTTCCTACATCCTCCAGAAAGTCACTGGGAAGGGGGTGCATAACTCTACTCTGTGCATTTGACAATCTCCTTAGGCAATCCCTAAAGTAGGGTTTCTCAAACAGGGGTCACTGCTTGTGTAGGGAAAGCCGCTGGCGGGCTGGGCCGATGTGTTTCCCTGCCCCATCCACAGGTCCGTCCGATCGCGGTTCCCACTGGCCGTGGATTGCTGCTCTGGGCCAACGGGAGCTGCTGGATGTGGCAGCCAGTAAGTCCCTCGGCCTGCGCTACTTCCAGCAGCTCCCATTGGCTGGAAGTGAAATGCCTTAGGACTGATATATCTTTTTGTTCGTGCCAGGCTTTGAGCAAGTTAATGTGGTATATTTGAGTTTCCTTGCGCTTCCTGAGCTGGCATATCTCAAATGGACAGCCTCTACCTTTCTCACTATTTTGAACAGGCCCTGCCATGGTGCCATCAGCTTTGATTTGGTCATCGGGAGTAGTAGCAGCACCCGGTCTCCAGTGCAAACTCCCTCACCTCGGCTCCCTTATTATAGGCCAGGTCTTGCTCCTGCTGAGCCTTCTGCAATTTTTCCTGTGAAAGTCTCAAGCCTCTCCAATTCTTCCTGCAGATGGATCACATATTGGACCATGCTGGGCTTCAGCAGAGGTTGTTCTTCCCACGTCTCGTGAAGAAAGTCCAGCACACCCCACCCTGGGCTGTCGCCTATACAGGAGCTCAAATGAGGAGAATCACATCAGGGCTTGCAGCATCTTGTGGATGGCGAATGAAAGCAGTCCCAATGTCACAGGTCCCCAGCTACAAATTTTTGTAGCATCTCTTTCAGGGTCTTCTTAAAGCCCTCTACCAACCCATCAGCTTGGGGCTGGTAGACGGAGGTCTTTAGTGCTTTGATTTTTAAACAGGGCACATGCAGTTCTTGCATCAGTTTAAATGTCATATTGGTTCCTTACTCTGTCAGGATTTCTTAAGGCACCCCTACCCTTGCGAATACCTTCAGCAACTCTGGTGCCATGTGAGTGATGATGGCTGACTGGAGGGGTGTGGCTTCTGGGTACCAGGTGGCATAATCCAGTATTACCAGGATACATTAGTAGCCAATCATTGTCTTCTCCAGCAGCCCCCATCAGGTCCATCCCAATCCTCTCAAAATGATATCTTGACTAATGGAAGGGGACCAAAGGGGACATTTCTGGGTCTCCACCAGCTGACACTTAAGGCAGGAGGCACAGTAGCCTTTGACCTCCACATGCACCCCCAGCCAGTAGACACAAAGTGTCACTCTGTCCAGAGTCTTCTCACACTCGAGGTGTCCCCTACAGGGTGTTATGTGGGCCAGCTGCAATATCTGCCATCAGAAACTCTTGGGGACCAGTAGCTGGGCTCGGGTCTCAGCTGTCTGTACATCCCGGGCCACTCAATACAATCTCTCATCCCGCAGTTCAAAATGGGGCCATAACTTTCCCAGAGGGGTATCTGCTACCTCCCCATTTATGCCTGCGAGCTGTTCATAGGTCCTCCTTCCAGGCACTGATAAAGTCCACATCTGTAATCAGCTCATCCCAATTTGGGGTTTGGGAGCTGGCTGCCTCCCTTCTGGTAGCTCTTGAACAGAAGGGTCTTCTCTAGGGTCACTGTCGCCCCCATTCTGTCCAAGTTCCAGATCCTCTCTCTGGGAGCCCCTACTTCTTCTCGGAGGAGCCCATAGCCCCAAACCTTTACAATCTCTCTAAATTCCTCCAGATTCTGTCTCAGAATCACTGGGTACATGAGAGTCGGTGAGACCCCGACCTGCACCATCTTGGCGCATCCTCTTATCTTGAGTTCCACAGCCCTCATGGGACACACATCCACAAGAACACACTGCAGGTTAACTGTACTGCTCTTATCTTGCTCTCCTGGAGTTGTCTCCGGACTACGGTCTGACTACAGCCCGAGTTGATTAATGCTGTTACAGGCACTCCATTTATCCACACCGGGATGGTCAATTTGGCAGTCCCCTTTTTCCTGGCCCGGGTGTCTACTGTCTTCACCTGTCCATATGAACCATCCATAAAGGGGGTAGGCTTGGTGGAAATGGCCTAATTGTCCACAGGAGAAACAGGAGCCAGCCAGGGGACTCCCCGCTCTTGCTTTGTGCCATCTGGGGTCAGACGGGGGCCTCTTCTCTT
Organism: Gopherus evgoodei; assembly: GCF_007399415.2. Taxonomy (NCBI): domain Eukaryota; kingdom Metazoa; phylum Chordata; order Testudines; family Testudinidae; genus Gopherus; species Gopherus evgoodei. Next base: position 94,899,773 of record NC_044325.1, read on the forward strand.
GAATTGAATGGGGGCCTAGAGTTTTCATGTCTGGGCTCCCACACCTGCAACCAGATCCAAGCCATTGGTGCATCCTGAGTTGGAGCCTCAGATCAGTCCTCCAGGTACACTTCATCCCTGGTAGCTTCAGACCCCCTCTAACTTGATGCCTTTGATCTTCGGACCCCTGGGGGAGGTAATCGCTTCTAGGAAGCCTTTGGCAGTTAAGAAGTCTTTCGCCAGGTTGACCACCTCCCTAATGTTCTGGGCCGGTGTTGCAGAACCTACTCCCTGCTTCATGCTGAGAGTATCTTGATGTACTATTCCAGGGCCATCTGTTCCTCCCATTTGTCTCTCTAGTTGCAACCACTGCCAACAGTGGGTCGAGTGCCCCAGGGGGAATTTTTCTTGGTGGAAACGGTGGTGGTGGGTCTCAGAGATTCTGTCAAACACATCCAGGATAGCAGCTTTAATCCTGTGACTCTTTGGGCCCCGATAAATGGTCTGGGCTGGGCCTGTCAGGTCTGGAGCCAGCAAAATGGCCCAATGCTCTGGTTGCCATTCTGCTACTGCTGTGACTCCTTTGAAGATGAGTAGGAATGCCTTCGGGTCATCTCCAGGGCTCATCTTCATCAACCTCACCTCCATGGTGCTAAGTGTTTCTGTCCCCGTGCTTGCGTTGGTCTCTGCAGTTGGAAGAAGGTGGCTATCTGTTGGACCAACCATTGTTGTTCTTGTTATTGCGTGGTCAACTCCCAGATGAGCTGCTATTGCTGCTGCTGTTGTTGGGCAGCCTGTTATTATGGGTAGCCATCTGCTGGAACAACTGCTGTTGTCAAAGCTGCTGTTGTGTCATTTCCTGTTGCTGGCTGTTGGCCAGTCATTTCAGCAGCTTGTCCATCTCCATAGCTCTTCCCTCCCTTGCATGCTCGGACGCTCTTTTTTTTTTCTCTCCCCTCTTTTTCCCCGACTTCCTAGGTCTTCCCACAGATGTGGATCATGCTGCCTGCATTCTTCACCAGTTGTGAGCCAAGCAGTGGTGCAGGGGCTTCTGCCTAGGGGCAACAGTTCAATATGGAAGCCATCCTGCCTAGTGGTCACTGTGCAGATGGAGTAGGGGAACCCAGGCCCATGGTGCTCCACTGGTTTGTAACCCATGGCCTTCTGTAGCTGGTTAGGCTGCTCACCTGCCTTTGTAGCATGTCAGTCTCCGGTCAGCTTTCCTGGACCACTTCCTATTCCAGTCCGTATCCCACCCAGCCTTTGCCTGTCCCTGGGGGGTGCTGTTTCCCAGGTGTCTGACTCACATCTTCACCATTGGGTGCCGTGGCTCTCCTTGCTCACTGGCTCAATGCTGGCTCAGCTCTGTGAGCTCCCTGGATATGTCCTATGTCCTGGCTTACCAGCCTCACATGGAACTGTCTGGCTGGCTTTTAAACCCCACCTTCAACCAGAGTATGCTTGGCAAGGGCGTAGGAGCAAGGCTTCTGTAGCCCATAACTATTCCTTAATCCCTCTCTGGTCAGGAAGCAACCAACAGCGATGAGCAACTTATCTACAGCCCCCCTTTGACAAGAACAGAATCAAGTGAGCTTCTTCCAAACTTCCTGACCACAAGGGGAAGCTCAGCCAATCAGGAAACCTCAAACAGTAACATATAAATTCACTCATGTGACCAATCCCAACTAACCCAAGCAAAAATTATTTTTAAAAAAGCAGTCAGAGCTTCATCAAAACCCCCACAGATGCAGAGAGTGCAAGAGACTTCACTGTCATCTCCACTCAAATTTCACAAATGATGAAAGTTTCAGAAGAAAAGCTAGGTTTTCACAGATGCCCCACCAAGTGGAAAAACAAGCACATTTCAAACGGTCTCAGTTTCACCCTGACTATTTTTCAGTGGGTGCTCCAGAAGACACACTTTTACCACCTGTCCCAGCTAGCTCGTCAGAAAACCCCACATCCACAGGGAACACAAACATTTAAAATATTAAAAAGTAATTTGAAAAAGACAGAGGGAAAATGCATTGTAGAATGCTATCTCCATTTCAGGAACTTAGAGATTTATTTATTATTATATAAGACATGTGTATATTGTCCCTGAGCTCAGGTGGTGGTATTCCTATGTATAGCATGGCATTCCTAAACTCCATACAATGAACCTACCCTTTCCACACCTAAGTCCCTTTTGAAAACCCACTTCTACTCAGCTGCCTACAGCAATTCTTGTGCACCTTAATCTCGTTTTGCTAAAGCCTGACCAAATATCTCCATGACCATTTTACGTTCATGTTGTATTATTTCCCCATTATGCATCTATCTGTCTCTGTACTTAGACTGTGAGCCCCATCAGGCAGGGACAGTACCTTTTTGCCTGTCTGGAAAGCATCCAGCATAGTGTGCGCATCATCAACAGCAATTAATTTTGTTTAATGAAAGTACAGACAGTTCTACTAAAGCAAAGCAACCAACATAAATGCCCTGCTTTGATTGTGTAGAGATGAGTTGCAATGAAACTTTGAAACAAATGAGAATGCCAAAGAAAACACTCCACAACAGTTGCCAAACTGTTCAGAAAGTGTTAACGTGGCTCATTCATTTTCAGCAGCAATACCAAGCTGAAAACATACTTTTGCTGGTCTGCAATTGATTGATGTACATTACTCATATCAGGCTAATGGCACTTTATTTTCCAACAGTAGCGAGTAATGAGTGACCTTGAGTGCATATTGTTTTGCTGAAAGGTTTTGTTGCGCCGCTTACTCTATGAGCACCCCCAAGGAAATGAGGGCCCTGTATTGGTGTTTTTCAGCAAACCTCATTTCTTTCATGGCTTTCTGTAAAAGAATTTGATACAGGGATAGACGCTAACCTCAGTGAGTAAATGAAATATTGATCCATAGTACTCTGGCCTTGCCTTCACCTTGTCCCAGGGCTGTGAGTTACTGACTTTTCCGTTTTGGCTGTAATAGGAATTATTACAACAGGCCTGTGCGAGTAATTACTTGGCATGACAAAAAGGAGGGTCCATCATATATTTCTGTAGAGACGTTAGTTTCCATCAGCCCAGCAGTCTGCTTTTTTGGCCCTGTCTTTCCTACACTTGATTCAATTCTTTTAACCATCATTAATCAAGCTCCTTGTCAGTAGAAGTTTATCAAAAGTATTAAGTGAGCAAGGTTGCATAGCCTCCTTAAAAAAAAAAAAGGGCAAAAAAAGAAAAAAAAGTATAGATGCAGAGCAGTAAATTTCAAAATATGGATGGCTGGTTCTGTGATATATATGAGTGTCTCTTCAGCTAGAAAGAGCAGTTTGTTTTAGTGATAGATATTGTAGTTTGAGCTGTGATAGAATCCTTCTCAAGCTTATGTGTCGTGGGCTATCGTTTATGAGAGACCATGTGTTTCTAAATGGTGAAGGTCATGGCTGATGGCAAAAGTAAAAGCAGTGGTGATTCATTAAAAATAGTTAATAGGGCCTGCAGCTGACGGGGATAAATAGCAACACGCTGCTTTTCGACCCACAAGCAACTAGTTTAGGCTATGTTTCTTCTGTGTTTTCCACCACCTCTGATTGCCAGACAGCTGTGAACATACGCACAGACATAAGCAAGGTTGCTTCCATTCTGTTAATAATAGATGCAGGATGGGTTTCCACAGTGAATGACACTGCTAGATACAGATTTTTCACCAGCAGCTAGGGCATCTTGGCTAAAATTTGCCACTCAATGATGTTTGCTAATAATCAAGCCTATGCATTACACAGCGTTCTTTAGGGGCTAAATATGCAGCTCATACGCACTTGGGCTAACTATCCAGCTGGGGCCCCATCCCAAGCTTCTTAACTCAAACTAGTCTCCCACTGAATTTAACACAAAGTCAATGGGAGTTTTGCCTCAATAAAAGGACACCAGGATGGGGCCTCTGGGCATCAGAATGGCTAAAATACTAATGAGCCTTGCCTTATTGTGTGTACTGTATGTAAAAAAGTCTAGTTGCCCTAAGCTGTTTTTATTTTGTTTGGATGAAATTTATAAAAATCCAATTAAAAAAAAGATTAAGGTTTTTTTTAATTGCTTGGTTGAGATGAAGGGTCTTTTATTTCACTTGGAAAAAAGTAAGCAAAATGATTCAGCTGAAGCTGGTTTAGATGTACATTTGGGAAATAGGGTGGTGAATGCTTATATCTCGTGGATGCAGCCCTTGGGCTATCTGCAAATGACAAACTATAGATTTCCTCTGTTACTTTACACACAGAAGTCATCTGATGACACTGTTATATATTCATTTCTCATAAAATACTCAGGGCAGTGATGCACAGCATCAGGAGATAACACCAACTTACAGCTTATCACTGTGTGTCATGGTTTCCTATGGCTTTTTCTAAAATACTGGGCAAAATTGCATGCAATTTTGGAATGGACAAAGACAGAACATCTAGGGCCAGATTCTCCTTTGGTGTCACTCCACTGAAGTCAAGGAGCCTGTTCCTCAGCTGATGTCAATTGGCATAGCTCCATTGGACTCAATGAAGCAACATGAATTTACTGGTCCTGTGGCTTTAAAAACCAAACCATCTTGTTGCAGTCCCCAGAAGCACTCATCCTTCATTCCCCTCTAGGTGCACAATGCAGCTGCAGGTATATCCTGTAATAAGGTTCAATGTGCTCACCCTCAGGGGTTCTCCAGCCAGTGCGAAAAGGAAGGGGATCCATGTCAGGAATGAAGGGGATTGGGTAAGGGCTCCCTGCACTCTCTACATTTCTACTATAACTTATCTCCTATGAACCTTAATTAAGCATGCACAAAGAATTATGATTTGTGAGGCAAACTAGGAAGCCTAAATCCAGAATATCAGGTAGGGGTTTTTATAGCAACAAGGATTTTTAAATAAAACAAACAAAAAGAAAAAATATACAAACAATTTTCAAAAGCGATGAGCACATTCATCTCCTATCCTCTTGTGCTGATTGACTGTTTGCTCCTACCCTTCCCTTCTGGGTATGTCTACACTACAATCAAGGAGTTTGATTGCAGCTTGTGTAGACACACCCAAGCTAGCTTTAATCTACCTACCTCAGGTACTACAGCAGTGAAGCTGCAACAGCATGGTCTTCAGCAGAGGCTATACAAGTTCACCTGGAACCCTGGGTACTTACTGGGGTGACTAGTCTGTGCTGAAGCCCACGCTGCCACTGCCTCACTGTTCCAGTACCTGAATTAGCTAGATTAAAACTAGGTACATCCACCCATAATTGCAATGTAAACATACCTACAGTGTCCAGCACCTTCAAACTCCTCCCCTTACTTTGTCTTTCCATCTAGCTAATCACCTCCAAGCGTAACCCCAATGAATGGATATGAACAACAAAGCAACCCCTTCCCCCACCATCTAATGTAGAGGTTCTAACTGGGGCGTGGGGTGCATTGGACTTTCTCCAGGGGGCACAGCAAGCTCTCTGTTCAGTGGTTATGGCAGAAGTGGGTAGGCCAAACATCACTCACTCAGGTTTGGCCAGATGCCTCTCCATCATGATGTGAGTGTGGCTGGTCCAAATTTGAATGAGTGGTGTTGTGACTGTGCACCGGGGTCACAGAGCCCTCAGGTTTGACCCAGCCACTCCAGGCAGAATCTGCTGCCCTAGGCAGCTTCCTAGTGTGCCAATAGCTAGAGCCACCCCGATCACATGGTTCACTCCGCTTGTTTGTTTTATCCCTTCCCCCCACTTTTTGCCTGTCTTGTTGATTTAGACTATGAGTTCTTCAGAGCAGGGACTGTGTCTGTACAACGCCTAGCACAATGGGGCCCCATTCTGGGTTGATCCCAGGCGCTACCATAATAAATGCAATAAATAATACTGATGAGTTCCATGGGATCTGAGGGTGTTCTGCACCTTGAGAAACTAGATTAATGAAGGCTGAAAAGATGAATTCTAGTAGTAGGTTAAGGAAAATATTGAAAGAAAAGTGAGATTAGCTAACCCAAGAGTCCAATAAGGGTCGACCTGATCTGCTTGGTCCTTTCTTCCTCATATGTGCCCCACAGCTGCCCAGGTCATACCTGTATTGCCGCATTATAGACCCTCGCTCATTTTCCTCCCTCTTGTTTCTCTTTGGAAAAAATGTTGATTTTTTTTCCATATTATATAAAGTAGTTCTCTTTACTCTCTCAGCTTGTGCAACTAGCTCCCTTAGCAAATCAGACAGGTCTGAGTTGTGGAGCAGAAAGCCCTGCCTTTAGATTTAGTTTCCTTTCAGTGACATTAGGCACTTAGGCTCTGATCATCTGCCGCCTCACTTGACCAATGCCATTCAGAAATGACACCAGCTTCTAAACTAAATATGTTCATAGCAGAAAGTATTTGCCTACTAAGTTGAATGGCATTAGAGTTGAGAGATCAGATGTGATTACTTTAATGCATATATTTCGACATTGATATAAAATGATCAGTTACCCAGACACAGTCATCTTGAGAAAGACATTTTGCAGTGGTTACAAATTGACTTTTTATGGAGAAAATAAGACTATTCCTAACCTATTGCACTGATATTCTATTTTGTTAATATTTTATGAAATAAAAGTCCTCCCATTAGAGGCGGCAAATTGCTTTATAATTATAGCACTTCACACAGTGGAATGACTACTTCATTTTATGGAAAATGCACAAAATACAATTTCATTACCATCCAATCTCTTTTCACTATTCTGAAGGCACAGGGAGATGCTCCTCCTCAGATTTTTCCAAGTGTTAGTTTAATTTAAAAAAAGAAAATTATGACACATGTTTAGTGCTGCACACAGTTAATGAAATGTCCATGCTAACCAGTTCTAGCCTTGGTCTACACTATGAATTTAGGTCGAATTTAGTAGCATTAGATTGATTTAACCCTGCATCTGTCTGCACAACGAAGCCGTTATTTTCGACTTAAAGGGCTATTAAATTCGATTTCGGTACTCCTCCCCCAACGAGGGGATTAGCGCCAAAATTGACCTTGCTGGGTCAAATTTGGGGTAATGTGGTCACAATTAGACAGTATTGGCTACCAGGAGCTATTCCAGAGTGCTCCATTGGACTTCGCTCTCAACTCCGATGCACTGGCCAGGTAGACAGGAAAAGGCCCGAGAACTTTTGAATCTCATTTCCTGTTTGGCCAGCGTGGCTATCCGCAGGTGAGTGCAGATCTTATCAGCAGAGGTGACCATGATGGAGTCCCAGAATCGCAAAAGAGTTCCAGCATGGACCGAATGGGAGGTACTGGATCTGATCACTGTATGGGGAGACTAATCTGTGCTATCAGAACTCCGTTCCAAAAGACAAAATGCCCAAACATTTGCAAAAATCTCAAAGGGCATGAAGGACAAAGGCTATAACAGGGACCCGCAGCAGTGCCACATGAAACTTAAGGAGCTGAAGTAAGCCTACCAAAAAAACAGAAAGGCAAACGGCTGCTCCGGGTCAGAGCCTCAGACATGCCGCATCTATGATGAGCTGCCTGCCATTCTAGGAGGTGTCCCTACAACTACTCCACTCCTGTGCTTTGACTCCGTCAATGGAGTAACACGCAACAGGAATGCGAGTTTTGGGGATGAGGAAGATGATGAGGAGGAGGAGGTTGAAGATAGCTCACAGCAAGGAAGCGGAGAAACCATTTTCCCCAATAGCCAGGAACTGTTTATCATCCTGGACCTGGAGTCAGTACCCCCCAAACCCACCCAAGGCTGCCGCCTGGACCCCTCAGGCAAAGAAGGGACCTCTGGTGAGTGTACATCTGTAAATATTATACATAGTTTAAAAGCAAGCATGTTTAATGATTAATTAGCCCTGACATTCGCGGCCAGTACAGCTACTGGAAGTCTGTTAACGTGTCTGGGGACGGAACGGAAATCCTCCAGGGACATCTCTGTAAAGCTCTCCTGGATGTACTCCCAAAGCCTTTGCAAACGGTTTCTGGGGAGGGCAGCCTTATTCCGTGCTCCATGGTAGGACACTTTACCACGCCAAGCCAGTAGCACATAGTCTGGAATCATTGCATAACAAAGCATGGCAGCGTACAGTCTCAGTGTTTGCTGGCATTCAAACACTGTCCATTCTTTATCTCTCTGTGTTATCCTCAGGAGAGCGATATCATTCCTGGTCACCTGGTCACCCCGAAATAGGGTGATATAATTAAGGGGACATTCAGAGGTGCCCGTTCCTGCTGGGCTGTTTGCCTGTGGTTGAACAGAAATGTTCCCCGCTGTTAGCCACGTGGTGGTAGGGTGAGAGGGGTGAAGTGATCATCCCAGAGAATTGGGTGGGTGTGTGTGTGGGGGGGGCTTAGTTGGGTTTGTGCTGCACATTAACCCGAAAACTGCAGCACCTCCTCCGTTTAAATGGCAAACCCATTTTAAATGGCCAACCCAACGGCTGCTTGGTATGGGAAATGAAGGCGCTGCTGTTTGAAACCATTCCTATGTTATGAAGGTTAAAGAAGCCAAAAAACTGTATCTTACCATGGCTGCCTGCAAGTCAAATTCTGTTGCCCGGCCTTGCGTGAAAGATCTCTCACACCAAACTGGCATACCCTCAAGAAGAGGCAAAATGCAACCTTGTACCAAAAGCACATGTGCTATGTAATGTTAACAGCAAGGTTTACCGTGAAAGAGTCTACCCATTGTTCTCTAAAATGTTTCCTTTTAATTATCACTCTCCCTGTTTTTTCCCTCCACCAGCTGCAAATGTTTCAACTCTCACACTATCTTCTCCTTCCAAGAGGCTAGCGAAGATTAGAAGGAGAAAAAAAATGCACTTACAATGAAATGTTCTCTGAGCTCATGCAGTCCTTCCACACTGAAAGAGCCCAGCAGAATGGGTGGTGGCAGACAATGTCACAGTCCAGGAAAGCACAATATGAACACAAGGACAGGTGGCAGGCTGAAGATAATAGGTGGCGTCAGCTTGGTGACAGAAGGCAAGAGGCAATGCTGAGGCTACTGGAGGAACAAACTGATATGCTCTGGCATATGCTTGAGGTTCAGGAAAGGCAGCTTGAGCACAGACCACCACTACAGCCCCTGTGTAACCAACCACCCTCCTCCCCAAGTTCCATAGCCTCCTCACCCAGACACCCAAGAAAGTGGTGGTGGTGGGCCTCCAGGCACCCAACCACTCCACCCCAGAGGACTGCCCAAGTGACAGAAACCTGGCATTCCGTAAGTTTTGAAGTGCAGTATGGCCTTGTCCTTCCCTCCTTCCCCACCCCTCCCGGGCTACCTTGACAGTTATCCCCCTATTTGTGTGATGAATTAATAAAGAATGCATGAATGTGAAGCAACAATGACTTTATTGCCTCTGCAAGCAGTGATCAAAGGGGGGAGTGGTTAGCTTACAGGGAAGTAGAGTGAACCAAGGAAGGGCGGGGGGGGAGTTGTTCATCAAGGAGAAACAAACAGAACTTTCACATTGTAGCCTGGCCAGTCATGAAACTGGTTTTCAAATCTTCTCTGATGTGCACCACGCCCTCCTGTACTCTGCTAACTGCCCTGGTGTGTGGCTGCGCGTAATCAATGGCCAGGCGATTTGCCTCAACCTCCCACCCCACCATAAACGTGTCCCCCTTACTCTCACAGATATTGTGGAGCTCACAGCAAGCGGTAATAACAATGGGAATATTGGTTTCGCTGAGATCTATCCAGTCAGTAAACTGCACTAGCGCGCTTTTAAACGTCCAAATGCACATTCTACCACCGTTCTGCACTTGCTCAGCCTATAGTTGAACAGCTCCTGACTACTGTCCAGGCTGCCTATGTACAGCTTCATGAGACATGACATTAAGGCATAAGCTGGGTCCCCAAGGATAACTATAGGCATTTCAACATCCCCACCTGTTATTTTCTGGTCTGGGAAGAAAGTCTCTTGCTGCAGCTTTTGAAACACACCAGAGTTCCTGAAGATGCGAGTGTCATGTACCTTTCCCGGACATCCCACGTTGATGTTGGTGAAATGTCCCAGCTGACCAGTAGCTGTCTGGCTTTGCAAACTTCCACAGGGCTATTGCCACTTGCTTATGAACTGTGAGGCCTGCTCTCATCTTGGTATTCTTCTGCTTCAGGGCAGGGGAAAGCAAATCACAGAGTTCCATGAAATTGCCCTTATGCATGTGAAAATTTCGCAGCCACTGGGAATCGTTCCAGACATGCAACACTATGCTGTCCCACCAGTCTGTGCTTGTTTCCCGGGCTCAGAATTGGCATTCCAAGGCATGAACCTGCCCCATTAACACCATGATGTCCGCATGGCCAGGGACCGTACTTTGATAGAAGTCTGTGTCCATGGCCTCATTACTCTCATCACCACGCTGCCGTTGCCTACTCGCCTGCTTTTGCAGGTTCTGGTTCTGCATATACTGCAGAACCGTCTGCTGCCAAAAGGCAATGAGCTGCTGCTGTGTAGCAATGCAGTACCATGCCTGGCAGCACCTAGGAGACATACGGTGATGGTGAGCTGAGCGGGCTCCATGCTTGTTGTGGTATGTTGTCTGCACAGGTAACCCAGGAAAAAAGGGCAAGAAATGATTTGTTGCCATTGCTTTCATGGAGCGAGCGAGGAGATGGGGGGGGCGGACGACATTTACCCAGAACTACCAGCGACAATGTTTTTGCCCCATCAGGCATTGGGAGCTCAACCTAAAATTCCAATGGGCGGCAGAGACTGCAGGAACTGTGGGATAGCTACCCATTGTGCAATGCTTCGGAAGTCGACGCTAGCCTCGGTACTGTAGACACACTACACCGAGTTAATGGTCTTAAGTGGGGACACACACAATCGACTGTATAAAATCGATTTCTAAAAAAAATCGCATTCTATAAATTCGACCTAATTTCATAGTGTAGACATACCTCTAGATGGCTCAGGAAATTAGCAATGAAATACAGAACCTTTCACCTCCACAGGCTGATCTATACCCAGTTTGTGTACCAATTTAGTGAGATTGGTTTAAATACAGATTTAGTTAAACCCAGGCAGCTCCCTGGTGCGGTTTTTCTTCAGTCAGTTTAAGAGCACAATAAATCCATTTTGCTCAATTTGGTTATAAAACTAAATTATGTTTCTAAGCCAAATTGGTGCTCAAATTTTGTGTAGGTCAGTCCCAAGTCAGTTACTTGGAATCTAGTCCAGGTCAGTAATATTCTGCAGTTCCCAGTTCAGAGCTGAGTGACAACACTGGAGACATTTCTCCATCTTTTGTCCCCCTGTCTTCGAGCACCGACACTATCATGAAAGCTGTCTACTATTGGAAATCGTTGATGCTTTTGCTTTTTTACGTGTGACAGCTATATAGCTGCTGCTTGATGATAATCAGTGAAAATTCTGTTTTGGGGCCAAAGGTTGTAAGCACAAAATTTAGACAAATAAAATACTGTTGGGAAGGAAATAATCACAGATCATTATTGCAACACAGCAAATGCAAACTCAGCTGAGTCATGATGCTGGGAAATATTCTGTCTAAAATGTCCTGATTATGAAGGCCTTAATTTAGATGTATCATAATTTAATTAGACAAGATGCAGAAACATCTATCAATCACAGCTGAAGCTGAACCAGAGTCTGGCTGAGAGCTGTGAAATGATGCCCAGAGACACAAATACTGCCCAGGGTATGAGTTTTTTAAAAGAATGGTGGTTCTCTCAGCTGGCCTCCTGGCCAGTAAATAGTCTGAGATATAGCTTCTGAATCCTGAAGCTTGGAGCTAATTTAAATGTCAAAGTGATGATGAACTGACTACCCTCAGTGAAGCTTAATATTTAGAGATTTAAAGAAAAGAGGATCAGATAATGCTGTGTATTCAGTGCTATGACCTGCTTCCATACTCTTATTTTCATATTCTACCTTTTCTCCATTTCAAGCTCAAGGAAGCTACCAAAAGAATTCTACATAAACTCCGTTTCAAAGTTAAATTGTCCAAATACTTAGAGAAAAGAAAAAATTCAGTTGACAATTAACACACTCTTCTGTTTCCAATTAAAAAAAAACATTAATTTTGTCCTTGCTTTTTTGATCACTGCCCATGACACCTTGCCCTCCAGTTTCTTGTTGCAGAGGTTCAGTTTGTAGCCAATGAAGTTCAGTCACTATGAAGGATGCGTATCAATCTCTGGAATAATGTTTTCTTCCTCTGCACATTGCACACTGACCTTGCATCACATATACTTACATACAAGCAGGTATTTATTTGTCAAGAAGATGCAGACATAAATTACCTTTAACTGTTCTACTGCAATTATGTGTTATGAATTTTAGCCCTTCTTACCTAGCTCTTTGCACAGCAATACTTGGTTTACTTAAAAAGGCAAAACCTTCCAGTGGCACAACTTGCAAGGTCATGGACTCTGAAGAAAACATGTTATTATTTCTGCTATGAAAATTGGTCTATCTAATGGATTTTCATTTAAATATATTTTTGAGTAAAAACAGAAACAAAACTGTAAGCTAAACACTACTATTAGCGAGGAAACTGGAAAACAGAGATCCTTTTTTCCACTACCCCATCCCTCTCTATAGCTAAATTTATCTAGGGCTTTATGTTACACTAGGCCAATGGTTCTTATCCAGGGGTACGCATATCCCTGAGGGTATGCAGAGGTCTTCCAGGGGGTACATCGACTCATCTAGATATTTGCCTAGTTCTACAAACAGCTACATAAAAAGCACTAGCGAAGTCAGTACAAAATAAAATTTCATACAATGATTTGTTTATACTGCTTTATATACTATACACTGAAATGTAAGTACAATTTTTACATTCGAGTTGATTTATTTTATAACTGAGAAAGTAAGCCATTTTTCAGTACTAGTGTGCTGTGATACTTTTGTATTTTTATGTCTGATTTTGTAAGCAAGTAGTTTTTAAGTGAGGAAAGTCAGGGGTATGCAAGACAAATCAGACTCAGAAACGGGGTACAGTAGCCTGGAAAGGTTGAAAGCCACTGCCTTAGGCAACCTGGAAAACGTATTTCCTCATCAGAAATTTGTAAGATGACTTTTCCCTGCTAGTATTGTTTCATTTGAAAATACTCACCCAGAAGCACAAGTGAAAATGAGTTTGGGGTAGAGGAAATCACTCTAGTTCTAATTTGTACAAAACATGTAATTTGGTATCATTGGACTAGTCTATGATCAAGAGGCTCTCCTGTCTGAAATAGCTGGTGTGTTGCCAACCAAGATTGAGTTGAACTGGCAGCGCTGTTAGGGGAAAAGGTATGGAAGCTTGTATAATACCTGCCACTCTGTTTGCCTGAGACCAGTAGTGCTAGTCTCATTTTCTTGCCTGTGGCTGGTAGTCTCATTTTTTTGAACAACATGCTCAGGGACAGATTCTGATAACTTTATTCATGTTGAGTGTGAACCTTAATCCACAACAGTCCTTTGAAGTCAATAGGGCAATTTGTGGTGAAAAGTATTCTTACTCTTACTCAGAATCTGACCCTAAGGTATATTAGTACACCTAAATCAGGAGTTCTCAAACTGGGGGTCATGACCCCTCAGGGTTCACAAGATTATGTAGGGGTCGCAAGCAGTTAGCCTCCACCCTCAAAATCTGCTTCACCTCCTGCATTTATAATACCGGTAAATATGAAAAAAGTGTTTTCAATTTATAAGGGGAGAGGAGTCACACTCAGGCTTGCTGTGTGAAAGAGGTCACTAATACAAATGCTTGAGAAACACTGACCAAAAACATTCTCCCCAAGAATGCTGACCCTCATGTATCTTTCTAAAATTTCTTCTAAGGAATGGCTCAAGCTACAAAGTTCACCTCTGGACTGGAACACTGCCAACGTTCAGGAAGAGAGAGGGGTTTGGAGCTGGGGTTATGGTTTGACTGCATGAAGAGATGGGGACAGTATAGTACAAATGAAGAAAGGACTTCCCCTAAATCCAGGACTCTTTTCAGCCGAGTAGTAATTTACATAATTCTATTTCTGATCCATATGGTATCTAGGATTTGAAGTTCTCTATCTTTGAAATCACATCACTATAGCACAAAGTAGGAAGCCCTCAACACAGGCATCAACTTATATGTTATGATTTTACATGATTTTTCATGTATCTTTGCATTGGCCTGGGTGAGAGTTTCAAGAGACCAGTATTACTGTACCCAAGTAACAGTTGCCAAAAGTTCAGACTCCTTTTCAAGGGAATTACTAAACACACACATGCTTGCACACACACACACACACACACCCATGAAGAATGTCCACACTGCTTTGACTCTCCTCTCACACCGACACTGACCAAGATAACACTGCAAAAGTATTTAATATCCAGAGTAATTTTTAAAATAAATTTAAGTCACAGCTAATAGTAGGAAACTGGTTCAGGAGCCACACTAAGCTGTTTTCTCTTTACTTTTCCCTTTTGTATGTATGATTCCAAATGCTGATGCCTTTTTATTTTAAGACAAACGCCATCACCTCAGTCTTATAGAAAAACAGTTGTTCTAAGCACATAGTAATGTAATGAAGAGGCCAGCACATGTCCCACTCCTGCTGCTAGATGGAATATGAACTATTCAACTGTACATCATGGACTCTATACTGACTACAACTGATGGAGTTTTTTGGCCAAACAGTGGGAGGGAGGCGTCCTTTTGGAGAGAAGAACATAAGCTCTTTCTCTGCTACCACAGTGATTTTTGAGCCCTCACATTCTTTGCTCCTTTTAGTTTGCTGTGTCTATTCCTCATGCAGATATAGACTGTGTGTGACAGGAAGAACATAGGGATTCATCTGTAGTTGTATAATAATCACGCAAGGCAAGAAGGCAGCTTTAGGCTCATCGTGTCTTGGATGTGTAACCCACACACCTCCTTGTTGTGGTGCTCTGTCCCCTCTAGTGGCACACAGACCACTTACAGATTAATGCCATATGACATTTAGCTCATGCATTTAGCTCCAGAGATCCCAGGTTCGATCCTGCCCACCAATGATCGGGGTCTATTGGTGTTACAGATGCTTAGACCACAACTTTGCCATCTTGAACCTATACACTTTTACATTGCTTGTGCCCAAGGGAATAAAAGTTCAGACAAGGGAGGGGCTAATTCATTGCAGAGAGAGCCAGTCAGAGATAGCATCCGGAGAACCTGTTCAACCTGCCATATAGCAGAGCACATTCTTGAAGAGGAAGCAGCTTGGTGCTGGTTTTATGGAAGTGACCTACCTCTTCTTCTAGTCTGAGGAGACCACAGAGTGAAAAGGCTCCAAGCACCCTGTGGACCCACAGAATAGTAACTACTGTTAGCTTATCAACAACAGTACTCAGTGGATATTCTGAGAGAGAGCCAGATGTCTGATAAGGAGCCCTGGGGAAGAAGAGGTGTTTCAGGGCTTCAGCAGGCCCGCTATGGAGAGCTGGTGGGGAGAAAGTGTGTTTACTTTTGTTTGCTGTTACAAGACTATGGGAAGAAAGAATCAGGAGTGAACAGACCAGCCCTCTAGTGGATAACTGTACTGTGAGTTGGCATCCTAAGGAGTGGGGTTTTTGTCTGTAAAGCCAGTCACCAACAAGCAAAAAGGGTGTGTAAATCTCTCTGGGACAAGGGGGAAGCAAGGCAAGTGTTGAAGGAAATGGATCCAAACAAAGAAGCAGGGCGTCAGGATGTTCACGGCTTGTGCTTAGCTTACTTGCACAATTACAATGATATATGTGCAAATTGTGTTTGTGAATGCAAATGCCTAGTTAGCTGAGTCCCTTCAATCTCACTGTATCAAGCTGGGGAACATATACATCTTTCCCCTGCCATCCCCATGTAATAGTCTGCTATTTCAAGTACTTGAAACACTTCAATTCTGAACAGTTAACCAATTTTTGCTTTAAATTGTTACTACTACTTGTCTCCATATTGGCTGTAGGCTCATTCCATCCAGTCCTATAGGAAAGCAATTCTTTTGTCTTTCTTGCTCAGTCCTTGATGGCTTCTCCACTCTGAAACTTTCTTTTGAGCACACCAGCTCTCGTCTCTTGGCAGAACTCTCCTTTTCCTGATAGTTTTTCCATGAAGTTCTAAGACTACATAGTAGTACAGTTTGTGTGCTACAGTGTACACAAGGTTGTATAAGAAATATCAGATTATAATGATGTCATAAACAGATAGTCAAGGGTTAACAGAACAGAAGTACTTCATGTCTCTCTGCCTGTATAGGGTTAACAAGTTCAGTGAGCCTGGCTGTCACCTGACCATAGGGCCAATCAGGTGACAGGATACTTTCAAATCTTGAGGGAGGGAAGTTTTGTGTGTGCTGTTAGTGTTTGGTTGTTGTTCACTCTGAGGGTTCAGAGGGACCGGACGTACAACCAGGTTTCTCTCCAATCTCTCTGATACAGGCTCTTATAAGTTCAGAATAGTGAGTACTAGGTAGACAAGGCGAGTTAGGTTATGTTTGTTTTCTTTATTTGCAAATGTATATTTGGCTGGGAGGAGTTAAAATGTGTATTTGGCTGGAAGGAGTTCAAATTTCTATTTTGCTGAAAGGATTTTAATTTGTACTTGTATACTTAGGCTGGGAGGGTATTCCCAGTGTCTATAGCTGAAAGACCCTGTACTTATTCCATTTTAAATGTACAAAGATCATTTTTACCGTTTTTCCTTCTTTAAATAAAAGCTTTTCTTGTGTAAGAACCTGATTTTTTTTTTATTCTGGTGAGACCCCAGGGGACTGGGTCTGGATTCACCAGGGAGGGGAGAAAGGAGGGAAGAGGGAGAGAAAGGTTAACTTCTCTCTGTGTTAGGATTACTCTCTCTCTCAGGGAGAGTCTGGGAGGGGGAGAGAGAAGGAGGGGGGAAGGTGAATTTTCTTCTCTGTTTAAAGATTCAAGGAGTTTGAATCACAGTGATCTTCCAGGGTAACCCAGGGAGGGGAAGCCTGGGAGAGGCAATGGTGGGGGAAAGGGTTTACTTTCCTTGTGTTAAGATCCAGAGGGTCTGGGTCTTGGGGGTCCCCGGGCAAGGTTTTGGGGGGACCAGAGTGTACCAGGCACTGTAATTCCTGGTTGGTGGCAGCGCTACAGGTTCTAAGCTGGTAATTAAGCTTAGATGAATTTATGCTGGTACCCCATCTTTTGGACGCTAAGGTTCAGAGTGGGGATTTATACCATGACAAATGATATAACAAAAGAGCACATATATTGAATATGTAGGAGGGCACAAATTTATGATAACATTTTCTGTCTTTAACTCTGTATTTTCCTGGCTTTTGAGTGCTTGATTTCTCAGAGTATGTCTTGAATATGAGATCTGTTTTTTGATTACTCCCTCTAACTTTCAACGACAAATGAAATGTCCTAGGAAAATCCCCTCAAAATTCATAAGATTTCTAACTCAAGAAAAGACTGTCCCAAATGATCCATTCCAGATTTTACAGTGCAGCCAGTACATATGGGACACGGACAGATCTTTGGAGAGTTTACTGTTACAGATTCACAGGCAAATCAATTTATGGTGGAGCCGTCAATGTTACCTGTTTCTTAAAGATATTTAATCTGTTTTTAAATTCAGATTATTGAGATCTGATAATGGATTAAAATATATTGTGATGCAACATGCTAGAACCCTGTTTCTCTCAGTGGTGTAGTATTTCAATGCACTATCAGAACAATTGATATAGATACCACTGGCATAATTTTCCACTCCATAATAACATGAATAAAAAAAATTCTTGTATCTAAAGTCAGAGTTCTAACTTTGTATTATATTCGGCTGGTCTGCGTTCCCCTTTGTAAGCAGATGAAATGTGATTAAGGAGTTTCTTTAAAAATTGTTTTGCAGAAGGAAGATGTGGATGCTACTGTCACCCTCCAAAGTAAATATTTGTATTTTGGGAAGCTAATTGTTCATTAGTTTCTATATTCCCCTCTCTGCGCCACATTTTCTGTTCTCATTAAAATATTTTTGTTGTGAAAATGTCAGTGACATGTCACATAGTTGAAACTCTCATATGCTCATTAGATTCTTATGCTGAATCTTGGGATAAAGGCTGGACTAGGAATAGAATTTTCAGGAGAATCGGAATATCATCAAGTAAAATAAACAATGTCACCAAAACATATTAATCTCAGGACATTTTTCAAGAGACCCGGCCTCAGTGATATATCCTGAAATTGCCACAGTCATTTCATTTCAGATAGTATTCTCTGTTCTCTTAATTCTTCATCTGTATTGCCTTTCCTTGATTCTGAAGGAAGATCTCTCTTCACAATGAGAACAAGTCCACAGAACCCCAAAAGATGTGGATTTGAACTACAAGAAAATCTGATTAGAGATAAAATAGAATTAGAGGCAGAAGAAGCTGAATACATGAAACAAAAACATAGGAACATTTCTGGAAATCAAAGGCTTGTCTGTCTATTCTCTTCCTAGCCTGGTGCTCTCAACCTGACTAGTTAATTAATATTATTCAAATCATCATTACTCTTAAATGACTCTTCACAGCAATTATTAGTCTCCAGATAAAATTATGAGTACTCATACAAACCTTTTCTTTTTTTATTTAAAAAGGGAGTTATGCAGCCAGAGTATGAAAAGCAGAAAAAGGCAAATATCAGAGATGGACTGAGTAACCCAGACATATGGAAAGTTTGGTTTTGCATCAAAAATGTATAATCAAATCAAATCTCTACTATATCCTGAGGGAAAATATAAGGACTATATTAACCAAAAAAGGGAAGAACCCCATCCTCCCTCCTTTATTCCTACAAGTATTCCAATGCTTTACTCAAATCCCTTTCACTTTCTTAGAATTACTCACATCAGTAAGTATTGCAGGATTGGGCCCTAAATTTGCATCTGAACGTTTGTGTACAATTTTTTGTAGATGCAAAATCTATATCAGTGTGCTTAAGTCCTTTCCAAAGTTCACTGAAGTCAATTGAAAGGCACCCATTGCATTAAATGAGTATTGGATCTGGACTTTAAATGGAGTAATTAATTATCTAATGTGTAAATGCAATTTGTACATTCAAATGCGAGGTTTTAGTTTATGCAAAACTGCTAGCACAGATTTAGAGACTGGATTGAGGCCACTTGGAGAATTTGGTCCCAAAATTTCCAGAATCCTTTTCATTCCACGAATCTGGATCCCACAAGGAACAGGACACACAGCTTTCCCTAACCTAACTTTCTGAAGTTGGCCATCAATATCATGAACTTGACTTTCACTAACATGCACACTTTTGAGGAAACATTCTTGACCTTCTAAGATCACTTCTGACTTGCTTTTGCCAAATCACAAGACAGAGATTTAAAAAAAAAAATGCTGCCTGCAGTCTTACCTGTTAGTAATTAATCTCTGACATATGTATGTTGGAAAGAAGGGGACAGGGAAAGAATCTCTCTCCCCCAGCTTCTCAGTTTCAATCTGTAACGAGAAAAAAGTAAAATACTTTAATAGTAGGTTAACTAATGGTGAATTAAACTATTGATTAATTTAAAAGAAATAACTGAAATTAAATAAAAGTCAGACCCATCTTTGGAAGCCTCAAAGATTTGCAGATGCAAGGATTGGTCTGGCTCAATATAAAGCTCCATAGGCTACGAACTTGGCAACTGCGTTTGGATTCCAATCCCTCCTGATCCCCTACATACAGATCTGCAATTTTGCTTTGGATCACATACTCAGTATTTGACAAGAGATCCTTTGATTAAAGTAAAGCTCTGTCTATGACTGAGAAGACATATTTTCATAATAGTGCAAACAACAAGGGCATGTTTTATATACTGCATGGCCCCATATTATTTTTCTGACATAGGACTATAACAGAAATCAATTTAATTTATTTACAGACTGTGGTTAAAAATAGACATGGAAAATGCCCCTCAGACATTTTTAATGCTTCCAGAAATTGTCCAAATCTCAGTTTAAATTAGCATAGCTAAAATTTTCCTTCCAAGGAGGTTTTTTGCTGATTAGTATTTTAATAACAGTTTCTCAGGTCCCTTCCCACCATTTCATAAGGAGAGGGAGGGCTATTTTTTAAATATAAAGGGGGTAAAGGAATAGTGTAGCCAAGAATCCTTTCCATGTTTAAACCAGGTTAGGGACAAACTCTGTGCTGACACCAGGAGCACTGTCTGTGTTAGCCAGTCTGGGAGATGAAGAGTCAGAATGAACCACATGATCTGTCTGTGTCCAGCAGTCTCAATAAAGAATCCCCTTTATATTTCATTGCAGTCAAGTCCTGGCTCTCCCCTACAGGGATTATTTTTGGCAGTGCTATAAATTATTACTCTTTATTCCTTTAAGTTATCTTGTGTTTTAAGGCTAGGTTACTTCTTATGATCTTTATAAAACATCTCTAATGCACAACTCTTTCCCTCAGCATTTACTAAATATAGAAAATGATCCTACATTTTGTGTAAGTCATGGAAAGTGATGTAATTTCTACTGTGGTCTCTTCTATGGGTGCTCTCTTTCTCTCTGAGGGGAAAGAGAGCAATAGCTCCACCTGCCTGACCATTCCTGCTTGACTGTCCTCCACTAGCTAGCATAGCCCATGCTGTGCTTTTAGCCACAGCTGTACATTCTTTGGTTGCACTCTAGCCTATCAGTTTCCTCCCATTTCCATCTAAGTAATGATATTTCATAACTCTATTAATTAATGTAATAGTCCTGGGCTCATGGGGGGGAGAAGGGGCGCAAGGTGGAAGTTTCGCCTAGGGCACAAAACATCCTTGCACCCACCCTTTCTGCTCCACTACTGCACAGAAGGAACAGATCAGAAGTTCCTGCACCGTGTGTGGGTACTTCCCATGCAGGAGATGATCTACAGTCCACACATTTTAACAGTGGGCCTGATCCTGAAAGCCTTACTGAAAGAAATCTCCTAGGTGAAGTCTGCAATATCAGATCCATACTAAGAAACCACACTGTAAGGTATACTACACTGTAGAGTAGCTCAGTCCTTTTAGTAGGTCTAACCTTAAATACTGAATGGATCGCATAAATAGTTGGGGATTTTTGTTTTGTTTTTGAACACCTTTGTATTCTGGATTCCTAGATACTGAAAGGCTGCTTACATATTGTTCAGTATAAAGCTACTACAATTTCAGGATGTGTCACACATGGCCAAGGACAGGAGCACACTTTCAGCTGGCACTTTCTTAGCACTTAACAAAAGCTTTTCTTAAACAATAGGTTTGTTCTGATAAAAAAATTAAGTCCCCACTCCTTATAAGCAATGCCATATTAATTTAATTCCTTTAACTGTTGCCAGCAAGGATTTTTAAAATCAGAGAAACTCAAGGCCACATACAATTGCTAATCTAATTTGCATGTGCATTTAGTATATCACTTGCACAAATCAAATATGTATACATCCAAATGACCAGGTAACTAGGCACATGCCCACTGTTTCCTCAGGTTTTGAAAATCAGACTCCAATTATTTAAATAATTCAGAATTAAAATATAAACATAAAATTTGGGTTTCATTTTATTGTGAATAAAGGAACTCAGAACAAATCTCTTTTATTCAAAAATGAAGCAATGTAAGGAAGGAGCAGGTAACTGGAAATCTTGTACCCCAAATGATGTTTTTATTCTAAATAAATATTAGCAAAGCAAGGAAAAGCTTACCTGCATATCCGCAGTAACTGTTAGTGAAACATATTTTCATATGCTGCTTGAAAAAAGAGAGCATAGAGTATAATTAAATGCAATATTGCCAAATAAAAACCAACAAAGCATTTTAGAGGCATCTGAAGCTTAGCTTTCTCCAAGTAGTAAATTTAAAAAAATAAATAAAACATACAGTACTTTGCCCACACTGCAATTTGTCAACTGTTGAGGATATTGGCATGTCTTTTCTGCTGATTTATTAGTTAATCCCAGCAATTCACTGTGGAAAAGGCCAACAATGAATTACAACGTGTGGAAAAATTAAGTAGTGCATTTACAAAGTGTTTAACTATACAGCTCTGAGAAACAACTTATAAAGCTACTGCAGAGCTAGTTGCAGCTTCTTGGGTACATGTAAAATGTTACCAACAGTATCCCGGATACAAATGATTTCTTGTTTAACAATTTCAATTTGTATCTCTCTTTTTACTTGTTGATACCACATAATGGGATGTATTGTGCTTTGTTTTAAAATCAAAATGTCTTTGATAATCTTGCATAGAGCATTCAGATAAAACAAACAAACAAACAAACAAACATGTTATGTATAAGGACACAGCAGTCTTGATCCTATAAAGGGTTGAACCAATTCAACAAATCACGTAAGTAAATCCTTAACTGTAAGCAGATGAGTAGTCTTGTTAACTTTAATGAAAGCATGCGCTTAAAAGCTTTGCTGAACTGGGCAAGGATGTTCAGCATCTTACACAGTGAAATGGCTAGGGAGTATCTGTATCACTACTCTCTTTTATGCATAATAAGAATTGCTTATTTATTTAGTCATAGGCTCGATACAACTAAAATCTAAATGAGATTTTCCTTTAGTTGAAGGGGTAGGAGCTGTGCTTTTGAAACCAGAAAGATACAAATGTGATCCCACCTGCTAGAACTGGGCCTAATCCAAAAGCTATTAAAGTCTATCCATTGAGTACAATGGACTTTGGATCAGCTGAGTTGCCAGGTGATATACAATAGTGACAACTGTGAAGTCATAGCTGGCCATAGATTTCTTATACCAATAAACATACACTTAAATATTCTCTGAAGCAAGATATTGCTGGACCACAGATACATAAGAGCATAAGAATGACCATACGGGGTCAGATCAAAGGTCCATCTAGCCCAGTTACCTGTCTTCCAACAGTAGCCAATGCCAGGTGCCCCAGAGGGAATGAACGAGTAATCATAAAGTGATCCATTCCCTGTCGCCCATTCCAAGCTTCTGGCAAACCGAGGCTAAGGACACCATCCCTGCCCATCCTGGCTAATAGCCATTGATGGACCTATCCCCCATGAACTTATCTAGTTCTTTTTTGAACCCTGTTATAGTCTTGGCCTTCAGAACATCCTCTGTCAAGGAGCTCCGCAGATTGACTGTATGTTGTGTGAAAAAATACTTCCTTTTGTTTGTTTTAAATGTGCTGCCTATTCATTTCATTTGGTGACCCCTAGTTCTTGTATTTAAGGAAGTGTTATTTATTCCTTCTCATTTTACTTTTGCCACACCAGTCATGATTTTATAGACCTCTATTATATCTCCCCCCCCAAACAGTCAAAGGCACAGTCTTATTAATCTCTCCTCATATGGCAGCCATTCCATACCCCTAAAATTTTTGTTACCTTGTTCTGAACCTTTTCTGAATCTTTTCCAATTTCAATATATATTTTTTGAGATGGGGTAACCACATCCGCATGCATTCAAGATGTGGGTGTACAATGGATTTATACAGAGGCAATATGATATTTTCGGTCTTGTTATCCATCCCTTTCTTAATGATTCCCAACATTCTGTTTGCTTTTTTGACGGCCGCTGTACATTGAGTGGATGTTTTCAGAGAACTATTCACAATGATTCCAAGATCTCTTTCTTGAATGGTACCAGCTAATTTAGACTCTATCATTTTATATGTATAGTTGGGATTATGTTTTCCAGTGTGCATTACTTTGCAATTATCAACACTGAATTTCATCTGCCA
Source organism: Gopherus evgoodei (assembly GCF_007399415.2). NCBI lineage: Eukaryota > Metazoa > Chordata > Testudines > Testudinidae > Gopherus > Gopherus evgoodei. The sequence continues at coordinate 94,923,378 of NC_044325.1, forward strand.
TTTTGTTGCCCAGTCACCCAGTTTTGAGAGATCCTTTTGTAGCTCTTCGCAGTCTGCCTGGGACTTAACTGAAACACTAAACATAAAACTAACAAACATACAGTATAGTATAAAAACAAACACTGTGATATCTAGCACTGGAAATGGGACCTAAGAGTATCCTATAGATAGAGGTAGGCAACCTACGGCACGGGTGCCGAAGGCGGCAGGCGACCTGATTTTCAGTGGCACTCACACTGCCCGGGTCCTTACCACTGGTCCGAGGGGGCTCTGCATTTTATTTAAATTTTAAATGAAGCTTCTTAAACACTTTAAAAGCCTTATTTACTTTACATACAACAATAGTTTAATTATATGTTATAGACTTATAGAAAGAGACCCTCTAAGAATGTTAAAATGCATTACTGGCATGCAAAACCTTAAATGAGAGTGAATGAATGAAGACTTGGCACACCACTTCTGAATGGTTGCCGACCCCTGCTATAGACAGCCTGGCTACAACTTGCTAAGAAAACAGTGACTTTAGGTGGGAGGAACATCCCTAGTGTGACCATGCATGTTATATGCTAGTTTACAAAAGAGCTTTCACCCAACAGATGCTTGGTTACTAGAACCCAGCTTTCTTGCAAAATGTATGAAATCCTCATTCATCTGGCAAAGCAGTTTCTTTATCTCAATGACAGATGTAAGCATCAGGTTGTAAAGAGCAGGTCCTTGTTCCAGCATCTTTAGAATACGGCTACACTGCACACTAAGCCCAGGCTCTGACTCAGGTTTGAGCCCAAGCCCCACTTCTGCCAACATACAAACCTGTCTGTCTCAGGACAGCAAGCACTCAGGATCCAGGTTCTAAGACCCTGCTAGGGAGGCTGGGTCAGAGACTGAGTCCTGCTGTGACTGTCATTTAGCAGGCTGGATGCAGCTCAACCCAGAGACCTGACTCAGAAGGTTTGCATTGTGCCGTATAGACATTTGCATAACTTGAGACTCAGGTCGAGCAACTGTAAACCCAGGTTTACAAAACAGTGTGGATGCTCAAGGGTAGGCTTGGAAACACTGAGTTCCCAAGCCCAGGTCCCACAATGCAGTGTAGAGATAGTAGCTACCTTCCTTACTAGACTGATAAAATAGTTGTGTACTGGTGTCCAAGAAGGAACCCTGCGACAGCCAAGAGAGGCAAGTTATTGGAAACCACACACATGTACACGTCATCCTGGGGTGGGTGAAAAACATTATCAGTATTGATTAATCACAGACAACAAACTACAATGATCTCTAGATGAGGTGACACTATATGATGGGTGACCAAACCGTGGCTCGTGAGCCACATGTGGCTCTTTTACAGTTAAAGTGCGGCTTGTAGAGCCCCCCACGACCCGTATTCTCCACCTACCAGAGTCGGGGGTGGGGGAGCTCTGGGCTTCTGCCATGTGGTAGGACGATGGTCTTGGGGCTTGTGCCCTAATCTTGCTGAAGCCCTGATCTCCAAGACCCCCCACCACCCCGCTGCAGGGCAGAAGCCCCAAACCCTGGTAGGCACTCCCAGCTCTCAAATATCTGAAGATTATCGTATGAGGCTCAGAGGGTTGGTAAGTTTGACCATCCCTGCTATGTTAACTTGAGACAGTACCACTTAGAACTGCATGAATAAATCTGTGAAGGCATTGTTCCCAATTTAATCACCTACTACAATCTTTAGAAGTTATTTTTATCCAACATGTGAGAATTTGCTCATGACTTCTCCTAGAATTAATGGGAGTTATTCCTGCATTTCCTCTCCTCTTCCTCTCAAGCAGCCACATGATGTTCAAGGTGGGAGAAAAGGGAATGATCCAAAGGAGACAAAGCTAGGAGAAAAGAAGAACTATGGGCACCCTTTACAATATACAGAGCTTCCAAAAAACCTGTTCTGGGCCTACCTTCCTGACTAAAACCTGATCTGTCATCCACTTCCCTACTCCAGCACAGATACTGAGGCACGGGGGAAAGAATTTTTGTGGTACCAAGCCTTGTGCTACATTTGAGATGAAAGCAGAGCTCAGTTGTTGCTACTGGGTATATTTATTATATCCAGAACTTCTACATTCAAAGAATTTTAAGGTTACAAAGTCAAGCACTCAAAAGTTAGGAAATGCCAGAATTAAGGTTGACTGTGCAACCTAAATTTGACCCCTCCCCCGACCTCCATGATCCTGTTCTATTTCCCCACAGAACCTGCCTCATTCAGTCCATAGGATGGACAGTACTCACTGAATAGTAGCTATTCAATATTTATATTTACCCTAATTATTCAATGTATGGCTTCCTGGCCTTACTTACTGCACACAATCCAAACCCCCTGAATACAGAATTAATTTCCTCATGAGCTTTTTTATGAGGCTGTCATTGTAGTATCTAAGGCCTTGTCTACACTAGCAAGTTTCTGTGCAGTAAAGCAGCTTTCTGCACTGTAACTCCCGAGGTGTGCACACTCCCAAGCCACTTAGTACGCAGAAACTGCACAGTTGCAACACTGTAAAAAGACAAAAAAAACACAACACCCCGACGAAAGGTGTACAGTTTTCTGCACTGCGGCTACAGTGCCGCGGTGCCAGTGTAGACACCCTGGTCGAATACAGCACTGCAATTGGGCTCTGGGAGGGGTCCCACAATGTCTGTTCTCGTCTCTCTGGTCATTGGTTTGAACTCTACTGCCCTCAGGTGACGAACCATGAGCCCTACCCCTTAAATTCCCAGGGAATTTTGAAAGTCCCCTTCCTGTTAGCCCGGTGAGGCATGCAGTGGTCTCAGCACATCTTTCCACATGACCATGCCTGCTCCACACACCAGACAATCACCTACGTGGAGCAATGCTGAGTAGCTGTACCTCATCAGCATTTGGAGAGAGGTGGTGGTCCAGGAATTACGATACCTATGGACAGATTTCACAATGCATGACAGAAAGGAGCCATGTCCAGGACACACTGCAGAGCAGGGTCAAAGTGAAGGAGCTGTGGAATGCCAACCACAAGGCGCAGGAGGCAAGCTGCCACTCCAGTGCTTGTGCCCAAGAGCTGCCAATTCTACAAAGAGCTGGGAGCAATACTCTGTGGCAACCCTGTCTCCACTGCAAAGGCCACTGTGGATACTTCAGTGGTTCACGTGCCAGTCGAGAGTGGACTGAGCCAGGAGGATGAAATCTTGGACGAGGATGTGGAGGGGGAGGGGGACCCAGAGGCAGAGGATGATTTGGCAGCCAGAGATGCAGGCAGCCAGGAGCTCTTCTCTACCGCGGAGGAGGTTAGCCAGTCACAGCTGTTGGAGCTTGGTGAAGAGCAAACTGGAGAGGAGGCCCCCGGTAAGTGGCTTTGATTTTGGGCATCGCTGAAGTGAGTTGTTGGGGACAGCAGGTTGCAGAAAGCAGGCTTGTGTCTGTATGATGCGCATACTACCACATGCCTAGTCTGAACGGCGGAACAGGGTGTTGATTGACTCCCTCACTTTACAGGAATCTGTCTCAGAGATCTCCATGAAACTCTCATGGAGATATTGGACAATCCAATACCGGAGGTTCTTTGGCAGAGCAGCTTTGTTTCTTGCACCATTAAGGAGAACTTTCCCGTGCCACTCTGCCATCATGGCAGTGGGGGGACCATTGCTGCACACAGGCGAGCCGCATAAGGGCCAGGGCAGAAACCACAGTCTTGGATAAGACCCTCCCTTGATTCGCTGCTCATCTTCATTAGCAAGATATCTTCCATAATGAACACAGCGTGTGGAAAATGTGGGGACAGGAATGATTATAAGTAATCATTACAGTGCCCCAAGAGCCACATGCCCAGTGTACAGTACGGTCCTGAAACACTGATTTCCCCTGTGGTTACTCCCCATTTTGGGGGTCTTGTGGCTCCTCTGTGTTTGTCCAGGGTCAGCCAGTTAGTGACAGGTATGGGAATAGTGGCTGTGTTTTAAATCACTGAATCAGTGGTCTGTGTGTTGCAAACAATACTGCTTCTGTAAAATGTTGCACTTTGGCTTCACAGATATGACCTTGGGAGCCCAGCCTCCCTCTTTGTTATCGCTGGCTGAACAGCTGCACAGAATTAGAAAGCAGCCACGAAGAACGAAAGAGGACTTTCTGTGTGATGTCATGATGCACTCCACAGCCAAAAAACAAGAACTGAAGGAGTGGCAGGCCAGAGAGAGGAGAACACAGTGCGCCAGAACAAAGCCACGGAGCAGTTCTTAAACGTTATGGCGCGCCAAGCGGACACGCTCCAGGCCAGGGGTGGGCAATAATTTTCACAGGGGGGGTCACTCCACGAATTTTGGTAAGTCGTCACTGGCCACACATTTCTTATTAATGAGAAGCCATACTCTGACAGGAGGGATAGCTCAGTGGTTTGAGCATTGGCCTGCTAAACCCAGGGTTGTGAGTTCAATCCTTGAAGGGGCCACATAGGGACCTGGGGCAAAAATCAGTACTTGGTCTTGCAAGTGAAGGCAGAGGGCTGGATCTTTCAGGGTCCCTTCCAGGTCTATGAGATAGTATATCTCCATATATTATAAAAATGTTGGATTGTTGAAAAAGATACTTGACCAAGTGACAGAAACAAACACAGAGCAGAAAATAAATTTTTCTACTTTGCGTTAGTGTTATTATTACAAATTTTACAAGTGTTGACAAAACATTACCAAATTTGAGATGCTGTTATTTACTGCCCCCAGTAGATCTTTTCCAGTAGTTGTATATTTCATTGACTGCCAGTTCTTCTGTGAGCTCAAAATTTGTGGTAGAGCCTCGAATGAAAATCAAGAACTGGGCTGTGTCTTTAACGTCACAACTTTAATTGAGTGCCAGCGCGAAGTATGAAAAATCATTTACCTTGCTTTTCAACTGTTGGTCCAAGTTCTCCGAGATTTCTCCTACATGTCTCAGCACGGTTCGCCTTGACAATGAAACGTTTTTGAACTGCTTTTTATTGTCTTGGCACAATATCCCAGCAGAGTCAACCAAACATTCCTTGATAAATTCTCTCTTGGAGAATGGTTTGCCATTTTTGGCCATTGTGTGTGCAGTTATGTAGCTCATTCTTGTAATTCCGTCTTGTGCTGCGGATCGTTTCGTGAAAAAAACTGCTCTTTTTGCATTTGAGCAACCATCTTATTTGCTTTTCTAACTTTCTCTTCAGTAGACATGTTCTTATATGGATGCATGTTTGGTCTTGAAATGCAGGTTTAAGTTGTATTCATTGAATACTGCCACACTTCCTTTGAAATGTAAGCACACAGCTTTCCCTGCCCCATCAGTAAAAAAAGTATTTTGAAGTCCGCTCTTAGTTAAATCTTCGGCATTTGGCGTTTACTTTCCTCTTCTTTGATAAACTCATTTTTAAATTCTACCCCTCCACTGCAGTGCCATGTAATAAAATAATTCGTGCAAAAACTGAGGGCTATGAAGTATTGTTGATTTTGTGGAATAGGGTGGAGAAATGTGACAAAATGCATTTACCTTCTCTTTTTTGGCTTTGATCCTGCAATGAACTCTGTGAGAATGGAGGTCTGAACCTAAACAAAGCCCTGTTGACTTTTATTTGGGGCATTCCCCCTAAGGAGTTTGTTGCAGGGTCAGGGCCTTAGTTATTATTAAATTCTGGTTTCATAAAACATCAGAGGTTTTTTTTTCATATACCAGACAAGGAGGATAATTACCGACAACTTAAGAATCCTGTAATGAATAGTTCTAAATTCCAAGTATAGTGCTGGTCAGGAACCAGCGCTAACCAGAACCCTTTATTCTGTAGAAGTTTGTGACCAAGTAAGAACTGTAGCAGTTATTTAATCATTTGATTGTAAATTGTTACGTTGACAGTTTTATAAATGCTGATGTATGATATAAATCTGTATGCCACTACTGGAAGCCACAGTTGTGGTGTTGATTTTACTGTGCCTGTAATGATGCGAGTGACAGTGTTGAAATTTGACAAGTGATGCGTGGAAGCTATGTATCCACAAGGGTGAGCAATGTTCTGTGGTAGAATAAACAGGGCCCAGTAAAGAGATCCATAGGGAGGGTAGCCAACAGAATTGTCGGGCCCCTGTGCAAGGTGGGAGGTGGCTCCGGGCCCCAGAAGGGGTGAGACCTCAGGGCTGACTGGCAAATGGGCAGGTACTAGCTGCCTCCCTACAGGAGAGGAGCATGATACTCACGACATCCTCAGGGGAAGCAGCACTGTGTTCCTGACATAGGCCTTGTCTATACTGTGGGGGAAGGGGGAGAGAATAACTGAAGTTGACATACTTAGATCTACTTACTGCAGTGTCTTCACTGCGGTAAGTTGACAGCTGATGCTCTTCCGTCGACTCCGCCTACGCCTCTCACCCTGGAGGAGTACTGGAGTCGACGGGAGAGCGCTCATGGTCGATTTATCGCCTCTAGACTAGGGAGTCTGAGGGAGACTCCTGAGCAAACTCTGGACAGCTCTATATCTGCCTGAACTGTGTGACTGAACTAGAGCAGTGGTTCTCAACCTATTTACCACTGTGGGACGCATATGCTGTGTTATGTGGGCCCAGTGATGGATTTAGAGGTAGTGGGGCCCCATATGCAGCTTCATTTTTGCCCCCCATTGGGACCAGCCAAGAAAAAGAACATTCTCTCTCTCCTTTTTTTCTTCATCCTCCTCCTATAAGTAATAGGAAGTAAATGAAAATAAAGTGAGTTATCTTGACTGAGGCAGGGGCTTGGAGTGCAGGAGGGAGTATGGGAGCAGGTTCTGGGAGGAAGTTTGGGTGCAGGCTCTGGGCTGGGGCAGGCATGTGGGAGGAGGGGTGAGGGATCCGGGAGGAAGTGTGGGTGCAGGGTGTGGGCTCTGGGCTGCGGCAGGGGGTTGGGATGTGGGAGGGGAGTAGGGGTGAGGGCTCCGGAAGGAAGTCTGGGTGCAGGCTCTGGGTTGGGGCAGGGGGTTAGGGTGCAGGAAGAGGGCGGGCGGGGTGAGGCTTCCAAAGAGATCAGCACACACACTCCTCCAGCAGCCACTCCTAGGCGGGGCTGGGGCCAGAGGGTCTCTGTGCACCGCTGTCGGCAGGGGCCTCCCCTGCAGCTCCCATTGGCTGCAGTTCCCAGCCAATGGGAGCTGCAGAGTCAGCGCTCGAGGCAGGGGCAGCGCACAAAGACAACTCCACCCCCAGGGACCGCATACTGGCCGCTTCCGGGAGCGAAGCAGCATGGAGAGAGGGAGGCAGAGCAGGCCGGGAGCTGCCTTAGCCCTGCTGCTGGCATGTCTCTGCATGCCCCTTGGAGAGAGGGGGGCAGCAGGTCTCCCTGCACTGCCTGGGATGAGGGCAGCACATGGAGCTGCCTCCCACTCCTGCCAGGGGTGCGCAGAGATGTGCCAGAAGCCAGTCGCTTCCAGGCGTGGTGTTAGGGTTATCAGCCACAGCATGCAGGCAGCCTGACTGACTGAGCCCTGGTGCGCTGCCGGCCGGGACTCTGGGGCAGGTTGTCAGATATTTGTCCTGCATTTTGGGGGCCTCCCTATTGTTGGTTTGTTTCATGGTAAATCCGCTAATGTGTGGGCCACATCCACAGAATACATACACTACCTGTATGGCCCCGAGGATGTCATATGGACCACACCAATGTGCTGATTGGGCCGCAAGCAGGCCATAGGCTGAGAATCACTGAACTAGAGAGACATTCTAGAGGTAGGCCCCATCAACCTTACAATGCCCTACCGAGAGGGACCAGAGATCATAGCAGAACTCTGCAATAGGGGGTGCTACTTCAGTCAAGTCACTAGAGAGGGAGGGTATGGTCTCCCTACCACAACTCCTTAAGCTCTTCCATGGAAACCAGAAGTCTTGTGCACCAACCGCTAGGCTGCCTGGCCCTCCAACCACCCTGTTACAGGCTGCATTGCATGGCAAAGCCCACATTCTCATAGACTTGTATTCCTCACACACAACCTGAATGTTCCATAAATAACTGAGCCTGCGGATAAAAAAAAATTAAGTATTTTACATTTAAATTTATTTTATATCAATTATCATGATCGCAAGGAGTAAGGATTTTCTAGTAGTTTCAGCAGGGGCCTGGGACTTAGGAGTTCTGTTCCTGTTTGTGACCTAATGGGCAAATTTGAGATAGTCACTTAACGTCTTGATACCTCAATTTCTGCCTCTAACATGGGGATAATCATACTGACTCACCTTACAGAGAATTCTGAGACTTTGTGTTTGCGAAGTATTTTAGTGCTTTTTATTTAAGGGTCTCAAAGCAGCAGAGTCCTAATTTGTGCCCAATTTTCATTTATACCAAAACCCCTTCACACAAGTCTAATAATATAAAGAGGCAGTAGATGAAATCTGCTCCCACTCTAAGGCCCCTTTGCACTGCTAGGACCATTCTAGCATAAATGAGACTCAAAACCCGTTTTCCAACTTCAATGCAATGAGGGTTTTTCAAACACAAAAAACCCACACATTCCAAAAATAGACATTTCATTAGCTTTGATATGTCAGATTACCAAAAAAATCCATTTACAGTAATAGAATATCTGCAGAACAAAATGCAAGGATTCAAACTGAAGTTCTCAGTGAAAGACAATTCCCTTGTAGGTGATGGGCCTACTGCCACTCATGCAAAACTACCATGGACTTCCAATAGGAGATTTTCTGAATGAAAAGACCAAGATCGTGCTCAATATTAGTAATTCTTGACTTATGGCCAGTGCTTGATGAAAACTAGCTACAAACAAAATTCATCTGGCTCAATCCTCATAGATGATAGAAATACAAAACAAACAACCACAGAAAACATGCTTTGTGAAAAGTGATAGTGTCTTTAAAAAAAAAGAAAAAAAAAGTTTGTTAAATCAGCTGGCATGCAAAGGGCTCAGTCGTGTTGCAAATTGTCATTAATTTAAGTAGACCTCAAGTTTCATTTGCTATTAGATACAGTAGCAAGGTTGGCAAAATAAAAAGCTACACAGTTCAGTAAGTCTATAAAAAGAATGTAAGAGTCATACACTGTGGTGGATTTTCTGTGATGTCCTAAAGGCTTTTTAGGTGCTTAGGCAGTTCAGTCATGAGACTAGAATGCTTTGATCAGGCCAGCAAAACATACCACGGAAAAATTAGCAAAGTAGGCCTATTATGTAGTGAGCGCACATGCAAACATCAATGATACTCCCAATCCACAAAGTAATAAATAAGCTTCTGTTCAATTAAAAATAAACGTTTTTTGTTTGCGTGTGTATGGTTTTTTTTAAAGCATCTGCTATGTCTTTCAGACAAACTCATGAACAGTGAGTCATGACCTGTGTTGAATTTAGACAGAGGATAGCTTCCAAAACCACACCTTAGGCAGGCATTTGAACAGAAGTGTTGTCGCTTGTTTTAACTGGACCCAACAGGATTAGTAGGTGTACAAGGACATTAATATGGGTACAAACTGTTGATTGGCATGCTGTGGAAACTGAGAACAATAATATACAAACAAACCAGACTGAATACCCTGTATCAGACTAGTTACTGTTGAGTACGCCATTGTCAGTTTACCAGCACGCAAATCAATATTGCCAGAGAGGAAATCGAGCTGGACAGTAAACTCTCTGCAATCACTCAGGAGGAGACAGATAATACAGCACACCAAGAGAAGAAAAACTGAAAACATCAGGAATTTGTGAAACCATAGCCTCTCTCACTGATGTACCAGTTCAAAAGATGCACACATATTTAAGGACTAGATGGGAGCAACTCTTCAGCGTGTTCAAAGGGCCATCTGCCTGCATCAGCACCACCTAGTGGCAAAAGCGGCATTCAATAATTTCAAGAAAAGATTCTACGATGGAATATGACATTATAATCTACACCAGAAAAAGCACAATTCCTTGTGAAATGTAATCTAATTTTAGCTGCCAAAACTGTATTAATATATACAGACACATAAATTACATACACCAAGCTAAGAAGAAGCATTTATGGAATGCTTATATACCATATAAGGTTTGCATTGCAAAGTATTTATTGTATAGGAATGCAGTCTGTGTATATTTACATATTCAGACTGTAGCCCAGTAGGCTAGCTTACTTCTGTTATATTCTCTGATTTGCATTATATTCTGCTGTCTTATATTCAGCAGTAATGCAAGGAACCTATAGGCTTGTATCCTGTAAAACATTGGCTTCGGCAGTTAGCATGAGGTTTGAGGCCTTTGAACTTTGGCATAGATAAATTTAGGTAATCCACAAGTTTTGGGGAACTGGAAGTAGAAAGCAAGGGGGAATTTTGTCCATAATGACATCAACCAACCATAGAAACATGAACTAATACCAGCTTCTGGAATGTTTTGGATGGAATATCCGACCGGAAGAATACCATGACAATGAATTGACATATACGATAATGAGGTGAACTCATAAACATATTAACCTATAAAAAAAGGACACCTTAACATTGATAAGGGAAGGAAACACAAATAAGGAGGAGAGGAGAAACCCCTACCAAATATGTATTAGACATGGTAATGTCAGGGAGATTTAGCTCTGGGAGGGGCCAGAATGATGGCCACTAGTGAAGAAGAGGAAGATGACAGTGATGAAGATAATCGCTAACATTTCAGGTTGTTCTGCAAGGGATGGTGTGAGTATGGCTGTTCAGATGTACTTTCTGTATTATCTCTATCTACTTTACTGAGTTAGAGTGTGTATGACTTTGCTAAATGTATTAATAAATTATTTGTAAATATAAAAAAGTTCCTATAGTGTGAGTGTTACACCTGTGCACATCGAGGTGCCCAACTATATAATTTTAATAATATTAGGCCTGATCTTGGGATAAGAACCTGACTACCCTTATAGTGATAACTGGGAATTTTTATTCATAATCTACAGATTAGGCTACAAGACAACTACAAAAATAGCTCCTTAGATGGGACAAAATACATCTCTCATTCAGAATTTTCTGAATCCTTGTAGGTTTTAGCACTTAGATTAATAATAGGATGACTTTTCCAACCTTTCAAATAACATTTTAAGGTTAGTTATGCATAGATCTGTGACCAAGATTAAATCCCCTTTGTGCAACTCCAATGGTGCAAAGGGGATTTTAAAGCTCTATTAAAAAGGGCAGCTGGAATTTCCCTTGTAGGAGAATCTCCATGTGGCATAAAGACAGCCTAGCCAGCATTGTGCTACCCTCTCACAGCAACCTTTGGCACAGGGGGTGAGTCAATGATGGTGAGGAGCCAGCAGAGGGTGGGGTGACAACAATCCTGTGACCTCCAGCTGGATAAGGGTCCCCACAGGCAGGGCTGTTCTTAGGATTTATGGGGCCCTATGCAGTATTATTAAACTGGTGCCCCATGCCCAACTTCGGGCACAGTCACCACTCCCTGCCCAAGGACCCCCAGAAGAACCCCCCGCCCCTCACTGTTGACACACACCAAGCTTCTCTCGCAGCCCAGGGGAGAGGGATGAGGCAGCAAAGGATACCGAGCCGCCCGGTCCACCTCACAGCTGTGGAGAGTCACAGTTCCCTGCAGAAATTCCTGTACCCTCTCCCTCACGCAGAATATGCTGCACCAGCGCATTCAGCTCTGTGAATACAGTCCCTGACTGAGGAGACTGCAGTGTGCACTGGGTGTGTACCTGCTGTTCCGGTGAAGCCCCAAATTTTCAGGTGCCCTATGCAGCCGTGTATGCTGCATAAGCCTAAGGATGGCCCTGCCCTGAGGGAACTGTTACAGCTGGCGTAAGCTATAGCATCTCTGTTGCTCCTCTGACTTAGACCTTCCTTGGGAGGCCATGGCATCAAAGAAGGCAGGAAAAGTGTCTTAGCCCCACGCTTTGCATAGCTGAAGGGCAAACCCAGAGGATGTATGATGTGCCTGACATTCACTTTGATTTTAATGATTAAATTGATTATATTATATAGCTCTTACATGTTATTCAATTTATTATTTATAAACGTTTTATGTAAAATAACTAATTTAAGAAATACACAGCTTTCTTTTGTAAAGCTTATGACATCATGGGACTTATATCTGTGCGAACACATTGACTGCAGTGACGAAAGAATTGAGATCCATCCGTTTAAAATGTGACCATTTTCCAAATCACAGCACCATTGTGCTCAGTACCGTATCAAACACAGAGAGACCTGTCTGTCCCTCTCATTACTGCTTTCTCCATTCTCCTTCCCAGTTACTGTCCCTTGCATATGTTTCCCTAGATATAATAATTTTCAGATTTGAACCTTATTTTTCTGATTTTCTCCCTGTTTCTTCTAATCTCTCTCGGTTGTTGTTGTGGCATTTTATTATCATTTTACTGTCCTCATTAGCATTTTCAACTCCTTCCAATTTAGTATCCTCCAAAACAAAAACACTTTCACTCAACTTTACCTTTTCTATGGATTTTCAGCCAACTCATATAATAGTATTTCTAACCAATTTTGCAAATAAGACTTCATGATACTGTATCTAATACTATCCAAATATCCCTTTAACACACACACACACACACACACTTTATATGCATAGATTTTCTTCTCAATGCACATGTAAAGTGGTTGTCATTACAATGTTAACATTTACTTATGGTGAATCTGAGGACAGGGGACATGCAGTGGTATCTCCGACTTGTAACTGCTATTCATATTATTCAGAGAGAATTAATATAAAGATATAGCTATTTTTAGAATCTATTTCATGCTATTATAAACTTAGCTCTTTGCCTGTCCTTGTATAAAGGATGTGTTTTGACTTTATAGAATCACTAGAGCAAGTTGTTAATTACATTAAATCAACAAATCCCACCTAGAACACATATGGAGATGGGATTAACATGCAAATCCTATTTTAAGTCATCTTAAATAAAGTGAGAAAAAGCATCCATCCCCCAAACTTTTCCCCTGTGAGCAAGTGTAGCAAAGAGAAGAACCCAATTTTGTTTTCTTTTTATTCTTCATGTTCTCAAAAGGATTATCTCATGCACTCAATACTTTCTTCCTCCAAACTCCACAAACTCTGCAAGATTGATTACAAATCCAAAAGGTAACTTCTTTTCTTTTAAGTTTAATAAGCGTACATGCCAGACAACAACTTGGTCAGCACCAAACATAACAAAGATCATGCTATCTTTTCATTCCAATAAACAGAGGTTACGCTGACTAGAAGGTAGCGGGCCATACTACAAATATCTAGCTAGAAGATAGCTTTTCCCCAGGCTGTCAACAGCAGCAGCGACACTGGGAAAGGGATTATGGATAATCTAGCATTTTGAGTTTTAAAATCTCATTGTTTATTTTTTCTGGAGCCCAGTTTAGCCTTTCACTTGGCCTTGAAAAATGTATCTTCACCAGGAATGAGCTACTAACTAAATGAAAAAAGAAACCTGAGATTACTGGTTCCCCAAAATTAGGACGCCTGAAGTTTTGCAGGATCAACAAGACTGGCTCTGACAGCAGCAAGAATAAAGAAAAAAAAAGCCATATTTTTGCTCAAAGAGATTTTAGCTTTTAGTATTTCATGTAGGGATCAAAGCAGTTTGCAATGTAATCTGTTAAATACTGTCTCTCAACCCCTGCATACACTGTTTAATTTTTATATAGTCTTCAAGTGACTTTTTTATTATTATTTTAACTATAACCTGAAAGATACTTTTGCCCTGCATGAAGGATTCATTTATTAGTACTAGTACTATAGTAACACCTTAAGGCCTCAGCAGAGAGCGGGGTCCTTCTGGGCGAAGTACTGTACAAACATGTAGTGAGTGACAGTCACTGCATTGAACAGTTTACAATATATCCTAGACAATGCCCAAGATACAGAAAAAACTGGAAGGAAAGATTCCATCTGTTTGTTATTATTTATACAGTGCCTTGATTTACAGACAAATCAACAGACCTGATTTTCCACTGCCCTGCACCTTACATAGATAGGGCATTGGAGAATCAGGCTCAGAAAAGCTTACAGTCTACATTGAAGCTTAGGTTTCAATACAACATTACATGTTACAAAAATAAATAGATACATAATATCTTTATGTATTTATCTATTTATAAATAAATAAAATATCAGATGATCAATACTGTTAATTAAAATTCTGTGCGTCATGAATAGATTAAGGCTATGTCTACTCTGGTACTTTCGCCTCTAAAACGTTTGTTGCTCCAGGTGTGAAAAAACACCCCCTGAATGACAAAAGCTCCAGTGTGGATAGCGCTTCATGTGTGGGAGATGCTCTCCTACCAAAGAAGCTACTACCCCTCAATGGAGGTTGTTTTATTTTGTCTCCAAGAGAGCTCTCTCCTGGTGATAAAGAGCAGCCACACAGTGTACCTTACAACGGTACGTCCACACTGGCACAGCTGCACCGTTGTAAGGTGTGCAGTGTACACAGACAGAGATTTCTACAATTTTACCTTTAATTTTGTTTGTTTGCTCATTAGTATTACACACTATGATTCTTTCATTTCCTAAACAGCAACACTTTCTGTTCCGCCTAGTGTCGCAATTTAGTGTTTGCAACAAACTTACATGTCCAACCTTCTATCTTTGGATGCTGCTGCAGACTCTGGGCGTTGCTGCAGTGAGCTTGTGCTAGCAAAGGGTTAAAAACTTTTCTTATGTTCCTACTGGGTTGTAAAAGAAACTGCTGAAGCTGATCAATGACCACTGTTAAGACCTGGAAACCAATTATAAACCTGAAATTTGTGATGAACAAAGCTCTGAAACACTAGGATGAAAACTACCGAATTAGTCCAGTTCATTAAAATCATTAATAGTCATGAAATGAAAACCACCAGAGTCCAAAAAGGCTTAATGCCCTATCCATATTAATTAGATGGGAGCAAATCTGAAGTGAAAAGCAGCACATGCTTTGTAGAATTAGCAATTGCTCTCTACAGACTACACAGATCTCTATTAAAATTCAGTTTAATTAAAATTGATCACGTTAAGAAACTGATGTGGTTAATTAACTGAATTCCTGGACTTCTTTTCATACATTTCACAGATGCATTGTACACTGCTTTCCTGGGTGACAGCTTATATTGCACAGTGAAAATCATGATTTTACAGGTTAACACTGCTTTTTTCATGAGACCTAAAGTTACACTGTACCCACTAGAAGAGGTTGGCAGGCTAAAGAGGAAGACACCTTAGATATCACTAAACTATACCCACAAGAAAACCTGGTTGGAAATCACATTTGACAGTTCACCCTTAGGCAAATGGAGGTCTCTGTACACATCTGAGTAAGATTATGAGATCTGTTATTGTGGATAAATAAAATACGCTGAAGAAAGTATTTAAAGAGATACGCTGACATAAACCAGCTAAGGATCGAGCCCATGACATGACTGGGGAGTGTACAAAGATACAGAATGCAGCTATTTTATTTTTAAAAATACACGGTCCCTACACCTTTAGCCAGAATGTGTGTGGTCCCTAGACTTGGCTAAAACCTGGATCCTGCAACTTCTTGGGTACATGTGGACTGCTGAGCTTGCATCTCCACTGACTTAACAGTGCTCTGCACCGGCAATGCAGTCCATCCACCTGCAAAAAGTTGCAGGACAAGGCCCTAAGCTTCTAGATTTTAGGGTCAGATCCTCAGCTGATGGAAATCAGCATAGCTCTACTAGCTTCAGTACAATGATTTAGGTTGGCTGAGGATTTGACCTTTAGGCAGTAATATGACAAAACTAATGTAACATTAAGAGAAAAGCATTTCGAACTATGACTCCCCATATGCTCCTGGCAGATCACAAAGTTTTCCTCTCCATTTCCTGCTCTGGTGTATTTTTAGTCTATGGGAATATCTAGCATATTAAGTATTCCTGCAAAGATTTTCATCTCTGAAACACCACTACTTAAAAATGGTCAGCAACTGGTTCAGGGTCTCTGCATAGCGTGGGTCACTCACAGTCAATGGGAACAGTCAATATGTCTAGTATGTGAAAGGAAGTGAATGAACTATGGAGCATTAGTGTCAATATTATTACAGCATGTAGAGTTTTAGCCTGAACCACATTCCAAATGGCATCCCTGCCTTCCAGGTTACAGAGTAATGTACAAATCTTAAAAGGCTCAGAGATACAATAGCTGCTTTTGACACAACTTATCAGATGAGGGTAAGGATATGATAAGCAAATTTTCAAGGAACAATGAAACACTTTAGCCATTTAATTCTGGAAGGAAGGATAGATGTTATGAATATACAGTTGCAAGATGTCAGGATGAAAGCTAAAAGAATTAGATACATAAAAATAAAAGGCATTCAATACTGTAAATGCTGTATGACCAGTGAATAGACCTGTGGATTTGAAAGTCTTTCTATCATTTCTGGCCACCACGCCAAATATTAGCCTTATGTTTTTCTTCAGAGTTCATTCATAGTTTAGGATCACTTTTAACATTCAGCATACATTATATTTTATGTACATATGTCATACCCCTATATCTATAGAACTGTAGCCCTCAATGCATCTCTCCTCAATATCTTTTTTTTTAAAGCAAAATATGTCTAGGATATATGATCTATGGCTGACTCTTAATTCCCCAATGGCCAAACCCTGTTAATGCCTTGGCCTGTTTCAGTAACATGATCGTGGTTCAAGTGATGTAAAACACACACATTCAATCATTTTCCTTCTCCCTGAAGGCAAACGCCTTCTTATCATGGAGAAACAGGAGTTCCATGCTGATGGGCAAGAGAGCCGAAGTTCTTTTAAGCCTCATCAGAAAATTGAATACTTACTGCAACCTATTGTTTGGAAGTACAGAGTAAAACAGACAAAAGCAGACTGCAAGTGTGGGCTGAATCTCCCATGTTTGTTTGTGTTATTTAGAACTTTATGAGCCCCAAAAGCTGCCTTACACTATAAGGACATGCCAGTAAAAATAAAACCAAGCAGAAGAATCTAATTCCAGAAAATATTAAACCCATTCATATTTAAATTTGCAGTCAGCAGTTAAAATACAATGAACCTGGAGAGTATGGAGTCAGTGCACCAGTCTGAGAGTAGGGGGAGCTGCGGGAGAGCACTCATTCCCCAAGCTAGGAAGAAGAGAGGAGTCTCCAGTGAGATTTTTAGAAGAAGGGTTGTGCAGCTCCTTTTTGGTTACCTTAGCCACTACTTGCAGTCAAAACGGGTACGTAGGTTTTACAGATCAAGTAACAGTGATTTGATTATGGCTTTTCTGGATATGTCTGACAGAATAAAACAAACCATGTGGTAAACAGAGCAGAGTTCAACTCTGGAAAGTGATTCCCTAAAAATGGCATCACAAGTTTCAATTTCTATCTCTCTCAATGACTTCTACATCAAATCTACTGTCTGCCACAGATGGGCTTCCAAACTGATAGTGCAAAAGGTCAAGCTATAACTGCTCATCCACCCCACAACAGAAAAATAAGATGGATTTTTACCATGAGAGGTAACAAACACGGAAGCTGATAAGGGAATGGGAAATTTGTGAGGCTCACTTTGCAAAGCTGTTCTGTCAAGATTTGTCTTCTGCAGAACAACCCATAGGGTCAGCCTCCAGATCCCACTCATCTCCTGAAGTTCCAAGGGATCTGCATGGAGGTTTGGACTCAGGCCTCCAATAGCCTGAGTCCAAATGTTTCACATATCTTGGTCCCTGGCAGTTACAGTTCCAATGGATTTGGGCTACCAGGGACTCCCTGTGGCTGTTGCTCTCCTCAAGGGCTTTCCTTAAAGAGGAGTTTCCCAACAATGAAGGAAGCTCTCTCAAGGAAAATGTAATACAAGTAATTGCTAGAGGGAAAACAGTGTGCCTTCCTATGTCCCCCAGCCCCAAACACAGGAAAACCTTCTCCCTGCCTGTACAGATCCTCTTCCTCCCATTGTGAATTACAACCTATCAGACAGTTGTCGACTGGGTATAGGGAAAGGGAAGAATGGCGCTATGGTGATCCCTTCCACAAAGAAGGTGTAAGATCTATAGTTGGAGGGCCCCTGAAGATGCAATTCAAGGGAGTACAGTCTGGCATGAAGAACAGAACAAAGTGAGTGGGAACGGATACCTCATGACGTTTCCCTTCCCCTACACAGCTTACGCCCAGAGAAGTGAAACCTGGCCCTTAGTTTCTAATGAATAGTATTTGCAGGATCGGGCCTTAGGTAACTATATTACTTCATGTTAGTTTTATTTAGTACTTAAATTAAATATAAAAATAAATCACTTATTTTTAATTACAGTGAATTACTTGACAGCATCGACAAATTGTGTTTCTATTCATACATGCTGCTTATCCTTGAAGCCAACCCCCATCCAGCACACTTTGAGAGGAGACTAGAACAAACAAACTAGTCTAGATGAGATGCGATATATCGATCCCCAAGCAATCGATTGCTACCCGCCAATACGGCGGGTAGTGAAGACGTACCCTCAGTGACAGAACAGTTCTATCATAAGAAATTATGATTAAATTTGTCTTCTGCAGAACAACCCATAGGGTCAGCCTCCAGATCCCACTCATCTCCTGAAGTTCCAAGGGATCTGCATGGAGGTTTGGATCATAAGAAATTATGATAGAACTGCTCTGTCACTAAGGGTATGTCTTCACTACCCGCCGTATCGGCGGGTAGCAATCGATTGCTTGGGGATCGATATATCGCGTCTCATCTAGACGCGATATATTGATCCCCGAACGCACTTATATCGATTCCATAACTCCACCAACCCGAATGGAGTTGCGGAATCGACAGGGGGAGCCGCGGACATCGATCCCACGCCGTGAGGACGGTGAGTAATTCGATCTTAGATACTTGGACTTCAGCTACGTTACTCACGTAGCTGAAGTTGCGTATCTAAGATCGATTTTCCCCCGTAGTGTAGACCAGCCCTGAGAAGACACATACATCAGTTCTATACTGGTGTAACTCCACTGGGTTTGTGGAGTTACTCTTGATTTATATATGAGTAAGTGATAGAAGATTAAGCACCTGATACAACATCTAGTTCTCTTTCAGGATAGGGCAATTGTTAGGGTCTATCCTTGCTCAGACAGAAAGGAAAAAATTGTTTCAGAGAGGAATTTAGGTATAAAATCCTTGGGACTGTTAGCTTCTTCAAGAAAATTAGAAACTACTTATTTAACAACTAAGATTTTGAAACATCCAAGTTTTTACCCAAGTGTTAGCCAAACGGAAAACTGAGATTCGATAACTGAAGACTTCTGCATTTCCTTATGCTTTTGTCAGCAAGAGTCACAAGACACTTTTCATGGCTTATATGTTCCTCATACACACACATACATATAAGCTATGTAAACTCAATATTCCCCTATCTGGATTTCCATACACATCTTGGACCCATTACCTGAACACAAGGGAAGGTGCAGAATGCAGACTAGCAGTGGAATCTGGGTCAGAAAGAATATAAATCTCTTAAATGAAGATATACAAAACTGAGGCAATGCTAAAAAGAAAAAAAATGTACTGCAGGACTTCATATCCAATGTCTACTAAAGTGCAATGAGGGCCAAAGTGAAATCTCATTATTATAGATACAATTTCAGTTGACTTTGAACTGTACAGGCCAAATTCATCATCAGCAAAACTGCCATGAAGTTACATCAGGGAAGAATTTGGTTTAGTATCTTATCATACTGTTTCCATCAAAGCAATAGACATACTAAAATCTGTTTCATATACCAGCTATCTACCAAACCACAGACATAAGGATTTCACAGAGAAGTATGGATTGTTTTGTGTATTATTCAATGCTGAATTCATAGACAGCTATGTGAAGAAACAGTGCCAGTAAAGATGAAACCATTTATAGGAAAATTCTTTCCAGTTATTTCACGTCCTTGTATTTATAGTGGGTCTAAGGTTGTAAGTTTATTAAGCAATATGCCAAGATTCCCAAAAGTGACTAATGATTTTTGAGTGCCAAAGTATACATCGCTGGGGGATATTCAGCACTTTCTAAAAATATCAGGCCCCTTTAAGGAGTCTCAAGGTGCATACTCAAAAACTGATGCACCTAAAATCTGCAGCAGCTTTAATCTTGGCTATAATCTTTTTATTTGAGAAAATTTTTATGTCAGCTTTGTCTGACAGAGGTTCACTACTATACTTACATTTTGCATTTCTGGTAAAACTACCTGCATATCTGTGAAAACTGAGAAATATCTGAACTCCTAAAATGGGGCCAAGCCAAAATGAAACTTCAGGAACAGATAGTTATAAACATCCTTCTGTGACTCTAAAAAACTATTTTTATATCTAGCTAAATATATCAATGATTGAAAAATGTCAGTATATTTGACATATACTGAGGAAACAGATGAAGTATTATTAAAAGTAATAATTTAAAATCAAGGTCCCCCCCATCTATTATGCAACAATTTGATAAGAAATTCCAGGTCATAAGGATAATTGTTACAGCAAATATTCAAACTTGGTAAGTTCAGTTGTAGTTCATATCATCATGCTGTCTCAATCCATTCTCATTCTGTTCATGGTACTAGGAGGTTTGTAGCAAACTCTTGCGTTAATTTTGCATGAAACACCATCTGGCTCTAAACAACTATCTAGGCCACGGATCTGTTATAACCTAGATATGGTCAACATGATATTGAAAGGTCAAAAAAAGGTCTAATTACATGCCTTAGTACTTAGAGGGCATGGTCACTGGAGCATGAACATAATCACTCAGGCCAAACAAGACTCAATTAAAATTTAATTATCAGTGAATCAGACAACTCTCAAAGAATTATTCCATGTAAAATTATTATTTGATTGTTGCTCAAAATAACTGTCTTGTCTTGTTAGTCTCTAAAATAACCTCCAAGATAGCCTCAGATAATTCCCCCATCATATATTTAATATCTATCAATTTGTTCAACCAACCCATATAAAAATATTAGAATATTGTACAAATGACTCCAAATACTGTAATACTACTAAACTCCCATAGTCCATTATTATAGTTTAAAAAAATAGAAGAACCGGAGGTAAAATTGTAGGAAGCCATTACAGAACAGAAAATTTCCAGCATGATGCTTTCCTTTTCTAATATGTATCCAGCTCCAACTTGAATAGATTAGCACTAAATTCTGTTGCCAGACGTGGTAAAGCCCCCTCCGGACACTCACTAGGCTGCTGCATTTGATCCCAAGCATGTGGGGCTCAGCCATTAAGCCCAACTCCCACCACTACACACTCACACAGCTGGACACCTTCCAGGCTGGGTCTGACCATGCCAAACTTGTGTTCCAAGCTTCCTGAGTCTTAGCAGGCTTCATCCTGTTTTTTTCATTGTCCTCTCTGGCTCATTTCCTGGGCACAGACTCTCTGTGTTACCCCCTAGCAGAAATGGGACCTTGTGGCCAAGGCCATCATGACCAGCGCTGTCTCCTCCCCCCTGCTCTGTCACTGACACCCCAGTTGCTTAAGCACTCCCTTTTCCAGTGTTCCACTTTGTGGGTACTCTGGCTTACAGCCAACTCTTCAGGAACATATGATGTGATAATGGATGTATATAGGCACACTAGCTTTGCAACAGATTCCAAAACCAACCACTCTTTACTTTAGAAGATACAAGAAATACACAAGTTCAGGCAAAACACTAATACACTTGTATGCATTTCCCTGCTTCAGTTTCTTCACCACTTGAGAATTTTTTGCTCTAAGGAGCAGATCCTCCACTGAGTCCAGGATCTCTCCCATCATGCACAATCAAGAAGTCTACCTCTCCCCCCGTCACAGCCAGTTTCCTTCTTTCTCAGCTGGTCCTGAAGTTTATGAATGCATGTCCCTCCGCTTCTCTTTCTTGACCAAGCTTCCTTTTTCTATATGAGGCCCTACTCTACGTCTCAGGCTCTGTGCTTACAACACTAACACCTATCTTTTTGTTCTGCATTTGGGGAATCCCTCTTCTTCAAATGCCAGACCCTTGCGAAGAGGTCAGGATGCCGTCACTTTTTCTCCTCACATAAGGTCTATTCAGATGTGGATAGTTTTTACCAGTTGACCTATTCATAGATCGACATCATCTCCCTGTCTTCTTAGCAAAAGCAGCATGAGGGAGAACACAGGAGGAGGATGCTGAGAGTACATAACATCAAACCGGAATTCATATATCATACACAGAGATTCCCCAAAAGATCAAACCTTTTAAAATGTATCCTAGCATTCATAGTAATAGCTCAAACAACTGCATTATCTCTGCTGTAATCTGTAGTGCTGTGGAATACTGTAAAATTGGTGGCTTCACAATTTTCTCATGACCAAAACTATGACAATTGTGACATTTGAGGAACACTGACACGTGGCTTTATGGAAAAGTAATGAATGCTCTGATCCTACAAAAACTTACATACATGCACAACTTTACCTTCCACGAATAAACTGTTTGAAGAATGAGGGCCTAACTGTTGCTCATCCTCCTTGTACAACCCCAGCAGAGAAAAGGCTGTAAGATCTGAGTTTGCACACTAGATGTAGGCATTTAAAAAAAAATTTTCTACCTTCCCAATAGAAAACAACAGTATCTGAGATGTTCTTTTCTGCTTCTGAATACTGTGATGGAGAAATCATTTGGAACATCATCAGCATCACTTTCAGGAGCCTGATTTCCATACCTACCCTTCAACATCAATATTACTGCATCTTTTAATCCATTTTTATATACTTAAAAAAAATATTGGAACTTTTTGTTTGTTTTGCATTTTATGTATTATTCCTTCATTTGTAAAATGGGGATAATGATGCTTACTCAGTTTTGTAAAGTATTTGGATATCTGTGAAGAGAGATATATTATGGCTGGTGTGATGCTTGCAGACCAGGTGCCAGCTAATGACAAAGGCCCAGGGACTCACTGAACACTAACAAATGCATAGCTGGAAACCAGTCTGGCTTACCTGTGGGTTAATATAGTTAAAACAGATATTAGTGTTATAAGAACACATTCAGACTTTAGGGAATGCTTGTAGGATGCGACATGTGTTAATCCTACTTATAATATCTGCATCCCAGGGTATAAAGTTATATGGAGTGTTTGCATTGTAAACCTCTATTAACTGTGTAACTCCTGGAACAACACAAGAAGCATTAATTGAGGTAAAGTGTTCATCCTGCACACAAGATGGCCCACTGAAGGCACAGGCAGCATTGTGTAGCTTCAAAGGACAGCGCCAGTGTTGACTCCATTCCTCACTCTCTCCAGGAATGGGAGGCCTGCACATTAACTCATCCCATCAGCCTGGATTCTGGGGTGAAGGGGATAAAAATCCCTGACAAGGAGAAACTAGGGGTTTAATGCTGTCTGGACCTTAAAGAGACAAAGGTTCCTAAACAAATGCAAGAGATCCCCATGCTGCTTGGCAAGGGTCACCCCTGAAAGACATACAGAGATGCTTATTTCAGAAACTTATATTGCCTTTTTGAATTTAAGACTAACTCATTTGTGTGTGTACATTTTCTGTTTTAACCTTGGAAATAACTCATTTCTTTTCTTAGTTAATAAATCTTTAGTTAGTTTATTACAGGATTGGCTACAGGCATTGTCTTTGGTTTGAGATCTGAGTACAATTGACCTGGGGTAAGTGATTGGTCATTTGGGACTGAGAGTAACCTGAATATTATTAAGTATCAGCACGGTAACCATGTTAGTCAGGATCTGTAAAAGCAGGAAAGAGTTCTGTAGCACCTTATAGACTAACAAATGTATTGGAGCATGAGTTTTCATGGGTGAATACGACGAAGTGTGTATTCACCCACGAAAGCTCATGCTCCAATATGTTTGTTAGTCTATAAGGTACCACAGAACTCTTTGCCTGAATATTATTGTGATTTTTGGTGTAAAATGACCATCTATCATATAATTCAGCCTGCCTAGGTGGCAAGACAGACTGGAATGCCCAAACAGACATCTGTGATTCCACGGTAAGACTGTTGTAGTGGTTTAGGAGTTCACATCTGTAACTGGGTTGGTGAAATCTAATTATGGAACATACAACCAGTTTGGAGTTTCTGCCCTGCTTTTTGACAGTCTGCCCTGAGGTTGGCATTCATGAGCCACAGCAGACAGTATGACAGCCTGATCCAGCAAAAACGTAGGCCCCAATTCAGCAAATTTCTTAAGGATGTGCCTAATTCCCAAGCACATCAATAGGACTACCTCACATGCTTGAAGTTATGCATGTGTTTTAAGTGCTTTTCTGACTCAGAGCATTCCTGGCAGCAGTGCTTATTATGACATTTTATTAAACAGCCTGATCTTCAATGACGTTACTCCAGTTTAGTGCCAAGGTAACACCACTGAAATCAATAGGTACAGCAACATAAAACTGGAGTAACAGTTGAGAATCAGACCCAATGTAACTACTTATCACTTGTAAGCTCTACACCTGATAGTATTTGTAGGATTGGCCTTAAATAGTAGTGTTTAACAAGCATTATTACTAGGGCTGTCAATTAATAGCAGTTAACTCACATGATTAACTAAAAAAAAAATTAATCATGATTAATCACACTGTTAAACCAACTGAAAATGTAGAAAAACATCCAAAAATATTTAATAAATTTCAAATATATTGATTTCTATTACAATACAGAATACTAAGTGTACAGTGCTCACTTTATATTATTTTTATTACAAACACTTTCACTGTAAAAATGATAAACAAAAGAAATAGTATTTTCAATTCACCTTGTACAAGTACTGTAGTGCAATCTCTTTATCGTGAAAGTATAACTTACAAATGTAGAATTTTTTTGTTACATAACTGCACTCAAAAACAAAACAATGTAAAACTTTAGAGCTTACAAGTCTAATCAGTCCTACCTCTTGTTCAGCCAATCGCTAAGACAAAAAAGTTTGTTTACATATATGAAAGATACTGCTACCTGCCTCTTATTTTCAATATCACTGGAAAGTGAGAACAGGCATTTACATTGTACTTTTGTAGCAGGTGTTGCAAGGTACTTTACATGCCAGATATGCTAAACTTTAGTGCACCCCTTCATGCTTTGGCCGCCATTCCAAAGGACATGCTTTCATGCTGATGATGCTCATTAAAAAAATTTGTTAATTATATTTTTGAACTCCTTGGGGGAGAACTGTATGTATCTTGTTCTATTTTACCTGCATTTCATGTTATAGCAGTCTCGGATGACGACCCAGCACGTACTCATTTTAAGAACACTTTCACAGTAGATTTGACAAAATGCAAAAAGAGATTTCTAGAAATAGCTACAGCAGTCGACCCACAGTTTACGAATCTGAAGTGCCTTCCAAAATCTGAGAGGGACAAGGTGTGGAGCGTGCTTTCAGAAGTCTTAAAAGAGCAACACTCCGATGCAGAAACTACAGAATACGAACCACCAAAAAAGAAAAGCAACCTGCTGCTGGTCGCATCTAACTCAGATAATGTGAAAGAATATGCGTCGATCCGCATTGCTTTGGATAGTTATCGAGCAGAACCTGCTCATCAGTGGGGATGCACGTTGCCTGGAATTGTGGTTGAAGCATGACAGCCCTAAATTACTTTAGACTTCCAGAACCATTTCCAGTCTCTCTGTTTCTTGGCAACTGATTTTTTTTTTTGGTGGGGGGGAGTTAAAACAATGACTTGACACATCTACATATTAAGAAACTATTCTCATGTTAAAAAGTGCATGTCTGAGAAGGTTAGAGTCCTCTTACATTTATAAAGAAAAAATAAAAACTACAAACACAAACAGAGGTAAAGAAGAAACTAACAATCACACACAGACAAAGGCATTCCTATGAAAAAGAAAAGGGCGGTATTTTGATCGTTTTCTTCCATATATTTGCTTTCAAATCATTAATAAATCCAATCCTATCTCCAATTTTATTATTTTTCTTATTTTTTTGACCTTCAATAACATTTTTATTGTTCATCTAAATATTAAATTTAATATTTAGAATAATAAACATATTAATGATATGAAACTAGGCATGAAATGAGAGAGATTGTTGAGTAATCTGTGTTAAAAAAAGAAATGGTCTGATTAAATATGGATTGTGAGATATCTGGAAAAATAAGAATGATATATTCCTTAAAATTTGAATAGTTACAAGATAACTAGAGAATCCAGTCCTGTACTCTAATAAAAATAGAGAGTTTAACCAGCAGAAAACATTTTTGAGCAGGAACATCTGATTTAGGAATAGAAAGTGAAGCCAAATCACCTCCTGTGAAATAAGCTCATAGTATTACATTAACCCAAAGAATATATACTTGCACACTGATATTAAACATTTTTTGCCACACATAGGATGATGCTCTCATCTGTTCCTAAAGTTTATTTCAGACAGGTATTAAACATGAAAAGACATGTATGTAAATTTAAGTTTTGTAAACTTGTGTACTTTTAAATTATTTTCCAGATCTTCTACGCCTCTCTGCAATTCAGTGTTATCACAAATAATAGCAGACAACTGAACCTGTAGAGCTAATTTGTTTCATTAGCTTTTTCTGAACAGTAGGTACTGATTTTTCTACATCAGATGCTCTTATTCTAAGACCATAAGAGACAAAATTATATTTCTAAAATGTGCTCCATCCTATTAAGGGCCATTGCCATAGACTTTAATGACGGAGTCATTGAAGGTGATACAAGAGATCTAGAAGTTTGAGACTCAACTGACCGAACATTATCAGAATGACCATTTCAAGCACGTTGGATATAGATCCATTTCCTAGGGTTCCTACCACACACACCATAGTGACTTCTGCTGGAGGCTTTTCCTTGAATTACTCCAATTTATTTTCTTTTATATCTCAAAGGTATCTTTTGTAGTTTGATCAGGCATCACAGAAAAACAAGCCAGAGATTCACCCTAAAAAACAAACAATTGTAATTCTGTCACCTGCATTAAAAAAGACTACAGGAAAAATGTCTTGCTGAGGGAAGCTACCACTACCAAGAAAAGAACAATTTTATAAATTCAGCATGACAAAGCACTTCCTCACTCCAGAAAAATTCAATAGCAGGAAGAGGATAGTTAGAAGAACCCATGATGACAAGCAGCCCAACAAGTTGTCTCCATCACCTCTTTTTCCCTACAGCAGCCATCATCAGATTTCTATAATCATCATAGCTCATGACTCTCCATCTGGTTTTCTAGGCCCAGCCGATGATGTTACTTGGGGAGTTTATTTCAAGTAGCAATAGTGACTAATTATGGGACCAGATCCTCAGTAGGTGTAAACTGTTGTAGTTCCAATGAATTCAATGGAGTTATGCTGATTTACACCAGCTGAAAACATCAACCTTTTTCTATAATTATGCTTTCATTAGCTTCTCTCTCTGATATTCTAGATGCCCTATAAGCCACTAGGCTTCCCTAATCACCGCATGATCCTTAATCATACAAGAGTTATTTTATTTCTACAAATATTAATTAGTAATTTGCATACACAGTCTTTTGCATCTACTGTAATTTTTCTTGACTGCCCTTGATTTATCTCCCTCAAGTACCTTATTCTATTCAGTTGTATTCTGTATGTTTGTCCTTATGAACTGTAAGTTTTAGCTTTCTCCTTTTGAGATTTTTATTTTTAATCTAGAACTCAGTACGATCTACCACATCTTTCAAGATTTTGCCCAGATTAAATATTTTATTAGTAGTTAATATTTATATTATAGTAGTGCCCGAAGGCCCTTATCAGGATTGGGGCCCTATTGTGCAGACTGTTGTACAAACACAGAAAAGAGAAAATCCAGCCTTGAAGGGTTTACAATCTAAATAATGTAGAATCAGTAGTCTATGGAACTCACTTGGACTATTCACAGGAGTAAAGTGACTCATACATATTAGTGTTGTAGGATCAGACCCATAGTTTTAAAATTTGCCTTGCCTCACAACTTACTTTCATTATTGTGCTCATTATTATTAGTTTGGGTAAGAACTGCCCCTACCCAAGATCTAGAAACACACAGGACTAGATTCTCCACCTCATTATATTGGTTTTATGTCACTGCAACTCCACTGAAGTCAGCAGAATTACACTGGTGTAAAATTTGTGTAGTGAAGTAGAGAATCAGGCACAGAGTACCTTCAGCGTTGCTGCCATTGTTTAATGAGCTGAAGTCTCCACTTTATGCCTGGATACTTACACTTTCTCTTTTCTACCACTCTGTCCTACAGATACATTTTTTTCCTCCCAATCATTCAACTATTTGCTTAGGTGGACTATAACATTGCTTATGCCATTTAAAATTTCAGAATGTGATTTATAATTACTCATCCCATTAAAAGTTCTCTCTAAATTCCATCTTTCAAGGACTAACACATCCTTCTCCAAATGAGGTCATGAGGACTATGTCTTTCTAGAAATATACTCCCTCTCTCAGTTCCAAACTCAGTTCAAGCAGGAAGTGAATTGTAATGCAATCCAATGGTAGGACATTGGGTATAGAAGTCTCAGTAGAAAGCAAGTAGATAAAAAAGTCTGATGAAAATATAACACAACCAAGGAAAAACAAGTTAGATGAAAACATCTCTGCTGCTTAATTAAAAAATGAGGGGTAGATTTTGATTACTACAGTACATGTGCTGTGATTGCAAAAGTATCAGCACAAGCGCTGAACTGTTAGAAAACCTACCAGGCATAGGTCCAATAAAAGAATATTCAAACAAAAAGCATATTATCTCAAAGTGCACATTTTTATTTAATTAGAGGTAAAACAGAATGAGCAGTAATAGGTCAATAATAATGACTTATAGCTTCCTTTATGTGGCACATTTACAATAAATGGCAATTTACCATTAAAGAGACATATTAATTTTTTTCTGTAGAAAAAATTAATGTTAGTCATGTTGAAAAGGGAAGGCTCTTCATTTCCAGCTTTAGGATTTGCATTCAGTTATTCAGCCTCAGGATATTAGACACCACTCCCCCTTCAGTAAATGCAGGAAGAATTAAAGTATAATCATGTATGACATCATTCCAGCTGCACTGACAACTAAAATTGTTTCATCCGTATATTAGGAAAACATTCCACTTTCCAGTCTTGCTAAATGGATTCACCTGTCATACCCTTAGAATCATTTTAAAAACAAAGATCTCTTAGTATATAGGTGCTTTGCTTTCATTTTATTCCAGTAGATGAAGTGATACCAGTTCTGATCATTACTTTGATTTCTAAAAGACAGATAAATTTGCCAGGCTGCATTTAGACTTTCTGCTTTTGTTCCAGGCCTAAATTGATTTCAATCTGAATTTTCTGAATTAATCATCTGTATGCCAAGTATACAATATAACTTCTGAAACAAATTTTGTTGTTACTGTGGGCCATATTGTGGCTTCATTTTTAAGCAGAACTTTCTATTAGTTTCCAATCCTATTCCAGAGAAGGGGCAATCAATTTCAAATTAACATAAAATTTACTTTTTATAACTACCCTAATTATTTAAAACACAAATATAGATTTTTATTAGTTAACACTCCTGCCCATCAAATGAAAATATCACCCAGAATTTGTGTACTTATTTTGGCTATACTCCTAACTTCAGACTCCTTTTAAAGTTTATACTCTACTAGTCAGATTTTCTCTGTCATTAGTTTCTAATGGGAGTTGGGCATCCAAATCCTTTGGACTGCTTTGTAGCTCTCTCCTGAGATATAAATAGCCTAGTTTCTAATAGACTGGTTTGCACAGGACTCAGCTGAACAAAATCTTTGGAACTGGACGAAGACTGATTTGCAATACCTTCCCTAGAATAAAACAAATCTTTCTACAGCCTAGTCTTACTAGTTTGATTATTTCACAGTGCTTCTCCTTCCACTAATCCATTCACTAGTCTCTTCATAAACAGTCTTCAAAGAATGAATATCAAGTTCCAGAATCTAAGCTAATTTCATAAACCTTTTCAAAATAGATTGGATTTAGCAGGACTGTGCTTTGTTCAGATATATGGTTGGAATAAATCTGAGATAGTGGAAAGGTAAAGGTTTCCATCTGATTTTATTTAGTAGCAATATATAGTCCAGATGGCAGCCAACAGTTTAAAGATGATACTGAAATACTGTATACTGCTATGCAGCAAGGTATTGGATAAAACTAAAATATAAATAATTAAGATATCATTACAAATTTTACCACATCAGTTTTCAAATATAGATAAGAGAGAGGAATTTAAAATAACATCTGGAAACTGAAATATCAGATTCTATCAGGGTTAAGTATATCGTAATTACTAATTACAGAGAAGATTAGCAAACTACAGTTCAGGATGTGTATCAGTCTGAATGACCTAATAAAATGGAGAGAACTAATTATTATGTTAAATCTAAGTTAGGAGCAGCAAATATGTGAGGAAACATTTGTGAGTATCCAACCAATTCTGGATTGTAAATAACCCTGGAACATGACCTTTTCTCTCTCTACGTACACAACCCTCACAGCCTGCAAAATAAAATATTTAAAAAAAATGCAAAGAAGTGGTGGTGGGCAGGGGAAATCTAATTCATATCACTCTTATTTTGAATAGACAGGTATTCAGATAATTATGTTTGCTAGAAAAATCACTTCTTGATTATTTAAATGATCAGCATCTTTCAGTCTCTTCCCCTCCCTCTCCCAGTAAGATCACTGCATTCTATAGTGGCTCCAAAATGTGGGTAAAACAAACATCCGAGCAGCACTTTGTAAAACAAAACATTTTACGTCACCTGAAGCAGATAAAGGTTCTGCACATCATGTAATAGAACCTTCTAATTTAGAACTCTTAATTTTAATATTGTGTGTCTGGGGTGAGCAAAAAGATTTGAATATTGCAAACTACTCTTCCACTGTGCTCAACTTTGTGGCCTCATATCTGTCAAACTAGTGTCAAATAATCCAGTGCACAGTTTGCCTATTTACATATGATGATTAACTTCTGTTTTTAATGGGTCTGGATTACTTTTGGTCTGACAGAAACTGGCGATCTGCCTGATCTACTATGTGATTCAGCTACTGGACACTATATTGTCTTATCAATAAATACTGTATATTATATATTATAATAAATACGACTAATGATGCCATCATCTGACATTTATTTGCAGCCTTTTTTCCAAAGGTTCCAAAGTGCTTAATGAACTGATTTTGTAACTATGAGCAAAGCCCTCCTTTCTGGCCTGTAATGCAGATTCTTTTTTAAGCATGCCCATTACTATTTTATAGTGTGTGTGTCAGTTCGGTATGTGCAATTCCCTTTGGTATCTATGGAATTTCTGCACATGGAATGAGTGTAGATTATGCAATGGAGAGCCACTGTGTGCCGTGGGGAGAATTTTGCTCTACAGGGGAAATTCTTAAGTGAAGTCAATTGTGCGGTGAAACACATAACCAATTCTCTTTGCAATATTCCAAAAACTAAACAACAAGGGAATACTGTGTATGCGACTGAATTCTGAGATGTCCTCTCTGGCCAGCTCTGCCCTTCTCCATTGGGCAGTAGCAACCCAGGACTGTACATAATTGTATATGACAGGTTTATCTTCGTGGCTGTGACATAGTTACATAACATCTTGGGTTTTTATCATTAGGTCAGCCTTTCAAAACGGCCCTGAAAACGTACCAGGCCAAAAATTTATATTGGTGCTGGTGTTGGGAACTCCCTAACACAAATATTTACCCTGCACCCCAAAACAAATTCATCACCTTGGATTAGTGAGTGATTAGAATTTTGCAAGGCTGCATTAAGTGCATTTCATAAATTAAAATATATAAATTGCTGCAGACAAAAGGACCCTACAACATTTCAAGGAAAGTGTGGTGGGCAGGTTGGAGGACTGGAGAGCACTGCTGACATTTTAACCTGACTCCCTGCCGGGTAGAATATTGCATTACATTTAACATACCTAACTCATCCATAAACCAAGCAGCTAAACTGACTAGCTTGCAATAGCTGAAATTCACCACTGGCTTTTGCTAATTATTCACATTCATACAATTGCCTGTGCCAGTGCTGATCCATGTGCAGGACATTCCACATCCCAGTCATTTTCAACATGGAGAGAAAACTAAGTGCACATAGCTCTTATTACTGAAGAAGAACTATTACTACCAGAACTACTACCAGACCCTCATCAGTAGATCATTAGGCAAGCGTATGCACATAGGGGCCACGCTTCAGTCCAGCACCCAGCCAGAATATTGAAGTTGAGGTAGGCACTTGGGAAATGCACCGGGAGGACAGGATCTTTCCACACAGAGAATTTGCAGCTGTGGAACAGTTTTGTAACTGCAGCCTGAAGTAGTCCCTGTAGCCTTAATGCATCTTGTCTGTGGAGGTACAGGAGTGTTGAGGGAGGGCTGGAAAATCTGTGGGGCAGTGGGTCATCCAGACACAGCCTTAGCACCTTCTCTGCTACCACCTGGCACTCTTGCACTCATGCAGGATGCTGAGCTCCTCATCAAGAGTATGCACTTCCCATGAAGACCCCATACAAATTTGGCCTGTCCGCCCCAACCAGTTACTCTGCAGAGACAGGGACAAGATTTTCTATGTAGGGAATAAGAAGGCAATTCAAATCCACAGACACATGACCATGCAATGCCTTGTATCTAAAAAGTGTAATCTTGTAATCAATATACTGTTTAATAAGAGGCCAACACAGCCCTTGGGAGTTATGCTCTGAATGTTTAGTTCTGGTGATAAGCTTTGATGCTGACCTCTCAGCTTTATGGAGTTTTGTACAGCCACAGCACTTCAGTAATGTTATCTGATGGTAACAATGGCATAGATCCTTGAAAAATAATTATAAAAGAGGGTAAGTAATGTGAAGCTTGTTAAAATGGAACATATTCATTTCATATGCTAAAATGCAGACCATCTTTGTCAACTGATGGTCTGCATTTTAGTATATGAAATGAATTCATGATCCTATTTACCACACCACTGACAATGATTTTGAAAAGTCTTGTGCCACTGAGAATAACTGAGAGACTACAGAAAAGAAAATGTAGTGCTGACTTGCAAAATTGGAAAGAAGAGTGTTCCCGATAATTGCGACTGGGTGTAAGTCTAAATTCAAGTTCTAACTACATAATGGAAGATTTTTTGTTTTAATCACCACAAACATGAGGAGCTGAACAGACAAACAGTGTTGGTTTATGAAGGTGATATCTTACCAAACTTCACTGCATTTTTAATAGAATACTATTGGATGGAAAGTATGCATTAGATGTAATATGTTTGGATTTTAGTAAAGCATTTGATACTGGGTCTCTCAGAATCTTACTTGAAAAGGTAAATTCAAATTCACTTGCATCCACTGTCCCGTGGATTGAAAACTGGCTGAAAGACTATAAACCAGGGATTGGAAACCTTTCAGAAGTGCTGTGCCAAGTCTTCATTTATTCACTCTAACTTAAGATTTCACGTGCTAATAATACATTTTAACGTTTTCAGAAGGTCTCTTTCTATAATTCTATAATATATTAACTAAACTATGGTTGTATGTAAAATAAATAAAGGATTTTTAAATGTTTAAGAAGCTTCATTTAAAATTAAATTAAAATGCAGAGCCCCCCGGACCTGTGGCCAGGATCCAGGCAGTGTGAGTGCCACTGAAAATCAGCTTGCGTGCCGCCTTCGGCACACATGCCATAGATTGCCTACCCCTGCTATAAAAAAAGGGTAACAATAACGTGCAACCCCTACCTGGAAACTTCCCCTTCGGGCAGGCTACTGTATAATTGCCCATTATTGTCCTCCTTTTTCCTCTAAAGCACCTATTACTGAAGATAGGACACTGGACTAACGGTCTATTCTGTTATGGCAATGTTTATGTCCCTATGGCAAAGTATTAAGTAGGGGAATGTCCAGCAGAGTCCTGTCAGGATTGTCTGGTCTTATTTAAGATTTTCTTTCACAGTTTGGAGAAGAGAGTATAAAGAACATGCTAGTGATATTTACAGCTGACAGTGATTAAGGAGGAGCTGTAAATACCCATGAGAACAGAAAAATAATACTGAGGGACCTAGAGAGATTAGAAGCATGTGTATAAAATGAGATTTAGCTTAAAAATGTAAACTAATACATGTGGCAAGAAAATCTGAATCACTGATGGAGGAAGTGGAACAAGCAATTTTTAAAGCAAATTAAGTATGATAGAGAAAAAGTTAGACATGAATTGCACATTGAAATTGGAGTAAAAAAGACTAATGCAATTTTCGGATGCATACAAAGTGACACCAGGTCACAGGGCAAGGAGGAAATAGTTCTCTTCAAAGGGGAAACAAAGGCAGTGTGAGTTAGCCAATAGACTGGAAGCTGAGACACAATTGGTTCTATTTCCAGCCCTGCCACCGTATCACTGTGTGACCGTAAGCTGCCTACCTTACCATGTGTCTGTTTCCTCTCCAACCCTTTGTCTATTTCTGTTTAGACTGTAAGCTTTTCAGTGCAGAGAGGAATGACAACTCAGTATCCAGATATCATTCACTGAAGCCACAAATGCTGGAATTTGATTTGCCATTGCAGCACAGCTCAGGAACCACAAGCCTTAAGCCAAGCAGCTGTCATGCCAAACCAACCTGCCAGCTGTCTGCTGAAAGTGTCAAGCGCCCCAGAGGAGAAGAATGTCAGATGACAAGTCCATGACAAATGGCGTCAGATCGATCAGAGAAACGCCACTTGGCAACACATAGAGCCGTCCATAGTCACAGAGTTCGACAAACTTCTGAGTGATATTAGGAGTGGCACGCTGCTGGCTATAGCAATGTATCACCAGAGTTTTTGAAGCACCTCTGACATGTGCTTATCACTGGCTGGTGCAGTTCTTCTTGTGAGTGATCAACCAACAGCAACTTCCAAAGACATGGCAAATGTCATAAGTCTTTGCTCTCATGAAACTGGAGGACTCACAATGTTGCAAGCCATTGACCAATATCTCTGTTATCTGTGCCATTCAAGGTGCTGGAACATCTCATTCTCCAGCTCATCTTCCCAGAAGTGGACTCAATTCTCAGCACTGAGCAAACAGGCTTTCAGAGAGGTTGGAGAATCTACAATCAAATGCTAACTTTGATAATATTAATAAAAAACAGTCTTCAGAAAAACCTGAAGATGAGAGTCGTATTTCTGGACCTAACAGCAGCATATGACACAGTCTGGCACATGGGGCTCTTAGTCAAATTGTTAAGAGCACTTCCAGCATGCATTGCCAATGTCCTTGACATCCTCCTCCACTTGTGTTTCAAGTGCACATGGGAGATAGAGTTAGTGCATGGAAAAGAAATCAAGAGTCTAACACAAGGCGTTTTGCTAGCACTAACACTTTTCAATCTGTACACAAAACCACCTCTCACTTACCCAGTCCCACAAGTTCATGTACACAGATGGCATTTGCTTAGGCTTTCCAGCAGGGTCATTAACAGAATTTGAAGACTCGACTAAAATGGCCGAATACTGTAGTCAGTGACATTTACAATCAAGCGTGCCCAAGACAGTATTGAGTGTGGTGCACTGTAAAAATGGAACACAACAGCCCAAGAACTGAATATCTTTCTCAATGGACATTGCTAGAAACATGAATCCCACCTCTACCAGAGTAACACTAGATAGATCTCTCACGTACCTTAACTACCTGAGGAAAACTGAGGTCACATAAACAAATTAGCCAGCAATTCATGGTGAACAAATGCTCATATTCCCCAATCATCCAGTTACTTAGCTGATACTCTGCAGCAGAATGCTGTGCTCCAGTCTGGCTCCATTTATCTCACATTAAGTTGGCTGACACACAACTACACTCAACCATGCTCATCATAACTGACCCACATTTGACCCACATTAGTAATGTTAAACAACATAGCTCCTACACACATTTGTCATAAGGATGCTACAGCCAGAATGATGGAGAAAATAGGGCAAATCCAACCATTATACACAGATCTCTTCGACCACTCAAAAATGTGCTTGTCAAAGCACCTGTTGTGGGCCCACTTGCCCTGCCCAGATTTCGCTGTGATCTCAATGTGGCATGAAGAATGGTCTACATCAGAACCAGTCTCTTATAACAGACCCGACCATGCATGTACCCAGCTTTGATTTGCTACACCACTCACGGGCCCTTCTGAACTGATTTCTAATGGGCCCGGGTCAATGTGCAGCCAACCTTCACACTTGGGGCCAACAAGATGATCCCATGTGTGGGTGTGGCCAAAGACAGACAATGTCACACATCACTAACGACTGCCCTCCGACCAGATTTGATGGTGGTCTTAGGACTCTGCACTTTGCTGATAAGTCTGCCACAAACTGGCTTGGCAAGCACCACACCCAATAAGAAGAAGGGCAGAGACTGTCTCTTACTATGCATTTGTTCAGTGCCAAAGCTGGGCCCCAATCTTAGTGAGGGCTTCAAAGTGTTCCTTAATATCTAAATAATAACATAACATTTTACAAATATTCGAGGGGTGTAAACACCAATTTATTAGAGGGCACAACCAAGCTAATGGAAGGGAAATAAGAAAAGGATCACTCAGGAACAGTGTCCCATAAGAAAGATTGGAAACCCTATTTCTTAATATTTTAAATTAGGTAGGACAAAGAATTCTAGAAAGCATACAGTGAGGAAAATTCTACATTGACAAGTATGCCAGATGATCTAATAGACCTTTTCCATCTATAAATTCTACAGTCATGACTATTTCTGACAGTAGTCAGCTTATGTTACCAACTGTACAGGGCTGCATTCATCCAGAAATCTCAGGCATTGCATACAATTCACCAGCCCTTAATACTATATAGGGTCAACTGTGCAACCCCAAGATGTTGCATTAATGCTGAAAATAACTTGAGTCAACCAAAGAAAGAGTGAACAACCAGCCATGCCCTTGTCTTATTTGCATTTACTTTCCTAGCGTTCTGTCCAATCTTTAAGCTCTAGTAGGTGGCTGGTTCATTCTCATCCATGTGTTCTCTCGCTCTCTCTCTCTCTCTCACACACACACACACAAAATTTTAGGAAAAAAATAAATACATTTGAGTGCCTTCTCTCTGTCAGTTATAAACATTATAATGGCAAGAGATGCAAGCCATAGCTATCATATACATACTGAAAAGCAGAGGACACGCCCAATTAATAGCTTTAGGGCACTCCATAATTCAAGGAGCAATATCAGATGATCATTTATTTATAGTGACAAACTGGCACCACTGAGGCAAATACTAATGAAGCAATGTCAGAAGAGTGCCCACAAGGCTCAGGATCTGCTACAAGTATTTTAAGAGAAACCTATGATCTACAGTATCAAAAGCCACAGAAAGATCAGTAAGAATTAAAACTGACAATGTGCCAGAATCCACCTACTATAAAACAGAAGGTCACTACAAATCCTCATTAAAGCTGTCTCAGTGCTTTGGCCTGACTGAAATTTTTCAAACAGTATGTTATCATCGTGAAGGTAAAGGCTGCAGTTGCCCTGCCACAACCTTTTTCCAGAACCTTGCTAAGAAAGGTAGATTTGAAATAAGGTGGAAATCTGAGAAATTGCCTGAGGACAGCGAAAGGCTGCTTAATCAACTGCTCCAATCTCCAACAAAGAAGAAACTCTCCCAGATGCCAAAAGAGGTGTTAATGATAGATATTATAGAAGGGAGCTGCTGCAGTATATCTTCCAAGCACTGCCACAAAAGCCTTCCTGGCAACAGATCAAGAGAACAGGTTGCAAGTGCAGGGCCACATCTATAATAAAAGACAGTGTGACAGATTTAAAATCCATAAGCTAGACTGAAGTACATAGTTCAGAATCCCAATGACCCAGCTAGAACTGCAATTGCTGTAAGCCCGGGCCTTTAATAGAAAAGTATTTTTGTTATAAGACTGGAGCTTCTTCCCACTCCTTATCTTGTGTCCTTGATGATGGAAATTCCACCTGCCCAGATGCCTTTTCCAGTGCTGTTTGCTCCACATCACTTCCCTAAGAACCTTCTACTCCCCTTCCAGCTGTGAAGCTACAGCAGATTTTAATTGAGGTGACTATTCAGCCATAGCAGAAAGGTAGACAGAAAGAGCAAGAATTCCTTGAGTAAGCGTGGACCTATGTTATAGCAGCTGTATCAGTGAAGGAGGGGGATGAAAAGGAATGGATCATCTTTGGTTGAGCAAGCCAAATATGGGGGTTTTCCCTGGGCTTGGAAACAAAATTTAAATGGGCATGGGATCTCCCCTCCTTTTATCAATTACTGTGTTTTGTAGTTTACCTTCATCTAAAGAAAACAGCTCATTTTGACTTCTCCCCTCCCCACATTTGCACCTTCTACCTTCCTTCTTTAAAGCCAGGAGGCTCTGTCACTGTTTCTTCACCTTCTCAGAGCTCTTTATTGGGTAACAGTTCCATACTCATAATGAGAATTGTCAGGTTATTTCCCCATACACAAAGAACAATAATATAATCATTCTCAGCCTAAATTGCCTTAAACCAAAATTAATAACAAACAATAAGACAGAACAAAAGTCTCCATGCACACACAGTTTGCCCCCGTTCCCTTGTAACACATTGTAATCATTCTGCCTCACCCAAAGGCAGCTGACTCTGAAGACAATTAAAGGCACAAACATGGAAAAATGCAAGTACACAGAGAGCAGGATTGTTACAGATTCAAAGCAAAACTGTATGTAGCTGTAGTTTGTTTTTTCAAGCTTTGACCTTGCTCCAATTTAATTACAGCTGAACTAGAATAGGGTTTAAAACGGTCCAGCCAGAGACAAAACAAAAACAAAGTGAACCTAGAAAGCCCCATACTGAAGTCGACCATAATCTGAAGTCTACCAGGTCACAACACTGAAAGAATATCAGGAAAATGTTATTAGCTGGTTATTTATTCCTGACGTTCCAGCAGAGCCCAAACCAAAAATTAAAGCAAAAGTGCATAGAGACAAAGAAGCAGCTGTCTATTACGATCCTCTGGGTTGAGTCTGAAGGAGGATTAGTATCTTTTGTGCAAGTCTGAGAAATGTTTGTTCCTGGCTTCAATAATCGTGCTTTTTTTTTTTTAAGCAGCATTAGAAGAACCTTGTGCTTCACAAAGCTACTGAATGGTTTTTCCTTTTCTTTTTTCCTTCCTAACCTGGAAATCCTCCCTCTGGCAGCAGTTGAAGTTGGAGAAAATTCTTAATTAATTTCTGAGCAAGCTGACAGAGCTGAGTGATGGACATGAGCTGCTAGTTTGTGAGCCCAGTGATGGTGTTTAAGCATCAGCTGGAGTAATGTGTGTTTTAGGGTGGGTGGTAGACAAACCTCTTCAGAGGAGCTGTTAGCTATTTTGTTTTCCAAACATCTACTCCAATTCACCCTTTTCAGGTAAAAGGCAGATAAGGTCAATCAATTTTCTAATGGTACGTGGGTCATGCCAGTGGCAGATCTGTCCTCTCCCTTCTAAATATTTCCTTTTAGAAGTGCTATTTGTATCATTACCAAACATTTTCAATATTACTGCTCTGTTACCAGAAGCAAACTTTTATGCATATATAATTAACCCAATGGAAACACCACCAGGGAGGAGGAAATGAGAATCTGAGATTAAGGTCAAATCCTGGGGATTGTCCCTGATGCACTAGAAGAAAGACAAGATGCAATGGATGTGGTTTAATTAGATCACAACTTTATTAACTTAATTCATCTGGGAACTATCTAGCAGTAACTTGTACAGTGCCGGTCATGATTCCTTCCTTAATCGTTTCCACCTGATGGAGGGCTGCTGTCAGTCCCTCCCCCGCATCCCTCCATATCTGATTCTACTGCATTGTTGGGAGGCCCCTACCTTCCCTTGATATGAGGGTTAGGGAGCTGGTGAAGAGGGTTTGTCTCCCCACTAAATAAGAAATTAGAAGCCACAACTCCATTCCTCAGCTTCATTAATGGATGCCCTCTGCTAAGTCCACTTGCAACTCTGATTTATCAGGGAATTGGACCCCATGTAGAATGAGTATTTGTGCTGGACACCTGCCAAATTGCAGCAACTTGAATCTAACCTCCTGACCTACCCAAGTGGTTCCCTGACCTGCAGGGGGGTGAAGGCAAAATACCTGCCAGAGCTCAGTCAATCTAGCAATGAGGAAAAATTTCCCTTGACCATAGGAGACCAAAACACCCAGCTATATGCTAATTCTATATATGGGAAGGTGCGAGTTGTTACTCTGGATGTGAGAGGGGGCTCAGACTGGAGGTATATGGTATACACATCCTCCCCTATGTGCATAGGGGCCAATGGGTTATCTGAGCCTCACTGCTCTGCCCATCCACTCAGGTGATTCCTTCCCCCCTGCCAGCCACCCTCCTCCCCAATTTTTGAAGTAGGGGGGACCCTTAAAGGAGCCACTATCCTTTTTTCTTCCTAGTCCAGACAAAGTCCCCCACCCCTTTGAGATTGCAGAGGTAGCAACGTGTCAGAAAGAGCATGCTGGACTCTGAAGTAGAAAAAATGGGCCCTGATATTTCACAGGAGACTAAGGAATAGCAGGAGGGACAGACACTGAACATCTAAAGTAGCAGGTGTCAGGGGAGTGAGCCACACACAATAATGCTACAACACAGTCAAGAGCCAGAGATGGAAAGAAGGAAGAGAAAACAATGAATTGTTCCTGAAGCCTCTTGCGTGGTTATTACTGAATGAAACAACAAAACAGTCAGCAATGGGACAAGTTCCATCAACTTGTGAAGAGGAAATGCAGATAAAGAAATAGATGGCACTTTAGTCTCCTGCAACACAAAGGGGATGGCCCCTAATGCTTGTGTGGGGAAATTCCTGAGTGGCACAAAGCCAGCACAGCTTCAGGGGACTGTTCTATCCAACACAAGTTAGAGCAGACCTGTACGGATAGGTTTATATTGCAATGTAAGCTCAGGGTTAGTAGAACCTCAGTTAGCAGAGCATGGGTTTGTAAATCTTGGGCTTGAGCGTCTACCCTCATTTGCAACCCTAGGTTAGGAATTTTTGAACCTTGGGTCCCAACTGGGACGCCAGCATCTATACTGTATTATGGGGGTCCCAGTCCAACCACCCATATCCCAGACTTCCTAATGCTCTTCCAAAACATGGCCACTCCGGCCCTTTGTTCCTGCAGTATATTAAAACTTAACAGTCCACCAAACTTAACTGTCCAGAGGATGAAGTCTGCCCACAGGATTGTGGAATACAGGAGCACTAGTCCAGTGGGGTTGCTTTCTACACTGCAAAACAACAGGACATGAATTCTGGGACCCAGCTTGATTCAGGCTCCGATCCTCCACTCCTGTGGGATCCCAGGACTTTGGTTCCAAGATCTGTGTTATAGTGTGATTTGTTGTAGATGGAGAGGGGGTTAGGCTTGAACCTAAGTTTGAACCCTGGGTTTACGCTCGTGCTCTGGGAATCAATTGCTAACCTGGAGTTACAAAGGAGTATAGATTCTCAAGCTGTAGGCTAACAAACCCAGCATCTGCTAATTTGAATTCTACTAACCCTGGGCTTACGTTGCAGTGCAGACATACCCTAAGTGTTCTAACATGTGCTGGGGGCTGCTTCAGCCTCTGGCTGCCCCTCAGATTGGTATATAGGAAATACTGTCCTGGATCAGATCTGTGGTCCAGCTAGTCCAGTAGCCATTCACCAAAAGTGGGCAATACCAGATACTTCAGAGCAGATGCAAGAAGCCCTACAGTAGTTATGGGATAACCTGTCCCTTAGGGAAGTTTCCATCTAATCTCCAATAGAAAAGCACCCTTTCCAAACCTTTTATAAATGTATATTATTTTCTACTATATATTTCTAGATAGCCTTATTATCTATATAAACATTTCATCCTTTTTCAAATCCAGTCAAGCTCTTAGCTTACATGGTACCTTGCAGCAATGAGGTTCACAAGCTATTTGAATATTATGTTAAAATGTTTCCTTTTATCAATTTACAATTTGCCACCTATGAATTTCATTGAATGTCCTCTTTCTTGCATTATGAATAGTGATGATCAGAGGCTCCTGATCTACCTTCTCTGTCCCATTACATCTCCACTGACTTACAACTAGTAGTAACACTTGTGCAAAGTGAGTACAATGAGTAGAAAATGATACTACCAGTATGTGAGTGGAAAATATTGATCTGATGGTGTTTTATGTCAAACTCTGTGTAAAGGTCGTAGAGCAGTGGTTCCCAAACTTGTTCTGCCACTTGTGCAGTGAAAGCCTCTGGCGGGCCGGGCCGATTTGTTTACCTGCCGTGTCCGCAGGTTCGGCCAATTGCAGCTCCCAGTGGCCGTGGTTCGCTGCTCCAGTCCAATGGGAGCTGCTGGAAGCGGCGGCCGGTACGTCCCTCGGCCCGCGCCACTTCCAGCCGCTCCCATTGGCCTGGAGCAGCAAACTGCGGCCACTGGGAGCCGCGATCGGCTGAACCTGCAGACACAGCAGGTAAACAAACCGGCCCGGCCCTCCGCCTCTTTCCCTATACAAGCGGTGAAACAAGTTTGGGAACCACTGCAGTAGAGGATCAGACCCACTATCATTTGGCTCAGAAATAAAACACAAGACAACGTCATTTCTTGCCATATTAGTTCTCTCTCCTCACTACATATCTACTTCGCTCCTTACTGTAAACACCTGTAAAGTCATCTTTCATTTCCACTTGAAAAATCTGTTATGGAGTATGGCTGGGACACAACTGCTGCCGTGCTCCTCCCCAGAAATGACTACTTCTGTTAGCACCTTAGGAGTTTAAGGCTATTAATAACAGTCTTTCTGATGTTAGACCATTATTAATGCATTAGCACAAGTTTTAACTACTACTTTACAGTCTGCGTTCTCCCTTAGACTTGCATCAAGTAAACTGGTAGCTCTTACAGAAACACGCAGCATGTGTTTTGAATGCAATGATGTCAAGCGGACACTGTACACAAAGCATGCAGCAGACATTGTGTGAACTCACTTTTCTGAAATGGAGATGCAGGTCCCTTGTCTGGCACCTAGAGATCTGAAATTATGTCACGATTATAAAACCACCACAGCCTCAGATGCAGTCAGGTCTATTTTTCAGTTCAACATGTCTGGTCATGAAAAATATTAAAGTTGCAGATGGGACAGGTATACCTAAAAAAGATCCGAGTTCCATCAAACTCTTCCTATGATAGGAAAATCTCATGCAATTTATGTGA
The DNA here is from genome assembly GCF_007399415.2 of Gopherus evgoodei. Classification (NCBI taxonomy): domain Eukaryota; kingdom Metazoa; phylum Chordata; order Testudines; family Testudinidae; genus Gopherus; species Gopherus evgoodei. Next base: position 94,966,501 of record NC_044325.1, read on the forward strand.
AACACAAATTCCCTGCCTCTAATTTCAGATCAGCTGTTCATTACCTAAATGAAAGAGAATGGTTTGCATTCATTCATTCATTCATTCATTCGGAGTTTGGAGGAAAGAGGGACTAGTACAATGTCTCCTCCTGCTTGAAGCTGGAGTTCTACAAAGTTTCTTCCAACTGCATCACTTGCTACTCAGGGACTACAGGACTGCAGCAGAAAGAAAGATTTAAGTACACAGATACTTCATTTCAGCTACTTGCCCCACAGATGAATTATGCTGGAACCTTATCAGAGTACTCGTAGTGGTGGGGACTCTAGAATTTGATCCTACTTGATAGATGTCTGAGTATGAACTTAGCCAAATGTGCAGCAAGATATACACACATCATTTTGTTCAGGATCCTTTCTCCTGACAGTCTATTGGGTGCAGGTATGGATCCTCACAAAGCTGGCTGAATTAAATATTATAAATAAATTATCCAACAAATGTAGTCCATTATCTGTGTTTTACTCATTTGACAGCTGACCCTGATGTCTAAGAATACCTTCATTATTCTTGAGTGTTTGCTGAAAAGTTTGGACAATCTATTTTCAGCCCATGGGTTGTTCAAAACCGTTCACTTCTATTATTCACTATTTGTGGTCTGTTAGTCACATAAGTCACATGGTATTGTTTCTACTCTGGTTATGCAGAACATTTTAAATACGTCACATATGAATACCCCTGTCTGCATGTGAATATAGGGATTCACACAAAGATCAGCCACATATGCATGTGAGCAAAATTCATTCCCGAAAATATTAAGGCAAGTTCAAGGTTTTAGTCTTTATCTTCAAGGTACTCAATAGGCTGGGCCCAGCATATCTAAAGATCACCAAATGCTCCAGGATGAAGACCATGGTAAACAACTCCACTCCTCAGGTACAACAGAACTTTCTACCACCAGGACAAAGCTTGTTTGCACAGGAGACAGATCTTACTCGGGGGCCACTCTCAGACTGCGGAATGACCCCCCCCAAGAGCTAAGAAACATCACAAACCTCATCACCTTCTGCTCCAAGTGCAAGACACGCTTCTTCGACCTTGCCTACTCTTAACATAAATGCATAGCAAGGTGTACATGCAAAGAAAATTTCCAAAACAAAACCCTACTGAAACAAATCACTCCATTTCACATACAACTCTTCCCCTGGGGGACTGAATCACACGACAGATGTTAATCATGTCACTTAATGCACCACTGGAAGGCATTTAGATATACTGGCCTTATTGCCAGGGTAAGAAAGAATCTGTATAGAATCAAATGGAATAGACAACACTGAATAAAATACATTATTTTTGATAGAATTTGCTTAACTCTTGCATAAATGTATATTTTGATAAGTAAGATCAAAATGCTGTGAACATTGGCTAATCATTTTCTACAAATTATGGACACAGAATACATTTTCATCTGTTCATAAACTGCAGGCTGAACTAGAAAAAGATATACTGCTTGCTTGTGAGGTCAAATGCATTTTTCTTGAAATAGCAAGTACATCAATAATATTCCCTCCCAGGTTGGCTTGGTAATAATTATTTCACTTATTCAGCATCAATACTTCACACCTTTCCAAATGTGCAAGCAAAACCCAAATAAGGCCCCAATCTAACAAAGCACATGCTGAACTTTGGGCATGATAAGAAGCCCCATTGAATTCAACGAGACCATTCATCTGCTTACAGTCAGACATACACCTTTCTGTTTTGCTAGACAGGGACATAAGTGACGAGATCTTTGTGAGCATATGCTTTTGCTCCTTATAATGTGACTGGTGGATCAAATTGATCCTGCAGTGTGCTGACAGCTCTTGCAAGGTGCTCAACACTCAGAACTCCTATTGAAGCCCAGAAGGGAGACCAAGATGTAAAAGGTGCACTGAGATTTGGGGCAGCACTGCAGCCCATAGAGTAGCTTGCAGTGGCTGCTGTAGGCCCCAAAGGGCTGTCTACATTACACCAGAGTCTCTCCTGGGGCTGCAAGTTAGGTGCTGAGCCCCTTCAGTGTTAGGCTCTGTGTTCTTAAAGGAGCAGAACTCTGGTACAATAGAAAAGGTACCTTCCTTCCATTTCAATAATGAGATGAGGCCTGAAGTCCCTTCTCAGAGCTATATGCTGCCATTGATTTTTAAGCAACTCTCTGCATTGAAATTAAAGGGAGTTCTGTTTAGAAATCAATGGAACAATTTACCCTCAGTTTTTACCTAGCCATTACTCAGGCAGACACTTACTGGAGTCAATGGCAGTTTTGCCCAAGTAAGAATAGAGTAAAAAAGTAAGGAAGGATGCCAGGAGTTGGCCCAATAATAATACAGTGCATAAATACAGTACCGGTTACCCAAGATTACAAACATTGGGTGAGATTTTCAAAGGGCTCAGCTCTGTATTAACTTTTCCCCACTTGAAGTCAATGGGGAATCTTCCATTGTCTTCATGCGGAGCAAAATTAGGTCAAAGTTGAGCAATTTTGAAAATCCATCCCATTAATCCCAAAACATCCTCATGAAGGAGAAAGGTATGTACAAGGAACACTTCTTCCATTACCAAAACGCAGCCATTTCCAGGTTGGAATGCAGCAGCTATCACAGCACATGGTGTCACCACACTATATAAATTTTTCTGAAACCATTTTTTTCAAATTGCTATAAAAATTTTCTAGAGCTGTGTAAAACAAAAAATTGCTCAAAAGCAGAAAATGAACAGCCATAATTTATCAGACCAGTAGTCAACCTACTTCAGCATCCTCTTTCCAACAATGGTCAGTACTTGAAGCTTCAAATGAAGATTAAAGAAATCAAGTGGGAAGTTAAGAAATAACCTACTTAGAATGAAAATTAGAGGTTGGCATTTGCCATGAAGCATGAAGGTTTATAGCCCTTCCATTTTTTTATTTGATCCTTATTAAGGAAACTTACTTCTTTTGTGCACACAAAGTGATGTTAAAAATGGTGAATTTAGCCGGTTCATAGAGAAAATAGATATCCTGTATGGGGAAACATTAAGGCTGACTGAGAACATTCTTGCAGCAGGTGATCATCGTCAAAGAGAAACAAATATGGTGCTTAATGCTGCTTTGCTGGTGATCTTGATAACAGGTATTTTCAAGCTCAAGCCAAGGATAGTAGCTACATGCTCTGTCAATACACTGTTAACCACGATTGATTTGGCTTGGTGACAGATAATCTTTTATGCACTAATACATCAACCTTACTAAATCAAAGGTAGTTTGTTCTGGCAAAACAAAGGGACACGAAACAGGGGAATGCATGAAGACAAAGTGAGGGCTTTGCTTTACGTCAAGCCTATCCCTTTACAAGGTGAAGATAGGTTTGGGGAGATCTTCAAAGTGGTGGGGTAGGAAGACTGTTTCTGTTAGTTTCCCCAAACAGTGCAAGGGTGGAAAAGTAGACAAAACAGCCTTAGTGAAGTAACAAAACAAGTTGGAAGAGAGGCTAAGAACAACAAAAAGGGGTACAAAATAGCCAGCATGGCTGCAGGAGCCTAACATTCAGAATCAAGCTAAGTGGATGTGTTTATGTACACCCTAGGAGCAGAAAAAAATAGACTAATTTCTTATCATTGCCTCATGTAAAAGGGGCCAAAATAGAATCGCTTGGAGGACCATTTACCTTGGGTTACGCTCTTTGGCCTTATTGCTCAGAGCAGGAGAACATTTATCTTGGTTTCTACTGGATTCCCTTGTTTATGGTTGTTTATCACTTAATGTCACTGTGACAGAGTGCTGAGGGTCTAGCACATGTACAAAAGGACCCAGGAAAGAATGCTGGGGAGGAGGAGAGAGGACTCAGAGCACCTCACAAAGGGAGTTCTCTAAGTGGACACACCTTACTCCACGCCCCATGGAGTTACGTCATGGAGACACATATGTATTGGCAAAGGGATTAAAACACTGTAAATAAACTACATGGTGGTGTTTATAAGCAAGGTCTCAGAGCCACCTGTTCCTGAAGAAAGGTAGCGGTGCAGCATACTTCCCCCTAGCAGGTTTATGTTCACTGCTGCATGGTGTTGGGTGCTGCATGACTTCATCTTCCACTGGCTTAAGGACACCTGAGGACACTCCGCAACTTTCAGGATTGCACTCTTACTATAACACTTATAGGTTTCCTCCATTGCACTCTGTGTTGATAACAGCCAGAATTTCTGTAACTCACATGATCTTCATTTCTCCACTGCCAGGCCTCCTTTGGACACAGGGGTTGCACACAGGGGTTAAAAGACCCTGATCAATTATAAAAGGACAAAGGAGGTGGAGTTCCTGCATCAGAGAATTTTCATGTTGCATTATGCACCTGGCTACATTCAACACATCACTGAATGGCATCTGCACTTTGTGGCAAACGTGTTACCAAAAGCGCTTTGAATCAGCACCAGCTGCCCAGAGGTGGGTAGAAGTGTGAAAAGCCTAGAGTCAAAGGATTGTAAACACATCAATAGAGTGTGACTGGCATGGTTCCAACTCTGGGGTGTTGAATTGGCTCTGCTGCCTGCTCTGCCACTCCTAGGGCTAAAGGGATGTACCATTATTAATCCATCTCTGAGCTGGATTATCTTCTGCAAATCAAGCAATACCTTTCACAGCTGCACAAATCCACTTCTGGCTGTACTGAAGCAGCTATAGAGGGGGGTTGAGGGTTATTAAATAAAATCTTCTTGAGGCCTTTTCTTTGGAAGGCACATGTGGCATGGGCCAAAACTAATTTCCTCCACCCAGCCAAGTCTAGCAAGAATAGGTCAGTCAGGTAGAGAAGCTGTAGAACATTTGACAAGGAGAAGAGTCCTTGGAGAGCAGTGAAATCTTTGGACACAGACTGTGTTTATCCCCTTCTCCATTTAATATTAACTCTCTCAGAATGATTGTGGGACAGAAATAAGTGGGTCACCCAGCACATCGCAGAGTAAATAAATATAATTTTACATGTTGTGACATGGTCAAAATCAGTACATTTGAATTTAACTCAAATCTGTTTTACTAGTGCTGAGCAGCCTGCAGACGGATTGGGGATTCTTTTCTTTTTTTGATTGTTGTTTTTGCTTAAAAGTAAATTTAAACAATGTAAAATGAAGCAGTATACAATATTTATGTTCTCAAGCTTTGAATTGTGCCATCAAAGCAAAGAAAAAAGGCCTCCAAAGTGGAAATGGTGACCTATTTTACTTATGTAGAGCCAGTAGAATTAAATTTACTTCAGCTTTAAACGTACTGGCCATTTGAAAAATTTAAGACTGGTTTCTTTTCTTTCTATTAATAGAGACCATTAATAAGTAACATTTGCAGGTTCTTTGCAGCCTTCACAGTCTCTGCAAGCTGCAAATCTCAATATTCTTGCATAGGCTGAACTATACAAGACCTCACACAAAATGTGTGTCAGATTATCAGACAGTCTAAACTGGCATAGCTCCATTGACTTTAATGAAACTACACTGATTTACATCACCTCAGGATCTGGCAATTAGTTTTAAAATGGGTTTTCTTTAATAATAAGCACATGTAGAGCACCTTCCATCCAATGATATCAGTCTACTTTAAATACTGATTTATGGCTTACACCACACATATAAAAGTAGGGAAGTATTTTCCTCATTTTACAGATGAAGTAGAGAGATGTTCTGCATCTTGGCGGAGTAGGGAATAGGATACATGGTGACCTGACTCCTAGTGCTGTGTCTTCTCACAAGTCCATCCTTCCTCATACTTTAGAATATCTTATAAATGGGTTTCAGGCATACAGGGCCACGTCCTCAGCTGATATAAATCAACAAGCTACTTTAAAGTCTGTGAAGTTATACTTATTTACACCATCTGGTCCAGAGTTTTTATTTACAATGAATAACCACTATATGTATCAGAAATAAGCAAAAAACAAACGTATTTCTGTTGTATAAAAATAAGGAAACACTAGAAACTTTATTCGGTTACCACTGAGGCTTGCCAATAATGTAATGCTGCATGCTATTTAAGTGATTACTTTTAACCTCTTCCCTCACACAAAAGCAAGGGAGTTAGGTTCATTAGAATAACATCAGAGGATGAACCTGATGTCCTAATAAGAATGTCTTCCCTGGTTGAATGATTTTTAAAGGAGCCATACAGTGTGATGACATCACTTATCCCTGGTTAATAGCTTTGTGTTTGACAGGCAAGGGGAAAGAGAGGGTCACATCACACTGAAGACTATCCTTCTCCCACTCATGCGAGTAAACTGGGATCTGGAAAAAGCTCCTGCCCTAACTAGCAACTCTAGGAATGGAGAATAAGAAAGCCACCCCACTATCCATCAGGAATTCTTATTTTTCAAACAGAAACCAGACCACTATCCTACTGCATGGAGGATGCATGTGGAAGATAATGAAACCTCATCCAGGTTAGGATGTCAGGAAACACCGACTTCCCCAATGTTATTCCCATAAGCCTAACTCCTCTGCTTTATTTTCTTAAGTACTAAAACAATGTCAGGAGGAAGGGCACAAGGCACTCAAAAGGAAGCCATTTCTTCTAAAATGTGTGTTTGATGCATTAATATGCTCAGTTCTCATGTTCACAATCTATACTTCACATTCATCAGTGCCCTACAGCCATCATTTGGAGTAAACGCTAAACAATGCAACTGCTGCATTTTTCACCATATGCAAAGGAATTAATCTCCTGTATAAAACAAATCTAAGTTACAGAGGTGTTACAAGAACCATATACAGAGATGTGAATAAGCATATTGTCCGTTTGGTGTAAACAGAAGAGGATAGGTATTAAACCATAAAATCTTTACTTTATTAGTATCCCAGTGAAGTAGCTACTTACCTGCTCTGCATACTATGCACTCTGTACTTTCAGAGCACACAGAGGTGCTAGTTAAACTCTGAAGTACATTACATGCTTCTCTGGACTAGACACAGACTAAGGAACATAATTTAGCTGTGTGTCCAGATGAACTACTAGGGAAGCTTTGGTTATGCATCTGAGACAATCAAGATATATATCTGACTGTGACTTCAAAATTTAATTACCAAGTTAGAAGTTAGAAAGTCTACTGACATACAAACTGACAACTCATACAACTTTAAAGGCTGAATAGTCTGCCTAAATATGGAGATGGCAAAGTCCAAACTCTTCCCTGGGATCAACATCTACATCTCTATTTCAATATTCTACTTTCCCTACAAGCACACAACTGTCAGCACAAGTTTGCAGGGGTTTACACAAATGTGCACTGCTCAGTCTCATAATTTAGGATGCTTGTAATGCTCATGAACTCTTCAATCAGGAAAAGCTGAAAACCCCATCAACAAGGCAAGTTTGTAAGTGTGATTGTGTGTGTTTAATCATCAACTTGGAAAGGGATTTAAAAGAAAAAAAAAAGAACTTTACCCAAACATCAAGTTACTGCTTTGCCAGATTCCAGCAGCATAAACTCACCTCTGCAATGAGATGCCCAAGATAAATTACTTGGCCTGTAAGTCAGACATCAACTCTGCATTGGATTTTTATCCTATATCCCTATCTTGCCCTGTTCCAACAATACATTTTAATCTCGGTACCCATAAAGCTAGCCAGGGGCAACAAATAAGAACCTACTTAAAAATATTAATGGCCATAAGCAACCATTGATCATTACGCAGAACCCTTTTTGGGGAGTCCTGAATGAGATGGAAAGCACTGCATTTGGAATAAAATTAGAATACAGTTACTACTAAAACAGTCCCAGGCCATGAGCCAGACTGCCCATCCAGCAGAAAGCATGGCAGGATTTCTCTCCATATTGTTCAATCAGAGAATGGGATTCACCTCCCTGGAGCAGACCATGTGCGCTGCAGGTCCCAGGGATCTATGGGAAGCCAAGACCATCTGCGCAGGGGCTCCTGCCTTCACTCCAGCTCTGTTCTGCATAGCTCCCCCAGAAAGATCAGAGAGCTCCCAGCTCTCGCTTTGCCCGCTAAGCTGTTCCAGGCCAGACGGGCACAGGCCCTGGACAGATGGAGCGCCGCTGCAGCTCTGGGGGAGAGGGAGAATGGGGCCAGGGAAGGAGTTGTCTCAGCTTCCCTTTCACACACAGCTGGTTTTGAGGGGAAAGGCCTAACCACCTGCCCATAAAGTGGGGGAAAAAGCCAATTTCCTGATAGCCCTCAATGGACTCAGAGCAAAATATGGCTGAGCTAGAACCTGCCTTGGGTGGGGTTATACTAGAAACGGCTCCAATGAAACAGCGCTGCCAGCAAAGCCACCGGGGCCCAGTTCCTCCCAACGCCATGACCCCACCCCCCTCCACCTGCCCCCAGGAGATTAAATTCCCTCCCACACCCCCACCGCCAATAAGGCTGGGAACACCTGCAGCTGCCCCTCCCCACATTTCCAGCCATAGCTGCTCCTCCCCCTGTCCTCGCCCGGACCCCGCCCCCCGGCTCTGGGGCCCTCCACATACCTGAACCCCCTTCAGGAGGCGGAGCTGGGCTGCTGCTGGCAGGGGGCAAAAGGCCCGGGTCCAGGCTCCTCTGTGCAGCCACGTGCTCCGCACTGCGAGCTGGGGAGGGGCGGGAGCGGTGAGCAGCCCCTTGCTGGGACACAGCGGCCCCTGGCAGCAAGGGATCGCAACTGCAGCTGCCTCCTGCCCGCCCGCTGATGAACCGAGGGGTGCTACACGGCACTACTGTGTGCAGTGGTGCCTACATGTAGACTGAACTATCCGTAAGTAGCATGTTCTCCTTTCCCGACCCCTCCGCTTCCCAGGAAATGGCCCCTTAGGCTGGGATTTGCAGGGGACAAACCCACCTTGCCTTCCTTATGACCAAGGACCTCTCCGCGTGGCCCCTTTAGGATGCGGTTCCCAACACTCTACTCCTACTCCTGCCCCTACCCCAAAGTTTTGAGTGGTTGGGACACTGGACTCCCATACCCCTTCCTTCCCCGTGCCCCAAAGCGGGGAAGTTCAGCTCCAAGGATCTCATCCAGCTTCGGTTTTAATGCGAGTGGTCCCCTCTACTCTAGTATATCGGGATCTAGGTCCGAATAACGTTTAGGAGCTAAACTCAAAAGATCATTGAAGGTAGCAGAATTCAGCTGGTGAGACATATAGAACATACATGAACTAAGACTCCACCTAGTGGTACGACTGACATTTTAAACAAATCAATGCCAATTTAGGATATGATTGAATCCTTCTGGCAAGAAAGATAGACAAAGGATTGGAAAGCAAAGTGAAGTTTGTTAACTCAAACCACTATATGAGGTAAGCTATAATAGCCCACCTGTGTCAGTTAAGGACTGTCAGTCATAACCTGTCATTTTCTAGGATGTTTAGAACAATTCTATAACTTTTTATTATTACTTTTTTATTTTTTTTTAATTTTAAAGAAAAACAAAGCTGACATGGAAAGATGTATAGTTTTCCTTTTTTATTCTGCAGACTGAAAGATGCTCCAAAACTGCCCTGCATACATTCTGAGCAACATTTCCTTATGTGGGGTTATAAGAGTGTGAAAGGGGTAGCCAGAATTTGACAAGGGGGGAACAAGATTTTTTGAATGTTTCATATGGTCTTTGTGGGTTTGCAAAACTAGCTTAAGTTAATTAAGTTCTTCCCTTGTAATTTAACCTACCAGTTTTTAAGGGGATTCTTTTAGACAAAGCAAAATGCCTTTTCCAAGTTAAAGGGAAGTCTGTGCTATATATTAGGGTAGAATAAACCCTAACTAGCTAAGTTAGCAGTAGTGGATATATACAATAGAGTGCTGTATTTATATCTTCATTATAATTTCTTCTTTCTTTTTCCAGTCTCTGGTTTTCACTCTCCCTACACATTAGTTGGTATAACTGGGAATAATGGTTTGAACAAAAGGGAGAAGTGATTAAATGCCTTTTAATTGGTTCACATATCTACTACTGTAAAATCTAGCTAATGATTTTGTGCTGATCAGTTTGGAAAATAATTCAACTAACTTAATTTGGGGAGTTGGGGATCCAATCAATGAATACATAATTTCATGATAAACTTCCCCTCCTCTGCCCACTTACTTAAGTGCTCAGAACATTGTAGATCATCAATATAAATAAGATATAGTATACACAACACACAGTTAACCTGTGGAACTCATTGCCATGGGATTTTGTGAAGGCCAAACTATAATCGGGTTAAAAAAAGAATTAGATAAGTTAGCCAAGATGGTCAGGGATGCAACTCCATCATCTGCATCTGTAACCTCTGACAGCCAGAAGCTGGGAGTGGACAACAGGGATGCACCACTCAATGATTCTGTTCTGTTTATTCCCTCTGAAGCATCTAGCATTGTCCACTATCAAAAGACAGGATACTGGGCTAGATGGACAATTGGTCTGACCCAGTATGGACGTTCTTATAATTTCAAATAGTTGGAGTCACTGATGCCTTTCAGTGAAATACATTGTGCTGGCTGGCAAAATGGGTCCCTCATATCTCAGCCAGAGCCTTTAGGTATCACAATAATAATAAATAAAAATAACAAAAATAAAAATTGACAATTAAATGTGATGGGTCATTTAAATGCCACAATAGCCTTGTGAGGGGTTGAGGCAGGGCATGGCTGAGCCTCAATATTCACTGCATGCCAGTGAAATAAGATTCACACAGTCTCACAAGAATGCTTTCTTTCTTGACTTAGAAATCACAGTTCTCTGTACCACCATCATAGGCTATTCTTGTGTGTTTTCCATGGTGACTTTCAGATCTCTGCATAGAGGAAAAATCCATATAGATCATTATTCTGTATCTAAAGGACTCAAAGAGACTGGTGTCACAGAACTGAACTTGGGGGCTGTAAGTATTCTTGGCATTATGTGTGTGTGTTGATGTAGAAACAAAATATTAGAGAAGCAAAGGCTGTTCACTGACACCACGTTAAAATATTTATATGTACTATGCGTGTGTCTTACTTCCTTCCCCCTTGATTTGATTAATTTAAGGAATGTAGCAGTACATTTCCCATCTTTGTAATCACAGCAGTAATTCTCAAATCAATAGAAAGAGGAAATCTTACCTAAAAAGTATAATAAAAGTAAAAGCAGTTTATGCACCACCAGTTTCTTCCATCTTGACCTTATTCAGGGTCCAAACCTGCAAGATGCTGAGAACTTTCAGTCTACAGCGTCTCTCAGGTTTGGATCCAAAGTGATTTAAAGAAGCTATTCCAGCTGGCTTCAGACACCACTGTAACTAATGTCTCCACCTACAGAAACAAAGGATTCACAAGGAATCAGTGCAAATTGCCAACCTCTGGGAGTCAGGTCTGTAACCAAGAGCTTGTTCTCCTTTTCTCTTTTAAAAAACTGAGTCACAGGTCTGATCTGAAGCAAGTTTTCAGCTACAGCGCAAGATTAAATACTATTGTACAGACAGAATAAAATGGAGAACTTCTAAGTGTTCCTTTTAGATGTATTAAACAATATGGCCCATTATGTTGAGAATTTCATACTTCCTTGTGGAAGACAGAGCTGCAAAATCAGACACTAAATCAGAGTGGAGGGTTCAAGCTATGTGTGAACCTGGTGAGTGAAGCTTCTATGCTTTAAGAAAGAGGCACAGGAAGCCAAGCCCGCCACCCTCGTTTTTGTTCTAATGGGAATTTTTTCCATTTAATGTTTTGAGTGAATTTTAGTGCTCACAAAATGGGTGGACTGAGACTACCCACAGTGTGAGCAGGTGCTGCAGGAGATCCCCCCAAGTATTTCTGCCCAAACCCTCTTTTCTGAACTACAATGCACCCTCTATTTTAGTACTTCTGCTTTCTTAGCAGGAGCTGCCAATCGTGGCAAATTAGTATATATGTGGGGTTTGAGATGTGCACAAATATTAGTTGGGAAGTAGGGTGACTGTCAAATTCATTTCACTCATGACCCAGTTTACAAATTAAGGCCTCAGTCCTGCAAATACTTATGCATGTGCTTAACTTTACACAATGAGTTGACTTCAATGAGACTACTCATACGACTTGATCCGAAGCTTATTAAAGTCAGTGGATCGACACCCATTGACTTCAGTGGGCTTTGGATCAGGTTCACTGTATGTAAATTTAATTAGATACATACATCTTTGTGGGATTGGGGTGCAAGGACCTGGTCAGAAAAGCACAAACACATGATTTAAGTCCATCCTTATTAAGGAAAGCACTTCGGCACATGTTTAACTTCAAGCATGTGCTTACATCTAATTGGCTCAACGGAACGTAAACACATATTAAAATGCTTTCTTGTAAAATAATGCTTTCCTGTGTCAGGGCCTGTATCATGGAAGGCAATTGAGATAGTTCATGTTACAAAAAGACTTCATGATCGTGCCTTAGGCCAGGGGTGGGCAAACTTTTTGGCCCAGGGGCTACATCTGGGTATGGAAATTGTATAGTGGGCCATGAATGCTCACGAAATTGGGGTTGGGGTAAGGGAGGGGGTGAGGGCTCCAGCTGGGGGAGTGGGCTCTGGGGTGGGGCCAGAAATGAGGAATTCAAGGTGTGGGAGGGGGCTCCGGGCTGGGGGTTGGGGTGCAGGGGGCTACGGGCTCTGGGGTGGGGCTGGGGATGAGGGGTTGGGGATGCTGGAGGGGGCTCTGGTCTGGGACCAAAGGGTTCAGAGGGTGGGAAGGGAATCAGGGCTGGGTCAGGAGGTTGGGGCGTGGGAGGGGGTCAGGGGTGCAAGCTCCATGGCACTTACTTCAAGCAGCTCCCGGAAGCGGTGGCATGTCCTTCCTCCAGCTCCTATGTGGAGGTACGCCCAGGCAGCTCTGCACGCTGCCCCATCTGCAGGTGCCACCCCCGCAGCTCCCATTGGCCACAGTTCCCAGCCGATGGGAGCTGCGGAGGCAGTAATTGGGGTGAGCGCAGCATGTGGAATCCCCTGGCTGCCCCTATATGTAGGAGCTGGAGGGGACATGCTGCTGCTTCTCAGAGCCGCACAGAGCCACAGCACACATGGAGAGGGGCAAGCCCTCAACCCTGCTCCCCTGTAGGAGTGCTGGATTAGCAAAGCCCTGGACCCTGCTCCCTGGCGGGAGCTCCAGAGCTAGATTCAAATATCTGAAGGGCCAGATGCGGCCCCCGGGTCATAGTTTGCCCACCCCTGCCCTAAGCTGACATTACTAAACTGATTTTACTGTTGAATGGGCCTAAGGTTCCAGATATTAGTACTTTTGCTCACTCTGCCACTTTGCCTTACTTTCATTTCATAAATATTGTATACTTTGCATTTAAGACCTGATCCAACTTCCACTGAAAGCAGTGGGAGCTAGATTGGATCCTTACACAGCTCTTTCTCATCTGAGGATCTCAAAGTGCTTTACCAATTAATTAAATATTCCAACACTTCATCTCAGAAGAAACATTTGATATGTTTCAATACATAAAGGATACAAACTACCAACACCACCACTGAAATAACTGCTACATTCACAACAGATTTAATCACTGATGATAATCATGTAATCAAGATATAACAAAACCAAGGAATTCAATTTTGTAACAAAATTATTACATTTGAAAGTTGAATTAAAATAATCTATCCTATACAATATTTGCAAAAACAAAAATACCGCAAATACAGATCTATTTTTAGATTTTACAATAAATATAGAAGGGATTCTACAGTGCTACACAACATACATTGTAAAGTATTAAAAATATCACCCCAATACAATAGTCAATCATTCATTAATAGTATTGGACCCAGCCTCGAAACATTTTGCTCACATGAGAAGGGCCTTTTCCTCTAATATCTTATGGATTTTGATGTAACTGTAACGTTAGTAAGAATTATTTGTGTGAGTAAGGGTCAAATGATGTGTTTCAATATCTTTCATTAATCACGAAGCAAATAGTATGTATGGTTTATCATACTACAATATGTATGGTTTATAAAATAAAAAGTATAAACATGTAGGTGATCAATTAACACAAAGAACTGAGTATTGAGACCCTGATTCAGGAAAGCATGTAAGCACCTGCTTAACTTGACTTCAACACAATTTAAGCATGTACTTAAGTTTTTTCCTTAATAGGAATGGTGTCCTGAATTTGGGCTTTAATTACTTTCAGTTAAGTGATATGAATAAATTAGAAATTAATTTTTTAATTTAGAGTCAAATTATGCCCTTGGTTATGCATATGAGACTCCCAAAGATTTTGATGGGTTTTCATTGTACCAACATTTCAGGGCAGGCTTAGGATCTAAATATTTTCCCCAACATCTCATTTAGGTGCCATACTGAAATGGATTTTTAATTCTTCTATAGAACTATCTTCAGTACATCAGCCTGTAATAAATACAAATTGTCAGGTGGCTATGGCCTTGAAATGAGGAATGGGGAAAATGTTGGGAAGGAGGAGTATATAAATGAAAGAGAACATATCCCTTTCCCAAATCCAAAGTCATATTCCTGTTCATCTTTTATAGATAATATATTTCCTGATTTTAAGCTTGGAAGTTTTGCAAAAGGAAAATATTTAAGGAAATATTTTGCCTATCAGATTCACTAGTCCTTTGGATAATCAAGATTATATTTCATCGTGGAGAGTCTTTGTATTGGAACCATTATCCTTCGGTAAAGGTTTAAAACCAAACACATTTAAAATGTTGGTCAAGTTCTGCTCAGTTACACTAGAATAACTCCACGAACTTTAATGAGGTTTCACTGGTGTATGAGAAAAGGCAGAATCTAGCTCAGTGTCCACTTGCTGTTCTCTGCACCATAGAACACCATGGGCATGGTGTTTAGCATTTTTCTGTAGGAAATTATTTCTCTGTAAGTACCTCCAATAATGAGATCTAGCATGTTAGGAATCCAAGTGACTTTACAAGCACTTCTTATTTGTTCCCCTTTGATTGATTTTACTAGTATATCTATATTTTAACCATAATCTGAACTAATGAGATCAAACAATTTTAATGAAAACATGACATTTCTAAGCTATTGATTTATGTCTGTTTAAATCACACTAAATAACACACTCAGAAGAGCTATAGTCTTTAGCCAAAGCTTTTACATACCCAGGAAAGCTATATCAGACCTATCCTAAAAATTACTAAAAATGTCTCATAAGGAAGTAATGAAGCTATTCTTCCTCTATTGCAGTGCAATTCTGTTTTCAAAATCAGCTGATAACAACCAAGATGGTGAGTAGGTTTCAATTCTGCCGCTCAGTGTACGTGTGGCAGAATCAAAACCCTATTGTTTTCATGGAGAAAACATGCAGTAGAATTTGTTTTAAAAATGAATTTAATGCTTATGAAAGTGACTACTGATATTAACCAGAATTTAGGATAGGGTTGGCTGTTTCTGTTTAAACTTCTTTACATAGCTTTGCCAAAGCTCCTTGTCTTTTTTCCACTCCTAGAGTTCTTTTAAGTAGAGACTGCTATTCATGCAATTTTACCAAACTATGCAACCCAATTCATTTTTGTTTGCAACCTTTAATAGATTTTGAACCCTGTTCTCCAGAGATTAAAAGCTAATACAGTATCCCACTGCAGAATCTAGACTCCTGAAACAATTTCATGTCTCTCTGTTCAATTATAGTCCTAATCAGAGATGTGTGCAGGAAGTGTTTGGGTTGGAATCTGAATTAAGTATCTGGGTCAAAATCCTGGCTTCTTTGTCAATGACAAAAGTCCCATTGATTTCAGTGGAGCCAGGATTTCACCCATGGTATAGTTCAAGATTTGGGTTCAAGGCTAGGATTTACAGTGATGCCGAAACCTTGAACACTGTCCTCTCATAATTTAGGTGGTGGAAATATCAGCCTTAGAAGAAATAAAAATGTAGCTATTTTTGCAGGATTCTGATCAAATCTGTACTGGAAAATGGGGGGAAGAATAAGGACTCATCTACATTGCATTACCTGGATACAGGTCATCCAGAATCATGAGCTGTTCTCCTATGTTGTTCCCCTATATTGCTTGGAGCAACTAGTGATGGGAAGTTAGTATAGCCATGGCTCTGCCCTGCAACGTGCCAGCCAGGGCCAACTTTGGGCCGATTCGCCCGATTCCTGGGAATCGGGCCCCGTGCCTTAGGCACCTTTTTAAATTTTTTTTTAACTTACCCTGGGTCTCTGGCTGCGGTCTGCTCCGGGGTCTTCCGTGGTCCCGCTCCCTTGAGCGAAGCGCAGGTGGGAGCGCGGCAAGCCCCGTGGCCCCGCTCTCCCAGCTGGAGCTCCGGCCGGAGCGCGGCAACCCTCGCAGCCCCAGCTGGAGCCCTGGTCAGAGCGCGGAAAGCCCCGCGGCCCTGCTCTCCTGGCTGGAGCTCCGGCCAGAGCGTGGCAAGCCCCGCGGCCCCGGCTGGAGCTCCGCTCTCCGGGCTGGAGCTCCGGGCCCTTTAAATAGCCTCCAGAGCCCTGGGGTAGCAAGGGGCTCCGGGGGCTATTTAAAGGGCCAGGGCTCCAGCTGCCTCTGCTACCTCCATCCTTTAAATAGCCGCCGGAGCCCCGCCACCCCCATGAATTCCCCAGGGTTCCCGCGGCTATTTAGAAGGTCCAGGGTGGGGTAGAAGCTGGGGAGCCCTGGGCCCTTTAAATAGCCCCCAAAGCCCTTGGATAGCAAGGGGCTTGGGGGCTATTTAAAGGGCTGGGGCTCCAGCTGCCTCTGCTGCACCCTCTGCCCTGCCCACACCAGCCCTGCTCTCCCTGCCTGCAGCCAGCTCTGCACCCCGTGCCCACAGCCAGCCCCTGCCAAACCCCCTGCCCTGTCTCCAGTCAACCCCTGACACGCACCCCTGCGGCCCTGCCCAAAGCCAGCCAGCCCCCCACACACTGCTGCCCGCACCAGCCCTGCACACCCTGCCCTGTCTCCAGCCAACCCCTGCTGCACCCCCCTGCCTGGAGCCAGCCAGCCAGTCTCACACTCCTCTGTCTCTAGCGCTGCCAACCCCTGCTGCACCCCCATACATCCCTGCCTGAAGCCAGCCCACCCCACACACACCCTTTATCCAACCAGCCCCGCACCCCTTTCCCTGCCTGCAGCCAGACCCTACCTCCAGTCAGCCCCTGCCCTGCCTCCAACCAGCCCCATGTCCACTGCTGCCCTGCAGTTCCAGGGCAGTAACCCTGCACACCTGCTTCAATGAGGGGGGCAGGGAGCAGCTGGGACCCACACATGTGCACACCCCCAGGGAGTGGCGGGTACCCACACATGTGAAACAGCGGTCATTAATAACCAATCAAGAGCATATATGATGCAATGTACATAATATATAATTTTATTATTTATATAGTCATGGAAAGTAAATAATACATGAAAGAAATGAGAGGCTTTTTTTTCCACTTTTTTTTTAAGTCATCCCTGCCAGGGCCCCGCCGAAAATGTTCGAATTGGGCCCCGCACTTTCTAAAGCCGGCCCTGGTGCCAGCTAACTCTGATGGTCAGCAACACACAAGGAGGGAAAGAATATGCTGCACAGCTCAAAGGGATCTAACATTCACTTCGCAGGGGCAATTGGGAATTCTGGGAAGAAGCCTGTAACAGGCTGTGCCTAACAAGCAGAATTTAGCTCATAATTAAATCTGTTGGAGAACAAATTTCAAATATACTTTTGAATAAGAACATGAACTATGTAGGTTAGAAGTGTAACCCTAGAGTGCATCTCTTGATGATTCTTTATGTGAACACAGATCTCTTACATAATAGCCTGAATACTTTCCAAAAATTATAATAGCAAACCATTGGCACCATCATAACCAGTCAGAACACTAAACACTTGGCTAAATTTTGTTCTCAAAAGTACTTGTGAAATTCCACTCTTTTTTGGCAGAGAAATGCACTTAACCCACTTACAGCTCTAGGCTCTAGTTTCGAAAATGTGGCTTTGGCATGGACGTGACAAGCTGTAGTTCTGGAAAGAAAATTACTGTGACCAGTAGGATGTTGGTAGAGGCAGAAGGGTCTTGGAAGAAGACAAAGGGTGTGAATATTGGCCTTAAAAAGATGCTTTAACAGCAGAGATGATCTGGAGAGAAGACAGAGAAGTCTGAAGAGGAACCTGAGAGAAAGAACCTTGAATACTTGGAAGAGAGAGAGAAACCTAATCCCAGGAAACAGCCAGCCGTGATTAAAAGTTGGATTTATATGTATTTGATTTTATGACAAGGTTTACAGTAATAGTATAGTATCAGAGGGTAGCCGTGTTAGTCTGGATCTGTAAAAGCAGCAAAGAATCCTGTGGCACCTTATAGACTAACAGACGTTTTGGAGCATGAGCTTTCGTGGGTGAATACCCACTTCCTCAGATGCATCTGAGGAAGTGGGTATTCACCCACGAAAGCTCATGCTCCAAAACGTCTGTTAGTCTATAAGGTGCCACAGGATTCTTTGCTGCAGTAATAGTATAGTTGACTTCACTGGAGCTTTAACAAGTTACATCAGGTGAAGATCTACCCTTATATTTGTAATTAGAAAGGTTTTTATGTGTGATGATGGATAATTTCTTGTAAGACTACTGAATTTTATTTTCTAACTGTCTAAGCAAGAATACTCTTAAATCTTTACCACACATCCCTGATTAACTTTAATCTTTGGCTAAATTACTATAAGAAAGACAATAATGTGTTTAAATAAGAGCAAACAGAGTACCATTGAGCCTCATAAAGCTGTCTCAGTGAATGTTAGCAACAATGTCATCTGTTAAATAGTACAAAAGTAGTAGAAATTACATTCGCATCAGACGGAACTACCCAACAAACTGACCCATATTTATCAAGCCTGACCTATGATCATCACTGAACAAGATCTAGATATCTACAGTAAGTGTCTGCCTATGTTTAGTTACAGCTATCTTGTGACTCTTATTCTGACCAACAAATCTGTGTTAGTCTCTGCCTATCTCATAGCTGGACCCCATGCCACCCCCACCAAAGGCCAAAGTAGTAGGTTGACAGTGTAAAGCTACAATAAATGACTTTACAACAGCAAGGAATATTAACTTAGGCTCTTACACAATACCGACTGAAGTCAACGGAAAGGCTACCATTGACTTCAGTGAGTGTTGGAGTAGGCTCTTAAGCTTCTTTTGGTAAGAACAATTTTCTACTGGTTTGCTCACTAATTAATTTTCTCTTTGGTGTACTATCTGTCTTCTTCAGGTGAAGGCTTTTTGTGTGTGTATGTTCAACATTAGGCTCTTTTCCACCTAATAAAGATTTTCTTCCCAAATTAGTGACAGTCTTTATGCATTAAAAATGATGGTAACTTGTCTTCAGAAGCACAACAAGCAAATCTGATTGTACAGCTCATGGAGTAGCACTTTCAAAGAACTTGGGATACCTGTGAAGATTATGGTGTGTGAAATGTTTTGCCTGCCACTTTTTTTTCTGCCGCTGTTCATTTCTGCAAGGAACCAGTGCAGAATCTCAGAACATGATTTATTTTTAGATCATTCCTGATAAAAAAGTGGACTTTAGAACATTACAAAAACAAGTATCTTTAGAAACAAGTTTAATTATGATTCTTAATCAATTCAATGTAAATTACTTCACCTATAGACATATGCTAAAGCTATTTTTCCTACTGAGGATTGTTCTCCAAATTACATATATGTATTTTAGAATTGATCCCTGCAACTATTCCCTTCAAACACAAAATCACTGCAGACAGCCTTTGCAAGAACAGGTTCTGAAAATTCATTCTAATTATCCAGTCCCTCAACAATGCGGACTAATTCTGAAAGCTATGGAATTTACATAGCCCACGGCCACAATACTTAATTATTTCCTTAGATATGGAGCACACGTTGCCATGCACTTTTGAAAAGCAGTTACTGCATATGTATGCACAAGCACTGTAACAGATTTCCCAAGATCTGTGCATTGTATACAGGAGGTCAGCCATCAGAATCCAGCATTTCTGAAATGCATTTTATGTCACACCAGATTAATTGTGCAGAACAGTATGCCAGTAGATTGCAGTCAGCTTGAAACAAATACAGATAATTTGCTGATGACATTTTTTCACTGTTCTTCTGGAATCACTTGTTTACTGACAGCCAAAGCAATTCCTCCCTTCTGGGAAAAAAGAAAAGAGAATTTCAGTAAAACTTGCAATCAAATTAAAAGATTTTTGTTCAGAATAGGTATATTAAATAGGATAATGTTTAAAAAAATTATAGAGGCAGTTCCTTTAAGGTCTGATGTAAATTATGAAATCTAATTTTGTTTTCATAGCTCTGTGATAAAATTTTATCAGTGTTATAAAAAGGGTCTTTACTAAGAATGACCGGAAATCTGAACTACCTGGTCATGCAATAAAAACACATTCCTCTACTGCAAAGTGTCAGACAAGCAAAGTTTAGCTGAAAATTGATCGATAAGTCTTCCTTTTACACTTGAGTGCACTCACTTTTTCTTCATAGGATAACAGGTTTTTTTAATGGTTTTTCCATTAACATCAGACTTTACTGTTAGCAAGAAAAAGGCAGACATAAAAAAAATAGAGACAGAAACAGTCAAGGAAAGCTTTAGTGATCTTTAATGATATGGTGCTAGAGATGGGTTGTTTTGTTGTTGTTGTTGTTGTTTTTTTTTTAAACAGGTGACAACTTAAAAACTCTGGTCTTTTTCCAGCAGTGCAAAGTGGCAGTAAAAAGCAGCTTCACCAACTATCTTGGGTTTTTCCTTATGCTGGGGGAATCCCTGGGTGCCATAGAGATTATGCTCTGTGACATGAGTTGTATTTCTTGTACTGGGTCCAAGGTAATAGCAGAAGGAGACTCCATGTTTCTAAAAGTAAACTAGTTCTTTATTAAAAGAACTGTTTACAGAAATGCTGTAATTGCAGGTAGAATTCTAACCATGTACCCATAGACTGGTCTCCTGGCCTCCTCTGCACTATTCCCTCCTGAAACTGGGTTCCTCCTTTCAAGTTCAATGCAGTTGGACAGCTGGTTTTTTAATTTGTGGGATGGAGAAAACAAAAACAAAACATTTTGCTAAATTTGCTGAGCAAAAAGATGCTTAATTTTGATAACTCAAATAATTTTGGCAAACTTGATTGTCCTTTACCCCAAATCACATAATAGTCTCCTTTTTTTTAAATTCAGAACACTACCATTGCCTATGGCAAAAGTCTGCAAAAGTGCACAGGTGAATAACTGCTTCTTCATCTTTATGGCAAAACGATGAAGAGCCCCATAAATCTGCTGAGCTTGGTCTGCATGCTCAGCTCTGTCTGTGAGTTTGATGCTGTGTCACTTAACTGTTATATTGGGTGCTTACTGTTCTCTTTGAATATTATTGTAAGCAGGAATGAAGCTAGGATTTTTGAAGACAAGAACTTCATTGGTGTCCCCAACTTACCTGTATGTGACATCACCAGATAAAACAGCAGCAACCCAGTATGCTTATAGACAGATGTCAAATGGATCAAAACTGTGAGACCATATAATTTAATCCCTGATTTATGAAAGAGGAAAGTGTGTACTAAGGGACTAATTTATTATTATAAAACATTCAGACCTCTGTCTTGGGAGGTCACTGCAATTTGTTTAGTATGTTGGGCAGGCAAAAGTGGGTGCTAATCTGCATTAACAGCTCTGCCCTCAGTCACTCCAAAATGCATGCCCCTTTTTACTGATTTTAATTTCCTTCTGTTCTGGGCTTACCTTTCCCCTAAATTGGTCACAGGTGTATACAGAAGACTGAAAGGTAACATTGAAAGGTTGCCTTTCTCCTACATATGCAGTTGATATATTTAGTTTATTAAAATTCATAATCTCTTTCACATTAGTAAGATTTTTTTTAATCTTTCCTTCAACATTTCTCCATACAATAACTTACCTGTGAATATAAGAATGCCTGGTACTTATCTCATGACTGGAAGGATTTTATAGCTTTCAAGAATACAGCATTACTTGTGGCTAACATTCTTTTTAAAAAACAAAATAGCTTTATTTAGTAAGTTCTTTTAGGAGAGCAATAAAAGATTGATTTATAAGCACATACTATTGTGTGTATTGGGGAGTATAAGGGGTTCTAAGAGCCAGATCCCTCACCATACTATAGGATATTTGCATCACTAAAGTGATTATAAAGCTTCCCTAAAGGTTCAGCAGGCACAAAAATTCTAGCTCCAATTCACTCCTTCCTGTTTCCTCCTTCTCTGGCATATAGTTTGCAATTGGTAGGAATGGGTATGTCTGGTGATCCCTGGCCAGCGTTATTGCCCATATGAACCTTTACAAGCCAGTGCAAGTTAAGTGTGCCAGTGCTGAACTGGCTCTTGGAAGTCCAGGGGGATAAGAGAAATACAACCAGGGCTTTAGACTACCTTTGCCCCGTCTCCTCAGGTGTGCCAACCAGAAGCTCTTATGCAGCTTAGGAGCTGGACCAGAGAAGTCTCCTTAGTGCCTTATTGTTTATATGTTAACTCGACGGAAGGCAGTAGAATAAGACTGCTTTAACAAACACATGGAAAAATAAAATGAAACAAGGAAAGAAAAAGAACCATTCTGAGGGAAAGAGGCTTAAGTTGCCTTACATTTTGGATGGACAAATACACATATTTCCATGAAACCCATTAATCTCCCTCCCCATATTATTACATATAATGCAAATTCAAGTTGAATTTAACATGCTACAGAAACTATGCAGTTTGCACAACCTTTTAAAAAAGGCAGATTTGTATCATCAGCTGAAGGCAGTTCAATTAAAATTGGAGGCTTAACCACCCAAAACCTACTGGAACTGTCTTGATGTGCTTAATCCTAATTGCAAACTCAGTGCAGCTAAACCAAAACAAAGCAGCACAGCTACTTTTTCAGTTCTGCCTCTTATCTGTAGATGGTAACGTTGCAGTATATTCATAATGGGATTAGAATATGATTTTGAAGTGATCTTTAGGAGCTGACTACGGCTAAATGAGGCCTGGATCCACCAAAACTGCAGAATGATTCCTCTTCCCTTCCTCAGACTCCTTGATCTTCATTCTTCTTTATCCCAAACATGGACTTTCCTCTCAGACCTCTTTCCCCTCCCTCACTTTCTTCCTGTCTCCTCTACCACCAATGGGCTATCTAATTTTGCTTTCAGTTTATTTAAGCTAATAAGGTTGCAGAGATGTAAGAGTGTGCAAAATTTGGCCCTTTGCAACCACTTGACCAAGGTTCCTAGTATACGGCCTTAGCAGATCTATTGTATCAGGAAGCAACCTCTTTTTAACCATAATCTTGGGGGAGGGGTACTTGTTTATGGATACAGAAGAAATGGATCTCATAAGAAATAAAAAAACTAGAGCATAAATGCCAAGAGTGAAGTATTTTGGTGTTTATATAGAGCATCCCATAAAGTTCTAATAATAATGAACCCCAGAAAGGAGACCCACAGAGAGCGAACATCTAAATGCTTGTTATACAGTAGTTACAAGCAATAATTTCTGTTCCACTTAGTTTATCAAACTGGACCTGAGTAGAAACAAACACTTTCTTATAAAATAAAAATCCACACAAAATTTCACTAAAAACTCAAAGTGAGGGTAAACTTTTTTGAGATTCTAAAAAGTCAGCTATTTCTTTTAACTTTAAAAACAATCGTGTGCCTCTTCACTGTTTTGGTCAAAGGGTTTAAGGTATATTTAATACATCCAAAAAAGATAAGGGTGGTAGGTAATGGGATACAGAGCACTTCATCAACAGGTGTCTGGTTCAAAACTGGCTAAAGTCAAAGTAATTAATCTCACCAGATGGGGATGTGGTGACCTATATGAAATGAGTTGTTTGTCTCACTCCAGTTATTAAATGACAGGGTCTATATACAAAAATACCATCAACACAATTATTACTAAATGGCACCCTTGTTAGAGATTCCATGAATTTAATTGACATATAGACTGAACTAATTCCTCCCCAACCCCAGCACACACCCTCTTTCTCCATATTATTTATTTAGGGCCTAATCCAAAACCCACTGAAATTACCAGAAAGACCCCCAAGACCTTGGATTGTAAACTCTTTGGGATGTGGACTGTTCTGTCACTGTGACTACATATGTACAATGCAGCTCCTATCTCATCTGAGCAATTATTGTAATACAATTCCTTCAACTCAGCAATAATGATAAGATATTTTAAGATTTAGGATGGGAAACACATGGCACTTCTATTTCACCCTATAGAATTTGGGAGTTTGGACTGCATTGTATGGTATGTATGCAACATCAGTGACAGATTGAAATATGTTTGTTTCAGCTGTGCCAAACATGGGGTATACTTAATAGAGCTGGTCAAAATGTTTAAACTGTCAAATTTTTGATACCTCTCTGAACATTTCAAAGATTTTCATCAAAAATTTTCATGTTTTTTGATCAGCTCCAGTATCTAATATTCACACTGGTATTCATTGTTAATGCAAATTTGGTACCATATCTTTTATTGTTGTTCTGTTCTACTTTCTGACTGCAGTTGCTGCTATCATCATTTCCAATTGTCCAGTAGTCCCGTGCCTTCCTGAGTTGGAATTATAGCCAGCAGCAGCGCCTCCTGGTCATTACTATTGGGAATTGATGTCTCTGAAATGATTTACTCATCCCAGGAAGAGACAAGTGATCTAGTAGGACTATCAGCAATTTATATAAATAAATAACATACTTGAAAACAGTAAAGATGTGGGGAAAGGCTAATAATAAATCACAGAAAGAGAAGGGAGCTGGAAATGTGAAAAGAAAAAGCTGTTTAAATAAAAGGCATATTTAGACACTTCATTGCTAAAATCCACTGCAATTGTGGTGTTGCCCCTTTAAACCAAAATTTCATAGTATAATGATCCGCATTTTCTGTATGTACCTAAGACAGCTGGCAGTAGTCAAGAAGTTAAACCTTGTTCATTATTTCTTAAGTAATTTAAGTCTACATTCATTTTTCAAAAGATCTTTATCAAGTCTTTGAAAGAAAAGATAAGTAAAAATTCTAACTGACATCTTCTTAGTGTTATACCCTTTTTCCTGTAGATGTGGTCACTCTAGCTTTTTCATTCTTTGATCTTTGAAGAAGAAACTATATATGTCTTTTATATCTTTTCCAGTCACCTAATATAGTTTTTTGACCAATTTCAGAGCTTAATAATGATGAATAAGGGCAAGATTATTGCTGAAAGGAACAGTGTCAAGTTCTATTTCTTTCTTACAGCAAATAACTTGGAACCAATTTGCCCTTTCGCAAAAGGATTTTTCTTGTATTTTTAATTAAATTTGAAATTAACATTAATTGTTTGCTCTGTTAGCATGCTACTGGCTTTTCCAATGCTCACCAATTGTGCTTGAGGTATTGCACCAATTATTCATACGGTAGTTGTACACAAACAGACATCCCGGTCAACAGACATCAATACTAGAGATCTACAACCCCTGACTGACACCCCAAAAGCACAGACCACCCCCAAGCGGAAATGGAAAAAAACTTGAGCATGTCTGAGTTATATTCGAACTATGGCAAGAGAGTAGCTCCCAGGTACACAGGTCTGGTTTGTAAAGTGGTCACTACTTTGTTCAGTCAACGTGTGATTATGTTTTCCTTTTTCCTAACTGCATAATAGACATAGACATTACAGCAGCCATTTCACCTCTCATCATAATATTTTTACCAGCTCATGCCACTTGTTGGTAATACACTTAGGCCTTGATTTGGCAAAGCACTTAAGCATATGTTAGCTAAGACTATTCACAGAATCAATATAAATATGCATAAGTGCTTTCCTGGGTCCGTGCCTTAATTAGTATGGGGCAAATCACCGCACTTCTCCACACCCAAATACCAGAACTTAGTGCCAGGTAATTCAATGGGAAGGGTTGAAACAATCCTCCTCCAAGCACTGATGTTGTGTAAGGAGACCAGTGGCATTGCTACTACTTATGCTCTTAAGACTGTAGTAGCCTTCGCAGCTGCTTTTTCTTATCTCTGCCAGGTGCTGTAGAGGTTGATCTACATGGCAGTTGTTCTACAGTAACTCCTCACTTAATGTTGTAGTTATGTTCCCAAAAAATGCGACTTTAAGCAAAACAGTGTTAAGCGAATCCAGTTTCCCCATAAGAATTAATGTAAATGAGGGGGTTAGGTTCCAGGGAAATTTTTTCACCAGACACACACACTGTATAAGTTTTAAACAAACAGTTTAATACTGGCACACAGTCATGATGATTGTGAAGCTTGGTTGAGGTGAAGGAGTCAGAGGGTGGGATATTTTCCAGGGAATGCCTTACTGCTAAATGATGAACTTGGAATTGGCTGAGCCCTCCAGGGTCAACTCTCACACTCTAAAAGGCAGCAGCAATGGAGGGAGGGGAGACAGCGCTAGAGACAGAGACACACACAGTGTGTGTGAGAGAGAGATGCGCATTTACCTATAAGTACACTGCCTTGTTAATTAGATCAGCTTGCTGGGACTGCAGCTGCAGCTGCTGCCAGCAAGCTCCCTCTGTCCTGAGCCCTGTGGTGTCTCCCTCTGCTCCATGGAAGATGGGATAGCAGGGTGCAGGAGCAGGGGGGAAAGGGACACCCTGATATTAGCCCCCCTCTTCCTCCTCTCCTCCCGCACAGCAAGACGGGTCTCAGAGAGCAGTTCCAAGGCAGAAGGCAGGAGCAGCACATGGCAGTGTGGGAGGGACAGCTGCAATTGCTAGTCTGCTGAGCAGCTGCTGCACAGGGAATTTAGGGGAGCAAGGAGCTGATAAGGGGAGCTGATGGGGGGCTGCCGGTCGACCCTGGTTCCAAGCCCCCACCAGCTAGCTGCAATGGGTTGCTCTTCCTGCCAGCAGTGGACAAAGCAGGCAGCTGCCAAATGATGTCAGAAGGCAACATTGCAAAATTTTAAACGAGCATGTTCCCTAATTGATCAGCAATGTAACAACAAAACAACGTTAACTGGGACGACTTTAAGTGAGGAGTTACTGTACTAGCCTCATCCCTATACTCCCTGTACCTCTCCAACCACCTTTATTTTGTGGAAAATGCTAAAAACAGCAGCAGTATTGCAGACTATGCATGAGCTCAGGAAATTCTGTCTCCCCAGTGCTTAAACAGAACTGACTGATTCTGCTGCCCCTGAGGTTTTCCACAGGTGTTGGGAAAGTGGGAAGATTTTTCCCACTGCATCGTATGTGACACTCTTCCTGAATTCAGAAAATAGCAACTAGTAGCAAATACTCAGCCAAAAATATATCAGTGGCTTGGCTAATTACACTGAATGCTCTATTTAAAGGCTGGTGTGTAGCCTTTGTTGGCTTCAGCTTAGATGTCTAAATATCTTAGCTTACCTAGTTGTTGAGCTGGTAATGAGCACCGGTAGTAAGAGCCAGAAGTGAACTGGGAGTTTTGGCCTAAATTAGAAAATATTAGTCACCGTTAATATGTTGTGAAATTATTAAATGCTTTCATATTCTCAATCAAGGCATTGTTCATAACATGTAAAATAATTCTAAAATATTAATTAACAAATATTTAAATTAAAATATACCTTTACAGCTTAAAAAAGGAATGTTTTCAGAACAAAAGGGTATTCCTTCAGTGTACAGATATATGCTGATTTGTTATAATCAGAAAAGAGCATTGAAGCACTTTTGGTATTCAAGGAACAGAATAATTCCCCTTACAAATAATAACATGGACTTTATAAATTGATGTAAAAGGGAAAAAATAGGTTGAACACCAACCTTCACAATGATCCTTTAAATTATGGGCAAGTTTTACTCCCATTTACAGTAGTGTAAATAAGGAGTAACTCCATTGATGTCAATGGAATTCTAGAACTATAGCCATGCAAAATAAGAGTAAGAGAAGAATCAGGTCCTAGAGATTTTTTCTATTTTATATATATGAATGAGAACATTTTAATGAATTTCAAGTTGAGACAGACATACAGTACATGAAAAAGTTAGAGATAAATGTATGGATCCTCAGGCTTCAAATATTTCGGTTGGCCATAGAAGGGCAGGCGGTCACAAAAGAGGGTATTTCTCTTTTTCTTGAAAACATCTTGCAAGTGAACATTTTGGGGCTATCAAATCCATGTTAATTATGAATAAGAAAACTGCTTAGACAAGTAAAGCATGAGATATGCAGGCAAACAGAGTTCTCTTGAGGATACAGTGTACAGTCTGGTCACTGGTCTGTCACTGCTGATTTACATTTGATTCACCTTAACGTTTCTGTAGCAGCAGGAAATACATTTTTCAGAGAAAGCTGTCAGGTTCAGGGATGTTGATACCATCCTAGCTTAATAATAAAATGGTTCTTGTTCATACACAAATATTGAAATCTGATTTGTGGCTTATGTGGAGCTGATTCAAATTGATAAAAAACAAAAGCCGGACATTACCAGGTTTATTAAAAATGTGAAGTGGTAGAACACATCTGACATAATCATGTCATCAGGCAGCTATATGGGAGCCAATTACTACTAGATAGACCACATAAGTTTCAACCAAATGGAATATTTCTATAATTAAAAAAGCAAACATTTGGAAGAACAAGTACCAAATTTACTTGACAAGCACTGACAACAGTGACTATGAACTACTATAACTAACCTTGGGTGAGTCTATTCATTTATTAAAGTCTGTTATTCAAAGTTATCCTTTTGGTTAAATTTTGTATTTTGATTATGCTGTCTGTTTACTAGTGACAAATAGTAAATTTTACCAATTGATCTTGGGGACATTGTAAAGCTGGGTACAAAACCTCCCTATTTTTCTTTAATGAATATTGACAAACAATTGATGATTTTTTTAAGCATCTGCAAATTTAACTCAAGATAACATTTTACCACAGCAAACCAGCTACAGTAACTCCTCACTTAACGTCCTCCCCCTTAACATTCTTTCAAGGTTACGTCACTGTTCAATTAGGGAACATGCTCGTTTAAAGTTGTGCAATGCTCCCTTATAATGTTGTTTGGCTGCCTGCTCTGTCCACTGCTTGTAAGATTCTTGGAAGAACAGCGACCTTACAAGGGAGCATTGCACAAGTTCCTCTTCTCTGCCTCCTCTCTCTCCCTCCCAGCGCTTCTACCACTGCCAAACAGAAGTCTGGCGGTGCTTAGGACTTTTGGGAGGGTGTGGGGAATGAGTGGGGAAGTGCTGCCTCTCCGCTCCTCCCCCCACCCAGAAAGTCCTAAGCGTAAAGTGCTAGGAGGGAGGGGCAGGAGTGGGGAAGCGCTGTGTCTCTGCTCCTCCCCTTCCCTCTCAGATTGGCAGCGCTTAGGACTTTGGGGGGAGGGGCGGAAGGAGTGGGGATGCAGTGTGCTCGGGAGAGGAAGTGGAGTGGGGGTGGGAAGAGGTGGGCCTGGAGTGGAGCGGGGACAGGAACAGGCAGGCCTGGAGCATTCCTGGCAAAGTCGGTGCCTGTTCTTTTCCAGGGAAGCTGCCGCTGATGCTATGAAGGTGTTTCCTACTGTCCTTGCCTTCAGCGGGCTGTGCCTGTGTGGGGTAAGCCAGGCGCACTTCCCAACCAGTACTGTACAGAATATAATGCCTTTTGTCTGCCCCCCCCCAAATTTCTTTGGAACCTAACCCCCCTCACATTTACATTAAATCTTATGAGAAAATTGGATTAGTTTAACATAGTTTCACTTAAAGTTGCATTTTTCAGGAACATAACTACAACATTAAGTGAGGAGTTACTGTATCTCCCCAGGGCTGGCCTTACCATGAGGCAAACTGAGGCAGCCACCTCAGGTACCAGACTGGGTGCGGGGGAGGAACCACTAGGACCCAGACTGCAGAAAATCATGTCTACTACTGGTGCATATGTATTCTCTCTGCTCTGGATGCACAGAGATGGTGGAGTGCTGTGCTGGAGGAAGGAGGGCACAAGAGACATAACAGGCAGGCAGGAGAAAAGGTGAGAGGGAATAACAGAAAGCAGCAAGAGCTGCAGGGAGAGAGAGGAGGAGGAGCCTCTTATGTACCTCTCTAGCACCCCCAAGAGTCTGTACTGATTAACACCAGCTTCTCAGGAAGCTTTCTGTTTCCTGCTGCTTCCCTGAACCCACTTGAGAAGAACAGGCAGTCAACTGTAGTAGTAGGAGCCAGTTAGGCCCTTAAGACACTGACATCTTCCCTCACTCAGGCCCTGCTACCAGCCTGCTTATTTGTCCCCTTCAACTGAGTGTTGAGAGCCACTGTAGCTGGCACAGAATAGCAGTCATGAGTGAAAGAAGAAAATGCCCATCTGGGGCAGCATTCAGAAAAAGAAAGAAAGTAAAAGAAGCTTTTCTATCTAAGCATGAAGGAGCTCACCTGAGATACATAGACACAAATGATCATCCAGTGAGGATGTGAGTGGTGAGGAGATGCCTGATCTTCCAGTTAGTCAGAGTGCAGGTGACCTGGCAGCTACTGCAGCATCCATATCTCCATCTCAAATGGATGTAACCATGCACATTTCTGAAGAAAAGTGTAGATCAGAGAAGAGTGTAGTGGAGATGCAAGAAACAGCTGCTGCTGAGTTTAGTTCCCTAAGTCTAGATGATCCAGGACTGTAGACCCACTAGAGCAGTAGCCTGAGGGACTTCCTTGTACTGCATGGGCCACAGCAAGTGAAAAACTTCATCTTCCCCAAAGACAATGAAAGTAGAAGTTAAAAAATAAAATATATGGAGCTACACCTATCTCATAGAACTGGAAGGGACCCTGAAAAGTCATTGAGTCCAGCCCCCTGCCTTCACTAGAAGGACCAAGTACTGATTTTGTCCCAAATTCCCTGATTTTGCCCCTTGAGGACTGAACTCACAACCCTGGATTTAGCAGGCTAATACTCAAACCACTGAGCTATCCCCCTTCATTCAACACCTTCCTGATATGAAATCCCCAATGGTGACAAAGTGGAGCGGCCATGGCTTATGTACTCAAAAATCCAGAATGCTGCGTACTGTTTTTGTTGCAAACTCTTCCAGTCTAATGTTCCAGCCACACTGGGTCCTACAGGAACACAGGACTGGAAAAATCTGTCATGCCATGAGAAGGCAGCAAATCACCAGAGAGCATTCCATAGGTGGAAAGAGCTTGAGATGTGACTAAGGTTAAAGGCCACCACAGATGATCAGCATCAAGAGAAGATTGCATCAGAGTCTCTTTACTGGCAAAATATTCTGAAAGGGCTTGTTGCCATTGTAAGAATGCTTGCTATCCAAAATCTAGCTCTGCGTGGCACTTCAAATCAGCTGTATGTGCTAAACAATGGAAACTTCCTTAAAATTGTGGAGCTGATGACTGAGTTTGATGCTGTACTCCAGGAGCATCTAAGAAGAGTCACCACCCAAGAAAAGTACACATGCCACTACCTTGGAAAAACAATTCAAAATGAGATCATACAGTTACTGGCAACAAACGTCAAACAGAAGATTGTGGCAGATCTGAAAACAGCAAGATATTACTCTGTTATTCTGGACTGCACACCTGACATCAGCTATATGGAACAAATGGCTTTAATGGTATGTTTTGTACCAACAACAGAACCTAGTGAAAATATCCCTGCAATGGTGACTGTCAGAGAACACTTTCTAGAATTTATTGACATTGATGATACTACAGGAGTTGGTATGACAAAAGTGCTTCTTAAAAAGCTAAAAGATACGGGAATTGCGATAGCTGACATGAGAGGTCAGGGCTATAATAATGGTGCCAATATGAGAGGAAAGAACAGAGGAGTGCAGACACGGATCCGAGAGTTAAACCCTCAAGCTTTTTTTGGCCCATGCAGTTCTTGTTCACTGAACTTGGTGGTCAGTGATGCAGCATCAGCTTCTAGTGAGACTGCTGAATTTTTTAATGTAATTAAAAGCCTCTATGTATTTTTCTCTGCATCAACTCACTGATGGCAAATTTTGAAGCAACATCTGGGAACATCCTCTCTGACACTGAAATCGCAGAGTGCCACACAATGGGAAAGTTGAGTGGAGGCAATAAAGCCTATCAAACACCAAATTGGGAAGATAGATGATGCCGCAGTTGCCATTACAAAGGATAATGCTATGACAGGAACTGTTCATGGGAGAACAGTGGCAGAGGGAAATGGAATCACCAGAAACATACATAACTTCACATTTCTGTGTGGCTTAGTGTTGTGGCATGACATACTGTTTTTGAAATAAATGTTGTAAGCTAGAGTCTCCGAGGTGTTGACCTTGATATATCTGGAGCAATGGAACAACTGGACAAAGCAAAGTCATACCTACAGTCTTACCGGTCAGATGAGGGATTTCAAAATGTTCTGAAGAGTGCACAGAAGTTGGCAGAGGAACTTCGCACTGAAGCTATTTTCCCACCCATTTAAGAATACAAGAGTCACTGAAGACGACATTTTGATTATGAGGCACAGAATAACCATAAGAGACCCC
Organism: Gopherus evgoodei; assembly: GCF_007399415.2. Lineage (NCBI taxonomy): Eukaryota > Metazoa > Chordata > Testudines > Testudinidae > Gopherus > Gopherus evgoodei. Next base: position 94,998,867 of record NC_044325.1, read on the forward strand.
AAACAACAATTCAAAATTGAATTCTTTAACCAGATGCTAAATTGTGCAATACAGTCAGCTGAAGAACATTTCATGCAGCTCAAGAAACACAGCAGTATATTTGGGATGTTGTATGATATTGCAAAACTCCTGACTATACCTTGAAGAAGACCTTCACCAGCAATGCAGGGCACTAGAGACAGTGTTGACACCTGATGACATGCATGATATTGATGCGAGTGATTTAGGTGATGAACTGAAATCCCTTTCAAGATATATTTCAGCAGGATCAACTCCAAAGGCTGTTCTTGGAATATATGTGCACAAATAAGATGACCACCCTCTTTCCAAATGCTTTTGTTGCTCTGTGCATACTTCTAACACTTCCTGTATCAGTTGCCAGTGGAGAACACAGCTTCTCCAAGCCAAAGTTAATAAAAACAAATCTACACTCCACAATAAGACAGGAGAGGCTGGTCAGCCTTGCAACCATCTCAGTAGAGCATGAGCTGGCCCAGACTGTAGACCTTCAGCAGGAAGCAGTTCAAATCTTTGCAACCAAGAAGGCACGGAGAGCACCACTTTGATTATTCAAACAGATAAAAATGCCAATGTTTACTATGCAGACAAGAAAAGTTACATTTGCTGTTCAGGCGTTTGAAAGTTAAGTGTTACTTAAAATTTTTGAACAAGGCATTTTAAGTTGTTAGTTCTCCTTTATTGGGGTAAATAGCAGAGCAGTACCATGAAAGGAGTAGAAGAGGAAGAAGGTAAAATTGAGAAATTTCAAAGTTTTGGCCCAAGCGAGGTCACATGGGGGCATCATTTGAGCTCCCCGGCCAAAATGTGGGCCATCCCTGTATCTCCCCCCATCCCCGCCCAGTCCACTGAGTTGTATTTCCTTCAGAGACTGACTTTTCCTTTCACAGAAACCAGAAAAAACATCTGAAGTGAACCAACACATTTGTGTTTTCACACAGACTGGATTTTCTTTCTGATTATGGCTAGTGGAAGAGGAGAGTTGTTTGCCACAGCCCAGCTGATATTCACAATTGGAAGATAGTATCCTGTCACACTGTAGCAATTAACAATGGCTCGCTTGGAGGCTGTGGGGAAGAGAGAGGGGACAGAACAATTGACAGCCTTCTTCAGCACTTAGGGTGGTAGACTGCGATATGGACTCAACCAGACTGTTACATATACATGGTTTGGTTTACCCAGCATTCTGCACACTGAACTCCCACTAAAGTGAATGGGAGTTTTAAGTGCAGATTGTTCGCTGGACCAGGCCCTAATTAGCTGGGCTGCAATTTAGCTCCAGATGAGACCAGAAAATAAGAGAGGAGAGGAATGCGGAACTATTGCTAATGATGTTTTGACTAGCTGCAGAACACTAATCCTAATTATTAGGATTCTGTATTTGCACACTTCAGTGTAAAAAAAATCATTTAAAAAAAAAAGAATTAGTCCAGTTAAATGCAAATTCCTATGCAGTTGCAGTTTCATATCTGGTTTTGAGAATTCAGCTGCCATATCCCTATAAACATTTATTTTAAATTGTTTCTTTGGTTCTTTCTTCTTTGATTGACAGCCTGTATCTAATTATAATTAAAATATTAAAGGCTGTTATGGAAAAGCAGTTAGAAGCTAACAATAGTCCTTATGATCTCTCCCAGCACAAATAACAACATCAGGGGAATCCTTAATCATGCTCAGCACAATCAGTCTCCTGAACTCACCACTAAAGGCCATACATGGGTACATAGAACAGGGGGTGATAGGAAGAATTAATGTGGCGTTCAGTTGAAATGGGCTCTTTCATTTTCATGGAGCTGAATCACGGTTATTGAGCTCAGTCACACAGAGACTACTTGGCAAAGATCTAGTGAAATGGGGTTCTGGTTGATTTCAGGCCCTTGAAGAAATGGTCAGGGCTATGTTTGTAAAGGTAACATCTGACCTACAATCTCCCTAGTAATTGTTATGGGAACTGTTAGTTTTCGAGAAGTGGAAAAGTGGAAAAATATTTCTTTAATAAGATGAGGGATTTCTCAGTATTAGCTACACTAGCATGTCAATTTTATGATGAAAAGTGGTTGCAATGTAGTAAATTTCATGGATTTACACTTTCATCAATGAATTCCTCAGGCATTTGAATGTTCAAAGATGAGGTAAATATCCCTATTTAAGATAAAAGTAAGGTGATATAGTAAGTGATAAGGTTACATCTTATGTACCATAATGGTAAAGTTATATTAACTCTAAAGAATGTATTTGTAACTGTACAGCATTTGCAGCCTTAGTAGAAAAATACAACCTGTCCTTTAAGTTTCTCTGAAGGAGAGACAACAATATTAGTGGCATCTGGACCTTGCTGCTTTCGGATTCTGGCATAAATAGCTCTAATTTCCACCTGCTGCTTGATGGCTGTGAGAAAAATTTTAGAAAACAAATTATTAAAATTGTACTTTCAAAAATGTATTATCAAGATGTAAAAACAGCTATGATTGATACTTATGATACTTGGAAGCTTCTATCCAGCCCAGTCCAATACAGCACTACATATGTTAAAGGCATCATTACATGAGAGAATAAAGATACCAATAATACATTTAATGTGAATTACCTGGATTCTGAGCCATAAATACCATTACAGAGCCTTAGAGGAAATGATTCAAGATTTCATGATAGGTATGCAGTTCATATTGGTCATTACAGTTCTAGCCAACTTTGTATATCACATAAGCTGCATGCAGAGAGCAGAAAGCTGGTGGGTGGGGTGGAGAGAATCATTGAAGTAGAGACAGAAGAGCTGGAAACTGCAGCAGCTTGACCTTGTGGAGTTTCTAAGTAGTCATCCATTCAAGGGTAAGTGTGTTTGGGAGTCTAGAAGAGAAACGGGAGTATAGCCTTCTAATCTCAGGGATACCCAAGGTCTTTGAGAAAGAGAAGCCCTAGTTCCAGAGACAGAAACATCTTAATGCAGGCCTGACCCTCCCTGCAGCTCTGCTGAGTCTCTTCCTTCCTATAAGAGCAATAATGCTATTGGTCAAGTCTCATCACAGTTACAAAGTAACAGCCTAAGAAAGGACACTGAGGATGTTAATGCTGAAAACAAGAAGAAATGCTGAACGAATATCCGAAACCTCAGCAGGGAATGCAATTTGGCTGGTCACCTGCTTTACTTCCATCATCCTTGTCTCCAAAATCTTGTGGAGTCCTGACCCCACAGAGCTTTCATAGAGTCTCATAGAGCTCAGGACAACACTGTGTTTCCCTTCAACACCTGTCAAGAGAAATCTGGTGGATCTTTGTTTCATCAGCTTGCAGAAATGGAGGGGATAATCTAGTTTTTGGATTTCAAAAAATATTGGGATAGTAGTCACATTTAGAGTGGCACAAGGGAGATTTAAATATTTCAAAACAGAAGTGGAAGAATCAGGGAATATGATGTACTGAAACTCACCTGAGTGATACACTATATACTGCAAAATGCAGTTCCTTTAGTGACAACAATAATGTATCAGGAACATACTACATTTCACTGAAACATCAGCAGCACAACAATGGCCACTAAGGATAAACATTGACAGTTAATTCAGACAGGGTGAAGGTTCTGAAATTGAGTTAGAGCACATTATGGACTACAACCTGGAAAAAAAATCCCCTCAGTGAACATAGGGATCATTGGAATAGCCAACATACCTTCTCAGATTTTGATTAATGGTGCTGGATGTAGGTTTTCTTTGAAATTATTCTTTAGTTTCACATATCAAGTAAGACTATGATCTTTTCTTATGGTGAAAATATTTTGAAATTAAATGTTATAATTTAAGGCACCAAATAAAAACTAGTTTTGAATCAATTCGTGTGACTTTTGCTTATTAATACCATGTTCTAAATCATTCTGCACACAGCAGTTCAAGGGGACACCAAACAATCTATTATCGTGTATTATGTTTATAATCATCATGCTGCCTGCTTCCTTTCCCACTTGGTTCTAGCCAACATGTCACAATAGAGCAGTATGTGAAAAGGCGATACATTCATGGCATTTAGAAGTGCGACATCTCTAAATTATGAGAAGTAATAGAAAATAATTGCAACTACACAACAGAAATACAGACTACATCTAGAATGTTTTGTTGCCAGTGCATGACCTCTTTTGGTCACTTCACTAAATCAAAATGATTTAGTAGTTTATGCCAAGAAGTGTGTTTATCTAATCTAATAATCTAAAAGTAAAACCTTATGGTAGAACCTGGACTAAACATAGCTTAAAATAAGAGCTTAATTTAATTAGGTGAGGACAGTTCTAGCCCACATCAACATGAAGTGACATACATAAGTCAGAATTTACTAGCTACATCAGCTTTCCCAGGCTAATATGTTCAAAAATAACAAAACCAGGAAAATATTGTTTGTATGTATTGTTATACAGCCATCCAATTCACTGTTTCTTTTTAAGCAATGCCAATACAGTGGTCCTTTGAAATGTGGCTTTCTGATAATGCAGAATATAAGTATTGATCACTTTCATTTCAGCTTCAGTTTATCTGAGGATAAGATATTCATGAAAGCTACTGTTATTTATCTCACTACTAAATCTCTCTGTTGTTTTTTCTCAATTTCAAAAGGCTAGATTGTACAGCTTTGAATGGGCACACCTACCCTGTAGCTGCCCCTTCTGGCCAAGTATGGGTTTACTGAGGCCTTCTTCAGTTTCTCTTTAACTGAGGCACCCTTAAAAGAGTTCATACAGGCCAGATATTCAAACAGTCTCCTTCTGGGATCTCATTTATTATACCCAGCATGAAGTCTTTCGGAAGTAAACTCAAACCTTCAAAGTCTTCATCCCAGTTTCAGCTAGGCTCAGTCCCTCCTCCCTAAGGGTCTGTCCTCTCTAGCAATTGATTTATTTTTCCCCAGTCCCAACCTAAGCACCAGCCTTCCTCCCCGAGGGCCTGCATTTCTACTCTCTCTATACATATTGCCTGCAGCTTGACCTTCTCAGCTGATGTCTCCCCCCACCCCCCGCTCCCTGCCCACAATAGTCTTCTTACTCCCTGCAGTGTCTGGAGGCACCTCCCAATCTGCAGCTATCATCCAGGTGAGGGGGATACAATACTTTAAATTACTGGAATTTAGAAACCTATTGCTGGATTGATAAGAGAGGTAACACATAGATAGTTCGCAACTTGGGGATTTTATCACACCATTAATATCAGGAACAAGCATGAAGGAAAAATAGGAAGATTAAGTAATAGCTTGAAGAGCAGTTCAATGGCTAAAACAAAGTATCAATGTAAAATAAGTGTTAAAAGAAAATCATTATAAAATACTTGGTTAGTTTTAATGTTATTTTAAATTACTGTAGTTTGTAAAGTGTCATATTAAAAACATTGGGTAAAATCCTGGCTTCATTTATGTCAATAGTAATTTTACCATTGTCTTCAGTAGGGACAGGATCTCATCCATTATGTACAGTTAAGTTACAATTTAATTTAACCTATCTTACTAATAACAAACAGTGGGACACATAGCAAGTTTTGGCACTTTCTTTCATGAAGGACAAATCTGAATCTGTGATTAATTACCTCTTCTGCTCAGAAAAGGACTTCCAGCAGAAACAACCAGAAGCATGTCTCTCTCTATTTCATCCCATGACTGGAGTGGCTCACCATCCGGTGTATACAGAGCCTTGGCAGGCTGTTGCATATTTAGCCTGGTGGTGCAGTTATCCAGCAGCTGAAATGGAGAAAATGGTGTTGATACTGAGCACTGCATACAGATGCACAGACTTATGCTGTAAAATAAACACAGAAATACAGTTCGCCAGACATGGTGGAACACCACCAAACAGATGATGAAAGAGATGTTACAGAACCTCGTGCTGTAGAATCTTCTCTGGATCCAAGACCTGAAATCCTTATTTAGGCAAACCTTTCATTAAAGTTCATGAGAATTTTGCCTGAGAAAAGAGGTCAGGATTTGGTCCATACAGAGAAAGGCAGCAGAGACAGAAACAACACTGTAAAGAGAATATGAACAGAAAGCAATACGGACATTCTATTAGACATTTTAAAAATAAGCACCAAAAAAATAAGCACCAAAATTAATGAACCTTCAAATTACATATATTTGTCAGCATATGAATGGTTAATATAATTATATTAGCTCCCCCATTTAGCTCTTTCTGGATTTATGGAATGCTTTAGCTCAATGTTTGGGCAATTTCAAGAATTTTATCTGTGGTTTGGTCTTAAGATCAATGTATAATTTCAGAATGAGACAAAGAAAAAGGCCTTAAAAATGTGTGTCTCAATCTACATACACACATTTAAATACATACACAAGGTTATATAAATGACTATATGTATATAAATGAATACTTGTTTTATTATATTATTCTAACTCTTCTAGATAGGTATTACACACTTCAACCATTAAGTAAATAAGTCAAGATAATAGACTCATTGTTCCAAACAGAAGTTGAAAATATACAAAAATCTAATAATTCATGGCTGCTCTGCTCTCAAATCTGAAAGAGAATTCATCGGAGCCTACTGTAAGAGCTGCTCTGGCTTCCAGAGACACTCCACTGGGGCAGAGGGTGAAAGCCACTGCAATACAGAGGGAGAAGCTGTGAGAGCAGCCTTGGCATGGGAAGGAGATTGTCCCCCTGACTCACTCTGATGCCAGAGCAGGAGGCAGAAATTACTTTAATGCCAGGCTTGGACCTACTACTTTATACAACAATACACAATGTGTGGGCGAGAGGTGGATGGACAGCAGCTGCAATAATTCAAAGGACCAGGTGGCTGCAGTTGGAGGTCTTGGGGAGGACAGCAGTTATTGGAAAGGAGAAGGAAGCAGTAACAAAAGCTGGGAAACTGTGGGCAGGATAGGCATGTGTGATTCTGATAACCTGGGTCTCACATACATGTATTATATACAATAATAACTCAGCAAATATTGGAGGAGATACAATTTCATCTTGATGTTCTGATGACTACACAACCCACTTCACCTTTGCTCCTGTGCTTTTGTCATGTTTCTGTAGCACTCATACTATAAAGAGAAAGGCTAGGAATTTCCTTTGAGGGTCCATGAAATAAGCAATTAAAACAGAGCGGGACAGATGGTAGTGCAAACACCACTGGTTGTCAAAAAATGAAGAAAAAAAAAGGTTACTTTGTAAACAATTCACTTGAGTTACCTTCTCTGGCATACAGGAGTGGGGCCAAAGGCATTCCATTACATCACTTGACCTGATTACCCTATTGCAATCCCACAGAAGGTCTGCTGAGAGACCAGCAGAGAGGCAGCTTTATCTTACAGTTGGGGCTCCATGAGAGCTCTGCCCGCACTGGCTGCATGAGGTGATGCAGTAATCAGTGCATTTCCCAGCCAGCATGACCACACTTCCTTTCTGGCCTTTTGGGGGATGTACTGGTTAGATGTGACCTCCCAGGCAGAGCGAGAGTTGCAGATGCTTCGTGTTGGCATGCACTTTCCCCTTATCATGGCCCTATCTTCTTGCCTCACATGGCTGAATTTGGTTTATGATCTAAAATAATGTAATTATTTAAATTTAGGATAATCCTATTCAAAGATTTACTTTAACAAATGATATTTCCTACAATAATGAAAACAAAATAGAAATACATTTCTACATTTGTTTATGAGAAAATATTCTATATCTAAGAATCAGCATATACTCGTGAGCTTTACAATTCTGCCATTGTACATATGAACAGAAAGCTGAGGACTTTTTACCCTGGTAATTTGATGATGTACTATATAAATTGCTACTGCCTTGGGTCACAGTACATCACACATTCTTTTGCCTGAATTGTTTCCATTATATTGTTAAGGATATCTGCAGAAAGTCTATTTAAGAGATTTTTTTGGTAATTACATCATGTTGGTTTTAGTTTACTAAGGGGCATCACCTATAGAGAAGAAACAAATGTATCCAAGAAAAATCTGCCATAATAGGAAAAGTGTGTTTTCCCTTTTTTCTGCATTAAATAGATATTAATCTTGCTAAATCGTAATAAACTCTGACTCCTAGAGCCAGATTCTCTGCTGATGTAATTCCAACACAGAATTCAACCCCTAAAAGTCCATGTTTTCCTTAACAGGTTTTGAATCCTTACTGAAGCCATCTTTTAGCAATAGGCAGCACTTTTGAAAGACTGATTTCTCCTGCTGTACTTTACCTCTGAAATTGTTTTTCCCCAGGCATAAACTCCTTGCTTTGGTTTGTAACCATTCTGGTAAGCCCACACTCTTTTTGCAGATGGTTGATCATACAGACATCTGTGTTTGGATGACAGCAATTTAGATGAAAATGGAGAACTTCTTTTGAACTGTGATGCTTGAACCTCTGAGAAGTGTGTCTATAATGAAAAGATTTCAGAGAATGTGAAGTTAACATAGGTGCCACATCCCTTTATAGTATTTTATATATAGCAAAATAGAAAATGTAAGAGAAGAACAGAATAATCTATTTTAAGTTCAATAATATCATAAACAGTGAGGGCTATATGATGATCTCCATCCATCCCACTGAATGATGATTGATACTTAACTCAGTGGAAATCTGTGAGCAGATTGTGATTATGTGGCCCTAAAATTGCCTAACTGGAATTGAGATACTGTATGTTGTAGGATGTATATTTTATGATCAGGACCTCACGTGACTGATATTGAGAGACAATAGCTATAGGATTATATAGTATCCCTATAATCAGCCATAACACTCAGTGATATAAAATTGGGCTTCTCTCTCATGCTTAAATATACAAGACAATGAATCTATAATACATAGTGTAAATACTCATATTATGAATAATAATTTATCCAATCAGGTTTTGAAAAATGGCTTGTTATGCTGAACTGTGCTTTATCTCTTAATTACATCATAGACATGTCAACACGCTCCAATCCCATAGTATTGTTTCTTTTCACCAATTTGTACAAAGCCCATGAGCCTTCAAGACAGTTTTGATTAAAATATTTCCAAAACCAAAGAGTGGAAGTTTTCCAAGATAAGATGGTTACTCACTTTTGTAACTGTTGTTCTTCGAGATGTGTTGCTCATATCCATTCCAGTTAGGTGTGTGCGTTGCGCATGCACATTCGTTGGAAAACTTTTACCCTAGCAACTCAGTGGGCCGGCAGGTCGCCCCCTAGAGTGGCGCCGTCATGGTGCTCGATATATACCCCTGCCGGCCCACCAGCTCCTCAGTTCCTTCTTGCCGGCTACTCCGACAGTGGGGAAGGAGGGCGGGTGTGGAATGGATATGAGCAACACATCTCGAAGAACAACAGTTACAAAGGTGAGTAACCATCTTTTCTTCTTCGAGTGATTGCTCATATCCATTCCAGTTAGGTGAATCCCAAGCCTTACGTAGGCGGTGAGGTCGGAGTGAAATGTGGCAGAATGAAAACTGCTGAGCCAGAGGTTACAGCATCTCTTGACTGTTGAACCTCGAAGCAAAGGTATGGACCGAGGACCAATGGAGCTGCACGACAGATCTCGTGGGTAGGAACACGAGCCAGCAAGGCGGCAGATGAAGCCTGAGCCCTGGTAGAATGCACGGATGTGGCTTGGGGAAATATGAGCCAAATCATAACAAGTGCGGATGTACGCCATCACCCAAGATGAGATCCTCTGAGAGGAAAACAAGCAAGCCTTCCCTTTGGTCCGCTACCGTGACAGAGCTGGGGCACCTTACGAAATGGTTCTGTCAGCGCAATATAAATGCGAGCACTCTACAGATATCCAGGGAGTGCAATTGTTTCGCCCATTGCGTTGAGCTGTGGGTAACATGAAAGGCCGAAACCACCTTAGGGAGGAAAGCCGGGTGTGGTCATAACTGCACCTTGTCTTTGTGAAACCTAGTGTACGGCGGAATCACCGTAAGAGCTCTGAGCTCGGAGACTCGTCTGGCCGATGTAACAGCTACGAGGAAAGTTGTCATCCAAAACAGGTATAGCAGAGGGCCGGTCGCGAACGGCTCGAATGGGGGAGACATAAGTCTGGTTAAAACTAGGTTGAGGTCCCAGGTCGGGGCTGGGCGGCGCACCCGAGGGTGCAAGCGCTCCAAGCCCTTGAGGGACCTCAAACCCATAGAGTGTGAGAACACGGAATGTCCACCTTAGCCTGGCTGGAAGGTAGAGATGGCTGCCAAGTGTACCCGCAGCGATGATACTGCCAGGTCCTGCCGCTGAAGGCCAGAGGCAGGCCAAATAGAGGGGATAGAGACCTCAGTAGGAGCAAGATCGAGCGTATTGCACCTGTAGAAGAAACGCATCCACTCGGCCAGGTACGTTGACCAGGTGGAAGGCTTCCTGCCATCCCAGCTCAGTTACACAGCAGCCACACCGTGAGGCGAAGAGGCTGCAGGTCCGGGTGACGAAGCCTGTCATGGCCCTGAGTGATGAGTCTGGGTGGGGTGGCAGGGTAATTGAGTTGGTTATTGACAGGCCGAGCAACGTGATATATCAGTGCTGCCTGGACCATGCTGGAGTGATCATGATGATGCGCGCTCTGCCCCTGCGGAGTTTGAGTAGGACCTAATGAACCAGTGGGAACAGTGGGAAGGCATAAAGGAGTTGGCCTTTCCACGGCATCAGGAATGCGTCCAAGATCAATCCCCAGGAGAGACCTTGGAAGGAGCAGAACATCTGGCATTTTCTGCTCTCGCGGTGAGCGAACAGGTCTATGTGAGGAAAAATGTCCACTTCCGGAAAGCAGAACACCTCACATGGGGCAGAGTGACCACTCGTAAGACAGGAAAGACCTGCTGAGTCAAAGCGCCAAGGCATTCCGAACGCCTGGGAGAAAGGACGTCACCAGCTCCATCAAGTGGGCCATGCAAAAGTCCCAGAAATGGATGGCATCCCGACAAAAAGGGGGGGAGGACCATGTCCCTCCCTGGTTATTTATGGAGCACATGGCCATTGCGTTGGCTGTAAACACCGAGATACCACGGCCTTGCAGCTGCCACTGGAACACCTGACACGCCAGGAGGACTACTCTCATTTTTGGGGCATTGATGTGGAATGCCAGCTCCCGAGAAGACCAAAGGCCTTAAGCTTGGAGGTGACCATGAGCACTCGAGCAGAGAGATGACGCGTCCGTCGTCAGGGGCAGTGAGGGCTGGGGCGGATGGAACCGCATCCCTGCCCACACGAGGGAGGGAGTTAGCCACCACTCTAGGGAGCCTAAGGTGCTCGAGGGAACGGTGACTACCATGACCATTGGTTCCCTGTCCGGGCGGTACGCCGAGGTGAGCCGGACTTGGAGAGGACAGAGGCGGAGCTTGGCGTGTTTGGTTACAAACTTGCGGGCAGCCATGGACCCAGGAGACTGAGACAAGTGCGAGCCGAGGTCGTTGGGAAAGTCCGCAGACCTCGGATGATTGTTCCCATCGCCTAAAACCGCGGCTGTGGTAAGCAGGCTCCGGCTAGATCGGAGACCAGGATAGCCCCTAGGAAGTCCAACCTCTGCGTGGGAACCAGAGTGGATTGCTCTATAGTAATCATCAGGCCTAGACCTGTGAATAAGACCGTGACGATGACCACGTGCTGGTTTGTGTCTCGGAGTCTCCTTGGATAAGCGAATCGTCCAGATATGGAAAACGCATATCCGACATCAGCGAAGGTAGGCGGCGACTATAGCCATACACTTGGACAATACCCGTGGGGCTGTAGAAAGGCCAAACAGCAGGACCGTAAACCAGAAGTACTGACGGTTGGCTAGAAAGCGGAGGTATCTCCCGTGCGGAGGGAAGATGGCGATGTGAAAGTACGCGTCCCTCATATCGAGGGCGGCATAGCAGTCCCCAGGAGGCAAGGATGAGATAATGGTTCCCAGGGATACCATGCGGAACTCCAACCTTATCCTAAACTGGTTGAGACCGCGCAGGACTAGGAAGGTCTGAGACCTCCGTTCGAGTGGGGGACTAGGGCATAACGGGAGTAAAACCCCTTGCCCCTTTCGTCCGTCGGCATCTGCACCTCTTGTAGGAGGAAATGCTCGTGAGAGGGGTCCCTGAAGGGGGACAGGGTTGGAACAAATTAGAGGTGGTATCCATGCTCCACCGTGCGCAGGACCCAGCGATCTGAAATTAACTGGGGCCACGCCAGGAGAAAGCGGAATTGGGATCCCGGCCTGTGACTGGTACACCACCCTCAGGCGCACCTTGGAAGGTTCGTCTTTAGTCCCAGTGGTAATTGCGAGGGACCTTGACCTTGGCTCTTTAGGGGTCCTGACGTTTGTCTGCGACCACCTTGGCCTCGCCTTTTGCCAAAGTCCTGCCTCTGGCTAGGCACAGAGCATGGCAGCCGGGGACAGAAAGGCCTGCATTTGGTCGCTGGCATATGCATGCTGAGAGAGCGCATTAGGACCCTGTTGTCCATCAGGCTTCGCAGCCTGGGGCTGTCTTTGCCGCGAAGAGGCCTTTACCAACAAAGGGTAAGTCCTGAATGGCATACTGCAGCTCCGGCCAGAGGTTTGAAACCTGAAGCCATGAGATGCACCTCATGGTGACACCAAAGGCCAGAGTCCTGGCTGCTGAGTCTGCTGCGTCCAACGAGGCCTGGAGGGACGCTCTGGGTACCTTTTTCCCCCGTCCTCCAAGACAGCAGCGAACTCTTGGCGGGAGTTTTGAGGGAGAAACTCCAGAAACTAAACTACCTTCACCCAGGTGCTATAATTATAGCAGCTAAGCAAGGCTTGTTGCTTTGCTACCCAGAGCTGCAGGGCCTCTGCAGAGCACACCTGGCGGCCAAGTAGGTACATTCGCCAAGCCTCCTTCGGTTTCGGGGCTGGCGCCCGCTGGCCATGCCAATACCTCTCCTTAACAGACTGAAAGACTAGTGAGCAGAGAAGAGAGTGGACAGACGAGTAGTCGTACCCCTTAGAGGGCACCATACCGGGTCCTCTACCTCTGGGACCTCCTCCATGGAGGTACTAAAAAAACGGCACTGGCAGAGTCTCTGACTCTATCTGACCTTGCCCAACTCGGCACCGGGGGACCGGCACCGGGGACCGGCACCGGTACCTGGAACGAGATCCAGACCTACAACCCGAACGGTGCCGGGAGGTCGACCGAGATCTCGAGGCTTGGGGAGAGGCTACGGGAGTCACGGTACCTGTCTCGGTGCCGGGAGTCGGAACAGTGCCGATAGTAGCGGGTCGGCGAACGGGATACCGACCGGTGCAGCGAGTGCGACCAGTACCGATGAGGAAAACAGCACCAGGACTGCAAGTGGTGTCGGGCGTGCCGACAGGACCTGGAGCGTCTGCGGGACCGTGATCATGAACGGTGCCGCTCTGCTGTGCTGACTGAGGACGGTCATATGAAGAGACTGTATTACCCGCACCGGCGGTGCCGGGGTCAGGTAGCATCGACTCTGTCATGGCAATGAGATCCCTCGCCGTTGGTAATGTCTCCGGCGTGGAGGGAATAGCAGGCTCAACCACAGTGCCTACTGGGGAGCTGTCAGGCACCGGATTCGACGGCCCTTGTGGGACCGGGATTGACGGTGCTGATGTTGTCGGTGCCTCAGCAGGTGTCGGTGCCGGGCGATCCGACTTAGACGAGCTCTCTGGCTGCGGTGCAGTTGGCACGGAAGCAGCAGGAGCAGTAAGCTCAACCACGGCGCGTGCTGGGGAGCTGTCAGGCACCGGATTCGACGGCCCCTGTGGGACTGGGATCAACGGTGCCGACGTCGTCGGTGCCTCAGCAGGTGTCGGTGCCGGGCGATCCAACTTAGACAAGCTCTCTGGCTGCGGTGCCGTTGGCACGGAAGCAGCAGGAGCAGGGGGGCTCAACCATGGCGCGTGCCGGGGAGCCATCAGGCACCGGATTCAATGGCCCTGTGGGACTGGAATCGACGGTGCCGATGTCTTCGGTGCCTCTGCAGGTGTCGGTGCCGGGCGATCCGACTTAGACGAGCTCTCTGGCTGCAGTGCAGTTGGCACGGAAGCAGCAGGAGCAGTAAGCTCAACCACAGCGCGTGCCGGGGAGCTGTCAGGAACCGGATTCGACGGCCCTTGCGGGATCGGGATCGACGGTGCCGACATCGTCGGTGCCTCAGCAGGTGTCGGTGCCGGGTGATCCGACTTAGACGAGCTCTCTGGCTGCGGTGCCGTTGGCATGGAAGCAGCAGGAGCAGGGGGCTCAACCACGGCGCGTGCCGGGGAGCTGTCAGGCACCGGATTCGACGGCCCTTGTGGGACCGGGATCGATGGTGCCGATGTCATCGGTGCCTCTGCAGGTGTCGGTGCCGGGTGATCTGACTTAGACGAGCTCTCTGGCTGCGATGCGGTGGCACGGAAGCAGCAGGAGCAGGGGGCTCAACCACGGTGCGTGCCGGGGAGCCGTCAGGCACCAGCGGGAATTGTCGGCTTTCTCGACCTCGGAGGAAGGGAGCGGTGCCGAGTCGACTTCGGTGCCGGCAACGGCCGGTGCCGAAAGGCCTTGGTAGTACCAGCGGGGTCCGGTGCCGAGGCGCTTCTGCCAGCTGCTTGATCATCGCTCGGTGCCAAAGGCGGAGGGGTGAGTGAAAGCCCCGCTCCTTCTTGTTCTCGGCTTAAAAGCCTTGCAAATGGGGCACTTAGCTGTCAAGTGTGATTCCCTGAGGCACTTCAAACAGGAGTCGTGTAGATCTCCCGTCGGCATCGGCTTCTGGCATGCTGAGTCCATTTTAAAACCCGGTGAGCCGTGCAAGGGCTCCGGCACCGGGTGCAGGGAAGGGGCTGCTTCCTGAACCCCGCTAACTATACTAAACTAACTATGTTAGCAAAGAAAAAACGTATAACTATACAAATATATATATAAAAGGATTATAACGTAAATATATACGAGAACTACGAGTAGCTAGGGAAGTGGAGGTCAGCTAAGCCGCGCTCCACTGTTCCAACGACTGACATGGGCGGTAAGAAGGAACTGAGGAGCGGGTAGGCCGGCAGGGGTATATATCGAGCACCATGACAGCGCCACTCTAGGGGGTGACCTGCCGGCCCACTGAGTTGCTAGGGTAAAAGTTTTCCGACGAATGTGCACGCACGGCGCACACACCTAACTGGAATGGATATGAGCAATCACTCGAAGAAGAACTTGTACATACATCCAATCTTAATTTTTTTCCTCTGTTTTATACTATTCCATATAGATGGAAACTACTTTTTTGAGTCTGGATGTCTCTAATGAAATTAGAACAGGAGTACTTGTGGCACAAGTACACCTTAGAGACTAAGGTGCCACAAGTACTCCTGTTCTTTTTGCGGATACAGACTAACACGGCTGCTACTCTGAAACCTGTCTAATGAAATTAGTACTTCACTGTTTGCTCTTGTCAGATATTCAGATATAGCCTTAGGAATGATTAGCACTGAAACTATCAAGCCCATTTTACTATGCTGGATACAATTGCTCATGGACATATCTATAGTGCCTTTTTCATCTTCCTTATTAAGATAATTCTTGGGCTCCATTGAGTCTCATAAACTCATAGACATTAAAGCCAGAAGGGACCATTGTGATCATCTAGTCTGATCTCCGGCACAGAATCTTACCTGTCCCCTTCTGTAATAGACTGCTGGGTGAGCTACTGAAGTCCTCAAGTTACAGAGAATCCACCATTTACACTAGTTTAAATCAGCAAGTGATCCATGGCCCATGCTACAGAAAAAGGCAAAAACTCTCCGTGGTCTATGCCAATCTGACCTGGGAGAAAATTCTTTCCCAAACCCAAATATGGCAGTCATTTGAACCCTGAGCATATTGGAAAGACCCATCAGCCAGACACCTGGGAACGAATTCTCTGTAGTAACTCATAGTCCTCCCCATCTAGTGCCCCGTCTCTGGCCGTTGGGGATCTTTTGCTACTAGCAGTCACAGTTGGGCCCCATGCCATTGTAGGCAATCTCATCATATCATCCCCTCCATAAACTTATCAAGTTCAGTCTTGAAACAAGTTAGGATTTTTGCCCCCACTGCTCCCCTTGGACAGCTGTTCCAGAACTTCATTCCTCTGACGATTACAAACCTTCATCTGATTTCAAGCCTAAACTTGTTGATGACCAGTTTATATCCATTTGTTCTTGTGTCCACATTGGCACTTAATTTGAATAACTCCTCTCCATCCCCTGGTATTTATCCCTCCAATGTATTTATAGAGATTTATGTATTTATCAGATCTCCCCTCAGTCTTCACTTGATTACACTAAACACGCCTAGCTCCTTGAATCTTCTCTCACAAGGTAGGTTTTCCATTCCTCTGATCATCCTTGTACCCTTTTTTGCAGCTGTTCCAGACTGAATTCATCTTTCTTAAACATGGGAAACCAGAATTGCACGCAGTATTCCGGATGAGATATCACCACTGCCCTGTATCATGGCAATAACACTTCCCTATCTCTACTGGAAATACCTTACCTGATGCAACCTAGGATTGCATCAGCCTTTTTCACGGCCACATCACATTGGTAGCTCACAGTCATCCTGTGATCAACCAATACACCCACATCTTTCTCCTCTGCTGCTTCCAACTGATAAGTCCCCAGCTTATAGCAAAAATTCTTGTTGTTAGTCCTTAAGTGCATGATCTTGCACTAATAAATTTCATCCCATTTCTATTCCTCCAGTTTTGAAGGTCCTCCAGATCCTCTGCTCTGATATTCCGGCCCTTCTCCATATTGCATATCCCAACTTTGTGTCATCCACAGATTTTATAAGCACATTCCCACTTTTTTGTGCCAAGGCTATGAATGAAAATGTTAAATAAGACTGGTCCCAAGACTGATCCCTCAGGAGCTCCACTAGTAACCTCCCTCTGCCTGACAATTCACCTTTCATTCTGACTTGCTGTAGTCTCCACTTTAACCAGTGCCTTATCCACCTTTCAATTCTCATATTAATCCCCATATTCTCCAATTTAACTAATAATTTCCATGTGGAACTATATTAAATGTCTTGCTGAAATCATGTAGATTAAAGCTACTAAATCTAAAAAATCAGTTATCTTATCAGAGAAAGAGATCAGATTGGTCTGGTACAATCTACCTTTTGTATAACCATGTTGTATTTTATCCCAAATACTGTTTGAAAAGCTTGTGTGTATATTTGGCAGCCTGTGAATACTTTTTCAGATAATGAACTATATAGGCTGTACTGAGTCACATCATCAATGTATCATAGGACTAGTGTAAAATCTAACCTTGTGATAAAATTCCTCAAAAACATGAATGCTGATTTTAATTTTGGAATATTTATACAGATTGTATTTTATACCTCGGTATGTTGTATATTTTCCATGAGTTTCATCTCTTCTTGGGTTTCTTCAGTCCAGCCTCCTTCTACTACTATAGGCTGAACTGGGCTTTTTGTGGGCACCAAGGTGGATGGTTTAAAGGCTCTTATTCGTCGCCCTGAGGCAGAGAAATTTCACAATAACTCTTGTAAAACCATGTTTTCTTACTTTGATGGTTTATTTTATTTTTTTCTTACCTCTGGTCACAGAACTTTAAAGCTATCAGTCCTAAAATACTAAGTATAATTTGAAAAACAAACAGTACACATAGCAAGCAAGGCCAGGCAGTGATTGAGTCAGACATATCTATGCAGACCAAGTAAAAGCCTAATGTGAACACCACAGTCCAGATAAATATTAGATAGAATTTCTAATTCGCAGCATCAGTTTCATTTTCTTTCAGTCTGTAACATATGTTTTGTTCTCCCTCAATAAGAGATGATTAAAGGGGATATGATAGAGGTCTATAAAAACATGAATGGTGTAGACAAAGTGAAGATGAAAGTGTTATTTAGCCCTTCACATAACACAAAAAATATGGCTCACACAATGAAATTAATATGCAGTAGGTTTAAAACAAACACAAGGAAGTACTTCTTCAGCTAATGCACAGTCAACCTGTGGAACTTGCTGCCAGGGGATGATTCAAAAAGAATTAAAGAAGTTCACAAAGGACAGATCCATCAGTGGCTATTGGCCAAAATGGTCAGGGATGCAACTGCATGCTCTGGGCATCCCTAAACTTCTGACTGCCAAAAGCTGGGTCTGGACAATAAGGGAGGGGTCACTAAATAATTGCTCTCTTCTGTTCATTACCTCTGAAGCATCTGGCACTGGCCACTGCTGGAAAACAGGATACTGGGCTTGATGGACAATTGGCCTGACTGTATAGTTATTCTTATGTTCTTATGACAACCATGGGCCTTTTTTGTTTCCTACAGTAAGCAGCAGTAAAGCACATGGCCAGACTCTTTGTTTGGCTCTAACCCTTCACACTGTTTTGCTGAGACAGGATCCACAGGAGGCATAGAACTAGTATGGCCATTTAATGCTATACCATCCTCCCCTCAGCCTCCAGTGTAGAGGGTGCCTGGGGTTAACCACAACCAACTATGTGTTTTTAAACATTATTGTCCCTTTCCACACTCAGGATATGTCTACACTAAACCTTTTTTACCTTTAGTTAATTGATTGCTAGGTAATTTGAGGCACTGAACACATTTATAAAGTCTACTGTGAACACTACCCAAATATCTGTTTCCAGCACAAACCCTAAATCCTATCTGTTAAAACATGTTAGTGAATGCATTTTCTAACAAAATGAATTCTGTCTGCATAGAAAAGGCTTTCAACGTCCAAATACCCACTGAAGCTTCACATTTGCAATCAAATCAGAGTAGGTGAACCCAGTACCTGCATAGAGCCCCAGTGAAACCAATGGGGCTTCATATGGGCACAAGGGATGGATCCTATTGCAGGGCCAGGGTCAGGATATTGGGTGCCCAAAGATTAGTCTGCACATGCAAGTTTGGAAGTTGTACAGACAATTTAGTCAGCCACTTTGGAAATCAACGTTTAGTTATAAATATCACAACAGTTTCAAATTAAATGCATATTGATACCAACCTTGCAGCTGTCTCATTTTGTGTTTCATAGCATCTAGATCAGCCAAAATTTTGTCCTTCTTTAACCAGTTTTGTTTCTCTTGCCTTGCTGCCTTTTGCAAAGCTGTAATAAAAGAAATAAATAATATTTCTACTGGTTATTTTTCTTTGTCGTGGTTTGCATTAATAGGTTTTTTTGGCTGACTGATTAGTATAATTGGATCTCTTTTAGCAAATAGTTTTTAAAGAACTTGAGAGTATTAGTGAGTTAAACAGATCCAATTACAGACAAGTAATTAAAATGCAAGTGTCCTAAAAAAACAAAACAAAAAAAACCACCTCTCTGAAAGCATATGAAGCTTAAGGAATGTCTCTGCAGAGCCAGACACAAAGACATATTGATTTAACATGTACAGTACTGTACTACATTTAATTTTCCAGTATTGCATGCTTAAGTATAGCAGTAGAAGATTGGTTTAACATTTTTTTAAATATTCTCCTGCTGATAGAAGACATTTATTCTTGCAAATGACAATGTTCAGACAATTAGTCCTCATTGTGAAACAAATACCTAGCCCTATGCTTGAATCATTGCTCAGCAGTCCATATACATCTTACTATCTACTTTGAATTTTATTGACATAGTGGGTATAATTTGGAGGTTGATCTTAAGCTTCTGGATAATACATGTAATATATACTAGCCAACCTTTCTTTTTAGGTTTCCAATTGTGCAAAGATTTATGTATGTGATTAACTTTACTCAAGTGAAGAGTGCAACTGTGATGTAGTTACAGCGGCATAACTTTTTCCCCAGATAAGATATTTAATTTTTATTCCTCACTAAAATAAAGTGTTTTAGAATTTGCTCTGAGATTTTCATTCTCTTTTAAAGGGCTTGCCCACATGGACACTGAGTGCATGACAAACAAGGATGTAACTCTACAGAACCATAGCTTGCCACACACTAACTAGCTCTGTGGACCCTGCTACTGCACTCTTAAAGTTCCATAGTGGTTTTGATCTACAGCTGTTGTTTGAAATAGCAGTAGGTTAAAGCACATTATGGAACTTCTAAAGCACAGTTGCAGGGTCCACAAGGTGACCTAGAACACTGCAGGTTAGTGCACTGTAGATTTACATCCTGGCTTGCTGTGCACTAAGTCTCACTGTGGATAAGCCCTAAGTATCTCACTTGTGAGAAGGGGGAAAGAAACCCAGTAAACGCATACCATCCAAAGGTAGAAAAGGTTCTCCACAGGAAACCCAGACCTCTATAGGATTTCTGAGGATGATGGTGAGCAAAGAATCATCTATCATGTTCAAACTGTCTGGAGTCATCAAGGATAATTCTGACTTTATCTTCGCTTTCTCCATGTACTTAGCTTTGTATTTGGAAAGAAACAATTACAAAGTTTAACTTTATATCACTTTACCCTAAAGAGTTTTTTCTCATCTTATTACAGTAGAACCTCAGAGTTACAAACACCAGTTACAAACTGACTGGTCAACCACACACCTCAATTTGAACTGTAAGTATGCAGTCAGGCAGCAGAGACAAAAAACAAACAAAACCAGACAAACAAAACAAATATTATATAGCACAATATTGTGTTAAATGCAAACTGCTAAAAAAAAGGGAAAGTTTAAAAAAAGATTGACAAGGTAAGGAAACTTTCTGTGCTTGTTTTATTTAAATTAAGATGGTTAAAAGATGGTTTTTCTTCTGCATAGTAAATTTTCAAAGCTGTTTAAGTCAAATGTTCAGCTGTAAACTTTTGAAAGAACAGCCATGACACTTTCCTCAGAGTTATGAACATTTCAGAGTTAGGAATAATCTCTGTTTCCGAGGTGTTTGTAACTGAGGTTCTACTGTAGTTTAATTTAGACTGCACCACACAATTTTTTTATCCTTATGTTCACATACTGGATATGAAGAATATTAAGATGAACATATTAAGATAAACTGTTCATTACTTATAACAACTAACAAAAGCTTAAATAGATAATATTTGCAGCACACAGGAATGTGGCAGAGTACTAATACAGAAGAGTGACACATAGACTCATAGACTCTAGGACTGGAAGGGACCTCGAGAGGTCATCGAGTCCAGTATCCTGCCCTCATGGCAGGACAAAATACTGTCTAGACCATCCCTAATAGACATTTATCTAACCTACTCTTAAATATCTCCAGAGATGGAGATTCCACAACTTCCCTAGGCAATCTATTCCAGTGTTTAACTACCCTGACAGTTAGGAACTTTTTCCTAATGTCCAACCTAAATCTCCCTTGCTGCAGTTTAAGCCCATTGCTTCTTGTTCTATCATTGGAGGCTAAGGTGAACAAGTTTTCTCCCTCCTCCTGATGACACCCTTTTAGATACCTGAAAACTGCTATCATGTCCCCTCTCAGTCTTCTCTTTTCCAAAACTAAACAAACCCAATTCCTTCAGCCTTCCTTCATAGGTCATGTTCTCAAGACCTTTAATCATTCTTGTGCTCTTCTTCTGGACCCTCTCCAATTTCTCCAGATCTTTCTTGAATGTGGTGCCCAGAACTGGACACAATACTCCAGTTGAGGCCTAACCAGCGCAGAGTAAAGCGGAAGAATGACTTCTCGTGTCTTGTTTACAACACACCTGTTAATGCATCCCAGAATCACATTTGCTTTTTTTGCAACAGTATCACACTGTTGACTCATATTAAGCTTGTGGTCCACTATGACCCCTAGATATCTTTCTGCCATACTCCTTCCTAAACAGTCTCCTCCCATTCTGTATGTGTGAAACTGATTGTTCCTTCCTAAGTGGAACACTTTGCATTTATCTCTATTGAACGTCATCCTGTTTACTTCAGACCATTTCTCCAATTTGTCCAGATCATTTTGAATTTTGACCCTGTCCTCCAAAGCAGTTGCAATCCCTCCCAGTTTGGTATCGTCCGCAAACTTAATAAGCGTACTTTCTATGCCAACATCTAAATCGTTGATGAAGATATTGAAACAGAGCCGGTCCCAAAACAGACCCCTGCGGACCCCACTTGTTATACCTTTCCAGCAGATTGGGAGCCATTAATAACTACTCTCTGAGTACGGTTATCCAGCCAGTTATGCACCCACCTTATAGTAGCCCCATCTAAATTGTACTTTCCTAGTTTATCTATAAGAATATCATGCGAGACCGTATCAAAGCCTTACTAAAGTCTAGGTATATCACATCCACCGCTTCTCCCTTATCCACAAGGCTCGTTATCCTATCAAAGAATGCTATCAGATTAGTTTGACACGATTTTTCTTTACAAATCCATGCTGGCTATTCCCTATCACCTTACCACCTGCCAAGTGTTTGCAGATGATTTCTTTAATACTTGCTCCATTATCTTCCCTGGCACAGAAGTTAAACTAACTGGTCTGTAGTTTCCTGGGTTGTTTTTATTTCCCTTTTTATAGATGGGCACTATATTTGCCCTTTTCCAGTCTTCTGGATCTCCCCCCGTCTCCCATGATTTCCCAAAGATAATAGCTAGAGGCTCAGATACCTCTCTATTAAACTCCTTGAGTATTCTAGGATGCATTTCATCAGGCCCTGGTGACTTGCAGGCATCTAACTTTTCTAAGTGATTTTTTACTTGCTCTTTTTTTATTTTATCTTCTAAACCTACCCTCTTCCCGTAAGCATTCACTATATTAGACATTCCTTCAGACTTCTCAGTGAAGACCGAAACAAAGAAGTCATTAAGCATCTCTGCCATTTCCAAGTCTCCCGTTACTGTTTCCCCCTCCTCACTGAGCAGTGGGCCTACCCTGTCCTTGGTCTTCCTCTTGCTTCTAATGTATTGATAAAAAGTCTTCTTGTTTCCCTTTATTCCCATAGCTAGTTTGAGCTCGTTTTGTGCCTTTGCCTTTCTAATCTTGCCTCTGCATTCCTGTGTTATTTGCCTATATCCGTCCTTTGTAATCTGACCTAGTTTCCATTTTTTATATGACTCCTTTTTATTTTGTAGGTCACATAAGATCTCGTGGTTAAGCCATGGTGGTCTTTTGCCACATTTTCTATCTTTCCTAACCATCGGAATAGCTTGCTTTTGGGCCCTTAATAGTGTCCCTTTGAAAAACTGCCAACTCTCCTCAGTTGTTTTTCCCCTCAGTCTTGATTCCCTTGGGACCTTACCTATCAGCTCCCTGAGCTTACCAAAATCTGCCTTCCTGAAATCCATTTGTCTCTATTTTGCATAATAGAAAGAACAACGGGATGGGGGAAGTGGTGATTATAAAGGGCATTTTATATATAGGAAAGGGGGCAAAAGTGATCAAATCTGAAGCACTGCTATTTGAGGACAAAGCAAGCGTGCAAATGAAGGTCTGTCATGGTATAATTCCCCACTCTGAACCTTAGCGTCCAAAAGATGGGGTACCAGCATGAATTCCTCTAAGCTTAATTACCAGCTTAGAACCTGTAGCGCTGCTACCAACCAGGAATTCCAGTGCCTGGTACACTCTGGTCCCCCCAAGACTTTGCCCGGGGAACCCCAAGACCCAGACCCTCTGGATCTTACCACAAGGAAAGTAAACCCTTTCCCTCACCGTTGCCTCTCCAGGCTTCCCCTCCCTGGGTTACCCTGGAAGATCACTGTGATTCAAACTCCTGAATCTTGAAACAGAGAGGAAAATCCACCTTTCCCCCTCCTTCTCTCTCCCTCTCCCAGACTCTCCCTGAGAGAGAAAGTAATCCTAACACAGAGAGAAAATAACCTCTCTCTCCCCCTTCCCTCCTTTCTCCCCACCAATTCCCTGGTGGATCCAGACCCAGTCCCCTGGGGTCTCACACCAGAATAAAAAAAAAATCAGGTTCTTAAACAAGAAAAGCTTTTAATTAAAGAAAGAAAAAAACAGTAAAAATTATCTTTGTAAATTTAAAAAATGGAATAGGTACAGGGTCTTTCAGCTATAGACACTGGGAATACCCTCCCAGCCTAAGTATACAAGTACAAATTAAAATCTTTTCAGCAAAATACCAGTTTGAACTCCTTTCAGCCAAATACACGTTTGCAAATAAAGAAAACAACCATAAGCCTAACTCGCTTTATCTACCTAGTACTCACTATTCTGAACTTATAGGAGCCTGTATCGGAGAGATTGGAGAGAAATCTGGTTGCACGTCTGATCCCTCTGAGCCCCCAGAGTGAACAACAACCAAAAAACTAACAGCACCCACAAAAACTTCCCTCCCTCAAGATTTGAAAGTATCCTGTCCTCTGATTGGTCCTCTAATCAGGTGACAGCCAGGCTCATTCTTCTTGTTAATCCTTTACAGGCAAAAGAGGTATAAAGTACTTCTGTTCCATTAACTCTTAACTATCCATTTATGACAAGATCTCATAAGCATAGGTTAAGTACAAGCAGATAAGAACCTTTGGGGTTTCTCCCATTGCTTTAGAAAACTCTTAGGAATTATTCACCACGTTTAAATATACTGTACTTGAATATTATGGGAGACCCATTGTGATGTTGTAATTAAGGTTGTGTTCTGTTTTGCACTTGCAGTGGGAGTTTAGCCTGTTTGAGATGAAAAACACAATATCTTTGCTCCAAGTTTCAGCATGTAATCTGAGAAAAGCTAGAATTTTCTGAAGAAGTTTCCAGAAAATCAGTTACATAGTTTCAAAGTTTGAATCAATTGAAAATTGGCCCTCAAAAGTTCACATGCTCAGTCTCAGGATTAATTGGGCCCCTTTATCTTAAAAACTACAAACTGTACAAAAGGCCAAATTTCGTAAATAGTGCAGTGAGAGTCTGGCGGGCTCTCTGAGGTTATGTAATTATTTGATTCATTATCTATTTATTATTTATATTACCATAGTACCTAGGAGTCCTAATCATGGACCAGCATGCCTTTGTGCTAAGCACTGTACAAACACAAGATAAATATAAAGATGCTCCTGCCCCAAGAGCTTACAAATATATGTATTAGACGAGAGATAGCAGATGGATTTTAAAAAGTTGTTTGCAGTGTTGTCACCATGTTGATCCCAGGATATGAGAGACAGAAGGCAGGTGAGGTAATAACTTTCATTGGACCAACTTCTGTTGGTGAAAGAGACAAGCTTTTGAGCTCAACATTTGCAGCACGCAGGAGGTTTTCAAAAGGAGGCTGGTGTCTTGAATGGTTTAGAAACAAGAAATCCTGTATCTTAACAGGGGGTTAAACTAGATGACCTTGACAGTCCCTTCTAACCCTATGGTTCTATGATTCGAAGACTACTACTTCTGTGACATCCCCGTGGCAGAGACCAAGTGCTACATATATAATGATTCAAATTAATGGCTCAATACAATTAAACAGACTAAAATAATGCTCAAAGGCAAGACAAAAAAACAAACAAAAAGAAAATTATGATGAAGCCTGAAGCTCACCAAACTCCAGGTGTGGTGGACTACTGTGGAGAATGAATCCCTAAGACTCAGCTGAGAAAGCTCTGCGAGCAGCTGTACAGTGAGAATCCTAGGAAATGAGAGCATGATCTTATATTTTTGCTCCTGCAACAAGGCACAGGTGGCAGAGTGTCTCTCACAACCAGGTCCCAGACCATTAAGACCAACACAAGCAATTGCATCTGGAAGTCTACAGGAGACAACTATAACATAACATGGCTTATTGTATGATATAACAAAAGCCCCTTTATGTATTTGCAGCCTTCTTATTCACAGGTAGTGGTAGTTTTCCAACACCAATAAAAAGAATGAATATGTTGTGAAAATACAATACTGCTTGTTTATCCCACAGGAAGAACATATCTTAACATAAATATTTCTGAAAATTGTACCCACAGTCACTTTTGTTTAGTGCAGCACTGAACTGTTTTTAGCTCATTTTTATATTTATTTTGAACAGCAGATCACTATAACTTCATATTCACTAGAAGTATTTTTGATTATAGCTCAGCGGTTTGAGTATTAGCCTACTAAACCCAGGGTTATAAGTTCAATCCTTAAAGGGGCCATTTAGGGATCTAGGGCAAAAATGTGTCTGGGGATCTGAGCAGGATGTGAGACTAGATGACCTCCTGAGGTCCCTTCCTACCCTGATATTTCTATGATTTAAAAACAAATCTTTTTTCATGTTTTCTACAGAGTGATTTGAATTTGGTGTTGCTTTCCCTTGTCTAGTTTTCCCTCTTTTATGTATTTTTTTTTGCTGTATGATTTGCTATTCGAACACAGTATCTTTGTGAAAGGGGCTTATCCTATTTCTTTCCCATCTATTAATTCTGCAAGCAGCATGCTAGCACATATGAGGCCTCTCATTAAAAGCAGCTGACCTTGTATTAGGCATACTTCCATTTCTTATGAAGTTTGCTGGTAGGGTCCATACCGGCAGAGCCGCTGACAGGGGAGGCAAAAGGGGCAGGGACATTAAAGCGCTGCTGCCGTAGTGCTTTAAGGATGGTCCTTTGCTGCGACAGTATTCTGTGCACCCTCCCCTGGACAGTGGGGGGGGGGGGGCACAGCAACATTAAAGTGCTGCCGCAGCAAAGGACCCTGTAGTGCTTTAATGTCCCTGCCCCTTTTGCCCCCCCCAAGCCTCCAACGGGCAGAGGGGGAAAAAGGGAGCAGTTGCCCTGGGGCTGATTTAAAAGGGCCTGGGGCTCTGGACGCTGTCGCCGCTAGTGCAGCACCAGCAGTATCCGGAGCCCCAGGCCCTTTAAATCAACACAGGAGTCCTGGGCAGCATGGGCCAGGGCGCCTGGAAGGGCTGGTTAGGGGATGCTGGCCCCCCAACTCCGCCCTTTCTGCCGGAGGCCCCACCCCTTACAGAGGCCAGAGGCCCCTCCAGGCCCATACCAGTAAGCATCCTGAGTTACTTTACAGTGCTCACTTTATTTTTTATTACAAATATTTGCACTGTAAAAAGATAAACAAAAGAAATAGTGTTTTTCAATTCACCTCATACAAGTATTATACAGTAACTCCTCACTTAAAGTCGTCCCGGTTAACGTCATTTCATTGTTACGTTGCTGATCAATTAGAGAACATGCTTGTTTAAAGTTGTACAATGCTCCCTTATAATGTTGTTTGGCAGCCGCCTGTTTTGTCAACTGTTTGCAGCCTGCTGGAGCTAGTTGGGGGTGGGGGTTGGAACCACGGTGGACTGGCAACCCCCCTATCAGCTCCCCTAAGTTCCCTGTGCGGCAGCCGCCCAGCAAGCTATCAATTGCCAGGCAGTTCAGCTGTCCCTCCCTGCACTGCCTGCTCCTGCCCTCTACCTTGGAGCTGTTCCTGGGAGCATACTGCTTGCTGTGTGGCGGGGGCACAGGGGAAGAGAGGTGCTAATATCAGGGTGTCCCCCTTCCCCCGCTCTTGTACCTTATTGTCACAGAGAAGGGGGCGGACATGCATGACCGGCGCTAGGGGTCTGAGCACCCTAGGCGCACGGCATTTTCGCCACCCCAGGCACTGGTCCCACGGCTCCGGTGGAGCTGCCGCTGTCCTGCCTGCGGACGGTCCGCTGCTTTCGCGGATTCGGTGGAGCTGCCGCAGTCGTGCCTGCGGGAGGTCCACCGGAACCGCACGAGCAGCCGACCGTCCGCAGGCACCACTGCGGCAGCTCCACCGGAGCCGCCTGCCGCCCCCTCTGGCAAAATGCCACCACCAATAATTCTGGCGCCCTAGGCAATTGCCTAGGCTACCTAAATGCAAGCGCCGGCCCTGGGGACAAGACAGGGCTCAGGATGGAGAGAGCTTGCTGGCAGCAGCTGCTATCTCAACTTGCTGATCTACTTTAAAAGGCAATGTACTTAGAGTGGGGTCAGCGTACTTAAAGGGGTAATGCACTTATCTCTCTTACACACGGTGTGTGTCTCTGTCTCTCTTTGCCATGCTGTCTCCCCTCCCTCCATTTGTGCTGCCTTATAGAGTGTGAGGCTAAATTAACAACAATATGTTAAACCTTGAGGGCTCAGCCCAGTGCTAGTTCATCATTTAGAAGTAAGGCATTCCCTGGGAAATATCCCACCTTCTTCCACACTCTGACTTCACCACCTCAACAAAGCTTCACAATCATCATTGCTGTGTACTGTATTAAATTGTTTGTATAAACTTATAACTGTTGTGTGTGTGTGTGTGTGTGTGTGTATATATTTTATATATATAAAATATAGTCTTTTGTTTGCCAAAAAAAATTCCTGGAACCTAACCCTCCCCCACCGCTTACATTAATTCTTATGGGGAAATTTGATTCACTTAACATCATTTTGCTTAAGTAGCATTTTCAGGAACATAACTACAACGTTAAGTAGAAGATTACTATAGTGCAATCTCTATCATGAAAGTGCATCTACAAAATGTAGACTTTTTTACATAACTGCACTCAGAAACAAAACAATATAAAAACTTTAGAGCCTACAAGTCCACTCAGTCCTACTGCTTGTTCAACCAGTTGCTAAGACAAGCAAGCTTGTTTATATTTACAGGAGATAATGCTGCCCAATTCTTATATACAATGTCATCTGAAAGCGAGAACAGGCATTCACATGGTACTGTTGTAGCTGGAGTTGCATGGTATTTATGTGCCAGATATACTAAACATTTATATGCCCTTCATGCTTCGACCGTTCATTCCAGAGGATGTGCTCCCATGCAGATGATGCTCATTAAATAATAATATGTTATTTAAATTTGTGACTGAACTCCTTGGAGAGAATTGTATGTCTCCTACTCCATGGTTTTACCCACAATCTGCCATATATTTTGTTTTATGGCAGTCTTGGATGACGACTGAGCATATGTTGCTGGATTTAAAACACTTTCACTGCAGTTTTGACAAAATGCAAAGAAGGTACCACTGAGATTTCTCAAGCTAGCTATAGCACTTTACCAAAGATTTAAGAATTTAAAGTGCCTTCCAAAATCTGAGATGGATGAGATGTGGAACATGCTGTCAGAAGTCTTAAAGGAGCAACACTCCAATGCAGAAATGACAGAACCCAAACTACCAGAAAAGAAAATCAACAAACTAAACATGCATCAGTCCACACTGCTTTGGTTTGTTATCAAACAGAACTCATCATCAGCATGTTAAATGTCTACACAATTGACCAGTCAGAATTCCTCAACATCTGAAGATTCATTAATGCCTATGATCTTTGCATCAGCACCCAATTGGAAAGATTTGATGACATTCAGCACACTCTAACTGGGTCTCTGAGTGTGCCTGGAGAATACTATTGCATATGGTTTCTGAATGACAACTCTAGCAAGACACAAGTGCACAGCTTCCACCTTGCCAATCACCATCAGGCCAAGCAAAAACTCTGGGGGATGGTACTATCCTTGAATATTTTGAACATCTGGTGTACCTTGGGGTCACATTAGACTGAACACTAACATTCAAAGAGCACACTGAGAAACTGAAAAAAAAAAGGAACTGTGAATCCCAGAAACTGGCCACTACAAAATGGGGAGCTGACCCAAAGACACTCTGTTATTCAGTTGTGGAGTACTGTGCTCCATTATGGTCATTCACACAATGCACACAAAATAGATACTGAACTCAATCAATCCTGTAGGATCATCACAAGGACTTTGTGCCCTTAGGCACTGACCTCGAATGAAAACACTTCCATATTCCAAATCGAGAGAGAGTTGGGGTAGCAAAGACTGGTGACAATATGGCCAACTGGAAACTGGAAAAATGAGCCCAAATGTGAAACACTAGACAAACACTTGAACACTGCCTGATGCAGTACACCGTGTCAACATCCTGTATCCCTCAGGAACTATTTGAGATAAGGGACAACACGAGGTCTTGGCTGAAGTTTTGGAGTGACATGCTATGACAGTGGACACACAAAAAAAGGATCTGAGTCTCTAAGAATACATGGTACCATCAGAGGAGGCAGTTGAACATAATCTGAGTAAACTATGTAACATAATACTGTTGTAAAAAGCATGAACATCATTCTGGGATGTATTAGCAGGAGTGTTGTAAATAAGACACAAGAAGTAATTCTTCCACTTTACTCAGCACTGATAAGGTCTTATCTAGCATATTCTGCCCAGTTCTGGACACTGCACTTCAGGAAATATATGTATAAATTAGAGAAAGTCCAGAGAAGAGCAACAAAAATGATTAAAGGTCTAGAAAACATGACCTATGAGGAAAGACTAAAAAATTGGTCTTGTTTAGTCTGGAAAAGAGAAGACTGAGCAGGGATATAACAGTCTTCATGTGCATAAAGGTTGTTATAAAGAGGAGGGTGATAAATTGTTCTCCTTAGACACTGAGGACAGAACAAGTAGTAACGGGCTTAAATTGCAGCAAGGTAGATTTAAGTTAGACTTTAGGAAAAACTTCATAACTGTAAGAATAGTTAAGCACTGGAACAAATTACTTAGGGAGGGTTGTGAAATCTCCACCACTGGACGTTTTCAAGAACAATATAAACAAACACCTGTCAGGAATGGTCTAGATAATACTTAGTCCTGGTTCAGTGCAGGGAACAGGACTAGATGACCTATCAAGGTTCCTTCCAGTCCTACATTTTTATGATTCTATGCTGCAGATTAACCTGTTCTCCTGCCAGTGATTCTTGTCCAATCAAGAGCATTCTTATATGAGTAGTTTGAGCATCACCAGTCACAGAACAAAGCAAAGCGGTTATGTCTTGCCAGCCCTAAGAGTGTGATACATAAGGTTAGTAGGCCATTATTCATTGCACATAGTAAAGCAATCAGCAGATGTTAATTTAGACATTTCCAATGATAATTGGATTTTTGTGTGTAGAAAACTGATATTTATGAATATTGACTTATTCAATAAATAATATACTTTCCCAGTTTAATGAAGTATTTAAGCATTTGTTCAACTTTAAGTGAGTAAGTCCATCTCTATTTAGGTAAGCACTTAAGCACATGCTTAATGCTCACTGAAGTCTTAAAATTTAAGCACATGCTTAAATTCTTTGCTGAACTGGAGACTTTATAAGTGAAGACATCTAGTATTTATAGGAAAATAGGCCCAAACAGAAGTCCAGGAACTGAATGTCTCCAGACTTTGGGATGTTAAAAATTGTGAACCTGAATTTCATGGCTGAGGTCCATCTCTAGTAATTAATGCAATTCAAAAATAGAACTACTGTCTAACAAACTGCAAATTCACTTATTGTTAAAAAGCAGTTTAACTCTTTTGATGAATCTGTTCAAAAATCTTTACTAACTCACTTGATAGAATAATAAATTAAAAATGCATCTATAATCTCAATTCTCATTTAATTTTTATAACATTAAAGAAATCAATCCTTACACATTTATATATAACAGCAAACCCAAAGATAAACTATGATTGCCAGCTAACATCAGTTTATGTAAAATAGCTCAAAACCTGGTATGAAATGTATATCACCCTGCATATAAACAGTAGTCATTTAACTGATTTTGCAATAATCTGGCATTTATTTAATGCAAGATTAACACAATAAGTCTGATTTTCAAATCAGGGTAATATGGAACAACAGCACCTAATTCGCCTGCACAATTACTTCAGTTGTTTACATAAAGATGATCACAAGTAGCAAATTAGGCAGCAGCTAGTATGATTTGTACATACAGTAAAAGTAATTAAACTCTCAAATTAGGTTTTTAAAGATTGCTTTAGGCTTCTGACTGTTTGGAAATCTGATCTTCTAAGAGTGTGTACTTTAACTTTTCACAAATAATTTCAAAATTAAATATTTACATGTTCAGCCTAAAGATATTGTGTTATCTAATTTGCACAAGAGTAAATCAATGAGAGACTAAAGGTCCTTACTAACATGCAAAATATAAATATAACACATTTGTCAAGCTACAGCGTACTCTCATTAATCTTTTCTCTAGTAGTGTTTGTTATTCTCTAAGAAAATGGAAAACAAAGTAAAGGATTTCCACAGATAATCTTGGAAGCATATGAGCAGAGGCTTTTTTACAGCTTTTAAAAAAATCTGTTAGCTCCATGCAAGTTCATGTAGTTCAATATTAATTTAACTAAGAACTTTTTGATTTGACCTTTTACCTTCCGTATGCAGTGCAGCCCCACCTTCAGCACTGTCAGTGATTGCAGTTCTCTCTTTATAGTCTTCTTCTGAGTCACTTTGTCTGAAACACTCATTTACAGCCCATGTGACTAAATCTGGTAGGGTAAGCATTAGGATTCCATCACTGGTGTATAGTCTGCAGGCTTTCCTGGTAAGTTCCAGTTGTCTTGTACACATGGTAAGCAGCTTAAAAAACACCAGCAACGATAAAACAATGGAATGATTAATCACTCAAAGGTGAAATTCTTCCTTCTGCAGGGGATTTACGTGGGATTTAAGTAGTGCATAAACCTGTGCTGCACTTTTACATAGGGGAGAAGTTTATCAATAGTGAAAACCAGTCTCATTTTATTAGATATGTTCTAACTCATTTGCGAACAGGAGACAAGTTGGATGATCTAAAGAAAAAACCCAGCAACCTATTTTAATTTGCCCTTCTATTAAAATTTTAGAAACATATAATAAAATGCATAGAATATAATGACCAATATCTCTGAATATGTTTTCAGTCTAGATGGAATTTGGCAGAACAAAATATTATGCCATGAGATAATACTGGCAAATCAGTCTCCTACATGTTTCTTAATAGCTAGCTCCAAATTCAAGTCCTGTAGCATTCCATAATGCCCTCACAGAACCCTAATTTCCTTAGATGTATTTGAGATACACAGTATGCCAAAAAAATTAAAGTTATCTACATTCATAACATAAAATGTTAAGCAAGATCTCATGTCCTACACAGCACATTTGATGTAAATATGTGGTAGATCCCTAAATTATGTGGTAAGAACCCCAGAACAGTATCACTCCCCACACTGAACCCTCCTTATAACCTACCCTACTGCAGTACCATTAAGTCCCTTGTTAATTTATGTTCAGATTCAATACTATTTATTTCATATTACCCTCCTCTTGCCCCCTACCACTTTCAATGTGCTACATCATTTTATTGTGCATTATAGATTTGTCAGGGACCCTGCTGGAGGTTTGGGGTTTTGGCAAAGGCATAATGGTGGGGGTTTTGGAGGTTTTTTTGGCAACCAGAAAGCAGATGAGGCTTTTGAGCAGGGATAGAGACAGCTTTAAATTTAGGAGGGGGAATTAACTTCCTCATTTCCCTCTTCAAACCTTGATAACTAGATATCCCACCCCTCTTCCCCAACCCAGCCCAATATCTTCCACTATATTTAACAAGCAGGAAGAAATACATAAGCTTGATATTTCTGTTAAAATGATCATCATTGAAATAGTTAACAATATTGACGCCCACACTTCTCAGAGGTATTGTTTCAGACTTCCTACATATTCAGACAGACATTATTGGATTGGCTTACAATGAGTTCACACTTGAAAGGTTACCTTTACAACCCATATGGGCTGGAATTTTAAATGATTTTTCCTTATATGAAAGTTTAGATTCTGGAGCACAATTGTATGCAACAATTTCAAAAAGAACAATTATGTTGCAATTTATGTGCAACCATCAGTGCATTTTACATGGGGTTCTGGTGTCAAATATATGATAAAATAACACCAGTGTAGTCGGTACTCCAATGACTTTCTCCTAGAATACGAATGGCTGTCACCCAAGTTGGAGTTATCATACTCCAGCCATACTAGAGTGCAGAATGATTCATCCTTTTGCATAAACCTTCCCAAAAAAATCTTAGTCCACCTTCAAAGAAACCCCTACTTGCCCAGGAGTGACATGCAGAGATATTAACTCCAGGTGAAGTCTCTTTCTGCCAAAACTGGCAGGGCTTATAGTAAAGAAAATAACTTGATAGGTGGATTGTAACTACTGATTGATCTTTAGCAGGAATAATGGAAGCCATGTTCTATATTTTCAGGCTCAGAATATTAGGAAGGTATGGGCTCGTCAGATGAAATCTGTTTGCATAAAGACAGTGGGAACCAAAGACGAATTAGAGGAATTGATCAGTCTTTTAAGATGACTGGCTGATATACACCCATGTCCCTCAGAGGTTCCTGACCTACATTAATTACTGAAAGAAATGTGATTCAATGTATTTTTATAAATTTTATTAAAACTATTAAACAAAAAAGATTAAAACCAAGAAGACATCTCACAAAAGCTAAACTGCTATTAACATTATAAACTAAGAAAGTAATAAAACTATCACACAAAATCAAATCAATAAATCAGCAAATTAATCTCAATAGTGGATTGGATTTAAATTATCAAATTAACACAAAAATAGTCAATCATTACAAGTTCTAGGAAGGGATTTAAGGAGGTTGTTGTCCTTTTGATTATAAACTGAAGAACTGTATCTATAACTTGGAAATGGGTAAATGTTTTAACACTGTAACTAAGTTATCTAGTGCCTAACCCACAATTTGAGCTAATTATAAAGCTTCCTCATTATTTCAATTCTTATGTGGTGACTAACTCTTTCCCTCACCCCCAACTGAGATATAATATAGACTTTACAAGATACTTCTGCAGTAGTTCAACAACTCTGATCTGGTGACAGTTTCAATTCTCTTAGGACTTGTAAACACAGGACACAGAAAACACTTTAAATGGATAGGCTCTCTCACCAGTCCACAGAAGACTGATGTCACATTAAACTCTGTTTCAGGCTCTTGCTTGAGGACACAATTTATTAGTCAAACAGAAGGTTGGGGAAAATAACAAAATAAAGTAGTTTCTCTGTCCAACATGGGCTACAGTTGCCAGAGGCTTTTCCCTCACCTCTCTCAGCCCTTCCTGGTCCTACCTGATCCAAGGAACTCCTGCAGGAGACCTACCTACTCTCTGCAGTTATGTCCCTCAACTGAGCTTTTGCTGGCCTCTAGAACGACTAGGACCCAGATCCTCAATGGCATTTAGGTGGTTTGTTGACCCAAAAGACACGGCTTCTCAGCCACACACTTGATTCTTATAGTTTGTGAATTTTACTTACTCCATCTTCCAGTGCCTTGCTCCAAGGCCTTTGGGCAAATCAGTGTAAGGCCTACTTTGGCACCATGCAATTTGGTCCAGTCAGGTTTGAATTAGGTCATCCTTAGCTAGCATCAATTTTGGGAAAAGACCTGCTTAAGCCAGAAATTTTTAAAATATTTGGTCTTTTGCACATCACAGAGACTATAAGCCTCTGACTCCCAAAATATCAAAACCAAAGAAGCTGATATGGGTCCTATCTGTATGAAAAAGTCTTGCAATGAGACTGTCACCAATTTACAGAAAGTATGATCCCAAAATCTTGTAAAAATTTCCAGAGTTCCAACAGTCAGTCACAATATTAATCTATCAGCAATATTAAAAAATAAGCTTGAACATCTTGTGCTCAGTGTCATCATTCTTCTCATAAACAAGACAATTTACAGTAATTTTCCATTTTGGAACTGGGTTATAAGTCAAATAATTTATCTTTAGAAATTTCCATGTCAATAGAGAAAACTTACTTTAAAATCTCTCAAGATTAAATTAAACTTAAACAAAAATGTTTACATTTTATATAAGGTCTATATTCCCATATATGTTATTTCTCTTAGAAGAATCACCACTGATCATAAACAGAAGAAGGAGGCTGTGTTTGGGTCCAGATTAGAAGAGTTTGGGTCGGGGGCTGAACGAATGCTAAATTCATGTCTGACAATGGCAAAATCTCTTAAAATGTTCTCCTGCAATTATCAGCCTAAACTGTGGAAATATTATAATTTCAAGTGTTATTGCAAGATTTATGCCATGAAAATGTTTTATCATACTGGGTCATATCAAAACTGAATCTGGAGAACAGGTTCCTACAAGCCCTGGATCAGACTGGGAAACAAACCCATAGGGTAGAACTAAAATTTGTGAATTCAAAACAAACACCTCAGCAATTCATGATGAAGGGAGATTTAGCTTTGAGATTCTGGTTTGGGTTCATCTTGGTCACTGATAAAGGCTGCTTGTCTTTGCCAATACTATAGACATTATAATTATCTCTGGGGATGATTGTTACTAATACTTACCATAGGGAATGTGCTAGCAATGATTAACTGACCATTTTGGTAGCCAGCTCCATTTCTGTATGCAATTATTTTCACTGCTTTCTGGTTTATAGCTGCAGAGATCTTTTCTGAGATTGTTTGTATGGAGGTTTCGGTCCGCAAAGATGCTAGAACTTCTTCTAAATAATTCAAGGTATTTTCGGCTTCTAATGTGGATAAATCAGTCTTTAAGATAGGAAAGAATCAGATCCAATCAGGCTGCTGCTTTTATTAAATCAATACTGAAGTGAACTTCTTTCAATGAAGCTCACAAATTTAATTTAAAATTTATTCAGTCAACACTACATTTATTGAATTATAGAATATACTAATATCTACTCTGAATGTACCTTTGGTGATCACACCAAATCTCCAGGGCTTTCTGGTAGCTATGATTTGTTAAAGATGACAAGAGATGGCTAAAATCAAATTTTGTAGGAAAGCTAATGAGACATTCATGTATTTCTTTTAAAGATCATTGAACATATCTGTACACGCAACTGTTTAGGTAAAGATGAAACAGTTTTCAAAAAATATCTCCCCTTCTTCAGTGCAGAGCTCCTATTAATTATTTACTCTTAATACTAATATCTATAGGAGTTCCACATGTGCAGGCAAGAGACAAATATGCCCTGTAACATGTTTTAATGCTAACAGGAAAACTATTCTAAAATTTGGTATAGCACAAAATAATATTTATCACATTTATATCCCTAATAATAAATCTGCCACTCTTTTGACTTCCATTCAACAAGAAAGATATTAAGAAAAAGACAACAATAATTTTATACAGATTTTAAACTCGGCAATTAGTACATTCCCAGAATGAGAGACAGTGGTGGAGACTCTGCATACATGTCACATGCCACATACTGCAGCAATGACCAATTTATGACACATGTATTAATTAGCAGGAACATGCAAGGTTCTTTTAGAGCATCTATATTGCTGAGTGAGTAGAACCGCTCCCCCTCCTTCAACGCACTTTCTTCTGGAATTATGGGCAGTCATGTCCTCTCAGTATAGGATCAATGGTGGTGGTGAGAACTTACACTCACTACCCAGAACTGGAATGAGTGGTGTGGGGAACATATTGACAGAGGCCTTTAGTATCCCATAGGAATACCTGAAGAGGAAGGAAGCAGGTCAGACTTTCAAAAGACTCCCAACATCTCCCCCAGTGTAGCCATGGCCACTGTTCCTCTGCATTCAATCAATGGCCTGAAAAGTGCAGCCTCTGGAACACTGAGAACCTGATCTCAAAAAACTAGTGGTTGATTGTAAACATCCTACCCCTTTTCCAGGGCTGGAGTCCAAAGAGAGGGGATATACCATTCCACTATTAATCCATGGGTACCATGATAATATCCACACTGGCCCCATCCCCACTGACACCTCCAAAACCTTCCTGGTCTGTTCATCAGTGAACAGTAAAACTAAAAGACTATATGAAGGTTTACAGTTTGTTCAAGTGAAGATAGCAAAGTTCTGCAGTAGTCTAACAATGTACTATGAACATTTTCAGATTATTTTATAATCCTGAGTCTACAGTACAACTAATCGGAGAAATTAAAAAATACAAACCTTCATCACATTAACACACTTAAAAGGCCCCAAGGAGAAATGATTTGCTTCCTCAGAGCCAGAGGCACAGAAGAACATGCTACCAGTGGGTATTTTTTTCAGTTCTTTCTTTCCTCTTATGGCCCTTGTACAAGCCAAACATATCATGAACTTCTGCTTTCCACTGGGTGAAAGAAAACAGTAGCCCTAAAAAGAAGGGGAAATAATGATTTCAGTGCTTTAGAGTGTCTAGATGTGCAACAGTTCAGTTATCTAATTACTTCCTATAAGCATTCAAGATTTCCTCAACACAAGTCCACCTTTGCTAACCTTCCTGATGCTGCCAGTTAGGATATATGAATAGCTGTTGTTCATTTGAAATAAGACAAGGACACAAATGGCTTTGGATCTTCAGCTCTCACCTCTGGACATTGCAAAATGGAACTGATGTTGGAACAGAGCAACTATGACATCAGAGGAGAGTAACTGACAATGTATTCTTGCTTATTACAAATCTATGGATTAAAGTGACATAAAATTTGACTAGGGATTTTATCATCATTTAACCGTGTCCTGTTTCACAGCCATGATGTCATACTTAGGAAACAGAAACGTCTACAGACATACCTGCTCATTATATTACTTTACAAAGTACTTTTTTTTGATAGCAGGAAGAGAAGATTATGCACTGACATCTGAAGTGGAGCACCCACAGGGACAGCTCCCAAAGAAAAAGTGAAATATTTCATCTGTCCATTTCAGATAAATATAAATATATAGGTATACACATAAACATTCTACACAGCCTTTTGACTGCATTGATAGTGGATTAAACTTCCCTATGTCAACTTTACATACCTTAAAAATATATTACTTACTGGCTGGTCTATTTTTTCTCTATTGGTTACAGAGAATGTGCAAACAGAAGCATGATTTGCTGCTGTGATTTCTTGATCCAGTACTGTGCTGTAAAAGGCACTAAATACTCCTGCATTTTCCATGTAATGCCACTTTTGATTGGCAGCCCCATTGCTGTATTCTTTATATTTCTGTCAAAACATAAAAAGATAAATCCTATTCCTACACTATAGCATTCTGCTATTCAGTATCTGGCATGACTGCCTTGTGCTGTTAAAAAAAAAAAAGCCTGTGTTTCACATGAGACTTTAAATTCTCAAGTCCTGTCCATTCTGTGTGGACACTAAACATCTCATGACACTTTAAGTAAAAGTAGGTATTTGCCTCAGTATCTTTGACACATTTTCCCCCTGAACTCAGTGTTGTATGGTGGATTAGCTAATCTTCTGCCATGGAGGTGGCTACATTTCAGAAGTGGTGTATGTACAGAAGCAGTTTTAAAGTACTGTGCGATCCTTTGGGATAAAAGGGGTGCTAGAAACATAAAATACTGTTAATAAAATAGACAATATTAGGTGAGTGAAAAAGTGAAACTAATCAGCATAGGTGGTCTGCCATCAACATCTTGCTGTCTTTAAACTGGGATCTTCTTTCTGGGATCTGCCATCATGGCAGAAGACCCAAATAACCCAACGAGGTCATAAGAGAACAGAAGACAGGAAGGTGGTTAGGGTGTTAGCCTAGGACTTAAGTGACTGAGTTTCAATTCCTTACTTCATAATGGACTTCCTATGCAACCTTGGGCAGGCCACAAAGGTTAGATTAATTAAATGGGAGTTAGGTGCCTAAATCCTGTTGAGGAGCAAGACTTCTGTGTCTCAGTTTCATACCTATAAAATAGGGATAATAGCATTTCCTGACCACACTTGGGTTTTGTGAAGACAAATGCATTAAAGATTGTGAGGCACCCTGATGCTACAGTAATGGGAACCATATATATTAGGTAGCTAATGTTGATTCCTGGGAATGAAGTTCTGGGAAACTCTCTGATGTACTGTTTCCTTTGGAGACACTCCTCAAATTAAAACAAACATTATATCTTAATTATTTACAACAAACTTGTATGTGACTAAGGAGAGAAACAGAAAAAATGTCAACAAACTAAGAAAGTTGAGGGAATAGAAAAAGTTCCAATTCACAGTTGGAATGAACTCAGTGTGCATAGGAGACTCTGCTTTTTAATGTAACCTTGCCTAAAATATTCCTTAGCTTGAGTCAAAGTTCTTGTGTTTCCCTCCTCAAATGGTCAGAGCTTTTCAGAGGATCCTAGGTTTTGGGGTAATTCACAGATATATGCCAACAGTAGGGATCTCCGCTGACAATACTTAAAGGAAAAGGAAATATCCATTCATAGAATCAATGTATTTAATTTCTGTGGCTGTTCCCTATGTAATTATATATATAAGCCTCTGGAAATTTCCACTACATGCATCCGACAAAGTGGGTATTCACCCACGAAATCTCATGCTCCAATACGTTTGTTAGTCTGTAAGGTGCCACAGAACTCTTTGCTGCTTTTACAGATCCAGACTAACACAGCTATTGCTCTGATACTATATATCACATGTCATTCATTACAGGCCTATTGCTATTTTTCAAAATATGTCACATTGATATTTTTTCCCAGTCTTTTCAGTCAATGCCAGAATCCCAAGAGCATATTTGTATAGACAATATTTTATATTATAGTTGGCGTGACAGTTTCTGCTGGTCTAACAGGCATTCTTTAATACTATGCAGGTAAAGAAATTTAAGTACTTAGAATCACTTTTGGCATATAAAATTATTTAATTCATAAAATATATACATATAAAACCCTCCAGGGAAAATAAGCCATTTCAACAACAACTTCGTCACGCATGGCAGCTTGCTGCATGAAATATGAATGAGAAGCCATATGGAATTCAAGATTTTGAAAAACCCTCAGACTATTGTTTGGAGTTCTCAAAAACCACGAGTTCATGAATCTTTTTTTCTGTAATTTAAAACTCTTGGGGTCAATTCAGAGGGGAGCATAAGTAAGTCCTGAAAGAGTCTAAACTGAAGTAGCTGGTATCGCCTTCAACATGTATGTTACATGAAAACAGACTGCCTCTTGTCTCCCTTTGACCCACATTCACTTACCATATCACCTCTACAATTTGTCCAATGATTCTGAGCTTAAGTGAGGCTCAGCTGGTATAACTCATATATCAAGGAGCCAGAATAGAAGAGTTTACTGAAGCTAGCAGCTAACAGGAAGATGTAAGAAGATGTAAGTTAAAGCAGGCTACCCTCTATTTTACACCTTCTCATCCCTGCTTCTGGCAATTACTGTGTAAGTTACAACAACAAAGTCCTTTACACATCCTTACACAGGTGTAATAGGTCTAAAGAAAGTCTAACTCAGTGTAAGGGAATCAAAGTGTCAGGAAGTTTAGCTTACACCACCTTACACTTCACTTCAGGGTTTGGCTAATTGCTTTGCAGTGATTTATTTTTTTAAAAACACAACTTCCTAGCATTTTCTTTACCTGTGTATTAGTGATAATAAACTCCGAAAAACACAAGAGGCTGCCTGATACATGTCAATATCAATTCCATAATTATTTATGTATCCCTTTCTCTGCTCTCTTTTCCCCCCATCTACCTCTACATTTGTTTTTCACTCGTCCACCTCTGTTCCATTTTCAAACTATTGTTTCCTTGGAAATAGTCCTCTGAACACAGTATGATGGAGAGCATTCAAAATTAGGCAAAACAAGTTCAGCTATTCCCAATACAAAGACATTAAGGGTATCCATAAAAGATGTAGAATGATTAATAATGTCTCTGCTGAGCAAAAAGCTGAAAACAATGGGCAAAATAAGCGAGTCTTCCCTTTTGATTTTAGAGAGTGCAAGAATGGCAGCATCCCTGAGAACAACTGGCATATACAAAGAACTTAATTGAGCTGACTAGGGAAGGTCTCACCAGACTAAATTTAACATTTCTCACTTTTATTATATTGCATGAACTTTAAAATATTTGTCACAAACCAAGGGCCTGATTCTGCAAACTGTAATGCATGTGACTAATCCCTTTGATGTATATTATTATGTAAGTAATTTCCACCAATGGGCCTTAACTGCTGCAAGAAATAAAAGATAAAGTTTTCATAAAAAGAGTGGAAGCACACACAAAATACTTGAACAGCAAATTGGTTTCCAATAAAAACTAGTTTTGAGGAAAATATACTGTACGTATTCTATGAAACTGATTGTGCTACTAAAAGTCAGCTTGTGATAGCTTTTATCCCATTGACTAATGTCATAAAGGCATTGACAGAGATAATGGCAATGGTATTCGGTAGTAGAGAACGAAGCTGTAGCCTACATTTATCAGTTGCGTTGAAGACTTAGTGAATGATTCTGACATGCTATTACTCACAATTCAATGTGCCGACTTTAAATGCTCCTTACTTTAAAACTAATACGCATAAAATTTCACCTTGGCATTTCTGGACTCCAGAATGTAACTTTCATGTTGTTTTGATTGTTAATTTATTGGATACAATTATTTTAAATCTTTGCAACAGCTGTAGCCCTTGGATTTCCTGTGTTATCTATAGTATACAAAGCAC
The DNA here is from genome assembly GCF_007399415.2 of Gopherus evgoodei. Lineage (NCBI taxonomy): Eukaryota > Metazoa > Chordata > Testudines > Testudinidae > Gopherus > Gopherus evgoodei. Next base: position 95,040,938 of record NC_044325.1, read on the forward strand.
TATTCAAAGAAAATATGATTCAAAGCTGAATCGGTATCTGAATGCAACTGGACCCTGGGCCTACATCTCGGTGTACAGCATGAATTTTTGTCTCTTGTTTAAATGCAATCTCTTACCTGCAGAACAACAGCACACCTTTTCATGTCCAGAGCACATTTTGAATATCTAGGCTGTGTGCTGGGCATTGACACTGCTAGCACTAGATTTGGATCAGTCATCAAATGAAATGTCCTAAGAACAGAAAAATAACAGTGACACTATAATGTAAAAATGCAAATATTTTTATAGATTACCTAAATTCATTAGGCTTTCTTTTAAACTACTCTTACAGCTAGAGAACATGAGTGATGCCACAGTAATGCACACTTTATGAAGAAGTCTTGACAGAAGGATTATTAGTACATACCAAAATGCTGACATAACCCTTGGTGGGTTTGGTTCACAAGGATCTAGCTCATTTTGATTTTCAGATTTACCCCAAACCCTAAATTCAAAGCACAGTGTGAGTAAACCAATTACAAACTTGGTGAGTTTCTCTCTTTCTTCACAAATGCTCTGGCACTATCCCTTGCCTGACAGAACACCCTCTTCTTTTCTCCAACAGAATCTGCCTCAATCCTGCATTTTCGGGAACCGCCCTTTCCTCCTCTCGCTCTCAAAAGAAGGCTTCAGGACCAAAGACAGGAAGATATGTGCATGCACCTCTCCACCTTCCCTGATTACGCGATAACTAGAGACACTTCTCCTTTGACCTGGTGACATGTCAATGGCATTTTATTCCCATTCTGACATCTTCAGTGGGCTCCCAGCTGTTCTCTACCCCTTCCTGAATGCTTAGGGGTTTTCCTGCTAGCATGCAGTTCAGTCTGGGATAATTTCTCATGCACAGACTTAAATACAGCCAATGAAGTACAGTAGCATCAACTGAACTAGGATTAAATGCTGTTCTCCACATTAACACGAGAAAAGCTTATCTAACGCAAACAAGTTCTTATAGTCTTAACTTTACATCCAACTAATAGTACATAAATCACTGCCTACTACAAGATACATGAGAAAGCTCTGTATTCTTAACAGCATTCAGAGTCCTGCATTGCTATGTGAAGGGCAACTCTCCAGCCATACCCAATACCCCTTCTTAAAAACAACAGAACCTCCATGTGCAATGCTGCTAGCCTCTCAGATGCAAGTTGAGCATGTCCGGCTGGCCACCCATCTGCTATGGATATATAGGGGAAGAAGCTTGCCTTGCTAAAACCACAGAGACTCCAAATGGGACAGCAGGTCAACTACCTGGCTCCTGGAGTTTTGGGGGTGCCTCTAAAGACAGAAGAAAGCGAGGTGAAAAAGAGAGAAAAGAGCACTCATTCTGCTAGGAAGACACTTAAAAGTAAAGAGGGGGAGTCTGGTCCTCTTGGTGGGAGAGTGATAATGTGGGATCAGAAGCTTTCTCTGCGTTTATACCAAAATAAGCATTCAGGCCAATTTCCCTTGGCGTTAGGATTTGATGCAAAATGGTTGCAAAAGCTGAGATATAATAGATTTTTGGGGATATCCACTAACCCTTTTAATACACAGACAAAATAGAAGGATTTTCAAGAACATAAGAATGGCCATACTGGGTCAGACCAAAGGTCCATCCAGCCCAGTATCCTGTCTGCCAAGAGTGGCCAATGCCAGGTGCTCCAGATCTCTCTCCTGCCATTCATCCCCACCCTCTGACAAACAGACGCTAGGGATACCATTCCTTACCCATCCTGGCTAATAGCCATTAATGGACTTAACCTCCATGAATTTATCTAGTTCTCTTTTAAACCCTGTTCTAGTCTTAGCCTTCAACCCTGTTCTAGTCTTAGCCTTCACAACCTCCTCGGGCAAAGAGTTCCACAGGTTGACTGTGCACTCTGTGAATAACTTCCTTTTATTTGTTTTAAACCTGCTGCCCCTTAATTTATTTTGGTGGTCCCTAGTTTTTATATTACGGGAACACGTAAATAACTTTCCCTTATTCACTTTCTCCACACCACTCATGATTTTATATCTCTATCATGTTCCCCCTTAGTCTCCTCTTTTCCAAGCTGAAAAGTCCTAGCCTCTTTAATCTCTTCTCATATGGGACCCATTCCAAACCCCTAATCATTTTCGTAGTCCTTCTCTGAACCTTTTCTAATGCCAATATATCTTTTTTGAGATGAGGAGACCACATCTGTATGCAGTATTCAAGATATGGGTGTACCATGGTTTTATATAAGGGCAATATGATATTCTCCGTCTTATTCTCTATCCCTTTTACAATGATTTCTACATCCTGTTTGCTTTTTTGACTGCTGCTGCACACTGTGTGGACATCTTCAGAGAACTATCCATGATGACTCCAAGATCTCTCTCCTGATTAGCTGCAGCTAAATTAGCCCCCATCATATTGTATGTATAGTTGGGGTTATTTTTTCCAATGTGTATTATTTTACAATTATCCACATTAAATTTAGTTGCCATTTTGTTGCCCAATCACTTAGTTTTGTGAGATCTTTTTGAAGTTCTTCACAATCTGCTTTGGTCTTAACTATCTTGAGCAGTTTAGTATCATCTGCAAACTTTGCCACCTCACTGTTTACCCCTTTCCCCAGATCATTCATGAATAAGTTGAATAGGATTGGTCCTAGGACTGACCCTGGGGAACACAACTAGTTACCCCTCTCCATTCTGAACATTTACCATTTATTCCTTCCCTTTGTTCCCTGTCTTTTAACCAGTCCATGAAAGGATCTTCCCTCTTATTCCATGAAAACTTAATTTACATAAGAGCCTTTGGTGAGGGACCTTGTCAAAAGCTTTCTGGAAATCTAAATACACTATGTCCACTGGATACCCCTTGTCCACATGTTTGTCGACCCCTCCAAAGAACTCTAATAGATTAGTAAGACATGATTTCCCTTTACAGAAACCATGTTGACTTTTGCCCAACAATTTATGTTCTTCTATTGTCTGACAATTTTATTCTTTACTATTGTTTCAACTAATTTGCCCGGTATTAACATTAGACTTACCAGTCTGTAATTGCCGGGATCAGTTCTAGAGCCCGTTTTAAATATTGGCATTACATTAGCTATCTTCCAGTCATTAGGTACAGACGCTGATTTAAAGGACAGGTTACAAACCATACTTAATAGTTCCGCAATTTCACATTTGAGTTCTTTCAGAACTCTTGGGTGAATGCGATCTGGTCCCGGGGACTTGCTACTATTAAGTTTATCAATTAATTCCAAAACCTCAATCTGTGACAATTCTTCAGATTTGTCACCTACAAAAGCTCAGGTCTAGGAATCTCCCTAACATCCTCAGCTGTGAAGACTGAAGCAAAGAATTCATTTAGTTTCTCTACAATGATTTTATCATTTCTAAGTGCTCCTTTTTTATCTCGATCATCCAGGGGCCCCACTGGTTGTTTAGCAGGGTTCCTGCTTCTGATGTACTTAAAAGATATTTTGTTATTACCTTTGGAGTCTTTGGCTAGCTGTTCTTTAAACTCCCCTTTGGCTTTTCTTATTACATTTTTACACTTAATTTGGCAGTGTTTATGGTCCTTTCTATTTGCCTCACTAGGATAAGAAGACAATTCTGTGTTCTTGGGATCCAAGCATAATCTGTTGTACTGTATGCTTTGTCCAATATGGAGCCTTGAATTAGGAGATTAAAAGGGGACGGAGCAGATGAAGACAGACACTTTTCTCTGTATTCAAGACTACTGTTTTTATTTTATACTGCTGGTGATTGAACAGTGCAGTTTTTCTCTCTTTACGAGCCCACAATTTGTTTAATGTATCCTTCATCATTCTGCTGCAGTGGATTTCACTTCTCAGGGGACAGAAGTGAAGAAGGAAAGAGGAGTAGCGTACTGTACAGCAGTGTATAAAGCTAGTGGCATTTTAAGCATGCTCAGTATGTCATTGCATTAAAAGGCAAATGACATATGCATGCTGAAGTTTTCCTTTTCTCTTTTTGAAGGACACAGTGCTTCTGGATTCCTCAAATCCGCACTGGTCTGGAGCTCTAGCAGCAGTGCAATACATTGCCTCCTAGAATCCATATTTTAATCTTTTTGATTTAGGATGAGTGGATTGTGGGGAAGAGAGCACTTCACACTGCTGTCTCTCTCCCCTGTGGTTGAGTTAAGGAGCCCTCATGGGGGTGGTGAGGGTTTCCCTTGATTGGAGGGATTGTTGCTTTGCTATAAGTCTTTTAAATCTATCTATCTATCTTCAGCTTGCTACACTAGAGATTCATTTGTGAGATTCTTTGCTTTAACTTAATGGTTAGTAAGACAAGAAAATGATCAAAGCAGAACTATTGAAACCCTAATAAAAATCCTAAACCTAATTCTTTCCCACCCAATACACTAAAAATAACTTCAATAACTAGATAACAGTCCACCTAATTGTGTTTTAATGTATGATACAGAAAGCTTCTCTTTATAACATTTAGTCTCATATATCAGCGAACATGCTTGTACCTGTCATGATCTCTCCATATCCAGCGCTGATTGGTATCATCAGGTTTCTTTTCCACCAAAACAACTTCAGTCCCAGCATGCAGATTAGCATCCTGTACCCCCAAAACAAGCCCTGGGAATGCACAGTTTATAATCTGTTTGTCTCTAAACTCAAACTGCTGATGGTGAGCCTTATGCAATTGTGCAGTCAGCTTTGGTTGAGGTCTAAATAAACAAAATTGTACTTAGGGTTAGAAAAATACCCTGTTAACTAACATCAGTTACACACAACACTTATGACAAGTAGATTTTGCAGGATCTTTGTTAACTTGTCTGATTGTTTTCTTAACTATAGAACAAATGACCAGGAGTACATCAAGGGACTGGGTATGTGAGGGCAGGGAGAGGAACAGAGAGGATGGACAGAGGAAAAAGTAGAATGAAAGGGCTAACATAGGGAAAGCTATTTCCAAGACAAAGGTGAAAAGCATCCCGGCACTCATTGCCAGTTCTACTAGACTACAGTTCTACTATACTGGCTTCCTGAAAAGGCACAAAGAGGCAAACATCACCTTAATTTGGTTGTGTTTGTCTCTATCTGCTTCTGTAAAAACTAGAACAAATGTGCTATGGGTAATAAGGACTAATTTGAAAGTAGTCCAGCATGCCTCTACATCCTTGACTTTTAAATAGTCATTCTAGTAAATCTAGTTACATGCAGGTAACACGCAGATAAATAGCACGCAATTCTGAACTTCACGGAAATAAATGAATACATCCTAAAGTTATGGGGGCAACAAATTCCAGAACAGTAGTCCTCGAGTGAGCCCAAATGAATGATATCACTCAATCTCAGTGTACTTTTCTTAATGACATTTTGACTGCTTTTCATTTTAATGTAATTTAGGGATTTCCTTTCCTACCCATATTTTCAAATTCTTCTCTTTTCCCTTTCAGTTATGTACCCACTGTCCATATTCCATACTCCTGCCTCGCTCCTTACATTTTTTCCTCTTATTTCTTGTCCATGGTGTGCTACTTCTCCTTTGGCTGGGAGATACTTGCAAGTGGTTGTTAAATGCCCTGAATATCAAAGGCCTGACTTTTAAAACCCTGTCATGTACCTGCAATTTGCTATGGCATATAACTTTGGGCACAATTCACTGGGGAAACAAATAAAAACATACAGACTGAACTTGTCAACTAGGGACCTGATATAATGCCCACTGAAGTCAATGTAAAGACTCACAATTACACCAATGGACATTGGATGAGGCTCTCTGTGTCTACATGTCTTCATTTGTGTCCCCAAATAGATATTCCCAAAACTAAAAGAAGACCAGGTTGAGGTATCTTTAAAAATTAAGTGGAAAAGATTATTTTTTTTCAGTTAATGTCACAGGAAATTAGATATTAATGGGAGATTTGGATCTAATTGCTTATATATTATTCTAAAAGTTTCTTCATAAAGGACTAAATTCTCTTGCAGTGGTAGAGTCCTATTACTATTAAAAGGAGTTCTTCCTGAGTAAGGAAATTGGGATATGGGTGAATAAATACACGGAAGCAGAGCTTGGTATGGTGTGTGGGTCTCTGACTTTTTTTTGTCAGGTTCAGCATTACATTGTCCAAATGTGTATCAATTATATTGTAAAAGTATAATTCTGACCTGTACTTCTGAAATAACTCTGCATTTTCACAGACTTCTTTATCCTTGTCCTTCGGAAAACTGTTATCATCATGAAAATCACAGAAACTTTCCTGCCAGGAATATTTGGATTTCATATGCCAAGCATCTGTTTTAAGATGTGATTTTGCATGTGAATTACTGAAAAACATAAACCACAAAATGGGAATTTTGAAAACTAACAGAAATTGGAGTTTTGCATTAAAAAACAAGGGGGTTTTCTTTAAAAATATTACTTCATTTTGAGGAGACACTTTACAGGGTAACTAGAAGTAAAACAATTAGATCTTGCACTCTTGCATCAATAAGAGTTTTTTTCTAAGTAAAAATTGAAGGATTTGGACCATAATTTGTATAATAAGGTCCACAGTTATGGAAAATCTATTATAAACATACAGGGTGAAATCCTAAATCCCCTTGAATCTATGGTAAAACTTCCATTGACTTCCCTAGATTGTACCGAGGGACTTTCCATAAAGTAACGAAGATTTTTGTTTTCATCACATAAGAAATTTCTTAATCACACAGAGCATTATGTGTATTGCTGACACTAAAATGAACAGAAAGGCATGCTTTTGTACAGACTTGTATGAAATTTTCCTAGACCACGGGTAGGCAACCTATGGCACACGTGCTGAAGGCAGCACATGAGCTGATTTTCAGCTGCACTCACACTGCCTGGGTCCTGACCACCAGTTTGAGGGGGGCTCTGCATTTTAATTTAGTTTTAAATGAAGCTTCTTAAACATTTTAAAAACCTTAGTTACTTTACATACAACTATAGTTTAGTTATATATTATAGACTTATAGAAAGACACCTCCTAAAAACGTTAAAATGTATTACTGGCACGTGAAACCTTAAATTAGAGTGAATAAATGAAGACTTGGCACATCACTTCTGAAAGGCTGCCAACCCCTGTCCTAGACTGATGGACTACTCCAGCCCCCACTGAAGTTAAGAGAAAGAATCCCATTGACTTCACTGAGAGCTGGCTCAGGTTCTAGCAGAGTGGCCCCTTCAGGTATTCTTTCACGTTTACTTTGAGCAGTGTTGTTTCACAAATTTGTACAACGCTGACTATTATCCTATGAGACAGCAATACTTGCCAGTATCTGATTTATAATTTTCTATTATATACATTTATGATTGATTCTTTGCTGACATGTAGCATTTGAAGCCTCCTCGCCAACCTTTAATAAAACAGTGCCATCTATCGCCATAATTAGTAAATGCAACCTCTTTCTAGAGTGTCACTATCAACTGAATACACTTCAAGCTTTTCACATACCTCATTTCTTACACTGTCTGAAAAAGAAACAGTTTTTCTGTTTTGCTAATGTAACTACATTAATTTCAGTGGAATTTCACCAGTTTAAACTGGAATACTGGAATGTTGAATCAGGCCCGATGTTTTTACTTTGAAATAATTTTGTTAAGGATCTAGTGGGATTATGCATCAGAATAAGAGTTTTTTAAAATTTTTTACAGAGATTAAGATGGATTCTGTGTCTACTTGAGCACTGGATAAAGTAAATACAGACAAAACAATGAAGCAGAAAGCGCCTAACAGAACAGTAAATTAACTTTCTTAAAATTCACAAATTTGGAGAAATTTTGGAGAGTTGTGAGCTTGCTGTATTACTGGGAGGTTGTTTTTTACCTGCATTTCTACAACTCAGCACACTGTTAAGAGTTTTATCTTACACCTTTACATAACACTATTTTACTGTCCTTTTTCCGTTACTCAACATTCATTGTGGATCTTATTTGTGATAGTTGTGGACAGGATTTTTGCCGCCCCAAGTGGTGGAAAAAAAAATGCCTCGATTATGATCAGCGGCAGCTTCACCGTGCCGCTTTCTTCTTCCGCTGCAATTTGGCAGCTGGTCCTTCCCTCCGAGAGGGACCGAGGGACCCACAGCCGAATTGCCGCTGAAGAGCCCGACGTGCCACCCCTTTCCCTTGGCCGCCCCAAGCACCTGCTTGCTGAGCTGGTGCCTGGAGCCGGCCCTGGTTGTGGAAGAACCCAAGATCCTATTCCTTAATTAATAATTTTTTCATATTCATTTGGATACTTTGAATTACCCAGGCTAAGTTCACTTGACCTCCCTCCTTCTTCAAATAAACTGCACAAAGTATAGGAGGTTTAATATGTGGACTTTCTTAAATGATATAAATATCAATAACATTAAAATCAAAATTGCTGTGGAAATCATTTTGTTTTAGTCTAACCTTAGCTCTCCCAGCTTCCTCTTCTCTTACTACAGCTAACCTAACCAGTTTTATGAGACACAGATCTCAGAGACTGATCCAGTGATTATTAAAGTCAATAAAAAGGCTCCCATTGACTTCAGTGAATGTGGGATCCAGCCAAAAGGCTTGATCTTGCAAGGTGCTGACTGCCCTTGTATATTGAAGGTTTATTTTTGCCAGTTAAAATTATTCCTGTTTTTATTAAATTTTTATACTTAAAAATTGATTATTTTTAATTTTGACCGAAAATATGCAACATTTCAAATCCTCACAGCCACACTATTGGATCTGCAAAATGTCATGAAAACAAGAAGTTTGGGCAAAAAGAATTTGTGAATGCAACAAAAAGTCTTCAGTTTCAAACTCCCCTAATTATTGCTACTGTAAATGCCTTTGATTCTTACACTGTAAATGGATTAGACAGAATAGATGTAATGAAGTGCAGATTCTGCAAAATCTTTGTACAGTAGGCAGTGACATTTATCTCAAATGGAGTAACATTAATTATGCTGGGAAAGGTACACATTACAAAGATTTGAGTGAACTGCAGAATGAGAGCACATTATTTTTTAAAATGCACTTTAAATGGACATCTGAATTATAGGCAATCTTTGCACTACTGTATGCTTTACTTTTTTGTAATTCTATGTAGAAGTCAGATTAAGAAAATCTCTAAACTGGTTTGCACAAACCAAATTTTTAAAGGCTGTGGAGTATAACAGTTTTACTACTAAAATACAATGCATGAAAATCTACTCTTTTTATCTTAAGGAACAACCAAAAGGACCATACCTTTTCCCATCTATATTCTGCTGTGAGTATTAAAGCACATCTACAAATCCAACTTGTGTTACCTTTTAATAATCCCATAATAATAATAAACCATGCTTTCTGAAATTATGAACCACATAATTTTTAGTTTTGCAATATCAGATGATTATTTGAGTTGAAACCCAGATATATAATTCAAATTTGTAAAGTTAATAGGTTATAGATGGAATGTTTTCAGTTAAATCTCTCTAATATATTGAAATAAAGATCATCATAGCTTTTTACTTATACCCATCAAATAAGCATTGCATTATAAACACTCATCAGTAAACTCATTCCCTCTCTAGCAACTAATCCAATAAATTAATTCTTATTTCTTACTAGGCTTTGCCAAATAAGTTCGAAAAAAACCCAAACTGTTTGGAAACTCAACCCAAACCCAACCTAATCTTTTTGAAGGTTCAGAAAATTGTGCCAACATTTTTCAATGTTTATGTTTGTTTGTGCACTTCTGCATTGCTTGATTTTGGCCAAAACAGGAAACAAGAACAGCAAAAGAGTATGGAAAAGGACATCCTACTAGTATTATACCCATCAACAGCTAAGAAATCCCTTAAAATCTTGCAAGAACTTGATCTGATGAGACTTTAAAACTGAATTCCAGACTAAAATGGTTTAGATATATTCTATCAACTACGCAAACAACTAAGACCTTACATTTTTTTTAATGTTCATACATCATACAATGTGTTCTTTAAACCGGGGGGAACAATCTTTCAAACTTGTGTGCCAAAAGTTAGATATCTAAATCAATATTTAGGTACCCAAACAACTGGTCTGCTATTCAAAGTGCTTGTGCACTTAATTCCCATTAAAGCCAATATTCAACACCTCTGAAAATTAGGCCACTTATCTGAGTGCCTAAACATGGATTCTAGGGCCCAGCTTTCAGCTCAGATGAGGTGCAACACAAAGAGGACGTAACGCTGCCCTGAAGGGACAGTTTGGGGTTCTTCTATCAGAGAAATTCTCAGTGGTGCGAAACCAGGTCTTAGGATGCCCCAACTTGTACTAGGAGCTGGTTGGACCAGATACACCTTTGCCTTACTCCATTTAGCTACCCCAAGTGTGAGCTCAGTGCAGTTGAGGACGGAGTCCCTAGAACATGAACTCAGGCACCCATGTTTGAAATACTGCCTTTGAATCCATACATATGGACACCTCTCTGGACAGTATATTGTCCAAATTAAATAGATTTCAGCATTTCTGAAGCTAAAATTTGGGCTACATTGCAAGTTTTCTTCCACCCTCTCACCAGCACTGTTCAGTGTATTTATCCTTCATGTTCCTGTTATTTATCTTCCATTGCACATCTTAGCATAAATAGTTACCACCACACTCTTTTGTTCTTCGTCTTGCTCTCCTGCTGTCCTCCCCACTCCTGGCATCAACTCATAGCTTATTTCATTCTTCTCAATTTCTGTCCATAGCTTCTAGCTGATCTGTCTAACAAAGGCACTAGCAATTTCACATGCTGAGAAGGCACACAACAGATACAAACATGTTGCCAGTTTGCACCTGTTCAGTATTTATTTTTTTTTGATCAGCAAGTAATTTGAAAATATGTAAACAGCTACAACCTGGATGTTCAACTGAAGTCTTTTCTTCTAGTATGCCTATCACTTACAAATATGAATAGCACACATTCATTACAATGGTAGTGATTTTATAAGCACTTGCAATGGTATATTTTATGTATCTATTTCTGCTTATACCTACATTTATGTAATACAGCTGTTATGAAGATATTTTGGATTACTTACAGATCTGAATCATCTTTCATATTCAGAAACATTTCTTCTGTTTGATTTTCCTGCAGCTCCTCAGTTAGTTTTTCTTCTTCAAAAGCCACAAGACATCTATCCACACAAAGTTTGGCTCCAGCAGCAATATTGCTCCTTACTCCTAAAACTAGAACTAAATGCAAGTTTACATAATATTTTCTGCGAAATATTGTATATTTACACCATTATAATCAGCAGTGCAAGTAGGGCGGTCCGGTCCGGTATGCTGTACCAGCAAGATGTTTATAGCTGCTACGGCGTACCGGAAAAAGACAGGAGGAGCAGAACGTGCTGGGAACTCCTCTGGCACAGCTGTACTGCCCCAGCCCTGTCCTCTAGTGGGGCGGCTGTACAGACGGAGATACCCTGTGTGGAAGGGTTGGGGGGTGGTAGAGCTGCACAGGGGAAGCTGTGGGCATGGGGCTGCCCAGTGGTCCCAGGTACTGCTCCTTTCACTGCTCCAATTCCAAAGTCTCTGATGCAGCAGGAGGAGGACAGAGCCCCCCCACCCATCCCAGATAAGGGGGGGTGGATCATGGGGAGGGAACAGGGAGAGTATGGGGGCCCCAGGCTGGGGGCAGGGCAGGGAGGATTCAAATGGAGGGTCAAGTGAGAAGGTCATTTGCCCCCTGTTAGCTGCTGTCCCTGCCATGTACGGTAAGAAATGGATTCCACTTGCACCCTGATTATAATATAAGTCTAATCACAAAAAGTAGATAGCATGTTAGCATAACTTAAAGGAATGGAGATTATATTGTGTAGGGTTTTTTGTTTTGCTTGTATTAACACTTGAGGAAAAATACTTAAATGCTCATTAAATTCAATCATGGTTTAAGAATGCTGATCTATTTCACCAGTTTGACATACATTTCCAGATAGCTCTCTAACATTTTCTTTTTCATATCTTTTCTCTTTTGGCCAAATTCTGAAGTCCAGATTCTGATCCTACACTAGCATCAATCACTGATAATGCAATACTCCCAATTTACACTAATGTAACCACCTTGTGCAAAGTCCCAGTTTGAGTAGCCTAGGTCTGTCATGGGCCCAAGCAGCAGCGGGTTAAATCAAATCAACAAAAAAAGGCAAAAGAACATAAACATAAAATAAACGAGTTAAAAAAAACCCTTAGTTCTCAGGGATTTCACCTCCACCTATTCTCCTGGTGTCTCCAAGGATTTACAGTAACCCCTCACTTAAAGTTGTCCCAGTTAATGTTGTTTCATTGTTACGTTGCTGATCAATTAGGGAAAATGCTCGTTTAAAGTTGTGCAATGCTCCCTTCTAACGTCGTTTGGCATCGCTTGCTTTGTCTACTGCTTGCAGGAAGAGCAGCCTGTTGCAGCTAGCTGGTGGGGGCTTGGAACCAGGGTTGACCAGAAGCCCCTCTATCAGCTCCCCCCTCCCCTAAGTTCCCTGTGCAGCAGCTGCCTGCAGTTCAGCTGTCCCTCCCTCCATTGCCATGTGCTGCTCCAGCCCTCTGCCTTGGAGCTGCTCTCCAAGACTCTTGCTTGCTGTGCGGGGGGGGCAGGAAAGGAAGAGGGAGGCTAAAGTCAGGGTGTCCCCCTCTCCCCTTGCTCCTTCATCCTGCTTACCCCATCTTCCATAGAGCAGGGGGGACACACCAGGGCTCAGGACGGAGAGAGCTTGCAGTAGCTGCAGTCTCAACAAGCTGATCTAATTAACAAGGCAATGTACTTAAAGGGCAAATGCACATCTCTCTCTCTCACACATACCATGTGTGTCTCTGTTTGCAATGTCTCCTCTCCCTCCATTCCTGCTGCCTTATAGAGTGAGAGAGTTAACCTTTGAGGGCTCAGTCAATTGCTAGTTCATCATTTTGCTTTAAGAGAGGGGGAGGGATAGCTCAGTGGTTTGAGCATTGGCCTGCTAAACCCAGGGTTGTGAGTTCAATCCTTGAGGGGGCCACTTAGGGATTTGGGGATTGGTCCTGCTTTGAGCAGGGGGTTGGACTAGATGATCTCTTGAGGTCCCTTCCAACCCTAATAATCTATGATTCTATCCCACCCTCTGACTCCTCCACCTCAACCAAGCTTCACAATCATCATCAATGATGCAAGCTCCTCTGGCAGATTTTTATTTCTCCCTTAAACCTCTTCTACCCCTTGCTTCTGCTTCTTCCATTTTTATACTTAGGCCTGCCCTCGTTAGCTACAGCAGCTGGGGGTGTCTCTTTCCACAACTGAGATTTCTCACAGTTGAGCCAGAGAGGCTATTTTTGGTGTGGGCAGACTGGGAGGATTCTTAACCCCTTCCTGCCTGTATTTTGTGTGCAGGTTTGTAGACCCCATCCCACTGTCTCTTAATTTGTCTCTCTCTGCTATATTTTTTCATTATAACTTTGTAATTGTATCCTTAACTCTGTAAAGCGTTGTCTATCTATTGGTTTCTTTACTGATAATGAGAGTTCCACATGCATCAAGGGCATAGCACTTCTGTAGCACCTTCCACCCAAGGATCTCAAACAATTTAGAAACATTAATCAGTTAACAGAATAGCAGCCGTGTTAGTTTGTATTCACAAAAAGAACAGAAGTACTTGTGGCACCTAGTACTCCTGTTCTTTTTTCATTAATCAGTTAAGTCTCACACTATACCTGTGAAGGAAATAAGTATTTATTTCACAGATATGGAACCAAGCCACAGGCAGATTAAGTGACTTGTCCAAATTCACACTGCAAGACAGTGACACATCTGAGAGTAGAATTCTGATCTTTTAGCTTTCGGTTCCTGTGCTTTAAGCACTCAATATACCACTCTGTTTACTACTTCAATGGTTCATAGGTATTAAGATTACTTTTTAGTAACTATTTCTCCTCTATATTGTAAAACAGAGACTTACCCTCGTTCATACACTTAAACATTTTCCCCCGAGACGAGAGTTATTTTTATATAAGGAAAAAAGCCATATTCATTATGGCACAGTATAAGAATCCTCATTTTTCTGCAGTCCCAAGGTAGCAATATAACTATACCACATAGAACATCTATACATCATACATAATGCACGAGTTATTAGTTTCCCTTTCAGCTTAACAACTTATTTTTATCAATATTTAAAAATAAATAAAGATTTGAAACATATTATGTATTTACTTAATGTCTAAACATTTTTGGCTCTGAAATGTCAGCATCCTGACTTGGGCAGCTGGGACTGGGTCAGAGGAGGATCAAACCTGACACTAACAGTAGAAGAGGAATCTGTAGTCAAGTTCCAGTCAGGGGTATATACCAAGGATCAGAGTCCAAGTCTCAGTTCAGGGTCTGGTTAGGAGGTAAGGTCAAAGCCAAGAAATACACACTGTTGCCTGGACACTGCCTGAAATGCTCCTTAGGTTTATATAGGGCAGGGAGTCTACCAGGAGCCATGAGGCTGCTGCCTGTTTGACCCCTTGAAGTGGGACTTCCCCTGGTCTGTGTCCTCAGATGGTCATGAGTAGTGGAGCACAAACTACTGACAGTTGCTGCTGGTAGTATGGTGTGGTCTGCTGCCTACCAGCTCTGCAAGTTTGAGACCCAGTTGGCCGTATGTAAACACAATAGCAAACTACTAATGTGGGTATTGCTCTTTATTTAACAAAGGACTCTGTGTTTCAGACCTGATGCAGGGGTTGATCCTGAGAAGTGGGTAATATTTTTATCTGAAAAAATGAACTAAATCCTTAAAGGTCAGAAATTTGGGCTGGTTTATGAATTAGCAGAGAAAGATCAGTCCCCTCTGCGGTATGGTGGATCTATATTTGGGGAAGAGGTGGGTCAGAGTCAGGGAGACATGCATCAGTTCCACACCACCCTGAAAAGGAATACTTGAGAAAGTTAATACACCCAGAAGGCTTAACTTATAAACTGGTGTTTTAGATATATGTTAAAATTACTTTTTTCAAAGACGTTATTTGCTAATAACTCCTGTATACTTTTTGCTAAGACGTAGATTACACGGTAGTAAAGTATGCTTAGCTTTCTGTTTAATAAGGTATGACAATTCTTGATTATTAATTAGATACCAGTTGGTTACTGAATTATAGTTATTAACTATAACTATAGTTATTGTTTAGAACCTATTCCTGCAAACTCTTAGTCATGTGAGACATCATTGGTACTGCTAATACTGTTTGCATGGGTAAGGCTTTGGAGAATATAACCTTTATGCACTATGTAGTACATATATTTCTATTACGTGATGTTATCCTATATGGATGTCTTATAATAAAATAATAATAGTAATAATTATTAATAATTAATTCATATTTGGCTTTCTTTACATTAATATTAAATATTTATTGCCAAGAGCAGACACCAATGAAGATGTCAAGTATCAGAGGGGTACTCGTGTTAGTCTGGATCTGTAAAAGCAGCGAAGAGTTCTGTCGCACCTTATAGACTAATAGACGTATTGGACATGGTTTCCCTTTAGTGTTTAAAGTAGCCGAGGATGCTGTAGTTTTATCATTGAACATAAAAAAGATACAGTGAAACCCCACTATAATGTGATAATTGGGGTCCAAAAAATTTGATCGCGATAAATGTAGGCTCATGTTATAGCGGGGTTATGAAAATTACCATTTCAAGCTGGTCAGTTTCAAGCCGGTCAAGTTCTCTTGGGCAGAAAACAACGTGCATTTGTGAACTGCCCATAATGGTAACTGAAAGGGTGTAGCAATAATTAGTGAGAGCACAAGCTAATCAACCTATTAAACAAGCCAGAACCACCTTTGAAAACTGGAGTTTTGGGACCTGACAGACGGGCTGGAGCGGCTCTCGAGAGATCTGTACAAAGGTGCTCAGATGATTCCCCTCCACTCGGAGAGCTGATTGCAGCATTTGACACTGAGGAGTTGCTGATATTCAGAGAAGAGTTTGTGCCACTGTTTCTGTAGCATCCTTCCAAGCTGCCAGCCTGCTTCAGCAGCAGGGGCTCTCAGCCATGCAGCGAGAGAGGCAAACACTTGGGGAGAGCAGAGAAGACATGCAAGGGGCAGAGGAAAAGCGAGAAGCAGCTGGGGAGAACGGCTCTTCTTGCCAAAAGGGGAAGCAGGGGTAGGAGAGAAGAGGCAATGGGGAAGGCACATGTCTTTTCTTTTTTTTTTTTTTGTTGCTTCAGAAGTACTCCAGCCACTTTTTTCTTCTTTTTTTTTTTTTGCTTGGGACAGCAGAAGCCACCTTGTGATTGCATTATATCCGAATTTGCATTATAGCGGAGTTTCACTTTAGTTCTAAAGACCCTGTCACGAACAGGGCAGCCAGTCTTGGCCTGAACATGCCTTTAATCCTATGTATGGTACTCAATGGGATACCTCCAAATTTTGTGCATATATTGGATTTCCTTTGGATCCAACCCCAAGTGGCATGACATGGTGAGTATATTGTCTAAACTCCCCAAATCCCTGTAATTTAACCCCACCAATGCTGATCTAATTCCTGCAGCAATACACAACTTCCAAAGCTTTGCAAGTATCCAAATTCGGAAACAAGTACACATTTCAGACAATCACAACTATGCAAGCAGATCATGCCTACAGGGGAAGTTAATATCCACACAAACTGGATATCCTACATAAACACTGGCAATCAAATGAGATGGAAAGTACAAATATATGTGCCACGTATGGAGACTACTGCAGAAAACACTGGTTTACATGACTAGATACTTAGAAAAGAAAGATTAAACCACTGATGGGCAAGAGGGTGGGAGAACCTTAATATTTTCAAGTGGAGTGGGAGAAAGGCTACTTCTATTGGTAGTGATCCAATTAATAGTTTCAGTATTGGAGATGGCAAAAAGGATTAGCCAATATGCAAAATTGGAGGGGGGGCTCTCTTACACTAATTTTAGATGGGCATGTGAATTACTTTGATTTTTCTTTCATGATAGACTTTATTGTCCATAAACTCCTATGAATAAAAGTAAAATTATATGTGTCTTTCTCTATAGATGGTTATTCTGAGAGTATACTTCAGTATACAGAATTGAGGACCGGGAATACAGGACTACTGGGTTCTAATCTTGGCTGTGCCACTGACTTGCTGTCTGTGACCTTACACAAACCATATAACCTCATTCTACCTCAGTTTAGCCATTTCTAAAATGGGTATAATACTACTCATTTAATGTTTATTGGTTGCTGTGAGATCCTTATATATACAAGTGCAAGTTATTTCTCTCATCTACACCTGCAATACTGATTTTAACACTCAAACATTTTTACACAAAAGCAGCTATTTCCCCAAAAATATGATGAGGACACATTGAGACAATAATTCCCAAGTGCAGTAATGAACTAAAATAACTAAATGCTTACTTTCAGGGTTACGCATGATACAGTAGGCATGAATTGCAGATATATCTGACATTAAATTATTGAGTAGGAGACGTTTTTTGTGCTGAGCCATAGTCAAGTGTGGATCAATCCACGGTTCTCCACATGACACATACACCTGTAACAAAGACAACTTGTTTATTAGCTTCACATTCATGAGGAGATATCAAATACTATGTTCAATACATAATATAATTATGACTGTGAAAACATACTAATAATAGCTCACTTATCACTTGGTTCCCATAGTAAAAATGAAATATTAATAATACAGATATTTAAAAAATATCAGTGAAATCTAACAATCAAGATAATTGAAAAGTAGTTCTTTTGCATTAAACGCTGAATTAAAAAGGAGAGGACAATTTGTCTTACAAACAAGATGTCAAAAATTATGCTTTCAAGTTTAAAGGACATTTTAAGATTGTCAGTACAGCTGAATTTATAGAGTATATTCAAGTCAAGGTCATATGGCACTGTGGACATACAAGAAACCACTAGTGCTTAATTATTCTACCTTAGACACCTAATTCTCTCTCTCTCTCTCACCCCTCCCCTCCCCAAGAAAACACAATTTCAAAGCAGTTTTCAGAAATCCCTGGCACTATTTCAGAATCTCCATTCATTGCTTAGGTCTGTTAGATGTTTTAAAGGAAACTGCCATTTTCATGGTACTTCACTGACTGGGGCTGCATTTTATTATGCAAACTAAGGTCCCGATTTTTCATCAGGATCTGTTAATATTGTCCTTGCAGCTACAGGAGTCTGCACAGGTGAAGGGGTTCAGATCCCCTTGCAGGTTTAACACCTATGATTAAATTCTGGCCCTATTGAAGTCAAAGGGAGTTACACCTAGGATTTCCCTAGTCTAGAAATACTTTAAAATATAGAGAAGATTCTGATAATTATATCCAATGAAGTTATCGGAATTATATAATGAAAAATCAGTAACATTATTTTAAACACAATTAAAAAAAACATGAATTCAATAGGAAGCCAGCATCAAATAGGGTAGAAAGCTACCATCTTGACAATGTAATGATGCATCTAAAGATGCCATCCTACAAGGTGCTATTCTACTTTGGTTTTCCCATTAGAAAGTGCTTTGACAATGGAAACACTCCAAGGTAAAAGCCAGGTAACAAATCCCTCAGTTCTCACGTAAAAGCCAGGTAACACTCTTAAGTAAAAGCCAGTTCTTTTGGCTTGCAGGTCCAGAGACAATATGAACAGACATTGGTCATAACGGCCATTATCTCATACTGTATGAGATAAAGGTATGTTTTTGGGAAATGGGGTTGTAGTTTCTGTATTTTTGACTGCATGGATTACTTTAAATTGTTTAGAAACTGAGATCGTTGTTTAATTGTTGTTTATTAATCCACAAGTGGTGATGATGCCTTAATGAGTGGAGAAGGGGAGAAAGAAGTGAGTAGAGTCAGCCACTGACTCAAATGCTGCTAACTGGGCCCACTGTATGCCATAGCACACACAAACAAAGAGTTAATGTAAGATAGTGTCCCCAGCATTCTGAATTAATATTATTACTTGAGTTGCCATCTTATAAAATTTTTCTTACCAGCTCATCTCTCTCAAGACCTTTCAAAAGAAAGAGTTCCACGCCTTTTTCAGTGAACAATCTTCGAGCAGCAGCAGGTAAATTCAACATTGCAGTACATCTTTAATAATGGAAAACAGACATACCTTCTAAATATGCTGGATATGGGGATATTATAGTACAGATACTGTAATCATTCAAGTTCTGTATACATCCTTTCAAAATTTTTCAATTACAAAGAATATTTGCAAATGTAAAAACAATTATTAAGCATATTGTTAAACACTGACAATAAACTTAGCACTTTTAGAACTTAGGTACTTTTAGCTGACGTAGCCACAGGATAATGAGGGAAGTACTCAACCTAGCTAATTTTAATAGGTGTATCATATTAAAGCATTTGAACTATGAGATAAGAATATACTCCAATGAGTCTTGCTTTAATTTTTCCCATTAAAATGGCAACATAAAATGTATTTTCTATGTTTTCAACTGACATCTCTCCTTTATACTACTATGATTCAAAATCCATTCAAGTCAATGGGAATACTACTGTTGTCTTGAATGGCCTTTGGATCTTGTCCTCTGCCCCTGATTTAGGACAGCACTTAAGCACATACTGAAATGCAGTCCTGAACAGGGATGGACTTAAGCGCTTTCCTAAACAGGGGCTTATGTGCTTACTACTAATGTTTTTTAAAATGATATGTTGTCACCTTTAATCAAAACCACTGTATCCATTACCTTTTATAAGGTTATTTAGAAATAAAAGTATATGAATGAAAACACATAAAGCAATTGTATTAGATGATTTTAAAGTGAGCTACAATAGTGACACTACTCTTTTCCTGAGTAGGTTGTGGGACATAAACTATAGATATAAACAATGAGGTTTGGGACATGTGGGTTGTGAGTTCAATCCTTGAGAGGGCCATTTAGGGAACTGGCATACAAATCTGCCTGGGGATTGGTCCTGCTTTGAGCAGGGGGTCCCTTCCCTGAGCTCCCTTCCAACCCTTATATTCTATGATTCAGTCTTCTGAATAGAAATGGCTATCACACTCAAAAATGTCTACATGATATTGCCTTCATTTTTAGTATAAAAATGCACATTTGCAAGTTTTAAATACAGATAACCAGGGCAGGCGCTTCCATTTAGGCGACCTAGGCGGTCGTCTAGGGCACCAGGATTTGGAAGGGCAGCAGACTGCTCCGGTGGACCTCCTGCAGGTGTGCCTGCAGAGGGTCCGCTGGTTCCGCGGCCCCGGTGGAGCATCTGCAGGCACGCGTGAGGCAGGTCCACCAAAGCCGCAGGACCGGTAAGCTGGCCCTGTGCCTAGGGCACCAAAAACCCTGACGCTGCTCCTGCAGATAACAAGGAGTTATTGTGCTCCAGGTGATAGATTTCATAGAAATTATCTGGCTTTCATTTAATTTATAAAATGTATTTACAATAGGATAAATCTATTTCTAGTATAATTTCTCTAAAGATAATTCCAGTATGACAGGGATATCAATATATTAATGGAAAATAATATATGCATTTGAATGTTTACTTGTCCAAAAAGTGCCGAAATTCTATCTTGTATATCTCCATTCCAGGGTCTTCATCAGGATGCATTTTCTGGTTCTCCTTTGTTTTCTGTTTCTTTTCGGGATGAATATTTCTAAAGCAAATGAATACACTTTTAATTGGCAGTGTGCAAACTCTCAGTTACGCGAGTGCAGTCTGGTCAAGAGACTCAAAAGTGTGAAAGGATCCACTTGTGTGTTTTTCAGGGTCAGGAGCACTCTTTACATAGAAAAACAAAACATCCCTATGTATCTAATTTGGTAAGTTTTACAATGAACTTAGTCACACATTTGTGAAAACTGGATTTTTATACATGGTTGCCAATCAAATGCAAAGCTTTATTGCATACTAGAATCTGAGAGAATTTGAATTTGTCAGAGTACAATATCAGTGGTCTCTATTACAACAAAGTAAATCTAATCAGCAGAATTACTACAAATTAACACTGATGTATCTGAGATCAAAATCTACCCTGAACTGAATTGCTAATTTAGTATTTTCTTGTGTGAATTCCCAATATGTCTAATATTGATCTGTTCTCATTTCATGGGGATTTATGCCCTAAATCTTATAAGTGGAGATGACGACAAACCCCAAAAGGCTTAGACAGCATTTTAATGTGAGAAAATTTGTAAATCCTTAACTAGATTTAGCCCAATATAAATAGGCACAACTTAATTGACTTCAATGGAGTCATGCTTACTTGCTTGCACCTGAACTTAAATTGGTCCCAACACATTTGAATTTAACATCCATTTTTGCCAATAAAAGACAGAGACTGCAGGAAGAATATCTGTGAGCATTTCTGCTAGCTCATGCAGCATGTGTTAAGTAAAACTGTCACCATGAAAATATCAACATTTACCAAATTACCATAATGCCATACACTTCCTTATTATTTCCTATTGTAATCATAGGGAATTAGTGCAGTATCTCAGACACTCTAGTGTGGTAACTATCAGTAAATGATGAGGTATGTTTCTCAGGATATGCTTTTTACTTTGCTATCAATCAAAATAGTAAAATAAATAATGGAGTCCACTGTATGGGAGCGTGTGCATGAATACTACAAGCATAGCCATATCACATAAAGAATCAGCCAATCAATAAAAAAGTAATTTGGGTCATTTTACAACAAATGGAGGCTCCTCAGCAGGAAGGCAACTCATATTACAAATCACTCTTAAATTTAGTTAGATTTCGATTTATTCAACCACAGACTCCATAGTGAACTAATAGTGTGTTTGACTCAGAATAAATGCACACAAACAGTGAAATTCAGTTGAAGCAGAAATACAGTGCAATATTATTATTTACACATTGCCATAATTGTACAGTGGCTTTGCCAAAATATAAGAAGGCAGGTTCCTGCTCTGAAAGATTCATTCTTTGCTTCCATCCATAGTTTACACACAGTATTTATAACATTTATATATGTCAGGTCACCTAACAGTCTGAAATACCCTGAGTTACCTATTGATGTGAGCATAAGTTAATGAACCTAGTGGCAAACCTTGAGGACACTAATTAATTTATAGATGTTTAGATTTCCAGTTTCCTAATGTAGTTTGTGGGTTGACAAGGAAGCACTAGGCTGAGGAGGAAAGAAGTTTCTGGCTGCTGATAGGCAGGACAAGTCAGAAAACTTAGAAAGAGCTAATTTTGATCTGTTTCCCTTGCTGGAAAGTACCTCCTTCCCCTCTCATGGTGGAGGTCGGGGGGAGGGGGGGAAGCAGGTGGGCCATCAGGACGTCAGGCCTGAAGTGGAGAAGCAGCCAGTAAAGTGAGATGACAGATAGAAATGGGTGGGAAGCATGAAGCTCTCTGCCTATTTGGGGAAAGTAAGATCTTGTGGTGCTTGTCATGGAGCTAATCATGGGAGATGAGGCAAAGACTGAAGCCTGTCTTCTCAGTTCCATTCCCTTAGTGTAGAACTCTGAGGATGCATAATTTTTTTCTCAGCATTCTACAAGTTAAGTTCTAATACTTTACACTGGGAAAAATGTTGCCATAATTTCAAAATACATTAAACATTAGTGTTTGGCAAATGTCAAAATCAGAATGACACATTATCTAGTATCATTGCCTTGTGAAGGAAGGACCACATAGGACATTAGCATAAAGTGACAACAATATATTGTGCGGAGATCAGGGCCCTGACCATGCAAAAGTTTTTGCACATACTTAATCCTAAATATGTGAGTAGTCCCATTCACTTCAGTGGTTGTGATGATCAGTTTTTCTATTTCAAATGACCTTCAGCTTCATAAAAAAGTAAGCACTTTGGTAGAGTTTCAGAGATGATTTCAGAAAGGGTAAAAAATAAAAAAAGTCAGAAATTTAGGATTATTCATTAACTTTCTATGTAAAAAAGATCTGAACTATTTTAAGAGCACTATATTCACATTTTAGATATAGTGGAATGAACTAATTATGAAATGTATGCCTCAAAGATTTCAATTTCAGGCTTGACTTTACTTTGAAAATTAATTTTTTACTTTATCATTTTTGCAGGCAACTCAGTGGACAGTCTATCTGAATATTACTCACTGTTCAGTGATGTATGAACTATATTTAATCAATGTGAAGAAAATAATATTAAACTATTATCAGAAGCATCAAATGTTCTAAAAACCTCAAAAAGAAAGGTCAAAAGGTAACATCTTTGCTAACAATATGAGAAACAATGTATTTAACTTATTCTTTATATCAAAGCTTTTAAATGAGTTATGAATTACTATCCTTTTGTCATATAAAATGAAAATAGAAATTATGTTCTTTTTACCAAATATAATTGGTATTGTTTCAAGACATTTTATTCATATACATATTAGAAAGCAAAGATATTTTTTCAGTATTTTCCTAAAAAGCGTTTTAAAATAACTATTTCAGCGCTAAACAATCATTTGAATAGCTGACTGCAGATTTTCATGACACAAGACTTATACAACTACATCCAACAAAGATGTGGTCATCATGAAATCACTTGTTATGTCAGAGAATTAATTGTTTCATGACAAAGTAAATGTCAACAAAGGTAACTATCTCATGATAAATACTGGTAACTCTTCCCCCCCCCCCGACATTTTTATCAATACTCCCCCACGCTTTCAAATTTCCTCTGCCATTCTGGTTTCATCTCAAATGATGATCCAGAGAAAACCCTTCAGTATGGACTTCTATTCATTCATTCTCCACTTTTCTCACTACTACTGGATAGAATCACTATCATGTGGTCTTGGTCTTAACTTTGATAAGATAGCAAGACAAAGGTAGTTTGTCTGTTTTTCCAGAAGATATGGAAAAGCAAACACAGCCTTTCATTTCTAGATTACTGCTTCAAATCTAGTTGTTCAGGAGCCTATTCTACATGAAATGCATTGAAGGTTTCAGTTAATTTCCAAGCTAATCGATGTCAACATACTAAAAAATACTTTCACAATGTGTGTCCTGGTAGCTGTTGAGATGGAGAGGTCAAATATTTCATAGGTTACATGCCAGAGCTAGCCTCTACAATTCCTAGAGGTGGTTTTACTAGGTCAGGATAGAAACACATGAGCCAGATTTTCAGCTGTTTGTCACTCAGTGTAACTCTTCTGATATCGATGAACCTATGCCAATTGACAGAAGCAGACGCTGTCATCTATTAGTGTGAGGTGGAGAATCTTGCTGTGTCGCTTTCCATAACCTACCCATTTCAGGCCAAATAGAGGATTCTGATCTCCATGATTTTAAACAGTGCTACCTAGTCAGTCATAAAGCAGGAAGTTCTAAAACACCAGTGTGGCTTGCATCTTCCCAGATAACGAATGCATAAGCTCAATCTTGCATTCTGGCTTCAATAAAAAGAAGCTGCTAATAAACTTGGGTCTCCCTGCACAGCAGCATAATGTACTGTCAGCAACAGACTTTGAGCAAGCAGGCCTTTGACAATTTAAGGTCACACATCATAGGTTAATGACCAAAGAAGAATTCTCAGCATAAATTAGTCTGAATTAATTAATAAATAGTGCGTTAATTTTTTCTTTACTATTTCAAAGTAAGAAAAGTAGTTGTTTTGGGAGACTGTACTGTTACTTTTGTATAAATTCTTGGTTAAATTATTAGTAACACATTGTAAAGTTATTCTAAGTGGAGATATACGCAAGTTAAAGTGAACCATATGTCTTAAGAAATTATTTACTTTATGACATTATTAAAATAAATTGCTATTTCCTTACTGTCTGTTTAGCATATTTGTAACATCAGGTCCAATGATGGTGATAGCCTTGCTTTTGTCTCTGTCTCCATTGTGCAAAGCTCTCAGTCTCATAGGTATGTACCAATCTGACTTTTTGCCAGCTGGTTTCTTAAGTGAAGGGCTGTTTGGAACCAGCAATCCCTCAATTGGCCAGTCAAAATCCTTTAAATAAAATAGCAAAACATTAATTGAGTTTAATACATGTAATTGAGTTTAATCCAGCAAGAATTTTGTTATTTTGGTTTTTATATTGTTACACAAACCATTTAAATGTTTTTAAAGTTAACCTTAGTAAAGTTCTTTGATGGCTGAGGTATAAGAACCTCATAGATGTGGAAAGACAGACAAAATTAAATATTTCCAAAAGCACTTATGCAGCTATGGAGTTCTGGCTTCTCAATCTTGGAAGGGAAAAAATGACAAAATCCTCAGAGTTCTCAGTGGAACAAAGAAAAGGAGAAAGAATGCTGGAGTATGTCAATAGTCTGAATCAGATGCCCTTTATCAGTATATAATAAACCTCAGACATGAATGACCAAAGCTTCTCTGTAGTTTGGGAAGGAGGGATTGTGTTAAAGTAGGATTTTTTATTATTTTTCCACCATATAGAACACATCTTAATAACTATGGTCCTGATCTTGTAAACACGTATGAAAGTAACTTTCTTACTGTGAGTAGTCCCATTAGGTTGTAATAGTTAAATTAAGCACATATGAAAGTCTCTTCAGCATCAGGGCCTATACTATTTCATGGAAAACCTCCATGTGATTGCACAGTATCCTTGTAACAACTACAACAATCACTTCAATGAGAAAGTATTATTAGGAAAATGTCTAAGAATAAGTGTTTTTCCCCTTTATTAATCACACTGTCTCCTTTTGATCTTCACTTCCTCTCCCCCTCTCACATTATTTTGTTCCTACTTTTCCTCTTTCATCTCCTGGATATGCTGCCCAGCTACCTATTTCCCTCTTCCCCTGGATATTCCTTTCAATTTCCATTACTGACACCTGATTTCTCTCTGATGGGCAGCTCCTGACTGATTGTTGGTGCTCAGGAGTGCCATACTTGAGAGATTCTGCCAAAGGGCAGGTTGCTAAGTTGTCTCTCCTCTTTGTTTCCAGTTACTTCTTGGGGCATCCAGACTTTTTTCCCCCCAATTAAGAGCCTAGACACCTGAGGAAGCAAAGCTATAAAAAACAAGCAAGAGGAACCAGCACCATGTGATCTGTCTGATGTCTGCAGATCTCCAGTGGCCACAGACTACAATTTGAGCGCAGCATGCACCTCAAGGCGGGGAAGAAGAGGGAGGCCTTTTCTGGACTAGCAGTATCAGCTGAGTTGGTGGGGTTCAATAAGTCATTGATCCTTGTGCAGCTGAGGTGGGGAGGTTATATAAACCCTGCCCCTCCAACCTGACCTCCCGCTCATGCTTCATTAGCAGTTGCAAAGAGTTGGCAGAGAAGCCTGCCATGGTTACATGGCTATGCAGGGCTGGGGGTCCCAAGAGATTCCATCTGAGATCACCCCAGGATTATAATAGAGGGCAACAGTGGCAGGCAGCAGCAGGACTCCAAGATCATGCTGTTGAATTAATTACCGGAGGAAGGAGGAGGTCCAGGAGGTCCCACACAGGTCAAGAGTTGACAAAGGGCCAGTGTTATCTTGATTAATTTGAGATTAGGGCCACCAAATGAGGACTTTGGAGATGATACAACGAAAGAGCAACAAAGAGTCAATCGTTACAGGAACATAAGTACAGTGCATCAAGTTAATGTTGCTAGAGCATACTTAGCTGCTGGAATGCCATATTTTTAGTACTTGATCTCACAATTTAATGCTGCATTCTCTATTTTTTGGCATTTCATTTCCTACCTAATTTACTTTTTTTTAAGGAAAAGATATATCCCTTCCCAGGCCATAACCTGCTGGGCGTTACTGAACTAGGAATCGGTACTATATATAGTTCACCAGTTCCACTAGATATATATATATTGAACTGTTTTAATACAGTAGAAATACTGCCTTTCATTAAGAACAGATGCCTCATCTTTAATTTTTTGATTGGTAAATACTGTGAATATTGTAGATTTAAAAAAAAAAAATCTGTTTGAAATCTAATAAAGTTCTGAATAATTTAGTCTATAAATACCTTCCCCTGTCTTCAAAGTTCCCTTTGCTAGTCTAGGATTTAAATCCTGATTTTCATATATTTATAATAGAGGGGATGGAATCTTCAACTTTTGCTTTGTCAATATTAATACATTTGTACCAAATTCATGAGAGTCACTGGTGGCTAACAGCGCTCTGCAGCCTGACAGATAATGTTCACTTAGAGGAACGGACAACTTTCATTTTAATTCCTGATGAAGTTTATTTTTCATCAACAAAAAACAATCTGCTATGTCTAGGTCCAGTATGGCTGAATATTGTTACATTTAGGGTCCAGTTCTACCACAGTAAGTCATTCTAAGTAGTACCTTACTCCATAACTAGACACATTGATTTACGTTTTACAGGTGGCAGAACTGGGCCTTTGTTTGTTTTTCAAAACAACCAACCAAACAAAAAATGCTGCTATCATTTAAAATAACTGAATACCAATAAAACCAGCTAAAGTTTAAAAAATTTAAAGTACATACACCTCTATCCCAATATAATGCTGTCCTCGGGAGCCAAAAAATCTTACTGTGTTATAGGTGAAACCGCGTTATATTGAACTTGCTTTGATCCGCTGGAGTACGCAGCCCCGCCCTCCCGGAACGCTGCTTCACCGCGTTATATCCGAATTCGTGTTATATCGGGTCGCATTATATAAGGGTAGAGGTGTACTATAGATCTGAAGTATGACCTAAGGAATAATCTCTAGGAGAAAAATTCAGCCTTGTGCAATGTCCCTTTTACTGCCAGCCACTGTTTGACTCAAAGGTGAGTATTGCTACAATCAATCATGAAAATATAAAAGCCAAAAGAAAAAATAAAGTAAATATTACCTTTTCTATGAAAAGCTAAACATTGAATTGCACATTGCCATGGATACTGTGTTCTATTAAAGTATTGGTGTTTCAGAATTAAAGACTGGCAGAACAAATCTTAAAGTTCCATTCAGTTTGCAATAATTTATTACAACAACAGACATTTTTTGCACTAGCACCAGCATCTGTTTTCATTTATTCTTTTCCAAAAGGTGAAATTTGCATGGCGTGCTTGGCCAGTATATCACATCTGTTCAGCTTCAGTGGATATTTAGCAAACTAAACAAACTACTCCATATGTTGTGATTTCTTGAATGCATTAAATTACCTCATTAAGTTCTCCATTTGGAAGGATAGGCCACATATATGTCAGCTTATTCCACAGCGGATTCTCCACTTTGGAATGTTTCCACTGACCTGGTTTAGTTGTCCCTTCATGCTTTATAGCCCATCTGAAAAAAAATGAAGTTGAATCTCTTTTTTTAGAATTACATTTCCAAATGTGAATAATTCTTGAGCAGTTTAATTACAACTTTCTCTCCAGAGGTGGTGCAGAGCAAAATCCTAGATATGGTTTGCACAGCCAACCTCTTCAGATGGGTGAGCTAACACCTTGGAGCAGAAACCTCCTGAACCTGGAGGTTTGAAATCCACCTCTCAATCTGAACTTCCTCAAATCTTGGAACATTCAGATTTGACCCACGCCAGAGATAGATTTTTGAGCTTTGCAACTGGGCCACGATCCCGCAATTGACTGTGTACAGTTGCATTCAGTTGCAGGATCAATGCCTGGAATTCTCATGTGAGTTTTGATCCTTCTCTTTGAATAGTTCCTTGAGAATACATAATGTTGAGAGTGATGGAATGCACACCATGTTAGCCATTAAAGCAGTTTTCATACTGTGCCTAGTTACATACCACATTGAAGTAAGCGATAAGTAGCTATGAGTTGTAAGGTTAAAATGCCATTAACGACTATCTACATGCATCAGAATGTAATGTAATTACGGTGCTCATATAAAAAGAGAAAAAATCAAAGCATAATCCTTTATAAATATACAAATATAGGCCCCAGTATAGAAAGGGCTTAAGCACCTGCTTATCGACAAATGTGCTTAAGTCTCACCAATTTGACTTATGCATATACTTAAATTTAAGAATACACTTCAATAACTCTCTGAATAGAGATGCTCTCCTGAATTTCAGCCATAATATCCAATATATTGTCCAACATCTTAACATAAAACTTCCTTTGGTTTACTTGCATTCCAGATTCCAGGTTTATTAAAATGATGGAAGATTTTGATTTATAATCTTGATTATTCATTCTGAACAGAATCCTTAGAATAGAAACTAAGTATATATTTTTTTTTCTTAGTAATTTGTATTTTGTATGGGGCGGTAGCTGCCAGGGTCAGTAAGAAGTTTTCTTGCGTTCCATGAATTTCTGCACGTCCTTACAGGTTGTGAATCCTCATTGTTTTCCTCTTCTTCTTTGTAACATAATGCGGATTTCCTAAAATCCCCTCTTTTATATTTCTGAATATCATAACATCTTCCAAAAAGAATATTGTTTATCTGTGATTTCCAGCACACAGACTCTACATTTCAAAAGGAGCTGTTAGAAAGAATTAGTGGAATAAACAGAATGGGAATCAGGCCCTCCTGTGGGTTTAACTGGGACTGCTGGTTAAAACCGAGGCCACTGAGATTAAAATGTACCCATGGATTACTTGCAAATGAAATGACAGAAAAATAATAAAAGCAATTTCAGCTAGTAAATTTCAAAGAACAACATAAGAGGATCATGTATACTTGTTACACAAGCTTACATAACCATCATATTTGATATTTTCTCAAAGCTCCATGACAAAGATTGAAATGTGGCAATGCAGAGCAAATGTTCTATGGCAGGGTAGGCAACCTATGGCACGTGTGCCGAAGGTGGCACACAAGCTGATTTTCAGTAGCACTCACATTGCCCAGGTCCTGGCCACTGCTCTGGGGGGCTCTGCATTTTAATTTAATTTTAAATGAAGCTTCTTAAACATTTTGAAACCTTATTTACTTTACATACAACAATAGTTTAGTTATATATTAAAGACTTATAGAAAGAAACCTTTTAAAAGGGTTAAAATGTATTACTGGCACGCGAAACCTTAAATTAGAGTGAATAAATGAAGACTCGGCACATCACTTCTGAAAGGTTGCCGACCCCTGTTCTATGGCTACAGAAGAGCTGGAAGACATCAGACCCTGCATAGAAGCAGCTGAAGCCCTTGTACAATTTCACTCCAAAAAATACTGGCTACATTTACATTTGTGCAGCGCTGGGAGTTACAGCTGTGTTCGTACAGCTGTGTAGGGACAGCGCTGCAGTGTGGCCACACTGACAGCTACCAGCGCTGCAGTGTGGCCACATTTGCAGCATTTGCAGCGCTGTTGGGAGTGGTGCATTGTGGGCAGCTATCCCACAGAGCACCTCGTCCCATTTTGGCGCTGTGGGTTGTGGGGAAGGGGATGGAAGGATGCGGGTCATTCTGCTTCCTGTCCCAACGCCCCGTGGTGCATCGCTACAGATCCCAGCAGTTTGGCGCTATTGTGAGTCTGCAGTGCGATTTCTGTTAGAAATGGAGCCCGAGCTGCTGAGGACCTTGCTGATGAATGTTGCCAGCACATCACGCTTGGCAGTTGAGCTATTCCTTCAGCTCCAAAGTGACAGTGAGGAGTCAGATGATGATATTGATTTGCCTGACATGCAAG
This sequence comes from Gopherus evgoodei, assembly GCF_007399415.2. Taxonomy (NCBI): domain Eukaryota; kingdom Metazoa; phylum Chordata; order Testudines; family Testudinidae; genus Gopherus; species Gopherus evgoodei. Next base: position 95,071,429 of record NC_044325.1, read on the forward strand.
ACACTAAATTGCTTGTGGCAGTAACGGACGTGCTCAGCATCGTGGAACGCTGCCTTTGGGCTCGGGAAACAAGCACTGAGTGGTGGGATCACATCGTCCTGCAAGTCTGGGGTGATGAGCAGTGGCTGCAGAACTTTTGGATAAGAAAAGCCACTTTCATGGGACTGTGCGAGGAGCTCGCCCTCACCCTGCGGCGCAAGGACACGAGATTGAAAGCTGCCCTGCCAGTGGAAAAGCGGGCGGCTACTGCAATCTGGAAGATGGCAACTCCAGACAGCTACCGATCAGTCGCGAACCAGTTTGGAGTGGGAAAGTCGACCGTTGGAATAGGGTTGATGCAAGTTTGCAGAGCCATTAATCGCATCCTGCTAAGAAAAACCATGACTCTGGGGAACGTGCAGGACATTGTGGATGGCTTTGTACAAATGGGTTTCCCTAACTGTGGAGGGGCGATAGATGGGACGCATATTCCTTTTCTGGCACCACCCCACCTGGCATCCGAGTACATTAATCGGAAGGGGGTATTTCTCTATGGTTCGCCAAGTACTTGTGGATTACCGTGGGCGTTTCACTGACATTTACTCAGGATGGCCTGGAAAGGTGCATGATGCACGCATCTTTTGGAACAGTGGCCTGTTCAGGAAGCTGCAGGCCGGGACTTTTTTCCCAGACCGCAAGGTCACAGTCGGGGATGTCGAAATGCCCATTGTGATCCTTGGAGACCCCACTTACCCCTTAATGCCATGGCTCATGAAACCATATACAGGGAAGCTTGACAGGAGCAAGGACCGGTTCAACTACAGGCTGAGCCGGTGCAGAATGACTGTGGAGTGTGCTTTCGGCCATTTAAAGGGATGCTGGAGGTGTCTTTATGGGAAGCTAGACTTCAGGGAAAGCAGCATCCCCGCTGTTATATCCGCGTGCTGTACCCTCCATAATATTTGTGAAGGGAAGGGTGAAACATTCAGTGAGGAATGGACCTCCAAGGTTCAACGCCTAGAGGCTGAATTTGCACAGCCAGAGAGCAGGGCTACTAGAGAGGCCCAGCACAGGGCTTCCAGGATTAGGAATGCCTTAAGGGAGCAATTTGAGGCTGAAAGCAAACAGTAATGTTTGGTGCCTTGCACGGGTGTGAAGTGCAGTGGTTACAATGATTTGCAGTGCCTGTTTTTCCCTTGGGGTACAATATTTTTCACTTTCTGCAATAATAAAAAATGTTTTAAAGGCCAAGAAATCATTTATTCAAAATACAGTACATAAAAGGGCAGGGGGTTTGGGTGCTGAACTGTACATTCAGAGGTTTGAATATGTCCTGCCTGGATTGCTGTGCAATGCCTGCTGCACTTCAGGATTAATATGCTGCATGGTGATGGGGGTTGAGTGCATAGGGTAAGGGTCGTAGTTCTCAGGGCTGGTAGGTGAACGTACAGGTGTTGGGGGCAGCTGGTGGTGGTAAGAACCAGGCTGCTGGAGAAAGAGGTTTTGAGCAAACACTGGGGCACAAGGGAGAGAGCTTTGGGGGTGGGGGGTTAGCACGATACTGATCTGCCTGCATGGCTACGAGAGACTGCATACAGTCCGTTTGGTGCACCAGGAGGCTTATCAGCTGCTTTGTGCTTTTCTTGGTAGCCAATTCCTTTCTCCTGCTTTGTGTTTCCCTCCACTGATGAATTTTCTCTCTCCAGTTCTGCAGCCTCTTATTCTCTCTGGCATACTGATTCATAACTGCTTTCACCAAATCTTCTTTGCGTTTCCTTGGTTTACGCCTCAAGTTCTGTAGTTTTTCAGCAGGCTGTGATAGGGCCGGAGGATTCAAGGACACTTAAAAAAAACAGAAATAGAAACAATGAATACAGAGGCTGCATTGTTTATTATCACAGTGAAGGAGTTTGTAGACTATTTGCAGCATCATTTACACATAGCAAACATAGCACAGACAGGCCACAGCAGCGAAGACATGGTGAGTAATGGGGTGAGTGTTTCTGCCGCAACTCACCTGGGAGGGGAGCTGCTTGAGTCAGGGCTCACTGTTGTTTCTGTGCATTGGGGAAAGCAGAGAGCAGCTGGGGGGACCTGTACTGAACACCACCCCCACAATTGCCACAGCAGTTACTCCTCTGGGAAGGGGAGCTGCTTGAGTCAGGGCTCACTGGGGTTTCCATCCATTGGGGAAAGCAGAGAGCAGCTGGGGGGAAAGTGCACTGAACACCATCCCCACAATTGCCACAGCAGTTACTCCTCTGTGAAGGGGAGCTGCTTGAGTCAGGGCTCACTGGGGTTTCTGTGTATTGGGGAAAGCAGAAAGCAGCTGGGGGGAAAGTGCACTGAACACCACCCCCACAATTGCCACAGCAGTTACTCCTCTGGGAAGGGGAGCTGCTTGAGTCAGGGCTCACTGGGGTTTCCATCCATTGGGGAAAGCAGAGAGCAGCTGGGGGGAAAGTGCACTGAACACCACCCCCACAATTGCCACAGCAGTTACTCCTCTGGGAAGGGGAGCTGCTTGAGTCAGGGCTCACTGGGGTTTCTGTGCATTGGGGAAAGCAGAGAGCAGCTGGGGGGAAAGTGCACTGAACACCACCCCCACAATTGCCACAGCAGTTACTCCTCTGGGAAGGGGAGCTGCTTGAGTCAGGGCTCACTGGGGTTTCTGTGCATTGGGGAAAGCAGAGAGCAGCTGGGGGGGACCTGCACTGAACACTATTCCTACATTTTCAACAGGATTTTCTACTGCCAGATATACCCCTGCTGCGTGTTACCTGGGAGGAGAGGGAGGGTCTTCTACAGCAATGTGGATTCCACCCTGTTTCCTATGCAGCTTACCTGTGCACAGCAATGGTCCCCCCACCCCTCGCGGCACAGTGGCGCGGAAGCGTTAGCCTGATTGGGACAAGGACCACAGTGGCTCTCTCTATAAACCTGCGCAAGCGCATTGCCCACACTCTGGCTGAAACTTTTGAAGAGATTACCGAGGCCGGTTACCAAGACATGATAGACCAAATCAATGGGCTATTCCACATCTAGGCATGCATGCATGCAGCCATAACCCCCCCCTCCTCCTCTCCCAAAACATTTCCATCCTTAAACTAAAAGCTGCTTACCAGGAACCTGCTCCTCTGCTTCTTCTTCACCAACAAGTTCCAGCTGCTGCGACTGGCTAGCTTCCCCCTGGCTTGAGAAGAGCTCCTGGCTGCATGCCTCCTGGGACTCCGGGGTGTCTCCCTCCACCCCAGTAGCCTCACTCTCAGCTTCCTCTACACCCTCCCCCTCTTCTCCCTGCTCTGAACTCTCCATCGTGGTCCTCGAATTGGCAGTGGGGTCACTCCCAAGTATGCCATCCAGCTCCTTGTAAAAATGGCAGGTCATGGGGGCAGCTCCTGAGCGGCAGTTTCCCTCACGGGCTTTGCAATAGGCACCCCACAGCTCCTTTACTTTAACCCTGCACTGCAAAGCGTCCCGTTCATGGCCCCTTTGCAGCATAGACTTTGATTTCTGCCCATAGATATCATAATTTCTACAGCTGGAGCGCAGCTGTGACTGCACAGCTTCCTCACCCCAAACACTGATGAGGTCCTGCAGCTCGCAAGTGTTCCATGCTGGGGCTTGTTTGGGGCGTGGAGGCATGGTCAGTGATTGATTGATTGATTGCACTCCACACCTGGCTGAGCAAACAGGAAGGGGATTTTTAAAATTCCCAGGGCATTTAAAGGGTGGGTCACCTGAGCGCAGGGCAGTGGAGTGCGAAACGAAATGCAGAGTGGCTGAAAAGGTATGCTGGGATACCTCCTAATACCCTGGAGGCCAATAAAAGCGCTTTTGCTGGCCACACGATGACCAGCACTGCATCACCAGCGCTGGAATCGTTACACCCCAAGCAGACCAGGTGTACAGCCAGCGCTGCAGCCAGGGAGTTGCAGTGCTGGCTGTGCTTTGCAAGTGTGGACACAGAGTGAGTTGCAGCACTGTAACCCCATCATCAGCACTGCAACTCTCCAGTGTAGCCAAGCCCTGAATATTTGCAGACATGCTCTGCTTATTGCCATTTTGGTTTTCCAAAACTGAGAAATCTCGTAATTCCTGAATGCAGTTTTTTTCATATTTGGCTACCACTTGTAAGTCAGAGCAACTGGAAATAACAGAAAATTCACTCAGGAAATGGGTTTGGTTTTGGTTTTGGTTTCGTAAGGACCAACCAAGAATAGAGTGAACTTGTTCCATTATGTTTGCAAACACTATAGGAGAAGTGGATGCTGCAAAAATGTGTAGGGTCCCAGTTAATCAGTACACAAAAGCTGAACCTTTAAGAACTTACTTGTCTATTTCTAAGAAAAATTAAGAATGAGCAGAGAAGTGATCTTAGTTCAGTACTATACATACTCTCTGGAATCGATTCTCTACTCAAGGTATATACATCATTGCCATGGAGAAGAGTTTATACTGTGCATACAGTATATACAGCATATGAAAAAATTCAGTTGGTATAATATATACAGGGTTAGATCGCCATTGCCTTGCACCTTTTATAGTCATTAACATCAGTATCAAGTGGCTGTAAAATGTCACCAACTCATAATAGTGGAGTTTCATACCCACTTGACACTGATGTTAATGACTACAGAAGGTGCAGGGCAACCGAGAAGCAGGCCCACCAAATTTTAGCATACAGCATATGAATTTAAGCTTGTATTATGCATATATAGAGACTTTGGATAGAAAATGTACACAATTTACTAAATATACTGTAGATGTTAGTGTGATGGATGTGGAGCTGCTCTGTAATAATTTGTGAATACTGTATTTTAACCTGGTTATTAGGATGTCTACTGCATTAAGATATTGGTTTAGGAGAGAGATAAGGTGGATGAGGGAATATCTTTTATTGGACCATCTTCTGTTAGTGAAAGAGACAAGCTTTTGACTACATAGAGTTCTTCAGGTCTAGGAAAGAAAACCAGTGTGTCATATTGGGAAAAGATTGTTAAGCATAAGATGTACCGCCTTGTAATGGACCATTCAAAAAGAAGTGGCCCATTAACATCTCTGTAGTCACAGAACAAAGGAGGGTTAGTGGGTTACAGATTGTTGTAAAGAGACATAAAACCAGTACCTCTACTGAGTCCATGATCTTCAGTGTCTAGCAAAGTTATGAATTTAAGTTCCTAAGCTCATCTTTGTGAAAGGTTCCTTTGAGGATGAAGACTGAGAGGTCAATATAGAGTGATCATTTTGTAAAAAGTGTTTGCCCACAGGTGACATGGTGTTTTTATCTTTTATCATTTTTATGTGTGAGCATAGTGATTGTCTATGTGAGCATAGTAATTTTATGCTGTAAAGAAGTGGTGTGGTCCCCCGCCGCCCCAGGGAGGGATGAGCCCGGCTAAACCCCTCTACATATCCACATAGTTGTTGTTGGGGTATTCAGTGCATTAGATGAGATACATCACATGTTGTGATAGGCATGTGAAAGAGCCCTGGATCTTAAAAGACGTGTTGTGGGGCTTATTGATCGCTGTAGCAGAGGAGATATCTCTGCAGGTTGTGCATCTGTTGTTCTGGCACAGTGTAGTGCCACATTGAGCTGGTGTGTGGGGAGCTTGCTTCTGACTCAGGAAGGTTGGGAGGCTGTTTGAAAGCCAAAAGAGGCGGTTTGGGAAAGATTTTTTTCAGGATGTGGTCCCCATCAAATATAGATTGTAACTGTTTAATGATGTCCTGTACAGGTTTCAATGTAGGGTGGTAGGTGACAACTAGGGTGGTACTGTCAGTGGGGGCTTTTTTTCTGTACAGCAGCAGGTTCTCTTGGGGTATTTGGGTGGCCTATTCCGTGATGTGATCCACTTCTCTGGTGGAGTGTCCTTGTTTGGTGAAGGAGGTTTTAAGTGTGTTAAAGTATGTATTTTGGACTTTCCATATTCTGTGGTATCTGAGTGCCTGTCTGTAGATAACAGATTTCTTGGTGTGTGGGGTGGTTACTGGATCTGTGAAGGTAAGTGTGGTGATCCATGGAGTTCTTGTATATAGTTGTCTGCTCCATAGTTGAAGCTGATCATGGTGTCAAGGAAGCTGATGCTAATGTGGGAGCATTCTACACAGAGTTTGATAGATGGGTAGTGGTTGTTGAAGTTGTGGCAGAAATCTATGAGGGAGTTTAGTTCATTTGTCCAGAGAATGAAAATATCATTGATGTATGTCAGCTATATCATTGGTTTTATGGTGCATTTTTCCTGAAATCCTTCCCAAAATTTAATAGCAGTTTGTAAGGAAAATTTTACAGGAACAAGAAGGGGAAAGAGGTGCAGCTAGTCCTGTAATTGTGTCAGTTAAGCAGTACACTAATGCATGTGTGTTATAGTGATAACCCTTTTTAAGTAGTATATATGTTTGGTATTATGATATATAACAAACCAATGGTTCCAAAAGTGGGGTCCCCAGACTCTTGGGGGTATGGTTTATACAGGTATCTGTCCCTTGAGCCAGGGCCAAATTATGCCAGACAGGGTTCCAGCACTTTTGCCAGATGGAGGATGCCATTTGTTCTCAACACAGTCCTCGACACAGAGGACTCCACACAGAGTTACCTCACATGTACCATGTGTGAGAGGTCATGCTGGCACCGGCATTCCTATGCTCAGAGGGTGGGGATGGGCTGTTCTGATAGTATCCGAAATGACAGGGGTCCGGGACACTTAGTAAGATGCCAAAGGGACTCCTGGGGAAAAAAGCTTGGGAACCACTGTAAAAAAACATTAAAAATTGTATTCTAAAAATGCTCAAAGTATGCCTTTTAAAAATACAGACATTTACAACATAAATTTTTCTTCTTCTCTTGGCCCATTGAACCTATCTCTTATAACACACAGAGTACAGGGCCAAATTCTGCTACACTTGTTTATGCTAAATAGTTCCTCGTTCTGCAAGCTGTCCCACTGAAATTGATGGGGATATTTTTGGGGTAAGGTAGTACTCAGTGTAAGTAAGGCTGGCAGAGTCTGGCCCAGAATTATGTTACTCCTGGGGGAATTCTGCGCCAAAAAATTAAAAATTCTGCACACAATATTTTAAAATTCTGAAAAATTCTGTAAATTTTATATGTTAATAAATAAATATGGCTCCAGTATGGCAGTGGGGAGTATACGCCATTGGCTGCATTGAAGTGGGAGGTCACCCTGAAGCCTCCACCTTCCCCGCTATGGGGACTCAGCAGTGAGGCTGCACTTGACCCTGACACAGTACAAGAGCTGCACCTTCACCAAAAACACCCCAGAGCCCTGCCCCTCTGCACAAGTTGCACCAGGTGTGGTGGGTAGGCTCAGCCCAGCAGGATCCAAGTGTGGAGGGGCTTAGTGTGGGGGGATTGAGGAGTGGGGGAAGAGGTTTCCATGTGGGGCAATCTGGGTATGGGCAGGTCAGTGGGAGATCTGGATGCATAGGGGCTCATTGAGGGGTTCTGGGTGCAGGGGAAATGGGACTCTGCAGGGGATCCAGGTGAAGGTGGTTGGGACCTAGCCAGGAGCTCTGGGGGTGGGGAGATGGGGCTCGGTGAGAGGGTCTGGGTGTGGGGACTTGATGGAGTGAGGGTCCAGGTGTAGCTGGTGGGGCATCAGTGGGGTGGAGGTCTGGGAGTGGGGGGCTCATTAGAGGGATCCAGATGTAGGAGGGGGTAGGGCTTCTCAACGTGAGGGTTTGATAGGCCGGCTTAACGGGGGAGCCACAGCTGCTGCTGAGGGGATGCTGCATACCGGGCTACCACTTCCCCTTGAGATTCCCCTACCCCCTTTTATTCTTCCTCCCCAACCCTCCCTCCCTCACTTCCACATTCCCCTCCCCTGCCCTGTTCCACCCCCTTCCTTCCTCACTTCCTCTTCCCCCTCATCTTCTTTCTCTCATTCTCACCTCTTACCCAGCCCCACCACGGGCACTCACTGTTGCACAAAAAACAGGAAGGCTCCCAGCACACAGAAGGGAAACATGACTGGCACTAGGACCCAGGAGGTGGCGTTCAGCTGCAGAGTCAGGGCAGCCCAGAAGCAGCCTTGCAGAAGCCTCTACACTTGCAGAAATGGGGTGGGGGAGGCAGTGGCACGTAACCCCATGTGCACCCCCCATGCCTCACCACTATTTGGAGGGGGAAATCCCCCCCCGAAAATGTGCCTGTGGTCGCCCCCCTGACTAATACCCCCCGCGCAGCTTCCCTTTGCTTCCCTGCCATTTTCTATAGGGAAGCACAGGAATTCTGCGGGACGGGGGGGGGGGGGGTCCTGCGGGTGCGCAGTCATGCAGAATCCCCTCAGGAGTAATATTATGTGAAAAGATCTGTGAATAAACCTACCAACACAGATAAAAGTGGATTTGTGGAAAATGACAGCTTTGATGGTTTTTCCTCATTATTATTATTATATCATCTTTTCTACCAGGAAGGAAGATGGTTTTACACATAAAACTACTATTGTGCCCACCAAAAAACAACACAATGTTTAGGCTTTCTAAGCCCTTCAGTACTTTAGTTTGACAAAACAAGGGAGACTGCTGGGAGATATACCTCAATGCACTACAAATCCATTCAAGGGTGTCCAACAGTCAATAAGACTCCACAAGATGCCTGACTAATCCTCAAAGGGGGACAAGGTAAAAACTGAGGATGATTATCAGTGTGGTGCATAGGGGCAGCAGTTTGCCTTCATGCTATTACACGTAGGATTAGGTCCAAACTAATGCCAATTAAGTTGTGAGCCCAGGACTAAAGTGGGACAAATAATGCATAGGACTTTGTGCATGCTTTCTGCACCGGAGTAAATTTCATCTTGAGAGAATTTTCTGCTAGACAGGCCTGCCAGGATTGTCTCAAATAGTTTTTCTGCTAGGTGGGGGAGTTACTGAGGGCAAGACTGAATTTTCACATTTTTTTTAAAAACCTGAATTCAAGTGCAAAGAATTCGCTAAATGAAATCAGAGAATTTGGTAGAATCCTGCATGTCAAGTATTTTCTTGTTTGAAAACCTTTGCAGTAGAAACTCCACAGGATGGAATTTCAGACTAATTTCTTAGGACTAGCCTGTGCACTGCCACTAGGGCTTCCCCTGGCACACAGCAGTACCTATAAGGTACTACAAATCCATTAATATTTTTATTTTGTGGATTTAAGAATTATCCTTAATTTTTTTTTAAATGTACAGCTTTATTTTCACTCTATTCCTAATAGTGCTGGAAATAGAGAAGAAAGAAAACATGTCACTGACATACTCTTGAGGCCAAGGCTCTTTTGGATTCAATAGCATATCCATGGGTCTATGATGATTCTGCCAGGTTTTGTATATTATTGTTAATGAACATTCACAGCATTCACCAAAAGGTCTTTGCAGAAACTGCTATTAGGCTGCCAAATTTCAGCACAGTGTGAATTTTTATAGCCAAGTTATAAACCCCTGAAAATTGTGATTTTATACATGAAAAGCTGACAGATCCTCAACTGCAGTGGCATTAATGGATGCAACTGTAATGACTGTATATGTGCATAAAATAAATTATATCCTTACAGCCTTTCACATGTTTGTAGTATCACTTATCACTGAGGGATTTGAAAGTCATATAATTCCCCGAAAACACCACTAGGTGGAGGCAGTGATTCATAAAATGCCTCCTGACAGACAATTTTCTAGATGCTGCACTGCAGTTACTTCCAGTTAACATAATTTAATATCCCTGTTCAGTGTATTACTGATGCAATTGTGTGGGTTATTTTTTCAGTAGATGCCTCACAGAAAGTAAAATAAAACTATTCATGCGCTCAATAACTAGCAAATCTCTCGCTCGCTCTCTCCCTCCAGCACAGACACAGAGCTCAAAGCAAGTTTAAAGACAAAGTATCAGAAGTTTAACCCCAGACTTGATATATGTGTTAAGAATATTAATTACGGAAAAAAGAGAAGAGAAGGCACATCACTTACACTTTCATTTGAAGCTACGAGACAGCCTGATCTATGTTTTTAAATCTTCAGTTGTTGAGATTTTACTACTTTGCTAGCAAAATTATACCCAATCTTTTTTCCAAACCAGATTTGCCTTATCTGTTCATTTATTTTCTCCTGGTGAAGTCAATAAGGGCTTACATGTGCAGGACTGGGCCTTAGGTGGTATGTCTGGCTGTCCTTACTACAGAGCCATGTCCATTAAATGGCAACAGATCCAGTCTTCTATGCTGTCAGTCATGAGTAATGACTGATATCATAGGTCCTGTCCCTCTGCTCCCCCCTCAAAACAAATTCTTTTGGACTCTTTAAATGACGATGTAGCAATATAATATTTAAGGTGGAAAATCACTAAAAAAGTGTAAAGGAAAGGTCACACGAACAGGGAGAGCCAAGTTGTAAGATATTTTGGCCTAAACTTTCAAAGTGACTAGTGATTTAGGATGCCACAGTTTTTGAGTGCTTTGTCTGAGATACCATATGTGAGCCTAGTTAGCAGAGACTAGTTGTACAGCACAATCTGAAAACCTGACCTCTTTTCTGAGTGTTCACATTACAATACCTTAAAACTCAAGCACCTCATAATGAGTCACTTCTGATAATTTAGGCCTTTGTCTAAGAGAAAAGAAATGAACAAATAAGCAGACCTGTAATTCTTCTTCACTGAAGGTCACCGTCTGACAACATTCCCAGTCCAGGGATTCAACTCTCTACTTCACGTTATATTGCAAGTGAGCAAGTCCCACTACCTGGGATTGCACATCACACTCTAGATTAGTTGCTATCCTTGAAACTTTGCAGTGAGTTCATGGTTTAACAAGATGAAACAGCCCTCCAAAGAAATAAATAAAATGCATCAATAAAAATGACTGAAATATAAGAACTGTCTCTAAAAGTAATAGCAAAACAAAGGGGTAAAAATGATCACCCCTTCAACATTGACACCACCCAAACTCTCCAAGTTGGGGGGTGGATGAATGAAGAATTATAGGAGCACTCCTAAACGATGGTCTGAAATGGACTGATTGTGGGTGTGAACCTGCCACCAAAAGACAGCACAATACTGTAAACTATTCAAAATGCTTTCCTCTGCCTCCAAGCATAATTTATGTCTTGCTTGAGTTCAGCTTCAATAAACTGTTCTTCATCTATGAGCTGATCTCCTCCAAGCAATGGGCTACCTTGGTGGTAAATATGTGATGAAGGATAAATAGAGCATGTTGTGTGTCATCTTCAGATTGCTGGCACCTGAGTCCACGTCATCTTAGCTGTTCACCTAGTGGCTGCATGCAGATGTTGAATAGAACCAGAGAGAGAATTAATCCTGGTGGGACTCCACGAATAAGAGTCTAATGTTGGATGTGCAGTTTCTTATCACTATTCTTTAGGTATGTTCCTCCAGGAAAGACTCAAACCATTTTACTACATTCCCCTGCCACCTCTCTCAGGAGAACATTATCTCATGGTCAACAGTATCAAATGTTCCAGAGATGTCCAGGAGGATAAGAATGGATGTTTGCCCTCCATCCATTGACAGTAGCAGATGATCCATCACTGCTTGTGACAGAGTGCTGAGAACTCTGGTCACTGTTAGTGCAATTAGTCTCCCCAAAGAAGGGACTGACTGAGGGAAGCTGGGGCTAATTAATAGATCAGGCTGAGCTGGAGGACCTAAGAAGCTAGTTAATCCATTAACTGGAAGAATAGAAAGGTACATGGAAAGGAAGTCCAAGGGGTAATGTGAGAGAGAAAGAGAGAGCAAGTCAGAGAGGTTAGCAAGGCCAGGGTAAAGAGAGATTTCTGGGTGGAGAGATCTCCTCTCTCTGGCAAAAGGGGATGATGTTTGTGAACGGAGTTGCTGAGGGGGACTGTAAAGAAGTGGTGGCTGAGATAGCATAAATAAACTACACATCAGGGTTTACATACTGAAGGCATTAGAGCTATTTGTATGAGAAAACAGGAGCAGAGAGCTGTTCCCTGTCACAATGCCACTGTAGAAGTTTCAGTTCCATGTCTTGCTTGTTTAGGATGGGTCAATGACATTTGCTTCAGTTAGATAAGCCTGTAGGTGGTCTCTGACTAGTTTCTCTATAAGCTTTCTCAGGAGCAGAAAGTTTGAGAGGCAGTTGTCTAGTACCGATGTATCCAGTGTGGGTTTCTTCAGTGACAGTTTCACTATTGCTTGTACGAAGGAGGAAGGCAAGATATCTTCCTTGAATGATGCATTAGCTGTTTAAGTGATGAGTGGCATCAGTTGCTCATGATTCTCTTTCATCAGCCAGGAAAGGCGTGGGTTAGATTCACGGGTCTTGGGTCAGGACTTCATGAGGCTGTCTAGTACTTTCTTAGGAGTGTATGTACTGAACTACAGGAATGCAGTGGGGCTGTTTGTTGGCTGTTTTAGATGGAGTGGATCCGTCTAGAGAATGCGCATGATCTTTTCAGTGAAGTAGGATGATAGCTCTTCACAGCACTTGGGCAGGGTTCTGTAGTAGGCTGTCGGCCAGGGGTCGACAACCTTTCAGAAGTGCTGTGCAGAGTCTTCATTTATTCACTCTCATTTAAGGTTTTGCGTGCCAGTAATACAGTTTAATGTTTTTAGAAGGTCTCTTTCTATAAGTCTATAATATATAACTAAACTATTGTTGTATGTAAAGTAAATACGGTTTTTAAAATGTTTAAGAAGCTTCATTTAAAATTAAATTAAAATGCAGAGCCCCCCAGAATGGTGGCCAGGACCCGTGCAGTGTGAGTGCCACTGAAAATCAGCTTGCGTGCCACCTTCGGCACATGTGCCATAGGTTGCCTAGTCCTGCTGTAGGCACTCTGAACCAATTAAGTGGTTTACCACCACGAGTAGCTCCTTAGAGCAAGATCTGGCAGCTTCAATGGAGGCTGATGAGAAGGTTCTTTTGTCCTATAATACAGCCTCACTTTAGGCTGGGAGAAATTTTTTATGTTTTAAACTGTTCCAGCCTTTGTTTTCTGCCTTCAGTGTTTGAGTTTCTGAACCTCTCTCTTCATCTGGGGTAGGGTGTGAGAAAACCCAGGTGACCTTTATGGGCAATGGGGACGAATGGGCTGTATGGGAGCCAGTGAGTTGAAGACTGAGACTAGGGTAAAATGATAATGATTCACCAGAACGATTCCATCCTGTGGGAGGAGTGCTGCAGTCTTTTAGCATACTTCAAATTTGAGTCTGAGTGTCTTCATGATCAAATCAGGGTCATGGGTTTTTTCTTGTTGCATGGGAAGTGGCAGTGCTGACCACTGCTTTAGTGAGGTGATGGTCTGTCCAAGTCACTGGCTGGATTGTGATGTCCTAGATATTGACATCTAATCCAAAAACCAGTCCAAGGTGAGACCAGCTGTGTGGGTTAGGCCAGGGATGATCTGTGAAAGTCCTAGGGAGGAAAGTGATGAGATGAGTTTGGTAGTTTGTTTGTTTGTTTTTGCATATATGGCCTTGTCAACATGAATGCTGAAGTCTTTGAGGATCATAAATCTGGGATATTTCACCACCATCACTGACAAAGTATCAGTAAGATCCTTTCAGTCCTTTAGTCTGTGGTGGTCAGTAAATGTGCACAAGTCCTATGGTTAACTTTGCCTCTGGTTTCTGTTGTTACATGAATGAATTCAAATGCCTTATTTGAGGCACCTCTTTTGGATTTGATGTTTGCAGAGAAGATAATTGCAGTGCCACCTACCATCTTGTTTTATATGGGTCTATGGTGGACTATGTAATCTGGGGGATGAGATAAGCTAGTAGAAGGTTCATGGAGTCATTCAGCCCAGTCTCTTTGATGCAAACTGTATTAGCTGTTTCATTGCTGATGACGTTGTGTATTGTTTGTTGGTAGCTGATCTTGCATTGCTAAGCATTAATTTTGGATTAGTTTTGGTGCCTGTGCCTTGATGATCGTATAATGAAAAGATCCACTGACACGTAATGGTTCTTTCAAGCAGGAGCATGTCTTTCTGCTAAGAGGAAGCCCCATTGAACAATGCATGGGCCATGTGAATTCAAGAAGATCAGGGGGAAATGGGGATAAAAGGTTCTTAGGGAGATCATGGCAGGATGTAGACAGTGTCAGGCTAGCTATGTGCTCCAGACTCCTTAATAAACCCTTCAATTTTTGGTGCTTCTGAAAAGGAGGCTTAGGGCCTTTGTTTTGTGCTGGTGATTTGAGCTCCAGCACCATGAATGGTGTATGTGAGGGTGGGGTGAGCTTTCCTGAAGCCAGCTATCAAAGAAAATAACTGCTTTATATGAAGCATTTCCTTTCCCTCCCGCTGGGAGGGGCCTGAGGAATGAGACACAGGCCCGAGAGAATGCAGGGTGGCCTTTGTCTGCAGCCAGACTCCACCTGTTCCCCAAAATGATTCTCTCTGTCGTTGAATGTGTTCTTGAGTCTTCTTTGGGCATCTTTGTGGAACTTGAAAATCTTTTTGAGCTCCCGGTGTTGTCCTGGCAAAGGCTCAACCTGGGCAAAGGCCTTCTTTCTTCTAGAGCTCAGCTTGGCTTTAATTATGGTATGATAGTCCATGACTCAGAGGGTTGCAGGAGTGGATTGGTTAACTCCACATCTGAATGGAATCCTGAGTTGAAGCACAGGAGTGTGGTATGCAGTAACATAAAAATGACTGGTCTTCCCTCTATCCCCTGCTTCCTGCGTGAGAGCAGGAGATATAGCTGCCAGTATCCTCAAGGGATATATTTTTTCTTCATTGCCCACAAGTAAAAGGCAGTTCCATGAGGAGTGTGCTGCAGTTTCTTCACTAGTTGGTCCCCCCAAAAAGAACACAACAACACAACAACACAAGAGGACAGGGGGTCCTGGATCACATATCTCTCAATGGCAGCCTGTGTAGATTTGTGACCTGGTACCAAATCAAAACCAGCTGTTTTAGACAGCTTCTGAAAAAACTGAGAGAGATGTCAGATTCTCCCTTGAACAGCTGCTGTCTAGAGCTCTACCAAAGTGGAAATATAGTTGGCATCAGAGGATCCTAGAGGACATTGTTTGACTCGTATCTGTTTGGCCACCTTTGTTGCTCCTTCTCCATGGTCTTTCATGGTTGTGGATGAACTCCTCCTGCACGTCCTTTAGTTGAAGTATTGAAAGGAAGGTCTGTTTTCTGAGAGAGAATGTTTTTGTTGCAGGGAACTGGCAGCATAGGCCTTTTCTCCTTTTGCCTGTCTAGAGTGAACTGTGTGAACTGAGTTGAATACCACACAGGAAACAAAGAGTTAAGAAAATAAAGGCTTTTGAAGTTAAAATCAAGACTTTTCCATCTTCTATCAAGAAACAATTACATTGACTCCAACAATATAATGAAGTAAAATGCAGTATAGTATATAATTTGAGCATGATACTGTATGTAATAATTACTTTGGAGAACACCAGCCCAAATCAGCATGCCTCTAATAAACAGGTATGAAAAAATTAACAGATTAGCATTCTACTACTGTCAAGGACAAATCATTTTTCTTCAGAAGCTCTGTCTTTGCATATCATGGCCCACTTTTTGTATTTACTTTTGTTAGATGTAAGCCAACATTTTTAAACCTTGGTGCCTAAACTTAGGCTCTGAAATCCATATTTATGGACCTAAATAAAAGTGACCTGATTTTCTAAAATGCTGAAGTGAGCACCTTTGAAATCAATAGGAGCTGTAGATGCTAAGGGCCTTTGAAAATCAGGTTACTTTTACTTTTAGATTTGGAAAATTTGGGCTGTGGTTTTTACATGTCTAAGTTATAACCAGCCTATTCATATCGACGTATTATGTGTAATATAACTAAAATATAACTGTTTCATGAAAATAGATGAAAACACTGAAATACTTTCCATCATAAGTCACATTTTGGTTTAATCTTTGGTTATAATTTGCAGAGTAAATCCCAATACACTATATTCGAAAGATTTGAAAGTAACACCAGTAGCCTAAAACTCAAAATTTCTGGATACATAGAAGTTAAAGGAACTGAAAACTATTCTATCAAATCTATTTTTTTATTTTAAGACTAAGCATTCCTTGTTCATAAATATCTCTCCAGACATTTTACTAAAACATGCCAATTCCTCTTTGAGAAAAGGGGAGAGACACACACAGAGCATGTGCTGTTCTATTTTCTTATATAAATAAATGTGTCTACTTCATATTTATTTAAAGTATCAGTTTTAGGTACTGCGTATACCATGTAGATTTCCCATTTTCTTTCTCTTTTGTTCTCCTTTGTTGTATTTTATTAGATGTAGATAATATATTGGTTTGAGAAACTATACATTTATGTGCTTTTGGCTTTGGGATACTGTTGTGCTGATCAATGTGATGTAGTCATGCAGAATTTTCATGGAACTTTTTCTTCACCTCCACAGTCCCCTTTTACAAGGTTTTTTTCCAGAAAAATAACATGAAGAATCTCCGTATGCAAGTGAAATAATTCTGCTTTTCTCATTCGTTTGGTAAATGATATCAGAATTTTTTTCCCCTACTGCATAGATTTTCACACCCACTATACGCTCAACTGCATTTCCATAAAAATAATTGAATAAAGAGTTGTAGTAGCTGTGTCAGTTTCAGGATATTAGAGATACTAGGTGGGTGAAGTAATATCTTTTATTGGATCGACTTCTGTTGGTGAGAAAGACAAGCCTTTGAGCTACACAGATGTCTCTGTCATCAACAGAAGTTGGTCCAATAAAAGAAATTACCTCACCCACCTTTTCTCTCTATTAAACAAAAATGTTTTTATAATGTCACTGTTCCCACCTACAACAAAGAAGGAGCCACACAAGGGAGACATCACCACATGTCCCATAAAGCAATGAATAGCGTGGCCCCATAGAGATACAGGAGCTGTTCAAGAGAAAGACTTTCCAATAGTGCACTTCTTAAAATCTCAACAGTGGGAATCCTTCCCATTCCCTATCCAGCTCTCCCCTCAGATTTATTAAACTAATCCATTTATTTCAGTCAGGGTAATTGTATTCCCCTGACTCCCCCTCAATCCATGACCCACGTATGCAGCAACTGCACCATCCCCACACAAGCCACCCTTAAACCCAGAAGGTCTGACACAGGGTGGCCATAGCAACTTCTTCATCCTTCACTTTACATCCCTAGTTTAGGGCACATGGGTCAGGTTTCCTCTATGTCCTGACAATCTCTGACTGCAAAAATGCCCTCTTTGGGGCCTGGGCAGCCGAGTAAATAGTAGTCCATGACAGGGATTGTAAACTGGTGGCCCCAGGTTCAAATATTCTCAAAGGTGGTTTAAAGCCATCTATCCCCTCACTCCCAAATTGCACAGATTGTAGTTCTGACACAGACCAAGATCTGGGCTCACAAAAAGTATATATTTTTTGACATACCACTTCCAGATGAGTGTCACCAAAAGACACTACTGAAACCAGATTCAATAGGCATCTCAGAGGATATTAATTCAGTATTAGTTGTAATCATACTTAGGTAATGGTGATTCTGAAGGCAACAGCAGAAGTATGGTGAACCTGAAAATGTATATTTTGCTCATTTGACCATTTGCTTCTTTTTAAAAAGCTCCATTGTTTATATTTTTGGCATTTCTAATTTCTTATCTGTTATTGACTCTAACTGGAGCATGCTCTCCTCTTAAATCTACAAAATGAAACAATAAACAGAGAATGTCTTGTCTGTAGCCAGTCTAGTGGCATTATCTCAAATATGCTACATACTGCTGTGCATGATTCCTACTGCAAATTTACCAGCAGATTTGAATTTTTCTCTCTGTCTTGCTGTCACTCTGTTTTCCTAGTAGGAAGATGCAGACTTGTGTGTGTCATGCATATCAGGTGATATTTCAGTTTCTGGGGACAGGTGCTGCCCACACAGTTTAAAGAAGCTCTGTGCAAGCCAGACAATGGAATATTACAGACTCTGATCTCTAATGGGGCCTGATCCTTTTCTCACTTCTACTGGTTTTATCCTAGTGTAAATCTATTGGTTTTAATGGAGTTATTCCAATGTACACTGGTATAAGTGGGTATAATGCCTCAAAACAGATTAAGCATTTACCTCAGCTGCCATGAGTCTTCAAAGTAAGGAGGCAGAAAACTCCATGGATGCTGATTCTCACATAATTACAGGCCTGGATTCACACAAGGGTCTCTTGTCTCCATGGCACTGTCCCTCCTGTCTCTGGTCTCCAAGTGCAGAGATTATGCAGACTGGAGAGGTGGATGGGAGAAGACACATATTTCTGCCTTTCCTACCATGTGGAAATTCCCTATAAAAGATACTAAAAACTGGGGCTGAATTATCTTTTCCATATTCTTCTTCCCTTCTTCAGCTGGAGTCTGCCATGGCCAAGGAAGCTTCTATGTAGCACAGATCCAATGGAGCTCACTACACTAGAGATGTTGAGGCACGCACAAGTCAGACAAGCTGCAGAAGTACAGGATTTTCATACCTTTGTCCTGGTCTTCTGCAGATCTCTAAGTATCTGCCAAGTTTGCATGGCAAGCCACAAGAAATATTCTGTGCATGGATATCGGGTGGAATCCCTGTCTCCGTCCCTGGAGTATGAAAAGGGAGGAGCTCAACAAGATGTTCCTCATGGAACTTTTCCTGCAGGCCTCTCCTGCAGGGCACAGAAGTTATGAGATGGAAAGCACCTGTATGATTATCCTGTTTATCCTGTTAATGGATAGTCCTCAATGTTTATGATAGTCTCACCACAAATGATAGGAGCTGAGGCTTCCGCACCATCCAAATGAAAACTATTCTCAATTATTCTAAGTCACAAGAGTGAAGTTCTTGAAGATTATGGACCAAATGAATCTCTATTCAGAAAACAAAAGCAGAATTATAGTAAATAGGTATGAGATTTAAAAAATATATCCCCAAACAAATAATTATGGTAGATATGCAAAATCAACCAAATCTGCAGGCATATATCTGAGGCTGGCTTACATCTCCTATTCTTATAAGCAGGGTCAGGCACTTTTGGCACTTGGATGCAATACCTCCAAGGAAAACCTAGGGTGCTATAGGAAGCAGCGTCGACCATTAGGTAGATGGCATTCTTCTCTCTGGGTTAGAATTAAATCAATTCCTTAGCATGGGGTGAGGGGTAATGTGCTATTGGAAATGAAATATTAAAGAGGCAGCTCTGGTGACTCTACAGTTAAGATTTCATTCAGAATTGCACTTAAAGCAGGACTAAATTCTCTGTTTTTTCACATTTAAATGACTGAATTTACTTTCCAAATTTTATACTCAAACTCTTGTTAGGAAAATTGTATTTTCTATATTGTACAAGATCAACTGATTTTGAAAGAGGAAAGAGTTACAAATTCTCCCTTTCTGAAATTTTGGTCCTCGGAAACTCACCTTTCTCACTTTGCTCTCTCAGGCTAAAAAAGCCAAACTCCTCACAAACACCAAACATGCATTCATTCTATATATCACCAAACAGACATTATTCCATTAATTTGCCATAACTTATTATAGCTACGCCAAGAGTATCTGATGGAGTATCTTCCATCAGCAACTTCCATTTTCTGATGTTGCCTGCCTGCCTCGCCAGCTGTGCTCTACACATATCCCACGTAAGCATGGAGGTGGGCAGGAGAACAGGGGAGCATGTTGAGGGCAGTGGGGTTGTGCAGGGGGCTTTAGAAGGTGATCAGAGGTGTCTGTGATGTGTGAGTGGGAGGGAGTGTTGTTAGGGATGTGTGAGGAAATAGTATTAAGCACGCATGTTGGGAGCAAGGGACTGACTGGGTTCTGTGTAGTGGAGTTAGGAGGGGAGACAGATATTGTTAATTTCTTAATGCTTTAAGGACTCCTGTAAGGCACAGAAAGCTGTGCCAGAAGAGATCAGTGCCTTGAACTGAGCCATCAGCTCACCAAGGACTTCCCCTAGTCAAGTGCCTCAATGTGAGCAGCTCTGGCCAGGCAGCCCCTTCTAGCTGATGTCTCTCTGCTAAAACATTCATCCCACCATAGCCTGGTTATCTGCATGAGCCTCCCAAGAGAAACCTGTCCCTGACTCCAAGCTACTCCTACATCTGGATCATCCTCTACACACCATGAAGCAGCACTAAGGAAATTTTGTGGATGGATGGAGAGATGAGCAGATATATGAGGGAGCACAGGAAGGTGACTGGTGATATGGGGGAAAATGGGGGCTTCAAATAGGAAGGCTTGTGGGGCAGATGCAGAGTGGAGAGGAGATCCACTGTGATTAACCTCCTGAGGTTCTCCAGGACACTGATCTTCTCCAGTGAACCATAAATGGCTCACGACAGTGGATCTGCTTTCAACTCCACTTCTGACAGCCTCAGCCCCTGCACCCCAAGTACCAATTATAACCCATGCTCCTTTCACAAACCCCTTCTCCCCATGCCGGTCCCCCTTCATACTCACCCTTTCAGGCCCTCTATAATCCCAACCTCACTCTTTGAGATTAGCCTCGTGCCCATATACTGCCCAAGTGCTGATACATAACATTTAAGACTTGAATGTGGTAGGAAAATATGTGGCATTGTGGGGAGCAGAGTATGGGAGGGATGACGTTCAGGTGTGGGACTACTGGAGGAGATGGGGGAAACATTGCTGTGTTTAGACATAGGAGAGGAGTGCACATGTCTAGAGGATCAGAAGGAGAAGTGGAGTGAAGTGGGTCATGGGGGATGAGAGGATTCACCTGTGACTGACGCATGTGAGGATACAAAAAGGATACCAACAGTGATAACTATCCATGTGAACAGCGAGCAGCAGTGACATATAGTTATTAAAAGCCTTGGGAAATTACCCAAGCAAAAAACTTTGGTAACTTCAATTTAAGGTTGCCCATGTGTAATTCCCACCAATGCAATCACAACAAAACCCACGTAAATTGGCAGTTACGCCAACATTCACATCCACATAACCTCAACTAATATAACTTACCACCTCAAATCGCATATTATTCAGCCATAGTCACAGACACCACAACTACACTATCAACTCACTTTCAGTTTGCACTTAGGCTGACTCACTGTACATGTTCCTTGCTATCACAAGCAAATGCAACTCTGACCTTATATTTTCTAATGGACACTGGATGAAATCCCGACTCCAATTAAATTAATGGCAAAACTCCAACTGACTTTAATGGGGTAGGATTACAGACCACTGACTTTATGGCATGTCTATTTCCCCACCCCTCAAATCAATCTACCAGATCACCAACTGCCTGCCTGTGTTGCCTGAACAGGCAAAGCCCTTCATCCTGGTGGCACTCGGGCCAGGAAAGAGGCATCACTGGGGGAGTGCCCTACCTGCATGCAGATGTGTGTGTCATGCTGTGGCAAGCGCCTTCTACGGCAAGACCCAACACGCTAGAGTGGAGAGCAGCCCTGTAGGACAGGAGCTGCTGCTGCCAGAGGTGAGCACAGAGCAGACTGCTCTCCATTCCCACACCTCTTCCGCACCAAGCCAGAATGGAGACTGCACAGCGACCTTCCTATCCCCCATATGCCACCAGAGAGAGGGGCCTGCCACCAACCTAGAGAGTGTAGGTTCCTCCCACACATGCACAGGAACGTAGAGTGGAATCTGCCCATCCCATGCACCTAAACAGCCCTTCCGCACAGAGCAGGGAACCTGGTTGCTCAGCCCCCCCCCCAAGAATATTTCCATACTCCATGTATGTATGTGTTGTGAATGGTTTTATGTTAGAACGGAAAGTGACTTTTATGTGCACCTATTAAGTTCCTGGGCCCTCCCGCAGCCAAGGGGGAGGATCCACTGAGCCCAGGACTCACGTAAATTCAGGGGACAACAAATGAAGAAAACAGCGATGGGAGTGAGGGCCACAGGTTCAAAAAGCAGGGGTCCAGAAGGGGACTGTGAGCAGAGAACCCCAGACAGCACCCACTGCTCCTCAAAGGCATCCAGGGAGACCATGGACACAACCCAGAGGAACTCTGCTCAGATACATGACCTGAGAAGGAGTGGAAATATACTCCACAATTGCAGAGCACCTCCCTGTCCAGCATCCTCCTCATGGTATGATGCATGGCTATCTTGCCAGAAAGAGGTTGACAAGGATTTTGCAATTTCATGGGACCACGGATGCTGTGTGCAAACTATCAGGAGATGTGGAGAAAAGTGCACCCAGAACCTGAGGAGAAGGTTCTGGATGAGCTGGAAAGAAGCTGCAACCTGACGCACTCAAGATAGATGTGTGCCAGGGTCTCCCTCATGCCACAGAAGGGGCAAGTGTTGGGGAGGCGGGTGAACCATGCTAGGTACACGCCTGTGCTCATGGATCCATGAAAGAGCCACCAACTGATATTCCCGGTGGGTCAGGGGATCAGGATGGAATACAGATTGGCCCACCAGAGTTTGTCACCTTCCACAGACGGTAGGAGATCGCACCACTTGGTGTTGGGACAGGACATGAGGGTGAGGAACCGAAGGGTATGGAGTACAAGTGCGTACAGCTGTTACTGAGCCAGTTTCAGAAAACAGACAGCTGCAGGTTGTGCAGCCAGCTGGGATAGTGCGCAGGAAGCAGCCGGGGTGCGGCTTACAGGGCATGGGGCTGATGATGAGGTCCAGAGGGTCAGGGTGAGAGTTTTAAGTGCAGTTGTGGAGTCAGAAAATGAGTTAGGAAAGTATGATGTTTGGGTGGTAAGTTATGTGAGCGGAAGTAAGGTGGGCTACCTTCTTTGGTAGGGATAATTCACTTGAATAAGGGTTACCAGATTCTGCCATTAAAATAAATTATGTTTCTGTAACTAAGTTTTATTTCTGATAGTGAAGAGCATTTACTGTGCTCATTCCACCTAATACCACCATTTTAGGTGGGCTTCTTTTTCCTTCCTCCTTTGAATTCAGACTCCCTCTGCTTTACTATTGCAGCAATGCATTCTGATCCCAGGTGATGATAGCCAAAGCACATGGTTATTCTGGGCCATTGCAGCAGACAGCAAATCAGAGCATTCCCTGGGTTGCTCTAATTTATGCTAGTGACCACCTCCTGAATCTGGGAGCTGCAGGATGGCATAAAGTATTCATTCCATCAATTGCAGAGATTAACTCAGCTCAGCCAGAACTGAGAACTGGAGCTACAGCACAGTTCCCAGCTCACTCACTATTCTAGGTGAAGTATTTGCTATAATGAAGGAGAAACATATTTTGTGAGAATTCCAGTACAAGATTAAAAAGAGACAGTTAGGTTCTGTGCTGCAACTCCTCAGGAGCCTTTGACATTTTTGTATAATCTCTGTGCCTCAGGCACACATCTGAGAAATAGGGATAATAAAATTTCCCCATCTCACAGATATGATATAAAGATAAATTCATTAATGTTTGTGAGATGCGCATTTACTCCAGTGAGGCCATATAAAGTACCTAGACAAACAGATAAAACAAACAAATAACATACTGCAGATGGAAAAATTCAGTTTGTATATTTGAATTGTTACTACTTTGAGTCATTTTATGGTGGTTAGATTGATTTGCAAGATGAGAATGTGTTTGAAAATTAATAGCAACATTCTTTTGTTTCATTTTATGTAGTTCTGGAAACCACAGAAACCTTAGGAATTAATTGCAGCCTTCTAATAAACACAATGATGTAATGACTTATTTAACATTACTGGTTTTTGTTTGATTCCAAATAAATTGCAGATTTTTTTCTGGTGTGATACTAAAACAATTACCATTCTGAAAAAGGACAATTAATCACCAATTTTTTCACATTAGATCATATATCTCTAAAGAGTGCCCACAGATTTGATAGCCTTCAGCTGCTGTGTATTTATTTTTCATTTTTTCTAGTGATATACCACCCCATCAGTGCTGACACTTAAATGAGTGAGTATTCAACACAAATGTGATCATTTGTACAGCATCCAATGCGGCACCATACTGAGATGATTGTTTCTGGGAGCCATCCATGGGCTCTCGAATAGGGGGGAAAAGCCAGGCAAAATTTTATCAATTTACATTTTTCTGTGATTAATTTTTATGCAAATAAGGGCCCGACCGTGCTCCCATCTCACCTGAATCATGCGGATCATCAAAGACAAATTGAGCATCACTTATTTAAAAAATAGGCTTTAAACTACTCTACAGCTGTGTTGGAAAATGCTAAGAGCAGGGCATGAACTTTTCTAATGTAACAGGAATAGATAAAAAATGCCTCTTTTTGCATTTTTGTCCACATTGCCATAAACATGAATCTTAACAAAATGCTAAAAATTGTCTTTGTTTTCAATTCTATATGCCCTTGTGAATATGTAACAACAAGAAAGCTGCATGAGGGGATTTATTCCAATTTCAGAATATACAACCCAAAACTTCTTTCAAATAAGAAAAAAGTATGGTTATTGAAGATACTAAAGTTACCTAGGCTAGGATATTCGTCATTATGTGCTTGCACAAGTAAATATTCATAGTTTATTTATATTTTTAGATACACTAATATGGTGAATAAAGGTATGATATACAATGATATAATATTAATGTGTGTATAATCTCTACTTTTGTTGCATATATACACACAGGATTGTTTGTATGTACATAGTTGCAGAAATTTAATAGTCTTCTACACTGCAGGTTTTTATAGTATTATAGTTTAGCAGATGTCACTGCTGCACAAATTTTAGTTTTTGACAGCTGTGCTGAAGAACATAAAATACGAAACTTACAATCCTATTTTTTAATTTCTAAACAAATTTTCCTTTTTCTTGCTGTTTTATAGGAAAACCTAAAATGCTTCTCAATGGTGTTCAGATATAGGTATTATCAACTGGGATTGTACATTTGTGGCAAGCACAAAATAAATTGTGGGTGGAAATCTGAGTACTTGTGTCTCTAACTATTTGATCTGCATTTGCAATTCAGATATAGGCACAAACATACAGGCACCAAATGCCCCCACATATATGAAGTTGTCCTTGAACGGTATGTTCAGAAAACTGTAATGTATTGTTAGAGCTGTGGGCCTAATCTTAGAAACTCTTACACATGTGAACACTCATGGTGGTAGTCCCATTAAAGTCAATGGAATTGATCACTGGAGAAAGGATTATCTTTGTCAGAAAGGATTTACAGGATTGGATCCCATCTACTAAACAATCCTTTAGACTTAGATGCTCACTCACACATATACATTAAAACAGTAATTTCAAAGGAAGATTTGTTAACATAAATTTTCTCTGAGGTACTATTTCTCTAGAAAGCACTAAAAGGTACAGCAGTATGTTCATTATTCCATACATAATATATTGTATATATTTACATCATGCAACCAACCAGAGATATGCCCATGTGCTTCACCAGATTCTCTGCCCAGTCCTGGCCTCTTCTACATAGCCCCATTCCTTTCCTTGCATAGTGCAGCTCCACTCCACTATTTCACAGTTGACACAAAAGGGGAAATCCTTG
Organism: Gopherus evgoodei; assembly: GCF_007399415.2. NCBI lineage: Eukaryota > Metazoa > Chordata > Testudines > Testudinidae > Gopherus > Gopherus evgoodei. Next base: position 95,096,829 of record NC_044325.1, read on the forward strand.
TCCCATTGAAGTCACTGGGACCTCCGGAGGGCCAGGATTTCATCTATGACTCATAGGACTGAGGGCACTTGTAAATCAGGGAGCCATAACTGGCTCTTGGAAACCTCCTCCACTTTCTGACCTGAACAGATCTTGTTGGATGGGAGAATGGCACGCTGTTTTTAACTTGTTTATTATTGCTTCCTTCTCTGTCTTTTCTGAGTATTGCAAAACACTGTGGTGTGGCCATGTGGACCATATGATGCACAGTGAACTGCAGAGATGACTGAATTCTAGTTGTCTGTTTTGTTAATGGTTTTGATAACAATTTTGATGAAAAATGTTTGCAAAAATTAAAAAAAGAAAAAGTGGTTCATTTAGAATCTTGTGAAATGGGAATAACTTCAACATTTTGAATTTTTTAATGACTTTGTTTAACAACCATCTGTAATTTTGAAATTCATCTGGATGAAAGATGCTATATAAATGTCTTTATCATTACAGTTGTATTATCATACTATATACTCATCTATCCTTCCCAACTTCCCTACAATGAAAGATTCTGCATATACCCCATTCTACTAATGCCACTCAAAAAGATTCTTATCAATTGTATTAGCCACCATGTTCTGCATTGTTCCTTATTGTAAAGAACTGGCATTCTGGAAAATTTGTTTAATCCTAAATAATAGATAAAATAGCACCATGTAGCAGCTTCCAAACAAGGATTCCAAATCTCATATAAACAATAAGGCTGAAATCCTAGCCCATTTCATCCTAAATGATAAAGCATTCTTGTGAGGTATTTAAGGGACATAAAAGGATTATTTCACCAGACACTGAGATGCAGTAGCATCTCAGAATGGAACATAATTGCAGTAAACAGTTTAGAACAGGAAGTGGATGTATTCAGAAATTCAAATTAAGCATAATTTCTCTCTCACAAGAATCTTTACTAGGACTGAGCTGGCCTTGTGAGTAGAAGCAATGTTACAGCAAATGGAAATGAGCACTGGTATAACAGTGAAGCATATATTTTTTGAGTTATAATAAAATTGCTAAAAGTAATTGAAGCAAAAAAAAATTCAGAATACTTCCATTTTGCATAGGTAGCCCACATATCTTTTCCTACAAATAGCCTAAAACTTTGCTAGCCAAATTAAGCACTAACTACTCGGGGAGATTATCATGAAATTTAGTTTAATCTGCTTGAAACAAAAGCAGAGTGAAATAAGCTTGATGTATACATTTCATATTTTACTGCATCATGGATCAATTCTGCAAAGTGCTCAGCACTCTGCCTGAATCCAGCAAACCACTTATGCGCATGATTAACTTTAAGCATGTGAGTAGTCTCACTGATTTCATATATACAATTTATGAAATTCCTCTTTTATAGATCTAGAAGTCGAATGACAAACTATTAACAAATATTTAAAGACTTACTGTAGGCACCAATAGTTGGAGACAGTAGGACCAGTGGCAGAACAAGACAGCCTTGACTAATATACATTTTAATTGCATGAAAGGACAGAGGCGAGCAGAAATGGAGAAAGTGAGTGAAACACTGGAGAAAAGAAAGGAGAGGAAACAAACAGAGAAGAGACACGCCTGTGACATGATATCATGTGACATGTCCCTTCGTCCTAAAGTTACATGGTCAGTTGTTCTATTTTTTGCTGTTGAGATAGCAATCTTTGGCATTAGACCTGTGTATTAAAAGTAGACTGCTAAAGGGAAATGTTGTATGGAAGACAACAGTCTTCCCTTATTGGATATGAGCACAGTGATGCAGAAGCAGAGGATTAGATTTAAATGTCCTTAAACTATCTTTAGTGGAAGCTGCAGAGGCTCAGAGTTTATTCACAGCAAAAACTTATGGGTAGCATATGAGGAGAAGAATCTGTTTCTAAGGTAACAGAAAATTTGCTGGAGAAAATAAAAAGGAACAAATCAGTTAGGGACTTGGATATGAATCTGGACTAAAAGACTGTAGTTTTTAACTGAACTGGCTATCTACCAAAAGCTGTTACTCTCTCTCTCTCTTCTGTCACACATTTGTCTGAATTCCTTATGTGGATAACTGTTTAAAATCCTTAAAATTTAAAAGGGGGAAACTATTGCTACATTAGGCAGAATTTTGCAGTGTTCATACACACAGATTCTCACAGGTTCAGCAAGGACAACATGGAGAACTAATTAAGACAGGCTATTTACCAATGACTGTAGCTCTTGGAGTAGTTTCTCACTATAGATCCACACTACCTGGATCAGTGTGCCTCTAGAGCTCTTTGGAAAGCAGTGACCATTGGGACTATTGTGCACATGCTTCACTATGGAACCAAATATTCAAGGCAAGAAGCAGCAGTCCCAGCAACATCTCAGTAACATTCCACTTAACAGGAATCTCAAGAAAGACTCCCGAGAAATATGGCAAATACGGACCCATACTGACTATCTACACACAGAACTACAGATACTGGTAAGTAATGTTTCTTTCTCCTTCAGGTCAATGCAGATCTCCATTTCTGAAGAATTATCAAGTAATATCAACTCTCAGTGTCTGAGGATTACTAATTAAAGACTGAAGACCCATTCTCCTAAACTGGGAATCATATCTAGCTGCCACGTCACACATGAGGAACAAATAACAACAATAACAGAAGAAATAATGCTGTAAGAGTCAGACTCAAACTCCAGGTAGCAGCCTTATATATTTCATTGACAGAGGCATTTCTCAGTCATGTTGTGGATGCTGATTTGGATGGATGGTATGTGTTCTAAAACCATCAAGTATCAGGACATCTGCAAGTCATAACAGATTTGCATACAAAATCTAATCTGTTTAGACAATTGTTGAGCAGAGTCCCACTGGACTTATCTGCTTATGCCACAAACAAGTAAAGAGATCTGCTCATAGATTTAGTTCTAAATAACAGCTAAGATTGCTTTTCAAATCCATAATATGCAACTAATCTTCTCCCTGGCTAGTTTATAGTCTATGAAAAATTTGAGAAAGTTGATGCATTGATTCAGATGGAACTCAGGAACTAATTCAGTCAGGAATATGGAGTTTTATATAGTACAAGAGGTATTATTCCATCAGCTTTGTGGGTAAATTCAAGTTCCAAGGAAGTGGCTGATGAAAGACCCTTTCACAATCCTTTTCTGTAGGGATGCACAAAGATTCTTTTACCATAGGCTCATAAATTGATTTGCAGCCAGTTGGCATTTGGTAGTAGTGAAGAATAATCTGGAGTGTCTGCGTGATAATGATAGCCCAGAATTAAGGGAATTGTGAATGATAGTGGAACTCTGCTCCTGTTAGAGACACAAAGAAAATTTATTCCACTTCAGGATTGAGGCCCCTTAATTAAACTTACACTTTCTCCCATCAATGTGTAAGTTACACTTACTTAGACACCTTTAGATACTGGTAGAATGGTTTAAGTAGAGCTAAGGGAGTCTGAATTTGAAGGAGTCTAATTTACATACCGTATGAGTGTACAGCAGTCTGTGTTGTTTAGATGTGCTTGTAATTATTAGAACTGGGAGCACTGGCTGTTGGAAGTCAGAAAGGACAGGAAACAGGAAGGAGGGGGGAGGAGTTGAGGAGGCGGAGTGAGAGTAACAGAGGGTGCAGCAGCAGCTGGGTAAAGAGGTTTCCACTGTAAAAATAAAGTCCTGTTGAAGCTTGTTAGTACCTTGCCTGCTTAATACAATATTTTGGCGACGAGGATGGATCTTCTGCCTCTGAACCCACCTGCACCCTTTCTGCAAAGCCCACGTGAGCCTCCAATTGCTTTTACTGTCTGGATCCATATGTTTGAGACTTATCTGCTTGCAATCAGTGCTACAGAGATTTGTGAAGTAAGAAAGTGTGCTCTGCTAATCCACTGCCTTGGAGCAGAAGGACAGCATATATTTTACACTTTTCCTCTTGCAAATGATAAATATGAGACTGCACTCACTCCATTAAATAATTTTTTTTGCCAAAAGTGAATGCAGTCGCTAATGGCTACAGATTTCGCCAGCATGAGCAGAAACCAGGGGAGACTATAATGCCGTATATTGCTTCCCTGAGGAGTCTGATTGTAACTTGTGACTTTGGGAATATGGCAGATGAGATGATTAGAGACCAGCTCATTGAAAAAACAACCATGCTTCATGTAAGAGAATGCTTACTGCTAGAACCACAACTTACACTAGAAAAAGCAATGACCATTGCTACTCAGATTGAGTCAGCTACAGCTGAAGCCAAAATAATGAGCAAAGATACAGGAGGCACAGTTCACGCTGTGACTCCTTTGCAGAACAGTTCACTATCGCTGCAGACCAGGGTTAGACAATCTATGGCACGTGGGCTGAAGGCAGCACGCGAGCTGATTTTCAGTGGCACTCACACTGCCCGGGTCCTGGCCACCGGTCCAGGGGGCTCTGCATTTTTATTTAATTTTAAATGAAGCTTCTTAAATATCTTAAAAACCTTATTTACTTTACATACAACTATAGTTTAGTTATATATTATAGACTTATAGAAAGAGACCTTCTAAAAAAGTTAAAATGTACTACTGGCATACAAAACCTTAAATGAGAGTGAATAAATGAAGACTCGGCACAGCACTTCTGAAAGGTTGCCGACCCCTGTTGCAGACAAACAATCGCAAGAGGAAAACTACTAAAAAGCCACTGAATCAGCAAATGCAAAATACAGTAAAAGCATGCTTCCACTGTGGATCCCACAACATCTTTCAAGCTACACAGGATGTCCAGCAAAAGTAGCTCAGTGCAATCACTGCAAAAAGATTGAGCATTTTGCTAAAGTATGTCACAGTAGACTGTTCAGTCAACAGGGGCATGCAGTTACAATACCAGATATTACTGTGCTGAGTGTGGACAAAACCACTACTGCACATATTCCAGGACAGATAAAGTGCACTGTAAACATTTCCGCCATACCCTCAGGCAAATCACACTCTATTCAGCTAATGTTGGACACTGGCTCAGCAGTATCTATGCTACCTGATTCCATTTATTTGCATTACTTTAAAGATGTTCTTCTTACTGAACCCAAACTTCAGTTGGTGTGCTGTTTGAAAAACCATATTCCAGTACATGGCTGTCTGCCAGCAATAGTTACTTTTGGTGATTGCTGTGTAACTGCAGAGTTCTACATTGTCCACAAAGATACTCCTATCCTTGGCAGAGATTTATTGGCTGCTTTAAATCTCAGGGTAGTTAATGGACAAATTGATCTTCCTTAGCAAAGCACCCTTGCGGTATGCATACCATTTTCAGCTGGGACCCAGCCCAGGTTGAGGAGAAACTTGGCTGTGCTTATGGGTTTCTGCATAAAGTTAAAATGTGGAATAATGTGATGCCTGTATGACAGAAATTACGATGCTTACCATTTTCAGTCAGGGAAGCTGTTTCAGAGGAACTTAGAAAACTTGTTCAAAATGACATTATTGGAGAGATTAACTCCTCAGAATGGGTTTCACCTGTAGTGGTGACGCAGAAGAAGGGTGGAGGCATTCACCTTTGTGTGGACTTAAGGGAGCCAAATAAGGCTATTTTGATTGACGGCTATCTTCTTCCTCATACAGAAGAAGTATTTGCAGAACTCCGTGGAATAGATGTTTTCTACTCTTGATTTGCAGAGCACATACCACCAGGTTATGTTGCATGAAGACAGCAGAGACCTCACAGCATTTATTACACATTAGGGACTATTTAATTTTAAACGTGTTCCATACTGTCTCGCATCAGCCCCAAGTGCCTTCCAAAAATGATGTCATTGATTCTGAAGAATCAACATGGAGTTCTGTGCTATTTGGCTGATATTATTGTGTTTGGAAATACTACTGAGAAGCATGACAATAACCTGCAGTCTGTACTAAACTGCATCAGCAAAGCAGGCCTCAAGCTCAATAGGTCCAAATGCAAATTTAGACAAACTGGGGCGTACACTTTCACAGGCTGGACTAAAACCTGTCCAGATCATATCCTGGCAATTTCAAATGCTCCTCCTCCAACAGATTTGCAAACCTTACTTCCTTCTGGGATCTTACCTCCTGGTATGCAAAATTCATTCCCAATTATGCTTCTGTCATTGAACCATTACAAGAATTACTACGGAGAAGTTCAACCTTACTGTGGACAACGGATGCACAAGCTAGTTTCAAAATGGTGAAAGACTTGATTGTACATAGTCCAGTACTTGCACTATTCAGTCCCGCATTATCCACAATTGTAACTACTGATGCTTCTGATTATGGACTTAGGGCTGTTCTCACACAACTTCATGAGGACAACACAGAGAGGTCTGTTGCATTTGCTTCAGGGACACTGAGTAATGCTGAAAGAAAATATTCTACGGTCAAAAAAGAAGAACTAGCTTGTGTGTGGGCTACTGAAAAAGGGAGAACTTACTTGTGGGGCCACACGTTCAAGTTGCGCACAGACCACAGCCCTTCGACGACATTGCTCACCACAAAAGGACTGGAAAGAGCAGGATATCGTATTGCTAGATGGTCTACAAGACTACTTTCTTTCAATTATGACCTGGAATATAAGCCTGGAAACAAAAATGTGGTAGCTGATTGCCTTTCTCGACTGCCTTTGCCTTCACCTGGTGGTCCACTGGAGGATGAGGATGTAGTGGTTGCGCTTATTACGAGTACTCTTATTGCAGTTACAAGAGAACAATTTCAAGCTGCTTGTTCAATATGTCCAATTCAACAAAACTACTGGAATTTCTGACAAAGAGATGTCCCAATAACCCTAAAAACCATGACCCAGTTTTGCTGCCTTATTTTAGAGTTCGGGATGAACTTTCTTTGCTCGATGGCTGTGTGCTATGAGGTACACACCGACTACTTGTGCCAGAAGAATTACAGTCAAAACTTATACACCTGGCACATGATACTCATCAAGGAATTGTCAGAACCAAACAATGACTACGGGATCTTTATTGGTGGCCAGGGATGGACTCTCAAACTGAAGCACTCATAAAATCCTGTGTCAATTGCCAAATGCATGATAAGACAGCAGTGACATGTACCCCTCCATTACAGCCTGTTCTTCCTGAATCTGCATGGGAAAAAGTGGTGACTGACATTGTAGGACCCTTTGATACTGCTCCAATACACAGTCGTTATGCCATCACTTTAATAGACTATTTCAGTAAATGGCCTGAGGTAGCATTTACATCACACATCTCTTCTGCTACAGTAATTAAATTTCTCTCTTCAGTTTTTAGCAGGGAAGGTAACCCGAAAGAACTGGTTTCTGATAATGGTAGTCAATTTACTTCCCTGGAGTTTGAAAACTTTCTAGCAGAGAGTAACATTTTACACAGAAAGCCATCCCTATATTACCCTCAGGCCAATGAAGAAATCGAATGGTTTAACAGAAGTTTGAAAGAGAGTTTGCAAACAGCTAAACTGGAAGGGCAATTGTGGATACCCTTCACTACTGATTTCTTGCAAGCATACCGGGCTACACAACATGCCACAATGCAAAGATCACCAGCACAGTTACTGCATGGGAAACAGATGAATACTAAACTGAACATTGCTGGATTGTTAAAGGCATGACCTCATGCCCCAAACAAGGATGACTGAGAAAAACAGTTGAATAGAACCAAGCAAAGTACAAGGCTTTCACAGACAAGCGGCGGGGTGCTAAGGAACCAAAGTTTGAGTGTGGTTCCTTCGTTAGAATACAAAAACCTGGAATTTTATGCAAAGGGGACCATAAATTCACAGCTCCTCTTAAAATCATAGAGAAGAAGGGACTTTACACCTATCGACTTTCTGATGGGCAGGTATGGAATGCTTCTATGCACCAAGAGGAGATTATGCCAACACCCAGTCTGCACTGGATGACTTCACCGCAGAACCAACACAACAAAACATTGCACTGGAACAGGGGCTTGAGAGATGGCCTGTCAGACCCAGACGACCACCTATCTGGACTAAAGACTGTGTTATGTAGTATCTACAGTGTTTCCAGTGTAATATTTCTGTCAATAGTATAGTGTCTTGTTTCTTATTTGTTCCTGTGGTTAGAACAACAATGTTTATTTTAACTGGGAGAGTTTCTTAAGAGAGGAGGGAATGTGGTGTGTAGAAGTGCTTGTAATTATTAGAACTAGGAGCACTGGCTGTTGGGAGTCTGGAAGGACAGGAAACAGGAAGGAGAGGGGAGGAGTTGTGGAGGCTGAGTGAGAGTTACACCATGTGCAGCAGCAGCTTGGTAAAGGGGTTTCCACTGTAAAAATAAAGTCCTGTTGAAGCTTGTTAGTACCTTGCATGCTTCATACAACACAGTCTAATTTACACATCACCTGTGAAGTTCACATGAGGCCTACTTAAATGACTTTCCACCTATTATTAGGGTAAGAGATTTCTCCCCCATACACACATTTTTCTTTAAAGCAGACCTTTTCAAGGCTGACATACAGTAGAGGTTCTTGACCAGGAGGGTGCCCCATTAAACTTTTGTGTGTGGGGTGGTGGGGAGGAACATGATAAATCTTCTAATACTTCAGCAATTAATGCCACTCACTCAAATTTGGCAAAGCTGCCCCTCCTTCATGATGGAAGTGTGGCTGGGCCAAATTTGGACCTGGTACACCATTTTGAGAACTGGACTTGAATCAAACTCTCTGTGATTTTAAATGTTCATAAAAGTGTGTGTTTTGGGGTGCTATTCCTCCACTTGCACATTCTGACCAATAGCTGAACCAGAAGTGCCAAAATACTGTGAGAGAAGCTATTCTTTTAGGACACCTGGATAAATGTGAAGCAGAAGTGGCAGAAATCTTGCTAGAAAACCTCTTCTCGCAAGATTCACAAATGAATTTTGAACATTTGGGAAATTCAAGAACTTTAGCAAAGGTTCACATAACAATCTGGGGACCTATTGGGTAAATGTTCTGCATGCAGAATTTCCAGTGACTTGAACGTGAGATGGAGTTTTGCTGGATTTTGGCACCTAGCATTTGAATCCTTATCTCAACCACATCATAATGCCAAACCTTTTGAGCTATGTCTTTTTCTAATGGTGAGAACACTTCTCTTTTTTATTGTAAGGTTCCACCCTCAGTGGAAAGTTGGAGACCAGCAAAGGAGTATGAACTGAAGCCAAAACTGGCCTTTATAAGAAGCAGCTACTGGCAGGGTGTTCAATATTAGGGATCTCCCCTAGTAACTGAAATATGGGAACCCTCAAGGCACATACCAAAGCTGCATTATATCTTTGTATGGTACATAAAAAGTCTTGTTGTATGTGAGAAAACACAGAGCCAGTGTCTCATCATCTTTTAAAAAAAGTTTGAAAATATGAAGAAAGTTACATTTGTTGGCACAGTGGATGACCCTCATCCTCAGTGTGTCATCAGTGGTGATGTAGCCTGAAGCCTTGAAAACTGAGATGCCATTTAGAGATGAGACATCCTGTACTAAAGAGTAAGCTACTTGACTTTTACAAAAGAAAACTCGAGACATTCAATTAGCAAAAAAGTGCTATAAGCGAGCATTTCACAGTGCCTGCCAAATGTTTTAAAGCTTCTTATGCCATAAGCCTCACACCATAGCCAACACATTGATTTTGCCATCTGAAAAGGACATTTGTTCTGTTATGTTATGTTTGGGGAAAGCTCAGCTATGCATGTTGGTGCCATTCCATTGTCAAATGACACAGCGAATCGCTAAATTTCAGAACTCAGCAGTGATGTGAAAGATCAAGTGCTGAACTACATTAAGATGAGTCAATTCTATGCAATCCAATTTGATGAGACAACCAATATTACTGCAATTGCACAACTGCTTGTTTATGTCAGATATGTGCATGACAAGTCACTTTTGGAAGAATTTCTCTTTTGTTGACCACTTCCAACTCTCACTACTGGGGAACAGATATTTGTAATGTTAGATAATTTCATTTGTCAAGAACGTCTGAATTGGGATTGATGCATTGAGATTTTCAGTGATGGTGCTGGAAAGCACAGAAATTTTGTCACTTGAGTTCAGGGATTAGCTCCCAGTACTAAATGGACACACTGTGTGTACAGAGAAGCCTTGGTTGCTAAGAAAATTCCCAAGCTACTGAAGTGAGTTACGCAGCAAGCAGTGCAGATAATAAATTTTATAAAAGTAAGGCCACTTGATGCACATCTATTTTGAGTCCTGTGCCAGGAAATGTGATCTGATCTTCACCACCTACTACTTTACACCAAAGTAAGATGTTTACAATAAGGGACAATGCGTCTTTGCCTTATTGAGGTATGTGAAGAGGTTAAAATCTTCTTAATTGATGTAAAGTCAGATCATGATTGGCCTTGGCTGGCTCTGCTTGCTTACTTAATTGATGTTTTCAATTCAATGGATGCATCTATGCAACTGAAAGATGCAAATCTCCTTCTCCTAACAAAGTTACAGCTTTTATGCAGAAACAAGACATTTGGGCCTCTCAACTGGCAAATGAAAATTATGACATTGCCCACATTTTCAGATTTCCTCTAGGATGGTGGTGGCACAGTGGATTATAATGATCTGAAAGCTGCCATTGCTGAAAATGTGAAGGGACTGAAAGAACCGTTAAGCAACTACTTCCAAAAAGGCTGAAGCTCACTTGCCTGGGTTTGTGATACATTTGTTACCTCTGTTAGTTCGAGCAATCTTTCGGGGGGATGGCAGAGCAGCTAAGTGAGTTGAAATGTGACAGCAGATTGAAGTAACATTTTGGCACCTCTTCTTTCAAACTTCTGGCTTTAAATTGTAGAGAAATTCCCAGGGCTCTCTACTGCTGCAATGAAAATTCTCCTATCTTTTGCTTCGGCATACCGGTGTGAAGCTGGGTTTTCTAGACTTGCAGAATTGAAGACAAAGTACAGAAATTGGCTCCAAGTAGAAGACAACCTATGACTGCATTTCAAACACCGAGCCTTGCATTGATCTGTTTTCCAGTATAAACAAGTCAAAATGTCTCACTGACATCAGCAGAAACTAAAACAAGTAAGGAGTATTTTATAGTACCATTTGACTGTATTTTGAGTAATTTGCACAGTATCTCCTGAACAAACAATTAGTGACTCTAGGTGGCAGCATCCTTCTCACTATCCACAAGTGTGTGTTTGTGTGTGTGTGGTGGGGGTTAACTCCAAGTTAAACAAAATGCTAAGAAGGGTGTGATCCAAAAAGGTTGAGAACCCTTGACATGCAGGGATGGATCGTGCAGTCCTCACTCAGTCAATATTCCTATTTGAGTGGCAACTTTGGCTGACTCAGGGTTTCAGGACTAAGCCCAATAGGAATTATAAGTATTCATTGCAAGTAGGATAGACACAAGCATTAGATTTTGGCCAAGTGGCTGTAACCTCATTTTAATTTTAAATAAGATACACTCTAAAGGCAACATGACTTGGCAGCAGTGAAAGTGGGGAAGACAACAACTGCCCCGTTCAAAATCCAAACAACTTAACTGTTCACGGCATCAAGAGCCTCCTTCCACCTCACTTGGTCAGGTCCATGCAGTTCCACAGCCTAAGGCCTTCAGAACTATGCAGTCTAGTTCACAAGGAAACCCTGAACTTGCTCACAAAAAGTTCAGGCATCCTTACAAATCCATCACACTCAATTACAGAAGCTGGTTTGATGCCTCATTTGAAGGAAAGGATGGGACTCCAACCCTCTGAGAGGGTTGGAGACTCAACCGTGATCTCATACTCTTCCCTAATAATTCTAACCCTATCATCAAGAATCTAATCACTATTGCTTTAGCAAACTGCCCCAAGTTACAGACCTGTGAAACAAACCATGAATTAAGTGAATCATGATCTGTATGAGGACTGCAGGGTCGAGCCCAGGAAGAATTATAGATATTCAATTTGCTACCTCTGTAGAGTCTACCTCGCTCTTCTAAAGATGTGAGGACAGACACTCAGCTATTCAAATTTGCCTTCATTATTCCTAAGAAATCCTCATGAGAGCATTGCTTTAGGAAGACTTCTGTGAATGGCCATTATCCCAGGACCTTCTTCTTCAACCAAGAGGGCATGGTATTGCCTTGGTATGTTGATATGATATTAATGCAGCTCCTCAGGCAGCTGTCAGGCATGCTTATGCATGGGATAACCAATTCTTCCCAATATATGAATCAGCAGAAGTATAATCAGCTATGGATCAAGAAGTGGAAGTAGCTAAAAGTAAGAATAGAATTTTAATAAATACTTGATATTCAAAGTAACAAATAAAAGGTGTTAAGTAAGAGCTTTTCCAAAAACTACCTGTCTACACAGTGTAATTTTGAGGAGGACTTGAAAACACTTCACTGTTTACAGGTAAGAAGGTCTTTCATCTTCCTTCCTTCAGAGGAAGAATGACAAACACTAACAAACTCTTCTGCCGTTTAGAAACGCCTGTCAGTGTGCACTTATTCTTTCACAGCACAAATCTCTGTTTTGCTCTGTACACAAGGCTGTAGCTAATTACAAGAAGAGACAGATGCTGAGTAGCCTTAAGGCTTTCTCTGCCACCACAGTGAGTCTGTGCTTTAGTCAACAAGCAGGTAGTGAGTGAACTCAAATGTTATCTGACAAGGCAGCAGATCCCATCACCTAGGGTTAGAAAACAGACAAGCCACTCTGTGTATGAAAGTAAAGACAGAAAAATTTCAAGCAGATTGTTTCTGACAGAAATATCACAGCCACACTTTCTGACAAAGTCTGCATGAATGAAACTATACAGTTTCTGTTTCCCATCTTCCCCTTTAAGAAAAAGCCAGTATTACAAAGGTACATTGAAGGTGACAGCTCAATGCACAATGGTTAGCAAGTTCTTATAAGCTTATTTTCCCTTTGGAGGTATTAAAGAAACAACTACAGCTTATCTATTTGGTTGCAGGAGGTTGTGCCATTTTAACCTAACAGATTCCCAGTTTTCTAAACACCTGAATTTTGTTTATATATGTGAAATGTCAGGTTCAACGTAGAAAATTAGGTGCCAGGTATAAGCTTTCAAAGACTAAGTGGGACTTATGAAGCATTCTGACTTTTATAAAACATACACAAATACATTTGTAAAATATCCTTTAAGATATGGCCCAGTTATGTTAGGCATTGTGAAATAAACAAGGTGAAATTTTGCCTTCAGATACACCAACTGAATCCAAGTACAAAATTTGGCTGTTGGGGTTGTAAAATCTTCAGAGTATATTTTCCTCTCCTTTATCACAATATCCATGAATGCCAGGTGAAAGGAAAAGATATGCTTGCTTGGTGATGTGATAAATCCAGATTGGCTCCACTGTATAACAGATCTGAGCATTTCTCACTGTTAGGAGATTTCCATCTCTTTTACAAATAGGATTCAATGGCTGCATCCCTGTGAGCAGTGTCAAAACAAGACAGCAGAAACAGTCTTCAGTGGAGCACATCTGATTTTTGTTCACACAAGTTCTACCTGTGCTGAAGACCTGCAAGCTAGGCATTTGCTCCCTATGACCAATGCAAACCAGTAGGTAAGGGTTTTGATCCAGTACTGACAAGGATAGTTAATACCTCTCTTACTAGGAAGGCAAGGTGACATCCAATATTAAATGATCAGGTGGATATCGTGAGGTATGTTTGTCTGTGATGCCATCAGGATACTGATTATTAACTCATTGTTTCCTTGCATTCCCGTCTGTCTCTATCCACCTGTTATTTCTTGTCTTACACTTAGATTGTAAATTCTTTGATGCAGGGACTGCCTTTTTGTTCTGTTTGTACATCATCTTACACAATGATTACATCTCCTGGGCACTATGGTAATATGAATAATAAATAGTAACAATAATGATATAATCATGACCTTCATTTCTAAATCCTCTTTTCAGTAGATAGGGGAAAAGCAGATTGGTGATTAATCCACATGAGATGGAGCTGATACTAGCTGGCAATACTAGGGGTAATCAACTAAATTAATTATCAAAGGTTGTAACTACTCCACCTACTGATGGAATATTCACTCTTTGTCAAATAAGGTTACAACCTGGTGGTAATTTTGTCCCCATTTCCACCTGAATTCCCAGGTAAGAGCAGGAATTTGTACTTTTTTTTTCCCAAATGTTTTTAATAAAGAGATTCTAGACTTTGCTTACTAATGCAGACCTTGCTACAGTCATTCCTATCTGTGTCATCTACAAGGTGACTTGCAATGAGCTCCATTTAAGACTATGCTAGAAAACTATACAGGCAAAACATACTTGCTTATCTGCTTATCGGTATGGGTCAGTGTGAGCACACTTCTCCTCTGCACTCTCTTACTGAATTCTAGTCAGGATGCTCGTTTTAATCTACCAACTCTGTTTGGCTTGGGATGAAGCTACTTTACCAACACAATAAGTCAGTTCACTTAAGCCAGTTTTGGTGACAGTCTCATATGTATATTCCTAAACACTGGAGAAGGGATATTATTGGGTACGGGGTGGGGGACTGAGATTGTGTAACACTAGTAGAGGCTCAGTTTGCTAGCCTTCGGATCACAGTGTAAAATTAATCTTTATGGCCAGATTTTGCCTAATCTAAAGCATGGTCCTTCCCCTCCTGCCCCTTTCTTTTTCTCTGCTATAAATGGAGATTCATGTATCCATACATTATACACAGATGACATAGTGACCTTTGTTAAAGGATGTGAACAGTTCCTAGATATAATTTTATGTTCTGATTTCAACAAAAGCAAACAATTTAATAACTGTATCAGCATATTCTTCAGTGGTCAAAGTTTAGAACATTCTTTCTGTAAAAAGAATTACATAAGACAAAATACACATTTTAATCACAGTTCAAAATATTAAATATCACAATCTCAGGGCATTTACCTATATTCAGTTTAAGTGAATTCATTTACACAAGAAATCAAATACACAAGCAAATTTCTGGCTAACAGTAAAACATTTGTCCTTAAAAATGTAGATAATATAATTGTATATCTTTATCTTTCTCTCATTGAACTTATTTTACCTCTAGCAATCTATAACATGGCTGAACTTCTTTATTCCTTTTCTTGTCAAAAAGAAATTCAGTTCCCTCACTGTGTGTAAAGAGGGCCATTTACCATTAACTCAAGTTCTCCTAAGGTATTGCCTCTGCAGATTCACCCAGTAAATTGTGTGTCATGCCTTCCAAGTTTTAAAACATTTTAAAACAGTTGGACATTGGGGCCACTCATGCATACCAAGTGTGGATCTGAATGTCCTGCCTGAGGTTAATAAAGACCCAGACCCAATCATTTTCTCTTTTTGCTGAAATCCAGTGTGAAGAAGAGAGGGTTATCTGCAGTAACAGTACAATCTGAGAACTCTTGCCACTTGTAAGTAGCTTTACCTTCTCTTTCATATCTTTGCAGATCCCCGCTACAGAAGACTATCAACCCCAAGGAGGAATGCTATGATGTGCTTAACTAAAGAGAGACAGAAGGGCTGCTCATCCAAATCAAGCATTTGAACTAGCTCCAGACCTAAGAGGACAGTGATGAAAAAAAGTGTGATTTGAACACACAGCAGTTTTACAGCCCCTGGATTTAGAGATAAGACTGAGAAAAGTCACGGCGGCAGCTATAGGACTAATCAAATAACCAAGTCTTGCTGATACTGGAACTCCTGCTGGCTCATTGTTTAATTCGTTTAGAAAGCCTCTGAATTAAGATTGCTTTGACCTTGGACTGAAATGACTTCTGAAAGGGCTTGGTTCTACCCAAATAGTAATAATAGCTCTATTTTTTTTAATCTAACATATAGCCAGGCCTCACCTGGCATCCGATGAAGCTTTGGGCAGACGACTGGGAGCTATCTGATAACAATGGAATTTCAATTCCATCTCAGGCAAAAATTTAGGTAGAGGACAAAACCACCTTGTCTTTGAGAAAAAACTATAAATGATGGATGTGCCATAAGGGCCTGGGTTTCATGAGCCTTTCTTGATCGTTGTCAATGTACCTAGGAAGACAGTGATCAGAGAAGGATGGTGAAAAGAACACTACATGATTGGTTCTAATGCATGGTCCATGAGCCTATGAATACCAGCTTTAAATCCCATGAGCTGCAGACTGGTAGGTACATAATTAACAAACTATTAAAGGCTATACTGTAGGCTTCATTCCAGAGCTCTGTGACTTAAATTCTCAGTGTCTGCTTCATGTGAATGGAAGCATGAAAAATCTGCTCCAACCATTAGCTGTCTCCTTTTTTGTCATCCTGATCACCAAACTGAAAAGGATTGAGCTGTCCTGCTCTCTCCAGACACAGGGATTGCTATTGTGGAAGGCCCTTGTGCAGCAGCATATGGATAGGAAAGGCTACTGGTGCAGGTAGTCAAACAAGAGCCTCTCACAATTTGTCCATCAGAAAACATTTTACTGAGGATGAGAGGAGAGAAAGGTATGCAGCAACATCCTCCAAGTGCCCTTTAAACACCATGAAAAAAGAGAAGACAGACTTCATTAATGACAGCAACTATTCTACAATGATAGAATTAGGTGAAAGTGAAGTGCTACAGTTCTGCTATGAGATCATGCAGAAAAATGGTTCCAGCTGATGATATCCTGATTTGACCTGAGAATGACAGATCTAAGATTTTGGCTACACTACGGTTTACAGCGGCAGGGCTGTATCAAAGCAGCTGTGCCACTGTAAACTCTCTAGTGTAGCTGCTCTAAGATGGACAGGACAGAGCTCTCCCGTTGGCGTAATTACTCCAGCCCCAGCGAGTGGCGGTAGCTACATTGGCAGGAGAAGCTCTCCCACTGACATAGCGCTGTCCACACCAGTGCATAAATCAGCATAAGTTATGTTGCTTGCGGGGTGACTAATTCACAAACCTGATTGACATAATTTATGTCGACTTAAGATGTAGTGTAGCTGTAGCCTAAGTTGCTCACTGACACCAAGGGACTGAGTCCATCACAAGCACTGGATCTCAGCCCTTGAGAACCCAAACACCAACTTTATCCATTCATAGAAGTCCATCAGTTCTAGAGCTTACTGCTTCTTATATGAAGAAAGTACTAAGGTACTAAAGATTGTATCTGGAGATTATAAGAATTATCAGCTCCAAAGACAACTTCTTCAGTTCTGATCTAGCACCTTCTGAATCACTAAATCAGAATGCTCCAATATGTAAGAACTACAAGACAAAGCTTCCTCCAATATGATAACTGAAGCTTGCTTGATGGCCAAGGGGTAAAAATTAGGCAAACCAAAGAACCCTGGCAACAATGCCTTTTTCCCAGTGATTTTAAGCACCTGTGTTTTATCAAAAGATGAATAACACATGAATTTTGAACTTTAGTACACATCTGCAGTCTTGAGATTCTAGACAGAAGCCAGAGAGAGAAAGAAAGAGAGAAACTATAGACTATATAACTACCTAACAATACTATTAAGCAGAGGAAGAAACAGCTCTGAGAAATAACACAGAGAATGGTTCTGTGACTACTATTGCCATCAAAAAGAGAGTACATGAGGCTCTCTTGGGTTTGCAGATCCTTTACAATCTTGAGAAGAACTTTCACAGCTACAGACTATGCATTTCTGTAGCCCCCGTGGCTAACTGCTTTAAAATAGTTCCAGCATTTGTGAGACCTGGTATATAACTAGGGATCTGAAGAGGCAGTTCTGTGAAGGAGAAGCATGTATTTCTATGGCTTTATCGGGCAGTTTTCTTTATTCAGGTACTTATTGTATAAAGAAACTCTGCCTGAATTGTTTGCATGTTAGCTCTATTTTTTATTAGTTGTTAGGTCAACATCAGTACATGACCTATTATTTTTAAATGATTAAAAGTGTGCATTATCCTGATTTAGAATGCATCATTTTATTCTTTCTGTATTTGATAGGTTGGCAAGAACATAACTCAGAACCTTATTTTGATTCTCTCTCAATGTGTGTGCACAAATCCTAAAATTTGTTTAAAAACTTCCACAGTGCCCATATTATGGGCTTGATTTTCTGTTGTCCTGCACCTTGTGAAGTCCTTTAAACCAGTGCAAAGGGAGAGCTCTGATTTGTAGTGTTTTATACGGGTTTGCGCTCATTCTGAACTCATACCGTCTTAAATGATGGGCTGCTAAGAGTCTCTTTTGACTTGTAAAATCTTTATTACTTGTGTGATGCTTCAGAATGAAAAGCCCCAGATTGATACCTGGATCTTGAGATGAATTTTCAATGTATATGTTTAGGGAAAAAAAACATTTTTACTTGCAAAATATGACTTAATGCCTCGGAAGTCACTAAAGCACATTAAACTTGAAATCTCAATAAAGTAATTTTTTACTGAATCACTTTTCAGACTGGGGCACATTTTCAGGGAACATTCGGCTTATTAAGCATCACTGCAAACACTGGAATATGGTTAAAAGAGAAAAGTTTCAATTTGGTAGGACTGAAGAGTTCAACGTCAACATTCTGAAGGAAGGATAGCCTCAGTCCCAATCCTGAAGTGAACAGGCAGATAGTCCTGGTGTAAAATTTGTGAGTCCAATTCATTGGTGCAGAAAGAGCGCTGCACTAACCATGCCAACTGACAATGATTCTGAAGGGGCTGTATGGCCTCCTGGGGACAGCAAGAGTGGAATGGTACTGTGCCACAACCCGACAGGCCAATCCCTGGGTGTTGCTTGGAAGCCAGTTACATCAGTTCTGTTCCAGGTGAGAAGTCTCCCCCATCAGAAGGAGTCTCAGCTGGTCAGATCTGCTTTCCTGAGCCTTTGCATCACTTTTTTTTTTAAAGTAATAGGTGTGCAACCATTTTTATAGTTTCTTTTCCTCTAAAAATCTTTAAGGACACAATGCTGTGATTACTGCAAAAACCATACAAAATCATGGGAAATTGTTCCAGTGGTCTTGTTAATGATCCTGTGAATTTTTTAACATTACAATTATACTCTGGAAACTCTCTCTCCTTCTATTGATACACCGACATTTATTTTACAGGGAAAAATGCATACTGTGCAGTAGGGGTCATAGCAGAGATTAGGAGAGGACATCTGTGTAAGGATCCCCTCAGAGGTTGTCATCAAAATCATATTATCATGGGATGTGCAGAAGGGAGCCTTGCTACAGCCCTGGGACCATGCATGCAGAAAATGCTCCACATCACGGGCTTGGGCTTATTCAACAAAGCACATGAGAACTTTTAAAGATGGGAACACTAAATTTAAGATCTGAGGGCTTAAACAAGTGGTTGAGAACTTAGCAAGAAATGGAACTGTTGTCAGTAAAGTAAGGATAAACATTGTCTGGATTTCCTGGGAGGTGAGCTGTAATACTAGCTATAAAAGCAACTCAACTGGATCCAGCATTGGCACTCATGATAGTACAAGATTTTTAAAATGTATTGTATATGGGAAAGCCTATAACTGAACGTGAGGACCTTGGTTAAGGTCTGTACATGCATTCTTCATAAATGTTGTGCTAAGGGATACTGTCCTAACAGATGAAAATATTGAAGGGGCCATCTTGTATTCTGTGGTGAAGTCCTAGCTCCATGAAAGTCAATGTAAAACTCCCATAGACTTGCATTATGTGTTTGCACAGGACCTAACACAATGGAGCCCTGATTGGGGATCTCCAGGCACTACTCTAACACACATACTACTTCTACAACTACTACTACAATGTGCTGGTTTCAATGCTGCTGATGAAAGAAAGTTGTTATTTTTTCTGGCTATTTTGCTTATCTGCCAGTCAATCAATATCATTAAGGGACTCTTCTGTGCATTTAGCTGCCCTAAAGGCAAGGGTCTTGCCTCTATATGCATTTTATAAAATGCTGTGTATATTTATGGTAACTTTGAATAAATAAGAAACACTAGTCTACTTCACTTAAAATATCTGAAATATTTGTCCAACTAATATGAGCTATACATAGTACTAATATAGGAGATATACCCATCTCCTAGAACTGGAAGGGACCTTGAAGGTCATCAAGTCCAGCCCTCTGCCTTCACTAGGCAAGACCAAGTACTGATTTTTGCCCAGATTCCTAAATGACCCCCCCTCAAGGATTGAACTCACAACCCTGGGGTTAGCAGGTGAATGCTCAAACCACTGACATGTGTAGGGGGGAAGCTATCCCTCCCCCCTACACATGGTAAATCACATCAGTGATAAAGAAAAGGTTTAAATGCAACTGCCACAACTGAGGGGAGTCAGACTTAACCTCACTATGCCATTGCCCACCATGGTCTCTGGCCTCTATTTGTACCTCCACATTAGGAATAAATTATGCTGTTACACAAAGGGAAAATTCAGACATTCTATGATTAAAAGAAAATATTGTGTGTGTACACATATATACACAGCAATAGTGGACGCAATTTGGAAATAAAAAGTTATTTAAATTGGCTTTTCTTCTAAATGAGGTCCTTCTACTAGCTGCTGTAGAGTTAAACAAATTACAAAATGGAACATAACTAAATTTTTTCTCTTTGTAACCTCTAATTTATTAACTTAAGAAAAGAGAGAAATATGTAAAACACCAAACAAGAACATCAGTATAGATTGTCTACCTACACATGCTGTGGTGTACTCTCTGAACAAAAGCACCAGTGCCAAAGCATACCTTCCAAAGATTATTTATCTTCCTGGTGGTCCTTGTCATTGACATTATCTTGCTGGTATCTCCTATGTTGTTGTTCTTCAGGGCAAAGTCCACTAGCAGCAGCTTCTTACTCATTTCTATGACTATCAGCTTCTCTACATAGCCCATTCTGAGGGAGTTTGACTATCATTGACATTTGCCCTGCTGCTCATAAACTATGCTTCGAGTACATGCTGAAGGGCAAGAACTTACAAATACCATAGCCATTTGTGTATGTCTGGCCACAAACCCTACTTCTCCAGAAAACACAGTTGCAGTTAAACATTTCCAGAACTAACAAAGCTGTCTTGAAGACAAGAAAATGCCCTCATGTTGGCTTTACTTCTGCAGAGTTCACAAGTACTGTTGTTACACCACACTTTTCAGGTTTTAAGTTCATAACAAGAACTCAGAGACTTGTTCTTTCCACCACTCTTGTCCCCATGCTGCTCTCCTGCTTCAAGCTAGCAGTTTTCTGAGACAATCCATCCACTATCAATTTGGTCACTCTGTAGTATCCTAGATTCTCCTTTTGCCCCAGGAAAGAAAACAAAACACTTTGTATTTGAAATAAAAATCCAACAACATGAATGAATAGGATGCAGTGCTGCACAAGAGGCATTATATGATGCAAGTCCATCTTCCACTTGCTCTGCACCAAGTTTAAGACTTCATCATCCAATTGCTCATAATGCAACAGCTTGGAGAAAAGATTTTCTAAAGAAGGCAGATGACGGAATCACTTGCCTCATACCAATAGTATTACCATCTGTGTAGTTTCCTCAGAATGCTTTAAGTCTTGACGTAGACTCTCCATGAGAGAATGCTCTATAGAAAACTGCAGCAGGTATCTGCCTTGGACTGCATGAAGAATGCCAGACTTGTGTACTCCTTGTTAAAGTTGTTTCAAGCAAATGCAAAGTGGAATTGCACTATATCGTCACCTACTGCTTAAAATGGGCCAACCATTCTCCACCTTCAGACTCGGGAAATGATTAGCCAGTGAAGCAGATACCTGGGGTAGGATATGTGAATAATTTACCAGACAATGACTAAGCCAGAAGACTAAATCTATAGACAGATACCAATATGAAAGAGGCAAAGGTTGGAGCAGCCTTTAAGTAGGGTCAAGGGACAGCACCCCAGTGAAAAACACAGCACACATCCTTTTCTTTGGCTGTTGTAAGGGTATATGTACTAGGCTTACTAAAAAGGTGCCATTCTCAACAGGAATAGAAGACGGTACATCATTTGCCCACCATCAACTTCTTTCTCTCTCACTTCCCCAATCCAGTGTCTTTCTTCTCCTTTACAGATCTCCTTCCTTTCAGCATATGTTAAAATAATGAAGTGGTTCCTAAAATTAGACTTTATTACAGATTTCTTATTAAAATCTTATTTAGAAGTGGGGGACAAGACCAACAGACATTGAGAACTGTCAAAATCTGAGGTTTAGCAACCTGAGAATTAGGAGTTTTATTGCAGTAAAGAGTATTTGTCTGTACCATAACATATAAGTAATTTTTTTAATGATTAATTTCCCTATATTTTAATGCCTATTTTGTTTCATTTTGTCCATTACTACTTGTTTTTTTAAGTAAAAATGTGCCCTCTTTTACTGTTTAAAAATAAACAGTTTTTAAAGAAAAGAAAGGTAAATTACTTATCGGGGGGGGGGGAATCAGTGGCAAGATCCTTAAGAATGTAAAAATGAATATTTTAAGACCCCAAGCTTGTAGGATAGCATGTGAATGACATGCTGCACCCACCCAGAAACACTTGGACTTAATTGGACAGACACAGCAATCTACCCATAGCTACGTTTTGTTGATATTGTGATGAGTTCATTATTATAGGTAGATTTATATAGGTAAATTATTATAGACAGATTTATAGGTAGGTAATTATAAGAGTTAGCAATTTGAAGTTATTTCTCTTGACTATTGTTTCATTGGGCTAGTGGGTATGCAGAAACAATATAGCAAATAATGGTTTATTGGATTAGAATCCATGAATATTTCACAGGTAATTTTGTATGCTCTCTCATTTTTGGGCTAACTTCCATGACTACATTCTACCTTCTGAACTGCAACTATATTGAAGTCTTTCTTTGAAATAACATTTATTTCAGTTTTATATAACATAATACAAAGAAAAAAGTGGAAAGAATTAAAGAAATCCCTAACTTCCATGTAAAAGAAATGCTGTGCATGGCTCCTGTGTGTTTTTTACAATGAATTAAGCCCTTTCTTGTTGTTAAACATACTATTTTAGCCATATTAAAAATTGTTTCATGGTAATAACAGGTTTTCAGTTAAACGCTTCATTTTTTCTTTTCTTCCTCTCATCAGCTGCTGTTCTGTTCCTCTTTTTTGTTTCCAGCTGCTCATGGTATTACTTGCTTAATTTTTCCTTTTCTCTTGTCGATTTCCCCCTCCAGGTGTTTCTATCTTAGTTTTCAGCTAGTGTGTTCAGTGATAAAATTCTCAACCACAGTTTTGCTCCATTGTGTTTGTAGATTTTGTTCAGGTATCACTACCATTCTAAATTAAACTAGCTTTATCTGACAATGGTCATTTCTTTTAGTGGAGATGGTTGTTGCATGAACATACATGGGACTACTGTGTAGATGAACAAGCCTTCATTTTACAGTATAATTTCAGCTTTCTATCTACTGGTAACAATGTGAGGAAAACATACATAAATCAATATATAGATAGACTATATATCAGAGAATAAATGTGCCAACCAGTGAGATATCAACTGATATTATTTACTGTCATTCTAGATTTGCTTGTGGGCATAAAAAATGGAAATAGTTGGACAATTTTGCTGTCTTAACTATTGTCCTTAGCTAGATGATATCAGGATAAGAACTATATTATGTTAAGTGAATTTCATAAACGAGGAACTTCAGAACATAGCCCACAGACCCAAAAGCTGAGTTAGGCATGGGACATATGGAACTACTTCATAAAGTTCATTTCAGCCCCAAAACAATGGGAGGCTGGGAGAATCCATGCAGCAGCTGATTATTCGGCCCCAGTCATCTGAGCAAGCACTTCTTGCTTATATTTCATAATACAAAAAATGATATGATAATAATTTGTATCATGATGCAGGACTTGCAGGACTTTTATGGTTTTGTCAACCTCAAAAATGATGGTGCTTATTAGATTAACACATTTTTTCACTAAAATTACAATTACACTGAGTTTCCATGTTTTGTTATATAAATCACACTTTTCAAGCTAAACATAGTCTTCTCAGACATAAACTGGCAGCAGACTGTTTTTCTATATGGGAAGGAACTGGTTCTCCAATATGTTTTCATTTTGATTTTATTGTGTGGAACTTAATTAGTTTATTCAGTGAGCAAAATATTACCCTGTCACCAGAATATCTCTGACTCCAGTGGGAACCAGATGCACAGGTCTGGGGATATAATTTGGCCCCATTTGATTTAAAATAATATTCCAAACTATATAAGAAGAAAATATGAATAATTGGGGAGCTACAGATACATTAAAAATAATTTAACAAAATAGAGATCATATTGTTCAGACTTTGAATCTTTACATTTATGTTATATTCATCATACTAACAGCACACTGTTTTCCAATAATATACTCTATACCACACATTACTCTTCACGGTTGAAGATATTTTATGATCAGCATGGTTTTATCCCATTACAGTATATATTTTCATTTTGTGGAACCTGACTTTTCTTCCATCTTCCCCTAAGAGTCCCATTGAAATATTCTCATTTTTTCCTCTTTAAACCTAAACATCATGAAAACACTACCACCTTGAGATCCAAGCAATGTTTCTGCATCAGTTTTTCTTCACTTGGTCAGAATAAGAAGAGTCACCATAAACAGATACAAAGAAATGAAACAATTGGTATCTATGGCAGATTAAAATGTAGAGCTGTACTGAAGAACATAATGTAACACAGAACAAAGTCCAAATTTTTAGTCTTTGCTATGTGGGCCAATTCTTTTTCTGCTGATAAATACATATAATAAAATTCATCTTTCCCATCTCAGGCAGATGTCTTTTAGGCAGGTAAAAGCCAGTTCTAGCACATATAATTAGAATTCAGATATCAGTAAATGGTTCCAATGTAGGGATATGACTTCAGTTCGAGCACTCTAGTAGGTACTCTTGTCCTGACTCAAGAGTAATTCCACTAAAGTTAATGAAATTGCACTAGTGTTAAAATACTGTAATTGAGAACTCTGGATCTCTGTGTTGTGTTGTTGCCTCTCTAAAGATTTCAGACTTCAGTTCAAGGAGAGTTGTTCCCCCTATTGCAATATGAAGATTTTCTAGTATTAGTCCAATAGTAGTTTTTTGAATAGACAGCTTTTGACCTCTCTCAATCAGGAGGCAGTGCTGCTAATATTGTGTAAGATTCCCTTTCTTTGAAACTGTCAGTTCCAAGCCTTGGGGCTAGCAGTTCACACAGAAATAGTACTCTTCTTAGTTACAGTGGTGCCTTGATTTGATTAATGAGACTGTAGAAGTCTGCTGAGGTCAGGGTAACTGAAAATTATTTTCTTGAAGAAATTATGTTAAGTACTGTATGTCTCCTGCATCAGTTTTCTTCATCATCTCTTAATGAACCACAGTTCATACTGCAAACACCATGCAGATGTAGCAGATACAGTTTCTGCTTCATAAAAGGACTGATTTCAGTGAAAAGTATTCCTTTGCATCCCACTAGAGGGCTGCTGTTTAGAGTTGAACTTCGATAGAGAAATATAAAAAGGCAGGTTTAAATCTGCCATTAATACATATGGGACTCAGATATCAAAATGATTATGTCCCACTGTATGTAATTCTCCATTTCTTATCCTTCACAGGCATTCATAGGACATGAGGTATTCTTTACAAAAAGACACATGTAATGATAATATATTTATCAAATTTAAATGGTTCAATTATTTTTCATCCCACTAGCTGTAGGAGAGAAAAAAACTCCTTGAAAAGATATAACGCTTAGGAATTACTACAATGCTTGTGCATTACTAATAATTCTACCCTATTAGATGAAACTGTCTTTTCATAATGAAAATCAAATGCAGCAGAAACTATATAATGGCAGTACTGCTGTAGATCAAATTGAGTCTACCATAAGAGAAATGATCACTGATCCCAAGACGTTATGGAATAGTAAACTTAAGAAATTGTGCTGCTTTTCAAGTTTATGTGACTATGATTATTTAATTTTCTTTTGTGCATGCTCAAGTATAGCTGTTATGTGACTACACATGAGAGAACCTGAAATTAATTTGTCTGTATAAGATCAGTGACTGTACAAATTCTTATGAAAACTAACATGCCATGACAATAGTAATTTTGATAAAATTACAGCAAGAACTGCAATTCTCTGCCATCTGGCTGTCTCATCATAACTACTTTGATGTGCTTTTTATTACTTATTTACTTACTTCAACTACTTTATCAGTTGCTGTAAAGCCTTGAAATGTTAACTGGAGAACAATACAATATTAAAGACATAGTCTTTTCAAAGCTTAACACTTACATTATTTTTTAAATGAAGAAATTCTTAAAAATAATACAGTTAGTCTGGAGAAAAAACATTTCTTATGTAAAAATTAAAATAAATACCAATATTTCATTGTATCGTATTGAGTTTTCTGTATATTTGGTAACTCTCTTTTTAGCTTCTTTTATAAAATATTTTTAATTAAAAATATTGTAACTGAATTACATTTTTTCTTAATATATACACATAGTTATGAAGTAATGGGGAGCACTGAGCATATCTGAACATATTTTTTATAAAAAAGAAACTCATTTATTTGAGGTCAGGGTATCACTACTATGCATTTCTAATTCAATTATATTTATTCTAAGGGGAATCATCTCATTGTGATGACTTCTTATGAAAACTAACTACCCAGCATCATTTATCTTCTTTATAAGGGGTGGAGAATGGGAATGTAGGTCAAATACTGTCTTTATTCTCCTCTTGAAAACTCATTTGCCTGATAAAGGTGGTGATCTGAAAACTTAAAATTTCATTCTCATTTCATACCAGAGTGTAGAAGCATTTTATCAATAATCACTTCTGTTTACCAGGAGGTGCCAGTGCTTTCATGCCCTCTTTTCTATTCTTTGCTACTTATTATTAGTTCACAACACACCTTACAGCACATTAAGTATAATATCTGAAAAAGTGTTTGTTACATTCAAGTTTCATAAAAACTCCAGTCTTGAGGAGACTGCAAGTCTAAGAAATCTAGTAGTAATGGAAAACTGAGCACATTATCTCTAGTTCAAATCTACCCGTTTGGTAGTGATGAGAGCTGTTACCGTCATATGCCTGACAGATAAATAGTTGTTGTTTTCCTCTTTTAAAACCACTTCAAAGCTACTACTGCAATGGAAGTCATTTAAATATATAGCTTGGACTGGATTCAACAAACAGATACATTCATTATATGATCTGAAATGAACTGACGATAGCTGTGCAGTTTCTGGAGAACAAACATCCAAATCACAAAACCCCCACCATCAACTGGTACTAATCAACAACTTTGTTGGCAGTCGCAGCAGAAAGACCAATATACAGTTATGAAGAGTGAAATACTGGCCCCTTTGCAGTCATCAGAACTATGACAAATTTAGAACAGCTGAGGATCTGCCCCTGCATCTCCAGGTCAGAGCTGAGGCACATTGCTGGGGAAATCTTCACTGCTGCTGCCCTTATTGTACTAGTTCTGTAAGGACTTAAGTCTCAACAGCTGTCAATCTAGCACCTTTCATGAGCTCTAAATTCTCAAAGAGAATTAAATTAAAAAAAACCAGACTCTTCTGCCATCAAAAACTCCTAGTACATGGCATAAAATAGCTTAACTGTAATTCACTTGGAGCTAATTTCAGTCATTGCTTATACATGCTGGGTTGAAAATTAGTGTCAAACAACAAAATGGCATGATTTCTTAAAAGCATTTGGATTCAAGTTTCAGATATCCTAAATTCACCTGTATTCAAGTTTCCAGGAATCTAATATCATCAGCATAAGAAAATTAAAGTTATACGCTATATAGGAAATTGGATATGTTTGTTCAATTTCCATTAGCAAAACCAGTGAAAATTGCAGATGGTAACCCTAGCAAAACCAATTATATGATTATGGATATTCTCTGAAAAAGTGGAATGTTTTACAACACAAGGATAGCGTGCCCTTTTGATAGATACATATTGCTTCAGCTCCTTTATCATCTCTGTCCTGCAGTGATTATTAAAGCAGAACTCCCATTGACCACACTGGGAGATCTCCATGAATAAGGACTGAAAGTCTGGTACCTATTGAGCTAGAAAATGTAATTCAGGGTTGTTCTCCATTTTTAACTTCTTGATACGAAGCTCTACAGATTAAAAGATCACTAAGCACAGTTAAATGAAAGCATGTTAGTCAATATTTGGATTAAGTTTGGAGAACAAACACAAGGTTACTGTAAAAACATAATACATGATCAGAAAAAACATCAGGCTCACCACTCTTGTAACAACATCCATGCTAATTTGAAGCATACCTTTTACATTATACTTCAACCCACTATAGAACATCACTGTTTATTTAATCACCTGTATACCTCTTCATTTTACAGTATTTATGGTATATTCTAAGGGACAATTACCTTGAATCTATGCTATAAAAATAACTGCATTTTGTATCTTATAAATAATTTGATATAACTAACTATATTGACTTTTTGAAATCAAGTCAAGAGGAATTTTTTATTTCAGAAAGTAAAATTACAAATTTTGTGACCACGATGGATTTGTTTGGGGTCATTCACCGTAGCAGATTTCTTTTTGGAAACCTTTAGGAAATGTTTCTACTACTAAGGAGTCCAGCAATGCTCAGTATGAGACTGGAGTATTATGTGAATAGGCAGGAACCTTCCTTTTAGTAAAGACTATACTGTGCATACTGTACTATTGAAAATAAAAAAAGATGCTGTTTTATTCACCATTTGTACTGATTGCTGAACTTGGCTTGGCCCTATCTGCATAAGTTAAGGAATATACAACAGATGTACAGAAGGATTTTGAATCCTGGTGCCAGTGAAAGCTAAAGGAACTGATAAACATTTCATTTGTAATTTTCTAAGACAATCTGAGTGTGAAATCTGTTAAATTCTCATTAATCCTAGATATTTCCATTCCAAATATAAAACTATCCTAAAGAATCCTCAGGTCTAAAGTTGATTAAGTGGAATCTCCACTGTGTATTTTATTTCATTTCAAGTAAACTGCAGAAGGATAAATATTAGTAAGGTGGGGAATTCAATAGCATTCTGATTCTAAACATTACAAAACATTTATAATAATTATAAAATCAACAATTAAAAGTTAAAAATATCCAAACAATTATGCTGAGACAAGACTTAGACTTAGTAAGAAAAAAATGACTGCACTGCACCTTTAAGTGGCAGGGAGGGGGACAGAAGGGGAAATTTGGCTCGCTGGCCAAATGAAGGCAACAGTGCTTTATGGCCGGGGAGCTGGGAGCAGAGAGGTCAAACTGCTGCAAAAAAGGACAAGGGGTGACACTAGGGTTGCCAGGTGTCTGGTTTACACGGAACACCCAGGTGAAAGGGGACCTTGGCAGCTCCAGTCAAAGCTGTTAAAAGTCTGGTTGGTGAGGCTGGAAGGCTCCCTACCTGGCTCCATGCAGCTCCCTGGAAGCAGCAACATGTCCCTCGGCTCCTAGGCGGAGGCATGGCCGGGGGTCTCTGTGTGCTCCTCCCACCCTGAACGCTGGCTCCGTAGCTCCCATTGGCTGGGAACTGCAGTCAATGGGAGCTGCAGGATTGGCACCTGTGGGCAGAGACAACACACAGAGCCACCTGGCCATGCCTCTGCCTAGGAGCCGAGGGCCATGTTGCTGCTTCCAGGGAGCCGCCCAAGGTAAGCGCCGGCCAGAGCCTGCATCCGAACCCCCTACCCGAGCCCAGTGAAAATGAGCCACTGAGAGAGAGCGAGCAACAGAGTAGGGGGGTGGATGGAGTGAGTGGGAGGTGGGGTCTCAGAAGAGGCAGGGCAGGGGCAGGGCAAGTGTGTTTGGTTTTGTGCCATTAGAAAGTTGGCAACCCTAGGCAACACTGACTCATTCCCTGGGATCCACATGGGCTGAAGGGTATAAAAGGGACAGCCTGTGTGGTGAAGCCCCCTTTCACGTAGAGCAGGCTGAAGTAGCACCCACTCTCCCTCCCCTTTAGGTAGTGAAATACCAGGTTTGGTAAAGACCTGCTGTGGGCACTGCACTAGTTGCCCTTTTTTAGGGGGGCTGGGAAGGAATTTTCCCCCTTACTATTAGATTGGCTTAGGTGGAGTTGGGTTCTTTTTTGCCTTCCCCGCAATGGGTTCGGGGAGGGCTTTGACGACATGTAGCTTGAAAGGAATTAGGCTATATGTCGCAACTCATTATGTAAGTGTGGGACGGATGTCCAGTGCGTATTCCATAGGGAATGTATATAGTGACTGGATAAATGGCTTTGTAGAGACTTAAAAAGGAGCTGTTGGTTAAAGGAACAGAAGAGGGGGCAGGAGGTTTGGGGCATGATTGGCATGGCATGGAGCCAACCGCCTCTTTCTTATAGCTCAGCATTACCCTTCTACAAGGGGGGTGGATGGTAAGATTCCAACAATGGGTTGGCTGGGGGACCTGGATGGAAAAAGATGAGGAGTTGGTGGAAGCCCCCAGGGAAGTTTTTGAATGAATATGGACATTTACCTCCACTGAACACTTTTATCTGCCGGATAGTCCCAGACATCTAATAATAAAGTTGGTGATTGATTAAAACCATATGAAATGTCTCCTGTCCTTCTTTCGAGATAGCCGGACAATGGAGGTAATGAACAGGTATTAAGTGTGCCGGATTTCCTGAGACAAGGTGGATGAGGTAATATCTTTTATTGGGCCAAGTTCTGTTGATGAGAGAGACAAGCTTTAGAGCTTACACAAAGCTCTTCTTCAGGTGTGGGAAACTTACTCAGACTGTCACAGCTAAATATAAGATGGAACAGATTGTTTATCAAACTTGTTGTTAGATTTAGATTTATTCATGAGAAAAAAATAATTTATTGCCATCATGCCATCATAAAACAAAAACAGAATGTTAAACTGCAATATTATAGGGACAAATGTGCATCTGATTAACTCTGCCCCTTAGTAGCAGGTGTCACTCTGGTAATTAGGAGTATATGATGGCTAGAAGGAAAAATGGGAACACAACATTCTAACAGCAGAAAAAATCAGCAAAACATATGGAAAGGTTGTGACCACCGGTGACTATTTTTACTGACCCAAAACAGTTCTTAAAATGTGATATAGCTAGAACATGAAGGACATGTCTTCTTTTTAACTCATACACTCATCTGGAATCTTGAGGTCTGAGTAAACTTTACCATACCCATTAACCCCTCACAAGCAAGGGAAGCTCATATTGACAATCCGCAAAGAGGATTTATTAGATGACTACCTCTTACCATCAAAATCCCAGAGAAGAATCATTTTTCTTTACACATCTACATCAGGAATTTCATTCACAGAGTTTCCACTTGGGAAAAATCTGACAAAATGAAGCACTTTTTCTGAACAAGAAGGTAAATTTTATAAAATACAAAATCAAACTGATGAAGCAAAATCATCTAAATTCTCCAATTTTTACTTCAATTTGAAATAAAATAATGTGAAATCCAGTTATTGTGGGACTCAGTTTAAAAAAGAAATATTTTTCAGATACTAGGACCAATACGTAACGTATATGAATCATTTTTCTGGCAATTTTGAACTGCTTGTCTTTCATAGGATTTCTTATGGCTATTTACATTTTCACTCAGTGAAAATCAATTACCTTCCTGCAATAAGCCTCATTTGCTACCTTTGAGTATAATAGAAACACCATTAGGATGATGACATTACCCAAAAGAAGGGCACCACGCAGTTGGTAGACAAATTAAGAACCCTTTCACATATGCATTAGAAATACTGCTGTGACTGAAATATGCATAAAATCTGTATCTATTAGAGCTATTAGTGTGTGGTGGTGATGATTTTGAAGGAGGAGGGGGAGATTGTGATCTACTACTTTGACAAAATTATGTATTTACTTTTTTTCTCAGTATGTGCCACTGATGCAATAAGCACAGGCCCCCAGCTGAGCTGCATTTGGAAATGCCACTGAGCATGGTATACGCGCTTCACTTCCCTTTGCTGAAGCAAGACACTGTCAGGAATAGAGTGCATGTGTGCTGCCAAACCCGCTCCTCCTTTATCACCCTGACCTCCACTGTTCTGCGGATGTATGCCTGGGTGAAGATACCACTCATGTGGAAAACAGCTCCTGCAGATCAATTCATAGAATTTAGGGACATTTAACTTCCATCAAGCCCACATCATCTTATTGATATTTGTAGACTAACTTATTACTGAACATTAATGGGACTAACATAAAGAGCTGTGCATTTACCAGAAGCCAAAAAACAAAACAAAAAAACAAAACAAAAAAACCCCTAATTTAGAGATTCTCCCCTCTGAGTCTGCTAAGCAGAGAAAACTGCTCCTGAACGCAGTTATTTTTACCTGGGCTCTTATGAGCTTAAGTAAAACAAAATTATAACACAGTGTGACAAAGCAGGTTATTCTCAAAAATATATTAAAAGTGTAAAATTTGATTTCCCCCTCCCTACCTCCAAATTCATTTGATATCTCAACAAGCCTATTATGAATAAAGAAAATATTAGGACATGATCTCTTTCATAAAAGGATTACTCATCATAATCCTCATGTAGGATTTAATGGACAAGCTCTAGTAACATTCTAACAACTAATAAATAGACTGCAGTCAAACATGAAGTTCAAAACATATTTTAAATACGGGAAGAAACCAATACATATCCCATTTTAGACGGATTATAGGTAATGGGAAGGCATAAGGACTCAGCCTTCTAAATCCTTATATAATCCGTTCTCACATGTGAGTAGTCTCAGAGAAGTCAACAGAAGTTATGTGAATAA
Organism: Gopherus evgoodei; assembly: GCF_007399415.2. Taxonomy (NCBI): domain Eukaryota; kingdom Metazoa; phylum Chordata; order Testudines; family Testudinidae; genus Gopherus; species Gopherus evgoodei. Next base: position 95,129,498 of record NC_044325.1, read on the forward strand.
GGGTTTCAGAATTAGACCCAAATATACTACCACTATAGCCAACAATAATTTCCTAATTCTCTGTAGCACCTACTTGAAATAATTGTTCATCTCTGTTAAATGCCTTAACTTAACAATTTTAAGATCAGAACTGAGAAAAAATGTATATTTAATTGTTGCTCTTCCCAGACCGTATAAACATTCTTAATGAGGATTTACTCTAAATAATTTCTGCAAAATTCTGTCGTATTTCCTTTGCTTCATTGTATATAGTAATCAAAATGGTCTGAAACACTTTAGTAGCTTCTATAATTGTCATTCATTAAAACTGTTCAACTGTAGTGGCAAAATAAAATTAATCATTTATAACTGACTTTAAATCAGTTCTCCAAAATCCACTTTCTTTTTATCAGATACTTAGAATGATGTATGTATTTGTTAATAAAAGTGTTAAAACTTCAAGATTTCAATGTGTAAAACCTTGCTTAAATGAAAGGCACAATAGAAATATTTAGTATTTAGGGCCCTGTTAGACCTCTGAAGCCCCACAATGAAAAACCATATTAACAATACAGTGCTGGTTATAGTCAGTAGATAGGGGGTCTGGTACGCCTCTTAATTATCACAATGTAAATTACGCAAATAGAGATAGATGGGTGTAAGTGAAAGGAGAATCACGCCCAGGAACTTCTTTAATGAGGCTGGAAATTTTGTATCTACATGCTGCCAAGTAAACGACAGTATTCCCAATTAAAGTGCTGGTTCTGCACGATGCATGGCATGATGCACGCTGGCATTATCCAGCAATGCACAGAAGCGCATGCTGTCCCATTGAAGTCATACCCAGTACTTACTTTTAAGCATGTGAGTGTAAGTACTTTTCTGAATTGGGGCACAGTGCTCACAGTTTTGCAGGATCAAGTCCATACTTAGGAAACTGCAGTAACAATCACCAAATCATAACTGGTTATTAAATATTTCAGAATCAAGAGAAACCTATATGTAATAAAAGACTTTGCTACAATCAAACGTACTTGCAATATTATTGATATTTATTAAGCTTCTGTTAAACCCTGAATTATACCTGTAATCAGCTCTATCAAAGAGTGAATAGGGGCAACTCTATGAAAACAGCAGCTCTTCAGAAGTCATTTCTTCAGTTCTAATTGTTAATTTTTGCTGTTCTGAACAAAACCAATTGCAGTACATGGAAATTACTCTGTGAAATGCAGTTTTGATACTAAGTCTGGGAAATGCTAAATTAACTCTAACTATATTTTCTATGTACACAAATAATTATTTCAAACTAGATTTGAGTACAATGAAAAAAAAGATGAATAAAAGAATGCAGAGCTCTTGAGAACAATGCAATAAGGAATTTTTCCTAGAGGATGGTATTATATCCATCACACCATTATGTATAAACAAATCTTACAATGTGTTACGTACATTTTATAAATATATCCAGTGACAGACAGGAAAGTCATGTCTCTATCTAGACATTTATACTACTATCATGTACAGAAAGAAACATGCAGAAGGAATGTGGCTTCAGATTAATCATTTAGACACTATACATTTCATAAGGATAAAGGTCATAACAGTTGAGCAAACAATTTCCATCAACATTTTAAGTAAGATCATATGATATGCAGTATTTTCATTTGAACTAACAGCATAGATCTATAGAGGGTGTTGCAGTATTTCTCTTATAATTAAAACTATCTGATTGAGCAAAGACAGTACTATTGTACAAAATATTGTAATTGCTGTAATACACAAACTAAAAATTAAAATTGTAAAGCTGCAGATTACCTTATTTTTAATATCTCAAATTCAGAAAATATCTAATTTTAACAGTTTCATTTACGTATATGCACACCCAAGTTCTATATATATGCTAATGATTATAAGAAAATAAATTCTATTTGAGATGGTTATAACCAGCCTACCAAAGCACTTAACAAAAGAATTATGTGCTTATGTGCCATGCCCTCTATAAATTCACTATTCAAATGTAGACTTTAGAAGTCAGATCTCCGTCATACAAAATTACAGTCTTGACTCTAGTCTCCATCCAAAAACTTGTTTTATTTTTTCTTTGCTATGCACACTCATGTTTGCATTTTCCTGTAATTGAACATCATTACACTACAAATACTAAATTATGCTATTTCTCAATTGGAGATGAATAGTATCAATCTGAAAATGTCAATGATTCTGGAAGATTTAAGTAAAATGTGAACAGAAATATTTTCAGAACTAAATTTATGTATGTACTGAATATAGATTGCATATATTGGAATCAGAAAATGTGCACCATTTATATAGGATTTTTGTATTCAAATTGAAAAACTACAGAATATACCTCTCTCCTAAGTAACTGGCTTTCCTGCTTAGTTATTCAGCAACCTTGTTCTGATCTTTGGATCTGATTTTGACATATGTTAAGGATATCAAAGAGTGGGGGGAAAATTGCTTACTCCAACTATTATTATGCTCTTTCAATATGTAATCAACACTGCCGCATAATGAAATAGGAGATGGATTTAACTCCATATTCATAATACTACCTAAGATATCTCACTTATAGGATTGAGGTTATCTGAATTTTTCAGTTTATAAGAACAAAGCTAAAAACTGTGTTTCTCCAAAGTGCTGATACAATCGAAATCTCTCTCACAGTATGTACACACACACACACACACACACAACTGGGGGAGGGTAGAAGGGAGATATTTGGGAGTGGTTCTGCTTGGATCCAAATATGGTCCTGATGCTCAAATCTTGCCAAGGTATGAGTGGCACAAGATCAGAGAAGGGGAGGTGGAAGTGGCTTTAAACCACCTTTATAATCTCCAAATCCATGGGACAGATGACAGACTATGCTGGTCTCCAAAATATTCGAACAGCTCCAGGGGCCTTTCTGGTAATCAAGAATCTCCAAGTTATGTGCTGGCCATGTCCCCTTTCCCTAGGAATTTGCTCTGTTCTAAGGGCTGGGGATTAGGAAGATGTAGGTGTTGCTGTGGCAGCTCTGTGCCACTCTGGGATTTCCCAACCATGGAGAATTTTTAAGGATTTGGTTCCATTGGCTTTATACCTGCTTTGTGCTACCAGAGTGGCACAAAGAAGCAGAATGGAACCCAGGATCTGGCCCCAAGTTTTCTCCAGTTAGTTTGACATAAAGACACCTATCCTTTTGAGAGCCCTTTCCCTACTCCATCTTATTTTTCACTTGTTGATTTCACTGTGAAGACCTAGGCCCTGAGCTGTACTCAAGAGAAGAACATAGGCAGAACAAAGGCATCTGGGGTGATGCTTTGTGTAATTAGAGCAGCATTCACCAAAATTCCCACAGCAGCAAGGATTCTGCAAAAACAGAAGAATCCCCATAGCAGGGCTGGTCCCTAGACATTGTGGGGAGGGGACTGTGCCCTCCCCAGGGGCATTGACAGGGAGGGGACTGTGCCCAAGGTCTGTGCGGGGCAGGAGGGAAACTGCCTCCTATCACAAGCTCGCGGAGTGGGTTGAGGCTGGGTCACTCCACTTCCTGCTGCCTGGTGATTGCAGGGTGGTCTGACCCCGCACTCATGGGGCTGCGGGAAGTGGAGTGACCAGGTCCCAGCCTGCTCTGCTCTCCTCCCCTGGCTGCCAAACTTGGGACTTAGGGGGCTGGGTGGAATCTCGCCCCAGAACTCACTAGCAGCGTGGCTGGGAGCTGGAGGAGAAAAGTGGGCTCGGGCCAGGTCACTCCACTTCCCGCCACCTGGTGAGTGCAGGGTGTGCCCGACCCCTGATGCAGTCCCCCAGGACATAGCTCAGGGGATGGGGTGGAGTGGGGGGTGGGGCTGGGGCAGAGCAGGGTTGGGAAGAGGCGGGGTGTGGACAGAGCAGGGGTGGGGGCTTTGGGGAAGGGTGGAATGAGGGTAGGACTGGGGCACATCAGGGGCAGGAAGAGGTGAGGTGGGGGAGGAGCAGGTCAGGGGTTTTGGGGAAGAGGTGAGGCAGGGCAGCTTTCCTGGGATCGGGCTGGCCACTGGAGCAGCACACAGCTGCATAGGGCACCAGGAAATTTGCGGCAATTTGGTGCTCCAAATTTCCTGGTGCCCTCGCAGCTGTGTAGTTTTCGTGTGGGTAAGGATGGCCCTGCCTCAGGGTGACCAGATCCACCAACTTTGTAGCTGTTTCACACCACCATAGCAGCACAAAGCAGCCATAGAAGGGCCAAAAAATGAAGCCTATAATATTTAGCCATGCCACTTTATAAGCTGAAAATTAACTGTTAATGATTAAAGGAATTTATATTATATAATATACATTTAATCAAAACAAAGTAATAACAAGGATACTGGAAAATAATATGGCTACACAACTAAACAATCAGAAGTTAGGAAATTCTAGTGTCAGTTGCATGCACAGCCTTAGCTCTTCAACCTTATATTATAATAAAGTGCTCAATGAAGTTATGCTTGTGATAAGTCTACCCCAGACATTTTACTTACATAATCACATACTATTTTTCAAGTAATATAATATTATATTGTATCATCAGTCAATTACATATACTTATGTAATGGAATCCCAAGGGAGTTCCTTAGCAGCCTTAAAGGGCCAGTACATCCCATCTCACTGCAGTATCCCCAAAGCCTTAATGTGATCCCTTTCAGGGGCAGTAAAAATGAAAGGAATCTTATGGCAGCAGGTCATCCTACACTCATCCCAACCTTGCAACTGCTCCCCCAACCCTGCCCAGTATACAAGAGCCACTACAGAGTTGAACTTTGCACTGCACAGCTTGTACATCCCCCACTCTATCTCCCAAATCTTACCCTCCTTATGCCCATCAGACTCCACTTCATACCTACAAAAGAGAGGAGAGGGTTTGTTCCTCAATAAGGCACAGGCTTCTGTGGAGCCCTGCCTCATTCAGTTTTGCGCTACCCAGGCCCGGATATTTCATGAGCTTCGTGCCACCTTACGCCGGGACATGGTAAAGTTAGCTGACTACTGTAAGACTTGGCGGCTCCAGTCAAGTGTCATAAAAACAGTCTCCAGTTTGTTCCATCTTCATCACACTAGCACAACGAGAGAATTCAATGTTTATCTGAATGGTTAGTAGGTGAAGTATGAAGTAGAATCCGTCTTTCTAGGTATGACCTTAGACTGCACACTGAGTTACCATGCCCACCTGAAGAAGATAGCAGCTAAAGTGAAGACATGTAACAATCTTCTTAGCAAACTGGCAAGTTTGTCATGGGGTGCCCGTGTTTCAACTCCAACTCCAAATGCCTTGTATTCAGTGGCGAAGTACTGTGCATCAGTACAGAGTTGATCATCACACCCCAAACTGGTGGATACGCAGTTACATGCCACCATGCGCATCATCTCTGGCACCCTACATCTGACTCCACTCCCATGACTTCCAGTTCTGAGCAATATTTCTCCTCCTCAGATGAGAGGTTGCCACTGGCAAGTTACTGGAGAAAGTATGCACCAACTCAACCTGCCACTGCACAATGACCTTTTTAAACTACCAGCTTCACGTTTGCTGTCACATCGCCCATTATGGTCTCATCCGCCATGCCAGGATATTAGGGCGGAAACACTCTGGTGAGAGGAATGGGATATCTGTTATAATCCCCAATCAGTCTCTTGTCGCCGACCCCACAACCTGCCTGCCTGGTTTTGACCTGCCCCTTCGCTAATGGTCCCTGGTGAACAGGCTCCAGACTGGACATGACCTTTGTGCAGCCAACCAGTATCGCTTGGGCCTTTGCGACAGCCCTTTGTGCAGCTGCGGTGCAACACAGATGATGACACACATTGTCGCAGAATGCCTGCTGACTAGGTTTAGCAGTGGTCTTGAAGAACTGCATCACGCCACTGAACATACCATCACTTGACTAGACGACTAAAAACATGCTAAATAAATAAATTCAACTGAAGGAAGGGCTCACATTTTCAACGGCATGGACTTTTTTTGTATTGGGCACATAATTTAGCATGTCAGTGCATGCTAAATGAGGCAGAACTCTTACAGAACCTTTCCTTATTCTATTCACAAACCTGAACTACAATTTCCAGGTTTTTTTAGTATGCAGCCACAGTGTAATATATACACAAGCAATGCAAACCACCTTGCTATGGAACACTGGCAAAGAGCTATTTAAAATAGTGCTATTGTTGTTTTGAAAAAAAAAACACATTACCTGGGTGTGAAGTGAAATTTACATAGGCTTATAACTTGGCAAGTCAAAACCAATTTTCACTTCAACACAGAACAGTAGTTCTCCTTGCTAAAAGTCAGTTTTCAAGCCAAAGCCACTTTTGCACCAGAGCTGTTAAAAATAACATTGTTTTTAAACAGGATAAATTATTTTTTCTTTCATTCCTACATGGACATGGCAAAGCCATTTTTGCCTATTTTTTTCTGAAATATTCACCTTGAGGCAGAGAACAAGACTTGAAAATTTCAGCCCCAAAAGTAAATTTTTTGGAAAGTTATAAAAACTGAAACCAGGGGATTATGATAGAAACACTTAGCTAGAAATATTAGAGTTATTTGATAGTTATTCAGCTTTCAGATAGATACACACCTGTTACCACAACTGTACTTTGTACTTAATATAATAATATATATATTATTCCCCTCATGACAGCTTTTGTATTTCCTTTTCTCTAGTGGAGTTCTTTGAACCTCTTTTGCTGCTCCCAAAATTCCTATCTCCCTCAAAATATGAGCAAGTGTATATTTTTCCTTTTATTCCCCCCTTTTTCTTTCAGTACTGTTCCTCTAGGCTCCTATTGTCCTGCTTCAAACAGACAGGAGTTCCTGCTGAGAGATGAGAGGTGCTTCCTTCCTGCATTGGCTAGGATGCCTCCACAGAACTCCTACTCCCAACTGGTTCAGGAGTGAATGATGAAATGAACACTGATAGCCTCATATGGTAGCACACTGGGCTGCTGCTCTACTGCCAGTCCAGACCCTACCGGTTTTCATACTGCAGGAATATTAAAAACCATGTAACAACACCCATATATTTTTAGGAATTGGCAAACTGAGTACCTGCCAAAGAACATATCAGGACTAGTTTTAAAAATCTGTACTAACATCCAATAGCTAGATAAATGAAATGATTTGTTTCAATAATATAATACACACACAAATATACAAAGGAACACCATATTTTATGCTTTTTCTGAATAATCTCCACTGTATTTATTATGGATTATTATGTCTGCTTCACTGCAAGATTTATTGTGAAGTATTTTAAATGGATTGGAATAATCACAATAGTCTTGTTAAAAACACTCTCAACCTCCCCCCCCAAATAATAATAATTACCCATTGATTCCTAGAAATGTGTACATACTGTACTTGAAAAGGCTGTGGGGGTATGATTAGCTGACATTCAGAGTATTAACGGGATCAAGGTATTATTTTCTGGGTCAGTGAATAGAATAAATCTACCTGAAGTCAAATTTAAGTTTCAAATCAAAATTTTTAAGGAGGGAATGGGATTGTTTATTTTTTAGAAGAGAAAAACATGCAAAAATTGTTAGATTTGACCTGTTCCATCCACTTCTTCATCTTTGCATGATCAGAGCTTTCTGTGTTAGCATGGCGGTGTTGGCAACATTCCTGCCTTTGGGGCCAGAAGTCTGAGGGCTCACTTAAGGACTCACATCAAACTCAGTACTGACATTGCAGTGCAGAGCTAGTGAGGGGAGGGAGCTTTGCTAGTAGAGATACTTTCTTTGGATGAAGCATTAAACTGAGGTCCCTTCCGGCAAAGTCAATGAAAAAAGAAAAGCTTCTTCATGAGAAATACATGTATTTTTTTAAAATAACCTTGGCAGAATTAACAAATCCACATTACAATTTCATGATTAGTGCATAAAATATGACTATATGCCTTATTGTATGTTAATCTACTATCTCTGTGATAAAGAGGTCCATCAAGTAGAAACACTTTTATGATGCCAATGTCATGTGTTGTTACCAGTGCTTTAGAATATAAAATCTCGGTTTTATTAAAAATCATGTGACAAGCATCAATAAAAGCTTAGTTTGTGTGAGTCAGCACAAAGGAGTTATACCTTTGTTTTTGTCATTTTAAGAGACGTGTCCTCCTATGCACCAAGTTTCTGGATCCTAACTTCCTCAATTTTGGGGACTGGCAACAGGTTATGGAGGAGCTGGTGCTCCAGTTTTCAAGGTTTTTTTAAATGTACTTATAAAAAGCCAAGTAAAGATAAATTAAAACTAAAATGCTAGATACAATGAACCGCTCCGAGTTTTTGTGTTGACTAGTATTAAAGAGTAGTTAGTAATGGTTGCTATTGAACATCATCTCCTCAAGTGAAATACAAAGCTGGAGGAAAAAAGAAAGCTAGAATGTACAAATAGTAAACATGCAAGTAATCATTCCTGCTGATAAGTGTTGAGGAGAAATAAGTAGTAGGCAAAACAGAAAGGGTGGTGGGTACTGCTGTTAATATCAAAATAGGCTAAAGCAAGGGTCGGCAACCTTTCAGAAGTGGTGTGCCGAGTCTTCATTTATTCACTCTAATTTAAGGTTTCTCGTGCCAGTAATACATTTTAACATTTTTAGAAGGTCTCTTTCTATAAATCTATAATATATAACTAAACTATTGTTGTATATAAAGTAGACAAGGTTTTAAAAATGTTTAGGAAGCTTCATTTAAAATTAAATTAAAATGCAGAGCCCCCCGGACCCGTGATGAGGACCTGGGCACTCTGAGTGCCACTGAAAATCAGCTCGCGTGCCATCTTTGGTTGATTATGACCCAATGAGCGTGTCAGAAGATGGGGTATCACAGTCCTCCTTTGTGGAATGCAGAGTAATATGGTTTCAGCACTGTGAATTCCCTGAAATTTGGGGAGGACAAAGTTAGAATGACCATAAAAGAAGGAACTGCAATAGCTGAGGCAAGAAATGATGAAGTCATGAAAACATGGATTTCAGCAAAAATGAGGCCAAAGTAAGAATCAATTTGAACTATCCACAGAGAGACAATGAAAAGTAGAATTACTTTTATATTTTGAATTTTGAATTGATGTTACGTATATTTCCATAGGATGTTTGTACTTCATCTTAAAGTTCCATTGTGACATTTTGAAAATGTCCTTCTGGCTGCCTTGAATAGACACACATTTTAGTCAATTTATATTAAGAGGTAAGAGTTATGTAAAACAAGCATATATCTATTGCTCCCATAAAACCCTGGATATGAATGCACAAACTGAAAAACTGCATTACACCTACACAATTTGTATTCTCAAACACTTACCTACACATGCAAATGTGATGGGCTGCAGGGACATATACATTTTGTATAGCACAGCTCTGACATGAGCCTTGGCAAATGTGCTATCTATACTGTAGCTTCAAAATGACAACAAAATGGAACACACATGTTCAGTTTTGTCTTGGCAATTTAAGGGCATGATCCTGCAAATGCTGAGTAACTCTCGTGAGCTCGTCTTTAGGGCTGGATCCTGTAAGATGATGAGTGCTCCCAATAACAGCATTCATCAGTTTGTAGGTCTAGCCCTGTAGCCATATTTTAACCTAAATCTTTGTTAGGATCCCATAGTTTAAAATGGGTGCTAACTATCACATGCTAAATTCTAGATTCATTGTTATCATCTAACAATAATATAAAGAAAAACTCAATATAACCAAAGACATGACCTAACCTAGCTTGTTCCCAGAGCTCATAGAATATACTATGAACAACTGTGAGCTGGAAAAGCTGGATCAATAATATAAAGAAATCTTGCCATCCCACGTGAAACTCCAACATCCTTAGTGAAACACTATGGCATTATATAGAATGAAGTGGAGAAGAAAAGATCAAAATTATTTTTCTCTTAGAATTTTGACTGAACTGTAGAAGAATAGCAAAATCTGAAAACTAAATGGAAACAGTATTTCAAGAATGTAAATTTACCTGTGAGTTGCAGAGTTGTGTGTGACAGGAAAATCATGGAATCTTAAACCACGCATTTCAAATAGGCAAATTCTATGAACAATCAAAACTTTATACCAAAACCTGTCAGCCAACTTTACATGATCTCTAACAGTTTTTGTTGGAAAAAATGTAATGAGTAACATTCACTGTGACTCACTCCTACAAGACTAACATTACATGGTACACTGTCAGATGCAGTCAATAAGTGGTACTTAGAGTTCCCTACTCACTGCACCTAAAACACATCCTCATTGTGATCTTTAGTTGGAGTTATTTGAAAGCAAACCCAAATGTGCTGAAAACATATACTGTAGTTTAATAACAGAATATTATTCCTGATAACATAAAAATCATAGTACACAATAGGACCCTGATCCCAGATTGGGTCTTCTAAGTACTACTGCAATATAAATAATAATAATAATAATAAAAACCATAAACAAAATGTAACAATAAAGCACAACAATAAACAATTCAAGATATTCTGCAGGGCAGAGGTATCTAATGGAGGTGTTTCAGAGATTAATATTACACCTATTATTATTTAACACATCTGACAGTATGGAAGAAGAAGAAGAAGAAGTAAACATGACAAACTATATTTATAGATATACTAAATTAGAAGGAATTTTAAAAATAGCGATGAGAAAGCTACATTACAAAAGGACTGGGGATACAGTTTTCAAAAGCAATAAGAAATGTATTTAAAAGCAATGAGATATATGGTCAAATTCTCAAAAGTGCCTATATGATGTGTGAGCCTAACTTCCATTTTCAGAACTGATTTAGACACTTAGGAGCTTAAGGGTATGTCTACACTGCGATAAAAAACCTGTGGCACTGACTCTCAGAGCTCAGGTCAGCGGACTCCAGCTCACGGGGCTCTGGCTGCAGGGCTATAAAGACAGCTGATGCCATGTAGGTCTCAGAGCCCAAGCCGAAACGTGTACACTACAATTTTATAGCCCTGCAGATGAAACCCCACGAGCCCAAGTCAGCTGACCCGGGCTCTGAGACTTTGTGCCGCAGGTTTTTTTTTTTGCAGTGTAGACATACCTTTAGTCTCATCAAAAGTAAATAGGACTTAGGGTCCTAAGTGCTTAAATCATTTTTGAAAATGGAACTTTGGTGCTTTTGAAAATTCTAACCCGTGACAATGATCTGGGGTGCATAAGATGGTAAGGGGCACACATTATTTACTAGGAAGATGATCATTTTTTTCTCTAAATCACTGGCATAACTCCTGCATATAATTCAGGGTACCTTCAGTATTGGAAATAAATTGGGAGGATTTCTAAATAAAGCAAGAAAAATGATTGACTTAAAAGGGAATAATTAGTAGAATGAAACATGTATAACTTCAGCATTAATTCAAGTGGGATAAATATTTGTCTACGATATTTAAAAGGTGCAAACCAAGGAGAGAAAGAGAAAATTATTCAGGGTGCTCCAGTGTCGTACAAAAAGGAGTGATGGGAGGAAATTGAGCAAAAGACATTTTTTGACTGAATGTCAGAAAAATATTCCTAATAGGGAGGATTATTTAACCATGGAAAAGTCTCCCCCAATGGAAGTGATAAGAACTCCATTGCATGAATTCTTTAAAACTGCATTAGGCAATGCACTAGAAAAAACACAGTGCAGGAAACAATCCTGCAACGGCTGGGAGATGGACTAGCTAACCTAATCTTTAATTCTATGGTTCTATGAATATGAATAGATGAGAACCGATCATGCACAGCAAGAACGGAAATCTCAGTCTGTCATTGGTTTTCCTCCCTGTTTCTTGCTGTTCACTACCATTTCATCATCTGCAGATGGCTAGAGGAGCAGAGGGCAACACACAATTACAAATTAACCATTAGTATTGTTGCTGGAGTCTGGAGTTGCTCTCCAGCACCATACAAAGCTAATATTCTGGTGTCTGAAAGGCATCTTCTTAGGGGATTTTTGTTTGTTAGTTCGTTACTTTATCTTAGCCATTGCATTTGTACACAAAATTGTAGGGTGATGGAAGCAACTATCAATGGTTACCAATGCGGGGGTGGAGTGGGGTGGTGGTACAAAACCTTAAGGCCACTTGTTAGCACTGGAACCAGTGGCATGAATATTCTCTTTTGAGACACTTCCCTCACACTACTACATTATGAAACCAATCTGTTCCTCTCCATTTCACATTAAAGATGATTATTTTTTGTTGTTGATGCAAAATGGTGTACAACATACCGCTCAAAGTTAAGGTTTTCATGGTTATCACAGGCAGCCTAAAAAAGAGTTCTCTCAGTACTACTTGAAAAATATACTAAAAACCATGGTCAGCCAAATACCTCACAAAAAATTATTGTGCTATGCATTCCAGAGATATGCAGTTAGCTAATGTATGTATCTGATCACGTAGGAAAAATTATCTGATCAGTAAAATACTACTTGACAGAGCCCACAGTCATTTGCAGGATAAAGAAGCAACTCCTTTAAGATAGGAATATGTAACTAATCTTTGGTCTAATATATCTCATTGTCAGAAGTTTTTCCTGTTAGGCTACATTTTTACTTTCTTAAATTGTATTAATTACTCCTAGTTCTACCTCTTTGAACCACTGTAAATAGGTCCTCCTACTTTTTGAAGTTTACATGTTTTAAGTGTTTGTAGACTATTCTCTTACTTCCTTTAGTCATTTATACACTGTACATATTTAGTGCTTCCAATCTTTCCTCATAATGCAACACTTCCAACCCAGTATTTTTTGCATGCTATTCTCTCAGCTCCCTACATTTGTATATATATTTCTGGTAATGAGGTATTCCACTAGCTGCATCTCAATAATTTGATGCATTGCTATTTACATGTAGCAAAGCCTGTTGGGAAAGATGGGTGTGTATAAATAGTATAAGTCTCTCAGACCAGAAAGAGGCCTAGAAGGAGCCAGACAGTGTCCCTTGGAAGGAGTGGGTATATAATGACTTTGCATCACTTTCGAAGAGAGCCTGAAACAAATCCTGAAATTGTCTGTTGTCTTGTTTTATTTTTTTCCTTTCTCCATTTGATGTAGTTTAAAATAAAGAATTTGTTAACATGTCTTGGGACAGTGTTCATATCCAAAATCATATGAATTAAGTTTGACAGAAGGCTTTTATGAGACACCGTGCCAAATGCTACTCTAAAATCTAACAATATAATATTTACTGCATTCCATTCACTCTATCCATTCACTTGAAGTTCTATCTAAAAGAGCAATCAAACTTGCCTGACACAATTTGTCCTTTATAAAAAATATTGGGATTGTTACTCATGATCCCATTATCTTCTACATGTTTTGTGATCTTTTGTTGAACATTTTTTTTTATTTTACTAAAAAAAGAAGTTAGACTTCTTGACAATTACTATCCAGGCTTATTCCTCTCTCGGTTTAAAAATTAGTACCACATTTGCTGTTCTCTAATCATCTGATATCTCCACTGTTATCTGTAGCTTTCCAAAATAAATTGTAAGCAGTTTAGAATGTTCTCCTCCCTAACTCTGCTTGTCTTGGGTGGGGATAGAGGATTTAGATAAGATGAAAGGGGATTGACACTCTGCAGTCCTAGCTAAAGGAAGGACTCCCTCATTTCCTGGGCATCCACTTATCACTGCCCTACCATTGCCATTGACCAGTTTTTGGGCTACAAAGGGGCTGATTGGTTGCTGCCCACTCAATATGTTGCCTATCAACCCCTCAAGTAGGAGTAGGTCCTTTTACCATCCTTACTATCTCACCGCTCAAGGGTGTGCTGTCTGCCGGGTGCTAAGATACGGGATGTGGACCTGAGGCTGAAAAGGATCCTAACAGGAGTGGGAAAGAATCCGCTGATTGTCCTTCATGTGGGAACAAATGATACAGTTAGATTCTCGCTGGAATGTATCAAGGAAGACTATGCCAGACTGGGGAAGATGCTTAAGGAAATCACGGCTCAGGTGACCTTCAGTGGGATACTGCCTGTTCCTAGAGAAAGGCAACAAAGGTGTGACAAGATTATGGCAATCAACAGATGGCTGAGGTAGTGGTGCTATAAGGAGGGCTTTGGGATATATGGTCACTGGGAAGCATTCATGGACAGAGGGCTGTTCTCTCAGGATGGACTTCACCTGAGTAAGGAGGGCAATAGACTTCTAGGATGGAGGCTGGCACAACTGATTGAGAAAGCTTTAAACTAGGAATTTGGGGGAGATGGTTGGGAGATGTCCAGGTAATCTCCACACTGGAATTTAACATTGAGAGGGAAGAAAATGGAGTAAGGAAGGTATGAGAATGGACATAAGGAGGAAGGGTAGTGTAGATACCAGTCTAATAAGTGATACTGGTGGTAGAATGTCTGTGACTAATCGGGTAAAGAATGTCAGTGAAACCAAATGGCAAAAATTAAGATGTTTGTACACTAATGTGAGGAACCTACATAACGAAATGGAGGAACTAGAGCTACTGGTGCAGGAAGTGAAACCAGATATTATAGGAATAATAGAAACATAGTGGAATAGTAATCATGACTGGAGTACAGGTATTGAAGGCTATGTGCTGTTTAGGAAAGACAGAAATAAAGGCAAAGGTGGTGGAGTAGCATTGTATATCAATGATGAGGTACACTGTAAAGAAATGAGTAAATAAGACAGAGTCTGTCTGGGCAAAAATCACTTTGAGAAAGAAAACTATAGAGCCTCCCCTGAGATACTGCTTGGGGTGTGCTACAGACCACCGGGATCTGATTTGGATATGGATGGAGACCTCTTTAATGTTTTTAATGAAGTAAACACTAATGGGAATTGTGTGATCATGGGAGACTTTAACTTCCCAGATATAGACTGGAGGACAAGTGCTATTAATAATAATAGGGCTCAGATTTTCCTAGATGCGATAGCTGATGGATTCTTTCACTAAGTAGTTGAAGAACCAACAAGAGGGAATACCATTTTAAATTTGGTTTTGGGGAGTAGTGAGGACCTCATAGAAGAAATGGTTGTAGGGGACAACCTTGGTTCGAGTGATCATGAGCTAAATCAGTTCAAACTAGATGAAAGGATAAACAAAAATAGATCTGGGACTAGGGTTTTTTATTTCAAAAGGGCTAAATTTAAAGAATTAAGGAAATTAGTTAGGGAAGTGGATTGGACTGAAGAACTTGTGGATCTAAAGGTGGAAGAGGCCTGGAATTACTTCAAGTCAAAGTTGAAGTCAAAGTCAAAGCAGAAACTATCAGAAGCCTGCACCCCAAGAAAGGGGAAAACATTCATAGGCTGGAGTTGTAGACCAAGCTTGATGAGCAAGCATCTCAGAGAGGTGATTAAGAAAAAGCAGAAAGGCTACAAGAAGTGGAAGATGGGAGGGATTAGCAAGGAAAGCTACCTTATTGAGGTCAGAACATGTAGGGATAAAGTTAGAAAGGCCAAAAGCCATGTAGAGTTGGACCTTGCAAAGGGAATTAAAACCAATAGTAAAAGGTTATACAGCCATATAAATAAGAAGAAAACAAAGAAAGAAGAAGTGGGACTGCTAAACACTGAGGATGGAGTGGAAGTTAAGAATAATCTAGGCATGGTCCAATATCTAAACAAATACTTTGCCTCAGTCTTTAATGAGGCTAATGAGGAGCCTAGGGATAATGGTAGGATGACAAATAGGAATGAGGATATGGAGGTAGATATTACCACATCTGAGGTAGATGCCAAACTTTAATAGCTGAATGGGACTAAATTTGGGGACCCAGATAATCTTCATCCAAGAATATTAAAGGAACTGGCACATGAAATTGCAAGCCCATTAGCAAGAATTTTTAATTAATCAGTAAACTCGGGGTTGTACCGTACAACTGGAGAATTGCTAACACAGTGCCTATTTTTAAGAAAGGAAAAAAAAAGTGATCCAAGTAACTATAGGCCTGTTAGTTTGACATCCGTAGTATGCAAGGTCTTGGAAAAAAAATTGAAGGAGAAAGTAGTTAAGGACATTGAGGTCAATGGTAATTGGAACAAAATACAACATGGTTTTACAAAAGGTAGATCATGCCAAACCAACCTGATCGCCTTCTTTGAGAAGGTAACAGATTTTTTAGACAAAGGAAACACAGTGGATCTAATTTACCTCGATTTCAAAGTAAGGCATTTGATACGGTTTCACATGGGGAATTATTAGCTAAATTGGAAAAGATGGGGATCAATATGAAAATTGAAGATGGATAAGGAACTGGTTAAAGGGGAGATTACAACTGGTCATACTGAAAGGTGAACGGTCAGGCTGGAAGGACTTACTAGTGGAATTCCTCAGGGATCGGTTTTGGGACCAACCTTATTTAATCTTTTTATTACTGACCTTGGCACAAAAAAATGGAAGTGTGCTAATAAAGTTTGTGGATGACACAAAGCTGGGAGGTATTGCTAATACAGAGAAGGACCGCGATATCATACAGGAAGATCTGGATGACCTTGTAAACTGGAGTAATATTAACAGGATGAAATTTAATACTGAAAAGTGCAAAGTCATGCATTTAGGGATTAATAAGAATAATTTTGGTTCTAAATTGGGAACACACCAGTTGGAAGTAACAGAGGAGGAGAAGGACCTCAGAGTATTGGTTGATCACAGGATGACTATGAGCTGCCAATGTGATATGGCCCTTAAAAATCCTAATGCGGTCTTAGGATGCATCAGGTGAGGTATTTCCTATAATGATAATGAGGTGTTAGTATCGTTATACAAGGCACTGGTGAGACCTCATCTGGAATATTGTGTACAGTTCTGGTCTCCCATGTTTAAGAAGGATGAATTCAAACTGGAGCAGGTACAGACAAGGCCTATTAGGATGATCCGAGGAATGGAAAATCTGTCTTATGAAAGGAGACTCAAAGAGCTTGGCTTGTTTAGCCTAACCAAAAGAAGGCTGAGGGGAGATATGATTGCTCTCTATAAATATATCAGAGGGACAAATATCAGGGAGAGAGAGGAATTATTTAAGCTTAGTACCAATGTGGACACAAGAACAAATGGATATAAACTAGACATTAGGAAGTTTAGACTTGAAATTAGATGAAGGTTTCTAACCATTAGAGGAGTGAAGTTCTGGAACAGCCTTCCAAGGGGAGTAGTGGGGGCAAAAGACATATCTGGCTTCAAGACTAAGCTTGATAAGTTTATGGAGGGGATGGTATGATGGGATAGCCTAATTTTGGCAATCAATTTATCTTTGATTATTAGCAGGTAAATATGCCCAATGGTCTGTGATTGGATATTAGATGGGGTGGGATCTGAGTTACTAAAGAGAATTCTTTGCTGGGTGCTGGCTAGTGAGTCTTGCCCACCTGCTGAGGGTTTAACTGATCACCATACTTGGGGTCAGGAAGGAATTTTCCTCCAGGGCAGATTGGCAGACGCCCTGGAGGTTTTTGGCCTTCCTTTGAAGCATGGAGCATGGGTCACTTGCTGGAGGATTCTTGCTGTAGGAGAGCACTTCAACCTCCCTGGCCACACTATAGCAGACCTTAAGGTGGCCATCCTGCAGCAAAAAAACTTCAGGACCAGACTTCAAAGAGAAACTGCTGAGCTTCAGTTCATCTGCAAATTTGACACCATCAGCTCAGGATTGAACAAAGACTGTGAATGGCTTGCCAATTACAGAACCAGTTTCTCCTCTCTTGGTTTTCACACCTCAACTGCTAGAACAGGGCCTCATCCTCCCTGATTGAACTGACCTCGTTATCTCTAGCTTGCTTGCTAGCACACATATATATATACCTGCCCCTGGATATTTCCATTACATGCATCTGAGGAAGTGGGTATTCACCCACGAAAGCTCATGCTCCAAAACGTCTGTTAGTCTATAAGGTGCCACAGGATTCTTTGCTGTCTCTCCACCTTGCGGTCTTTAAACCACGATTTGAAGACTTCAAAAACTCAGACATAGGTTAGGGGTTTGTTACAGGAGTGGGTGAAATTCTGTGGCCTGCGTTGTGTAGGAGGTCAGACTAGATGATCATAATGGTCCCTTCTGACCTTAAAGCCTATGAGTCTATGAGTCTGGTTTCGGACAGTGTAGGTAGCTGATTGTAGGCTGCCCTCTCTTTCTTACAGTTAGCAGCAGCTCTAGACAAGAGATCTTACCCTTTGGCCTGGAGCTTTACTTTGTCTTCCTCTCATTTATGCCTTTTATTTTTTACACTGGCTGCAGGTGTTCATTTTCTGGTACTGATGGGTTTTCTGGATTGTTTAGGCCTGTTATGGGTTCAGAAGGAAATTTCTCTGATGCTGACTGGCCAAGTAACAGAGGTTTTTCTCCTTACCCAAACCATTCAATAGGCTTGGCTCTACTGTTAATATGGAGATATACTACTGCCACGACTTTTGATGGGTGGCCAGCATGCTACTTTTAGCTGAAGGATCCATTTATTTATTTAAATCCCAAGTACCCATGTTGAGAAAAGAAATATCTTAGCTCCTGAAGTTTGACTGACACCTAAGGGTTTTAAGTTAAGTACAGACTGGGATCTCACTTATGTGAGCCCTTAAGCTCACTTGTGAGGAAAAAGGTTCAGTGTAAGATTTTGACAATGGGTTTAGCCACGTGGCATGGTGACTGGAAGTGGCCGGCAGCATGTCCCCTGATTTATCTAGTCAATAAGATTTACCACATAGGCCCAATTTGTATTGTCAGGCTTTAGCTGACTGAGAATCCTTGTTGTCTTCCCAGTTCTAATGTATTCAGCATCAAATAAAAGCTGTGACTTTTGCTTATACCACAGTTATATTGTCTGCGTCTCATTTCCTGCTGCGTTCATTCAAAGCTCATTCTTTTAACTCGTTCATTTCTTATGCTTAGGTACCACAGTGATAAACACTTTATATATACATGAAATTGTCTGTTACAGCTATCCCCCTATTCCATTTTGTTTCTTACAGCTGTCCCCATACTCCATTTTGTTTTTGTTCTCCTCCTGTGGCCGCCCTTCCCTGGCTGTTAAGTTGTTTACCAGGGCCACTGCCCTTCTCAAGGGAGGGCCCCTCAAGTTGTTTAACAAGAGCCATTGCCCTTCTCAAAGGGATGGCCACTTGTGCTGCGTGCTAAATGGGACCACTGCCCAGTTCAAAGGGTTAGTCCCGTTATCACCTCGTTGAACCTGGGCTTGGTGTAGGGCAGGCAATGTCCAGACCTGCAAGACCTATTGTGTTTTTAAGATCCTGGGCATGAGTCATAGGCCTCATGTGCTTTTGAGTCACCTATTGCACAGGACTCTGCCCAGACATGTTTCTGTGCTCACCTGCAGTTTTTCCCTGTGCCTCCTCCCCTGTGACAGAGGGAGCCTATCAGGATTACTGGCGGGAAACTGCCTGAGTTTGTCTTTAAAAACAGACATTTTTGAAACAAACATCAGAAAGGTTCCTGCATTGCTGCCTGGTCTGATCAGCCAGGGGTTTTGGGGGGTCCTTTCTCAGCTCTCGTTTTATTTTTGAGCGTACCTCCGGTTTTTTAACTCCCACCCCCATGAAGAACGAATTGCTACCTGAGAGATCTCCTGATTATTGAGACTGTACCGAGCCCTCCTTGCTTCTTCTGATGTTGCTGCTGCTTCTGCCTTTGCTGCTGCCTTGGGGACTGGTAAGAATCCCTCTGTGAAACTTTGCCTACTTTTATTTTATTATTTTAGCTGCTGGCTCTGTTTCCCCAGCACACAGACTCAAGCTAAACCTTGGTCTGTGTCTTAAAACCTCTCTTAAGCTCCAGAGCGCTTTGCCGCTAAAAATAAGTTTGTGCCGCTGCTAAGCTCTGCTCCTGTGGGCTTTGCCTCGGGGCTCTCTGCTTTCAGCTGTATCCACTGCTGCAGCCACCATCCCTTGGCTTCCTTAGGAGCTGGATCCTGGGCACATACCACTCTGCCCTCTGTAACTTCCCCATAGCATAAGGTGCACCATAGGTTTTGGTTTTTTTAGTTTAATAAGTCATAGTTTGTTAAGATTGTAGAGCATGTAAGTTCCACCTGCCTTGTTATAGTTTACTGTTTTGTTGCTCCGTATAGTTGCTTGTTATAGTTTTGCTTAGAATTGTGATATTTGTTGTTTTGCCTAGTCGTTGGTTAAGATAGATAAGGTTTTTGTTGCTTACATTCATCTTTCCATTGTCCCGATCTCTCCCTGAACTTTCCCGTGTCTATTTTTCCCCTGCTCCAATCTCCCCCTCTGTGTGCTCCTCCGTGTCTCCCTGTTATAATCCTTTGCTGCTTTTTCCCCCCACATCTGCACTCTCTCCGAACTTCCCAACTCCTTGCTGCTTCCCCCCCCACGTCTGCATCACCCTCCAAACTTCCCAAACCCCTTGCTGCTTCTCCCCCTGTGAAACTTCCCAAACCCTTTGCCGCTTTTTTTTTCCTTTGTTTTTGGTGTCCGTTTGTTGCTTAAACCTCTCTCTAGCCCTTCTTTATACTTCTCCGCTGCCCCTCCCCTACCGAAGATCACCATCACACTGCTCCATTGTCCTTACCCTGCAGGGCTTCAGAGTCTCTCGCCGCTTCCAGCTGCACTCTCCTCTCATCAGTTGCCACTAATCATTCACTCCCCTCCCCGCTCCTGCTCCTTGACCCAGCCTTTAGGTACACTCTTGCAGATTATCTGCTATCCTAGCCTCACAAATTAAGTCATTACTTTTCTTTTATACCGTTACATTGCATAATTTCACTTATCACCCATATTGTATTATTGCACTGTGATTCACATTTTACTTGTAATTATAACACCCCATTGGTTGCTTCCACTTTTCTGATATACTTTGTATTTGCATTGATACCATTGTGTTACATTGTGTATGAGGCCACTAACCACTTAATACATTCTATCTAAGATTGCTGACCATTTTATATAGAAGCTACCATTTTATTTTGCATTTCTTCTGATACGCTTATTGACTGTACTGTATCCCATTGTGCTGAACCCCACTTACTGTACCCCACTGTTAGAACTCCCTACACTGTTCAATAAGAACCTCCCCATCATTGTCTATTGTAAACACCCTATACACCCCATCCCATCATATTTCATTGTTAAATTCCCACCACTTCCTTTTTCCTTTAATAAAGAAATTAATTGGCACCCCACCTGTGTGGTAATTGCTCCCCAAGATCCCATATACCTGCAGGAAGGGACAGAAATTAGATTAAGATAGATGTCTTTTGGGTACCTGAAATGAATGACTGAAAGAGCCTCACATTTCCCAAGTATTTGTTTATCTTAATTTGCAAGAAAAATCATAAGCAAATGCATTTTGCATAAAATAAGGCATTTATGTGTTTAGGGATCCACTGAGTATGCATCTATGAGACCTGTCGATGGCTCCAATAGATTTGCTTTGTTCTTGGTCTGAGACTTGCAAAATTGTACTATGACGCTAGAAAAAGAAATTAAATGTTTTAATAAGGTATGAGAAGATGTTTATTCTTGGTTTATTTTACAGATTTCTAAAAGGGTGAATCTTACATGTGAATTGGTTCTTTCTATTTCCTCCTTCTACTTCCAGTACTAGAATCTGATGGAACAAATGGATTGGTATTTTGACAAAAAGATAAAAATAGAAAAGAGATAGACTAAAAATATAGGACCAAATCCTTTAAATCAACAGAAGCTTTCCACATCCCTGTGACAGGGAAAATACCACAGCAGCCCAGCACCATAGCATTTAATTTCAGAAAGGGGAACTACGCAAAAAATGAGGTTAGTTAAACAGAAACTAAATGGTACAGCACCAAAGTAAAATCCCTTCAAGCTTCATGGAAACTTTTTAAAGACACCATAATAGAGGCTCAACTGTATACCCCAAATTAAAGAACATAGTAAGAGAACCAAAAAAGAGCCACTATGGCTAAACAACAAAGTAAAAGAAGCAGTTAGAGGCAAAAAGGCATCCTTTAAAAAGTGGAAGTTAAATCCTAGTAAGGAAAATAGAAAGGAGCATAAACCCTGGCAAATCAAGTGTAAAAATGTAATTAGGAGGGCCAGAAAAGAACTTGAAGAACAGCTAGCCAAAGACTCAAAAAGTAATAGCAAAAAAAATGTTAAGTATATCAGAAGCAGGAAGCCTGCTAAACAACCAGTGGGGCCACTGGACAATTGAGATGCTAAAGGAGCACTCAAGACGATAAGGGCATTGAGGAGACACTAAATGAATTCTTTGTATCAGTCTTCATAGTTGAGGATGTGAGAGAGATTTCCAAATCAGAGCCATTCATTTTAGGTGACAAATCTGAGGAACTGTCCCAGATTGAGGTGTCATTAGAGGAGGTTTTGGAACAAATTGATAAACTAACCAGTAATAAGTCACCAGGACCAGATGGCATTCACCCAAGAGTTCTGAAGGAACTCAAATGTGAAATAGCAGGACTACTAACTGTAGTCTGTAACGTATCATTTCAATCAGCTTCTGTACCAAACGACTGGAGGATAGCTAATGTGATGCCAATTTTTAAAAAGGGCTCCAGAGGTGACACTGGCAATTATAGGCTTCAGTACCAGGCAAACTGGTTGAAACTATAGTAAAGAACAAAATTGTCAGGCACATAGATGAACATAATTTGTTGGAGAACAGTCAACATGGCTTTTATAAAGGGAAATCATGCCTCACCAATCTACTAGAATTCTTTGAGAGGGTCAACAAGCATGTGGACAAGGGGGATCCAATGGATATAGTGTATTTAGATTTTCAGAAAGCCTTTGACAAGGTCCCTCACCGAAGGCTCTTAAGCAAAATAAGCAGTCATGGGATCAGAGGAAAGGTGCTCTCATGGATTGGTAATTGGTTAAAAGATTGGAAATAAAGGGTAGGAATAAATGGTCAGTTTTCAGAATGGAAAGAGGTAAATAGTGGTGTCCCCCAGGAGTCTGTACTGGGCCCAGTCCTATTTAACATATTCATAAATGATCTGGAAAAGGGGTAAATAGTGAGGTGGCAAAATTCGAAGATGATACAAAACTACTCAATATAGTTAAGTCCCAGGCAGACTGCGAAGAGCTTGAAAAGAATTTCTCAAAACTGTGTGACTGAGCAACAAAATGGCAGATGAAATTCAATGTTGATAAATGCAAAGTAATGCACATTGGAAAACATAATCCCAACTATACATATAAAATGATGGGGTCTAAATTAGCTGTTACCATTCAAGAAAAAGATCTTGAAGTCATTGTGGATAGTTCTCTGAAAACATCCACTCAATGTGCAGTGGCAGTCAAAAAAGCGAACAGAGTGTTGGGAATCATTAAGGAAGGGATAGATAATAAAACAGAAAATATCATATCGGCTTTATGTAAATCCATGATACGCCCACATCTTGAATACCACATGCAGATGTGGTCACCCCATCTCAAAAAAATATACTGGATTTAGAAAAGGTTCAGAAAAGGGCAACAAAAATGATTAAGGGTATGAGGAGAGATTAAAGAATGGGACTTTTCAGCTTGTTAAAGAGACACTAAGAGGGGATATGATAGAGGTCTATAAAATCATGACTGGTATGGAGTAAGTAAATAAGGAAGTGTTATTTACTCCTCCTCATAACACAAGAACTAGAGGCCATCAAATGAAATTAACAGGCAGCAAGTTTAAAACTAACAAAAGGAAGTATTTTTTTCACACAACAAACAGTCAACCTGTGGAACTCCTTGCCAGAGGATGTTGTGAAGGCCAAAAGAATAACTGGGTTCAAAAAAGAACTAGATTAATTCATGGAGGATAGAACCATCAATGGCTATTAGCTAAGGATGGTGTCCCTAGCCTCTGTTTGCCAGAAGCTGGGAATGGGTGATAGGGGATGGATCACTTGATAATTACCTGTTCTGTTCATTCCCTCTGGGGCACCTAGCATTGGCCATGGTCAGAAGACAGAATATTGGCTGGACCTTTGGTCTGACCCAGTATGTCTGTTCTTAAGTTCTTTTATCTAAGGACAAATGTTGGCCTGAAAAATATAAGCGTTCAGATTTGTAAAACTTACAATTTTAATATGTTGAATACTGCACAAGAATCCCTGCAGTTTCATTGTAGGTTTTTACAACCCCACAGATTACATTCTGATCTCATTTTGGCAAAATAGCTATATTTGCATTGAAAACGCTTGGAAAAAATGGAAAGCTGACTTATGTGAAAAACGAGGTATATTTAGCTAGAAATAGGCTCCTTTTGCTTCAAAAAGGTGTAACCTATGAACTGATCTTTGAAAATTTTCATATTTTGAGTTCATTACAAGATGTACAATAGTTTAAAATTGACATTAATATTTTACATCCCTCTTCTGAAGCCAGCCTGACTGGTACACAGTCATAGTTGCTGTAAAAAGTTTGGCTGCTATCACTTTCTTTGAGAATTTAACTTTAGAAGTAAGCTATCAATCTTCAAATGTTTTACACAGGGATAAAGTTAATTAGGATTGTTTCCTCAAGACAGTAAGTGCTTAGCAGAGTGATAATAAGAGTTCTTTGAGTCTATCTCCATTTGGCCTGTGAATAAAACCTCCATCATTTTTAACTTTTTTCAATATTGACTAGAACTTTTGTGGCATAGATTTACAAAGCATAACAAAACCATACCAGAAAACCTTGCGAAAACAGTCCTTTTTTGTTTTAATTATAGGTCCATTCAAGCCTCAATGTGAATAAATCATGAGAGAGCCCTGAAACAAAAAAAAAGGATGTGGTCCACAAATGAAAATCCATCAGAAGTCATTCGGTAAGAGAAGATTTATTCCTACATGAAGTGTGACTTCAATTTGGCCAAATAGTGAAGTTTTTCCACGCATCCTAATAGTCCCTACTTAGCTCCTGGCTCTGTGCTCCATTTTCAGATAAATATTTAGACAAAAAGTATCACAACCAAGGACTCCTGCTACTAAAACTGTGGCAAAAACAATAAATATTCCTCGATCCCATCTGACTAAACTCTAAACAAAGATATACCACTAATGACATAATCAAGTGCTAAGAAAAAATCACCATAACCTACTGGACATTCTAGAAATTCCTTCCCAAACTCAATTTTTGTAATTAGGCAGAACTAGGACATGCCCAGAAGCCTATTACTACCACAGCACAAACATGGTAACCAAACTCTGATGCCCATAAAGGCAAGGCAATCCAATCCATCCAATCAAACAAAATCCACCCTGTTCCCTGTCCTCCCAGCCCCCTTTCTTCCCCCCACCAAAAAATAAAGACTGGCAGCTTACATTAAATCTTCCTCAGAAAGAGGAACAACTCAGTTAGTCAGGGAGTTAATAGAGGAGGTATCTGAGCCTCTAGCTATTATCTTTGGGAAATCATGGGAGACGGGGGAGATTCCAGAAGACTGGAAGGGGGCAAATATAGTGCCCATCTATAAAAAGGGAAATAAAAACAACCCAGGAAACTACAGACCAGTTAGTTTAACTTCTGTGCCAGGGAAGATAATGGAGCAGATAATTAAAGAAATCATCTGCAAACACTTGGCATGTGGTAAGGTGATAGGGAATAGCCAGCATGGATTTGTAAAGAACAAAACATGTCAAACTAATCTGATAGCATTCTTTGATAGGATAACGAGCCTTGTGGATAAGGGAGAAGCAGTGGATGTGATATACCTAGGCTTTAGTAAGGCATTTGATACGGTCTCGCATGATATTCTTATAGACAAACTAGGAAAGTACAATTTAGATGGGGCTACTATAAGGTGGGTGCATAACTGGCTGGATAACTGTACTCAGAGAGTAGTTATTAATGGCTCCCAATCCTGCTGGAAAGGTATAACAAGTGGGGTTCCGCAGGGGTCTGTTTTGGGACCGGCTCTGTTCAATATCTTCATCAACGATTTAGATGTTGGCATAGAAAGTACGCTTATTAAGTTTGCGGACGATATCAAACTGGGAGGGATTGCAACTGCTTTGGAGGACAGGGTCAAAATTCAAAATGATCTGGACAAATTGGAGAAATGATCTGAGGTAAACAGGATGAAGTTCAATAAAGATAAATGCAAAGTGCTCCACTTAGGAAGGAACAATCAGTTTCACACATACAGAATGGGAGGAGACTGTTTAGGAAGGAGTATGGCAGAAAGAGATCTAGGGGTCATAGTGGACCACAAGCTTAATATGAGTCAACAGTGTGATACTGTTGCAAAAAAAGCAAATGTGATTCTGGGATGCATTAACAGGTGTGTTGTAAACAAGACACGAGAAGTCATTCTTCCGCTTTACTCTGCGCTGGTTAGGCCTCAACTGGAGTATTGTGTCCAGTTCTGGGCACCGCATTTCAAGAAAGATGTGGAGAAACTGGAGAGGGTCCAGAGAAGAGCAACGAGAATGATTAAAGGTCTTGAGAACATGACCTATGTAGGAAGGCTGAAGGAATTGGGTTTGTTTAGTTTGGAAAAGAGAAGACTGTGAGGGGACATGATAGCAGTTTTCAGGTATCTAAAAGAGTGTCATCAGGAGGAGGGAGAAAACTTGTTCACCTTAGCCTCCAGTGATAGAACAAGAAGCAATGGGCTTAAACTGCAGCAAGGGAGATTTAGGTTGGACATTAGGAAAAAGTTCCTAAGTGTCAGGGTAGTTAAACACTGGAATAGATTGCCTAGGGAAGTTGTGGAATCTCCATCTCTGGAGATATTTAAGAGTAGGTTAGATAAATGTCTATTAGGGATGGTCTAGACAGTATTTGGTCCTGCCGTGAGGACAGGCGACTGGACTCGATGACCTCTTGAGGTCCCTTCCAGTCCTAGAGTCCATGAGTCTATGAGGGGACTGATGGGCTCTCCTCCACAGCAGGCACATACCTAAGCAGAGATTTGAATGCCACTAAATCCCAATCTAGAACCTTATCAGAGAAGTAGGAATGTACATTGTTTCAGTTTACTAAAATCCTTATGGTAAAAAAATAGGGAGTTATTAATATTATAAGAAATGTAATTTATTGAAAAAAACCATCAATAGTGCATGTAGGAGAAGTAATATCCTTCTTTTTCAAAAGTACTAAGGCTACCCCCTTTGTCGACTACTTTGTAGCATGCAAAACAGCAAATTTTTCATAAATATTTTTACAAAATATTGAAAGCACTCCATATGTTGAATGGAGAATAAATCAAACACTATGGTTTGCAAAGGCTAAGCAAGGTTCTACTACTTGATGCATATTTCTGTACATAAAACAGTTCTCTCCATGATTTCAGTCAGTATTTAAGTCTTTTTATACTTTTATAGCATTGTTGTTGGTTAGAAGTAGTAGACTGATATCTGAAAATGCTCTTTGCTGCACAGCAGCCCTGCCTGCCATCAGGGAAAAAATAACCTACCATTTCAGTTCTTTGTCAATATATTCACTTTTACTTCAGCAACTGTTTTTTGAGCTGCATGGTGTGTGTGGTGTGTGGTGTGTGTGTGGTGTGGTGTGTGTGTGTGGTGTGTGTGTGTGTTGGGGAGTTTAGGTCATAACAGGGCTTCAAAACTGATTAATTGTTTCATACAATATCGGGGAAATGCCACATGCTGCAAGTTGCTTGCTGAACAATCTACATATTTCCTGGCTATTCTATTCTAGCAAAAAGATTTATATTAACTTGCTGGGCAGTGTTGTCTAGTGGAAAGGACACTGGACTGAGAGTCAAGGACACCTGGGTTCATTCTTGGCTCTGCTCCTGGCCTGCTATATGAATTGGGAAGGTCATGTGTCCTCTCTGTGCCTGTCTTCTTTATGTGAACATACAGTACCCAGCAGAATGAGGAGCTAATCTTGGTAGGGGCCTAAGAACTACCAAAATAATAATAAAAGTGCTGTATTATGTGGGTGGGTGGGTGCGTGTCTGTGTAAACTGCATGTGTTTATTACAGGTGAGTGAAATCATTTGCTAGGATTTTCTGGGTATATCTCACTTAATCATTTCCCTGTCATTGTGAGGGCTTGGGCACTGGTGCAGCTTGGCTCCTCCTATTCTATTCCTGTGGCACATATCGCGTCTCTTGTTGGCTATAATACTGTGGTCTAATTTTGGGTATTGGGTTTAGTGTGCGGGTGCTGGGTGGTGTTGGTGACCCGTGATATATAGGAGGTCAGACTAGATAATCTGGTGGTCCCTTCTGGCCTAAAATTATATGACTCTCTGACACTTGGGTTCAAAGACTCCTAAAAATCACTTTGCACTATGCATGTCTTGCTGCACAGCAGCTGTGCAAGGGGCCTGCACATCCTGTTTCCCACATTAGGTTTCTACATCAGCTCTGTATAGGCCAGAACAGAGGATGGCACTAGAGCCATGGGATCTGTGATTGTGTAATACATCTAATGACTAACACCCCACACAAGTGGACAGAGGCCACTATTCTAGAACAAACTGCAGGCTGGTGTAACAGCCCTCAAGGAGACTGAGCTGTAACTCTATGCCCTGGCCCTGGATTGGGATGTGGATTTTACTTCCCCAGTTCCACACCTCCACCCTACCATCTCACTAATATTAAGTCCAACTACTGGAGGGTTTACATGAGTGAAGAGAATTTCAACCTATGTGCAAGTATTATATATTAATATTGTAATTATTACATTATCTCAGAAGTACTTTTTCCATACCTACGTTTTCTTATTGGCTTGATGAAAACCTTGGTGAAGTAATTAACTAATTGGAAAAACCAAAATTTGTCAGTGAACGTGAAAAGACAACAAAACATGCCAAAACATGCAAACACTTAGCACTAATAATGAAAAGAGAATATTTTAACTCCTGCATGCTGCACTTGTAGCATTTATAAAGCCTTTTAAAAATTCAGCTGCTGGGATGCATTTTGTAACTATGTTCAACTATGTTAAACAGATTCCACAGGAACAACATTTATCCTATGTTAAAGTGGATACCTTATGTATTATGAGTCACTGTGTCAGTATCATTCCTTTCTGCAAGTAATGACCTTTTTTGTAACATTTATCGTTTGCAAATCAACTGTTAAGAACTCTATTATGTAAATAAGCAGTATTATATTTAAAACAAACTGTCTTCTAGTAGAAAATGCTAATATGCTAGTATTTTGGGCTAATTACCTAAGATTTGTTTGGTTTTGGCACTGCTTTGCCCCAAAAAAGCTTTGGATACTGTGGTCAGTCCAGAAGCAGAAATAGCTGTTTCCTGTCAGATTGAATTAGCTTAAACAAACAACAGCCATAGCAAAAATTTTTACCAGGAACAGGAGCCTATTTGATCTCTAAATACATGTCAAAGGATACTTTGAATCATCTAAAAATATTAATGTTGAACACTAACAAGGCTTCATTAGTGACTTAAAAATCATTAAGTAGGACAAAGTATTAAGGAAGAAGATTGCCAGTAAATACTGAGCACACAAATAAAGCAGTTGATTATGCAGATAAGGCAAAACATAATTATAAAGATATATTTTCAGCAAGCTCCTTCATGAAAACATGCAATAAAATCACAATAACCAAAAGTTCTAATATTTTTATTTGATTTTTTGTTTTTTAATGGAATAAATGGCAAGTAAATCATTAAAAGAAATGTCAGCCCTGTCAGTGGCAGCTGCTCTCCCTTCTAAAAAGGGAGGGGAAGTGTAGGAGCGGGGCAGCTAGCAAACCCCACAGCGGTCTGCAAAGTCACTAGTGGGAAAACAACAAAGGCCTTTCCATGCAACTAGCACAGATGTGCCCATAGCCAAACTGTCAGAAACAGTTAAGATGACAGCTACTCACAGTTCATTATTTCCTTCTCACAGGTCACTGGGTGACAAGCTGGGTCACCATGCTTTGTTGACTGCTATAGTCCTCCCTCCACAACCCCTATTCAATTTAAATAAAGGTAAGCTGCTCAAGTTGATATACTAATGTAAACAAATATGTCCTAATGCTTGGACAGCATGAGACTTCAACATTTATTGTACCTTTGTGCCATGTTTAGTGTGATTTGTAACATTTAATCTGAGTGATGAACAGAAAATTGAATTTGGATATCTAGCTGATACAGAGACCAGAATTTTGTCAGGATGCAACTAAAGCATGTAATGAAAGCTAACTTGTCACCTATTCAAAGCTTTAACCTTAGAACATTTACATGGCATATATATAAAAAATAATTTACTTGAATTTCAGTGAAAAGATGGTTTTCCCACAAAAGGGCAAAAAAAGGATTTTTCACAAATAAAATTAAGGGAGAATGGTTAAAATGAACAAATATAGGCTTTTTAAAATGCAAAAACCATATTTCAGGACTGTTTTTAAAGTACGGCATGTGGAAATATTTTTGTTTATCTCCATTGCACAAAAAAAAAGTCTAGCAACTTTTAATTTCATTCTCTTTAAAACCTTTTCATCTGTCATCATGTAGTAAACATATTCTACAAAACAGAGAGAGATGGTGGTTCTTATCTACATTTTGACCACTTGGAATTTACCATGAATAAAAGAATCAAAGTCAAATATTTTATTAACTATTACAAACAATTCTACCAATTTGTAGCTGTGTCATTGATGGGAGTGGGAGAATAATGCCTTAGGCCTTTCCTCAGTAATTCTTCCTAAACTAATAAATCTTGAAAAAATCTAATCTCTGGACCTGGCTGGCTGATTGAGCAGACCTCTCTCTTTTAGATCCTACTAAGTGCCGAGCACTCTGGCTGAGATCCAAGAAAGCACTCCAGCATGTGCTTAATTTTAAGCTAGTGCTGAAGTGCTTTGCTGGAGTGCTCAGAAACTGTCAGGACTAGATGTACATTTTTGTAGTTATAGATTGAGGAGTGACTCAGTAAGACCAAGTCCAGCAAAACATTGAAGCATGTGATTAACTTTAAACATGTGACTAGTCCCATTCAATATCAATGGAACTATTCATATGCTTAAATGCTTTGCTGGGTTAGGATTTAAGCATAAAGTTCATTGAAATTGCCTTGCCTCCCTCTCTCTCCTGATCCATTCTTCCTGGCTCTTTGTGTTCCTTTCCCTTATATTGTGGCTTCCTATAGGCATATTATGGTAAGAATAGCATCTGTAATGCCAACTGAAGGTTACACAACCTCACTAAGGAATTATTGTATCAGGCAAAGAATGTGGCCTCCAGATTTTAAAAATATGGAATGATGATTTTAAGTGAACTGATCTCCTCTATGGGGAATTTCATCTGCTAGTGTTGATGAGATAAAAGATGCTGCTTTCTTTTTTTCTGTTTGGGACTGTGACAGGGTGTATCAACCCTGCACTGGGCCAACAGGGAGGGACAAATCACTGTGGGCCCAGGAGGCCAGGTCCCCTTTCCCCTGCTGTGTATGCTCCAGATGGAAGAGCCAGATAAAAGGAAACAGCCCCACTCAGTCAGGGCTGGCTGCGGAGGAGGAGGAAGGACGGATACTGCAGGTTTCTCCAGAAGGGCCGGTGATGCTCCAAGCAGCAGAGCTCTTGGACCCAGACTATGTTACAGGCAACTTGCCGACTGCAGAGACTGATGGAGACGCCAAACCGTCGCCAGCCAAAGAGATGCAACTTATGATGGGACGTGACCCAAGGGATGTAGTAGAAGCTGATGCTTAAACCCTTAGTGTGGAAGTCCCCAGCTTCATAGGGCACTGGGTCAGAACTTGGTGGAGCAGGAGGAGATGTGTTCCCCTACCACACCCCACCGACCACTAGGCGTGGCTGCTGTTTGCTCTCAGTCCCAGCCTGGGGGCTCAGGGACAATAGATTGTTTGTTTGTTCTGCCCCTCCCAGGGGCTTACAGACTGATTACTGTTCTGCCCTGCCCCAGAGGTTGCTTCCCCAATTGCTACTGTCTCCCCCAGCCAGGAGGTTTAGGGGTTATAGACTGTTTGTTTGGCCTGCCCTGCCCAGAGAGCCAGAACCTCAGTTGCAACTGCCTGCCCCAGCCAGGAGGCTCAGGGGCTATAAACTAATTGTTTGCTCTGCCCTGCCCAGGGGCTATGGACTGATTCCTGTTCTGTCTCACCCAGATGGCTAGAACTACAATTACTACTGCCTGACCCAGCCAGGAGGCTTGGGACTATAGACTAATTGTTTGTCCAGCCTTGCCCAGGGACTGCACGCTGACCATTGTTCCATCCTACCTACCCAGAGAGCCAGAACTCCAACTGTTGTTGTTGGCCTCAGCCTGGAGACTCAGGGAGCTATTGTTTGCCTTCTTGGCCCTGCCAGGGGTCTGGAGCCCACCAAACTGCAATTACCTGATCTAAGTGGGAATCCTGACAACGAGGTGGCGGGGTGTATCAACCTCACACAGGGCCAACTGGGCCCCCTGTCACAGGGCCATATTACCAGGATCTCATGGGGCAAATTATAGCACACTGATTCGAGGATGGCTGTCAGGTTTTTGTGGTAGCTTCTGTTCAGTTTGGTATGAAGATAAGGACATTTTGGAGCCATTTTTACTTTAACCTGTGAATCCTAGTCTTAATCCAGTAGAAAAGAGGATGCCATCCTAATTTTCTCTCTGGACTTTGACATCTTCTAGAGATCAGTCCTAAACTCAGTGCAAACCTGACATAAACTTTAAGTTTCCCATTACTTGATATTAAATCAAATTCCTAAGAACATGTACATAACACAATTCGCAGGTATCCCATATGAACAGATATCAGGGTTTCTCTGAGCTAGTTTATTGAAGACCCAGTGATGTAGACCATGTTTTTCAGCTTGCAAAAATCCTGAAATTGTTTAATTTACATACTCCCCCACATTTTGCTTGTGAAATTTCCCACACTAAAATGCTTAATATGCTATATGACAGCTAACACATCTATCTCTGCCTCTACTGATTCAGAGGACAACATTGCAATTCTCTTGTTGAAGACTGGACAAGGTTCAAAGAGAATCTTTGCATTTCCTTTTTTCATTCTAAAATTTTTGTGTGTTAAAGTTGAAATGTAGATACATAAAATAGTAAAATACTTAATTTTTATATTACATAAAATAATATATACCGAATCTGCTGTGGATAATTAAAGAGACAAGGTGGATGAGGTAATATCTTACATTGGACCAACTTCTGTTGGTGACAGAGATATGCTTTCGAGCTCTTAACCAATTGGTCCAATAAAAGATGTTACCTCAACCATCTTGTCCCTCTACTATCCTGAGACCAACATGGCTACAATTACACTATGGATCATTCCAGTTAGATATTGACATAATACTTATTTTTCTATATATCTAGAAATATCAAATTTCAATATATGTAGTACACAGACTCCCACTGATTTTGTTTAAAAAGGGGTTTGCCTAGTGAGAATTATAGTGGCACTATATTGACTTCAAAAGAAGCATTAATATGATCCCAGTAACTGTTCATTTTGGATCCAGTCCTTCAGTGTGCTGAGTGACTTCAACTCCCATTGCAGGACTGAACATTCATCATTATAACCTTTCAAGAACTTACAAGAAAGTGAATGGCAGCAACTCTGAATAATTGGTTTCAAATACAGAGCTAATATTCTTATAGACAATGGCTATTTTATTCAATACTTTGCTATATCAGTGATATGAAAGGACATAAAAACCACTATAGAACTAGTTATCTAAAATTATTTGTCAGGATTTTCAATTATACCGCGTTCTTTCATTATGGCTAAGTATTAGGAGTGGTATATACCTTTAGCATATTGTAAATATTTTTTTAAAAATATACTACTGGGATTTAGAACTGATTCCAGACAATTATGGTTCAAATTTCAACTCAATTCTGTAGTGCCAGACATAATATTAAAAATGAGGGGTAATGCACACTGTTAACTATTTAGTATTTTGTATTAACAAAAACTTGTGCTCATGAAGTATCCAATTCAGCAAAGCATTTAAGTGTGTGATTAAATCGTAATGAAGACATTAGGACTCAATTATGTCTTTAAAACTATGTATGTACCTAGGTGCTATATCAGCTCAGAGCCTAATATAAGAATCTAATTGGTCATGGAAAATTCCAAGCCAAGTGAGTAGAACCTATTTTATAGCTCAATGTAAACAATAAAACATTGAAGAGTACAGTGATTGTGAGATGCCACCCAAAACTCTGGATGTCAGACATTTACTTTTCTTTCATCTTGTATCTTTCCATTCTCCCTACTCGAGGCTTATAGTATCACCTGTCTTGTCATGTTTTTCTAAATATAATAATGTTCCACACATAGCATTATCCCAACATAGCCTGTTGTTCTGACATAATATGGTAGCTTTCTTGGAAAAGGACACAACTTTATTACAGGTTGTCTTAAAAACCACCAAAGGACCAGTCAATTTTACATAACAGTGTCTATTAATCCTAAACATGCCCCCAAATGCTTTTCTCTGATGACATTATTATCATGGCAGATTCCCACGTTAAGGGTGAGCTCTGCCTGCCCCAATTAAAGCCACCTAAATGACGGTTGTTCTGTCAATATGAGGCTATATTCACTGCCCACTTTGTGGGAACCTACACATATGAAAATGAATCTGTTTCCCTGCTCCCTGAGAAATATCATTTAGTGATGACAGCTCTGAACTACAATCATCCTGAAAGTACTTTCATCTTAAAGTACAAAACTATGAAGAGGAAATATTTACAAACATAACAGAGTTTTTATTTCTTGCAGTCACACACAGCTATCCCTTTTGGTCCAGCCAATATCTGACAAAACCCAAACTCAGGTTGGTTCACTAAATAGGCAGAATCCAAAACCTGCTGGTCACCATTGAACAGCTTATAAAGGGGAGTGACTAATGCCAGTATGTGCTAACTTAAATTGCTGGGCCCATCCTGAAGAAAAACTTCCACAGAAATTTGCCTAAATAAAAACTCCAGGCCTGATATGTAGATAGAGTTTCTACAAAAAACTATTCTATGCATACTTCATTCATTTGTGTGGCTTTCCTTCTCCCTATTACATAAATAGATCTCAACAGGCTATTTTACTGCTATATAACCGTAGTATAGCTTTCACAATCATAAACTATATATTTATTAAATAAAATATCTTATACGTATACAGCATTTTTCTTCTGGAAAGATGCTCAATGTGTTTTACAAACTATAACTAGGTGGAATGTTGCAGCTATCTAATAGTCTACAGCAATACTACATCACAGGTCAGGACCAAAAAAAACAGAGGAAAAGAATATAGAGGATTTGCTATGTTTGATAAGGAAGGTGACCTAAACATTTTATGAACTAGTATTGTTCCTACTTAAACATTTTACTCCAGAATGTTACTGACTATAAAATAATATTGTTACAAATTAAAGATATTAGTATGTGTTTTACTTCTTACTACAAAATACCACAATTCAATAAGACCCTCCAACACACATAAATCCCATGGGAATTAAGGAGATTCATAAAGTTCAGAATGCGCTGTCTTGATTACAAGGATACTTTCTGAATCAAAGTCTGTCTTCTGTCAGAGCTGCTCTTTGGCCTCCAAATCATAACCTTTTAGCAACAGTAAAGTTGTAAAAATACCCCAAAGCATGTAAATCGATAGTTAGTACACTTTATTCTTAACTTTTCCCACTGTGCTTAGGTCATGTGGCATATATCGTAACATGACATAACATGCAATGTAACATAATCCATGGTAACACTGTAACATCACACAATAATTTAAGACCCTAGGAATATATACTCTAAACTTTGTAGAATAAATAAATGATGTTATGTTAGGCTTAACTTTGTATTTCAAAATATTTTTGAAAAAGCCAGTGTAGCCTGTATTAGCTGATTTTGAGCTCTTACATTTTATCTTTTAAACACAATAGTAATAACAATTAACTTTAAAGCTTGGCAGAATATTATTATTCACGGCTTTTGCTAAAACTCTTCAGTGCTTTGAGGAGCTGTATAATTGCTAGGTAGTATTAGAACTAATATAGTATATTATTCCCAGAAATACTGGCTACAAAACATAGCACTTTCAGGAAGAAAAATCAAAGCATCAACCAATGGCAATTCATCTATGTGCAACACTTCCTGGAAAGGAAGAAGTTTAAAGGTATCTTCAATAATCTGAACACCCTGGTATTTGGAGTTATTTGTATTATATGATTTTATTATCATTATTTTATTATTATTAATTAGTTGGGAAAATTACTACTACTAAGGTGATTTTAAAAAGTATATTATCGATCTGATGTTGCAAATCTTACTATAACTTCAAGGTTCACGTGCTATATGAAAAAAATGGCTGCTAAAATTCAATATTGAATTTTTGTTGAAAAAAGTATCATGAATGTCTATTAGACCGGTTTTCTGAATGATAAACCATTCATTTTTAATATTTTGCTCTAAAATAATTCAACATGGTTGCCCACAAAGAGGATAATCTATCAAATATAAAGGTAAGAAAAATAAATATTTTTGTGTTAATTATAGAAGCTTGAAGCTACTATTATACTTTCCCTCTGTAATTTCACATTACTAAGATTGGTTACTTTTAGATATAGCTTTAACCAAAATATACTCTTAGGCTATGGACTCAATATACTATGCCATGCTTCAGCTCAGCCTAAATTTCAGGTTTATAATGAAACATTTATTATGTAATCCTAAAAAAGTCTAGTGGCACAAACCATGTCACATAATGTCAATAAAAGTCATATTACTTTGTGTTCTATGAGGTTTATGCACAGAATTTAAAAGTAAATTCCCCACTTACTATCAAACTGGGTGTACACATGAATCTTTATGCACATAAATGTCACCCCTTTTCATTAATTTTGGTCAAAAATCCATGTTTGCTTACAAGCCAGAGGGCTTCTGAGATATTTCAATAATATCCAGGAAATCAATCTTACATGAAACTGAAGGAAAACATCTAATGTCATTGAACAATAAATATCAGTTCTGTCAGTGGCTTACCTTTGAGCTGAGGCCTTAGGATGTTTCTCTTCTAGTTTCCTCACCAGTGCGACTGTCAGCTGCATAGTCTCCCTTAGGGGACCTGCAGGCATTAAATGGGCGTCCAAAGGTCCTGAAAGTTGTTTCTGATTGGAGTTGTTGACATTTTTTTGCAGAACCTAAAAAATGAAGTACAACTCTGCAATTTTTATATTGTTAATTAGAATAGTATGTGGCTACTTTTTCAAGTAAGTACTTTTTCTGTTGATCAATGGAAAATGTTGAAATCCAAATAGCTATGTCAAGATTTATCAAGAAACAGAAATCTAAGGAAGCAGTGATTTTTTAACCTCTTTCAGATATACAGAATGTGCAATTTCGACAATTTGGCACTCAGTGGAATAAAGGAAACTCAAACTGTAAAAGATTTGGAACAAAAAAAAGTTGAATTCATTAAAATCTTGCCTTAGTAAATGTATTTGTCTCAGATTTTTAAATTAACAAAAGCAAATAAGTTTATTTATTTAAACAGACACAGATGGTAGAGGTTAACTTCTCTCTTTTCGAAATGCATTTTTGAAAAGACAGTCTCTGACCTGCCTCTGGCTTGGTACAGTGACCTCTTCCGCTGAGCTGCTCTCTATCTCCTGATGAGCTGTAGACCAGGCCCCATGGTGGATGTGGTGTTCCATCTGGGTCACCTCCTCTCTTACATTTAGCTCCTCTAGGTAGGTCAGGACAAACTCAGGATAAGCCTGTAGGAAAGGACAAAGGCAGAAGAGTGACAAAGAGTAACATTAGGGTATATCAGCAGAATTACAACAAAGTACACACCAGGAATTATGGAAAGAGTGGTTGATATAGGCAATGTCACAAAAACTACTGCATATAAATAATTTTGTATTTCAGGAAGTTTTCCTAATTCAGATTTACATAATGACTTTTACAGATGTACTACAGTGAAAAATACACTATGCAAAGGCTAAGAAGTAACTTAAGAATATGAACTGACGGCTTTTAAGACTGAAACCCCCACATACATGGAATAAAGCTTTTCTTATTACCTCTAATAAAACAAATATTGTATCTCTATTTTTAAATAACTATATATAATTAAATATGAGCATCATATTTAGCTAGGCTCTGAAATATAGGCTATTAGCAGAATGCCACTTCTCAAAAAAGCATGAACCCAAAACATATTTTACCATTGCAGATGGAAAAAAAGCTCTGAGTTGTGAAATGACTGCATTTTATTTTTTTAAATAACTAACAATAAAATTCAGTTGCCAACTATTGACCTTGCTAGCCTATCAAAGTTAGCTAAAATCCTCCAGGTGAAATCATCATATCCTAGCAATAACATCCTATTTCCTTTCAGCAGGAAGGGAGATCTGCATTCTCAGCCACTTAATCAACAACAAAATCACCATATATTCCATCAGGGTAACATGATCAGTCTCATTTCCTTAGCCCAGGCTGTGAAGTGACTGCATTGTCCCTACTTAGAAGCTACTTCAGCCTAAGTAGCTTTCAAAGGGTCATAGGTGACCATGGTGAACGAGGCTGGATTATGCCTAAATGAAAGTATTTTTTGCTTACAGTCATTATGGAGAATGTGGGGAAATTATGGATTTTTATGAAAAATATGCATGGCTCAGTTTACCCACTCACTTTTGTATTATGACCTATTAGAACTGATGGAATCAATTTATCCTCTGGGACAGGAAAATAAGAGATGGATGTTGATCACAATACACAAGTCTTGGTTGGTATGAATGAACTATCAA
Organism: Gopherus evgoodei; assembly: GCF_007399415.2. NCBI lineage: Eukaryota > Metazoa > Chordata > Testudines > Testudinidae > Gopherus > Gopherus evgoodei. The sequence continues at coordinate 95,168,095 of NC_044325.1, forward strand.
GCCCTGTCAACATGAATGGCGTTATCTTGAAAATTCAATGGAAGACCAACAACCAGACGTTAACTTTTAATGACTACCAGCCATAGGAGGCAGAACAGGTGAAAGCAGTAGATGACAAAGGTGTGGGAAAACTGTAAGAATGCTGTAAAATATCAGAGGGGTAGCCGTGTTAGTCTGGATCTGTAAAAAGCGACAAAGAATCTTCGTGTGTCTGATGAAGTGGATATTCACCCACAAAAGCTTATGCTCCTATACATCTGTTAGTCTATCAGGTGCCACAGGACTCCTTCTTGCTTTTGTAGGAATGCTGTTGCCCAGTGCAATGGGAGAGATGGAATCCTGGATGCTTTGGGCCAAAGAGGCAGGCAACACTGCTAGTATGCACACCTTTATAAATTCTGCTTTTTATTCTAATCTGAGGACCCTACACACTGAATGTCAATTGATTAATGAAAGATGGCTTGTTTTGAAGAGGCTGTCCTATGTCACTGCAAAACATCTGCTGGTTGCATAGCTCTCAAGAAGGGTAAGTTCCCAACTGGAGGGTTATACTTTTTGGACCTGCTGAAGGAGCCATGGTGAAAACTAGCAGTGCTGAAGAAGTGATCCAGTCTCATGGTAGTAGAGCCATAGAGCCCTTTGTAAAAAGTGGAAGTCTAAGGCCTAGCTTTGATGATCTAGCCTCCCAGAGACATTGTGTAAAAGTTAGAGGCATAGTATTTCCTGTGGGTCTTTGACAGACACAAATGTAGTTTACAGCTGTATGATCACTTTTACTATTTTTTCATGGAAAAATATTCAAACACTTGTTAAGTACTATACTTCAAAACTGCAAATATGAAACATATTTTTTTTAAAAATACACTCTCTCATTAATATTTCTGTGGGGACCGTCTGCTAAACACAGACTAGCAGTTAGTGACTGTTATTATTATATTTCATAAACACAAGGGCAAACATTCCACTGGGTAGCTCTTGAGTCCAGTCTATCTAATCTATTTAATATATAAAGCACCTATTGCTATTGTATTTTAGCACCCTTTCTAAACAATATTCTGCAATGCCAATTCTGTACCCACGGATATCAATGAAATTTCTGAGCCCAAACAGAAAACAGAACATCAGGGCTGCCATGCAGATCTGAGAGAACCTTTTTGTTCCATATATTTTGAGATCACTTGATAATGTTAACATCACAATAGCTGTTGATAATATTATCAATTTTAGCAGATGCATCTAATGATAAAGTTCAATATTTTGTGCCTCAGTTGTAGTGTCTTGGTTTTCAATTAGTTTACAGTCAACCTTTCTTCATCTGTGAGGATCTTTTTCTTCTGAACTCACTGTATTTTAAAGTAAACTTCTCAAACAGAAAAAGCAGTACAATAAGTGGCTTTCATTTTCTGAGGAACAGATTAGATGTTTTTCTGCCGTCAATAATATTGAGTCTTGCTAGCTGTGTATCTAGAATTTGATGCAGCACTCTCACTTGTTTATTCACAGTTATCACTGTCTTTAACTCAGATCTGATACACTACACTAGATCTCCCACAAACATTTCAAAAGTGCTTAAGTGACTTAGGAGCCTAAGTCCCATTGTGTATGAATCACTTTTGAAAATGGTACTTAGCACTTTTTTAAATTTTACCCATAGTCTTTAATGTGTTTCACTTTTAGGATTCAATTTGCTTTAAGTGCACAATATTCATGATGATACCAATGCACAATCCATAACAAAGTATGGCTATTAAAGAGCACAGTTAGCATTTATTGATTTCTAGAAGTAACTGAAATCTGATTTCTACCCTTGTTTATAATGAGATCAGACTTGACGTTATTTTTCAGGTAAAGCTTCTATTGATTTAAATGGGAGTGAAGGAGTGAAGAGTATAGAAACTGGCCCATTATGAGTAAGGGCAACAATTGCAGTTCTGAAGAGAATATTCAGGGAAGAAACCCAAAAAGTTAATTTATCCTCAATGCATAACACTAAGATGTTTGAGAAGTTAACTTGTACTGTACTTTACAGCAATGATATTGTCAAGAGACTGGAAAGAGATTATATCAGTGTCAGATTAGGAATAAGCACTTTATAGAACAGCATTTGATCATTTTATAGTATTGCCTATAAAAGCTTACATAGTACAGAAGACAATTATATTTAAGCAGTATAAACAATAGATTGTAAATTATTTACAAATATAATTATCAATGAATAGCAGATATCAATTCCAAAGAAAGTGAGTTTCCCTTTCAATATGAATGTGTCACATATCATTACACTGTATTATGTCATTTTACTGTGTCAGTTCTTGTTGGCTGACACATGCTACAACTTAAAACATGACACTACAGATAAAGTGAATGTGCTGGGAAATATATAGAAAAATACACCATTTGAGGATTAGAACTACTAATTGTTAGCACCCTGTTCTCAGTGAGTCAAGTACAGGCCAGAATTGTTCTGTTGTCACTTGTCAGCAGTTAAGTAGTAGAATTTTTGGAAGTCAATATTATATAGAGAGTACACAAAGGGTTTTTAAAAGCCAGCACATGAAAAATCACTATGCATAACAAAAAGAATGAAGTGCTGTACTCAGCAAGTAAAGAAAGAGAGAACACTTCTACTGTCGCTTCATTCTGTCAGTCCATCAATGCTGTGTGAACAGTAGTATCTAATCATTCCAATGGAATGTGCATTAAGAGTGGGAGGAAAATGGAAGGCTGGTCCCAGGCAGACAATGCTACTGACAGGCCTGCTATTGATTTCCTGCTGGACTGAGTATTCTATTATTTTCTGTAAGTTAGCAGATTTTAACACTATACATGTTCTCAACATTTCAGGGCCACATTTTCAGAAAATTCACTGTACATTCAAGAGCCACTGAAACTTTTTAGGTCCTGGTAAGTACAATTCAATTCATCTTTGCAAAAGGCACTGGACATCACCCCATCTAAGCCACTAGTGGTATACAGCCAATTATTTGAGTTGGAAGGGCAAGAACGGGAGAAGAGAGTGAATGTTAACCAAATACTACTGTCCATGGATCCCTAACACCCACATATATGAACTGACCTAAACTATGTCAGAATTCATTCATTCAAGCTGCAGCATGAGGACACTCATCTTCACCCATACAAAATAAAGGAGTCTCTTTGTCAACACTATGCACTAAAGGCCGTTGCACTCATGTTGCCAACCTTAACACTGTCATTCAGAGACTTGATGTGACTGCAGTCACTGAAAAGGAACTTCTTGACAGCAAATATACTCAGAGAAAATACTCCTATTCCACCAGTAATGTATTTGAAGAGTGGTGTTTCCTTTACCTGTCAGAGAGTAAGCACAACAGCCAGCAGTTCATTGTATTTACAAAAAGAGCAATCACAAGTGTAAGTTGGTTGGTATTTTTAATGTCATCATCTTCAGTTTAGTCCTGAAGCAGTTGGTTTTAGTTTGTTGGTTGATTTTATTTTTTAAGAAGTGGGCTTTGTCCAGCAATACTGAAAGGAGGACAGGAGACACCTGATATGGTTTTAATCAGGTCACAACTTTATTATTAGATGTCTGGGACTAACCAGCAGATAAAAGTGGATAGTACAGGTAACTCCATGATCATTCATTAACTACCGGGGTCCTTCTGTCAGCCTCCTCTTTTTCACCCAGGGCCCCCAGCCAACCCATTGCTGAGACCTTCACCCAAGGCCTTCCACAGCTCAATGGCACATCTGCAAATTCAGAAACAAAAGTCAGACCTTCCCTGCTTGGCCACCTCTTGCCCTCCCCAGGGAGAGGCTTGGAATGCAGGCAGGAAAGGGGTCTCTCAGAGGAGACACTGATTGGTACAGGGAGGCTGAGGCAGGGTGAGTCCCTTATCATTCCCCCCTCAAATAAGGGTTATAGTGGGCTATAAGAAAGGGGGGTTGACTCCCTGCTTTGCCAGCCATAAGAGCTCTGAATACCCCCCTTCCCATTCCACTTGTTTAACAAACACTTCTTTTAAGGTGTTCTAAGACCTTTACCAAGCCATTTATCCAATCGTTGCAACCCTTCCCTATGGAGTCCCTGCACTGGGCAGCTGCCCCACACTTATATAATGAGTTGTGACATCATAGCCTAACTGTCTTCCCTGTGTACCATAACAAAGCCCTCCCTGAATTCGCTGTGGGAAAAGCAAAAATAAAAACGTTGGCCAATCTGGTGGTGAGGTAAAAATTCCTTCCTGGCCCCCTAGAAAGGAGCAGCTATGACAACACCCACAGCAGGTCCTGAGCAAACCTGGCATTTTGCTGCCTCAAGGGGAGGTAGAGTGGGTGCTGTTCTGCTTGGTCCTGGAAAAGGGAGTTTCTCCCACTGGGCTTGCGTGTTGATCTCCCCACCAATTCTGGTCCCTGGGGAGGAGACTCAGTGTCAGTGTCACCACACTGACTCACACTCTCTTCTACAGCCACTTCTGAGCCTCACACCCCCTCCTGGCTGTAAAGCACTATTCCCTCTTCCCTGGCAAGCTTAACAATGCCCTGACTCCCATCCCCACTGTTTAAAGATGCTATGTTGCCATTGACTCAGAGTTTTACTGAAACAACTGCCTTGCTATCATTTAACTTGAGAACTGTCCTTTAAATATTCCTCACAATACACAAATACCATAAATAGGCGTTCCCTTCTTTCCCAATCAAAATGTGGAGAGGCCTTTCTACATCTCTTTTTTCATGAAAGAATATCTCATTGTTTGCTAAAGCTGTCTCTACGTTTTGTTCCATGTACAAAATCACTACATTTAAAGCTCTTTGAATGTTTAAATTAAAAACTCTGTTAGTCAGTGGCACAGCAAGACCTGGGTTTAAGGGGCTAAAGTTCCAGCCGACATGGGTATAAGCCTCTCTCAAACAAATGAATATAAAGCAATGAAATATGCACCTCATTTCAGATGGCAGTAGCACCATATATTATTTTTAGCTTTAGCCTTCCTTCCAAATACTGATTTCTGGCCAAGTGAATTTTCTTATATCAATTAAATTTAGAATAATGTTGCATTTTTATTATATAAAACTAGTTATAATCAAAATAGACGTGTGTAAAATAATGATGAAGGAAATTATTTAAAAAATCAAAGGACAAAGCAAATTTAAAAAAGACACCAATAACTGAAAAAATATGTTTATAGAATGTTCTAATATTAACATGAAGGCAATTTAAAACAAAAACATTGAAATTATTAATGCAGGATGGTGCTTTCCTCACCACACGCACATAACTTTCCTACATTGATAGGTTTCATGTGAAAGTATGAAAAGGCGGGTAAACCAGTTTAAGAAACCCTCTTCTTCCTTCAAACATACTTATGAAGCACGCACCTTAAATAGATAGAACCATCATTTCCAAACCCCCAGAGTTGATAGATGCTGCTTTTGTCTCTGTAATGGAAAGGTATAATCAAGAGTCAAACCTGCTTAGTTCTTACTAAATATAATAAAAAAAAATTAACACAGCAAATGGCATTTACACTTTTAGTTTCCAGAGTGGATTTCCCATATAAAAGATGCCTTTTCACTTTTGCCTGATGAGTCATGATACATGTTTTAAAAACCAAAAAGCTATTCTGAAACAAGAAATTAAACACAATGCCAGTGACACTGAAAACCTATTTCTTTTTCTGTTTTCTTATTGTGTTTTAGATAATCCATTTCTTTTGACCACACCATATAAGAAATCAGATTTTAAAAAAATGCTTAAATAGGGTAAAAGTTGTGATACTGAGAAATCCCCAAAATGCCCAAATTCTAACTGACACCTGGATTTAACTCATGATGCCTTATTTCTGGGGGAAAGGACTTCACAATAGCACAAGCTGAAGAAGGAGGATGGACCTTAAGGTTTAGTTTCCTAGATTCATATCTTTCTCAATCTTAACATCATCTTACGATTTTTACATCATTAACATTTCAATATTAAACAATCTAACACTTCAAAACAAGAAGTTCCTTAAATCAGTGCAATTTTATCAGATCTTTAAATAGAGGTTGCTCCTGCCCTTTAGTCTCAGGGTATATACAAAAATTCATTTCTGAGGTAGTGTCCTATATAAGAAAAAAAGACATCTTAGCATTCCAATACATGGACATTTGCTTAAGGATATATCAGCAGGCAAAAGATCATGTGCATCTGACTTGTGTAACATTTACTTAAATGTAAATAAATCAAAACTAGGTTCAGTGCACAATCTTATTCATATGGGACATGTCTTGGGAATGACCTAGCGTAGGTAGAGGAGTTTTTCTCCCTAAGTGTCAGCAAGTGACAGATCTCAGTGACACCCTGTGATATTTTTCTGCAGGGAGTGCACCCAGAATAGAAACATACTCAAAGTTACTAGCAATCTTGACATCTGTAACACTCCTGGGGCATCACGTCAGCCCCCTTTAGGTTTATTTCAATTTGATCTACATATCCATGAATATAAAATCAATGTGCCCAATGGTGTAGTAAAACATTCACCCTATCTTTTGCAATTGTTCCTTTGCTGGGAAGTATAGGCATAAAAGGCATAGTGACCCTGAGAACTATGCCATTGGGAATACACAATATTAATAAAAGATCTCCCATGCGGAGCAGGTAACAGATATAATCTACTAAAAAACTTTCCCTTGATCTTTCTTTCTAGGGTTAGGCTGCTAGAACAATATTGGAAATGTTTACTTCTAAATAAATGTGAATGTTACCCAGTGTACCTAAGTCACATTCCATATTTCATACTATTTAATTTTCAGAATGAGGCCCGCTTACTAAAGCATGTGTAGTCCTTATGCCAAAATAGACTTCAATGGGAATACTCATATAAATCAGGGCTACTTTTTGAGAAAAGAATTTTTAGAACTGTACCATGTTACTGAGGTGGTTCCTTTGTCATTATATATACCTGTTGATGTTTTCCAGCGTGGAAAGTCTGTGGGTACAATGTGTTCTTTTAACCATGCCTAAGTATGTAATTAATAATGCTAATATACAGCTTGTAAAACATCTGGTATGTAAAATGCAGAACACACACAAAAATTGGAGATCAAAAAAGGATTAAAGCAAACAAACTTTTGTTTGTGAATGCCCAACACCAAAACTAGTCTGTACACTACTGTGTATACTATGGAGTTCTTGAAGGAGAATTTGAATCTATACCTGACAAAACCATTCTCATGGCTTGCACCATGGATTATCTAGTAGCAAGGACACTGGAATGGCACATGCATTTAGCATCTTAGAAAGGAGTTCATTTCAAGCAAAAAATTGCAAACAGTCCCTGAGAGAGTTGTAATGAATAGCAAAAAAAAATAAAAATAAAAATACTGTTGCAAATAGTTTTGCCTTTTGCTTATACTTCTCTAAGTGAACCCAACCTACACATTCAGTCTAAACTGAATGTTTTTCCATTATTGTGTTTCTGACATCTGTCTGCAGAGCTCTTCAGCATATCTGGAGTTGCATGTAGTGGTCAGAGGATTATAGATAGTGAGACCTCTGGGATGTTGTTTTGTTTCTTGCATTTGCTAAGGAAGTAGATGTCATTGTTAAATTTTGCTTCCTTTTTCTTCATGTTTTGGAGTTCCCATTTCAGATAGCAAAATTCAATATCTTCCATTGTTGTATGCTTTTCCACTGATTTCAATGAACTTTGAATCAAGTTTATAGTTATAAGGGACAAAGTGAAAAAGCATGTACATGATGTGATGATCCTAAAGAAAAGAGAGTCTCATGGTGATGGCCAAGATAAGAAAGAGTTACTGTTAGCACGGAAACCAACAAGTAACTTTACTTTTTGTGTTTGGTGGGGAAGGAGAAGAGGAGAAGGACGATATTCCAGTGCTCAACTAACAGAACTCAGCTGGTGTAAATTTTCATAGCTCCACTGACTGCAGGATCCACCCCAATAATCTTGCAGGATTAGCAGAATCAGAATGCATTCAGACTGGGAAAAGCAAACACTATATTGTAGCGTCAACTCCATTTTTAGCTTATATATTTCAAAGAGGCTACATTCTTAAACTGTCCAAACCAGAGAGAGAGATGACTAATAATTAGATAACTGTTTATATTGAAATTCTGATCCCAGTAGTAATTTGAAGATGAAAGATCAGATATAATAATACTGTTTTATTTCAGTGTTCCTGAGTCATATATGTTAATCAAATATGACTCAGGAACACTGAAATAAAACAGTATAGCAGCATTTCCCAATAACAGTTAAATTACCCATTAAACTACATATGGTACAAACAACATATTATCAGTACCTTTTCTGTACTGTTAACTTATATCCTTCCAGAGATGTGCCATCATCTGTCTCAACTCTAATTGGATGACCAATAGCTAGACAGCTCTGTACCATAGCTCGACTCAGAATCATTCCAGCCTTCCAATGAATGGAGAAAAAAGGGTTTGAATAAGTTAAAAGAACCAGAAAATTCAACAATGTGTTACAAATAGAGAGGTCATTATGCCTGGATAACCCAGGATATTAACAGTTGCAGAAAGTGAAACACTACCCACAACTTAGCAGTCAATGAGCCCTGCTCAGAACCAGTGATCTTCTGTACAACAAGGGTGGCATTTTACAGTTCAGTGCAAAATAGAACAGACCCTTGATATCTTCCTGTGTCCTTTTTCTGTGCATATTTCACAGTGCAACAATTTAGGGTCCATAACGTGTCACTTGCTATCCTTATAACTACAGAGTTACTTGAAATATGTATGCACAGAAAAAAGTTCAGTGAACTGCAAAGATTGCAACAAATCTATAGTCTTTGAGTCAATTTAAAGTTTTACTCCAAGTCTGAAACAGTGCTGGTTAAACATCTTTAAAGACTAGTTTGAACTGTTTTGTTGTTGTTGTTGTTGTTCTAATGTCCGCACTTACTCCCAAAGCAGATGACGAAGGCTTTGTTAGAAGTGAAACATTTAACAATATTTTATGGCATTTCTTTACATTGCATTTAAAATTATAACAAGTATTTTCACAAGATTTTCCCAAACATTTTGTTGGCAATATTTTAATACATTATCAATTGTGGCGAGAGAAAAATAGGACAAAGGAGATAGAATAGAAAATAGGGAAAGATTTATTGGATGAAGTAGCCTAGCACACTGCCAGAGCAGGATTGACTCCCAAGAATATTTGCTAACTCTTTGTCCAGTGTTCCTTAAATAATCATGGTGGGGGAGGGGGTAATGTCTCATGACTTTTTTGGGGAGCCTATTCCCCAGCCTCATAGATCTCACAGTCAAGAGTTTGTCCTGACAGTCATTGATTTTCATTCAATTATTTCTAGTTATATCCTCTTTTACAATAATAAATAATTCCTCTCCATTATTGGTACACACTTATCTGTATGAAAATGTTAGTTTATAAGGACAGTTTAAAATGTAAATCATCACCTGATATAATTTTTATCAGTCTTGGAAAACTGTCATGAAAATTTATCTAGTTGGCTGCAAAATCTATTCACCCACCCCTTCACCAGGATGATGTTGGTGATGATGACAGGGGCGGTGGCGTTGGGAATTATGCACTCCAGATTAGCAGGGCAAGTAGAATTTTGAAAAGCTGACTATATCTCTAGGGTACATAAATATTAAAAAATATGTATTATTTACCTTAAATATTTCAGTGGCTCCTGGGATGATACAGGCTAAGAGAGTACTTAAAGCTAGTAGTTGCCATACCGGAATCTATCAATGGTTATTGCACCATGGTACCTGAGACACTGCAGTATTTCCCTATATACAGGACATAATATAACTGCAGGATACTATAGGTGAATAACTATTGATAAATATTTACTTTTCAATGGCACTACTTTACAAAGACTTTTTTTAAAACAAACTAAATGTTTTAGTGATTTGTCTAATCCATAATAGTCATGGTAGATCCACGCTAATTAACCTTTACACCTACATAATAAAAATGTCATAACACGAAGTTACTGTGGATGGTTCAGCTAAATTGAGCACAGAAATAAATGTTCATCCAAAACTTCAACTGAAGCATATTGTGAGGTTTGCTAAAGTTTGGGTAACTTAGTTATTGGAATTTCACAGGCCACTGCATTTTGTAGTACCATCTAGGGCAACAAGCTGAAATGGCAGTACTTCTGAAAAGCCAGGAAACACTGGACATCTCACAAGAAAGGCTGTTTCTTGGGATTTCCAGACAGAAGGAATTTGGGTCAGATTCAAAAAAGGATTTAAACTTTTACGTGCATATCTTCATTAAACCTCTGAACCTTTGGGGTTTAAGTATCTTTGGGAGTTACAGGCTGCATATATAGATTTGCTTTTTATAGCTCAATAAAACAGTTATGAGAGAAGACGACGACCAAAAAGGTTTAGTAAACATTATGGTTCCAAGACTTGCAAAATTAGGAGAGACAAACAAGACACATTTCTGACTTGCAGGAGGGCAAAGAAAGCATTTAGATTACACAAACTCCCCCAAATTAGTACTCTTATAATGCAAAAGCAACCAGACACTGACATCAAATATTATAAAGCAGATCAGATAGTTGAAGTAATGGGCTGGGGCACTTTATTGCATCTCACATATCTAGGTATGATATAATAAATGTAAGATATTTATTCTAATATTGTATATATTAAAAAAATGCTCATAAAGTAACACAGAATCTATTAAAATGTGTTCATTTTATCCTGCCCAATGAAAAAAAAAATCAGAGGACTTCAGTATTTGTTTCTTTCATACCGCTCAATAAAAAAGAAAGGAAAAAAATCAGCTAAGATCATTTCAAAAGCCTGTCAAATAATTATCTGAATTGTTTATTAAAGAGCAATCTCTCTTGATTCCATATGTCTCAAACTTGCTTTGGATCATTGTCCATAGTCACTGGGGAAAGTGTGAATAATAATTACATATTTGGACTTTTATCTTGCCATGAGTTCTGTATGCAGAGACGTGCTCTGTATGCAGAGACGTGCTCCTCACATGAAGCCCTATTGACTTCAATGGGACCCCAAGTGGGCAGAGGGATGTGTCAATATACAGCTCATTGCAGAAATGGGGCCTTGATGCTTAGTGTTAGATGGATGAACCAGGAAATTTTACCACTTTAAGTGAAGCAATAAAAAATAAACCTGAATCACTTCTCACAAGCCATATTTATTAGTTAAATACCTTTGCTCATTTATCTACATCTAACTCAGGGGTGGCCAAACCACAACTCACGAGCCGCAAGCACATCTTTACAGTTAAAGTGCAGCTTGTGGAGTGCCTCCCCCTTCTCTGCCTACCAGACTGGGGTGGGAGGAGCTCAGGGCTTCTGCACTGCAGCTGAGTGGTGGGGCTAAGGACTTCTTCTGCCCAGTAGGAGGGGTTCTCAGGGTTTCAATCATATGGGGGCGCACCTTCCAAGGCTCAGGGCTCAGCAGATGTGGGCTAAAGTCCCAAGACCTCCTCCCTCCTCCTACAGGGCTGAAGCCCTGAGCCCCAGCAGATGCCTCCCATGGGCTGAAGCCCTGAACCCTGGCAGGTGCTTCCCATGGGGCTGAAGTCCTGAGACACCCTGTCCCACAGGGCTGAAGCCCTGAGCCTCAACAGGCATGTCCTAGCTCTAGAACTTCTGAAGCTTGTTGTATGTAGCTCAGTAAGTTTGGCCATCACTGATATGTATACATACATACATATCTCATATAAAAAGGTAAACTGTTATAGAATGAGATATTTGCTTTAACCTCATTCTATATCTCCTATCAGAAACAGACACCCAAAAGAATCCTGTTTAATATGGTGCTATTCCAGGCTGAAACAGTAAAATGGATGTGCTCCCTCCCCTGAGTGATGTCCACTTACACTACAGCTATGCCTTTTAGGAAAATAAGTACAGTACAAGTAGCGTACAATTGCCCACAGTGTTAGCAATATGCTTCTGTTTGACAAGTGAGCAATGGCTGTCTTGTTGCGATCATTTGACTTGAAACTTGATAGGGGCTGGGTTTGGCATTCTGTGACTGGTTACATTCATCAGGAGGTGAAGTTCCAGAACAAAATGATCTGATGGAAGCAATTAGTATTCCAGAATAGGGTTGCCAACTCCCTTGTCCTGGAGTCTCCTGGAATTAAAGATCGATCTTCCATTAAAGATTATATCCTGAGATGAAATATCCAGGAATACGTCCAACCAAAATTTGCAACCATAATTCAGAACTACAGTAGGCCCTCTGGCATGTGAATGGGGCCTGTGCAAGGATGCAATAATTTTTGGTATATAATATGGTACAAATAAAGCACATCACAAAATTGATAATATTAGACAATAAAATTCTGATTTTAGTCTCTATTCTTTAAAATAATTATGTAATTTCTGGGACACCTGCAGCTGTGCAACTATAACTATGACAAATACATATAATTTAGTGCGTTTATAAACTCCTTAAAGTTTGGAAAGAATGTATTGGCTAAAGTACAGTTGGGCAATGGAAGCTCTCAGCTCTCCTATAGTTCAACTTTGCAAAGATTAGCAAACAGTTTGGTCCCATATTAGTGTTGTGTTTTTCAGTAAGGATGAGGGAACACACATTCAAGAGTGAGAAAACAGTGGGGTCCAGTTTTCCATGATTTAGTTCCTGTTCTTGTGCAGGGCTCAACAAACCCCTAAAGCTGCCCATCAACCAAGTATAGCCAAAGCACAGTCCATTCTAGGCATGCCTCTTCTTGTCCTTGGCATGCTCCCTCTGCTGGTATCTGAGAGAATAGAGGTATAATTGATTTTTCAGTCTGGTGGCAGTTTTGAAAAAATAAAAAAAAATAAAAAATTGGTTCAGTTCAAACCAAATGTGAAATATTATGGAATTTTTGGTGAACTGAAAAAGTTAGTTTTGGGTCTGTTTCAGGATGGGGATTCTAATCTGGGTCTCCCACATCCCAGCTGAGTGTCCTAACCACCTGGTTCAAGGTTATAGGGGGAGTGGGGCGCAGCAGTAGCACTAACAGTCCCTTCTCTCTTCACCAGCTACAGTGCTAGTTACACCTGGTAGAGGGTTATGTGGGAGTGTACACTACATGCCGTCAAAAGAAGCTTGCAGTGTAGAAATACCTTAAAGGAGCCAGTGAGGCACAGCTTAGGTGAGTAGAGCACATGCTTGAAAGGTATGATTATATATGTGAGTACATACCCTACACACTTTCTACTCCTCCAAGCTATGCCTTGCTGTCTACACTGCTAATTTAGCTATGTAGTATCCTGCTGATGGGGCCTTCCCCCTCTGCTGGGAAAGACACTCCCCCCACCCCCCTCCCAGCAGGAAAGGCTCTAGAAGGGAGGAAGCAGTGGGGAAAGGCTCTGCCAGCCCCTGCTGCTGAATCCGTTCCCCACCACAAGGAAAGCCTCCGACAGTGGAGAAAGGCAAAGGGGAGGCTCAGATTTTACTCACTGACTTTCTCTGCCAAAGCCTTTCCTTGCTACAGTGAAAGGCTCCAGCAGTGGGCAGTTGCTGAAGCTCTTCTCCACTGTCTCCTCTCTGCCAGAGCCTCTCTCTAACACATATAGCTACACACTGCAGTGTGGACACCGCAGGCTTTTCACTGCACTATGTACCTTCACATTATGCTGCTGCCAATAGCGTCTAGTGGAGAAGTTGCCTAAAAATTAATGTGAGTTTTGTGACTAAATCTGCCATGCAATGAAAAAAAAAAAATAAGAGTCCAACATGTTGTATACACTGATTTTTAGTACTTTACTACTTTTATGGGAACTGTGGGAAGTTCACAGTGTTGTTTTCTAATTTTACTACTAGCTTACAGTAGAATCTCAGAGTTATGAACATCTTGGGAATGGAGGTTGTTCATTACTCTGAAATATTCGTACCTGAACAAAACATTATAGTTGTTCTTTCAAAAGTTTACACTGAACATTGATGTAATACAGCTTTGAAACATTACTACGAAGAAAAATGCTCTTTCCCCTTTTTTTAGTAGTTTACATTTAACACAGTATTGTACTGTGTGATTTTTTTTGTTTGTTTGTTTTTGTTTCTGCTGCTGCCTGACTATGTCCTTCTGGTTCCAGATGAGGAGTGTGGTTGACTGATCAGTTCAGAACTCTGGTGTTCATAACTCTGAGGTTCTACTGTAGTTGGTTTTTTGCACTATAACATGGATTATTCAAATACATTGGTAATAATTCACTTCCTGAGAAGCAACATGATAGGAATTAAGTTTAAAAATGTTGTCTTCATTAGCTAGGACAAATACCAGACTAACTTATAGCAATTGCTAATAGCTTGCCCAATTCCCATCACCAACAGTACAAGAAAGATTACTTTCTTTTCCAAGGTGGTACATAATGTAACAAATATATTTGCTTGATATTAATCCATAGCTGAAAGCATAAAGTAAAACACAGAATAAAATGGCTAATGTCAGTATTTCTCCAAAATACAGCAACTTCACATAACAAATTAGAGCCAAATTTTGCATTGGTTTATCTCCCCCCTCTACCGCTTTCTTTTTATCCTTACTTTCAGCCTGTCCATTGTCTTCTCTATCAAATGGTGGTCACAAGAAAGACATCATTATTTCCAAAGGTTTCAGCAGAAAGGTAGCCCCTGCATTTTGATCTAAATACTATCAGCTTGTGTTCAGTCTGCACTCCTCTGGAACAATGTTTACAGCTGGGCTCTGACCAATGAGCATGCTCTGTTGCTGGCACCTGGAAGTTTTATCCTGTACTTCACCAGCTGCATCTTAACTGCTGAGCACAGCTGTTTTGGTAAGTTGTGGAAGAACAAGTGGTCTTTGAAAAAAAAAAACCCCAGCACTTGATCTATTAAGTGCTTTCTAGATTAGTATCAGGATTTTAATTCAGTCCACTAGCAAAAAGGAACAGCAGAAAACATTAATATCTTTATCTTTTTTTATTAATACCTTTATCTTTTTTTTTTAAAATGGGTTGCCTGTATGTTGCATGATTTATAGCTCCTATAAAGAATTGACCCTTGACTCCATGTAAAATTAAAACCATAGTCTAACCTGGGGGTGATGAAACTATCTATGTAGCCAAAACTCCAGTGGTTGCTCCCATTCCACCTTCCCTGTTGTAAGGTATAAGGAGACCCTGCACAGTCAGGCTCCATGTCACATGGAGGGTATGTGCCACTGTGCAGATTCCCAGTTTCCTATTCTTCCCTGAACCCCCAGTGCAACAGAACCCCAACTAGGCTTGGGGAGGTGGGGACAAGATTCACCCCAAGGGGAGAATTTATATTTTAAATTTAAAAAAATCTAACTTTAATTATCATAGAGTCTGATCAAAGTTAAAGAAAAAGCTGCCATAATGACATTATTATTAGCCCACAAAATAGAGTCCTCTGAAGTAGCCCAAAACACTGAAGACTGCAAAGCCTAATTGTGATGCCTCTTATAATTATTCTTCCCTTTTATGCCAGTGAATTTCATTTATTTCCACTAAAATTGATATCCTATCTGATCAATACAATACCTTTGTGATTAGCCACATGTTAGCCAAAGGCCACAGTGTTGATGGGACTTTAGATCCTGACAGTCCATTCTTCTGGGAAGTACTTTCCTCATTTTATCCATGGCAACAGAGACATGAAAAACTATCTGAGGATCGGCCTAAACATATTAAAAAAACAAGAGCATTACTGTAATTGGTATTTTAAATTAATACCACTAGAATATTCAGCAAATACTACAAATGCCTGCTAATGTACCATACAACCTTAGTATTCTACTGT
Source organism: Gopherus evgoodei (assembly GCF_007399415.2). Lineage (NCBI taxonomy): Eukaryota > Metazoa > Chordata > Testudines > Testudinidae > Gopherus > Gopherus evgoodei. The sequence continues at coordinate 95,183,855 of NC_044325.1, forward strand.
AGAGATTGTATTTTGTACTTTACAGGTTCTGAGTAAGATGATTTGGCCAACATATGTACGTATACATAAAGTAATATTTGTGAATTATGTTAATCTCAATAAATAGATTGGATTACAACATATTATGGTTTCATCATTTTAAGGGCTGAGTGCATTTTGGCCTTGATACCAAACAAGACACCAGGCACTGTTTGCATTTCCCTAAGTGCAGACCTTCATCCTAGCCTCCCTCTGCTCTAAGAGGGAACTAACCTGCACTGGGTCTAAATGCAGTGCAACATACTTCTTCCAGCACAGCTACAGTGACAGACAGAAAATAATCCTACAGTAACTGATTATGTGACCTGTATGTTAAAACCTAACATTAGAAGGAGAACAGTTACAGTGAAACAGATACATTTTAGCTATGCTATAGATTGAATAAAGTAATGTACTTAATATTGTACTTACCAATTACAAACTAATTTTATGTAATTAAAATAAAAACTATAAGATTACTTAAAAATCTGGTTTATAGAAAGTTAACCATTATAACTTTGAAGTTTACATGTTCCTATTCTAGTCGTGAGAATTGCCCTTGCCAATCAGCTAATAATTTGCTCAGTACTTGAATATGGAGATAATAATCTGAAAGAGGCTCTCACTTTATTAATGGAGTTTTATCTCATCAAGGCACAAAGACTGGCACACACAAGTCCCATTAGTTACGATATAAGACCATTCTGCAACAAATTTGAATGTTCTATGACTTCTCTTCAATAGGTTTGGGATACACTAGCTAACACAAACACTACTTGATGTTTTCACTAGAAATTATCAGTGAATGATTGAGGTATAAATCTATATATGAGAAAAACAAGGGCCAGATCCTTGGCCCCATTAAGTCTTTTCTCGCCATTCCTGAAGACACATGTAACATACAGGTCATAATATATTCAATTCCCCAGCACCTTCAGAACCTAAGTGAGTAGACCAGCTGCAAATGAGGTAGAGAAAATTGTATTCCTCCTGCAAATTGACTCTGTGTACCACACAGACAGACGTTTAGTCCAGATCTCCACAATCTTATCTGTAAAATAATTTGAAAAAGCTTCACAGTGTCCGAACCTCTGCCATGAAAGGCAAATAGTTTCAGTCTAGTAGACAGTTTTCCCAACTCAAAACAGTTTTGTTGCTCAGAATTTTGAGGTTCCTATGGAAACAAAAACCCTCTGGACATATTATATGCATTATATTATAAATATTCAATAATAACTAATAATACAGTAGGACCCTGAAACCCCAGTTTGGATCAGAGGCTTATTATGCTATACAAACACAAGGTCCCTACCCTGAATTCCTCCCACTTTAGCAGTTGTAGGTCACTTAGTGATTTCCAGGATGAGTGCAAGGAAGCAGGTGTTTAGGAGTCACTGTATAAATAGTTAAGGATAACAGATCATTATAATGTCTCTCATAGATCAGCAGAGCAGTCTGCCACAAGAGAGTATTCTTCCCTCAGAGCCTTGAATCCTTATAGGTTCCATTAGTCTTTGATGAAAGAAATAGCCCCTTCATCCTGAAGGAAAGGAGCATGATAGCATCAAAACAGATTTTCATTCTGATTAACAACTGAGGACCAGATCCTCAGATGGTGTAAATCTGTATAACTCCTCTGAAGCTAATGCAGCTGAAGATCTGGCCCTGAATATTTATAAGAACTGAAGATGATGATAAGAAAGGTGACAAGATCTTCTGTTATTTTTGGCTATATAGTGACAATATTAAAAAAAAATAATCTCATATAAATAAAATATGCTTAGTATGCTTTTAGGAGACCCAAAATGTGTATCTTTGCCAGAATAATACAAGCTGTACTTTAAGTGAATACGATTGGGCACAATCTATTACTTGAAGTGAAATCTTAAAAGTCTCAATACCAAGTGACTGACAAGATCCTTTTGTCCTCAGAGAATGCTTTCTGTAGAGGCCAATCATGCTTCCAACAAACACTGGAGGTCCATCTGTCTTAACACTTGCATGTGACCCTTGTTTAAATGTTTGAGGAAAGAAAAGCTTTTGAATGAACCACATTATTCGACATCTTTATAAGCTTCTAAGACAAGGCTGTAGTAACAAAAAACAATATTTGCTTCCTATGTAAGAGGAAGTGAAAGGAAATGAATAGACTCATTGTTCACCCTCAGATCCCACCTGGATGGAATAATACTTATTTTAAATGAGACTGTGTCTAAATTAGCAGTGCTTGATCTATAATATAAGGACTACTGATGTATAAGCCAAAACACTCACTGTTCAATGACTGCTTCCATGAAATTTATGACCCAAATATTTTGTATAACCACAAGACAGCAGATCAATATAATGGAGATTTAACCTACGATTTCTGTATTGGAAGTGTTATATACTTCTAACAAGTCTGAAATACAATGATCAGTATCTCTTGTGATTAGGATAAAATCAATGGGCCAACAGTAATTCCAGTAAGGATAATGTAGTTATTGCAGCTGATATTGGCCCTATGTACTTGGCGAGGTGATTAAAGTTTCACTGGAAATAAATTACTTTGATTTCAACAGAACCATTTTTTAAACCAGAGAGATGTAGGAATGAAACTATCTGCTACGAGCTTGTGCCCACATGCATCAGCTACTGTTGGTGGGGCTTTTGAATTGCAAATGAACAGAAAAGCCTAATTAGAAAGGATGTTCAGAACTCAAATAAGCACTCAAAAAGAAGGGGGGAAAAACAAAAATCCCAGCCTGAAATGAGATATTAGATAAAAATAGCGATGTGGGAAAAATGTGTTGTTGACATACTTCTAATCCACTCCCTTCTGAAAGCAAATGAGGCTGGCAAAGCAGCAGAAGCAGAACATAAAACACATCTGGTACAGAGATATTTGATTTCGTAATACCGTTAGCCAGCAGCAGGCAGATCTTACAAGGGAATCCCCACAGTTATTGTACAATGACAATGAATATTTACTAATCCTCCTCCAAAGGCTCCAGGCTTAAGACAGCACTCTTACTCAACCTCACTATTATGAATTGCTATCAGATATCAGAGGTTTCACTACAACTGGGTAGAAGATTGTTTGGGTTGGAATTAGACACAAGTATCATTATGATGTGTGCCTCTTTGTATAACACCTGCTGCAAGTCCCTATACTCTTGTTATCACTACCAACAGGTTTTAATCTTTTAACATTGGGTTTAGTGGTGCAGCAGTGAGGAAGCATTAGCCCTTTGTATTCATCACAGGCTGGCACTCAGGACTAACACATGCTGTTCACCAGGAGATAATAAAGTGGACAGTACCCAAGTGACAACTAGATAAAGAAGCAACAGCATGTTCCTCTCACCAGCTTCAGATGATGTTAACACCCTGCAGAGCTTCGGGCAATGGCACCCCATAGAAGCAACAATGGCCATTAACTTTTATTTGAGATTTCACCTTCATTATATTTGATAGTTTTGCTTCAAACTAGCAGCCTATGACAGTGAACTGAAGATATGCAACTTGAGTGAGCTAAAGTGCTCAAAAAAGCATTAGAAAGTGCATTGAAAATTATATTCATAGCATGTGCTGTGCTATGCTAAGCTATAATATCACATACCAGAGTACCTCGTTTCTGTCATACATGCTATTAAACATAAGCCCACAGATAGAAACAAGCAAAACATCCATTCCACCCTCTAATAAAATTATTACTTGAAAATTCTTCCTTTCAGAAAAAAGGCAAAGGGATAAAGCATATGATGCAGCCATAAACAATATTGGAAATTGTATGAGGAAAGCCAAGTTACCATAGACAACATCTGAAAAAATTCATTCACTAACATTAGCTGAGACTTGGTCTGTAAAAAGGGACTTGTACTTTAGTGTTATTATTCACAGCTACTGGTTCTCAACCGGGGGTATATGTACCCCTGGGGGTGTACAGAGGTCTTCCAGGGGTTACAATCAACTCATCTTACTTATTTGACTAGTTTTACAACAGGCTACATAAAAGCCATTAGTGAAGTCAGTACACACTAAAATTTCAGGCAGACAATGATTTGTTTATACTGCTCTATATTCTATACATTGAAATGTAAGCACAATATTTATATTTCAATTGATTTATTTATAATTATATGGTAAAATGTGAAAGTAAGCAATTTTTCAGTAATAGGTTGCTGTGACACTTGTATTTTTAGGTGTGTTTTGTAAGCAGTAGTTTTTAAGTGAGGTGAAACTTGGGGTATACAAGACAAATCAGATTCCTGAAAGGGGCACAGTAGTTTGGAAAGGTTGAGAGCCAATGATTTACACAGCACTATAAATATGCATTTAAGTGAGCTGACTGTAGGTATTACTGCACATTGTGAATGATGCATTTTTATATTGAGGAGGAATTTTCTAAGGGAGTGATAGCATTGAAGTTACAAGGTCAGATTAATTGACTGAAAGCAATGGAGGGAGGTGCAAATTATACATCTCTTTGAGAGTCTGGGCCTTGTGGAGGAGTCACGCTGAGAAGGACAGGTGAGAATATTAGCTATCCTCAACCCTGTTTCCTGCCAGCTAATAGTTAACAGATTTAACTATGGACTGGGCAATATAGGAGCCTTACTGGTAGAGGCTGCTCCGAGGATGTGCTGAATCCGTGCACTGTTTGACCATTCTGGCCACATCGTCTCTCCAGCAATCACAATCCCTTTTTGGCTTTCTGGAGAGGGCTGGCCCTCTAGAGGTCTTTTGGTAGAGGGGATGTTGTTGCTATTTCTCAGTGCTGTAGTCTTGCCTCTCCTCTTAATACACCCTTAATGACAACAGCAGGGAAGTTCTGAAGGATGCCACTGAAGGATATTCCCTGCTAGTAGGGTAATTCTCCTCTGCCCAGTTACATCAGCTTTCTAACCAGAGTCCAAGTTGACTGTGTTAAACTTAAATGAAATATTACTTTATTACTTTCTTTCCATTTGTTAAATTGTCTTTCAAGAGATAACCAATGACCAACTAAGAGAAAGACACTAATAAATATGCAGTTCTCCTCTCACTTATACCAGTGTAATTCAAGAGTAATTCCAATGAAATCAGTAGAATTACACTAGTATATGACTGGTGCAAATGAGAGGAGAAACAGGCCAGTGGCAACTGGTATAGGGAAAAGTGGTCGGAGAAAAAAAGTTTTCTTATTTTATCTTTCTCTTCATGTTAATTTTTTTCCAGGCATTGCAATAGAGAATGTCCAAGAAGATAATTGTCAGCATCAATTTTTTAAAAAACATATATAAAGTCACATGGCTGCTGTCTTTAATGGGCTATAAGACTGATTCTTTTAATTTGAAATTACTTGACTTTGATAAAAAGTAGAATCTCTTGGTACATGTACAAATGCATTGGGATTTAATATTGCAGAGCAGTGGTAGGCAACCGATGGCACATGTGCCGAAGGTGACACGCAAGCTGATTTTCAGTGGCATTCACACTGCCCAGGTCCTGGCCACCGGTCCAGGAGGCTCTGCGTTTTAATTTTATTTTAAATGAAGCTTCTTAAACATTTAAAAACCTTATTTACTTTACATACAACAATAGTTTAGTTATATATATAGACTTATCGAAAGAGACCTTCCAAAACGTTAAAATGTATTACTGGCATGTGAAACCTTAAATTAGAGTGAATAAATGAAGACTCAACATAGCACTTCTGAAAGGTTGCCGATCCCTGTTGTAGAGCTTCAATGAATGATAGTTTAAAGATTAATTGGAGTTCTTAATATAGTGCTACTTTATATCACAGAATAAAGATAATAACCTCAAAACAGCTAGTTTTATATTTGTAAGTTACCATTATCTGAAGATTTTTAGAATTTATATTAGATGCTGAATGCAAGGTGAGACTTTTTAAAGCACCTGAAGTGAGTTCTGAGCAAAAACTGACATCCATTTGGGTGCTTCTGAAAATCTTTCCTTTTCACCACACTCTTAAATATTTTAGAATCCCATTAAAGAATAGGTCATCTATTATGCTCATCCATCTTCTTTTTAAGTTGAAATTTAATTTGTGACTCTCATTTCTATTACTGATAGAGAGACAGTTATACAAGTAGTGTGGAAGTGCAAAGGTTTTCTAAAATATAAGGGTGGTGAGGGTTCATATCCTTTTGGACTTGGCCAGGATTAATACATCATGCCCGAGAAGATTTCTAAATCATTGATCAGAGTTTCTATCAGAAGGCATTTAGGCTTCAATATTTCTTTTCTGGCTAAACTAGGTTATTGTTGAAGACTATATTATATATTAATAACATAAGAAGATTAATAATCTTCAACAAATACATATAGTTTAATATTTGAAATATATATCACATTCTCAAAATGAAGCTGCTGTAACTTCTTTTGAATGAGCATCAAAATAAAAGTAGAGATGACAGATTTGGATGAATGGTTTGGAAGATGATGTATTATAGCTGATTTCATATTTCCTGAATATGAATAGTTTAGTTCCTGGAAGGAGAGTTGCTTGGATTTTATATCTTTTTTAAAACAAGAAACAGAAACTTCAAGTGGGAATATTGTCAAATGGTGGTAGCAACGTCTACTTGCCAGTGAAACATGTACCAGTGCAGTGGGATTTTTTTTCTTAGTACTCTTTTTTAATATGACAGCCTTTGTGTGATATGTTTAGAGGACTTGAATTGACAAAATAATTGTATTAAAAGTATTAAACAGAGGACTCAAGTGGTACTTAGGCCATGAGCTGGATCTCTGCACGGGGTGAATTTTATCCAACGTTGATTGACTGAGAAGAATGTACAACTTCTTTTAACATTAGTGGGAACTGAGGACTTAAAGCCTTATACAGCACCTTGAAATTTTATCATTATGTCACAAATATGAGTGAAACAATTCAGGAACTTGTGCACTAAAGTTTAAATTGCTCTACATGCTCAGTAAAAGGTCAAGCATATAGAAGTGTGTGTAAGGTCCAAAATTACAGTTTCTCCAAGACTTCCTTTGTTAACAGTACAATATGATGAATTCCACAAAAGCAGTATGAATGGACAAATAACCTGACCTAAGAAAGTGCCCAAGGATGACATCTACTGATGGTCATCTATCCCACCTTGCTGATGTATAGGCCAATCTTCCTCATAGTGACAAAAGAGCAACAGGTTGTAATTGTCAGGGTTATCTGTAGTCCCAGATGCACGCATTGGGATTGTATGTCATAAATTCTACTCAGCGGGAAATGTTTTATTTTAATCTTCTATTGACAAGAACAGCTAGAGGTTGAGCAATAATATCTATACCTGAAGTCAATTTAAAAATGTATGTATCCAGAACATCTGAGCCTTTTGCCTTTTTAGTGTGTAATCTTCTTAGTGTCTTCTGCACCCATTGAGCTCCAAGGTTCGCAAATACAAAATACTGTAGGTATCCAGCACCTCTGCCCTGAATTTAGCTCTCTTGAGGATATCAAATTATCATTCACAATACATGTTCACCCCAGATGTGTAATTGTTGGATACTCTCACCTGTTTCCAATGTATACGCTCCCCTGGCTAGGCCTCAGCTCGTGACAGCTCTCTCAATAGGTTTAGCCAAGCTGTAGTTTTAATCTTCTATTAACATCCCATTCTTTATCTCCTCAGGTTTGTTTCTCATATTTTACTGTAGGTAGGAATTAGTAGTATTCGATGTTTTATCTTTTCCCCATTGCTGATCTATAGATTTGCATCTCAAGGTCATTTTGGAACACATTTATACCAGACACCAGAAGCATAATCAAAACAATGTACTAATATATAAACAATATCAGGTAACTATGCCCGAGACCAATGCAGGTTCGGGTCAGGATTTGATTGAGGGAGGAAAATCAGAACGTGACAGGTTGAAATTCAAAACCAAGTAGTTGTTTATTAATGGGGATAAGTTGCAACTTGGGCTGGGGAGGAGCACTTTTACCAACTAACAATACTCCAGAACAAGAATATACACACAACTTGAAACAGTCTATTTACATCCAAACAAAAGAAACCAAGCAGTCTATAATCAACTGCTTACTAAAATCCAGAACAGATACACAAAACTAAGTAAACTGTGCACACATTAACCGAATATTGTAAAATACAACAATTAATCACAATAGCAATCAATACATCAATTTGACTCTTATATACTATATACACAACTTGGTATCAAGTAGGGGAGGGGAAAAAGGGAAGAAGTTAAACAAACAGAGTATTTACAGCACACTCCAGGCGCAGCTGACCAGCAGTACAGACACCAAGGGCATGATGAATTGGCGGGAAAATAATCCAAAAAGAAAGTGAATCGACAGGACCTGAGCCAGCTAAATCCGGAGGAGACCTTGGCTGAAAGGGTGATCAGGCCTTTGAGCTAACCCGTGGATACTCCTACAGATTTTGGCGCAAGACTTAGTTTTATTCGAGACTCTTACTCGTGTCAGCGTCTGATTGGCCCCGAGCCCTTCACCACCAGGTTCCGAGCTGGTGCCTCTACGTCAATGACAACTGCACCCGGCACACTACTTTTCCACATAGCCCTATGCTTTTGCACACAGCACTAACTTGACCTTTTGACCGACAGAAGGTTCGAGAACAGGCACACTGGCATTTTTGCACACGGCAAGTCTGACGCTTAGGTGACCAGGGAAAAGAGTGGGAATAAGCACATGGCACTGCGGTGTTGCACACGGTACCAATGTGACCTTTTGACTGACAATTGGCCAAACAGACGCCATGTTTAAGCATAGGTTTAGGGCTGTGACAACATAAAAATGGTGCTTTAGATAACCATAACTTGAACACAGTAAATTATGCTGTTGCCCCACTACACAGGAAACAACCCTTTACACTGTCACAGAAGCAGCTTTAGGGGGAGCAATCTGGTGCAGTTCTGGCATTTAGGGGAGCAATCTGGTGCAGTTCTGTGTCTATTGAACTTTATTTGCCATTGGGGGTCAGGAACAAGGTTTGTCTCAGTATTATTATTTGTATCACAGAGCTGTGCTGGCACTGTCTAAAGGGAGAGACAATCCCTGCTCCAAGGATTTAACATTTTAAATAGACAAGAAAGACAACATGTGGAAGAGGAAACAGGCTCAGGGAAGTAAACTGACTTTCCCATGATCACATAGCTAGTCAGTGGTTCAGGAAAGAATAGAATGCCACTTCCTTCCACTCTGGAATAAGCTGCCTCTTTGTTTGTGAAGAATCTGTGAGAAAAAACTTTAATAGACTCAGGGTACGTCTACACTACGGGATTATTCCGATTTTACATAAACCGGTTTTGTAAAACAGATTGTATAAAGTCAAGTGCATGCGGCCACACTAAGCACATTAATTCGGTGGAGTGCATCCATGGTCCAAGGCTAGCGTCGATTTCTGGAGCTTTGCACTGTGGGTAGCTATTCCGTAGCTATCCCATAGTTCCCGCAGTCTCCCGCCCTTAGAATTCTGGGTTGAGATCCCAGTGCCTGATGGGGCAAAATCATTGTTGCAGGTGGTTCTGGGTAAGTGTCATCACTCATTCCTTCGTCCAGGAAAGCAACGGCAGACAATCATTTCATGCCCTATTTCCCTGGATTGGTCTGGCAGACGTCAGCACGGCAACCATGGCGCCCGTTCAGCTTTCTTTATTATCACCGTATGTGTACTGGATGCCGCTGACAGAGGCGATACTGCAGCGCACAGCAGCATTCATTTGCTTTTGCATGATAGCAGAGATGGTTATCACTCATTCTGTACCGTCTGCTGCCATTGTAAATTGGCAATGAGATGACGGTTATCTGTCTTTCTGTACCGTCTGCTGCTATCATGGGTGCCCCTGGCTGAGGTCGGCCGGGGGTGCAAAGGCAAAAATGGGAAAGACTCCCTGAGTCAATCCCTCCTTTATGGTATCTAAAAATAGAGTCAGTCCTGCCTAGAATATGGGGCAAGTGTACTAGAGAACCAGTGTACCAGAGAACCAGAGAGCACAGCCGCTCCGTGTCAGATCCCGCAGAAATGATGAGCTGCATGCCATTCTAGGGGGGTGCCCCTGCAACAACCCCACCTGTTGCTTCCCTCCTCCCCAATCTTCCTGGGCTACCGTGGCAGTGTCCCCCCCATTTGTGTCATGAAGTTATAAAGAATGCAGGAATGAAACAGTGACTTGTTAGTGAGATAAAATGAGGGGGAGGCAGCCTCCAGTTGCTATGATAGTCCAGGCAGGACATTAAACGGTGGCAGGGGAGAGGAGCCCAGCCTCTTGCTGCTATGATAGCCAGGCAGTATAGGAATCTTTTCTTTACACATGAAAGGGAGGGGGCTGATTGAAGCTCAGCCCCCAGTTGCTATGATGAGGACGGTTACCAGCCGTTCTGTACCATCTACTGGGAATGATGGGGAGTCATTCCTATTTTTACCCAGGCACCCCCCTCAGCCAGCCTCACCTGAGGCCAGCCAGGAGCACTCACGGGCAGATGATGGTACTGCAGCAATCAAGCATATTGTACCGTCTGCCACGGGGAGGGAAGAGGAGCAGATACTGCTCTTTACTGCTGCAGCATCGCGTCTACCAGCAGCATTCAGTACACACAGGGTGACATTAAAAAAAGTCAAGAAACGATTTTTTTCCCTTTTCTTTCACGTGGGGTGGGGAGGGAGTAAATTGATGAGCTATACCCTGAACCACGCCGGACAATGTGTTTGAACCTACAGGCATTGGGAGCTCAACCAAGAATGCAAATACTTTTCGGAGACTGCTGTGGACTGTGGGATAGCTGAAGTCCTCCTTACCCCCTCCCTCCCCCATGAGTGTCCATTTGATTCTTTGGCTTTCCGTTACGCTTGTTACGCAGCACTGTGTAGCCTGGAGATTTTTTTCAAATGCTTTGGCATTTCGTCTTCTGTAACGGAGCTCTGATAGAACAGATTCGTCTCCCCAGTATCTCCCATATGGTCCATGCTGGAGCTTTTTTTGGATTTGGGACTGCATCACCACCCGTGCTGATCAGAGCTCCACACTGGGCAAACAGGAAATACAATTCAAAAGTTCGCAGGGCTTTTCCTGTTTACCTGGCCAGTGCATCCGAGTTCGGATTGCTGTCCAGAGTGGTCACAGTGGTGCACTGTGGGATACTGCCCGGAGGCCAATACTGTTGATTTGCGGCCACACTATGATATGGTAACCGATTTTAGCACTACTCCTCGTTGGGGACGAGTACAGAAACCCATTTAAAGAGCCTTTTATATCGATATAAAGGGTCTCGTAGTGTGGACGGGTGCGGCATTAAATCGGTTTAACGCTGCTAAAATCGGTTTAAACGCGTAGTGTAGACCAGGCCTCAATGTAAAAGGTGCATGACAGCTTTAAAGTTGTACTCTATTCGCTTTTCTAAGTAAACTTAAAGTAGTCACAATAACTGGCTTAATTTAAATGATTTGAACAATCAAGATGACTTTACTCAGATGTTTATATGAATATTAGATTAGGACCTGGGTCTACTTTTTCAGTTACCAAATACATTTGGTTTGATAAGTGAGGCTTATATGCTTATTCCTTCTGTATTATGGAACTTTAAATGCAAAAGAAAATTACAGTATCAAAATGAAATTCTGAACTCAAAATTTATACAAACACCACCAAAATATAAACAGCAAATAATAGTTACTGTATTAGACTAATAATTTTGATTTTCTTTCATTTTGAAATCTCTTGTAAAAAGCAAGGATGTTAACCTTTGGAGTGTCTGCATTTATGGGACACTTGTTACATCAATGAAATTAGAACATTCAAAATACTAACTTGCACAAAATAGGAAGTGAAAGTCAGGTATATAAAAAGTCATACTTAATCTATGTAACAATTTTGTGCTAACAAAAAAGAATAAACTTACCTTGTACTGTATAAAATGGCTATTCATGTCCACCTTTTCCAAGTTTTGAAGTGTCTGGTGGTTTGTGCACTGGAAGTTGCCTGGAAATTCTGTACAAGCTTCCCAACTGAGAATAAAAAAAGTCATTACAAGATTCTTTATTGGGACTTTTTATTTAGAGAGTACTACTACAGCTTCTATATTTAAACTAAAGTTTACATATTTTCAGATATGTTAACTGTGTGTTAGCATATAATTAAGACTTATAAACAGTAAAAAAGTATAAGCAATGCTCAGTATAAGGTGTGCTAAGTTAAATATTATAAATTATACACAGGCTTAAATCAAAGTTAAACCTAAAATCCAATGGACAACATTTTGACACTTTGGTCCCAGTCGTTCGGTCCAACCAAATTGTACTTGGTGCAAGGAACCCAAAGGGGTAGAGAAAAGATGGTTTTATACTACTTTTGCTCTCTCCTGATCAGAGGCATTCATGGACTAATTTGACCCCTCGTGCAACTTAAAGCAGTTCCAAGACTGCTCTTAACGATGGCAGGAGTAATGGTCATTTCAACACCTGGGAATCACTGTAGTACAGCAACACTCCAACCACATCCTATCTCTTAGTCACACTTCTAACACACCATCTACACTGTGAGCTGCACAGTGGGGGAAAGGAGGGTGATACTGACCCAGCTTTGCTGGCTCGTTGCCTGAAGGGGAATCCTTGGTTGCCCTGATTGTTGGGAGTTTTGCCACTGACGTCATGAGATCAGGATTTCACCCAATATTTTTAAAAAACACAATTTTGTGTAGTAATGGGAGTAGATTACAGGAAAACAAAACTGTGTTGCATTTTCCTTTTTAGGTCTTCCCTTTATTATATGAAAAAGGAGAATGTTACCCCGTACTGATATAAAATCAGAAATAATAAATCTGCCCTGATCTACACATTTTTTAAGTCTACATGATTACATAAATGTTTGTGCTTATGTATTCAAAACACTTAGACATCCACATATAAAAGTGCTCATGTGCTGCAAGACCTCCCCTCTTTCCCTGTCCCTCCTATCTCAATCCAAGCAACAGTGGTTGTATAAAGGACAGCAGGATCTGGAGGCTACAGTGAAATGGAAGCTGTAGCTAGGGCCTCTCAGAGAAAGGCACCAGTACTTACTCTGGAGAATCTTAACAATCCTGCAGTAGGCAGAAAGGTGGGCAATACCAACAGAAAATAAAAGAGGAACTAATTTGATAGTGCCTATTGTACAGAGTAGGGATTGGGAGGCAGGCTCAGAGATCAGCAGAGGTGAAGTGCATTTTTTGATTGTGACAGTCAGTCCTAATTAGAATTTTTAAATTGATATGCATATGTAATGGTGGAAATATAGGCTCTGATTCTGCAGACATTTAAGCACTTGAGTAGCCTTGATCATGTGAGTAACCTCTTTAACTGAATGGCACTACTCACATGCTTAATGTTATTTACTCATGTGCATAACTGTTTCCATAAAGAGGAGGTCTGGATACGAAATTTACATAAAGTGTTGAAAAATGCACAAGCAGCTATTTAGCTGACTACTTTTATTTTCAGCATTTTAACAGTTAAAATGAAATGTTTCATAGGTAAATGTTTTAAAATGCATTTTAGCAAATGTAAAAGCAAAGTCTTTTATTTATATTTCAATAAGAGTACTGGAACTAAACTATATTAGGACTCAACCAGGGGTAGATTAGGGTTTTGTGGGGTTCCTGAACCAGAGCAAGTGGGGGCCCCTTCCCATCCTTTCTGCCTGCAGTCTCTTGTCCCCTGCCCCAGCACTCCTGACGGGAAAATGGGGTTGGGGTGCGGGGCTTGCCACACCCACCCAGCATTCCTGCTCGGGAGTGAAGGGAGCAGGGTCGGGGAGCGGGGGCTTGCCCCACTCCACCCGCCTGCCCATTGCTCCAGCCAGGGAATGGGGTCAGGGCGCAGTGGCTTCCCTCACTCGCCCAGCACTCTAGCTGGAGAGCGGAGTCGGGGGCGCATGGGCGTGTTTTCACTCTACCTGACTGCCCAGTGCCTCCAATTTCCGGAGCCCTGCAATTGATCAGGGCCCCATGGCACAAGGCCTGTTGGACCAGTGGGTCATCCTCCACTAGACTCAACATTTCTTTATTGAAAAAAGAAAAAAACAGGGATAACAGCCCCCTACTTATTTTAGTCACATCTTGTAAAAATTGAAGGATGAGGTATAATAAATTAATTTTAACAACTATTGAAACCTCATGAAGAGCTGATGATGAAGTACTGATGTGTTGTACTGTGCACTGAAATGTTACAAATTGTCACATTCATAGGAAGATTTGCAGACTAGCTTTTCAACATTTTAATCATCCTCTATATTTCTCCCTTTCTTTCTCTGTATTCTTGGGTTTAGGGTTTCAGAGAACTTTGAAAAAGCAGAAGTTAATATACTTGTCACATCCAGGCAGCAGATCAACGTTAGGATCCAGAAGAGTTTTATAAATAACTGTGATACCATCCTTTTTAGCTGCAGTCACTCTGTCAAAGGTCAAACTTAGAACACGGTTTAAGGGAGAGCTGAAAAATGGAAATAAAATCAAAGCTAACCTTTCTGAAACAAAATCAAACAGCTTCAAAAACAATAATGAGATTATACATACAAAGGCAGTGATCATAATGGAAATGCTGTTGAAAGAACGAAGACAGAAAATATTAAAACCCACTGCATTTTATATATCGGAAAGAACATGAGTAATCTAGTAGCCTTTAGGCTTTAGTCTTTAGTTCAGGTGCTTCAATCTCAGATACTAATTCTCTCCCCAGCCATCTTCTTGTCTTTATTAACCTATGGGTTATGGACAGCAACCAAATTGAATTTGTCTTGCAATATTAGCTCTTCTATTGGAATAAACAACAATTTGGGCAGAAGAAATAAGTATTATGATCAGCACCCAGGTAATCATCTAAGGATAAACGAAGAACACGGTTACTACTCTGAAACCTGAAAACTGCAGATTAATGTTCATGAACAATAACTAAATATATAAATATATTTTGATAAAACAGACAAATTAGGTATTATTTTGTCAAAATACAATAATAAATACTAGTTTGTTTAATTGGCTGAACCTTAATGGGAAAAATCCAATGAGGTCTGTGATCAATAGATCAACCTTTAAACTGACGTATTCCTTTATTCATCTCATAGCTGTAAGCAACATTACACTAAAATTTAATAAAGCATGAATAACTTACATTTATACTCCTATTAGTAAAATTTCTTTTAAAGGCACACAGTCAACTTTTAAAATCCTATTTCCATATTAATATTTTTACTTACAAGTAACAACTAGAATAGAAAAGTAAATTGAAATATACTGGAGATAAATATATTTTTGCTCTTTTTCTAATTTGTTTACTTTGTGCATTTGATAGCACTTTTGTATATTCATAGTTTCATTGTTTCCACTGTACAGTCAATCAATTTCCCATTGTTCATTTGGGTCTTTTACACAGCAACAAAGGAAAAAACATATTCAGATAATCAGAGATCCTAGCTAAGGGCCCTTGGTTTGTATGGTTTTGTTTTGTTTTTTAACATAAGAGGTATTCAGGGGGCAGGTCAAATTCACTAAAATGCTTTTATTTCATTTTGGTGAAATTAGCCAATTGTGAGTTGTCAATGTCACTTTAAACAAAGAAAACAGTAATATGCTGAACAACAATTCTAAAAATGTGCCAAAACACATAAAATGAAATGTATGCTATTTGCATACTCTCCTAGTCTGCTTCTGAGGGAAGCACAAGTTTGAGAAGTTAGAAAAAGCAAAATTATTTTTAAAATATAAATTTCAATTGTTATTTATCATGTTGTAGTTTATTATCCATTGTTATTGAAATTATTAAATACTCTACACCATTAACTTAAAGCTGGCAATTTGAAGATGTATAAAAGAATGGCTAAGAGAAGCCATTTTCTGGAACATTCTCTAAAAACAATGGTTGTATTTTCTGTTTACTCCAAGAATGACCCCAGTGACAAGTTATCAGTTTTGGGTGAAACAGTTATATACAGGAATTATTTGCACAGAAATTTAATCTGTCATAATACATAGGAAAAGTGAAATGTCATCAATAAACTACTCAATTACTTTTTCAGATCATGCTGTACATCCAGAGACTTGCCATAAATCTGACATAACTCTGTTCCCAGCAGAGTAGAAGTGTAAAGAATTAGTATTAAAAGAAAAAATAGATTTGTTTGCTAAAGGAAAAAATAGAGAATTTGAATAGTATTCATCACAAGACTGTATTCTCATCTGCTGCTGAATATGATAAGTAAATATGAGCTCTATGCAAAACATTACATATGAAGTTTATATTATGTCTTGTATATTTTACAGTTTTCTGACTGCACAGCAAGTTTTATTATTACTATTAATAATATATTCTATGGCAGAGCCCAAAACCCCAGTCAGAATAGGAGTCTCATTGTGACGGTTCAAGCACAGATGTCAGAGAAGAAGATAAACAAACTGCTTCCTTGACAATAATCAATGGAAACAGTAAACCGTTTTAAACGCTTGTAAAATCATGCTAAAATAGCTCATTAAGTTTCAAAATATAAGCCCCCAGAAAATCTCATAATAAAAAAGTAAAACAGACTGAAGTATTGATAAATGACTAGCTGATGAAGTGGGTTTTAACCAATGAAAGCTTATGCTCAAATAAAATTGTTAATCTCTAAGGTGCCACAAGGATTCCTCATTTTTTTAATTCAGTTATTGACTTCAATGGGAGTCTTCTTGGATGTGTCTCAGTGTTTTACCAGTCTGAATACAAGAAATTCTTAGCCCAAATAGTTAGAAAATGCCAACAGTAAATCTGTGTTCTGTAGGATTCTAGAGAAATATCATGGCCTTGACTAGCTAAGAATTAGGAACCAGATCTGAAAAGATATTTAGATGATTAAAGATGTGGATAAGCATCCAATGGGACTCTCAAAAGCACCTAGGCACCTAACTCCCTTTGATATCAATGGAATTTAGCCCCTGAGCACTTCTGATAATCCTGTTATGCACCTAATTGCATCTTTAAGCACCTAAAATACCTTTAAAAATATGGCCCTATGTGACTTATTCTCATTTAAAATCAATATTTCACATAATGTTATTCATTGGATTATTCTAATTTTCTCTTTCTTCTTTATCACTTTGTCCATTTCAAAATAAAAAGATGATGTCACCATAGATTTAATTAAATTATTCACCTTTAATCTGCTTCTAAGTAACTACAAAAGGTACTTAGTAAACTATTCAATAATTGCTAGCACTTTGGAAGTTATCATTGATTTCAAGTATGCAGCTATATTCTAGTCACAATGTAATTAAATTGTCTTCAAGATTGCTAGTGATAAAACTCACAATATCTTTAGCAAGTATTCTGTAAATTATTTGGGCTAAAACATGTTTAAGTACTTTTTATTTAAAAATCTGTTGAAACCTGGAACAGATTTTCTGCAATGTGTTAAACATGTTGAACGTTATCTTCAAATCAGTGTTCAAGGTATTCTTTACACTTTTGAATTTACAGTAAGTTTACTGCATTAACATCACAGCCTCTCACTACTTTGGCTTAGTTACGATCAAAATAATTCTCTAGCTCTTGTATTTTTCACAGGCTAATGAACAAAACTGGATTACTAAACACCACATATTTAAAATTCTCTTTCAGTATTTTATTGCTGTATTGATTTGCAATTACCAACCATAATGATTGTTCAATTTTTCTGAACAAAAATGATCAAAAATGCTAAACTCAATTCTACCTGGTTATAGTTTAACCACAAGAAAGCATCAAATTATATTAATTTAATTGAGAAAGTAATCTTCAATTTCTAATACAATACAATAATGAGTTTAGGGTCCTTGACAACCAGTTTTAGACATGATCCCAGATGTGTCCTGTCAATACACATAATTTCAAAATAATTCAACAAGATCTCAACAGGCTAGCACAGCAGTGAATAAATTTGTAGTGCAGCCACTTTTTCCTCAGGAAATAAGATTTTTTCCTCTAGGAATTAACAAATCTAAAAACTTAAGCACCCCTCAAACATCTCCAGAAATTACTAGGAGATAACACAACCAAAGTATATCCCTTTTAAAAAACTTTGCTAGGCCAGTCTTTACAAGCTTTACCAATTTATCTTTCACTCTACCATCATTGGTGCTTAAGAGGTTAAGACTTTATTTGTGAAAACAGAGAGAGGTAGTGGGGAATCATGTTGTCTACTGCTTCATAAATCTTGCTTAAGATCCTTTTCAATTACCATCCATTTCTCCTTTAAAAAGGGACAAAAAAATAGAGGAGTGGAAGCAGGTCAGGGCAGTCTGTGACAATGACAGTGTGATGGGCTTGGACCCCCTGTGGTGTTTCCATCTGCTATCATTAAG
The DNA here is from genome assembly GCF_007399415.2 of Gopherus evgoodei. NCBI lineage: Eukaryota > Metazoa > Chordata > Testudines > Testudinidae > Gopherus > Gopherus evgoodei. The sequence continues at coordinate 95,202,192 of NC_044325.1, forward strand.
GTGACTATTCAGACATGAAAAAATCCCTCTTGCTGTGCTGACAGGCAGACATCAAGAACTATGACAAGGCATTAAGACAGAAAGTCAGAGACAGAGATGTCATATTCCACAAACAATACTGCCTCAAACAAGACCTCTGAAATTTTCTTGAAATTTAAAATAAAAATAAAAGGGGTTTCACCTAGAGGTTATCAAACTTCCTCTTACATTAGTTTGACAACAAAAAGATTGCTGACTGTCACACAGATAAACATTTAGCTCTTACCTGTAATCTTTACCATAAGAAACCCAAATTTTTTGCTCATTCTTCAGTATAAGTGGGTTTTTAATTTCTTGTCCTTTCTCATCAAAAAGCCGGGCAGGAATAAGATTGAGGCCTGTTGGTTTGAAGTCTGCTGAATATTGTAGTTTTTCATAAATCATATGCAGCAGCTGGCAAGGACAAAGCAAACAAATAAAGAAACAAAAAATGTAAACATCTGTAATAAATTGTTTGTACTCCATAACAAACGAAGTCCAAACAAATGACAATTAAATTCATATAGAATGTTAAAAGAACTGTGAAATGACTGCAATGTTTATCTCAGTGTAAAATAACAAAATGAGCACAGGCTTTTAACCGGCAGGGGGTGCAACAGGATTATGATTGAGCTCTGACCCTTTGGCACAGAAACTGAAAGCAGATGTGACAGTTGTACAGAACAAGCATTTAGCTTCTACATACTATAATAGGTCTCTTTATAAAGGTTATGTTTTTCCTGCCCACATTTGGAGCTACATTTTGCTCATGTTTTTACTAAGCTTGTTCAAGTTTTAGGATGACTGCTCTCCACCCTCCTGCCAAACCATAGGTGATCAATAGCTAAACAATAATATTGCAAGCCTCATTTAACAATTTCTGTACTGTGTCTGTTAACTTGCCCCTGCCAGAATAGCCATAATTAGCACCTCTGTGAATATAAGATTTTTATGTATTGCATTGTTTCTTTTTCAGAAGTTGGTTCTCATTTCCATTTCTGAACTTTATTTGATTTTACATGACTGCACTTCGGTCTTCATTTCTGCTGTGTAGTCAGGGCCTTTCCAAATTGCCATAACTTCAAGCTCAGTTCTGCGGCAAGCATTACTGGACTGCAAATTCTATGGGCAATTTGCCATTTCATGGCACAGTGATGGTTCCCCATAATATTGTAGTCACTTCATTCCACTCCCTCTTCCTTTTATCACTCTGCCTACAGAAGAGCACTTACCCTGCACAGGCACTCACATTCTGTGTTCCTTGCCAGCTCCTGCCATTAAACACAACATAGAATTCCTCCTTTAGCACCTATTGGAAACACTAAAGATGCACGCTCATTATGCAGGCAGGCAGGGGAAGCCAGAGCATGAGATAAAAGTTCTCAGTAACTGCTTATTCTTAATGCCAAATTATGCATTTAAGCACTTCTTAACTTGTTTTTTTTAATATAAGTGACTTGTAGCTGAATTATTGACCTGTCTGCTAGTTATCCTTAGGTACACATGAAATAAGCATCCAAAGATTGATTCTTATTTACACTGAAACTCCTTTTACATAGCTCTGGCACTGTAAAGAGGTCTTAATGTGGGAATAAATTATATTTACACTCTCTACACTGCCTGCTAGTTATCCTTAGGTACACATGAAATAAGCATCCAAAGATTGATTCTTATTTACACTGAAACTCCTTTTACATAGCTCTGGCACTGTAAAGAGGTCTTAATGTGGGAATAAATTATATTTACACTCTCTACACTGCCAGAGGAATGTGATGGGTTTATAGTGTTAATGAGAATAAGGTCTTTAAAGTTTATTATATTTAACGTCTGTCTGCTGTTTTAACATAAAAGTTTAAAGTTATTCACAGAACTACAGAAAGTGCAGTCTCCTCTGCAAAAATTCATAGGATTCATGAACTGAATGCAGTGGGGGCATTGAAGGCCTGGTCTACACTACGCGTTTAAACAGAATTTAGTAGCGTTAAACCGATTTAACCGTCCACACAATGAGGCCCTTTATATCAATATAAAGGGCTCTTTAAATCAGTTTCTGTACTCCTCCCTGACGAGAGGAGTAGCGCTGAAATTAGTATTGCCATGTCAGATTAGGGTTCGTGTGGCCGCAAATCGATGGTATTGGCCTCCGGGCGTATCTCACAGTGCACCACTGTGACCGCTCTGGAAAGCAATCTGAACTTGGATGCACTGGCCAGGTAAACAGGAAGAGCCCCACGAACTTTTGAATTTCATTTCCTGTTTGCCCAGCGTGGAGCTCTGATCAGCACAGGTGGCGATGCAGTCCCAAATCCAAAAAAAGCTCCAGCATGGACACTGGATCTGATTGCTGTATGGGGAGACAAATCTGTTCTATCAGAGCTCCGTTACAGAAGACGAAATGCCAAAGCAGTTGAAAAAATTCTCCAGGCTATGATACAGAGTCCACAGCACAGTGCTGTGTGACAAACGTAACAGAAAGCCAAAGAATCAAATGGACGCTCATGGAGGGAGGGAGGGGGTACCAAGGACTCCAGCTATCCCACAGTCCCCGCAGTCTCCAAAAAGCATTTGCATTCTTGGCTGATCTCCCAATGCCTGTAGGGTCAAACACATTGTCCGGGGTGGTTCAGGGCATATCTTGTCAATTTACCCCTCTCTCCCACCCATGAAAGAAAAGGGAAAAAAATCGTTTGACCTTTTTCAATGTCACCATATGTCTACTGCATGCTGCCGGTAGACGCGGTGCTGCGGCACTGAACAGCAGCATCCTCTCCCGTCCCTTCCCCGGTGGCAGACGGTACAGTACAGAAGGACTGGTAGCTATCATCATCATCCTGTGAGTGCTCCTGGTTGGCCTCAGGTGAGGTTGGCCGGGGGCGCCTGGGTAAAAATAGGAATGACTCCCAGTCATTCCCGGCAGATGGTACAGAACGGCTGGTAACCATCTTCATCATAGAAACTGGAGGCTGAGCTCCATCAGCTCCCCGCCCTTTCCTGTCTAAAGAAAAGATTCTGTACTGCCTGGACTATCATAGCAGCGGGATGCTGGGCTCCTCTCCCCCCTACCGTTTAGTGTCCTGCCTGGACTATCATAGCAGCTGGAGGCTGCCTCCCCCTCATTTTATCTCACTAACAAGTCACTGTTTCTTATTCCTGCATTCTTTATTACTTCATCACACAAATGGGGGGACACTGCAATGGCAGCCCAGGAGGGTTGGGGGAGGAGGGAAGCAATGGCTGGGGTTGCTGCAGGGGTACCCCCTAGAATGGCATGCAGCTCACCATTTCTGCGGGATCTGACATAGAGCAGCTGTGCTCTCTGGTACACTGGTTCTCTAGTACACTTGCCCCATATTCTAGGCAGGACTGACTATTTTTAGATACAACATAAAGGAGGGAATGACCCGGGGAGTCATTCTCATTTTCATCTTTGCGCCCTCGACTGACCTCAGTGAAGGCCAGCTAGGAGCATTCATGACAGCAGCAGACGGTACAGAACAACTGATAACCGTCATCTCATCGGCAATTTACAATGGCATGGCAGATGGTACAGAACGACTGATAACCGTCTCTGCTATCTTGCAAAGGCAAATGAATGCTGCTGTGTAGTGCTGCAGTACCGCCTCTGTCAGCAACATCCAGTACACATACGGTGACAGTGACAAAAGGCAAAATGGGCTTCATGGTTGCCATACTATGGCGTCTGCCAGGGCAACCCAGAAAAAAAGGACGCGAAATGATTGTCTACCGTTGCTTTCATGGAGGAAGGAATGAGTGACGACATTTACCCAGAATCACCCGTGACACTGTTTTTGCACCATCATGCATTGGGATCTCAACTCAGAATTCCAATGGGCGGGGGAGATTGCGGGAACTATGGGATAGCTACGGGATACCTACCCACAGTGCAATGCTCCAGAAATCGACGCTAGCCTCGGTACATGAACGCACAGTGCTGAATTTTTGTGCTTTGTGTTGCCGCGTGCACTCGACTTCATACAATCTGTTTTACAAAACCAGTTTATGTAAAATTGGAATAATCCTGTAGTGTAGACGTACCCAAAGTCTACAGCATTTAAGCCAGCTATTCTTCTAAGAGAAGATGCTGCTCTATTTTAGAGCAATTTGGAGTGGTTTCTGCTTGTGCTGGAGATGTGAACATTGAGTACACATAATTTAACATGACAAAATGCTTGGACATTGGCATGGACACTTTGCCTTAAATGTAGATACAAAGCCTGTGTGTACAGATACTGCAAGTCTCCTAGCACAGAAATAAATTGCAGTGTAGACAGTGAGAAGAGTAAAGACAGACCTCCACACAGGAGGCAGGATAAATGAGATGAGGGAAGCCACATGATACATATAACATGGAAACATACCCTCTCGCCATGCAATGTTGTGCTCTGGGCACATGCCTAAACTGCCACTGTGTTATAGGGACACCACATTGGACCCTTTTTAATGCAGCAACTGCACTGGAACCCAACAAAGTTAATAGAAATGTTATTTAACCACCCAAATTGGAATTTCAGAGATGCAGGATGGAAGGTGAAAAAAAAAACCTCATACAGCAGCTTGCCAATTTTGCATGGGAAAAATCCTTTTCAGATTCCAAACAAAATTCGGGGATCAGCCTAGTTCCCAACATTATAAGTTATCAAGCTCACCAGATAAGGAAAGGGTGAAGGGGATGGGTTTGGAACAAGGTCCGAAATGGCTTCTCGATAGCAGCAACAAACAGAATCCCCTCCCTCCCACCACCAGACAAGACATAATGGCAGCAGAAGTGGGCGGAACTGTCTCCATTACCTGGATACCATGTGGCAGAGAGGGAAGGTGATGGGACTAAGAGAGGGTGGAGGGAAATAAGAAAGAAGTGGCACCTTTCCCCTCATCTATATACACATGCTGCAGGCCATCAGGAGCGGGAGGAACAGAGGTGAAAGTAGGCGGTTACGGTCAGGTACAGCGTACTGGCAAGAGCCGGTATGCTGTGCCGGCCCGGCCAGGCTTCCCCAGGCTGGAGATTTAAAGGGCCTGTGGCTTCCTGCAGCAGCCGGAGCCCAGAACCCTTTAAATCACCTCCTAAGCCTCACTGCCAGAGCCCTGGGGTAGCAGCAGCAGCAGGGTTCCAGCAGCGATTTAAAGGGCCCGAAGCTCCAGTGGGGTTCGGGGGCGCTTTAAAGGGTCCGGGACTCCCTGCAGCGATTGAAGCCCTGAGCCCTTTAAATCACAGCCTGAGCCCGGCTGCTGGAGCCCCGGGGTAGTGGCAGCAGGGCTCTGCCGGCCATTTAAAGGTCCCAGAGCTCTGCTGTAGTAGCAGCAGCCAGAGCCCCTGGGGCTTTGCAGGTGGTAGCTCTGGGGGTGATTTAAAGGCTCCGGGGCTCTTAGCCACAGCCTTGGGGCCTTTAAATCTTGATTTAAAGGATCCACCTCTTCCAGTTGAGGTCACACCTCTTCCGGTTTAGGTCATGCCCCTGCTCAGGACTCCGGCGTACCAGTAAGTCCTTTAACTTACTTTCACCTCTAGGGAGGAAGAACGAGGGGATCAGGTGTAGTACCGCTTAATCTGCTCATGCTTGAGCTCTCCCCCTCCCTGCCCACCTGATGAGGGCAGAGAAGAGTGTCCTCATTGTCCTGGGCCCATCAAAGACACACCCTGGCTACTGAGTGACAATGGTTATTATAATACACTTGGTTTTGTTACTGTACTACTATCTATCTATCTATCTATCTAGCGGATCATTTTCGTGTTCACATTTATCTATTTCAATTGTAAACCCACATTTTTCTGATATAATGCAAAAATCCTACAGTGTTCCTATACTACAGTATTGGTAATATTAATATAAAACAAAGTAGATTGTTTAATTTCTAAAAGAACTAAATTACATCTCCCTAACTGCAGGCATAGAATCTTGATCACTTGGTTGTTCCTAGGGATCACTATCCTCAGAAAAGTAAGTGTGACATGAAGGGAAATGTGAGGTTAAAGGGATTGTTAATGGAATATTGTATTTTAATATCTAGTCCAAAAACTTGTTTAACTATTTGTTTCCATTCAATCATTTGCTTTCACTCCAGATGGATAGCAACAAAAAATCTATTACAAATTTTACCAATTTATCACGAAAATGTTTTAAAAGAATTGACTGAGGTGCTCCCAAACATTGATATTGATTTTTAACAAATCTTAGAATGCTGGGAAAATACCAGAGGACTAATCTAATGTGCTAATAATTTTATAAGAGTAAATGGGATGATTAGGGTAACTATCAGGAAGTTAGCCTGACACTGGATCCTGGTAAGAATCATGGAAAAACTGATATGAGATACTAACAGTGAAGAATTAAAGAATGGGAGCGTAATTAATGTCAATCGACATGGCTCCATAGTTAGGTTGACAAGTTTACCTTCCCTGGGCTGAACCTGGAATTACAGGAAATCCTAAGTCTCAGTGATGCTGGAAAAGGAAGGAGGGCTTGAGTGCATGGTAAGAGGCTGCCCAGGGTGCCTCAGTAAAAGTTGATGGATGGATGGAAGGACTGGCATGCACATGTACACACACACGCGCACGCAAGCACACGCACACACAAAGAATGGTGAGGAATCTGGCCAAAGCCAAGCAGAAAGACCTATGCAAGGAGCCTGGGTAACAAAATGGAGGAACTAGAACTAGAACTACTGGTGCAGGAAGTGAATCCAGATATTATAGGGGTAAAAGAAACATGGTGGAATAGTAGTCATGACTGGAGTATAGGTACGGAAGGTTATGTGCTGTTCAGGAAAGAGAGAAATAAAGGTAAAAGTGGTGCAGTAGAATGTATAGTAATGATGAGGTAGACTATAAAGAAATTAGAAGTGAAGGCATGGATTAAAACAGAATCTACTTGGGTCAAAATCACTTTGGGGAAGAAAGTTACCGGAGGTTCCCCTGGGATAGTGCTTGGGGTGTGCTACAGACCCCTATGATCTAGTTTGAATATGGATAGAGATCTCTTTAATGTTTTTAATGAAATAAATACTATTGAGAATTGTGCTATTATAGGAAACCTTAAATTTCCAGATATACATTTGTCATGGTATAATTCCCCACTCTGAACCTTAGCGTCCCAAAGATGGGGAACCAGCATGAATTCCTCTAAGCTCAATTACCAGCTTAGAACCTGTAGCGCTGCCACCAACCAGGAATTACAGTGCCTGGTACACTCTGGTACCCCCAAAACCTTGCCCGGGGAACCCCAAGACCCAGACGCTCTGGATCTTAACACAAGGAAAGTAAACCCTTTCCCTCACTGTTGCCTCTCCCAGGCTTCCCCTCCCTGGGTTACCCTGGAAGATCACTGTGATTCAAACTCCTTGAATCTTAAAACAGAGAGGAAAATTCACCTTCGCCCCTCCTTCTCTCTTCCCCTCCCAGACTCTCCCTGAGAGAGACAGTAATCCTACCACAGAGAGAAATTAGCCTCTCTCTCGCCCTTCCCTCCTTTCTCCCCACCAATTCCCTGGTGAATCCAGACCCCGTCCCCTGGGGTCTCACCAGAATAAAAAACAAACAATCAGGTTCTTAAACAAGAAAAAAGTTTTTAATTAAAGAAAGAAAAACAGTAAAAATTATCTTTGTAAATTTAAAATGGAATAGGTACAGGGTCTTTCGGCTATAGACACTGGGAATACCCTCCCAGCCTAAGTATTCAAGTACAAATTAAAATCTTTTCAGCAAATACCAATTTGAACTCCTTCCAGCCAAATACACATTTGCAAATAAAGAAAACAACCATAAGCCTAACTTGCCTTATCTACCTAATACTCACTGTTCTGAACTTATAAGAGCCTGTATCGGAGAGATTGGAGAGAAACCTGGTTGCACGTCTGATCCCTCTGAGCCCCCAGAGTGAACAACCACCAAAAACTAACAGCATAGACACAAACTTCCCTCCCTCAAGATTTGAAAGTATCCTGTCCCCTGGTCAGGTGACAGCCTGGCTCACTGTTCTTATTAACCCTTTCCAGGCAAAAGAGATATGAAGCACTTTTGTTCTATTAACTCTTACTTATCTGTTTATGACAACACTGGAGGACAAGTGCTACTAACAGTAGGGCCCAGATTTTCTTGGATGTGATAGCTGACAGATTTCTTCACCAAACAGTCACCCACCCAACAAGAGTTGATGCCACCTTAGATTTGGTATTGGTGAGTAGTGAAGATCTCATAGAAGAACTGGTCTGTAGGGGACAACCCTGGATCGAGCAATCAGAACTAATTCAGTTTAAACTAAATGGAAGGATAGAACAATAATAGATCTTCAGCTAGGGTCCTGCAGGCGGTATCTGAAGTCTGCATCCCAAGCAGGGGGCAGAATTCATAGGGGAGGGTTGCAGATTCAGCTGGATGAGCAAGCATCTCAAGGTCATTAAGAGAAAGCAGAAATCTTACAAAGAATAGAAGATGGGATGGATCATGAAGGAAAGCTACTTCTTGGAGGTCAGAAAGTGAAGGAGAAAAGTGAGAACTGCCAAAAGCCAAGCAGAGTTGGACCTAGCAAAGGGAATTAAAACTAATATTTAAAAAGTTCTATAGCCATATAAATAAATAATAAAAAACCAAGGAAAGACGTTCGGAAACTGCCTGCAATGGCATGTAGCTGATCTGTAACTGCCAGTAGCAAATATCCCCTATGGTTGATGATGGGACACTAGATGGGGAAGGCTCTGAGTTACTACAGAGAATTCTTTCCTAGGTGTCTGGTTGTTGGGTCTTGCCAGAATGTGCAGGGTCCAACTGACCACCATATTTGGGGTCAGGAAGTAATTTTCCCATGGATCAGATTAGCAGAGACCCTGTGGGGTTATTTGCCTTCCTTTGCAACATGGGGCACAGGACAATTGCAGGTTTAAACTAGAGTGAATGGTGAATTCTCTGTAACCCAGGGTTTCTCAAACAGGGGTCACTGCTTGTATAGGGAAAGCGCCTGGCAGGCTGGGCTGGTGTGTTTACCTGCCCTGTCCACAGGTCCAGCCGATCGCGGCTGCCACTGGCCACAGATCTCTGCTCCGGGCCAATGGGAGCTGCTGGAAGTGGCAGCCAGTAAGTCCCTCAGCCCATGCCACTTCCAGCAGCTCTCATTGGCCTGGAGCAGTGATCCACAGCCAGTGGGAGCTGCAATCGGCCGGACTTGCGGACAGGGCAGGTAAACAAACCGGCCCGGCTCTCTCTACACAAGCGGTGACCCCCGTTTGAGAAATCCTGCTGTAATCTGAAGTCTTTAAATCATGATTTGAGGACTTCAGTAACTCTGCCAGAGGTTATGAGTCTATTACAGGAGTAGGTGGGTGAGGTTCTGTGGCCTGAAATGTGCAGGAGGTTGGACTAGAGGATCATGATGGTCTCTTCTGGTCTCCAAGTCTATGATTCTATGAGTCTATGATGCATGCAGGACAGTCTGTTTTTTCCCAGCCAAAGATAGGAGTTAGCTGGGCTGAGGGGAACTTACAAAAGCCAACAAGGAAAGATGAAGGTGTAAAAAAGACCCAGGGGTAGAGGCCTTTTTTTTTTTTTTACCCTTTACTCTACATGCTTTGTATCTTTGGGAGAAGGAATAAACATTCAATAAATAATGCTTTGTTTTGAAGACACTGTTTTTCAATCACTTTAAGCAATTTGCTCGGCACAGGTAGCAACTGAAGCTGGGCCTGTGGCATTAATATGGTTGGATCATGTCATACTGCCCAGTGTGAAGTGCAGGAAGCTAAGCATATCCTGTAAGGGGTGCAGTCCAGAAGGACTAAAAGGGATGGTAAGGTGCAGATCACTCTGTATCCATTACAGGGTGTTTCTAATAGGGTCCTGCAGAGATCTATTATTAGCCCATTGTTACTCAATATTTTTAGCAATTATTTGGAAGAAAATAAAAAATCATTGCTGGTAAAAATTTGCCAATGACACAAATCTTGGTGGAGCAGTAACTAAAGATAGTGACATGTCAGTTTACCGAGCAATCTGGATGATCTGGGAACCTGAGCTCATTTCAAAAGTATGCGTTTTAATACATACATCCAGGGGTGAAAGTTGGCTGGTATGGGCCGGTACGGTGTACTGGTAAGAAGCCTGTACCACCCCCTATGCAGCCAGTGCATTAACGTTGCTGCCTCTTTTGCCTCCCCCCACCCTATTGGTAGCCGTGCCAGTAGGGTCCTTACTGGCAGAGCCGCCAATGGGGGAGGGACAAAAGGGGCAGTTGCCCCAGGGCCAGCGATTTAAAAGGGCCCAGGGCTCCAGGCGGCCCCTGCCACTAGCACAACAGTGGCCAGAGCCCCACGCCCTTTTAAATCACCACCGGCGCCCCAGACAACACGGACAAGGTAGCGTGGATGGGCTGGCTGGAGGAGGTTGACCTCCCCAACCCCACCCCTTTTGCCGAGGCCCAGAGCTGGGCCTCCGAACCGGAAAGTGTTTAATATTACTTTCACCCCTCCGTACATCTATGAACAAAGAATACAGGTCATAGTAACGGGATGGAGGATTTTACTCAATAAAGCAGTGACTATGAAAGAGTCATCCTGGATAATCAGCTGCACATGAGCTCGTAATGAGATGATCTGGTTCAGAGCTAATGTGATCCTTGGAAACAGAAACAGGAATATCAAAGAACAGAGAGGTGATAATATCTATGCATAAGGCATCAGTGAGATAATATTGTGTCCAGTTCTGGTGTCCACATTTCAAAAGGGGTTAAAAAAAGAGCTACAAGAATGATTCAAGGTTTGGAAAATATACTTATAGTGAGACGCTAAAGGAGCTCTAATTAAATTGTCTAAGAAAAGATTAATAGCTGATTTGATCACCATCTATAAATACTTACACGTGGAGATGATTTCTGATATTAAAGGGTTCTTTAATCTATCAGACATACATACAACAATGTGCAATGTTTGGAAGCTGAAATTAGACAAATTCAGACTAGAAATAAGGCACATTTTTAACAGTGTGGGTAGTTAAACAACTTAGCTAATGATATGATGGATACTCTCACTTGAAGTCTTTAAATCAATTAATGTCTTTCTAAAAGATATGCTGCAGCTCAGGAGTGGGCTAATTTTTTAGCCTGAGGGCCACATCTGGGAATAGAAAACGTATGGCAGGCCATGAATGCTCAGAAAATTGGGGTTGGGGTGTAGGAGGGGGAGTGGGCTCTGGTTGGAGGTGTGGCCTCGGGATGGGGCCAGAAACGAGGACATCAGAGTGCGGGAGGGAGCTCTGAGTGGAGTGCAGGGGGGGTGAGGGCTCTGGCTGGGGTGTGGTCTCTGGGGTGGGGCTGGAGATGAGGAGTTTGGGGTATAGGAGGGTGCTCTGGACTGGGATTGAGGGGTTCAGAGAGCGGGAGGGGGATCAGAGCTGGGGAAGGGGGTTGGGGTGTGGGAAGGAGTGCAGGCTCCGGCTGGGGTTGCGGGTTCTGGGGTGGGGCTGGGGATGAGGGGTTTGGGGTGCAGGAGGGTGCTCTGGGCTGGGATCAAGGGGTTCAGAGGGTGGGAGGGGATCAGGGATGGGAAAGGAGGTTGAGGCATGGGGAGAGGCTCAGGAGTGCAGGCTCCGGGCAGCACTTACCTCAAGCGGCTCCTGGAAACAGCAGCATGTCCCTTCTCTGGTTCCTATGCGGAGATGCAGCCAGACAGCTCTGCACACTGCTCCATCCACAGGAACTCACTGGAGTTCACCCTAACTGACTGGAGTGCTGGAGCGGGGCCATGTTGCAGCTTCTGGGAGCCATGTGGAATGGCCCTGGACCCTGCACCCCGGTTGGAGCGTGGAGGGGGACCATGCTGTGGCTTTGGGGAGCCACATGGAGCGGCACCTGACCCTGCTCCCTGGCTGGAGTGCCGGAGGGAGCCCATGCCAAAGCTTCCCAGAGCCGCGTGGAGTGGCCACCAACCTTGCTCCTTGGATGGAGAACCGGAACGGGGAAAGCTCCAGATCCCGCTGCCCAGCAGTAGCTCGAGGGCCGACTTAAAACCATTGGTGGACTAGATCAGGTCCATGGGCTGTAGTTTGCCCACCTCTGCTGTAGCTCAACCAGAAGGTATGGGCTTGAAGTAAGAATTACTGGGTGAAATTCTATTACTTGTGTTATGCAGCTCAGACTGTATTATCATAATGGTCATTTCTGTCTTTAAAATCTATGAATTTTTAACAACTGGTGATGATGCTTGAAGTGAATCTCAGTCAAATGAGTTGCTACTTTCAGTCCAGGTGCTATGAAAGGAATATTCTAGTGATAAGACTACCATTACAACTTCACACTCGAGGCCCAGTGTCTGTCTTAGCAATGTTCACAGCCCTAGGGTAGCCAGGTCACTGGCTGCCACCAATATTATAACACTGTCATGTAGCACAGCTCTGAGCCCATCTAACAGATGCAATACTTCAATACTGTACTTAACACAGTGCTGTAAGCCAGCAAACTGTGTACACTAGGGTTCCCAATGTTGCTAACACTGACACAGCTGAATGAGTTTTAACAGTAGTGGGAATTTTTTAAGAATCTCCCTAGTGAAGTCAGATCCCTGTTGGCAGCCTTAGCAAAGAGATCAAGAAATATATGTGTATATGCAGTGAATTTACCTCTCACTCACAAAATAGGACCGAAGAATTGTGGCAAGGCACTGACAGTATCACATCTTGAATTTACTACAAATACATCTTCTCATAACAGACAAATCCTCTGAATGGGACATGATTGTTCAATTACATGCCCATAGCAAAGAAGCATCCATTTGTAGAATTCTTAGAGTCCCACATATTCCTCTAATATGATCCTGGGAACTACATCATAGCCAAATATCAGGAACTTCCAAGACTTGTAAGAACCCTAATCAATTAGAAAAATATTAAATTACGTACATGGATTAGAATAAACAAGATCAGAGGATTCTTCTGTTATAAGAAGACATTTATAGTAAGATCAAATTGGCTATTTTCACATAGAGGGAATCCTCTGATGGGGGAATTGACAGTTGGAGATTACAGTGAGCAGTTCAAGCATGAAGAACAGTGGGAGGAAAGAGCAGCATGAAATAAAGGAACAGTGAGGAATGGCAGTCTAGAGGACCTATTTATCTAATGCAGCATTTGAAAAAGAAGCCATATTCACTTCGTAGTGTTTGGTGAAAGAACATAGATGTTGCCAAGTAGCTGCACTGCAGATCTCCTCAAAAGATACTCTTATTTGTTTTCCCCCAAGTGATGCGTACAGATCATGTTGAGTGCACTCTGAGACTTGAAGGAGAAGATTTTCCAACCTTCTTGTGAGCTGCTAGAATGAGCCATCTGGAGATGACCATATTTAACACTCTGAAGCGCTTGCTTTTCCAGTTGTAGGAAACAAAGTATATGATCACCTAAAGGCATTCCTGACACCTCTTGTTTACAGAAAATTGATGTTTCTCCTGGATTCTGTTGGAGACTGCTTGCCTTGGCAGAAGTTTGACAGACATATGAGTGTCCCTTATTCCTGAGAAATGAAGTTGAGGTGATGTTTATCACAGCTGCATCCAACACAAGTTTTCCTTAAATTAGTTTTTGCCACCACCTCAGGGACCTCAGGACTGGGATGAGGTGCAAAGATTGGTGATTAAAGTCTCTATTATGATCCCACTTGAAAAGGATCAGGACTTGTAATGGTGTCATATGTAGAAAGGCCCACTGGACTATAGCTGCACTGGATACTACCAGGCCTAACTGGTGGAGTACTTCCCAAGTAGCAGTCTGTGGATTAGAGAGGTTAGGTTGTTCATTCTGAGAGCCTGATCTAAAGGGAGCAGAAGCAGTGGACTGGGGCTATGTCTCAATTCTCATGTATATGTAGGAGAAGGCTGGAGGGCACCAAGAAGCCTACTAATGGCTGCCTTGGTAGCAATAGTGAACATGGTAACCCTCCAGTCACTTATTAAATTAGATGATTCTCTGTTTGTGAACAATTATCACCTCCAGAACTACCAAGCAAATGTCTTTCACAAAAACTACATTCCCTTATAAATAACACAATTGAAAATACCTAAACCTATTGTTACTCTAGTCTCAAGGTCAATTTATGGTAATAATACCGTCACTTAGAACTCATAGAGTGCTTACTATTGTCAAAGTGTTGTACAAACAACAGGACAAATACTTAGCTCCAAACAAAGCTCCACTGACTTCAATGGAACAATGTGAGTACACCATATCTAAGAATTGTTAAATCCCCTCATTACCCTATGAGACAGATAAACTAATGTATAGTTGACATTATGCATGATCACAAACCATTACATTTTTTTTAGCATGGTACAGATGACAAGCAACCAGAAATTTATATGTGCAGCTTGTGTAAATACTATAAGTTATATTTTTTCTACATTAACATACTGCTATTACTTCGTTTTATAAGGGATCACACATGTTGACAGTTACAGTATGTACCAAAAAACAACTGATTGAGAATAGACAAGCACAAGATTTAGTGATCATTTGTAGCTGAGAAAAATCATAAATGTACAAGATACACAAACAGAAAAAATGACCGGGTTGTATTGCATTTAGAAATCCTAGTGAGACTTGGTGGGGTTGTAAAATTATTGACATAATAGCACAGGTCATAGACACTCTGTATGAAAGCATCTGCAAGAGGGAACAAACTATTCCACAAAGGAGCCAAATGGAATGGAAGTTCTGAACTTGAACACACAACACAACAGGGTGTTAAATGGTCTTTCAGGTAGGACAGAGATTTTGCACTTACTGGTTCTGCTAGAAACCACTTGTTCAAGGAATAAAAGAGGGTAATACTGCAAGGGATAAATCCACTGGTTCCTACTCAAGATCAGGCTGCTAATAAAAGTAGATAAACCCAGCATATTTGGACTACTAATGATCTACAGGCTAGAAATGCCAGTATAAACAGGCATCAGTAAGTAACCCATGTTTCCCTATAAAGGTGATCAGATGCATGCATGTTGTCAGTCTTCTTCGGAGAGCCCTTCCTTTGTGTAAATGTTGTCATTGTATCTCAGAATTCTGAGTTCAGACAGTAGTATATCATTAATGCAGAGAAATGTCTACAAATAAGCATGGGGAAAGTATAAATCTATGCTGCATAACAGTCTGGGGTATACTGCTAAACCTCAGAGTCTGAGATATAGGGAGAAGATACTTAGGGTCTATAGCATTCTCAATACTCACCAACCAACCAAACCAACCAAAACTACAAGAGTCCAACTTTTCTGAACAAAAATTGAAATCTTTTCATTCTCAATTTTTTTATTGCTAATACTTTAGGATACAAAGTGATCTAAACTTACCTTCTCCATCATAACACTGGGTTGATTCCTGCAGTTATTCTCCATCTCTTTTTTGTTGATATAAACTAGGATCTCCCCTGTGTCTTTGCCATTTTCATATACCTGAAAAATAAGTATTTACATTCAAGTTAATTGTGCTATAGAAACCAACAAGGTATTGGCAGCCACTGATTCTGTCCCTAACACTCTGGGTTACATTACTGAGAACTTTCAACATTTCTTTGAAGCTTTTTCAATTTAATTAAAGGCCAGGAGGGATTGGGACAATATCAATGGCTGTTACCAAAGACTGAAAAAGATAATATGATCACTTGAAAATTTAGTTCACGTCTATGCATTGTATTAATATTTGGGCCAGTGAGCTTGGGGAAAAATATAGGTTTTTCTTGCCTATACGTTGGAAGGCTGGTTAATAACTTTGAGTAAAATTTTCAAAAGTGTGTAAATGAGAGGAGCCATAGTCCTATTGAAAATAAATTGGATTGAGGTTCCTAAATCACATAAGTAATTTTGAAAATTTTACCCTCTCTCTTTCAAATATTAAACTCCACAGCAAATACATTTTATAGAAAGAATTTCCCAGGCTGGTGCTTTAGTATAAAAACTGGTGCAAAACAGACAGTATGAAGTTCAGAGTTTTTTCTATACAAATTGTGTTACACAAGTATTTTATGAACATTGAAATCCAAAGCATTTCAGCTTGTCTTCTAAGAGAGGGTGCTCCCATAAATGGGGTCAATGCTGGCTGGTTTCTGGTAGCACTGGAGAGGTAAGCCCGGAATATAAACAGATATTTAAATTTTCAGTGAGGAGATTCACCTGACATTCTACTGCTGTCTTCCCACATTTTCAAGTGTTATGTATAGAATTTTAGGCATATTTACATTGGGTAAAGAATTGAGTATGGACAAAACTTTATATTTGATTCAGACGCAGGTAAAATGCATGTCTAACAAACTGACAGTACAGAATTTGGCTTTGTTAGAACTACAGCTAAGTGAATACTGCAAAAAACATTCTGCAAATATTCAAATGCTTGTTGTGTTCACACTCCCTTTGTACTTATTTTCTATGAATATCTGAGCAAATGAGTTTATTGACAGAAATGTTTATAAAGAGAGCACATTTTAAATGAATCTTAGAAAATGTTGAAATCGTATTCCAGAGTTCATGTAACAGAAATGTGATTTACCATTGCTTACACTTGTCCAATCTGGGTATGGTATATTGTATTACCTGCATGTCCAGTCAAAACTAACAGTTTTGTGCACAACCTACAGACCATCAGTTACTTGCAGAAATTATTTTGCAAATAAATTTTAAGAATAAAAAATGAGAGAATGGTAACTAAGTTGCAAACTATTCTGTTTCACTGTGTTGAAGTTTGTTCACTGTCTAAGGTAAATGCAGCTAAATATATAATACAGCTTTACAGTATACTGTAAATGCACACCTTTCCCTGAACAAATGCCAATGTGTTTTATGTTCAACAAGATAAAAAACAGACAATTCCTACAGGATGGATCCATTCAAGCAGCATGCCATACAAGTTCTGACTTCTGGAGATATGCAAAAGGACACTCCATTCTTGGAGCAAGAGAAAAACAGGAGAAGGAAACTGTATGCATAATATAAGGTATTTCCTTTTGTCAAAAGGCCCCTTCTGTGTTCCTAGAATGTCTATGACAACACAGCAGTCATTTAACTTTGCCTCGAATCTGATACACCCAGAAAGAAAGGTAGAAAATAGTGGAAACTATTGTATTGGAATAATATTATAACTCTAGTTTACAGGGAAATTATTTTGTAATCTAATTATAGAGGATTGAGGGTTATTTGGTGAGGGTTATTGCGTTTCATAAAATGTATTGCTATAGGTTCCATGCAGCTAGAGGCCTGTCTAGGACTGAACAGAAAGGAAAAGAGAATGACAAACTCAAAAGATAAAAATATATTTGATTATTTTGGTGGATTTCATGTTGATTATTTTCCTCTATGATACTGATAGCCTTTTATCACTGCAATGCTGTCTCCTTCTCTCTCTCTTTAAACTGGTGCCAAAAGGGTAAAAAGAGCATATTCTGTGAAAAGAGTGGGAGTGATTTTATTGTACATCACATTACAAATTATAGTTACCACTCTGTCACTACAGTTCCTCTCTTATAAATATGTTATACTTCACTAAAGTCACATACGTCCAAACCAATCTAATACTACTATACTGTATCCCAGGTTGGAACAAGGTTCTCAGTCACACACAAAGTAGTAAAATAAAATGGAGTTAATGATGTAATCAACTATAAAAGTGAAATAATAAAAAAATAAAAAGTTAATGGCCATATCCACTTCATTATATACTGTAGTCCATTATTCCTCGCTTTTGGTAAGTTGAGGAATAGGAGGAATACGCTATAGATCTTCCTTTGTCTGACATTGTTAGAGTATCTGGAGATGCTAGACACCATGGAGTAAAGCATTCCTAAAGAACAGCATGATGTTAGTGCCAGCTGCCAACCTGAGAGAAATCAGTGATGCTATTGGACAACATACAAGGCCCATATTAGTTCTCACCACCACTAAACAAAATGTTAAAAGTTCTGCTAAATTTCACAGTAGGTGTTACACTAAGGCACTGAGCAATACCTATTTCTATATTAGAGCCAAAACAATTTCCCATTAAGGTGCAGAAAAGCGTAGAGAGATATAATAACTCAAAGATGGAGGGAATGAAAATGAAAGGGCTGAATCTGTGGTTTACTGTCCCTTTGTATAAGAAAAACCAGGACCTCCTTTAAAAAAAATCCTGGCTGCTTAAGGCTATTTAGGAAATTTAAAACAACCCATTCTAGAGCCAGATATGACCATATTTCACTACTACATCAATCCACATGCTGAACACTCGCTTAACAGTTTTTATTTTGAGCTAATAAGAGGAGCCCGTTAGCAACACAGAAAACAAACATTTCTGCCTTCTCATAGCTCTCCATCTTCCTCCCATATCTCTGTATTTTTCCTTTCATCTGACAGCATTGGGAATGAATATCAATTAGATAAAATTTAGTCCATTTCTAGCCAGTCACTTTTTATGTAATTAATTCAGGTCTTAAATTTATTCAGGTAATGTTTGTGTTAGCTACTTTCAATGCTGTTTGGTATCCATATGTGCAAAAGAAAACAGGCATTTCAACAGACAGCTATTCCTCTATAGAACATCAATTCAGAAAATTATTATAGCCCATGCTTAAATACATCCCTTTTCTAAACAGAATTTAAGCATATGTTTAACATTAAGAATGTGCTTTAGTCCACTGATTCTAATGGAACTCCAGCACATGTTTAAAGTGAAGCACATGCTTAAGTGCCCTCCTGCATAGGGATATTTTACTGAACTGGGGCCTATATATAAATCACAAAGAAAGCTTGAAAGCTATAAAAAGCTAGTCAGCTACTCTGAGATTCAGATTAAGTTGAAGTTTTAGAAGCTGTTATAAAAAAACCCCATAACAAACACAAATGAAGCCGTTTCATCTAGATGTCGCAAACCAACATGGAAGCTTCAAATATTAGGAAACTGCCACATAAAGCCACTGACACTTCAAGATCATCATTCAGGTCTTAATTCCTTAAGCGTGGTTAAAAATCTAACTGTGGTAGAACAGTAGATTTCCATACCATACATAATATTGCTCAAAACAGGTATGCAGATCATCCCGGAAGTTTCTCTACGTAAGAGCTAAAGCAAAAGCAAAA
The DNA here is from genome assembly GCF_007399415.2 of Gopherus evgoodei. NCBI lineage: Eukaryota > Metazoa > Chordata > Testudines > Testudinidae > Gopherus > Gopherus evgoodei. The sequence continues at coordinate 95,221,293 of NC_044325.1, forward strand.
TTTGGGGATGTCAAACAGCTTGCAAAGAGAAACTTGCAATAGATTCAAAAGGCAAGAAGCAAAAAAATGGAGAACTCACTGATCAACATCTCAAATATGCTGCTGTGATGTATACATATATTTATTTGTTCTTATCTAAGTAGTCTATGGAAGAAGTAAAATAAGTTATACAGAGCATCATTCTGCCATCACTATACACTTTGAATAGCACCTCACCTACACATTTTGAGCAGCACCAGTTCCACTGAAATCAATACCATAAGATCTGGACCTTAATGAGAAGCTGTCTAATCAAAATCAAATACTTCATAACATATATCCACATAAGCATGCAATTTCAACACCTGAATTCAGCCACTTCTGAAGAAAAGATATCTCGCAGGCAGACAACAAATGCAAAACCCACTGTAGAAAAGGCTAGGGATAGGAATTTTTTTTGACAAAGATCACTTATTTGGGGATAAAATAATTCCATAATGAAAAATGCTCTAGAATTTTATTGTCCACGCAGAGCAGGCAGTGTACGGGTTTTGAAGGTCCACTCAAAATAACATTATAAAGCAAACTGTATCATATTTATATAAAGGTGAAGGACTAAATTGACCCAGCCAAGAAATACTCAAGGTATTTGATTCTCATTGACCTTCAATGAAGCATAGGCTCTTAAATCACTTTTGAAAATTAAAATGGGGTGGGAAGGAAGGGGAAATCAACTATAGTTGCATCAACCCCTTAAATGCCAGACAAATCTGAGGAATATGCCATTTACACAATTCAGGATTAAAAGTCTGCATTCTGCTAAACAACAGTTACAAAGCAACAACTCCCAATAGACATGACATACAAATTTGACATTCCATAGAAATAAACAATGGCACTTTAAAACAATCTAGCCTAGGAGCACAAGCAGAAGTAAAACTCTGCTTGTTAAAAATATTTTAAGAATGCATTTCATCAACTTATTCTTCTAATGTGCTCCTTTACTTAAAAGGATATGATTTGGTCATTTATGATTTAATTAAAACTCAGGCTGCACACATACAATGCTTGATTCAATGACAATTTAAGCTGTATAACAAGACCTGTCATCATTTGGGAAATAGATAGGCAAGTATTTACTGGTTACCGAAAATCAAACAGATTTTTACTCTCAGATTAATCTAGTGTTAGCAACAGGAATGTACCCATTTTATAATGAAATAACAGAAACTATACATCAAAGGCAAGAGAGTTGTGTTAAGAATAGGGCCGGCGCTTCCCATTTAGGCGACCTAGGCGGTTGCCTAGGGCACCAGGATTTGGGAGGGCGGCATTTTGCTGACCTTGCCGGCAATTCGGCTGCGAGGGGTCCTTCCGCGCTCTGGGTCATCGTTGGCAATTCTGCGGCAGGTCCTTCACTCGCTCTGGGACCCGCCGCTGAAGTGCCCCAAAGACCAGGAGCACAGAAGGACACCCCCGCTGCAGAACTGCCACCAACGACCGAGAGCACGGAAGGACCCCCGCCTAGGGTGCCAAACACCCTGGAGCCACTCCTGGTTAAGAAGAATAAAACAAAACACTTCTCATCAAAGGTAACCGCATTTTCTCCCATTTTATAAATTAAAGGTCTGTCCCTGGAAACCTTTACTCACATGAGTAATCCTTAAATGAGAACTCCTACTGAAGTACATGATCAAGCCCTTACAAGTAGACATAAAAAATAGGGGCAGGAAATATAGGAATTAAAAATTGGTAGTTACAATTAATAAGTGTTTATTGCAATATATATTTTAGAATTAAAATTTCTGTAAAAATACAGCTTTTATTATACAGTACTGTACACATGCTGCTATAAGAAAATGTTCCTTGGGCCCAATTCCTGTTCCCATTGAAGTTAATGGCAAAAGTTCATGTGGTTTATGTCTAAAAACAGTTTATGTGTTGCCTGGGTTTTTTGTGTGGAATATAATTCATACTACTAGAGTACATAGCGCAAAATATAATCTCATATAGACCGCTATCTATTCTGACATACTACAATGAAAAAATCCAGAGTACAGTAATGAAACAATGAATAATAACGTTTAATTTTCAATGATCAATCGAAACATTGTGTCAAGTAATATCGCTGAGCACGCTGTAGGCTATAATAGCTTAAGAAGTAATAGCGGGGAAATGAAGTTATGTGTACTGAAATTAACAAAGTCCCTGGCAGCTACTCTCAATTTCCATCTCTGAGACGAAAATCACAAAAAATATTCTTGCTGACATACTTCTCAGTATAAAGGTATAGTTGATGCATTGTTAATAACATGATTGCAATCTGACAGAGTGGGTATTCACCCACGAAAGCTCATGCTCCAATACGTCTGTTAGTCTATAAGGTGCCACAGGACTCTTTGCTGCTTTTACAGATCCAGACTAACATGGCTATCCCTCTGATACATGACTGCAAGAATATTTACTCCACGTTTAGCCCAAACAATATAAGCACAATACACTGAAGAGAGCCAGAAAACAAACATTTTGAAAATGTCCCATGTTATCAATGCATCTTGTGAAGTTAGGGTTGTTGTTTTTTTTAAAGAATTTACAAAAATGTAAACACTGTATGCCATTCAGTAACTACCTGAGCATAAGGCACAAGGCTAACCAGTCCCAAGACAAGTTAAACATACTGAAGTTGGGATATTTTTCTTAGCGTAAGTTCTTTGTTATTTAATGATGAACACATCTTTTTGCTGATTCAATACCTTTTATTCTATGTATCCATAAGTTCGTAATGAAGAAATGGCCACTACAAAGGGGTAAAGAAATGTACTAAAATAGTTAGAGCCCTCACAGACTTGTATCCTTTGGAACAGAAAATGTGCATGGATATAGAGGAACAACCTCTTTAAAAACAATAATAGAGTATGAATATCTGTTTAGGTTGAATGTGTATAGTGTCTTATTCACAAATGTGAAGATACATTACTTTTTCTGAGTAGACTCTGTAGAAAACCTGCCTATGATGCATGAAACTTTTATTAATTGACTCTTTTGTCTCCTATTAGGCCAGCAATTAAGTTGTTTCAGGGCACTGGTTAAAATTTAGGTAGAAAAATTATAGTTTTGTGAAATAATCATGTGAAATACAAGCATAAAACATGTGTTTACTTTCGGAGTTTAATATGAAAAGTACTATAAGTGAGGACAGGCAAGAAGGAAAATTTTCAGAAACATTGAAGTGGTAAAGAGTAAATTAACTGCTGTGTAGAAGGTCAATCTTCCTGAGACTGAAACATCTAAACTATGAATTTGCAATATTACAGTTACCTCAGTGTCTATACCAGTTGAAAAAACCTCAGTGTAGATCAGCCCATTTATATCAGATTACTAGTTATATTTTTGGATCATCTACTTTTCTTGTTGACTTCCTAGCAATAAATTCGCAGGACATCTACAGACCTGTCAAAGAATACAGAGAAAAAACCTGCCTCGTTACAAAAGACATTGCATGAGATCTAATATTCCAAACTAGATGTAGGGCTCTTAGACATGTTATCAGCTCAGTAATAATCCTGCAGTATATTAAACAGCAAGAAGCAAAGGAAAAGTAATATTTTCCTGAATGTAAACAGCGACTTATGAATGTACTGTTGTCATAACCTAATCCCAGATTTGGACCTTAGCGTCCAAAATATGGGGGTTGGCATGAAAACCTCCAAGCTTAGTTACTAGCTTGGACCTGGTAAAGCTGCCACCACCCAAAAATTAGAGTGTTTTGGGGCACTCTGGTCCCCCAAACCTTCCCTGGGGACCCCAAGACCCAAATCCCTTGAGTCTCACAACAAAGGGAAATAAACCTTTTCCCTTCCCCCCTCCAGGTGTTCCTGGAGAGACACACAGAAGCAAGCTCCGTGAATCTAAACAGAGGGATTCCACCCTCCCCATTTCCAGCCTTGGAAAACAGAAGTACCGAGAGCTAATCTCTCTTCCCCCTTCACCCAGAGGGAATGCAAAGTCAGGCTAGTAAATCTAACACACACAGATTTCCCCCTGACTTCTTCCTCCCACCAATTCCCTGGTGAGCACAGACTCAATTCCCTGGAGTTCCCCACTAAAGAAAAACTCCAACAGGTCTTAAAAAGAAAGCTTTATGTAAAAAGAAAGAAAAATACATTAAAAATGGTCTTTCTGTATTAAGGTGACAAATACAGGGTCAATTGCTTAAAAGAAATATGAATAAACAGCCTTATTCAAAAAGAATACAATTCAAAGTATTCCAGCAACTACACACATGTAACTACAAAAAAACAAACCTATCTTTTTGTACTTACAACTAGTAAACAGAAGATTAGAAAGCAGGAAATAGAGAAATCCTTCCCATAGCCGAGAGGGACAGATACAAGACCAGAACAAAGGACTCACACGCAAACTTCCCTCCACCCAGATTTGAAAAGTCTTGTTTCCTAATTGGTCCTCTGGTCAGGTGTTTCAGGTTACTTCTTTTCAGGTGAAAGAGACATTAACCCTTAGCTATCTCTTTATGACAACTGTACATTAGAAAAATGCATTCAGGTACCTCTCAAAACCAGGCCTATTCATGGTGTGGCCTTTATAATCTTGATGGGTTAGTATCACCAAATGTTATCTCAGGGCAATGACTGTGCCACAGGTTCAAGCCCTCAAAGGACTACAGTATCAGGATTAGCAGAGGAGAACCACCATTAGAAATATCATTAGGCTTGGAGACTATAGGAATACACAAGGGAGAGTGACCACAAGTAATACGCTCATAAATTATCAAAAAGACTGTTACTCACCTTTGTAACTGTTCTTCAAGATGTGTTACTCACATCCATTCCAATTAGGTGTGAACATGCCATGTGCACGATGGTTGGAAGATTTTTACCCTAGCAACACTCGGTGGGTCGGCTGAGGTGCCCCCTGGAGTGGCACCCTTATGGCGCCGGATATATGCCCCTGCTGACCCAATGCCCCCTCAGTTCCTTCTTGCCGGCTACTCCGACAGAGGGGAAGGAGGGCGGGTTTGGAATGGATATGAGCAACACATCTCGAAGAACAGTTACAAAGATGATTAACTGTCTTTTCTTCTTCGAGTGCTTGCTCATATCGATTCCAGTTAGGTGACTCCCAAGACTTACCTAGGTGGTATGGCTGGAGTGAGATGTCACGGAGTGAAGGACCGCTGAACCAAATGCAGCATCACCCCTGGACTGCTGCACTATCGCACAGTGGGAAGCGAAGGTATGTACTGATGACCAAGTTGCTGCCTTACAGATTTCCTGTATGGGCACATGAGCCAGGAAGGCGGAGGACAAAGCTTGATCCCTAGTAGAGTGGGCAGTAAGGTACGTAGTTGGGACACCAGCCAAGTCATAGCACACACAGATGCATGATGTAATCCAGGACAAGATGCGCTATGTGGAGACCTGCAGGCCCTTCATCCAGTCTGCCACCACTACAAACAGCTGGGTTGTCCTCCTAAAGGGTTTTGTTTGTTCGATGTAAAAGGTGAGGGCCCTGCAAATGTCTAGGGAATGCAGCTACTGCTCTCATTGAGAAGCGTGTGGCTTTGGGTAGAAGACTGGATGGAAGATGTCTTGGTTGACATGGAAGGCAGACACCACCTTAGGAAGGAAGGCAGGGTGTGATCACAGCTGTACCTTGTCCTTATACAGTGGGTCCAAAGTGAGGGCTCTAAGTTCTGACACCTGTCTTGCCGAGGTAATAGCGATGAGGAAAGCTGTTTTCCAGGAAATGTACAGAAGCAAGCAAGTGGCCATCGGCTAGAATGAGGCACCCATTAGCCTGTGTAGGACCAGGTTGAGGTCCCATGTAGGGGCTGGATGCCAAATTTGCAGGTACCCTTGAGGAACCTACTGACCATGGAATTAGAGAAAACAGAGTGCCCGTTTTCGCCCGGGTAGAAGGCTGAAATTGCTGCTACGTGTACTCTGATGCTAGGTGTACTCTGATGCTAGGCCTTGCTGTTTCAAGGACAAGAGATAAACTAGGATGGTAGGTACTGGCACCGCCAGAGGGGCAGCATTGTTCAGGGCACACCAGCAGGAGAAACGCTTCCACTTGGCCAGATACATCTACCTAGTAGAGGGCTTTCTGCTACCCAAGAGTACATGCTGCACCGAGCGGAAGCAATGCAGCTCAGATTGAGTTAGCCATGCAGCATCCATGCTGTGAGATGGAAGGATTGTAGATCCAGATGACACAGTATGCCGTGCTCCTGGATGATCTGGTCCAGCCACAATGGGGGTAGAATTGGTGTGGTCACCAACAGATCGAGGAGAGTGGTGTACCAATGTTGCCTGGGCCATGCCGGGGCAATCAAGATTAAGCGGATCTTGTCTCTTCGCAATTTGAGAAGGACCTTGTGGACCAACGGGAATGGAGGAAAGGCACAGAGCAGATTATCTTTACACAGCATCAGGAAGGCATCCGATAGGGAGCCCGAGGAGTACCCCTGGATAGAGCAGAACACCTGGCACTTCTGATTCTCGTGAGAGGCAAAAAGGTCTATGTGGGGAAACCCCTACTTCCGGAAAACAGAATGGATAACATCCGGGTGAATCGACCACTCGTGAGCCAGGAAGGACCTGCTGAGGTGACCTGCCAAGGTGTTTTGGACTCCCAGGAGAAATGACGCCAGCAGGTCAATCAAATGACTACACAGAATTCCCACAGGCGAATTACTTCCTGACAGAGCAGGGACCATCGTGCTCCCCCTTGATTGTTGATAGAAAAACATGGCCGTTGTGTTGTCTGTGAAGACTGCGACACAATGGTCCTGAAGGTGTTCGCGGAACACCTGACACACCAGGTGTACTGCTTTCAGTTCCCGTATGTTGATGTGCAGGGTTCTCTGTTGTGTGGACCAAAGGCCCTGTGTCTGAAGGTCCGCAAGGTGAACACCCCAGCCCAGAGATGATGCGTCCGTGGTTAGGATTAGGGAGGGCTGTGGGGCATGGAATGGCATCCCCCCACATACAAAGTTGGGGTTCAGCCACCAAGCCAGGGAGGTTAAGACTTCTGTTGGTACTGTGAGCACCGTGTCCAGATTGTCTCGACCTGGATGGTAGACTGATGACAGCCAGGCCTGAAGTGGACGGAGACATAATCTGTCATGTCTGGTCACAAAGGTGCAAGACGCTATGTGCCCCAGTAGACCGAGGCACGTGCATGCTGTCAAGGTTGGGAAGCTTCGGAGGCCATGGATAATGCTCGCCATGGACTGGAAGCGGGCATGTGGAAGGCGGGCATGTGGAAGGCACGCCTGGGTGAGATCTGAATCCAGGACTGCTCTGATGAAGTCTATTCTCTGGGTTGGCTGCAAAGTGGACTTTTCAACATTGAGCAGCAGGCACAGCTGTCTGAACAAGTTCATGGTGAACCGAACATGGGATTGCACCTGGAGCTCGGATCGACCCCAAATGAGCCAGTCGTCGAGGTACAGAAACTCTTGGATTCAATGTTGACGGAGTGAGGCAGCTATGACAGCCACACGCTTTGTAAATACCGTTGGTGCTATGGATAGGCCGAAGGGGAGGACAGTAAACTGGAAGTGTCGTTGACTGACCACAAAGCGAAGAAAGCGCCTATGTGGCGGGTAGATCGCAATATGAAAGTATGCGTCCCTCATGTCGAGGGCAGCATACCAGTCTCCAGGAAAGGGATAATGGTCCCCAGGGAAACCATGTGGACCTTCAACTTTACCATAAATTTGTTGAGTCAGTGCAGGTACAGAATGGGCCGTACTCCCCCCATGCCTTGGGAATTAGGAAGTAACGGGAGTAAAACCCCCTACCTCTCAGATCCCTTGGAACTTCCTCTATAGCTCTAATAGCCAGGAGCGTCTGCACCTTCTGTAGAAGGAGTTGCTCGAGAGAGGGGTCACTGAAGAGGGACGGGGAGGGAGGGTGGGAAGGGGGGGACAAAACAAATTGAAGTTGGTATCCACTTTCCACCGTGCATAGGACCCAGCGGTCTGATGTTATGCGGGACCACGCAGAGAGGAATTAGGAGAGGTAGTTGGAGAAAGGTGGGGAAGGATCCTGTAAGGAGACTGGTGCTCTGCCCTTGGGTGCACCTTCAAAAGATTTGTTTGGGCCATGCCGATGGTTGGTTCTGGCCTGTCTGAGGACCAGATTGCCTCGTCCTAGCACTGTGGCTGCATCTTCTAAAAAAGTCCTGTCTCGGCCAGGGATTAGGGTAGGTGCTCTGTGGATGGGGTCGTCCATGGGGCGCGTGCACACCTAATTGGGATCGATATGAGCAAGCACTCGATGAAGAACATCCTTTTATTAACAATTTCATTAAGCAGATGAACAATGCCACAACTATTGAAACATACTGAAATGGAGAAAAAACATAAGATGTCCAGTATTCACGATTTCATACTTCCATCCCATGGGGAAACATTAAGATGCGTAAGAGAATCATCAGATGGATGTTTCCTGATGGGCTTTCCTACCCACTTAGACTAGGCCACACATTTTATCCTGAGTTTCTTTTGTGCCCACTACACTCATACACCATATCGATACCTATATTGAATTTCGTGGAAGTCAAAAAGTACACCTTGAGGTGACTGAACCATGAAAGGAAAACTGACAAAATAATCAAATAAACAAAGATCTCATGGCTAAAGTATGTTGCATCTCTGACATATTGGCAACGTGCCTGTCAGTAGTGTGTGCACAGAGTACTTCTAGTCCTACAAAGCTGTTGGAGAATTTATTGAATTGCAGTTCCATTTTTCATGTTTTCTGATAGACTTGCACAGTGCTGCTACTTCAAAGGCTTATTTTACAAATGAGTTTTGATGTGACACTTGCGAAGTTCTGCATATACACTGGCAATTAATTACAATTTCAAAATTAACCACCAAAATTCATTTGCTGCTTATTGCAGCAAGTCCAAAAGCAAGTCCCATCAGACTCCTTAGGAATTTTAAAAGATTAATTTTTGCTTATAAAAGCCTCAAGATGAGTTTTTTTCTAGAAAAATTTTACAATTTGTAACCATAAGGACACATATGTATAAAAGTCTCAAGATGAGTTTTTTTCTAGAAAAATTTTACAATTTGTAACCATAAGGACACATATGTATTAAGCCTCAAGATGAGTTTTTTTCTAGAAAAAATTTACAATTTGTAACCATAAGGACACATATGTACATGACACATGGACTACGTGCATCTGAGGAGTAAATCTTCACAGCCCTTTCTTAAGTTTGAAAGCATTTTTCTAGTTTTAAAAATGATACTTGCACATAGGGATCCAGTGCCTTGAAACTGCAGTCCAACCACTCCTAGCAGAATCAAGTGTACACACTCATGATCCTTTGCTTTACATTACCAGTGATGAAACATAAATTTAAAAAATAAACAAATTTAATGTGTCTAAAGTGGCTGCAATGACTACAATCAGTGTCCACAGGACTTCACTTATTTTAACATGGAAGCCTTCATGGGACTCCTAACACTGCCACACTTTTATAAGGATAGCACTATATCTTCCAGTGTTATTTTTTTGTATAGATGTGTTTTTTTTCAATGAATAGGGCATTGTAAGCCAATCTGAAAGGAGAAGAAGCATGGATGATATCACAAGAGTTAGAATCATACAAGTGACTTCATCAGATGAAGGGAAAAAACATTCCCCATGTTATACAAAGTGTTACAGAAATGACTTAAGCTAAATTGATCTAAAGCACTCAAACTGAAATAAGTGTTTGCACAAGGGAGTTGCACTGATTTATCTACATCAGTTGAAATTGTTCTAAACTGGTTTAGTTAAATTGGTACAACCAGTATGTGTAGACAAAGCCTAATTTATGTGAAGCTGCCTCAGAACATTCAGGATTTTCCACTAGAGTGCTACAGAATCCAGTGTCCAAAATTTAGATTCCACTTTCAATGCAGTACACAAGGCCAAACCTACAGTAATAATAGAGAAGTAATACTGCAAATTCTGAGGTAACCCTGGTTCTGATTCCTTTTTCCCTTACACAAAAGTAAATCAGGAATAACTTTATAAAGGAGTTTTAACTGGAGTACACCTGATGTACATGAAATGGGATCAGAACATATATCCATTTAGGAGGACAAATGTGACATTTTAAAGGGTAATTGTTATATTTATATACATAAGCTACATATCATCTTTGAGCACCGAAAATGATGCCAAATCACAGGTCCTTTGCTGACCATAGGCCCAATGAAAAAATGCAATAGAATTCATAGAAAGACTCCCATTCATTTCAAAGGGCTTTGAAGCAAGGCTCGTGGGTTCAGTCTGTGCATCCCAGTGGAGATGCTGAGCAACAAAGGTCATGAGTTGTGGAAGTTCCCATCTGGTCATGTGCTGGGAGCACTGACCCAAGAGTAAGACTTTATTAGGATGGGATTTTTTTGGAGAAATTAGTTTTAACTATGGTTTGAAGCAATTATATTTAGCCTCTGTCAAGTCTGTTCTTCCGCATTTGTTTATGTATTGTCATGACATCAGATACCTTCATGCAACTGCTGAAATCTGTAACAGCCATACTGGCATCACTAGGAAACATAAGAGCCCTCAAACTTCATGGAGCCTATTTTTTAAAAAAAAGTTCATTTAAATGTATCAATGCTTTGATCCCTGCCCTTCACAGCTGGAATATAATTGGCATTTAACAAACTTTCCTTTGTTCTTTATTTTAATTTCAATTATTTATTATTACAGAATAGTGTCCTGTATTATAAGTAATAAAGAAACATAATCCTCATATTGAATAATACAAGACTCAAGAACAAATATAATTCACAATTCAAAGTACGTATATTTGATATCAGTGTCTTAAAGACAAAGTGGGTTTTTTTCTTTGTATCAAGACGGGAAATTGTGAAAGCTATTAAACTATACCTACCTTTAGCTGCAAGCCTTGTGGGAGAACAATGTTTGCTGGAAGCCTTTTAATGTGTTTGTAGACATAAGAGGCACACTGCTCCTGCTCAGCCTGCAATTGTGGGGCAAGTTTTGAGAGGTGACCTTTGTAGCTCTTGATAGCCACTTGCAATTCCTCAATCAGTTTGTTCACCTGAAGGGTTAAATTACAAGAGTTGTTAGCAAGAGGCAATTGTTGATGTCACACCTACAAGAATTTTCATTACAAACCTGAGGGAAAAGACAGCTTTTCAGTGCAAACTTTGAATGGAAGTTTAGAATGTATTTGATCTCTCTGTATTCCTACTGTTTGTGTCTGACAGAGAAAGACCACACAAGAAATATACACAACAAAGGTGATGGGTGAAACAAACCTTTATATATTTTTTTCTGGTTATGGATGGCCACAAAGTTCATAAGTAGATACATATGCGTGATGATCTTTAATTAATGAAAATGTATCAGTAGTTCAAATCCCCTCTTTTAAAAAATCTTTTCCATTCACAAACAGACTGGTTATAGTCCATAACATCACCAGTGATGCATAATGGATATAAATAAATTTGTAGTTCAAAAAGAATGCTTCTACTGGAATTACATCTGCTTGGATATATTTATTTATGGTTTTTTTTCCAGATTCCATAGCAGCATTTTAAAGACATATACATGTCTTTAACCGGAGGTGCTCATATTTTTATTTTAATGAGAACAGCGACTACATTCCTCATGACTCCACAAATCAATTAAAGAGATGCTCTACTTAGCCATGAGGTTTGAAAAAGTTTCAAAGATGGCTTACCCATTTAGGGGTAAAAATAATATTTGGAAGACACAATATTGGTGCTACAACTAGACTTTAGAACTCATATCCTGGGAACTATTAGCAACAACTGACAATATAAAATATGTAACCACCAGCATTATGCATTTAAATCTAGCACATCCCCTTTCCAACATCCTGGGAGTTGAAATCAGCAGGGACGCTATTGCAGACAGTTCCCAGATTTGAATTGAAAGAATATTTACACTACGAAAGCTTTGGAATTATCCATCTCTTTGGTTCCAAAAACCCCACATTTCAGGGTATTCATGGCATGCTGCAAGACTTTATAGAGATAGTTTCATAATTAATCCTTAACATTTCGGTCCAAAGGTTATTTTTTTAAAAGAGCATATACACAATTCATACTAATTTGGGGTGCAATTACTATCACTACATGCCCATATCAGGTATTTTTGCACATGATAGAACATAGTTATGCATCTAACTATATTTAATAATTGCATTTTTCATATGCAATTGTGCACCTAATAATGAAAATCAGATCATGAATATCATTAGTTTTGTCAATCTTTAAGAGATGAGTAGGGTGGAGTGAGCATGGTCAGTAAAAGAATTATAGCTTTGTAGTGCATATTCAGACACTTTTCTTATTGTTCTATTTTATTGAATTTTTGTACAGAGAGATCGAAAACACCACACAGGCAACTGTGTTATATAAGGCTATACACAAACTCATTTATAAGTTTTAAAATAAGAACAAAGTTCCCATGGCTGATGCTACTAGATTAGAACTCTGAAATGTATGTGTAAGCTTTGTCAGAATTTTTCTGTGCTATATTTAAGAGAGTTAAAGATATTAACAAGAATTTTTTTGATTAAAATCACATACAGAATATTCCTCTATTATTACTTTGCAAGATACATAGTATTATGGCATAAGATTTCTAAATTCCTGCATATTTAAAAAGACTATGGACATTGCTATACGGGACTAGATCACTGATTCATCCAATCTAGTATTCTGTCTCTGAACTAGCCAGTACTAGCTGTGTCAGATGAAACAGGGGGAAAAGCTCCATAAAGAACAAGTACAGAATACCTGCTTACAGCAGAAGTTTCTTCTTAACCCTCATCAGTCAGTGGCTTATGACATGAAGGATACTTTTTAATCAAATGTGGTACAACTGTGGATGTTCTTATTATTGATATTTATATCTAATTCTCTTTTTAAATCCTACTGAGGCTATGTCTACACTAGAGAACTTACAGTGGCATAGCTGTACTGATGCAGCTGTGCCACTGTAAGATCTCTCATATAGTCACTCTATGCCAACGGAGAGAGCTCTCTCCCGTTGACATAACTAACCTACCCCCAATGAGTGGTGGTAGCTATGTCAGCAGGAGAATTTCTCCCAATGACATAGCACTATGCACTCTACCACTTATGCCGGCATAATTTATGTCACTTAGGGGGTGGAATATTCACATCCTGAGCGACAAATGTTTTGTGGACATAAAGTGGTAGTGTAGACATAGCCTAACCCATTGGTCTCATTGATATATTGTACTAATGAATACGCTAATTAAGTGCAGTTTAAAAAAAGCACATCTTTTGATTAGCTTTATGTTTGTTGCTTTTCAATTTTATCAAATGTCCTTTATTCATTTAGTATTAGGGAAAAGTAGATAGACGTTTCTGATCTACCTTCTCTATACTGTTTGTTATTTTTGTACATTTATCATGTTCCAGTTTATTCTTCTCCTGTCTAAACTACACAGTCCCAATCTTTTCAAACTCTCTTCAAACAGAAATTGCTACAGGCTTCTAATCTTTTCTTGTCATCCATCTCTAAATCCCTTGTATTTCTGTATAACTTTTATCATACAGGTGACCAGAATAAATTACAATGTTCCAGGTGAGGGTGATTAGACTGGCATTACAGTATTTTCAGTATTATTTTCTATCTCATCTTTATATATCCTAACAGTTTGTTTGCTTTTTTGGCTCTCAATGCACAACAAAAAGGTTTTCCCTGAACTATTCGTAGTGATCCCTGTATCTTTGCCCTGAGTGGCAACAGCCATTTTTAGAACCCAGCAATGTGGATGAATAGTGCAAACTGTTCCCTCCACTGTGCATTATATTACATTTGACAACAATAGATTTCATCTGTCATCATGTCACAATTTACCTAGCTTTGTTAGGACTCTCTGAAGTTACTGTACTCTTCACTCTTAACTAACTTATATGATTTTGTTTCATCTGCAATTTTTCCCACTTTACTGTTTGCATCTTTTCCAGATGATTAATAAAGTAAAAAACATCAAACATAATACAGAGTCTGAAGGCACTCTATTTGTTAACCTTTTGCCATGTTGAAAACTGACCATTTCCCCCTCATTCTTTGTTTTCTGTTTCTTAGGCAGTTTTTTGTAAGATTTTTCCAAAAACAGAAAACAACTTTTTTAGGTTGTTTTAAATCTTAAAGACACATTATTATTTAGTTGATTTTCCTACTGCAGCGGTATTGGGTTATATAATGTAAATGTTACTTAGGGTGAGGACTATTAGAACACTTTCTAATAAATGTGTTCCAATGCTATATTTTCACAGTTACCCTGATATCATCAAAACCCTTTAATGTGTATGGAGCCTGACATTTCAGATTCTCTTCATATGCCATATATAGAAATCCACTTTACATACAATTTTTTTATTAAAATAATAATCTGAAAATCCTCAAGCTGTTATTTTAACTTTATCACTCAGTTGGGGGTTTTGATGGTGTAAATATTTCAGGATTTGGCCATCCACTGTTATCAGGCAAAAAAATACCCATAATTCTTTTGTGGGAAATTTTAGGACGTTTCTTCAGGTAAACTTTATATACATTTTAGTACCAGGAATTTTTTACAGAAGTTCCTTTTGTTGTTAGGTAACAGGCTATCCCAAAAGGTAACCCTACATGTGACCTAGGAGAGTTATATTAAAATCTAGTAATACAATACTCCCAAACTATTTTACATAGTATGAATTTTTTTCAATTCCCAGATGTTGCTAAAAGGTGTGTGTGGGGGGGGGGGGGTTGGAGAAAGACTCCAATTCTCCATCATGAATCTTTTTTTCTGAAAAATCTTTTTTCCCTCCTTTTCAAAAGCAATTCTGAATAGAGGTAAAAGAAGACAAAACTTGACCTTTTGTGGTCCCAGCACTAATAGGTCTGTTCATAATTCAATCTGTGTGTGTGTGGAAGCATCCATGTGGAAACATGCAGGTCTGAGAGACATAAAGCCTTTCCCTTTAAACATTATCTGACCCTATGAGTCCTCTTCACAAAAGAAGGCTTACGTACTCATAAGTTGAAAAAAAGCACACTCTAATTGTGCTGCAGAAGGCCTATAGATTTTACTCCTCATTCTCCAGGAAAACTCGACAAGGAAGTGACACTAGTACAGGATTTAGGTGGGTCTATGGTAAGTGAGCAAATTGCTTCAAGAAAAAGTGTATGGAAATAGGGAAACCAGCTATTTCTCCTATTAAAAATATAGAGTCAGGTCCTCAATTGGTGTAAATCAGTGTAGCTGCACTGACTTCAGTGGAGCTGTGCTGATTTACACCATTTGAGGATTTGATCCACTATGTACTGTAGCCTTGCAAAATTCAACTCAGTGAAGGAGAGTAATCTTTTTTGGTGTGATAATCAAATATTTTCTCCCCTCCACTGTTAGCTGAACTCATCATGATGAAGGGTGCATGTGTAGCTGTTTGAGCCAGGGTTTATAAATGTTCATGATACTTTGCAAAGCTCCTATACTCGATATACTTATACAAAATATGTAGGTTTTATTCATACCTCTAAATCATATACTTTATACCTTTAATATTTAAAGGTGCTCCTGTGAAGTCAGAACAAAAAATCTGTAAGCTTTATTTTTATTGTAAATGTATATAAAAGTCATCTTATTATTCATACTGCCTCCTGTTTCTCCTGTTCTCCTAAATACTAATGTCAGCTGAAATGCTATACAACTCACAGTCCACACATTATCAGGAAGTGCTCTAAGACACTTCGCACTAAACCTGTCAATTGAAATCCCCACAAAGGGTAGAAGACACACAAAAATAGAAATATCAGCTTAGATTTAACAGACCAAATTTTCAGCTGATGTACATCAGCCAAGCTCTGACAACTTCAGTGGATCTATATTATCTAAGGGTCTGGGCCCAGCATCCTAATCTGTTTCTAAACTAGGTCTGAAAAGTGACATTAGGTATTATAAAGGAATTGTTATTTTTTAAAAACTAAGGATCCAATTCTGCAAAGTACCAGGCACCTCGAAGTTCTCAGCATCTCAGCTCCCACTAAAATCTGTTGGAGATAAAGGCCAGATTTTTAAAGTTATTTAGGCCCTAAAAATACAGATAGGAGTCAAGTATGCTATCACTTCTGAAAGGTGCCTAACTGCATCATCAGGCACATAAATACCTTTCATAATCTGGCCTTAGATAATCAGCACCTTCCAGAGTCATGCCCACAAGAGACTTGTTAGAAAAAAAAAGATGTTGGGAAGCAACAATATTAAGGAAAGAGATTCAAGATTTATAGTTTTGTTTCAAAATGAGAATGGTGTATTAAACTGGTTTGTAGGAAAAGAGAAATTCTGAGGATTAATCTGTGATAGTGCGCCATGGTTACATTATCTAGTGATGTTATCATAGATTGATATGGCCCAATTCTGCAAATATTAATCACACAAATAATACTATTGACTTCAATGGCACTACTCTTGTAAATAAAAATTACTTGTGAATGAGAGACAAGAACAGGCCACTATTTAACACAAGAGTCCAATTCAACTGTAAATGAATAATCAGAAAATAGCTCTGTTTTTTGATTGGCTCACCACATCTACTTTGTAGGTAATATGACTGATAAGAATTAAAATGTTTGCTAATGTGATACAAAAATTTTAATTATGATTAAACTTGGCTGAAACCTTTACTGGTGGAATACAATTATTTATAAAATACATATAACATTTAAAATAAATATGCATCAATTAATATGGAATTATAATTGAGTCTCTAAGGAATATAAGGCATTCAAATTAATATCAAATAACTTTAAAGCTACTCTATTATGATCATATGTAATATTGATAATTCCACCAATCTAGGATTGATTCTTATTGACTGGACTATCTAGACTTCAAGTTTCCATAAACAGCTGCCTTAGACAAATCCTCAGTATCAGATTGTCAGAAAAAACAAACAAACAAACTGCAAATGAAAAACTCTGAAGGAGGACAAACAGAAACTGATAGGACAGAAACTACAGAACCAAAATGGAGAGGTCTAGCAGGTACATGGAGGAGAGACCAGAAGAACATAACAAGACAGCCATTGCACTGTAACTCACTGAGCAAGGCTAACATGGATGCACACAACAGAAGCAGAACTGAAAGTTAACAAAATGATATGGGAAGTAGCTAAGACTGCAGGTGGCAACCAGCAAAGGTGGATGCAATGGTGAAGACCCTGTGTTCTGCATGGAATAGAGAGGCATAAGACAGAGAGAATCTAGGACTGATTTGTTTAAAAAAAAAACCAAAGACAAAACACATTGACCTAGATTTTCCGGTCTGGGGAAGCTGTGTTTGTTGCAGGTCTGCTGGGGATAGCAGGAGAAAAGGCACCTTTAAGCACCTCTGATTGTGCCCAGAGACTGTTCCAGAACACAAATACAGCTGAAGCAGATGGGCACACTGGACTCACCCCCTTTCCTATACTAGGAGCTCTGGTAAAGGGTGGTATAGAGCCTCTTTAGTGGCCTATGTCACTCAGGTACTCTTCATGTGGGGAGATTGTTGTTTTAGATCTCTTACATGGCAAGGATTTGTAAACCTGTTTAAACTTCCTAAATAAATGTTTAACACACACAGACACCCTCCTGCCCTCCCTCCCGCTGGAACAGAATAGAAAATCTGATCAATTGTTTCACATTATTTTCCATCCTTAAATTATATCTAACTGATTTTCACGTGTTGTTTGAATGTAAATGTTTAGTGTCTGTAAGTGAACTCTGTAACATATACCTATACTCTATAGTCCTATAATTAAAAAGTATGTGTGATTTAGACAAATATCTATATCTATATCAGCTTTGTGTTTCCTTTTATTGTCATGTGCTTCCAAGGTATCAAAGAAAACTATAGGCTTGTAAGAGAAACTTCTAGGTAGCATTTTCGTGAAGGAGCAGTAAATTCTGTTTGTCCTAGGTGATTAGAATTAAGAATTTGGTTGGTCCCTCAGGATCATTTCTAATAAGGGATGAGGATAAATGTTTTGTCATTCAGTGCATGCCTTTCAGCGGGCAGAGATAGAATTAGTATGTCCACAGAAATTTATTTAACTCCAGAGGGAGCTACTGGTTCAATCTCCAGAGATAGTCCTAGGACTTTTGCCTCAGTAAGGAGTTTAGGATTGGGGCCAATGCACAAATGCACTCAGTATATTAAACAGATTGGTTATGGATTAAAAAAAGCAAATAGTACAAATGGTGAGGAATCAAAAATGAGAAGACAAGAAGAGAATAACTGTATAGAAAATAAGACATCATGTACATATTACTGAAAGGAAAAATAAACATCATTTTACAATTATAAATAACTTTTTAACTTCTACAGCACCTTAAACTTTAAGATGCTTATATGTTCTTTTACTGATGCTCTAACAACAATTATAGATTCATAATCTTCTATCTGAAAGAATAAAGGGTTTTTTTTTGCAACCCAGGAATCTACATGGAAATCATACTCCACTATTGCCTAACACCAATTTTGTAATATTACTATTTCATTTATAGATTATGCTGTCAATTTCACAGTATGAATCTTTGTGAGAAAAAGACTATATTTACTAGTCCTTCATTACAATATTTCCTGCAGCATCTTACGATTAGCTCACTATGTCTTGACATTGTAAGCTACAGTTTTTCCCTGGAAACAAAGAACTTTGTTCACATTTTCTTTAGAGTAGCAACATAATTCGAACAAATGCAAAAAGAGGTAGCTGAACTCTATGGTGGGTGATAAAATATTTAGCTATAGTGAAAAGACTCCTTTAAATGTTGACATGAATGGTAAAAGAAATTCTGTATTATAAAATGTATTGAGAAAAGTTTTAAGAAAATTTAACACAGGATATGACTGCCCTGTAATCATGGGGTGAGACTGCAGCTTGAGTAGACATCCTCAAGCTAAAGCTGCAGCAGCACATGCTTTCGCATGTTCTAGTCACCCAAGGAATTATCCAGGTTTCCGGGAGGGCTTGTATAGCCTATGCTGAAGCCTGTATGTCATGACTTCACTGCTCTAGTACCTGAACTAGCTAAATTAAAGCTAGCTCGGATATGTATACTTGACCTACAATCATACATGCAGTGTAGACATATTCCAAGACTGCTGGAAAACTGCAGAACTTGGTACACACAATGAGGTATAAAACTTATAATTGAATACATGAGGCTTGCCCTTTCTGCTTGCATAAGATCCCAATGAGGTTGATGTGGATTCATGTAGGTGCAAGGATCTGCCCTCATGCATCCAATTACAGGATCAGGGCCATACATGACTTATAGAGATATACAAGGCAATTGTAAGACTGCATACAGTGAATTTTCAGCAGTCTACTTTGTCATTTCCTGAGTCTGCGAGGAGTAGAGGAGAGCAGACACCATTGGGCTGTCACTTCTCCCACGCAGGTGGGCACAGAATGGGCTCGCAGAGCCTTGGCTATACCTTTCAATATGCTGGCCTGTGCACAGGAGCTCACACAGAAAGAGAAGTAAACTGTGCCAGCAAATGAGCTGATGCAGAGTACGGAGGAAGCAGAAACCAGATTGTGGCTAGCCAGATCCTGTCCTGCTCCAGGGGCAGAATAGTTATGTTCTGCTTACTCATTTCAGACTGCAGAATTATAAACTTTAGGAAGTTTTAGTGAGTGAAACCATGGGAAGGAAACACAAACAAATCAGAGAAACTTTAAACAGCATTTTCAAATAATTTTGGGGTGAAATCCTGGCCCCACTGAAGCTAACTGGCATTTTACTATTGACTTCCTTGGGGCCAGGATTTCATCCCTGATATGAAGAGAAAGGTATAGAAAAGAAGATGAGATTAAAAGGGAGAGGAAAGGGATCCAGTATGGACACTTCATCACAGAAGAAGGATGATTAAAGGAAAAAAGAACACATGACAGATGTGTGGAAAATGTAATGACCTGGTAAGAGTACTACTTCTCAGCCATGCATATTTGTAAACTACAAATTTTCAATGTTAAATAAAGAAAGTGATGATTAGTCAAAATGATTAGACAAAAGAGCTCCTTTGTCCTGAAGTTTTGTGTGTTCCTGACATTGTATGTGCATGAGTCTTTCAAGGGCTATCATTTCAAATAAGTTATTACATGAGTCTTCAATCTTTGGAGGCGGACAAGGTTTCCACTTTTCCAAGATAAACTATTTGCATACAGAAACAGTCCTAGGGAACCAGAATTTTGAAAGATTTCTAAGGTCTAATTTTAGCTATGTAAGTTCTAGTATTGTTTGAAAGTTTCAGATGTTAAAGGAACATCCAAATTTAAATAAAATATGTTCTGTCACGCACTTCTCTCCAAACGCATGTCAGCTTAGGGCAGATCCAGACTATATGCATCAATGAACCAGCGGCTTTGCAACTTTTCCTATATTTATCATCCTCTTTTATGCCTACCTTAAATGCAAATAAAGTGGTTCACTGAACTGTAAGAAGTATTTTCTGTTGAATCAATCAGCTGAGGAGTGTTCAATATGATACAGCCAAATTCCTTTGGTTTAGAGTTAAAATGATTCTCAACTTAGCTCCCATGAGGAATTCAATTATATAGCTAACTGCCTTTGCTTTTATAAGGGAAGAAGTCACAGACATAGGCCTAACATGTTTTTCAATACCCAGCTGTTTTAGCCAATATGGAGATAACAGAGTGGCAAAAGGATTAGGCCAGAAAAGGTGCTCCTGTACAAGATACTGCCAAGAACATGATTTCTGGAGACTATGTGTAATTTAGGGCCTTATTTGGTTTTAATGCATCTTCTAGCTTTATCCCAACTAATTCAAGAACTCCTTGTCCTGTCCAGTTTCCATGTTATCAATTTATTTCTGATAAGAGAGGATGAGTTAACCTAAAAGAACTAAGTGTTTGTACAGTGGGAGGTGAAATTTAAAACAGGATCATATTCATGCTGCCATCATTGGGGATTTTGTCTTAGAAATGTGCAGAATGGTAGAGCTTAGCCCACAGAAAGGAGACTAAGACATTAATTCTTATTCAATATGTAGCCAAGCAGGAGTATTCCATCTGTGTCTTGATATCATAACACTGCTTGCTTTAACAGGAAAACACAGTAGTACATTTTGAGGTTAGGAAATCTGAACTCACCATGTGTACATGGGTAATCAGTATTATAAATGCCTTCTACTAAATCAATACGTAGCAGATTATTTAAAAAAACCCTCCTCTTTTAGTTATATGCGGGGATTAAAATCAGGTTTATATTCAAATATAAATAATAGCGCTCACTGTCTTTGAAATGTTTTTCCAGGTTTATCAAAATATTTAACTGATATTATTCACTTACCTTTTCTTGCTCTAAATATAATTCCTCTGTTGTCATTGAAAGAATGCCTTTTTCTGTGATTTCCCCTCTCTGACCATCAATGGCAAAATCCATCTGAAAAATTTAAAATCATTTCTTGAAATATGCATAAAATGCTGTTGATTACAACCCATATTTACAATAGTGAAAATATTTTAATACAACATTGTGATACAATCATTCATACACAAGCTCATTCACAGAATATTCATTCTATGGCAATTTGAAAATAGTTTTTATCAACGTTCTAGGGACAGTTTCAATTTAGAATATTTTATATATATATATATGAAAAACTCATCCTTTAGAATGAATAACCTAACTTTGAATATATGAAATTTTTCATTTTTATCTTATAGTTAATTTTGAAGTTGGCAAACAGTTTAAGATATATCTAATATAGACAATAATAAAATAAGTTGTGGTACCTAATACTCACTACTATATAGCTTGCTTAAAAATCACAAATTCTAGCTCTGTGAGTGGAGTCTGCTGTTACCTCTCCACTGTGATGCTAAGAGAGAAGTGGCCCCAATGCCATATTTCCTCTGATGCAATAGTCTTCTGATGAAATTTCCCTGCCCTTGCCCAACTCTGGGATCACTGTATGAAGACCACAAAGCTTGGACAGAGCCTCTGTCCCATCTGCAGGAGCAGATTACAAACAAATGGTGCAAGTGCACCACCTTTACTTTTGACACTCTCAGGTTATCAGTTGTGAGAACTTACTGGGTAAAATCCTGTCCCACTGAAATCAATGCAAGCTTTGCTATTGATTACAGTGGAACCAGGATTTTACCCACTGTCCCACATTTTGGGTGGAACTGTGACTACACATCTTGGAATAAGCCTTACAGCCACACACTCAGAGTCCAAGTCTCTGCACAGGAAAAGGATATGATGGAAACTTGTTACTGGTAGGCCACATTGTGAGATGACTGGGTAGTAGTGCATCCATTGATGTCAAAGAGCATAGCTGATAGTAAGACTGAAAGGACTGAGGGTGAGTGGGTAACTATAAAGGCAACTGTACAAGTTAAGGTTGATTAATGATAATGTATAGTGAAGTTGCAGCCAAAAGCTTTACACCATAAAGCCAAGCTTGCAAAGCTTGCAATCCACAATGGGCACCAGCACAATTAACTACACACAAAATGCTATCTTTCACATGATAAAACACATTGTAGATGCCCTTGTAGCTTTCTGAATACAATAGAGTAAATGCTTGGAAACCCAAAAAGAATGAGTACTGTAGTAAGACAAAGCTCCATGCCATTATTAAGAAAATGTAAGACTCAAACATTTGAATGTTTTCAAACTCTTGCTGTGTTGTTCATAAATATAACATTTAAATTCATTTTGCAATACTGTTCACAAATAGAAATCAAATCAGAAATATGTAAAGCAAAAGTTGAATCAAAAGAGAGCATTTTACTTTGAAAAATTATGCAACGTTAATAGCATCTCCTTCAAGTACCAGACATAATGATAATATGCCCATTTTTTCTTTTAGGGCACAATTCTGCTGTCATTTATGCCTACCACATCTCTGCATTTGGCATAATTTAAATGAAAGACACATTACAGGTCTCACTTGTTCAGACTGCATGAAATCTTTTTCTGTTCTGTTCAGGTTCTTACATCATGCCCATCACCACAGAGTCAAAGTGCCTGCTGTTTGAAAAATGTTTTGTATATTAGGCATAATTTCAGACAGACAACAGGTGAGTGCCTTCCAATAAGATTAAAGAGAGGTATAATTTGTCCAACAGAACAATTTTGTCCAAGAGAGTTAACTGCATATGTCTTTCAAAGATTAGAAACACTTCAAAATGTTGGCATGCCCGTTAAAAGTTAGGAAGACAGTTTCCCCTTCAGTGCTAAACCTGGGCACCATTCACAGTAAATCCATGTATCATCAAGTATTATACATATCCTAAATATGGGAGTGACAAAAAACAAGAAGCTCTACAAGTTGCAGTTCAGAGAGTTCCTACGGAGGTGGAGATATAGAGCTGGATCTACATAGTTCTACCAAACTAAGTCAGTATTGATTCATTCACTTCCACGGAACTACACCAATTTACTCCAGCCGAGGTTGTGGCCCATTGTTTTCAGATCCAAAAATGAGGCAAAGCTTCATATGTGTGGCTATCTCAAGATTCACAGGGAACCCATGCAGAGAACCAGCCCTTCCCCCTTGCCAGCAAAACTCACTCAAGATACATGCTGTCATGGTCTCCTGATCCATAACCCAAAGTGGATTGATGACATAAAGCAAGACCCTATAGACAACAGAGTAAGCACTAATTTCTGCAGGAAATTCCTAATGAGTTTACAGATGGATGATGGCACAAAAGCAGCTCTTCCCTGGCCCATCTCTTTCTGCTTAAGCATGTCCTTTCACAACGCATACGAGACTGATTACTAATGTTCATGTGGAGGACTTTTCACTGAACTGAGGAAGGGGAATTATATTTCTTTGAGCTTCCTGCCTCAAATAGCCTGTTTACACTAGGGACTTTTAAAACATTGTACACTAATTTTAGTTCAGTTCCGCCCAGGTCAGCAAGATTGGTAGCATTAATTTACATGGATCTCCAGCTGCTATCATCATTTTATGCATTATGCCAGACAGATTGACACTGATCAGGATTAGATGACATGTTGCTGATGTCCCATCTGCACTAGGCTCCCAGCATTGATAACCCAGGTGGAGGTGAATTGGTGTTAACCTGGATGTCTAGACTAGACAGGGGCCACACATAATTGTGTCATTGGAATAGGATTTCTTCTTTCATTCATCTGTGCCATGCAGTGAGAAATTATATGACCTCAACTCTGTACATATATGTGTTGTGGCAAATTGCTGGCACTATTTTGATGGGCCTCACACTTTCTCTTTTTTGGGGGGGGGTTCAGGGCACCATTTCTTGCCCCTGCAGTGGAATGTTAACTGCCCCACTAGTGTCCTAGAGGAGGGGAGTGCAGAGGGAGGGACTTGGGCCCACACTCTACTCCAGGTCCCAGCCCAGGGGCCCTGAGGATAGGGGTAAACCGCTTGAACTGACACTTTCTTCCCCTGGGCTACTTCCCTCTCCTGCCCTTCAGCTTGTGGGGGACTTCCTGCCCTCCCTCTGTACAAGCCAGGTGCCCCTTTACCCTTGGACTTCTTAGCTCACCACAGCACTTTTCCAAACTGTCCTCTGCTTCCCTTCAAACTGTTCTCTGCTCCAACTCCCACACTGTCTGATTGAAGCAGGGGTTTTTATCATGTGACTGGGTTCAGGTGTTCTAATTGGCTTCAGGTGTTCTAATTGGCTTCAGGTGCTCTAATTAATCTATAGCAAACTTTCTTCCCCTTACAGGGAATAAGGCTCCCTTCTAACCCTCTCCTGCTGCCCTTTGGCCATGCTGTATCACAGTGTGCTAAATTTCTCTCTTCATTTTATTATATCCGAATTCATACACAAACAACAGCATGGTAGTTTTTTATTTTTAATAAAGGATTTAAAGAAAGGTTAGAAAGAGGGACAGAAAAGAGAAACTGAAAACAGTGAGAAAAGAAAGAAAAGAATGAAGTCAGAGTTGAGAGGGAAAGAAATAGAAAGTAGCCAAAACAAAAAGAAAAGAAGAGACAGCAAAGAAGAGTATAATAAAAGAACCAGAAAGATGGAAAAGAAAATAAATTAAACTAAGAGAAAAAATACTTAAGGTATGAAGAATTGAGAAAATGTACTTGGACAAAAAATGAAGGAGAAAGAATGAAAGAAAAGAGGTACAGGGAAAGACAGCACAAAGATGATGGAACGAATACAAAACAAGGAAAAAAGCAAATAGTAAGACAGAAAGTAAAAGTACCAAAATCAGCAAATTTGAAAGTTTTCTGAAAACGTTAAGCATCTGGATGAATAGGCAATCTATCCTTTCTTAAAATCATGTGGGAAAAGCTTTAAAAAATACAATATAATGGACATAATTTTCTGCCACCTTGTATCTTGTGTAATTATTTACTACTCTGCAGAGTATATGCAATGCTGTATTAAAATGCTATCATTCTAATCTGGCAATATTTTACATTCCCTTTGCACAAGTGTAACTGAATACATAGATGCAACCCCATAGTGAATCAGGCCTAATGTGCAATTAAAGGCTAGTTGTGACTATTTTACAGATATGTTCACTTTTAATAAATTCTTATATTTTCCTTGTTTCTTTGTAAAATGCATCCCAGACATAATCTCTCCACAAATTATTGAGGAGAATGGGTTCTTAACCTCCCATGGAGGGTATGCAGCTAGCAAAACATAGAGTTCAGTATAGCATAAAGCAAATTGTTCCTCCAGCATAGCAGCTGTACAAGCCAACTTTTTAGGTGCTACATATAAACATTTTAAAGAAAGAAGATACCAAATGCTTGTTAACATTTAAAATATGTCGTAATGATTAAGTAGGACCTAAGAAAGCCAACTTTTTTACAGAGAAAACAAAATAAAAACCCTTGAAAGAAAATAAAAAGGTGGATTAATAAATTTTCCTTTCAATAGATGGGCATAAAGAATTAATGGAAAATGTTTGTGTTTTCAGCAATAGAATATAACAGAATGTATGGCTGGACATTTTACAATTATAGTTATGAGATGACAAATGGATCAATAATTATATATTCAAAATCAAAAAGGGTTAACTAAATTTTCATAGTTTGCTCAAATATTATAAAACATCTAATTAACTGGCATGTAGAGCATATAGCCAATTTATAGTCTCAAAATCTCACCATAAGAAAAACTTATGCCCAGTTATTTTAAAATATCAACATTGTAACCAATTAGCACATAACTACTGTTCAAATAAACAATCTGAATTATGTTTTATATGCAGATAAATATAAATAATACAATTTAACATAAAAACTGTGTCAATCAGCCTTCAGATATATATATTGACAAGATTACCCAATGGCCTATTACTATACAAAAGAGTGGGACAAATTACTTATTTATATATACAAAACATGCTTATAAAGGCCAGCTGCAGGTATTTTTTGGAAAGTGCATTTTAATAAGGTCCTATTCAGTAGGGGAACAAATGGGGGAAAAGTAGTTTGCACTGCAGAGTTTAGTGCAAGAGCTCTCTCTTTTTCTAACAACGAAATCAATCATTTGTCCAGACTGTGGGGAGTCAGAGTTAGTTACTGAAAAGAGCTCCATATATAAACAAGTCAATAACTCATTGTGTGTTATTGTTGGGCTGAAGAAGTCTGCTTTCAAAAAGCTGCCCCTGCTTCTCTGAGAATGAATGTCACTGTATTCAGAGAGTGGGAGAGGGATCTTTTGTTTCTAGCTACTGCTGGCTGCCATTTATGTATGGGAAAAGAGAAGTAGCTGCTAGTTGTTGCAGAAAAACCATACCATAACTATTGCACAAGTCTACATTACAGCTGTCCTGGAAAAGACCTTATTTTTGTAAATATACTTCTGTTAAAGACATTACAAGTTTGCTTGAACTGCTGAAATCTTTATTAATATTCTGTATATGATTATTTTCACTTTATAAAGAAGAAAATGACAATAGAAATTGTGATGACAAAATATTTAATAACTTGATTTTATCTGAATATGAATAATTAAAGCAATTAACCAATTCTGTTTGATAACTATAGTTACTCAACATATGCGCTATAGGTAACTATATTTAGTCATTTAATAGTAGTATATAAGTAAGTTTTGAACTTTATGATATTCTGTGTTTCTTGTAATAATTAAAAGATTATAAAAGAGTAGTAACTAAATCATCTCAATTCAGATTTGGGGAAAAACAAGAAGTGCAGCATTATTGTAGTTCAAGCTATAGTTCATCTTGATTCCTTGATCTCCAAGAGTATAGCTTCCAAAATATGTCAGTGTTCTAGCCTGATAATTTACAGGACCATAGGTCCCAATCCTGCAAACAAACAAGTGATATACATTCCACAAGTAAGCACACATATTGAATTCAGTGGGATTACTTGGATCAGTACAGTTACTCACACATGCATGTTTGCAAGAGCATAGTGTAATGAGGTTCTTACTGACCACTAGTGAGCCTCCTTGCCTCTAGGTCTGGGAATGTCATTTTCGCAGCATAGGGTGCCCCCTTGCTCTTCATTGCTCACTTTGCTATAGTCTTTCTTCTGATAACTTGACCCTCCAGCTAGGTCACCCTTTAGTCCACCTCTATCGTGGTTATGAAGGACAAAAGTACAACTGTCCAAATGCCATCTCCAGATGGTGTTCAGCCCCAATTTGAGGCTCTATGCCAGTATACCAATGGCTGGTAGGGCAACATGGGCCCACCTGCTAAGCTGGGTTACAGCCCAGGGATCCTATAACCAGCAATCCAGGTCCTGTTGCTGTTTCCCTGGGCTCCTTTCTACCAAGTCTCTCTATTTTCTCTTGCTGATTTCTGGATTTACCATGGAAGCTTACTCTACTCCTTGTGATTACTTCACTGCTCCTACCTTCTTGCCAGACTCTTTACTCCGGGGCAGGCTCTCCCCCTGGGACTTTGTGCTTGTCCCTGCTGACCTCTCTCATCCCAAGGACTGACTGCAAAGTCCTTACCCTGAAGATTCTCTCTTTGAATTTGTTTTTTGGCACATCATATGAGATTATGACCACCATTTTCTTCATTCACTTTTAGACATAATTTTTCTTAAAGTCCTTTCACTTAATCTAGTATCCTTAAGGAAATGCAACATTTTTTGCACTATTCCATTTTCCTGATATTCTCACTAGTCTCTTTAGGGAAAAATCTTTGATCCAAGTTGACTCAATTTTTCATAAAATAACTTTCTTTCAATAGAATATTGACCATGCCATAGATCATGATCAACAGTTTCTTTGGTTTTGCACACATTACACAACCCATCTTTATGCATTTTAATAAGTTTAATTTATCATTTAAAGCACAATGACCTGCTAACACTATAAAAATGACTACTTTATTTTTCGTATCTGACTATGGAGAATAGTATTATCTTCGATTTTTGAGCATACATCATAAAATCTTCATCCTTTTGTTTCCTTAGTCCGTAGTTCTTGGCATTCCTTCACAAGCTCCTTCATGACCACACTTGTCTACTTAAGGGTATCTTAATATCCACTTCCTCATTTTTTAGAGCTTGTTTTGCTGCTTTGCCAGCTATCTCATTTCCATGTATGCTGATATGTGCCATAATCCATACTATTGTTACACCGATATCTGCTTGCATTATTTCCACAGTTAGAAATATTATTTCACTGTTTGTGTCACTTTTTCTTCCTGAAGTTCCTGATCTGATTGTCATAATGTCTGACAAGGCATCAAATAAAATTGCAGCTGCAGCCGGT
The DNA here is from genome assembly GCF_007399415.2 of Gopherus evgoodei. NCBI lineage: Eukaryota > Metazoa > Chordata > Testudines > Testudinidae > Gopherus > Gopherus evgoodei. The sequence goes on from NC_044325.1 coordinate 95,250,067, forward strand.
CACACGTTTCGTACTCAGGCTAATACCAACATTATCCCTATTAGTTCAGCCATTAGAATAGTCACATAATTCAGTAGCCTTTTAGATTTTTGGACTGGGAACACAGAAGGCTGTTCCCACTCCAGCCAGGCTGTCATCTTTTGATCCGTCTGCATAGAGTTGACAAAGCCAGCCCCATTTTTCATAAAGTAATTCAGAAATTGTATTGGTCATAACGTGTAGTATTTTCATTCCCTTGTTTTTTTCATACTATTCCAAATCCACAAATGGGAGAAATAACTGTCCAGCTGTAATCTGATTTCCCATGACTAAAAATTTTTAGTTCTCTCAATTTTTCATTTATATATATCTCCTTTACCCATTTTTTCCTGATAGTATGAGGATGTCTGTGGCAATCCATCAAATTTTGTCTATTAATTTCTCAGCAATCCTCATAAATCTGTTGTATACTTCTATTTTCATTATTCTCTTTTACCTTTGCCCAAAAGATCAGATCTAATTGTTCCATCCTTAGGTTTATAGGTGCTTCTCCAGTGGCTATTTGCAGCATACATTGATGTTGTTTTCATTGCATGACATGTCAATCGTAGAGCTTGGGCCTGGAACAGTTTCAAGTTTCTAACAGCTGCTTTTGAAGCTGAACCAAAAGCTTGCCATCTGTAGTCTAAAACTGGTCTTATCGATACACTATATATCATCAATACCTTCTTATCTGCATCCCATTTGTATCCAGCTATACTGCTACGTAATTTAATTCTATTTTTACAATTTTTATTTCATCTATGTGACCTTTCCAAGATAATGTATTATCAATTAATGTATTATTATCATAGGAAAATAAAATTTTGAACTATCTTAGTTTTTTCACCAAAAAAGAAATAAGTCCCAGTCTTCCCTAATTCTCTTCCTGGTTAAAAGCATGCCCTTAGTTTTTGCAAATGAGCATTTAAATCCCCAAACATTTTCCCACTTGGAAATTCTCTGGAGTGTCCCATTTGTCTTTTCCTCAGCTACTTTAAATCTTTTATGCTTAGCCCATATAGCACAGCGGTCTGCAAAAAGGGAAATACCTATTCCTGTCTGCACACTTTCCAAGAGGTAATTTATCATAATGGAAAACAAAGTAGGGCTGATAATACTCCCTTGTGGAATTCCATTTGCAAGCTTGTAGGTTTTTAATAAAGTTATTCCCCCTCTGACTTATATAGTTCTGTCACTTAAAAAGTCCCTAATCCACCAACACATTCTCCCTTTTATTCCAATTTTAGCTAGTTTATATAGGAGGCCTTCCCTCCAAAGCATGTCATATGCTTTTCAATGTCAAGGAAAGCTGCTAGCATAAAGTTCTTAGTCCTTATGCTTTTTTGTACCTCTGTTTCCAGTCCCTATATGGTCAACTTTTCTGAAGCTACTTTGTATCTCAGTTATAATATCATTTTTCTCCAAGTATTCCACTAGTCTAACATTTATCACATTTTCCTCACACATGATGTGAGAGCAATACCCCTATAAGCATCAGGTCTTGTATGTATCTTGCCCGGTTTCTTAATTAGTATCACCAATTCTTGTTTCTATTCTATTGGCAGCAGCCCTTCCCCCTTGTCCTCTTGCACCCCTCAATCCCCATATATCATTATGTAACCACAATAGATTCTTTAGACCGCCTTCTGACAAGTGTGGAAGCATTTAATTACTTATGTTATCTTTACCTGGTGCTATATTTTTCCTTGTTCTATTGGCTGCAATAAGCTCCAGCACACTACAATTTTTGTTTAACACATCATGAGTATATTCTCTCTAGCCATTTAATAGTTCAAGCTTTTCTCAATAAACCTCCTTTTTCCCCACTCATAAAGCTCACTGCTTTGATTCATATTACTATTGACTTTTGGAATTCTTTTGCTAAAATGTCTGCCTTTCCTAAGTTAGAGACCTCAATTTCATTGTTTACAATATGTTCAGGTACACATTTACTTTTACTTCGAATTCCATTAATTCTTGGCATTTGCTTATATATTTCTGAAAGTTCTGAATATTTGTTCAATTGCCTACAGAAATTTCTCCAACTTCATTTTTTGTCTTTCTGATAATCCTTTGTGCCACCAGCCAAAGGATTATATGTTTTATAAAATTAATTAAGACTTTATTATTAATTGTGTGTCTTGCTTGCTTATATGCTTCATTTCGTTCATTCATTGTTATTTGCAATCCTCATTCCACCAGGGAACTGGATTTCTAAGGCAGGGGCCATTTGATGCTTTGTTGATGGCCAGATCAAGTGCTACTGTAATTCCTTTTATTATGTTATTATAGAATTCTTCCAGGTTGTCACTTGTACAGTTACTACATAAATATTCATCAAATTGAATCTTGAAAATGACCCCAATAAGCTTTTCAAAAAATTCAGCAAGGGACTCTTCTTGTGTTTCTGACATTTCCTTGGTCTTGGTACTCAATAAGCATAGAAAAGTGATCACTTCCCATGTCAGTCTTCTTTATGAATTTCCCAGCTGCATTTACTAGCTCTATTATTTGTTCCAATTCCCAAATCCAAAACAGAAAAGGATCCATCCACTGAATTAAATCTAGTAGGTGCACCTGTATTCAGTATAATCAGGTTATGCATATCAATAAATTGTTCTAAGCATTTACCATTTAGATCCATTTTCTTATATCACCATAGTTTATTGTGACTACTAAAGTCTCCACAAACTATGAAGATTTTTGACATTATTAACTAGTGTTCCTAATTCTAAAACAACGATTTTTATATGCACTATAAACATAAATCTGTATGTAAGTGTTTTTGTTCGGTACAGGAATCTCAATAGCATTATATTCAAAACTTAAGTTTCTACACATTGACATAACCAAATTCCTCTTTTATAAATATAAGTTTAAAATTAAGCTTTTTTCCATATTAAATTGTTTAAATATTCCTCATATTGATACATCAAGAAACTGAAAAACTCTGCTATAATGAGCCTAACTCAACAGTAAGCAGAAACACTTGTCTCATGAATCATGGAAGACAGAGTCCATACTCGGGGACTAGCATGGGCTATGAAGAGCAGAGGCTTGATGGATGTTTCACTAAACCAAGCCCATATGAAAAAATACTGGGATTGAATAGTAATCTGTTAAATTTATAAACCACTGAAAACCTACAATACTACTCATAACATCATAATAAATTCCCTGAACCATAAAAAATGACAAAAGGGAAAAAACAGTTTGTTTCTATAAAAATCATCATTAATAGTAGTATGAACTTATTACATTTAATTTCAGCAAAAAGACTGACCCACAAAATCCCTTCAAATAGTTTCAGAGGGGAGAAAAAGGATGCATCTGCACAATCCCACATATTTACAGCAAATGGGCATTTGCAAATATAGAACAAGATATGCAATTATTTGATTGTACAAATGCCTTCACATATTTCCAAGTTCACCTACTGAGCCCTGTTTGATAATGTGGCATTTATTATCTATACTATGGGATGGAATGTAAAAAATTACAGAATTAGGGTTAAGGTTACTAGTTAGTGTCGCGATTTCCTCTGAGACCTTTTCTACTCAGCTTATCCAGAACACCTCATCCACTTCTATGGAATCCAAAAACTGAGTTTGAATTCAAATGTGACCATGATGTTTCTTTACTGGTATTTCATAAAGCTACACCTGAGGTGATCAGGGAACTCCAAAGTACATAATTATATATATATATATATATATATATATATATATATATATATATATATATATATATATATATATATTCTAAAACAAACACATGCACACTACATTCTACATTGTATCACACGCTTTATGATTGGCTTACTAATTTTATGAACCTATCCCTTTATAGATCATGAGATATCTTATTTCTTTATCTACTAGCTACATATTATTTAGAAGGCCACTTGTGAATTCATGCTTTGTCTATTGTTAACCTCTATTTCCTTACTTCTGTTTTCTTTCATTGTTCATGCAAGGCCTACAGTTAGCCGGATGTATCTGGCAAATACCCAACCTATATAAAATGTAACTTTCAACAAACTAAATACATACAGATACATAAAGTATTAAGCTGCTTCTATATAGTGTGCATTTACCCAATGATGTGTGTAAACTTTCAAGGGCAGGGGAACTATTTTGCAAATATTGACACAAGCAAATACATTCAGAGACAACAATACTAGAACATACTAACATTTATGGTTGTGATACATTTCTTGATTACCTTATTATCTACAGTATACAGATAGATTGTTTTTTTCTCAGTTTTAACATTGTATTGGTAGAAGCCTTAATATCAAATGTCACTGTTTGTAAGTAAAACTCTGATTACAAAAACAAGAGTCTTGTATAATTAAAAGAGAAAAATACAGTCAAAATAATATATATAAAAACTGGACCAGATCCTAAACTGAGCAGGAGTTCTGCTCAGAAAGAAGGTAGGAAGAAAGGTCGTTTTCCATTCCATGATCATGGTAGCAGCTGAGGGCTAGTTTCATCATAAGCTACTCTAACTTGTGTTGGCTGAAAGGCTTCTCTAGGGATTGTTGCACTGACCCTGGATTTTCAGAGTACATCACACGCCGGCAATGCCCACTTTTGTCTCCAACCCATCCCCCATACTGGTGGATGGCAGGGTCAGGAGGCACGAGCTCTGCCTTTCACCTCATATTAATGGGCTAAATATAACACATTGAGGACTGGTTTGATGAAGCAGTTTATTGATATCAGCAAAAACTTATTTTTAGCATAGCTTCTTTTGCCGAGTAAAATGTATAAAAAGATTCTGAGAGCAGAAGACCCATTTGGTAAAAATGACCACCGAAGAACTGAAATATATATCGTAACAGCAAGAAAAACCCAGACTTTATTTAAAAACACTGTCAGAGGCTTAGTATGCATTCATGCAGCAGTATTTAGAGGAAGTACTTAGGTTGCTCTAAGTCGCAATACTAGCATTGAGCCTTTAATGGAACCACCATCAGCGAAGAATTGGCATAGCTGTGCTCTGTTCTCCCCTGGCATCTCCCTGTAGCCAACATTCCCCATATTCTAGGAGGAAGCAAGGCAATGGCAAAGCCTTGGCAGTGCTATAGGTGCACCAGCAAGCAAATTCCACTCTAACAGGTTAATTCTCTACTGGGTGTTTAAGATCAGATTACAGCTCCTTTGCATTTTCTGATTGGTGCAAAGAAGCTACAACACAATCATTTTAGCCCAGAGACAATGCAGGACTATCTATAATCCTTATTAAGACACAGTGAATCAGATGACACTAAAATTGGGGGAGAGATAAATAACCAAGAGGATAGGTCCCTGATTTTAGAGCAACCTTGATCATTTGTTAAATTGAGTGGAAGAAAACAATATGCATTTTAATATGGCTAAATGTATATATCTAGCAACTAAAAATGTAGGCCATACTTACAGGATGAGGGACTCTATCATGGGAAGCAGTGACTCTGAAAAAAAATTGGGGTTGTGGTAGATAATCAGCTGAATATGAGCTCACAGTGTGATGCTGTGGACAAAAGACCTAATGCACTCTTCATATGCATAAGCTGGGGAATCTTGAATAGGAGTAGAGCGGTTATTTTACCTCCCTATTGGGCACTGGTGCAACTGGTGCTGGAATATTGTGTCCAGTTCTGATGCCAACCATTCAAGAAGGATGCTGATAAAGTGGAGAGGGTTCAGAGAAGAGCCATGAGAATGATTAAAGGATTAGTAAACATGTTTTATAGTGATTAAACTCTTTGAGTCTAAGAGATGACTTGATTACAGTCTGTAAGTATCTACCTGGGGAATAAATATTTAATTATGGGCTCTTAAATCTAGCACAGAAAGATATAACAAAATATAATGACTGGAAGCTGAAGCTAGTCAAATCTATAGTGGAAATAAGGCATATGTTTTTAACAGCGAGGATAATTAATCACTGGAACAATTTTTCTCCATAACAATTCTCCTTCACTGACAATTTTAAATCAGGATTGGATGTTTTCTAAAATATATGCTCTATGAATTATTTTGGGTAAATTCTATGGCCTGTGTTATACAGGAGGTCAGGTTAGATGATCACAGTACTCCCTTCTGCATTGCAATCTATTAAAACCTCCATCTCATAGGAAGCTATTGATATTTTATAAGTGTGTAAAACAAGTGGCCTCCTCCCAGGAACCACTTCAGGGCTCCGTCGCAGTCCTGCAAGCAGAGGTGGATTAAGGTCTCCTGGAGCCCAGGGCTGGAGCAAGTGCGGACGCCCCAATGCTAGAACCATGGACCTTCCACCTGCAGCTCTGTCCATAGCCCCACCCCATTCTGCCCCTTCCACCACCCCATTCCATCCCTGGCCCTACTCTATTCCACCCCTTCCCCTGCGGCTCTGCCCCATTCTGCCCATGACCCTGCCCCATTCCACTCCTTCCCTCATGGCTCCACCCCCTGCCTGCTCCTTTTCACCACCCCCCACTGCCATCCTGAGATTGCAGAAGCTCTGTGCCCCTACTGTGGCCCCGGGGCCATGGCAGGGAGTGAGAGCTTCTCCAGCTCTGGGGCCGCAGCCAGCGGAGATTTTTCAAGGGGCCCCAAATTGAGCGGGGTGAGTAATCCACCACTGCCTGCAAGTGGCTCCTCACATCAGTTTCCCTCTTGGGTTCCCAGTAACTCCATGCCAGCTTATCCTCTAGTCCATTAACATAGTCTATTAAACAAAACAAATGCAAACGTCCATAACAAAAGTCCCAAAAGATAGTCTATATCGCTGTCAGTGCATGTAGTCCTTAAAACCTGGCTTTCTTCTCAACATAGCCCTGTGTCTTTGCCACACTTGACTCTGTTTGTCCTCAGTCCCGGTACCAGGATAGCCACCCCATGTCAGAAGTAAGGCCCTCAGCTGCGCCTGCTCAATACTTCTGATGCCCTAACAAGCCAGCTAGGCAGCCTGATGGACCATCCTTCCTGATTGGCTCAGGAATCCACCAGGCTGTTTTTTTAACCTAGCAGCAGCAGTAGCTTGCTGACTGTTCAACATCCACAGACTCTCTGCCTTCCTGCAGGGGTAACAGAAGCTCCCTAAAAGTGGGGGGGGCACCGATGCCTGAACTGTGGCTCCTTCCCCCTTTGCTGTCCCTTCCCCATTCTTTGCACACTTCCCCTCCTTGAGCCCCCCACCCTCACCGCCCTTTCCACCCTGAGGCCCTGCTCTCATGCTGCCCCATCCCCCAAGGTCCTGTCCCCAAACCGCTCCTTCGCCTCGATGCCCTGCCCCTGTACTGCCCCTCAGGGATGCCCAGAGGGGAGGGCAAGTGGGTCAATTTGCCCCAGGCCCCACAGGGGTCCCCACAAGAATAAAGTATTCTATAGTATTGCACATTTTTTTATGGAAGGGACCCCGAAACTGCTTTGCCCCAGGCCCCCTGAATCCTCTGGGTGGCCCTGCTGCCCCTTCTCCCTGAGCCTCCCCCATGCCACCTCTCCCCCCCAAGACCCCACCCCCTGCTCAGTCTTCTCTGCCCTTCTTCCCCCATTGCTCACCCATATGTCTGGTAAAAAGTGAGGGAGCCATGGCTCCCTGGCTGCCCTGTTTTGGTGTCCCTGCCTCCCTGTGCTCATCTCCCCAAGTCCTGTTCCTGTTTTGCTCTTCCACCACTCCAGCACAGGTACTGCCCTGCATCATTCCCATCTTTTTCCAGCCTTGCTCCTGCCTCAGAATCAGCCCTTTTTCTGCCTTCCTTGATGCCTGGTAATCCAATTCCAACCCTTAGCTCTGACTCTGCCTCAACCCTTGGCTCTGGCATTCAGACTCCGACTACTAGGCCTGACTCCCGCTCCGACTACTAAGCCTGACCACCTACGACCCGGTCTGCTGAAAAACCCCAGCTCTTCCTTCTGGATGCAAACCTGCTCTTCCACATGGAAACTCCCAGAGTCTCTCTTCTGGAAGCATCCTTGCTGGGGAGCATCCCTCACTCCTCCCATACCTTTCACTGTTCCTTGGGGTCCAGCTCTCCTGCGAGGAAACATCAGCAGGTAAACTCCTCTGCTGCACCCACTTCCTTCAGGCCTTTCTGTCCTGAGAGCCAGCAGGCATCTATTTCTGCTGCTGATCCTGCCTTCAGCCCTCTATGATCCAGGCTTTCTATCTTGGGGATCCTCTTTGCTGAACTCCTGCCACCAGCCCTCTCCCAGAAATCACTATCTGTCTCAGGCAGCTCTCATCGCCTACCCTTTTCCAGTATGTTCTGACTTTCCCAGTCTCTTTCTCACAGTGAGGTGGCAAAGTTTGCAGATGATACAAAATTACTCAAGATAATTATGTTCAAAGCTCACTGTGAAGAGTTACAAAGGGATCTCACTAAACTGGGTAACTGGGCAACAAAATGGCAGATGAAATCCAATACTGATTAATGCAAAGTAATGCACATTGGAAAACATAATCCCAACCATACACATAGGCACCAACTTTCTCCGGCACCGGTGGCTGCCCGCGCCCTCCTGACCCTTTCCCTGACCCTGGTCCCGCCTCCATTCCAACCCCATCTTCAAAGTCCCCACCCTAATTCCGCCCCCTCCCTTCCTCTATTGGATCCCTTCCCCAAATCCCCGCCCTGGCCCAGCCTCTTCCCCCAGCATGTCACATTCCCCCTCTTCCCCCATTTCTCACTGCCCTGCGAATCGGCTGTTTTGTGGTGCAAGCACTGGGAGGGAGTGGGGGAGAAGCAGGATGTGGTGATGCAGTCGAGGAGGAGGTGGAGGTGAGCTGGAGTGGCGGGGGCAGGAAGGGGAGCTGCCGGTGGGTGCTGAGCACCCACCATTTTTTTCCATTGGTGCTCTAGCCCCAGATCACCCACGGAGTCAGTGCCTATGACCATATATACAAAATGACAGTGTCTAAACTAGCTGTTACTATTCAAGAAAGAGATCTTGGAGTCATTGTGGACAGTTCTCTGAAAACATCTGCTCAGTGTGCAGTCGCAGCCAAGAAAGGAAACAGACTGGTAGGAACCATTACGAAAGGGATAGAAAATAAGACAGAAAATATCATAATATAAATCAATGGTACAACCACACCTTGCATACTGCGTGCAGGTCTGATTGCCCCATCTCAAAAAAGATATATTAGAATAGGACAAAGGACAGAGAAGGGCAACAAAAGCGGTTAGGGGTATGAAACAGCTTCCATATGAGGAGAAATTAAAAAGAATGGGACCGTTCAGTTTAGAAAAGAGATGACTAAGGAGGAATATGATAAAGTGAATGCTTACCCCTTCACATAACATAAGAACCAGAGTTCACTCAATGAAATTAATAGGCAGCAGATTTAAAACACAGTATTGCGCCACATAACGTACAAACAACCTGGGAAACTCATTGCTGGGGGATGTTGTGAAGGCTAAAAGTATAACTGGGTTCAAAAAAGAATTAGATCAGTTCACAGAGGATAGGCCAAAATAGTCAGGGATGGAACCCTGTGCTCTGGATGTCCCTAACCCTCCAACTGCCTGAAGCTGGGACTGGACCACAGGGGATGAATCACTCAAAATTGCCCTGTTCTGTTCATTCCCTCTGAAGCATCTGGCACTGGCCACTATCAGAGATTGTGTACTGGGATAAATGGATCCTTGGTCTAACCTAGTATGGCCATTCTTACGTTCTAGGCTTCTTATAGTCCTCAGATGCTGCCCCACCCTCTGAATTGGCTCAACTGGAAGAATCTGGACTGGAAAAGGAGAGCTTAGCTCAACTTTGTTTAATGGTTAGTGGGACTTGAATCAGCTGATCCAAGTTAGGGAACCCTGGGGTTGAGTGTCTACATTTTATTTTAACCCTATGTTAAGGCTTTTCTAACCTGTGCTCAAACCTAGGTCTCTGGCATCCACATTGCGGTGCTCAGACCCAAGTCAAAGTAACCATATCCCAGAGTCCCTAGTGCTCCCGTGAAATGTGACTGCTCTAGCCCTAGGACCTTGGTGCACTGTGGGAAAACTTTACTGCCTGCTCTGCACATTACCAGGAAGCAGCTCAATGTGCAAAAGGGCTTGCTCGGTTTGCTCTCCATTGCAAACCCAGGAGGCTCTCTGATAGTGTGCTTGCAGATCGGAGATCGGAAGAGAATGGGTTAACGTTGACCTGAGCTACTGCCATTTGCAAAGGGAATGTGGCTTCCATTTTCAATAGAGTGGATTGCAGATTGTT